>NW_026575121.1:11892500-14392500 GCF_905146905.1 Nyctereutes procyonoides
TTTGCCTGCTTTGACCACTGCTTTATCTCTGGCCATGTCTGATTTATTCCTGGTTCACATCTTTGGGTGTCATGCTTTTGCCACTTCAATACTAAACACCCTATTGATATGGGCATTTCTGATCTCCAGGAACAGCAGTGTTGTTGCTGTTTACTTTTTTAAAAAAAATCAAGTGTAATTAACACTTTCTGGATACAATATAATGTTTCAACAATCCTATACATTTCTCAGTTCTCATCAAGATAAGTGTACTCTTAATCCCCTTTATCTATTTCACCCATCCCCTCCAACCTCTGCTCTGATAAATGCCAGTTTGTTCTCTATATTTAAGAGTCTGTTTTTGTTCATCTTTTTGTTTATTTTGTTTTGCTTCTTAAATTCTACATATGATTGAAATAATATGGTATTTTTCTTTCTCTGACTGACTTATTTTACTTGCCATTACACCCTCTAGATCCATCCATGTTGTCCCAAACAGTAAGATCTCATTCTTTGTTTATGACTGAGTAATAGTCCATCTTCTTTACCTATTTGTTTATTGGGACACTTGGGTTGTTTTCAGTATCTTGGCTAATGTAAAAGAAATGATGCAATCAATATAGGGGTGCATGTATCTTTTCAAATTAGTGTTTTCATTTTCTTTGGGTAAATATCCATTCGGGGAATTACTAGATTATATGGTAATTTTATTATTAATTTTTTTGAGGAGCCTCCTTACTGTTTTCCACAGTAACTATACCAGTATTTCTACCAACAGTCTGTGAAGGTTTCTTTTTCTCCACATCATTGCCAACACTTAATTTTTGTGTTTTCGATTTTAACCATTCTGACAAGTGTAAAGTGATATCTAATTGTGGTTTTGATTTTCATTTCCTTGATGACTAGTGATATTGACCATCTTTTCATATGTCTGTTGGCTAACTGTATGTTTTCTTTGGGAAAATGTCTATTCAAGTTCCCTGTCCGTTTTTAATTGGATTATTTGGGTTCGTTTGGTGTTGCATTGTATAAATTGTTTATATATTTTGGATATTAGCCCCTTATTAAATATATCATTTATAAATATCTTCTCCCATTCAGTAGGTGGCCTTGTTAATGGTTTCCTTCACTGTGAATAAGCTCTTTATTTTGATACAGTCCCAATAGTTTAATTTTGTGTTTGTTTCCTTTGCCAGAGGAGACATATTTAGACAGGTACTTCAGCAGCCAATATCAAAGAAATTAATGCCTATGTTTTCTTCTAGGAATTTCATGGTTTTAGGTCTCATATTGTCTTTAATCCATTCTGAGTTTATTTTTGTGTAGGTGTAAGAAATGTTAGTTTCATTCTTCTGCATGTCCAGTTTTCTAAACATCATTTGTTGAACAGATTTTCCTTTTCCCATTGTATTTTCTTGCTTCCTTTGTTATAGATTAATTTACCATAAAATGATGGACTTATTTCTGGACTCTCTGTTCTGTTCCGTTGCTCTATGTGTCTGTTTTTGTGCCAGAACCTACTGTTTTTATTACTGTAGCTTTGTAGTAAATTTTGAAATTTGGGACTGTGGTACCTCCAGCTTTGCTCTTCTTTTTCAGGTTGCTTTTACTATTTCAGGTCTTTTGTGATTCCATACAAATTTTAGGATTATCTGTACTAGTTCTATGAAAAATTTTGTAAGTATTTTGATAGAGATTGCTTTAAGTCTGTAGATTGCTTTGGGTAATATGGACATTTTGCCAATGTTTGTTCTTTCTAGGAACAATGTTTAAACCGTAGCTTCTCAAATCCCAGATATTTCACCTGGTGCTGTTTGCTTTGAGTGATTCTACCCGGACCAAACTTTGGATGAGGGTGTTATATTGTAACTATTTAATGGCATTGTTCTGGACAGTGAAATCTACAAAAAGTTACTAGGTGGAGATTAGAGGAAACCTATTGTTTTCCTAATTCAAAGTTCTTAATAGGCATTGGCTTTTTGATATTTATTCTTTTCCCTTTCTGCCTGGGACATGCATCTTATGCCTGTGGTACAAAAACCATATGTGAGCATGAAGGTAAAAGCCACAGACTGGAGATGGCAGAGTGAAAAGGCAGAGAGAAACTACATCCCCTTTGTTACCATGGGACCATTGTATTAGTCCTAGACTACCTACTTACACTTCATATTTTGTGGGAAAAAATAAATCTCTACTTGACCAATCAGCTATAGTGGTGGTTCTGTAAATATGTGTTCTAACTTCGACACTTATGAAGCCTAAGTCCAGTGTAAGCATTGGATAATGCCCTGACTCTGCTAATATCTAAAAAGGTGACTAATCACTTCCCAATTATACTCTGGATAATAATCATCAGTAAAAGTTGAACTGAGTGCCCACTTTGTTGACTAGTGTGCTGAGACTAGTGGAAGGAAGAGTTATGGGATTATACAGTAAGTACTATTGCAGATCCTGACATCAGGATTCCAGGGCACTTCTATCAAGACCCCTACAAGCACGGGACTATTTTCTTTTCCCCTGAAGGACATCAAACACAATACATCAAAAACTGTCTTAAAAAACAGAGTAGCAACAACTTTATATTTATTTCCTCTTAGAATTTTTTGGTACTTAAAGATAAATCTAACCTCATACAGTAAAGAGTTTTGCTAATACATAAGTTCTCTTGCTCTCATGCAAAATAACTTTCCCTATGTGGAAAATGTTCATTCATGCCATAAATGTTCATTAAATTCACAGTAACTGTCCTTTGTCCTGTGACTATCAGGAAAATCAAGAATGATTCTTTTGTTCAGAAAGCTTACAGGGTAATAGAGGCAGAAAGTGGAGAAAAAACGCTCTATCTCTTGCATCAACCTCCTGTTATAAAGTATGCAAACTCATATCTCCTTTGTAAGGAATAATAATGATTCTCAGCATTATAGGAAGAGGTATTTGTTGGTGTTTATGTTTTTATAAGTAGAAAAATTTTAAATTTGTTAATTAAATCAGCCCCAGGTAATAAAGTCTGAAATGTACTTGTGTCTATGTATGGCTATGTGACTGACATAAACTAGTCATCAAAATACAATCCCAGCATTCACATAAGAAGTCACAATTATGATAAAATGTAAGTAGAACCATTTTAGATATTTTCAAAGAAAAAACACATCTGAGAATCTTTATACATTACAATGATGTTTTTAAAGTTTTTAAAATATAAAGCCCCCTTGAAAAAGTGTTTAATGTGTAATGAAATATATATACTGTTAATAATAATTATTATTATTATCCAGATATGTGTTTTTTCATCATCTAGAAACACAATTTATACCTTCAGTGCATCTAAGAACTGGAGATAGAGCTTAACTCAAACAAAGCACATGGACTGAAAATAGTGTTCTCCTGAAGAATTTTCAAAGAAAATACAAAGATAGCACAGTCCTGAACACAATACATACATCTTTTTATAGTCTTTATGGTCCAATCACCTTTGCTCTCCATAGTTCTATTCTGTTGAGATAGAATTCTGGAATGGCTGAATCCGAAAGGAAATCAAATGTCAGAGTCAGGTCACTAATGGTTAGAAACACTAATAGAAAGCCTAATTAGAGCTAAGCATTTAATTATCTTTTTGTTCCTCTCATTTCTAGTATTACCACATTCCTCAAATGACTTACATTTTTTTTTGAAATGACTAAAAATAGCTGTCCATAAAAGATGAGTTTGGTCCCAAATCTCTAGGTTCTGTATGAGATATATTGTAATGGTTCATTTTATAGGAGAGAGACCATCTTTATAAATAAGTGATACCCTGTGCTCTGCACTGTAACTGCATTGAAAATGTACTAATCTAAAAGAAACTCACTGGGTCGAAAACCAGTTTACATTGATTTTTCAGATGTACCGAATTCTGTGAAATGGCCTCCAGAAACCACTCTCAACTCCCCATATTCTAGCCATAGAGAATTCGTAATAATAAACATAATAAACTTAAAAAAGACTTCTATGGTATTTACATTTTAGCAGATTATATTATTTCCTATCCTAGTGCTTTTTTTGCTTTTGTTTTTTCCCTCCAACTTATAGCATTGTTATATTTTTTTTAAAGAAATCAATCTGTATGCTGCTTTCTGTTGCTGTACTGGTTAGTTTGGACTAGCTACATATTTTATTTAGTATGGACTGCTTTTCTCAAATAGCTTTTGAGGTGAATGTGTGTTCTTTTGGCTCTAAGTTTGAAAGAAATAGGGAGACAGTCAGGTTTCTTCAGGTGATAGGGTGTTACTGTAAAGATGCCCAGAAAAGCAAGAAAGCGCAGGAAATTGGCACAGTCAGTTGCAAAATCAGAATAGAGTAAAATCACTTTTGTTTAGGCTGCAGTAAAAATCCTAACTATCCAACAACAGTTCTAGTTATTTGCTCTTCTTCTGATTCAGCTTCTCTTATCTCTGCCCCTCTGTTTATTTCTTCAGTTGCTTCATACTTAAGGTAGGCTTTCTGCTTGGAGCAGTTTCTATAGTGTGTATATTGGTTTATGCTCTTCCTACTGGCTTTGTTGTTGCTTGTGTGTCTCACACTGAAACTCCCCAAGAGTGAAAAATGGATTGGATATTTTTGTTACTTTAGAGCATCTTTATTAATTCAAGGACTGGCATCTGACCACTTTAGAAAGCTCTACTCCAGCCAACAGTTTACCTTTGCATCAGATGAATGTCTTTTTTCCATTGTTGGGGAAAAGTGTGATTAACTCGGCAAAACATATATATATATATATATATATATATATTATTACTAATTACTATATATATAATGCTAATAGTAATAGTAATATATATTATTACTAATTACTATATATTACTAATATATATATTAGTTTAGCTGAGTATATATTATATATATACTTACATAATATATATAGTATATATAGTATATATATTATGTAAGTATATATATATATATTATATATATACTTACATAATATATATATATATATATTATGTCAAAATTAAGCGCAACTGGTGGAAACCCAGAGGCATTGACAATAGGGTACGCAGAAGATTCAAGGGCCAAATCTTGATGCCCAACATTGGTTACGGGAGCAACAAGAAAACAAAGCACATGCTGCTCAGTGGCTTCCGGAAGTTCCTAGTCCACAACATCAAGGAGCTTGAAGTGCTGCTGATGTGCAACAAATCTTATTGTGCAGAGATTGCTCACAATGTATCCTCCAAGAACTGCAAAGCCATTGTGGAAAGAGCAGCCCAGCTGGCCATCAGAGTCACCAATCCCAATGCAGGCTGCGTAGCGAAGAAAATGAATAATGAATGAATATGCGTGTCATATTTGTGTTAATAAAACCATAAAACTACCAAAAATATATATATAATATATATATTATATATATACTTACATAATATATATACTAATATATATATGTATATATATATTTTAAGCCTCATACAGAGGCTACATACATAACTATATATATATATATATATATATACACACACTATATATATATGTATATATTTGAAGCCTCATACAGCAGATTCACCTACAAGGTACAATGTAGTTGATAGACATCCTGGGCTTCCTGATACCTATTTTAGAGAAAGTCTCTCTTAAATTTTTAAAATATTGTTCATATTTATTGATGTTGTTATGGAATGGATAATCCAAGAAAATGTTGGTGAGATTCCAGGTACTTACTTCTTCAGTATCTTTATACTCTAGAGATCTTTTAATAACAGCATTGATGATTCAAATACCATCTGAAATTCCCTAAGTACTTCATGTGGAGGATTATTTAATGGAGTTAGTTTTTATAATGTCTCCAGTGAATGTGTACCATTTAATTCTGAGATAAATATTGACTTAAACCAAAATAAATACTGAACAAGATTGAAACGTGGAGACTTTTATTCATTGTAAAATATAGGTCTAAAACTCCATTTTGTTAACTGAGTCTTTTAACTGTTTTATAGAACTTCATTGAATTTGTAATCTGTGTTATATTTAGAGAGTCCATAATTATATGGATATTAAAGTGAGTAATTTAAATTTGTTAATAGTAATATATTATGTATCAGGCAATTCAACAGAAAGTTACATTGACAAATTTTATTAAACAAAATTGAGGTGGTATGTTGAATGAAAAGCAATTATGTTCACCAAAATAATAAAAACTGAAATCTTGATTATATTAAATAATCTGCATATTTACTGGCAAGACAAGACAATGTAAAAGTTTATTGCATCCAAGGAAAACGTGATGCTATTGGTTTTTTTAAATGCACTTCAAATCTCATACATCAGAAAGAACGCAGCTTTAAGTGTTAAACCTTACTGATACATATTTCAGAAATGTTCCCATATTGCAATGCTGAGTAGATATTTTAGCTTAGTAGATATTTTAAAGAAAAAATATGTTTTGGGGAAGGTATGTTTATTTTTAAGAAAACTGAACTCTATAAGCACACATAATACAGTGTAGTAAAACAATCTAGACAGAAATTCAAATATTTAATGAGACTGTGGGTGAGTATCCTAACACCAAGAAAACTAGATATATTTTGCAATACCTCTTTGACCAATAAAGAAAATAATTCTTTAAACTTCTTTGAAGTATCTTTGTACCTTCCTCTCATAGAAAATTTTATATTAGCGAATTTTTCTGTCTTAAAATATTAACTACAATTTGTTTAAGCTATAGGAACGTTATAATTATTTAAGTTTTTTATAGAAAATGAGAGCATGCATATTTATATTCTCATTGTTTTACATAAAACAGCAAAAATGTATACTTCTGTTTATCTTTGGAACTTGCAAGTTTCACTATTGAATATCGAGGTGTTGAGTGGTTTTTATTGATTTTTTTGGGGGGGGGCGGGGATCTCTCTATTTCCTAGGTCTGTTTCCCTTCCCAGGTTAGGAAAGTTCTCAGCTATGATTTGTTCAAATACATATTCTGGACCTCTGTCCCTTTCGGCGCCCTCAGGAACCCCAATTAAATGTAGATTTTTCCTTCTGAGGCTGTCATTTATTTCCCTTAACCTATCCTCATGATCTTTTAATTGTTTTTCTCTTTTTTCCTCAGTTTCCCTCCTTGCCATCAACTTGTCTTCTATGTCACTCACTCATTCTTCTACCTCGTTAACCCTCGTCGTTAGGACCTCTAGTTTGGATTGCATCTCATTCAGTTGATTTTTAATTTCAGCCTGATTAGATCTAAATTCTGCAGTCATGAAGTCTCGTGAGTCCTTAATGCTTTTTTCTAGAGCCACCAGTAGCTGTATAATTGTGCTTCTGAATTGGCTTTCTGACATTGAAGTGTAATCCAAATTCTGTAACTCTGTGGGAAAGAGGACTGTTTAAGATTCTTTCTTTTGAGGTGAGTTTTTCCTTCTAGTCATTTTTCTCAATGCAGAGTGGCCAAAAACTTGATATAAGCGCGAACTCTTCTCACTGCAGCATTCCAGCTGTTCTCTCTTTAAATCTCAGGCCAAATTTGTAGGTTTTCAGGATGATTTGAAAGTTATCTAGGTAGTTTGGTGGGGACAGGTGACTTGGGGACCCTACTCTTCCGCCATCTTGCCCCCTCCTCCAAAAATGTATACTTCTGATAAGTAAAGTTAATACTTTATTTGATGGATTTTAATAAGAATATTATTTTTCTTTCCACACCATATGCACTATTCTTGAGCCCCGCAACATTCATTTTGTGTACCTCATAGTGAACAATACAAATAAAGACATGAATAAACAGATAAACTAGTAATCAACAAAAGTAAAGTCACATTGACAGTTGTATTTCATTTATGTCCATGAACCACTTAAGATCAGTAAGTAAATCTACTTCATGTTTGTGTCTGCAGAGACCTGCACAGACTTAGCAAATTGTAGACATTTAATATGCATTTAAAATAATGAAGAAATAAGTAAAAGAACTTAATCTCTATGCTATTAATATTTTTTCTTTCAATAAAATCAGAATTTGAAATAAAGTAGGTTAGAGAAAAAACTTAATCATATCAAGTGTATTTTGAATTCATTTACTATTGCACTAGTATTAGATTTAGAAAGGCAATTAGGTTTACAATGGGATTAAGCAGGAAATGTTGGTTTTAATTTACTGAAAAGTTAGTATCTTTCACATTAGAAATGAGAATTACTGACTTTCAACTTAATTGAATATGGCTGATTGTTCAAGTCAAATCACATCCTTCTAAATGATGTCACTATTTTCATATGACAAGACAGATAATAACTTACCGTGTTTGCAGTCAACAGATGATGGCTATGCCGACAGAAGTCTATTTACCCACACCTTTAAAAGACACAAGTGGGATTTTTTTTTGCTTTGGCTCCAAGTATCTTGTCAGTTTAAGAGGTAATTCTATTAGTATTTCAAACTAAAATACAACAGAAAAACATAACTAGGTATTTCTATGAAATTGTTATTTTTTTCTGTTCAAAAGTTGAACAGAGTTTTGAATAATGTCTACTCTTCACAAACATGAATTGGACTTCACTAGCCTACTAAGAATAAGAACTTCACAAAAATACTTTTTCTCAAAGGTGAAATAACTTTTTTCTTTTCACTTTTTTCTTAGAATTTCTGGTATATGTCACTTATTAACATTCATATTTTGACACGTTTTCTTTCTCCAGTACAGATACATACATACACCACATGCATCTTATAATATCTGTTATTATTTGCTCAACAATTCTAAGGAAACTGCAGATACTACAATCCTGTACTTCTGTGTCTCATAGGATTCATGAAGAATTTCAACATTGGTATAATGCTATTATTAAATATGCATTTCAAGGACACCTGGGTGGCTCAGTGAGCATCTGCCTTCGGCCCAGGGCATGGTCCAGGGATCGAGTCCCACATCTAGCTCTCTGCATGGAGCCTGCTTTTCCCTGTGCCTATGTCTCTGCCTTTCTCTCTGTGTCTTCCATTAATAAATAAATAAAATCTTAAATAATAATAATAATATGCAGTTCATAGTTGAAAGATGCCAATTACTATAATAATGTATTTTGCATCTTTTTTTAAATCATTTTTTTAATTTTTATTTATTTATGATAGTCACAGAGAGAGAGAAAGAGAGAGAGAGAGAGAGGCAGAGACATAGGCAGAGGGACATAGGCAGGCTCCACGCACTGGGAGCCCGACGTGGGATTCGATCCCGGGTCTCCAGGATCGCGCCCTGGGCCAAAGGCACGCGCCAAACCGCTGCGCCACCCAGGGATCCCTGTATTTTGTATCATTTTTGTCAGTCTTTACAAACAAGGTACACAATAATTAATTTTTACTTAATAAAATACTCTGCATAGAGAAAGACTGAATTCTCTGAATTCCAAAAGTAGCTTCTCAATTTTAGAATACAGAATATAAATATTTTGTTCAATGGTGCTCTGCATTACACTAAACCTAATGTAGTTCCCAATGGCCTAGGGCTTCATTATGCCTAAACATGCTTGTCTTCTCTGCTTATAGCCTGGAAATACCTGTCCTGGGAAAAGTGGATCCATTGTGGGTTGAGAACTTGTTGATTTTGGGGGAGCAGTTTCACCTATAGTGGAAAACAAGAAGGCTAATTTCAGCCCATATGATTGTAACTAATAAAGAAAATCATTCTTTAAACTCCTTTAGTGTATCTTTGTACCTTCCTGTCATGGAAAATTATGTTTGTGAATTTTTCTAACAGTTTTAAAACAGTGTAGCTTCCATTTTGAGATTTTTATAGTTTCCATATTCATTGGTAATTGGGAATAAAAGGAATATGGCACACTGCAGATAGTACCCAGGATACATCTTCATCGGAAAGAATAATGAAGACCTTATGAAATTATCTTAAGAGGTCAAAAAGTTCAGAACTATACCATAAACATTCAACATTATGTTAATGTTTTATGGTATTTTCATTCTTCATTTTGACTTTTCTATCTCCCATTTTTCTGAGATAATCAACTTGAAGTTTTGATTGGCTTATAAATTTTTTTAATTTATTCATTTGAGAGAGAGAGAGAGCATGACCAGGGGGGAGGATCAGAGGGAGAGGAAGAAGCAGACTCCCCACTGAGTGGGTATGTGATGGATGTGGAGCCTCCATCCCAGGACCCCAGGATTGGAGCCCAAGGCAGATGCCTAATCAGCTGAGCCACCCAGGCACCCCTTGATTGGTTTATAAAACCATAACTTCTCTTATGTACTACTGTAAATGCCTTGAAACTCTTTATAATGGAATTACCAATGTGTAATATATATTATAGCTAGGGAAAATATCTAATTAATAGTATGTTTTAATAGCTGATGGTATTAGATAATTTGCTCTTTATTTGATAGTATATATCTTTTTCAAAATGTGGCATGTTTGAATGTAAAAGCAGATTCACTTAGATTAATGTGTATTTCTATTATTTAATTGTGTTTTTGCAAAGATGAAAGAAAAAAAATACTTTCTTTTTCAGGCTTAAGAAAAAATGTTTTCTCCTCTAATGCTAAACCACACAGGTGAAAAAATAGAAATGATATTTTAGCAAGTGCTAGCTACATCTAATATGATTTTCTGTCAACACAGAAACTATGAGTTGTATGTTTTAAAGATTACAGTCAAATTGTTTTCTTCAGTAAATAGAGTCTGGATTCCTGGTGTGTCAAAATGATGCTCTCTGAGAAACAATGAAATTTTGCATCAAAACAACATAAAGATTGCCAGCCATTAGACACATTCCTATAGCTTACTTCAAATCCCAGTAAGCAACATTTCAGTAGGTTATAAGCCTATGCTCTTTACAAATGGAAATGCTATATGGCTCTTGTAGGAAGAGAGCCTTGAATCAGGACCATGACTTTTATCTGAGGGATAGTCAGAATTATCCTACATCATTACAGATGATATAATCAAGATATATAAAAATAATGAAAGCCAAAAATAATATTTCAGTAACACATACAAAGCTCAGGTTCTCAGATACAAAAAAAAAAAAAAAGAAAATAAAAGAAAAAAAAAAGGTGGTTACCACAGATGGGGTTAGGGAATGGGTGAAATGGGTGAAAGTGGTCAAAATGTACAAATTGCCAGTTATGAGTCAAATAAGTCCTGGGGATCTAAGTTACAGCATGGCAACTATATTAATGATACTGTATTATATATTCAAAAATCACTAACAGAGTAAATCGTAAAAGCTCTCATCCCAAGAAAAAATGTGTAACTATGTGGTGATTTCACAGTTTATGCATATCCTGAATCATTGTGTTGTATACCTGAAACTAATTGTTAAATGTCAAAAAGAAAATAAAGCTCAGGCTTTCAGTTCCTGCTTAATTAGATATTTGAGAATGATAACTATGATGAGATTTAAATTGCTCATATTGATCTGGGTGACATAAGAATCTGGCAACCTGTTCCAAATTTGATCAACTCTTTTCTTAGGAAAAATAAATGCAGGGAATGCTTTTGAAAAATAATTCCAATACAGTCAATGATTTGAGCTTATTCTGTAGTCTGTCTTTGACCTTCTTAAGCATATTATGCTTACTATGTATGCCCTTTAAAGATCTGTTTGAATAAATGAATTCACAGATTCCTCTGAGAAATCCTATTGATTTCTCCAAAAACAAAACAAATAAACAAAAAAATAATTAACATTCACCAGTAATTAAATTTAGAGTGTGTGGTTTTTATACACCTCTATCCCTTCTGAATAAAAATTCACCTAAAGACATTTTGGAATTGTCCTCAAGTATAGTCCTGTTAGAATAGCAAAATCTAATTACATTCCTATTTAGAATGCTTCAGGATTGCACATTACATTTACCCTAGATTTTCAAGTTGCTTTCCCAGCTAAATGATATCACTTATCAGTTACTCTTAAAACATTTATAGAAATGAGACTATTACAGAAGCTGTGAGATATTGCATACAAAACAAGATACGTGTAATGGCATTTTTAGAAAAGGAATACAGGTAGGTTTGTATGAACTTCATTTAGTTGTGTCTCTCGGACTTTAACTTGATTCATTAGAAAGTATTTTCCTCTTCAGGTAATCATTCTTCTCAAACATTTTTATATTTCTGTCAATACCAGGCCTATCTAGTTTCTCACAAGCCCTGATTTTTAGATAATCAGCATAGTGACCATAAGGTTCATGTGGATTCCTTTGATGCCTATTTATGATAGGTAAGCAGATCAGAGAGATAAATGTTCTAAAGTCCCATAGCTATATATTGGTAGAGCCAGGATTGGGGTACTTATTTCTGACTCTGAGTTCCTGTAACCTATAATCCTTTGGGAGGTGATAGGTAATAGTGCTTGAAAGCAACTCTCCCTCATTTCAGTGGTAACTATATTTTTTCCATTTGCCTCATTTTTTTTTCATTATCCACAATGGGTCCTTCGATTGCCTTTGGCTAGACTGCCACTTACATTTTCCATTACATCTGTATTTTCAGTCATGAGGTTTTATTTTTCATGCTATTAAATTTACTTGTTTAAAGTTAAGTGTTCAGAGAAGGCTATGGTTGAAATAGTACATTGGTACAGTTGAAGAATTGAATTCACTTCCCTAACTTGCAAAATTTCTATTCAGTAGTGCATGTGAGGTAGGTGCTTGCTCATTATCCTGACAAAATATTGTTTTAACAGATGGTATTTAAATACTCATGTTTATCTGGACATTGCACTAAACATTGTCTTTTTTTTTTTTTTTGGTTTGTTTTTTTTTGGGGGGGTTTGATCTCATTTGTGTGAGGAATAAAGAATCTCAATATTGTAAGTGAAATATTTGAGTACTTATGTGCTCATAAGTACTTATGTGTAAAATAATATGCACCATTTGATAATGAATTCTAATAGGATAAATTATCTCTTTCCTAAACTCCCATCATATTTTGTACCGTTTTTGTAATATAGTCCATCTGGTCTGTCCTGTGATTGTCTCCTAAACTAAATGAGGAATTTATGAATTATTTCTTTGTATCTAGTGCAGTACCAGACATAGTGCTAGGTGCATTATTGATTCTCAGTTAATATTGGTTTAATTGTACTCAATTGGTTAGAAAATATGGTTTCTATATCTTTAAAAATTGCTCCTAGATAATTTTTATAATTGGGGCATAAACAACATCATTACTTTGGTTCCTTTTGGCTCAGGGATAAATGTGTATGTAAGTCTTGGTATTTCAAAGTATTTTATTCTCCTGGCTACAGTGATTTGTTGAGGGAACATCAGGAGACTTAATCCTAAGGAGACACAATGCAGACTTTTCCTGGGCTATTAGAAAAATGAATTCTGGTTCTTTTGTTCTGCATGTGAAGGCTGAGTAGTTTTAGGGCCTAGAAATAATTGTGTTACCTTCGAAGAAAAAAGCTGAAAATAGAAACACATGAAATTCTAATGGTATCATTGAGTTCTAAAATTCACCTGTCCTAGAATCTTGCCTTATCCTTGTACTTTTAATTTATATGATCTAATGTATTGTAGGATTTTCGTTTTGATTTTTTGTTTGTTTTTATGCAGGAGCCTTGTTTTTGTGTCATTTGCAACAGAATCATCATAATGTTTATAGTATTTAACCTTTACAAATGCTCCTTCTGAATTGCTTCCATTGAGTTTCTGGCTTTCAAACTAAATGAGAAGTTCAAGAAACAAGGGTTCTACAGATGCGTGCAGTGCCTGGGAAAATACTCTGTTTTGGAGCTACTCACTCTGCCTGATTGAAGTAGATGGATTTAAGACACACCATTTGCTCTAGAAGAATTTAGGAACACAGAAACAAGATTGGTTCACATACACAAAAATGTTCATACTTACGTGCATACACACACACACACACGTGCACAGAAAAGATATGAGTTTCAGCTGAATCTTTATGTCTCTCCATCCAGCATGTGTCATAATTAATATGATACTTCTTAATGCAAGCATAACCTTCCTTCTTTTTTTTATGGAACTGGTTTGTAAATGTTCCAGAACAGTACACCTAAGAAGATTTTACCATAATAAAATTTAAAACAATTATTATCTATTAACCTCATTTATCAAAATGTTACTACTTCATGACGTGTAAAATAGCATAACACCTGCTCATTTAACATGTAAAATCCAAAAAAAAAAAAAAAATGAAAACAAACTCTTACCAATGGAAAAAGGGGAGGAAAATTCCTGCAAGATATATTGTATAAATGTTTCTAATGTATAGAATCCCAATTTTTAGGAAAGTGTTAAGGAACAGAAAAGTTATATTCTAATCAGTCAGTGGATTATCTCTTTGAGTAATAGCTACCTTTAATATGCTATGTATACTTAGTAAAAATAAAATGTTGAGAAGACACAAATGTTTTATGTATATACAGACAAATTCGTAAATTAAAAGTTGAATTCAAGACACTTGCTAGCAAAGGGCAACAGATTAGTTGTTTTTGATATAACACTCTACTGACTTTGAATCCCATTATTTAATCAGTAATTACGGGTGGGCATTACATATCACAGTGTACTGGAAAAGGGCTCAGTTTAGCAGCACAACATTGATTAAAGGAGATTACCCTAGAAATTAAAGTTTACAGCCACTTAAGCATAGATTATTTTTAGAACTGCTTTCTGATTTCTACATAAGAAATACCAATATTCAGGTGACAAATTGTAAGTCAAATGATCTATCGCTCAAATCCTCCTCTACCTTCCTTCTAGAGTATAAAATAACGATATTTTTTATTTAATAACAACACATAACTTAATTAATAACCTCAGAAAACAAGTCAAGTTAAATAAAATAAACTAAAATCAGAAGCAGGATTACAGTTTGCCTGTTGCCTTAGGCAACGGACGACCAACAGATGATGTGATATCTTATGACATACACTTTCCCATCTCTTCTTTCACAGTATCTATGTTAAAAAAACAATCACAGATTATTATCAGCAGTTTTGTCAAATGTAAAATAGTTCAAAGAATTTTGATAAAATGTAGATTTTAATTAGAGACGGATGGTCCCTAATGGATAACACAGGAGCTGAAATAATTTCTATTTTATATTCCTACTTCTATTCTTGCCAAAGGTCTTCTCAAGGAAGCTCAATATTTTATTTAGAAACTTTGCATTGTAAAATTTATTTTCTACACATTTTAATATCTTGGTCTAACCAATTCAGTATAAGAAGCAACTGTTTTGTTGTGTTGAGATGGAAGAGTCAGAGAGTGCTGATGATATTTAGTGTCTTTTGCAATCTGGAGACCTAAATCCACTGCAGTCACTGTCAGGCATTGGACACTAGCACATGAGACTTGTGTGATCAAGTTGCTTAGGATCTTTGTACTTGAGCTATCTTACCTATTAAAATAAAACAAAACAAAACAAAACAAAGAACAGACTTACTTAGGCCATATGAGGTAGTGGTTAAGGGCATAGGAACTCAAACCAAAGTCTGGATTTTACTTCCCCCACCCTGCTGTCCATAAATTACATAATTTTGGCTAATATACTATCATTTCAAAGCCCGCATTTCTAGGTGAAGTAATTATGAGGATTAAAAGAGTCAATGCTTGTAAAGCACTTTGGATACCTCCTACTGCATATAATAAGCACTCGATTTAAGGTATGGAGTCAGTGTTATCGTTAGAATCAACTGAAGCTTCTGGTGTAAACTTGACTGCAAAAAATGTAGGGTTTTGCTATTCCATTTTCCTGTCTCATAATGTTATTGCACTTAAAAACTATACTGTTTTCCTCTTTATTTTGACAGATAATGAAAGCAGGGAACAAAATTATGGAATCAGATTGATCTCTGTTACTTTTTATCTCACTTTCTTTAACTGAAAATGTTAAAAATTACTATAACTAAATTTTTGTGAAGATTAAATATGCTTATTCAATTAAAGCTTTTTAGCAAAGAGTGCAGCATCATTCAGGACTCAGTAAATGTTAGCTGCTATTATTATTGATATTATTGTTAAATATGTTATGCCCTGACATTTGTAGAGGGTCATAAAATATAGTAAATTCTTAGTGAAAAAACACATAAACAGTCTAGAAAATGGTACTAAATAATGTACACACACACACACACACACACAACTTTTCACATGAGGTCACCTATCAGTCCAGTCTTTCTATGAATCTATACCTATTATTACAGCCTAATAGCTGAGGATTCCTTCTAGGGTTTCTTCAGATGCTCTGTAGTGAAATATATATATAAAGAATCATTTGTTCTGATACTTTGCTTTCTTTTCAATATGTATTTTTGATATAGGTATGATAATCTGAGTCAAGGAGACAAAGGGAAGAAGAACATTCTGCTGCAATATGTATATTATTTCTAATGTTTGTATTACTACCATCATCACCATCATATAACATCACTTTATTTCATCTTTTCTAAATCAGCTAAACATTGAGCTTAGACCTGGTACTTTTTTTCTCTGTCTAGTTTTTCATATTCAGTGACCTCATTCAGTCTCGTGGATATAAATATCACCTATATGTCAATGAACCCAAAATTGTAGCTTTTTTCTGGACATTTTAACTAAGTGCCAGAATGGAATATTATATCTATTAAGTACCTTCATGCTTAGCAACAGAAAGTCATCATTTGAAAAGTAAATACACTTCAGAAGACTTTTCTTTTGGCAGTCTAATAGCCATCTCAAAATCTCAAGCATAATATGATCAAAACAGAAAGCTGAATTTTCACCCTGTCCCTAACACTTTCCACTCCTGGTTTTATATCCACCCAACTTTTAAAATAATAACTCTAAGAGTGATTCTTGATTCTAGTCTTTATTTAGCTCTCCACATTACCATCATTTTCCCACCATGAATTAACTTTGAGTCATAGCTTACAGTTAATTGTTTCTTACCACTTTTCTTTATAGTTATTGCTACCATTGTAGTCCAAGTTACCATTATGTTTCCTACACTAATCCAAAGACTTCCTAATTTGTCATTCTATTTCTTTGTCTTTTTTCCAGTAGCAGCCATAGTAATTTCTTTTTTTTAACAAATAAGTCTAGGTCAGTCTTCTGCTAAATCTCTTTCAATTATTTTCTATCTCATTTAGAATAAAATGCAGATATTCACCAAAATGTACAAGATCTTGCATAATCCATACCCTGAGCATACCCATCATTCATTCTTTCGCTAACTCTGCCCTACTACATCAAAGTCATGCACACTACTGCTTCAGAGCCATGGTATATGCATTTTCTCTTGCCTGAAACAATCTTCTCCAGATATCTTTTTTTTTTCTCCAAATATCTTTATGGTTTTATTCCTTCTAGGTGGTCACATGTCACCGTTTTTGCATAGAGGTTTCCTGACTTATTTATCTTAAAAGAATTCCCCACCCATTTTTCTATACCCCACTTTATTTTTCTTCACAGGACTTATTACTTGTTATGTTATATATTATCTGTTTTTTTCTGTGTTCTTCCTGTAGAATGAAAGTTCCACGAGGGAAGAGGATTTCTCTGTTTTGCTGAATTCTGTACAACCAGTGCCTAGAATAGTTTTTGAAATATTATACATTCTTAATAAGTATTTTTAATGTATAAATTAATTAAACTTTGCCATTTTCACCTTGTCAAGTGACAATGTCAAACTTTATTGAAGTTCTATGATCCCAGGAAGTGTAGTAGGTAAAGAAATCCTGTCATCTTTTTGTGTTCTGTTCAATGGTTGGTGCAAAGAATTATCCTTATTTATATGACAGGACTCATTGATGCATTTTATATTCACTTATGACATGACTAGACACAGACATCTTTCAAATTCCCCTTCTTTGCCTCATAAATGATTAGCTGAACTGTTTGTCCCCACTAATTAATTGAAATAAAAAACACCCATAAAACTGACTTGATCAAATTTAAGTTAAGCATTTCTTTCCCCAGATTCCTAAACTTTGACCCACCTTCAGCCTGTGCCATACTAGATGTCCTTACAACCCATTATCAAACAACCCCTTCTTACTGGTCTCTCTAGAGATAGTCTGTTATTAAGATAAAATATTCTGTGGTTTACAGTCCATTCACACTCCCTCCACCCTTTCATCCCCACCCCATCCTATTTCCTCACACAGATTTCTCTTTAGCCATGTTTACTTTTTCCTATAAAATAAAATCTCTTTTCTGTCTGATGTTTGAGGCACTTGTAGATATCACAGTATAATCCTTTTGAATAAAGTCTCTCCTTCCCTAAACCCAGATTTATTTTTTTTATTTGACACAGCATGCAATCATTTCATGGCTGGGCCACTGTGCTTTTGGCTTTCTAGAATCCATTTTACATACAACAACAGGAGTGAATTAACATAAATTAAATCATATGTTTCCCCTGCTAAAGTGTCCTAATGACTTCCATTGAGGGCAGAATCCTTAGGAGGCTATATAAATCTCTAAATCCTCTACTTCCCTCCATCTCTCTAATCACATCTCCTGTTTCCCGTCCTCCTGCCATGATAGCTGCTTAATTTTTGTAGAACTGTTTGAATAAGTAACTACATTAATATTTAATTGTTTTTTCTATTTCAGTAGGTATTGGGATTGGGAGGTGAGTTAATCAGATTCTCTGTTATATTCAAAGGTTGGTGCAATGTTAGGATAAATACTTTATCTTAATAGGGTAAAAAACTGCTTTAAAAATCCTTTATGCAATTAAGTAATTATAAAATATGAATGAAAAAAATAAATAAAATATGAATTAATATAAAGCTATACTATTTGTACTTTCATTGATTATCAGATATTATGCCAATTGCTTTTTGTATTTTTAATTTATTTATCATAACCTGTTAATTAAATAGTATTGCTTTTATCTTTTGTAAGTGGAAAACCCAAGCCTCAAGGTTAAGTAGGCTGTTAATCTTATTTAAAAAGTAGAATACAGGGGCACTTGGATGGTTCAGTTGGTTGAGCATTGGATTCTTGATTTCGGCTCAGTTTATGATCTAATGTTTATGGGATCGGACCCCACATTGGCCTCCACTCTCAGCACAAAGTCTGCTTGGGATTCTCTCTCTCTCTTTACCTTAGCCCCTCCCCCCACTCATGCGCATGCACGCGCTCTCTCTCTCTCTCTCCTTCTCATAAATAAATAAAATCTTTTTTAAAAGAGAAGAAATTTATAATTTTATAGTGATTTCCCAGAAGATTATATAACAAATATAATGAAAAATTTTAAATGAAAACTACTCTCAGAAATAACTATTATTTGAAACTTGTCATTAGAGTTATAAGAATTTCAACAATATAATGTAAGTAGGTGCAAATTTTGTTTAAAGTATGTAAAGGAACTTTATAACTTTAAGTTAATTACTTAAGATATTGACATTAGAATGAAAATCTACAAATGTTCATTAGAAAATGTAATACAATATTGAGAATCAGCATCAAAGTGTTAAAATATGTATTAAATCAATTAAAAATCAAATATTAAATAAATTTTGAATATTTTCTGGCTGTTGGATAGTTTAGTACCAGTACTTATTGGCACTGGAAATACCTTTACTAAATATTTTCAAGGGAAAAAAAGAAATTGATGTACAGTGATCATATCTGTGTTACACATACCTTGTATGTGATACCTATATTTGTGTTGTATATGAAAAGCTAATGAATAATTATGATTCTCTTCTTATCCTACTAAATAGTAGTCTCCACTTTTGAGAATATAGTCACATATACTTTCTGTCATAAGCTCATCCACATTCATATTTTGGACAATGATCATAAAGTATGTGTACAATACAGACTACACAGTTATTAAAAGAGCTTAAATGAAATATATTAAGGAACAAATTTTATCACTAAAGGGAAATAGTTGTGATTTAACAATGGGGGATGATTAATTCTTCTATAATGTCTAGTAATGCAACGAATGATGGTGTATGTATTGAATCAGGGCTAATTTGTTTAGAAAAATAGGAAACAATAAAAAAAAGTTTCAGATCAACAATTACTGCGATTATTGAAGTATTTTCTTCTACAATCCTACAATCCTAAAATATTTTTCTTTTTTTAAATTGAAAACAATCAAAAGGTTACTCATTTCTCCCCCAGACTCCAGTGCTCAGTCAAAAATAGCAGCTGTTGAATTACCTTGTCTACAACACACTAAGTAGAGCATGCATTATCATTCTCTTGATTGGTCTGTGAAACTGAGTAAACTTTTTTGATTCAAAAACCTTTTTGATTTTGATTTTTATGATTCAGAAGTTAGAACTAGAATAATCCTGCGGCCAAAAACAAATAGAGGAAAAAATTGAAATAATCCTGTGGACATTCAAATGGGGACATCTGTGTACCAGATGTATCTGGTACAGCATATCTTACCAAGGATCATGCTTCTTGTAGTATATCAGGTGATGAATCATGCCAACAAAAGTCTTCATCTTAGTCCTTAGGTACTCTTATTTGAAAATAGAGTTTCAAATCTTTGATTTCTTTGAAGATTTTAATGAAACTGTAGAAAATATAAAACGAGAAATTGTTGCTTTGTCTCCATTCTCTCTCTGCTTCTTTTATGGGACTCCAATCCAGATTATGTTAGACTCTTTAACTATGTTTAGCATTTCTAATGTGCTTTTTTATGTTATGTGTTTTCTACATTATTTTTTGAATTTTAACTTCTGTATTTCCTTCCTTTGTTAAAAACATTTGGTGACTTATATTGGTCTAGAAAACTATCCCTTTATTCTCTTCCTTCCCAGTACCTTGAACCCCCACGTTCTCTTTCTGTAGCAGTTTTTGAAGTTGGAGGGGGGACAGGGCGGGAAGAGAGAAGGAGAGGATCTTAAGCAGACCTTGTGGTGAGTGCGAGCCCAATGTGGGGCTCAAGCCTATGACCCTGACTGAGCTCATGACCTAAGATGAAATCAAGAGTTGGACACTTACCCCATTGAGCCACCCAGCTACCCCAGTATTTTATAATTTTTATTGTGCTATTCATGTTTAGAATCGGATTATGTATTTCAAAGCTAAATGTTTTTAACTACTCTAAGTTTTTTTTTAATTTATTTATTTATGATAGTCAGAGAGAGAGTGAGAGAGAGAGAGAGAGAGAGAGAGAGAGAGAGGCAGAGACACAGAGACACAGGCAGAGGGAGAGGCAGGCTCCATGCACTGGGAGCCCGATATGGGGATTCGATACCGGGTCTCCAGGATCGCACCCTGGGCCAAAGGCAGGCACCAAACCACTGCGCCACCCAGGGATCCCTAACTACTCTAAGTTAATGCTACTTTTAAATGTATTATCAGTTTTGGAATATTTTGAGATATGGGACTTATTTGCAGTTCATTCAAACTATTCTTTGTATATGAAAGAAAACATATATATATAATTTAGTACTTTCTTTTTCACTAAACTTTAAGACATTTTTTGGAAAGCAGTATATGATGTCTTTTAAAATGTAAAAGTATATAAAATGTATATACAGAAAAAAATCTTACTTTACCCCATCTACCTCATCTCCTTGCCCTCTCTCTATTGTTTTTATTATTTTTGTGCATATTTTCCCATTATTTCTTCATACACATTTTTGGAAATATATTTTCAATTGCCTCTTACTTACACAGAAGGTAATGTTTTATATCTACTATTTTACTCCTTGCTTTTTCACTTAAAAGCATATCCTAGAATATATTCTTTCCTGATACAGAGATATACCTAATTTTCCTGTAAAGTTGCATTAATATCCCATTGTGTAGATAATTGCAGTTTATTTGATGGTAATATGATTGTTTCCAATCTATTGCTATAACAAAACTTGAAAATTATTATTATTATTACTATTATTTATTATATCTTAGTCATGGGCAGGAGTACATGTAGGATTTATTTCATGAGTGTAAGTGCTAAGGCAAAATGTAAAAGACTCTGCAGTATTAGTAAATATGACCAGATCACATTTCCCCATTGTATTTTGTATTTCTCCCATGACAGATGAGAGTGCCCCTATGGCTTTACCATCGTAAGTGATTTATTTGGGTTTTTTTTTCCATGATTAACTCGTATATTATAAAGGTATAAAGGTTTGTATACTTAGCAGGGAGAGGGAGATTGTACCTTATTGTAAAACTGTAGAGAAGTTATGCATCTTCTATCAAGGACCACATTTATTTTATTTCTCTGTGAACCATGTTATTTTTAATAATAAATTTATTTTTTATTGGTGTTCAATTTGCCAACATACAGAATAACACCCAGTGCTCATCCCGTCAAGTGCCCCCTCAGTGCCCGTCACCCATTCACCCCCACCCCCCGCCCTCCTCCCCTTCCACCATCCCTAGTTCATTTCCCAGAGTTAGGAGTCTTTATGTTCTGTCTCCCTTTCTGATATTTCCCACACATTTCTTCTCCCTTCCCTTATATTCCCTTTCACTATTATTTATATTCCCCAAATGAATGAGAACATATAATGTTTGTCCTTCTCCGATTGACTCATTTCACTCAGCATAATACCCTCCAGTTCCATCCACGTTGAAGCAAATGGTGGATATTTGTCGTTTCTAATGGCTGAGGAATATTCCATTGTATACAGAGACCACATCTTCTTTATCCATTCATCTTTCGATGGACACCGAGGCTCCTTCCACAGTTTGGCTATTGTGGACATTGCTGCTATAGACATCAGGGTGCAGGTGTCCCGGCATTTCATTGCATCTGAATCTTTGGGGTAAATCCCCAGCAGTGCAACTGCTGGGTCGTAGGGCAGGTCTATTTTTAACTCTTTGAGGAACCTCCACACAGTTTTCCAGAGTGGCTGCACCAGTTCACATTCCCACCAACAGTGTAAGAGGGTTCCCTTTTCTCCGCATCCTCTCCAACATTTGTGGTTTCCTGCCTTGTTAATTTTCCCCATTCTCACTGGTGTGAGGTGGTATCTCATTGTGGTTTTGATTTGTATTTCCCTGATGGCAAGTGATGCAGAGCATTTTCTCATGTGCTTGTTGACCATGTCTATGTCTTCCTCTGTGAGATTTCTCTTCATGTCTTTTGCCCATTTCATGATTGGATTGTTTGTTTCTTTGCTCTTGAGTTTAATAAGTTCTTTATAGATTTTGGAAACTAGCCCTTTATCTGATATGTTATTTGCAAATATCTTCTCCCATTCTGTAGGTTGTCTTTGAGTTCTGTTGACTGTATCCTTTGCTGTGCAAAAGCTTCTTATCTTGATGAAGTCCCAACAGTTCATTTTTGCTTTGGTTTCTTTTGCCTTCATGGATGTATCTTGCAAGAAGTTACTGTGGCCGAGTTCAAAAAGGGTGTTGCCTGTGTTCTCCTCTAGGATTTTGATGGAATCTTGTCTCACATTTAGATCTTTCATCCATTTTGAGTTTATCTTTGTGTATGGTGCAAGAGAGTGGTCTAGTTTCATTCTTCTGCATGTGGATGTCCAATTTTCCCAGCACCATTTATTGAAGAGACTGTCTTTCTTCCAGTGGATAGTCTTTCCTCCTTTATTGAATATTAGTTGACCATAGAGATGAGGGCACATTTCTGGATTTTCTATTCTGTTCCATTGATCTATTTGTCTGTTTTTGTGCCAGTACCACACTGTCTTGATGACCACAGCTTTGTAGTACAACCTGAAATCTGGCATTGTGATGCCCCCAGCTATGGTTTTCTTTTTTAAAATTCCCCTGGCTATTCGGGGTCTTTTCTGATTCCACACAAATCTTAAAATAATTTGTTCTAACTCTCTGAAGCAAGTCCGTGGTATTTTGATAGGAATTGCATTAAACGTGTAAATTGCCCTGGGTAACATTGACATTTTCACAATATTAATTCTGCCAATCCATGAGCGTGGAATATTTTTCCATCTCTTTGTGTCTTCCTCAATTTCTTTCAGAATTGTTCTGTAGTTTTTAGGGTATAGATCCTTTACCTCTTTGGTTAGGTTTATTCCTGGGTATCTTATGCTTTTGGGTGCAATTGTAAATGGGATTGACTCCTTAATTTCTCTTTCTTCAGTCTCATTATTAGTGTATAGAAATGCCACTGACTTCTGGCCATTGATTTTGTATCCTGCCACGCTACCAAATTGCTGTATGAGTTCTAGCAATCTTGGGGTGGAGACTTTTGGGTTTTCTATGTAGAGTATCATGTCATCAGCAAAGAGGGAGAGTTTGACTTCTTCTTTGCCAATTTGAATGCCTTTAATGTCTTTTTGTTGTCTGATTGCTGAGGCTAGGACTTCCAGTACTATGTTGAATAGCAGTGGTGAGAGTGGACATTCCTGTCTTGTTCCTGATCTTAGGGGAAAGGCTCCCAGTGCTTCCCCATTGAGAATTATATTTGCTGTGGGCTTTTTATAGATGGCTTTTAAGATGTTGAGGAATGTCCCCTCTATCCCTATGTGAACCATGTTTCTATGTGTTTTGTCTTTAATAAAGTTTGTTACTTTCTTCCATGTTTAGGGATATCTTTATGTAAAAAAGGACATTGGCCATATATTTGTGATGTTGCAAATATTTTTGTCAATTTTCTTTTTTTTTTGAATTGCCACAGTATACTTTACAAGCAGAATTATTTTTCTTGTGTTATTTTTACACAAACACCATATTTTCCTTTTATTGCTTCTCGATTTTTATTCATAATTAGAATGCATCTCTCTTTTCTCAGTTTTAAGGGAGTTGATTCATGGTTTTTTCTAGTACATGTATTGCTCATTTTATACATTTAGTTTGATAATGTTTTGCACTTTCTCATATCATCCTGGTCGATGGTATGAGAAATTATCCTAATTTGCCTTTTTTAATGTTTATTTTTTTAAATTTTAAAAAAGATTTTATTTATTTATCTTAGAGTATAGTGCACATGCCTGTGCACAGGAGGATCATCAGATGAGGGAGTGTCAAAGAGGGAGGGAGAAGAAAAAGTAGACTCCTTGCTACTTTTAGAGTGTGGAGCCCAATGCAGGGCTTGATCTCAGGAACCAAAAATCATGATCTGAGCTGAAATCAAGTCAGTCACTCAACCAAATGAGCTACTCAGCCACCCCTTGCCTTTTTCTATTGTTGTTTTCATCAGATAGCTGGTGTATAGTCTTTTCTTATGTATTAGTCCATAATTACCTCTCGTACTTTGAAAAGCCAATGCGTGTTAAAGTTATTTAAGTTATTTGGATTTATTTCTGTCCTTATGTTCCGTGCTGTTGATTTATCTATATATTTATGAACCATTTCTATATGTTTTAATACCTCTTGGTTTTTAATAGTACCTCTTATAATTACAAGAATGATTATCCCCTCATTTTCTTATGTTTTTAAACTTTATTTTGCTACTATTACATGTTTGTGGTATGTGTGTTTGATTGCTTTCATACAGATTTTAGAATATGAATGACTGAAGAAAGTGATTCACAGAGTTACAACTTGGACAATATTCAGGAAATTAGGAAGACAGTTTCCAACTGTTGGCATTAGGATCACGTCGACTCAGCCACGATAAGGATCAAGAAATAGAACTAACTTCAACTCTAGGAATAAACACCATGGGTTTTTTAAATTAAAGGATGAGGTAACTGCTGCCTGAACAGTCCAGGGCCATACTGTACCTGCCTCAATCCACATTATCGAGAGGGACACTCCTTTCAACAACTGACTCAAGTCTGTGCCAGTGCATCTGATTAACAAAACCTACTTTTTTATCTCTAACTTTAACCACAAAGTGATCTAGGTCATATTTAAATTTTTGCTTTCTCTGAAATATTGGAAGGTATCTCACAGGAGAATAGGATTCCCAAAGTAGTAAATCAACTATATTGCACAGCCTTATTTATATATTCATCTCTTGGAGCATACTAAACATATGATTTTCAAAGTTCTTGTTAAATTTATAAAGACAACTTCATTCATAGGTCTGATTGCTCACTTAGTTAACTTTCTTAACATTAGCTTTTTAGAAATATGTTTTCTCATTTTGTAAGCAGGACAGTTTTGAGGGGGTAATTTTTGTTTTGTATCAGTTTTCCTTTTTCTCTCTCCCATGGCAGCCATTTTTTTCATGTTCTGTTTTCTTAGTTTCCAAAAACTTATACAGTGGGTTCCAGATTCTATAGTTTTTATTGAACCCTTACCCCAGGTATAGTTACCACTGGAAGAAACGCTGGCTGCGTGCCTCTCCGTTTCCTTCTGTCTCCTCACCTTTAGCTCTCCAAGAACCAGTGAGTCTGGCAGCAGGTTGTCAGTGATATACTCCAGGTTCTTTCATGATTCCCAAATACTGGCTTCAAGAAGTGAAGTTGGTGTCCCAGGCGACTTAGAGAAAATTTACTACCTATTAATATATTTGCACTCCGTTCACCATTTTTTCTGTGGACTGAGAGCTCAGCAGTCCCACAGTGAGAAAAACTCACTGTTTGTGTTTCTGTGAACCTTCTAATAGAGAAACTTATAAAGGAAATTTATGGATTTTTTTGTTATCTCTCTGTTTTGTCTGTTGGTGCTTTGTTCAGAGCAGAGAATTTGTATGTATGGAGATGTGAACTTAGTATACAGTTATATCCAAAGAGCTAGATTTGAGATAAAAATATTTTAATGCAAGGCAAGCCATTGATACTAGCTCTTTTCTGTCCCACCCTCCCAACCCCCTTGGTTTCATAGCTCTTTGAAATCTTTGGTGCTTTTCTGATTTTTTGAAGGAAAATTGGGAGGGGGGCTGTCTAGAAAGGCTACTGTACAATAACTTTCCAAGCTGGTACCTAGTTCTGTGGATAATCTGAACAAGAAATAAAGCTGATGTCATCCATTCTTTTCTAAGACATTTTGTAGATCTGGTGATGTTTATGGATATTGTTATTTAAAATAGCATTATAAGCTGAGATGTTGATCTGATAATAATAGAGAAAGACTGCAGAGATTGAAGGACATCCTTGAAATGAATAAGACACTCAAAAAAACAAAAGTCGTAACTATATCCTCTTGAAAAAAAAAAAAAAACAGGCCAGTAATTTCTGACTGATTTTGAATTTCATTGTCAGTCATGTTAATGAAGTACCACTTTCCTTCTCAACCAAATTGAACTTAATTTTATATTTTTTTCCTTTATAGGACAGGCCTTGAGAGTTCTATTAAGCAGGGGAAATACCTGCTAAATAAATAGAGCAGCTTTCCCCACTCTAGGAGCAACCAGGGATTTGACTTGTTTAAACTTAAATGATAAAACAAATAGTCGCCAAATCAAACAAGAACCTGTGTTGTAATAGACTTTCCCCTAAAGTAATCATGCTACAACCCTAAATAGCTTATATTTCATGAAAGTTTTCTTATTAACTTTTTCCCCTGACAATACTCCACACAACTATAGATACTTCAACGACTCTGATACTTACATCTATACAGATATTTATAGACTTATGATGGGGTTATGTACCAATAAACCCATGGTAAGTTGAAAATTTCGTAAGTCAAAAATTCATTTAATACACCTAACTTGCCAAACATCATAGTGTAGCAGCTACTTTAAATGTGCTACACTTATATTAGCCTACTGTTGGGCAAAACATCTAAAAGTCATCTAAAGCCTATTTTGTAATAAAGCATTGAATATGTCATGTAATTTATTGAATACCATACTAAAAGTAAAAAACAATGATTGGATAGAAGATGATTGTCAAGTGTATGTGATTGCATGACTGACTGGGAGCTGTGGCTCACTGTCGCTACCACCATCCTGGCATTAGTCTGGGAAAAGTTCAAAATTCAAAATATGGTTTCTACTGAATATGTATCACTTTTGCACCATTATAAAATTTAAAAAATGTAAATTTATGCATTATAAGTCAGGGACTGTCTGTACATTTATTTTGATCTATTGCATTGCTTTTGAAAAGTGAGATTTTTTTTGGTGTTTTTTTTTTATTACACGTTTCTGTTTATGGCTTAGAGAGAAATTAAAAATAAGCATGAAAAATTATGTCATCACTGTGATATTTAAAATATTTGTTTAAAACATACGTCTATAATCTTGAATGAATTATTGACCTGCATAACACTATTTTGAAGACTGAGACCCTAGAATAAGAGTAAATGCTTAAAAGACCCATAGATAAGAATAAATGCTTGATTGGAATTCCTGTCTTAGACTTTGTATGAATCTTTCATCTCTAGGGTTTAATATTTTTATGTAACTAATGGGGATAATAATAGATTCATAAGGTTGTTGTGAGAATTAATTCAAACTGTCTAACTTGGTTTATAGCTGGCTAACTATATGTCCCAGTTTTCTTTGGAAAACCTGAGATAACACGTAAATATTAACTCACTCTCAAAATGTTATCTGGACAATAAATTATAATACCAAAATATATTATTAGTTTTTTGAATATTAATCACTTTTAAATAACTGGAACATTTCTGTGAGCAATTATTCATTGCATTTGCTTGGCTATAAAATAATTCATTTTCATCTTTAAATGTTTGTTTCTCTGGACATGGGTCATATTTGTGAAAAAGAAAAGATAATGATGTTGACACAAAGCATCATTCATTTAAATGATTCAGACCAAAGGGAGGTTTTGTTTTTATTATTTCTTTTATATTATGTTTTTATGATTTGTGAACAATAAACTAAATCCTTGTTAGTTTTAGTGTTGTATTTGTGTCTCTGACCCCAAAGGCAAGGATAACAAAGCAAAAAATAAACAAATGGGACTACATCAAACTAAAAACCTGCACAGTAAATGATTTGCATTCAAATGAAGAGACAACTTACTAAATGGGAGAAGTTATTTGTAAATGTACCTAATAAGGGGTTAATATTCAAAATATATAAAGAATTTCTGTAATCCAGAAATTAAAAAATAATCCAATAAAAAATGAGCAGAGGATCTGGGTATTTTCCAAAAGAAGCAACAGATGGCCAACATCTGAAAAGATGGTCAACATCACGAATTATTAGGGAGATTCAAATCAAAACCATAATGAGATATATTACCTTATACCTTTTAATATGGCTATTATTAAAAAGATAAGAATAACAAGTGTTGGAGAGGATGTGGAGAGAAAGGAATGCTTATCCTCTGTTGCCTGGAATGTAAATTGGTGCAACCAATATGGATAATAATATGGAAATTCCTCAAAAAATTAAGAATAGATCTACCATATTATCCAGCTATTCCATTTCTGAATATCCAAAGAATATGAAAACAGTAATTTGAGAAGATATATGCCCTCCTGTGTTTATTGAAGCATTATCTACAATAACCAAGATACAGAAATAGCCTAAGTTTCTATCAGTAGATGAAGGAATAAAGAGGATATGGAATATATATACATGATAGAATACTATTCAGCCATAAAAAAGGAATGAAATCTTGCTACTTGTGACAATTTTGGACCTTGAGGAGGGTGTTACATTAAGAGAAGTAAGTCAGAGGGAGAAAGACAAATACCATATGACTTCACTCATATGTGGAATATAAAAAGCAAAACAATACAAAAACAGAGAACAAATTGATGGTTACCAGAGGAGAAGGGTTTGGAAGATGGGCAAAATAGATGAAAGTCAATTGTATGGTGATAGATGGCAACTACCTTTTTGGTGGTGATCACATAGAACTGCATACAGAGGTTGAATTATAATGTCATACACCTGAAACTTATATAATGGTATATAGCAATTTTGCTTCATTTAAAGAAAAATACTCAACATAGTTTATGGTTCATAGAAAAATACTCAACATACCTCACTGTAGCATGACAGTTTTGGAATAGATGGGATCTTAATGGAAACCAAATTTCTGATGTTATCCTTGTTCTTAGCCTGGTATCCTGGATTCAAATTTGAGTAATACATAGGAATGAAGAGTTTCATGGCTGAGTTATCAATAGTACCTGATTAACTTTTTGAGTTAGGCAAGATGTTTTTATAACTTTTTAGGTAACTTTAAAGTCATATTCATCCAAGTAGAGTTTCAGTTGCTGCTCCTGTGCTGCATTGCTGCAAACATCAGGAAGGCTTTACATTTGTGGAATTTTACCTAATTATTCCATATTATCAAGATAGCATTTACTTATAAAAATGTTATGAATTTGGGGTCTGATGTTCTTTGAAATTGCCTATCCATTATACTTGAATAGCAATTAAACCAAGTTTTAAAATTTCATTCACATTTTGTTCTCTGAAAATCCTGTTGATATTTGCTCTAGTTGTCCTCTTGTGGAGAATGTTGTTATGAACAACATTGTTGTTATTAACAAGTTAGAACTAAACCCAGTTTATCCTACTTGTAGCTGACTGAAAGATTCACCTGGCCACCTTTGGGATTCTTTATCTTTCAAGTCAATTAACTGCCCAGGCAGTATGTCAGTATTGCTTTAATTGCATCATTTTAACTGCATCATTTTTTTTCCTCTTGAACTTTTAATCCAAAGATTTGTTTTTCTCCATTTTAGGTACATCATATTGAATTGTGTATTTGCCTGCTTCATTTCATTTATTCTCTTTTTTGGAGAGATGTTAAAATTAATATTTTGTGTTATTTTTGTATCTGTAAGTTTCTTGCTGTTTTCAGAAACCTGTTCTTTTTAATAATTTGCTGTTTCTTCATGTTTGTTCAGTATGTAACAAATTTTTTTGTTAAATCTGTGTCTATTTTTCTTTCACATTCTTCTAATATGAACTTGATTTCTGTTCCTTACTTTGTCTGTGCCTGCTCAGTTGTTACCTCCTTTCCCTGAGTTATCATTTTTTAGAAACAAAGTTTTTTTTTATTTCTACAGTTTTATAATATCAAAGATATCTTTATGTTAACATATTTTTCTATAATAATATTTTTATGTTTTTACTTCCTTTCTGCCATAATCTTTCTGGTGTATATGTGTGTGTGCTTGCATATGTGCATGCATAAATGTGTTTTGTTTTTGTGTCATTTCAATTGCTTAATTTTTCCTTCTTGCTTACCCTTTTTTATAAAAATATTATTTATTAATTTGAAAGAGGGAGAGTGGGGGAGGGACAGAGGGAGAGTATCTTTAGGCAGACTTGTCACTGAGCATGGGGCCCAGCTTGGGCTCAGTCTCAAGATTTATGAGATCATGACCTGAGCAAAATTAAGAATCAGAGGCTTAACTGATTGAGCCATCAAGGTGCCCCTGCTTATCCTTTTTAAATATTGTATATGGTTATATTACTTTTTTGTTTGTTTATTTTAAATAAAGGGAAATCTTCTTGAATATTTTATATATGAGGAAGGACCTGGGAGAGTGATTGAAGGTAACAGAAATCTTAAATAGTTCTAAATTGAGTTTTATGTAGAATTCTATGGAACATTTCTTATCAACAATCTATCCTAGGAGTCTGTGTTCTAGCTGTATATGGCTTTACTATGACACTCAGAAAAATCTTATATCAGACAGGTTTATGTTTTCATGTACTTCTGTGTGTTTACGTATATCACCTCATACACTTCTCTTAAACTGTCAGACATCAACATTTGACTTTTCTTCATGCACAGTATCTCCTCTACCTCAACACCTCCCCAGCCTGAATTTTCTGTAACTATATCTGCTTGATTTGTCTTAGTTTAGCCAAGCCTCTTCTGGCCTTTATTATGTCAGAAATAGGTATCAAGATGCTTCCTAGGTATCAAGATACTTCCTATAATCTCCAAATTTTAACTTCTGCCAAAATAGAGATTATTGTGTTTTTTTCCTGTGCAGTAAATTATTAACTCAAAACTAGAAATATCCAAACCCTGTGCATGCCATCCAAAGAGAAAATAGCTCCTTGACCCATTCCTAGGAGATAACTTCTAAGAATTTATAGTATCCTTAAAATAACCTGCCAAATAAGAGTGTCTTAGCATACCTGTGGCCTTATGATAGCAGTGTGATTTATGGTAGGAGCCCTGGGTCACACTGTACCATTTTTAATCCCCCGAGGGGCAGGAGGCTGGTGACTGAGTAACTAAAGTTAGTCACACAGACACTTCTTGCTTATGAGACCAAATCTCAATGAAAAACCTGACCATCAAGTCTCATTTGGCTTGCCTGCTAGGCAATGTCATTACACATCAGTTTTGGAAGAATTGAGTACAGTTCATATACTCCAATGGGAGAGTATGAATGGAAGCTTTGTGCCTGTTCACTCCTTAACTATATCCCATATGTCTTTTACCTTGGCTATTTGGAGTTATAAGAATGCTTCTAATGAATTATCAATCCTGAAGATGGTCTTGGGGACCTGTGGTACTCCAAAGTGAGAGATGCCTCTCACTTTGACACATGTACTTCCTGCCATGTCAACTGGAGACAGCAGAGTTCCCTCCCTACTGACATGATTTGGCAATATTTGGTGGCCTTTCCTCATATAAGTTCATATGTGGTCTGCTAAACTGTTATTTTAATGTTTTATTTAAATTCAGTTTGCCAACATATAGTATAACAGTGCTCATCCCATCAAGTGTGGTCTGCTAAATTGTTAAAGGTAATAGTCTGTAGATGTTTGTGGTTTTCATGTTGCATTTGGATGATCCTAGAGAGGCAAGGTCTACAGAGGAATATTTGTAGTTGAAACATAGAAGCTGACTGCTTCCAGGTGTATAAATGTATAATACTTGACAATCTGGAATCGCTTATATAAATATGAAAAAATATTTTTCAGCCAGTCAGAAATTTGAATACTGGATTAATGATCCACCATTCCTTTTATAATTATTTAAATATCTGACACAATTGCTCAAATTTATACAGAAGTCCACTGAGAAGCAATTTGATATTCATGACATGAGTATTCCAACATAGTGACTAAGAATGTTGTCTCTGAAGTCAAACTATCCCACTTAAAATCCTAAGTGTGACATAAGGTACCTCTGTAATATTAGAGAGGAACTGAACCTCTCTATACTTCTATTTCTTTATTTGTGAAATTGGGATAATAATAGGGCCCAGCCCTATTATTTTGATTTTGTTTTTGGCTAATGAGTCTAAATGAAATGATGTATGTAAAAGTACCTAAAAGAGATTCTGGCAGAAGGTAAGGTTTTTTTTTTTTTAACATTTTATTTATTTATACATGAGAGAAACAGAGAGAGAGGCAGAGACACAGGCAGAGGGAGAAGTAGGCTCCATGCGAGGAACCTGTTGCAGAACTTGATTCCAGGACCCCAGGATCATGACCTGAGCCAAAGGCAGATGCTCAACCACTGAGAAGATAAGTTCTTAGGAAATGTTAATTATTAATAATAAAATGAATGAAGCTTTTCGTTAATGAGAGTCTTAAATCAACAGTAAGCTATTTATGAAACTGTCTAATCCAAATATTATTTCCTCTTAAAGGCAATGTCTTTCCATAATTATAGAACATAAATATTTGGTGAAAATTGTTTTGTGGTGGTAATTTAAAATTTATCAAAATAATTCATTAATGCATTATTATGATGCAGCTTATAAAATTAATTTTTGAAGCATATAGTTCAATTAGTCATAATGTCAAAACATTCTGCTATTAAGAAGATAAAAGAGAAAGAAAATTTTAAAAGCTTAGAACAAAGTAAACGAGGCAGTTTGTATACTACACACGACCACTTTCTCTGGAAGTCCCTGTGCCTCCCACAGCTGTTATTTCATTATGATCATAAGAACTATGATGCTATTGAGTTTTCCTGGTACTTAAGGGATTTAATTTAGTAAATAAGATGCCCTGAGCTACAGCTGCCTGTGATTGCTAAGGAAATGACAGTGATTTCTAGTCAAATTTAAACAGTAGCATTGAAATAAGTTGCATTTTCAGAATGAAGGCCAGTGTGTTAAAGAACTAAATATTTTAAAGACCTAATTATTTTAATAGCTTGATTGTGTGCCCGATACACACTATACATATATAACCACTGTATATTGCACTTAGTCTGTTTATTTTAACTGATCAATGGTATGATGATCGTGGTTCCCAAAGCAAACAAGCAAAACCCAGTTAAATCAGCAAAAATGTACATATTCCACGACATCCTTGAATATACAAATGTTTTTTAAATGTAGTAGTACTAGATGTTAATGACAATGGTCACAGTTCTCTCAAGGAATCACAGTCAGTGGGAATTCATGATCACATTGGACAAGCAAAGAATTGCTTTTTTTTTCTTGAATTCCTAAAAAACAAAAGCTTCTGTTCTTAATGCATGGTTGTAGTTATGGATAGGAAAAATAAAATATAATGGATGATAAGCAGAAGAACTATTATCAACGATGTTGGAGACACAAGAAACAAAGAATTTGGTAAAATTTCACACCTGAAGATGTACATTTCTGAGTGAAAAATAACTACAATTTTAATAATCACCTTGAAAAATTTTGATCATTTTGAAAGGTTATTTATCTTACATTACTTTTTAAAAATTCTCCCATATGCCAACAGCAGATTATAGAATTTATTATACTGGTGTCAGTAAGACTATCTCAAATGGTCACAATATAATTTAAAAATTTTGGGGGGTGCTTGGCGGCTCATTCGGTTATGCTTCAGACTCTTGGTTTTGGCTCAAGTCATGATCTTGGGGTTGTGAGATCAAATTCCCATTGGTTCCATACTCCACACAGAATCTGCTTCTCTCTCTCTCTCTCTCTCTCTCTCTCTCTCTCTCTCTCTCTCTCCCCTCCCCCTGCTTTTGTGCTCTTTCTCTGTCTCCAAAAAATAAATACAGTCTTTTAAAAAAAGAAAGAATATTTGGGATCTTAAATGTTGGTTTTTATTAATTCAAGTGTGAAGTCAAATGAGGCTTTAATTTTTCCTAAAATGTAAAAGCAGGAATATTTACCAAGTACAGAAATCAAGAAACAAAATAGAATATAGTTTTGCTTAAATACTATGATTTAAAACATCTGTGAAGTATTAGAAGGGTTAAAAATATTAAGATAGAGTTAGACTTGCTTTTGTATTTGTGTACAGTAATAATTTTTGTATTTCAAAAAATAAAATGATCTTAATGTTTTTTATGTGCCATTCTATTTACAGTAATTTCAAAGAGGAGAAACATGATGGGTGAAGCCAAAAGCCTTTAAAATCAAGATGGCCTAGTAAATTCTCTTTGTATAACAGATTAAATATGTAGTTTTCAGTAGATGACAAGTCCTTCTAGGTTTAATCTCAACTCTGAATTTAGTGGCTCAGAATAAATTCATTTGAACTGAACATTGTGAATCAAAATATATTTTACATTAACATAGAGAATATAAATACAAACACAAGGGAATTTGTATTATACTTAAAAAAAATAACACCTTCTCTGACCTTATTTAGTTATGTGGAATTGATATGCTGAATATACCTGCCAGCCTTTTGGCACTGATGAAAATTTGATCTCAAGGATAATAGGCTAATACCTCACATAACAGGGGGCAAAGGATTAGAGTCCTTTACAGATTATATTTTTGTCACTTTTTTGCATTTAGTTCAAGTAATGTGTGCAAAGAGCAAAATGTGAATGCTCATTTATTGTAAATAGTTTGTACTGAAACTGTAGTTCAAATGTTAATATAATTTGTTCTACACATATGTGTCTAATTTGTGTTTAAAATGGCATAAACAAGTTACTTTATTTTAGTCATTTTATGATAGTTAATCATATAATTTAATTAAGATTTTCAGCCTTAACAGCTTCCATAGATAATTTGAACTGCATCTTCACTTTTCTCACACTTATGACCCCCTTCAGGACCAAACCTATTCCTGTCCAGTCTTTCCTAAATCATTTGAAGTTATCATAATTGTCCCAGCCTCTGGCTGTCATCTTTAATCTGGGACAATTCTGGAGAGCCTCCTAAATTGTTGCTCTGCTTCCACACTCCATATAGCAGCCAAAGTGTGCATGTAAAAACATACATCAGTCACTCTTCTGCTTAGGATTTGCCAAAGGATTTCTGATAAAACAGAAACACAGTTCAAATGTTTTCTTCAGTATGGTCTTAGTTCTCTTAATTCTTCAAGCTCTTCTCTTCCTTTGACTCCCACTGTGATCTAGCCCTCTGCAAGCCCTGAAGTTGACAGATTTGTTTTCCCATTTTTCTTAGTGGATAGGACAACCAATAAAGATTTATTGAATTGATACACAATGAATAATGGTATATTATGTGACATTTTATAACAACTGGTAAATATTTGCCCTTTTCCCCCCTCAATTATGCTACTCTAATATAATAAAGGAACTCTAATCGAATACTACGAATGAACCCATATGTTTTACTTATTTTATTATTTTTTTTTAGGAAAAAGAGACAGATTCTGAACTTTTTTTTTTTTTTTAAGATTTTATTTATTTATTTATGAGAGCGGGGAAGAGACACAGGCAGAGGGAGAAGCAGGCTCCATGCAGGAAGCCCGACACGGGACCCAGTCCGGGGACTCCGGGATCAGGCCCTGAGCAAAAGACAGACGCCAAACCACTAAGCCATCCAGGCTTCCCTGAACTATGTCTTTCAGACTTTTATGTGCATACCATTTGGTCTGTCTAGAACTGTTTAGAAAAATGATTCCTATATTGTATATTGTATGCTGATCTAACATTAAACTTTTAAATGCATTAAAAATGAAAAGTTAAAATGCATTCATAGTTTCTATATTATAATAATGTATTTTATATATCTTCTTTATCATAAAACTATTGCTAATATAGGCAGGGAGGGAATTGAGATACTAACTTCTAAAAATACTTTCAACATAGATAAATAACAATTTATTGATATATGTTTGTTTCCCTGGAAAAAATCTTGAACTTGAAGACAGTTGGTTTGATATTAAACTCTCTCTTGCATACCAGTCAACTGCTGATTAACCATAGTCTTGCTAAATGACCTTGAATAATTAGTTTTTATTTTTTTGCTTCCTTCTCCCTAAACATTTGAGCTATAGCTTCTGACTCAGTGGAAACACTCAGTATATGGTTTTGTTTGCTTTGTGAGGAGCTTAGAATAAAATCATTTGACCTGAACATTGTGAATCAAAGACTATTTTCACACTGGGTGTTATGTTATATGTTGGCAAATTGAACTCCAATAAAAAAAAATAAATAAAAATTTAAAAAAGACAAAAAACGGGATCCCTGGGTGGCGCAGCGGTTTGGCGCCTGCCTTTGTCCCAGGGCACGATCCTGGAGATCCAGGATCGAATCCCACGTCGGGCTCCCGCTGCATGGAGCCTGCTTCTCCCTCTGCCTGTGTCTCTGCCTCTCTCTCTCACTGTGTGCCTATCATAAATAAATAAAAAAAAAATTAAAAAAAAAAAGACAAAAAACCCCAAAGACTATTTCCATTAACATGAAAGTATAAATACAAATTACAAGGGAACTTGTACTATATTTTAAAAACAGTTTCTCTGCGTAGTTGTAGAGAATATGTACCCTGAATCTATCTGCCAAACTATCACATCTCACCAAGATTCCAGCAATACTTTCCCACCTGATTGGTCCCTCCCTCCTTCTCTCCCTCCCTCCCTTTCTTTCTATCATCTATCTATCTATCTATCTATCTATCTATCTATCTATCATCTATCTATCTACTATCTTTCTATCTATTGCTTTTTGTTTATTTATTTGAAGGGGGGGATGGTGAGGAGAGGGAGAGAATATCTGAAGCAGACTATTCGCTGAGCCTGTTGTAGGACTCAATCCCACGTCTCTGAGACCATGACCCAAGTCAAAATCAAGAGTCCAACACTCACCCTAACTAAACCACCTAGGTGCCCTGTCCCCTTCTCTTGCTGGTCAATAATCCGTTTCTATCCCAAAATGAGAGGGATTATTTTATTTCTTTTTCAAGGGGATTAGTTTAAAGAACAAATTATACTTCTGTTACTATCTATAAAAACCTTCAGTGGTTTGCGATTCATCTATAAATTTGTATTTCTTGCCCCAGCCTAATAATGGCTCCTATTTCTTCAACTTAGTTTCCTATCACTCTAGAAATTATCCTCTATCAACCATGATTTACATGATATTCCTTAAAAATATCAAGCCTTTTTTAAGACTTATCTCTTTTGCTCTTGATGCACTTTCTTCTTAGAATAATCTTCCTACAAGTCTTCAAAGCTGCTTCATTTTGTTCCTCCAGGCCTCGTTGTAAATGTCACCTCTTTAAGGTCTACTCCCATCTAGCAAATATTTACCATCCTTTCTGGCTGCTTAGCACCATTTGAACACATTTCCTGTTAGAATTTCTTACCCTGATTTCCACTTCCCCAGTATGGAATTTAGAAAACAGACTTTCCTTAGCTGTCTTGAGGATGGGTCACAGACCTATGATTCAATCCTGCCAGTTAAAAAATGTCTATATGAGACTTCATATGCCTGAGATTGCTAAGCCTTTCCCCTCAATTATCCTCACTTCTTCTATAGTAGCAGATGTTACCTGGGCACATGGCACAGCTTATCTGTCCATGTTGTCCAAGCTTTTGTGTGGTAACATTGAGTAAGTAGGTTCTGGCAAATGGCATGTGAGCAGAAGTGGCATTTAAAGGAAAGGAATGTACCCCCCCACTTCCTATCTTTCGTGTCTCTCTAAACCCAAGACATGAAAATGGAGCACTATATTGAGAAGACCAGAGTGCAAGATAAAGGAATTTGGTCTCCTGAAATGAAGTTGTCATTTCAGCTCAAGCCTACTTGCACTCAGACTTCTGTGCCTAAAACTTCATTCTTTTATGAACCACTTTCATATTTGCATCTTTGTTGTGCCAGCTCATACATGTTCCCTAGTTAATATTTTTGAGTTCAGATATGAGAAAATGAGAATGGAAAAGCTGCTGCTTAGAATCTTTTAATTTTTATTTCCTTAGGTATTATTTGTTTATTGTTTTGTTTTACTCTTTACTTGTTTGCTTTTCATAACCTGTAGGTGAGGTATTCATTTTCTTAAGACAGCAGGTTGCTCTAGTATTGCTCGTTGAACACAATAGCTTTGTTGCTCACGGTTGAAACCATCAAGTGTCATTCCTGGCTTAGAACTGCTTGGCAATACCAGTTTCTTCTTTAGCTCTCTTTTTTTTTGTTTGTTTTTTGTTGTTTGTTTTGCCCTGTTTTGTTGTGATGTTTTGTTCTGGTTCTGGAAGTTTAGCCTCAACCTTGTTTTTTAGTCTTCCAAGAATTCTGAGCTATCCTTTTTCTATTTATTCAGTCAAAGTCAGCTTCTGTTGCTTACACCTAAGAATCCTGAGGTAACAATCTGCCTAACCAACAGTTAACATAGATCTGTCTAGTACTCTCCATTCCATTACCCAGTGTATTTCTTTGAATGCAGTTATCAGATCTCTTTAACTATTAACAGAGTAGAAGTTCCACAGACTATAAATTCATCTGTTCCTGAAAGGTAACTTTGTCCAGTGGTTATTACTTTCTATTTCAAGTGTCACTGTGCTCACTTCCTACATTTCCAGGTAGTCAGGAGAAACCAAGTCATTTTGTATTCCTTCTGGCAATGTTTCCCATCTTCCTTCTTCCCATTTTTAGATCTAAATTCCTAGGGTTTTGTAAAAAGGAGCAGTAAATAGCCTATAGTTCCTGGAGTGAGAGACAGCCTTTGCAAGTTAGCACACAGGAGAATTTTAATGTTCTACACTTGGCTGGATATTAGGAAATTGGTTTGATCTCCTTAAATTTGTCTTAACGTCTATGGTCTTCTGGGTTTCTTCTTCATCCTTCCAATTTAATTAATATTATTTTGCCTGTTGTAGTGAAACTGTTTAACTGTTTTTTTTTTTAACTTATAGCTTGCCCCCTTTTAAGTTTATATATATTAGGCCCTGGGACCTTCAGATTTAGGCTTTTGAAACTTCAGTCTTTGGAAATGCAAAAAAATTTTTCTCAAACTCTTACCCCTTGCCACAAGTTTTGAAATCCCCATTTTGAAACTGAAATTAAAAATTGAATATGTATTTACTCTTGACATTTCTTTTTCACTCTCCTCCTCTGAGACTCTTAGAGTGGTATGCCCAATCCCTGGAATAGAAGAGTCATGTAGGAATTGTAACAATTCTAAGGAGGAGTTTAGTTATAAATTCAATTTTATTTAGTAGGGTTCTTTTTTAATATCTAGGTGTTCTATTTTTTTCCTTGTAAGTTCCAGCTGTTACAGATTTTTTAAAGAAATCTAAAAAAATTTTTGAATTTTCAAATCTATTTGAAAGGAAGTTGCTCATAAAGCCTCTTCTGGTATTTTTCATGTATGTAGGCTCTGTAGCGATGCCCTCTTTTTTTTATATTGATATTGTTTATATGTTCTCTTTATTATTGATCTTACTGCAAGAGACTATAAAATTTATTAATCATTTTAAAGAATAGACTTTTATTATTGATCTTACTGCAAGAGACTATAAAATTTATTAATCATTTTAAAGAATAGACTTTTAGTATGATCACTTTGTTATATTTTTACTTTTAATTAATTTATGGATAAAAATAATTAATTATTTTCATTAATTTAAGTAATTTTTATTACTTATTTCTACTTTTATTAAATCTGGTATTCTCTTTTTTTCCCTGAATCATTGGGATGGGATAGATATTTAATTAATTTATATTGCCTCCATATTTCCTGTATATATGCATTTAAGTCGTCATATTTTTTGAAGAGCACCTGAGTGGCTCAGTGGTTGGGCATCTGCCTTTGGCTCAGGTCATGGGATCAAGTCATACATTAGGCTCCCCACAGGGAGCCTGCTTCTTCCCTTGCCTATGTCTTTACCTTTCTCTCTCTGTCTCTCATGAATAAATAAAATCATTAAAAAAATTTATTTGAAAATCACTTTCTTTGTCTGATAATTCTATTGGATCTCCTGTATGTTTGTGTCAAATGATATTTATTTTTTATTTTTAGTCACTCCTTTTGCCATTATATGTATGATTCTTTTTGAGTTTGGTGCATTGTTTTTGAAAGCCATACATTTTATTTTAGTGATTTGTATAAGTATTTTGAAACTGTGGGATATTTTGTTATAATCCCCTATAGACGATTTACCTTTGCTTTTGCTTGACAGTGGGTAGGGATGTTGAAGATTATTTTAGTTTAATTGGAAATTTAATAAAATACTGAAACAAACCTGAACTTTAATCCATATGAATAATTTTAAAAGTTTCTCCCCTCTAGTTCACCTGTATTCTCACAGTGTATTGCTATGGGAGCCTAATCATGGGGTCTGACACAAGAATTTTACCCTAGACTTATGATTCTTTCAGTATACTCTAAATAGACAGGAACTGTCAGATACTGCTAATGGAAAAGCAGTCCCTCTTGTGAGGCCTACTTTTTCAAGCTTTGTTCTTTTTACATATCTTAACCCCACCAACCCTCACTCCTTGGTTGGCTCACTGAAGCTTTCAAGATCTTTATATTTTTATAAATATTTTATTCTTTTTAAAGATTTATTTGATAGAGAGGGAGCATGAGTGGGAGCAGCAAAGGGAGAGGGAGAGAGAATCTCAAGCAGACTCTGCACTGAGTGCAGAGCCTGATGCAGGGCTCAATCTTAGGACTCTGAGATCACGACCTGAGCAGAAACCAAAAGTCACACACTTAACCATCTGCCACCCAGGTGCCCCTTTATAAAGATTTTCTAGTTGTTTTCAATGGAAGAGTTAGACTGAACAACCATGTTCATCATTACCAAATATATCTTTCAAGGTTCTCATTTTCCCTTTATTTCTCTATTTCCATATACTGTTATATTCCCATCACTTAAAGCACAAGCACTACTTTTATAGTTTTGTTGTTGTTGTTCAGGACTACTTTGGACAAATTATCTCAGTTATTGTTTCTTAGAAAACATTGTATATGTTATTTTTGATCCCGAAGGATATTTTGTTGTGTATTGAATTCTAAGTTTGCAAATATTTTCTTTAAACATTGTTTTCTGTCTTCTGTTGTTACTTGTGAAAAGATGACTGTCAATCTACTTGTTGCTTCCTTGAAGAAACTATCTCCTCACATTTGGAATAGTCTCAGGTATGTCTTCAACAATTACTTTTGCTAAGTTGTTCTCCTTTCCTCTTGGAGCCTGAGTTGCATGTATACTGGACCTTCTTTTCATCTCCTTAAACCTTTTATACTTATATGTGTTTACCTTTGTGTTGGTTTTCTGTGATTGATTTTGATATTTTTGTTGTAACCTATCTTCCACTCTACTAATTCTCTTTTCAGTTCTGTCTAATAGGTAATTAGAAACATTTATTGATTTCTTCTTTTGGATTATATTATTTTTTGTTAGTATCTAATTTTAGAGATTGGTATGAATTATAAATGAGCTATAATCCCTTATGAATATCTGAAATATATGTTTTCATTACTTAAAAGGTATAGTCCTTCACAGTCTCTTATTTGCTTTCAACTTCCAGTTCTGTCACCCTAGCCCGCAAAGACTGTCAGAAGTTTCTTTTAGCCTTCATGCATCTAGGTTACCCAACTTGAATTGGCAGTCTCAGATATTGGTAGTTATAAATGTCAGGCTTTACAGTGTCAGTGTTTGTCTTTCTTTTATCTTGTTTTAGTAAATCTTCAGCAGAGAGGTGGTCCAATTTATACAATTTGTCATTTTCCTAAATGGAATTCCTCCTTAATCTATTTTTAATACACAATTCTACTTATGCAATTCCTTATTTATTTGAGGATTTCTTTGTTAAATCAAGAATATCTCTCCATGTATTAGTGTTTATGTAGCATGGACACAGATGCTAGGAATTCAGAAATAAAATGCAGAATCTTTCTCAAGAATTTTAGAGTTTATTATCATAGACAGTAATTATACAGGAAGTTACCATATATTTTGATAAGTGTTATGCAAATGAAGGCACTGAGGACTAAAGAAGGATCAGGAAAGTATTCTAAATCAGCTGGGGCTGCTAGGGAATGCTTCCCTAAGGAGTTAATTAGACTTGATAGTTGAATGAATAGGAGCTAGTCAGATAAAGTGAGGGGGAATTCATGTATAGGAGTTCATCTAAGAGGAAATTGTAAGATGAGATACCAAATTAGATCAGTGATAACTTGTTTGCAAGGTGGACTAAAGAAGCAGAAGATGCAATTCAAGGAAACTTTATATCCTTCAAAATAACTTACATTTTTGTCATGAATACAATGTAGAGGCATCAGGCATTTTGGAAAGAGAAATGACAAGGTCTGATTTTCATTTTAGAGGATAAATTTCAGAAGACATTTGTATGTATAAAATTATTAGATTAGAAGCAGTGTCTCAGTTATAACCAGTGATGCTGAATGATATTTAGGAGATTAAATACAGAGTAATTTGTTGTAAATTGGATAAAGAAAAAGTAGAAAAGATGTCAAGAACATTTATAGGCTTTCTTCTGGGGTGAATGCCGTATTGTATTCCATTAAATAAGATGGGCAATTCAATGAGAGAAATAGGTTTGGAAGGTCCTGGAAAGAAGTTAATTTTACATTTCATTTCAAAAGAGCTTTTGAGCATGTGTTAATCTAAAGCTTAGAAAATCCTGGTTTTGAATCATCTGGCTTAGTAATTTGAAGAGGAAATGTAATTGGCTTCAAAAGAAAATTAATATAAGATTACAAGAAATACTCATAATTTAGCAGAAGAAATAATTAACCCAATTGCAGACTAGCCTAGTTTATAATTTGTTATTAAGATATGTTATTTACATATGTAGAGACTTTAATAAATGTCTGTGTAGACTGACATCAGGCTGTCCTTTCTTTTTCTTTGCTTTTTTCCTCTATTCCTTCCTTCCTTCCTTTTTTCTACTTTCTCTTTTCTTCTTTTTTCTATATGTCAGAATCAGAATTAAGAAAGCTTTAAAAAAATTATGTCATCGAAACTTTGTTATGCAACATGATTCTGGAAGCTGTGGATCCATAATTCTTTGAGTGAGCTTCATGGAAAAGGAAATATTGCCAAAATAAGTGATTTTTTCAGGTTCTTTGTTTGGAAGTCTTGTATAGGTTAAATTTTTATTTACTTAGGCATAACATACATATTATGATGTGATACAAATTGTGATGATTGAGACATCTTGCAATTTTATTGTTTTTATTATACATATTTCCTTCATTTTCTGGATTTTAAAAATTTATGTGCTTTCAAATGGTATCTTGAGAGATAATTATGATTATCTCATTCTTAGTTAAAAATTTATATTCTCAAACCTATTTTATCTAAATATTTCAATCATATTACTTCTTATTAATATTTTAAATGATGCAGTTGGAGGTAAGAGGTGGATATTGACCTAAAAACAATGAAGTGAATAATGCCTCTTGAGACAAAAAGAAAACAAATATTTACAGATGTAAAAGTGGTTATTCAAAACTTCTACTGTGAACCAAATGGTGCCTGATTCGTATCAGATGTAGAGAAAAGTATTTACCAGTAAACTGTCACCATGAAATTTCATAGAAATGTAAATAGGCAATATCTAAATCTGATAAATGTGTTTTAATTCCTGGAAGCATTTTTCTTCAGTGTTTTTAATACAAGGCTTTCACTGACTTCATGGTTATCTGAAGGGCTTTTTGAAGATAATGCCAATAAATCCCCTTAAGGAACTAGGAGAAATTTGAATTGTGTTGTTATGATATTTTTATTATTCCAGTATCCCAGTGTACATATATTTCATGTTTTTTAGATCACACATTTCTAAAAACTAAAACCTAAAATGTTCCACAGCCTGTGGTTGTTGCTTATAGTTATTATTTAATGTATCTGATATTGACTTATTGGACGGAATCTGTCAGTATGCATCCTGGCATAATTTTGATCATAATAACATAGGTGAATATTTAAAATTACAATAACAATTTTTTGTCACAAGGGAATTTTAAGATGGTGTTGAACGCTGGAGATAAAATATGGCCAATGCAGTACTCCTTTGCTGAATTAATTCATAACAACATGTTAAGCTCAATCACAGAGATAGGTACAGGCCCGAGAGCGTGGGCATGTAACATGGTTTGGGTAAGCAAATATGAGCATGAAAAAAATACTGTAGAACTGCTTTGTAGTTCAGAAAATGTGGGCATGAAAAAAAATATTTCAGAACTGCTATGTAGAAGAAGTCACTTATTTCAAGAATGAGATTAAGCCCAGATGGCTCAATGGTTTAGTGCCACCTTCAGCCCAGGGCCTGATCCTGGAGACCTAGGATCGAGTCCCACGTCAGGCTCCCTGCATGGAACCTGCTTCTCCCTCTGCCTGTCTCTCTCTCTCTCCCTTTCTGTATCTCTCATGAATAAATAAATAAAATCTTTTTAAAAAAATTATCAGAGAGAACAATTCATATAGATAAAGACCCTCAATTTTTTTTTAATTTATTGTGGGTACTACGAATTTGCCAAAATGGAAACAAATCATGGTTTGTACCAGTATAATCATTTTGCTACACAATGTAGCAAGATACACATAAGATAATAACCCTTTGATTCTCCACAATGGTTCTTTCTTTTGGAATTGTATGTTGAGCCTTTGGACAGTAAGTAATATTTATTGACAAATGACAGCTTAAATGGTGGAAAATATGTAGGTATTGAAAAGACTTGAAAATATTTCATATGAGAATAACTAAAGAAATAAGGTATGCTAAATTCTCAAAGTTTTGAGAATATACGTTGCTATCATATGTATTCAAAAGCTGTTTTTTTTAAATAGCTTTTTTATTGATATAGGAAAAATGTGTAGCTAGTAAAAACTTACCTAGGACCATCTAGTGGCTATTGTTGTAGAAAGATTGCTTTTGGCTTAATGAAAGTTTTGTAGGTACAATTTGTGTAGTGTGAGACACATATACCTTTAATGCACAACTTGAGTTTTGACAAACTTAAGCCCTCAGGTAACAAACACATTTGTTAGGATAGAGAATACTTTCATTGTGTCAGAAAATTACTTCATGACCACTTTCAGTTCATCCCTACCTACCATAACAACTACTGCTCTGATTCTGTCACCATAGAGGAGTTTTTTTTTTTTTTTGTTTTAATTAAAACTATCATATGATCAGCTAATCTTTGACAAGACAAGAAAGAAGATCCAATCAAAAAAAGGCCATCTCCAACAAATGGTATTGAGAAAACTGGGCAGCAATACGTAGAAGAATGAAATGGGCCACTTTCTTACAACATATTCAAAAATAAATTCAAAATGGATAAAAGACCTAAATGTGAGACAAGGAACCATAAATATCCTAGAGGAAAACACAGGCAGAAACCTCTTTGACCTTGGTCCCAGCAACTTCTTACACATTGCCAGAGGCAAGGGAAACAAAAGTGAAATGAACTACTGGGACTTCATCAAGATAAAAAAGCTACTGCACAATGAGGGAAACAAGCATTAAAAAGCCTACAGAATAGGAGAAGATACTTGCAAAAGATATCTGATAAAGGGTTAGTTAGTATCCACAATCTGTAAAGAATTTACCAAACTCAACACCCAAAAAACAAATAATCCAGTTAAGAAATGGACAGAATATATGAATAGACACTTTCCAAAGAAGACATCCAGATGGTTAACATGCATGAAAAGATGCTCAACATCACTCATCATAGGAGAAATACAAATCAAAACCACAATGAAATACCACCTCACACCTGTCAGAATGGCTAAAATCAACAACTCGGGAAACAACAGATGTTTGTGAGGATGTGGTGGGAATGCAAACTGTAGAGCCACTCCAGAATGCAGTGTGGGGATTCCTTAAAAAGTTAAAAATAGAGCATCCCTATGATCCAGCAATTGCACAAAGGATACAAAAATACAGACTCAAAGGGGAACATGCACCCCAATGTTTTTAGAAACATTATCAACAATAGCCAGACTATGGAAAGAGCCCAGGTGTCCATCGACTGATGAATGGAAAAGGAAGATGTGGGGAATATACAATATTTTGTTTATGATTTTCTATATCTATGGTTATGATTTATGGTTGTCTATTTCTATATAATTGTCACAAAAACAACAATTATTACCTTTAATAGTTCTGATTATTGGCTGGGCTTAACTGAGCCATAATCAATTCAGGGTTTTTCCTAAATTCATGGTCAGATTGATAGTGGGACTGAATGTCCCAGAATGGCTTAGTCTCATGCCTGGAAGTTGATGTTGGATATCGGCCAGGTTTTTATCTGGCTTGTTAGTGAGCATGCCAACAGATGCCTTTTCATGTAGCTTGGATTTCTCATGGCATAATGACTGGGTTGTATGAGAGGCCAGATCAAGAGAGAATGTTCCAAGAGACTCAAGAGGAAGCTTCAGGTATTCTTATGAACCAGCGTTGGAAATCATGAAACTTCCATTGATATATTCCATCAATCAGAAGCAAATTACAAGAACAACACAAAATTCAAGGAAGAGGATAACATAAGGGAATGAGTAATAGGAAGTGTGTTTAATTAGGCAGTCATCTTTGGGAACAAACTACCCCATCACTCTATTGTTGATGAATATTTGGGTTTTCAGTTTTTGCCAATTCCTGTTCAAGCTGCTAGGAAGATTATTATACAAGTCTTTTTTGGACATATATTTCTTTTCTCTTAGGTGCATACCTAGAAATGGAACAGCATAGAGTAAGCATAGTTTAAATTTCCAAGAACTATCAAGTCAGCTCAGTGAACAGGGAAGCAAAGCAAAAGGAGGAAACAAAATGTGCAGCAGAGGAAACTCAAGAATATGGGTCAGTGTTGTGACATTGAGGGGCTGGGGATTAACAAGAGAAAATCTGGGGAAGAAGCTGTATGCTAGGTTAAGACTTTGGGATCTTATATAAATAATGAGGGACTGTTGAAAGGTTTTAAGCAAGGGAATGACACAGTTTTGAGTTTAAAAAAAATCTCTCTAGTCAAATCGTGGAAAATGGAATGGACTTAAGATAGATAAATGAAGATATTTTAGATCTCTGAAAAATAGTGTTGGTGGCCACGGAGACAGAGACATGTGGATAATTTGAGGTATAATTAGGAAACCATATTGATAGGATTTGGTTTTGAATTGGGAGCAATAAATGAAACAAGGTCAGATCTATGACTAGGGCAACTGGAAGGTCAGTGGTTTGTCTCTCTGACATGGAGAACATCACAGGGGACATTTGATGTTGGGAAATAAATTAATTTAGTGTTCAAGCTGCTGAATTTCAACTATTTTTATGAGTAGGCACTTTTTTGTAAGGAGTTTGGTATGTGAATCTGGAGCTCTTGTGCAATATCTGAATTGGAAATGTAAATTTGGGAGTCAGTTGGCTCAGGATATATTCATACAGAGAGTGGCTGGTATGAGAAGCATATAGTACACAATAACTTATCCTTGAGTTAGGCTTTCCAGATATGAAACCTGGTACACATGACCCCTGGGTGGCTCAGCGGTTGAGCGCCTCACTTTGGCCCAGGGCATGATCCTGGGGTCCCAGGATTGAGTCCCACATCAGGCTCTCTGCGGGGAGCCTGCTTCTCCATTTCTGCCTCTTTCTCTCTGTCTCTCATGAATAAATAAATAAAATATTCACGAGAGACACAGAGACATAGAGAGGTAGAAGCAGGCTACCCGCAGGGAACCTGATGTGGGACTCAATCCTGTGACTCCAGGATCGTGCCCTGGGCCAAAGGGAGGCACTCAACCGCTGGGCCACCCAGTTCTCTCTAAATAAAATCTTTAAAAAGAAAGAAAGAAACCCAGTGTACTTTATCCTAGATTAATGTCCTTGGACAAGTCATTTAACATTGTTTTGTTGCACTCATGTGTAAATGGTAGATGATGATAGTTTCTACCTTTTGCAGCTATTGTGAATAGTCAGTGAATCACTATATGTAAATGACATTGAGGATTTTCAAGTTTAAAGCAAATGTTCTGGGACGCCTGGGTGGCTCAGCAGTTGAGCATCTGCCTTTGCCCCAGGGTGTGATCCAGGGATCTGGGATGGAGTCCCACATTGGGCTTCTTGCTGGGAGCCTGCTTCTCCCTCTGCCTATGTCTCTGCCTCTTTCTCTCTCTTTGTCTCTCATGAATAAGGGAATAAAATCTTAAAAAAAAAAAAAAAAGCAAGTGTTCCATGAACATTGTTTCTTTCAATTGCTGTTAATATTGCTAATATGAATAAAACTTAAAAGTAACCTTTGTTATATAATATCATTTAAAGAATAAGCATGAGAAAGACACAAAGGAGACTAAGTAAAGGCAAGAGAGAAATATCCAAGGAGGTAAAAGAAAAAAGAACTCATAAGTGTATTTAATATAACATACATCACGTAAGAAAGAAAATAGAGAAGGTTATTTAAGACTGAGAACATAAGATAAAACTTGTATTCATAAACAGGCTTGTAAAACTAAATCATTATTATCTTAACATTCATTCACTATAGGGATGAGCATGTTACTTTCTGAATGTTTGAAAAGAGGGAAAAAAGGGTTAGTGCATGCAGGTTAGTGTGAAGAGAGTATGTAATGAGGCATAACATTTTATCTACATTGCATTTTTTTTTTTTTTTTTTAGCTAATTTGGAATTGTTTTTGAGTGGCTGGCTTCTATCTATACAAGGTAGAGTATTTTACAATACCTGGCAGTAGAGATGACTTCTTCCAAATGAGGAACTTGTTATATGTTTCATCTTCAAATCAATACATCATCTTATGAATGGGAATCGAAACCACCTAACTGTATCAGCATGAACATAGGTTTCTTATTTTAAGTGTATAAAGAGACTATTGTTATTCTTTTGAGAAAAATCATGCTGTGCAGTTTTTCTGTATATGTTTTAGAAGCATATGAAGCATGCTGCCAGGACTGTTCTATTTCAAAGCCTGATTCACTTTGTAAATGTTATAACTGGCCATATTAATGGGCTTGGGGTGGATGTGGATGTTGGGGGTGTTGCAAAGATAATAAAGGGGCTCTGATGAATTAAGTATATGTGTTCCTGTGGGGCGATGGAAATAGAATAGAATCATAATGAAATTTCAACCCTGCAGCTGTATTTCACCTGAAACATTCTGTTCATAGGATTTTTCTCTTCCTTAGGCTTCTAACTAGCTGAGAGGAATATAGAAGATAAGCTTCTCTGAGACAGAAGCTCTAATTTTCAATGAATAAACTTATTCTCAAATATAGGTATATATAAAAAATAAACATTTTGCTTTTCAAAAGTTAAGTACCTTACTTAGCAATATTTTATATAACAGCATGCAGCACATATTTTAGCATGTGTAATGATCCTTTTAATATAGAGAGAATTATGTGTAGCAGTATCCGACTTGTTTCCCAGGGAAAATACCAAAACTTATTCTCTACTAATTTTTATGTGTTCCTTCATAATAAAAACTATTTTGCAGTTCTTTCATCTGATAATTTAATGTTTATGATACAAACTATGAGGACTTGGTTTGAGGGATGTGGTTAAAAGTTACATAAGGAATAAAATGTCTTAGATTAAAATATTTAAAATAATTGTTGATCACTACCTAATTAGAAATACCATTATGGAATATCATATCAAAGTCACAAAACCCCCATAAAGAGCAAGCTCTTAGATAAATTGGCAGATTATGTATTTACTCCAAGTCCTTTCCTTCCTTTGCTAGAGGGATTTGTCCATCTCTACTTACTGCATATTCCCACATGACCTAGAGACTTGATCCTTATTCTCTTGTCAGTCTTTTTCATATGACTTTCTCTGGCCAGTAAAACAGGAGAGGAAGTAGCTTCATACCACTTCTGAGAAGAAGCTTAAAATGCCATGTGTGTTTCTGCTAATTCTCTGGCAATTTACCGCATTAATGTCATAATCCAAATGGAGGTTTCTTTTTCATTCAGGTGTCTCCTGGATTCTGAAATGAAAACAGAACATGGAGAGAGCAGAACCCCTAGCTTGTACATAAGCAAGGAATAAAACTTCATTGTTAGGCCACTGACATTTTTTACTATAGTAAAGCTGACTAATATAGTATGTCTTGTTAAAGACTCTATTGTTTGTTTTGAAAGTAAATCAATAAGGAGTTTAAGATGAGTAGCAATTACTTCACAGTAATTCTGTGAAGTACTTCTCCAGGGCAGTGACTAAATTTAATTTATATTTGAATTCTCAAGGTTTAATATGTGGTATGACACATAATTGGTAATTAAAAATTATCCACTGACTGATGGGTTGATCAATGCATGAATGAATGAATGTATGAGTGAATGAATGATTGATTGAATAAATGCCACACCTGAAAGTAAGTACATTATATTAGGTACTGGAGACTCAATAAGAAATAAATATCCTCAAGGAATCATAAAAGACACAAGGAAAATTTAATGAATTAGTGAGAATATATACTGAGAAACATAGTGATATGATATTCAAAGATCAGAAGTCTAACTCATGGTTCATAATGGGTCTAATTAGAGACTGTTAGAGAAGAATAAGAAAATGAATTTCCAACCAAACACTTTCTTGTAGTTTCCCTCCATTACAAGAATGGTATGTTCCTAATGGGGCTGCTTCAGGTTTTTAAACAATTAGTCCTTTAAATTTGAAAATATACAACACCCAATTAGAATTGAAAGCTATTAAAACTCTTTCTCAGCATCAGAAGAACAACATCCTGATTTGTTTTCACATTCCTAAACTATGTTTTTTGTAAAAGATATAATAAAAATAATAGGAATACATTAAAATAGTCCATAAATTACATGTAATGTACAAACAATAATGTTTTCTTAGTACTGCATTAAAAATATACATTCTCTGTATCTTTCAGTATAAATGATATAATTTTAACAAATACTGTATATTTTATGTTGAGTTATTTTTACATTTTTTCTATCTCAATCAAATGTGTAGAAAACCGTATCATTACTTATGTTCACTGCATTAGATGAATACTGGAATCTTCACTCAGTTGGGTAGCTAAAGGGATGCAAAACATTGTCTTGCATCCCAGAAAATCGCCTGCATTTTTGAGCTACATTATCTGCCTCAGCAAACGCTGTCATTCTGCTTGGGTTTTCACTCCAAGTTGTCAGCTGCAGGGAAACCCGGATTAAACTATCCAAACTACAAAGCGGGGGAAATAATTAAAGCTGTCTGACACTAAACTTAACATGTAGACTTTAATTTGTGAAATGGTAAATATTAGCCTCTTCCTTGATCTCTACCATCTAGAACTCCCAGGGGAGAAAGCAATTGGATTCATTCGTAAAGCTTCTCTGAAGACAGGCAAGCTATAAAAATGCACTACTTTATCAGAATTCTTTAGAGATTTTATGTGTACACACTTCATTGATTATCAGTTTTCTGATGAGGTTTGCTCGAGTTTAGGAAGCTCCCTAGAAAAAGATTTTTGTTCCCTGGGAAATGAAATCATGGTCTGTTAGCTTGGAAACAACAAAATAGTGAAGGAGAAGTAAAGGGATAAGTGGATTTTGCGTGTGAGGTTTAGCATCAGCCTTAGCATCAGCTGATGGACTAGTGAGGATTACCTGACCAATAATTCAGCAATAAATTTGAGTGTGAAATTTTTCATTAAATATTCTTCACCTGTATATATGCTATATTTAGGGGGATTTCATTTCACATATATTCATAAAAAATGAATAGTAAGTAACTGCAATATTTTCAACATTTGCAGATGAATATGGGATAAATGTGAATATATGATTACTTTAAAATTTTGGTAACTAAGGAATGTAATAATCTAACACTCACATATAAAAACAGTACACAATAGAAATCACATATGGTGTGAGTTAAAAAAAGGATCAGGGCGCGATCCTGGAGACCCGGGATCAAATCCCACATCGGGCTCTCAGTGCATGGAGCCTGCTTCTCCCTCTGCCTGTGTCTCTGCCTCTCTCTCTCTCTCTCTCTCTCTCTATCATAAATAAAAAAAATATAAAAAAAAGGATCATAGACTAATTTATGGAGTAGAGTATGACTGACTGTGTATCACAACACAATCTTAGTGTGCCTTCACTAAGCTACAAATAGTTGTAAACATACAGTAAAGTTTTTTTTTAATTTTTATTTATTTATGATAGTCACACGGAGAGAGAGAGGCAGAGACATAGGCAGAGGGAGAAGCAGGCTCCATGCACCGGGAGCCTGACGTGGGATTTGATCCCGGGTCTCCAGGATCGCGCCCTGGGCCAAAGGCAGGCGCTAAACCCCTGCGCCACCCAGGGATCCCAGTATAGTAAAGTTTAAGTAGTTTGAAATGCATTTCTGAGGCTTATCACTGTAACATTACTACAAAACAAGCAGGATGTCCTATACTTTTCCTCTTCCTTTAAAGTTGAAATCTATTTCATTACAGTGCTACAATTAATTTAGAATCTCTGGTTGCTGAAACAAAATACTTATGCTGATTAGTTGGTTAAATCAAGAAAATTTTTTTTTTAAATTTTTTTATTTATTTATGATAGTCACACACACAGAGAGAGAGAGAGGCAGAGACACAGGCAGAGGGAGAAGCAGGCTCCATGCACCGGGAGCCTGACGTGGGATTCGATCCCGGGTCTCCAGGATCGCGCCCTGGGCCAAAGGCAGGCGCCAAACCGCTGCGCCACCCAGGGATCCCAAGAAAAATTATATAATATAAATGTAAGTATTGTCATTTGTAGGTATTAATCATATCTATTCTTTTTTCCTAATCAGTAATGCACTAAAATGATCCAGTCTCTTGGTAATGTAACTGATTTCTGTAGAAGATATACAATGAAGAACAGAAATGTGATTTTTGGAAATTTGAGATTAAAACATATACAGAAGACTTAGTTTAAAGAAAACTGACCCGTAAAATAAACTATAAAACTTCAGTATTTTTCCCTTGCATTTTGAAACAGGAATAACAGACCTTACTTTGGAAATAAGAGTAATGCCAAAAAAAATTAAGCTTGATATTATAGTTTTATTTTAGAGTATAGGAAAAATTACCTAAGCAAAGTTATCTATTTTTTATCCTGTTTATAGCTTGATTAATTTTTTCAGTTACAACCTATGGACTCATTATATTTGCTACTCTATTTAGCTAGCATTTTTTTAGGCTATGCCTGAGTTTTTGTTAAGTCTTAATGTAAATACATTTCAAATTTGCTTTTGCAGGTTAATCTATAGTGAAAAAATATTTTTTTAAATATTTTTTAAGTTTTTTTTTTTTTTTTTCTTCAGAGAGAGCAAGAGTGAGAGAGAGCATAGAGGGAGAGAGCAAGGTGGACTTCCTGCTTAGCAGAGAGCCTGACGTGGTATCATGACCTGAGCCAAAGGCGTACGCTTAACTGACAAGGCCACTCAGGCGCCCTTTATAAAATTCTTACTTATAGCAGGAGGGGCAGCAGGAGAGGGAGAAAGAATCTCAAGTAGACTCCACACTCAAAGCTCAGAGCCTGACGTGGGGCTTCTCTCAGGACCCTGAGATTACAACTTGAGCTGAAAGCAAGAGTCAGATCAATGGTTAAGCAACTGCACCACCTAGGCACCTCAAAAATATTTTTATATTTTAACATTCCTCGAGCTTTGATGGCATTGGATTGTGTATAGAAAGCCAAACATGTGCATGTGTTACATGCATATGCTTCTCATGAAGTAATAATTAGTATTTCCAATTAAATATAAAGTGACTTATGTTTTGACTTTGAAATGCTTTTATTACAATAAATTTTCTCTGTTATTTTACTTATGACATTATGACATATATATTTTTACTTATTTCAGATACTGCTCTCCTAAACATTGTCTGTTTATGCTTGAAATTATATACAGAAGACAAAAATATAACAAAGAAGTGCTGGCTCTCTCTGTATGAATATTTTTCTGGTCAGGAATTTTGATGTCATTCAAATGTTATGTCAAATAAAAAACAAATCTGCACTTAGTAAAGAGAGACTTTATTCAAAATGATATTGCAAGAATTGGCTTTGCAATTGGAAAGTGGCTATTGCAGTAGAGAGAAGGCTTTGACCATAAGATTTGTAAGTGTCTCAAGAGTTATACAAAAACTGTTTTTCTTTTAGTTGCCCTACATTTTAGAGGTGGAATTAGCTTATAAGGATTTTTAGAAGAAATGGCTTTAAAGTGTTTGAAATATTTCCTATTTGACAATGAAAATAAGGCTTATTTAGAATCTTTCAGGTTCATCTATTTTAAAGGTTTCATTTATTTATTTGAGACAGAAAAGAAAGAGAGAACATGAGCAGGGGCAGAGGAGCAGAGGCAGAAGGAGAGGAAGAAGGAGAAGCACTGAGCAGGGAGCCCAATACGGGGCTCCATCCCAGGGCCCTGGGATCGTGACTTGAAGCAAAAGCAGATGCTTAACCTACTGAGCCACCAAGGCACCCCCATTCATGTTCTTTATTAAAATGATAACTATTTAATAATGTTCTTTCTCATATTGTACTCTATATGCAAATTCTCCCTCTGTTCAGCCTTTAATACTTTTTGCACCCCTCTTAGAAATGTACCATATTCAATCTTGTATTATGCATATTTATGTACCAGTATTTTATTTCTTATTAGATTGCAGCACCTTGAGAATGGTGTAGTGGAAAGAAAGTTGACTTTTAGTAACTATGCATTTGTCTCGTTAATGCAGTTTCTCACCTGCTTTGAGATAATGGGAACTGGAACTAACAGGTAGTGGTAACACAGATGATGGGCAATATAAAGATTTGAGATATATATATATATAAAAACTTTGGTAATTATATGTACGCTTTGCTAGTTTTGCTCTACATTTTTTATCCACACAAAAAGTAATTTGCATTGATGTTCTAAAAGTCAGGTATTAGGACAATAGCACAGAGAGTAGTTCAAAGATAGACAAACTGCCATGACCTATAAAATTGATGTATTTGTGATTTTCAAAATTCATCATGTTCAGGGCAGCCTGGGTGGCTCAGCGGTTTAGCTCCGCCTTCGGTCCAGCGCCTGATCCTGAAGACCCGGGATCGAGTCCCACCTCAGGCTCCCTGTGTGGACCCTGCTTCTCCCTCTGCCTGTGTCTCTGTCTCTGTCTCTGTCTCTCTCTGTCTCTCATGAATAAATAAATAAAATCTTAAAAAAAATCATGTTCGTTCAACTCTAAAGAATTACAAATATCTAATCACGGCAGGTAAACATTCTCTGTATGTGCATTACAATATGAAAAAAGAAGTTGCAATCAGTGCATAATAGAAAGTGCAATCTAACAGTTTTCCCAAGAAATGTTGTCTCTATTTATTTGAACCTTGTAATTAGCACATATGAGATATTCCTTAAAGTCATCTTGATTTTATTTTTATTCTATAAAAATTACTATTAAAGACATTTTGGTTGATCATTTATATATATATATGTGTGTGTGTGTGTGTGTATAAAAAAGAATTTACATATCTACTTTTTTAAAGATTTCTAATTTATTTATTAGAGACACAGAAAGAGTAAGAGAGGCAGAGACACAGGCTGAGGGAGAAGTAGGCTGCCTGCACGGAGCCCAATGTGGGACTTGATCCCCGATCCCAGGATCATGCCCTGGGCCAAAGGCATGCACAACTACTGAGCTACACAGGCATCCCTACGTATCTGTTTTGAAGTAAATAGTTTTCATTTGTATTTCTTGTGTAGTACTTAAATATTTAGGAAATTAATACATCAATTTGAAACAATTTATATTGCATCTAGGCATAGATTTTAACATTTTACATATTTATGCCTATAGAACTTATTGAGCAATGACATATTTTACTGTATGTATAGCACTTCATGTATTTGATTTTACTTATCCTCACAACACAACAACACTAACTTCATTTTTCAAATTAAGCAACTGAGGATATGGTAACTTACAATATATTTATCTGTTGAGCCAGCTAATAAATGCCAGAGCTTGTTTGGATGCAAATCCAGGTATACCCAGTGTTCAAGTTTGTGAAAGATTTTGCACTCACATACAGGTGCACTCACATATAATTTAACATGTTTATCTGACTTTATTAATACCCACATGGATCATAAATATTTATGTATATGTTTTGTGTGGATTTCCATGTATATAGTAGTAAAGAAAAAAACATGCATTATATAGAATTATTTATATACTCATGATATTTTAATTGTAAAAATATGTCCACTTAATGAAATTATTTGTGGTTTTGAGTTTCCCATTTAAAAGAATATAATACATGTTCAGAAAAAATCAGTTGGGTGGGTCATTCATTCCATTTCTATATGTATGTCACATGTCTAATACATGATAATAAAAACAAAACACTGACACTGAATAAGAAAAAAATGGTAGTCTTTATTTTCCAATCTTGAAATGAAAATGAAATTCCAATGTTTTTTAAAGGAAACAAACCCTAATGATCTAATTGTAAAAGAAAGTTGAGCTTTATAATTTCTCTACTTTCATAACAACACATTCTATTTGTAAATTGCTTCCTTTCTGTAGATTTGGTACTAACAATACACATTATATTTAGAAAATATCATATATTACTACTTAGAGGTGTGAATTAAAGCATATATATATTATTTGTATTCTTACAAAATGTAGTAGAAAATAATATATCAAAACAACTGCTACCCAAGCCTGCATTCCTATAGTTAATTGACTGTTAACTTTGGGGAAAAAGCAACTTTTATTATGCATGCAGATATGATGCTACTTAGAAATAAATAAAGTGGTAAGAACGTGATTTGTTTCTGTAGATTTAAATTTTAGGGCATTATTTACATGCTAGGTGGCTTTGACTGAAAATAATTTTAGATAATTGTACAATAAATAAATATAAAACTGTAATTTCATGGATGCTATTTCAAACACAATTAACATAAAACAATTATGAATATCTTTTCAAAATTAACACAGCAACTCAGGCATAGTTATCTGCAAATGCCACACTGTTATTTTCTTATTTTGTTAGTGAAAACCAATTTAAATTTATACTATACAAAAATGCATGTACATTTGGAAATTTCTATCACCTGAAGAGGGTTTATATACATTTACTTAATTTGAAAGTCTTTTTTTTTTCAATAGAAAGGTCATCAAGGTAGATTTTTAAACAAATTTTTTATGTTAACTTTTTATACTTTCCCTCACAAATTTATCTTAGGGATGCCAAATTCAATAGTTATTTAAAGAAATTGAAACACATACTGGCATATAAACCCCTTAGTTAAGATCTGTTACAAGTGAATTTTTCAATTTTTTAAAATAGTACAACATGTTCTTGTGATGTATGTGTCTTATAAAATATTTTATGAGTATTTAAAATATGCTCAGTACAGTGGTAAATTTAATAAGCACAATAAGATTTTTCATGTTTAAAATATAGGACATTAGTATTTCCATATATAAAAATATATGTTTTAATAGAAACATAAAAGAAATATTAAACAACTTATTTATGAATAATTTATCTTTTTCTCCCAGGGGAATATAAGCATAAATCTTTTAGATAAAAATAGAATATCTGTCTCTTCATTTTCTTCTAATATTAGATTTCTTCCTACCTTTTAAGGGCAGTTTAAACACCTTTCCTCCAAAAATTCTTTTTTTTTTTTTTAAGATTTATTTATTTATTCATGAGAGACACAGAGAGAGAGAGAGGCAGAGACACAGGCAGGAGAAGCAGGCTCCCCACAAGGAGCCCAATGTGGAGCTCGATCCTGGACCCCGGGATCACGATCTGAGCCGAAGGTAGGCACCCAACCCCTGAGCCACCCAGGTGTCCCTCTTTCAAAAATTCTTAAAAAAAAAAAAAATCCATGTATTTTGTGGAATTGTAACACTTGTTTTACACACATAATTTACAAGTCTGTGCTGCTTATTCCTGCTGGTATCAATAACTCATTGTCATTTTAACCCTACTGATTGTGCTAAGGCTTAAGAGTTGGCAAACTCTTGCTTTGTTAAAAAAAAAAAAAAAAAAATTGGCCAAATGGAAATAGAAAAGAATTGACTAAAAGCTTTGAACCTCTACTCTTGCTCTCTGTACTGAATTCAGATTTAGATTTTACGACTGAGTAGAAAATAAAATAATAATATTGGCAACAATTGGGACATGTGGGTGGTTCAGTTGGTTAAGCATTTGTCTGGTGATTTCAGCTCAGGTCATGATCTCATGGATGGTAAGATGGAGTCCCATATTGGGCTCTAGGCTCAATGAGGAGTTTGCTTGAGAGTCTCTCCTTCTGACCCTCCCATCACTCATGAGCTTTCTCTCTCTCTCTCAAATAAATAAATCTTAAAAAAAGAAAAATTAACGATAATCTTTGGTAAACTTGCTCTTTGTTAGGTACAGTGTTAATTCTTTGATATTCAGTTTCTCCTTTAATTGGATCAATTTAAGGGTGATTATATCTTTATAATGTCATATATTTATTCATATTTAGATATAGAATGCAAAATAATATATCAAAACTACTAAAACCTGCATTGATACAGCTTATGAATACAATAATATATAATAGTTTATATATATAATGATAAATATCTAATAGTTTATGTATGTAATACTATATATACATATAGCAATTATATATATCGTAGACATAAAGTATTATCTCTAAGGGAATTTTTTTTTAAAGATTTTATTTATTTATTCATGAGAAACAGAGAGAGAGAAGCAGAGACACAAGCAGAGGGAGAAGCAGACTCCATGCAGGGAGCCTGGTGCAGGACTCAATCCTGGGTCTCCAGGATCACACCCTGGGCCAAAGGCAGGCACTAAACTGCTGAGCCACCCAGGGATCCCCTATTTAAGGGAATTTAAAGACATGCAGCTAGAGAACCAGAAATAGAGTATGCCTGACTTAAGTTTGCATTGCATATATACCACTACAATATATATAAACACCCCCCTCCCCGAAAAAATATTGAGTACCTACCATACTTAAAAATGCCCCAAAGCATTGTGGGAAATATACAATGATGATGGTATAAAGATGTGGTCATCAAAATCTTGCCAAAACTTTGTGAAAATTAAATCACTACATACTAACTTCAGTGACTTCAATGTCCGTCCCTCACCCAAACAAAAGGAAAACTTCTTACCCCCGCCTACCAAAACCAGTTGATAGCCCCTCTGTGAAGCCCACAGTACTTTTTCCTATAAGTGTCTTAATGCTTTCTGCCTATGTTTCCTTAACACTCAAAACTATTACAACATTTAACACTTATTTTCTCATTATGTGTTTCCTTACCTTTAACCCTACATGATTGTGAGATTCTGGAGAAGAGGGTATTAAGCTTTTCTATACATCTACATATGTGTATTATTATGTGCAGATTCTTAACAATTATATTAATAGTATCTTTCTAAATAATTGGGAATGTAATTAATCATTCATTATACTGTGCATTCTGTTGGAATGGTAGAAATGTTACAAAGGGAGGGAGGTCAATTTAGTGTAATCAAATAAAGCCGTAAGAAATAACTGAAACAAAGATACCTTTGAAGAATAAAGTGTGGATAAATATAGAAAAAAAATGAAAGAACATCTAGACTAAGGAAGAACTGCCGTAAGAGGGGTTCCTGGGTGGCTCAGTCGGTTAAGCATCTGCCTTCAACTCAGGTCATGATCCCGGAGTCCTGGGGTCAAGCTCCACGTCGGGCTCCCTGCTTAGCGGGGAGCCTGGTTCTGCTTCTCCCTCTGCCTCTCCCCCCTGCTTGTGCCCTCTCTCTCTCTCTTTCTCTGAAATAAATAAGCAAGTATAATAATAATAATAAAAAAAAAACTACTGTAAGAATATATTTTCCATAAGATGATTGAATGATTGATGAAAATTGAAGTTTTTCCGAAGAAGGCACTTTGTACTGAAACCTTGGGTAAATAATGAAATTGTGAGGGTCAGAAAATGAAGGGTCTTCAAAGGAAAGCAAAATAGTTTAATGAAGTTCTGGTAGATGATCAAAGTGACTAAAGAAACTATTTGATCATAAGTGTCAAATTCTAAAAGTAGTGGCTCAGGAAAATTATCTATGACAGATAAAAGAAATGCAAATCAGTAAGATTAACCTGAAGGAGTTCAATTGTTTAAGCTTGAATGTGTGTGAATCTCCACTAGGAGAATAACAATGGGCATGAAGATCAAATTGAATCATTTTAAGGACAATTGTAAAACATATTTCAAGAACAAAAATTAAATAATCCATGACAGTTTGTATTTGGAAATGAGAGAAAGAGATGACTCAAATTACAGTCTGTAAGGTAGAGAACTGAGGGAATGATGGCAATAATGGTCAAGAAAGATAGATGTTAATGTTTAAAACATATGTTTTAATATGTCAAGTTAAATTATTTTTACCATTTTTAAAGAAGATTTTATTTGTTTGAGAGAGAGAGGGAGAGAGCACTAGAGCACTAGTAGGGGGAGGAGCAGAGGGAGAGTGACAAGAAGACTCCTCACTGAGCATGGTACCCAGTGCAGAGCTCGACCTCAGGACCCTAAGATCATGCCAAAATCAAGTCAGACACTTAACCAACTGAGCCACCTAGGCAACCCAATTTTTTTTTTTTTTTACCATTTTAATTGAAGCACTACAGACATATAGTATCCAAAGTCCTTATAGCAATTGTATTCCTTATTTGTACTATATGAGAATTTCACTTTCCTTTTGAAAGGCATTTGCCTTCCTAAACATTTTTTTCTGATACAGTTAAATTATCACTAGCTTTGAGACGTGCAGAAGCTATATTATTCAAGGAATAAGAATAAAATTAGTCCACGATTACCGACACATAATGAACTTTATTCTTTTTCTTATAGTGAAGTTTAAACAGTATGTAAAAGAACATTATATATTAAAAAACTCAATATACTTGAAATTTAAGACTTTACAGTTGAATAATATCTTAACACTCAGTGAAAACTTTCATTCTACCACTGAGCTTTTTAGAGCATTAAAAAGCAGCTGTCCAGCATTTCAAAGTATTAAAGAAGGTTATAAAGAGCTTTGGATCGCCACTGCAGCCGTTCATACATGAAATTTGAGAAGGCTTTTGTGGGCTGGATGTAGTAGGTAATTAATTTGGGAAAATTCCAGAGGTTAAGACCAGATGAGCTGTTTCACTTCTTCTGGACCTGGTGCTGCTGATAAATGGTTGAGAAGTTTTTGTTTATGGAAGAAAACTTCCATAAGAGTTCTGCTTCTCCAAGAGGAAAACTAAAAATCACTATGAAACATGGGTAAAATTTCACAACATAAATAGAATGGTTGCCATTTTGCAATGTGGATTCTTTCCACATACATCATGGAGGTTTTAGCTCAGAGAATAAGAAACTGATTATCACAGAGCTTTAATGAGAATGATAGGGGTAAGTAAACAGTGTACAATGTACCATCAAGTTCTTTAAAGTAGTACTTAATCTAAGAGACTCATAAAACTTTAATATAGAAGTCAATAATTATTGTTACTTAGGGGGGAAAAGGCATTGGCTTCAAAATTCCAATAATTTAATGTCTGCACCTGTGAGAAACTAACAAAATAATGTTAAACTTCTATAGGAGACAATGCTTGCTAGTAAAAATATAATCGGTAACTCCCTATGGATGTATAGTCGAGTTCTGTAAAATTTAGCCTAATAGATAATTATGGTATATCTGTGATTTTGTTATAATAATTTTATTAGAAGTGTATTGAAAGTTCTAATGTCACATATTCTAAGAAATTTGTTTAGAAACTGCAATTAAATAATTCAGAAATAATTAATTCAGAAGACAACCCATTAAATTATAACCCTCCCCACAGGTTAACTTGGTGCCAAATGTATTGTTTAATTTATCATTCTTAGTATTTTTAGACAGCCTCAAGGCAGAGAATGAAGTAATAATAAATAGGGAATAGTGGATAATTAGAGAAGGAAATGTGGAACAAAATTACTAAGGGCTTTAGGTGAAGTTCATTATTACTATTTAATAGTGCCCAAGAGCATTCGATCAAATTATGGATCAAGTTTAAAAGTGGGCTGAATGAAATCCTTGTGGAGGAGAGTTTTCTTACTTTTTTTTTCCTCAAGATTCAGTTCTGTGTTATAAAATATATATTGAAAATCTCCTTTATAAGTCATATTTTGACCAAGCTTTATGGAAAATCACTTTAGAGGAATCATGTATGTAGATGGCGTGTTAAGTCACACATACCGGGGATAAGGGAGATTACAAAATATAAAATGAAGATGAGAGGGGGAAAAGTAAAATCAAACAGTCTGAGTTTGTCAACAGGCTGTGTGCCACATAAATTGAGACCATCACACGATTAAGCTGTAATGTACTTCAGGGATAACTGGTTAAGTGACATATGGTAAATATAGCCCTCAGGCCATTTAATGCATGAGGAAATCTAGCCTTTCTAACTCTTCTTTTGGCTCACTCTAGAGCATCACATTTTCATTATGAAAATTTTAAAGGTATAAATACATATTAACTTGTTTTTCTAATTTTAATTCATTTCATTATTAAAGTCATGTTGTGCAACCCATAAATGCTAACCAGCTTATGTGTTATAGAGCTATTCCTACTAGTTTCTTAAATACAGCCAGTTTATTTAGGCAATGAGTTAGAGATGTGCAATTTCTGTATGTTCTCTACAGAATTAGGGTAAGGAAATTCGAGGTTAGTGGAAAGAAAGTGTGTTAGGCCTGTTTATTCAACTATATGTTGTAGGCCAAGTGATGTGGTTGGAAATTATATTGAGACAAATAATGATATTAATATTAGCAATAGCATATGCTTACTTCATGAATTCTAAGAAATCTATGCCTTATTTATATATGTTTAATTTACCGGTGATTTTTATCATGGTACTAAGTAGCAGGGACTAATTCCCAAATACCAGTATGTTTTACTTATAAAGGAAATATATAGTACTACTTCAAATGTCCTCTATACTAATGATAGCAAGGTAGCTATACTATTGAACACATTCAAAGTTTATGTGAAAATGATTTCATAGTTGTTTAACCTATAGGACAAAATATATTCTTGTTACTTATTTACAATAGTAGCATTTTGGAGTATGAAGGCTCAAAAGTAAAAGAGAAAAAGGAGTTCATGATGGCATTTAACATGTTATAAAATCTCAGGCTAAACTGCCCACCTTTATGAACCACTTATTATTGATAATCAGGATTTTCTCAATGTGATCCAATCACCAGTTCCAAAATATTCACTTTGGACCAGGCACTCTGCTAAGATCTGGGGATATGTAGGTTAATAAGTCTTAGAACTGCAGGGGTCCAAAATAAAGAGAAAAAGTAGATATATACTCATCAGTTTACAAAATGTATGTGATATGAAAGATATCCACAAAAGAAATCATTGAAGAGGAAAGAGGGTTTTTGGAGAGTTACAATTTGAATTAGACCTTGAAGTACTTGGTTTAGATATTTTCTCATTGAGATAGGAACACAGACATTTCAAGAAACAGTATTAGAAAATACCCAACTCATTTGTGGCAATGGTAGTAGTCCAGTTGCTGGAGATAGGGGAGAGATTAAGTAGTGTGGTTAAGATTGAGGATGGAATAATAATTATTTATTCTCCTATGGAGAATTTGAGGATCAATGCTAAAATTACCACAAAGTGTCCATTCATAATGAAAAAGTTATGGGATTATTTTAAGGAAGGAATGGCTTGATCTAGTTCCCCTTTTAGGAAAAGATTGCTTTGATTTATGAAAAAAAAAATGGATTCCAAGGTAAAAAGGAGAAGCCTAATGATTGACCATATCAATAGAAATGTGATCATACTAGATTAGAAAACTTTGAGTCCAGTGAATAAAATTGTTTGGAGGGAAATAAGAATCATTGAAGAGAGATCTGGTAGATGTTTATTGCATTTCTTCAAGACAGAGAAGATGGATGGCACTTTGAAGTGAATTTATAGAATCTCTTTACATAGATTTCAGTGTATATCAGGTGGGACAGGTAACCACAAAAAAGAATGACTTTTAGGTTTATATTGGAAGATCTGAATGGACTGGGATAATATGTTTAATATGAAATTATGAACGTCTTTGGAGAATATGAAGACAGTCAAGTTTAAAAATCACAAATCTGGGATCCCTGGGTGGCTCAGCGGTTTAGCACCACCTTCGGCCCAGGGCGTCATCCTGGAGACCTGGGATCGAGTCCCACGTCGGGCTCCCTGCATGGAGCCTGCTTCTCCCTCTGCCTGTGTCTCTGCCTTTCTCTCTCTCTCTCTCTGTCATGAACAAATAAATAAATAAATCTTAAAAAAAAAGAGTCAGACTCTCAACCAATCAGATTGAGCCACCTAGGCATCCCATGGATCACTTGTTTGGGGGATCCCTGGGTGGCACAGTGGTTTGGCGCCTGCCTTTGGCCCAGGGCGCGATCCTGGCGACCCGGGATCGAATCCCACATCGGGCTCCCGATGCAAGGAGCCTGCTTCTCTCCCCCCCCCCTCTCTCTTTCTGTGACTATCATAAATAAATAAAAATAAATAAATAAATAAATAAATAAAATAAAAATAACAAATCTGAGGTACTTGTTAGTTATCTAGATAAAGATGGAAAGTATAGGCTTATTTGATTTTGGGTCTGAAGGAGCTAATGAAAAATATCATGTGTGGATACAATATCTTAGCAACTGTGTGTGTGTGTGTGTAAACTGTATTTAAGATAAAGATTGTTAGCTGAGATGAGGTCACCTAGGGAGTACAGTAGAAATGGAGAGGAGAATGGAGAGGCAAACCTGAGGACCAAATTTTTGATTTTGGAGGTTGAGTAAAGGATAACATATCTGTAAAAGAAACAAATATGTTGATGAGGTATACAGAGACTAAGAAAAGAAATACCGTGAAGGAGAGAATGATCAAACTTTTCAAATGTTAAGAGTTTGGGTAACAAATTTTAGCAACATGAAGGTGATGATAAAGTTTAAAAAGGGCTCAGTATACTTTTGGTAATGAAAGCAAATTAGGATATGTTGCTAGGAAAATAAGAAAGTGGAAATAGCAAATGTAGATAACATTTTCCAGATATTTGGATAAGATGAGGAATAGGATACTAGTATGTTAGCTAGAGCAGATTTTGGGGGCTCTGTAATGTCAATCCATATGTGCTTCTCACACAAATTAAAAGTTAATTTAGAGGTAGACACAGTAATGAAATAAATAGAATAATAATTATTTATTTTTTTAAAGATTTTTATTATTCATGAGAGAGAGAGAGAGAGAGAGAGAGAGGGAGGCAGAGACACAGGCAGAGGGAGAAGCAGGCTCCATGCAGGGAGCCCGATGTGGGACTCGATCCTGGGACTCCAGGATTAGGCCCTGGGCTGAAGGCAGCGCTAAACCGCTGAGCCACCTGGGCTGCCCTAGAATAATGATTATTATGGAACATTTTATTATTGGTAAATTTTAAATTGGAATATATGGCTAAAGTATGCTTCCAGATGAACTTCCTAATATACTCTGCCTCACCTCAATCCACCAAAGGTTGAACTTCAAAACAAAGCTCCTGAGGACAAGCTTTAATTATCTCTATAGACACCCCCCAAACTGTTGCTTGGTCTCTGTAGGGGTGGACAGGACAGACCATGTGCTCACAACCAGTTGTAGATTGGTTTCATCCAATCAGGAAACCAGAGCAGAGACAAGCTACGAGAAAAATTACTCAGATCCAAATACGCCACCATCCATACTCAGCACTGAATATTTTTGCCTATTACAAATTTTGGTCATCCAGGGCTTAGTTATCCCCTTTGGAAGAAAAGAACAGATGTCTCTCCTGGTTATCCCACTCTTAGCTCTATCAGCTGCTTTCAAGGCACAAGTTACTGCTCCGTCGTTTATTATCCTAGTTCCCAAAAGGGACAATGTAGAATCTTCTCTCCCAGAAAACAAATAATATATTAAATTAGTTCTAATTCCACTATGTGTCCAAGGCTTAAAATTCGCTTCATGTTTTATTATCCATCCATCGAAAATATCTCCAACCATGCTCTTCCAGTTAGTCTAATTGTCTTCAATGAAAATAAGTGATATTATCTATGAAATGCCACCAATATAATAGTATCTTGCATTTGAATGGACCTATTATTACCCTGAGGGAAGGAAACTCTAGTTCTTTGTTCTCCTCTGCTACTGTCTCCCCTCATTCTCTTAACACTCCTTACTTTGCCAACCCAATCAATCTAAGACAATAGGGATAAATCTGTTGTCTCACAAAGTCAGTTTGTGGACCTGTCTCGGTGAGATGGACTGTAAACTGATGCAACTGTGAGACTTTGCCACAAAAAAAGGAGAAAGTTACTTTAAGATTTGGGAAAGTGGCATTTAGGCCAAATCTAAATGAAGTAGGGTTTTGATAGACCAAAAACAAAGCTGGGCCTTGTGTAAAGGGGTCAATATGTCATTTGGATTGGAAAGTGGACCAAGGATTCTGTTCCTGTGGAAACTACAAAGTCCATTTAAATGTGGAATGTTGTGTCCAGAAAACCATCATCTGCATCTTTGCCCCTGCATTAAAAATTGAGGCTGCTGCTCTGTATCAAGATGACTTAGATATCTATGCAAGAGTGGCATGATTTATTCTCAGTGATATGTTTTCTTTTTTTTTTTTTTTTTATTTTTTATTTTATTTTTTATTTTTTTATTTTTTTTAGTTTAAACAATTCTTTTTTTTTTAATTTTTTTTTATTTATTTATTTATGATAGTCACAGAGAGAGAGAGAGGCAGAGACACAGGCAGAGGGAGAAGTAGGCTCCATGCACCGGGAGCCCGATGTGGGATTCGATCCCGGGTCTCCAGGATCGCGCCCTGGGCCAAAGGCAGGCGCCAAACCGCTGCGCCACCCAGGGATCCCAGTGATATGTTTTCAAACCACATTTCTGCTGGTCTGATTTTCAGAGGACAGAGTTTCTCAGTGATTAAGAAATCAGTAGTCACTAAAGAAGGTGGTTGTTATGACACGTTACAGCTGCAGCAAATCCTTAGAGACATATTGTTTCATGTTAACTTTGAGCTGGCCTTGTCTGTTACTCCAGTCTAATGAATTAGGCAGTGAATTTTTACTTTCTTAGCATGTGCTATTTTTTTTTTATTTTCTCATTACAGATTTGCTACTTATCAGGATCTCTTTGCCATTTACTTAATTGGAAATGGTCTTGCCTCACATATCCACATGTGCCATTCATCCTTTTTTTTTTTTTCAAATGTCATTGTCAGTGCAGTTTTCTCATCCTATCTAAAATTTCAGCTTTTTTCTCCTAAAACATATTATCTCCTTCCCTGTATTATTTTCTTCTTAGCCCTTATCACTATATTTACTTACTGTAGGAAGCAGCCTCTAAAATGGTCCCCCATGCTCCCCACCTTCTGGTGTTCATGCCTGTGTAACTTCCTCTCCTTTAAACGTGGGCAGGACTCATTGACACACTTCTAACAAGGACAGTGTGACCTAATGGGGGGATGCGACTTCTGAGATGAGGTTTCCAAAGAATGGTGGCTTCCATCTCTCTCTTTGGGGAAAATAAGTTGATATTTTATGAGTAACTTTATGGTCAAGATCATATGGCAAAGAATGATGTCCCCAAAGAACAGCCAATAGACACATAGGGAGCTCGTTATTGGAGCTTCTGATCACAACTATGAACGAGATGTTGATAGCAGTCTTATGACACTGAGCCAGAAGCAGCCTGAATAGCTGCACCTGGATTTGTGATCCCCAGAAACTCTGAGATAATGTATGTTTTAAATAACTCACTTTTTGGCATAATGAATTATGTAGTAGTAGTACTAGATAACTGTTACTTTTATTTAGCTTGATTACCATTTTACCAACTAGAATGTTAACCCACATAGGCAGTGATTTGGGATTTGTCTTGTTTTGTTTCCACTGTTTTTCCTTACTGCTTAGAAGTGGGAATAGCATTATAATTGCATATTAACATGTAATCATAAGGCATCCAGAATTTGGCACCTTGATAAGGAAGTATAATATGCAGTCTTAATATATCTAACTTCTCATGTAATGTAAGGGTTACTTGTCAGATCACATAAGGGTTTTTATCCAGAGGAAATCCATTTAACAAAATGCACAGAGAAAAAGAGCAGCCTGGAATTAGCAAGTCCTTTTGACACATATGACCCACATTACAGATGACGATAATGTGCTGCCTTTTACTACAAATGAAGAAATAAACAGCACAAGAGTTCATCAACTGTACATCAATATATTCATTTTTGGAGGTTATTTAAAGAAATAAGATTTAAAACAGATTTTTGTAGTATCAATTTGTTGATAAATATAGCAATTTAATAATTATATTCCTGATGAACCACAGACAGCTTCTATTCATACTGAATTCTTGCTTAGCTGTTATCTACTAATTACCAAGCAAATTGGTTTTGTAAGTTGATGTGTACTATAAAAAGTAGCATATATTTTAAAAACTATAATTTTCCCCATTCCAGTTCTGATCACTCCACTTCTCTCATTTATCATGTTTCTGTATTTGTGGGGGTAGTTTCTGGGACCATCAGTCTATTGAATTAGTCCATTGTACTATCTCTGTCCCAATATATGCTCTTTTAAAAACTTTAGTTTTATTATAAATCTTAATAACAGGACACAAGTCCTCATCCTTTACTTTTTTGAAGATAGTATTTATATATTCTTGGGTGTAAGTATGTTGGAAAGGGCTTATTAACTCCACTTCACAAAATTGTGAGTTTCATTGAGATGAATCTATAAGTCATATTGGAAAGAAAAAAAATCCTTAAAATATTGAATTTATCATTAAATAAACTTCTTGCACATCTTTATTTCTATACCCTGTATATGTTTGATACTCTGCTGGTACCACTTTTAAAAAATATATTTTGCATTCTGTATTGGTAGTGAGTGAATAAATTGTAAATGATAAAGTCCTTTATGAAAAGAAATCTTTGATTTTGATGTAACTAAACATATCAAGTTTTGCCTTGTCATTTGTTCTGTAAAAGTTTTATACAAGAAGTCTCTTTTCTGCCTCTAGGATACAAAGAAGCTTTCCTTAATTTTCCTCTATTAACTTTACAATTTAACCTTCAAAATTAAGTGTTTAATCCATCTAGTTTCCATCCTTGAATGTCGTGTTTAAGTTTCTTGTTCTCTATAAGAAGAACTAGGCTTTTGTTGCAATCCACTTGACCTCTTCATCTTTCCCCAGTGATTTATGATAATGCTTTATTGTATTTTAAATGGCCAAATACAAATGGTCTAGTTTCTAGCTCTCTGTTCTTTCAATTGTTTTTTTGTGGGTTCTTATAAATGCCAAAATTTAAAACATATAACTAATACTATAGCATACTATAGTATGTCTTTTATCTTCCTTTAAAAAATTGATTGGGCTCTTTGTGCATTCTTATATTTCTTTACACAATTTAGAACATTTTGAGGTTTCTGAAAAAGAAGAAAAATCCTAGAAGTGAGAATGTATAGAATTTGCATGAATTTAAAAGTAGAGGACGGACGATGTCTAATAGAAGAAATAGGTTATTATCTAGAACATATTAATAACTTCATCAAATTAACAATAAAGATACCAAAACTGTATAGGAAGTAAATGAAGAATATATATTTAGGCAGTTCACAGAATAGGAAACCAAAAGAGTCAATAAGCATATGAAGACATGTGCTGTGCTTAAAATCATTGACATTAAACAACATTGGTTAAATACACTGGGATATCATTTTAAGCCTCAGTTACTTCCACATAAGAATATAATCCCAACTGTTGCTGGGTATGTTGTGTGAAACTATAAAGTCCCCTGGTCATAGAAATATCTTTGGAACTCTCCCAGAAATCCAAATGCAATGTTCTATGCTCAGCCCAAAATAAGTGCTCAGTATATTGTGTTTACTGTCTTAGACAATCATGCTCAAGAAAAATTCCATCATCAAGAATATGTCAGCTTGAACATTAACGCAATCATACTCTTGCCTTGCTCAATAAGGGAATTAAAACATACAAATATCTTGGATTTCCTAAAGCTTACATTAGGATGAGTTGCTGATGCATATATCATACAGATAAAAGGTCATATTCTTTAATTTTTTATAGACATAAATAATTTGGGGCAATTTCACAATGCATAAGTAGTAACAGTGAGATCCTTTGTAATATTTGCTATAACTATTAAGGGAAACAATACCAAGAAAAATATAGATTTAGTCTCTTGACTATGGTAGTTTTTTTTTCTTTTCTTTTCTCTGATTTTTCCCTTTGATAATTATTTATGGTCTTTACACATTTAAAGATCATTCAGATTTTGTCTAATCAAAACTAATTTTAAACTCCATAGGACATTTTTCTGTGTATGCAGCATTAAAACTCTAAATTTATCTAAGGTACCAAAAAAATTTCTTTCTTCACCATGATGGACATTCATGTCATTATGCAGTGTTCAAGAGGCAGCAAAGAAATGAATATGGAATCAAAGTACACATCAGAGTGATCTAGACGACAGACAAAAATGGACATGGCAAGAGGACGACAACTCAAATAGAGTTTAAAGGATCTTGTAAAAATCAAAGCAGTAATGAATTTCACTAGACACAACCAGCCCCTGTTATCAGTAGATGAGTGGAAATTTCTGTTTTTCTTTCAGGGATAAGAGTAGAAAATGAAAATGACAAAAGACAAGTGAAAGCTGGGTAGTTTAGAGAAAAAGTACTACCCTGAAGACAGTTTCTTATGAATTGCATTCTATTTCAGTGAAGATTTTTGTGTGGTCAGTGAAGTATTTAATCTCCCCAAATTCCATTTGTTGTAACTACCAAACCCACAAAATTATATTTAAAATAATTATTTCCCCTACTCTACAGAATGATTTCAATGATACTGTCTCAGTTATTTCATAAGGTAACCAAAGTAGTTAGGTCAGGCACAAGTTATTATCAGCAAACCTACACTATATTTTAAAAAGTCAAGTTAGAGAGATCTTCCAAAGAACAGAAAAGTGTTAACTATAACCTACTTTTCTTACTTCAAACTCTGTATTGCTGTCATGACTACATTCCGCTATTATTTTATAGAATTGTAGTAGTTTTAGGTAATTCAGCAGATACAAATGAACCTTACTTAGGTTTGCATTTTTAGGTAAGACTACAGTAAGTGATTATCACCCTATATATGGCATCTTCTGCCCGTCATGCTGATGATGTTCTGTGAAGCAGTTCAGAAGACAATCCTGTGTGTTTAATAAACATACTTTTGGCTTTAGGACAGTTCTACAATCATCTTATTATTTGTGAGACAAAAATTAAAAGATGTAACATTCCAAACTTCATTTTTATAGATACAGTAGTAAAAAAAATATTTTGGGTCTTGAGCCAAATAAGTAAGAGAACTGAAGTTGGGGGGTGGGGGGCAGTGGGCAGAGGCAGTTGTAGCAAAGGGGGGTGGGGGGCAGTGGGCAGAGGCAGTTGTAGCAAAATGGCTAGAGATTCGGAAATAAATTTCAAATGTACCAGCAGATTAAATTGCAAAACAGTTTGAATATAAACAAGAAATATATTTTGAGGAATAAGCCTGTGAGATTTGAAAAAAAAAAAAGTGGGGGGGGGAAACACCATAAGCAAAAAAAAAAAAAAAAAAAGAAAAAAGAAAAAAGAAACGCTAAGGTGCTAGAGGAGGGAAACCAATACAAGGAAGAAAAAGATGCTACATAAAAAACTGCAAAAGGGATCCCTGGGTGGCACAGCGGTTTGGCGCCTGCCTTTGGCCCAGGGCGCGATCCTGGAGACCCGGGATCGAATCCCGTGTCGGGCTTCCGGTGCATGGAGCCTGCTTCTCCCTCTGCCTGTGTCTCTGCCTCTCTCTCTCTCTGTGATTGTCATAAATAAATAAAAAATTTAAAAAAAAAAACTGCAGAGAAAGTAAAGGACCCTTGTTGGATCGTCCAGTGAGCATGCATGGCAAACTGTCGAAGTTCAGTATCTCATTATGGCTAGGATCAAATCCACCAAAACTTTTTTCTCCCTCTTATCTTTCCTCCATGACTGTACCCCTAATATCTAGACTATGATGTTTCTTTTTTGATTAAATCACCACTCCCCATGTCCTATCATGGCTTTCCTTTTTTTTTTTTAACTTTTAAAGATTTTATTTATTTATTCATGAGAGACAGAGAGAGAAAGAGGCAGAGGAAGAAGCAGGCCCCACCACCACCACCCCTGCGGGGAGCCCAATGTGGGACTCGATCCCAGTACTCTGGTATCACGCCCTGAGCCAAAGGTGGACGCTTAACTGCTGAGCCACCCGTGCGTCCTTCGGTACCATGGCTTTCATTACAGTTCAATCGTTTGCTTTTCAGAATATCCATATGTAAATCATTGCTATATTTGTTGTTCAGCTTTAAAATGGGAAAGAATGATTACAATGTTACACTTTTGTCCTAATTAGTTTTCAATTTTCTTTTATAAGAGTAAGGAGAGTGGGGAACAGTGACTTAATATAATTGAATCTCTACAAATACACTATATTTTGCTCTAGCAAGCTTATTTGCATGTATGTATATTTGCTATTTTAACAATTGTTAAGTGCAAATTCCATACCGTTAATTATATTCACAACGTGCAACTATCACCACTATTTCCAAAAATTGTTTATTACCATAAGAAAGCTCAACTTAATAAAAAATAAATGATATGAAATACTTCATAAATTCATATGTTATTCTTGCACAGGGGCCATGCTAAGCTTCTCTCTATTGTTCCATTTTTTGTAAATGTGCTGCCAAAGCAAGCACTTGAGTTGTTTTTCTCTAAGTATTTCCATGTTAGAGCTTCAGGAAACCCACCAAATAGAATAATGGCATTCTATTGGAAATTAATGGTAAGAATTTAGATAGTTGTTGACCCACCTGTCCCTTGCCCTCTACCTCACTCTGAATTCTGAATTGCCCAGGTTTTTTTTTTTTTTTAACATTTTATATTTCTAGGATTGGATAGCACAAGCCTGAGATCTGAAAGTGATGCAGAGTACCAACTTCGCAGAATTATACTACCTCAGTCAACTGGGGTTGATGCTTTGATTGATGTCATTATGTGAAATTATGTAAAGCAAGTTACATTCCATGAGAGAGGTATTACATAGGTCTATGTCTGCAGTCAAGAATACTACCAAATTTCCATGAACCTCACTATTTAAATTCCATTATACTTCTTAAAAATTCATATGTTTAAATTTTGCTTATCCAAGTGTTACAACAACATATGTACTGGGATCATGGTGACAGCAGTGCTACTTGAATTATATGAACATTATAGTATTTAAGAACCCATTCTTTGAATATATTTTCCTAGCTTATATGATATTTAAGCATTTTTGTTTCCTTGATACATTTCTTAAGTGTTTATCTGGTGATAAGCTCAAAGATTATAAAAATGAAAATTTCTATTTTGAAAAAGTAGTGAAAATATTTTTCTTCATTCTAACACTTTCCAGTCAGTTACATCTTTTAAAGTACCTGTTATAATAGAATATCCTTAGTAATAGATTCAAAACTACTCTTTATAGTTCTAATCACGTGTCACTTTATATCACGAAAGGTTATTGATTTTCACATACTTAATATGTCTTCCTGAATGAAATTCACTTGTTTGTCTAAAAGTAGAATATGCATAGTAAAACAATACAATAAACAATATTCAGCTGCTTCTTTGATAAACATGTTCCAAACAATTAAGTCTTGAATTGCAGCACTCAAAAATGCTTCCTAGTCATGTATTACTATACTTTATCTTTTCTTCTCCTTCTTTATAATTACCTTACAGTTGATGCTTTTCAAACTCCCACATTCATCCAGTCCCAGAACATGTGAATTCATTAATTTTTAATTTCTTATCAGGGGCACTGTTTTTCAGTCTTATCCTCTACCCATACTTGACCTCCCAGAAAAATACTTATTCTTAAAACCAGTCATATTTATCAAATCATTATCAAATGACCAACAACTTTGGGACTCTCTATACAGTTCAGATGGTCTTTCTAGCATCCTGGCTAATGTTAAATTCATTTTAAATTAAATACATCTTCCTTTGCATTTGTTCTATATCCTTAAATAATTTTAAATCCAGTAACCTATTGACCTCCTCCTCTCTCTTCATCCACTTCTGCAATATTGTCTGTCACCAAGACATTGCCAGGATCTTAACCTGCTCCATCTGCAAAATTTAAAATGTGGAATTTTACTCTCTGACCAAACCCTTATACCCAGGGTCATTTTTCTACTTCATAATATATTGGAAATTAAATGGGCTTTGAAGTTTAAATATAAGTTTTACACTTACTAAGTGAGTTTTGGAATAATACTTACTAATCTCGGAGCCTCATTTTTCTCTAACTTAAAATAAAAAGAAAATTGCTATGTATCCCAGAGCTTATTTCAAATATATGTTTAAATATATCTTTGACTATAGTATATCCATTTTGATTATTGCAGAAAATAGTTATACATTTTTCTGTACTTTGAAAAAAGAGTCAATAAGGTGAAAACATTATTTTGTTTTACAGTCTAGATATAACTATATATAGTAATATATATATATATATCTCCTTAATTAGCATCTCAGAGAAAGAAGGAAATTCTCTACTTAGGGCTATCTCATTAACTTGAGGGGTTTTTTTTTTTCTTTTTGCCTGGAAGGGATTAGTTTCAAGATGATCATCTTTTTCTCTCACATTTTTATTTCCTCACCAGTTTGTGGGATAAGAAGAATAGGGTTAATAACCAATTAGAACCATGGAGAATGTGACTGGAAGATGTACAATCCTGTGGCCTGAGAGAACACACGAGATAGATAATATCACTGGTGTTTATTACCCTACAGATATAATCATGTTTTGAAGTATCAAAATGTTATATGATTTTTACAAATGTAGATAAATTGGCAACACAAAACATAGCTAGCAATTATTCCTGGGCTGATTCTGTAATTGTAGGAATTTTTGTTCAAAAGAGGAAGTTAATATGATCATACATTCAGTAAGTAAAGGGTTTGTCACAAAAATGAGATACCTTTTTTTTAATGAGATAACTTTATGTGCTATTTTGCCATCATTGTCAAAAAAGAACACAGAAAGTAGTTCAGTGGCTTTATATTTGGGGAAGAATTCAAGCAGCCTCATTAAAAGATGTCCACAAGCAATCTTTGTGTCATCAATATATGAAATTGAATGGGGAATTTAGTAACAAATTTTTTATTGTTTGTATCTTTAGAGCTCCCCCCCCCCACATTTTAATAGTGTAATTAGTGCCAATACCAGTCCATAGTTTAACATACTTTTTCTTTTGCCAAATATTAGCTATTATTTTTATTCCATGTTAAAAATGAGCTCATTCTGAAGAAAAAAAAATGAGCTCATTCTGTAAGGCTGTTGGATTTTGCAATACAGCCTTAAACAAAGCAACAGATGATTTCTGGTTCTTTAGCTGGAAATTTGTCTCTAAATATGTCTTCCACTTCTACAACACACAATTTTCCAATATGTTCTTCAGCTACAAAAGCTGAATATAGCAAGACAACAGATTTTCATTTTATATTGTCACATTTGATTACTTCTGTTTTAAGTCTTTTCTGAAACTCTGACATACATATCAATAATTGCTGTTCCTATTTAAAAGTAAACAGACTTCAAAGGCCTTTCTCTCTTTCTTCTTTCTTAATTTCTTCTTTCTTTCTTTCTTTCTTTCTTTCTTTCTTTCTTTCTTTCTTCTTTCTTTCTTTTTTTCTCTTTCCTTTCTTTCTTTTCTTTCTCTCTTTCTTATCATGCTTTATTAGCTGATGTTTGTTTGCCACCAATGTGGCACGTTGTTTATTAGCAACGAACAGAATATACTTGAGGTAGCTGGAACAAGGGCTTGCTAAAAAAGCCTAATTAAAAGTCTATCCAATATTTGCATAGATATCCAAAATGATTAGAATCCTTGCCTTGCAGTAGTAGTCCTGACAAATCCAGACCAAATCAGAACCAATCAAATTGATACATTGGGGAAACATAGGGGTGGGTGCTACAAGTATGTGTAAGTATGTGCTGCAAGTTTTTGGCTTCATAAATAATCCATAATAAACCTTAATTAGAATTCTATTAATTCTAATAGAATTAGAGGGCAGCCTGGTGGCTCAGCGGTTTAGCACCGCCTTCAGTCCAGGGCCTGATCCTGGAGAACCGGGATTGACTCCCACGTCTGGCTCCCTGCATAGGACCTGCTTCTCCCTCTGCCTGTGTCTCTGCACCTCTCTCTTTCTCTCTCTCGCTGTGTCTCTCATGAATAAAGTTTAAAAAAGAATTCTTTTTTAAAAGAATTATGATTATTATATTGCATGTAATTTTAAATTATTGAAAATTTATTATATGTTGAATATCACATGAGGCTCATTCTAAACATTATTATCCTAATTTATTTGAAATTAAGCATAAAATTGTTATAGTAGCCTAATACATGTATTTAATTAGCAACTGGGTAATGAGTCCGTTATATCATTAGTAGATGAAGGTTTACTTTACTGAAATTCTAAGGAAAATGATGAATAGAGGTCAACCAACAGTTGATGAAATAAAACTTTATCGATGCCATGTAAAATCTAGTCTATCTGCTACTCTCCAGAATGAATGAGTTGATCAATGGGTGAGTGAAACAGTAAGCAAGACAGATAAACAATTTAGTACAGATGTCTTTCTTCACAGAATGCAAGAATCTGCACCTAGGTCAGTCACAGCAACCCACACTGGAAAGCTATATTTATACTACTCAAATAAAATCAAGGAAAAAAAATCATCTTGATACAGAACTTTCTGCATAACTGATAAAATATCATCACTTTAAAAAACATTTTGTTCTTTTATTTTTTAATGTAGACAGAAATATAGCTGGAGAACTTTTACTACTTTGAAGCCAGCAGAGATGGTTATTATGTTGGCTTCTAATTTTCCTCTAGATTAAGAAATATGCTGTCATTCATTGTATCACATTGTTTGCATTCCAGTTCATTATGATAAGTGTGTGTTAGTAGAGGCATCAAAATCATCAACCTGTAAACCCTAAGACTGGAAAAAGTAGTCATCTTTACTGCTTTAAGAAATTCTGGAATTTTAATAATCTATCTTCTGTATATTACTGTAGAAAAAACTTGATAAGGTATTATACACACACAAACACATACACACGCACAATGTTTGCTTAATTTATAGCCATTTCATCTTAAATAAAGACTGCTTAGGTTTTCAGTCCTCTGTGTCAATGTTAGGCTGTGAAACCCAGAATATTAGCCTGGCTCAGTGTCCATGGAGACAAATCCCAGATTCCACAACAGCAACAGGATTTATATGGCACTATTCCTACAGTGTATCACTTTGGACTTAATAATATTCTGTAATGTAACAGAAAAAAGCTAAAGTACCAGACTACTCAAATCCATGTTAAAAGAATAGAATTCAATTTATTCTGAAAGTATAACAGTAACTCATTTCCAAATGACATAAAGAAAGCAGCGGGCATCAGATAAGTTTATTGCTATTTGTGTGAACTGTCAGGAAAAAAGAGAATTATCCAGTTGAGCATACTGAGAGACTTATTATCACATACAAATCATGCAGTTCAATACAGAAAAGAGCTCAGAATCATATGTCAGGAAAAAAAAAATGAAGGAAATCAAGATGCTTGCCTTCCATTCAGACTATTTGAGTTTTGAGGGACTTTTGATTATTCTCATTCTTACACTCACATGAATGCACACGTGTATACACACTATCACTTGCCAGTCAAGTCAGATTAATTATGTTAAAGCCAAATTGTCATATTTTAATATCCCTAATCACAATCTTTAGAGGATTTCCTTTGTTTATTAGGTAAACAACAACAACAACAAAAAAGCAAACAAAAACACTTGGTATGTCATTAAAGGCCTTTGAAGTTTAGATTCACTCTTATTTTATCTTTCAAAATTATTGATCATGCAATGTGTATGGATCAGTGAATTTCTTGGAAATCTCTGTAAAAACAAGCCTAGAATTCAAATAGAGTTAACATTGATTAAGTACCAACCATGTGCTGGGTTAGACATTTTAACATATGATACCTCACTTACACTCTTTAAAATCAACCATTGAAATCTCAGAAGAGAGGAAAGGAAAATAGTCCTTGAATTTTCCAGTTAAGATATTTTTGACATTTTATATCCCATTGCCTTTTGTTTTCTATCACAATTAAATTGTAGATTATGTCATTACTCTTAAGAAACTTAACCAAATTTATTTTTAGAAAATTGGAAGCAAATGTACTTTATTTTTAAAAACTTTTTAAAAAGATTTTATGTATGTATTCATGAGAGAGACACACAGGCAGAGAAATAGGCAGAGGGAGAAGCAGGCTCCATGCAGGCAGCCTGATGCAGGAATCGATCTCGCGACTCAGGGATCATGCCCTGAGCTAAAGGCAGGCGCTCAACTGCTGAGCCATCCAGGAGTCCTGCAAATGTACTTTAAATAAGTATAGTAAAGGCAAATATTTTATGCAAGATAGTTGCTATTCTGTAGAAATTAAGAAATTTGCATTATATTTGATATTTTGTGATTGATGAACTTGTGCATTGTTCTTTATTGTCTATAATATACTTGACTCAGTTTCATCACTTTATGATTAGCAGAAAAATGTATACCTAAGGCAAAATGTGTATGTTTTCTCCATTTTCTTGGGTAAAATAAAATTTCAACCTCAATTAGTAACTATTTGGAATACTAATTTATGTAAATATAGACACTCTATTATTGATCTTTTTAAATTTTTAAAATTTTTATTTAAAGTCTAATTAGTTACCATACAGTGTTGTAATAGTTTACAATTTAGTAACAGGACTGGGTTTTTAAAAGGAATTTGTGTTGGATGTGGACTTTAAATTTTGTTCTAACTCAAATTTCTTTTCTTTAATCTTGTTAAGGGAGTTCCTGAGGCTAATTATACTCCTCTGTGACCCCTTTTCTTTTCTTTTTGTAATTGCAAAAGAAGTAGTATTTTAATAGCCATTTTAGATGACTGTGGCTATTCTTCTTTGCTACTACACCAAACATTCACAAGCGATAGTTTCTTTCTTCTTTTCTTTTCTTTTTTTTTTTGATTTCATGAGTAGAATTTAGTGTTCATCACTGACATATAACACCCAGTGCTCATGACAAGTACCCTCCTTAATACCCATCACTCATTTAGCCCATCCCTGCCCACCTCCTCTCCATTAACCCAGTTTGTTCTATATAGTTAAGAATCTCTTATGATTTGTTTCGTCTTTTGCCCCCTTCCCCTATGCTCATCTGTTTCATTTCTTAAATTCCACAGCTGAGTGATACCATATGCTATTTATCTTTCTCTGAATGACTTATTTTGCTTAATATAATACACTAACTCCATCCACATCATTGCAAATAGGAAGATTTCATTCTTTTTGATGGCTGAGTAATATTCCATGTGTATATGTATGTGTGTGTGTGTGTGTATGTATGTTTATATGCCCTTTGATTGATGGACATTTGGGCTCTTTCCAAATTTGATAATTATTGATAATGCTGCTATAAACATCAGGGTGCTTGTGCCCCTTTGAATCAGTAGTTTTGTATCCTTTGGGTATCTATTAATGATCTTAAGTAATTACATAAAGAAGAAATAAGAAAATGCACAAATGGCAAACAAGCATGTGAAAAGATGCTCCGCTGTTTATGTCATTAGGGAAATGCAAATTATAACAATAAGATCTACTACACAACTGTTAAAATAGCCAAAATTCAGTACCTGGAGAATATCAAATGCTGGTGAAGGCATAGAGCAACAGGAACAGTCATACATTGCTGATGGGAATGCAAAATAGTACAGCCACTTTGGAAGACAGTCTGATAGTTTCTTACAAAACTACATGTAGTCTCTTACCATAAAATCCGGCAGTTGTGCTCCTTGTTATTTGCCCAGAGGAGTGGAAAACTTACGTCCACACAAAAATCTGCACACAGATGTTCATAATAGCTTTATTCATAATTGCCAAACTTGGAGACAACCAAGGTGGTCTTCAATAATGGATAAATTGGTACATTTAGACAATGGAATATTATTTAGAACTCGGAGGGAACGAATTATCAAGGCATGAAAAGCATAGAGGAAACTTAAATGCTTATTACTAAGTGGAAGAATGCATTCTGAGTTTATATACTGTTACAATTCCAACCATATAACATTCTGGAAGAGGCAAAACTATGGAGAAGATTAAAAAAAAAAAATCAGTGGTTGCAGTGGTGAGGAGATGACGTCAGAGCACAGAAGATTTTTAATGCGGTGAAAATATTTTGTATGATTATAATGATGATTTCTCCAAATTCATAGAATGTAAAATACCAAGAAGGATCCCTAATATGAGCGATGGATTTTGGGTGATTATGATATGTTAATATACATTAATTCTTGGTAAAAACAAAATGTACCATTTTTGTGAGAAATGTTGATAATGGGGTTGGCTATAAGTATGTGGGGAAAGGGAGTATATGGGAAATTTCTGTACCTTCCTCTCAGTTTTACTGGAAACCTAAAACTGCCCTAAAACATAAAGTCTGAAATTGTAAAAAAAAAAAAAAAATGCTTTTTGTATAAAGACAAAAATTTCTTCTTGACTTACCAGCTAGTTTAATTCACAACTAAAAAGCTCATTTTTTTTTCCTGTAAGATCAAAGCACTATGAATTTACTGCATAAAATGCAACATTTTTGAGCATAAAATTGCCACTCACCTCATTCAGAAAGTGTTCTGAAGTGGGTGCCCTAGAGGTCAAATTGTTCTGGAAAAGTAAATAAAGTAAAAAGAAAAAGAAAGATGGAGATAGTATCATGTATCTTTCTGTTTTTATTTCTCAGACGAGGCATATCTGAGTTGTTAGGTACTTAGCATTCATTAGTTTAACAGACAAATTACAGAAAATGGGAACCTATGGAGAATGGAAGAATAAAAGAGCTTTTATTTTCAAAGGCCAAGAATGAGACACAGTTTGCATTTATTAAACATTAGTCTCATTAACCAGTTAGAATGGCAAGTATCAAAAGGACAAGAAATAGCAAGTGTTGGCAAAGATATGGAGAAAAAGAAACCCTCTTTCCTTGTTGGTGGGAATGTAAATTGATGCAGCCATTGTGGGAAACAGTACAGGGGTCCCTTAAAATTTAAAATAGAAATATCATAAGATCCAGTAATTCCACTATTGGATATTTACCCAGAGAAAACAAAACCACTAATTGGAAAAGACGTGTACATTTCTGTGTTTACTGAGCATTACTTCTAATAGCCAAGATATGGAAGCAACCCAAGTGTCCATCCATAAATAAATGGATAAAGAAGAAAATACACATATGATGGAATATTATTCAGCCATAAAAAAGAATGAGATCTTGCCATTGCAACAACATAGATGTACATAGAGGGTATTACACTAAATTAAATAAGTCAGACAGAAAGACAAATATTATTTCACTTATGTGAAACCTAGAAAGCAAAACAAGCAAGCAAACAGAAGCACATAGACTCTTAGATATAGAGAATAAACTGTGGATGTAAGAGGAGAGGTTTGGAGATTTGGGCAAAATACATAAAGGTGATGAAGAGGTATAGACTTCCAGTTATAGAATAAATAAGTCAAGGAAATGAAGTACAGTGAAGGGAATATATTCAATAGTTTTCTAATAATGTATGGTGAACAGATGGTGACTACACTTGTGAATATTGAATCATGTATGGAATTGTCAAATGAATATGTCATACACACGAAGCTAATACAACATTGTATGTAAATTATGCTTTAAAAATTGGTCTCCTTTCCTAGAAATACAGAGCTACTTTCCAATATTCAGTATATTATGACATTGTTGTTTAACATCATTTTTGTAATAAAAATAAACTGTAATCTGTGTGAACCCTCTATGAATGATTTCTAAGTAAAAATGCATATTGTTCCATTATTACTTCCTGTACTCTCATTGGAATCATTTAAATATCCCACTGCTACTTTAAATTATGTCTAGAGCTGACAACTTGCATTTTTTTCCAAACACAGCCCCTTAGACATTACCTGACATTTGATGTTTATGCTGTATAATTTATTGTATAACTTATAGTATCCAGATTTTGTTTAATAAATATTTTAAATCCAAGCTATTATTAAAATGTGGGGCGCTTTGATTGACATTGCCTATTCATATAAAAAAATGATGATGGCACCTTCTTTTAGGGATTATATTTCTTTTGGAAAAAACACATTTTACTCTTCAGATACCTTTTTTTTTGCATCTTATCAATTATGGGTTATTTGGATTATAACATTTATCTAACACAATCAATAGTACAAGTTGATTACTACCTGTCACGAAGTCTTTGATGTGGCTACCCCAGGTATTTCTAAAATTTTTCATTACTTATGACGTTCTAGTATTGGGTTAAAATGCCATACCAGTAGACAAAGTTACCTAAAGGAGTTTTCAAGTCCATTTTCTACAGATTGTTAGTTGAAGTCAATTGACACAGATCTCTCATTTCTTTAGGCTTGAAATGTGTCATTTTGAGTGATTGTTCTATTTGCTGTTATGCACCTGCTTTGTGGAACTCATCATTGCTTATTGACATCCTTTCCTTGGGTAAATTCTAAACTTAAAGCAAATCTCTTGTCACTGACTAGGTTAATGATATAGCTCCAGTGTGCTTTATTTTAAGTTATATAAAATATTTTTAAAACCCTTTATGCAGAAGGTTAATATAAACATTTAGGTCATTCAAGATACATATCTGAGAAAGGTTGCTAACAAAAGTATAGTGAAAAAAATGTATCTGGTCTTTAAAGTCCATGTAGTATTGTATGTTGCAGTGAATTTTATCTTTCTAAAAATATTTTATTTATTTATTCTTGAGAGACACAGAGAGAGGGGCAGAGATACAGTCAGAAGGAGTAGCAGGCTCCTTGTGGTGAGCCTGATGTGGGACTCAATTTCAGGACCTCAGGATCATGACCTGAGCCAAAGGCAGACGCTCAACCCTTGAGGAACCCAGGCATCCCACAGTGAAATTTGTCTTATCTTAGCAATACTTTACCCAAAATAACAAGCAAAGATAAATCTCAGTTTGTATAATTAAATGAAATTTTAGATTATATTTATATATCAATGTATAATCAGGAGAACAAGAATATAGAGAGGAATAACCTTTGTATAGATGATATAGGCTCCTCTTATTACTTGCTTCTATATAGATCACTCAGAAACGAACAGGGGCAGAACCACTAAGATAGAGCCTTGTGATACTGTTTGTGTGAGCTTAAAGTGATTACAGTTAATATAAAAGAAATCTAGATTTCTTTTTAGATGAAATATCAAATGTTTAGATATTGCTGTCTTATTCATTTGTGTAAATATTATTTTGCTAGATGAAAGGGATATAATTTAATATAGTTTCAATAAAGACATTATGGGAATATACTCACCATCATATGGTTGGACTGTGCAAGAAAAGTTAACAAACCTCTCCATTTTCATATTCATTGTGATACTAAGCTGGATTTCTAGACCAACAACAAATAGAATATTATGTTGAGAGTATAAGATTGGGGATTGGGAAACAGTGAGGAAAAAGAAAATTTAGTAAGAAGAAATGTTTCTTCTTATGAGAAATGGAAAGCTATACATGATGTTTATTTATTAAAGGCATAAAATAAACTTTTTGTTTCATTAACTGAACTGGAAAAAAAAACCCTGAAGAAAATTTAATTCTACATTAATACTAAGAACTAAAGACAAGGTTTTAGTATTAGCAATATGTCATTCTAGCATTGTTTTTTTTCAAATATTAACAGAAAGATTTGGAAAAAGGATTATACCAACCCCAGAATTATTGTTATTAAAAAAAATCCCAAACAACCTTTGATACCAGCTCTTTGTTGTCTAGGACAGTGGGGGGAAAACAGCTTCTATAACCATCACTTTTTTCTTAACATGAAATTATAAATTAGTTTTTGGGGCCCTCAGTTCTTGACGTCTTATACTTCAGAATAACTTTAATAAAATTTGAAAAGAGATCAATTATACTTAACAAAATATTTGACATTCTGATTCTTATTATTTATTTGATATAGGATTGATCCATAATAATTTAAATTATTTGAGAAATAAAGATTTCATTTTTTAAAGATTTTTAAAAATTCATTTAATCATGAAAGACACAGAGAGAGACAGAAACACAGGTGGAGGGAGAAGCAGGCTCCATGCAGGGAGTCCGATGTGGGACTTGATCCGGGGTCTCCAGGATCACTCCCTGGGCTGAAGGCAGTGCTAAACAGCTGAGCCACCAGGGCTGCCTGAGAAATAAAGATTTTAAAACTAAAATAGATCTTACCTCAAAGATATGAAGAGGAAATTTTAAGATTATTTTGTACAAATTGAGTACATGAGGGTAATCAGGCCTATGGTTTTCAGAAATAAAGACAAGAATACCAGATATGTTCGACTGATTATTATAGAGGAAAATTTGAATTTTAGCCATGAATATTTCTTAATTATGTACAATAGTTGGCCACTTAATTTTTCTTGATGTACAATTACTTTTACATAATAAATACTTTTGTTATTAAAGAAATAAAGACAATTAAATAGGAAATCTATTCATAATTGCCTCATCTAATAATATGTTGTCATTAGAATCATAATCACCTTTTCCAGCAGCATCTTTTTAGATATTGCTCACTGGTAAATGTGCACATGTGTGTGTTGGATGTCTGTGTGTTAAAACAGAAAAATACAAAAAAATAAAAAAATAAAAATAAATAAAACAGAAAAATACCATTATATATGTAAACAGATGTATAAATATATATATATCATATAATGTGTGATACATACATTTATACATTCTGATGTGACACACATATGTGTGTAAATATGTATATATATATGTTTATATGTACACTTAATTAATTTCAGATTACAGCACAAGATTTGACATGTTCCACAAGTGAGATAGATTTCGAGGAGATATGTGCAATATTGAAAACCTTAAGAAATAAGTACCTCTAGAATATAGTGTATTTCTACAAATCAGATAGTGGAAAACTAAATAAGCATATGAAAAGCTCTTCCAAATTGCTAATAATAAAACATATATTCAAACCTCAATAGGAGAAAACTATTCATTACTTTCAGAGTAAAACTTTTTAAAATCAGAAATGAGTAAGACTGATGAATATATATAACAATTAAAACTTTTATGCATTGCTTGTACGGATCAATACACTGGTGGATCAATTTCTACAATCACCTTCAGAGCAATTTAGAAATACCTGGTAAAGTGAAAGTTTCATACCTTTAATATAATATAATTAATTTAGCTCTTATTCATATACTTAAGATGTACATATATAAACATGCACAGAAAAAATATACATAAAATACAACATATATTTAGTACTATAGATACACTCATTTATCCTCAATGTGTAAGATAGACGTACCTCATTTAATTGCATTTCTCTTTATGTTTTTCAGTTATTACTATTTTTTTTTAATTGAAGGTTTGTGGCAGCCATGCATCAAGTCTCTAGGCACCATTTTTCCAACAGTATTTGCTTAGTTCACATCTGTCACATTTTAGTAATTCTCACAGTATTTCACACTTTTTCATTATTATATTTGTCACGGTGACCTGTGATCAGTGATCTTTGATGTTACTATTGTAATTGTCTGGAGTGCCACAAACTGCACTATATAAGATGGCCACTTAATAAATGTTGTATGTGTACAGACTACTCCACTGACTGGCCATTGCCCAGTCTCTCCCCATCTCCTTGGGTCTTGATATTGCCTGAGACATGACAGTATTGAAATTAGACCAATTAATAACCTGGCAATAGCCTCTAACCATTTAAGTGAAAAAAGACTTACACATCTCTCACTTTAAATCAAAATCAAACATGATTAGGCTTAGTGAGGAATGCATATCAAAGGTTGTGATAGGTCAAAAGCTAGGCCTCTACACCAAACAGCCAAGGTTTGGATGCAAAGGAAAATTCCTTGAAGAAAATTAAAAGTGCTACTCCAGTGAATGATAAGGAAGTGAAACAGCCTTATTGCTGAGATGGAGAAAGTTTTAGTGGCCTGGATAGAAAGAAGATCAAAGCAGCCACAACATTCTCTTAAGCCAAAGCCCAATCAAGAGCAAGGCTCTAATTCTCTTCAATTCTGTGAAGGCTGAGAGAGGTGAGGAAGCTGCAGAAGAAAAGCATGAAGCTAACAGAGATTGGTTCATGAGGTTAAAGGAAAGAAGCCATATCCATAACTTGAAATTGCAAAGGGAAGCAGCAAGTGCTGATGTAGAAGCTGTAGCAAGTTATCCAGGAGATCTAGCTAAAATTTTTAATGAAAGTGACTACACTAAACAACAGCTTTTCAATATAGATGAAACAATCTTCCATTAGAAGATGTTATCTAGGACGTTTGTAGCTAGAGCGAAGTCAGTGCCTGACTTCAAAGCTTCGAAAGATAGGCTGATTTTTCTTGTTAGGAGCTAATGCAGCTGGTGACTTAAGATGAAACCAGTGCCTGTTTACCATTACAAAAATCATAGCCTCTTAAGAATTATGTTAAATCTACTTTGCCTTTGTTACATAAGTGGAATAAAGCCTGGATGATAGCACATCTGGTTCCAACATGATCTGATGAAGTTTTAAAAGATTTTATTTATTCATTTGAGGGGACGAAGAGAGAGAAAGTATGGGGGGGAGGGGCAGAAGGAGAGGGAGAGGAAGAGACCTTCTCAAAAAAAGAAAAAAAGATTTCTTTTAAAATATTGCTGCTCATTGACAATGCACCTGGTCACCCACGAACTCTGTTGGAGTTGTATGACAAGATTCATGTTTTCGTCCAGTAAGACAACATCCATTCTGCAGCCATAGATCAAGAAGCAATTTTGACCTTCAAGTCATATTATTTAAGAAATGCGTTTTGGTGGTACCTAAGTGGCTCAGTTGGTTAAGCATCTGCCTTGATCCCAGGATTCTGGGATCAAGCCCTGTAGCAGGGAGTCTGCTTCTCCCTCTGCTTCTGCCTGCTGCTCTCCCTGCTTGTGCTGTCTCTCTGTGTCAAATGAATAAATAAAATCTTTAAAAAGTACATTTTATATTAGCTGCCATAGGTAGTGATTCTCTGATGGATCTGGGCAAAATAATTTGAACACTTCTGGAAAGGATTCACCATTCTAGGTGACGTTAAGAGAGCATTGGGGACTCGTCGGAAGGGATTAAATATCAACATTAACAGGAGTTTAGAAGAAATTGATTACATCTCTTAGCTGACTTTTAAGGGCTCAAGACTTCATGGAAGTAGTAACTGAAGATGTGGTGGAGGCATATGATATGATGAGCACTAGGTGTTATATGCAACCGAAGAATTATTGAACACTTCATCTGAAACTAATGATGTACTGTCAGTATGTTGGCTAACTGAATTTAAATAAAAAAAAAGATCTGGTGGAAATAGTAAGAGAACTAGAATTAGAAATGGAGTCTGATATTGTGACTGAATTTCTGCATCTTGTGATAAAACTTGAAAAGATAAGGAGTTGCTTCTTTTGATGAACAGAGAATATGGTCTATACTCCTGGTGTGGTTGTTGTGAAAATTGTTGAAATGACATCAAAGGATTTAGACTGTTTCACAAACTCAATTGATAAAGCAGCAGCAGTGTTTGAGAGGATTGACTCCAATTTTGAAAGAAGTTCTACTGTGGGAAAATTGCTATAAAAATCACATATTACAGAGAAATCATTCATGAAACGAAGAGTCAATTTATGCAACAAACTTATTTGTTTTTTTTTTTTAAGAAATTGCCACAGTCCCCTCAGCCTTAAGCAGCCATCAACCCTGATCAATCAGAAACCATCAACAATGAGGCAAGACTCTCCACCAGCAAAGAGATCATGAAATTTCACTCAGATGATGGTTAGCATTTTTAAGCATTATTTTTTAAATTAAGGTATATGTATTGCTGTTTTAGACATAGTGCCGTTACACATTTGATAGATTACAGGATAGTGTAAACATAAATTATTTCTATAACATTCATGTAGTATAAATATAACTTTTAGATGCACTGGGCAACCAGAAAGTTCATTGACTTGCCTTACTGCATTAATCATTTTTTTGAGATGGTCTTGGACCAAACCTGCAATATCTCCAATGCATGTCTGTTTCATCCTACCAAATATTTAGAAGCAGTGAAAGAAGCTGTGGGGAAAAATGACAGAAATTTGTTTAAAAACTAGGGTCATCACTGAGGAAACATGTATATGACTTCACATCTAACTGGAAGGAAAATTAAGAGGGAGAAAACGTTACAGACAATAAAGGAATGAAGCTAATGTGATATCTGTTCCATGAAGGAACAGATTCAATAGTAAAGATCTCAGAATGACTCATGGGAATGCTGCCATAAGGCATTTGATATGCCATAAGGTAGCAGTGAAAATTTTATTTAATATGACTTATTGTTTGAATGAGATCTGTGTTTGAATTACAAGGAAAGTTTGAGGCTATCTCTTGCTGCAGCTTTTCACTTACTTACAAATCATGATTCACACAAAGAACTAATAGAAATGAGCAAGGAAACTCACAAAAAGAGAAACAGTAAATGATGATACAACGCTTGAAATAAGAGCCTGTGGCTAATTCTTAAATGGATTATAAGGAAAATATCAATATAAGAAATAGTAAGTAGGTAGTATTTATAAGGTTTTAGGGGAAACATTACTTAAGAAAAATAAAAATTTGTGTAATAGCTTCTATTATATCTCAATAAGAGCCAAAAATAGTACTTGTCCTTTCTGGCAGCATATTAAGTGAATATTTAATTCACTTAAACAAATTTGTCATCCACTAACATGATTTGATGGTAGAGAATATGGGTTCTTAAGGATCCTTGCAATATTTTATTGAGCATTTCCATTTAGTACAAATATCTGCAAAGGAAATGTATTAATGAGCTTCCTTAAGTTGCTATAAATAAATGAATCAAAAAGGTTTATTCATCTGTTGTATCTATGTTATGAAGAAATATTTTGGAGCTAACCCCAATTAAATTTTCAGTAACTTATCACAGGAATTATGTGGAGCAGCAGGCCAGCCTGTAATGACTGTGCTAAGAGTTCTTAAATTATTCCCTACAGAGTTCTATTACCTGGATTACTATCCCTGTGTTAAACTGTGAACCAAAGAAAGCAATAGATTTTTTTTCTTTTAATTTGGGTATTAGGTTGTGCATTAACTCAATTATATTAATATTTTAATTTTTATTCTCATTTATGACATACTAATTGTAAGAATACTTTTTCAGAAAATGCTGAGTGACAAAGCAAGAATACCTAATAATTTATCTTTGGAACAGAAAAGAAAAAAAGAGATTGAGATCAGCCTTTTTTAAGCAGATGTTGCTTGCTCCAAAGTGTTTCTCAGCTCTGATCATGTTTACTGTTAACAATCAGGTTATTGCTTTTATTTATTTATAGCTATAGTTAGCATAAAACACTATATATAATTTCTTCATAAATCAAACTGCCAGAAAACAAATGTGTTCCATGTAAGCATTTGCCAAACTGAGGAAGAGCACTCCTCTCTCAGGCACTCTGAAATGTGGTGTTTGAGGAATAGCTGGTTCTTCATAGGGATTTCTGTGAACTGGAGTGAATAGGAATGAGTGTCAAAGGGAAATCTGAACGTTTCTAGAAAAGAGGGACATACATATATCTAGACCATTGTTTCATGAAGTGAAGAAATAGAGGATAAGGGGAAACCACTGGATAGCATGACTTGTATTTCCACATAGCAACACATAGACATGACGCAAGTTACTACTTTTTTTCCTGGCTTTATTACTGAATTTCCCATATTCTTACCTCTATGCACACATTGCTGGGAAGAATCTATTAATTAGGCACATTGACATAAGAAAAAAAAGGTAAATTACTGTCGCTTTTTACTTTATAATGTTACATAAGCCTGTAGTATAATGGAATAATAATTTATTAAAAAATTAGTAAAAATGTATCTGTGATGCTACGGATAAATTCACAAATGTTCATGTGTAAAAGCAAAATATACTAATATATAGTCATATTTCACCTTTATAACACTGAAAAGGCTGACTTTGCTACCAACCCCAAATAACCTCGTCCTTCTTTTCTTTCTTTTTTCCTTTAAAAAAAAAAAACTGTTGTAAGAACACTAAACATGAGTTCTTAAGATTTTTAAAAATATTTTATATATTTATTTATTTGTTAGAGAGAGAGAGTTAGTGCAAGCAGTGGGGAAGGGAGGGAGGAGCAAAGGAGAGAGAGAATCTCAATCAAACTCCCTGTGAGCTGGGAGCCTGATGTAGAGTTCAATATCTCACCACCCTGAGATCATGATCTGAGCCGAAATCAAGAATTAGATGCTTAACTGACTGAGTCACACAAGTGCCCCTAAGCTCTTAAATTTTTATGCATACAGAAAAGTATTTTTAACTATAGGCATTATGTTGTATAGAAAATCTCTGGAACATATTTATCTTACATTACTGAAACTTTATACCCATAGAGAGTTCTCCATTTCTTCTCTCTCAGTCTCTGGAAACCACCATTCTACTCTCTGCTTTATGAGTTTGACTGTTTTATATTATTCACGTAAGTGGAATCATGTAATATTTGTTCTTCTGTGACCAACTTATTTCATTTAGCATTATCATTTAGCATCCTCCAGGTTCATCCATGTTGTTGAATATGGCAGGATTTTTCTTTCTTAAGGTTAAATAATATTCTATTTATGTATACACATTTTCTTTATGCATTCATCTGTTAATATATAGTTAGGTTACATCCATATTTTGACTATGGCTGAGAGGTATATGGAAAGTACTCAATATCAGTAATCATCAGGGAAATGCAAATCAAAATCACAATGAGGTATCACTTCACATCTGTTAGCAATGGTTATTACAAAAAAAGATGAGTTTTAATGAAGATACAGAGAAATTAGAACCCTCATTTATCGTAGGTGGGAATGTAAAATGGTGCAAACACTATAGACAAAAGTATGGAGGCTCCTCAAAAAAATAAAAATGGAACTAAATATGAACCTGTGATCCCACTCTGAGTATATATATTCAAAATATTTGAAATAAGTATTTCAAAGAGACATCTGTACTCCTGTGTTTATTTACATAATTTATGTTTTGAATGAAATAAAGAGATCAAGAAATTTACCATTTTGGTAGTATTCCACATGAGTGAATATCTTTACTCAAAGTCCATATTTATTTTCTTGTAATTTCATAATGACCTCTTAAAATTATGGATTTGAATGGGTACAGCTACCTCAAATGAGTTAATTTATTTCTAAAGTTTTAGTAGTGGGTATTTGCGGGTGGTATTAATTTAAGTTCAGATAATCAGGGATTTGCCATAAGCATTATTGAGTTTTTTAGATTCAAAGACTTTAATACATTTATATTTTATGGCATATATGTATCATGAAATATGTTATATATTTATGAAATTTTAATTATATATGTATAAAACATCCATAAAAATATAAATTCAATCAACCTCTTAAGTAAACATATTGAATTAAAAATATATTAATATTTTGTGTAATTTGGAATAACGTTCTCACGTCTTAATTTGAGTTTAGTAATGTTCCAAATGTTTAGTTAAAGGAGTTCTTTACTCAGTTGCAGAGATTTACAATTTATTTTTGAAAGTATGGACTTTGACCAAGAAAAATAAGATTTTAATGTAGACTAGAAAAAAATGCACTTTATTTCAAGCTACAAATTCCTTTATTTTATTTTTTAAATTTATTTTTAAATGATTTTATTTATTCATGAGAGACAGAGAGAGAGAGGCAGAGACACAGATAGAAGGAGAAGCAGGCTCCATGCAGGGAGCGCGACGTGGGACTCGATCCTGGGTCTCCAGGATCAGGTCCTGGGCAGAAGGCAGCGCTAAACCACTGAGCCACCCGGGCTGCCCACAAATTCCCTTTTAATATAAATGGTAGCATTTTCAAATTTTTTCCCTAAGAAGTGAAATTAAGAACCTGCAGATGAAATACTTCAAGTCCATTAAGATGTATGTATTTACAGGTTTATTTACCAAGCAGATACTTCTTAAGCCAATAGGTATATTTTAATTTGTTATTTAAACACGTAAAATCTAAATTACTTCTACAAAAGAGAGCTAAGCATTTCTGGTGATTGCACACTAGCAGAAGGAGTCTTAGCCCTAGTTGTGCTTTTTTCTACTCTTGCATGGAAAATATGCACAGGGAGCAAAGATAAACAATTTTCATAAGGAAATGTCAATGCAATCCCTTGTTAGTATTGATTTTAAAAGACTGTGACAATATCAAGATTTTATATCTCTTGGAAGTATAAAAAATAAAAAGAAGACAAGATCATCTGTTGTAAGAGAGTTGGCATTAGAGATGGAAGACAAAATCTGCCATCAACAATTCCATTGACCTACTCCAGAAGTTGAAGTGATATTTAATCCCTATGACTCAAAGCGTATGTCCAAAATAAGTAACAGACACAGATGTTCACTGCTCCTGCTAAACTTTTCAGCCTGTATCTTCTTGTGAAGGGAAGGCAACCAGTATCTTTCAATCCTGTATCCAACTGATATAAATCCACAAAATATTAGTCATCTCAGAATTTGTTTTGTGATGCATAACTGGGGCTAAAAATTGACTTCTGTCTGGTTTCCCAAGAAAATTTCAGTTAATCATAATTATAAATATGTTATGATTACTAATATTTATGAAGCTCCCTGTCAGGCTAGCATGATGTTGTATATGCTAAATGTCTGAATGTTCAAAGAAAAATAACTCATGATGACATCTATCCATGTACATTGATTGTGATGATACTAAACTACCTGAGGTCTGTGCTCCTGAAAAACAGCAAAGGTTTAGAAAATACCCCACTCTTTGTGTTCTGAGAAAAGGCACACCTCAAAAGTGAGTCCCATAGGACTTAAACACATGTTCACCTATTACAAGGCTAGACAAAGAACACACAGGTTCTTTGCCTCGTGAGTATTTTGTTTAACTCTTTTTACTTACCTCAACAAAATACCTGTGAATTTGACTTGAGTAAAGTTTAGTTAAGCTTCTTTCCCTTGTCACAGGCTCTTGAACATTGACCAAACCTCAGTCTAGATCAGAGAGGAACATGGAACAAATTCTTCGTAAAAGTACTCTTTTTTTTTTTTTCTGTAAAAGTACTCTTGAGAATAGGCTGACGTCAGGGAAAGAAGTGTCCCTGCTCAACTATCCAGTCATGCCACTGTCCCATCCTACTCCCCCATTCCTGGTTTTTATTGGCCTCATTTATACCTCTTTATGAAAGAAAATTCCTTTCTGCTTGACCTTTGAGACATAAGACAATTTTATGGTCAGAGCATTCTCCCTAGTCTGACTTCTCTCTCTCTGATTTAAAGAATTCTTTTGAATTAAATCCCTCCTTAACTTAGTCAATATTTGGGGTTTTTTGGCACACTTTTTTTTCTCAGAATATTCCTATTGGAATTATTTTAAATTTATAGCTGCACAGGTTTTCAAGGTGAAATTCCGAGAATTGCATTAAATCTGTCAATCTAGTTTCACATCAACACATAACAAGTTATTTTTTGCTATATTTATTTAAAAATATCAAGTTACTTGGATATTGGTGATTGTGCAGTGAATTTACCATCTGTAGGGCATATAAAAGGAAAATATGTCTTTATGTGATAAATCTATAGAGGCTTTTGAGATTTTCTAATTAGAATAATCACTAAAGAATTCCATATGAATTAGAACATTTATTTCAAAGAAAAACAAAAGTAAAATAAAAAATAATGAATATATGTTTATAATCTCCCTTGACATATATGCATGCTATATATTTTTACACATAGCATACTATGTATATGTGTGTGTGTGTATATATATATATATATATTACATAGACATAATATTTATGTATACATGTACCAACATATACTATGTTCCAGCTTGTGCTCCTCCAAAATTCATATGTTGCATTTTTAATCTCCAACATGACTATATTCAGAGATAGGGACTTTTGGTAATTAAAGTTAAATGAGATTATACAGGTAGGCCCAAATCCAATGCAACTGATATCCTTTTAAGAAAAGGAAAAAAAATCCCAAGAATATGTGTGCATGGAGAAAAAACCACTGTGAGGACATTGTGAGAAGGCAGCCATCTGCAAGCCAAGGAAAGAGGCTTCATGAGAAATAAAACCTGCCAACATCTTGATCTTAGCCACCCAATCTGAGGTATTTTATTATGGCACATCTACACACTAATACAAGGACTGTAGCAATAATTTTATAAATGACAGTTTATTAACCATCATTTCTTATTGTTTATCAAGTAATATATAATACCTCTCTTGAATATTAACTTGACATAAACTGTTAGCCAACTTCATTAGCAAAAGATTCCACTTCCGTTTGTAAGAAACTCAATCTGGGGTTATGTTGAAATTTCTCTCTGATAGAAGCCACACCATTTGGCCATGTTATGGCCATACTATGGAGCCACATTGCCTACATTCAGTTATCAGTGTTGCTCTTTATTTACTGGATGACTCAACAAGTCACTTAATCTCATTGTTTCTCAATGAAAGGCTAAAATGGTGATAGCAATAATGCCCAACTCATAGGTTATTATAAATACTTATAAGAATATTCATATAAAGAGCTTAAAACACATTTCCACCAAATGCTTGGTCTGATTTAACTCAGAGCCTAAGGTGGCCGCAGGCTGGCCCACTAACAACAAAAGGATCAAACCCTGCCCACAACTGGCAAAGAGAGCCATTGCAGATGACTGAACTGAAGGCAAAATCAGCCCAGCCATAAGAGCAGGGCACGCACAGCACACATAGGAGTCACTCATGAAGCACCAGGTTCTTGTGAACAGGGCACTATAGAATCTCTTCTCCGTAAGACAAATAATTTGAGAGCAGGAGATGTAGCTGATATCCTAACATATAGAAATAGAAGCAAGTGTTAGGCAAAATGAGGAGGCAGATATGTCCAAATGAAAGAACAGGACAATATTATGGTGAGAGAGTAACAAAAATGTAAATAAGTAATAAACCTCATGGAGAATTTAAGATGATTTTCATAAAGATACCCAGTGGATTATGAAAAGAGTGGAGGATCTCAGTGAGACACTTAACAAAGAGATAGAAAACAGAAAAGAACCTATTGGAGATGAACTCTGAATATAAGAGTCCACTAAATGAAATAAATGGTAGACTAGAGGAAGCAGAACAATGGATAAGTGAACTGGAGGGCAGAGTAATGGAAAGCAATTGAGTTGAACAAGGGAGAGAGAGAGAGGAAAAAAAAAAAACAGTAACAAGTGAAAATGGACTTAGGAAACTCAGTGACACCATAAAATATAAAACATTTGCAGTATAGTGATCCCAGAAGAAGTAGAGAGAGAGAAAAGGGGACAGAGTATTTTAAGATAGTAGTGGAATACATAATGAATCTGCAGAAGGAAACAGTAATCCAGATCCAGGAGCACAGGGAGCCTACAACAAAATCAATCCAAGGTGGTCCACACCAAGACATATATTAATTAAAGTGGCAAAAGTGGTGATAGAGAATTTTAAAGCAGGAAGAAAAAAAAAAAAAACACATGGACACAAAAACTCCAGTTACATCTAAGGGAAATCACATAAGGTTGGAAGCTTATTTTTCAGCAGAAACTTTGCATGCCAGAAGAGTGTGGCATGATATATTTAAGCTGCTGAAAGGAAAAAGTTTGCCACCAAGAATACGCTATCCAGCAAGGCTATCATTCAGAATAGAAGGAGACACAAAGAGTTTCCCAAACAAAAGTTAAAGGAATTCATGTCCACTAAACCAACCCTATAAGAAATCTTATAGGGGACTCTGAGTAGAAAGAAAGGACAATAACTAGAAATAAAATTAGGAAGCACAAAAGCAAGAAGTATATCTATAGAAGTCAGTCAAGGGATTCACAAAATAAAACGATATAAGTTATGACAACATACCTAAAACGTGAGAAGAGGGGTATTAGAATAAGAATATTAATATTAAAGATTATAGCATAAATAAATGAAATAAAAATTTAAGTAAGTAAATAAATAGATCAATGAAGCCAGGAGGTGGTTCTTTGAAGAATCAACAAAATTGATGAACCTTTAGCCAGACTAATCAAAGAAAGTAATAGGACTCAAACAAACAAAATCAGAAAGGAGAAATAACAATCAATACCACAGAAATATAAAAGATATAAGAAAATATTATGAAAAAATATATGACAACAAATTGGACAACCTAGAAGGTATAGGTAGATTTCTAGAGACAATATAACCTCCCAAAACTGAGTCAAAGAAATTGAAAATTTGAACAGGCCAATCATCAGAAAGGAAATCGAATCAGTAATCAAAGAATTCTCAACAGGGACAAATAAACAGTCAGTAAGCATCTGACTTCCGCTCAGGTCATGATCTTGGGTTCTGGGATTAAGCCCTGAGTCAGGCTCCATATTCAGTGAGAAGTCTGCTTGTCCCTCTCCTTTTGCCCCTTCCCTCACTTGTGCTCTTGAGCACATTCTCTCTCTCTCTCTCTTTCTCTTTCTCAAATAAATAAAATATTAAAAAAAAAATTCCTGACAAACAAAAGTACAGGACCAGATGGCTTCACAGGCAAATTCTACCAAGCATTTAGAGTTAATGCTTATTCTTCTCAAACTATTCCATAAAATAGAAGAGAAAGGAAAACTTCTAAATTCATTCTTTGAGTTCACTATTATCCTAATACCAAAACCAGATAAAGATCCCACAAAAAGAGAGAGAGAGAGAGAGAGAGAGAGAGAGAGAACTACAGGCCGATATCTCTGATGAAAATAGATGGAGAAATCCTCAACAAAATATTTGCAAACCAAATCCAACAATACATTTAAAAAGTCATTCACCACCATCAAGTGAGATTTATTCCTGAGATGCAGTGGTGGTTCAAGAGTCACAAATCAATCAACATGATACATCACATTAACAAGAGAAAGGCTAAAACCTGGATGCTCATTTCAATAGACATGAAATGATAGATAGGTAGATAGATGATAGATAGATATTACTCAGATGTTTTGGCTACTGTAAATAATTCTATAATATATATTATATTACTCAGCCATAAAAAAGAATGAAAGCTTGCCATTTGCAAACAAATCTAGAGAGTATTATGCTAAGCAAAATAAGTCAGTCAGGGAAAGACAAATACCTTATTTCACTCATATGTGGAATCTAAGACACATAACAAGGTAACAAAGAAAATAGACACATACCAAAAAACAGACTCTTAACTGTAGAGAACAGTCAGGTGGTTACCAGAAGGGAGGGGGGTGAGGGGATACTTAACAGTTAAAGGGTTCATAAGTACACTTACCTTGATAAGCACTGTGTTGTGTATAGAATTATTGAATCACTATATTGTACACCTGAAAATTAATTATACTGGACTTAAAATTGATAAAAATAGAAAAAGAAATAAAATCAGGTTGGTAAATCAGTAAGATGTTGTACACTTAAGCCTACACAACATTTATGTCATTTACAGCTCAATAAAGCTGGAAGGAAAGAAAAAACAGGAAACAAATGAAACAAATAATTCAACCTCCTATGAATCATTAATTTTTTTTTTGGAGAGGATTGTGAAAAATAATAATGATAATATTCTCCACAGCACATTAGTAACTAAGCAACAAAGGTTTAAATTAGCCTGTGTTTTTTCTGTGATATAACATAAAACAAATATAAGATACGGTATTTGTCATTTGATATACTTCTTATCTCCTGGAAATACTGCTTCGTCAACACTTCATTATAAAACTTAAACATTATCTTTATAAAGATTGCTATAACCTACAAATATTTTCCTCAGAATCACCCAAGAAGATATATCTAATATCATGAGTCATTTTAAACAGTCAACCTAGTGTTGTGGATTAATATAACCTAAAGAAAACAAAAGTTATGCACTAAATTACAACAGATGAAAACTACATGCACTCAAGAATCATTTTTGGCAACACCTATCTGAAAGTTGTTACCGAATTTTGCTACTTAGCAGGATGCTGTCAAATAATTTATTAACAGACAAAAATCAGAGAAGTGAATCAAAAATCTCAGCATGTCCTTTGGACAGCCAATAATCTGACATCCATGTTAAATTAAACTCCAGACAGAGCTGAAGAAGGATGGTGCCCTTCACCCCAATATGCACGAAACTCAGATTTGCTGTAGCAGCCTTGTCCTGTAAGAGTTTCCTCAGTATGCTATAGATAATATTAAGTGGTAAAGCAATATCAGGTATAAAGACATCACAAATTAGAGTTTAGCATTAGTGTTTCTAGTTTTGCAGATCTATATTATTTTTTTTCTATAGAATTTTTTTTTAAGGATTTTATTTATTTATTCATGAGAGACACAGAGAAAGAGAGAGAGGCAGAGACACAGGCAGAGGGAGAAGCAGGCTCCATGCAGGGAGCCCCATGTGGGACTTGATCCCTGGTCTCCAGGATCACACCCTGGGCTGAAGGCGGAGCTAAACTGCTGAGCCACCGGGGCTGCCCTTTAGAAGTTTTTTTTTTTAAAGAAAGTAAAAATTAGGAAATAAAGGTAAATTCTGTGGTAAACTCTAAAGAGCAAAAGGAAGAGAATGTGTATGTTCAGTAGACACGCTAAAATGCCTTAGGAAGTAACTCATATTTGTTGCATGGAGCTTATGCAAATAACCTTATTCCCTTTTAGTAAATAAACAAAAAAAGGTAGACCAAACCAAACCAACAAAACTAAACTAAACTAAAAATGTTATGAAGCACAGTAGAAGCCAAAATGATTTCATCAATGTTTGTTAAACACAACATAGCTTTCAATCACATGTAGTTTCTGTCCAATGAAACTGAAAAAAAAAAAAATACTTGATAGATACAGCATGTTTTGATACTAATATAACACTACATAGGTACATTGACAATTGCAACTAAATTATAAACCTGATAAAGTCTTTTTATATAAGTTAAAGAAGCGTTTTGTTTGGCTATGCCTTTGCTTTTTACTATTACCAAGTAGCCAATAGTGATTCGTGATGTTTTTTCCATAAATATGGCAGCTGAAACTAATGTCTACTTTTATATTAAATATAATCATATTCAGATATTCTGAAGGAATTTGCAAAGTCTATTTTGTGATTGATTTTTACTTAGCCAATATTGTAAGTGGTTTCTCTGGCTTTTTTTTTTTTTCCCTTTGGTACTTGTAGTAATGTAAATCACATGAAATTCAAATAAATCAGATTCCAGTAGATTTTTCCAAGTAAAATAACTTAAAGAAAATAAAACTTCAGCCTAGACAAAATCCTGTCAATTTGTAAATGGATGCTAATGAAATAATATGTAGGACTATAACATATTTCAAGGTTTATTTTCCTGTTCTCAGTCAGAAATATGATGAAGGTCTGAGTCTCTCCTTTCTTATATATTTTAGATTTTTTTCCCACTTTTATTCCAATTCTACCATAAATTCATATTAAAATGTCCAAATTTGGATAAGCCCATTTTCCAAAGAATTGAGATTTGCAGTTTAAACATCATGGAATTTGAAATTATAAATGTGTGTTATACTTGGTCTTGTTCTTTATTAGTCTGTACTCTAGGATAACAAGCAAACCTCTGATTCTCAGTTCTGTGTTTCTAAGAAAGGATACAACAAAAAGTGGCAGACAGTTGTAAAACAACAAAACAAACAAACAAACAAAAAAAAGAAGCCAACACAAACTGGCATCCTCTAACTTTTTTTCTTCTGATGCTATTTCTTGATTTAAATTTATATATATTAAAAAATAAAAATAAAAAATAAATTTATATATATATTTATTGCAAAGCAATATTAAAATTAAAACTGGAATGCTCAAATTATAGAAGTTGTCTACAATTCCATTTGATAAATAGATGCCAAGTTTTCACTCATATTTAGTTATTACCTATTGGCAATAATTTGAATAAAATTTGTTATTTCATATCCTTACCTAGATATATAGGCTACATAATTCTTCATCTGGGGATAATCCTTAAGTTTTGCTTTTTTTTAGGATTTTATTTATTTATTCATGAGAGACGTACAGAGAGGCAGAGACATTGGCAGAGGGAGAAGCAGGCTCCCTGTGGGAAGCCTCATGCGGGACCCTGTGCCAGGACCCAAGGATCATGACCTGAGCCAAAGGCAGACGCTCAACCACTGAGCCACCCGGGTGCCCCTAAGTTTTGCTTCTTAACAAATTGGATGGACATAGTTTCAAACCTTATCCCCCATACACTAGGTTTACCCCCATACATTAGGTTTGTTTTATTGTTGTTTTTGTACAGATTTTTTAAAAATATATTTACCTTTTTTTAAAGATTTATTTATTTATTTATTTATTTATTTATTTATTTATTTAGAGAAAGAGAGAGAGAGAGAGAGAGAGGAGAGAGAGAGAAGCAGAGACACAACACAGGAGGAGGGAGAAGCGGACTCCATGCCGGGAGTCCGACTCAGGACTCGATCCCAGGACTCCAGGACCACGCCCTGGGCCAAACGCAGGCACTAAACCGCTGAGCCACCCAGGGATCCCCAAAATATATCTATCTTATACACTTTTCTCAGTAATTACCATGATTTAGATAATTTCAGCATGGTTGTTTATCACATCTGTTTAGGTGTACAAGTTATTTTTTCCCTTGAATTTACTTCTCTTATTAATCATTCAGAAATAATAAAACTAAAACTCTCTTCCTTGACTTGTGAATTTCCTGATTCCTTGGCCATTGACTGGCTACTTTTTAGAAAGCAGAAGTTATGATCTATCATAACAAATAAAATTCTTACTGCAATTTTAATGATATGTCTCAGTAGTCACTTTTGCTTACACATGCATATCATTCAAGCTCCATGAGAAAAAAATTTTAATACTGGATTTTAATATGAACAAAGATAAACATTCTACTTTTTAAAACACCAGTTGCAGTGATTTATTTAAAGCTAGAGCACTTTTATATGGAATTTTTTTCTTGTGGTATATTTTATAACAAAGAGCTAATCAATGAATAATTAAAACACTATTTTAGGTAGCTGTCAGATAAAGAACAAAGTAGATACAGGGGAGTATAATTAATTAATATCATTCAGGCTCTATTATGCTTTATTTTTTATTTGATGTGACAAAAACTTAGAACTGTTTTGATTTCAAATAAAGAAAATCAACTTCAGCCTAAGGAGAAAGGCATAATTTATTATGAGGATATGGAGGAGTCTTATTAAAAGAGGGGGGACACAATATGACCTCAGCAAGAACTCTAATCCAGAAACCGGATGCTCTTTATCCCATCTTCTTGCCTTTTCTAGGGTTATCATTTTTGTTGTTGTTGTTACTGATTAGTCGCTGTCTTTGTTAAGTGAATTCATCTTTTCCTAGATCAATATGAAGAAAAGCATGGCCACCAATAACTATTAACATGATACTTATGTAGTTTGCTGGGGTTTGATTAGCCCCAAATTCTTGGAGACTCATCTTCTGAATGGCCAGCAAACATCAAGCATCATGGGCTATTTTCAGAACTTGATTGTGGAAGCTTTTAAAATGACAGATCTTTGAAAATTTTAGACATAGGGCTCAGAAATGTGGTGCTGGAGCTATACTCTTATAAACGCCTGGCACACAATAGAGGAGGGAAAATCCATAATTTGGACATAATACATTGTGATTTTCTTTACAGGAATCCAGAATAGTCACTTTAACATAATTTTATGATTCCTCCATATCATTTTTAATACATAACCCAGTCTATTGATAGCATATTTATCAAATGTCAAAGATAAAATTTTGACAATTTCATATGATTTAACCAATATATTGGACATTACAATGTATATAAGTTATCGTGTGATACATAAATCAATAATAAATGGCAAAATTCTGCGGGGCGGGAGCGCGAATCCCACAGCGCAGGCCCCGAGCACAGGGCGCCGGGACACACCCAGGATCCGGCTCCCCCCTACAGGCAGAGGCCGGGAGGGCCCAGAACACGAGACGCTCCTAGTGCCCCTCGAACTGAAGCAGATCAGTGGCCCCGCCCCGGAGCCCCAGCCCTTCGGTACGGAAACCGAGAGCCCCGAGCACCGCCCCCGAGCCCCTAGTTCCTGCGAGGCTGAATCCAGGCTTCCAGAGTTGCCATACAACTGCGACTGTTCCTCCGGGGCCCCACGGGGTAAACAACCCCCGCTGAGCCCGGCAGCAGGCAGGGGCAGAGCACTCCCCCAAGTGCTAACACCTGAAAATCAGCACAGCAGGCCCTCCCCCAAATGACCAGCTGGACGACCAGTGATACTCCCCCCGTGTTCCAATACAACTTGTTTTTTGCCACTCTGCACCTGAGCAAAATGACTAGAAGGAAAAAACTCACTAAAATTTTAAAAGAAAGCATCAGAAACAGCCCTACTCTCCCACAGAGTTACAAATCTGGATTACACATCAATGTCAGAAACACTTCAGAAGCAATATTCTACGCTACTGTGCTCGTAGAAAAAGCATTAAGACTCAACAACTTCATGACTGCATAATTATAAGATCCAATCAGGCAGAAATTAAAAATTCAATTGAATGAGAATGCAATCCAAACTAAAGTCCTAAATGACGAGGGTTAACGAAGGTGGAAGAACTAGTGAGTGACATAAAGACAAGTTAATGGCAAAAGAGGGAAACGGAGGAAAAAAGAGACAAACAATTAAAGGACACAATGAAACAGATTAAGGCAAATAATACATCTAAGGAAGAAAAACCTACGTTTAATAGGGTTCCGAGGGCTCGCCGAAAGGACACGAAGGGCCAGAATATGTATTTGAACAAATCCTAGCTGAAAACTTTCCCAATCTGGAAGTGAAAACAGGCATTCAGATCCAGGAAATAGAGGCATCCCCCCCCTAAAATCAATAAAAAACCGTTTCTACACCACACATCTAATATTGAAGCTTGCAATTCCAAAGATATAAGAGAAATCCTTAAAGCAGCAAGAGACAAGAAGTCCCTGACTTTCATGGGAGGAATATTAGGGGTAACAGCAGACCTCTCCCCACAGACACCTGGCAGGCACAGAAAGGGCTGGCAGATATATTCAGCGGTCCTAATGAGAAGGAACATGCAACCAAGAATACTTTAATCCAGCAAGGCTCTCATTCAACAATGGAAGGAGAATAAAGAGCTATCCAGGACAGGCAGGAACTGAAAGAATATGGTGACCTCCAAACCAGCTCTGCAAGAATTTTAAAGGGGGAACTCTTAAAAACTCCCCTTTAAAGAATGAAGTTCAAGTATCTCTGAACGTGAATGGGGCTTATGACCCCATCAAAAGCGCAGGTTTCAGACTGGATAAAAAAACAGGACCCATCTATTTGCCGTCTACAGAAGACTTCATTTTAGACAGAAGGACACCCTACCAACCTGAAATAAAAGGTTGGATAACCATTTCCATTCAAATGGTTCTCAAAATATACCCTAAAAACTACAGAACCCTTCTGAAAGAAAATTGAGGAAGAACACAAATAGAATGGAAAAATATTCATGCTCATGGGATTGGCAGAATTAATATGTGAAAATGTCAATGTTTACCCATGGCAATTTACACGTATAATGCAATCCTATCAAAATACCATGACATTCTTCAGAAGACATAAACAAATTATTTTAAGATTTGTGTGGACTCAGAAAAGACCCAAACCACCAGGGGAATTTTATAAAAAGAAATACCATATCTGGGGGGCATTCACAATGGCCAGATTTGCAGGTTGTACTACAAACTGTGATCATTAGACAGTGTGTACTGGCAAACAAAAAACAGACATATAGATCAATGGAATCAGAACAGAGAACCCAGAAGTTGACCCTGAACTTTATGCTCAACTAATTACGATAAGGAGTAAAGACGATCCACTTAGAAGAAAGACAGTCTCTCAATAAATGGTGCTGGGGAAAATTGGACATCCACATGCAGAGAATGAAACTGGACCACTCTCATGCACCATACCCAAAAGATAAACTCAAAATAGATGAAAAGATCTAAATGTGGACAAGATTCCATCAAAATCCCAGAGAAGAACTCCAGCAACACCCTTTTGAACTGCCCCCACAGTAACCGAGAAGACAAACAGTGTATGTTCTCATCATTTTGGGAATAGTGAATAATAGCGAAAGGAATATAAGGACGGGAGAAGTAAGTGTGTGAGAAATATCAGAAAGGAGACAGAACATAAAGACTCTAACTCTGGGAAATGAACTAGGGTGGTGGGATGGGGGAGGAGGTGGGGTGGGGGTGAATGGGTGACGGGCAACTGAGGGTACACATTGACGGGATGAGCACAGGTGTTATTCTGTAAGTTGGTAAATGAACACCAATAAAAAATTAATTTATTAAAAAAAAAATAAAATAAAATTGGCTAATATTGCCAGACATCAATAAATAAATGAACGCATTCACCATAAGTTAATTGTTTATATACAATATGCCAGGCACTAATCTAGGAACTGAGGATATGTTATTAAGCAAAACAGACAAAACTCTGACAAATTGTCACAAAATGTTAATATGTATTCATCTCATTTGAACTAAACCTTCTTATTTCTATATTTACAAAAAAATCGAGTTGGATTTTCACTTATTAATATGTCCATGCTCTTTTCTTGATCATTAACTATATTGTTCTGTTGGAGCAAAAACATTAAAATTCTTAGAATAAGTACATATATATAAAACAGATGAAAAAGAGAATCAGTAGTTTTAAGAGTTGATGGGGTACGGCAGCCCAGGTGGCTCAGTGGTTTAGCGCCTCCTTCAGCCCAGGGCGTGATCTTGAGGACCTGGGATCGAGTCCCACGCCAGGCTCCCTGCATGGAGCCTGCTTCTCCCTCTGCCTATGTCTCTGCCTCTCTCTCTTTCTCTGTGTTTCTCATGAATAAATAAATAAAATCTTTAAAGAAAAAAAAAGAGTTGATGGGGTAGATTTTTTCACAAGGCAAGATAAAAAAAAAATAAGGGGCCATGGTCTCTCAACCAAATTTGAATCAAGTTATTCTAAAACTTGCAAAAGTTATGTATCACATAAATATAAGATCATGAGCATTCAGCTTGAAATGTCAATGTTGTTTAAAGTTTGTTTTTTCAATGAAGCATGTTTCTATTGATAGATTTTAAGGCTTCATTTTGGCAAAAGACAAATATGTTGCATTTTGTCAAATGCACAAAAGAGCGGAAGAGTGAATTTGCTCTCTTTGATATCCATCTTTTCCTGTCCTCAGGCATTGGTGTTTCTTTTTCTTCAGCCTTTGAACTTGAACCAGGGCTTACACCATTTCTCCCTGTGCCTTTTCCAGCCTTTGTAGTCCAATTACACCACTGGCTTTTTTGGTTTCCCAGTTTGCAGATGGCAGACTGTGAGATTCCTCAGTCTCCATAATTGCATGAGCCAATTCCTATAATAAATCTTCTTCCCGTGTGTATCTCTCCATATTCTATTGTCTCTATTTCTCTGGAGAACCTTGACAAATATAAAACTGTTCAATTCTACTGTATCCTTATGGCTTTCTGCCTGCTGGATCCATCAATTTTTGATAGAAGTACATTGAAAAATCCAACTCTAATGGCGGATTTATATGTTTGTTCTTGCAGTTTTACCATTTCTTGCCTGATGGATATTGACGCCATATCATTAGGTGTATTCACATTAAGAATTGTTGTGGCTTCGTGAGGATTGACATTTTATAAATATGTAGTGCCCCCCTTTAAAACCTGAAACCTTTCCCTGCTCTGAAGTCATCTTTGTCTAAGATTAATAGAAAGCTTTCTTTTGATTAGCATTGGCATGGTATGTATTTCTCTATCCCTTTACTGTAAATCCATCTGTGTCTTTATATTTAAAATGGGTTTCTTTTAGGAGCTCAGTTGGTTAAGCATCTACCTTCAGCTCAAGTCATGGTCCCAGGGTCCTGGGATCCAGCCTGACTTTGACATCTGTCTCCTTGCTCAGTGGGGATCCTGCTACTCCAAGTCCCTCTGCCTATCACTGCCCTTGCCTCTGTTTTCTCTGTCAAATAAATGAATAAAATCTTAACTAACCAAATAATAAAATTGATTTCTTTTAGACAACATATTGTTGAGTTGTTTGTTTTTAGCCTACTGATCTGTCAGTCTCTGTCTCTTAAAAGGTCTATTCAGATCATTCATATTGAAAGTGATTATTGATATAGTTGGACTTATATTTATCTTTTTTGTAACTGCTTTCCAGTCATTGCACTTGTTCATTGTTTCTTTATCCTTCTATCCTTTTCTGCCTTCTCTGGTTTTAACTGAGACACAGTGCTATGAACATCAGGGTATAGGTGTCTTGACATTTCACTACATCTGTATCTTTGGGGTGAATACCCAGTAGTGCAATTGCTGGGTCATAGGGTAGCTCTATTTTTAACTCTTTGAGGAACCTCCACACAGTTTTCCAGAGTGGCTGTACCAGTTTTCTTTCCTACCAACAGTGCAAGAGGGTTCCCCTTTCTCCACATCCTTGCCAACATTGTTGTTTCCTGTCTTGTTATTTTTGCCATTCTCACTGGTGTGAGGTGGTATCTCATGGTGGTTTTGATTTGTATTTCCCTGATGGCAAGGGATCCAGAGCATATTCTCATGTGCTTGTTGGCCATGTGTATGTCTTCTTTGGAGAAATTAATGTCTTTTGCCCATTTCATGATTAGGTTGTTTGTTTCTTGGGCATTGAGTTTGATAAGTTCTTTATGGATCTTGGATACTAGCCCTTTATCTGATAGGTGATTTGCGAATATCTTCTCCCATTCTGTAGGTTGTCTTTTAGTTTTGTTGACTGTTTCTCTTGCTGTGCAGAAGCTTTTTATTTTGATTAAGTCCCAATAGTTCATTTTTGCTTTTGTTTCCCTTGCCTTCATAGATGTATCTTGAAAGAAGTTGCTGTGGCCAAGTTCAAAAAGGTTGTTGCCTATGATCTCCTTTGGGATTTTGATGGATTCTTGTCTTACATTTAGATCTTTTATCCATTTGGAGTGTCTTTGTGTATAGTGTTCTGCACGTGGCTGTCCAGTTTTCCCAACACAATTTTTTAAAGACATTGTCCTTCTTCCAGTGAATATTCTTTCCTGCTCTGTAGAATATTAGTTGACCATAGAGTTGAGGGTCCATTTCTGGGTTCTCTATTCTGTTCCATTGATCTATGGGTCTATTTTTGTGCCAGTACCAGTACTTGTCTATGATCAAGACATAGATTTGAAATACAGCTTGCAATCTGGCATTGTGATGCCCCCTGCTTTGGTTTTCTTTTTTAACATTCCCCTGGCTATTTGGGGTCTTTTCTGATTCCATACAAATCTTAAGATGATTTGTTCTAACTCTGAGAAGAAAGTCTACGATATTTTGGTAGGGATTACACTGAATATGTAAATTGCCCTGGGTAGCATTGACATTTTCACAATATTTATTCTTCCAATCCATGAGCATAGAATGTTTTTCTATCTCTTTACGTCTTCCTCAATTTCTTTCAGAGGTGTTCTGTAGTTTTAGAGTATAGATCCTTTACCTCGTTGGTTAGGTTTATTCCTAGGTATCTTATGGTTTGGGGTGCAGTTGAAATGGGATTGATTCCTTAATTTCTCTTTCTTCAGTCTCATTGTTAATGTACAGAAATGCACTGATTTTTGGTCATTGATTTTGTGTCCTGCTACATTGCTGAATTGCCGTATGAGTTCTAACAAGCTTGGGGTGGAGTCTTTTGGGTTTTCTATATACATTTCTATATCATGTCATCTGCAAAGACAGAAAGTTTGACTTCTTCTTTGCCAGTTTGAATGCTTTTTATTTCTTTTTGTTGTTGTTGTCTGATGGCTAAGGCCTAGGACTTCTAGTACTGTGTTGAATAACAGTGGTGAGAGTGGACATCCTTGTCATGTTCCTGATCTTAGTGGAAACGATCTTATTTTTTTTCCCATTGAGAATGATATTCACTGTGGGCTTTTCATAAATGGCTTTTAAGATATTGAGGGATGTTCCCTCTATCCCTACACTCTGAAGAGTTTTAATCAGTTTTGCATCTGTTGAGAGGATCTTATTGTTTTTGTCTTTCCTCTTATTCCTGTGATCTATCATATTGATTGTTTTATTAGTATTGAACCATCCTTGAATCCTAGGGATAAATCCCACTTGGCCATGGTGAATAATCTTAATGTACTGTTGGATCCTATTAGCTAGTATCTTGTTAAGAATTTTTGCATCCGTGTTCATCAGGGTTATTGGTCTATAAATCTCCTTTTTGGTGGGGTCTTTGTTTGGTTTAGAATTAAGGCCTCATAAAATGAGTTTCGAGGTATTCTATCCCTTTCTATCTTTTGGTACAGCTTTAGTAGAATAGGTATTATTTCTTCTTTAAACATTTGCTAAAATTCCCCTGGGAAGCCATCTCGCCCTGGACTTTTGTGTCTTGGGAGGTTTTTGATGACTGCTTCAATTTCCTCACTGGTTATTGGCCTGTTCAGGTTTTCTATTTCTTCCTGTTCCAGTTTTGGTAGTTTGTGGTTTTCCAGAAATGCATCCATTTCTTCTAAGTTTGCCTAATTTGTTAGCATATAGCTACATAATACGTTTCTAAAATCGTTTGTATTTCCTTAGTATTGGTTGTGATCTCACCTCTTTCATTTGTGATTTTATTAATTTGAGTGTTTTCTGTTTTCTTTTTAATAAGGCTGGCTGGGGGTTTATCTATCTTATTAATTCTTTCAAAGAACCAACTCCTGGTTTTGTTTAACTGTTCTAAATTTCTTCTGGTCTCTATTTCATTGAATTCTACTCGAATCTTTATTTTCTGTTTTCTGCTTGGTTTAAGCTGTATTTGCTGTTCTTTCTCCAGTTTCTTTAGGTGGGAGGTTAGCTTGTGTATTTGTTCCAGTTATTTGAGGGAGGCTTGTATTGTGATGTATTTCCCTCTTAGGACTGCTTTGGCTGTATCCCAAACATTTTGAATGGATTTTCATTTTCAGTAGTTTCCATGAATCTTTTTAATTTTTTTTCTAATTTCCTGGTTGACCCATTCATCTTTTTATAGGATGCTGTTTAACCTCCATGTATTTGAGTCTCTTCCAAATTTCTTCTTATGGTTGTGTTCTAGTTTCAAAGCATTATGGTCTGAAAATATGCAAGGGACAATCCCAATCTTTTGGTATCAGTTGAGACCTGATTTGTTACCCAGTATGTGATCTATTCTGGAGAAAGTTCCATGTGCACTTGAGAAGAGTGTGTATTCAGTTGCATTCAGATGGAGTGTTCTGTCTATATCTGTGAAATGTATTTGGTCCAGTGTATCATTCAAGGTCCTTGTTTCTTTGGGGATGTTCTGCTTAGAATATCTGTCATTTGCTGAGAGTGCCATATTGAAGTCTCCTACTATTAGTGTACTATTATCTAAGTATCTCTTTACTTTGGTTATTAATTGATTGATATACTTGGCAGCTCCCACATTAGAGACATAAATATTCATAATTGTTAGGTCTTCTTTTTGGATAGACCCTTTAAGTATGATACAGTGTTCCTCGTCATCTCTTACTACAGTCTTTGGTATAAATTTTAATTTATCTGGTATAAAGATTGCTACCCCAGCTTTCTTTTGAGGACCATTTAAACGGTAAATGGTTTTCCACACCTTCATTTTCAGTCTGAAGTCCTAAGGTCTAAAATGAGTCTCTTGTACACAGCACATCGATAGGTCTTGCTTTTGTATCCAGTCCTATACCCTGCGTCTTTTGATGGGATCATTTAGTCCATTAATGTTCAAAATAACTATTGAAAGATATGAAATTAGTGTCATCATATTACCTTTACAGTTCCTGTTGTGGATTGTTTCTTTGGGCTCCCTCTTTCTTTTATAGGGTCCTTCTTAATATTTCTTGCAAAGTCGGTTTGGTGGTCACTTATTTTTTACTTCAACAGCCTTGCTGGATAAAGCATTCTTGGCTGCATGTTTTTCTCATTTAGTTCCCTGTATATATCATGCCAGCCTTTCTGGCCTGCCAGGTCTCTGAGGAGAGGTCTGCTGTTAATCCTATATTTCTCCTCCTATAAGTTAAGAATCTTATCTCGAGCTGCTTTAAGTATTTTCTCTTTACCTTTGAAATTTGTAAGTTTCACTATTAAATGTCAAGATGTTGAACAGTTTTTATTGATTTTTTTTTGGGGGGGGTCCTCTCTATCCTTTGGATCTGAATGCCTGTTTCCTTTCCTAGGTTAGGGAAGTTCTCAGCTATGATTTGTTCAAATATACTTTGTGATCTTCTCTCTCAATCTCTCTCTCTCTCTCTCTCTCTCTCTCTTTCTCTCTCTCTTCCTCTTCTGTAATCCCAATTAGAGATATATTCTTCCTTCTCAATCTATCATTTATTTCCCTTTCCACATGGGCTCTTAATTATTTTTCTCTTTTTTCGTCAGCTTCCTTCCTTTCCATAAACTTGTCTTCTATGCCACTCACTCTCTTTTCCACCTTACTAACCCTAGCAGTTAGAGCATCCAGTTTGGATTATATCTCAGTTAAAGTATTTTAAATTTCAGCCTGATTAGATCTCAATTCTGCAGTAACAGAGTCTCCAGAGTCCTCTGTACTTTTCTTTTTTTCCAGAGCCACCAGTAACTTTGTAATTATACTTCTGAATTGAATTTCTGACACTGTATTTAAATCCATGTTTAGTAACTCTGTGGCAGACAGTATTCCTTCTGGTTCTTTCCTTTGTGGTGAATTCTTCCTTCTAGTCATTTTTTTCCAGTGCAGAGTGGCTGTATGAGTGAGGTTAGTCAAAAATTATCAACCACAACCTAAATAAAATACAGTCTAGATGATTCTGCAGAGGTCAGAGACCAGAAATTAAAGATAAAGAAGAACACAACAAAATAAAATGAAAGGACCACTAAAGTGAAAAACCAATTTTAAAACAAAATAGTGAAAATAAAAAACCAAAAACAAAGAAGAAAAGGAGGGGTTCGTGAGGAAGTGGTGGTGGGGAGAGAAAACAGTCTCCCTGAGGGGACCTAGAGGTTTATCCTTTTGGTTCTGAGTGCATTTTGTTTTTTGTGTTAGAAGATGCTCGATCCCAAATTTATATAAATCAGCAATACTTACATAAAGACCCAATATCAACCACAAACGCATAAACAATATAAAAGAGGGGGGCAGAATGGGAAGGAAGAGAGAACAGTCTCACAGAGTGAACCAACATGGTGTTCCACTTGGTTCTGGATGTCGTATTTTGGTCGTGTGTTAGAAGGTACTAACTTCCACCACTATAAAACAAAATGAGACAGGAAAAACAAAAAACAGAAATCCATATCTCATATATATACCAAAATTAAATTGAAAATGTTGAAGGGAATCCAGAAGTGAAAAAAATATCTAAGACATGTAATTGTAGAAATATGAAAGTCAAAAAGGGAAAAGCTTAAAAATGAGGAGATGATAAATAAAGTATTATGGTTAAGGCAGGGAAAGAGAAAAAATATTAGAATTTTTTAGCCTGATATAAAAACAAGTTGTAATGGGAAGCTAAAAGAAAAGAAAAACGAAAAGAAAACTCTCTAGTTCTATATACTATTTTCCCTCATTCCTGGAGCTTTCCAGTGCTGCTTGTTCAGTAAACTTGGTTTTCCCTTGTACTTCCAGAAGTTCTTCTGGGGGTGGGGTCTGCTGCACTCATTCTCAGGTGTCTGTGCCTGGGCAGAAATGCCGTGACCCATGCCAGGTGCTGGACTCAGTGTGAGTTGTTTATCCTGTGAGGCCTTTGTTCTCTAGAGGCCCTGCCTCTTCCAAGTGCAAGATGAAAACAAGAGAAAAAACAAAAATGCCAGCGGCCAGATTTCCAGCTCTGGAGTCTATTCCTCCTGAGTACCTAACCTCAGTCTCCCACTACACACTGGCATAGAAGCTCATGGGGGCAAGCACCCAGCAGCAGGAGAGTTCTCACTTTCCTGTGCCCTTCCTGCTTCTGCCTGTCCCAGGGGGAAGAAAGGACAGCTGGCTTTGTCCACTTTGGTGCCCTCGGATCGACGGCCCTATACCTCTGGACTCGCGCTGGGGGCCACCTCTCCCAAAGGGAACAGAGGACAGCCACCTCTGTCCACTGCCAGGCTCTAGGGTTAAAGGGAGCTCCAGAGCTGGCCCATGTAACAGCTGGCTTTTCCCAAATGCCCCAGAGGACTATGGTGCTCCAGCCCTTTACCTGTATCAGACAGTGGTTTGCTGTGAGCTTTCTCTGGGGCTCCCCTCCAGTTATTATTATTCCTTCGGGAATCTTAAGGCTTCACTGCCCCTCCTGGGATTGTGCCCTATTTCTCTGCTAAGCACTTTTCTGTCGGGAAGACTCAGGTGCGGACTTTTAAAGATCTCGCTTGTCCAGAGGCTTTTGAGGCTCCGCTTTCAACCAACTTGTTTGTCATGGTTCCCCTACCCCACTTGATTTATTTTTTATTATTTTCACCTTCCTACCTTGTTAGATGAAAAAACTTTTTTCTCTGTAACATTCTAGCTGTTCTCTCTTTACATCTCAGGTTGACTTCGTAGGTGTTCGGATGTTTTGAAAATTATCTAGGTAAGTTTGTGGGACCAGATGAGTTGAGGACCTCTGCTATTCCTCCATCTTGCCTCGACCTCATATTTGATTTTTTTCAAAATAAAATCTAATTTTCCTAGGGGGTGAAATTATAAACATTTAATTTAAGCTATAAGGGTCAGTTATTTCTTAAAAGGTGAAGTTAAGCCCTTTACCCTTTATGAGTGTCCTGTTTAGTTCGTTCCAATTATAATTTATTTTTTTCTCTTTTAGGAACTATTTTAATATATATATATATTTATTTTAGATGTTGAAATAGTATGAATTCTTTTTTTATTTTTTTTAAATTTTCTTATTTATTTATTTATTTATGAGAGAGAGAGAGAGAGAGAGAGAGAGAGAGAGGCAGAGACACAGGCAGAGGGGGAAGCAGGCTCCATGCACCGGGAGCCCGACGTGGGATTCGATCCCAGGTCTCCGGGATCGTGCCCTGGGCCAAAGGCAGGCACCAAACCACTGCGCCACCCAGGGATCCCTCTTTTTTTATAAACATATAAACTTTTGAACACAATTGAATATTTTTAGACTATTGTGAATGTACTGTATTGATCTATGTGCTGGGAATGATCTATAATTAATTACCCATCATTTTATAATTAAGTTCTTTCTTATTTTGGATTTCATTATGGCATTTAACAAATAACCATATAGTTATTTATATTTTTGTGCCTTTAATTTAAATCAACTCTCTGAAGTGAAATTACTGAGAAGACAGAACACTATTGGAGTTGAGAATATTTGCTGAAGTGGTTGCCCTGTAGCTTGGGGAAAAGAAGCTTAAGCCCAGAGTATGCCAAAGTAAGGAGTCTATATGATCCTACTGGGCTAAAATCCCAAGGAGCTGTGTGCTTAGTATAAGGATAAAACTAGAAATAAATCTATTCCCCCATACTCTCCTCAAGTGTCTTCATTCACACTAAAAAATGCTTGTTTGGAACTTCACAGCTCACTGAAGAGGAAAAAAAAAGACTAATTTTGTTACCATAGAAGATGCCTTACATAGGTTTTCAGACAAAAATTATATATTTAGGTGGTCCAAATAATCAACAGCTAATAATTTTGGTAAAAATATAGTCGTGGAGCTTAACAGAAGTAAATTCAGGGGCACCTGGATGTACCAGTAAGCATCTGCCTTCTGATCAGGTCATCGAGCCCCACATCTGGCCCTACCCTCAGCAGGGAGTCTGCTTTACCTTTCTCTCTTCCTCTGCTTGTACACACACATTCTCTCTCTCTCTCTCTCAAATAAAAAGAGACACCAGTATTCTGGTGTGTCTATTAAACTATGTCTAATTGCTTTCTGTGTTTGTTCAGTGTGAAACTATCTTCATAAGAATATTTGCTCCATTTGGATTTATTGTAACCACAGATACTTAAATTTATTTCCACCACCTTATTTTATTCTTATTTTTCCCTGCATCTTTTTTTTATGTATATGTTTCTCTTTTCTTAGTTTTTGGGAGTTTTTTTGTGGGGGAGTCTTTTTTCTTATTCTACAAATTTTCTCAAGTACTTGGGAACTTATATACTCATATAATTGTTGTATATATGATATAAATCATAATACCCATTCTGAATTCATTCTAATATTATTTAACATTTTTATTGCCCACCTAAACTCTAGAAGGGTCTTAAAACACTTAAAGCTCTATCATCCATTCCAATTAAATTTTTTTTAAATTTATTTATGATAGTCACAGAGAGAGAGAGAGAGAGAGAGGCAGAGACACAGGCAGAGGGAGAAGCAGGCTCCATGCATCGGGAGCCCGACGTGGGATTCGATCCCGGGTCACCAGGATCGCGCCCTGGGCCAAAGGCAGGTGCCAAACCGCTGCGCCACCCAGGGATCCCCCATCCATTCCAATTAAATATTACTTTCGTCAAATGTTTTAGACCTATTTTACATTATTGATTTCATCATGCTCTATTTTTTTTAAAGCTACTGTTATTTTAAATTTAGATGTATTTTTAGTATTTTGTTGGTTCCTCCTATTTTTTCAATTGCAGAAGTTCCATGTAGTATCACTTTTTCCTTTTTCTTCTAATACATTTTGAATTTCCATTAATTAAGGTTTGTTTGGGGCCAATCCAGCTTTGATTTTGAAACTATATTCTTATTATACTTAATTCTTAAAGGATATCATTAGGTATAATATTCTAGATAAATGACATATTCTTACTTTTTCTACAGTTTCATTACATTACTCCACTAATTTCAATGTTACTTTTCAAATTGTGTATCAGTTTGATTTATCTGAAGTTAATTTGCCATTGATTTTTGCTATTTGTAAGATCTTCTATTAATCTTTAGTGGTTTGAATCATTACCTTGATGTGTCTAGGCCTAGATTTATTTTCATTAATATTTCCTTGATTCATTTGGCTCCATGAATATATAAATTATTTTACTTCATCACTTGTGGAAAACCTTTGGCTTGTATATTTTCCAGTGATATCTGTGACTTAATAACTTTTTTTTTTGTCTTCCCATAACTCCTATCATCCATGTGTTAAGACTTTCTTCATGTTTCCATTTTTTTAATCTCTTTGATGCATTCTGCATAATTTCTATATATTTATCTTTTGGTTTACTGTTCTCTCCTGAAATATCAATATGTGGTTAAACTCATCCACTGGATTTTTAAAAATATTTATTTATCTAAATGAGAGAGAGGAAGAGGGAGGTCCAGGGGGAAAGAGAGAATCTCCAAGTAGACTCCTACTGCGTGTGGAGCCCTACAAAGAGTGGCTCGATCTCACAACCCTGAGATCATGACCTAAGTCAAAACCAAGAGTCAGATCCTTAACCAACTTAGCCACCTAGGTGCCCCTCATATACTAGATTTTGCATTTCAATTATTTTACTTTATTTTTTTTATTTTTTTATTTTTTATTTTACTTTATTTTTATCTTATTTAATTTATAGAACTCTTTGGTTCATGAGTTCATTGCTTAATGTTTTTATGTTCAAGCTCATATTATTTTTGAGCTATTTTAATTGTGTGTCTAATAATTCCTTTATCTGAAGTCTTTATCAGGCCTTACTCTACAGTTTGTTTTTGTGTATTTTGTAATATGTTTTTGTGTATATTGTAATGTGTGTGAGCTATATTCATGTATGTGTGAGAGAGAGTTACTCGTTTTTCCCCAGAGCTTTATTTACAGATAATTTGTGAGGCTTGAGAAAATCTGTACTTGCTTCTGTCAGACCCATCAAGACACTAAAGGTCTGGGACCATTTTTAACAAAATCATCAGCTCAGTGTTTCTTGGGACATATAAAGCGGTATTTATTTCTAGTTCCCACTGTACTGATGGTGTTTCCATATGGAGGAATGAGCTTAAAGTAGTTGATTTCTTATTAAATTAAATTACTTCAGTAGGCCTTGGGCTCTGTGAGATCATGAAAATCAGAGGCTACCATTCACCTAGCTTGGGAAACACCCTGAAAGCAAAAGCAGTTTTACAGATGAATAAAGCAAGACTCTAAGAGTTGAGAGCACTTAGAGTTTGAGAATAAACCATATATTGTTAATGCTGAAAAGAGAAACAATAAACTATAAGGATTGCTGGTGCTAGCACTTGTTTGTAAAGGCGCAACATATATATTTAGAAGGGAGTGTCATTGTCTTAATATTTATTTTAGCAATGACTTTCTCAGCTTATAATAAATGTACAAATTATTATTTTTTTTACTGCAAGTGGAGACTAATAAAGCAGCCCTTCCACAGGCAGAACACGAAGATAGTAGGCCTGAGCATAGAGCACTTAAATTACTAGGAATTAGAAAACAATGGCAACTATCTCTATGAAGAAATAAGGAAGTAATTCCCTCAGAGTAACAGATTTTTTGCTTATAGTAGAAGGAAGGAAAACTAAACACTTGGATACTTGGATGTTTTGTGTTGTTAAAATAGTGCAGAATCGGTTGAACATTTTTAAAGAATGCTAATACCTCAAATCAGAAAGCATCACCAAATAGATCATCAGTGATGTGTAAAAGTTAAGCATCATCAGAACCTGGGAAATATATGGAAAAGTTCAAAACTGATGCAATCAGGATAAATATAGTCTATGGGCCTTACTTTACTAACAGGTTTTATAAGATTCTTCTTAGGGAAAAATAAGAAATTAATATTATATTTACATTTACTATTATACATAAATTAACTCTAAAGTATATTTAGATTGGTTTCAATAGTTTTGATTCAATCATTCTTACATTTTTGACTTCATAAAAATCTCAGGATAAAGATTCTTCCGTTTCAATGATACTTAAATTTTGAGAACCTATCAACTTATTTAATAATTTGTTAAAAAGTATATGTTCTCTGCACTAAATGTATGTATGCGTGCACGTGTGCTTAAATATACTAATTTAAGAAATCTCACTCTGTATATTAGGACGAGATGATTTCCACCAGATAATTGTAGTCAAAGCAATAACAGAAACATTACCTCTCCCTCACAGAATGTGGCCTCAGTGGGGATAATTTAAAACTGTGTGTTATATCTGCAATGCATCATCTAGCTAATGAGTGACAGAGCTTACATTAGAATTTATGTGTTCTGTGGCCTGGTCCAGTAATCATTATACTATATCACAATGTTTTATAAGACATAAAGATTTGTTTGATGGTAGGGTGCAATGCAGTGACACTCAGATGAAAGGCAGATTTTTTTTTTTGTTATTTATAACCCCCAAAGAGAGAAAACTTCCAGGCAAGGTCACAGAAGGGACTGAACCCAGGGGTAGGGTAACAGCAAGTTGGAGCAGTAGAGAGTATGTATTGCAAGCAGGGTGTGGGTTGGCTTCTTGAATAATTTCCCAGGCTCTGGGATACAGGTTGGCTATCCCTAAGTGTCTGGTACCTGGGTTGGGCTGATTAAGGTGTGTAGAGTTTGAAAGCCTAATCAGAGACAGGTTGGGTATAGGTTTAGTTGGCCATTCAAGAAAAGGAACTAACCAGTCACTAGCCGGGGCTTCAAAACTGGGTCAAGACAGTAGTTTAAAAAACTGTATTATATACAATATATGTTTCTACAATTGAATGTAATAAGGATTTCTATTTTGTTATATTTTCTTCAGTTAATAAAAAGACAAATTCAGCATTTTAGCTCTCCTATGGTTCATTATCCTTCTAACTGGAAGATATTTTTTCTTGTGCTTTCAGTATCAAACTCTAGTATAGATTCAGTAAGTTATATAATGAACAGTGTCCAAGATATCTGTGAAAAAATATTTCAACTTTGACAGAAGATCCTGAAGCTACCTCACTGAACCTGACCTCTTGATGGGAGGGAGAATAATGAGTGACAGGCCATGTGCTTTGTTCATTGTTCATTGATATATTGACTTGTCTCAGAGTATGATTTTGTTTGGTGTTTCTTTTCTGACATTTGTTTAAGTAGGAAATGGTGTCTCATAGTTTAATGTCTGTGAAAGTTCATCCTGGTAAAAACCTGAGTTCTTCTTACAAGGTTATCTAATAAGGATCTAAGATATTATTCTGATGCAAACTGAGCTTTGAGCAGCCTGTGAATAGAAATAACTGGAATTTCCTATTTGCCAACACCCTTAACTTCTATTTACATAACAAGTAAACCCATCAGTGGGGAAAATTGAATCAAATAGGGAATTAGCTAATGAAGATTCCACTTATGAATCGGGATGTCCCTGCAATTCTTCTAAAACTATAAAATAAAAATATGAATATTAACTCTATTGATTCTAAGCAGAATAATGCATGCCAGAAACAATAGAAAACAAAAGGACTTCTTTTCAAAGATATCACATTTTTATACTGTGTGCCGATATACTTTGAGTTTTTTCCTTCTTTTGAGAAAATGTCTGTTCTAGGATTAAGTCATTATGACCAAAAGCTGCACAATGTGTTTTAGGTCAATTAAAGAGTTGAACGGGAGGATATACCATTCATAGGTGAGCAAAATCATTCCTAGACATTCTCTGAAGATATTATATTTTCATAATAGTGAATTCAGTTCAAAAACTGGACCTATTCAACATAAGACATCTTGAGTGACCTCCGAAATTCTGAAAAATGCCTAAGGAAATCATTCTCCTATCACCTTTATTCCTAACAAACCAGAATAATGTGAATTTTGATAAAGTTAACCAGCAAGCACAAAAATCTTGATAGATATGGTAAATGGACCGACCATATACCAGGGGCTTCACCTGAAGCACTGTGAATATGCTCATCTTCAATTGCAGCATAGAATACGAAGGCAGAAGTGGAGTTCTGATTGCAGGGTCATTACAGACTTCACCTACTTGAGTTATTTGAACCCTAGTTTCCTCCCCTAAAAAATGAAAATACAATCAATTTTTTATTTACCTAGAAAGGGTCTTAGGACTTAATGAGATACTGTCATGAAATGACTTCTGAATACATTAAAGATTTTATAAAAGCAGATAATGATTGATATGTATGAAGTGACTTTAGATTACCATTTATATCTGGCTTGGATAATCTAAGAATTGACTTTTCTTTTACTTTAAAATATCAATATATAATCATATCACAAAATTACATACATAATAGATATTTCACATATCATTTGCTCTTATTGGGAAAAAAGAAATTTTCAAATGTGATTATAAGCTTAGCACTGCACTCAGTGTGGGGGCATCTGCATGGCTTAGTGGGGTTAAGCATCTGCCTTTGGCTCTGGTCATGATCCCTGGGTCCTGGGATGGATCTTCATTGGGGGGCTCCCTGCTCAGCAGGGAGTTTGCTTCTCCCTCCCCCTGTTTGTGAGCTCTCTCTCTCTCCTCAAATAAATAAATAAATAAAATCTTTAAAAAGTAAATAAATTCTGAATGCATTTTAACTTGGTGAATCCTCATAACAGTCCTATGAAGTAGATTCTGGAATGAATGTGATGATAATTTTTTTAATGGCATTGTAACTGGTAAGGCACTCTTGATCTTACTTTCTTAAATGATTCTTTGTATTACATGTTGCAAATGCACAGTATTATTTAATACAAGAATACAGATTTTTATGCACAATAAATAATAAAGAACTATTAGATTATTCAGTGGATAAAATGTAAAGTTATTAACATTTTCTCTCAGTTATATATTTAGTCACCCACACATTATATCTCGTGAATTTTACCCAGGCTACTAAATAGATTTCTTCCCATGAATTTAATTTTTAAATATCATTTCTTATGTTATTTGAAAACTCTCTTCTTCCATTTATATATACTGGAAGAAATTAATGTAAGAATCCCCTGTTTTTTCAGATGTTCTGATTCCTACGAAAAGCAAATCAAAATTGTGTATTATAGGGAATACTGAGGCATAAATCTTCAGTCACTTTGCCTGAAATCTAAAGGGTTTGAACTCAATCATCTTAACAGTTCCATTATGCCAAAAAATTCTATGAGGTTGTGACTTTATGGTTTCTTCACGGGTATGAGATGATTTTCACAGGAGTCGTCACTTGCCTACTCTCTGGAGCTGAAACCCTCCTTAGCAAAGCTTTCCTAAGGCATTGTCCAGTTTCATTTAAGAGACCAAGGGGATGAATATTCCATTCGTCATTTTTTGTTACGAACTGAAACTGCACGCAAATTCATTTTCTTTTCTCCTATTATGTAGTAAAGTATATTTGGATTTTTTAAAAAGTTTTTATTTATTTATTCATGAGAGACACAGAGGGAGAGAGAGAGACAGAGACAGAGACATAGGCAGAAACAGGCTCCAAGCAGGAAATGTGATTTGGGACTTGATCCTGGGACTCTGGGATCATGCCGTGAGCCAAAGGCAGACACTCAACTGCTGAGCCACCCAGGCATCCCTTTACTTGAATTTTTTTCGTGGTCATAAATAGGAAATTTGCCCCAGTCACTATTCATTATACTACACTGGACATACTTCATACTTTGATATAACTTACTGCATCTGTGTAGCCATATGGGTTTGAAATCATTTGCACAATGAAAGAAAAAAAAGTGAGAGGCAGCCCATTTACTCTCCCTGAGAAATTACTAAATATGATCAGTGGATAGAATTTTAGGGAGATGCAAACCATTGTATTTTATTATGATTAACACACATAATCCTTTTAAATCTAACATCCTAATCTAATGTAATAGCATTTGCTATCAAAACTGGACCTAAAAAATTCAACTGTGTCCCTAGTTATTGAGTGACTATTAATTATTTGGGGAGCTTATTGTTTTACATAGAAGTTAGTCATACAACTGGTTTTAAATTATTCAAAACTACTATGAGTCTAGAAAAGAATTTGCAATGAGGAACTGCTAGTGTATTCTCTATATAGAAGTTATGTAATGATTTTATTTATTTGAGAGAGAGAGTACACACAAGCAGGGAGGGAGGGGCAGAAGGAGAGAGAGAATCTCAGGCAGAGAGCATGGAGTCCAATGACGGACTGGATCTCACAACCCTGAGATCATTACCTGAGCCAAAATCAAGAGTTAAAAAAAATAAAAAATAAAAAATAAATAAAAATAAAAAATCAAGAGGCAGAAGCTTAACTATCTGAGCCACCCAAGTGCCTAGTATGTAATATTTTAAAAATGTAAGGCCAATTTTGTTCTTTCCCTTGTTTAATATATTCTTGTGCTTGTTTTATTTAACACATGATGAAATCAAAACCCTTTACCATGTTCTAAGGGGTCCTAAGTGAGTTGGACCAGTAGTCTCCTCCTTTGATCTCCTTGCCGTTCTTTGCCTTGACCAGTATACTTCAGTGACAGTGGCCTTGCTCTTTCTTCTTCATACCTGGTAAATTTTTTCCCAACTCAGACCTCCTTTGCTTGGCATTCATTCATTTTTTAAGAAGTGATTCTGTCAAGATGTGGAGAAGTTGGATGTTTGAACTAGAGACCACATTTTATATCCTTCTCACTAAAGTCCTTTCCATAAGGTAGACAGTGGAGGGAAGTAATGATAGGTCATTCAGGGGACTTGAGGAAGTGGCTGTTTATCAGAATTGTTGGGGAGTTATCTCAATATTTTGTCAAGTGGCCATACTGTTGGAGGATGTCACCAAGAAGACATGACCACAGATTTGACCCATGAGCTAGATGTGGGTAACTTAAAGTCTCCTCAGCCCCTTCCCATCCCTGGAATGTGTGTTCTGCTTGCCTTCTCTATTCCCAGAAGCTGCCCCAAAGATAAAACCTTGAGATAAGCAATGTGGTGATGGCACTACCTTAACCAAGCACACTGATGTAGTTAAGGCCTGTATATGAAATTTTAAGATTCTGGTGGATAGGTATAGAGAGATCTATTTATTTTGTGGCTGCCTAAGTCAAGTCTCACAAGTAAGTTCCCTTGCTTATTAAACCTGCTACCTACCAGTATGGAGTGGTCTCTTTCTGTGGCCCCTCCCTCCCAAAGTTTCAACCTAGGAACCACAGCATTTTATATGCAGTCACTTGAATACAAAGATCTCAATAACTAGAATACAAGATCATTGAAAGGATGAACTGAATTCTACCAATTGTTTTATACTCTGTAGCCAGCATAATATTTACCATATATTGAACACATAGTGCACATATAGCAGCCACTCCCCTCCGTGGTTTCACTTTCCACATTTTCTGTCACCTGTGATCAACTGTGATCCAGAAACAGATGATCCTCCTGCTGAGGTATGATCAGAGGGTCAATAGTGCCTAATGTTATGTCCTGATGCCTACATCATTCACCTCGTTTCATCTCTTCAGGGAGGCATTTATCATCTTACATCATAAGAAGGATGAGTACAAAATATTTTGTTCACATTCATGTAACTTTTAGTACTATATTTTGTTATAATTGTTATATTTTATTATTAGTTATTATTGTTAGTCACTGTGGCTAATTTATAAGTTAGAGTTTACCATAGGTATGTATGTACAGTATAGGAAAAAAATAGTATATATAGTGTTCAGTGTTACCTGCAGTTTCAGGCATCCACAGGAGTCTTGGAACATATCATCCATGGATAAGGAGGGATTACTGCGCACATACTTAATGTTCCAAATTACTCTTGCTTATTATCTCTTGAGCAAATTAAAAGTGAACCTGCATCAAATATTGTTACCACCTAATACTCTAGATGAAACATAAAGAAACACAAATGATCATGATTTATCTAATTCTTTATTTCCTTGCCATTATCTACTTCCATTAATATAAATCAACATAGCATAATATAGTGAAATAAAATAAAAACAACCAGTAACGCTTAAAGGTATCTACTTTGTTGTTTGCATCTATGTGGTGTCAGTTTCCCTTAATATTAATTTTTAAGAAAAAGATACAGCTTTTTAAATTATGTATAGAGTTTACATATATAAGTGTATTTATTCAGTTATCTCTTTGTTACTTCCCATTACATTTTTTACAATACCCTTATTTCAAATATTCATTTTCATCATCCTCTTTTTAGTAGCTCCAAGTAAACCTGAGGGCATCTCCTAAAAGCGATAAAAACCCTATTATCTATAATGTTATATGAATGAAATAATGATATATGAATTAAATAGTATATATAAATATGTATATTCATATGTGTATATGAATGAAAGTCTTCCATAATGGAAAAAAAAGCTGTATGTTGTATTTCCCAATTAAGAAAATCAAAATAGTTAAGCACGAATAGAAATTTTTAAAAATTAAGAGATGACTCTGCTCTCTTAAATATCTTCAGTTAAGTACTCCATCCATAATATGTGCATAAGCATGCGTGTGTATATATGTACATGTGTGTTATGCATGCATAGCTGTATATATATAAATATATATGTATAACATTTAGATCAAAGTTATAATTTTAGGGAATTCTCTATAGCTTCTTTTACTAATACTAAGAGAAGTAAAAATTTAATCAACTACAAAAAAATGTAATGAAAAGTATTAATGTGTATCTTTTAAATCTGAGTTTTATAATAAATAAGCCATTTTGGTGATTTGTGGGGGGGTTTTTAAATTTATTTTTTCTACATTCTTAGCTCTTTATATTACATTGCGTGAAATTTATCCATTTCTCTCAAGCCCGTGCAGTGCTACTCCAGATAGCAGATACTTTCACCCTATCTCTGAATCAATGCAGCATTCTCACTGACCTCCCTGTTTTCAGTCTCTTTTCCACTAAAATACTGTCCGCCATATTGTCATCACGTTCCTTTACAACTCAGATTTGTTTTTGTCATTTGTTCTTCTGCTTAAAAATCTCCATTGTCTCTTCTCATTGCCGCCAAAATAAACACCAGCCTCCTTATCCTGCCAGTTTGGTACCTTTCACAGCCTGGTCCATCATCTCTACAATACACCATATGGTCTAACTGCACTCGAATCATATGCTGTTCCACAAAGCAAGCCAGGGACTTTCCTGGTTCCAAACCTCATTCTTGCTATTTTTGCTATTCCATTGCTTCTTTTAAAATCTTTCTCTAATCCTGAAAGGACTTTGTTTAGGAATAGCATTCGGACTCAGTAACCAATTTACTTGAAACAGAGTAAATTTGTTACAGCAAATATATTGTAGAATATTGGAAAACAAGCATGCAAAATGTAGGCTTTTTCAGACTGAATTCATTTTCACTAACCTGCCAATTCCTCCATTTTCTCATTCATATTTTATATTTTCATGTAACTTAACTGAATTTAAAGGTTTTTCTTCAAGGTATGATAATTAAAAAGATGTCAAGGGCCACAGAACTAGAATAATGACACTAAGACCTTCCTAATAAGAAAATCTCGTACCTGTTCTGAATGGCAAAATACTATATTTCATGGACCTGTAAATTTTGTAATTTTGAAGACCATATTAGAGTCCTAAACAACTTGAATATGCACATTATCCATTTTGATAAGTGATCTTTACTTATGATTGTAGATTCTGCTCTAATTACAAACAAACAAAACCTTGTATAGCATTGCTTCTCCTGAAATTTTTTCCTCCCCATCTCCAGTGTATGCCCAGTCGGGGTGGCTCCCCAGGGACCTCTGAGTGGGACTACCTCAGGTTGGTGGGGCTGTGGGATGGGGCAACCTGATTGGGAGAGAAGACCCGCCTCCGGTCCGGCTTTTAGAGAAGCCAATAAACATTTGTTGCCCTTCAAAAAAAAAAAAAATCTCTAATATCTCTAATTATGCCCTAATTATCTTCTGTATGGTTACTAGTCTTAATTTTTAAAAGTTTTTTTTAGGGGGGGCACCTGGATGGTAGAGGATGCAGCTTTTGATCTCAAGGTTGTAAGTTTGCACTCATGTTGGGTGTAAAGATTATTTAAAAAAATAAAATCAGGGCAGCCCGGGTGGCTTAGCGGTTTAGCGCCTGTCTTTGGCTCAGGGTGTGATCCTGGAGACTCGGGATAGAGTCCCACGTCGGGCTCCCTGCATGGAGCCTGCTTCTCCCTCTGCCTGTGTCTCTGCCTTTCTCTCTGTGTCTCTCATGAATAAATAAAATCTTTAAAAAATAAAAAAATAAAAAATAAAATCTTTAAAAAGTTCTCTTTTCTGTCACCTGGGTGTGTTCTTTTGTATTTTAGCAAATAGGATATCTTGTGCAGTCAATGATTTTATTTTGAGCATTTATAGACATGTATTTGCAAATGCCTACGAAGATTGCATTTTTCATATACATCTATATAGGGTAAATAGTATGTGTTAAATAAAACTTGACTTGTGAATAATATAGTGAATTCATTTTTCATTGATGTAAAAATAACGTTATTATTTGGGCACATTTAGAGAATGCAGATTATTTTTCTATCACTCCCTTATGCCAAATAAAAAACATACTGAAGTATCTTTCGCATACTGAAGTTTTTGTCATAAGTCTGAAAAATTGTCATTTTTGATTCATAGCGTGTCCAGATAAAATCTTTAAACACTAAGAATGTGTCAGTTCAAAGGGAAAATGCAAAATACGTGCTGACAAATTCATGAAGTTTATCAATCTGAGTCACTGAAATTCAAAGCAAAGATTTGTGTTTCAGAGAAATCCCATGAATACAGTGATGGTAACATTCCACAGGGAATGGTTCGTTGTTTACTGAACGTTTTACTTCAGTCATTTCTTTGTATTTACATTTTTAACATGTTTTATCTTAGAAAAGTAAAAAAATGTTCAAATATGTTACTTGTTAACTGTATTAATTTGGAAAATTTGATTTATAATGATATAATTCATTTTCATCCATTAAAAAAGTCAGTGTGTAAACATTTGAAAATAATTTGCTTTAAAACTATTTTACATCTTTACAAAAAATCAATTAAAAGAATGAATTACCTCACTTACTCAAATAAAACCTAAGTGACATTTTGGTTATTGCTTATCCTTAGGTATAGTTTTATGTAGCTTAGAAAGAGAATAAGGAGCTACTCAAACAAAATTTAAAAATCTATCATCTGTCTATCTGTCTACTTTTTTTTTGTCTACTTCTTTCCATAATTCTACCCAACCATTTATCTATATATTAGATGTTAATATATTCGTTTTACCATAGGAAATAAAACAAGTTCTATTCAGAATATGTAAGACTCAAAATTCAACTTTCAAAATGTATCTTTAGGGATCCCTGGGTGGCGCAGCGGTTTGGCGCCTGCCTTTGGCTCAGGGCGCGATCCTGGAGACCTGGGATCGAATCCCACGTCAGGCTCCGGGTGCATGGAGCCTGCTTCTCCCTCTGCCTATGTCTCTGCCTCTCTCTCTCTCTCTCTGTGACTATCATAAATAAATAAATTAAAAAAAAATTTAAAAAAAATGTATCTTTAGTGGTTATATTTCTTGAAAAGTAACTTACAGTTTGTACCCTGGAAACCCTGCACTTCTTTTGTATTCTCTTAGCTCTGTTATATCTAAGGGTCATTTTCTGTTGGCTAAAATTTTTTTGAAACATAAATATGACCCTGGATATTCAACAGTGTATAACCATAACACTTTAAAATGCTAAGTGCTTTTTTGTATCACACACAGTGAATGATTTTTTGCAAAGTTCAAACATGAAGAAAGAAACAATGGGAAAAATACCTTCAAATATAAGTGGAGAAATGGCATTAATCAGCTATCAAAATACTTTCATCATTTTGTACTAAGAAAGTTATTCCAAGGTTAAAGAATATTCATGGGAGGTGATAGTGTTAGGCAGTTTTTACTGTATAATCATGTCAATGTTTGTCTCTCAAAAACAACAACAAAAACTCCTTGCCAGGTCTACATTTCAATATAACAAATATTTGTTAAATCAGTAATTTGGTATGCTTATTATTTTAGATGATATGACTGGTTGATAAAAATTCAGATTTTTTTTTAAAGATTTATTTATTTATTTATTTATTTATTTATTTATTTATTTATTTATTTTTTCATTCATGATAGACACACAGAGAGAGAGAAAAAAGAGGCAGAGACACAGGCAGAGGGAGAAGCAGACCCCACACCGGGAGCCCGACGCAGGACTCAACCCCGGGACTCCAGGATCGTGCCCCTGGCCAAAGGCAGGCGCCAAACCGCTGAGCCACCCAGGGATCCCCGTCAGATGTTTTTTTTTTTGTTGCCTAAGCATATCCCATTGGGTCACAGAAAGTTTGGTTCTAAGAGTCTCAGAGTTTAAGAAGTGGAGTTCAGAAATATCACTCTGCCAAAAGATTATGATATGTTGATTTCATAAACAAAGATGGCTTTATTCACCTATTTTCAGAAGATTAGTTTCCAGTAGTATTAATGGATATACTTAAAGATATTTGTACTCACAAATTCCTTTGACAGAATACATCATTATTGACTAAATACATAAAAGAGTAAAGAGATCAGTAATCAGAAGTAGCTAAATAAATTTAAATATTATCTTTTTTTTTTCCACAAACATTATTTCTGTACAATAGTTTGTACGAGTAAAGAACTTTAACTTAGGGACACCTGGGTGGCTCAGTGGTTGAGTATCTGCCTTTGGCTCAGGTTGTGATCCCAGGGTCCTGGAATCGAGTCCCACATCAGGCTACCCTTAGGAAGCCTGCTTCTTCCTCTGTCTATGTCTCTGCCTCTCTCTCTCTGTTTCTCATGAATAAATAAATAAAATCTTTATTTAAAAAAAGAACTTCAATTTATCATTAAAGATATAGTTTCTCAAATTTAAATAAAGATGATCTATCAATATTAGTTCATACCTTTTTAAAAAAATTTTGAGAGTGACCTTGAAATCTTTACCAGCTAGGTCTATTTCACCTATGTTGAATCACCAGAGAAAACAAGGTCAAAACAAAGTCATTGAAGTCTTACACCCTAGCATGCTACTCTTTGGGATTGATGAATAGCTTCAATTTTCTCAGTTCCATGACAAAGAGAATTGGAGCAGTTCTGTGGAGATCCATAAGAAGCTGGCTGTAGCCAGATGAAAAATGACATTTCTTGTACTGTTATTGGCAAGGTTAAAGCTTTTACAAATAAAAAGCTTAAGTTTTTCTCAGAATTCAGTTTAGAGTCTGAGTCGTATTGTCTAGGTGAATTGGCCATTTGGGGAAACTTTATGAAGTGTTAACTACATTTGGAGATATCTGAAAATAAACCCTAAATTACTTTAGAGCGAAAAATATACTGCACCTTTCTGAGATTTGGTTTCCGTGTTGACCTAGTAGAGGTGCAAAATAATGTTTTTCTCTTGTAACAGTTGTTGTGAAGATCATACAATGCTATTTATGAAAAAAATTAAATGGCAAATAAATTGATGCAAATGTAAAATGATCTAATGAAAAAGAGAAAAAAAAAAAAAAGAAACCTAAGATTTGACTTGATAGCCTACTTTACATAAGCAACCCATTATTAGAAACTAAAGTTCTGCTCCACACATGCTCAGTCTTTAGAGGGAGCATAGCTCAGTGGTAGACTATATCACTACACAGAATTTGAATAAATTATTTGTAAGATTCTTTCTAGAACATTCCTCTAAAATGAATTTGAATTAAAAAGGAGTTTTACAGTGGCTGTTTTAAAACCTTACCAAAAAGAGGGTATCTAGCTAATAAAAGTTTGAGGCTACCAAGTCACAGAAGCCAATAAAAAAATGTCCTATTCTTCACATTTTTTTCTCTACCCATGACATTTTGAACAACATTCAACTCTTATCCATTACTCTGCTCATGAGTCGAATTTCATTTCAAGAATATGAATACTTCTGAAACCTGACTTTCTGGATGCTACACTAGCTCTATAGTTAAAAGGGTTGATTTTTTAAATCTCTTTAATACCTTCCTCGGGGGCAGAAATATTATGCCATGCCGTGATGACAATACATCCAATCACAACTACTTTACATAACAGAGCATGATGTATAGGCAATTCCACCCTGCAATTAAAGAATGAAGCCAGAAGTGTGGTTGTTGGATGAGAGAATCCCCATAGGAGTGTTGTAGCATATTACAAGCATCCTTCCCTCATTGAATTCTTAGAGCCCCCTTATACCTTATTTTTAAGGCAATAATCATAATTTCTTTATTTAGAAAAATAAAGAACACTCATCTTGCTAATAGCCCTGACCAAGGTAAACATTCCTTAGATTCTTGAGCAGAATGAGTCAAAGAAATAATTCATTTTTGTATATGTTGTTGTGTACTAATTGTAAGGATTTTTGAGCATATTTGATTCTGATTTCCTTAGTGTTGGCTTCCATTTCCAAAATAGTTTTTACTGAATAAAGAATCATTTCAGCTACTTTTGAAAGTTCAAAGTAATGTGCCATACTTTACATTTATTTTGGACACTACCAAACATCTTTAAAAAATTAAAGTTAGGTTTCAGAGACTATATTTTCTCTTTGCTTTGTAATATTCATAGCAAATGTAACCTTTTAAATTAATTTGCTTCTTATTCAACACAATTTTTAATAAAAATTTTAGACCAGGTTGATCATGCTGACTACCTAGTAATACTCAAATAATAAATACTTGCTGTTATTTAAACATCAATCATAGCTGTCATATACTAACATCTTTTTAATGTTTAAAGGATTAGTAATTAAAGTTGGTATGTTTTATTAAGTGTACATAGACTGGTTTTCAAAATTGTGTGACCTTTGATATCATTCCATATAAATAAAATTTCAGATCAAACCAACATTCCAATAATGTAAGGCTTACAGAGCACCAATTCAGAATTAGGACTGGTGTTCAGTACTTCACATGCTAATTAGTATTCAGAAAGGTTAACCTGAAGATTCATAAAACCATGCCTTTTCCATGCTGATTCTGATTAGGTGCACTGTCTTTAATTAGGTACACAGTATCATACTAACAGGTTGCTTCCTATCACTGAAACTACAAGGGAAACCTAGAGATGGAGTCAAAGATTATTTTTTAATATTAAATATTGAACAATTGAATAGAGGACCAGACACAGGAGATTGGAGTCAGTGATTATTTCTTAATATTAGATATTGAACAATAAGAAGAGAGGACCACATAGATATAGAATCATGGAAAATTCCATTACAATACAAATTTCAATTGTACTATATTTGATTATTAATATGGTTATAATGCAAATTACTTATTTAAAATCTAGCATGTTTTGAGAACTACATTTGTATTTAACCTCATAATGAATGCTTACATTACATTACAGACTGCAGCTTTTCTGCCTGTGTTTCCTATCATGTAAAATAGATTTACAGGTCATGTATTACTTAATTCAGATTATTAATTTATCTAAGTATTATTATATGCTTTACATAACAATTTAATTTGCACTTTTAAAAAGATTTATTTATTTATTCATGAGAGACACACACTGAGAGAGAGGCAGAGACATAGGTAGAGAGAAGCAGGCTCCCTGTGGGACCTGGGATCATGCCCTGATCCAAAGGCAGACGCTCAATTGCTGAGCCACCCAGGCATCCTTTAATTTGCAATTTTTACTTAAGATTCTCTAAATTGCAATTTACAATCATGTTTGTTATCTATGTATTAAAAACTGTAAGGAAAGGATTGAATTTGATAATTTTTTTCATTATTGTTTTTTTAATAATCTCATGGTACCAAAATTTTATACTGGTTTTATTTTGGAGACTACCAAAGAATTATTGTTGTTCTTATTAGTGAGGTTTTATTTTCCTTTTTTAATTAGATTGTTATTATGCTCTTGCCTCCAGATCCCTTTCTGGTGAACAGGAAAAATTCATAACAACTATTTACTATTCAGAAAGAATAAAGACTAAATATTTTGTGGAATATGAATGGGAGCTTTCTTTTTATGTTTTTTGTTCATCTTTTTGTATATCCGTTTGCTTTTTCTAACGGTTATTTAGGTCTAATGGATATTTATTTTCATAACTAATATGAGCACATTTTTTCTAAATTTCTTCTACCACAAAAACTTAAATCACTGTTGTTGTTTTTTAGGATGAAAGATGTTACCAAGAAATCAAAGGTGAATTTGAAAATGTTTAATCAAAAGTATTAGTGTTTGCTCTGGCTAGGAAAAACATTTTCTAAGAGGCAGGTTTTGCTTCAGCATGATTTTTCTGTGGAATTACCAGAGTATTAGAGAACCTGTTAGCACATCATAATTTTAAAAATGCTATTAATGTCTAATACTCTAAATTTATCTCCCACTTGCAGACAAAATTGTTATATACAGAATGTAATGCAAAGTATGAAATCCAAATTAAAATTTTGTTATCAAGATATTAGCATTCTGATTTTTTACCACTGATAGCAGAGGCATTACCAAATGGGTTTACTGAAAGTTTCAATGAACCAGAGAGGCTTAAGGGTGATGGACACAAAGGGAACTCATGAATTACCTCCATTCATTTATGGTACCTAACCTACTGTACCACTGAGGAGTGCTTTGTAGTAATTATTCTACACCTGCTACTAAACCGTGTTATTGACCTAGTTCATTGAAAGATAACAAAGCTTCTTCTGCAAAGTGGTCTTGTGGGCAGATAAATGGAAATATATATATTTATATATATTTATATATTATTTATATATATTTATATATATATATAATTTCAATTTTTCTCATCATTTTCAAAACATTTTGTTACTTTTGTTATTGACACCAGAGACCTCTTATCAGTTTACATGGCATAACTTTCTCTTTTTGTTTGTGTATGTTGGAGTGGGGAAGGTAGAAATGGGAGTGGCTTTTTTCTGACTCAAAACTATTCTTTAATGCAACCATAGCCTCTTTTCTATAGTATATATGATCAAGAAACCACTTTATTGTGTAATCAATATCTAGACTGTGCCAGGAAACCTCCTTCATTCCTTATCTCACATTCAATAAAGGTAAACATGTCTTCTCTCCTTCCCAGATGCAAAGGTCTTTTTTAACAATAAGTGTACATGAGGGCATTTGTCATTCTTAGAAAAGGGACCCCTGTGAGTGACAAATACTAATGTGCTTAGGAGAGGAGGTCCCATAAAACCACAACTGTTTCTCCATCTGTAGAACACCTGTCCTCTGTGCCAAAAAGGAAAATTACAGAGATGCAATATAATTTTGCAGTGAAAGAAATCCAAAGCTATTAAACTAGAGGTCTGTGTCCAAATTATTTAGACAATGAAAACTTCTCTTGTTTCTAGAATATCACATTTTTTTCATCTTACTGCTAGAATTTCCTGTGTTTAATTCCAAATAAATTGCTTAATAGGTGATCAAATTGGTAGTACAACATGTTAAGGTAACAAAATTTGATTTTCAGAATGCTTCTATGCCTACCTTCTGATCTTTTAAGACAAATTAATGTTTTCACTTCTTGAATGCTTGGAACTCATGGAATACAGTGAAGAAAATAATGGAATCTTTTCAGACTTATACTTCTATAAAGATAAATTTTTATAAGTTGAAAATTGTTTTACTATTTAAATAACGCATTTATGCAATCCATTAATTTTTTAACTTAAATATTGAGTTAAGATATAGAGAATTACTATATTTAATACAACCTCAAATATCTAAAATGAAGGTGGATTCAAGCAAGAAACGATGTTAGATGAAACAAGGAAAGGCAGACTGGTTTTGAAGCAATTTTATAATAGTTAAGTCCAAACTCTTCATTTTAGAATTAATGATACTAAATTTCAAAAAGATTAAATAACTTGTCTTAAGTAATGCAGCTGGATCTAAACCACCAATATCAGGACCGGAATTTGGAAATATTTTCAGTATCATTTCTAATCAAAAGAAGACTATACACTGTAAGCCCCCAGGAAAAATGAAAAGTGGAGAATTATATCTAAAAATAACAACTGTTGTCAAATCGATATAACTGATCTGTGGTCCAGACGTGTCTGCATTTTTTTCTTGCTTTAGAGTTTAGAGATGGCATTCAGCATCAGGAAGTGACCCAGATGAGGAAAGAGACTGTTCGGCAGACTTTCTACGCCTTACAATCACATCATTGGTGAAGTATTTAATTCACAAAATGAAACAGGACCAGAAGTCACATCACCCTATTTTCACCACAATCTTCTTCCAAACTAAATCATTTCAGATTCTTTTCTCTCTTTTGGGAAATATTTCTATGGAAGATATTCTATAATATATGTTAGTAGAAAAGAAGGACCTCTATTACCAAAAGGTGACTCAGAAAAGATTGAATATAGCAAAAATTCATCACAAATTAGCAGGTGGTGAGTATAGAAATCACTCTGAAGAGAAACACACAAAAACACTGGGATCAGAGGAAGCAGGGGGCAATCAGAGTTATTATCTTCCCTGCACTTGTAAATTTCCACTTTTCTTCCATGTCCTATGTCCTTCTCTATGTCAAAATACAACTGTTTACTGTGTGTATACTCACCTCCCCATCTTTTTTTTTTTTTCTTAATCTCCAGATCTGTTAAGTGTCTGCTTTTGTGTTGTCAAAAGAAGGATTACAAGGTAAAATTGGAGGAAAAGAGTAATAAACCTTCTGTCACTCCTCATCCTTGATCTTTAGTTTCAGCTATCTTCACACCTTAGACACCAAAAAAATGAACCAAAGCATGGAAAATTGAACTTAGAATATAATCATCCATGGAGATTTTCTAGGAAAGGGGGATACTCCATTATATTCTGTATTTCTCTAACCCCTCCTTCTCTGCACCACAGATGTAAAATGTGAGCAATACTTGCTATGGCTCTCTGGTTTCATGATATTCAATATGTCCTAATTAATTTAAAAAAATAAAATAAGGTGGAGGGAAACAAAATTTGTGTATAAGTATGGCAAAAAAAAATTGGAGAAAGGGTAGTGCTTTACAAATAGGATTAGGGATCCTTATTCAGTTCTGCTGTGGTTGAAAGTTGTAACCAGAAGAACAGAGATACTCCAAAATATATCATAATCTATTTATTCATTCTGATTTGATGGTTATTTACATTATTTGCACTTTTTTTTCTCAAAAAGCAATGCTGAGATAAGTATTTTACGTAGTTTTTTCATGTGTGTATATGATGAAATTTCACTAGGATATTATTCTTAAAGAGGAGTTTCTGGTTTATTTCGTATGAACATCTATGACTTTTCTACAAAATGTCAATTTGCATCTAAAAGTGTTGTATCGATTTATACACCTATGGCAGTGTAAGGGAATTCTTTCTCAAAAATTTACCACTACTAAATGTCTGACATTTGCGTATCTGAGGATAGAAAATCTGAGGAGTTTTAATTTAAACTTTTGCAGGTACTAACGAGACTTACATCTTACATTCTTACATCTTTATTCTACTATGGCTTACATATCTATTCTCTTTGAATTTTTTTTTTTTTTTACAATTTACTTTTCTCATTTTGGATATATTTTGGCATTAATTGCATAACAAAACTATTTTCCTACCTTTGGCTTGCCTTTTTATCTTGTCAGTAGTGCCTTTTGACATATGTAATATTTTTTAATTTAACATTTAATGTTGTCATCAGGCACACTTTTTAAAACCTGAAATAATGACCAAAAAAATTAGAAAATGGTCATTTTGATAGAAAATTTGAAAATGTATCTTAAAATTATAGAAGTGAATAATGCAATGACTAAAATGTAGAACTCAAAAATTGAGTGTAGGAGCAGGTTGCTCAAGGACAAATGGATTGAATGTGAATTGGAACATAGATAAAAAGAATATACTCATTCAGTCCTAAGAAATAGAGGGGGGAAGAAAAGAAAGAAAATAAAGGGAAAAAGAGAGACAATGAGAAATAATTAAAAGCATACACATATTTTTGTAGTTTCAGAGAGAATAAACAAAATGAAGTAGAGAGAATATTAGAATAAATAATGGCTTGGGGCACTTGACTGGCTCAGTGGTTGAGCATCTTCCTTTGGCTCAGGTCATGATCCCAGGGTCCTAGGATAGAGTCCCACATCAGGCTCCCCACAGGGAGTGTGCTTCTTCCTCTGCCTATGTCTCTGCTTCTCTCTAAAAATGGCTTCGAATTTTCAAGATTTTTCAAACATTTATCAAGACTTATAAACTATATAAGTACAAAGAAAACCACTACTAGACATATCTAAGAAAAAAAAACTAAAAAAGGAAAACCTTAACAACAGGCAAAGCAAAATATGTATTATCTTCAATGGTCTCATCATAAATAAAGCCAGAAAATGATGGATTGAAAGTGTTTTCAATTCATGTCTAGAAATCTGTACCTTAAACCCAATAATATATGTCAGGGGTAAAATTAATGCATTTTTAGGAAACAAAAGATTTTTAAAAAGTACAACAAAAACCCTGGAAGTCTTTGTCTATGGCAAAGAAAAGAAAGTTATAGGAAATAATTTTAACTGTTCTCTCTATACACAGAAATTAATCCCAGGTGGAAGCATGAATATGCAAGAAAAAATTATGAACAAGATGTAGCATAAATATCTGGATTAAATGAAAACTATAAACTAATAATGTGTTCAGGAAATCTATAATGTATCTCAAATTAAAATAAATAGCAACAGTAACATGGATTGGTAGATGCTAAAACATTTTTGTTATTTGTAAGAAAGTGGTAAAATTACCAATTTATATTGGCTCTGATTAATCAAAATCATGTTATAATTTCTAGGAAAAAGGTATATGTAACAAAGAGTGCAATTGAAGAAGATAAAATAATTTTTATTCAATTCATAAAACTTAGAATATATAGAAATAGAAAAGAGGGATAAATACCAAAGGGTAACATGACAGGTTTAAGGATAAATATGTAAATGATAACAGTAATTGTATATGGACTAAATATTCCAATTAAAATAAAAATATGCTGGATAAGAAATAATCAAATATATATTGCTTGCTAAAGATGTGGTTAAATTATAAAAAGAAAGACTGAAATATAAAAAAATAAAAGGTGGCAGGCAAACAAAACAAAAATATGGCATAGATGTACTAATGAAAAGGTATACTATATTATACTAATATAATTATTTTTACTTACTTGGATCAGTTCATCTAGTCATCATTTGCCTATTTGCAAGTTTTTTAAAAAACTATTTTAAAAATCAGAGTAATAATACCTTTATTATTAATTATGTTACATTTTTAACAAATACATTTACATATTTTTAAAAGACTTTTTAAACGTTTTTTCTTAAATACTTTCTAATAGTGAACAATGTTAGTATTATGTACAACTTTGCCTTCATCATGATATTGTTTAATATTCCAAAGAAAAATATTTATTTTTACAGTTGATAGTTGGATGTGTTGATATATGTAATATAGTGTATTTGCCATTTTTTTCTAATTGATGTTTTCCTGGATTTATTATTTCTGAAAAGTCTATCATATTTATTAGACTAAATGTAGAGAAAATACTTTGTCTCTGCATTTTAAAAAGTCTTCATTTACTCAATACCTAAAAAAAAAAAATGTTTCCATAAAATTCTAGGAAAAATTTTTCATCATGTCAAAACTAATATTCAACTTCTAATTTTTACTGTTTCTGGGATTAGCTGTCAGTCAAATGTGGTCCTTCTGTTTTCACTAGTATTTTTGATTATTTTTTTCTTTTTCTTTTTAAAGTTTTATACTTTATTACAAAAAAATTTCACAAGTTCAGGTATTTGAAAGGACTCATGAGAATGCATAAGAGTATACAAATCCAAGGTCTTTAGGTTTGACATTAAGACACAGCAAGAGAGAGTGCAGATAGTCATCACAGGTCTTAGAAACATCCAGATGCAAGCTTAATGGGGTTCTTATTCACACATGGACACCCTTCTCCAGTTTGAATCACCAAAATCTGTGCAATGAATCTTGACTTCAGGAAAGCTCAGGGCAGAGGTTCCCAATGGAGTCTTTTATGCCTCTCTGGTCAAGCCAGGCTGTCTAACCGATTATGCTGGGTGAAAATCATCAGTAAACAAACTGGCCCTGGAGGTTGCCAGGGGAGTTTCAGACTTTAAACAGCATGTCATAAACCCCACTGCTCTTATCTTGGCCAAGAGTCTAAGTCAGAAATCCTGAGATCCCCAGAGATAAAGATAGAGCATTCCCAGTCCAGCCGTAAAATGACTCTATCCCACACAACTAGCATATTCTGGATATGAATTTATTTTTCTTTATCCAGCTCAGTTCTCAGAATATACTTACCTGAGGACTTGCATCTTTATTCTTAAATTTTGGACTTCATATAAATAATTTTAATGGGCATTATATGAATATATGACAAAAAGTAAGTGCATATACTATATATATTTAGGTAAATAAAAACAAATGGTTAGGTGGGCAAATATATCAACCTTTGGTTGCTTTTGTGCCCTGTACTGTCTTCATCTTGAAGACTTAATTACTTGTCGTTAGACGTTTTTATTATCTCAAAATCTCTTATTCTTTATTATATACTTTTTATTCTTTCAGCTCTCAGTGTTCTGACTTGAATATTTTCCAACTTACTAATGCTCTTTCTCTTCTGTTCCATATATGGTTGAATTAATCTACTGTGTCTTTAATTTTAATTTTTGAATTTATACTTCTATAATTTCCATTTGATGTTTATTTCAATTCTCTGGTTAAATTATGTACCTTCTTATCTATTTCCTTGAATATATCAATCGCAATTACTTTAGAACCCATGTCTGAAAATGCAAATAACCCATCATTTTTCTGTGGTTGTCTGTATGTGTATCTCTTTTTATATTTTCTTGGTCCTCTTTCTTTGTACACTTGACAATATTTTATTGGATTCTGTACACTATGTAAGAAATATTGCGGAGCCTTTGGGTGATGCTGTCTTCTCAGAGAGAATATTTACTCTTTGCCTTCTCAGAGCCACAAGACAGCTGAACATTGTTTTGCTTCACCAAAATTGTTCTTAACTTTTTAGACTCTTGCCCTGGGCAGTGTTAAGAATTCAGAAAGTGCTTAAAAGGAACAAACACCAAGTGGACATCTGCTTCCAGGGAGATCTGGTAATAGGGGTCAAATTTAGGCTCCCCATTCAAACAACAGCAAAATAAACATACACATAAAAAATTGTTTTCACTGGACAACAGACAGTACAGAACAATAATCTCTGAAAGAGGGGCATTAAATGAAGTGAGCCCCATGACTGTCCCAGCTTCCTATTGGCAGAGTTATCAAGCTACATACTGGGGGCGGAGAGTATGTGGGACTTTGACAGGACTCAGGAGCTACACAAAGACTGCTGAACTACCTGAACCGAGAAGGATTCATCATTTCAGGGAACTTAAAGGCGCTAGAATGATCAAGGCAGAGTGCCAGGAGGATTTTCTCCCTGAACAAGGACAGTTACAGATCTGTACTGAGGGTCCTCTGCTTTTTCCAGCTCAGTGCTGATTAGCACATGTGAAGAAACCATTGAGGCTAGGGAGAGAACTCCATGAAAGGGGTAGAAGGAACACTCTCCAGAGGGCTGCAATGGTTTGTTTCTTCACCATCCAGAGTGATTTTATTAAAGTACATAAGCTTACAGAAGGACCAGTGTGCATTTGAGTACAAAAGATAAAGTGTACCTTTCTTTCTGGTGGCTAATAGGGAGTTAGGAGGAAGTGAGAAAACTTGTTTAAGCAAAGCCTTAGAGATAAAAAAAAAAAAGTATTTTTAGGAAGATGTAAAGGAGAGTTGGAGGATGTTTAGGTAAGCAAGCAGACAGAGGGCAGGGATCTGGGATGTTTTCAGAGAATTTTATTAAATATGGCTGCATTGTAGCATCAGAATAGGAGCGAGGCAAAAGAGAAATCTTGAGAGGTGGTTAAGTTCCAGATCTTGGAAGACTGGATAAGTGTTTAAGGGTGATTTTATAACCTAGAGCTTAAATGGCGGGGCCAAGGGGGTGGGTGGGTACTGGAGCCCTTTACAGAAAATAGCCTGATAAGGTATATTGCAGAAAGGTCACTTGCAATCCTGTGGATAATAATGCAATTCGATAGAAATCTTTAGACATCAGTTAGAAAGCTCGTGTAATATTCCTTCAAAAGACAGTGGATGCTAGAACTAAGACAGTGAGACTGGATAAAAGATAAGCTACGGTGGTGATATCAATGGAACTGGGTCACTGTGAAATAAAATACAAGGAAGGAGGTTTCTAGTTGAGTGACATGGACGTAGTTCATACACATCATCATAGTGCTACTAGTCAATGAGAAACAGATTAGGGGTAGGGAATTAAGATGTTACTTTTGGATAGGTTGAGTTTGAGTTATGGGACATCCAGGTAAAAATGCCAGGTGGACAGTTGGACTTAAACATCCAGAATCATGACCAAAGTCTGTATTAGTGATAGTCTTCCTCCAAATATGTAACCATATTTGATTAATAAAACTATTCCAAATATTGAAACATGATTTCAAATGTTCGTAAACTTATTTCAGACAAATATATAGCAATCACATATGTAAAATTAAAATGTATAATATGGGATGCCTGGGTGGCTTAGAAGTTAAGCTCCTGCCTTTGGCCCAGGGGTAAGGATCGAGTCCCACATCAGGCTTCCTGCATGGAGCCTGCTTCTCCCTCTGCCTCTGTCTCTACCTCTCTCTCTCTGTGTCTCTCATGAATAAATAAACAAAAATTTAAAAAAAAAGTATAACGTATGTCAAAATTCTCTGGCAATAGTATTATTAACATGGATATGGTATAAAGTAACTGATGGGACACATTTTTAAAATTTTTTGTGTGGTAGATTCCTGCATGCCTCACAAGTATACAAGTCCATGAATTATGAATAAAAGCAATATTCAACAACCTATACTTGATATAATAGTTACAAAAATAGAAAAAAGTTTTTGAATTATAGCAATTGACATTTACAATTGGTTTCATGTAATCTACTAATTAAAAGAGTAATTATGCCCCCTCAAAATAATAAGAACTACATAGGAAAGTGTAAGTAGTTCATCTGCCTCCTGAAATAGACAAAGTGTTAAGGAACTGTCTTCTGCATCATTAATTGGGCAAGTAAATAACAACCCTGCCTAGAGTATAGCAACTGATGATATGCAAGAGATCAGGGGCTAAAATAATTCCTGTAAATCAGCAGCAGTGTGATAGGAAATAAAGACAGATAACACATTATCACGAAGATAGTTTGATGTGACACCACCTTTTATTATCAGATATAGATGGCATTCTTCATTAGATGACAGAGAGCAATTATTGCTGTCTATAAACGAGTTTGAAAGGAAATAAAAAAACTTTCAGATATCCTCACACCAAAAATTTGAATAATTAATGAAAATACATGAAATAAAATCCTTTCCTTTACCTATCTCCACTTTCTCATTCTTTTCATCAATAACATTCATTTGTCCTTTAGCTCAAAAATCACTTCCTCAGAGAAAGCTTCTCTGACCTCTTAATCAAAATAAGCCCTAGTCATAAGTATTTTTTACCAGGATGTTTCCTACACAGTGAAAATAATTCCACTGTTTGTTTCTTACATCAATGGAAAATATGAGTGGGAAAGGAAAACACTGCACTGGAAGAGTGTGGAGTTATCTAAATTCATATTTAATTTGCATTTTCCCTAATAAAATAACTTTAACCAAATAAGGAGACTTGAAGATAAATGACAAAATAGGGATCCCTGGGTGGCGCAGCAGTTTGGCGCCTGCCTTTGGCCCAGGGCGCGATCCTGGAAACCCGGGATCGAGTCCCACACTGGGCTCCCAGTACATGGGGCCTGCTTCTCCCTCTGCCTGTGTCTCTGCCTCTCTCTCTCTCTCTCTCTGTCTGTCTCTCTCTGTGACTATCATAAATAAATAAAAATTTTAAAAAATGACAAAATAAAGACTAACTTTTTAATTTTACTTTTATAATTTAATAAGATAGTACATATGAAATAAGATTTACATAATAAATGTATATATTATATAAATAAAGCATATATACTTCTATAATAATTTCAGACTTGAATAATTAATAGCTGAGGATGGAGCACCCTAATGCAATGACATTTTCCCTCTTGTGGTAACTGACTGCATTAATATACTTTGACCAATATTAGTAAGCAGTTATCATATTAGCTAATGTTTGTTGAGTATTTGCTATTTGGCAGAGATTGTCTTTAATATTATACATAGATTATTTTATTTAAACTTGAAAACAACCTTATGAGGTTGATACTCTATTAGCCCCATTTTTGAGATGAAAAAACGAAGAATGTAGCTACTAGCCCGCATAGCCCGTAAGTGGCAGAGCCAGGATTTGAAAACCGTCATTTTAGCTCTAGAACCTACATTCTTAAATACTGAACTGTCACAACGCATGCCCTTCTAAGTGAGAGGCTGCACTGCATTATACAAGGACACATTGTAGGATCTGCGCAAACCTCACTTCAGAAATTATGACTGCTTGCCTATTTGTTACATAGTTCTCTGCATAATTTGAGTAGAGATGTAAAAACGTGTCTTTCAACATACAAAGAGTGGAAAGAAATGTTTTTATTGGATTTCAATCTCTGTCAATCTTTTTTGGGTAATAAAATTTGGGGAACATGCCTTCTCTATTTGTGCTTAGCTATAACCTGAGCTCTCCTGTTCTGCTGCCACAACCAAGTGAACTATAGTAAGACTGTGAGATTGTTCAGATAGTTGAAGGAATCCACCTATCTTCAGAGAGCATAGAGCAGCTGATATATTAAATAGCAGATCATAAAGCAGAATGACAGAAATAGTGTGATCTTTCTATCTCAACGAACTGAAATCTCCAGTTTGATGTAATGAAAGAGAAGAAGGAAGGAAGAGAGGGAAGGAAGGAGGAAGCAAATGACTTGCCAAAAAAAAAGGAAAGAGGCAGTCTTAGTTTTTGGAGAGGATGTAACTATTTATCCTTAGGGACAAATAAAGTGTCTAAAATTTCTGGTATTACTAGAAGGAAATGTCCATTGTCGAAAAGAGGGAACTACATGTATTTACAGAGATGAAAACAGAAATGTTCCCTTAATCCTAAGAATCGGGTATTTTCAATGTCAAAATTTCAAAATATGTCCTTATAGTTTTTTGTATGTGTATAAATGCCTGAATTTATTTGGGTAATGTGAACAATATGCAAGATTAGTTATCCTGTTAACTGCGTAAGATATTTTTTCTAATTACGAGTATATCCATATGCATTATTGAAAACAGGCACAATGAATACAATTATAATGAAATGTATATTTAAATATATTAACTGTAATTCTATTTCTGATAGTTAAGCAACATTAATGTTTCCTATTAATGTTTCGGCTAGTTTGAGTTATATATTCATTTTTACATTTTTATTATTTTATGATATATGTCAAACTATTATATTAGTTTCATTGAAATCATAATTATGAATTGTAGAAGTTTTCTGCCACTGCAAAGCAAATTACCGCAAAATAGCAGCTTAAAATAGCACCCATTTATTAGCTCATGGTTTTATAGATTAGAAGTTAGGGCAGATTCAACTGCACTTGCTGTCATTGAGGGTTTCACAAACTGCCATCATTGTTTGCCAGGTGAGGCTCCAGTCTGGGGCATCAGAGAAGAATCCACTTATCAAGTCTTTAAAGTGTTGGATAGGATTCACTCCTTACAAATGTAGGACTAGAGCACCTGTTTTCTTCTGTTAGTTTGGATTTGCTCTCAGCTTCTAGAGAGCTTTATTTTTGTCTTCCCTCTTGCCTAGCTCCGTATTCAGAGCCAGGACCAGCACAAGAGATCTTTCTTTTACATTGTATCTGATTTCCTCTGGGCAACCAGCTAAAAAAACTCTGCTTTACAGGACTCCTGTGATTGCATCAAGCCTACATAATCTCCCATTTAATTAACTAGAGGTCAGCTGATTTATGACCTTAATAATAGGTGCAACATTCCTTTTGTTGCATAACCTAACGCAATCATGAGTGCAATATCTCATCTTATTCACAGTCCTGGGGCTTAGGGCAGGAAATGTTGGGGTGGGGGGCAGGGAAGCCGTTTCACAATTCTGCCTACCAAAATACTGTCTGGGTACTTGACCGCTATGCTACTAGTACATCATCATTTATTTAAGCATTACCTTATTATTGAACGTTTATTTGACTATCCCAAATTTCAATTATTATTGAACGTTTATTTAACTATCCCAAATTTCAATATCATTAATAAATGTAATTAAGAACTGTAAACATCTTAGGATTCGACTACTGTTATTACCTTAGTATAAATTGTAGAAAGAAAATTACTTGATTCAAAAGGTACAAGCATAAAAAGATCATGATATACGTTCCTAAATCACTCCCTTTTATCCTACAGTGAAAAAAAATACTTTTTAGTTTTTGTTGTTTCTGGTATACTCCAAGTTCTACTCATTATATTTTGGACCATTCATTTATGTAAAAAACAGAAAAAAAATATCGTTCACTTTAATTAATAGTAAAAGTAAATGTATAGGAAGTAGTGTACCCATTCATAAGAGAAAGAAGGTCGGAACCCAACTGATACGGATAGAAACCCAGTTCCTCCACAGCTTAGTTCTGTGAGTCTGTTAACTTCAGTACACTTCAGTTTTCTCAGTTTCCTCAACTGTTAAAAGTAGGTGATATTAACCAGCTCATGAGGTTATTGAGATAAATAAATGTATGCAAAGAGAGTAAAATATAAATGTATGACAAATGAGTAAATATGAGTGAGCTGCATCTAGTTATATTTGATTAAATGGTCACTTATTTTCTTACGAACTATTTAATGTTCTTTTTCGTATCTTTTATATTGAGTGAAAAGTGGAGCCCTGGGTGTTGTATGTAAGTGATGAATCACTACATTCTACACCTAAACCTAATGTTACACTGTATGTTAACTAATTATAATTTAAATAAAAACTTGAGAAAAAAAAAGTGATGTTTAGGACTAAAAATAAAATGAGTTGATTTTTAATACATTTTGAGTTCTCAGATATTTTAATAAATATTAACTCATTATAAATAGAAATTCATTATTATGTAGTTGCATACTTTTTACAATGCCAAATATTTTATTGTAAACTAAAATATATTTATTTATTCATTACTTTTCCAAAAACATTTATAAAGAATAATAAAATTGTGCACAGAAATATTATATATTTTAATTAGTTGATTCACTTGGGCTTTTTGGTTTTATAATATCATTTTACATAAAGATATATTTGTGCCTCTCCAGTCGTTATCTACATGTTTCTTGTCTGTTTTCTCCCTATAGAATTCCCATTAATAATTGATTAAATTGCCTCAGTGTATTTTCTATTTCTCTGTCTCTAGTCTTCATTTTTAATACTTTACTTTTTTCTCTGAATAATATGAGGGTGTTTTAAGCTAATTTTATTCCATTAATATACTTTTCTGCAGCATCTACTCTGCTATTTACTGTTCTTATTGTTTTAAAAATATTTTGTTTTTTTCATGACTTCTTTTTTGGATTTAAATTCTATTCATGATTACCTTATTATATGTTATAAATTTAACATCAGTTTAAATCTTACTGGAAAGACACTTTAACCCTTTTGGAATCTATGATCTATTTTTTAAGAAAATCTATTTTATAGGATGACATTTTTACAGTAATTAAAAGCAGTGTATTCCTTTGAATTAGAGTTTCCATTAATGTCCAGTATTTTCTCTGAATACATCCTTAAAGATTGATGCCTAGACTAGCTCAGGATTCAGAGACTCTTTTGAGTCCTTACCTGAATCTTTTGATCCTGGAAAAAATTCGAAAGGAAATTTTTTATTCCCAGTGAATTTCTATGAGTGCCTTAGAGATCTAGCAGCCCAGGGAGGAGAGGCCAAAGGCAGTCCCAACACTGGGTATCACCTCAGAGAAGCAAAAATAGTGTGCTGAGATGGAATCTAGGAATTTCCTAACAAATAACTCCAGTCGTGGTTTTCTAAGAAATATTCAGCCAACTCTTAACTTAGAGGAAACCTCCCAGGATAGGCTCTCCATATAATTCAGAGTGGCCAGATGAAATACAGAACTTCCAGGTAAACTTGAATTCAGATAAACTGCAAACATTTTTAGTGTAAGTATATCCCACATATATTTAATACATATACTAAAAGCATTATTGGCTGTTTATCTGAAATTCCAATTAATTGGACATCCTGTATTTTTATTTGCTGAGTCTGGAGACTCTAAACACTGTGAAGGGCAGATAATATCTAGTTCCATGTTAGCTAACCCGTTTCATATACCACATTCATTCTTGTCATCTGTGCCAAGATAAGTCTTACTGAAATTCTGTCCAAAGTCACTGCCTTCTCATTCTTGACTTGCTGCTGCTTTTCAGATACAGAGATTTGTCAATGGGCTCTTACTTTGACACGGGGTTATACACACTTTTTCCGTAAAAAAGGTATCAGTTTCTGACCTTTGAACATTATTCTTGCCTACATTGTAGGGGTAATTCCTCATTTTGCCAATCACTGGTAATTTCAGTGGTGGTCTGGTGGTGAATCAAGGAAAAATCTATCTCAAATCCATTCAATAACATTTTACAAACATACCTTTACAGTTCCTCAAACTCTATCACTAATTCACCCAGACAACCTGCCATCTTCCCGTGGCCAGTAAACCAGGTTGATTAATATTTCCAAATGATTTTAACTGATAGATAATATTGAAATGTGCGGTTCAGAAAATTCTCTGAATTGGAGGGTATCGATGCTTTTTTTTTACATGATATCTCTTTATATTACATATTTTACCATGTGCTGGGAATTCTGTTAAAAAGTGGAAAGTACACACTGAAAATGTATTTTTCTCCCATAGCAAAAGTGCTCCATTACAGGAATACTCAGTTGAGCAAAAATCTAAAACAGCAAATATCAGCTAGCATGCACCATCTCACTGTGGCATCCACAGTCAGGAGGCAGAGAGCAATTTACAAGCAGCAGGTAACCATGCACAGCAGCACCATGGCATTACAACCAAGCTACCAAATGAAATCAGGGGGAGCTTTTTCCCATGAAATTGGGGGCAAGAGGCTATGCTTTGCTTGGTGTGGCTATTTCATTTCTGTGTATATTTACTCATTTGCTTTACATTTGTTGTGTGTTGGAGCCAGAAGTTTGCTCACATAAATGAGCGGTGGGACTTGACACTCTCTCAGGTTGCTGCTACTTCTAAATTTCTCCCTTGGGAAATTTCTTAGGCCAGTCTGGGTATCTGAACTTAGTTAACAATGTCCTAGAAATGGAAAATAAAAAGTTACAACCGTGGTTAAACCGAGAAAAAAAATAAGAAAAAAAAAAACCAACAACCTTTCTTTGTGTAAGTCATTCAGGATGTATAGACATAGAGAACTAAGGAAATAGGTCATTGTTTTGGAGAGGAGTCCTTTCATGTCACTCATTCTCAAATATATGGCAACAGATTAAAAAAAAAACAGATAAAATCTTTCTGAGCTACTTCTAATTCTAAAGCCAACTCTTAACATTTCTTTTCTATCATCTGAAAGTCAATTTTTATATATTTTGATATTTTGCAGTGCTATCTTTTTTATAGGATCCTAAAATCTTTGTTTTGCTGGCAGATAATTTACTTATGTCATTTTCATTGTCACGTGTTAAAGATAGAATGGTTGGATGTTCCCACGTTTTTGAATGAGATAGAATAAAATATGAGATGGGAAGTCATGGGTAACACAGAACTGTGGTTAAAAACCTATGTCTTCATCACCCCAATTCAGATTCTGGCATCATACACATATTATCTACCCACATATAAACAAAAATTTCATAATATTATGTTACTTAATTGAAAAATAGGAATATATAGTACGTTATTTCCCTCCATCTGTAAGTCACGAAAATATATACACTAGACTATGGTAACTGATCTATGTACTTTCCTTTTTAAAATTTTATTTTTATAGTCCCTCTTGCTTTCATCCCACCTTTTTCCTATGTGTTAATATTGGAGATTAAGTCAAACAATTCCTAATATACATTAATATATCTTTGCTTTGAAAATAACAATTTTGCCTCCCAAAAAATACATTCTCCACCTGTTACTATAGACTCTATATGAGAGAATTTGAAAAATGTGTTTTTAAAGTTGTTTTTATTGTATTGTATTTTAATTTAAGTATAGTCAACACAACATGTTATATTAGTTTCAGGTGTACAATATAATGATTCAACAATCCATACATCACCCAGTGCTCATCACAAAAAAGTACACTCCTTAATCCCCATCACCTATTTCACCTATTTGCCCACCTAACTCACCTCTGCTAACCGTAAAGTTTGCTCTTTATCATTAGGAGTCTATTTCTTGGTTTCTCTCTCTCTCTCTCTCTCTCTCTCTCTCTCTTTCCTATGTTTGTTTCTTTTGTTTTTTAAATTCCACATATAAATTAAATCATATGGTATTTGTCCTTCTCTGATTAACTTATTCTTGTTTTACTTAGCATAATAGTCTCTAACTCCATTCATGTCATTGCAAATGGCAAGATTTCATTACTTTTTATGGCTAATATTCCATTACATACACACACGCAAACATGGTATATGTGTATCATTTCTTCTTTACCAATTCATCTGTCAGTGGACACATGGATTGCTTCAATCTCTTAGCTATTGCAGTAATGCTACAGTAAACATATGGATGCATATATCTTTTTTTATTTTTTTTAAATTTATTTATGATAGTCACACACACACACAGACAACACACAGAGAGAGAGAGAGGAGAGGCAGAGACACAGGCAGAGGGAGAAGCAGGCTCCATGCACCGGGAGCCCGACGTGGGATTCGATCCCGGGTCTCCAGGATCGCGCCCTGGGCCAAAGGCAGATGCCAAACCACTGCGCCACCCAGGGATCCCTGCATATATCTTTTTGAATCAGTGTTTTCATATTCTTTAGGTAAATTCCCAGTAGTAGAATTACTGTTTCATATAGCAAATTCATTGTTAATTTTTTGAGGAAACTCCATACTGTTTTTCAGAGTGGCTGGACCAGTTTGCATTCCCATCAACAGTTCATGAGGGTTCCTTTTTCTCTACATCCTCACCAATGTTTATTGTTTCCTATGTTTTTGATCTTAGCATTCTGACAGGTGTGAGGTGGTATCTTATTGCAGTTTTGATTTACATTTCCCTGATGATTACTAATGTTGAGCATGTTTTCATGTGTCTGTTGGCCATCTGGATGTCTTCTTTGGCAAAATGTCTGTTCATGTCTTCTGCCCATTTTTAATTTTTTTTTTTGTGTGTGTGGGGGAGTGTTGGTGTTGAGTTATATTAGTTCTTTTTTTTAAATTTATTTATGATAGTCAGAGAGAGAGAGAGAGAGAGAGAGAGAGAGAGAGGCAGAGACACAGGCAGAGGGAGAAGCAGGCTCCATGCATCGGGAGCCCGACGTGGGATTTGATCCCGTGTCTCCAGGATCGCGCCCTGGGCCAAAGGCAGGCGCCAAACCGCTGCGCCACCCAGGGATCCCTTTTTTTTTTTTTTAATTTATTTATGATAGTCACAGAGAGAGAGAGAGAGAGAGTTCTTTTTATATTTTGGATACTATCAGATTTGTTATTTGCAAATATCTTCTTCCATTCTGTAGGTTGCCTTTTAGTTTTGCTGATTGTTTCCTTTGCTGTGCAGGAGCTTTTTATTTTGATGTAGGCCCAATACTTTATTTTTGTTTTTATTTCCCTTGCCTCAGGAGACTTATCTAGAAAAATGTTGCTACAGCTGATGTCAGAGAAGAGAAATTACCGCCTGTGTTCTCATATGACATGCAGTATTTAAAGTGTGGGATTTTATAGTTTTCCAGTGATTTGTTTAGTCACCATGATGCACTATCGTATGCCTTAAAGAAGAGATAATTTCTTGTGTTTCAAAATCACAACCTTCCTTCCCCCAAGGTTCGAAAAAAATAGTTCTGATATCTTAAAATTCTTGGAATGTCATAAGACAAATGTACTACAGATTTTCATCCTTTCTAAGGACCATCTCAGAATAATTCACCTTCCCTCTTGCATGATAATTACTAAGATTGCTAAGCATCACAATCATGTTCACTTGGATGAGAGAATGAGTGGTAATTAGGATCTCAGACTATGGGGAGATTCTATGCCTTGAATGTGATTTGTAGCTGATAAAGTGAATAAGGAAAAAGTGACAAGCTGGACTTTAAACAAGAGCTTATTCAGAACAGATTTATAAAGTCAAACCTTATAAATTCCTAACACAATGGGAAGCTTAATAATACAAACACTTGGCCTACCTCTTATCTTAAATACATTATTTTTGAGATAAATTATTTTAGTTCATGATTGAGGAAGAGATAAAGTTTTAGTGGTCTAAAAGAAATTCTAGAATTAGAATTTCAAAGAATAGAGCTGTGACTTTATAATTTTTCTTGGGGTTCACAGGCTTGCCCCAGTTACCAATAACCATGTCAGCACTTACAGGATGACCCTCTCTTTCTTATTTCCCCTTCTTCTACATATGCACTGTAACCTAGAAGTTTAACGCTGCTCATCTGCCCAGTGGATGGTAAGGTAGATAAATTTAGCCTCCTTGCTTTGTGCCTGTCTGAGTAGTTTCTCTTCCATTTAACAAAGGACCATTTTTGTGTTATTGAGTCAATATTTGATGAGTCCTTCCAAAGGATTGACAAGGTGGAGAACACTGTCACCCACTGCAATCCCTTCCCCTTTGCTCACTTAAGTCTTTAGCAGTGATTTTATTAGGCATTAAACCATTCTATTCAGTTATCCAAACTTCAACTTTAACTTCATATCCAGAAATTGTGATAAAAACTTCCCACGTTGCCTCCTCAGTTAAGATCTTCAACCAGATTGAACTTGTTCACTTCAGCGTTTATAGCACTGAACTCATTATTGCCCTGCTACTTCAGCAGAGTCATTCACTCATCCTTGGCTTTGTGTTTATTTTTTCTTCTCAAAAGTCATTCAACTTTTCTCTTCTTAAACTATATTAAAAAATTCTTCTCATGATCAGTCCACATAGATCAAGCAAACTCTGACTTTTCCTGGTGCTTTTAGTTCATCTCTTCTCTATGTACCAGCTGCATTCTGTGAAGGTTACCCTGCTGTATGACATTTGTTCTGTTCACTTCTCTGACTCCCCACTAGACAGTTGATGTCTGGAGAAAGAGTCTGTCTTTGCCTTATTCATCTTTGTATCCATTGTGCCCTCTGCTTAGCCTATAAGAAGTGCTCCGTAAAAGAGTGAAAGAAAGAAAGAGAAGAAAAAGAAAGAAAGAAAGAAAGAAAGAAAGAAAGAAAGAAAGAAGAAAGAAAGAAAAGAAAAGAAGAAAGAAAGAGAAAGAAAGAAAGAAAGAAAGAAAGAAAGAAAGAAAGAAAGAAAAAGAAAGTTTTTATTCACCCTCTCTCTTTTCTCATAGTTTATATATATGGAACATGGAAGACTTGGAAATAAGTGAAAAAGCCAAGACATTGAGTTAATGTTCTACTTGTGATAAACCAGCGTTTAGTGACTTCCAGTTGAGTAACCTTTCTGTCATACTATTCTATTATACATATCACTGACTTCTCATCAAGCAGTGTGCTGGCTTTAAATTTATAGTATTTTACTAAATGTTCACACATAATGAACAAGATATTAATACCTTATTATCATATGCAGCCACTGAGGCTTGAAGAGGTGGAGTAACTTACATGAAATAGCCCCTAGTTAGTAGAAAACCTGTGATTTCAAACACAACCTTTCTGATCCTAAATCTTAGTCGCAGTTTTTCTTTTTTTTTTTTTTTTTTTGAAAGATTTTACTTATTTATTCATGAGAGACATAGAATGAGAGAGAGGCAGAGGAAGAAGCAGGTTCACCATGGGGAACCTGATGTGGGACTCGATCCCAGGACCCCAGGATCATGACCTGACCCAAAGGCGTCTGCTCAACCACTGAGCCACTCAGGTGCCCCAGTCACTGCTTTATACTGCCACCCCAAAAGAAAATCTATCACTTTTAATGATCATTTGTTATTTTTTTGTCATACTTTCTGCTTTTTATTCACAGATAATGCTGGAAGGGTGGCACAGGTAACTAAAAACTTGTGTATATATGTATGTATTACAGTAAGGTTTATCTCACTGACCACATGATAGGTATTACTTCCTATGTGTATCATGATTTTTACATGCAAAACTTATTGAAAATGGAAGTATACTTTTCTTTCTTTAAAATAGTCTGTCAACTATGAAAAATCAGTTTTTATCAATTTTATGGTAAGCTTGCTCAAGTGAGAAAGCTTCATGCTTAGGCATTTCAGTGCATAAGTTACTATGTGTGCTGTCATTTTCAATGATATCAATAATTTTTTATTGCTAGTGAAGTAGCACACAAGTAGCTTTTGGATAATAATAGTATTTTTAGGCAATATTCCAATATACATCTTTTCAAACTGAGCATTACTAGTACATTGTAACACATCACAATGTCTTCACTGCTTTGGTTCTATGAACTAGTGTGCATACTTCTTTCATTTATTTGCCCTTCCCTTGCTGCTACTGTTGCTCATAAGGAAAAGTTTCCAACTCAGTTGCTTTTCTCTTTAAAAGCTTCTTTGTTGTGGATTATAGTAAATGATTTAGCTAGTTGGCTATATGCTTGGTGGAGCATCCTCAGGCTTATTTTCACAGCTAAGCAAGATTTTGCTAGATGGTCTTTGAATTCAAAGACTGCTTTTGGCAACTCCAGGAAGAATAGTGCTGATTATTTAGAAAATTGTAGCTTTATAAATGGCCACTCTCCAGTGGCAGGAAATTAATGGCAGATGAGTGGTAAGTAGGTCCATTTCATTTTATTCACAACCTGCATGTATTTTAAGGAAATGGTTATAGCCTGGAAGAAGAAAACAAGGGAAAGTTTTTAAGAAGAAGGAAAGTTTAATTGGAAGATTGAAAAACAAAAGTATCATGTACAAGTGTCTTAAATTATTTTAAGTAATCTAATTGTATTGTTTTCTTAGAGAAACAAAATTGGAAGTAGGCTACTAAGCAGGCCTCCATGGGCAGGAAGCAAAAGCAAGAAATACACCTGCGTTGTGTTAGCCACTGGAGCTTGGGTTTTATTTATTACTTTAGCATAATAAAGTTTTAAAGAGTTATCAGATGCTGATAATAATAATAAAATTGGGATTTCTTTTTTGAGCAACATTCTAATGGCTGAGATGGGACATTTTCTTTTTCTTTTTTGAAATGGGACATTTTCAAGCATTAAGTTAGTCTATGGGACTGAGACTTAACCAGAACAAAAAAAATGGGGGTAAGGCCATATCTTGTTTTCATTTGCATTTTATTTTGTTTCATCTAAAAGGCCTTGAAGAATAAATTTCTTCCGAATTTGTTTTAGTTTTATATCATTTCTAGATTTATATCTAAACATTTCTGATTGAGGTTGTTTTATCTAATCAGCATATAGTTCTACATAAAAACAGACCAAAATCTATGTCTTACCCATCTAAGATACGGACTGCCAATAGTTGAGATGGATTGTCGAAACTCTCCATAAGGGTGTGTAATTGATTTGATGCAGAATTTACACCGATATAGAGACCTCGAAGGGAAGTGTAAAACCACATTGATCTAGATCTATAGCTTTGAATACTGGCCAGCATGAAAACCATGTCCATTGTATTCTATGAGTAAGTCTTTATTACAAAGGTTGAGTGAATTGTAATGAATCGGGACAATGAAATTAGTTAGAAGGTCTGTGTAAAGTTATTACCTTAAGCCTTTGGGGTCTGAATCAATAGTCCTTTGCTCAATCATAACTGAAGTCAATGAAATGAATTCCCCCAGAAAGCTACAGAATTGAGCATAAGACATTAACATTGGGACCATTTTAGCCGCTAGCTAACAAGGTAATGTTTTAGAAAGAGAAAGATGATTTATCACAACTGCATGAAAATTTCTGAATCAGTTAGGTGACATTATACAGCCTCTGCTCCCTTGCTGGTGCATTGATTAAGTAAGATAACTTAAAGCTGTGGGTTGTCGTGTTGGAGGCACAGTCCAATATTATCTTAATTATCCCTCATTACGAATGTTGCTAAGCTAAGGCTAGAATGTGCCAGAGTTGTGAGGATGGCATTAAATAATCCATCACCTCTATAATCAGGCAAAGGATAAGTTTCAACACAGTAGGTAAGACAAGAGCTTTCTTTTTCATTTTAAATTGAATAAAAACAAAATGCTTTCTGAGTATATACAGCTCACAGGAACAGTCCTTTTATACATTCATTTCTTCAGTTATGAATGTCATTTTCTAAGGCATAGTTTATATAATTTTTTCCTTGTGTACCTTTATTGCAAAAGAACTGAGTTTACTTTAAGATCTGTAAATATACTGTTGTTTTAGAAAATAGAGCCTTGATTCCATTTAATTCACTATTCACATAAATTTTACTACAAACATCTGCACTACAAAAATTAATTCACTATAACATCAATTTTATTTAATTCATCAGTGAATGGCTATTCAGACAAGAGAGATAATGGGTTAGCTAGTGAAGTTTCTCTCTCCCCAACAAATGTGTCATTCAAAACGCACACTGTTTTGTCAGTATTAAACCAATGCTTATACAATTAATTATTTTTTTCTTTTTTGAAGGACTAGCTTTCAAAAATATTTTTTTTCTAAATTGCTTGCTATAGAACGAAAAAACACTATACAGATATCTAGTTTTTAAGTCTTTCTTTAGTAAAACAAACACTTTGGATCAGATGTTCTGTCTTTTGTATATTATTTTCTGAAATCTCTGAGCCTTGTAGTAAAATTTTATAGAATTTCCTAAGGTGGTCTACTCCAAAACAAACTCATGGTCATTTCAAATGAAACCTCGCTCCTTTGAAAATAATTTTAATCATCAAAGGACTTTTTTCCTGACATATTTGGAAATTGTAAAATATTTCGAAAACTATTTCTATGTTTATTTTCCTATTGCCTCTCAGTAGGTTTTCTTCCACAGATTTAAGAAAAACTATCAGGCATTAATCCTTTTCCCCTCTTTATACACTCATATTTCTTTCTTCTCACAGAAGATTAGGTAAGTCTTCTTTATCCAAATGTCCTGTGCTTACTTTACTATCAGTCTTTGCTCTCCCATATTCTTCAAGAGTCTACAGCACTGTCAGTCTTTCGAGTATGCATAGGTACCTTTCTTTTGGAATGAATAAAATGAGAACAATAAGATAAAACACTTAATCAGCTTTAAAGTTATTTAGTATATTGTTTACATTTTTTATGCCCAAACTCTTTAATTAGTGTCCTGTAACTTGCTTCTCACTATTGATTCAGTATTTTGTGTTTTAGGTTCTATTGAAATTGTATTATGCGGATCACCATGGGTTTCCTAATTCTCAAGTATATTTTCCTCAGTTCTCATATTAAAGATATTGGCAACTCATTACTCTTAGTCACCTTTCTTTAAAAAACAGTTTCTCTCTTTTTGGCTTCTGTGTCATAACTCTGCAGTCCATATCATGGCTTTATTTCTGGCCTCTTTGTATAACTATCTTATGAAAAAGTTTGCTTTTCCTCTCATTGTTAGGGTTTTAATGAGCAATTTAATTTATCCATCCAACACATGATTATTGAATGTCTGTCAAATACATAGATACACCATGAATGAATGTTGAAGTTGTCAAATGCTTCTTCTGCATTTATTGAGATGATCATGTGCTTTTTCTTTAGGCTGTTGATAACAATAAATTGTATTGGTTGCTTTTTAAGTGTTGAACCAGTATACAATACTGGAATACATCTGACTGGTCATGATTAAGTTTCATTTCTGTGTATTACTGAATATATATTTTGCTAATATTTGGCCAATTATTTTGTGTTCATACTCATGAGGAATAGTAATCCGCAGTTTACCTCTCTTGTAATGTCTTGACTCCTTTGTATATTCAAATATTACTGGATTCATACAATGAATTGGGAAGTGTTCTTTTTTCTTTTTTCAGAAAGAGGTAGTATTGTTTTGTTTTTTTCTTTCTTAAATATTTGATAGAATTTTCCCAGGAAACCACTTGGGTCTGATGTATTATTTGTTGAAAAGTTATAATTACAATTTTGCTTTCTTTAATGAGGTTGTTATTTTTCCTCAACTTTATTGAAGCATAATTGATTAAAGTTGTATGTATTTAAGATGTATGCTATGACTCTTTTTAAGATTTTATTTATTCATGAGAGGCAGAGACGTAGGCAGAGGGAGAAGCAGGCTTCTTGGGGGGATCCTGATGTGAAACTCGATTCCAGGACCTAGGATCACGACCTGAGCCAAAAGTAGATGCTCAACCACTGAGCTACCCAGGTGCCTGATATGATCCACACATGCAAACACACACACACACACACACACACACACACACATTGTGAAACATTTACCATAATCAAGCTAATTAAAATATCCATTAACTCACATAATTGTCTTTAAAATGAGAACAACTAAGATCTACTATCTTAGCAAATTTCAGGTGTACAATACAGTATTTTAACTATGGTAGCCATGCTGTGAATCAAATCTCTCAAACCTCTTTATTGTGCATACCTGAAACTTTGTACCCTTTATTCAGTATTTCCCATTTCTCCCATCCCCAGCCCTTGGTAACAACCATTCTACCCTCTGCTTCTAAGAAATGGATTATTTTAGATTGCACATATAAGTTAGATCATGTAGTATTTGTCTCTCTTTGTCCAGTTTATTTCACTGGGCATAGTGGCCTCCAATTCTATCCATTTTGTTACAATATATAATGGAATATTATTCAGCCTTAAAACAATCTTGATATATATCAATATTATATATATATGTCACATTTTCTTTATCCATTTCTATGTTGACAGATAAAGGTTGTTTCTATATCTTGGTTATTGATCATATAAGGATATTTTTGGCTTTGAATATAATATACATTTATAACATACACACATGCTGGCACACACACACATTTACCCTGAACTTCAGAAAAATAGTCTCAGGACTATTATTAAGTAGAAAAATACTAATGCTTATCAAGTGGCTATAGCGGTGTCTAATAAGAACTAGATAGATATATGGTATTTTTTTAATAGCAGAAGTATCCATACATCTATATTTTAAAGTAGTATAAAGAATTAAGGGCATATAGAAGTAGTGGCAGTTAACACACATTTAGATAAAATAGGAAATAGTGAATGAATAAGCAGGAGTTGAATGCAACTGGTAAGCTTTTTTACTGTCCCTCCTCAGTACTTTATTCCGTTTTCTTCTTGGTACAATCACTGATATCTGATATTTTTCTACTTTTATTGGTTATTCCTACCATACTGGTGTTTCTATATTTTTTTTTGTTTTCCCTGTTATTTATGCTTGGAATGTTTTAGACATTTTAGTAATAAGTTTATTGCAAAACATTCAACTATTTTTGTAGATGTTTTTAATTATTTAAAATATGATTTGGTCTTGAACAACAATAACAAACCTGTCTATTGACCATTTAGAGTAGTAAGTTAAGCAAAAACTCTTCTGCATTTAAAGCAGTACCTGACAGTTTCTCAAATTATTAACTACATATTTTCCATGTCACAACCTAAGGAGGAGGTTTTGTCATTTGTCACTTAGCACAGTCATTCTAGTTGTAGGCTGTTTCTGACATGACGATGACTTGAAGTGACAAAGCTATCTGATACACTGATGTCAATCAGCATCATTATAGGATCTGTCTAGATCTGAAATTTATACAGCACTAGTTCAAGGAAGTACTTTTTTTTCATAATGTGATGGAAACTAGTCTAGCATGGCTGGAAGGGATCTTGCCAAGCAAAATGATTGCCACTCTGCAGGTTTCAGTTTTCCCTTGCTATACTAAACATCAGTTCCCTTTGTGGTGGTCATATTCTGACTTGTAAAACAACCACACACCTCTGAGTATTGTGATTCTTTCATTTATGTTTTAGTTCACAATATTAACTTTAGGAAAATTAAAAATTATGAAAAATGTAAAAGAAAAAGAAAATTCCATAATTTAGAGACATCGCTAACATGTTACAATCCAACTCATTATCCATGTTATTCATTAGAACTTGTGTTGGTCAGAAATGGGACTCACTTAGGCCGACTTGTGGAAAGTGAGAACAGTCTTCCAGGTGCTTAGGGCAACTAGTTCTCTGTCACTGAACACCTGTCAAAATTCTTTACTGTCACATAGATTTTGGTGGAAATGAGGCTGCTGATGGAGCCCAGGAACATTGGTCTGGGACAGATTTGAGTCTCAGCTCTGTCACCAACTACAATTGTGTCCTGGGGCAAATTATTTAAAATGTCTTAATTTCTGTTTCTTCAAAGGGCAAAATGGCCTTAATAAAGTCCTAACACATCAGTTTGTCATGATTACATAAAAACATAAATATAAAATGGTCTATAACCCTGAACTGTTATTATTACTAATATTACGATTATTCCATGTTTTGATTTTTCTCTTTGGAAGAAAAAAACATTTTAACATGCAAAAACTACACAAAATAATCTTACTCTTGCCTGCTCTGATGCATTATATTATTTTCAATTTCATACCCTTTTATTTCAATTAAAATTTTCTAATGATGACCCACAAAATTTATTCCACACGTTAATGTCTGATAATCCATGATTTGGCAAGTAGTGTCTTGGGGGGAAAATGCGTTTTGTACTAGGGGATAATAATTGGGAACCTGTCTGGGAAATAAAGCATCAAGAGAAAGAAGAGCAGTTAACTTTTCAGGTATTTAGAGATAAATGATAATGGCACTGGCAGTAACCACAGGTCATTGTAATGGGTACAGTTATAAAAAGGTAGGAGGTGCCTGCAATGATGACAACCCATTATGCATCAGGACCAGCATCAACAGAGAAGGCCATTAAGAGTAATGAACATGGAAATTCTACACCACGTAAAAGCAGTTCTGATAATAAGTGAACATCTGAGAATCTTTCCCTGACTTTTCAGGCATTCCTACAGACATAATGAGGCTACTATGCAAACGCTACACTATTTGCCACTCACGTTGATGGAAACTTGTGCTATTGGAATTTATCCTATAAATTTAAAATCCCTACTATGTACTATATTATGTTAGGAATTTAATGTATTTAACATACCAGTGGAGAAGGTTGGTTGAACACACACACGTGCACTCGCATATATCTGGGTGGCTGGTATTTTTCTTTATTTTGCAGTTAGCAATAACGGTAAACATTTCCCATATAATCAGATATTATTGTATATTTTGGTAACATATTTATGTAAATATAATGTATTTATTCAAATACTATTTATTTTCTATTTTTTATGCTAATACAATGAAAAGGGTAATATGTCCTTTTCTGGAGATAAAATTTTGTGCAAAATAAAGGTGATTTTATTCTAAGAATAACAGCCTAAAAACAATTGCAGAGTCAATTGAAAATAAGGTTTTGATAATTTTTGAAGTGCATTTTTCTCCCTAAACTTTATGTCCTCATTTAAATAAGATGTTTTCTTTATTCATTCATATAATTAAGGCGAGTGTACAAATTCCACGTACATATTGGGCATCATATGCATATACAAAGGAAAAAGGAGGGGATGGATGGAGGGAGGGAGAGTAACAGAAAAGGAGGGCAGGAGGAAAGCAGTGAGGATTTGTCCCATGGATAATTACTAAAGTACATATATCTCTTGGGCAGTTGCAATCTTAGTGCAGCTGAACAAGATACTTTGCAATGATCATCTGAAAATGCTATTTAAGTTAATTGCTCACATTTTTAACGTTGAAATATTTAATGGGACATTTGAAATAAACTTTCAACATATTTTTTACTTTTATATAGTTACATTATTTTGCTTAATGTTCATTAGATGAAAATTGTCACTTACTGGCAGTAAAGTTTCCAACTTGCTTTTTAGTTATATAGGGCCCCAAATAAAGAGCTATGCTAATTCAACTAGAATAACCTGATTATGATAGGATTCAGAATGGGAAAAAAAAAAACTGGTTTCAACTGCTTTGTATATCTATATACAGAATGTAGGTCTTTCTTCTTCAGCACTACCCTTAGAGAAAGCTCTCAATTTAAAAAGAGTTAAGCATCTTCAGAAAAATTTATTTTAACCTTCACTAAAATCAAATTAGTTCTAAGATAATTTTTACCATGATTTAGATATTCTTATTAGAAGTGTATCCAACCATCAATATATCTATTATATTTCTTATATTCAAATGCCGACAACTTCAGCAGCAAGGAATAAAAATGACTTATTTTAGTTTGATTATATCAATCAATAAAGTCAAGATTCTGATGAAAAGCTTACTGTACATCTCAAACTTTGGAATACTTCTTATGAAGAAGTATTAGGCAGGCACCTACACCCATGACATTTTATCAGGCAGTCACTGCTGAAAACCTTTCCCATCAATAGAGCAAATGTCCAAAATAGCTCCCCACAAAATTTCAAAAATCATCAGCTTCAAATCTTGATATTAGTAGATTAATTCCAGGTTTGTTTCCAGTTCATAACGACTTGCCATAGCTCTAGTATTTGCAGTAATATAAAGTAGCCAGCAACTTCACGGATCTTTATCAGTTTATTTAGGCAAGTTAGAGTGAATGTCTCTTTTTTTCACTACTATTATGAGCTGTTCAATGAAGCAGAATGGTAATGAACTATGAATGTAAAATCAAATACGAATGACTCTTATTGATTAAAAACAAAACTGAGGCACTGGAAACAAAATGTAAGTTAATAAAACAATATTACAAAATTGAATATGTAAAACCATGTCATCAAGAGCCTAAGGGGGTGTCCCAGGCTAGAAACCTCCTAACTGTGCTGTTGGGAAGTGATTTTTTTAGGCCTTAGAATATTGCTGCATCTGGGCAGAAGTGTCACTCTTCTCTATAATCTGTAACTTGAAATTAATTATTCATTTTGTCTCTATGTGTATCTTATGCTACTGTGGTAATAGAGTGGCTCTTTACTGTGGTAAATGAGCCATTAAAATGAAGCTTCAAATTACAGATCTAGCAGTTTCATCTAAATTTTTTTCATACCCAAGTTTTTATTGTATAATATGAATACACATATGAAAGTCATGGGATGCAGTAAAATGAACGCTTGTGAACCACCACAACATCTGAGAACTAGATATCTCCATCACCTTGAAGCTGCTTGTGTGTTTCATGTCATCATCTTGCCTCTTTTGTAAACTTTGTCTTTAACAGTTCTTTACTTATATATATATATATATTTTTTAAAGATTTTATTTATTCAGAGAGAGAGAGAGAGGCAGAGACACAGGCAGAGGGAGAAGCAGGCTCCATGCAGGGAACCCGACATGGGACTCGATCCTGGGTCTCCAGGATCACAGCCAGGGCTGCAGGCTTCGCTAAACTGCTGAGCCCCCGGGCTACCCTTTACTTATATTTTTAATTTGATCTAATTTCAACTTGCAGAATATTTCACCGAGGCTTACAGGAAATTCTCATATACTCTTGAACCAGCTTCATCTATTATTTATATTTTATCCTTTTTGTTGTATTGGTTAATCTGTCCATAGATATTTACATATATGCACATATTCTAAATAAATCATTTAAGAGTCAAGTAAAGATAATATGTATGCTCTTTAACCCTAAATACTCAGTGTCTCTTACTTAGGAACAAGTGCATTTTCTTACATACTGAGCAGTTATCAAAATCAGAAAACTGTATCGAAACAACACTATTATTTAATTACTCTTATAATTTCTATTATTTAGTATTCCACATTCAAATGCCATCATATGTCCCAATAATGGCCTTTATAGTAACTTTTTCCCTCCAGTCATGGATTAAATTCAATATAACTTTTAATATGGCACAGCATAAAAAATACAGTCATTGATATTGAAATAGGAATGTGAGGTGATGGATGGTAGTTACACTTCTGGTGAACATAGCAAAATGTTTAAACTTGCCAAATCACTATGTTGTACACCTGTAATTAATGTAACATTGTGTGTCAACTACACTCTAATAAAAAAAAGTCGAAGATCACTCTGTATATATTTAATCATTTGGTTTGCAGTAATCTGGAACAGTTTTTTAGCCTTGCTTTGTGAGTTTTTTGCAGTATAGGACAGCTATTTTGTATGACGTCTCTCAATTTAAGGTTCATCTTGATAGAATCAAGTAATACACATTTTTATTAGGAATATCACAAAAGTGATGCGTGCCTCTCAGTGCATCATATCAAGAGGCATACAGTAATAGTTTATTGCAGTGCTATGTTTTAATATTTAAGATTGTGCCCATCAGGGTTTTTGCCTATATGGTTACTTTTATCCTTTTAGTTAATAAATATTTAGGAGGAAGTAATTTTGAGAACCTTCAATACCTTGTTTCTCACTGTAGCTTCACAGCATCCATTGATGTTTTTATAACTCCTTCAAACCCCCTATGTTTATTATTTAGGGTTTTACTATAAGAAAGAATATTCTTTTTTTTCTCCACTATGTATTTCTTTATTTATATACAGTGACCTTACATGTTCTTACTTAATTCAGTGATAATCCACAAATTATCATTATTTTGATGCTCAAATTCTCACAAAATTGGCAACCGAGAGCCACTTTAAACTAGCACCTGTATTCTATTGCCATGTTACCTTCATATTTTGAGAACTGTCTTGCTTTCTGGAACACAATGTTTTAGGCTCATTTTCTACATTTTCTGACTCAGCCTTGAAATCAGTATTTCTTCCAAGGACCCCTAGATTCTTTCCATGAAGGTTGATAATTAGAGACTGAAATCTGAAAACTAGGTTTACTCATTGTTACTCATGTGACATTATTTTTCGTCTGTCTTAAAAGACAAAACTGAGATGTCTCTATCTCTCTCTCTCTCTGACTCCCCCTCCCCATTTCTCTCTGTCTTTCCCCCGACACACACACAACTTTTTACTGACGCTTCCATATCCAATCCAACAGCACAGAATACATTCTAGATTTCCCCATTGCATAGTCAAAACTTCCTTCCCTGACAGCAAGTAACCTGGAGTTCTCTGTTCTCAATAAATTTACTCATTGCTCAAGACCAGGTTACACAGAAGGTAGTTTCAGAATAGGCATTTATATTTAACCATAGAAATGGGTAAAATGAATCCATGAGCTAATGTTCAATATTTGTTTTCAAATCTTTGTTAGATACATTTTGCACCAAGAGCAATGAAAAAGTATTAATCTCACACTCAGTGAATTTTCACAAATGCATGTAAGCATGTAACCCACGTCCCTTTTAAGATATGAGAATGTTTATAAGTTTTCCTGGTCAGTTTCCATATAAAGGGAACTGCTATTTTTTTTTAACCAAGCTTAGTTGTGTTTCAGATTTTGATATAAATAGAAACATAACACAGGTACTCTTTTATGTCTGATTTTTTTTTAATCTGGAGATTTATCCAGGTTGTTACATCTATTGGTAAATTAGTTCATTGTATTGCTGAGTATGAATATACTAAGATTGCTCTACCAAATCTGTTGGTTGCTTTTGGTTGACTCCAGTTTGAGGCTCTTATAAAAATACAGTAGTAATGTTCATTCTAGTGCTAGGCTTTGTGTGGACAGTGAAGAATCTCTATGAGTGAGCACTTTGTGTGTGTTGCTGAATTTTTGCATATCTTCCACGTGGAAATCAATACAAATATTTTGGCCATTTGATAATTTTTACCATTGAGTTGTAGAAATTTAAAATATATATTCTAGATACATGTTAGTTTTCATATATAGTATAATACATGTATTTTTCCAAAATATTTTATCCTGGTCTGTGGATTACTTATAATTTTTAGACATTATGTTTGATAAGGAAAATGTTTTTTAATCTTTTTACTGAGATATGATTGACATAAAAACTCTAGGTATTTATGTATACAACTTGATATATTTGGATATAAGTATACAGCATGAAATCAGCACTGCAATCAGTGCCATAAATTTATTCATTATCTCTAAGTTTTATCCTACCCTGTTGTTTTTATTTTTCATATTGTTTTGTTTTGTTTTCATTGTGCTGAGGCCACTTAATGTAAGATCTACCTCCTTAGCAAATTTTTAAGTATGCAATACAGTATTATTATTGTATTACTGTAGTATTATAGTATTATTAAGTATGCAATACAGTATTACAGGTCTTATGTTTTATAGCAGATCTCCAGAAATTAGAGATTGGATATTAACCCAAATCAGATTTATGGTCTGCAAATATTTTCTTTTATGACATAGGTTGCTTTTTTACTCTGTTGATTATTCTTTTGCCATGTAAAAGCTTTTCAGTTCTATTTTTGCTTCTCTAAACTACACTATTGGCATCATATCGAAGAAATCATTGCCCAGTCCAATATCTAGAAGATGTTTTCTTCTAAAATTTTATTGTTTCAGATTTCACATTTAAGTCTTTGATCCATATTGATTCTTGTGTATGTTGTGAAATAAGTGTCCAATGTCATTCTTTTGCATGTAAATATTTCCCCAGCACCATTTATTCAAGAAACTATCTTTTCCCCATTGTGTAATTTTGGCACCCTTGTTGAAAATCACTTGACCAATGTGTGAGTTATTTATGACCTCTCTATTCTGTTCCATTGATCTATATATCTGATTTTACCCCAGTATCATGCTTTTTTGATTACTGTATCTTTGAAGAATGTTTTGAAGTCAGAGAGTGTGATAGCCCCAGGTTGTTCTTGCTAAAAATTGCTTTTGCTAGTCAGATTTTTGTTTGTTTTGTGGTACCAAAAGAATTTTAGAATTATTTTTTTTCTATTTCTGTAAAATTACTGATGGAATTTTGATAGAGATTGTATTTAACCTATATATTGCTTATATCTATATATTGTTTTGGGGAGTATGGACATTTAACTATATTAATTCTTCCAGTCTATGAACACAGGATGTCTTTCCCACTTATTTCTGTCTTTCTAAAAATCTTTGTTAAATGTGCATATTTTTCAATGTACAGGATTTCACCTCTTTGGTTAAATTAATTCCTAAGTGCCTTAGTCTTTTTGATGCTCTTGTGAACGGATTTTTTTCCCTTCTTATTTCTTCATGAGTAGAGTAGGTTAGAGTATAGAAATGTAACTGATTTTTTTGCTAATCCTAGATATTGCAGCATCACTGAATTCACAAATTAGTGTGTGTGTGTATGCGTGTATTCTTTAGTATTTTCTATGTATCAGATCATGTCATCTGCCAAAAGATAATAGTTTTACCTTTTTTATTTCAATGCCTTTAATATTTTTTTTATTTTTTTTCTTAATTTGGCTGAGACTTCTTGTACTGTATGAATAGGACAGGCAAGAGTGGGCATCCTGTCTTGTTCTGGATCTTAGAGGAAAATTTTAAGTTTTTACCATTGAGTGTGATATTAGCTGTGGATTTTTTACTTTATTACATGAGATAAGTTCTGAAAATAACTAATTTATTGAATATTTTTATCATGAAAGAGTAAATGGAATTTTGACAAAAGTTTTCTGTATTTATTGAGATAACTATATGATTTTTATCTTTCATTCTGTTAATATAGTGTATCACATTGATTGATTTGTGCATATTAAGCCACCTTTGTACCTAGAGATAAACTTACTTAGTCATAGTATATGATTATTTTAATGTCATTTTGAATAATGTTTGCTAGTATTTTGTTGAGAATTTTTGCATCTATGCTCATCACAGAGATCAGCCTGTAGTATGTTTTCTTTTGTTGTGGTCACTTTGTTTGGCCCTGATATTAGGGTGATACTGTTCTCACAGGTGAATTTGGAAGTATTCCCTTTTCTTATATTTCTTGGAACAGTTTAAGAATTTGTATTAATTCTTTTGTCAGTAGAATTTAACCATGAAGCCATGTTGTCTTGGGCTTTTCTTCGTTGGGAGTTTTTTGATTACTGATTTCAGTCTCCTTATTTGTTATTGCTCTTTTAGGCGTTTAACTTCTTTTTGATTCTGAATTGGTAGGTTGTATGTTTCTAGGAATTTACTAGTTCTAAGTTGTCCAAATTGTTGGTGTATATTTATTCGTAAGGATCCTTCATATTCTTTTTATTTCTGTAGATCAGTTGTAATGTCTTCGTCATTTCTGATTTTATTTGAGTTTTCTCTCTCTCTTTTTTTTAGCCTAGCTAAAGTTTATGTATTTTTTTTCCAAAAAGACAGTTATTATTTCACCAGTTTTTTTTTAATTTCTTCCTTCTTGTACTGCTTTTGTCACATTCTATACATTTTAGTGTGTGTTTTCATTTTCATTTGTCCCCAGTTATTTTCTGATTTCCAACTAGGTTTCTTCTCTGACCCAATAGTTGTTTAAGAGTATGTTGTTCAGTTTCCATGTTGGAAAAGATACTTGGAATGATTTCAATCTTGTTAATTTTGTTAAGAATTGTTTTGCAACCCAACATGTGGCTTATCCTGGAGACTATTTTTTGTGCACTTGAAAACACCAAATATTCTATTGCTATTATATAGAATGTTCTGTATATATAGGTTAGGTCCATTTGTTGTAGTGTTATTCATGACTGCTGTTCCCATACTGATTTTCTATCTGGATGATTTATCCATTATACAGAGCAGAGTATTGAAGTCTCCTGCTATTATTGTAGTGCTGTCTATTTCTCCCTTCAGATCTGCCAATGTTTTTTTATATATTTAGGTGTTTTGATGCTAAGCTCATATATATTTATAACTGTTATATCTTCCTGCTGAATTGAATCTTTTTTCATTATATAATGACCTTCTTGTCTCTTGTGACAGTTGTTGACTTAAAGTCTATTTTATCTGAAATAAGTATAGCCACTCCATTCTTTTTTTTGGTTACTATTTACCATTTGAATGGAATATCTCCCCTCCCCCAACATAAAGTCAGTCCTGCCTTCACTTTTACCCTATATATGTCTTAAATCTAAAGTGAATCTCTTGAGTGGCATCAGCATGATGGCTGAATAATTCATCCCCCTCTCATATCCCCTCTCAACAACAACTTGCATCTATCCACAAACAAAAGTGTCTTTTAGGGAACTTTGGGACACAGGTAGGAAAGTGAAACCCTGGAGCAGTCCAAGACTCTCTACCATGTGTCAGGAACCCCTGGAGATAAGCCCAACAAACTCAATCAAACTATAAATCCTGAAAGGACACTGTAACTGAACCCCAGCCCATCCCAGCCATAGTCTGTGAGTAGTCCAGCTGGCACAGAGACCTAAAAAGAAACACTTCCATTTATATCTCTGGAGATCCTAAAAATGAACTATACTTTGTTTTAGCCCCCTTATGGCCACTATCTGTCAGGAGTCCTGAGGTTTGAAAATTCCAGCGGAAGTAACTCTCATGTGTCCCCAGAGATCCCATAGGCCCTTTACCCCACTTCAGCCATTCCCAGACACAGCCCATAGCAGTACTGGTAGTAGCCAAAGAACTTAGCAAGAAACACTTTTGTCTTTACCTCCAAAGATCCTGAAATAGCCCTATAATCAGTGCCGGCTCCTACCAACCATAGTCCTCAAGCAGTTTTGCTCTCACAGAGACCCCACAAGAAATGCTCACATCTACATACCGAGAGATCCAAAAAAGGGTCTTATACTTGGCTCCAGTCCCCCTAAGCAGTTTTAAGGAGTCTAGTCAACAAAGAGATCTAGTAGGAGACTTGGCCATTTATACCTTTGAACCAGGTCTGCAGACCTCAATATTGGCAGTGGAACCTGAAATAGCACTAGGGCGTGGTTTCGGGTCCCTCTCAGCCACAGTACGGGGCAAGTCCTGTCTACCTGGGAGCTCATACAGTGACCAGGAAGAAGCTTTCCCACGGATTTGGCAGAAACCACATCTGCACACCTGGCAATAATCTGTTGGTTGAGGACCCAAATGCAGACCCTAAGTAGATCTCTGTCTCATCGCCATCCTATTGAACAAGGTCCTGGAAGCATTTCCATCCACCCAGAGACCAGAGAGAATCCATACCTCCTCAAGCCTCTAGTTACAAATATGCCAGTTGTAGACCCCACTGCAGACCCAGGGCAGCCTCAAAACTGGCTCAAACTCAGCATGACTATGATTCTGGAGAAAAATAGAATGAAGAAGAAAAAAAAAGGCTAAATGATTATGGGACAACATCAAGCAAATATCATATCCTAAACATTCCAGATGGAGAAGAAAGAGCAAAAAGGGCTGAAAGCTTATTTAAGTTAATAATAGCTGAGCACTTTTAAATCTTGAGAGAGACATCCACATTCCAATACAGGAAACTAAGAGGATCCTGAGCAATATCAAAAATATCAAATATCAAAAACGAAGAATGAACTTTGAAAACAGCTAAAGAAAAAATACTTATCATATTTAAGGGAACTTCTATTAGGCTATTTTTCTCCAAAAACCTTGCAGGCATAGAGGGAATGAATAATGTATTAAAAGTACTTAAAAAAATCCACCTTAGGGGCAACTGGTTGACAGTTGGCTAAGTATCCAAATCTTAGTTTCAGCTCTGGTCATGATCTCAAGGTTGTGAGATAGAGCCCTGCATCAGGCTCTGCACTTGGTACAGTCTGCTGAAGATTCTCTCTCCCTCTCCCTCTGCCCCTCCTGCTTATTCTCTCTCTCTCTCTGTCAAATAAATAAATAAATCTTAAAAAAAATACCACCTTGGATTACTATACCCATCAAAACTGTCCTTCAGAAATAAAGGAAAGAGATATTCAGGTAAACAAATCTAAGAGAGGACATCACCATTAGACTTGCCTTATAAGAAATGCTAAATGAAGTTCTTGAAATTGAAATGAAAGGACACTAGTAATAATAAGAAAACATGAGAGTCATAAAAAGTCCATAATTATTTTATTTATGACTTTATCTCTATCATAAAATAGACTTTTAGTCAAAATTGGTGACAAGAGACAAAGAAAGTCACTATATAGTAACAAAGGAGTCAGTTCATCAAGAGGATATAAAATTATAAGAACATATGTAGTTAACATTAGAGCACCTAAGTATTAACAGAAATGATGGGAGAAATAGACAACAATATACTAATAGTAGAGGACTTCAATATCCCAATCTCAACACAGAATATAATACCTAGACATAAAGTTAATAAGGAAACAGCAGACTTGAATAGCACTATGGACCAAATGGACCTAACAGACATGTAGAAAGCATTTGATCCAATACCAGCAAAAAAACTCACTTTTCTCAAACACACACAGAATGCTCTCCAGGAGAGATCAAATGTTGAACCACAAAACAAGCCTTAACAAATATGAAAAGATTGAAATAATATAAATAAAATGGTATGGATCTATAAAGCAATGACAGGAGGAAAATGGAAGTGTTCAGATATAACAATGAAATTAACACATTCCTCAACAAATAATGGGTCAAAGGGAAGGTAAAGGGAAAATCAGAATCTTGAGACTATTGAAAATAAAAAGAACATTTCAAAAATTATAGGATGCAGTAAAAGCAATTCTAAGAGGAAAATTTATAGCAAAATTTATGCATACACTAATAAAAAGAAGATATCAGATAAACAACTTAAGTTTATATATAAAGAAATTAGAAAATTAGGAACTATCTAAGTCCAAAGTTAACAATAGGAAAAATATAATAAAGAGTAGAGCAGAAATTAAATAGACCAGAAACATAATAGAAGAAAAATCATTGAAACTAAGATTTGGTTTTTGAAAGACAAACATATTGGATAAAACTTTAGGGATCCCTGGGTGGCGCAGTGGTTTGGCACCTGCCTTTGGCCCAGGGCGCGATCCTGGAGACCCGGGATCAAATCCCACATCGGGCTCCCGGTGCATGGAGCCTGCTTCTCCCTCTGCCTGTGTCTCTGCCTCTCTCTCTCTCTCTGTGACTATCATAAATAAATAAAAATTAAAAAAAAAAAACTTTAGCTCCATTAAACAAGGAAAAAAGAAGACTCAAATAAGGAAAATTAGAAATGAAAGAGGAAACATTACAATTCACATCACAGACACAAAGGAACATGAGATGCTAGTAGGAGCACGAACAAAGCAGTTAATATAGAAGAAATGAATAAATACTAGAAATGTATAATCTACCAAAAAAAAAATCTAAGAAATAGGAAATCTGAACAGATCATTAATGAGAAAGGAGACTGAAACAGTAACCAAAAACCTCCCAATAACAACAGAAAAGCCCAGGACCAGATGGTTTCACTGATGATTTCTACATTTAAGGAAAAATTTAAATTAATGCCAATCCATCTCAAACTCTTCCAAAATATGAAAAGAAGGGAACACTTCAGACTTATTTTACAGGATCAACATTACCTTGATTCCAAAGCCAGATAAAGATTCTTTTTTTTTTTTTTTGTGGAACACAATGAATCGCTTTTATTTCAGTATGCATCCACATCTCAGCATTTAGTGGTCCTGAACAGAAAAGTGGAAAGATGCAGCAATTTGTCAAGCCCGCCAATTTTGGGGATCTGCTGTGCACACTGAGTTCTTTCTCGATCCCTGCTGAGGAACATGAGACACAGCAGCACCAAAACCAAAGTATGCACCGAATCCAAGGTTCTTTTCGTTCCAGTTGTCAGATTCCAAACTAGACCCAAATGGATTATAAGATGACCACATGAGAACCCTGTTTAAAACTTCTTCAATTGTTAAAAGCAAAAGCAATTACAGGAAAAGAAAATTCATTCAGAGGGATCGTGTGTGCTTACAAGTGTCTTCTGTAGCCTTTCTCCAAATTTTACCACCAAGCACTTTGAGAGCTGGCAGGTCTGAGTACCCCTGGTGACTGTTCTTTTCACTTTATCAAAACCTGAGCTAAAAAAACGGCATCAGCTGATGATGACAGCAGAGGGTGGCAGGTCTGAGGACCCAATATTCATTCCCAGGCTGGTGGAGAGTGAGTAAATGTGGTTCCAAACTAAACGAGGGAAGTCAGAGACTCTTTCCAACCTTACCTGATGGCTTCTGGCCAAAGCAAGGAAGTATTGGGTGGTGATGGTGCAAAAAGGGACTTGAGGAGGAAGGAAAAAGTAGCACCCCTCGATTAAGGTAGGGGAGAGAATATGGGGAAAGCCCTGAATCCCTCACCAAAGGCCAATTTCACAGGGGAGCAGAGGGGGTTACAATCTATGTTTTGGCCGAGGGTGGTCATGGGAAGTGGAGAAAGGATGATGGCTTGGAGGGGGGAGGGCATCATTTAAGACTTAAGAAAAGAAACCAGGGGTGCAGCTGGAGCACCCCTGCACACCCAGCAGTAGTCCCACAGGCTGCGACCTGAAACCTTCATGCCTATTCTAGCAAGCCACCCCAAGCTGGAGGGCTGTTGCAGGGATGGAGGGGTGGGTGGGGGCAGGGAGGGAGGGAGGGAGCCAGCAGGAGGAGAAGGGGAGAAGGCAGAGACCGAAGGCCATGTAATCAGCAGCAAGGTGATTGTGTGATGTGCCTTTTCACAGTTGAGTTAGATGTGCCCCACCGGTTATGATGGGAATCAATTTAAATATACTTTCTTGATCCCAGAAGTTCAACTATGTGGACAGTCATTACACTTGACAGGATGATTTGTTATAGCACAACTTATATATTTCAAATGGACAAAAAATTAGTATCATTTACAGTATCTTAAGATAAATTGCCTTTGAATGGGAGCTTCCTTTCCAGTACTTTTGATGTCTACAAGACGTATCTAGAAAATGTACTACTATGGAAAATGACTGCTTAGATTGAATGGGGTGGGAGGGGAGGGTGGTTTCTCTTTTTGATTAATTGCTGTAACACTATCCTTCGGGGGGCTAAGGGAGTTTCATGCTTTCTTTAGACATCATTAGGCGCCGGAGCTCTTGCAGGACAACTTTGATGCTATATGAATTCTGCCATTTTGCTAGCATGGATATGGTTCTTGGGTCCACCACTCCATTAGAACTATTGACTCCATTCATATTAAATTCTGTTACAAATCTTACAAAGGGGGGTGCTTCTGGGTATTTAGGTCCACATTCTATTTTAAGGCTGTATATTCAGTTTTCATAAATTGTTCTTGGAGGCCCAATTATCATCCCTGTCCATCTTGTAAGTGTCATGTCTTCATCATCTTCTAGACCCCAGCTAACTGAGCCATCTCCTACTCCTTTATGGCCTTCTTCCAGTTCTTCTAACAGTCGAAAATTGCGAGGGACTTTTACTCCTGAGTTCAGATTGAGGCTTGAGCCATTTCTGGGTGTTTTCCAGAACAGAGCCGAGGCATTGGGGCCAGGTAGGGGATGAGGCCGAGCCCGTGGTAGCTGCCATCTTGCGTTGCTGTGGCTCCCAGATAAAGATTCTATCTATATATCTATATATCTATCATCTATCTATCATCTATCTATCTATCTATCTATCTATCTATCTATCTATCCAGCTAAAAGAAAACTATGCACCAATATCCCTGGTGAATATATGTGTTAAAATTCTCAACAAAAATATTAGTAAACCTACTTTTCAACAGCACATTAAAAGGATCATATATCATGATCAACTAAGTTACCCCTGGGATGCAAAGATTATTGAATACATGCAAATCAATATTTGCATATTAATAGAATAAAGTGTAAAAGATCACAGGATCTTCTCAATAAACACATCAAAGGATATTGATTTTTGTTTTAACAAGTAGACTCCTTGACTGGTCTCAAATTCCAAACTCTTTCCTCTGTAATAGGCAGCAGATGAAATCTCCCGTCCACAGTGTTTACAACTTTCCCACTCACTTTCCACTGGACTTGTTGAAGTCTTCCCTACATACGTAAAGTTCAAAAACCAGCCAAGCTTTGGGATGGAGTTTCAGATTTAGGAGTTTCCCCACTGCATAGCTTCCTGCTTTAAAAGACTTCACCTCATTTTCCAACCACTCTGGTGCTCCTCTACTCTATCCTCTGACTCCTAGAGTTGGTGAAATTGAAACTTTTCTGTTATGTTTTGCCAACCTCATGTGGGAAGTTGCCTTCAGGAGGAAAATGAACGCTCATGAACACAAATTATCACTCATTGCAATTCCCCTTTTTAAGATTTTGTTTTACTATTTTTCACCTGCATTTATTCATTCTTCAATTGCTGCAAATACATTTTTAGAAAATATGTTTCCAGATTTTAATCTGTTGGAGAGTTAGTAATATAAAAGCTTTCCTACCATATGTAGACATGAATCCTCCATCTAGTAATGTTTAGTCTTTGTTCATTATTTGTTTCCTTTTTTTAAAGATTTTATTTATTTTTTTGAGGGAGAGAGCGAGCAAGCACAAGCAGGGTGAGGGGCAGAGGGAAAAACAGACTCCCCCTCAACATAGAATCCAGTGTGGGGCTCGTTCCCAGGACTGTAGGATCATGACCTAAGCTGAAGACAGATGCCTAACAAGAGACTCACCCAAACTCCCCTATTATTTGTTTCAAATTGCTTCAAACTCTTGTAACACAAAAAAGTAAGTATGTATGTGAATATCTTCTACCTACACATATGCAACAAATACCTACAAATAAAAGCTATTAAGTATTTTGCATGGATTATTTTGTAAATAGAATAGTGTATAGTTTTAAGTAACGTTTGCCAAATGTTTACTGATGGTCATTTGTTAACAGATAACAGAGAATAGAGTTTATTTTAGATCAAATGAATTAGAATTTCAGGGTCCTTATTGCATAACAGAAATAGAATTTGAAACACATCTGACAAAATCCTCTATCCTACAAGTATTAATTGAAGTGTTATACTTCATAGATCAGAAAATAGGCAATCTCAAATATACAAACAGTTAATAATTAGACATGTTTATAGATTGTCTTAATATATATTTGGTTTATATTCATGGATCATGTTGTAATAATGAATAGATCTGAAAAATATCTGTCATAATCTGATGAGAGTTTAAATTCTGTACTGTGAACCTTTTTAACTAAAAAAAATCTTTCTCAAAAGAAATTTCAATTGCCTATTTTAAAGAAAAATAACCTTTAAAAAAAGGAAAGAAAATAACCTTATCATCCATTCTAAAAAGTAAAGTCAGCTCTAGAGTGGCTCTAGTGATTCAGGGAGAGCCTGTAAAGACTTGCTCCACTTTTCTTAGAGGACTTAGCCAAATGAAACACTTGGAGAATATCCTTCTAAGAGGACTAAAAATTCAAAATCCACACAATGTATTCCATATAGTGGGGACAGGGCCTACGTCTTTTATAAATCTGAGTCTCTAAGCTTGGAACATTGCCTAAAATTTGTTAGCAGTTGAGTTGTATGAATAAAAATTATTGTTAATACTTGAAATGGAAATTAACCCCTGTGATAATTTTGGTATACATTGGAGCTCTTTTTTTTTTTCAGCATTATTCTGTTCACCACATAGACCCATGGAACTTCTGGGCTGCTGAAATATAGGATTCATGGTCAGCAGGACACCTAAAAGCCTAGTTTGATTTAGGTGGCTTATCCTTTGAGTTATACACTTGAACAACTCCACCTTAAATAATATATATTGTGGGGACACCTAGGTGGCTCAGTGGCTTTCAGCTCAGGGCAGAGTCCTGGGATCAAGTCCTGCATCGGGCTCCCTCTGCCTATGTTTCTACCTCTTCCTTTCTCTGTGTCTTTCATGAATAAATAAATAAACTATTTTTAAATAAATAAATGAAAAATAAATCATATATATTGTGAATCACAAATGAGGGAAACAGTGATAAAATGGTAAAGGATCTTTATGTAAGGGTTTGCTTTTGTTTATATTTTGTTCTAGAAACTTGTGAATTTTTACAAAATGCCAATAGCATATAAGTTATGATTATGGATCTAGTACAAAGACATTGTAAAGAAATAGTACTCAGCTTTCTTTTCAACTACTGTTTGGATATAAGTACACATTTGAGATGTTCCCTTAAACTCCACAACTCTGTCTTAAAAGGAAATAGAAGCTAGGACACTTGAGTGGCTCAGTCAGTTAAGCCTCCAACTCTTGGTTTGACTCAAGTCATGATCTCATGGGTCTTGGAATCAAGCCTCCCACCCAGGCTCCTCGCTCAGCGAGGATTCTGCTTGAAGATTCTCTGCCTCTGCCCCTCTGCCCCTCCACCCCAACCCCTGCACACACACACACACACACTCTCTTTCTCGAATAAATAAATAAATAAATAAATAAATAAATAAATAAATAAAATTTTTAAAAGGAAATAAAAGCTAATAACTCAATTATTTACTATTTATCAAGGATAAATAAGAACTATTTGAGTTTTAAAAATTTAGAAATGTGTTACTGTGTGAAGACAAGAAAGATGATGGTTTAACAAGTACCCTGCATTGTAGCAAATGACTACTAATTTAGTAACTACTCATCTCTTTTACAGTTCTTTATATCCAATCCCAAATGAGCATGGGAACATAATGAGATATGTAAGAGAGAGATCAGTCAGGGAACATTTTCAGACATAGCAAGAGTGAAGTTCAGAATTCTAAGATCCTTCAAACACAGCCCGCTCTCTAGAATTTAACAACTAACTCTGGGCTGCTTAAGAACATGAGGCAAACTGCTCAGAAGAATGGAAACTGAAGAAGAGACACAAAAAAAAACATCTATTTTGTGATATACTTGGAAACATACACAGATGGGAGCGTTTGTGTTTAATACTTCTATTCTCTAGCATTAAATAAGCCATGTTCATTTTGAGAAGTAGTTTATTAAGGGATATATTTTACTTTTAGAGACACGGCTGTTTTATTTTGACTGATGACCTCGGTCTCACCTTTCAGAAGTCGGCTGAATTGAAACACTTCTCCATTTCCTACAATAGAAGTAACAAAAACATACTTTTCACAGAAAGGTACCCTATCTGATTTTTCCCCCCATGCATACACTTTAGGAATGTCGTAGTATTTTCAAGGGGATATTATGTTAAAATTACTATATTATTAGTGGGTCTTACAATTTTAATGTTAGAAATCATTAGTAATTCTAATTGCAATATATCAATAGAATAAGATCATATTGACTTAATCTGCTTCTCTTCCACCTGATATATTTCCAGCTATACCTCCTACTGGCATATATTCTCTGTTTGAAATCACCTATGCGTGGGTATAAACAGGAACAGACTTCTCTTCTAAATATAAGAGTTTGTATATTTATTATAAGCTGACATTTATAGTCCAAAGCATTAGAGATAAAGGTGTTTTCTATAAAATACAAAAAAAAAAACCATACAATTGACATGATAAATTCCAAAGTGATTTTTTCTGTTAGAATATTTGCTTTCTGGGAGCACCTGGGTGGCTCAGTGGTTTCGCATCTGCCTTTGGCTTAGGTCATGATCCTGGGATCCCAGGATCAAGTCCTGCATCAGGCTCCCTGCTTCTCTCACAGGGAGTCTGCTTCTCCCTTTGTGTATGTCTCTGCCTCTCTGTGTCTCTCATGAATAAATAAATAAATTCTTTTAAAAAAAAGAATATGTGCTTTCTGTTATAGAATCATAAAATATACTGAAAGATACATACATATATACATCATACATATATATATGTTCATAAATATGCACGCATATCTACACACATTTAGAAAAGAGTATAAGCCATTCTTAAGTGAGTAAAAAAACTAAAGCACATCTCTATGGTAATATTATCCATTGCTTACATAATACATTTTTAATATCCCTGACAACCAATAAGACTTCCCTCAGATAGGATCCTATACATTTTCCATTCACATTTTTTATGTAAAATAGAAAATATGGAAAAAATCCTTGAAATATAGTTTAAAAAGTTTAAAACCCATAATTTGCTTCTGAATACTTCTTTGATGTTGCCCTAATTAATAGGTCATTTTACTGCATCACTAACAATTGTAGAAAGACAAAGATGAACTGTAAGAATAAGAAGTGAACACACTCATTTCTCTATATCCTCTCCAGAATCAATTGAAATTATAGTAAAACAATTAAAAATTAAAACTAAAATGTAACTCTAAGTGTGTAGGTATATAAGCAAAGATACAGGAGGAAGAACATAGCAAATGAGAGGATTCAACAATTTCCTGGAAGATAGAAAGGCTGTGGCCATCTGTTTAATGGATGCTTCTGTGGGAGGAAATACCAGATTGTCCAATTAAAAATGAGAGCCAGTCTGACAAGCATAAATCCACATACTTTCAAGTTCAGGGCTGGAAGGTGTGAGAGAGAACAGGAGCTCAAAGAAAGGCCAAGAGGGCTAATTAATTGCCTGTTTCATAGATACAACTGAGTTTTTGACTCCTAATTTAAAGGTAACTGATACTATCTAAATATTAAATAAATTAGGAGGACAGAGACAGGCAAGAGATATGCACTGTAACAGAAATGAATCTTCTTTCTTTCAAGTAGGGAGTAAGTGGAAATATCTTCAGTTAAGACATAAAAAGAATAACATACCATTTGAAGATAGGAAAGGGAAAAATTAACAATATGTAATAATAAATATTAATTCACAAAAGCAGATATCATTTACTGAATGCTTATTAACTGCCAAGCACAGTTTTAACTGCTTTATATGAATTGATTTCTCACAATACTGCTTTCAGATGAGAAAAACAGGCATGAGAGATCAAGTAACTTTTTTAAGATCCCACAGAGCAAGTGACAGACATAAAGTTGGTATGCAGGAAAGCTTACTGCAGAGAATTTGCACTTAACTAACAAGAGTTATGAGAGTTAACTCTCTTCCAGTTATGGAAGATTTAGATGAATATGATAACATTTTATAAGCAGTGATTCTTTTGCTTTTATTTAAAGCCTCCATATACCTGGAAAATGTGTTGCATGCATGCTATCTCTCTTCCGTATATCCACTCTTGCCTAAATTGCCTCATTTATAAAATTGGGGGAATAAGTATTGCTTAAGATTATTGGAAAATTATGTGGATTAATATATGCTTAGGAAATGTGTGGCACAAGGATATTGATGGCATTATTTTTTATTATATTTAATATTACTACTAGTCAATTCTTTCATCTACTGTTAAATCTGTGCCAGTGCAGGAGGAAACATCAGCAGTGTTTAATTCATTCTAATGTAGTGCGTGTCTCCTTTTGGCGTTGTATTGAGTACAACTCTTGTTTCACATGCTGTCCAAAAACATAACTTTCATGCAAGATGTGAATCAACTATTCCTGGTAATTCCCTAGACCTTTATATTTTTGTTTGCTCTCCATTTCCTTTCCATATACTTGGAGTATATGGCACCATGTGCTCAAACACTCAGGCCTAGTGTGTGGTAATAGCCAATCTCTCGTACAGTTACGTAAACATGTACAAAACCAGACCCTGGTCTTAGAATCCACAATAAACGCAGTAAAAATCACACTTAACAAAGAGAAAGAGTTATAATATTAAGCCATATAATACTAGTTGTAAAGGAAACCATTAAGGAAGAAGACTCAAAGCAGATATGAAAAAGCAAACTAGCCTCACTCTAGAACTTGAAATTCAGGAAGCTGTGTTGGGTGATTTATCTGTCCCTTGCAGTGGATGACATGGGCATGTCAAAGGAGATAGAGATATGGTGAAAGAATAGGTACTTTTTAAATAAAAATTTTTGTCCTATAATTGAATCAACATAAATATATGCACATACCTGTATTCTCAACTGTACTGTTTCAATTTCAAGGACAAATTGTGCTTTTAATGACCTTTGTATCCTTCTACAAAGATAGTGTAGAACATATAAAAATGAAAATATTTTGAAAGATTTAACTATACAATTGGATGGATGGAGGACAGTGGGTAGATTTCAGTTCTAAAGGTACACAATTACTTTTGGAAAAATAAGAGCAGACTACATCAGATTATTGACCAATTTAAAAAGCTGTGATCTCAAAAATTTCTCTACATATTTATCTTCTCAATTTTATTGGTATAGTCTACTCCAAAAGAACATTAATAAATGTATACCAGTCAGCTTTTATATTAGTGACCCAGAAATCATGTTTAGAAATGGTATCATGTGTGCTATGCTAGAACAAATAATATTTCTCCTTTAGAACCATTTTGTAAAAAGATGTAAATCCCTTTCAGTCATTTTGTACAAATCTAATCATTTGCATTTGTGTTGTTTATGATAATATGGGACAAATATAATAATTTTATTTGTCTAGGATTCCAATGATGATGACGGTAGCAACAACAATAATGATAGATAACATTGATCATTGACTCTGGGCAAGGGAATAACCTATTTTATTTTCAACCACCAGATGGGGTACTCTTATTACTTCTATTTTATATACTAGGTGACTGACTTTCAGTGTTTAGGTAATTTACTCAGTATCATAGTGGAATGTACATTCCACTATGTACAGCAGATTTTTTTTTAGTTCACATTTACATCATAAGTGCCTAGCATAGGCCAGCCGGGGTGGCTCAGCGGTTTAGCACTGCCTTCCACTCAGGGCATGATCCTAGAGACCCGAGATCGAGTCCCACGTTGGGCTGCCTGCATGGGGCCTGCTTCTCCCTCTGCCTGTGCCTGTGTCTCTTTCTCTCTGGTCTCTCATGAATACATAAATAAAATTTTAAAAAAATAATAAGTGCCTAGCATAGTGTTTGAACATGGTGGATTCATAATAGAATTTATTGATTGAATGAACACAAAACATGGCACTGTTGCTATTGAATGTTGTTTTACTTTAATTTTGCTCTAACCTTCTATAATATACTGCTTCTCACTACCATGAAAGACCAGCTTAACCCAAGTACGGATTTGTTTATGTTTATTGGGAAGTATATATCACGGATGGGTATGGCTTGAGACTCTCCCCATCTGTAGAAAATTGTATGTCTCTTTTCATCCATCCTTTGAATGATTTTATAGGAAGCAATTATGGTATCTTTTTAAGGTGGCTTTCTATACCGTTGTCTACATTTACTAAGTACCTGACTTTGAAAATTGATCCCATTTCCAAAATTAGTTGTCTAAATCTTGAAAACATAGACAAGTTTACAAATGAATTCTTCTTTGTTGGTTGATATAACCAGTGACAACATATACTTATCCAAATGAGTTAATCTTCTTTGCCAAGAGCTCTTCAAAGGTCTTTATGAAAGCATAAACCTAATTCTAATGATTTCTTCTATATAGACCACATGCAATGAGTTTACCAAGGCATTGAAATCAATTACTTGGTTATTAAGATTATCTTACTAAGAATAATCTGAATAATGTAAGTTGAACATCTAAACATCTGAGGTTAGCCAAATGTAGTATATGAAAGCTTTCATCGCATACTCCTAGCAAGGGACAACTAGTGATTCCTGGTTTGCAGCGTTTCACGACAGGTATTTTCCACTTTGCTTTTACTTTCATTCTTCTTCTTCTTCTTTAAAAAAAAAAAAAAAAACATTTTAGTATTATCCAACTTTGTAAACTAACAATTCTCCTTAGGTTTTTCATTTCTGGTGCCAAAACAACAAAGCTTCTATTCAAAGTGAAGCATCAAAACTCCATGACTTTTGCACTAGATCTCAATTTCACAAGGCAGTGAGCAAAAGCACAGTAGGATAGAGTTTTGCATGCACTGTCATTCTTGCGGTTTCAGATGTGGTGGTCAGCAGGACTGTAACATTAAAAATGCAAGTTTCATTAATGATGGTCCACAAGGAAGAGGGATGAAAGGTTACTTTGAATTGTCTTTGAAGACCATAGATAGTGAAGTAGCCTTTGATACCAGGAATCAGCGCTCGTCTACTCAAATCAAGGACATCTGTCCTCCAAAACAGGAGAGAACAAAAAATAGATATTGATGAGTAGCTCAAGCAGGGCAAAAAGATGAAAAAAATAGTTATTGCTCAGGTGTTTAGATAGCTATGGGAAAGAGTGAATAAAAGTGGACAACCCTTCCTTTGGAAAAAAACATGAAACAGTGGGTATTCTTTACTTGTCAAATGTGAAAGGATTGAAAAAATTGTTAAATGTGCCTTCTGGCTAGCTTGCTGGCAAATACAAGCTGTTCTCCCCAGATATCCACAGTTATGTGTTTCTTTTACTAAACTCGCTAAAGTATTTGCCACTTAACAATTTCCTTATTCAATTTGGCTGGAGGGAGATTCATTAAAAAGAGTCAGGTGACATAAAACAGAGAAATAAAATTAGATAACATTCCCATATTCTAGCACATATAAGCAAATTAGTTGGGATTGACCAGTTTGGTTTCCAAATATTCTTAGACATAAACAGAGACATCCAATGAAAGACAAAATTTAATAAAGCTTTACATTTTAGCTTCTCTGAGAACACATGGTATTAATAACATCTTGAGGAAAGAACATTTTAATATTGCATTAATAATAGCTAACTCAGGCTATACTATATGTCAGACTATTTTATATATAGTAACACATTTAATCTTCACCTTAACTCAGTGAGGTGGGTACTCTTTAATCATTTTGGAGAAGGGGGAGTGAAATAAATTGGTCAAGTAATTTTTTCCCAGAAAGGTATAAAGAGAAGAGGAGAACTGGTATTTTAAATCAGGATGCCTTGGTTAAAAATCTGTGCTCTTTATCAATATATTATGCTCATTTTCTGTTCAGTAGATTTCTACAAACAGTTACAGCCTCAAAAAACCTACTCCTAAACAAAACAAAACAAAAAAACAAGACTCTTAGTAATTCTCTTACCTGCTCTAATTTCTATTGTACACACACACGCAGACACACACACAGATACACACATGGACTAAAATAGTATCATGTATTTGTTCATATAAATGAGGACAGTTCAAGACTCTACTCCAAGTCCAAACTAATCATAATAATACTAACATTTAAATAACATGTGTGCCCTGATTAAAGACCAATAATCATACTAATTTTTGAAATACATGTACATAACATGAGTATCTTTTAGATATCACAATACAGTATCTCAGTGCTCTCTTCAATAGGAAAAGGCTATCATAGCATGAAAAATATGTTGTAGAGTGTGCCCACTGTGGGGGATGTCATCTGGAAATAGTGTCACTATTTCCAGTAGTGTGACATATGGACAGCAATGTCTGTAGTGTATTGATCATGCATTATATGCATTCATCAAAATATTTTCATGCATGTTAGTGTTAATTGAAATAGAAAATCAAATAGCTTTTAAAAAATTGAAGTCTGTGGTGCAAATTAAAGATGCACAAAGGTATGAGATTCATACATTTAAAAAACCCTAAAATTGAATTATCAAATATGTTGAGGAGGAGAACATCCATGTGAGGTGGGGGTGTTGCCTACAATGGAAGTCAGAACTCATGCAGGGAGTAGAGGTATCTGTGCAGGGGGGAGTGTGGCAGTATTGAGGGAAGATTGGTTAGATACATGCGATTAGTAAAATAAATAAATATAGGGTGCTTGGCTTGGCTCAGTCAGTAGAGCATGTGACTCTTAATCTCAGGGTTCTGAGTTCAGGACCCACACTGAGTATAGAGATTACTTAAAAATAAAATCTTAAAAAAAAATAAAAATGAATAAATACATTTAAAATAATAAAAGCCATTTTCTTGAGTGAAGAAAAAAGCGAAAAAATGAGAAAACTAGAGTGAATCCTGTTGTGTTATATTGGGTACATCAGGTTAAGACATGATTTCCAATATATAGTTGGATAGACTAAATTAGATAGATCTAGACTTCATTTTCTGTGTATATGACTGTATGTACATTCCTATGTTTATTTCCTAGGTTTATTCACTGAAAAGGCCTATTATTGATTCTTCATTCACCATGAATATAACCAGAACATGTTCTTGACTCCTAAATATAGTCCTGCCTTATCTTGTTGCACTCTGCTTTATTGTTTGTTTTTATTTTTTTGTTTTGTTTTTTGTTTTTGTTTTTTTTTACAAATTGAGGGTTTGTGGCAATGCTACATTGAGCAAGTCTATTGGTGTCATTTTTCCCGTGGAATTTTCTCGCTTGTGTCTCCATGCCACCTTTTGGTAACATTATTATTTCATAATGAAAAGTATAAAATACTTTTTCATTATTATTATATTTGAATTGCTGCAATCTTATGATGAAATTTCAACAAATGAGGACTTGCTTCTTATGGATTAGCAAAGGAAGTGGTTTCTTGAAATGGAATCTACTCTTGGTGAAGATTGTTGAAATGACAAAAGATTTAGAAGATTGCATAAACTTAGTTGATAAGCCGTAACAGGGTTTGAGAGAATTGACTCCAACTTTCAAAGTTCTATTGTGGATAAAATGCTATCAAACAGTAACATGTGCTGTTTGAGAAAATGCTCGTGAAAGGGTGAGTCAATTTATGCGGCAAATTTCATTGTTTTAAGAAATTGCCACAGCCACCTCAACCTTCAGCAACTACCACCCTGGTCTGTTAGCAACCATCAACATTGAAGGAGGACCCTCCACCAGCAAAAATATTATGGCTAACTGAAAGCTCAGATGATAGTTAGCATTTGTTAGCGATAAAGTGTTTTTAAGTTAAGGTATGTATATTGAGATGTTTTAGACATAATGCTATTGCACACTTACTAGACAATAGTATTGTGTAAACTTCACAGGCAAACGTTTGGGAAACCATAAAATTCATTTGACTTGCTCTTTTGCAATATTTGCTTTATTGTGGAGGTATTGAACTAAACCTGAAGTATATCTGAGATATGCCTGTATTATTTCCCTCTAAAAGAAACCAAGGCTTCTTGAAGAAATGGTTGATTCTAATTTTGGCTCATGGAAAGTACAAAATTAATCTAAAACATCTTGTTGTCCATGAAAATAAAGTGGTCAGAGAATAATGGGATGTCAAAAGAACAAGGGAGCCCACTTGCAAGAGCTTCTCCCGTTGACCAATCCCAGAATAATTTTGACATCAAACTAAACAATGATATTAAAAGATCCCAATACATCTAATAAAATAGAAAACCCTGGGTTTATACAGATAGCAATAGATTAATGAATACGTTGAAAGTATGACTAGGAATGGAGAATGTATAAGGTATGAAAGTAACCTCTCCTTGATTTAATTAATTAAAAAGGGGAAAATATCAATGGCATGATAAAGAAGGCTGACAGATACCATAATCAAGTGACTTTGATGAACACCATCAGTAACTGGACAAATTAAAATCATATGATACCTGGTCAGGTGCAATAGAAAGAACACATTGTTACCCCTGTGATATAATCATCAAAGATGGAAGGTCTGAATCAAATCACAAGGAAACATTCGCTAGTCCTGGAGTGAAGGCTGATCTATAATAGAACTGGCTTCTCAACTTCAAAAGTGTCAGATTCATTATGACAAAAAAAAAAAAAAAAAAAAAAAGACTGAAGACTGCTTCAGCTTGCAGGAGATTATAGAGACAAGAGAATTATTTACTATGTATGATTCTGAGCTAGATTATTTTCCTCTAAGAAACACTAGAATACCATTTGGCAAAACTTTAATGTAGCCTGAGGATTAGATGATAGTAATGTATCGGTGCTAATTCACTGATTTTGAAGGTTGCATTGAGAAGTATTCTTGTGGGGCAGCCGGGGTGGCTCAGTGGTTTAGCACCTGCCTTCAGCCTAGGGTGTGATCCTGGAGACCTGGGATCAAATCCCACGTTGGGCTCCCTGCATGGAGCCTGCTTCTCCCTCTGCTTGAGTCTCTGCCTCTCTCTCTGTGTGTCTCTCATGAATAAATAAAATCTTTAAAAGAAAAAAAAAAGTATTCCTGTTTGTAGTAAAGATAATACTAACAACGGCGTATGATATGATATCAAGTCCACAACTTACTGTCACATGGTTCAAGAAAAAAAGTTGTGTTTTCCTAACTTCTTTGTAGTTTTACTTTAAAAAGATAGATTTGCAGTCAATGTGAACTTTTTGTTTTCTAGAAATTCCCATAGTTGTAGCTTTTACTAACCATGATCTATAGATGTACAAATAGTAACATTTAAAAGACATTGGCAAGCAGATGAGTTCTATTGACGTTACCCAAATACCTTTCAAGAGGGTTCCTGGTGGCTTTACATTTCTAGAATCACGTGATACCTTCTAGACGGTGTTCTGTAATACAGGAATTCTCTAAGACATTTGGTGTGGCTTTCTCTAGTTAATATTCCCCGATCTGGTGTTGGGCACGTAAGACCTGTTGCTTAGGTAAATCTGCACTATTTTGCAATTTGCCTAACATGCTTATGAAATTTTAAAATAATTACTTTCAAACGTTTCCCTAAAAAAAAAAAAAAAAAGTTAGCTTCATGAGGTCAGAGTATTGAATAATCAATGGACAGTATTTCAGTGGATGTTGTATTATGTATATTTCAAAATATATGTCTAGTAATTAAAAATAAAGGCAAAAGGCTAGTTTGGGGTAAAGAAGTCTACATTCACTTTTTGCTTCCCCACTTTCTATTCTTGCCACGAAAAAGAGAGCTCATCAAATTGTCAGACTAAAAGATACGTGTGGTGTTACTTTGATGTGGTTTCAAAATTTTAGATATATTCTAAATGGTTTTTATCAAAGTAATGCTGTGCTGTATCAAACAATCATATTCTGCTGACTGAATAGCACTGGTTCCTTACCTGTTCCTCATAAGCCCAAGTCAACCTCCCATGGGGAATTGAGTTTGCTTTTGTTTTAAAGTTTCTATATTAGTTTTTCTATATTTTTAAAAGTAATAGACTTATTCTACTTGATCTATCAATTTCCTACTTTGATTATAAGATATTATCACACTTTGTGTTCCACAGTTATACACACCCCTTCTATTTTAATGATACTCTTTTCAGTTCCTCCATTTACTGCCATTATGAATGTAAATAATATTACTGTATTTTTACTTATTGTTCTAACAACCCTAGATATCACCTCCTGCCCATTATAATTGTAAAATGAAATTATAGTTGACTCTTGAACAATGCAGGGGTCAGAGTGCCAAGCCCCCTCACAAGTTGAAAGTCCATGTATAGCTTATGACATCCCCAAAACTTTACTAATAGCCTATACTATTGGCCAGAGGCATTATTGATAGCATAAATAGTTGAATAACACATTATTTGCATATTATATGTATTATATATTGTATTCTAATAATAAAAGGACCTGGAGAAAAGAATGTTAACAAGAAAATAATAAAAAATAGAAAATACATTTATAGTCATGTACTGTAAAAAATCTCTGTATGAGGACCCACATAGTTCAAAGCCATGTTGCTCAAGGGTCAGCTGTATTTGCACTTCTCTAGCTCTATGTCCTGTAATCTCCCAACTCATTATTTGTACTTCTACATATTCATGTTTACTTATTTAATAATTTACTTTCTTTCTGTAAACATACTGAAGTCCCCTTTGTCTATTGCGACAGTCAGAAGCTCAAAAGCCTACAAAAGCAATGTAATAAACATAGAGAGCTGATTCATGGCAGAAATAAAAAATTAACTATGAGAAATAAAACTCAACTTTTTGCTTGATAATTATCACTATTGATATATACTATTATATATAAAAGGTGTATTTTGCTTATATAACATAAAAATTATAAAATTACGGTATATATGATACTGAATGTTTTATTTTACATTTCATATTAAAAATAGATACATTTAAAGGTAGCCTATAAATGTAGGCTGTAATGTAATGAAAAATAGTAATTTCATGTAGTGAAAAATAGTAATGTTTCAAATCTATTACTCTTTTTATTTGGTTCCAGTTACCCGACACCTTTTCTTCTGTACTAAGAAATATCCATGTCATCCTTATATTTTGGGTCCTATTGTGCAATAAGAAGTCAGCTTTGAATCGTTTAACATGGAAAAATACTTAATTATATTCAGTTGTAGTAGAATACAGCTGTTCACCACTGTAAGTGCTTCCAAAGATGGATATAATCTTTTCACAATGGTTTTTATATTTATGGTAACATGTCCCAAGGTATTTGTAGTGTTCTAATATACCAGCATTATCATATTTAATTTTCAGTATCACATTTTATTGTAGTTCAATAACTTCCACTTGAAGCTCTTCATTCACACTATCAATATTCATTGAGAGAGGTGAATTGAACAGTGTTAGTTCATTTTCATAAAGTAGCAAATCAGAACATTTTTCTAAAATTCAATCTTTAATTCCACAGTTTATAAGAATGTAGTTCAGAGTATTACTTTCATTTCTGAAAACTTACATCTGCATAGGAAATTGGGTCAGATTATTTCTTACCAAATGAATTTCCCAAAGAAACCATTTTACTAAGAAGGAGCAGATTGAATTATATACTTTTGTATGTATGCTTAGAAATAATTACCAGGAAATGTTCAAACTGTTTAGATAGGTTTTATGTCAAAAAAATAAAAAACAAACAAACAAATAAAAAGCTAACTTTGGACTCCACCTTATCTGTAAACCAAAACATGTACTTTCACTAGATGACAGGGCCAATTTTATTTCTTTCAGTTGTCCAAAAAATATCTTCAACATCATTTCAAATCACCATCCTCTTTGTAGTAATCAACCATGTTGTGCATGTAACATGCCTAGAAAAGTATTAATATTTGGGGGGACACTTTCAAGGTATGTAACAGTATGTTAATTATTAAATTCAAAGACTTCAAGTTTTAACTTTCTAGCATGAAAGAATTACTTGCATGTGGTGCAATTAATGTATCAAACCTGAAATCTTGAAAAAATGCTGCCACACTATACTTCATTTTTTTTTAACTAAAATCATATTATATTCCACAGCTGGAATACCATAGCTGCACTGGAATAACGTAGCCACCAACCACAGGTAGCTACCTAAAATTAAAATAATGTTAAGTTAAATGAACATTTCAGCTCCTCAGTCACACTAGCCACAAAACATTCAATGTCCACATGGTTAGTAGCAACCCTATCGCGAGAGCATACATATACAATATTTCCATTATCTCAGAAACTGATGTTGTAAAGTGCTGATTCATAGCAGAGGATGGCAGACATTTTCTGTAAGGGGCTAAAATTTTACTAAATATTACTAAATACTACTAAATATTTTAGGCTTTGTGGGCTATAGGTTCTCTGATAGGATTACTGAATTCTGCTAGTGGAGTGGGAAAATAGCCAGTGACAATAGATAAAGGAGTGTGGCTGTGTTCAAATAAAACTTCATTTACAAAAATAGGTTTTACCAGGTTTGGCCTGTGGGCTGTTTTTTCTTATTCTTGATCTATATTAGCATTTATTTTTCATTATATATAATTATATATGATATAAACAACATATATTAGCATTTATATAAGCATTTAAGTAGTTTTCCAATACACATAAGTCTTATTAGAATATTAAGTATTTTGAACATAATGTACAACAGGTTTTTTAACTGTATAAAAATAAATATTACAACCATGGTAGTACTTTTTAATATCTGTGTAGTCATCAATTGTAATATGCCTCAATTTCATTTTATCTTTTCCACAGCATTTCAATAGGAAGTTTTTAATCCATATTTTCCAAAAACAGAGTTTAGAGAATTTGTAGTTGGATTTACATTAACAAATTTGTGATTATATTTAGGACAACTGGTTTTTACCATATTCAAAAGACTCTCTTTTATATATTCATCATCTACTAAGAAGTTTTTATTTAATATACTATTGAATTGTCTTACCTTAACCCATACCTTATTTTTATAATTTTAATTTTAATTCTCTATCAGGACATTCAGTTTTGTACTATGTGTCTATTTCTGTATGTGAGTTATATTTTTTCCTGTGGTAACACAAAAAACACACAGTGAATACATACTTTTAAAAATTAATGGTGTAAAAATTGACTTTCTCTCCAAGAATGTGATGTCTCCCATTTTTTTTGAAAGACATTAGTCTAATAATAGTTTTCTTTTGTAATAATAACATAGGTTCAATGGTAGCACCCCCCCCACCAAATATACCCATGTCTTTACACTGGAAGTTTTTTTTTTTTTTTAAGATTTTATGTATTTATATTTATTTGAGAGAAAGAGTGAGGAGCATAAAGAGAAAGAGCAAGCATGCACACACAGGTGCACACACACACAAGCAGGGGAAGGGCAAAGAGAGAGGGAAAAGCAAACTCCCTGCTGAGCAGAGAGTCCAACGTAGGGCCTGATCCCAGGGCCATGACCTGAGCCAAAGGCAGAACTTAACCAAATGAGCCATTTAGACACCCCACCCTGACAACGTCTGAACATGATTTTATTTGGAAAAAAAATGGTCTTTCCCAGATTTAGTATAGGACCTAAGTCCAATGACAGGTGTACGTAGAAGAGAAAGGTATGGGGAGATTTGGGACTCAGATACACAGGAACACAGGAGGGAAGGCCATGTGAAGGCAGAGGCAGAGATTGGAGTGGTGTAGCCCTATAAGACAAGGAACTCCTGGTGTCATCAGAAGTGGAAATAGATAGAATTTTCCCTCAGAGCCTTTGAAGGGAGCTCAGCCCTGTCAACACTTTGATTTTAGACTTCTGGTCTCCATTACTGTGAGAAAAAACATTTCTGTTTCAAGCCACCAGGTTTGTCATAATTTGTACACTATACCACTAATACATTTGTGTGTGAAATCAATTTTAGACTGTTTTATTGAAACTATAAAACAAAGCATAAAATTAATGACATTTTTCATTTTATTTTGTTATAGGGCAAATAGTGTGGGTATTATGGAAAACTAGGGAAGGCAAATTTCATCCAAAAACAGCAATTATTTTACTGCAGCCTAATTTTTGACATATAGATATATGAATCCATGCTTTCTGAGTTTTTTGAGAGAGTTTGGAAATAATATATTTTATATGAAATACTGTAATAATTAGGACTTAAATGACACTCATGACTAAAACACATATTTTCAACTACATTTTGACTTAGACAACTAGTTTATAGCCTTGGATATATTGTGTGATTTCAAAATTGAAAATGAAAGATGCTGCATAGTATTGTAAGGGAGGCAAGATATAACCTCTGCCCTCTTAGAAGTTTGGCTGAGTCTGATAATTAAATTGACATAGATCAATAGGAAAAAGGCATACGAATTTATTTAATTCAAATTTTACACAATGTAGGAGGGGCCCTCCTAAGGACATGAAGACCTAAAGAAGTCACAGACTAAATGCTTTATACTAGACTGAACAAAGAAGGAATTGTGGAAAAGTAACTAAACTATGTGGGAGACAAGGAAGATAAGAATTATTTTAACAAAGCCTATTTCAACTTCCAGTTTTGGATTATAAGAATGTTACTTTACTTCTGATATAAGGGGGGGTTTTCTTGGCTAAGCGGGGGTGGGATGGGGTGGTTTCTTGGCTTTTAAGGTAAAAAGGAAAGAGTCAGAGCACTCCTCTTGCTATTTTTTTAAGTGCCTTTATATCAAAATAATTTTTATGGTAAAGTGGCATATTTGGGGGTAAATATTCTGGTTGCCTTTACTATTACTATCAGGTACATATTTTCACTTGAAAGTCAATTAATGCACTATAATGAATTCATTTCCTTATTCCATTTTGTTTCTTGTTTATAATCCCAGTGTTTACTCAGAGACTTAACTGGATCTCTGGAATTGTTCTTGTGTTCCTAAACCTTTATTCAGAAAACTCCACCTTGTTACTCTCAACATTTACTGATTATTTTTTGGGCTACTGAACAGATTCCTTACGTTACTGTCTTTGATTGACATTTTCTAGTTCCCTTGTCCTCTCTCTCTTTCAGGTTTATTTCCTTATCTTATGAGAACAAGTCCAAAGTAACTTGTTGAGAATAATATTACTCCATTCAGAGTCTCTAACACATAGGAAAGCTAAGTAGAAAAATAATACCAGCCTGAGTTTAATTCCTTTATCAGAAAATCTTTGCTGGGCACCTGGGTGGCTCAGTGGTTGAGCAACTGCCTTTGGCTCAGGTCCTGATCCCAGAGTCCTGGGATCAAATCCCGCATTAGGCTCCCCACAGGAACCCTGCTTCTTCCTCTGCCTATTTCTCTGCCTCTCTTTGTGTGTCTCTCATGAATAAATAAATGAAATCCTTAAAAACAAAAAAAAAAGAAAATCTTTGTTGTTGTTCTTGTTATTATTATATAGGTGGTGATATATTCTTTCTGGATTTGGGGACACATTTCTTTATCCTTGCTTTCTTTTAATTTCAAAATGATATATCTTGATGTGGATGTTTTTCCTCTAATATATGTGGTAAGTAAAACTCTTAATCTGATATTCATTCTTTTTATGCTTATTTTATAAATTATCTAATAATTTCTTATCATGCATGAATTAGTCCTCTATGTTTATGTTTCTCTCATATTTTGTGCTCTTTATATTATTTCCTCATTTTAGATACTTTAATGTACTATTTTTAGACATTCCATTGATTTTTATATTTTCAAAATCCTCTTACTATTCCTCGAATATTTTTTAATGTAACTTTCTATTTTTATATTACTGATACAGCATTCTGTTAGAGTGTTTCTTGTTTATCATTAAATTGGCTCCATTCCATAAACTTTGTTGTCTTGGGAATCATATGTTGTATATTTCTTCTTTTCTTATTTGCTTATCTGGATTTACATTCTTATTCAAATATATGGGAACCATAGCTTATTTATTTATAGGAGGTACTTAGAAAGCCAATTAGGAGCCTAAGTCATGTGATTGGATTTTTCAACTGGGAGGCTTTGACCCTTTTGGTGAAAAAACAAAGAATTAGCAGTTAAACTTTGGAGAACTTAAATGCCTCAATACAGGGCTTCGTTCTAGGACACTGGCTGCTTAATTTTTCCAAGCTAATTTTTTTTTTGTAACTTTCAGAATCTAACTCTCTTTTATCAACTCGCCTTTTGAGGGGTGTTAAATGACTGGAGGAAGTATTTTCATGTGGAAATGTATGTATAAGAGGGTATCAGTGAATCTTCTTTTATGTTTCCCATTTCACATACCTACAATTTAGTTTCTAAGATACAAGTTGACCTGGTACTCTATAGACTAACATGTTTCATTGTTGGCCCTCATCCCTTTGAACCATAGTTTAGGCAGCATTTTTCCTTTCCTGCTTCATTAGTTGCTAATTATCAACAGCTGATGAAATCTGTTACCTACTGATATCACTACTTTCAAATTCATTTAGTCCTTTTATTCTTTTGCTATGACCATTAAGAGAATGAGAACAAGTATGTATGTTCTGTCTTTCAGTTTTATAGGACAATGCAAGTATCTTCTAATTTCTTCTCTAGATTTATATTAGTAAAATCAGAAAACATATCAATAATATCAATGAGAAATGTGTATTCACTAATAACATAATGGATCACAATCCCATTAAGCTGTATCTAAGAACCTTTTATTGTATGGACCTTACTAGAGTATTTTGGCTTACTGAATCCTATTTTTAAAAACAGTATACAGAGCATCAATTCTTAGTAAAGGAAGATAATGGGAAATAAGTTTCTTAATATGCAAAATATAGTTAACCACATTAACTTGTTGGAATGCTAGGAAATTAGTTGACTCATGTGTATAGTAACTTATCTGGTATGCTATATAGCAAAATGGAGTGCTAACCTGAAGCTACCATTTTGCAATCTTTCAGTTGTAAAATGTCTGTGCACTGAAGGATTTCAAGTAGAAATTGAGTAGTTCTTTGTAAGGTTTATTTCAGAGGTAGGACCTTTGCTAGGTGTAGGGATGAACCAGACTCCTGAGATCCTTTCCATTTCACGATATCTCTACCTTTAAAGAAACTGTTTTCTAATGTATCACAATGCAGATTGTTACTGCAAAATCTAGCACTAATTTTGAAACTTATCAGAAGAGAGAAAACATATTTTTAGAGAGAGCTTTGAATATCTAAACTCTAAGGACCTTTTGTTGTGCATTCATATATGCTGAGAAGTTGGAAAAATGCAGGTTGCAAAAGCCTTAGCAATGTACAAAAAAATTGATTTGCATTTTTCCAAGTAGATTCTTTTATATTGAAGGCTTTAGAACAGTGGGCAATAGAACCATTTACAGCAACACGAATAAACTTTAATTTAACCAAAACATTTGATTAACTACCATTTCAGTTTCATCCAACATGCTGGATAATCAAGTTATAGCAGTACTTTGATATAAGCAGTATGTAAGGTTTGCCATGGAATGTTTTTCAAAGTCCTAATTTAACATTTTTAAATATTTATAACAATTCTCACATATCAATGAATACCAAGGCATAAAAGTACTTGCTTTAACTGTGAATATAAAAAGAAAGAAAAAGATGTGAGGTGGAATGAAGGGCAAAAGTTCTTTCAATATTATTGACTGTTGTAGAGGTAGAGGTTTGAAGTTATAATCATACACCACACCATAAGCCTCTGAATTCATACCATGCTTGGACCATTTTTTTCCTGAATACCATTAGCTGAATCTCTCTGAGCCTTAGTTTTATTATGTAAAAATGAGACTAAACAGGTCTACTCTCTAGAATTATTAAATATTTCATGAATATAAATTACCTGGGTAGAGGCTAGTAAATGGTTTCTAAATTATCCTCATTGTAAGACATTATTATAAAAAATATTTTCATTATTTCATTTAACAACTAGTTAGTGATCCCTGACTTACACCAAGTATAAAGCTAGGTCCTGGGGATTCCACTGTAAATGGGAGATGCATGGTCTGGCTAAAATGGGCTGACATTATATTTAACTGCAGGCAATACAGAAAATCTACTAAAAATTCGCAGTTTTTGATGTGCTAAGGAGTAAGTATGATATTGCCTAGAAAGAAGAATACAAAGCCTGCTTTTGAATTGGTTTGTTAGTGAAGGATTCTCAGGGAGGATATATTTACTCTGAGATTTTTAGAATGAAGAATCAACCTGTAAAGAGTAAAGGACAAAAGGTCACATGTATGTGAAAAACAAGTTCAAGTTCACTGAAGCCCTCTCCCTGCCCCCAAAAGTTTCTCTTCTGGGAACTGCTAGGACAATAGTGTATCTGAAGCAAGAACAGTTTAAGGGAGCACAAGATGAAGTTGAATACGAGCACACAGACCAGATCAAGGAAGATCTTGCAAACTTTTGTAAAGAAGTTTGATGTGTTTTTTTTTTCTAAGTTCAGTAGAATCTATTTAAACATGAAGATCACATAATCTTTTTTTATGTTTTAAAATATCCTTCAGCTGCTCAGTGAAGAGAGGAAAGAAAAGGAAAAAAGAACAGTCATAAAGTGATATTAGTGATTCAGGATTAAAGGCAATGTAGTTTGGGTTAGTGAAATGATACTTAAGATAGAGGAGAGTTAATACATTTGAAATAATTTTGGTGTAGAAGAAATGGGGGCTTAACATTTAAGCTTATAATCACATATCACACGATGTGCCTCTGATGATGGAGCAGGTAAATTAGAGAGTTTATGAGTCATCACAAGATGACTCCAAGAGTTGTGGGTTTTGCTACTAGGTGAGTGGTAATACCATTTACTCTGATGGCAATGCTGGATGAGGAACAGATTGGAAAAAGGGAAATCAAAATTTCTATCATGGGCTAGAGGTAACTAGGAGGCATCCAAGTAGAGTTGTCAAGTAGGCAGATAGATAGTGAGTTTGGAGAATCCAGGAAGGGTCTGCAATGGAATTATTAACTTAAAATCATAGGTATTAAACCTTAAATATCTCATAATTTAATTTGTCAATTATATCCCAATAGAGCTGAAAAAAATTGCAAAAAATCACCAGTACTTAATTTTTATAATCATAGATACAAATAAGTTACTAGGGGATAAAATATCTAGAAAGTTGTAGTACCCAGGATGCATCCTTAAACCTTGAGAAAGGATAGAAAGGCAAGAATTCAGCATAAAATGCTAAAATGTTAAAATCTGTGAGTTCAGAAATTGAATGGGGTATTGTCTTAGACGCCAAGAGGAAGAACAATATTTCAATAGCAGTCAATAAATCTAAAGAAGCTTGTTATTTGAAGACAGAATAGAGTGGAAGAGTGTCCCTTATTCAATTGTTCCTTAGAGAATAATGAACTTAAAATCTACTCTGTGCTAGAAATTCTTCAGGCACCAGAGAAACAGCAGTGAAGTAATGTAACAGTGGGCAAACATTTCTGCAATTATGGAGATTATATTCTGGAGAAAGGAGAAAGATAAGAAACAAGAAAAATATGAAATATGTAAAACATATGGCATGTGAGATAGTGTTAAGTTCTAAGAAGAAAAATAAAGGGGAGGTGTTAAGAATTCTTGGAAAGAGTTTGCCAAATTCGGGTAGTTTTGACCTTTACATTTGGAAACGTGAGGATTATTTGTAACTTGAAAGAGTGTAGAGAGAGACACTCATGATGAAAGTCTGATTGCAAAAGATTGAAGACTGACACAAAGAAGAACAAGTAGAGATGTAAGAGTAGAAAATTCTTCTAGGAACTCTTGTGTGAATAGGAAATGAGATGGAGCTATACACGGAAAGAAATGTGGGGTCAAGGAGGATTTATTGATTTATGCAGTATACGTATTTACTTAAAATACCATGTTTGCTTGCTGAGATGTGTGATCTAGCAGAGATTGACAATTCAGGAAAATATGCCAATGAACAATAGAATATATAAAGGAAATTATAGAATAAGCAAGAGGCAGGACACTTAACCTCTTTGACAGATAAGAATGGGAAAAATGAGTGAGAATATACTAGTTTATAATATGATAGCAAACAGATGAGGTAGTAAAATCATTTGAGAGTGTTGATTAAAAAAAAAAGAGGTCTTAAGTATTTGCCAAAGAATGGTACAATTCAATAAAGGTTAAAATTGCCAATTGAATACAATGGAAGAAGAAGAATCAGAAATGTTGAGATTATTTTCAAATGAGTGATTACAAAAATGAACCTTGAGATATAACCTAAGGAAAAAAAATAAAATATTATGTATAAGAGAGGACCACTGAATAAAATATCTTGATGAGGTCAAATATTTAAGGCAGGAGTATTCAAGGGACACTGAAGTGGAAGTGCACATCAAGGGAGAGGTGTTTGAAAGTAAGTTTCAATAAAGAACTCCAAAGAAAGGGAATATTAAATCCTTTTGAAAGCAAATGTTCTGGATATTATTTTAAAATATGCATTTAGGTCAATTTTTGTACTGAACTTTCCATTTTTCCCTAACCCACTACTTTTCACTTCCACAACTTGAGTAAGGAAGCATTTGGCATCATTTGGCTGGGGGCAGGGTGTCAAAGTGGAAAGTAAAGTAGTCTGTGAGGTTTCCCGACTTTCATTATTAAAAGTTAAAGATCTAAGATTGAATATTTGTTGGGGAGGTAAAAAAGAGAAAATGCAAGGATGAAGGTGAATATTCTGTATGAAGGTCTAAAGGTGAGGGATTTCTTCAAGCAGATCAGGACTTTGTGCTGCTCACATTCCCTAATACAGTAGAAAGATGCAAAGTGATGAGCGAAGGTGCATGGGAACACAAGCAAAGATGCAAGAGCACCCGCCTGTCTGCAAAGCAACAAACAGAAGCACATTGGCACATGGGCAGAGATGCAGATTTCCTGTGTTCTTTACATGAAATAATATTCTTGGACCATACTACTACACAGAAGGGTGCAGTTGGGACTGAAAAATAGAAACTTAAAGAAGAAACTTATCAGTCTTACATAGAATAAGGACTTAGAAGTCAAATTAGGTTGACTCGGAAAAAAAAAAAGAAATACAACAATATTTGCATACTTTATTTTATGGATTAATATCAAATTTTCTTCATAAACACAGTTACTTCTCCTCCTCTGCCCCACTCTACTAGAAGCTAGGTTATCTGGATATAGGTTGCTCTTCATCTCAGAATACATTCTTCACATGCATACAGAAATTTATAGAGAAAGTTATGGGAAACCAAAGGAAATTTTACTCCTTTTCCTTTTCAGAAGGGCACTTAGAAAGAATGGTCATTTCACTGTTGATAGGAGCAAATGAAACCATTAGAGCACAACTGGGAAAAAGAGTTTTAAGGAAGTAGTTCTCTAGGGAAAATGAAACTATAAAAGATGCTATTTTTGCTCTCTCAAAACTTGGGCGAAGAATGTGAAAACAAAATGTCCTCAAAAATCAAAACCAAGAATTATGCAAAAGAAACTTAACTCATCAGAACACAGCAGGATCATCATATGCTATTGTAGGAAAGAATCCATTTCAGAGGGAGAAGGACAAACTTAGAAATGCCCCCACCGCTGGATTGTCAGGAAAGCTTTGGTTTGTAAATGTACTGAGATACTTAGCCTAGAGAAATCTTTTTTTTTAATAATAAATTTATTTTTTATTGGTGTTCAATTTGCCAACATACAAAAATCTTAAATGGAGCCATAGTATAGGAACCAGTCACTCTTGATAGTATGCTGAACTTTGAATGTTTCAGTATTCAAGCAGAAGTTAGATGATCACCCATCTGTGAGTTAGGACAAGGTGAATTTTAAGGTCCTGATAAATGCTGAAAATCTATATAAAATATAGAAATGCCCACAGAATATAATTGTGGGATGGAAGGCAATTTGCACCGTGTGGATGGAAAGGAACACTTGTTTATGTATATATTTCATTACTATTCATCTTATTAAAACCTCTTGGAATTAAGAATTTTTGTCATTCCTAAATTTGCAAAATGATATGGTTATAGAATATAGTATATTAAATGCTATTTGAAATAGCATGTACCTATGAAACATATTAAATACTATTTCCCCATAATGGAATTTATGTGGAAAAAGTGTTATAAGGGAGTTAATAAAGATTAAGTCTTTTAAGTACTTAATTAATTTAATTAATTACTTTAATTAATTAAAGTCAATCTACGCATTAAGAATGCGTATTTCATTTTGTTACATTATTAGAAAATTAAGATATCACCTTCTTTTATCTGGTCAGTGAAGAGCTGTCGATATATTCCATTTCATAACTCCTCTTAAAAAAGAATAAAAGCAAGAAATTATACAAGGGGATGACTATCAGAAGGCAGGAATCATGGGTGCTGTTTTACATACTACATACTACCAGCCCCCACAGTTAGAAACTGTATAGTAGTTATGTGAGCCTAATAAGAAAGAACTTGATTTTACTGAGGCCATGGAATAAAAAAGGATGAGATTAATAGGAATTATTAATACTGTCTTTGATTTTTACCAATCACTGTGTTATATGCTTAAGTATATTATCTTACTTAATTCTCAAAATGATCCCATAATTCAATAACTTTATTAACATAATTAGGGAGAAAAATACACCAAAGCAGTACTGGTGATTGGACTACTTTACCCCTTCTTTATAATATGAATATACATCCATCCACACTCTTTGATTTGGCACTTTTCAAAGACTCCCAATAGAGAGTTGAATTATATTTCCACATCCACTGATTTGGGGCTGCTTTATGATTTCTGTTAAGTCATAATTTAAATTTCTTTAGGTGCACCTGGATGGCTCAGTGGTTGAGCATCTGCCTTTGGCTCAGGGCGTGGTCCTGGGGTGCTGGGATCGAGTCCTGCATTGGGCTCCCTGTGGGGATCCTGCTTCTCCCTCTGCCTATGTCTCTGCTTCTCTCTGTGTGTCTCTCATAAATAAATAAATTTTTAAAAGTCCTAAAAAATTTCTTTTAAATCATAAATATGATTTCTTTTAACCAGCAATATATGAGAAGGAGCAATAGTGTGCCAATTCCAAACAGAGGCTTTAAGCAGCATCACATATTTTTTTTCTTGATCCTCTTGAACTCCAGCTCTCAGCCTGAGTTCCAGAAAGAGATGTGTATTAAGTGGACCTGCATGCAATATAGGTGCTGGAGTCAAGCACAGTTGAACCCCTACTGAGCAGAGCAGGGCCATATCCACAGCCAACCTGTAAACTAAGATTTGTGTTTCTGAGCCACTGAGATTTGGGGGTCATTTATTGCAGAAGAAGAAGTTGATGAATACAGCAGTGGGCAACTCAGCCAGTTACAGAACTAGTAAGTAAAAATTTGACCTTTGGCTGTCTGACTCCAGAGTCACTGCTTGAAAATACAGTGTGTTTTTTTTGGTTTTGTTTTGTTTCTGGTGTCAGTAAAAATGAAATCTGGATGTCATTTATTTAAACAGTTTTCATTTATTTGTTCAGCACTCAGGTGCATATTGAGAACCTAAAATGTGCCCAGCTCCATGCAATTCTAAAAAAAAAAGTAGAAGTGAATAAATTATCATCCCTACACTCAACAAGTCAAACAAAAAACAATGCTGAATTATCCTTTTTTACTGTATTAACTCCTCTTTTTTATTCCAACTTTTTATTTAAAGTTGTTAGTTAACATGGAGTATAATATTAATTTCCAGTGTAGAATTTAGTGATTAAGTGTTAAATATAGAACTATACTGGTATCTGAAACTATACTGGTATTATCCCCAATGTACTTGGAATTAAGTCCGCAGAGGAAAGTGAAGGCTAATTAGAAATGGTTTATCACTTAGATTTTCAAAAAAATAAAATTTAGATTTTCCTGGATTTGAGGGTTCACATGATAGCAGACCAAGTGTCCTAAGTAAGAATATATAACATTTAGTTTATTGCTTAATAGTGTCATGAATATATTGAGCTTTATAAAATTCATTTCATCTATACACTCATTTTATAAATGAAAAGTGTGAGGTTTAAAATTGATAAGTATTGTAAACTGAAGTTAATCGGTGGCATAATTTAGAATCTGACTTTTAGTCAGTCTCATCTGAAAGACTATATGCTTATCAACTCTTCTGTGATGCCTCCATATAACAGGGACTCAAGGAGCAGTAACAACTTCTTAATTATATAGACATGTCCCCAAAAGCCCCAAGGATTAGTGAAGTGGGAAAGCCTGGTACTTTTGTATGGAATCATCAGAAACTAGAATACCTTCTCTTTTCCATTATGTAAGACAATCAACATCACTTCAACAGAGTAATTTCACGGTAATACCTGGTAATGTAGCCAGAGCCTAATAGTTGACAGATTCTAGGGGGAGTAAAGCTCTTAAAATACTGTGCAGGATTTGTGCATTGCTTGATAAGTATTACAGTCATCTATAACTGTGATAATTAATTACTTACTATTAATAGTAATAATTATTAGTATTAATAGAGATAATCGGTAATAATTAATAGTGATTATTAGTATTAATAGTAATGATTGGAAATATACTATATGAAACCTGGAGCCTAGTAAAACAACTTCCTAGTAAATTAATTTACATCTTGGTGCTAGTGTGTATATAGACGTGTATATTGATTTAAATTTAATCTGGCAGGGATTTTACTATTTGTTTGTTCACATAAGGTATGCATTATAGAGGATTCCTAACTATGTTCCCGATTGATTGTGACTTAGAAAAAAAATTTTTTTTCGTTTTGTTTTTGCAATGATACCATGCATAATTATCTAAAAAGGAAAGACTTCTTTCTAAATATACAGATATATAGGATAGAATAAATATTTTAAACCAAACAATACGGTACTAATACACAAAATCCACATGAAAACACATGCACACCTGTCTTGGTGAAACAAAATCAAGGATTACAAAAATGAACTCTTCCCAAATTCAAATATTAATGCTGGTGATTGATGTGATGAGTTGTTTGAGAGAGCTAAGAATTTGGGGTAAACTGTCTAAATCAGAATGACATTCCTTAAAGTAAATGTTAATTATGTGATGATTTGCTTTCCCATTAATTTTTTTCCCTTGTCAGGTTTAATAAAAAAACTGTAATAGGCATTGAGATATCTTATAAATCAAAAATTCTGAACAACTATAAAAAATTAAAATATGCTTTATGTTTGCTTTATCCAAAATCAATAAGCATTAGTATATACTCTTTCATATCTTTAAAATATAATGGAAATTCATTCATTTTGTCTACTACTTTTTTTATACAGATTTTATTTATTTATTGAGACAAAGACAGAGAGAGAGAGAGAGAGAGAGAGAGAGAGAGAGGCAGAGACACAGGCAGAAGGAGAAGCAGGCTCCATGCAGGGAGCCTGACATGGGACTCGATCCCAGGTCTCCAAGATCACACCCTGGGCTGGAGGCGGCGCTAAACCGCTGCACCCCAGGGGCTGCCCTGTCTACTACTTTTAAATATTTCTTTCATAACTTCCCTGAATGTCTCCTATGCTCATTTTTTTTTAAAAAATTGTCTTCAGACAAGGGACTTTGTTTTCTAGGAAAATTAATAAAATTTAAATAAAAATTCAGAATTATGTCCTGAATTAATTTATATGTACTTACATGTAAATTTTCTCAAGTAAATTCTGAGAAAACTTTACATGTAAACAAGATCTAAGTAATTTTGAATATAACACCTTAATATTTTTTCTTGTCTAAAATATGTCTGTTCTATTGTTTCTTTTAAGTCTTTAAGAAAAAAAATGCAAGTCTTACACTCTGGATCAGGGATTAAAATTGTAAAGGGACATATTACTTCTAAATAGGATCAATCCACATTATTTATGGTGGAAATACATACATGAAATGCAGAATGTTGAAACTTTGTGAGACAATATTTAGGACTTCCGTAGGAAATATTTCAGTATCAGAAAATGCAGTATCAAATAAGCATAGAGAACAAATTATAACAAAATCTATTTACGTTAGAATCTTTATTGGCTTCTCAAACAAATAGTTGCGTTTTCTTTGAAGCTTAGGACATTGTTTTTCAATTAGGTAGAGGAGTTTGTCTTTTGCTTACCTGGGTTTAAAAGAAAGCAATAAAATATGTGCTTTTAAAAATCATCTCTCTTCCTTTTTCTCTTTCCTTTAAAAATCATCTCTCTTCCTTTTTCTCTTTCCTTAAAGAAAGAGAAAGCCTTTAAAATGTCCCCTCAGATTATTGATTTTGTTAACAATTGGCTAGGATCTGATTATATCTCATAAGCATTTTAGTTGAGTTTTAACTTATTTAATTTCATTTATTTATTTATGTATTTGTTTCCTCATTTTAGTTAAGTTTTAGATGAGTGACCAGGTAAAAGCTGGACTAGCAATTTTTTTTTCTTCTTAATTATGTCCAAAGCAATGATTTTAAAAAATAGTCTGGACTATTAGAGAAATTCATACTTCAAAGTAGAAAATTGAAGTCATTATCTGGTTCTCTAATCTTTCTCTAAAATCAGGTTTGTATATAATGTTAATCTGAACCTGAGGCCTAGTAAAACAACTTTCTAGTAAATTAGCTTACCTCTTGATGCAAGTGTGTATATAGATGTGTATATCCTTGATTTAAATTTAATCTGGCAGGGATTTTACTATTTGTTTGTTCACATAAGGTATACATTATAGAGGATTCCTTACTATGTTCCCGATTGATCGTGACTTAGAAAAAAACGAAATTGTTTTTTGTTTTGTTTTTGCAAAGATGCCATGCATAATTATCTAGATAGCTCTATGAATTCCTTGACAATTCTTCAGTCTTTACATTTTGTATGGAAAATGTAGATATGACTTTGTTCTTAGATTTCAAGTGAAATTTCTTATCTTTCAATGGCTTTCTTATCTGAGTCTTTCTTCCATCTATTATGCTTTGCCCTTATAGTTATCTTCATTTAATTTATTCCTTCAGACAAGTTCTCTTTACAGGGATATTCCCTCCCACAAGTTTATGTAGCTTCAATTGTTTATAGTACTAAAAATTACTTTTCTTAATTTATTCACTAATTTAGAAATTTTTTTATAGTAAGTGTGTTGGTAGTATCTAAGCCTTTCTGTGTGATTTTTATTTCTCCTACATATGAATATAGTGGAATGTGATGCTTTTTAAAAAGTGTATTTGTTCATCAAATATTTTAATTAGCATTTATAAGTGTTCATCTAAACAGTGGTAGATATAAATATTTTTAAAATAAACATCTAGATACATCTGTATGATATATTTCTTACATTCTGACTACATCTCCTTTTACCACTTTATTTGACAAAAATTTTGTAATATTTTCTACAGGAAGATAGGAAAGATAATTCACTCCTTTAATAAGATTGTTCAGTATTTAAAAATCATCAATAGTTTAGAAAGGTGTATTTATTTTTCAACTTATATCAGAAGCGGGATCCCTGGGTGGCGCAGCGGTTTGGCGCTTGTTTTTGGCCCAGGGCGCGATCCTGGAGACCCGGGATCGAATCCCACGTCGGGCTCCCGGTGCATGGAGCCTGCTTCTCCCTCTGCCTGTGTCTCTGCCTCTCTCTCTCTCTCTCTCTCTCTCTCTCTCTCTCTCTCTATCATAAATTTTAAAAAAAACTTATATCAGAAGCTAAATAACTTCTTTGGAGTCTCATATGATTAAAAAATGATAATCTACATCAGACGTTTGCAAATATTTTTTGTAAAGGGATAGATAGTAAATATTTTAGACTTTGTGGTCCATATGGTCTCTGTTACAACTACTAAATTCTGTCCTTGTGGTACAAACATGACCATAGACAATACTTAAATTAATGAATGTGGCTGTGTTCCACTAAAATTTTATTTATAAAAACAGGCAAGAGGCCAGATTTTTCCCTGGGGCCAAATTTTGCTAACTGCTGATATATATTAATTAGTTCTCCATGGTAATCTATTTTATAAAACATATACATTACTTGCATAGTCAACAAAACCACTAAGCTATTTAACTAGATAAAAAATTATGATAATTTTTCTACTAACTATTCTGCGGAGTTTCCAGGCTGCTCTTGATTCTTGGTGCAGTGGTTTATAAGAAGGACCTGGATATAAAAAGTCTGGATTTAAGTCCCAGAACTATAACTTTATCAATAATATGGTATCAGACTTCTATTTATACACTTTAAACTGCAATTGTCTTCATCTACCCAGTGACGACAATAAAAATATGTACCATGCAGTATTTTTTGAGAGATATTTCACATAAGTAGTAAAGAGTGCTAAATTCAGAGTTTGGGGAATAATAGGTACTTTATTAACATAAATGAATGTTTTTGTAGAGATATTAGCTTCTCTAGCTTCCTTAGGGAATAATGACCATAATGTGTTGTTCACAAGAGTGCAGAGAGATTAAAGAGTATGAGAAAAATCTTTCTGAAGGTGAAGAACAGAATTGATACCAGGATTTTTTCTGATACCAGTGATTGGAAAACTGAAGAATGTTGGAAGGAAAAGTTTTCAACATATCAAGTTCCAAACACCTATTTTATATTCTAAAGAAGCAAGATATTAGTACATTTTTCTCATAAATTCTGATTATTATTTTTTCCCTATCTAACCTTTGTTAAAAACATGTTTGCATAAAAAGAAAACAGCAAAGGTCACATTACTGAAATATCATTTCACAATAACCAGTGATTGCATGGAATTAAACTCACTAGTGAGCAGAAATTACTAATAGCGACTACGAAATGAATGTGTATTTGAATAATCCCTAAATGTTCTCGGTGAACAGGTTGGATGATTTTATATTCATAGGGATGTGATGAAGATTTAGATTATCTTTCCTTTTAAAATTATTTTACTTCAGTAGCCTTCATACCACTGGAGTAGAAAACAATCATCAAAACATCGTTGGCACTCATGCCATTCAATATACTGGAAAAGAGTTTCTGTCAAAGCAATATGTGGCACAATGTTGGTGCTTTTCCTTATGGTGAATATAACACGAAACCCTGATGATGTGTTCTGTTAGTAAAGTGAAACTGCCAACAGCAGATCAATACTGGGAATGGATATCAGTGCTGAAGTATTCACTAATGGCTTTTGTAGGTCTCATGGCAGTTGAAGGAGAGCAAATTGTATCTTAATAAGACTTACAGGTCGGTAATGACAGGGAAATATAGAACATAATGTAGAGAGTCTCCAGGTCATTTTTATCATGGAACTCAGTCACTAAAATTTCATAGGATTGATGCTTTCTTAGAGTCTAACAAATCTTGTTTAATGTCCACTATGTCACCACATGACAAGATAAAAACTGATTATAATAATTTAATTGTTTTTAAAATTTGATTTGGCAATAAAGTCTCTGCAATGCACAACTCCAGGGAACACATTCACACTGGAGTACATATAAATGCTATCCATTATGAAACTAAGGGCAAATTTTCCAGACCTCCATATATTCTCTCCAACTATCAGTGTCCTTAGATAAACAATACTGAAGCCATGTTTGGCTGCAGGATTAAGGAGCCTCAATTACATGCTGCTTATATGTGATTTGGATCCAATTTCATAAAAAAAAAAAAGAGTGCAAAGCTGGTAAGACACCCTCACAATCATCAGAGACCAACATTTTTTTCATCTTACTGTTTTGCCTTCCCTAACATATGACATTGACATTATGATCCAAGGTAGCTGCTCAAGCTTCAGACTCTTGACCACATTCCAGCAAGCAGGAAGAAAAAATCTGGAGAACCTCTTGCTTTTCTTTTTAACAACATTTTCTAGATATTGTATATAATACTTCTATTTAAATCTCATTGGCAAAAACTTAACCACAAGACCACATAGGTTGCAACTGAAACTGGGAAATGTTCTCATTATTCTGGGTGCCCATCCAGAATGTACCTGTGTAAATATTTCCGGTATTAGTAAATTGTAAGACACTTAAAAATACTAAAATATGCTTTGCACATAGTGTACAGTCAAAAATTATAGCAGATATTTATTTTATTGCAGTCATTACATTTTAGGTCATAGTTATGGTATTCATTTTCTAGTACTTTTATAACAAATTATCACAAATTTAGTGGATCAAATATAGATCAAAATAACACAAAGCTTCTGTAGATCTCATTCCTCAATTTATGGTCTCTTCATTTTCAAAGCTGCAATAACAGGCTGAATCCTTTTCTTACCTTATCACTTTCACCTTTACTTCTGCCTCCTTCTTAACCTTTTAAGGTCTCTTGCAATAACATTCAGCCCATAGGGATAATTCAGGAGAAAGTTCTTTTTTAAAGATCTGTGTGAGTCATATCAGATCAACAATCTTAATCTATCTGCAAATGTAACTCCACTTCCTATGTTGAAGGGATGCACAAGTTTCAGGAATTAGAACATGGACATCATTGGGGGACAATATTTAGTTTATTGCAGTTCTATAAATTTCTCAGTTTTCACATTTTAGAAGTTTAATATATTTTAATCTCAATATATTGCTAAAATACTAAGTAACTAATTAGGAAGAAACCTGGTCATGTTATAGAAATAAGTGACGGAGATAAAACCACCTCACATTCACTTAATCCCAGATTCCATCATGGTTATTATGTTCTGTCTCACTAATTTGGGACAGAAGGATTAGACAAGATTGTCATGGACAAATAGGAATTTGTCCTACTAATGTAGGTAAGACATTAGGGTTCAAAGCCAATGGCCAAGAAAGAATTCTTGAGAACTCTTTGATGCAAAAAGTGGTTTTATTAAAGCATGGGGACAGGACCTTTTCTAAAGGAATTTTTATATGTTCAAATAGGTTTATGGGATCCTGGAGCCAGGAGTTGGGCTACAATTGCCTTTTGCCCTTAGCAAATTATTAACATTGAGGTAGTTGAGTCCCTAGAAGACTGTCATTCTGCCTGTTTCAAGGACTTGTAAATGGGCTGTGGATAATCAGGAAATTTAATAATTTCTCTTTTGCTTTTGTTTCCCACATCACTACCACCTTTCTAGGCCTTGTCACATTTAGAATACACACAGATTAGATTACTTTTTTTTTAATGAAGACAAAATATTTCAGTACATTCATCTTCCGTATGTAGCAGAATCTGATTGCCAAAAAATCACTTGAGGTAAGTGTTTTAGTCAGGTTGTCCAGTAAAAAAGCACCAATAGTTGGGGGAGTAAAGACTTGACTTACATGGTCATGAAGATTGGCAAATTTGAAAATAGCAGGACAGGCTGTCAAGAGTTAACGCTGCAGTGTTGAGTCTGAAGGGATTCTGGAGACAGAATTTCTTCCTCTTTAAGGAACCAGTCTTTTCTCTTAAGGAGTTAAACTGATCCCATGAGGTCCACCTACATTATGCAGCATAATCTCCTCAAAGTTGATGATTTAAATGTTAATCATCTTTAAAAAATCTTCACAGGACAATGGACTGCTGTTTGACCAAAACCTGTGTATTATAACCTAACTAATTTGATACATAATATTAATCATCACAGTAAGGGATACTAGGGTATAAAAATGAGTATGCTCATCATAGCACAGAATGATGGAGGCACCAGAAGTATAAAATCTCTGTTACTAAGAACTTTTATTTTCCAAAGGACAGCCGTGAGGGGATAAATAGTTCTTACCAAAAATCCATCTATTCCTTCAGTTATTTAACAGATAATTAGGTTGGCATCCAGAAACTAGGTATATTCCATAGGTGGTACACAAAAATGAATAATGAGACAAAATGCCTGCTTGCATGGAGCTTACTTTCTAGTAATGCAGTGAGACAATTCACTTCCAGGTTTATCCACCCGAGAGCAAACCTCCAGGATTCAGACGTATTCAGATTCATTCCAGCCTTCCTCTCAGTCACACTCCAGGGTATTACTCTAACAGGATCTAAAGCTCCACGTTTTAATGACAGCTCAAGCAATTAACATCTCCTAAAGGGAATTTAAATGTAAACGGCTTATGCAAAGTAAGATCCCTGAAGGGGACTTTAAGCATCTAACCCCTAAGGAACAACTGATGTGAGCAAGTACCAGTAGAAGTAGTTTACCCTTAATAAATATTTATTCAAACTAATCCCCTCAAGGGATTCTAAAGCCTAGTTACCATACTAGGCACTCACACTCACAGGCTCACACGCATAAATACACATAAATGGATATCTTAGATTCTCTTCAAATAAAATGGGAAGAACAGTATGAAAAATAAGTAAAAACTTAGAACTTCAACTCCTGGCCTATTAAAAACATGCATAACAAGGTAGTCCTCCAAATTTACTTTTAAATGGTTAAGTGTAGATTTTTAAACACACACACGCACACACATTTTTTTTTACCTTACACATACCACGCAGAGTATTCTCCCTTCCAAAGTATATATTTGACTTGATCAGCAAGTTATCAATCCTTGCTTCAGTTCATTGGAAGTTTGGATAAAAACTAGATAAAAGCATTAATTCATTCCAAGTGTTGTATGGAATTTAACATCCAAATGTGAATTGATAATGTGATGTGATTATGCAGTTAAGTGTTAGAAAATAAAATTGGTGATGGCTATCTCTTCCTTAGTTTTTGTTTTGTTTTGTTTTGTTTTTAAGATTTTTTTTTTTATTTGTTCATGAGAGACACACAGAGAGAGGCAGAGGGAGGAGCAGGCTCCCTGTGGGGAGCCTGATTCAGGACTTGATCCCAGGACCTCAGGGATCACACCCTGAGCTAAAGGCAGATGTTCAACCACTGAGCCACCCAGGTGCCCTTCATTAGTTTGTTTTTTTTTTTTTTTTTCAAAATGGAAATGGAAGATAGAAGATTGAAGATACAGATTCAAAGGGAGAAATTAAGCACAGATAGGACTTCTACAAAGAATGTATTTTCAATTTGATATTTGAGTATAGAATTGGAATAAATCCTGAGAGTTCATTTATACATTTTGTATACATGAAATAACATCATAATGAACAAAAATTGGCCCTTAGAAAATCATTAACTTTAATTTGGTATTAGAAATATAAAAGACTAAAAAGCAATTGTATTAGAATTAACAGCTACAATTCAAAAATGCTTATTAAATCATTAATTTTCACAAGGCAATCTATCCATTTGAAAGATAATAGCACTGGATTGCTATTTGTTGAATGCCTAACCAGAAAAAGTTGAGTTTTCATATTTTATTAATTTTAACTTTGAATGTTTTTTAATTCTTGTCCCCATTTTAGAAGAACACATATGGAAATTCAAAGATAAGAGATCATACACTTTGGTACTAATAGAAACCAAGATTATTCTCCGAAGTCTGCACTTCACACAATATCAAAATTTATGGAACATATTGGTATATAGTCTCCTACCTATAGAGAATAGGACTTGAACTAAATAATGAATATGGGAATCCTTCCATATATAGGGCCCTTGAGCAGATATAATAAAAACCAAATTGCTTGAGTTGGTTATGTTTAAGGGTTTTTAAAAGAGGTTTAAATATTACTTTCATCATTTCTAGACTATCTTTATTCTCTGGGTTCCAATTCTGTGCATGCCATCATCACAGCAATACCCACCTTATTCTAATAACCTTTGGAAAAACGCCATATAAAATGTTGCTATTCCATTCTTCTCCTATGACTTTTTTTCCCTGTGACTTCCAAAAGCACAATCTGAAATAATGGACACTGATCAGAAATCACTAGAAGGTCAGATATCACTCTAAATACCTATTTCTTTTTTTAGGAATATACTCGTTTAAGAGATACATTTAGAAGGCAATACTCCTAATTTGAGGATTAAGCTAGGAGAATGTAACCAGAGGAAAAGTAGAAAGGATTTTCCTTTCCTCTTAACCATAGAAACACAAGTACCTGTTTCACCCGTGTACTGGACATGTTTGTAGTTATCACATGAAGAATTAATTCTTGGGGCTTGGGGGTGGCTCACTTGGTTAAGGATTCAACTCTTGGTTTCAGCTCAGGTCATTATCTCAGGATGGTGAGATCAAGCCCCATGTTAGTCTCTACACTCAGTGTGGAGTTTGCTTGAGAGTCTCTCTCTCTCTCTCTCTCTCTCTCAAATAAATAAATAAAATCTTTAAAAAAAGAGACAGAATCAATTCTTGTTGAGTTTAGCTGCTGAGAGAGAGGGCAGGGCCTAATAATAGATTTCTAAAAGTGTTTAAAATTGTCCTTCAGTTAGCAAATTCTTGAGTTCTATGTAGTTATGTAGTCTATTATGTTTTTTAAATTTTTTTCAAGATTTTTTTTAAAGATTTTATTTATTTATTCATGAGAGACACAGACAGAGGGAGAAGCAGGATCCTCACAGGGAACCTGATGTGGGACTCGATCCCAGGACCAGGATCACGCCCTGAGCCAAAAGCAGACACTCAACTGCTGAGCCACCCAGGCATCCCTTTTTTCAAGATTTTATTTATTTATTCGTGAGAGGCAGAGAGAGAGAGAGACAGAGACACAGGAAGAAGCAAGCTCCTTGCAGGGAGTCTAATGTGGGACTCTGTCCCGGATCCCAGGATCATGCCCTGAGCCGAAGGCAGACGCTCAACCACTGAGCCACCCAGGCGTTCTTGTAATCATTAGGTTTTAAGCCAGCCTTCCCTTTTAGTCTCTTGCCATTTTAACATTATTCAGTATATATTCAATTATCTGCACCTTACAAATAATTATTTATGTTCTCATGTATAAAAGCATGTGCATATGTCTATATGTGTGTACATGCATGCATATATGTGTGTTCATATACACAACCACACATATATGCACATGCAACATATTACATATGATTGTATGTATATACGTGCATGTGTATGTGTATGTATGCACATACATTTTCTTAATTATTAAGAATGTCTTAGATGCTTGTAATAATAAAAGTACAGAACATTTTCTTTAAGATTTTATTTGTTCGAGAGACAGAGAGAGAGAGCATGCACAGGGGGAGGACAAAGAGGGAGAAGCAGACTCCCTGCTGAGCAGGGAGCCAGACGCAGGGCTCAATGTCAGGACCCAGGGATCATGACTGGAGCCAGGACGCTTAACCGAGTGAGCCACTTAGAAACCCCCAAAGTGTGGCACATTTATAATTTTGAAATGGTGTCATCTAATTCTCTAAATTTCCTATGTTGTTTTAAGAATAACTTTTCCTTAGTTAAAATAACCAATTTTGTTTTAGTTTACTGGAAGCAGTCATGTGTTAATGAAAAATGTGTTAGGATGAGGACTTCCATCAGTCTATTACAATTTGGCCTAATTTGGCAACCTCATTTAGATAATCTGGTCAATGACCTAGAATATAATTTTATCATCACACTTATATGATATGTAGTTCAAAAATTCCAGTAACTTAATTCTGTACTATACTATATTTTTACAATTGTACAGTATATACTTCAATTCATTGATTTTCTTTGTAGGTTTCTCCATTTATTCTAACCTTTCTCAATTGGCTTTTAATATCTTTACTAAAGTCAGTTTTCAATTAAGGAAGACTGACGTCTAATTTATTAAACAAAATTTTATTTCTTCTCCTCCCACTCTGCTCTCCCTAAAACATGTGGGCTCCTCATCAATCAGATAAATGCATCAACTCTCTACTTGGCTATAAGATAGATAAGACTTTCAAGTGTGTTTCATATGATCCTTTCAAAAAGTTTCGTGATCCTTTCAAAAAGTTTCTTTATCCTTTCAAGAAGTTCCACAAAACACCTAGAAAATCATGCCTTCTCAGCTCTATTTCTTGAAGTATAGATATTGTATAATGTCGATTGCTATTGATTAAAAAAAGGAGAAACAAAATCCAGACACTTCCAATTTATTTTTTTAAAGAACTCTTAAAAGGAGAATGAAATAAGATAAAGTATGTGCATTTTTTACCAGTATTTCACATGTGTGAAAGATCTATAATTCACAAACGCCACAATTTTAAGTGAGTTATATGCAGGTGCATTCCATGATTGAAGTAAGGCAGAAAGCTCTCCGCATTGTGAAAGGATTTATTTTTGTCCTCTACACTTTAACTCTGTTTCAATTCATTTTCAACTATATTTTCCTGGAGTTATTTACTTATTGATTTGGACTGAGTGTTTTGTTGGCAGGATGAACTGTATGAGGAAAGAGAATTCATACCCTGTACCAGAATTTGGCACAATATTTTTCTCTTTTGTATTGCTAACAGAATATAACATTGGATCAGAACTTGACTCCTAGTGGAATTAAAATAATAAGACTAGAGCTCTAGTCATAAACCCAATGACATATAAACCACCCCATTACATAAGTTTGTTGATTTTAAAGAACAAAACATTATAACCCAGCCACTCTTCCCATCCCCTGGTGCTTTATCAGAACTTCTATTGTAAACACATGTTTTTTTATTTGTTTGTCACTTTCTAGATGTAATCAGTTCTATGCTTTTGACAGTTAGCTCATATTCTTTTTAATACCTCATTGATTAGAGCACTTTTTCATCATTTCTTCCTGTTTCATTTTGTTCTCTGTATTTCCTATTTAGGACCCAAGCTTTTAATTTATGGATTTCAATATTTCATGTTGTGCCCTTAAGAATATAGCTGACAAAGCAGATGGAGGGATATTGGACATCTAGGAGGACAGATGTATTCAGTAGAATGCCCAGGATGACCACAAGCAACTAATTAGATCTCCTGTGGGGAATGTTATGCCCTTGAAATACTTTTGTATCCTTGTTGTTTTAAAATCTTTAGAATACAACTCTGACCCTTATTGTGAGAGCTAACTTTGAATATATATTCTCTGCTTTTGAGAGTGCATTTTGCAGAATGAGAGATAAATACATAGGTCAAATTGAGAAGGATTTAATATCATGGCTAAGGGTGAACTTTTAATTTATCTTAGTTTATCCTCACTTAATCAATTCAGGTCTATATGACAGCCTAAAGCATTAACTTTTTGAAGGCTGAATGTGCCATCTTGTAATGTCTGTTAAATCATGTTGATTGCTAAGGTTTGCAGGATTTAAAAATGTGTTCACTCTTTTTATGAAAGATTTGTGTTGTCTTTCTATGTTACTTGAATCTCAAAGCAAATTAAAAATAAAAATAAAATTAACATTTCTATTCTATTGCTACATGTGAATTTAAATTTTACCCTCTGTCATTGGGGGCAAAGAAAAGGAACACAATAAGACAAGGCATGGGGCAGGGTGAAACCATGCTTTCTGATGATTCTTTGGTTCCAGTGGGAAGAGAGCTGAAATTGGCTTATAGATCACTGGTTTATTCTTCCCTGGTTTTCCAGTGAGATAAATGGCTTCATTTTCATAAAATGTGGAATGAGGTCAGGAATTTTTCCACTATTGAATTTCTATGCATGCATAAGGAAATATCAAGAGTAAGCAATTGATCCCTCCCCTAAAAAATAATGCCTTTCAGGTGTCTAAAAGGAGATTCAGTGCAGGTATGAGGATAATAAGGCCTGGCATTGAGAGAAGCATGAGCTAGAGGTAAATAGAAAACAGCAATGATGATAAAACCACCTGTGAAGATAGCATAGAATGATGCTAAGTTAGGAAAGTGGAAGACATTGGCAACCATAGAATTGATTAGATGGTTTCAAATTTTGGATTTTCTGCGTGCACATGGAGGACTCAAAGATGAGGTTCCCATAGACCATTGTTGCCTCTTACTCCCTGTCACTCAGCACTCATACTTAAAGAATTGTCCACTATAGAAATGTATATGGTATGAATGATTGTATTATGTTAAAGGATGTTTAATAACAATTTAAAATACAATTAGTGAGTTATCATACCACTACAAAATCTAAATCAAGTGAGAATTAAAGTAAAATGTTAGAAGTCTCCAGGTATTTGCAAAATCTTGATCCGGGGGGACAAAAATACAAAATTTATTATTGTCCCTGGAGGAAGGGAGAATTCATCCTATCTCTCTGACCTTTTTTTTTTTTTTCACCCAGCTAGTAGGGAAATAAATGCCCTTATGTGGCTCCCTTAAATTGCTGGATTCTCTAGCAACATACATCATAAAAATAGAAAGGACCAGAAATTGAGTAGTGGGGGAAAAGGATCAACTAATACATAAATACAGCCATTATGTTCTACAGAATGATCAATTATGCACAAATGTATTAATCTTGAGAAAAGGTTAGCTGTTTTCATTCAACCACCATAATAGGTAGTATACAGGAAGACTAAACCTTTGAGAGCTGCTTCTTAGGATAGTTGTAATAATTAAATGGATGAAAATTGTATGAAAGACTTAGCACCAGGCCTGGCAGATATTAATCAACTGAACAATGTTATTATTAATATTACAACTTTAATTATGATTATGAATATATGATTGTCTATGCAATCTTAAATAAAAATTCGTTTCTATTTTGAAGAGAACTGTTACTAATATAAGTATATGGGTAACCTGCAATAAATAAGAATCTGAGTAAAATTTAGCTCCTTTGATATCAAGTACATATTATTGAGGGACAGATATCAAAAGATTCTGTTACATCATTTACTATATTTCCTTTTCTAACAAAACCAAGCCCAATAAATAATCAAGGTAGATTTTTTTCTGCTTTATGTTTTACCTTCTTTTAACTTGCGTTACAAGTGAACATATTTTTTTATTTAATTTCTTTAAAAAATGACCATTTTTGGTGCTTAGAACCAGGAAGCTTTGGGAACAAAGCCTAAAATCCTTGGGATAGCTATGTTTGTCATAATCTGACTCCAGCGTCTCTCTCTAATTCTGTTTCCTCAAATTCCCAGCTCCAGGACAGCATACATACCTTCAAACATAAATATGGTATGTCCTAGTCATAATGAAATTATTGTATTTCTCTAAACATGACAATTTTTTAAATATTTTCCTGATTTTGTACATTGAGTTCATATTCTCAGGATCTCACATTTTCACTCTTGAGTCCTGAGACTTTTTCTTAACAAAACAATATAATAAAACAACAATAACCACAAAAATTTATAACTTGAAATTATTTCTATTTGAAGGAATCTAGAATTTTGATGGCTTTTTGGGTGATATAAACATACCCCAAGAATCAAAGTTGGCTAGAATTTTAAAAGGACCATGGTATCTGATCATTCCTTTTCTGTAGGCATGACAAATTTTAATTCACTGAAGATTTATTTTTGCTGATTTTTCAATACATATGTATAGAAAGGAGAATATTACATAAGAGAATTTGGAAGTGTGTCAGGATTTGATAATCTGCTCATCAAAATGTAGTTTGTTTTTTCAAATAGAATGCTATCTGTAAGACCTTTCTCCCCAATCCCTAGTTTGGACTTTCATGAATTTAATGCAAAACTCTAATTTGGTTTTGTGGCTACTTTTCAATTAAAGGTAAAGCAATTTGTTTTGATCACATATAATTTACTAAGCATGACTTAAATGACTATTATTTTGAAAATTAGTTTTTCTTATATTTATTTTTTTTCTGAGTTTTGGATTATAGATAAATGTTATTCTTCTAATACTGGAAATTAAACCTTAGAAATCACAGTATTTTAAGATATTGTAGAAAAACATCCTTGAATAGTATTATATAGTATAGGGCAGGCTTATTATCAGTATAGCTCAGAAAAATGATTTCTGTGTATTTCACTTAATAGCTATGATTATTTTTGGTGTACTTAAAGATTAACATAATAATCAGATTTCTGTATTTGCTACAGATAAATAACAGTGTGACTAAGTTTAGCTTTTGCTTCAACCTTAAAAAAATGTATGCATGTGAAAATGTGATGAGAGTACTAAAGTGCAATCTTAATTATACAAAATTTACCACTTCTTAACCACCTATGATGATAGTAACCATCATGATAAAAATTTAAGTCATTCCTGTTAATAGTAGTATTTATGCTATTGACTCCCAAACTAGTTTACTTTCTTTTTAACACTGGTCTAATGCTAAAAAAAATATATTGTATTGCACACTTTGATGATAAATATGTGTATTTTATTTAAAGGATATTTGTTGATATAATTAATTGGATGCACTCTGATTGTTGTATGAGTGCTAGAGCAATGTGATACTACTTGTGAATTCTGTTTCATTTAAACAAAGTGTTTCATTTTGAATTAGGTCGATTTGAGACATACTCATGCATCCATAGTGGCTATGCAGAGCAAATAAGAGTTTTCATGCACTATAAGATTATCTCTGATTATTTCTGCTTGCCATTTTCCCCATTTAACAAGGAGATTTAAAATAAGTGAGACAGTTTTATAATAGCTGATTATACATATATTTTGTGGGTAAAATATGTTATTTAAGAAGGAGAAATAAACATTTTCTAATTTTTGTAAACAAAAACATCTCCTATATAAGCACATCAGCTATAAGCACGTTTTTAATTAGATGACTACTGAGTTTGTTCTAACCAAGATATGCTTAATATTTTATCATATTGATTCAAAGTATACGTGTATTTATTCTATAGGTAACAGTTGAGTTGGATTTATGAATGTAGCTTAACTGAGTTATTACAAAAGGCAAAAATTCTTATCATGAAATTAATGACATGAACAGGATATGATTATGATGGTGATTTGTAATTTCTCCAACTAGGTAGCAATGTCTTAATTTAGTATATTCTAAAATGTATAGAGCAAGCTAACAGTTAGTTATTTGACATGCTCTGTTGGTCAAAAAATGCATTTAACACAATTAACACATTATTTAAAATATGTTAGACTTTACAGCTTTCTCTTCCTCTCTTGTTCTGAATATTTTTTACTCTAACACACTTTGTAATGAGATAGTACCCTCAGGACTTGACTATGCCTTTAGATATACAGATAATGTTGCCAGAAAATGGAACAGTTCAGACTCTGCAAATTAAAATACTTTCTTAACTACAGTGTTAAGTAGTTAGTAGACTAAAAATTGAAATCTCTTAATCATGGCAGAAGAGCAAATAGCTTTGGTAGGCAGCACAATGTTATGGAGAGAACAATGTAAAAGGAATTAGAAGGTGCTGGTTTCAAATAATAAATAGTCTGACATTGGCCAGATTAACTTTTCTGGGATATTGCCATGTTCATAACAGAAGGTGATGCTAGATTATTTTTCAGGGTCCTTCCAACTTTAAATTCTCATTATTTACTATAGACTCCTGTTTTCTATAGTAGCCTGGCATCCTGCACTGAATATGACTTGACTATGGGTGGTTAAAACTAACTTAGTTGTGGCACTGAATAGGTCAATTAGGGAAATTTGGAAAATGACCATATTTTTTCTAACATTTAATATTTTTATAAATGTATCAAAACTAAGTTAACAGTAGTAAATGTCATCAATTTGAACATATTCCTATGTTTTTAGTCCTTTTCCATTGTATTTACCTTTGAAACTGAATTATATTTAACTCACCAAAGGGAATTGACATCTATTTTTGTACATAGAGGGTGTTTTTTTTTTTTTTTTTGTGGAATCATCAGTGATGCTGAGTGCTTATGACTGGCCATATATAACTTCTAAATTCAAGCCCTAAAAATGTCAGTGATTATTTTCATGATCTAGGTACATTTTTTTTTTCATTTCTAAAAACTGGCAATTAAGTTAAGAGAGTGAGATGGTAAAGGACTAATTTAAGTAGAGCACTTTCCACTGTAGTCTTTCTTTCTTTCTTTCTTTCTTTCTTTCTTTCTTTCTTTCTTTCTTTCTTTCTTTCTTCTTTCTTTCTTTCTTTCTTTCTTTTCTTTCTTTCCTTTCTTTTTTATTTCTTTTTTCTTTCTTTTTTTTCCTCAAATGAAGTAAAAGAAACAGATGAAAAAAGGAAAAAAGAAAAAAAAAAGAAAAAAGGAAAAAAGTATATGATCAGATAATTCCACAAATTAATTACACTTCCAGTACCCCATCATGTGGACATCTTGTAGTTGCTACCTCCGATTCTGACTTTGGCCATAAAGGTAACTGACTGCTTGTCCCCTCAAGCATGATTGAGATTTATAATACAAATCCAATGACTAATCTCCTACTTTATTACACAAAATTCCATTAATATTTTGGTAAGGGTCCAAACTTCCCAGAGGAATGCCAATACTAGACATAACAGATATTTATAAAAAAAACTTATACTTTCTCATATATGTCATTTTTAAATGACTTAGAAGAGCAATAGAATTAATACCTTTCTCCTCATGTTATCTCTTGTTATTTGGTTTGAGTTGGGAGGGATTTTTTTTTCTTTTGAAACAAGCCTGTCAGTGATGGGAAGCACTGATTAATCCATGTATTTGTACTGGGTTAATTACATAAGGGTTATCTTGTTAATTTGTGATTGACTTTGTAAGTGCAAGCAACCTGTTGTTTATTAGCCACAAGACAAATTAATTATGCAGTGATCCTATTTTCATCATATTTCTAAATTGTCTATCAAGAATTAAAGGATTTTGTTGGGTTATTACTTTTGAAACAAATGAGAAGTTTCTATTCTCCCAATAAAATGCTGCCAGTGTCCACACAGCTGCATATTATGCTCGGCTATTGCTTCCAAAAGTGAGAGGGAGAGATTAAATAAACTTCAGCTTCTTGAAAATTCCAGTGCAAAGAAGACTAATACTTCTTTTTGATCTATTTGTTATATTAAATGTAGAATATCTCATGTTCCTCTTTTCTAGGATTTCAGGTTACAGTGCTACCATAGTGATATGAGAAAACAATTTCTTCAACATGACTTTCAAATGATTCCTCTTATTTTCAAACCTAAACCTTTCCTTACTGCTGATAACAACTTGAAGCTTTGTGTTGGAATAAAATAAGCTTTCAGGTCAGGTAGGTTTGAGTATATGCTTTTGCACTGCCATTTGCAGGGTAGGTGACTTATGACAAACAGTAACCTATCAATTTTAATTTCCTCTTTCGTAAATAGAGAATTGTGATACTTATCTTCAAACATTAATGTAAATATTTCATTAGATAATATCAGATAATATTAAGGATCCTTGGGAGTACTGCCACCACTAAATATATGTCCATAAATTTAATATCACTCTTATTCCTATTGTTAAGTAATATAATTTTTCATCTTGAATTTACTTTGCCATTCTCTTTTAAACAAGCATTCAGATATCTAACAGGCACTCAGGCAGCCCAGCACTACAACCAAACAGGCATTGAGAGACAAAAGCCTCTAAATGAGAAGTCTACAAAGTCCACAGATTAAATTCCATTAAAGAGGCATAAAACCGCTCACATGTCATTATGTGCACAATGAGGTAACTGATTAGAAGCAGAGAGGAAGTGCTGATAATGAAAAATGACTGGTAACATAAAAATAAATGACTAGGGAATGGGAAGAACTTAAGAAAGCACGAAGATCTGATTATCTTCATTGGACAGACAGACAAACCTAAGAGAAGGTAGATGAGGCTATAAACCACAATATACAGCAATGCACACATTTTAGGATAAAAAACACACACGATAGTTTCAGAGACTTTACCATCTGATTACAACAGAGGGTGTATATTAGCAGCTGGTGACAAATTGCATGGAAGAAATTATGGAAACCTTTTAAACCAGAGAACTTTTATCTTTATGCAATAGAGAGACATTGTAAACTCTAGGTCAGGTAACATGGCAGAAAGCCAGTAGTATTAAATTCTCATAGTGCAATAATTAAGGCCATGCACCAGCATGGTAACGGTGGAAATAGACACCAAGGGATAGGTATGGAAGCTAGCTAGAGAAAGATAGACATGATAGACAATGTTAACTTAGATTACGAAGAAAAGGATATTTCATCATGTTATGGACTGGGAGTTTGAAAACAGTAATATGCAGAAACTAAGAAAATGGAATCTGTACTAGTTTACAGGAGTATAACTAGTTTGGATTGGTAAGATCTTTGGATAAGTTTCAAGTAGATATGTTTATCAACTAAATCTTGGAAAATCACAGCTGAATTAATTCATGTATGAAGTTTCCTGAGTACTATATTATGTAAGATAGAAAAACACTGGAAAGAAATACTCAAATGTTATTTTTCTTTCACATTTTCCCTTGATTAAATGTCATTTTTAAATTGAGGTGGTTAACCAGATGAACTGTCTAGGTAGCTAATTAACATTTTAAATATGTTTGGTTCAAATTTAGGAATGATTGGAAGTGAATAAGCTATGATTAGGTATTATTATTTCAAGATTCTCACCAAATCTTGGTTCTTTTGAGGGGCAGTGATGTTATATGTAAAATATCTGTGACATCCTAAGAGTACTTCTCCAGATGACCTTTTGACATTAAATAATCAGAATTTAATATTGAGCCTGAATATCTTGTGCATGAGTGGGTGATATAAATTGATATATATTATAGTGTTTAGATATACAAAATAGACAACATGATTTACATCTCCTAAATTCTCACACAATTCTCACATGCAGAAGCGAATCAATTTATAGCAACTCGTGGTGAAATTGATGAGAGCAAAGCAGAGGAGGTAATTGTAAATGTGACTTTGAGTGGATGAGAGGCATCTGGGAAGGTTTTATATTTTATATAATATTCCAGAAAGCCTCACCATGATTTCAAAAATATGTTTCCAGGTAGACAATAAGAAAAAATTCATTTTAGAAATGGAGAAACTAGTTTAAGCCACTTTAGAGAGGGAGAAAGTAGTTTCTAAAATAGAAACAAAAGAATTAATATTCTGAAATTAAAGTAAATTGTCTAATAAAAAATCGGTCTGTATATCTAATAGGAACTGCATTTACTTTCAAATCAGAAGAAAAGATAGGAACTTAAAATACATTAATTGACTTCCTTTTTTTTTGTAAAAGAAATCCAGAGATATGTATTCTGGATCTGGTATAACAGCTCCTTGTTGACCAAGGACACACACCCTGTTCCGTTTTTGCTCCAGCATCCTTATGCCAGATTTCCACTTTCAAATTTGCCTAATGATCCGTCTTGATTCTAAACAGGAAAGCAAGAAGAGGTGCAAGGAGTGAAGAGGTGTACAAACAAGTTCTTGCCGTCTTTCTAAGGAGTCTTAGTCAAGATTCCCACACCAGACATGCTGTTTTTAACATATTAGCAAGACTTTCATACATGGCCTTGTCAACCTGTAAGGTAGACTGGGAAAAATCTTTTAAGGCTGTTTACATTGTTACCTGAATAAAATGAGAGTTCTTTACTAAGGAAAAAAGCAAGAACTTACTTTGGATAGGGAACCAGAACTGTTCACCCTGTATTTTCTGGAAATCATGATTAATCCAAGTGACAGATGAAAATATAACATGTGAATGTATGCATGAGTCATTAGATGTGATGGGAGGGAATAGGAAAGCATCATGAAGGGGCATAAATGACATTGGCTTTCACTCGGTGATCAATGCATGATTTTCAGATGGGGGGATCGGTATGATGGTCATCTGACACCATTGTCACCTGATTAGCTCTCCCTTATAGATAGATACAGCAGGGAGTGTAGAAGCTGTGGTTACTCACCACATGATCCTTTGGGCAGCTATTGGTAGTAGTAGCTAAGGTTATTCTGCTGAATAACTCGAGGAAGAGGGTTATTCAGTGTATTGAGGTTATGCCATAGGACTTATTTAATTCTACTATACAAATAATAATGTTCGCATACAAGAATCTTATTTGGAGTTCATTGACAAGACTGCATCAACCACTCAGAGCACACAAAACAAACCTCTGAAAACCTTGGGGAGGGGGTGTTTTCAGGGTCTCTGAGAAAAACTACTGCCTTTTAGTATATTTGTATGATGTTTATGATGGACCCTATTTTGCACAAGATGTGTTGCACAAACTGAAAATAAATTGACTGTGAGTTATTGTCCTAGGTCCTTGACCATTTTTGTCCTAGCCTGACAGCTCTGACAAAGGTCACACATTAATCAGTGTTTGGTGATAAGTATAAACCTTTTAAAAATTTTAATATATATAGCAACTCCCTCCCCTTGTTTAATGTACATCATACACTTCTTACATACTGTCACTTTCAAATGGGATAGAGTTCAATGTGCTGGGTGCTCAAGTGGAAGAAAATGTGTGAAAATGTAGTTTTAGGCATTGAAAAATAAGACTTTTTAAAAGGTTGATGCAACAATATAAAGGCAGGGTTGAAAAGACAGTTTTGCTTTGCTGAATATACAATTCTAAGTTGATAGGTTTGTTTCATTTTGTTTTGTTCTCTTCCTTTTAGCCATTGAAATATATCATCCACTGCCTTTTGGCTTCCAGTTTTCTGATGAGACACAAGTTGATAAATTTATTGAGGACTCCCTTTATGTGATAAATCACTTCTCTCTTATGGTTTTCAAGATTCTCTGTTTTTGGGCTTTAATAGTTTGATGATAATGTGTCCCAACATGAATCTTTGAGTTTATCTTATTTGGAGTTCATTGATTTTCTTTGATTTGTGGACTAATGTATTTCATCAGATTTAGGACCTTTTCAGCCATTATTACTTCAAGTAATCCTTGCCCTTTCTATCTTCTTCGGGGACTTTTATACTGCATACATTTGTTTCAGCGGGGAACTGATTTGAGTTCTAGAAACTCAGAGAGACAAAGGGTTAGAAAAAGCAAGGTGAGTTGAAGAGCCTCACAGTGAGATGAAAACAAAAACCTATAGATTATTTGAAATACTCTCCCTGGAACCATTGTCCATTCCTTCTTACTTCTCTACCATCTCTGTACAGTGAATTTTGTGAATTCCAGGATGTAACAAATCCCATCACTCACCCTCCACTCCAATACCACTTCCACAGATAGCTAAATAAGCCAAGTAAATACAGGAGATTCTACTCTAATTAAATTATATAAACTGTAGAAAATCATGGAATAGCTTTTGTGGGAGCTGAAGATTTTTGTTCCCTATCTTACAGGGTCTCAAAGCATGATATCTAATCTATATAAAGGAAAATTGGTTGAATAGTTTATTCCCACCAAAACTTACAAACCTCCAGGAACTTGAATTGGATTTCTAGGTATCAACTAGGGATCATCAGATAATTGAAAGAGTTGCATGGTCAGTGACTATTGTGATGGCAAGAAAAAGATGTCATTGCAAAATATGTATCACATAGACAAAGCTTTTCAGATTTGTCATAATCCAAGGATGCTTTTAATTCATAAGAGTATGATCAAGAAATTCAATAGATTTTTTTAAATATTTTATTTATTTGTTCATGAGAAACAGAGAGAGAGAGAGAGAGAGAGAGAGGCAGAAATACAGGCAGAGGGAGAAGCAGGCTCCGTGCAGGGAGCCTGACGTGGGACTCGATCCTGGGTCTCCAGGATCACACCCTGGGCTGAAGGAGGCGCTAAACTACTGAGCCACCCAGACTGTCCAAAATTCAGTAAAATTAGAAAAGATCTTCTATTTAGAAGCTCAAAGATGGAAGGTACTAATAAACCATAATGACATCTTTGTTCTTGTATGGATTTTTTTTTCTGAAGATTCTATTTATAATTCTTTCTATTACAGTATTTTTTACTGTACTATTTTTTCAGTTCTATTTTTTAATTTGTTCATATCATTTTGTGATTAGTTCCTTTTTTTGGATGACAACCACTTTTCTGAAGTTCCAGGCATTTTCGTTCAATCTGACTGGTTACTTACAAGGACACCTACTCATCTGCCATCCTAGAATTACTTTTTACTGTTCTTTTAGGTGTTCCCTTAATTTGTAGATTGCTTGTCTTCCTTATTCTCGGTATCTTATCTCTTTTTAACAATGGGGATAAAAATCATTTAAACTCAATTAGGTTTATAAGAAAGTGTGCATTAGGGGTATACTTTTTGATCTTGCATGTGCTTGAAAAATCCTTGATTTTTTTCCCTCACACTTTAATGATATTTTGGCTAAGTATAGAAATCCTTGTAAAATTAGGCTTTCTCCTATTGTCTTCTCAAATCTTTGCATGGTATGCTTGTTGGTTACTTTTTTAGCACTTTGATTAGTGTAGAAAATAAATTGAATGATTCACTGTGTATGTCTCCTACAGAATGAGCCTCCAACCAGCTTTCATCTGTTTCAGATTTTAGAAACAGTGATAAAAATAAAATGACAGTTAGAAATCCAAATAGCTTAGGATCCAATGCCTCTCAATAGTTGTGTTAATATGCCATTTAAAAGCTTGAAAATAGACAAATCTGCTTATAGAAACATATAAAGGAGAGCATTTCTGTGGTTATCTTACATTGTGTCAGTAGCTACTATGCAAATAACTCACCAAACTCTTACTGACCACCTACCTTACACATTGCATTGTGATAAATGCTGTCTGTAGAAGCCTGAAGGAATTATGTCCATCATATGAACAGTGTGAACCCCAATTTTACAAAATCACCAGCTTAATTAGTCCTCAGTTTTAAATATTTATCTTCATTTCTTTTTATAAAATGGATGCATCTGACATACTAAGAAGTATTAACGAATTCCTTTCTTCATGACCTCATGTGCACTTTTGCTCCTGCCCATTCTGCTGTATGCTCTTATGAGTGAGCTGTGTTTCTCTCTAAGCCACAATATGCCAGTTATAATTGTTTCTATAATTTCATTTAAATTAAATATCTTTAACAAGATGATAATTTTAATTGCAAATAGAATTATCATTGTCATGAAAACTAAGTTGAATACTTTGCAAAACTTTATATTACTGTGAAAGGCTAAAATATTGCTTTCTTACTGAATATTGTAGATAAAAACTAAAATGATAGATGACCCTTTATGTGTATTATTTATGGAAAAAACAAAACACACAATTCTCTAACAAAAACACTCTGCAACCCAAGATCGTATACAGTGAATGTACATTTGTATGGTTTAACATAAAATAAGATATATAAATTATTTATGTCATTATTTGTGGTTCCACATTTAACTGACTTTTTGACTAATTGACCAAGTACTGCTTCTGACATTGATAATTAAGATGAATTTTATTGTAATTTACCAAATTAAGTTAGAATACTTTCCTTCCATACATTGAAATCACCCTACAAACACTAAATATTTGAACACCTACTGCATTCAACATGATATATTGGTGTAAGTGGAAGGATGGGCCAAGAACATTAATAATCTAGGATAATATTTGCTTTTGAAAATAGATTTCCATGACCTAAATTTCCCAGTTCCTGCCTATATTTACAATTCACTGGGCTATCAGATAGAGAATGAGACAGGATGTTAGAGGTATTCTCAATATTAAGATATCCAGTTTATTGAAAATAAATCTCTATTTAAGAGGAAATACACAACTATAAAACTCAGTTTCTTAAAATATAATACTAAACATACAGTGTCCATAAGCACAGATTTCTAAGCTGCAGGTCACTGTAGCAAGGGGAAGAGAAGCAAGAGGGAGTCAGACATGTTGTGTCTTCCCATTACATCAGGAAGGGAAGATCACAAGTACACAATGGAACCCACACACAAGATCTGGAACCCTAGGAGCACACATTGAAATTTATGTCTAGTCTCATTACCTCTGTTTGGTGATGAAGCTATCCTTCAGAAGCTGGTGTGCTTTATAAAATGGTTAAACACCTGCTGCAGGTGTCAGTGAAGAGGAGAATCCTGGGGAAGATAGAGTAATTACGTGCCTGGCTACTGTCTCGTGCTAACAATAAGACTCAGCAAATCAGCAATAACATGTGTGAGCTACACAATGGCTGCTGCTTCACTTCCTTCACGTTTCCCAAGAATCTTCCTTGTAGCCAATTCTAATCTAAGAATAGAAGAAAGCAAATCCAGGAGATTTGTCTCAGCCTAGTCAAGTTGACACATTGTGAAACCTTCACAGGAAGCATTTAGTAAAATGCATCTCTTGCAAACAAATATTAGAGATTGGAAAACTTTGAAATGGAGCGACTAAACAAAAAAATATATATATATATTGAGAGCTCAAATATATATAATTTAACCTGAAATTCTGAAATTACACTCTGAAATATTCTCTCTGTGTCAAGAATTTTTGACAGAGCTACTTTTTCTATTTATATACATTTATATTCTGAGCCAGATAAAGTTCAGGAAACTACAAAGTGCAAAAGACAACTAATTTGAAAAGATTGGGTATATAAAAGATTTTTGGAGAAAGGTAATCTAATAAAGACAAAGTATCAGGGTTAAAATAATCTTATCTTTCAACATAAACACTTAGAATGGAAAAATACTCTGACTTAAATATCCTAAAAGAGTATCTGCTCCTTGAGAGCAGATGAAGTAATTTTTTTATGCTATTAAAAATAGAAAAAAGAAAAATATTTAAAGCCAAATTATGTAAACCTAAATATGCAACATAATAACTGAAGATAATTTTCTGAAAAATTATAAGGCCATATAAAATATTTTTATTAAAATATCAATGATACAGCATGAACAATAGATGCATCTAAGGAGCTATTAAGTATATGACTACTAAATATTTATGCTATATAATTATAAATAGAATTTTTAAATTTTACTTTAATACTCGGATATGAGTTTTTTATAAAAAATATTTTTCAAATTTATGTTACAGATATAATGTATAACATATACAATATATGTTACAGATATATGTACAGATATAATATAACATATCATAACATATATGTTATTAAATATCTTTTATTAAAATAAAAAGATTTTGATACATAGATGATTTAAGATGGTATAATCTTTTTACCATCTATTTTTATTTTCAAAATTGTCCCACTTTGGATTCACAATGTTATTACTGAGGTATGGTATAGATGCCATGAAGTACATGGCAAGTTAGCTCTTCTTTTTAGGTGTATTTAGTTTGCTAGGTCTGCCATAACAAACTAACACAGATTGAGTGACTTAAACAGCAGAAATATATTTCTCACAGTTCTGGAGGTTAGAAGTCGAAGATCAAAGTGTCAGCAAGTTTGGTCCCTCTAAAGCCTATCTTCTTGGTATAAGACAGCTACTTACTTGCTTCCTTTTCACGTGGTCATCCCTCTGTGCATGTGTACCCCTGGTGCCTCCCTGTGTGTCCAAATTGACTCTTACAAGGATTTCAGTGAGATTGGTGGCCCATTCTAACAGCCTTATCTCAATCTCCTCACCTCTAGAAGGGCCCTGTTTCCAAACACAGTTACATTCTGAGGCATGCAGTTAGGACTTCAACCTATGAATTTTGAGAATACACCATTCAGCCCATAACAGCAGAAGAGATAGGGTTTTAACTCCTCTGTGGGTAGTGGAGAGACTGCAGTGGAAGGATTTGTACTGAGGGAGCAGAGGTGCAGAAAGAACAATGTTTAGATTGGGAACACAAAGTTGTCCATTGCAAACTTTCTAAGGAGAAGGATCACTGCAGTCATGGGAAACTTATGTTAGAGTTGGATTATACAAGGTTCTGAATGTATTGCTGAGGAACTTAGAATATTTATGTGCACAAATAAGAGCCACCTCTGATTTCTGCACAGGAGATAAGAATGTTGAAGTTTGTGGTTTAGGAAGAAACCCTGACGTTTAGAGAATGATAAAATTGGAAGGAGGTAGAGAGATTTGTGGTAAAAGTTAGGGAAGTATTGACAAAAATTAGACAAGAAATGATAAAGGCCTCAAGTGGAAAAAATAGTTTAATAAACAGAAAGAAGACGAATGAGAGCCATTTTGAAAAATTAATATAACTTGTTGAACATGGATATCCTCAAGAAAAACATCAGTCCAAGATTTTAAAACTTGGTGAATTGGAGCAATTATGTCTTTAATGAGTATGGGATTTGGAAACAGTTGGGAAACATGCTTGATACAATTTTTGGTATATTTAATTTGAGTTTTTGATTAGACACCTGAAAAAATGGCCGAATCTATAATGGATTCATTACTATAAACAAAACTAATGGAAACAGAAACAGGAAAAATAAGTACATGAATACATGGAAAATTGTGGCGTCCTATGAAGGGGATAGATGGCTGAGAAGTAGAAGGTGATAAAAGGAGACGTTCAGGGAGATCTGGCTGCCTCAGTGGTTGAGCATCTGCTTTCAGCTCAGGGCGTGGTCCTGGGGTCTTGGAATCGAGCCCACATGGGGTTCCCCATGGGGAGCCTGCTTCTCCCTCTGCCTCTCTCCCTTTGTCTCTCATGAATAAATAAAATCTTAAAAAAAAAGGAGAGGTTCAATTTCCAATCTGTTTTATATCGTTAACCTTTCAAAACACATGCAATCAATAATTATGTATTTTATATACTGGTGTTCTACATTAGATTTTATTAAGACACAGCAAAAAAGGGCTCAAGCTGATATAAACGGGAAATATCTGACATGGAGCAAGAAGAAAGTATGTTAGTGAACAGAATCTTTAGAAATGTTCCACTTGAATTTGACCAAAGGAAGTTTGATCCACCATGGAGACGGTGGAAAACTGGCCGTAGGTGACGCACAGTCAGGAACATCCAGAGCCGTAGCATAGCATCCAGGTAGAAAAGAATTTCAAGGAGACAATGTGCGAGCCGAGTGGAGTATAAGGCAAATGAGTAATGCTATTGTTGTGATAACTTTAATTCTCCTCTACTTAAATGAGTCAATCTTAATTTTTCATTAATGGGGATCTATTTTGCATGATACAACTTTGAAAGAGAAGAGATATTCACTCCGTGCCCTTTCAATTTGAAACACATCAATGATACATAAGACTTCTTACTTGTATAAATGTAGTTGATGCTCAGGCACTCTACACTGTATTCACTTGGAAGTATTTTACACATGTATAATGAAATTATTGATTCCCTTGAACTAGTGACTAATCCTGATATAATCAACAAATATCAGTATCTCTTACCCTTATACATCCTGATTGTAGATAATGTAGTTTTATACCACGGCCGTGTTGAGTAATGCTTTCCACATACCTTGAACCACTAATATTTTTCCTAAAATATCAAGATAATTTACTTATTTTGTGAAAATATTAAAAATATAGAAGGTTACATATAATCCACTGATTTCCAACTGGTTTCATAATCTCCTAAGCAAGACCCCTGGCTTTGTCTCCCTTGTATGCTCATGAGGGTAGGATAAAAATGAGGGACTGTCCAGGGCTTTTGCTATTACTGATATTACTCTCAATGGCCCATATCTACATGCATACTACACTTCAGTATGCTTAGAAACACTTGGAGGATAATAATCAGCGAGGGAAAAAAATAACAGCAGGAAAGTCATTCCTAATGTGCTATTTTACTGCCACTTGGATATAAATTTGCCCACACAGAGTTTAGCTTCAAATTTTAATGTCCATTATTCACATTCAAAGTCAGCCAGCAATGAATTTTTCCTTTTCATTCCTAGGGCTTGCAGTGAAGGTTAAAGAACTATCATTAATAGGAAATAGAGTTGAATGTTTATTAATGCTCGTCTTTGAAATAGCCACTGATAACGTGGACGCAGCAGGTCTCAAGCAAACTCCACTAACTCACAGTTCCCATTTACACTCCCACCTGGATCATGGGAATCAGAAAAAGTTATTTGGAACCTTTTGGCAAGTCAGCAGGTAGAAAAACAAATATTTTGAAACTGTCAGCTTTACCAGGGCCTTTTTAGATTATGCATTATGAAAACCATTCTATCCTCTTGCACTTGTGGAAAATTTCAAAATTTTCCAGCAAAAACATGCCCAGGTAATTCCTGTGGAGTTCTGTTCACTCTTCTGGAAGAACATAGCATGCTGGATATACCAGACATAGTCCGCCCATCCCCATGGTCTGTCATTCATGATGTGACAATGGTTGCTTGGTTAATTGAGCACATGTGGGAGAAAAAGCACATGAGGCTTTTCCAAAAGCTTTTAGTTAAAACATATTTGACAAATGAGCAGCAAATGCAATGGAATTCACTGATTATACTAATGACATAGCTTATGATGAGTACTTTTTTTTAAAGAAAGATTTTATTTATTTGACAGAGAAAGCACAAGCAGGGGGAATGGGAGAGGAAGAAGCAGACTTCCGCCTGAGTGGGGAGCCCAACACAAGGGACTGATCCCACGACCCCAGGATCATGGCCTGAGCCAAAGGCAGACACTTAACCTATTGAGCCATCCAGTTGCCCTGAGGAGTTCTAATCTCTTCTAAGAAGTCATTCACTGGGAAAGCTATAAAGAATTAATATTATCCATCAATCTGCACTTAATAGTGGACTTATTTTATCATTCAACATATGCATGAAGCAATGATATACTGTTGATGAATGAGAGTGATGGTAATGATAATGGCTACTTGATTTTTCTTCTGCCATTCACCTATCTTAAGTACCAAGAATGCAATAAATGATCACATTATTACAGCTTTTTGTGAAGAAAATGAGTCCTCGCTGGGAAAACACTTTTTATCTGCAGTTTCACCCAGAGTGTAAATTGATAGCCTTTATTCTTTACTGGTTTGTTTGTTTGTTGTTTGTTTTGGTCCACCTTTAGATTTGTATGCATACAAGCATACAAACATCATGGGAAATTATACTACTGCCTATATTTCCACCAGAGCATGAAACGTTCAACCCTAGATCTTCCAAATTCTCTAGGTTCTTTTTCAACCAGACAGCTTTGGGGCAAATGACTCATATCTGTGTTTTCTGGAACTGTCTTTTGGCCATAATTTCAGTATCTTTTCACTAACCACCAGGAAATATTTAGGAAATTACAGAAAGAAGTGATTAAAGAATGAAGTTCTTATATGCCTTTAAGCCTTGGGTATACATTATTTTCGTTTGGGCCTTACCATTAGTAACTCAAACCTTTAGCTAAAGATGGTGATCCCAGTTATGCAAAATGGAGACTTCTGGCAAAAAATGAAGTAAATTTGGATTGCATTTCATTCAATTGATTTTTAATTTCTGCCTGATTAGATCTAAATACTTCGTGTGGAATCAGAAAAGAACCTGAATAGCCAGGGGAATATTAAAAAAGAAAACCATATCTGGGGGCATCACAATGCCAGATTTCAGGTTGTACTACAAAGCTGTGCTCATCAGGACAGTGTGGTACTGGCACAAAAACAGACACATAGATCAGTGGAACATAATAGAAAATCCAGAAGTGGACCCTCAACTCTATGGTCAACTAATATTGGACAAAGCAGGAAAGACGATCCACTGGAAGAAAGACAGTCTCTTCAATAAATAGTGCTGGGAAAATTGGTCATCCACATGCAGAAGAATGAAACTAGACCACTCTCTTGCACCTTACACAAAAATAAACTCAAAATGGATGAAAGATCTAAATGTGAGACAAGATTCCATCAAAATCCTAGAGGAGAACACAGGCAACACTTTTTTTGAACTCAGCCACAGTAACTTCTTGCAAGATACATACATGAAGGCAAAAGAAACAAAAGCAAAAATGAACTATTGGGACTTCATCAAGATAAGAAGCTTCTGCACAGCAAAAGAAACAGTCAACAAAACTCAAAGACAACCTACAGAATGGGAGAAGATATTTGCAAATGACATATCAGATAAAGGGCTAGTTTCCAAAATCTATAAAGAACTTATTAAACTCAACAGCAAAGAAACAAACAATCCAATCATGAAATGGGCAAAAGACATGAAGAGAAATCTCACAGAGGAAGACATAGACATGGCCAACATGCACATGAGAAAATGCTCCGCATCACTTGCCATCAGAGAAATACAAATCAAAACCACAATGAGATACCACCTCACACCAGTGAGAATGGGGAAAATTAACAAGACAGGAAACCACAAATGTTGGAGAGGATGCGGAGAAAGGGAACCCTCTTACACTGTTGGTGGGAATGTGAATTGATGCAGCCACTCTGGAAAACTGTGTGGAGGTTCCTCAAAGAGTTAAAAATAGACCTGCCCAGGATCCCTGGGTGGCTCAGTGGTTTAGTGCCTGCCTTTGGCCCAGGGCGCAATCCTGGAGTCCCAGGATTGAGTCCCACGTCGGGCTCCTGGCATGGAGCCTGCTTCTCTCTCTCCTCCTATGTTTCTGCCTCTCTCTCTCTCTCTCTCTCTCTCTCTGTCTATCATAAATAAAATAAATCTTTAAAAATAAATAAAATAAAATAAAATAAAATAAAAAAATAGACCTGACCTATGACCCAGCAATTGCACTGCTGGGGATTTACCCCAAAGATACAGATGCAATGAAACGCCGGGACACCTCACCCCAATGTTTATAGCAGCCATGTCCACAATAGCCAAACTGTGGAAGGAACCTCGGTGTCCTTCAAAAGACAAATGGATAAAGAAGCTGTGGTTTATGTATACAATGGAATATTCCTCAGCCATTAGAAATGACAATACCCACCATTTGCTTCAACGTGGATGGAACTGGAGGGTATTATGCTGAGTGAAATAAGTCAATCGGAGAAGGACAAACACCATATGGTCTCATTCATTTGGGGAATATAAATAATAGTGAAAGGGAATAGAAGGGAAGGGAGAAGAAATGGGTAGGAAATATCAGAAAGGGAGACAGAACATGAAGACTCCTAACTCTGGGAAATGAACTAGGGGTGGTGGAAGGGGAGGAGTGTGGGGGGTGGGGGCAAATGGGTGAGGAGCACTGAGGGGGCGCATTTGACGGGATGAGCCCTGGGTGTTATTCTGTATGTTGGCAAATTGAACACCAATAAAAATAAATTTATTATTAAAAAATTTTAAAAAAATAAAAAATATGAAGTGAATTATGATAATTTATATTGACATCATACAAAAAATACTTCAATCACACCTTTCCATACAGAGTTTAGTCTTAATCGGTTTTATTTCTGCTCACTGCCCAAACCCAATAAGTGATAACTTACTGTTAAAAAACTGGGGCACCTGGGTGGCTCAGTTGGTTACACATCTGCCTTTGGCTCAGGTCATGATCTAAGGGTCCTGGGATTGAGCCCCATGTCAGGCTCTCTGCTCAACCAGGAGTCTACTTCTCTCTCTCTCCCTCTGCAGCTCTCGTAATGCTCACTCTGTCTCTCAAATAAATAAAATCTTAAACAAAAATACACATAACATACATACCTGTGACATTTTACCTGCATATAAATATGTAAACATTTGATTTGCCACTCTTTATAGCCAGGAATCACTAGGTAAAGTGAAATCTAATGTGAACAATTTGGGAATGTATATATTATCCTGTGCCTTTATCCTTCACATTAAAATGTGTCATTTATATGACTGTTGATGGAAAATTAATTCATACTTCAGTATATTATGAAAAATTGGTGTTGTAACTAAAGCTACTGTTTTTTATTATTATTATGCAACATGCCATTCCTATAATAAGTTATTCCTCATGAATTCTGGAATTCCTCAATCTCTTGGTAATTTTTTTTTAATTGTATATATTTATTTGAGACTGAGAAAATAAGAGAGGAAGCGCTAGCAAGGAGAGGGAGAAACAGACTCCCTGCTGAGCATTGGGCTCAATTTCTGAGACTACAACCTGAGCTAAAGGCAAATATTTAACTGACTGAGCCACCCAGGGGCCCCAGTATCTTGGTATTTTTTCAGTTAATCACTGTTGCTAGATGCTGAAGATCATATTTTCCAAATATTTCCCAGTATGTATTTGATCCCATATACTCTTCTTACATTATGGTGTTCACACACCTCTACCAAAAGGTGATACTATTCCCCTTACCCTACTTGAAACTGGACCGAGCACAATAACTACCTCACCCAGTAGAATGTGATAGAAGTAATCTTGCATAACTTCTATTGAAAATGTTGGCTTGCTTCTTCTAAATGGATTTAGTAAGATGTGAATGCAGAGAGATAAGTTGAAGAATGAGTGAATAAACACAGAGAAGCTATGACTTTCTGCGTCTGAAAATAAATTTTCTAACTCCAGATGAGAAATGATGCTAAAATTATGAATTAGCATTCGAGCTAAACTTGCAGCAAAGGCATTGTTGAAAAACATAATCTAGAGATGAAGCTGGTGTGACTATAAAAGTCTTGATGAAGATCTCAGAAAGTTTTAAATTGTTGTCTCAAACAGAAAATAAGTGCCTCCAAGAATCTTAATGCTGTTATCATACAGCAATTTTATGAGAAATCCAAAGTACAGCAAAATATATATCAATCAAGTTTTTATAAACGGCTTTTTCTAATAGAAAAACAATCCCTGTAAGTTCCATAGAAAACCCACAAAACTTTTAAAAGAATTCTATTGACAGACCTACAACCAGATCAGAATCAAAAGGTACAGATAGTACAAAACACAAATATGACCTTTGGAGTCCAAATTACAAATAGAAGCGGGCTGAGAAAAATATTCAAACATTGGCTATGTCTTATAGAAATGGAATAATGACTTAGAAGGTAACCAAGAAACTAGAGTCTATACCAAAAGCTGTGGAGGGGCACCTGGGTGGCTCAGTCGGTTAAGTATCTGATTCTTGATTTTGGTTCAGGTCGTGATCTCAGGGTCATGAGATCAAGCCCTATGTCAGGCTCCATGCTGAGCCAGGAGTCTGCTTGGGATTGATTCTCTCTCTCCCTCTTCTTTTGTCCCTCCCCCTCCCCTGGTTCTCTCTCTCTCTCAAATAAATACATCTTTAAAAAAAGAAAAAAAAAAACAGCTGTGGAAAATCATTCCCAGGAAGTAATGCTGAATTCTATACAAGTAATCAGCAAGCATCATGTACTGTGAATTTCATAACTTCTATGAACCAGTGATAACTGCATGCCTTCAATTTTTTTCCCTCATTAAATAGGGGCATCTGCAGCAATTATGCCATGTCTGTATAACCACTGTATATTGTGGGGGGTGTATTCATTTTTCTCTTAATTTCATGGGTCTTTAGAATGCAAGAAACTGTTTTTGAAAAGCTGTACTCCAGGAGCTGCAACAAAGGACATTCATACACATCTGAACCTTATTAACATGATAAAATATTGGACTTTCAGCTGATATAATGGGATAAAACGTTGGGGTTTGTGGGAGGGAATGCCTTGGAATTATTTATATATATTTTTGTAGTCCAAAAGAAAAACTATGGTAATGTGATAGATCCCATCCTACGCAATATTCTTATAGTACGATGTTGACAGGCCTCTCTGAAGAGGTGAGGAATTTTTGTTCCTTCCCACTGATGTTGGACCAATCTATGCCACAGCCTAAGGAATAGAATGTGGTGGAAATGATGCTAATTGACTTCTAAAGCTTGAACAAAGAAGGAATTCCTCAGTTTCCACCCTGCTTTCTTACTTACCCCAGGGCACATGTCAGTGGAACTTAGCTAACACGTAAGGAAGGCCAGGCTATGTGGAGAGGCGCGTGTGACTTTCCCTGGCCAACTGTTCAGTAAGCATCCAGCCTGCAGTCAACACCAACAACCAGATGTGTAAGTGAATGAGCTTTCACTTCTTTCTAACTGCTATATTCTGAGTCTTCCACCTGAGGCCTCATGCATTGGGACTATCTATGTGCTTGTCAGCTTGAAATTTTAACAGGATGAATGATAAATGATTAGCATGTTTGTTTTAGGCCAATAATTTTAGAGGTGATTTGTTACACAGTAATTACATGACTAATTCAGTGTCACACATTGGATCACCAAGAATGTGTATTGTCTAACTGAATGTCCAGGTATCAAGTGATTTCCTTTTATGCATTTTTATATATTGCTAACTCAAAATATCTAGATTATATTTCAAAATAATTAAGATTATTTTATAAGGAATAGTTTTCTAACAAAATGTATGCTGAAATATGTGAGGATTCATTTGTTTATTACTCAAAAAGGCTTCAAATTTACCACAAGAAGATAGCTTTAAGTGCTTTTTTTTTTTTTAAGATTTAATTTATCTATTTGAGAGATAGAGGGAGAGAGTATGAGCCAAGCAGAGAGGCGGGGTGGGGGGGGCAGACTCCCTGCTGAGCAAGGGGCCTACACAGGGCTCAATCCAGGAACCCTGTGGTCTTGACCTGAGTAAAGGCAGATGCTTAACTGACTGAGCCACCCAAATGCTCTTTAAGTGCTTGTGAAGACAATTTTTACTTAAGTGCTTGTGAAGACAATTTTTACTTAAAGATTCTTGACTAATACAGCTTACATTTAAGTTTAGGAAAGCAAACATAGGATGGTATATAAAGTGTAAAGAAGGAACTTCTCAAAGATAGGATATAGGGCAGCCTGGGCAGCTCAGCAGTTTAGCACCGCCTGCAGCCCAGGGCATGATCCGGGAGTCCCAGGATCGAGTCCCACATGGGGCTCCCTGCATGGAGCCTGCTTCTCCCTCTGCCTGTGTCTCTGCCTCTCTCTCTCTGTGTCTCTCATGAATAAATAAATAAAATCTTTAAAAAAAAAGATATGATATAGAGGGATAGCAAAAAATAAAAAAAGAAGAAGGAAGGAAGGCAGGCAAGATTGATTCACAGCTGTTCACCTAAAGTATTTCCAGTTGACATGGATACAGGTTCTTATAAATTTGTACTTTGTAGTACGTTACATACTTTTGATCAGTGCTCTAGTACATTAAAGACCAATTATAAGACTTTTAAAATAAAATGATTTAATCTCATTTTCCCTCTGAAAATATTGACAACTGTTTTCCAGTACTGCATTGGTGTCTCAAAACAGTAAAAAAAAAAAAAAAAAAAAAAAAAAAAAAAAAAAAAAAAAAAAAAAGAACATGCAGTAATTTGTTAACAAAAAACAAAACTTGCTTTTAGAGAAAGAATATGCCATATTTTTATGCACATGCATCTGTTTTCTCAAGAACCAACTATTGGTGAATATTTCCTAGTACCACATTGGTGGCATGAAGCACCATAGAATAATTAAAACAAAATGTTTTGTTTTTAATAACTACTTTTAGTCACTTTTGAAGTTTTATTGGATAAAATAATAGAGTTCTCTTATGTATATTATATGTAAATATATGAAATCCATTGATTCACTTGTACATTTATTTTACTTGATTAGCTGGATACTGTGTATTGTAACATAAACCATCAATTAACTCAGTAATTATGTTCTTTAATTATGCAGAACCAAATGAAACATTATCAAAGAACTGCATAAAAGAGTGTAGGTGTATCCAAACCTCTATGTGTGTGTGTGTTCATATGTATATATGGTGATTGGTGCTTAACATTACTTCCTCAATTTATTTTCCTTTATAAATCCCATTAAACATTATATATTCTCATTCACATCCAGTATTTTATCACCTTAAGTGGGTGCTATTTAAATAGTGATTGAAATATTGAGATAATTTAGAGAGTCAGCATTTCCCCAAGTAGAAGCCAAGAAACTTCTACCCTGGGAACACCACACCTCAAAATATTAGCGTCACTTATTATAATGCGTACTTACAGATGGTTTGATTATAAAACAATGAGAACCATTGTTTTAGGCTAGAGAGACAGGGCTTTCAAGTCAGATAAACCTAGTTTTTAAATGCCTGCTTTCTATTTATTTTCAATGAGACTTTTGAATAATTACATGTTTTTAAGCCTTGGGTTTTTTTTTTTTTTCATCTGCCTAAGAATATAATAGCAAAATAATACCAGATTTCTAAATTTTTAAAAATTAAATGACTGCATATAAAATACATGTCTCATGTAAACATTCAATCATTTATGGCTATTTCTATGATCGATAAGAGCCCATTAGCTACTTGGAAAGAATGATGCTGAGAAATGGAGAAATGTAGCATTCTGTAGCTACTGGCTGGTCAGTCTCAATTCTAAGATCCAAGTAAGAGAAATTATGCCAAACATCTTTAATTAAACATCTTAGCAGTAGAGTTGCTTACTAATTGGATAATCACTAATTTTTGTTAGAGGATAATGAAATTTGTAATGTTTTCTAAAAAAGAGGCTGCCATCCTACAGGACTAACAAGAGAAGTTCAACCTATTTATTTGATTAGTATAATGACTAGACCTACCTCAATGGGCTGCTTTCTAGGCTATGTATCCACCCATCCCTGCAGCTTTCCTGACTAGGTCTATTTATGTAGAACTGTCACCAAGTCCCAGAGGGCCTACAATGCATGTTCTTTTTAGGTACTGTTACTCAAGCAAATCATTGCTTACATCACATTCTAAAGAATGCTCAGTCTCGTACCTAAGATTAAAGACAATGCTGTCATGAAGATGATTTGTATTTTCAGATTCATAGTTCTGTTTTTACATGGCATTTTGGAGTCTCAAACTCATTCAGAAGAAAGGTAAAATCGTACAATTCCTCATCAGGGATTCCTAAACAGATAACTGGGTTGTTCTGACCTTGGGCAAGTAAATTTACCATGAGCAGTTGGGACATTTTGCTCCTACTTATCATTTTGGGGTCACCGGCTGCTATTGTGAGGGTTATGTGATCTGGGAATTCAAGCTACAAAATTTAGAGGGGCTATTGGACAATCCAGGGATGAGCATGAGCTGCTGCCTCAGAGGAATCTTTCTTGTGTGCCACTTTTGCCAGGGGCTGAGATCTGTAATAGGAGTTGAATAAGAGAGATAATTGGAGTGGGAAAAAGGGAAGGAGAAATCTGGTAAAATAAATTACACAAAGTGTTTTATTCTGAAAGTCAAATTATATCCTGTGTGGCTTCCCTCCCCTCCTCCTCACCGTGCTCACATTTCCTCATCACAAATGATAGCACATCCCCTAGCCTCTCAAAAAGATCTGTGCCCCAGGCCTCAGGGACATGCTTGATTCCATTGTTAATAGACACAAAAGCAGAGAACAAGCTTTAAAATGAAAAAAAAAAAAAAGTTGTCATTTTAACACAGTAAGAATTCCTGCAACATGAATATTTGTGAAAGGGATTTTAAATTGTTTACTGTATTCAGGATTTTATTCTGAATTTTTATCGTATTTTATGTTTAAAGTAAATTATGTACTTTTTTTTAAACAATAGCAGGTTTAGTTTTGGAATTATAAATTTTTGGTAAAGGCATACATTTATATGTATATATGTGGCATGTGATAACTATTAGAAATCGCTTCAAGGTAGCAAAGCTTTGAGTTATTACATGCTTATTGCATTTTTTATAATTACGGATTTACATGTTTTGTTGTCCATAAGATATTATCATTTTAATTTTAACATGGCAAAATCTTAACATTTCACAGGCATATAGTAGTAACTAAAAAAATGGTTGTTGAATGAACAACAAATAAGCACTTATCTTACCCTCTCCTGAAAAGAAATTTGCACCTGAAAATGTTTTGACGAATACCCATCATTTTCTTTGAAGCAGATGGAACTGAGGGTGTTATGCTGAGTGAAGTAAGGCAATCGGAGAAGGACAATCATCATGTGGTTTCCTTCCTACATGGAATATAAGAAATACTGAAAGGGATTATAAGGGAAAGGAGGGGAACTGAGTGGGAAAAGGTAAAGAGGATGACAAATCATGAGAGACTGGTAACTCTGGGAAACAAACAATGGTTTGCGAAAGGCGAGGTGGGGCGGGGAGGGGAGGGGGGCTGGGGTAACTTGGTGAGGGGCACTGAGGAGGGCACTTGATGAGATGAGCACTGGGTGTTATACTATACATTGGCAAATTGAATTTAAATTTAAAAAATTTAAAATAAATAAATAAATAAATAAGGTTTATATTAGGAAATTTAAAAAAAAGAGAGAGAGAAAATGTTTTGAGGGGCACCTGGGTGGCTCAGTGGTTGAGCTTCTGCCTTTGGCTCACTCAGGTCATGATCCCAGCATCCTGGGATCTAGTCCTACATCAGGCTCCCTGCAGGGTGCCTGCATTTCCCTCTGCTTATGTCTCTCTCTCTCTCTGTGTCTCTCATGAATAAATAAATAAATACATCTTTAAAAAATGTTTTGAAATTGTAACAGAATGATATTTCATTAAAATTTGAAATTTCCTAAAACTATATAGATCTGTCTTTCTCATACATAAACACACACACCACGTACAAATACCACAACATTCCTCATGTCATTTGGTCTTCACATAGTGCAAATATTACTTATAATGCAATTTAAAAAGAAAGCTGCACTAGTTGCTGAGATAAAAGTTTATTTTAGAGTTCTCTACTTTCTGAATGATTACTAATTAGATACAATTTTTACAATATGATTCTATCAAAGTAAATAATCTACCTTTCTATGATGTTGTACGATGGGGATAAAAAGTATTTTCTCTCTTTAGTATGTCGAAACCATTTGGTATTCTGTATTCCTCTTCCTTTCTACTCACTCCTTTACAAAATGCTGGAAGGTCACTGATTCAAAGTGGACTGATAGTATTGCAAACATTAGCTGCATAATAACATAAGAAGGTTATTTCATAGTCACTTCTACTGTCAGCATTTGTAGTTTTAATACACTTTTTAAGTTTAGCTTCTTGTCTGTTTGTGCTGAATGATAATCATGCAAAAAACCAGGAATTTAAAATTGTTTTCCATGGGAAATGTCAATCTAAGTTTAAAAACAAAATTACCATTATGAACAATAATATAGTATATCTGACCATCCAGAGGTCTGCTATTCACAATTCTAGTAATGCTAATTTTATTAAGTGATTTACCCCACTTCCATTAACTGTGCAGCTGTTCAAAGTAAGATAATTATCATATATTTTAGTACAACTAATAAGTGGTTCTGCTAAAATAATTAAATATATATATGAGAATAAGAATTTTTTCCTACTTCATTTTTTATCAATGGTCACTAATAATAGTGATAGCGAATATTAATTATCAGGTACCAGTTTTTGAGCTAAGAATTTACATTTTTTTATTCTTTTAAATCCTTACAATGTATATTATTACTTCACATATAAAGAAAATTAGAGACATTATCCAAGTAACCAAGTCAGGATTCAAACATAGGTCTGTTATCTAAACTGTGTGTGCAAATCTAATCTTTATTACTAGGGGAAAAAATAAACATAAACAAGCCATTAGCCAATCTAATCAGGAAAAAATACAGAAAACAAAAAGAAAAAAAATTGGAAATGGAAAGGGGGAAAAATGATCAAATTGAGAAAATAAAAATATAAAGATTTTTGTGCAACTCTAATAAATACATTTGAAAACTAATTAAATGGATAATTTTCTATAAAAACATAACTTACAGACAATTCTAGTCTATAAATCTAAAAAGGATCCATAAACAGAGGAGAAATAAGAGTAGCTAAAGAGACCACTCATAAAAGCTGTTAGGCCCAGATATTATCAAAGGGGGTATTTTGTCACAGCTTCTAAAATTACAGAATTATGCGCTGTTCTACGTTCTCTAGAGCAGAGATACAAAATTCTATTTTTAATTCTTTAAAATAAATAGGTATAATATTAATGTTCAAACATAGAAATATCTTACAAAAAAATGGCCTAAAGTTGGCTAGTTAAGAAAATTGAAGTAAAATCCTAGATGAAATATTAGCAGGTTCAAGAAAATTAGTAGGTTCAAGAAAGGGCACTGATTTACCCTTTCTTCACAAGAGCAGGGTGAAAGGTACTTTGCTTATACCAAGAAGAAACATTCTTATCACCAGAGACAGGGAGTTGAGGCTGAAAGAAATCTGTACAAACAGACCTTATTAAAATAATTCTCATCTTCCTATAGTCTCTGCATATATTTCAGTTATTTGTCTATAATTATCTTTGTTCAATTCAGTATGTAAACGCCAAGCTACTTCTTTGAGTCTTCATTTGCCTTTGGGGGCTCCTGTCAACATGTAAGAATCTGTGTGCTTTTCTCCTCTTAGTATCTTATGTCATTTTAATTCTATGACATAGTAGATTCCCCAATATGTTAGAATTAAAGTTTTGCCTACCCTATAGATTATTTACAGAAATTCCAGGTAATAACGAAGAAGGAGTGCAAATGCCATCATTTGTAACTTCTAAGAAAATAATGATCTAGAAAAAAATGAAACGAAATGGCTATTAACATCACAAAATGGAGACAATCCAAAGCAACCTATAAAATTGTCTTGGAAGAAAATCAAACCTGAACCCGAATCTGATTTATCCCATTGGTCAAATGTGAATCTCATCTCAAACTTCTTTATTTATCAAAATAAAGGAAATGAAGGGATGTAAACACATAGTAAATGACTACTAGAAACGAAATCAGTAGAACTCAGGTTGTAGGTAACTCCAGGGAGTAAATTATCCAGTTTCTTAAACAGGTATGAGACAGGAAGAGAAAACTTACAGATTCTGTATACTTTAGAGACACAGCAACTGATCAAAATTCTAAAACAACACAAAATATATTTTAAAACTTTATGGGCAAATTAAAAGAATTTGAACACTGGCTTGACTTTTAACTAAGTCATTATTCTTCCTCTTTGGGTACACTAATGACATCACAGCATGCTTTCTAGGTAAATATCAATATGTTTATGGGATCCCTGGGTGGCGCAGCGGTTTGGCGCCTGCCTTTGGCCCAGGGCGTGATCCTGGAGACCCGGGATCGAATCCCATGTCAGGCTCCCGGTGCATGGAGCCTGCTCTTCTCCCTCTGCCTGTGTCTCTGCCTCTCTCTCTCTCTCTGTGACTATCATAAATAAATAAAAAAAAAAGATTAAAAAAAATATATCAATATGTTTATGGATAAAACTATTTGTTGTATGGAATGTGACTTATAATAATAAGTGAAAGGTGGAGACTAGTAGATGTATAGATAAAACAATATTGCCCATAAACTGATAATCATGTAAGCATGAACATTACAACATGAACTGTACATTGGGGATCATTGATATGTTCTCCCTTAGGCTTAGAATATTCCATAATATAAAATTAAAATATCCAGTATTAACAAGTTTGAATTCCAGTAATTCTTGGATGTATAATATAACAAGTGCTATCTGAAGAACTAAGACTGATTAGGATTTAGTATACAGTTACTATTTGCAAAGAAACCATCATCACCATAGAATTTAATGTGTCTTAATTAAAATACATAAATAAGAATACTCTCTTAGGTTTATATAAAATTGGTGTTTGTTAAAATCTTCCTTATAAATCATTTTAAGCCTCATAATTACCTTTTTTATAGAAATTACTATTCTACTCCAAGGAAGCTAAGAAAATTAAGACTAATTTTTTCTAAAGAACTTCCCAGGGTCAAATGGCAAATTAGTTATAGCCAGAGTTGAAACTTCAATCTTTTATTACAAAGATATTTATATGTATCTAGTATTACTATGCTCAACTCCAGATCTTATGCTATAATTATTTCAATGGCATATTCCCTGCTTTGGGCAGCATAGAAGGGGAACCATCTTATTAATTTTTATATATTTAACCCTTTACCAGAAAATCACTAAGATGACTGAATCTAAACTTTTGGAGTTTGATTATCTACTACTACTTTTCTGACATTATAAATTCTTTACATTGACCAGAATAACAAGAAAAGTGTGCAATTACAGTTTTAAAAAGTGTTTACTCTGTCCCAACACCTGTATGGTTTCTTCAGTTATATCACTGAACATGTGAGCTCAGGGATGCAACATAGATTTGTCAATCCCCTGCTTACTCACATGGGTCGGAACTTCACCAATGGGAGTCATAAATAAGACCCTTGTCCTCACTCCATGGCAATCAATGATGTGGACTCAAAGAGCTCCCTTACATTCACAGGTGGAACATCTATTGACTTGCAGAAGTAGTAGACTGGACATTAAAACAGTTATTGCTATGTAAAAGAAGAAAAAGAAAGAAAGAAAGAAAGAAAGAAAGAAAGAAAGAAAGAAAGAAAGAAAGAAAGAAGAAGAAGAAGAAGAAGAAGAAGAAGAAGAAGAAGAAGAAGAAGAAGATGTTAGTCAAACTTCTAGAGATGAAAATTATGGTATATGAAATGGAAAATACTTTTAATGGTACTAGTGGCACATTTTGTACTGCAGAAGAAGAGAATGGTGAATTTGAAGACATGCCATTAGAAACTACCACAGAAGTTAAACACAGAGAGAAAAAATATTAAAAGTGAAAATATATTTAGTAAAAAAAAATATATTTAGTAAGCGGAGGGAAAATTAGAAGAAGCCTAGTATGTGTGTAGATGGAGTCCTCCAGTGAGAGGGCAGACAGGAAGAAACAGAAAAAGAGTACAAAAAATATGGCTAACAATCTTTCACACTCAAAGAAAATCATAAATCCACAGATCCAAGAAGCTCAATGAACCCCAAAGACGGGATACGTGAGAAAACTAAATGAAGCTATAGCAAACTGCTTAAAGCAAATGGTAAGGAGAAAAACTTACACATAGCTAAAGAAAGAAGGCACATTGTATAGAGGAATGAGAACAGTGAAAGTTTATAGGATCCTGAAGAGACCTGTCCATAGTTGGACCTGGGTAAAGTGGCAAGTAATGGTGGCCTCAGGCCTGAACCAGAGAGCATTATCTATGTCCCCCCTCATTTTGGTGCCAGGAGTTATAAGGATCTGTTACCTGTGCATTGACATCTAAAGGCCCAAGAAACACAATTTTCAAAAACTTTTTCTTGGATTTTAAACTCTGGTCCCTCTCAGGGACCTAGGGACATTAGATTTTCCCCTAGTTTTATTTTTGTGAAAGCTGAAAAGTCAGTGGGCCCCTCTGACCCAGTGGGCCCCTCTGACCCATCCCCAGACCAGCAAGGGAGGGGCAGAGCAAACGGAATGCTTGTCGGTCACAGGGACAACCTGTCAGGACCCGGGTCACAAGATGAGGAAGGATTAGAAAGGCAGATGCAGCAGGCCAGGAAGGCAGTTGTTTCCCACTTGCCAGGACTCCCTGGGCAGTGCAAGAGGGGCTGGTTGGAGAGGAGCCCCAGAAGGGAGGAGCCCCAGCATCCCTGGAGCAGGGCACCACCAGAAAAGTAGTTTTGCTGATGCTGTTACAGCTACTCATCATTTGTCACCAGAAGACACTCTTGAGAGTGGTTTGGTGGTAACAGCCCCACACTGTGCCACTCCCACTTTGCTTTAGCAAAGTTACTTCCAAAGGGGATCTAATTAAGTCTCTTAGTTCTCTTTGGGATAGAGGCAAACCTAAAGCACTGTAGACGTTTTTCCTTGTCTAAAGTTTCAACAACTTGCTGTACTGCAGGATGTTCATCAGGCGCCAGGGACCTCCTTGGAGTATCCAGTTGTGGGACCTCCTTGAGCATCTCTGGTACCATTGTTGGAAGGCCACAAGCAGTAGCTGGGGAACTGCTTCCCTGTCTTTTTCCAAATATGTGTTAGATCTTTCTTCTGGCCTATGAAGTGAGTTCAGCCTGGGGTGCAGGGACTGAAGAAAAGGACCAAAGGTCCTCTTGACTGTTGAGACACTTGCATGAACAGTCTGCTAGTAAACTCTGAGAACTACTGAGTGCTCCTAATGAGCACTCTGTAGACCCATTGGGCACCTGGCAAAGGGCCCCATGAGCCCTACTGGCACTTCCCAAGACAAATTGGCGAATTGCCCCAAGACCCTCAGACTTGCAAACAGTTGCCTAGCGCCTCTCTAGCATTCCCCCGGGCTCCACTGTCACTTCCCAAAGGTATCCTCCAGGGTCTTTAGGCTTTTTACTCTTCCAGAATGCCATTGTACTTAATAGGCTATCTTGTTCGTGGTGTCAATTTGTCAGGAGGTCATCTGAACTGGGATAGAGCTGAGCTGCCAAATGTGGGAGTCTCAGATTAAAGCAACAAGACAAAAAATGGGAGTTAAAGTCTTTGACTATTTACTGCAGTGATATGAGCAAGAGGCTAAAAGAGAGAAAGCATCAACTCCCTCTGTTCCATCTCCTCCTGTGGACCTGCACACGTGCGCAAGGTTAGGTGGATCTGCACAGTGTAGGTCCTATCACTGTTGAGGGAACCCAGAACCAAAGGCTCCAGCAGTTCTGTGGGGCCTGTGTGCAGGGGGTAGTACTAGGGCTGGAAAAGCCCTGAGTAGTGAGTCAAAGTAGGGACGAGCGTCTTCAAGTTTTCTACTTCGCTCACTCCCTATAAGGAGGCCTCAGCAGAGGAGCCTGAAGAAGACCTCTGCCCAAGGCCACAGATAGAGTGACCCAGGAAGGAAGGGGCTGGGGGTAGAAATGCAAATATGCCAAGGGCATGGCCTGCCAGTGGGCCTGAGGCCTTGGCTGCAACTGTCTCCATAAACTGCAATGCAGTGGCTGGGCACCAAGTGTGGTACAGAGGGAGGGGAGGGTCCCCCATGAGGCCTGTCAGGCAAAACCTTTGTAACTGCTTGTGGTGGAGCCTGACAAATCTTGTTTTTTTGTTTTTGTTTCTGTTTTGTTTTTATGATTTTATTTATTTATTCATGAGAGACAGAGAGAGGCAGAGACACAGGCAGAGGGAGAAGCAGGGAGTCTGATGCTAGACTCAATCCCGAGACTCCGGGATCATGACCTGAGCCAAAGGCAGATGTCGAACCACTGAGCCATCCAGGTGCTCCCAAAATCCTGATTTTTAATTAGCAACTAGATTCCCAATTAAATATACATATTCCCAAAACTTAAAAAAAATATACATTGAAAAGTGTATCCTAACTGATATAATTTAAACACAGATTTAGCTAGGTTCAAGTGAATTTTAGACTTATTTTCCACTTAAAATCTTAAAAGCCTGTTGTAAACTCTTCATTGTTTAGTTAATTCAGAGTTATGTAAAGATCATGTAAATTCTGAAATGACCGAGTACTACCTGTTTAAAGACAAACACTCTGGACAATCCATTAGAGAGGCCATTACAATCACCTAAATCGCTGGGATCAAATATCAAATCTAGAATTATAAAATTCCTCTTTCAAGAAAGAATGAGAGGACGTCATAGGAAATGCCCCCATGAAAATGATTTTTTTTTTTTCTGAAGAGACAGACATTGGGTTTTTTTGTTTCATTTTTGTTTTCCCTTTTGTAAATAGTGTTTTCAAATAGGTGTTTACACAGAAACATTAATGTTTGACATTGTCTTTTTGTATTGAGGTATTATATAATCTGAGAAATAAGACAGCAAATTCTAGTTCACATGTAATATCTTCCTTTTCAGCCATTCCCTACATACAGACTGAGGTCTGGCTTTAGGTAAATTAATAACATTCTAAAGCACCATGACTTCTTGCAAACAACTAAAGCTGAATAGAGATCACTATTTATTTTAACACCTATTATGCTCACATCACTTTTATGTAGCATTCCAACCAAGATGAAAATGAAAGTAGCTCTCACATCACTGGGGAGGTACTTTCTATGCCTTCAATCTATGTAATTCATTAGAAGAATGCAGGCACAAATTCTAATATTACTTTTTTTGGAGCATTTAGGTATTGTTTCATTTTTCTTAGTTCTAAGGACTTTCAAAAAGTGAAATTAATAGAACTGTTAAGATGGAAAATACAAACCTCATGAAAATGAAACCATAATCATAAGTTAGTAGGTATATTTAGAGTATGTAATTATTTTTCTGTGATTTAAAGATTTTATTAAAATAGCATATATTCCAATAGAATATCCCTATCCTGTTTAAGGGTGCCACTGAAATCATTGACCAAAAAGGACTTCAAAATGTACCTGTAAACGATTGTCAAATTACTATCAAATTTTCAGGGGATCCCTGGGTGGTTCAGCAATTTGGCACCTGCCTTCAGCCCGGGGCATGATCCTGGAGACCCAGGATTGAGTCCCACATCGGGCTCCCTGCATGGAGCCTGCTTCTCCCTCTGCCTGTGTCTCTGCCTCTATCTCTCTCTCTCTCTCTCTCTCTCTCTCTCTCTCTCTCTCTCTTTCTCTCTCTCTCTCTGTGTGTGTGTGTGTGTGTGTGCTTTCATGAACAAATAAATAAATAAAATCTTAAAAAAATTTTTTTCAGAGATATTTCTCTGGATGAATATATTTTTTTTTTTTGGAAAAGTAAAGATTACTTGGTATGATTTTCAATTTAAGTTAGACCCTTCTTTTCATATTTAACCAAAGAGTTTTCTGAAATTGTACATTTTTCTTTAAGACCTTGGTCTCTTTTCTTCATAAATTTGGCAGATTACACAGCTTAGTTCATTAAAAAATTGGTCATTAGAAATTATCTTTATCAATTTTTAATGTATTATCTAAATACCATTTTCAAGCTTTGTCCAGTGGTTCTTATCTCCATATAGGAACTGTTTTGCACTTAGCTATTTTGTAATGAAAAAGCAAACCACTTTTAAATGAATAAATCTGAGCGTAAATTCAAATTTACCACTTTGTAATGGCGAGGATTATTTCAGTTGAATTCTCTGAAGTTTATTTTTTATCGTTACATAGTTATTTGGAAATTAAACATAATAAATATATTTTTCCGAACTGTGAATGTCTTGCTACAAGTGTAACTTACCTTAAGTGAAAATTTCTGTGACACAAGGATCATGAGCAGGTCTAAATGCAAGTTTGAGAGCAAGCCTATTTAGTTTTTTTCAGATTTCCTAAATAAAAACCAGGGTGTTTGTGGTAAGATATGAGATTAAAGGCAGAGGACAAGAAAAGGGGGAACAAATTGTAGTGATTTGGAAACAAAATAATAGAAGTATTTTGTATTTTTGTCTTTCTTGCCTTCCAAATGCTTTGAGAACGTAGGAATCAGAAATTAAATAAAAATAGCTCCCTGTACTGAGACCACCTGTAAAATGGGAATAATGATTCTTAGCCGGAGGAGCTACTGAGAAAATACCAGGCTATTTGTTGCCAACTTAAACATTAAAATTTTTACTTTTATTTTAAATATATATTGACTATCTCTTTCTCAAAACCACTTTTAAGTTACATGTGGTATATAAGATATGTGGCCTAGGTTCATAGTCCTGTAGAAGGGTATCAGCAGTAACTCCTACATATTTCAGAAAGTGCAGTGTAGTCAGACATAAAGGCGCATCTGGTCCAGTTAGCCTCATAACACCCCCTGACCTTGGATTGCTAATTAGCTGGTTCCTCAGTAAAATCCCCCTAACATCATTCACTTTAAAGCCTTTCCTTCACCTGGGGAGGATGGGGCATAACTGATAAGGTGGCCCATTCCTTATGGGCAGGTAAAGGTCAAAGGTAACCCCAAGACAACAAACTTAAAATCTTCTGAAGCCACCTGTGTGCCTCTGTGCCTTAGAGATACATAAGTATATAAAAGAAAGAGAAAATACATATATATGTATTGATATACACACACATGCATACACATATACATACACACACACGTGTATATATATGTATTTCCCATAGAAATCTTCTATTTCCTCATGTTTACCTTGTTTAGATTCCAGATGAGACATGTCAAAACTTCTAATTCATTGAGAGGTTGAGTGTTCTCATGTTCCTACTGGCTATTATTTCCTAACAAGAAATTTTTTAAAAATGTTTCCTTTGCTTTTTCTTGGCCAGGGGGCCATCTCTATTTAGAATGTCATCAAGGACTAGTCAGAATGATCCCATTGCCTGTATATATTTGCTGGATCCAGATCTTTCCAGGCAGGAATTCAATATCACAGAACAAGGTGTTCCAGGGCTTTGAGATTGAGGACAAGCCTGAATGACCCTGGATCTCAGAAGCATGTGGGTTCTATCATCTGCCACACTGAGTTTTTCTCCTAACGACTGTTTACAGTTAAATAATGGTAAACAAATATATTTACAACTTTCTTAAAACCCGATTCTCTGGCTCTTGAGATGGGATTTTCAGTAATGAGACTGGCTCTGGAACATACCATAGAAATTAACTCCCTTGAGATAGAAATTCATGTTAACTGACCTGGGCTGAGCTTTAATGATTGCCTTATTTGTCTTAAGCTCCAAATGCTGAGTCTGTCATATCAAGATTTGAGGGAGAACTGACCTACATCCAAGATTGAATAGAAGAGAATACCTGAACATAGATAGTGTTCTATGGGCTTAATGTTTCTGTCTTCACTTAAATTTTGCCTTCTGTAACATTAAATATAGGCTTCATCTAATTGCTTGCTCACTAGGAGGCATAACAAATGCAAAGAAAATTTTGTCTTTTCAAGAATATTAAAGTTATTTAAAAATAATTATTATTTTATTAAAATCTATGAAAAAAGCAATTTAACAAAACAGTTTAAACCAAGAAGGTAATTTATAAATGAATATAATATTGGGGGTAATTTATAATTGAATATAATATTGGGGTCTTCAAAATACTTATGAAATAATCTTTTAAAAATAAATTTTATTATTTCAAAATCCTTGATTAAATTTGCATCTCACTCGTATAAATATCAATTCGAGAATATGCAGATATATTTCACTTTTTATAGTGGGTAGATACTGAATATAATCTTAAGAAAAAATAGAAATAATTTATTCTGTTTTTCTGTTACAATTATGAGTAATCTAGAAAATATTTATATTCTTACCAAACTAAACTCATGTCTTCAGATAAGACACCAAATTTTTCAGATATTAGGACTTCATGTAACAGATGACTGTTCCAGGGCACTAAGGACATAAAAGACAATTTGTGCAAATAATTTTCTTTCTTCTTTTTTAAAGATTTATTTATTTATTTTTGTGAGAGAATCTCAAGTAGACTCCCCATCAAGCCTGGAGTCCATTGTGGGGCCTGATTTCACAACCCTGAGGTCACGATCTGAGCTGAATAAGCCCCCCAGGGACTCTAATTTTCTTTCTTTTTTTTATTTTAAATAATCCCAATATAACTCCTTAAAAACTCTTCTAGTGGAAAATACCATACGTATTTTGTGTTCTTAAAAATATATATATGGGTATGAAATTCTTGTAAGTAAAGTTTCTGTAAATAAAATCCCTATAAGTGAAACAACTACATAGTAGATAAGTTCTATCTTTGTTCAGTTGGATCCTCAGTTGGTAATGACCATTAACCCTATTCCCATTGCACAAATCATTAATGATCTGTAAAACAATGAAATGTAATAGTGTATGCCTCTATTTAGATGTACTCAGTGGTAAATCATTTTGTAATGTGTGAAGATAAGAATATATTTAAATTCTGTAGAAATAATCACTTCTACTTTGCAATTTCAAATTTTCATGTATATTGAGTTATATTTTCATAGCTAAAAATAAAGATACACATCTTTTAGAGGGGTATATCTGTATGTTAAGCAAAAGCGTCATGATCACAGGACTGTTTCTTTGTGAGTATATGTGTATGTGTATGTGTATGTGTGTGTTAGTTTCATAGTAAGTCAAATTCTGCCATATGGTGATCAACTCCATTTACTGAAATTATATGGATATAACTAAACATTAGCCATCATGATTATAATCAGATGAAATAATCTCCATAATTGTATTTACTACGGCCCTGCACCTGTTTTCTGTTCCAATGATCTTTCCCATCCATGAGTCGGCTGTTATCAGAATTTCCCTACCATGCAAAACATTTATTAAATGTCTGCTTGTTTCAACATTATTTTCAGGTGTGATGATGGACAGACAGTCATGTCTCCTGTTATCAAGGAACTTTATGTAATAGTTAATGCTTAACTATTATCAGTGCAATCTGCAGAGTACTCGATATTTAACCGATAAAATCTATGTGGAGACAGAAAAATCAAGAAAAATTACACCATGACCAACTACTAAAAATCAGGAAAAAAAGCTTGTTCCGTTTTCTGCCATCTATATCCATTGCATATAGAAAGAATCTTAGCTTACTGAATTTCAGCTGGCTTTTAATTTAGGGCCTTCTAGGCTTAGCCTCATGATGTCAAAGAGAAATTGCATCAGATGGAGTTAAATAGACATGGGAAACTATTGAAGAGTATTGCAGTACTTCCCTAAAAGGCAAGAGAGTTTGTGAGCACTGGGTTGAGTTGATAGGAAAGTATGGACAGATTTGTTCAGGGAGTTGGTTCATGTGATAAAGCAATCTGTGTTTGCTAATTGGTGCTTATTGAAGTTAGGGCCCTATGCTCCCACAGAGACTGGAAGATTGGGGCCTTTTCTTCTATAATGATTACATTTCAAAATAGTTGTTCCCAGGTTCTTGAGAAAGATTGTCCTAGGTTGTAGATTTCTATCTCAAAGGGGCAGAAAAATAATTTACAATCACAAATTATCTAAATTTAATGCTCTAGGAAAGGAGGGTGAGGGGCTTATGTCAGGTAGAAATTTATCTCAAGTTTAGTCAAGTTGAGGGAATCATTAATTAATAATGACTTACAGAAGCCTTCTATAGACCACAATGGATATTTGAATTAATTATCCTCAGCGTCTTTTTAATTCATTCAGAAAACTGATAAAAATGGGCAAAAGACATGAATAAACTTTTCCAAACAAGACATACAGATGGCTAACAGACATGAAAAGATGCTTAACATCACTCATCATCAAGGAAATACAAATCAAAACTACAGTGAGGTATCACCTCACACCTGTCAGAATGGCTAAAATTAACAACACAGGAAACAACAGGTGTTGTCAAGGATGCAGAGAAAGGGGAGCCCTCCCACACTGTTGGTAGAAATGCAAACTGGTGCAGCCAGTCTGAAAAATAGTATGGAGGTTCTTCAAAAAATTAAAGATAGAGGTACCCTACAACCCAGCAGTTGTACTACTAGGTTGTTGATACACAAGTGTTGACTCAAAGGGATAGATGCACTCTGAGGTTTATAGCAGCATTAGGTACAATAGCCAAATTATGCAGAGAGCCCAGATGTACCTCAATTGATGAATGGGTAAAGAATAAGAATATATATGTATATATTTATGTTATATATATGTGTGTATATGTATATGCTTATATATATACACACACATACATATAATAGAATATTACTCAGCCATAAAAATTAATGAAATCTTGCCATTTGCAATGACATGGATGGAGCTATAGAGTATTATCTTAAAGTCCGTCAGACAAAGACAAATACCATATGATTTCACTCACATGTGGAATTTAAGAAACAAAACAGATTAACATGAGGGGATAAAGAGGAGAAGCAAGCCATAAAACAGACTCCTAACTATAGAGAACAAACTGAGGGTTGCTGGAGAGGAGGTGGATGGGGGAATGAGCTAAATGGGTGATGGGTATTGAGGAGGGCACTTGTTGTGATGAACACTGGCTGTCGTATGTCGGTGATTCACTAAACTCTACACCTAAAATTAACATTACACTGTATGCTACCTAACTGGAATCTAAATAAAAACTTGACAATGGAAAAACAACAAGAATCTTTTCTCCAAATATTATGGGGATAAAAGGAAGCAAAATACAACTACTGACAAGCCTGATTCTTTTCTTACCCTTAAAGCTTTGCACTTCAGAGCTGATTACTAGAGGTAAGAAACTTCCAATTGTTTCCATAACAAATCTCAACTTCTTAGTACCTATGTTCTTAGAAAATAATACAGCTATCCCCCAGGAGGACAAAGTTGACTGCAATTCCTTGCCACTTGATTGACCCAAGCCTTACCATGTGTTAGTCTATTTTGGCTATTAACCTCTTTTTGTCATATATGATGAAAGCTCATTCATATTTCATAACCTCACTTTAATGTCAGTTCTTTCTAAAAAAAATGTTGCCAAAATAAACTCCAATATATACAGACTATCATTCTTTCTTCTGTGTTAGTATTGTACCCTTTGTACATAATTCTCTTATTACATTGATTACATTATACATTTACATAGCTGCTCCCTTCAGTGTCATCTATTATTTATCTAATCCACAGAAACCAGTAGAGGTCCAAACATATAATATTCAACAAATATTTGTAGAATAGATAAACAAATGAATAATCATTAACAGTTAATATGAAGATCAAATATAATAAATTATATGAAAATATTTGAAAAACAGATGTAATTTATATCTTCACGTGGTTATACACCTATAAAAACATAAGTAGTGGCATAATTCTAGCCACTATTATGATTTACACATTTATATGTTTCCCTATAGGTCAGATCTAGAAACATAATTATAGGGAAACCAACTAGTCTAGGGTTCTATCTGATGAATAAAAGAATGAAAATCAAAATAGGATCTCTGTAGAGAAACATTTCCTTAAATAAAGCTTCAGGAATAAAAATCCTGGGAGATTTCTACTTGGGAAGAAAATTAAGTATTGGAACATTATTCAGTGTAGCATTTCATAAATAAATATGGTCAATTCCACAAAATAGATATTTTATAAAACCAAGTCAAAACCATGGCAATGGAGAGCAGATAGGAATCAAGATCCAAGATGGTTCTGCAATGAATATGAGGTTAAGTGGAATACTTCCCACTCAAGATGGCACTGAGACATCAAAATCTTGAACCAGTTGTGTGTGTTTTTGACCTCTCCTGATACCAGCCTCAGCCCCAAACTCAGTATGAAGGGTGACATGACTTTTCCTTGCTTTCTTGTTATTTTCTGGAAATACTATCCTTACTATATTGGCTAACACTAGCAGACTGTGAAGAAAGTGAACACACTAGCCCCACAAGCCTATATCATACCTACTAGATTTCACTTCAGGGTCATGGCTCCCATCTGTAAAACACTTTCTAAGAGACATTAGGATTAATTTCACCATAACTAACTTTACTGTTCGCTGCTGTTTTTTGTCCAGCGGGCATGCCAGTTGCTTCTATAATACATGATGTACTACATTGTTACACCCTTACTGTCTTTGAACGTCTCTTCTTTTACTCTACATTGCCTGACTACTTTCTCCAGCTTTCAACTAATCTCTTGAATGCCTGTTCTAAAATCAGCCAACCCATTCTCTGAACGCTTCCTTCATCATATTGCTTTAAATGAAATCTTGCCATTCCCAGAGGACCTGTTTTTTTTTCTCTAATCATCAAGGGAAAATATTTATTTATTCAAACCCTTCATAATTCAGGGCAAGAGTGAAGATGTTGCCTTGACACTCACTACTGCTTCCATATCATTTGTCATCCCCCTAGGATATAAAAAAAAAACTATTTTTAGCATCTTATCATCAATATTAGATTAGTCAACTCCCCATCCCTTGATTCATTGATGACTTGGTTATGGCTGACACATCAGATTTTGACATTTTGGGTATATTTGATGTTCACTGATAACCCCTGAATAGCCCGGCCTCTGGGTTTTTGGCATCTAAGATTTTTGACTTCATATTTTCTAATGACTTTCTCTTCACTTATCCTCACTAATTCATTCTACAATCACAAATTATATTTTTCTTCACAACTAGTGTCACCGAACATAATAAATAATTTAAACATCAAACTATGTATGCAGCCACACCTCTTTTCCCTCCTTACTCAAGTACTCCAGATGCAGTTTTTCCTTCTTCCTTATTATAATTAAAACCACTGACTTCCTCCTTTCTAAATCTTTTAGTGTCTAGTCCCAGATCCACTTAGCAAACATTTAGTGATTTATCTCTTCAATCACTCCTTTGGATGATTTAATTTTATGGTATATCTGAGGTCATAGCTCACATACCTGCCAAATTCTGACCCTGGAAGAAACAGCATGAAGGGCTGACGAATTTTGTTTTGTTTTTTTTTTTAAGAAGTCAGACTACCTATATTCTTATTTTATATTAATCATTATTTACAGATTTATTCAAATCATTGTAGGCCTCAGTTTACTCAAGCATCACATCAGAATAATAATAGTAGATACTTCATAGAATTGCTATAAAAAGAATAAAATAATCAGTGATTATTCTATTAATCCAGTAATATGTTTATCACAGCAAATATGTAATAGTTTCAGCTAACAGCATCACTATGGTTATTGTTTTTACTTTTGTTTATTTTCTCTGTCCTTGCTTATGACAAAATAGAGGCAGAGTTTAAACTTATGATCATTTTATTTTTTATTTTTTTAGACATTTTATTTATTTATTCATGAGAGACACAGAGAGGGTCAGAGATGTAGGCAGAGGGAGAGGCAGGCTCCATGCAGGGAGTCTGATGTGGGACTCAGTCCCAGGACTCCAGGATCTCGCCCTGGGCCAAAGGCAGATGCTCAACTGCTGAGCCACCCAGGTGTCCCAACTTATGATCATTTTAAACGTATGGTCATAATCTTTAACTGGATTTCAACAATGATTCACAATATTATTACATTTTTAAAATCTTTGCCTTATTAGGGAAACTAGTCTTCCAGTTCTCTCTACTGTCCTCCAGGTCCTTACCTACCAGTAATTCTGCCCTTCTTCATCCTCATAACCTTAACTTGTATTTAAAAATATGGGCAGCCCGGGTGGCTCAGCAGTTTAGCACCTGCCTTCAGCCCAGGGTGTGATCCTGGAGACCTGGGGTCGAGTCCCACGTCAGGCTCCCTGCATGGAGCCTGCTTCTCCCTCTGCCTGTGTCTCTGCCTCTCTCTCTCTCTCTCTCTCTCTCTCTGTGTGTGTGTGTCTCTCATGAGTAAATAAATAAAATCTTAAAAAAATATATGAACATAGGCCAGAGTGTAAGAACATTGCTTCCTCCCACCCTGAAATCTCTAAGCCTATAGGAATAAACATGCATTTCATGGAGCACTAGACTTGTTCAAAAAAATATCCCTGAGTAGGAAAAGTAAGTTCCAAGGTATCAGTGAATATTTTTGCCTTACCCTCTACTCTATCTTGACATACTAGCACAATATCTGCTAACCTATATGATTATCATATTTTTAACAAATGAATGGAACTTTTATGTACATTATTGTTATTTTTTGGATTATCATAATCTTGGAAAACAGAAAAAAATATAACTTTTTTTGAGCTAAAATGTGTCCCTCCAAAATTAGTAATTTGAAGCTCTGATGAGCAATGTGGCTATATTTGGATATAGGCTTTTAAGAAGGCAATTAAGGTTAAGTGAAGTCATAAGTGTGGGATCCTAATCTGATAATACTGGAAGAAGAGGAAGAGGCATCAAAGAGCTATCGGTCTCCACAGGCATATAAAAAGAAAAGGCCATGTGAGGACATAGTGATAAGGAGTCCGAGTCCCTCTGTAAACCAGGAAGAGATCTCTCAGACACCAGCGTTGCTGCTGTTTTAATCTTGAACTTCTAACCTGCAGAACTGTGAGAAAATACATTTCTGGTTTTTATCAGCCTATGATATTTTATTTGGGTAGACTGAGCGGGCCAATATAATAGCTTTTTAACAAAAGCTATTGTAATTTCCTTTGGAAAGTTAAAGTTTATTTGAACTTTTTCAGTTTTCCATCACTTTATTTGTTACTTGATGACACCTAAAAAAAATTATTGAAGAACTATGGGAAATTTGTATCATATTATATTTGCTTCAAATTGTTCTGCTGGTAAAGAAATCATGTAGAGAATTATGGATTTTTTTTATTGTCCAAATGATACTCAGTTTTAAAACCAACTAACTTCCAATTTGTATGGGAAAGAAAGAACAGAGATATAGAAAAGTAACTCTTCTTCCCTTGACAGGAATCAGAAAATCTATGGGATGTTGAGTTGAGGAAATGAGACTTGCTTTGCAATTAACTATCCTAGTACTTACACAGCTAAATACTAATAACTGAAAAAAAAAAAGCCAAAACCAAACCAAACCCCTGAAATGTAAAGAGACCACCTGAAAACTGGGACACTCCAGGAACAATTGTGGGTTTGCCTCTGGGCGTGCTGGTATACTATAAGGGGATGCAAGAAGAGGAAGATTATCAGCTGAATCTTCAATCTTCACTTAATAGCAAAAGCTAACAATTTATATTTGTAGAAACTTATACCTTCTCACATAAATTATATCCTGCCATTCTCTCCTTTCTGTGCAAAGCTCATTACTAACATTTCCCTCTATGTTACCTATTCCTGTTGTATTACAAAAATAGTGCTCCCAAAAGATTAAAATTGTCTACACTTGAGCTGTGTTCAGCTTTGTTCCATGCTTGCATCTCAGTCTGTCAATATTAACTGAAGAGTTCTTTCTAAAAAGATAGTAAATGAAGCATGCCAGTAAACGGTACGATACCTTTTTCCATACGTTAGTTAACCCAGGGATTCTCAAGTTCAGAATCACTGACATTTGGGGCAGGCTTATTCTTTATTGTATGTGATGCTCCTGTGCATTGTAAGGTGCTTAGTAGTATCTCTGCTCTTTATCCACCAGTTTCCAGTGGAGTATCTCCCCACATTTTGTTGAAAGCCTAGAATATCTTCAGATACTGCCAGATATCTGCAGGAGGACAAAACTCATTCTTGGTCGAGCACAACTGTGTTTACTCCTTGTTGCTTTTAATATAAATTAAAAAATATTAAAATTCTACACACTAGAGAGGTCTATTCAAATCCAGGTACTTTAATTTTTATTAACACATATAACTTGGTAAAAGAGTCAAGTTTTTTTCTTTATTGGGCGCATCGTAAAATAATATATGTTAATGACAGACTGGTGAGATCTAAGCACATAAACTTTAATTTTCTCCAAAGGTCAACTTCCATTCTTGACAAATGCTAGTCTTTATTTTAAACATTGTGTTTTATGATGCTGGTTCATATCATTTAAAGTCATATCCCATCTGTAGTAGGCTATATCCAAATGTCAAGATAAAATTTTCCAATTTTTGCATATTTAGATATTTCTGACCATAGCAATAGCCGCCAATTAACATGCAAAAAAAAAAATACTCTGGCTTATTACCAAGCCTATCTGATCATTTGGACAGCAGAAATCACTGGGCCAGCACTTGATTGATACAGTATGTTCAGTTGAATCAGACCAACTTCACAAGGATTCAGTTGATGGAGTGGGAGCCATTATTACTGTGAAGAAAGCCACATGCATTGCAGGACAGTTTACTCAGTCTCAGAATAAAGGGACCTTTGCATTGAAAGGATACCGGTAATTATTTAGTCCGAAATTTTCATCGTTGAATTTCCTCATAGATATTAACTCAGATATGATTGTAAAAATTCCGAGTTGTCGTGAAACCAATTTCTCAAAATTAGAAAATGGAAATATTATAATTATCAATATTTTTCATAGGGTACAATTTCAGGGATCTTGTGAATCACCTTTCATGCTAAGGCATTTTCAATCACTCAAAATAATTTTGTTGTATAGAAGCATGAAGACAGCAATGTGGAAGAAGTGCCTTATGTCTTTCCATCATACATGTACACAGATATACTTTCAATGGAATATTTCAAAAGGCTATTATATAAAACACGGATTTGTCTTACCCTAAACCTTCTCTGCAAAACAAACTAAAAAAGATAAGTATCTTTTCTTAAAGTATTTTTAAGTCTGTAGTATGATTCAGTAAAAATAGTAAAAAGTCCATAAAGATATCCTGAGAATATTCAAGCATTTTTATGGTAACAGAAGTGTACATTTTAAGTTAAAAATCATGTCATTGACACATTTACTAATCAACTACAAATAATGTTTACAATTTTTGTTAAAAACACTAACAAAAAATATTTAAAGTAGTTCAGATGTTTCCCTTTTTGTGGATATGTTTAACCAATGAAATGAGGCTTAAAAATTATTAATATCTGTGAATATCATGGTGAAATCACCATCATGGATTTGCTCCTAAATAATGACCTTGGAGAAGCGTGTAGGTATGTGTCTACATAAGATCTCAAGTGCTGGGCCACCTGGGTGGTGCTGTTGGTTGAGCGAGGGACTCTTGGTTTTTGCCCAGATCATGATCTCAAGGTCAGGATCTGATGGTTCTGAGATCAAGCCCCACCATGGTGCTGTGTGGTCAGCCCAGAGTCTGCTTGGGATTCTTTCTCTTGTCTCCACCTAACGCCTCCCCACTGTGTTTTCTTTTGTGCTCTAAAATAAATAAATCTTTAAGAAAAAAATTCAAATGCTAAACAAATACTTCTAGAAAATGAGGATAAATTGCTTTTTTTTTATCTTTGATTTTTACTTCTCATTTTCTGTCTTTATTGCGCTCTCTAGGGTTTCTGCTACACAATAGAAGTGTTGATAGTGACTATACTTGTTCTCAGAGAGAAAACTGTCAATACCTCAATATTACATATGGATTTTTTCCATACATATTATCAGATAACAGAAGTCCCTTTGTATGGTTAAGCTTTTTTTCCCATCAATAAGAATTGTTGGCTTATTTGTAAAGTTTTTCCTTTCTTGTTGATCACGTGACTTTTTCCCTACTAATGTTGCAAATTATATAACAGTTGAAAATGATAAATAACTGTTGTACTTATGGAATAAGCTTTTCCGTGTAAGCATGTGTTATTCTTGTTATAGTTGAATTTGGTTAATATTTTGTTAAAGATTTTTGCATCCATGTGCATGAGAGATACTGATCAGATATTTTCTGAGTTTCATAAAGTGCTTACAATTTTTGATATGAGGGTCTTATTGGCTACATAAAATTAATTATTTCTTTGCTAAAACCTGGGAAAATTTTGCAACATTGATGCTATTTCTTTCTTAGAAATATAGAAGAAATATGTGAGAAACCTGAGCATGAGTTTTTCTCTTTAATTTTTTAAAAATTATGTATCTTTTTTATAAGATCTGTAAAAATTCAGATTTTCTATTCTTTTCTGAGTAAGTTTCAGGGTCTGTGAGGAATTTGCCTACATAGTGAAATTTACTGACAAACATTATAAATACTTTTACTATTTTTATGTCTAGAATCTCGTGATGATCATTTGGGCTCTTTCTATTTGTGGCAGATTTCTTAGGAGTATCAATTCGGTTAATCTGTTAGCATTATCATTGTTCTCGGTCGCATTTTCTTTCCTTTTCATTGTTTTTTCCTTTATGCCATTTTGTTTGATATTCTTTTTGGAACTTTTTGAGATGGAGCTTATAGACTGTACATTTATTCAAAACCATAATAATTAAAAATGCTAGTGAGTTGATTAGTCCAATTTTCCAGTTCACTAAGGGATGGGTAATTCATAAATAATAATTATGTTACTTCACAGAACTTCTGCAAATTAGAATCAGTATAGCCACCACAAGAAGTATTTTATAAAGGTTTTCATATCTCATTTAGGCAAACGTGAAATTAAAGAATTTTGTTTTCATTCTATATGAAGAATGTTTTTTTTTTTAAAAAAAACCACTGCAGGTAAGACTTATGCAAGTGTCTATGGGTTCTGTGCTGCTGATCCAGTAGGCAATGCAAAACAGATGAGATGCTAAAGGACCTGTATGAAAATATATCAGACATCTGGATTTGAGTTTGATAAATCAAGGCCTACATTACAAAATTGTGAGTCATAGCTCAATTTAAGAAAAAAATGCAAAGTTTTTTTTTTTTTAAGAGGAATTATAGCTCTGTACATAATTCTTTATCGCCTAGCTGATGAGATAGTGTAAAAGTGGTATGAAAGCTCTGGGTGAAAATAACTCTCTTTAAATAGAAAGAAGCCATCATGAAGGAGAAACTCCCTTTTCCTGGAAGTTTAAACACTTTTTCCTATTTGAAGGGAAAATAAGGGAGGAAAGACATGTTGAATAGTACAGCTCTCTTGAAAAAAAAAAAAAAAACAAAGTATATCTCTAACTTCTAACTTTTAGTAAGAACTTTTAGTTCTTTTTAAAAGATATATATGTATATATTTATAATATATATGTATATATATAGTTTTCAAAAAGTTACACAACACATATACACACATTACTGTAAATAAGGTATAGGTAGGGAGTAATTTTTTCTGAATATTAGTTTAGGAAATATGATAGTTAATAACATAATTATAATGGTAATAATAGTATATTATAAACTCCAAAATTAATTAAAATGACGTGACAAATTTACATAGGTAGAAACAGTGTGAATTACTAGTGATCTATTTTTAAAATATATTTCATACGGTGCTATAAGAGGTCAACTGAGAAACTACCATTTACTTAGAGTCAACCATATCATGAGAGTGATATTTGAGGAAGCGTTTGATTAGGAGGAGCATTATGTCTTTGAGAGAAACCTGCAGATCTATTAAAGGAAAGCAAAGGAACCACCTCTAGTCTAGTATTATACAGTAATATTTTCTTCATTTGTTCACTGGCTCTGACAAAGCATGCAGTTTCCCCTTACCTTTGTGCTATACCTTACATCAGTGACTACATCATTAAAATACAGAAAATAAGTTGCATTGTCTATCAATTCTATAATACTAGTTTGAAATACTATATTGCTTATCTTGAATACAGTCTTAGTCTCATATTTCCTTATAACAATGTCCATATTGTTGCCTTACATTGTTAGAAACCTAAAATGTGTCATTGTGCCATAACAACTCCCGTGGCTGCATTTCATAATAACAATGCATACGAACACATCTCTCTCTTTTTTTTATACAAATTTCCTGTTGTAAAATAAATTTCATGGGGATATAATGTATATAGCAAGGTAAGTCTAGATAATAATTGAATATTGAATATTTGAAATTGGCTAAAAGAATAGATGTTAAGACTTATTACAAGAAAAAAATTTGTGACTGTGTATGATAATGGTTGTTACCCAGGTTTACTGTGGTGCTCATTTTGCAAATATATACAAATATCAAATCATTATAATGTATGTTTGAAAAAAACCACAAAAAACAGTCAACACCTTACCCAGTTAATACAGTGTCAGAAACCTTAGAATAAGTCAGTGTTAGAGCTGGATAGGTCCTAGGATTATCTACTAAAATTCTTATATTCTAAGGAATGCTTTGTGCAGTAATTGACAAAGACGAAGATCCGAAGACTGTTTTATATCTGAAGGTTGACTGTGTGTGATAGAAACACACACCCCCTTCCCCAACAATAATACACCATAGAAATAAAAATGATTCCTAAACTTACAAAAACAACAATACCAACAACAACAAAAACAAAGCATGTGTTATTGAGTCCAGGACAAAGGCCAGTGCCACGTTTGCCTTTTACTAGCTTTTAATCTTGGGCAAGTTCCTAATTCTCTGGGAGAGTTATTTACCATCTCTATCTTTTGGTTTCTTTCTCTGTACAGTTGACACTAATCGTTGAATCCGTTTTATAGGACTTCTGTAAGGATCAAATAACACAATGCTTAACAATTATTGTAAGATCTCAACAACTGTTAAATTTTCTTTATGGCCTACCTTAAATAATTTTGTGCACTCAAAAGGGCCTACGACATGTAACATATACTAACTGCATACTACTTAACAGCATTTAGTGATTAAAGACGTTAATTCCAGAATGAGTCTGTCTGACTTGGAATTCTTGAAATTCCAGTTTCTAGCTAGTTTCCTTGGTGAAATTATATGGCAATGATTAAATTACCTATTTACTTATGGAACTCTTAAAACAGTGCATTGAATACATAGCAATATACAATATGTATTAATCTTCAGGCATACTAGTATTATATAAGAATATTGATATTAATAATAATTATAATAACTTCAGCTTGGACACAAATTCACTGTTTAGACTTGGAAAGACAGTTCTTTAGATTTTAAGTCTCCATCCTTGTGTTGGGTGAGAGAGATGGCTAAAAGAAACACCTGGTAACTTAATGCTGAAAAATTCTATGGTCTACTGTATCAACTTTATTGCACAGTTCTTTATGTTAAGGTAACAGAACAGCAGGGGCATAACTCACTGATACACCTCAATCACTTATGATTATGCCATATCAAATTTCTTAAGTTAAAATAGCAAAGTTTATAAAAATCTATTTATAAAAATAAATTAGGGAAAGATCTTCCCTGTCATGAAGTCAGTCTCACTCACTTGACTTTACATATGCTTTCTTGAGTGAAAGAGAGAAATATAATTACAACAATGAAACTGAAGCAAGATTTATCCCCATTATTGATGCAAACACATGGAATCAATGGCTAAATGTGAGTTACAGCATTTTCTACTGACCCCATTAAAAAAAAGAATACATAAGTTGCTATCATGCTTATAGACTTTTATCCTATCCAAATGCATAAAAATTGCATATGCCTTTTTTAAGGTTCTGGAGGATTGCTGTTTGCCTGCCCCCTCAACTCCCCAGTGCAGGCTAACTGGAAGTCCAACTTTCAGGCAGCAGCTGGGAAAGTTAGGCCATTGGATATATACAATCTACCTACTATGAGGGAGAAACTGGGATTTGGGTAGTTTTTACTCACTCACTCTGTGAATTGGAGGGAATGGTTGCTAGGAGTATTTTGCATCCGATAGAACCACCCACCTCTTTGTTTTCATGTGATCCTGGGGGACTCTGGAATGCCTAGCTTATCAGCTCCTAGAGTTAGGTAATTTGGGGGCCAGTATCTCAGGTGGTAGCCATAACAATTGGGTACCAGATGTATGGACAAGTTCCTTCCAGGAGGAAGCTGAAGACCTGATTTACTTTTGGAACCAGCAGGGCATGAGCCCACCAGCTCCAAGAGGCTCTCGGGAAGATTCTTGTCAGTCCTATATGCAGGCTGATTAGAAGCCAGAAGCTCAGGCAGCAGCTGGGAGTGTGTATAGTCAGATCCCTTCCAGGGAGAAGCTAGAAGACAAGTGTTTCTTCCTGCTTTCTCTGTGCTAAGCCCGAGGGACAGTTATAAGTGCTTTGTGCTCATTTGAAAACTATTCTTGTTTAACATGGTCCTGTGGAACTTGTGAATGCCAGGCTCTGTTGACTATCAGAGCAAGGTGACTTGAAGGACTTGTTCTTTGAGTGGCAGCCACAAAACTTGGAATGTAAGATGCATGGAGAAGCTCCTTTCCAGGGAGATGCTGGAGACCAGTTTTTCCTATTGGAGCAAGCCTAAGGGAGAATGTGGGGAAAGTGCCCACCAGCTCTTTCAGCCTCTCAGGAGGATGCAGGGTGGTGAGAAGCCTGACCCTCAGACAGAAGCTGGCAAAGTATGCAGCCAAACCACTTTCAGAGAGAAACTGGGGGGTGGGCTTTTTGTTGTTGTTTGTTTTTGCCTGTTCCCTCTACAGTGAGTCCAGGTATATAGGCATGGAGAGTGGAGTGTTCACATGCATCTATAAAAAAATTGCTTCTTTGGGAGGCACTTGGGTGGCTCAGTCAGTTAGGTGTCCAACTCTTGACTTCAGCTCAGGTTATGATCTCAGTGTTCTGGGATGATAGAACCTGCCCTGAACACCCTCCTCAGGCCCCACTCAGGGTGACGTCTACTTGACGATTCTCTTTCTCTCCCTCTGTCCCTCTCCCTGCTCATGATCTCATTCTAAGAAAGAAAGAAAGAAAGAAAGAAAGAAAGAAAGAAAGAAAGAAAGAAAGAAGTTGCTTCTTTGCTTGCCATGGTGCTGTAAGACGCATGAATGCACACTCTGTTGGCTAGGTGTTTGGAGGGCCTATTTTTCAGGTGGCAGCCTTAGGTGTTGGGTGTTAAGATGTGTGTGGATAGGCTCCTTGAAAGGAGAAGTAAGTGACTTGGCTTTATTGTTGGAATGAGCAAGAGGGAGAGGATGGGGAAAGGACTCCCTGGGTGATACCCTTAAAAGACAAGGTGCTAGTCTGATGCAACATCTTCCTTTAGGGAGAACCCAAGAGGTGAATGTTCCCTCCCAAATTTAAGGCATTGTGCAGGGGTAGGGGTTGATGGTGAGAGTGTGTCTTAGTTTATCAGAGCCCTTTTTGGTGTTGGTACTTTCTCAGTTGCCCAATGTGTAGAAGTCATTCACTAGTTTTTGAATTTCTCCCAGAGGAAATTGATCCAAATGTAGCTACATATTTTGTATGTCTGTGGCAGGAGGGAAAGTCAGGAGCCCTTCAAGTGGCCATCTTCATGACATCTATCCTTAACTCTTGTGAGATGTTCACTTTGGTTAAAATTGTTTTTGCTAGTAGAAATAGAAACAAAATATATTATATATATTTCATATATATATATATATATATATGTAAAACCATTCTTCTATAAATTACTGGAGATCAGTATGAAAATAATTATTTTTAGAAGGTATCAAATAGAGCATTTGTATCTAAACATATATGCCTTCTTTCTCGCCTTTCATTTCAAAATGAAATTTAGATGAAAAATAAATTTTCAAAAACACAATTTAAACTATTTTGGAAAAGGATATAATGTATGTTTAAACAGGGTAAAAGAAAATTGAAAACCCTGACATCAAAAGACAATTATAAACCTTTATTGAAGTTTAATTATAAAAGAGATCCATGTTGGATGTGTTTATCAACTCATTAAATATGTTTTAATTCTGTACTTATAAATTTAAGGAATAGATTTCCTTTCTCATGTCGGGTGCTTGGGGAAATAACAAAGTAATAAGATAGTGTTTGAAGGAAAGTTAATTTAAGAAATTAAATTATCCAATACAATAAAGTTCACACTAAGTGACATTTAAGCAATACAACACAGTACTTAAGATGGTGTGTAGCTACTGTAAATTAATTTCCACTCTGTTTATTTTGCTAATTTATCTTGTTTAGCAAAATAACAGCAACATACCAGAGAACTGCTAAAACCTTTGTCATTGATTGATTGATTGATATTTTAGCTAAGTTACAGCTTTTACATCAACATATACCTGTTATAAGTATTGCTGTTAAACATTGTATGCACATGGGTACTTCAGAATAATTTGGTAAATAAACAGTAGTTTCAAGTCTAAAAAGGGATTTATCATTTTGCTCAGGATATATGTATTTCTACTTTATTTATTTTTATTTCTCTCAGGCAAGTTGTTGCAGGAGAAACTCATGGTTTTAAGTTTCTTGTTCCATAAATGTAAGGTTGGGTATCAGCATTCAATAATATCTTAAATCTATGTGCTTTCTAAAATATTATAAACCTAGGCAACTAAATAAAGTGTATTAAGTGCTTTTTAAAAATGCCAGATCTTAGCATAATAAAATCACATTTTTTACTGTTTTTGAGCAAATTATTCAACTTGAGCATATCAATTTTACTCCCCAAACATTTAAATTTCATTTTCCCTATCATTTACAATATCCATTTAAATAAACATTTGGAGGAATGTTTGAGAAATGATGATATTTCACATATAAGCAGAAGTAGGAATAAGGTAGTGCCATATATTTGAGCATTCCATTTTTCTCCTGGAAAATGTAGAGCAAGAGCAAAACAAAAGGAAAAACTCCTCAAACTACATCTTCAGCAAAATTGGACAATCCAAATGTCCAAATTACTTAAAATTACATTAAAAGTTACCGATAGTAGCCATACTGGTGGACAGTAAGACACAAAGGTGTAAAGAGGTAGACTCAAACAAAAGGACCTAGCTATGTTAGATCTTGAAGTCACGATCAAGCAAATGTTCTTCCCCGGAAAAAAGAACCTCACCCTATACATGCACAGCACTGAGCTGAGCTGGTACTTTGCATGACATCATGGCAGGTGGAGACAGAAAAATCTAGGTTTGGTAAGGGACAAGGGGTGGGAGGCTGGGGCACTGAGGTAGAAGACTTTTGAAATTAAGTAATCATTTTGGAAAACTTCAGTAGAAATGGCCAGTGAGTGAATGGGCAATTCAGCACTGAATCAAGAGTATTCCTAAAGCAAGTAAGTTTTGACAGTAGAAGAGGTCTACCTACACAGAGAAGCCATACTTTCATGAAACAATCCATGCCTGTAGGAACAGAGAAAGAAGCCCTTAAGCTGATGAAACAGGGAAACATTCCTGGCTTCACCTTCTACCATGGGAATTCTCTGCTAATAACTGAAATAGTAAAATTCAACTCATTTAAATAACAGTTACACCAAGATAAACATAGTATCCATACAGAGATACTACAAGAAAGAGATAAACAATATGAGTACATTCACCAAATTCTTGAACCAAACACTGTAATGTAATTAAAAAAAAAAAAAAAAAACCAAATGCTATGAGGCACCTGGGTGGCTCATTTGGTTAAGTGTCCAAGTCTTGATTTCAGCTCAGGTCATGACCTCAAGGTCATGAATAGAGCCCCAGTGGGGCTCTGTGCTCATCGCCGAATCTGCTTGAGATTCTCCCTCCCTCTGCCTCTAAATAAATAAACAAACAAAATCTTCAAAAAACAAAGTATTGGCTCATGCAGTTGGAGGCCAAGAAGCCACACAATCTGCCATTTGTGAGCTGAGAAAACTGGTGTTCTAATTCAGTCTAAAAGCCTGAAAACTAGGAGTGCCAGTGTCTCAGGGCAAGAGTTTATTGTCCTTCCTCCATCTTTTGTTCTTTTCAGGACCTCAATGAACTGGGAGGTGTCCATCTCAACTGGTGGCAGCTGCCAATTAAAATGTTAATCTCCTCTGGAAATGGGCTCACAGACCCCCATTCCCCACCAAATAATATTTTTTTCCCATATACCTGGTCATCCTTCAGCTCAGTTAAGTTGACACATGACCACAGAATTAAAAGAAAACCAGGAGGATAGTATCACAAAATAGAATACAATTGTTATGGCTCTATGTAGAAATCATTCCACTGACAAAAGATAAATGAGAGAAGAGGGGAGAAATGCAGAAAGTAGAATAAGATCTATATAAATTGCAATGCCCTGGGAGGGCAGAAAGAGGTATGTTAGTAATGGGAGTCAAAATTCTTAGTCAATACTGTACACTCATATGCCTCTTGGTGAAATATCATATTTGAAGAAGGAGTTGAAGAATTAACTTTGCAGAGTCTTTAGAACTGGAAGACAAGAAAAAGAAAGAAACATAGAAAGAAAGGAGGGAAGGAGGAAAGGAGGGTTCCCTCCAGGTTCCTGATTCCAGTCTCATATTCTTCTCCTCACCACAACTTCTTCTTCAGATAGATAGGGGCAATGCATTTTTTTTTCCACTGAGTTACTGTGAAAATTAAAATATGTATTCACCCTCAGAAAAAAAAATATGGTTTTATTTTATTTAAATAGATGTACATTTAGAGAGAGCCCCGGTTCTACTGCACTTCTACTCTCTGGTTGAGAGGATGCTATATTACTACTACATATTCAACTGATAATAGATCAGGGCATTAGCTTAACTTCAAAACTATTTAAATATTTCCTTACTTTTGAACAAAAAATTATTTGTTTCCTTCATTCTTTTCTTCCTTCATTTCCATTTTCATTCTTTTGTTTTCTTCATTTCTAATGCTGCTACAAAATCAGTCCTTGGCAGCTACTTCTGCTTACTTGAAATATGCAAAATCTATGATTTCCAGACACGGTACTTTTTTTGTCTGAGTATATCTTCCAAGTATATTTTATCTTAACATGCCTCTGACCTGTAATTAAATAGAATTCTGTCTTTAATTTGTTTCTGATAGTGATGCATCATTAGTATATCAGCACAGAGATGGTGCGCCAGTATAACACGTTATCAAACATGATGGAGTGCTGATATTATCTTGAAACAATAGAGGGAATGTTCTCTGAATAGTTGGACTTCATTATGAGCAAGAGAAAGGGTAGGGACTTGCAAGGACAAAACGACAACGGTGAAACTTTTGCAACTTCATTCTCAAGGACTAATATCTTTTGCCAATCAGTCTAGAAGTAAAAAGTCAAACAAATTTTACAGTCAACATTTAGCTTGGAAACTAAAGAGTAAAATAAACTTGACATTGAAAATGACCTGCATTGTGTTTAAACTTCCTGCCTTCTTAGGACAGTGAACCCCGTGACAAACAGGCAGACCTTAAACACACGATGATCTTATCTTTCAAATTATAATTTTTTTTACTAATATTATCATTGATTTGACATGCTCTTGGTGACAATACCTAATTTATTTTGAAACTCAAATGACATTAATGGAGAACATAAGAATTTGATGTTTACCAAAATGGATCATAGGTTAAAATAAAGTTGAGACACGCTTGTTTGAACATACATTGGAACTTTAATTATAAAATGATTATCAAAACTTAAATGCACTAATATCTTTCTCAGCTAGCTTCCTGAGAAAGATGAATATATGCTGTGCAATTGATTAGTTCATGACGTTGAATGTATATAGATGCAAAATAAGAGGGAAGGGAGTACCGGGGTATTATCCAAATTTCTGACCATATCATTGTATTTTTCCCATCTTCATCTTTTTCAAAAACAAGAGGTGTTTTTTTTTGTTTTTTGTTTTTGTTTTTTGTTTTTTGTTTTTTGTTTTTTTTTTTTTTTTTTTTTTTTTTTTTTTTTTTTTTTTACTTTTTTCCTCATCTGCAAATGACTGTATAACTAATTTGCCTTTCAAAATTCCAAAATTTTGTTTGATTTCCAGAATTTCCAGTATGGTGCTTGGTTGACTTGGTAGGTTTTAATCACATTAGTGAAATGGTAAATTATAAACCAAAAATGGACACATTTGGGGATCCCTGGGTGGCGCAGCGGTTTAGCGCTTGCCTTTGGCCCAGGGCGCGGTCCTGGAGACCCAGGATCGAATCCCACGTCGGGCTCCCGGTGCATGGAGCCTGCTTCTCCCTCTGCCTGTGTCTCTGCCTCTCTCTCTCTCTCTCTCTCTCTCTCTCTCTCTCTCTGTGACGATCATAAATAAATAAAAATTTAAAAAAAATTAAAAAAAATGGACACATTTACTACAATTTGAAATGTAGGATATTTTACAGGGATAAGTGCTTTATTCTGAGGCATTATACATCACGGTCAAAACAAGGACCTGGGTTCATGTTGTGAAGAATAGGCATAGCAAGATACAACACAAGTCAGTTTTAACAGCTATCAGTCATTTATTCCTGTCAGCAAGCTAAGTGGCAACTATGAAAAATCAAGAGGTGAAAGGGGGTGTGTCTTTCTCCCTACCTAGGCTACCATTCAGTCCCAGCTGCTGATCTAATAGTGGTGACTTGTTCCTTCAGCTGACAGCCTCCTCATCTGTGCAAAGGGTTGGAGCTGCCTCATAACAGGTGACAGTTCCTGAAAGAGTCCAGTGCGCTAGGAGAGATTCAGAGTTAAATCTTTTCTACTAGCAGGAAGTCTAGGTATTTTGAGTGAATTTCACTTTTTTTGCCTCACAATTGCTTCAACTGCTAATTTATACCCAAAATTACATACAGCACTCCATCATTCATTTTATGAGTTGTTAACTGCTGGAGCACCTGGGTGGCTCAGTCAAGCCTCTGACTTGATTTCAGCTCAAGTCATAATCTCAGGGTCATGAGATTGAACCTAGTGTTGGGTTCTGAGCTAGACCTTGAGCCTGCCTAAGATTTTCTTTCTCCCTCTGAGCCTCCCCAGTGCTCTGGCTCTCTTAAGAGAGATTGAGAGAGAGAGAGAGAGAGAGAGAGAGAGAGATCTTACTATTTCTATTAATTTACTATTTTTATTAATACTTTCTGGTCTTTCTTTTTTTTTAATTGGAGTTCAATTTGCCAACATATAGCATAACACCCAGTGCTCATCCCATCAAGTGTCCCCCTCAGTGCCCGTCATCCAGTCACCCCCACCCCCCGCTCACCTCCCTTTCCACCACCCCTTGTTCATTTCCCAGAGTTAGAGTCTCTCATGTTCTGTCTCCCTTTCTGATATTTCCCACTCATTTTCTCTCCTTTCGTCTTTATTCCCTTTCACTATTTTTTTATATTCCCCAAATGAATGAGACCATATAATGTTTGTCCTTCTCCGATTGACTTATTTTACTCAGCATAATACCCTCCAGTTCCATCCACATCAAAGCAAAAGGTGGGTATTTGTCGTTGCTAATGGCTGAGGAATATTCCATTGTGTACATAAACCACATCTTCTTTATCCATCATCTTTCGATGGACACCGAGGCTTCTTCCACAGTTTGGCTATTTTGACATTGCTGCTATAAACATCGGGGTGCAGGTGTCCCGGCGTTTCACTGCATCTGTATCTTTGGGGTAAATCCCCAGCAGTGCAATGGCTGGGTCATAGGGCAGATCTATTTTTTACTCTTTGAGGACCCTTCACACAGTTTTCCGGAGTGGCTGCACCAGTTCACATTCCCACCAACAGGGCAAGAGGGTTCCCCTTTCTCCACATCCTCTCCAACATTGGTTGTTTCCTGCCTGTTAATTTTCCCCATTCTCACTGGTGTGAGGTGGTATCTCATGATGGTTTTGATTTGTATTTCCCCGATGGCCAGTGATGCAGAGCATTTTCTCATGTGCTTGTTGGCCATGTCTATGTCTTCCTCTGTGAGATTTCTGTTCATGTCTTTTGCCCATTTCATGATTGGATTGTTTGTTTCTTTGCTGTTGAGTTTAAGAAGTTCTTTGTAGATCTTGGAAACTAGCCCTTTATCTGATACGTCATTTGCAAATATCTTCTCCCATTCTGTAGGTTGTCTTTGAGTTTTGTTGACTGTATCCTTTGCTGTGCAAAAGCTTCTTATCTTGATGAAGTCCCAATAGTTCATTTTTGCTTTTGTTTCTTTTGCCTTCAGAGATGTGTCTTGCAAGAAGTTGCTGTGGCCAAGTTCAAAAAGGGTGTTGCCTGTGTTCTCCTCTAGGATTTTGATGGAATCTTGTCTCACATTTAGATCTTTCATCCATTTTGAGTTTATCTGTGTGTATGGTGCAAGAGAGTGGTCTAGTTTCATTCTTCTGCATGTGGCTGCCCAATTTTCCCAGCACCATTTATTGAAGAGACTGTCTTTTTTCCAGTGGATAGTCTTTCCTGCTTTGTCAAATATTTGTTGATCATAAAGTTGAGGGTCCACTTCTGGGTTCTCTATTCTGTTCCATTGATCTATGTGTCTGTTTTTGTGCCAGTACCACACTGTCTTGATGACCACAGCTTTGTAGTACAACCTGAAATCTGGCATTGTGATGCCCCCAGCTCTGGTTTTCTTTTTTAATATTCCCCTGGCTATTCGGGGTCTTTTCTGATTCCACATAAATCTTAAGATGATTTGTTCCAACTCTCTGAAGAAAGTCCATGGTATTTTGATAGGGATTGCATTAAACGTGTAAATTGCCCTGGGTAACATTGACATTTTCACAATATTAATTCTGCCAATCCATGAGCATGGAATATTTTTCCATCTCTTTGTGTCTTCCTCAATTTCTTTCAGAAGTGTTCTATAGTTTTTAGGGTATAGATCCTTTACCTCTTTGGTTAGGTTTATTCCTAGGTATCTTAGCTTTTGGGTGCAATTGTAAATAGGATTGACTCCTTAATTTCTCTTTCTTCAGTCTCATTGTTAGTGTATAGAAATGCCACTGACTTCTGGGCATTGATTTTGTATCCTGCCACACTGCCAAATTGCTGTATGAGTTCTAGCAATCTTGGGGTGGAATCTTTTGGGTTTTCTATGTACAGTATCATGTCATCTGCGAAGAGGGAGAGTTTGACTTCTTCTTTGCCAATTTGAACGCCTCATATCTCTTTTTGTTGCCAGATTGCTGAGGCTAGGACTTCTAGTACTATGTTGAATAGCAGTGGTGAGAGTGGACATCCCTGTCTTGTTCCTGATCTTAGGAGAAAGGCTCCCAGTGCTTCCCCATTGAGAATGATATTTGCTGTGGGCTTTTTGTAGATGGCTTTTAAGATGCTGAGGAATGTTCCCTCTATCCCTACACTCTGAAGAGTTTTTATCAGGAATGGATGCTGTATTTTGTCAAATGCTTTCTCTGCATCTATTGAGAGGATCATATGGTTCTTAGTCTTTCTAGTGCTTTCTCAGATGTTTACAATTTTATTTTGTTTTATATTTTTTATTTAAAGATTTTATTTATTTATTCATGAGAGACACAGAGAGAGGGGAAGACATAGGCAGAGGGAGAAGCAAGCTCCCTGCAAGGAGCCTGATATGGGACTGCATCCCAGGAGCCTGGGATCATACCCCGAGCTGAAGGCTGATGCTCAATCATTGAGCCACCCAGGTGCCCCAAGTACAGAAGGTGCTTCATCCCTTGTGCCACTTGTTCATATTTGCACCAGAGAGTCTTACAAGTGGCTCTTTTCATCTCTCTAGGTGCCTATTGATCTTTTTAGTAGTACCATCGTCACATCAAGGCCTCCTCTAATTTCAATGTGGTAAAGAAAGAAGAAACTGGAAGGTTTTGTACACAAAATTAATTGATATGGTCCTGAACTAACACATATCACTTCTGTCAAGGTCGTTGGGTCAAATTAAATGCAGATACTTTCCTGAATGTGACAGGGCTAAGGAATTGAGTGTTCATGGACCAGAAGGGAAGAAAAAGCAGATATTGATGAACACTACTGCTGTCTATCATATCGCAAGGACATTTGCAATCATGGATTCCTGATACAAATTTCAAGATCTTAAAACACAAAATATTTACATAAAGAAATTCTATGATGACAAAGGAAAGCCATTTAAAATTGCATTTGGGGGGCACCTGGCTGGCTCATTCAGAAAAGCGTGTGACTCTTGATCTCAGGGCTGTGAGTTCGAGTCCCATGTGGAGTGTAGAGATTACTTTTAAAAATAAAAAAAATTAAAAAAGAATTAAATAAAATTAAATTAAATTTGGGCATGGTAGGCAAAACAAAAAAAAATGCATTACTACTATTAATTACATTGATCTTACCTAAATTGAGATTTTTTTAAGCATATTACATCTGATATATTTAATCAAGTATATTAAACCATATTGATGAGCATAAAACTAATTTAGGCATATTATATCTCATATTTTATACTTTGGTATAATTAATTATTCTTAAAAATTAATAATTATTTGGATCCATGTTTTAAAAAGCCACAATAATGTATGTCCCTTCATTATAATCTGAAGCCATATAGTGCATTTATCTATACGTAATAGCAACTATTGAAAAGTCCATTTTATTGGTTTTCATGAACATAGCACCAATAGAGAAATAGCATCAATAGATAAAAAGCATTATAATATATATTAAGATAATGCTTTGAGGGGATCCCTGGGTGGCTCAGTGGTTTAGTTCCTTCCTTCAGCCCAGGTCGTGATCCTGGAGACCTGGGATCGAGTCCCTCATCAGCTCTCTGCATGGAGCCTGCTTCTCCCTCTGCCTGTGTCTCTGCCTCTCTCTCTCTCTCTCTCTCTCTCTCTGTGTGTGTGTGTGTGTCTCATGAATAAATGAATAAAATCTTTAAATACAAAAATAAAATAAATAAAATTATATAAAATAATGTTTTGAGGTATTATCATATTAAGGGTATTTCTAAAGAAGCCTTAATACCTGGTTTACTGGGATCCCTGGGTGGCGCAGCGGTTTGGCGCCTGCCTTTGGCCCAGGGCGCGATCCTGGAGACCCAGGATCGAATCCCACATCGGGCTCCCGGTGCATGGAGCCTGCTTCTCCCTCTGCCTATGTCTCTGCGCCTCTCTCTCTCTCTCTCTCTCTCTCTCTCTCTCTCTCTCTGTGACTATCATAAATAAATTTTAAAAAATTAAAAAAAAAACCTAGTTTACTTATTTCAAATGATTTCAGTTGCAAAGACCTTTCCCTGTACAACCCCAGGCTTTAAATTCCTCTGTCTCTTCCTGTTGTTAATTAGTTATATTTATGGAGCTTAAATTCTCAGAAAATAAACTAATAAGGCAATCCTCCCATAGCAGTTTTTCTTTTCTACATATATATGTATATATATAATTTATCAACACAATAAATGTGCTCTCTATATATGTTTAAGTAAGTCATGAAATTAATTTCAGCCTGAGCTTCACAAATTTCATAATATGGATCAACCCATGCTAAAGATTAAAACTTAATTATATAACAATTTTGAACTTTCTCAGATAGTCATGATCAAAATAGTTTTTATTTGTTCAGCTTCATCCATTGTTCATTTCTCAGATGACCTTTGTGAAAAGTTAACATTCTACTGCTTCCTTTTTTTCTATAAACACCTAATTATGTGACTGTTTATGTATAGTAAGTATGTTATGCATAATGAAATGAATAATTTGTCTCTATTTTTATTCTGCCATTAGTCATTCTTATGTGATTCTAATTAGTCTTTTCAATTATGTAGTCTTTAATATGAGCTAAACTCCACCATATATAGAGATTACAAAGTATGAATAAATGAGTTTGAGTGTTAACAAAAATATTCTAAGTGAGTAAAAGAAATACGAATTTCTGGTGTTCATGAAATTGTTAGTGAAACTAATATCTACTTTTTTCATCCCACAAAGTAAGCCATGTATAGAAAATATCTGAGTATTCAGGTATTTAATAGAAAATTAAAGAAGAACAACATAGAGCAGTTTCTAAAATGTGGCTGATATGTTCAACTGAAGATGAAGATTAAGTTACATATTTGTAGGACTCCATAAAATTCATATGAAAAACACAAAAATCCCCTTGGAGAAGAAATTTCAGTACATTAAACAGAAAATAGTCAAATAAAACCCAACACATAAGGAAACAAGATAGCAGAGAATGACCTCCAACAATGTGGAATTTAGATTAACAAAGACAGTTTATTTTAAGAGGCTTTTGAGAAAAGGAAGCACTGTTGATGAAATCAATCTGAAAACTTGGGATGATTTTTCAGACCTAAATCTTCAGCAAATATAATATGAATAATAAGGTAATGAAAGTTATCTTTTTGACTCAGGAACTAGACAAGGACATCAATGATTATCATTTCTTCTCAACTTCAATTTCTCTCTTTCTTTTTCTTTTCTTTTTTTTTTCTTACTAATCATCTCAACCAGTGAGGATAGGCAATATAAAATAAATAAATCAAAGATTTGAAACTGTATTCACTAATGATATAATTTTATATCTAACAAAATTTTCAAATTTTAGCTGGAAACATTTACTATAATTAACAAGAGAGTTAGGGAAGTAGCTGGAAGATACAAAGAAATTGTAAAAAAAAATATATTTTTTTTATCTACAAGCAATAAAATTAGCAAGTAGAATTTTTTAAATGCTATTGATAAAAGCAACCCAGAATATGAAGAATCAAAATGAGAAGTATATCATGTTTATAGATCAAATTAGTCAATGATATGAAGATGGAATTTCTTCCCCAAAAAAGTCCATAGGTTCAAATAAATTATTAAAATACTCATGACTTTTTATTTTATTTTTAAATATTTTATTTATTTACTCATGAGGACACACACACACAGAGAGAGAGAGAGAGAGCAGAGACATAGGCAGAGGGGAGAAGCGGGCTCCATGCAGGGAGCCTGATGAGTGACTAGATCCCGGGATTCTGGGATCATGCCCTGGGCCAAAGGCAGATGCTTAACTGCTGAGCCACTAGGCGTCCCTACTCATGACATTTAAAAAAAAAAAAATGGGACATAATTAATTAGCTGATTCTAAGTATATTTGGAAATGAAAAAGATCAAAAAAAGACAATATGTTCTTGGGGAGGGGTGATGTATTTGAAAGATTTTCTCCACCAGCTATCAAGACCTAAAGAGCTCTGTTATTTAAGACAATCAGATGCTGATATCAGGCTAGAGAAAGATGATGGGACAAAGTGAAGAAGCCAGAAACAGACCTCTACCTTTCTAGAGACAAATTTTTAATGCAGCAGTTTGCAGATTATAGGGAAAGGACGGACTTTTCAATTAACACTGCTAGGATATTTGGGTAGTAAAAACATTTTACAAAGTGGGAATCCTACTTCATACCATATGTGAAATTCAATTCCAAAGAGAATAAATACCAATATGTAAAATGAAATCTATGAATATTTTAGAAAATAGGATAACTATCACCATGATTTCAAGGCAAAAATTATATTAAAACAGAATACAGAAATTATAAACATTAAGAAAGTTAACCTTTAGGACTCATAGGTGGCTCAGTAGGTTAAACATCTGCCTTCAACTCAGGTCATGATCCCAGGGTCCTGGGATAGAGCCCTACATTGGGCTCCCTGCAAGATGGGCAGCCTGCTTTTCTCACTTGTGCTCTCTCACATATTCTCTTGCTTTCTCTCTCTCAAATAAATAAATAACAATTTTTTAAAAAGTTAACAATTCTGACTGTCTTAGAATTAAGAATTCTTTCTATTAAAATTAACATTATGGAAAAAATGAGAGAAAATACTTTTCACTCAGAATCAACAAAGGACAAGGATCAAGAATATATTAAACATTTCTACAAATGAATAAGAAAACAGACAAACCAAGAAAAAATTTATCAGCAAAATACTTTTGATATTTCAAAATGGAAAATATAAATGGGCAATGTGTTCAAAAGTACTTAGTATTTTTAAACATAAAGTGAAAATTACAACCATGAAGAGATTTTCCTAGATTCATTTCAGAATGACAGAAAAATGAAAATTGGATAATACTAAATATTAGAGATCATGTGGAACATAGATAAATTTCATACCTTCTCAGTAGTGTAAATGTCACAGGTGATGTGGAAAACAAGTTGGCCTTACCTAGAAAAGTTGAAATATCTCCCAGCACTTCAACTACTAAGTACCCTAGAGAAGCTCATGTAAGTGAACACCAGATTCCATGCACAATAATAATTATACAAACCTTGCATGAGAAATTCCCAAACAGGAAGTAAACTAGATGCTCATCAATTATCAACTACAAAATAAACCAATAAACAGAGACACATTCTGTAATGGGTTACCAAAGAGAAAGGCTAAGGAGTGAAATTGGGTCATCTACAACGCTGTGGTTTGATCTCAAAAGCATAATGAATGAAAGAAGCAAACTTAAGAGAATATTCACAATACTATTCCAGTCACAGAAAACTCAAAGGGCAGGAAAAAAATAAAACGATATTATTTAGAGTTGTATACATGTGTAATAGCACAGAAAAACAAAGCAACGAATGAATAAAACAAAAGTCAAAAATAGTCCTTGCTTTGAGAGGGAAAATAGGAGTGTTTGATTATTGAGGGACATTTACGAGGTTTCTGGGATACACATGTAATGTTCTACTTCTGGATTTGAGTACAGTAAATTCCTTATGTATTTAACTGTACATAGGTGGTTTCTATGCTTTTTTGGTCTATGTAACAATTCACAATAAAGAGAAGACAAACCACTTACTTCAAAAGACTGTTGTGATATGGAGAATCAGATGTGTTAATGCCCATAACAATCTTCTTAGTTTAGTAACTGATATAAGAAAAAAAAATAAAACCACTCTTTTTATTGTTATCAGCAACCAGTGATGACTGTAGTTGCTTACACTTTGAGAAACTGAGTTGTTGATGCATCCAAACATACAGAAAATAAAATGTGAATCAGAAGTTGTAGACTATATTTTTAAAAAAAATTTTTTTTATTTATTTATGATAGTCACACACAGAGATAGAGAGAGGCAAGGCAGAGACACAGGCAGAGGGAGAAGCAGGCTCCATGCACCAGGAGCCCGATGTGGGATTCGATCCCGGGTCTCCAGGATCGCGCCCTGGGCCAAAGGCAGGCGCTAAACCGCAGCGCCACCCAGGGTTCCCTGTAGACTATATTTTATAAGTATTTAATTCACTCCTTTACCTGTACTTTCAACAATTATTATTACCTCCCATGTGCAAGACATCTTTCTTAGTGAGGTGCACACACACAGGTAGATAATAGTGCCTGCACTCAATCAGGATCTCGGTTCCTAGGGAGCTTATAACCACTGCAAGATAAGTGATTTTAAACAAGTAAATCAACATTTCTAGAAGATAATTTGATGAGTACTATAGAAGAAATAAAACTGAAATATGAGATGGAAAGCAGCTGAAGCACTGCTGTAAGTCAAATGTAGGGAACAGCCTAACAGATATATGAGGAAGTGATGATATTTAAACAGATTCTGAATATGGAAGGTATTTTAACAGCATTGACATAGGATTAACTCCACCAGATGTCAAAATCTTTTATAAATTATAATTTTTAATATTGGTCCAAGGCTAGATAGAAAGATCAGTGAAAAATAGGAGAGAACTTAGAAACAGTCATTTAAGAAGTGAATGAATTTATTTATGGATTGCAGAAGGAATGATAAACTTTCCAATAAAGAGGACCAAGATATTCAGATAATAAGTACATAATAAACTTGAGTCCCAGTTCATAAAATATGCAAAATTTAAAACACCTGCTTGAAAATTTGCTCTTCAAGGGTAGATACCTTTCTTGTTTTGTCCAATGATAAGCTTCAAGTGCTCAAAACAGTACCAGGCTTATGGTACTGGTCAATAAATGTTTGTAAGGCAAATGAGAGCAACTAGGAAATACCACTACATTTGAAATATGTATCAAATTTGAAATATTTATCCCCTTAATTCAACAATTACATTTCTAAAAATTTATGTTTCAGAAATAGATTAGAGGGAGTCAATATACCTACAAAATAAATGCTTGTAATGCTAAAATTATAAACGCTATATTTGTCCCTTATTGGATATAGTTTAAATAAATTATGGCAAATACATATTATAAAATATTATTCAACTATCAAAAGCCATTTAAGCCTACACAAACTTATCTGAAAAATTATCTATGATATACTGTTGAAAGAAAAGTCAAATTGCATAACATTATATTTCATATGAACACATTTATTTAGAAGATTTTTCATTCTTTTGTAGTAATCGTATATTCATGCATATGAAAACATGTGAAAAACTAAACTAAATATTCATATTAATAATCATGATTGTCACAAGTGGCTTTTCTAAATGTTTAAATTTACTAATTGGTCAAATTATTATATATAGTTAGAATAATTTAAAAACTAAGTATCAGTTTTATACATTTGGTACTAGGATTATTTTAAAGGTCAGTCAGTAAGTGGATATGCTTTTTTAGAAAAAATAAGTACTAGAAATTAATTTCTTATATGGGGTTTGATATCCTTAAAGTATTAAGAAACATAATTCACATTAGAATGTATGCATTTTCTTATATTGTTTTAATTCCCTTTCTCTTTGGTCAAATTAAACATAATCTTCAAATTATGAAAAGGAGAGAGTCGAAACAAATATGTTTATTCCTGTAAAAGTTTCTCAGACAGCCTACAATAAGCTCTTATGGAGTTTCTTGTTTAACTGTAGCTCTTGTTACAAGAAAAAAAAATGGTCATAGGAAATAGTATAATGGGTTCTAAGTATAGCTTTGGAGCTAAAGTTATCCCATAGAAGTTTTACTTTTCAACTGCAGATTATTCACAATCCTGAAGTGTTTTTACTTTTAAAATATTTGTCTTGGGTCATTCTGTATGACCCCTTTGTATAAGAATAGTTCTGCTTAAAAAAAAAAAAAAGCTTTGCCTGATCTTTTAGGCATATACTAAATAGCATTAATTTGACTTTGTTGGAGATCTTTTTCACCTAAAATAAAGTTAATCATACCTTGGATGACTGTTCATTTGGAGAAGGAAATAAGAAAGAAGAAAGCCTACTAGGTAGTCTTGTTTTTGTAAGTATTGCAAAATATATATTTGTTTAGCAGCTATCAGAGTCATTATTCTACCAACAGAAAGTTTAATGTAATGAGTAGAAAGTTTTGTAGAATGAGTCTTTCTCTAAATGAATATATTTTGCACATGAGATTTTAAACACGTCCTGTTAGACTTCCTTCCTCTCCCCCTCCCTCCCTTTGTCCCTTTCCCTTCTGCAGTCCTGCTCATTTTTTCTTTTTCTCTTTCTCTCTTTATCTTTCTTTCTTCTTTCCTTCTTTCTTTAATCTGGAAGAGAACTATTACATAAATAATATATAAAATAATATTATAAATAATAAATAATATTACATAAATAAATGTAAGCACTATAATAATTTTGGTACCTATATATCAATGTTTAAGCCATTCTTGTGAAAATTAATTGTAGATTGGAGTTTATAATGGGAATCCAAATGCGCCTAGGCAAGTACTTCTGAATTTCATACCACGTCTTAATACATTTATTAGTATCAGGAAATATACTTCAGCCATAGTCCGTATACTTTTTATTGTAGATAAGAAGGTAATGCTTTTCTCTTTAGTGTCATATCAAGAGCTTTTGAAAACCTAATAAATAGAGCTAGCTTCATCTATGAGCCCTCAAGTATTGTTGAATTGGAAAGACCACATGACTTACTGAAAGATATGCTAGGATATCCTTGAATATTTCTGATAGTTGTGTTGAGACTCTACGCAACCAACTACGACTTTGTTACTCTCATCAGACTCTGCCTAATGATCAGGGCAATCCTACCATCTCTCTTAGCTTGAGCAGACATTAGGTAGGTTTCTGCTTTTATGTCCTGACCTCCTCTTCCTTAGAGCCTTTACTTTAAACAACTTGTCAATATAAATTATTTCTCCACCACTTTGAAATATATGTCGATCTTTAAAAAGCCTCTTGCCAGTTTTAAAGCCCAGGAATGCTTTCTCAGTGATCTAGGAGCCATACCTCTGAAATACAATCATCAAAGAAGATAGTGCTCTATCTCTATGTGTCTGTAGGAGGGTAGGAGACTACAACTTCAGTAGGTGTCTGCTCTATCATAAAACTTGTCCCTGTCATGAATGTAAGGGACTGAGTAAAGCCAATTAGCAGACACAGGTGGTCACCTTTGACTGTTTCACTCTGGTGCGATTTTTACTTTGATACTAACTCACCAAAATGTATAGTATATATTTCAAACAAGGCAATGAAAGAAATGGAAATTATATAATGATAAAATATGGTATTTCTAAATGAAATTACGAAGAATAGTTTCATTTTAGGTTGACTCCTGAGGCAAGGGTGGGATGGAGAGGGAACAGTTATCTTCTTTTGATGTTGAGGGGGTGTAAGTATTTTCATAAAACAAACAGGACTATGAAGAATTGTCTTTTTTATTTTTTTGCAGAAATATTTCTGTATTTTGTGGAACTTTAATTCACAGTTTAATAAATAAATTTTCTAAGTCCTCAAGAGCAAGATCAATAATTCTTTGTACTGGTGAGCCATCTGTCGGGAGTGCAGATGGTGTAAAAGAGGTAAGACTCATGCACTGAGTTGCATAGTTGTTGAGGGCTAACTTTTGCCAAATGGAAGACTTGGACAAAAAGATGGAACTGGGCAGCATCTGTACATTCAAAAATAACTCCTATGTGTGGATAAAGCATTTCAAATACATATATAGATACATCTGCCCTCTCCCAACTGGAATGAAACACAAGCAACACCCTGTTACCAGAGGAAGAAAAACATGTGAAATTAGTATTTAGGTTAAATCTCTTAAATAATGCCGAATTGTCATGTTTGTTCTAAAAATATTTAACCTCACAAATCGTATAATTATACAGTGTAAGTAGTCCCATATAGCCAATATGGGGAGGTAGATATGGCTTTTAAAAATGTAACATATAATTCCAAAAGATTTTTGAAGAATAAAGTTTAAATCAGATTAAAACAAAATCGTGAGGTACCTGGGTGGCTCAGTCAGTAAGTGTCTGACTCTTGGTTTTAGCTTGGGTCATGATGTCATGCACTGTGGGATTGAGCCCCTTCTCAGGCTCTGCACTCAGTGAGGAGTCTGAAATCTTGTCATTTGCAATGACATGGATAGAGCTACAGTGTATTGTGCTAAGTGAAATAAGTCAGTCAGAGAAAGACAAATACCTTATGCTTTCATTCATATGTGTGTAATTTAAAGAACAAACCAATGAACACAAGGGAAAGAAAAAGAGAGAAAGGCCAACCACAAAACAGACTTTTAACTATAAAGAAAACACTGAAAGTTGCTGGAGAAGAGATGGGCTGGGGATGGGCTAGATGGGTGATATGTATTAAGGCGGCACTTGTGTTGAGCACTAGGTGTTATATGTAAGTGATGAATCACTGAATTCTACTCCTAAAATTAATATTGCACAATATATTAACTGACTGAAATTTAAATAAAAATGTGAAACAACAGTAACAACAAAAATAAATAGTTACAAGTCTTGAAATAAAAAAATGGAAGAAATTTATCAGATAATTTCATATCACAAAAAGCTAACTATAAGAAACTAGAAAAAAATCAGACTAGATAGGCTTTAAAAAATGTTGGAGATAAGGAGCACCACTACATAGTAATAGTAATAAAATATATTGATTACTACACAGTAAATAAGTATAATTATAACAGATAAATAGCACCAAATACAGCAACCTCTTCTCTCTTCCCCCATCTCAGTTATTAATGGAATTACAAATAATTAATAGATAAAATATAAATTGCTAGGAATATAGATGATTTTAATTTCACAATTAAAAAGCTCAATTTAATGGCCATTCATATACTCTTGAATGTAGTAATTAGAAAGCTTGTGTTCTTCTTAATTTTATCTGGAATACTTGTGAAAAAGAAAAGCATTTTACGCCAAATAGCAAGAGTCATCAAATTTCCAAGTATCTGTTTATACAATCCAACTTTTCTGAATACAACTAAAGTAAATCAAATCATAATGTTTAGAAAGTAGCTTAAAAGACTCTTAAACCTAGATAAAGTATTTTATAGGTAATGAGTCAGACACATAAGTAGTCATAATGGAACTTAAAATTAACTAGAATTAAGAATAATGAAAACTCTATAAATTTTAGAAGAAACTAAACTTTGAGGGAGAAGTATGGTCTTAAATTCAACCAAGAGGGAAAGCTGATTTTTTTTTAAGATTTTATTTATTTATTCACAAGAGACAGAGAGAGAGAGAGGTAGAGGGAGGAGAAGCAGGCTCCCTACAAGGAGCCCCATGTGGAACTCAATCCCAGGACTCCAGGATCACACCCCGAGCCAAAGGGAGATGCTTAACCACTGAGCCACCCAGGAGCCCCCAAAAAGTTGATTTTTCAATGGTATATGGAATCCAGCTTGAAGAGTAAGGGTAAAAAACTAAGTAAAATAGTAAGAAAAAATAATAATTAAATGAGGAAAAATTATTGAAAGAAAACAAAACCCATGAAACAAAACAGTAAAATTTATTATTTGGAAAATAAATGTTTGGAAAAAAAAAAGAAAAGAAATGTTTGGGAGAATTTATGAAGAATATAAAAAAAATGAGCGAAATATACCAAATGAAAATTTTATATGAATATTAGTTATCAAATAAAATTAAGAGATAGTATAATAAAGGATAAGTATGATCAATCATAAGTCATAAATTTGAATATTTAGAATATTTCCTAGGAATAGAACTTCAAAAACGAGTTCAAAAGGAAATAACAAACCACGCTTTTCCTCTGAATCAAATAGTGATTTGTGCAAATAAAATCTGTCATTTGGTCAAAAATTAAGGTAATTATTTTTTGAACTTCACTGATATGTATATTGAAAGTTTACAATTCCAAAAATCTCACAAATTTAGCTGGCTATGTGTATCTCCAAAATCAAAATACAAGATGTTTGTGTCACCACAGAATATACTCATGCCGTTTGCAATCATTCTGATATTTCTGTGCCCTACCCCTAACAATTTTGTACTCTGATTGTAGAATTGTCTTTTTCTCCTTTTAAATCTGTTGACATTTTCTTACCATATTTTGTGGTTCTATTATTAGATGCGTCCACCTATATAGTTACTGTGGTGTCCTGATGAAATTTTCCTTTTATCATTTTAAATACTCATATTTATTTCTGATATTATCTAAAAGCCTATTTTATATAATATTAATTAAACTTTAGTTTTTGCTTAACATTTTATACTGAGCTTTTTCCTCACTATTATTTACTGTCAACACTTTGTATCATTAAATTTAAAAGATATTTCTTTCAGGTAGTATATTCCAGACTAGCATTTTAAGTACTGTGTCATTTTTTTACTTAATGTATTTTAAAGCATTAATCAGTATTACTTAGTGTTAATTAATATTTAGAGCCTTAATTTTCATGATTGAATTTATCACTGCACTCTTATTATTTACTATTTTTTAATCTTGACTGTTTTTTCCTGTTTTTCCTTTTTTTGGCCTTCTGATAATTTGGTTATATTTTAGTATTTTATTTTAATTTATCTTACTTGGCTTTTTTGACTGTAGTCCTTGTGCAATATTTTTAGTGGCTGCTCTAAAATTTACATTATGCATATGTAACATTTCACAGAATACTTACAGTAAATAGTGTTTGATTTTATGCAAAATGGAGAAACCTTGCAATGATGTAGGTCCTTTGACCCCCATCTATCACTGACATTTGTGCTGTATTTGTTAAATATATTAACCTGCATACATTGGCAACCCCACCAGGCAATATCATATGTATGTATATAATATGTCTGTATCAGAGAGAAAAAATGAACCAGAAAGATGATAAAATATATAAAATGGATTTTGGAAAATCAGTACATATGGATGGCAGATGAAAATATGAAAAGTTGCTAAAATTCATTAATGATTGGGGAAATACAAAATTAAAAAGACATTCTATATCTTAGTATATCTACCTATTATATCATATATCTATTTTATAAGGGCAATCAATATCATATCCACTAAAACAGCCAAAATTCATTCTGACAAAACGAAATGTGTCTAGGATGCCGATCATATAATACTATAAGTTAAAATTGGAAAAAAATGTCTTAGAAGATAAATTGGCTACTCTAATAAAGTTGTAGGTAAGATCTTCTTTGACCCAAAAAACCCATGTTTAAGTTTGTACTATAGAGCAACTGAAGAAAATATACACACACACAAAAAAATAAAAATCTGTACAAGATCATTTGTTTTCATTATATTAAAAAAACTATTCCTCAATAGAGCAGCAAAATATAATCCTTCATTAGCAATGGACCTATTTTTGGTGAAATGAGAATTCTGTTTTGCTCATTGAAAATTCACAATATCTATTAACACATAAATGGATTTTTGAAACAGAATGATTATGCATATAAATCTGAAGCCCTAAGGACAATTCTAAGCTAGAAAAATAAATCAGGACTCATATCATTGCAACTGATAATTAAAAGCAAAGACAGAGATACAATGACCCAAAGAAAAAGTTTAAAGCAAAAAGAAATAAGAGGTCAGGATCAAAATGCTCAAGAAAGAGAAAAAGCGTTTTTGTGGAATCCACATTAAAATACTGAGGAAATACCTGGCTGTGCCAAATGATTCTCAGCCATAAAGTCAAAAATATGGTTTTGAGTTTTAACAGCTAAAAATTCATTGATGATCATTTGAGCAGCAGTTTCCATAAAACGAAGGGTGAAAATAGTTGGTTGAAGGAGATAAAATAAAACCGGTACATATACATGCCATTTAGGAAGATGGAATATGAAAAGAAACAGAGAAAACCACAGGTGGAGTGTAAAGAACAGAAACCTCTCCGGATTATGCCATCAATTCCCTTGCTTAGTTCTGATTTCTTAGTACTCTCTTGGCGACTCTAAAATTTTCTACCTGCCCTGTGCCTGCTCTGGCATCTGAATGGCTAAACAAACACAGGCAGCTAGGCTGACTTGTCTAACTTTAAGTTGTTAATCACTAGACCCAAGTGGACCCTTTATGTCTGTTGGAATTAAGGCTAGCCTCCTGGTCTATTCACTCATCTATGTTTCATACGGAAGGATCAAGAAATGTTAAGTTCTTTACAAGGTGGGTTTTTTTTTTTTCTTGCTGTCCAAAGTAACAGTATACCTAAATACTAAAAAAATAAATAAATAATAAAATAAAATAATAAAATAAAATATAAAATAAAATGAAATAAAATAAAATAAAAACGTTTGAAGTAGCATAAATTGTAACATTTGCCCTCAGGTTTGGTGTAGCAACATTCTTTCTGAGCCATCTTTCTTGCTCGCTATCCTATCAACTCTACCTGCCTTGGCTCCCCCCTGAAGAACAGCTCTATTCCTCCATCAGGGCACATGTCTGGCTCTGGGTGGGTCTTCACTCTGCACTGCAAGCCTGGAAACTCAGACCCATAAGTAAACTGGGATCCTATGTGAGTAGGGCTCATCTCCTTTCTTTTCCATACATCAGAGGTCACTGTCTCATTCCTTCCTGCCCAGAGTCTTGCAAACTACTGTGTAATGTATTTTCTCTGCTTTGTGATTGCTTCAGATGGGGAAGGGAATTCCATTTTTGTTACTTCATCTTGCCCGGAAGTGAAAATGAGGGGAACCTGGATTTCTTGGCACAATATTTTGCTGCCTATGAGAACAATACTGGTAAAATCACTAATATGTTTAGAAGTGGGGAATAACCCACAATATCACGCGATAGATTATAATCCCTAGTGAGGTAAAAACAAACAAACAACATATTAATTCCCTGGACCCTCCTCTGAAGCTCTGAAACTCCTAGGAAGTTTCTGGCAAAAAGATCAGAATCAGTGGACAGGATTGTTACTGGTGCCCTCTGGGGTATGGGAAATGTGTGCAAGCTGTGTTCTATATTTTAAAGAAGAGTTTCCCTCAGGGCGCCTGGGTGACTCAGTCACTTACGCGTCAGTCTTGATTTCCACTTGGGTCATGATCTCAGGGTTGTGATATTGAGGCCCCATGTTGGGCTCCACCTTAAGAGGGGAGTCTACTGGAGATTCTCTCTCTCCCTCTCCTATACCCCTCCCCTGCTCAAACTCTCTCTTGCTCTCTCTCTCAAATAAGAAATAAATCTTTAAAAAAAATAAAAATAAAAAAGAATTTCCCCAAATCATGAAGATTATAATTTGTCCCTCTTGTATGCCTATGATGTATATCACACTTCATTGCATTCTATCATTTTGTTTTGTTGTTTATATGTATTTTTTCCCCACACCTGTGAGATTCCTCATGGTTTTATATATCTTTCTATTTCAAGAGGTTTGGGGAACATTCAACATGTTTCTTTTATTGAATTATATATGATATGTAATAGAACTGCAGCCTATAGGGATATTTTTTGAGGATTTTGACAGTGCATGTTGCAATGTAGGTAGGATACCACTGAAATTTTCTTATTTTAGACTTAATCCCTTTGAAGAATTCTGAAAGTAGCCAATGTTTTTTGGTTGATAGTTCAAAAGTACCCATTATTTTTTGCTGATTTTAATATAGCACAATATTAAATAATATACATTAAATATTAAGAGAAAAGGCAAAGTAACCAGAATCCTGAAGTAATCAAAGGAGAAATTTTTTTTTAATTTTATTTATTTATGATAGTCACAGAGAGAGAGAGAGAGAGAGAGAGAGAGAGAGAGAGAGAGGCAGAGACAGGCAGAGGGAGAAGCAGGCTCCATGCACCGGGAGCCCGATGTGGGATTCGATCCCGGGTCTCCAGGATCGCACCCTGGGCCAAAGGCAGGCGCTAAACCGCTGCGCCACCCAGGGATCCCTCAAAGGAGAAATTTATGTGAGTATGTGTGTATATGTGTTTGAATGCATATATATATATATATATATATATATATATATATATATATATAGCTATATAGCTATATGAAACAAATCCTAAGAAAATCAGCTGCAGGAGAATTATAAATTAAATCCAGGTTCTAAAATGTGTATATTTTAATACAATATACTTTACAAAAATTATTCTTTTTGTATTATGTAGAATGATGTCTTGGTCATTTTACAATTATTACAACACAAATGCTTAAATTGTTTTCACTGCATATGAATAAATTAAAACAAAGTGAAGATTTTAAAATAATGGTTAATGCAAAAGGGTGTATTTTGAATAGCTTTAGTTTTCTCATATTTAAAAGGAAATTCAAAGAAATGGAGCCAACTTTTATTAAGAAATGAATATAAAATGGGATAAAAAGCTGATTCTACCTAAAAAGATAAAAATATGAAAGTTGTTCAGAATGACAAAACTACATAAACTTAATTCATGAATATGGTTCTGTATTTGGGCATGAGCATTGGATATGAGCTAGTTAGCATTTTGTGATTTGGGTTTTTTTTTCCTGTCCCTCTCTTTTTATCCTTCTCTCTTTTTTCTTTCTTTTTTTCCTTCTTTCCTTCATTTTGAAATATGCTTTTAACTTAGTGAGATTGTATTTAACATAGCTAGCACAGTACTTATCTCTACTAGATGCTTAAAGAGACCCAAAAAACCTTAATTCTCTGTTGCAATCCCTTTATTATTTCTGGATTGTCATTAGTTTCTAATCAAAATTTGTACTATTTATTTTGACATAAGGATGGAGTTGATTTCCAAACTGGAAAAAAATAAATAAATATGCAGGGTTTTGGAATTTTTCTCTAATGAAATTTTTGCTTATAATTTAGGCTTTGTTTGTTTGTTTCTGATGAGCAGCTTTCCGTGTGTGAATGATTCTATATTACCTCATCATTTCCAGCTATTTTCAGGACTGAATTCATTTTTTAATGATATTTAACTTTGCTCAATATGTTGAAGTGATTACCATACCTTGAATGATTTTTTAGCATTTCTAGGTGCATTTTTTTTCTTAAAAGCTTATTCTAAGGAGGGTTTTATTTTTAATGTTCTGGTAAGGTAAATAATACTTTGCAATCAGCTTAGCATAAAATGCCTTTGCTGCAAAAATTATTGATATATATCAACATTATACATAAAACATTATGAATTCCAAAAGCAGTAGTCTGCATCTGAGAGATTAAAACAAAACAAAACAAAAATAATGCAATCTTCTTTTAAAGCAATACTCCTAATTTACACAAATGCCTTTCTCCTATAATATACAAATAAAATATATTAGTATATGTGGTAATGGCTTGCCATCATTACTCTGACATGAGGAAATGTATTTTTACCAAGTAAACCTCAAGATATTTTAGATATTTTTACTAGTAGTAACGGAAGTGTTATTATCATTATTATTTCTTAGTCATCTTTAAATTATGATAAATGAAAATATTTTTAAAATATTGGCATTTAGACATTAATTCAAAAGTTAATTTATATCAAAAAAGAAGGTATAATTCACATAATGCCTTTCATGCCTTTTATCAGCGCATAATACTTCATATTTAAATTCTTTCTGATATTGTAGGTGTTAGAAGAAGACTGTGTGGTTTATTGCCAATGAATAATGTCATTAAAATATTTTTAACATTGTGTTATTTTTCAAAAATATGTATTCATCAATGTGCCCAGTGAAATGTTTCATCTAAATGCATACTATTATAATGTTCCTTAATCTTTTCCCCAAGGTCAGGATTAGTAGGAGGAAAAGAAACACACCTTTTCTATGTAGAATTTCCGCATAATCTTTGGCAAGACAAAGGCTTTGTTTGTTGTTTGTTCGCCTATTTTTTTTCCCCTAAATCCGTATGTTATATCTCTATCCATGAATGGGAATTTTCTGAATATAATTTCTTCCTATTATATTTTAAATTTATAGTTGCTAAGCCCATTATTAAATCTATGTCAGAATTTTATCATCAGATTCGTGGAGGCTGCATCTTTACAATTTTTCTTACATTTAGTTTCATACTTTACATATGTTTGCTTCAATAATTACTGTGTTCATCATATAACCAAAATTATATTGGTCACTGGGAATTTTAAAGAAAATGCTAATTGCAGTATCACCATGAAAAATTACCATCTTAATTTTGTCCTGAGATTGAGAACCCTGACTACAATAGCCTGGAAAGATTGTGAAATCTCTTTTCAGTGCAGACATCCTTCAATGCGTTAACCGAAACAGTTTCTAAAAGTCAGTTTTCAAAAGTACCTAGATTGATTCAGTGAAAAGTTTCTCAAGGCACCTCAATTACTGCATGCACAGATTTGAAAATTACAGTGTTTCTCTCTACTTTATATTGCTTTAATCATTGCTGGAAGGGGGATGCTTATATTTTCACTAGCATGATAATGGCTTTGAAAATCATTTGTGTCACGAAGAGAAAAAGTTACACAAATATACAAAATTTCACCAAAGAGTAGAGAATGGACCTGCAACAAAATTAGTTATGGCGATGACATTTCCCTTTGCAAGTTATTCAGTTATGCACCTAAGTGTGAGCATATGTGTCTTGATCCAATGCTCTGCAAAGTCTGGTGTAGACGGGTTTGGGATTTTTTTTTTTTTCCCTGAAGAGAAAGAGATGCAGAATGAGAATGATCTCTTTAAAAATGAACCACTAACTTATGTCTCATGTGACTTTTCTCTGTGAAGATGTGATACTTGCAGTAATCTGTGACCTTGAGTTTAGGAGCTCTAACCCAGGGAGGATGCTAGAGTGGAACAGTTGTAGAAGTGTGGGTCTTTAGAGAACATTATTACCTTGATAAACAAACCCTGAGAGCTCTGCCTTGGATTCATCATTAAATAACTATAAGTTCCTGTCTGTTTTAACTGGCATCTCAGACAGAGTACTTGTACCCTAGGGCAGGGAGGGGGACTTGTTCCCAGACAATCCAAATAGTATTGTGGTATGCATATTTTTTTAGGGGGGATCAATCACCAAATGCGTTTTTTTGAAAACTGATTAAGTATTCACTTCAGTTGGCATGATTCTAGCTCTACATCTCATTTTATGATCATTCTTCTCCCACTCTAAAATAGAATAACAACATCCAAGAGGCATACAAATTCTTTTAGAAAAAAAATATAGTGAAACTTCAGCTTTTAACAATAGCCGATTAAACTATGTCATACCAATTAAATGATCTGGACTATATACATGTGTGTAAGTGTGTGCATGTGTGTGTGTGTGTTAGTGTGCGTGTCTGGTGTTTGGGTTTTTGTTTCAGTTGGAACGTAGAAAGTCACACGACAATAATACTTACAAACTAGATGAGCTGCAAAATTACAGATTTTTAAAGCTCATTATAGAATCGAGGGCTCAGAGAAACACATGCACTGAAATCCAGAGAAGTAACAAAGCCTCTTAACATGGAAGAGACCTATATCGACTTCCATCTTTGCTAGAGCAGCAGCTGAACTTCTAATGAATTGTCAAAGTTTGAGCATATGCCAGTGTGATGACTTAGAATCACTTGGAGCCCCAGATATAAGGAGAGTCTGTACTTTCTTGACAAGTTTTCTGTGCAGGCATTTACCAAGTGCTTGTAAAACAGAGTAAGAGCAGGGTAAGAGCTAACAGATATCCCTTACTTGGGGCCCAGAGAAGCCTGAGGAGAGGTCATGAGTGCCTCCAGGCACTCCAGGCCTTCAGTTGTCTAAGCCCGTGGGAGGCTCTGGTTTATTTGGAAGGAGAATGTCCCAGAGCACAGACGTAGGCACAAGGTTCTGGGAGTTGAGTATACCATCCAGGCCCTGTGCATTTCACACTGAGTATGAGGTGAAAGCTACCTGTAGATGAGTGAGGTGAGAGACGTTGAGAAAGACCCACATGGCCAGGATGCTCAGGCTGTAGGCAGGTCAGAAGAGAAGAAACACTTCTGTTTTCTCAGATCGACTATGAAATGTTCACCTCCAATTCCACATTAAGCCAAATCATCATCCAAAAATAAGAGTGACCTCAAGCCAGTTTCAGACAGATTACATAAATGCTCTAAGACCCATTACCAGTTAACCAGCATGTACCCACAACATTTTCAAGGATGATTTTTGCACTGAAGGGAAATTATATCAGAGGGGAACCTAAGGATGAGGAACACCAGAGAGTATAATATGTCAGTAAACATAAAGGGCTTTTTAGTATCAAGATGTTAAATCTCTGTAAAAGACTATCAATTTCACAGAGTAAAAATAATAACCATGCCGTGTGGTTTTATAGCATATGTGAAGGTAGACTAGTTGACAACAGAAGTACAATGCATCTCAGGAATAATTGGAAGCATATTTTGGTGAAATTCTCATATTGTATGTGAAGCAGTAGAATATTTTTAAAGAGAGCTGTGTTAAGCTACGTCAAGATGCATATTATGGTACTGCGAAAGCACTGAAAGCAGCACAATTAGGCATAACTGAATTGACAGAGGAAAAATTGGCAATGAAACAAGTGCCTGACTCATTGAAAAGAAGGAAGGATATGAGAAACAAAGAAATAAAAAGCAATGGGGAAAATATAAAACAAACATCAAGGAGGTGGTAGGCTTAAACCCAAATGCTTCAACAAATACATTAAATGTAATTATATTAAACATCCTAACCAAAAGGCAGAGACTGTTAAAAGTAATTATGATATTCCACAGAAACAATATATAAACCTAAAGACACAACCATGTTAAAAGTAAAAGATGACGAAGTCTCTATCATGAAAACAGGAATGATTAGAGAACTGGTATGACGACATTAACGTAACACAAACTCTACTTCCAGACAAATCGTGTTAAAGAAGGGATAAAGAAGAACGTCATGGTATTAAAATGTCAAATCCCAATGGAATGCACGTATCATATTCATTCAGGTTGTCGGTGTTTTCACAATTTTGCCAAGATAACTCAAATTTTGAGCTATATTTGCCTATCAAGTCCATTTGGACATTTTCCTAAAACAAATAAACAAACAAAATTAATATCTATTCTCAAAGGTTCATAAAATCTCCATCTTTAAGTCTCAGAAACTAACTAGTTTATACAAAATCACCCTCCCTTCTTCTTTTTTATGTATTTTCATAAATTTTAAGTTATAACTACAGGGAAGATATGCTGTTACAGTATTTTCTATTTATTCATCTCTTTCTACCTTTGTAATCATTACCTTAACATTTCTCATATTTTAGCGTGTATTCGTAATCAAAGATCTTATTGGTAAACAGTCTGAGCCCCACCCTCTAAGATGCAGATTTATCGAGTTTGATGGAATTCAAAACTGTTTTTTTTTTTTTAATTTCCCTTTGTGATTTTGAGGCATGTGAGCCAACAGCTATACTTGAGGAAACACTATTCTAGGCTTTTCTGTTATGTTGTTTGCCAGAATGAATTTCTTCCAAAATTTAGCCTCTTTCTTCATCTTTCATTATCACTCCACTAGATTGTAGCTCTGGGTCGTTATTCCATTTCACTATTCCATTTCACTAGCAGAACGGGGCACTCTCTACTTCACATGGTAGTTATCAGAGGAGAACTTTATAAAATTCTAGTAAGGAAAGACATGATGTTGCAATCCTATAAATACACATTAATATAAGTCATTGAAAGATTTAATTGTTATGCTCGAGAATATTTGACTTATGTTAGAAACAGCATAATGTGTCAAATTATGTGTCAGAACTATGTGAGAGCCATATACAAGGAGGCTGAGGAGAAGGAGCTATTACACCTTTTTATAGAAAAGTCTTCTACAGAAATACTGGACTTTGAGGCGGCAAGGTTTGTTTTCTTGGTAATTTTGTGATAGCTGTCATTTGCTGAAAGTTGAGGTGGCCTGCGTTGCTGATTGAACATCTGATTTGGGTAGACATGAGGCTCAACCCTGTCTAAATGAGTAAAGCAGTTGGAACAGGGATCCGATGGACTCACTTAACTACATTTTTGAGACACCCCAACAGTGCATCTTTACCACCCTACTCTGGGTTGGTTTCAGAGAGCCAGAATCTGTATACCTTCTCTGAAACAAAATACTAAATGTTTGTTTATTTAGATATTCTGAACAAAGTAAAGTGGATTTTATTCCTTTATATATATTTAAACATTTTTAAACACATGGCAGTAACTTGGATATTATTCTTCATCTCTTTCTACACTTAGAGGGATAGGTGAACTCTGTAAGCAGGTGATTTGCCCGAGCCAGGAAAGCAGGGAGAGAGGGTTTATATAGCTCACCATGCACGTGGTATGGTGCCACGTTCCTTCCTAGCCTTGAGGTGTTTGGATGCAGTTTTGCTAACATTGGAGATGTACACTGCACTCCAGGAAATCATCCAGGCCTAGGGCAGATATATATATATAGACTTTCTAATCCAAGGAGGACCAGCACTATGCCCAACCTATTGTCAAAGAAAACTGCATTCCTTTTGTTTAACTAATCTCCTAACTCCACTGTCCCTCACACTTCTTTATTATTACACTATGTGGTTCATTTACTGTTCACATTTCTATTGTCTTATTGAAAGATAACTGAACACCTATCTTTAGTTTTATATCCCTCAACGAGTTTTTGATATTTCTCATGAAGAAGTCATATCAGGGCATAGATGAGAGACAAAAATGAAAACACTATTTTTTATTTACCAAATAATTATTGAAATGTATTCCCCTTAAAATGGAACTTCAAGGGCATCTTAGCCTGTTTTGAGAAACAAATGAGCAGTTAGTGGAGAGAAAATAAATGTACTCATGAAGTAGCAACAAAGTCTATCACTCAGCAAGTGCATTTTATTTTTTATAAATGCACCATTGGTTAGCAGAGAAAGCAGAAGGAACACTGGTATTAAAATGCAAATTAACATCTAGCATAAAAATACTGATATTTCTCCAAATTTTCCTCAAGGTGATGTCTGCCCATTCTAAGGCTTACAATTATTTGATGAAATTTTCAAAATTACTTATTAAAAGTAATTTTAATACTTAAAAGTAATTTCCCCAGCAAAACAAATATTAAAGAGCTAGGATACAGTGATGATTTTTCTAGTTTAACATTTTGTTATTGGAGAAGTAAGACTATGTTTACCGACTATATGCTGTCTGCAGGGAAATGCTAATAAATGGAAGCCTAAATTACTTTCGCTTATCTCCTTTCAAATATAAAACATAAAAATTATAAAATGATACAATGGACAGGCTAGAAATACAGCATTCAGGTATTATACATAGTAGATGCTGAACAGCTTATTTATGTATTTCTGATGCTGCAACTTCCATATAAATGGTGGTTCCCAAAGGGAACATGTCACATTATGTCTACAAGTATCGCATAATTAAAATTAGTCAGTGTACACCACTTGTTAAATGGGTTCAAACAAAAATGGGACTACATGTGTGATTGGGAATAAGAACAATGTTTAAATAAACTTTACGATAACAGTTAATATGCTGCTAAAATTGTTTTTATTTTTATGATGGCTTTTTTTTGGTACTATCACATACTAAAATAATTAAATATCCCCAAGTGGTTCGTAAAATTATGCGTTTCTGTGAAAAGTGTTTATAAGAAAAAAATGATGGGAAAATATCTAGATATGACAATTATATTATGCTAACAAAGTCTTACCTGGGTATTATCAATGTAAAGTACTATGCTTTCATTTCCAGTGTTGAGGATTACTATTAATTCACGATATGTTTCCTGTTCTTAGGAAGGCAGAAATTGCAACAAATGGAACAATTGCCACTTGCCAGAGCTTTCACTTGATGAAATGTAAATAGGCTTTTTCTTGAAAGTACAAATTCAGAAGAGGATGATGAAATTGTTACATGGAGGCTATAATAAAAATTGATTAATTTGTACCAGTTCTAACTTTATTCTATCTAATGCATAAGAATATATTCTACTTCAGTGTATTGCCTCTGCAACATGCTCACATCACAAAAATACAAATTTGAACAATATTCTTGCTTTTTCGTATTTTATATTAAAACAGGGTAGCATCATTCTGCTGTTTTGACCCTTCCCAGATTTCTCATAGATAACTGAGAGGATTGAGAGCCAGCTAGATTCTCAGTAAAAAGGGTTTAATGAATGTTGCAGAAGGGTAATTTGCATGGAAATGACATTTTTTGAAGTCTGAGAAATGTAACAAAAAGAGAAAAGGAAACAACCTATCTTCATCCTGATGACAATGTTTATAATGAGTCTGAAAAACAGTAGAAATTTAGCCAGCTCTTGCAATATTATAATCTGCTTTTGATTTCTATGGGAGCTTTTCAAGTAGACATGGGTATGACTAAATAAATTATATTTAAAACTCTTCAATTAAACTAAGGATTGATAGAAAATAGTTCATTTATGTTCAGTTAACTGTGTATATGATCATCAGTAATGAAGCAAATCAAAAAAATAATGATGCAAATCTGTTGATACCTTCATATTTTATTCTTAAATTGAGACCAGGGAAGTTTAGTATTAGTTTAGATGATTCTCTCACGTTATTTCAATCTCTCTCTCTCTCTCTCTCTCTCTCTATATATATATATATATATATATATATATATATATATATATATATATAATTTAATGTAACTATTTTGCACCAATAGACAAATGTGCAGCAGGTAAGTAGATATAATGTATCACTTTAAAAAGAGACAGTAGTGTTGAGAAATCAGAGAAGCTAATTCATAAAAATTAACTGCCTGGAGGAAATTGCCTGGAGAAAATATAGGGAATATTTCAAACACTTCCAAAAGTTAAATTTTCCATTGGCATATATTCCAGAATATTACTAGTAAGTATTAGTTGGGATTAAGAAACCGATGACATGCTGAATTTATAAGCAACAGTTTATCTTTGCTCAACAAGAGATTTTCCTAAATTTCCTAACTTTCATACCGATGTTTTTGTCTCACAGTTGATTTATTTTTCAGCCATTATGTGACATAATGGGTAAACTGAGGATATTAACATGTGCTATAAATTAAAAGGTTTCAGTTAATATAACTGGATTCTTTGAATCACTTTTGGCTACTACATCTTTCAGATAGATGACATATAGATGATAGATGATAGATAGATGATAGATGATAGATAGATGATAGATAGATAGATAGATAGATAATAGCTAGCTATAGATTACAGATTTAGCTATATCTATACATGCGCATACATACGTATATATGTTTTTACAGGTTTCAAAAAAAAAAGAAACAAAATCCTTTATATTAAACCAAAGGCAAAACAGAAAACAGAAAGCAATTTTTCTCATAAAAGTATATATCTCAGTGTTTAAGAAACTCACCTGTTGTGTTAAACATCTGTTATGAACTGTTACTTATTGAAAAGCTTCATAAGGTTTTAAAGGCTAAAGAAGAAAGATCAGTCAGTGTGACATTTTGTCTTGCAATAAGCAGAGGGACACTTGGCAGTGTTGGTCCATCAATATGCTGATGACACTCAGCTCAACATTGCCTTTGATGTGACCCAGATGGTGTTTTGCCAGTTTTTTTTGTTGTGTCTTGCTGTTAGGGACATGGATTAAAACAAACTGACCAAGTTGCAGTCCAAACAAGAAAGAACCCTGATAGGCAGGAGGAATCATCTGGAGCATGTATAAAGAGCAGTCTTTCTCAGTTATTTCTCTGTCTTTGCTACTGAAGCCTGTAGTCTAAGACGTCTTTGATCCACAATACTTATCAGTTAACCCAGTGGTTAAAATCCAGTTGTATATGATTTATAATTTTCATGTCTCTTTGAAAGACAACCCAGAGGAGGAACTCTGTGGCGCTCTGTTCTTCTGATAGGAAAAAAAAATCTCTGGTAAGAAAATTAATAGCCTAAACCTTTGATATACAGGGGAACCATGGGGATATTTTACTGTTTTGCCATGAGAGTAAATGATGTTTACATCATGAAATATAACCCTCTTATTTCTCTATTCAGAAATGATCTTTCCTTGTCTGAATCTCAATTATCCATTTTGTACTTCTCCCACATTTTGTAGATATAACACTGATGCTATATCTATATAATGTGTTTTCTATATGTATTCATATGCGTGTACACATAAATATAAAACATTATATATATACATACATATATATAATGCCAATGTTAGTCTTTTCTTTTAATAGATAAATTTGTCTTATTTTTTGCAAGGGTGTAAGAAAGCATAATCAATCTTTTAAGCCAGTGGATCAAAGAATTCGACTTTTAATTAATTAAATTTTAATTAATTGAATTCTAAATAATCACAATAAACTATTAGTTACCATATTAGACAGTATAATTTTAGATTCTTTTTGATAATATAAAATATTAATATAACTTACTAAAGTCAATCTAATATTTTTAATTTAATAATTTTAAGTGTAATAATTATTGAATTGTAAAAAAGCATATTTGATTTCCAAAATTCTGCATTCTTACTAGATGATGTTTTACAGATGAAGAAAATTACCACAAGATACAGATTGATAGGAACTCATGCTGGTTTAAATTAATTCCATCAGCTAATTCAACTTCATATTACTTTCAGCTAGAAGATAGAGGAAAAGCGAGAAATCAAGAGGGAGAAGATGACTGAATTCTATGGCATTCTACACAATGCCTCTCCTTTATTCCTACAATTGGCTAAAGTAGTCATTCAAAAAGACTAAACTGGGAGGAAGTGAATTTTGATGGTTTAGTAAGTTTTTATACTTCTATGTCTATCTTGTAGAGGACGTAAAAGTACGTTCCTTTAGAAGATAAAGGAAACGCATCTGAATTTACTCTGATGCTTATTTGGTCTTTACAAAGTCAAAATAATCATATATTATCACTAATTTCTACCAGACCACTTAATTTGCTGGTAAAATTTGGAAAGACAAAAATGAGTTACTATTTTAGCCAATGCAATTCCTCATCAAAGTATAAAGATAATTTGTATAGTTTTCTTCCCCCTTTTTTTTGGACACATTTTTGTTTACTTAGACCAATGATTTGAGCTTTTTATGTGTTTCAGAATTGGACGGGAAAATGAAAAAGAGTGTGGATGGACACATGGATTGAGCTAGGAGAGTTATTTACAGAGATGACAGATGGATGTTAGAGCATCTCTTCTTCAGTATGTGAGGAAAAGTGAATGGGGGAGAGTGACTTTAGAGAAATTACATTATATATGTTATATATTACTTAAAAATGACAGATAAAATATCTTTACTACTACAAGGTTAATTGGTGTTTTTGGATTATATATGTGTGTATATATAGACATAAATTTATTTCTAAAATATACAAGGAATGTGATAGTATATAGGACATTGATTTAATAAGGTATTTGACACAATGCAACATCTAAAACCATTTTAGAGTAATATGGGCTAGAGAAATGATTTGATTACTTTTAATTAGCAGGAAAGCTTTTTATTTTTCCAAAGAAAATAAAGTAAAAAAACATTTTTAGGAGGTAAAATCAGAGCTATTCTAGTGAAAGTAGAGAAATGAATGGCCTATCCATTTAGAGTTCCTTAATCCTATCCCTCAACTCCCAGAGGCTCTAAAATCTCAGATACGATTGGAAACTCCTATGACTATAGTTTTCCATATATATGGTATATTTTGAATTCTGGTTTAGAAGGATGATCATTTTTTTTAACTATTATCAAATTTAAGGGAGAGCCTTCCACTTCTGTTAGTCATATTTTTTTTGTTAGTCATATTGTTTTCACCTTGACAGACAATACATATGCTTTATAGATTACCTGAAACTGAGAGAAATTCTTAACCCGTTAGCTATAAAATCACTAAATGAAATATTTGTGACAACAGTTGGAAGCAAGGTTTTTAATACATAATGTTTTGTTGTAACACACTCCTATTAATTCATTATGTACTACCTGTGGTTGCTTTCCTTCTACAACCATACAACTGAGTGTCTGCAACAGAAACCTGTAAACCCACAAAGCAGAAAATATTTACCATCTGGCTCTACACAGAAAAAAAGGCTTTTCAACACCTCTTCTTACCTAAAAAAGACAAGGTGTAAGGTAAATACTTTTACCTATCCCCATTTTGTTAGGTATGTAGATTTGCCAGGAAAACAGACACAGCAATGAATGTGAAAAAGATATTGAGATTTTAGTTGTCTATAAATTCAGGGTTTTGATTTGATTCAAGGTTTGTGGTGTTCTTACTCAACATGTAAATATAGTTTTTAATCACATTACTTTAGTGAACTTTTGTAATCAAGGAAGACTCCTGTGGTGATTAGCCCAGGGGGTGGCAAACCATTGCCTGAGGGCCAAATCCAGCTTTTGCAGCTTGTTTTTCTATGGTCTTTAAGACATATAAAATATTTTTAGTGCATTCTTTTAAAATACAACAACAAAAAGAATATATTACATAGACAGTATGTGGCCACAAAAACCTAAAATATTTACTATATCCTCAGGATAAGACTATCCTTAGAAATGTGTTTGTGTTCTGTTTTAGACAAGTCAGATTGTGAAAAAACAAACATATAAACAAACAGGACAAAAGATAGGTTAAAAGTTCTCTTAAAAATGAAAATCTTAAAAAAAATGAAAATCTTTAAGGGAACGAAATGTGCTTATTTTGGATAAGGGATCATTTAGGAAAATGTAGTTCAAGACTTCCTGCATTTGAAGATCTCTCCTGCAGATAAGAATCCTTACCATTTTGTTGTTTATAGAGCAGAATTAGAGGGTAGAGGCAAATGTGTGGGAGCCACAAATATGCAGACTGTGCCTGAATACGAGAAATAATTTTCTAAAATCACCGGGTAACACTTGTAAATCACAGAGAGTTTTCTATTAGTAAGGTGGCTAAATGGAGTAAAATAGGTGGCGGTGTAAAATAAGTCTATTCCATATGAAATGGGATTAAGGATTCTAATGTACTTCTATCATTTTTAATTTTTAAGAACACTTTTTACTTTTTGAATGTTTTTATTCTATCATTATACTCTATTTTATAAACGTCTTTATTAACTATAAATATTAATATACTTTTAGAAATTTTTCTTTGCAAATTTTGTGTGTGTGTGTGTGTGTGTGTGTGTGTGTGTGTGTGTAGGATTTCTGGTTTCCAATAGAAAATTTATGTAAAATGCCTATTCAGGGGGCACCTGAGTGGCTCAGTGGATGAGCGTCTGCCTTTGGCTCAGGGCGTGATCTCCAGGTCCTGGGATTGAATCCTACATCGGGCTCCCTACAGGGAGCCTGCTTCTCCCTCTGCCTATGTCTCTGCCTCTCTCTGTGTGTCTCTCATGAATAAATAAATAAAATCTTAAATAAAATAAAATAAATAAAATAAAATAAAATAAAATAAAATACCTGTTCATCCTTGCCTTTTTCTCTATTTACTGATCGCTTGAAAGCTGATTGGGAGCCTTCTGCGTATTGTCTGAGCTTGTCTTCTCTGGAGGGTGATCTGCTGATCTGCTTAGGATGCTTTCTTTGAAATCAAGAATGTTGATACTTTAGGTCTTTTCTATTTTGTGCCACAGATATCTCCAGAAGGCTCTTCCAGTCCTTAGCATGGAAAGTAACAGGACTATCTTCCAGAAACCCCTGAGAGGAGCGCCAGATGAAGGCTAGTGTTTTCAATATGCAATATTGGATTAAAAATTTAACAGCTGGCTTGGCTTTCCTCTAGCTGCAGGAGTGCCTGAGAATTTGGCTCTTTGTTGAACCCTCCTGCAACATAACTCAAGGACAGGATAAGTACACCACATGCAAAGGAAATCAAGGTTCTTCTCAGTGTTATATACCTATCCAAACACCTGTGCCTGGTGACAGAAAATGTTTGTTGAGGAACATGCTGCTGATAAGCAGCCCATAATTGATGAGTAATATTTAAGTGATGAGTAATATATAACTGATGAGATATAGCTTGACCTGGGAACTTGTCATGTACCTCTGAGGAAGCATATGACCTGCAAGGTATAAAAACGGAAGGAGCTCTACTAAAGATGCCTTCACCCCAGAGGCATCACCCTGCCTAGCCTCTCCTAAGGGACCCAGGGCAGTGTGATTGAGACTTTCAGACAACATGTCTAAGAGGCCCAAGAATTATTCCAACCTGTTACTGCATATTCTGTGTCCTTTCTCATCACTGTTTTGGCAATGCCTCCATTGTCTTACGAGTTTGGTCATCAAATCAAACCCAGGAACCCCGCTGTTGGAGCAGTGTGGACATTGCTGGATGTAGACTTTTATCTATTACTGCCACTCACAGTATGATAACGCCTCACACCTGCCTTAAATAATTGTTCCAGTGTCCTTCCCTTTTGCCTTTTTTTTTTTTTAAATAAAACATCAGGTTTGTTCTGAACAGTCATCAGTTCTATAGACCGGCAAAGAGATGAGGAGGTTTGACCTCCACTTAAAAAGATTGCTTAACCAATTCTGTTTTACCTCCCTTTCACTTCACTCTCAGGTGTGGCTACCATTGTCAATTCCTGCATTTTGGGAGGGAATTCAATATATCAGTTAGCTTCTTTCTTTGCTTTACATTTTGCCAGTTTCACATGCAGCTCAATAGCCTCTTCTAAGTTACCACTTGTCCATCAGTTTTACAGTTTCCAGTATTGTGTTTTTGATCTTTTTTTTCTCCCATTTGTGTTGATTTTCAATTTATGTTTAAAAAATGTTTATTATCCTTTTGTCGTAGGTGGTCCTCATATATTTTCTTCGTACATCTCTTTGGCAGGCTAGAAAAGTCTATGGATTCTCAAAATAATGATTTAAATTCATGAGATAAAATGTATAAGAATACAACAGAAAGCAACAGCACTGAAAGGTGGTTATAAAAATATTTTAAACATTTTTATGTAAGAATAAATATGTGTCTCCACTCATGCATTAAATAAAAATATTGAGTTGCAGGTCTAATATCTACCATAATTTGGTAGTGATCAGTATAATCTAAATTCTAGCTCTGCAATAGATAAATGCGATATGAAACTACCTGTGATTTTTAATGATAATAAAGCCATAAATATTGCTAATACTACTGGGGTTTGTTGCCTGTACCTGTAATTGAAGGAAAGATCATTTTCAGTTAGAGGTTACTGAAAATAAATATATACATTCAAGTTCAAATCCATTCAAGTTCAGGTACTATGGTTATGAATTCCTGATTTAAAGGGTCTTCAAGAATGTAGGAACTAAATCTGTGTTTCAGTGTTCCACCTTACACTGGAAGTACCATAACTTAAATCCATGCAAATAAAAACAATTTTCTAAAAGTCAAATTGGTTGAAAATACATTCCAAGTGCTAGTAATAATTCACAGTCATCGCATGTGATGTTTCACCACTCTTGTTAAGAAAAAATGCATAATATAAATATATTTAATGGGTAATATGTATTATTTTCAGTGTGTTCATGCAGGCAGAAGGCTACCAGAATAAAGATGCAGCACTGATATTTAAACTGAATTGAAATATATTCTTGTTATTAAAAAAGGTCATGCTCTAGTTGTTGAGGTAAGTGGGATGAGAAAAGAAAACATTTGAGGTTGTCATTACTCACATTGTGGAACTTCTAATGTAATACATCAGAAGGCATGCAGCATGATTTGCTGGTGCATGAGTATTTTCAAATATGTGGGAGAAGAGCCTTTTTCTGAACCTTTGCCCATATCTCTGTGGTTTATGGAACAGAATCTTTCTGAGCTGACATACTACAGTGCCATATTTTTTCTTTGTCTTCTCCATTATTTATGTGGCTTAAAAGAATATATAGATGTATATACATTAAATATATACATGTTAAATTAAATGTCTGAAATGCTTAAATCTGTCATTTTGAGAAGTATAAAAATATATTACCAAAAAGTAATAGACTAATTTCTCCCTGCCTCTTTCTGCTAAATACAACTAAAACCCCAGAAATAACAGGTAATGAAAGGACGACTCAGAGTGTGGTGTGAAGATGAACTGGTGTGGTGCCCCATAACCGAAGGAACAATACAACAGAGTATTTTATGTCCTCCCATGCAACAGAGGCAAGAGATCCTGGCTCAGAGCTTTTATAATCACCAACCAATCTAGAAAAAACGAAACAAAACAAAACAAAACAAAAAAACCCAACTGACCAAACAAACAAAAAAACAGAATAAAACAAAACAAAACAAAACATGGTGCAAATAAGTTCATTTAATCTCTGGATCATTTGGGAGTCCCTCTGACAACAGACGAGTCTGGCACAACTGGCCTGTGAAAAATAGGTAACCCAGCAAAATGTTTTTATCTGTTGAGTCTCAGACTTCCCTATCTATTGACTAAGAGATAATGGGGTAACTGGGTCGCACTGGTAAGAGGGACTCTTGACATTAACAAATGTCCTTTAGTTCCATGTGCCAGAGATATCCATATTCTACCCAGAAAGACCAGGATGGCCAAGGAGCACTGGTAGGGAGGATCACACCATTAGAACCTACCAGAGAGCTCCCTCCTTTCTCCACCATCCTGGTTGTGTGTGTTAACTGTTCCTCGCCATGGCTTCTCAGAAGACTTTCAGAATCAAGTGATTCCCAGCCAAAAAGCAAAAGCAGAATCGTCCTATTCCGTAGTGGATTCATATGAAAACTGGTAATAAAATCAGGTACAACTCCAAGAGGAGGCACTGGAGAGAAGAACCAAGCTGGTCTATGAGGAGGCATCACACATCATGAGATAGCAAACATAATTGGCACACGTTTTTAAGCTGCATGGAGATCATATGTTCCTATCCTATCAATATGGAAACCTCCTTCCTACCTGGAAAATAGACATGTCTTATTAAGGAAATGATTTTCTCTGTTACTATGCCTCTATCTCAGTAGGTTTGTTCAGCAATAAATGTGAGATCTTTCAGCTGAGCTGCTATTGTGTTCTGATTTGTGAAATACTGAATTCCCCCTCCTGTCAGATCTCACATAGCACTGTCTGAGAACTTTCTACAGTGATAGAAATGGCCCTTGACAAGCAAGTATTTAAAGTGTGACTAGGGGGTACCTCTGTGCCTCTGTCTGCTAAGCCTTTGGCTCAGGTCTTGATGGGGAGTCTGCTTGTCTCCCCCTCTTGGCCCCTCCCCCTGCTCATGTGCTCTTGCTCTCAAATATTTTTTTTTTTTAAAGAACCTACCAGAGAATTGATTTTCATGCCCCACTACAGCAAATGCCTAACCAGAGAAGCCTCTTCATCCCTGAAGTTCTGAAATGAGACTCTCCGATGGATTTGGTTTCCTTCTGCTGCTAAAATAAAGTGCCACAAATTTAGTACCGGTACTTAAACCCCACTCTAACAAAAAGGTTGTACAACCCAAGCACCTGCCTGGCTACAGATAGTGCTTCCTGAGTAACATACGATTAACAAACAACCTATAATTGATGAGTAATATATAACTGATGATATGCAGCTCCACCTGGGATTGGACGCTTATTACATACCTCTGAGGCAGCACATGACCAGCCGGGTAGTCTCTCCAGAGCATGCTTTCCTCATAATTAATCTTCTAATTTTAGCACCTTTTAAAATCTGGATAGGCTGAGAAGTTTCCAAGACATCAAATCCCGGTTCCTTTTTGCTTAACAGTTCTTCCAAAATGGGAGTAAAAAAAAAAAAAAAAAAAAAGGTTAAGGTAAAATATATATATAAAAAAAAAAAAATAAATTAAGGGTTTGGGGGGGGGGGGTAGGGTTTTATTTTATGGGGGGGGGGGGGGTTTTTTTTTTTTATTTATTTGGTGGGATGTGAGAAGAAATGGGGAAGTTTTTTTATTAATTTTTAATGATATGAGGATTAAAGTGAGGTTATGTGAGATTAGTTTGTTAAGTAAGGGGAGATAGGTGTGGATGAGGGATGGTTTAGATTTGATAAATAATGATATATGGGGTATAGATTGTACTTTTGTTTAGTAAGGAGGGGAATTTATTTTGAAAGAATTTAAGGAGTTGAAAATAGGATATAATGGTTTTATAAATATGGTTATGATGTTGGGTTAGGGGGGGGTTGGGGAGTGTTTTTATGAATGGAGGTGGGGATGAGTATTGAGGGAAGAGAAATGTAATTAGTAGTGAAGAAAATATTGATGGTTGTAATGTTGGGGGAATTGTTAGGTGGTGGTGACTAATATTCTCTAAGACAATATGATTTTTAACTATCTATCTACACTTCCTATAGGTCCTGACTAGCTTAGTGATGACTTTGTATTTCCACTAACAATCTCTTCACGGGGCACCTGGGTGGCTGAGCTGGTTAAGCGTCTGCCTTTGGCTCAGGTCATGATTCCAGGGTCCTGGGATAGAGCCCCACATCGGGCTCCCTGCTCAGTGGGGGGGGGGTCTGTTTCTCCTACCTGTGCCCCTTCTCCTCCTGTGCTCTCTCTCTCTCTCAAATAAATAAATAAAATCTTTAAAAACAAACAAACAAACAAACAAATATCTTCAAAGAAATTTAGGCTACTTTTTTTTAGCATGCTCCTCAAAGTTCTTTCAGCCCCTACCCGTTACTGAATTTCAAAGCCACTTCAACCTTTTTTAGGTATTTGTATGTAATAGCAGCATCCCACTTCCATGTAATAAAATGTCCATTATTCACTGTTGCCACAACAAATTATCTAAATATAATGCACTAGAACAACCCAGATTTATTGTCTTACTGTTTTGGGGGTCAGAAGTCTTAAAATCAAGGCGTGGTCGGGGTTAAATTCCTCTGGAGGCTCTAGGGGAAATATATTCCCCTGACTATTTCAGGTTCTAGAGGACATCTGAATTTCTTGGTTTGTGGCTCCTTCCTACATTTCAAAGTTTACAACTCCGAATTCTATTTCTGTTCTGATACCTCTTCTGACTCTTCCATCTCCTGCTTCAATCTCAGGGACCCTTTTGATTACAATGGGCCCACACAGATTATCCAGCATGTTCTTCCCATCTCTAGATACGTAACTTAAGCCACATCCTCAAAGCTGCTATGCTATGCAATGTAACATACTCACAGGTCCCAGAGATTGGGACATGAACATCTTTGAGGGACCATTAGTTTGTCTACTGTGCCCACCTGAGACCCTGGGCACCTCAACCTGGGGAAAGGCCCCTGAACCCTCAACAACAACAATAAGGGTCATAAGATTCCCCAGAGATCGCAGAGATCTGAAAACCAGAATAGCTTGGTAAAGACTCTGAAAATTAAAATGTCCTTGGAACCAAAGTATGCAAGTGTTAGACAGGATATGTATGTACTCAAACATAGTGACTGCCTGTTAAAAGAAAGTATTTAAATAAAACTCAAGTCAAATGCTATAGTAGATAAAATGTCCAGGCTACTATAAAAAAAAAGCCACTCATCTTATTAAAAACAGAAAAAAAGTTACAACAGATGCGAACACCAAGATGAATCAGATGTTGGGAGTATCCGAAAGTATTTTAGAACAGTCATGTTTAAAATGTTTCCATGATAAATTAAAAAGTCTCCTGAAACAGATATAAAATAAAACTCTCAACAAATAAATGTTATAAAGAAGTAAATGTAAATTACAGGACAAAAAAAATACAAAACAAAAATTAAAAATTAGCTCCATAGTAGCCTGGAGATGACAAAGGATAGGATCAGTAAATCTGTGGAAAGATAAATATAATTTACATAATACAGACGATTATGAACTAAAAAAAGATATGAACAAAGCCTTAGGGACAATAGGGTAGTAACACAAGCTCCACCACTTATGTCATCAGAGTGATTGAGAAGAAAAGGAGAAAATATCTGAAAAGGGATTTGAGGAAATAATAGCGGAAAACACCCCACATTTAGAGAAATAAATAAGCCACAAAGTCAAACAGTTCAACAATCCCTAAAAGGATACAAGAGTTATTGCCCAGAAATAGAATTAAATTTTGAGGACTAAAGACAAAAAAAAAAAAAAAATCTGGAAAGCAGCCAGAAAAAAAATGACACATTACCTTTAGGGGAACATCAATTTTCATAATGGTTGATTTCCTATTTGAAATAATAGAGGCAGAAAGAAGTAACACAACCTCTTTCAAATGTTAAATGAAAATTACTGTCAACCATGAATTCTATATCCTTTGAAACTATTCTTTAGGAATTCAGCAAAATACATTCTTAAGTGAAGATAAACTTTTAAAATGTGTCTGTATCAAACCCACTCTTAACAATTGACTAACTCAAAGCCTTGGAAATAAGAATCATTTTTCTTACCCTAGAGTCTGGGATAAGACCCTCTATTCTCATCTCCTTTTCTCTTTGGGTTCTATATTCTCCTCCCGCAGCATGTGTCAGATACCCCATGGTCATGATGTAATATTTACTTCAACAAATGTAATTTGCTTTAGTTGAATATGATTTTTAGATTAAGTTATAGTGGACAATATTAAATAGATTAAAATAATAAATAGTCAAGACATGCTGTAGTTTTTCAGTAATTGTGCCAATCAATATAAACTAACATTTCTTTAACTTAACACAAAACTTTAAAACCAAAGAGGACAGCCTAGGTGGCTCAGTGGTTTAGCGCCGCCTTCAGCCCAGAGCATGATCCTGGAGTCCTGGGATCAAGTACTACCTCGGGCTCCCTGCATGGAACCTGCTTCTCCCTCTGCCTGTGTCTCTGCTTTTCTGTTTCTCTCTGTGTCTCTCATGAATAAATAAATTAAATATATAAAAAAAAACAAAGATAATAGGATGATATTCTGGGTAATCTTTATAATGCTTTTGATTAAGTGATCTTCTCAAGATTTTGATATGGTTTCATTTATGAGCTATGACTATATTAGAAGTATATTGTGCACATTACTATCTGTGAAGGAATAATTAGGTTACTTCTAGCTTATTATTTTAATCACTACTTAACATATTTTATAATTATTTACAAGCTCAAGGAAACCAAAGAACTTGCTGGTTGGTTGACCAGCAAAAAGTAGTTCAGTTTCCGTACATGCATAACTGATATTACAATAGTACACATCACTTAGATTTATGTAATAATAATAATTATTATAACAAATAATTACATAGTGCTTACTGTGCACCACAGTCTGACCTTTGTGGTCCACGTATATGCATTCATTTAATTACTCAATATGCCTATTTAATAAATAGTATTTCGGTGTCAACGCAAAGGTACATATCTTGTAAAAAGCCGTATTTTATTATTTAACTGCTATAACAAGCAAGTCTCTCTCTCTCTCTCTTTTTTTTTTTTTTTGCAAGTCTCAAATCTCAGTGAAAAAATATGGAAGTTTGGTTTTACTTAGATCAAATTCAGTGATAATGCTTCTGGTCAGGTGGCTTCCCTAAGCCCTTTTTGAAGTGGGAGTGAAGGTCACTAGCTGATGCAATCTTCTGTTTTAACTCTGCCATCTTGTGGCTTCAAGTTGACCCTGACTTCACTGAGTCAGGGAAAAGAGAGCATGAGGAAAATTATATAATACAACTTGACATGGGACCTGAAATCGCATATTATATTAGGCAGGCCCAAGTCCCTGACCTCATCTAGGAGGTATGAGAAATTAGAAGACATAATTAAATATAGTCCCTAATATGGCAACCAGTTTCCAGCCAAAGTTTCTTACTATGGAAGGAAAATGAGTATCTAGTCACCATCTTGTCATCTGTAAAACAGTGAATTAACCAGAATATAAACTCAGAAATTTGGCTCCAAAAACTATGTTACACTATTGTGTCAACAACAAAAATAGAATAATACATGTATTTTACAGTGTAGTATATATTATAGTATCTCATGTAGAACACATATATACATAATACAATGTAGTATATAATAGTGTTTGGTATAAGACATTCAATAAAAGTAAGCTATTATTATACTATTAAATAAATAATTAATAACAGAAACCATTTCAACAAATTTAAGAATAAAAGGATGATTCATTACAAGGATACAAGCATATCTTATATCATAAAAAGGTGGGAGTGAAATATGCTTATAATGAATGAAGATAGAAAAACTTAGCAAAGAAATAAAGAGTATAAAAAAGAAACAACAGGGATTCTAGACTGATTAAAATATACCTGAATTTTTAAAAATGCTAATGTACTGAGTGGGTACAGTGCATAATATATGATAGAGAATGAAAACAGATTTTTTAATAAAAATCTATAAATTATTAGATTTCATAAATGTTGACTTAGTTTGAGTGTAGTAAGTGGATTACTTAAAGATTGTCATAGTCATGAAACAATCAGTAGTTGATATTTAGTTGGAAAAAATTCCAATATAATCAGCTTATAACCAGACATTTTGAATAATATGTATAAATATGTATACATATGTATATGTTTAATTTGTCCTTGTAAGGCATTTGGCAATTTCTCCTCCATCCTTGGAGGGTGTCTTTCTTCTTGATATCTGAAGTGTGGAAAATGAAATTTTCTATTTAGTCCCAAATTTGAATTCATTAAAAAGAATTAAAAACCACAAGGTCAATTTTAAGATAGAAAACCCAGAAGTATTTTGTGAGAAAGAAACACTGGCTATAATAGACAAAATACTCTGAGAGATACCTAGGGAAAAACTTTTTACAATTGCATTTTTCATTACAGTATATCTCACGAATACGGTATAATGCTGAAGGTTATAGCAAGCAAGAAAGGCAACATATCCTAAAAATGCTTTGCCTTTAACAGAACTCTGATGATATGCATTTGCAATTGTGTAGTATTTAGTATGTAGCAGGCTTCAAGAAGGAAATATACACACATACATAAATTAAGTATAAAAGGTGCAAGAAAGTGACATATACACTTCATTTTTTTGTATAAAACCATATACATATGACTGCTGAAAATTCAACTGAAAATCTTGATATTTATAGTAAAGATTCCAAATTAGGATTTTGAATTAAATTTTCATCTAGTTAATTGAAGTAACTTTGGTATAATCTAACTCTGCATTAAAACTTAATAAATTTGCAAATATGTATACACCTTGAAATTTGGATTGAAAGAAGTTGAAGAAAACTCAACATGGTATTGATGTAATGGGAAAATTATGAATGTGTATTCTCTGCCTAAAATAAAAAACACAAGAGGGGTGCCTGGGTGTCTCAGTCCATTAAGCATCTACCTTTGGCTCAGGTCATGATTCCCAAATCGCAACCAAATGTCAGGCTCCCTGCTAGTGGAGAGTCTGCTTCTCTCTCTCCCTCTTCTCTCTCAATCTCTCTCTCTCTCTGCTCCTAACCCTTGTTCCTGCTCTCTCTTTCTCTCTCACTCACTCTTTTTCAAATAAATGAATCAAATCTTTAAAAAAAACACACACATAAGAGACAACATGTGTTGGCGAGAATGTGGAGAGAAAGGAGCTCTCGCGCACTGTCGTAGGGGTGCAAACTGGTACAACCATTCTGGAAAGAGTATGAAGGTTCCTCAAAAAATTAAAAGTAGAATCATCATATGTTCCAGTAATTCCACTACTGGGTATTTGCCCAAAGAATACAAAAACACTAATTCAAAAAGATATATGCATTTTTATGTTTATTGCAGCATTATTTATAAGAACCAAATTATGGAAGCAGCCCAGGTGTCCATCCATAGATGAATGGATAAAGAAAAAGTGGTAAATACATATAATGCAATAAAAAGAATGAAATCTTGCCATTTGCAATAAAATGGATGGATCTAAAGAGTATAATGCTCAGTGAAATGTTAGCCAGAGGAAGACAAATACCATAAGATTTCATTCATATGTGGAATTTAAGAAGCAAAACAAATGAACCAAGGGAAAAAAAAAAGATATTAACCATTTATCAGATATATGGTTTGCAAATATTTTCTCCCACTGCGTAATTTGACTTATTGTATTGCTTGTTTGCTTCGCTGTTCAGAAGCATTTTAGTTTGATGTCATCCCACTTGTCTATTTCTGGTTTTGTTACTTGTACTTTGGGTGTCACATGTCAATTTTTTAATTATTTTAAATAGACATACCTAAAAATAAAAGCCAGCATTAAAGGGAATGAAAAAGGGAAAAAAAGGAAATTTTGATATAAAATACAAAGATAGAAATAATAGGAAAAAAGAAAAAGAAATGCTAGCTGCAAGATAGAGGTAACATAACAGTAGTAAGCATTCCTGTTTCAGAATGAAAAAACAAAAAAGGACACTCTGGAAAGTGCTGCGTACATTGAAGATTTTGTAGCCATTTGGTGGTAGGTAGGAGAGAGTGGGCGGTTCTCCAGGTTCCTTTGCTATAGAGTTATAAAGGTGAGATATTTTGGGAATCTGCGAGAAAATTCCCTTCTTAGCTGTACTGTTCATACTGTTAATCTTCTAAAGAAATCCAACTGTTATTTCTCTTACTGCCAACATACTTAATTATTGTTGCATAGAGCAAAACAACGATAAGATCTGAACAAAACAGATGGTGCAGCATTGCCAGAAAACTTATGTTTTACCATGAATTTTTATAAGATAGAGAAGAAAGTACAATTTTGTTGAAAATGGCCTAGACAAATCAGTATTTTTTACAATGCTGATGCATATACATTCGTGGTGATTGAAGTACTCTAACATCATTTCATATTTCTAAAAGATGGTTATCTAAGTACTTTATAAAGCATAAAGAATACACAAATCATTTCTAAAGGATGACATAATTAAGAATCCTTGCTTGTTCATGGTTATAGCCAACTTACTGGATAACGTTCCTTTGTATTGTTGCATACTATCTTTGAAAAATCTACCTGTAATCTGGAGTTTTAATTAAATCAGTTTGGACTTTAAGGTTGCAGGGTTCTTTGGATTTCCTGAATGTATTTGACATGTTAATTTCTAATCTGTTATATGAAAAATAATTAGTTTGCTCATACCCATTTCTAGGCAATACATTATGACAGGTAATATGTAGACTGATGATAAAGGGCCTTGCTCTTTGGAGAATTACCACCCTGTAGGAGAAGTTGACATTTAAACTGACAATGTGGGATCCCTGGGTGGCACAGCGGTTTAGCGCCTGCCTTTGGCCCAGGGCATGATCCTGGAGTCCTGGGATCGAATCCCACATCAGGCTACCTGCATGGACCCTGTTTCTCTCTCTGCCTGTGTCTCTGCCTCTCTCTCTCTCTGTGTGTGTGTGTGTGTGTCTCTCATGAATAAATAAAATAAAATCTAAAAAAAATAAATACAAATAAACTGACAATATACATTTTATGAAATTATTAGGTAAGTACAAAGTTAGAAGAAAACCTGGGGAGCACAAATATTGGGGCACTGAAGTCAAAATAACAGGGCCAGGAAAAACTTTTACGTAGATACGATGACATAATAGTGTTTTACAGAGAAATGGATGTCTCATCGATGTGAAGACAGATAGAAAATGATTCAAGTCTGTAAGAAGACCATCAGAAAAACCACCAGTGCATTATAATGTGTGGTGTAGGTAGCCAGGCGCAAACGTAATACCCAAGGTGAAGAATACTGAGAGAAACAGCTGAAGAGATAAGTAGTCTTGAGTCCTGTTGGGGCCTTCTCTGACATGTAATACATTAAATGTCACTCTGTTGGTGGATGGAGGGCAATAAACATGTACAGAGGAATAAAATGAACCACTTGGCTGTAATATGAAAGAAGAGTTTAAGGGGGGAGATAGCACTGAGATCAGAATAGATTAAATTTATAACAGTAGAGATATACACTTGCTTGTATGCTTGGCAAATAAACAAATGAAAGACAGTATGGTATATATATGGGCATACACATGCACATGTTTGCGTGCACACACACACTAAACCATTGTTGACTAAATGGAATTGTACATCTTTATTTTGTTTTGTTTATTTTTAAAAAGAAAACAAACATGTTCAGTCTTCAGATAAAGAATCTGAAACTCAGAAATATAGGTGACATTTCTAAGGACACACAAGAACTAGAGTCAGATTCTGCGCTTCCAAAACAACTTGTTTTCCACTCTACTATTTTCTCCATCAAATTAGTAAAAATAATGACTTAAAATTTATTTCTATAGGAAATAAGTTTTTCTGTAAATATGTAGTAGTTATTTTAGGGATTCTTTTATGCATGTAGTATGGGATTTTAAATCATTCAGTCTGTTTAAACATATTGCTAGATTAGATCGATAATTTTACATTTAATAAAATAAACCATCTATAGAATGTCTTTTAATCATTTCTGCAATTGTTTCATAGTCTATTCTAAAATTAGCATTGATAGTTTAACAACTGAATCATTTCTGAAGAAAATGCTATTATCAGAATGTTTCTATAGTTATTTGAAAACCTTATGATCAAAATACTATAAATATTAATTAAACTGTATGAGAGTAGTCTATTCTTAAAAAAAATCCAGAAGGCATGTAAATGGATTTTAATTTACTTACTTACATTTTTATTGATTTTATTTATGTCTATTTATGTTCAAATAGTAAGAAATGCTGGGAAAATACATTAATTATTAATGATTTTAAATCTTGAAATAAAGCTTACACACATTTTTAATGAAACCCCCGTGTGCTAATATTCCTTTTAGTGTTGAGTTCATTGTACATTTCATTTAAATACTTTTTTTTTCATCTGTGAAAGTCATCACACTTATATCTATTTTATTATTTGCTTCTTGTCCTCACCTGTTCCTATGTAGAAACTTCTCATAGATACCTACTCTAATGTGTTTTATATGACATTGTCGGTCCTTGAAAATGTAAATACTGTGATTTGGTATATATCTGTTTTAATTTATGTTAATGCTATGGTGATAGAAATTGCATTCAATTTCATACTTATTCTATTCCACAGTTTTTCAAAATCTACTCATATTGTCAACAGTCTAGTCCAGGAGTTGTATTTACTTCACAGTCTACTGCCATAGGTACCCAACATATTGCTCTTATCCATTTCCTTGATTGTGGATACCGGGGTGCCACTATCTCACCCCTACCAAAGGAAAGCTTCTCTGAAGACCCAAGTATACACCTGTCTGGGGACCTGAAAGAACTTTGCTGTAGTATGCAACAAGTAGAATTTCTATGTCATAAGGAATGAGTATCTTTAATTTCACTAATTGCCAGGATGGTTCCCACATCAGCTGTGTGATATCAAGTAAGACATGAGTTTCTCCGTATTCTCACAGACTTTGATATAAACGTATTTTTACATTTAAGCAATCTATTCTATATTAACTGGATCTTAAAATCACATTTTTCTTGAATGCTAGTGAAGTTAAGCTGCTGAATTAATATTTATGTATGTATGTATGTGTGCATTATAAATAGCTATAGATGTAGATTTACATAATTAATTGCATTAATGAAAGAAATTTAAAAACAATCAAAGCCAAAGATCAAGAAAAAAAATTTTTGGTATCAGATTTCTGTACTTATTAATACATAGAAGTAGCTATATTGCCTTATAGGCTTAAGATTTTATATGTATCTTCTCCAGAATGTGACCAACCTACCTATTCTATTCACTCCAATTATAATATTCCACATTAAGCAGACATAATTAATTTTAATGAATTCAAATTCATAGAATTTTATGACTTGTACTTTAGGGTTTCTTTTAGAACTATTCACCTTAATGTGCTAAAGATATGTTTCTCTTTTCTTGCATTACATTTTAAATTTGTCTTTCCCATTTTAGTCTTCTGTCCACCTGAATAACATACTTGTGTAAGGTATAAAAGCTCCTTTATTTAAGTCCATGTAATGAGCCAAGTTTAAAACAATAATGTTGGAGATCCCTGGGTGGCTCTGCGGTTTGGCGCCTGCCTTTGGCCTGGGGCATGATCCTGGAGACCCAGGATGGAGTCCTGTGGCAGGCTCCCTGAATGGAGCCTGCTTCTCCCTCTGTCTGTGTCTCTGCCTCTCTCTCTCTATCTGTGTCTCTCATGAATAAATAAATAATTTAAAAAATAAAAAAATAATGTCCACACTGACCTGTAATGCTTCCTTAACCACATACTGTATTCTCGTATATAGATTTGTCTCTTGTTGGACACTCAATTGTGCTCTGATATCTCTTTTCTGTTTCTTTCTAGTATCACCTGTTTGCCTGTATTTGTTTATTCATTGATGCATTCGCTCGCTCATTTATTTATTTTTATTACCATGAGTTGGCAACATGTTTTGTCATCTATAAAACAAATCTTTCCTTCATTTTTTTTTTTTTTTTTTTTTTAGAGACGGAGAGTGAGCATGTGAGCAGAGGGGAGGAGCAAAGGGAAAGAGAGACTCTTAGGCAGGTTTCATGCCCAGTGTGGGGACCCGCCACGGGGCTCAATCTCATGACCTTACTAAGATCATAGCCTGAGCCAAAAACTAAGTCAGATGCTTTAACCCAGTGGGCCACTCAGGTGTCCCTCTCCTTCATTATTTATTTAGTTATTTGTTAAAGATTTTATTCATTTATTTGACACAGGGAGCACATGCAGGGGGAGCTGCTGCAGGAGAGAAGCGGAGTCCTCGCTGAGCAGGGAGCCCAATGTGGGGCTCAATCCCAGAACCCTGCGACCTGAAGGGAAGGAAGTTAACCAACTGAGCCACCCAGGTGCCCCTTTACTTCAATTTTTAAATCCAGTATTCATAGATATTTGTGAACTCTCCCCTAAGAATCCATTTGTAAAATTTATTTAATTAAAAATCCTTTAGATGTTTAATTAAAATGGAATTGTATTTCTAGATTGCTTTGAAAAGACCTGGCATCTTTACCATGTTAATTCATGTGTATGTCTTTTTGTATTGTCTTTCAAGGATTTTAACCATATTTAAAATTGCCTTTATATACATATTCTTCATATTCAAATAATTTTATATCCAGAAACCTTGCATTTGTAAAAGCAGAAGGCAATACATTAAAGTTGTATCTCCACATATCAATTCAAAAATATGTTAGAGTTTTTAATTATGCTATTCAAATACTCTGTATTATGGCATATTTTATGTGTTTGTGCTTTTTGTTTTATTTTGGTCTGGCTGAACTGTTTTTTTGTGGTGGTGGTGGTGTTTTTCACTTATTTCCCCACCTTTCTTGTTTGCCAGATCCTGATTTATTTTAAATATTATAACACAATTTTTGAAAATCTGAGTCTTTGTTCTTGATTTATAGTTTACCAGCTACATTTCTGAAAATAGTAGTTATATTAGACTTAATTTTGCCATCATATATCTTACTTCCCATTATCAACTGAAACAGATTTTTTTCCTCTTTTCCCATCCTCTACTTTACAGATTTATCTGGCAAATCTTTTATTTTATTCTCTGGTGGCTATCCCTATTATATTATTATCTATACGTGTGTTTATCCTTTCTTTTTCCTAAATATCTCTATCTCACTTTTATATTACCTTCAGAAAGGCAAATTAAAGTGCTTTTAGTGCCCTCGGGGCCTTTCTTTCTCTTCCATTTGGTATTTTCGTAGAATACTAATTCTCAGGATACAAAGACATAGATAATTTCATGATTGTTTGTTTATACAACAAGTAGTTATTATTCGTCTTTCGTGTCCAGGCATTTGCCGAAGCATTGTTTCAGTCAGTGGTCGATCAGAAAAGCAGAAGCCTATTATGATGCTTTAAACAGATGCATTTAAAACTGGAAATTAGGTGTAAATGTGATCAAAGTACAGGCGGGAAATAATGAAGCAGGGATCTGAAGTAACAACAGGAAGCAATGACTATTTTAGGAAAATTTTATTACTGAGTTCCCAGATGCCATGCCTCAGAAGCTGCTGGAACATTCCAGTTGTCACCGTGTTTGTAACCAAGCTGCGTGTGAGCAACAAGCCCGGAGCCTGGCTAGGAAGTCTGGAAAATGTAGTCTGCTAACTTCTCACCCTGGCAAGATAGAGCAGACTACAAAAGAGCAAGTGTGGCAGCGAGAGAAAAGAATCACTATTTAGTTCAGGTATATTCTTCATGGGCGTTTTCAAAGATGACCTTTGTGTGGTAAAATTTTTGAGAGTCTTGAATGTTTAAGATAATTTTCATTTTTCCAGGAAGTTTCATTGCATTTTTCTGGATATAATAAAATCTTGTTATAAGCATCTCTTCTTTCAATTTCTGGAAACACTAACCCATTGTCTTAACCTCCTTTGAATGTTGCTGGTAACAAATTTGCTGCCAGTATATTTCTTATTGCTTTGTGGATATAGTTTCTCCGTGTGTTCTGATTCAACATATTTTTTTGTGTGTGTTCTGATGCAATATTTTCTCTATAACGTGTTTAGATTTATTTTTCTTTTCTCTTGTGTCCTTTTGATTAACCATATTTTCCTTTCATTTGATATATCACATTTTTATTTACTTTTAGACAATCCTAAAATTACCTTAAAATAATTCTGCAATTCTTTTTTTTTTTTAAAGTATGGTAAGAACACTGAACATAAGAGCTCAACAAATTCTTAGGTACACAGTACAGTATTGTTGACTATAGGTACAATGCTGTGCTGCAGATCTCTAGATTTTATTGCTCTTGAACAACTGAAACTTTGTATCTATTGAACAGCAACTCTCCACTCTCCCAACTCTCTGTCCCTGTGAGTTTCACTATTTTAGTGACCTCATACAAGTGGAATTATATGTCCCCTAATTTTCCTTTATTCTCTCCTATCACCCTGGTATATTAGTTTTTGATATTTTTGCCTCTTTATTCCAGATCTAACTTTTTTCTTATCTTCCCACTTTTCTTTACCTTTCTAATAATGTCTGGTTGAATTCCTTCCAGGTCGGTGATTTATTCTTTAGCTGAATCCATTTTACTACTGAACACATATTGGTGATTTTTGTTGTGGCGACGGTAGTTGTTATTTATCTACTGTAAGTATTACATCCCATATTTTCAGCTATTTCTTTACAATTGCTCATAACAGCCTTATATTTCTAGTGCATTTTCTTTTCCCCTTAATGTTATTTATTATGCTCATCAAAAATATTTTCTTGTCTAGGCCATTTAATTCTGTTTTTCCTTGCGTCTTTATCATGTTTGTACTTTATGCTTTCTTTTATTTTGTAACGATCATACTTTTCACATATACTTGACCATTTCCTGTCATTATATTCCATTGAGAGCATCAGCTTCTTTGATTCAGTGTTCTATGGCTACAATAAGACATCCACTCCCTAGTCTATCTGCTGCTGAGTTTAAGGAGAGAGAAAAGTAGGGACAGATATGCCTGGGGGTCAAGAACCATTGATTTTAAAATCAGGACTCACCTGGACCCCACTTTCATAGTCCTCAATTCATCAACAGAGTGTATGGAGAATAATTTCCCTATCACTATTTTAACAACTTCTCTTGTCCAAGTTCTTCTTAGAAAGTTTGTGAGGGGCACATTACAAATGACTTGATGATGCCTCCAGTCATTACATGCTCCCACACTCCCCATGCAGTGATGTGATACCACTTCACTCTTGGAACTCCCGTTTTACTGTCCCAGAGTAGAGGTAGAGTGTACAACGTTATTCTTTCATTTTTTTGTATTCAATATCCTCATTACTGTAAGATTGTATTTCTACCACTTCATTTTATTTGTATTACTTTTCCTTCAGCTTACTTGTATAACTTTGAAGTCTAGAAGGTGAAAGTTAAAAAAAAAAAAAAGTAGCAAGGAAGCAAATAAGCAAACCAGCAAAAGAGACCAAACCAAATATTTTAGTAAACGATTGGTTAATATAATACCTAGTGATGGGCAGCCCTGGTGGCTCAGCGGTTTAGTGCTGCCTTCAGCCCAGGGTGTGATCCTGGAGACCCAGGATCAAGTCCCACATGGGTCTCCCTGCATGGAGCCTGCTTCTCCCTCTGCCTGTGTCTCTGCCTCTCTCTCTGTGTGTGTCTCTCATGAATAAATAAAATCTTAAAAAAAAAATACCCAGTGTTATAAATAGATTATTGATCCTTTTAATACCTATTTTTATTGGTCTAAGCCCCAAACTTTGGATTCAACTTATTCAAATCTTAATTCAAATTATTTTTGAAATAAAATTCAAACTAGGGGGCACCTGGGTGGCTCAGTTGGTTACTCATCTACCTTCAGCTTAGGGTCATGGTCCTGGGGTCCTGGGATAGAGCCCTGTGTCAGGCTCCCTGCTCAATGGGGAGTCTGCTTCTTCTCCCTCTCCCTCTGCTGCTCCCCTGTTTGTGCTCTCTCTCTCTGTCATATAAATAAATAAAATCTTTAAAATAAATAAATAAAATAAAAATTCAAACTGGATGAGCTGGTAGAGCTCTGCCATAGAAGTCTATTAAAAAAAATCAAAACTATTCTCTCTTAAAATGAAATCAGTCTGCATTTGGCTGGCTAGAAGTTTTATCGTTAATAATTTTAAATTGTTAAAGATTCTTTTTATATTGTTTTTCTTTACTTTCTCCCCCCTGGGACTTTTTATTTAGGACAAACTCATATTGGAGATAGGAAACAGATGCAAACACTTGAGCTTGTTAATGGTATGTGTGAGTAGAGAAGAGAAAAAGTGTTGTGATACATATTCTCCAACAATAATACAAAAAGGAAAAGGAAAACAAAGGGTGGACAAGAAAAACGGACCTCTTTTTTTTCCATTCCTGGAGGGAAATTTGACTTAAAGAAACTTCCTTTTCCTTCCAACTGGTGGGGTTCCTCAGTGTGATGGATGTCTCCAATTCCAAGCAATATTATAGCAAGTAGCTCAGCACCACTCTGCTCAGCAGTGAAGGCAATGCAATGTATTTTCAACTGGCACTACAGGGGAGCTGAGATTTTTCTTTTTATATATCATTTATAAATTGATACTGTAACTCCATCAAGCAGGAGCTTTTAAAACTTAATGAGGATGAAAAATTATGTGTATGTTCATATGTATACCTGTGTGTGGGAATAAGTATATGTTTAACATTTGATGTTCTAACAGGTTGACAGGAGCAACAATTCAAGCACTTAAATATATTTTTATGTTTTCCCTTCTTTTGTAAAAACAACTTTATCTTTAATTTATTGATAATGAAAAATACAGGACTAATGATTTAAAAAAATCTGTATTTGACATTGTAAGACACCAAAGCACTATAAATATATGATATTTGAAGTACCCTGGCTATTATCTAGAGAATCTACAGATTCCCACTTAAATTTGAATTTCAGATAAACAAGTACGTTTTAATATAAGTATATTCCGAATATAGCATGGGAAAATTTATACTAAGAAAATATTCATTGTTTATTTGAAAATAAAATTTAACTGAGAATCCTATATTTTATCTGGTGACCTTAATATTATCCACCACAGATTTCATTCTCATGAAGCATAATTTGAAGGAAATATAAATAATTTCAATGTTTATGTATGATTACAGAACAAATACTTAGGGGGGATTAAATAGATCCTTGAGAATTGGAAAGCTGATTTTTTTTTCCCCCTGTCTCTGTATTTCAGTAAAGTAAAGCAGTGAACAATGTTCCATAAAGGTCAATTGGCAACTGTACCATCTGCTCCGGGTCCCTAGAATAAATCTCCTGCTGGGGTCCTCATACACATGAGCACATGTTGTTTTCACAAAGACCAAAATCTTATATTGTATTCTTGCCTGATCCCTGCTGTGGATGCCAGCTTAACAGCATCAGTGATGCTGTTTGGGGCTGAATTCTGGACCTTCATTATGCTGATTGCTGCCAATCCCAGGAATAAAGATTCCACTAGGTTAAAATAACATGAAGTGAAATGCTGGAATTCATGCCTGTCTACTAACAGATAATGCTCCCAGATTACCTTTAACAGATCCGTTTGCCCATGCCCCAGGTTCTCTGAGTATTGGCTGCGAGTGACTCAGCTGCACTCTTCTCTAGAGAATGGCTCTGGGAAGACAGAAATGCCTGGGAGGTCATGTGTCTCCTGTCATCCTCAGCTATGTGCAGTGAATGAATGATTGATAATAGATTGCAAAATATCTCATGATGGGACAACTCGGTGAGGTAATTAATACTCCTGAGCTCCCTGTGAAATCAGGCTGAGTCTAAACTTAGGTAAAAACATAATTTTTTTTCCTGCTATGTTCTCATAGAGAACACTATCTCAATAAATCAGTTGTACATAAATCTTCACCTCAAATTCTGCTTCTGGCATCTGGAACCAAGACATTATCCAGTTGTTACAAAGGAAAATATTCATTTAGATAAAATCCAATGGGAGGATCAAAGAATTAGCTGTTGAAGGTAAAACCATATATGAGAATAAGTATACACGATCAATAATAGCTATACTTCTTCCTAGTCCCTCATGGCACTTCACAGCAGGTTTACAGCCCAGAAGAATAGTCCCAGAATTACTACCATTTGTGAAAGACTCGGTTGCTAGAGAGAGTGGCTAAGAGTTAAGAACAGGTGATTATAAAAAGGCTCAAAGACAAATCTAGCCTTCTTTACAGCTTTAAGCCATTTCCTCCTTTTGTTTAACAAAACAGCACTAAACCTTTGACTCCAGTTGGCATATGTTGGTTTCTATGTTGATAGAACCCTATAAAATAAGATACCGTAGTAATAGCCTATTATTGTCTTCCATCCAAGGAGAGGATAAACCATTATCATAGAGTTAAATATATTTTTAGTAAATACATGTTACAGTGTGCAGTTTACTAAACAATCTTGTAGATATTTATAGGTACCGATTTCCCAAAAAGTAGAATGAGGTCAACATGTGGCATGTTACAGGATCACAGGCATGAACATCCCTGCCCTGATATACATGAAAAACAAGCACCTAAAATACAAGAATGCAGTGAGAGAAATACTCAGGTTCTAATGAACAAGGAGGAGCAGTTCCCCATGGTGAGATGAATTTATAGAAACAACATTGGCAGAATGTGGTAACAATGGCTGCATGTGGAGGGAAGTGTGGAGCACCTTCACATTAGAATTTAGGAAAACCAGGGTCAAGATTATCAGAAGAAATTTAAACATGCTTTCATGTGCAAGATGCTGAAAGTAAGTTTGTGTGACAGTTTGATAAGGGTTCAAATATATAATTGTTTTCATCATAAAAACGAGTCATCTCCTCAGAATCCTTATACTGAAAATTTATGGATGACAGTCTGTTGTACTGACATTTTATGTTGTTACATGATTTTTTTTAATTCTCAATTTTTATCTGCATCCAAATAAGTAAATGTATTTTTTTAGTGTTCACTTCCCAATAATTTAATGTAGCACCATCTGACGAAAGGATTGAAACTATTACAAGTCACTTTACATATTTGAAGTATTTCTTTACTAACAAGTAATATGTTCACTTATTAAGATACACAAGATACTGATGATACACTTTAAAGTCTATTTTGAGGATTCCTCTTTGACTCTGATAACATGACCTCATGGCGAAATAACACATAGAGGTAGGATTTTTGTTCTTTTGTTTTGGTTTTGGTTTTTTTTACAATTAGCTAAAATCAAAGCACTCGGAATACAATATTTTTCCAGATTTGTGTTCTATACATAGCATGGAAGCTTTAAGTATAAAGTTACTGACTTCTTAACTGGGTAAATATGACATAGGAGTGAGACTGTAAGTCACTTCTCAAAACTTTTTTAATCAATATTTTCTGACAAGAAAATTTGGAACTAAAATCATAAAAATAAAGTGACATTTTTTCCCCCATCCACTTTTTGTAAGAGGCACCAGATCTATCTATGAGAATACTGCATTATAGAAAGAAAGAAAGGGGGGAGAAAAGGTAGACAGAAGTTACAGAACCTTGAAGGAAACAGCTATAAAAGCTAAAAATCACAGCAATAGTGAAAGAACACACGCATGCTCAGTTATATATAATTGAATTCTGAATTGTGGCTTTTAGCTCACTGTGATATGTTACATAGGTATGATTTTATCTGATGTTTCCTAAATTTTATTCTTAGGCAGAAAAACTGGTGACACTCTGGAAACTGGCAAGTCAGCAGGGCAGATGAACTGAATATAGTGCCAACTCCACCTCAACCATTCTTAATGGCAAACCCATTCTACAATGGTTAGACCTTCACAAACCTGGAGTTGTGAGACATAATAGAGTCTTACTAGGACCAAAGAATCAATCTTTTCAGATTAATGGCACAGGTTGGAATACCGTATACAGTTGTTTCATTTTACCCAGACAACTGTTAACGATTGCTATCCCCCACCGAAAAACACATTCTTGGCCTCATCCAATGTCCAGCAAACACACAGGTAGGTGGAGGGCTGGGATTCTGTGTGATGTGTTGTGTGTACACGCCCTACAGGTCTTGTAGAACAGAACATGGGGCTACTAAGGCGAATCCTTCCTAAGAGATTCTTCAGTCCAAAAAATCTGTGTTCCCCTAACAACTGAAATTGTCTGAAACTTATCTTCGCAGACATTGATCAAGATCCAGTGCCCTTCAGATGAGCCCCAAGTGTCTGGCCTGTTTTAACAGAATTCCCCTTAATGTCTTTTGGTATCAACATTTGCTTTGAGCCTTCCATTGTCTTAGGTAGCTAACATATTTTTCAGATTAATTTCCAATCACTACTTCAAACATATGAGACACCCTCTTTTGTTTCTTTTCTTTGAAGTTGTACCCCCCCCAAAATGCACAAAAAATCAACACATTTGTGTCCAGTACCCGATAACACAAAAATATACCTCGTGGAACTAAACAATACTGCAGCCCACAGGATCACAAATTCCAAATTTCCTCCTTGGTTCAGACTGTAACTCCACTCTCCAAATAAGATTTATGACTCCTCTCGGGACTTGCATTACTGGTCAGTGAGGGAACTTTCCTCAGGAAGGGGAACATGTATCTAAGTCACAGCAGAGTTCTGACAGATTTTCTCCTGGAAAGGATGGGAAGATTAAGAGCTACCTTAAATCCCCTTAAGACTCTTTTGATGGGAAGCAGTGAAGCAAGTTTAAGGTAATGTCATTTTCTGCTGCTTTATCAGTACTATCTAAGATAAATTTCACCTTCTAAGCTGCCATCTATCAGCATTTTTAGTGATAGTACAACAAATGGGACCAAACAGAAAGTCGTTCAAATTGCTTTTTTCTGGTATTGTGAGGTCTAGATAAGCCGAAATTCTCTCCGTTAATTTAAATAATTTTCCTGCAAGAAACAACCTTAAGAGGACCTAGGTCACCCGATTTTTAACACATTCTGCGGCTGAAAAGCTAAGCTGTTTAAATATTAATTCTTTCATATCCTTCATAGACCAGATGCAGGAAACTGTACTTCATGTGCTACTACTGAGTTCTCCCTGAATATGCCTCATGTTAATTACTTGCTTTAATAAAGGTTAGGAGTGGATGTCTCAGAAATAAAACCCAATGGAAGAAACAATCCTTTCATCCTTTTCTGCACTTATTTTCTTTTATCATTTATCCTTATAGTTCTGTTCTTTTGTGCTTTTTAACTGGCTATGACAATGGTGCAGAATGTTAAAAAGGCATATCTCGGTTCAATGTCAGGTAATAATAACCTTCTCCGGTAATGATCAAGATAGAAGCTAAATATTAACCATTTTCAAATTTTCTTTTTTGACTTTGCTGGCGGTAATCTAAGAAGATGACAATGTAATATTCTTTTAATATTCATGCACACAATTATATGAATATGCAAAACTCATGCTCCTAATACAGAACAACAAATAATATGAAGAGTCTTACTTTGGATTTCACCCTTATCTATTCTAAAGTGTGCGGGGATTTCAAAGTAAAGTATTCTCTTGTGTATAATATATCTAGCTCAATTTCAAAATCTTTGACAATGGCTAAATGTACTTGAATAAGTAATATATAGTGCATTAACTTTCTCAGTAAATGTTCTTGTATTGTGAGTTTAGTCATAATGGGACATTCAGACACTGAATGAGTATCTCTGCTTAACAATTATTTTCCTTCAGGGTCATTTAAATATATGGGTTTTTGGTTCCTCTTTTGTTTAAACAAAAGAATGATCACCATGAAACATTTCAACCCCTCCCCCAACTCTATTTGTGTTTAGTCTTCTTATATTTAATTTTTTTTATTTTTAGCAACAGTGTTACCAGTCTTAAGGTGCCTCTCAAAATGGGTATATTACCACAATTTATATTAATAATTATTTTTTCAAGATAAAAGATCTGTCCCTCCAAAGCTACCTCCACCTTATCCTACCACTTCGTGGAATGATTTTACTAAAACCTCAGTGGCAGATGCAGAAGTTAGAGTTATATCACTCTTAATAATGCAAAATTTAATTTAAAATATGTATTAAATCATTCTCTTCTTCCACACACATATCCTAAAATATTCCTGGTAACCAGCTGCTTCATCTCCCCTGATTTTTTTTTCGTTAGTATCTCCAGACTAATTAATATTACACCTTCTATCTTTTGAAACTCCTTCTCCCACAAACTTTCAGCAAAAATTTCACTGCTTGTTTTATTAGTTGGGATTCTGCTGGTACTAGTGATCACAATTCAACTCCATGTAAAACAAAAGTGAACCTAATTTGTTTAGGTAACTCAGAAATCCAGAAAAGAGACTTGTGTTCAGGTACAGAGAGACCCTTCTATGCAAAGAATGTTGTGACTTTTTACCGTGGGTTGTGTTTTTTGGCTACACCTGCCTGATTGTTTCTTACTGGGAGGAGTTACTCCTTGTGTCAGAAAGTGGGCTCTCTGGCAAGACCAGCAAGAACCCAAACTATTCTCTAACTATGGACATTAACGTTTAGTACTAGAATAATAAAGTAGTTACCTATATGGACGATAATTCGTATTAAATATTGAATTATATTTTATTTTTAAAAAACACTGCATTTTAATTTGTTTTCAGAAGCCTTGAAGAAAAATCAGTTTAATGGAATTTGAGAAGAGGTTTCCTTAGTCATAAGGAAGTTATCCTCTTATTTCCATCCTTCTCCCAGAATTTTCAATACCCATTAATTTGAAAAAAAAAATTGAGTACTTAACAATTTTATGACTCTACCGAATGTTTATGGTCATTAAGATATTCCCTCATGTGCATGTATATGTATAAGTAGCCAGTTTGGTCCTAGCAGAAATAGAAGAGGTGCAACACAAATATATCCTCTCTCTGTGTTTTGTACTATGACTCTATTTTCCCTGCATCTTTATAGAGGTTGTGTAGAACTGTTGAAGTCCTTTTATTTCATGCACACAACTATGTGAATTATGTAAACTTAATTCATATAAATTATGTGAATTTTATTTCATTTTGTCTTCCTTCCTTTGTTCTTTTATTTCCTTTTTGATGAAAAACAGAACATAGCCCACCATTTCTTTTTTTTTTTTTTAATTTTATTTATTTATGATAGTCAGAGAGAGAGAGAGAGAGAGAGAGAGAGGCAGAGACACAGGCAGAGGGAGAAGCAGGCTCCATGCACCGGGAGCCAGACGTGGGACTCGATCCCGGGTCTCCAGGATCGCGCCCCGGGCCTAAGGCAGACGCCAAACCGCTGCGCCACCCAGGGATCCCTAGCCCACCATTTCTGAAAACATATAATCTTGAATAATTCAAACCTAAGATATGACTATTAATAATAGTATAAAAAGATTAAAGAAAGTCATGAATAGATGAATAGATTCCCCAGCATTAAATACGATCCTCTTAAAAAGGCAGGATAAATGCTTACTTATTTCTCTTTAAATTACCAATTTTCTGAATAAACACGTGATGTCATAGATACTTCAAATGATATAAGTTATTTTTATCCTTCTTTGGGTATCCCAGTGGGCTCACTTATTTATATTTGTTTCATTTCTTGAATTTTATAATGAGTAAATTATAACATGAATTTGATAAATCATTTAATAATGAATTTTAGAATCTTATGATTAATTAGAATCATGTAATGCTTTCATGCAGTGTGATGAGCACCCCAAAGATGACCTCAGTCCTTTTGCAAACTCTTCCCGTCTCTCAGTATCTCTTGTTCCCTGGAATAGTGAGGTACTTAAGAAGATTTACCTGGGAATTTCATGATTCAGATCTGGCCAAAATATGCATCTTCCTAAGATTGGATCTTTTCAGTGGTAGATTATGCTATGAGCCAAGATCTCAGAGCTACATGTATTTATTGTTACTGGGATATTTTTGCTTCCAAACCTTGTAAATAAAAAGAAAGTTTAGAAAAAAATATGTACACATTTGTAAATTCATAGATGTGTCAATAGACAAAATACTTTAAAATTAAGTGGGGCTTAAATGATTTGATTTGTTTTTTTTTTTTTGCAGTCCCTTGCACTTATGCCAAAATTTGTGATTATTAATAACATCAATAGAATTACTTAATGTGCCACCTAACATCACTCAATGAAGTATTTTAGATTACAGTTAATGTATTAATACTAACAGACTACTGATAAACTTTATGGTCTCTTATTTTTTTTTTCCTTTATAGAACATCCCCTATCGATGTTCAGAAAGAGTGTATTGCTCTAAAGTAACTTGAAAAGATTTATATGTTTTTCTGTGTGGTTAGGTTACCAATTTGAATACATGAATCAGATGTCAGCTTTCATTGCCAGTCACTAAACACATTCTTTTCTTATGTCACTCTCTAGAGCATTTAACCTAGAAAAAATTCTAATTACTCAAAAAATGTTTTCTTAAAGGCTTGCCACTCGCCAAAATGAATGAATCCAATCAAGAAAACTATCATTCTCATTTATTGGCTAAAATTCTAGTATGTTTATTAAATGATTTCTGATTTAAGTGAAAAAGAAATTCAGATCTATTAAGTTTAATGCCACTATTCCTTTCTATAACAGAGCTTTTCGGTCAGTACAAATGTAGCCATCTTTTGTTCTGGCCAGTGAACTAAATATGTAGTATGCTTTCTTCAATGTAGTTGGCTTGTGCCAATCTGTTTTCTTTCTTTGTTGTGATTTTCATGCCATTAACATCTTTTTATTTTTTAATAATGGCTGTTAATTCACAATTATTTAACAATACATTAACATTAACATAGATATGCGATGTAGGACTACAAATATGCTATATTGTAGGTAGATGGCACGGAGAAGAGTTGGGATCCGAACCAAGCACATAAGCTTATATTCCCTACCATTGGAAAACACGGAGAAAGTATGGAAAAGCTGAAAATATCCCTCAATAAGCTTCTAATTGACTTCAGATAAAACCTATCGAAAACTTATGCAATAAAGTTTATTTGTAAAACACAGACAACTAAATATACTCTATTGGGAAAATAAAATGAAGAAATACTGCACAGAAAATGTTGGAAAAAAATAAAATGCTATCACTGGTTAAATCTAGGTGATGGATTTACTTTCACTTTAAAAGTTGCTATTTATCTTTCTTTGTTTTTCATAACCTTTACAATGAGTATATGTTACTTTATTATAATGTAAGAGAGGTTATTAGCTGATTATGACAAAGTCACTTTGCCAGCAATGTTAAAATGCATGGGTAATGAATAAGATTACAATGACATTGCCTACCCTCATTTTTCAAAGGCTACTACAGTATTAATTTAGAAAAGAAAATGGTAATGTAGAGTGATCCAATATGATTTTCAAAGAAACCATGAAAGAATGATAATTCTTTTTTTTAACCTTATATTCATAGGCTTATTTTTTAGTATGTATATGTTTCAAATACTGACGCTAAATCAACACTTCTTATAACAACAGTATAATTTCTTTTAAAATGTCTCGCTTATCTTTCCTTTCCTTTAATCACAGACTGAACACATTTACAATATCATATATTTATTAGAATCATAGAACATGAAAGCTCATCGCATATTTTTTCTTAATAATCATTTAAATGAAAAATCTGAAGTGTAAATTTGTAAAGCCAGTTTGTGTGTGTGTGTGTGTGTGTGTGTGTGTGTGTGTGATTGAGATCTGAAAGTATGATTTAAAAAGTTATCTAGAGTTGGGATCCCTGGATGCTTAGCGGTTTAGCACCTGCCTTTGGCCCAGGGCGTGATCCTGGAGTCCTGGGATCGAGTCCCATATCAGGCCCCCTGCATGGAGCCTGCTTCTCCCTCTGCCTGTGTCTCTGCCTCTCTCTCTATCTCTCTGTGTCTCTCATGAATAAATAAATAAAATTTATAAAAATAAAATAAAATAAAATAATAATAAAATAAAAAGTTATCTAGAGAGAAGCAAACCAAAAAACAGACTCTTAACTATAGAGAACAAACTGATGGTTACAGAGGGGATGGATGTGGGTGGCAAAGTGGGTGAAATAGGTGATGGGGGTTAGGAGCACACTTGTCATTATGGACAGTGGGTGATGTACGGAAGTTTTTAGTCACTATATTGTACACCTGAATGTAATATTATGCTGTATGTTAACTAAATTTGGAATCTAAATAAAAACATAAAAAAGAGAAAGAAATTTATCTAGAAAAAAATTTATCTAGAAAAAGTGACTTAAAAGATCTTTTTTAAAATGTATTCACAAAGGTATGGTTTCATAAACATTATCTAATTTTAGAATACTTTAATCACCCAAAGACACCGTGTACCCCTTAGTTAACTCCCTATTCTACCCAAATACCAGCCCTAAGCATTCAATTATCTACTTCCCATTCTATAGCCTTGTCTGTTCTGATTATTCATATAAACGGAATTATGTAATGTATTCTATTGTTGACTGGCTTCTTTTACTACTGTCTTGAAAGCTCATCCATATTATACCATGTATCAGGACTTCATTCTATTTTATTAGTGAATAAAATGCCACTGCATAGATAAGCCACATTCATTAAACTATCCATTAGTTGATGGACATGTGTGTTACTTCCACTTCTGGCTCACATTGTTCAATTATGAAATGTTTGCTATGAAAATCTGTGTACACATTTTTGCATGGTGTAGGTTTTCATTTATTCTGACCAAATGCCTAGGAGGGGAATCTCTGGGTTATGGCATATCGTAACTCCATGTTTCACATTTTTGAAGAACTGCCATACTGGTTTCCAAAGTGACTGCACAATTACGTATTTCTACTACCAATCTAATAGGATTATAATTCTTCCTCAACAACTCATGCTACCTAGGGTTTTTATTTTTGTGTGTGTCTGATGTTTGTGGCTTTTTTTTTAACTTTTTTTTTTTTAATATAGGCTCCGTGTCCAACATGGGGCTTGAACTCATAACCCTGAGATTGAGTCCCATGCTCTACTGACTGAGCCAGTCAAACAGTGTTGTTTCTGATGTTTTTTTGTTTGTTTGTTTTACTGAAAACTGTCTTGTTACTGTTATGATGTGTTTGTTTATTGATTTCTTGATTTTAATAAACTAGTACATCCTACTTCCCCTGCAGAATCCAGTCTCTGATGTGGCACCATCTTCCTGACACCCCGTACCATGTGGATGACTTCCTGCCTTGTCTACCTCTGTTACTATCACATCCGATATTCATTTCTAGTGATTACTAGTTAATCACTGTTTTGTTTTTGATAGTACTTTTATGCATAAGTTGCTACACAGTCTGTTCCAAGTTAAGTAAGTCTCCTGTGGGGCCCGACCCAATCCCAAGAAGCTTCTTTTTAACTGTCTTTCCTGTTTCTCCCTGATAAACATCTAGCTGGCCTATCATTTTACTTGCTGCTGTCAAGAAGCTACCAGCCTCCTCTTAATTGCTCACCACTAAGATTGCCATTTTTTGACAGTATCCTTAGTCTTGCAGGTCCCCAAATTTTGCTCCAGATTAAGTCAGTAACTTTATGGAGAGCTATAAAATTCTCCTCCTGGGTAGAATTGATTGCCATTGCCCCAGAGTAGGAGCATGGAGAGTAGCTTACTTGACTTAGAGTGATGCTCTACAAGCAAAGTACTGAGCACGAAAGATAGCCTCTGATTTCTTGGTTTGCTTTTCCTGCTATGGGACATCTCTCCGATGAGCCAAAGCTGTCGTATGATAATTGACTGGGATGCTCAACCTGCTGCAACTGGAATAGTCTTCCATCTTTTAAGTAGGAGCTTGGTAAATGAAGCATATTGATTTATCTTGCTCTGGTTGCCTGAAATAATGCTTTTGAAACATGGATCTGGGAAGGGGGATGAGAAATCCTATACCCCTACCAGGAAGAAACCATTGCCTTAATTGGGAGCTTCCAGGGAAAGAGAGTAGGAGAGAGAGAGCCCTGTCTTGTCTGCACCCATCAGGAGTAGTTTTCATTACACTGATTTCAGAGGAGAGGAAGTGGATCATGGCTCACCACCCACAATATCTCATTTTTCTTACTGAGATTTAGGAGATCGTCTTGAATATGTTTCTCCGTTTGTCATGTGATACTAGGACAATTCCAGAGACATGATTTTTTATTTTTTTTTAATCCTCAGCAATTCTAATTGTTTCACTAGAGAGAAGGTCCATAAAAATCTCTACTCTGCCATTCCGGAAGTAGTTCTCCTCGAATTACTTTTTAATACATTATATTCTGAAGCAATGTGTTAGTCTAAATATCTTGTATTCTTATGCCTTATATATGCGGTGCCAAATGCTAATGTTGATATAAGTTTGCTATGGCAACCTTGACAAGTAATGCACAATATTCTAATCCTTTTTTGTTTTTTAAATTTTTAGTAAAAATGATGATAAATCCCTCTGCATCACTCCTTACACAAGACTGTTGTGAATAAAACTCAAAGACAACCTACAGAATGGGAGAAGATATTTGCAAATAACATATCAGATAAAGGGCTAGTTTCCAAAATCTATAAAGAACTTATTAAACTCAACACCAAAGAAACAAACAATCCAATCATGAAATGGGCAAAAGACATGAAGAGAAATCTCACAGAGGAAGACATAGACATGGCCAACATGCACATGAGAAAATGCTCTGCATCACTTGCCATCAGGGAAATACAAATCAAAACCACAATGAGATACCACCTCACACCAGTGAGAATGGGGAAAATTAACAAGGCAGGAAACAACAAATGTTGGAGAGGATGCGGAGAAAAGGGACCCTCTTACACTGTTGGTGGGAATGTGAACTGGTGCAGCCACTCTGGAAAACTGTGTGGAGGTTCCTCAAAGAATTAAAAATAGACCTGCCCTATGACCCAGCAATTGCACTGTTAGGGATTTACCCCGAAGATTCAGATGCAATGAAACGCCGGGGCACCTGCACCCCGATGTTTCTAGCAGCCATGTCCACAATAGCCAAACTGTGGAAGGAGCCTCGGTGCCCATCGAAAGATGAATGGATAAAGAAGATGTGGTTTATGTATACAATGGAATATTCCTCAGCCATTAGAAACTACAAATACCCACCATTTGCTTCAACGTGGATGGAACTGGAGGGTATTATGCTGAGTGAAGTAAGTCAATCGGAGAAGGACAAACAGTGTATGTTCTCACTCATTTGGGGAATATGAATAATAGTGAAAGGGGAATATAAGGGAAGGGAGAAGAAATGTGTGGGAGATATCAGAAAGGGACACAGAACATAAAGACTTCTAACTCTGGGAAATGAACTAGGGGTGGTGGAAGGGGAGGAGGGCGGGGGGTGGGGGTGAATGGGTGACGGGCACGGAGGGGGACACTTGACGGGATGAGCACTGGGTGTTATTCTGTATGTTGTAAATTGAACACCAATAAAAATTAATTTATAAAAAAAATAAATAAATAAATAAATAAATAAAATGAAGTAATCACCTAAAATGCCTTGAACTTAGAAAATAAAATTTATCCATTCAGCCTAGAATTTTCTTTATTTAAGGTAAATATATTTACTCCCTCCTAGGAAAGATAATGGACACTTAAAAAAAAAGAAAATGAAAGTTCCAAGTTTCCAAGGAAAGTATACAACATAGAGACAGAATTGGCAGCAAACCAGGATAAATGCAGAAGTGCCCTTGGTAACTTGTGTCCACTTGCTTTATTTATGCTCTCTTTCTCATTTTGGATATTAGCTCTAGGCTTATTTCTGTAGCAATCTTCTGAACCTCAGATTATGTTATAAAAAGGGTTGATAATTAAATTTACAGAAGAGCCCTTTGGTATGTGATGCACATGTTCCAGTTTATTTCTGCTGCCATAATTATCCAATTAACTTTATTTTCTGAACAATCTAGCTCTCAATATGAACAACCTCAACCATGTTATTTATTTTCCTGATCTGCCATCTTCTGTGTGTAATCATGATGGGATCAACATGGAATATATATGTAGGATAGGTATGGATACACATTACCTTTGTGTTTCTCTCATAAGCCATGAATCTGTGCTCATCAGGTTAATCACATAATATAGTAGCTTTAGGTTCCTTCTTAGCCTTCACTGAGACTGCTTCCAAGTCTGTTTTGTACAGGTCATTGAACATTTTATTCCTAATCATAAAATATTCTTCATTTGAACTAATGGTAACATAGTTTTCCCTCTAATATATTGATAGCATATAGCTTGTTAAGTTCTAAGTAGATTGAACTGCACATTTTAAGCAATAAAGGAGGATGACAGTTTTCTTGAACTAGAGCCTGTTTGTTTATTTGATTGGAAAATAGCATGCCACATAGGAAGATTTGGGTGTGAATTTTAAAATTCTCATCACTTTAACCGTATGAAAATTAAATCTCATACAGTGCCTGAGGAACATATTCTTTTAGTGTAGTGGGCAGTAAAAGCAGATATCTGATTAGTAAAGAGTGTTCTTCATTATTAAACATCATGTTCAGACTCCTTTTCTATCTCAAATACAAGGCAATTCATGTGCTCATAGACTCATATAATGTTTCTGGATTTTAAAAGGCTCCACTAAATGTAGAGATATTTTGTTTTAGATGTTTCTAGAAAGGAGAACTATGTATATTTAACAAGATAATAATAATAATATTAGCATATAGAACATATTTTTGCCAAACATTTAAAGCTCTTTACTATATTCCCTCTTCTTCCTTTTGTATCCTTTATATAATAAGCAACAAGAAATGATAAAACTGCCAATAATGGTTAACAGTAAGTCTTCAATTTTTTTTCTTAAGAATTTTGGTGGAAGAAGGGGAATGTCCAAAGAAAGAAAGAAAGAGAAAGAAAGAAAGAAAAAGAAAGAAACCAAGTTCCACTCAAATCTTCACATACATGTGCTAATGACAGGACCCCTAGAAATCTCACGAACACTATTTGCTAGCTGGAGTGTCCTTGTGTACGGAAAGATTGCACAGACTAAGCTATGCTATGGTTAGTCTGTGTAGAACATTCTGTAAACAAACCTGGAATCATGAAATTTTGAAGCATGCCTCAAAGAAAATATTACACAGGCTGTGCAACTATAACGTGGAGCTGTTTCAAGGTTGCATGTCTCTCCTTTAAGTCATGGTGATACATATAAAACTTAGATTTTCAACATATCAATCTTAGAGTACATCCTGATAAGCAGGAAGGGACCCGTGGAGTTATAAAGGCATTCCTAGACCTCACCCTGCTTCTTCTGAATATTATTATAGTCCTTTGTCATTACTTACAAGTAATAGTAATCCTTGATACTGGGTAAAATTTCTGGTTTGTGAAAGTTTGATTTGATGTTCTGATACTTTATGCATTTATGAAAGCTGCATTGTTACCTAAAAATATATGTAATTTATGTCTTTCTACCTAGATTGTACTTGTTAAACAGCACTTTATCACTTTATTTTAGTCAGTTGGAATTTAACCTGAAAGGAATATAGTTATTAAAAATACTTATATTACCTATAATGCAGATATACATAGAATAAGAAATAATTTATAATTTACTTAGGTTTTTTCTAGAGAGATAAGCACTTTATTCCTAACTCTAAATTTTTATCATTAATCCATAAAATTATAAATAAAATCTTAACTAGGAACTATCCCATGTTTATGTTTTAATTACTTAATAATATTTGTCATAGTTCATTCATTATCAAGTAGAAATTGCAAACCTTCTTTCCTGATTCCCCTACTATTTTACCAACCAGAGGGTATTATGGCACTCACCCTAGCGAGGCTTAGAGTATTAAACAAATGAATATTTAAAATTAAAATATAGCTTGTCACAAAGAATGAGCACCTGATGCCATTTATGAGAAACAGGTGGGTGTTTATTCAAGCATGTTTGATGTACCAGCAGGAATTATTTCAGTTAAACACCAATGTCATTGCCATTAGAGAAGACTAAAACAAGAGCAAAAGACACACACACACACACGCGCGCGCGCGCAAGCATGCATGTGTGTGTGAATGTGAGCGCGTGCACACATGCACACAAGCGTTTAAAGCACCTGAACGAATCAGATTTGGAGGATGAATTCAATTTGTCTTGATTGCCTAAAGTATGAGAAAGTAGCCTCAGAAATAGATCAAGAGAGTTTGACCTTTGTTGTTACAGTGAAATGTGCAATTCCTGCAGATGTCATTATTCTTTGGCATTTTCTCTGGGTGAGTGGAAAATAATATCTTTTTAGAGGGATAGAGAATAAAAATGACTAGGAAAAATATATGTCTTTGCATTTAGTATATAGTATCTTGAACTAAGGAGTTAGAGCAGTTATTTTAGTGGAGAAGAATATACAAAATAAATATTTGAATTAATCACACATGTAACTGTTCCTAATAGGAGAGGGGAGGAGATAGAGAAAGAATGTAAATGACCTATTTAAATATATTTTTTTGAAAAAATACTCCAGGATATTATTATCAGTAAACATGTATATGTATTTTTACAACAATGATGGCAACTTAATGTATGCAAAATTAAGACATGTTTTAGTACCAAAATACCACTCAACAACATAGTGCATCAGCAACCATTCACCCTGAATGATGTAGATAATTAATCTAATTTTCCCTCTGCTTCATTTTGTGTTCTATTAGTTTTCTTATTCAAACTTTCAAGTCACAAATCTAATTTAAAACCTCTTAACTAGTCTAACACATAATGTGTTCTCTCTACGTTCAGTGTCTAGCATGAGCAGCAAAGCTGGAATACTAATTTACTTCAGAGTGTGCAAAACACTCAATAATCAAATAATAAAATCCTGGATCCAGCACTTCTTAATGACATGACCGAATGAGTCCAATGCCTTGAAATGTGAGCATAAGTTAAAAAATAGAATAAAAGCATGTAAATGAAGAGGGGGGAAATCATGCTAACCAAAAGAATATATTCAATATTATGGGTCTCCACTCAAAATGGTCCCTATTCAAGATAACAAGACTTTAAAATTAGCAAGACATGTTTTGATTAAAACTAGTGTTGCTATTTTAGTCTTGTCTATTCGCTATATTACACTCTCTCTTCTTTTCTCTGTCTATCATGCACACACACACACACACACAGTTACTATATTTATTTTACAGTTTATATTGGAAGTAATTTTCCACAGTCTCTTTGCAAAAATCTGTATTGTTTTTCTCACTGGGATAGAGGGGCTTTCTTTCTCTTTTCCCTACTTTCTATGTTTACATCCCCTTCGTTAAAATAAAGTTTATTTCTATATACTCTCTTGAATTCAAAGTCAGTAAAATACACACACACATTTCATAAAATGAAGAAACAGGATATGTCAGAAAAATTAACCATGTACTGAGTGATTAAACTATTTTGTGTAAGAATGTCATTTCTATTTTGTTTAAATGTAATGCAATTTACCAGACCATAAAGAACTCCTTAGATGAAATGGCTGTTTTCCAGGCAATGCTGCTCTGCTGCTGATTGCAATATATTCTGACATCTATGACAGTTTTATAATTCTTCTATTCTGTGCTCCGAAGTGTCCTTACTTTGCTGAAGGCTTTCTCCTGGGAAAAGGCACTAAAGTTTTGTGGACTGAAAGGACGATAAACAGTTTGATGCGAAAACGGTATCACCATGTGATGCAATCTTGTTGCTAATTTGTTTTATGTTAATATAGGAAAGTATTTCAAAAGACCTTTACATCAGGATTTAGAGGAGATTTTGTCACACATGTGAATATATTATGTGAGATATAGAGAAGGAAATCATGAAAAAGAAATAAGGACCATCTTGTTTTGATAGCTTCTTCTGTCCAATGCAAAAAATGTTAGAACAAGGTGTATTATGCAAACAGTTCAAAATATTACATATAAGACATTACAATGAATTTGAATACAATAATTTTAATGAAGATCATCTTAGGCTAAACAACAGAATGTAAGATTTGGACAACACTTTATCATAAATAGTGACCAAAGATTTTACTGCTTGTAAAATTCTGTTAAAGCTGGTTCAGTAAATAATATTTAAATAAAATTTTTAGGAACCTATGAAAGGTCTGTGATGAGTACTGTGTTTCCACTAAATAAAAGCGGAAATATAAAAAATAAGTTCTTATTTTGAATGTGTTATATTAAATTAACTGTAAGGAACATACCCATACACACCCATAAGGATGAAATGTATATCACAAGGACAGAATCACAAGAAAAGAGATTGCAATGCTGTCAAACAGGCAAAAGGAAAGGGTAAGTGCATGCATACTCATACTGAGAAAAGCTATGGAACATATTGGCATATGCAAATACACAAATATCCATATGACTTTCATATATAGACCAATGGAAAGGATTTCAGTTGAATCAGTGTTCAATTTGAAGACAGCCACAACAAATGAATTTTTAAACAATTTTTAAACAAATATTTAATAAGAATTTTATTCAGAGTAAAATTTAAGAACATGGACCATTAAATTGTTAACTGCTTCATTATAGAAGTATTAATAAAAAAGTTTAAAAATGAAGAGCAACCCCAATCAATTATTTGAATCAAGAATTAATTTTCACATAGAATAAATAGATTGCATGAAGCCCAGAGAAAAGAGAAATAGTAACATAATTATCCATTTGTTTAATGATCTATAGCTTTTTAAGTTTATATATACTATTGCACCTCAATTAGATGAAATATTTATATAAATAATTGTGTTTGTAGATTAGAGAAGCCTACTTTTACATGAAAATTGAAATGGAAAAAATAATTAATTTTACAACAAAGTTACAAATATGCAAATATTGTAATTGTAATTGATTGGATATTCCTGTTTCTCTGCATTTTTTAAGAAGGCTGAAAAACTAACACCAGCAGTTTTGTAGCACTGACTAATTTCAAGATCTAGAATTGGGCAACCTTTGCATAGGTATAAGCCATGAGTTGCGGTAAAAATCCTTATAGAGTTAAAATGTTCTAATTTGCTAAATTCATAATTGTGTTATTTATGTTATTTCTGGATCTGTCTAAATCATTTATTTTTCTTGGTTATGGATCATTCTTCTGCTTTTCACATATGCAGTAAATTTTTTATTAGATGCTAGACAGTATTAATGTTATTGTTTCAGATGTGTAGGTTTTCTTTTAATGACTATGAAGTTTGATCCCTGCAGTAAGTTACTTGGAAAAGAGATTTATCTTTTCTTATATGTGTTTTTGTTTTGTTAGAGGGGGTAGCCTTTTTCTCTAAGGCATGAGCTTTTTGGGGTCTCTATTGAGTGCTACAAGTGTTCAAACAAGGATTCTCTTTAACAACTTAACATTTGACTTATCAATCCCACTTCTAGGTAATACTCAATAAAAATAAAAATATATGTCCATGAAGAACTTACACATGCATTCTCATAAGAGCTTTATTCACATTATTCAAAATCCTGAAACAAAACAAATGTCCACCAACTAATTAATGGATAAATAAAATATAGTATAACCATACAGTTAAATATGAGCAAGAAAAAAATTATGAATAGTGATAAACGTAAGAACAGATAAATTTCAAAAAACATTATGTTGAATGAAAGAAGCACACAAATTATACATACTGGATTATATATTTACATATAATTCTAGATAAAGAAAAAAATTACAGAATAGAAAACACATTAGTGGGTGTCTAGGACTGAGATTTGGGAAATTGAGAAAGAACTGGAAGGATTATTTGGAGAATGGAAGTATTTTATATCTTTATTATGGCGGTATTATGTGGTAGCATACATTTGTCTAAGTTAAATAGATATTTAAGACAGGTGTGTATTGTTCTACGTGAACTCAACAAGGTGAGTTAAAAAAATATTTACATATCAGCACTTTTTGAACTTGAGTTAATTCACTTGGGAAGGCCAAATAGCATGCTAGAAGAGCCCAGCTGTATATGATGGGGTCGAGTCAATCCTCACATTTATAACAGCGGGTAAGTTAATCACTCTCTCCGAGTCTTAGCCTTAGACGTTTGTTTGACATTTCAGATTGACTCTGAACAACAATTCCATCTCTCACATTAGATATACAAAAAAATATTAGCCTTCTTCTCTCTTTGATATACATTCTGATTTTAGGGTATGGTTTAAGTGATAATGATCATCTAATGATGACATTGTGAATTAGTCAAAATGATTTTATGCATAAGTGCAGATCTATATTTAAAGTATGTTTTAAATACTCAATATTTTCATACGTCAAACTAAGACACAAAGACTGGCCAACCTTAGTATGGTTTGTTTGATGTTGACGTTTCCGGTAGAATAAGCTGTGGCCCACAGAGAGATCTGATTTCAGGGGTGCCATAGGTTAGTTATCGACTGAGATTTTAGTGGGCAAAACTAAACTAGTTTTTGGTTATTCATTCATGCTTATAAATTTGTAATCTGTCTATTAGAAATTAAATATCAGAGTGATTCCTAAAGAATTCTATTTTTCAAAACAAGAAAATAGGAAAAAAAACAGGCAAGCATTTAAGCAAAAAAATACACATGTGAGAGTATATGTTGGAAGCTCACAATGAAGTATTCATTATAATCTGCAGTTACTACAGTCTTTAACATTTGAACAAAGTTTAAGAAGTCATTTAAGTATTCCATATAAATTGCATAGATTTAGATTTTCATTTTCTTAGGCTATCCCATTTTCCAATAAAAATCATCACTGTGACCCATCTTGCATCATTAACTGACATCTAAATTTCATCTGCTGGTGCTATAATAAATAGCCTAGAGGAAGGCTATATGGGAGTGCATAGCACATTAAGTAAGCTTCTGAACACAGAGAACTAATAATTTTATACTTTCTTAGAGAACAAATTGTTTGAAAGAAATAAACAAGTTTAAGGGAGGTAATGAAAACTATCTGGAAAAGAAATATACTATTGAATACATTTCAACAACTTTATTATGCAGCATTCCTTTTTCTCTACCTATGATTCCCTAAATTATTTCCCAGCACACTCTCTACAAAGATGCAAAATAAAAGTACCAGAAATTCTAAATAAAATAAGCATACCTATTTTCTTATCAGTCTCTCACAAATGTGTAGAAGAGTATCGCAAATAAAAGTGCATCTTTCATCTTATATCTTTTTTTTTTAAGAGCCTTGCAAATAGCCACTGGAGTAAGAGCAGAATGAATATAACTGTATTTGAGATGTGAAAGAAGACTCTGCTATTTTTCTTACATGTGTATCAATCAACAAAGAAATACATTTTGGAAACACAGAAAGCGTTATTACTACTAAAGACAAAAATAAAATATCTCTACCATTAAACTACTAAAATTATATAATATATACTGGGGCATTCTGTGAGTTGTTCAATATGTGAAGCACTTCACATCCATTTAAATTCTTTTATGTTCATTAGCCCTATGCAATTGGCAATAATATTCCATTTAACAAGTGATTTGCATGAGGTCATCAAGGAGTAAGTGATGGAGTTATAAATAATATTCAGGCAACATACTGTCAGAGTTTGTACTCTTCAGCTTAGGAAGTATAAATTACCTTTAATAACTAAAAAAGAAGAGCCAAATGAAATGTACCATTAGAATAGAATCATCAAACCTGATTCGTGAAAAAAATAACACCTCTGAGTTTTTTAATATAAACATGTTTATAATGCACAATATAACATATATTGAATATAGAATTTAATAATGTAACATATAGAATATAGAATATAAGAATATAGGCATAAAATATAGGTCATAATTTAGCCACTTTTTATAACATATATTAATTTAAATATGAAAATCTAGAAATCTTAGCCACTATCACCACTCCTGTGTGTGTGTGTGTGTGTGTGCTTTTTGTTTGAAACCTTAGAATTGATTGGAATGTAATGCTGATTAGAGAATAGGAAGGAATTATATAGAATACTGATTGAAAAACTTGAAAATAATGTTCAAGAGAGCACTTCAAACTATTGTCATTTGACTATGCCCAATTGTCCTCTTGACATACTCCTGTGTGATCTGGCTTATGAATAATATATTAGCTTGTAAGTATTTAAAACAATCACATTATTCACTTACTTGCCATATTTCAAGCCAATCTGTCTTACACAGGGTAAAAATATGTTAGGAAAACACTGAAAGAAGTTCCAAAGTGGATTATTTAATTTTACTTAAAATAATAAAATTAGTTTAATTAATTTAGTTATGAATAGATTTGATAGTCACTATTTTAGGATTGTAAATAAAACAATACTTTTAATAAAAAAATATTTGCCTAAGATGCTCATTGGTTCATGTAATAGAAACTTTAAATACAAAATATTGAATAGGAATAGAAGAAAGTACTAGAGCAGAGGATTGCCCATATTAATATCCTTGAAATTAAATACATTTAATAACTAATTTCTGTTAATTTTCAGAAAATTTAGGAATCATACACATACATACTTACAGAACCAGTTAGTATTTGTTTACTTAGTATTTATTTGCATATTATTTATTATAAGAAATTGGCTTACACAGTTGAGCACGGGAGGTGGCTAAGTGAGTTCAAAGTGCACAGGGCAGGCGACCCAAAAGGGTTTATCAGAAACAGTCTGGAACCATATAGTCACAGAAAGAAGTTGCTGTCCACAGCAGAAATTCACTATCCAAAGAAAGTCTCACCCCTCCTATAGACTTGCAGATGATCCAGTCTGGTCTGTCAAAGATATTCTCCCTCCCAAATGATTAAATCAGATAATCCCAAAATAATCCCCTACTTGAAAGTTAACTGATTAGGAAATTTAGTTACATCAAAATTCCTGTCCTATTGTCATATAATGTAGCCTAGTCACAGAAGGAAATCTATCACATCTTGTCCACATTCCACTTGAGGGAAATATACATAGCATGTATACAAGAGAGTGAGAATCTTGAGAATCATGTCCACCAGAGAATGCAAAGATAGTGTGAGGTTAAAAACCCATCCATGTAATTATATTATTAGCCTAAAAGAGAAAAAAAAAAAACCACAGAAATAAAACACATAAAATTTGTTCCATCATTTTTAAGTATTTGATCATTTTTTTAAACAAAAGGAAACTTTCCTAACTTGACAGATGTTACTTAGAATATCAATATAAGTAAATCTGAACATAGATGACCAAGGTCCCCTTGTAGCTATTGCATGGTATGAATTATGAGTTGGATAATCTCATAAGCTTTCATAGCTTAAAAGAGAATGAGAAGCCAATAGAGCAATGATGTAATAACATGTATTTTCCAGAATCAAGACCTGCTTTTGCAATGTCTTGGGTCCAATGACTATGAGGCAAATGTAGCATTTGTCACCAGAGAAGGCAGTATTGTTTTTATTAACAAAAGTTTTTACAAGTTATACGAGACAGACTTTCACCATTAGTTTCCCTTTTTACTGAGTTTTTTACTGAGTTCTGAGTTTGCAGGGGAAGGGAGGGAACAAACATGATTGGAGATTGGGGACGGTATTGCCCAATAAAATCCCTCCTCTCATATGCTGGAAGTTATGTAGTCATTGGAAACCGGTTTCTACCTTCTGACTCCCTAACAATTTCTGCCTCTCCCACACTTCATTTGAAGCCTAGAAGGACACACCGGTTAGAAACACCATGTGTGATCTTTACCATATCATTTCTCTTCCATTACAAAAAAATGTTGTTTTTTCTTTCATATGTATCTGAATGAATTTTATAATGATGAAAACATGTATTAATAATCAAATCTCTCAAGCTAGCAATGATTCAAATGCTGAGTGTTTGATCTTGCCAGCTTTCCAGAATGTCTTTAAAAATGAACAGCACATTTTCAGATCATTATAGAAGAGATTTTAGGTTGATGGCATGATATTTTATCTTCAAATGGAGAAAATGCCCAAGAGTAAGCAATTTTCAAAATGTATAGCCCAACAAAGATAGGAACATATGAAAGAATTGTTACACTGAACTATGATGAATAGTTTCTAGCTTTTCTGATTAATGGACTGTTCAGAAAGATGTGCATCTGGGAGCACTGAGTTTAAAATTAAATGTGAGGAATTCCTGAGTTTTAATTTCATATCTTCAAACATATGACTCTGTAATTTATGCAAGCCGTGATGGATTTTTTTTAAGCAGCGTTTAAGATGAGCAGTGTCAATTTCACAGGAGAATAATAGTGAGTTTACTATGTGTTCATTACTTCATACAGGCAACTAAAGAGGGAAAATGAAGTCAACTACTTCTTTGGGATTCTATAAATACAGCATTTTAAAGTGTTCAATTTTGTTTTGTCCACTAAAGCGTTCTTCATATATAAGTAATATTTTAACCTAATACCACATTGCAAAATTCTTGCCCCAAATCTCAAAATTCTGCATAATTACTCTTCAACACTTATTAACTGGCTCTAATATTATTGGAATTTTACATTAAAAAATATACATACACCCTTAAGTCTATTCATCTTCTTTGTTTAACAAAAATTTTTTAAAAAGTCAATATTTTGTTGTGTTGTTAGAATTGATGTCTTGGAAAGCTTGAAACCTATTTAAAAAAATTAAATACTAAGAAAAGTATATGTAGAATTTTTTAAGAAACAGAAAGAGATTAAAACAATATAACAAATAGGTTTAGGAGGTAAAGACAGAATAACAGAATGAAAAGCAGTAACAGCAACAAAAAGAATCTATCATGAACATATAAATCCAAGACCATTTTTGTAAAGAACTAAGAGTTAACTTTTTGGCTAACTTTTAATTGAAAGACAAAAAAAGTTATTATTCAAATTGAAAAAAAAAGCACACCTCTGCAATATGAATGAAATTTCAAGTAATGAAGTAGGTATTGGGCTAAAAGTAATTTATGGAAAGTATTTAAAAATCTGAATAGACCCATAACCAAATAAGAAAATCATGTTGAGAAATCAGTCTTTCATTACAACTTAATAAACAAAGAAATAAATAATTGAATATGTATTTGCATTCATTTAAATGCTTAGATCATTTAATACAGTTTTATGGAAAATTCATTAAATTTCTTAAACACCAGAAATGATTGATATAATAATTTAAGAAAAAGAAAAGCCCCACTCATAATTTCATTAAAGAATTAAAAAGAAATAGTTTCTAGGGGAAATGGCTGCAGCTTTTTACACTCTGCAAATCCCAAGCTAAAATCAGACAGAGCAATAATGTGGCAAAGGCTGAATTCATCAACAATGTTTACACTGAAGTAGGGGACAAGTCACCCAAAGTAACACCCCAAAAGAGGATGGTGGGAATAAGTCAATAGCTACAAGGTAAGTGTGTTACCCATGTCTGAACAAAGAAGAGCAGAGGGAAGTAAAAGAGGGCCTGGGAACTGGGCTCCAAACTAGTGAGTAAGGAAGGAGTGTGCCTAATGCAGTAAAATCTGAGGATCAAGTTTGCAACAGGGACTAACAGAGCTGAAGCTCCTATAATCTCTTGAAACCGAGTTGCCATAACTTGGTTCCAAGGTAAGAACGCAGAGTAAAAAGATAGTGTTGGTTAGTAACACAATTGAGTACAACAGGGAAAACAGAAACAAAGGAAGAAAAGACCCAAAAGAATAGTGGAGGAAAAAAAATAGGACCAGGGAATCTAAAAAGCCATGCCACTATATGTTGACACATTCTTGTAAAAAAAATGACAGGTGAGACTATTCTGTGAAATCATAATAGCAAGCTATACTGAAGATGTTTCATTCTAAACACTCGAGAAAACGAATTCCACAAAACAAATGAACAATATAAAAGTATTGAGGTCAAATCCCATAAAATATTTTTATAACAAAAGGCAAAATAGAATTACTTTGCTACAGAATATGAAAACGTGCTAGAAAAAGATCTGCCCACAGAATAGTCTTAACGCTATTAGCTTCCATTGCAAATGAGTAGATGTTAATAAAATGATAAAAAAAAAGCATGAAATAACACAAGGAAAAGAATTAGAAAAAAGCTCATAAATGCGAGAATAGAATTCAGGAAATAATTAAATAAAAATATATCTATATTTAGAAAAATAATGAGCAAAGTTTAATTTTACTCTTTATTATTGCTGTATAAAATTTAATTTATAATTGCGTTTGTCTCACACATGGTCTGCTCATACATGGTGTATTTTCTGGCTAATTGATTGTTGAGAAATAAATAATGAAGCCAAGAACTGCTAAAATTTTATGGACTAGTTTAATATTTATTTTTCACTGTTGTAAGCATTTCTGATATTGACTAGTTTATTTTCATTGCTTCTCAGTGTTTTAAGTAGAAAAGAAGAACCAAATGTGGGCATATTAATTTTTGTGTAATTCAAACAATAAATCAGCAGCACAACATTTTTGCCAGATAATTCTTATTACCCTTTTCACCATGTGTATTGAAGTAGTATATCGAATTTTATAAATAAAACAGTCTTCATGAGTGGCTAAAATTCACTTGCATTCGTCTTTAAAGGGATGCAAGGGATATTTTGATTCAAATTTATGTTTAAAATTTACAATTTAATCTCAAATGTTGTGTCTTATTTGGGACAATTTGATCATGTAACTAATATCTTTTTTAAAAATATATTTTATTTATTTATTCATGAGAGGCATATATATAGAGAGAGGCAGAGACACAGGCAGAGGAAGAAGCAGGCTCCATGCAGGGAGCCCGACGCGGGACTGGATCCCGGGTCTCCAGGATCACACCCTGGGCTGAAGGTGGCGCTAAACCGCTGAGCCACGCGGGCTGCTCAACTAATATCTTTATAAAGATAAAAATACAAGAAGAATGGATTTTTAAAGAATTTTTTATTTAAATTCCAGTTAGTTAACATACAGTGTAATTTTACTTTCAGGTGTGCAATAGAGTGGACGAATGGATTTTTATAGGTCTTTGTAGTAATTTCTGAGTCATGGTATAATATAAATATAGAATTTTTAAAAAATGATTATTCCCATAGCAGCCACTTGAACTGATAGAAAAGTGTGCACAGACTTTGAATTTATAATTGATTATTACCAAAAAGATGATATTGAAATATAAATAGTAAAACTGAAATATTAAGAAACTCAGTTACTGCATTTCATTTCTAATTTGGACAATTGGTCAGGTAAGATTCTCCAAAAAAAATCTGAATAGAAATTATATTACCTCCCATGAGTATAAGCCACCTACTTCACCCTTATATTAGAGTAATTCCTCAGTAATAAATATCTGCTCAAGAAGGTCGAGTATAGACCTTCTGCTAAGTTTTTCTGTACAATTCAGGAAGTTGTAGCCTATTTGTGTCTGTTTTTTTTTTTGCCCAATTACATTTTTTCCCATCAATTATTTGTGCATATATTTGTACTGAAAAAAGGAAAGGAAACACTGTATGGAAAATGTGATTAGTTTTAACATTTTAAATTCATATGGATTGATTACATTTCCCCTCATAATAGGAGAAAACAACAGTGCAAATAGTCAGTACATATATTTTGTTTTAAGTCTGTTGCTTATGTGCAATATGTTTGCAGGAAAGGAGTATTTATTTACAAAACAGATAAGTTACTCTTTTCCTGGTATAGAAGTATGCTACTGATAACATCACTACAGATCCCTTCCAAACTAAACACATATACATTATAAAGTAAAACCATGTGATTGTGTTACTATCTGTGCCTCACAATGTTTAAAATGCAATGAGGTTAAAGTGGAAGACATTTTAGTTGTTAATAGCAGGGACTTTTTCTATTATATTCAGCCAAAAAAAAAAAATCCTTGGAAGATAAAGTATTTTTTTTAAATGTACATTTAGAAGCTAAAACATTATCCATTGTTGGCCATAACTCTATTATGCTAAATTAAAGGAAATAAATCATTTCTAGTCAAATACAAAGCATGAGCTATTGTTTGAAGTTGTGTAATGAGAAATGGCTACATAACTGGTATTTTGAGATTTGTTTTGTTGTGTTAACTATAGGTCCATTAAGACACTTGAAAAAGATAAGAAACCAGAAATATTTCTGATCCTTTCATATAGATTAAGATTTTAGTTCTCATTTTCAAAACCACAATAGAAACACTGAAAGTAGAGATCTTAGATCAGACATCTTGAATTATTTAAATACTGAAGCTTTTGCAAATGAGGATTGATAGAGACACTGTGTAGGGTTGTCTTTCATTCTAATAAAAGATAGAATGTTGGCTTCAATTCCATTAACTACTGAGGTAGATACTTTGATTAGACCTCTCATCCTTTTCTACCAGGAGAAAACTAAAAGTAATTTTCCCAGAATCTCTCATAACTGAATAGTTATGTCACTTAGAGGTATTTGCAGAGTTAGCAAGGGATAGTGGAAGTGGAGGTGGGCTGAGGGATGGGGTGACTGGGTGACGGACACTGAGAGGGGCACTTGATGGGATGAGCACTGGGTGTTATACTATATGTTGGCAAATCGAAATCCAATAAAAAAATACAAAAAAATAGAGGTATTTATACAATATTTAAATGGGAGAAATACAACATAATTGTTCATGGCAGCTAAAACACAAATCCCCAACATGAGCATTTGTGAGAACTCAATTCATTTACATGTGTTTTAGGTCACCGGTAGTTTGGTTAGTGGCCCCCGTGGGAACAATACCAATGACTCCTTAATTCCAGGTAACAAGTCCAATGATGAGATCTTGGAAATAAATGTCCAGTGCCACATCTCACTTCTAATCCAGCCCTTCACTGTGTTTCTATATAGTCACTGTATTTAATCTTCCATAGTTTAAAATACTGAGGGTTGTTTCTCCCTGTATTAAACCTCGACCAACATAACCACCAATTTTTAACACTGCACTTATGAAGTAGAAAGAACTCAACTTTACTTTCTTCAATTGGCACTTCTTTCACATTTATGTTGTGTGAACATATTCTGTGAACAGTACTAAAGGTTATAAATTATGATTTGATAATGTTTGAGGAGGTATTTGGTTTTGTTTTAGCAAAACGTACATTTACATAAGAGGAAATTTGTGATTTTTGTCTTTGAGCTTAAACCTGGTCTTATCTGAATTACTCAAGATTATCTTCGCACTAACCTGGTTTAGGAAAAGGTAAACATAACAACAATGAGGAGTCATTGCGTTAACTCTTTACTTTTGAAAGGAATTTTCCAAACCTTAATTTTTCCAAAAACTGGAATATCAAAAACCAGAGATAGAAGACATATATATATGGTCACCATTCAAGACTCTAGTAACTGGTTCTTAATATTTAAAGAGATGCCCAGTAATGGTTATGTCTCCTCAACATTTATATATTGAAATACAAATCCCCGAAGTGACAATATAGGAGGTGGAGCCTTTGGAAGGTGATCAGTCCCTGAGAGTAAAACCCTCGTGAGTGGAATTAGTGCCCTTAGGCAAGAAACCCTATGTGAAAACACAATAAAAAGAAGGTCACATAGGAGCCAGGAAGCAGGTTCTTACAGATACTGAATCAGTTGGCATCTCAATCTTAGACTTGCAGCCTCCAGGCCTGTGAGCAATAAATGGTCTTTACGATATTTTTCTTATAATAGCCTGAATAGGCTAGAACATTCTGGTATGGTTCTTCTGGACTTTGATACAAATTATCTAATGTTATATTAGTTTCAGGTATACCGCCGAATGATTTAGACAATTCTATACATTACCCAGTGCTCATCATGACAAGTGTAGTCACCCTCTGCCACTATACAGTGTCATTGCATTATTACTGATTATATTCCCTATGCTGGGAGGGAAAATAATGTAATTATAAATAACTAGATTTTTAAAAGAAACCGTTTAAGTAATTAATTATTTTAGAAACAATTATCACGTTCAAAATCAAATGTAAAAACTGCAGAGAAATAACTTAAAACACAAAGATCACTGATTACCAGTATGTCTTCTGGTAGACTGACTTTAAATGTTCTTTCTGAGAGTGGTTTGCATGGAACAGAATGAGCCCTTTAGTACATTGTTCTTGGATGTTTTTTAAAAACGCACTCAAAATTTTATTATTTAATTTGTTATAAATCTATTTTCAAATGCTATAAAATCTTAAAATGAATTTATATGTAGATACACATCATACACATGCACACATCTTATTCTCCTTGTGTATGTAAAAATGGTCTTAGAGGAGGAATGAGCTAGATACAATTGTAGAGAAACAATGAAAGCTTGGATAGAGATGCAAGAAAAGGAAAAGGAGAAAAAATAACATTAATTTTTAAGCAGTATTTTTTCATTTATACACAAATAAATAGGAGTTTCTACTTTTTTGCAAAAATGTTGATTTTTTAAAGCAATTTTTGACTTAGTATTAATAAATTCTTGGATATGCTTGTATAGCATGTCTTTATAATGAATAAATTAGCCACATTGTACACACAAAACTTGCCCTACCAAGACATACGTATTCATAACAATGTAACAAACAACTGAGCATCATCCTTCTCAGAAATTCTCCTGTGAGAATAACAAGCTGTGTGATGTATGCACATGAGAATCCTTTATATCTGTGGTTTATGGAAATCCTGCTGATCATATAACAGACGAACAGACTGAATGTGTCCAAGATCTAGCTTTGTCAGAATTAGATAAAACAGAAAAACACACAGCAATAATACAGAAAAAGACATATCCTAATATCAAAAATCATATTTTAATTATCATTCATTTTATTTTTTCATGAATTAAGCATATTTAGATGGCTTTTAAATTTTAAAAAATACATATTAGGGATGCATTTGTATAAAACCAAAAGTCAGTAAGTATATATGTGCATATACTGTATAACATAAATAAATGTGATATATTAATATATATGAGAATATGTATAATCATATTATGTGCATTTTTCTTTTCCCACAATATGTCATGGAGATTAATCCATCTCAGGATGTTTAGAGATCATTTATTTCCTTAAGTGCTGCAGAGTAGTCTATGATATGAATCTATCCACAAACCTTTACCCAGCCAGTCAGCTATTAAGTATTTTAGACTTTGTGGATAAAATAGTCTCTTTCACAACTACTTAACAACATCATTGTAACATGAAAACAGTCGTAAACAATAGATAAATGTATGTAAATATTACAATATGCAAAAACACGGGTGAAGCTGTATTCCAATAAAGTGTTATGTAGAAAAATAGGCAAGCCCTAGTTGTCCAAAATGACATATACCATTAGTTTTATTTTTTTATTTTTTTTATAAATTTATTTTTTATTGGTGTTCAATTTGGCAACATATAGAATAACACCCAGTGCTCATCACATCGAGTAACCCCCCCCCCCCACTCAGTGCCCGTCACCATTAGTTTTAAAAGTCACTCCTTGGGGCACCTGGGTGACTCAGTGGTTGAGCATCTGTCTTTGCTCAAGTCATGATCCCGGGGTCCTGGGATTGAATCCCAATTGGAGTCCCTGAGGGGAGCTTCTCCCTCTGCCTGTGTCTCTGCCTTTCTCTCTCCGTGTCTCATGAATAGATAAAAATTTTTAAAAAGTCACTCCTTGATAGTCAGTTTGGCTTTTAATAAATAATTTGCTATTTTAAGCCTGCAATAAATATTTTTATGTACACATCGTATTTTCACATAAACTTATATTCACACATATATTAAAATAATTTCATAGAAATTTCAATTCCCTTTTTATAGCGTTTAATCAATTTATATTCTAAGCAATAATGTACAAGAGGACATTTTTTATCCTTGCCAATCTGGTACATTAAAAATTGTATCTAATTGTATTTTTTAAATATATTTATCTTTTGATTAGAGGAATTGCACATAATTTCACTGATTGGTGTTATTATTTCTTTTTTTTTTTTGCCTTACACAGTATATGTATATCCTTCACTTACTTTTCCAAAGATAGCTCAGCATTATATTTTGGGGCGTTTTATCAAAAATGAGTTTAAATTACATTAGTTTATGAAAAAATATATTAAGGATCCTTTCTAATGGATGGCTGCACGGGGCCAGCAAATTCCCATGGTAAATAGAAGGATGGTGGTCAGACATACGTAATTACACTGTCACTATTGATTTTATGGGCTTGTGAGGCACCTGGAAATCAGTGATTTTTTGACAAAAACTAGCTGGTTTTGACAAATAATGGAAAAACCTACTGAATAGTCAGAATGACACTAGCTAGAATTCAACAGCTTATGTGATGGGACCGATGTACAACAAAATGAAGTACATTGTCTGAACTCATGGCTACTATGTGGTGCCCTTTCTCACTAAACTTAAATTATTGATTAAATTATCAATTGATAGATGTACAAATAATTCCTTTCACATGACACTATTACCCTTTTGTATATCCAAAACATGGGCTTTCCTTGTTTGGAGGCCTTAGTTTGTAAGAGACCAGTACGTCCACATGTGAACAATATTTCAATTAAACTTGAAGTTGTGACTGGCTCTGTTGAGTTTCTGTGCTTCTTTCTTTGTCACAATAATAAAGTTACAAGGCTAATGAATTAATTGTGGCCATTGATCCTGATGATAAACAGGACTAGCTTTAATGACAACTCTTTCTTTTTACCAATAAAGAAACTGACACTGCTCAAACTCAGCAAAAACTATTCTCCAGAAGTGATTTCATAGTTTAAGAAGTAATTTGCATCTTCCATGATAATTTAATCAGATTATATCTTAGTTTGGAGACTCAGAGACTGCAGTGACTTACCCAAGTTAGGCCTATGATGAATATAGTTTTCCTAATTCTCAGTCTAATAATTTCCACTGGATACTTGACTTTTCCTAGGATTCAATTAAAGTCACAGATCTTTAGACTGACAATGCTGACAATCAGCATTTTTTTTTAATTTTTAGAATAAAAGTTTTGTGTAATATAGTTGGTAATAATTGTGAGCAAAATTTCACTTTATTATTGCTTAGGACTATATATATATATATATATATATATATATATAAGTTGGACTAAGTGTTAAGATATATAAGTTAGACTAAGTGTTAAGATACTCTTTAACATAACTATTTAATAAAATATGACTCTGGAATCATTATTTCAAAAGCATAAATGATATTAAAAATGAATATTTGTGACATTTTACAGAGGTTCTGTATCATGTCAGATCCGCAAATGTTTACTTGACTAAAAATGTTTTTAGGACTACTATTTTGGGCAACTGTTAAAATTTTCCACTGAACTCCTTTTAAAATTATACCTATTAATAAAATAATTGGTTTTGTTATTGTACTTGAATAATATAATTTTGGAATATAAATAATACAGTTTAGGAATATAAATCACCTACTTTCCTTTTTCAGCATAAACCATTTACTATGAAACGGCATTTGTTTCATCTAGGGCAAAAAATAAATGAATGTTGGAAAAACAGTACACATACAGGTACATTTGCTGTGACAAATCATTTTCTATCAAACCTCTACATTTGACATTCATTAACTGGTAAGACATATGAATAATTGCATATTAATTATTTGGGTTGCACTGTACCTAAAATTAATAAAATTATTCAGATTTTATTTTATTTTGGTCTGACTAATATCCATCCCCCCCCCCGCCCCAAACCCAAGAAAATGAGAAAATGCAAAAACAAGAGTGATATTAACAGTTAAACTCCATTTTTGGTCTCTATTCTGAGTGCCAATATACATTTACCTACTGCCAATCCATTTTCTTTCAAAATTGTCAGTTCTAAAAAATTGTTTTAATGATTTAAACTTCTGAGGAAAAAAATAGCTTATTTTGAAGAGATTCTTTAAGTGAAAAAAGAATTAAAAGACAAAAAACAAATACAAAAAATATCTCCTTTTAATGACACTGACAGCAAAGATATAATGAAATTAACAAAGGTGAGCAAGATATCCTCAGTTCTGCTTTCTTTCCTCCAGTATATTTGATGAATTAGGTTGGGGGCTGAGAAGCTAAGAAGTTAATAGAAAATAGAAGCTAAATGGCTGAGAAGATTAGCAAAGCTTCCAACATTCTCAACAGAGTGGATATCACAAGTGGAGTTCAGGCTCACCAAGCAAGGGAGACCTTAGTAAATGACTGGGTTTGTACTTAGGGCCTCTAAGCTACAGTTTATGACAAACTAGGTAACAAAGATTAACGTGTAGGTTTAAATGAGTTCTCTTTCTGGATTGAGGTAATCTACCCCAAAAATACTATATATCAAAGTCAAAAGTGAATTATATGAGGAATAATAAAATATCATCTAGAATCTCAAATTACCTATACACATCTGATACACAATAATGGGAATTCAACAAAAAAATGGCTAGGCAAAGGAACACCTGAGTATCTGCTTTAGGTCCAGGGCATGATCCCATTGTCCCAGGATCAAGTCCCACATTGGGCTCCCTGCATGGAGCCTGCTTCTCCCTCTTCCTGTATCTCTGCCTCAATCTCTCTCTCTCTCTCTCTCTCTGAGATAAATAAATAAAATCTTTAAAAAAATTTGCTAGGCATAGAAGCAGGCAAGGACATATGATCAGAGCTTTGAATACTGCTAGACAGAGTAAGTTCTCCATGAACCATAATTCCCACAGTTTAACCACTGTAAATTCTAGAATGAAAGTGGAAATAACTACTATTGCAGTATATGAAAACACTGATCATTGAACAGCAATGAAATTAAGCACAGTTAGAGTGAAAAGGGGACATATTACCCAAACATAATGTATAGAATAGAATAGAAACTATGGTAGAATAAGTTCATGCATTATGATTTCACTTATATAAAATTCAAAAATAAGCTTGATAAATATATGTTGTTATAAGTCATGGTGGTTTCCTTGTATTTTATGGCTGTGAAGGATTTATGAGTGTATCTTATAGTACTGTTAATGTTTTTTTTTAATTCTTATTGTGATTAAATGGGTTTATTCTAGATGCGATAATTCATTGAGCTGCATACTTAAGATGGATGGTTTATATACTAAAAGTCAATAAAAATTTACAACAACGATTTTAGTATCATGTAAAACTTTCAAAGATTGAATGATTGATTTACACAGTGTGTGTGAGTGAGGTGAGGGCAGTCGGAGGGAATCTTCAAGAAGACTACCCACTGGGTATGGAGCTGAACTAGGGGCTTGATCCCATGACCCATTAGCTCATGACTGACCAAACCACCTTAGTCTCCCAGTACCATGTAAATATTTTATGGATGTGAAATGGCAGTGGCATTTAAAAAAAAAAAACAACAACACTAAATAACATTTATTTCCTTAATCTTCAATTTCTACAATAATTAATGTAGCTAAAATTGGTAAACTTATTAGTATAGCATATCTATTATCCACTTGTATACATGATGTATTTGTGAGAAATCCTGATATAGAAGCAGCAATAATTATAATAGCAAGCATATTAGAGAAAGGAGAATATAATAAACCTCCTTGCTAAGTACAATAAACCTTGGAAATAATGTAAGAGACAACCACAGAAAATTTCTGAAAGGTGGTTTGGGGTCCCCAGGACTAGAGAAACAATACAGTGCAGGGTGTCTTAACTCCCCTGACCCAAAAAAGAAGGCACTGGATCCCAGTGTTTCTACTATCAACCTATCAACAGAAGGTAGCTCAGGTAGGCTCATTCTTCCCCTAGATCAAACTGGGAGACCCCCAGCAACATTAGAGGCCCAGTAGCTCAAGCAAGGAAGATCAACTGGAAGGCATGTTAGCAATAAGCAGCCTGCAAAAATACCATACTTCCTCATTGGATTCAATGTTCTCTTTTTCTTAACACCCTTCTTCCCATGGCAGATTGATCTAGAGCAGTGGGTGGAAACACCAAGGATTCTTCAATAACAAATGACTCATAAACACTAAGACAGCCTGTGAGCAACAGCAAGAGGACCTACAACACAACATTCAGACCTGCCAAAGAAGCCTCTTCATGTCTAGGAGTGTGAGATGTCCTTTCTTCACCAGGAGACACAAGGATGAGTGGGCAGCATCAGTAAAGAGAACTTGGCATATTAAGTGGCCTTTGGTCCCAGAAGTTCTTAGTCTTTATGGACCTGAGACACCCACTCCCACTGGGAAACATGAGAATGGCCAGGCAACATTGATTCGAGAGAACCCAGCACAAAAAAGGATGCAGCCAAGGAAGAGGAGACACTACCTCCCCCCCCCACCCCCAAAGACACCTATTTGCTTGGGGGAACCTAAAGAGTGGATTCCTCCAAAAGTACCAGGCCAGTAAAGCCTCTTCATTACCATAAACCTAAGATTCTCCTTCTCCGCCAAGAGAAACTCAGTGGCCCAGCCTGAAGAAACCCATTTCATCTCTCAAACAGCACTTAAAGGGACCAAAGGGAGTCTCATCAGCAACAGATAAAACCAAACCAACCAAAATAACACTGTAAAGGCTCTGAAAATTAAACTGTCAGAACTACAGGCCACAATAGTAAGCCAAAATGTGCACACTAAACCCAAACAGTGTGATTGCTTGCCAAAATAAAATATTTAAATAAGACTCAGAGTCTCCTAATAAATAGACAAAATGTACCAGTACGATAAAAAAAATCCCTCATCATACCAAGAACCAAAAAAAAAAATTAAAATATGAGTGAAAAGAGACAATGAATTGATACAAACTAAATAAATTATCTAAACATTAGAATTATCCTACAAGAGTTTTAAAGCAAAATCATAAAACTGCTTCAAATATCAGTTGCAAATTCTATTGCAACAAATGAGAAAAAAAGGAAATCTGAGCAAAGAAATTGAAGTTATAAAAATAGAGAACTGAAAACCGTAATAATAGAAAAAAATGTCACATTGAATGCACTCAATAGCATAATGAACATAATGGAGGAAAGAATTGGTGAATTTGAGACCAATAGAATTTATCCAAACTAAACTACAAAGAGAAAATAGACTTTTACACAGATAGACTGAAAAAGAATGACAGGATCTCAGGAGCCTTTGGGCAAAAATAAAAAGTCCAACATTGTATCATTTTCATCTCAGGAGAGAAAGAAGGTAGAATTGAAAGAGTATTAGAATAATGGCTGAAAATTTCTCAAATTTTGCAAAAGATATAATCCTACATATCCAAGTAGCAGAATGAACCCCAAATAGGATAAATATGACACATCGTAATTAAACATTTTTTAAATGAAAGAGATAAAAATTCCCTGAAAGTAGCCATAGAAAGATGACACATTACCTAGAAGGGGAATACCAATTTAAACAACAGAAGGTTTCTCATCTGAAACCATAGTGACAAGAAAGAAGTAGAGCAACATTTTTCACAGGCCGAAAGAACATTTTTGTCAATAGTGAATGCTATGTTTGGAAAATGATCTTTCAAGAATAAAAGGGAAATGAAGACATTCTCGGACAAAGGAAAACTAAAAACATTGGTCATTAACAGATCTACCTTTAAAGATTGGAAGATGGTTCCATTAAAGAAGGAAATTCTTTAAACAAAAATAGTATGATAAAAGAGAATAATTGTGGAGTGTTGAAAATAAAAAGAACAGAAAGACCTGCAATATAGGTACAGGTAATAGATTATTTTATTCACATTTAGTTGAATAAAAGATAACTATTTAATCCTTAGGAAAATAATATGTAACAGTGGTGATGGTCTTAAATTAGTACTAATTACGAGAATTACGAAGATGTTGGTAGACTATGGTTAAGTCATGTATATTTTTAGAAAAACCACTACAAAAATATATATAGACACAATAAAAAACATGACAAATAAGTCAAGATGGAGTAAAAACAAGTTTGAGTAACCTGCCAGAAGGAAGAAAAGAGAACCAGAAAAAAAGAGAACTAGAGGAAACAGAACCAGAACAACAATCAAAATGGCAGATTTAATAGGATCAAAACACTATAATGAAGTCTCATGTATTCTAACTTTAGATTAGACTTCTTCCGTTTTTCCCTTTCTTTCCTTCTCCTCCCCCTTCTTTTGTGTCTCTGCCTTTCCCTCCTCCCTCTTCTTCCCCTTCCTTTACTGTTCTTGTTTTTGATTCTGCTTCTGCATCTCCTTCTTTAGATTTATAACCCCAATTTGAAATTTGGATCTGTGGAGGTCCCTTACCAGAGATTTCAAAGTAAAATTATTTCATGAATTAACCGATACACATAAATAGAAATATCAAACTGTTTTCTCAACATGTGAACGTATTTCAGCGACTTTCCAGCACCCTTGTAAGGCTATATTATGGATTTTAAAATGTAAGCTATTCCAAGTTGTCAAATATACGATGTCTATATAATGGCACCTGTATAAAAAATAAATAAGAATTAAATATGAACTTCAAAGTAAATTAAAAAGTAAGTGCTCTGAATTGAGGCTTCTCTTTACAAAAGCAACTCTAGATGTTTCCTTTCACTGTAAGTAGCTACAGGAATTTTATAAATTTATTGAGAGTTATTAATTCCTTGAAATAAGGTCAGAAAGATAATTAATACTTATTATACCATTCAGTTATTTATCCATTAATTCAATAATTTATTAGGTTCCATTATGTTCCAGGTATTTCTTAAAGGTAGATGTTATAATAGGGGCCAATAGTCAAAACTATCCTGACTCATGAACTTATATTTCAGTAAACATACTTTGTATATATCTGATTTTAATAACTTACTCTAAAGCTTTCAGACGGTGTAAGACTTTAATAATACAAGTTTAAATATAACTATATTCCTTCTTTATCTATGTGACCAAGATTGTCTTCATAATTTCTTCTTATCTCATTAGGAGAGTGCTATGCCAGTTTTATCCACTCATTCTCTTATTAACTCATTTATTTAACAGCATTCATTATATGCAGGATATTCTATGCTTGGCACTTGAATAATAAGGCATGACTATGTCTCAGGAAATTCACAGTCTAGTAAAACACAGCCAAAATGTTAAATAAATATATGCAGAACTTGATCATCCCTGAAGGCACTACTTTCTCCCCATTTATGTCAGATTCCAATACCTATATGCTTTAAAAAGTAGGAAGCAGGGGGTGCCAGGGTGACTCAGTTGTTTAAGCATCTGACTCTTGATTTTGGTTCAGGTCATGATCTCAGGGTTGTGAGATGATAGAAGCCCCGTTTTCCCCCTTCCCTGTTGGGCTTCAGGCTCAGTGTGGAGTCTGAGATTCTCTCTCTCCCTCTGCCTCTGCCCCTCCCTCCACTTGCTCATTCCCTCTCTCTCTCAAAATAGGTAACTAAACTCTTCAAAAATAAAATAAAAAGTAAGAAGCAGGAAATTCTGGGGTGGAAAGTCAGGTTTCACTTCAAGTTTTACCAGGAAATAGAGTTTGTCTCTTTTATATCCTCAATGCCTTGCCTGGGACAGTGCCTGGTACACAGTCACTGCTCAGAAAATAATGCTTGATTGATTAAATAATGATTTAAATAACTTTTTTTAAAGCAAACTGGGCAACAAAAAGGTGTTTGGGAGTAATGTCTAGTCAAGAGGACAGAACTAAACCCACTAGGTTGAGATGAACAAGAACATAGATTAACAGACCATTGTTATCATCTTAGAAGAAGCATGTTACCTGCAATAGTACTACAGGCATAGGGATTTATAGATACATGATTTTATTGATGTGTCACACACATATGTTTATAGAATATATTAGGAGACCAAAAGACCTGGAATATTTATTTTATGTGTAATTTTGCTTTATGAAGGTATATATTATTTTTTTAAAAAATTAAAAGTGACAACAGAGGCCTCATTTAATCACATACGCATTCTTAATCTATAGTCACATAACTTTTGTATTAGGAGCTATGTTAGAGAGAGACTCTTAGTTCTGTGACCTTTCCTTATAGCAGTGTCCAGTTAAAGGGAGAGTAATGAATGAAAATAATAAAGCAGAAAATTGTACAATAATATTTACTCAATCTTAGATTTCTGGTTTTGAATTCATCAATAACATCCCACTTTTTACATACGACTTAAACCTTTCAAATACATAAATACATGGCTAAACCACCTAAATTTCTCTAGCCTGAAATATTACTTATCTTTTACCAATGTTTTTCTATTTTACATACTCAGTTTGTCCATGCCTGTTTAAAAGTCCTAAGAAATGTATAAAAATCTCATGTGATGTAGCATCTTGGTTTTTTTATTCAGATCTGCACAATAGAGAATTCCCTATTCCATTGTCTCTTCCACACAAGCATAGTGAAATTCTGTTGGTTGGTTTGACCTCCAAATGCAGTTGCAATGTTAAATAAAAAAGGTATTTTGACTGGATACACAGTAGTGATAGAGAAAGAGAAGAGAAGAGTATCATAGAGACTGGCAAATTAGTCAATATGGCTGGTGTATTTTATGTGAAGTGTCTTTTGAGGCAATAAAGTTCCAGCTTGTAAACTTGCAAGGGTATGTATGGCAACTGAAGACTTTGTATCTCTTCTATCCACAGGAGAATTCAATCAACCTTTTGAATCACCTTCTCCTTGATGAAAGTAAAATATTTTCAAGTTTTCCTATAATGAATTCTTGGAAATATCTCTCATACAGTGACTAATAAAAAAATACTTCTAAGGTAAAATTTGCAAATATACACCTCAGTTTGCCTTCAATTATATTTCTCTGTATCAAATAATTCTTTTAAAAAGGTCATTGTTAAGGTAAGTATATTAAAAATGTCTCATAGATTAGAGACTGAAGAAGCTAGCTCCCAGAAATCTAACTATAATAGAATGCCTCTGAAAGTTTTACTTTTCTGAAAATTACAATAATTGGCAAGTTTCCTCCCCATCTCAGAACAGTGAAAAGATCCACTTGGGTTTTTCTAGGCTTTTCTATTTTTTTTTTAAGTAGGAATTCCTCTCACAGGATTTCTATCTCAATTTCTCTTCTTACAATCTGACAAGGCCGAATTGATGGCTGAATAACTCAATTAAAACTTTTTTTTTGCAGTTTCTCTCCCATTGCCTGAATATTATATAAATGATTCCTATTAAATGTATGAGCAAAGTGAAATGACTTTGCAGGAGATGAACCTTTGATAGCTAGGGATTAACTTTTCTGTGTTTGCACATGGAGGTCCCTTTTCATTCTTTATAAGTGGGTTCTAATGATACAGAAACTCCATTTATCATGGTACATTAATTAGATGTGCTATACTCCCTAAGATAAAATGCATAATAAAAATGTAAAGCCAGATGAAACAACCTTTCCTCTTAAGAATGTCAGGGACCAGGTTATTCAAACACAGATTGCAGATTTTTCTATCTTTTTTTTTTTTTAAGTTTAATAAGCTATTGTTACCTTTAACCCAGAGCAATACTTCTCTTCTACTCATCAGGTTTATCCTACTCACTTAATTTTTCAGATTCTTCAGTTATTTACCAGTCGGTTCATTAAGTAGTATGTAAGTATGCTGAGTTTTGGGGAGTTGTCACCTCTTTTCTCTTTCTGTCCATCTTGTCTAAAAACAAAGAGAATAAGTTGACCCCATTTGAAAGCCATGCACCCAACCATTTTTATAATTTCACTGATTCAACCAATTTATTCCACTTTCTCCCTGATAACTCTTTTAGATTCAGAGTCTCTCTGTCTTTCCTCTACAATGATCTGATTCAGACAGAAAAGCAATAATAATAGATGTCAGGGTTTCATATATTTCTTATCCTTTCACCTACCTGCTTTATTTCATTTATTTATGAGGCGAAAAGAGTCCTGTGTGGGAACTCAGGACACCATGCTTTTAAGTATAGTTTTATGGGACCTACACTTATACAATGAACATATTAGAGAATCTCAAAATATCTAACAACCTTTGACATAGTATTATTTTATTATATAAATGAATTTATTTCTTACCGAAATATCACTGATTCATGTTTAATAATTAATAGACTTCCAGTTTAACACCTAAAGAGTTTGGAAATCACCTCTCTTGTTATCACAAGAAGAATAAAACTCAACAAGCAGAAAATCAACTTTTCTCGGGTCCTTCAGTGAACAGAGGATACAAGGCCAACTGTTGCCCTTAAACTGAAGAGACATGTGCTACAGAGAATCATAACTTCCACGAACAGAAGTCTGCAGGTAAAACCAGCATCAATAGGAACACTTGAAGCTCTAACTAACTGACCAATTCCTCGAAATTCCATGTAGGCTACCTTGAGAGGGGGCACTTGAAGGGATGAGCACTGGGTGTTATTCTACCTGTTGGCAAATTGAACACCAATAAAAAAATAAATTTATTAAAAAAAAAAAAACTCTAAGGGGACCAATCTTAGGGAGCGCTCACATTTCCTTGAATTTTACCTCCAGGGGCCCCAGCAGTTTTTTACTGTAAAAATCAAAGAGATACCCTGTCATGCTTCCAGCAGGGAAAGGAAAAGAGTAACAATTTTGAAATGTGCCAGAGCTAGCAGTTCTTTACAAAGCCTGCCTGAGACTATTTAACCAGTGCCCAACTGACTGGGATTTTACCAAAGGATCACCAACATGAGTAAAGGGAAATGCCCAAATGAAGCCTCCTTTATCCTTTGTCATGGAAGAAGGAAAATACAAGTTCACTAGACGACTGAAATCTAATTATAGGACTACAGAATACTTCTCTCCCCCAATAACTTTCCAGGACATTAACAAGCCTCTTGAATAACAGCAGGAGATTAAGCCAGAAGAGCTATAAGACTCAGGGTTTTCAGACAGGGGACTATAGGGAATTTTAGTCTCTGACAGCACAGCTCCAGGAAACAGTAAATACCACCTAATTCCTAGCCAGATAAACACAAAACTTCACACTAAAATCCTATCTAATCAGTTTCCTTTACCTAATAGGACATGGCCGGTCTCCAACAAAATTTATAAGGCATGCTAAAAAGCAAAAAAACACAGACAAAAGAGACAAATCGAGCCCTAGAATCAGACTCAGATATGGCAGAGAGTTTTGGAATTATCACACCAGAAATTTCAAACAATTATGGTTAATATGCTAAGGGCTTGAATGCAAAAAGTAGACACCATGCAAGAACAGATGGATAATATAAGCAGAGAGATGGAGTCTCTAACATAAAAATCAAAATAAGGTTCTAGAAATGAAAAACACTGTAATTGAAATGAAGAATGTCTTTGATTATTTTTATAAACAGACTAAACATGGCAAAGAATCAGTGAATCTGAAGTTGTGTCAATAGAAATTTCAAAAACTGAAATTTAAAAAAACAATGGGTAGCATAGAATCTAAGAACTGTGGGATAATTAGAAAATGTGTAAACATGAAATGGAAATACCAGAAGGGATAGAAACAGAAGAGTGTTTGAAGTTATAATAGCTGAGAATTTTCCAAAATCAATTACAGACAGTAACCACTGATCTAGTAAACTCAGGGAATACCAAGCAGGATTAAAAAAAAAAAATCTCTATCTAGGCATACCATATTCAAAGGGCACAAAATAAAAGACAATGAGAAAATCTTGAAAGAAGCTGGAGGAAATAAATATCTTACCTACTAAGAAACAAGATAAGAATTACATCAAATGTCACTTTATTCACCAGGCAATCAGGAAGATAATGGACTGAAATATTTAAAGAGTTGAAAGGAAAACAAAACCTACAATTCTGTATCAAGTAAAATTATCCTTCATAAATGAAAATATAAACACTCCTTCAGACAAAATTGAGGGAAAATTTTACCACTTAATCTGCCTTGCAAGGAATGTTAAAAAGATTTTCAGAGTAGGGAAACCTATAATATACATAAAGATAGAATAAGCATTGGAGAAGGAATACATGAAATTAAAATAAAATATTTTTTTCTTATTCTTAATTGATCTAAAGGATAACAGAATGTTTGAAATTTTAAAAGGACAATATATTTGTTGGTTATAGCATTTGAATGAGTGACAGTTTCAAAAGAAATATAATTGATAAGAGATAAGATAAAATGCAATCACAAAGTTAAATAAAACAGAGAAGACAAAAAGTGAAAGATGACAAAAAAATAGAAAATATTTACAAATATGGTTGATATCAGCTAACTATATCAATAATCACTTTAAAGTGTTTATCTAAAAACGTCTACTAAAAGACAAATGTTCCACATTATAAAATATTGTCTACAAGAAATCACTTGGAATATTTAGATACATATTTAAAGTAAAGGGATAGAGAAAGATACACTATGCTTAAATTAATTAAAAGAAAATTGCAGTAGTTAAATAGTTTCAGATAAAGTTGACAAGAAAGAAAATTATCTTCTTCCCCTTTTCTTTCTTCTCCTCCTCCTTCATTGATTTAACTTATATCGTAAATGTAAGTAATAACAAAAGAATATTTTTATGTTCACACTCAAATTTGAAATGTGCAACTGCAGAGGTTCTTTACTACAGGTTTCAAACTAAGTATATTATTTCATGAGTTAATCTTTGCAAATAAGTATATAGTTCTATCGGTCTGTTTTCTAAACATTTGAAATATTTGAATTATTTTAAAATATAAGCTGTTTGGTAAATGGAAAATTCACCATGGGATAAAGAAGGGCATCACACATCACATGATGATATAAAAGATGTAACAATCTGTAATGTATATGCACATAACACAACATCAAAATACCTGAAGCAAAAATGATAGAACTACAGGAAAAGTAAACAAGTCTACTCCTATATTTGGATACTTCAACAACTCTAACAATCATTGACAGAACCAGCAGGCAGAAAATCAGTTAGGATATAGTTGAACTGAGCAGACTCATAAACTAAATGGATCTAATCGACATTTAAAAACACTTCATTCAATACACATTCCTTCTCAAATTCACATTGAACATTTACCAAGATGGAGAACGTTATGGACTACAAAATCCATCTGATATATTGCAAAGAATAGATCTGATGCAAAGTATGCACTTAGACCACATGGAATTAAAGAGAAGTTGATAGAAAGATAATTGGAAAACCCCAAAGTATTTTGAGATTAATATCACACTTCTAAATGACACATGGATCAAAAAAAAAGGTTTTATTTATTTATTTGAGAGAGAGACACACACACATTTGTGCGTGTACATAGATGCATGAGTGGGGGTTGGGAGTGGGGGGTGAGAGGGAGGGAGAGGCAGAGGCAGTGAGGGAGGGAGGGAGGGAGAGAGAGAGAGGGAGAGAGAGAGAGAGGGAGAGAGAGAGAATTGGACTCCCCACTGAGCAGGAAACCTGACTTGGGATGCAATTCCAGGACTCTGAGATCATGACTTGAGCAGAAGGCAGATGCTTAACTGACTGAGCCGCTCAAACTCCCAGAAAAGAAGTCGTAAAAGGAACTTTAAAATATTTTGAACTACGTTAATATGAAAATACAAATTGTCAAAATGTGTGAGATGCAGGAAAAGTAGTGCTGAGAGGGAAACTTACAGAATTGAATGCATATATTTGAAAGAAGAAATATCTAAAACCAATGATTTAGGTTTCCACATTATAAAATAAGAAAAATAAGCATGAATTAAATCCAAAGTTAGCAGAAGAAAATAAATAATAAAAATCTAGATGGAAATCAGTGAAATTGAGAACATAAAAATAAGAAAAAAACTGGTTATGAATTTGTCAAATTAGCACTTGTTAAGTGGAACACAGGGTGCTGGATGATGAGTTGTGGTTCAACAACAAACACAAGAGAAACTGAAATACAGAAATTTATTACCCACAGGTCCCAAAGAAAGTACTTGGCATACCTCAAGGTTCCACAGAAAAAGGTCAAGGCAGAGTATAGACAGAAAAGAAACAGACACAACCTTTATTAGGGTTTGTGGGTGAAGTGTTTTGGGATCAGGGTTAAGGCTGAATTGGAAAATTCAAACCCAAAAAGCAAGATTATACTAACCTCACAGGGATCTTAGCTAATGGGTACATAAGAGAAAGGTGTTGGGAGGCAGGGGAGACTTTGATCACAAAAGCAGTTTGGAAAATCATATCAAGAACTCTTATTTGCTTGCGACCCTGTGGGCTGCTTTCTAGGGCATGCACCTGCATGAGGGACTATGTCATGTTAAGGACAATACAGGGCATTTGGCCAAAGATAAATGGATACCACAGCAGCAATATCGTGGAATAGTTTAAGTAAACACTTAACATGATCTTTTATAAATATCAATAAATTTGATAAACCCCTAACCAGATAAACCAAGCAAAAAAAGCAGAAGACACAATTTATTAATATCAGAAATGGAAAAAAAAAGCCTATCACTACTGATCCTATGGGCATTAAGTAGATAATAAGAAAATCCTATAATTAACTCTATAGTCACAAATTTAAAAACTTAGATGAAATTAACCAATTCATTGAAAACAATTTACCAAAACTCAGTCAAGGACAAACAGATAAATTGAATAGTCCTGTGTCTATTGGAGAAATGGAAATGATAAATGATAATTTTCTAAATCAGAAAGCACTCAGCCCAAATGGTTTCACAGGTCAATTCTACTGTATATTAAGGAATAAATGATATCGATTTTCTATAATCTAGTCCAGAAGATAAAAGGTGAAGAAACACTTTCTGACTTATTTTATAACGTCAGGATTACTCTAATACCTAAACTGGACATTACAAGAAAGGAAAACTACACACCGATATCTCATCAACATAAATGTAAAAATCCTTAATGAAATATGAGCAAATCAAATCTAACAAAAATAATTACACACACAGCAGTAGAAATGAGATTTCTCCAGATATGTAAGGCTGGCTCAACATTTAAAAATCTATTAAGCATATGATCACATCAATAAATGCAGAAAAAGCATTTTACAATAACTAACACCCATTTATAATAAAATAAAAATCTCAGCAAACTAGAGATAGAAGTGAATTTCTTCAACTTTATTAATAACATCTAACAAAAAAATCTACTAGTTAACATTGTAGTTAACAGTGAGAATCTAGATATTTTGCTACAAAGGTGAGGAAAAAGGCAAAACGGCAAGAATGCCCCCGTCACCATTTCGAAACTCAACATTTGGACATTGTACTGTACTGGATTCTTCTGGCCTATAAAATAAGACAAAAATTAGGAAATGTATACAGATTAGGAAGGAAAAATAAATCTCTATGCTCACAGATGGCATAATTGTCAATATACTAAATACCAAAGATTTGACCAAAACATCTCTTTAATTAAAAGCCATTATAGCACGGTTGTAAGATAAAGGTTAATTGTTTTCCTATATATAAGCAATGAAGAATTGGATTTGAAAGTAAAAGTATAACAGCTTTTTAATTAACACCACCAAAATTGAAATTATTGGGTATAAATCTAATAAAATATCTTCAAGATATATTAGTAAAGGTGCAGAACTGATGCAAGTAATCTTATTGCTAAGATCTTCAGTTCTTCCAAAACTCAATCTGTAGACAATTCTTCCCAACTTGACCTATAAATTTAAAGCAAAATCCCAGTCAAGATCTCAGAAACTTTTACTTTGTGTTTATAAACAAGTGAATTCTAAAGTTTCGGTGGAAAAGCAAAAGTCCCAGAATACCAAACATGATATTGAAGTAAAAGAATGAAGTTGCGGGACTGACACCATGCAACTTCAAGACTTAGGATAAAACTACAGCAATTAAGAAAGTGTATTATTGGTGACACATTAGACAACTAGATCAAGAGAATATATTTATGTCCAGAAATAAGCATACACAAAGATAGTCAACTGACCTTTGACAAAGTATCAATGGCATCCCAATTGAGAAAGGATAATATTTTCAACAAATAGCACTAGAACAACTGGGCATCCACATCCAAAAAAAAAAGAATCCAGACACAAATTTTACACTTTCAAAAAATTAACTCAAAATGGAACATAGATGTAAGGGTAAATGTAAACCTATAAAACATCTGTAATAGAACAATAGAAAAACCTAAGTTTCCTTGGATTTAACAGTGTGGCTTCAGACAATATTGCTGTGTGCAGACACTGTTATGAGAATGGAAAGACCAGCCACAGAATGGGAGAAAATATTTTCAATGCATATAACTCAGAAAACACTTGTATCTAAAATGCACATGATTGAACACCAATAAAAAATAAATTTATTATAAAAAAATAAATAAAAGTAAATAAAATAAAATACACATGAGCACTTGGAACTCAATAATAAGAAAACAAATAAATCAATTAAAACATGGGAAAAATAATTTCTAATTTTTTATTTGAATATCGTTGACACACAATGTTCCATTAGTTTCAGGTGTACAACATAGTGATTTAACATCTCTATACATAATGCTGTGTTCACAAGTGTAGCTACCATCTCTCACCATATATCACAATTACAATGTCTTATTCCCATGACTTCTTCACTCCAAACTGAAAGCTTGTATCTCCCACTTCCCTTCACCCATTTTGCCAATACCCCACTCCTGTCTGGCAACCATCTTAATAGGCACCTCACTAAAGAAGATATGTAGAGAGCAAATACACCTATGTTAAAATTCTCAATATCAATATTATACGTAACTAGGAAATTGCCAGTGAAACTAAGATATCACTACACTAAAATATCAAACAGTGGCAACACCAAATGCTGATGGGGAAAGGAAGCAATGAGAAATCTCACTGTTGTTTATTTTCTGGGGATGCAAATTATAAAGCCACTTTAGTTTGGCAATTTCTTAAAACAAAAAACAAAAAAACATAGCTGTGCCATACAACCCAGCAATTACGCTCCTAGATATTTACCAAAATGAATTGAAAACATATGTCCACACGAAAAGCTGCACACTGATATTCATGGCAGCTTTATTCATAATTACCAAGAATTGGAAGCAAACAAATCAAGGCACATCCACACTACTCAGTGATAAAAGAGATGAGGCCTCAAGTCATATAAAGACATGGAGGAAACTTACATATTGATAGATGAAAGAAGTCTGATCAAAAAGGCTGCATCCTGTGTGATTCCAACCACGTGATATTCACAAAAAGGCAAAAAAAAAAAAAAAAGCAAAAAAGATCAGTGTTTGCCAGGAGTTATTCGTTGAGGGGCAGGTAGTGATGAATAGGTGGAGGATGAGGGATTGTTAGGGTGGTGAGTCAACTGCATATGCTACTGTAATGGTAGATACATGACATTATGCTTTTGGTAAAACCCATAAAACCCGTAAACATAAAGAATAAACCCTAATGTAAATTGTAGGCTTTAGGTTTTAGACATCAATATTGTTTTATCAGTTGTAACAAATGCACCACTACAATACAAAATGTTAATAATAGAGGAAATTGAAGATGGAGGGAAAGAATGTAAGTGGAAAGTTCTGTACTTTCTGCTCAATTTTACCATAAACCTAATGCTGCTCTAAACATATCTATTAATTTTTTGAAAAGTGGTAGATTGACCTTGAAAGATTTATTGAATGCCTGATATAATCATAAATTTAGTCATTATAATTCATAAATTGTATCACAATTAATAAATAACCAGGCAGTGCTTTGAGTTAATAAAATGATTTTATTATCTAAGTTTTTCTTCTGAACAAATATCTTTAAAAAACATGGAATATATTTTTATCTCCATTTCACAGATGAGGAAAATGATGCCAGAATAATGATCGAGAGCAAGTTAATCCTAGACTTATTCTTTCATTAGAATCTGTGGCCAGAAAATGCTTTTTAGCTTCTGTCTCAAGCCTGAATGTAGCAATAGAGATTCGTATCCTTCTTATTAGGACAATGGAGTCTTTCCTCAGATACTAAGAAGCAAATGTCAAATAATCGTATCTATAAAGCATTTAAAATTGGATTTGGAAAAACGAATGCTTAATTAGAGAAAGTATAATTTGAAGCTTTGTCTTTCATATAGAGTTTCAATTTATGTCTTAGTCATTGTAACAATTCATGGAAAATGACTTTAAGTAATTTTAACTGGGTCAATGTTTTTTACACTTAATATTTTTCTGATTTTCTTATTTATTCTTATATTTAGTTTTTGAATATATTTATTTGAATTTCAGAGTTTTAGAGAACTCTGAGTAAGCACAATTAGAAGAATATCAAAGATCAAGAGTATTGAAACAACCAAGAATATTTATCAAATGTTACTCATATTAATAACATTGTTGTTCCTTATGTAATAATATAGTTTTTATGAAGATTTCGGTACTTTCATACAACACTATCTTGATTATAATTTATTTCTTTTTTATTATAATTTATTTCATTCTTTCTGGCTTCATAGGTCTGTATTCTTTTTACACTAGTTCCATTACATCTTATCCTTCTTCCTTCTCTTCCTTTCTTCTTTCTTTCCACCTTTTTTCTCTTCCTCTTCCTTTCTTTCATTTTTTATTCTTTTTACAGTATGAAGAAAGCTAATGCTGTAGTTTTCAACATCAACTGAACAAAGGTATGTCATCAAAGTGAGATGACAGTAATAAACCAAACACTAGTCTAAGTATGTTTACATAAGTTTATTTACTCCTTATATCAACAGTATGAAATGGGTTTTATTATGGGTTTTGCAACATGTCACAAACTACAGTGAGGCATCCCTGGGTAGCTCAGCGGTTTGGCACCTGCCTTGGGCCCAGAGCATGATCTTGGAGACCCAGGATCAAGTCCCCCGTTGGGCTCCCTGCATGGAGCCTACTTCTCCCTCTGCCTGTCTCTGCCTCTCTCTCTGTGTCTCTCATGGGTAAATAAATAAAATCTTTAAAAAAAAAAAACTACAGTGAGAGAGAAATCTGGGATTCAAACCCATATGGTTTATTCTCAGACTGTGCAATCCTAATCACTATAATATACTCTCAAATGAAGAAATTACTTTAGTAAGAAATAGCTCATATTTCCCAGAAAAAAAATACAGCATATATTTTAGATAATGCATATACTTTTAAATATCACGGTCCTTTCAGTACCTCCTTAATAATGAAAATAAGAATATTTATAGTGAAATTTTAAACAGTTAACATACAAAAAAATTTTCAAAAGTCTTTTCTTGGTAGTGTTTTTGTTGCTGTTTCTTCTTGTTTGCTTGGAGTTGAGTGGAGGGAGCAAGTTTGAATTACAAAGAAAGTAAATACCATTGTCCTTATATGTCTAGAAAAAATTATATATAATAAATGTTATAAGTTATAGAATTATTGAAAAGCTTATGGCTGATAAATACTAAAATACCTAAGTACCAATTTAGCAACTGTGAAATCAAATAATAAAATAGAAATGATTTTCATTTGTGCTATATATTTTTCACACTAAAGTTGTAAATATAAATGTAACTATTGTGCTAATAATTATAAATAAGGCCAAAATTAAACAATAAATACATGGAGTAGCTTACACTAACCAAATAAGAAATTATAATAAATAACTTCATGTCAAGGCTCCAGTGCTGTAATGATTTTAAATTAGAACACAACATTTCTAAGATAGGTCGCTCATTTAACATTTTTAGGATCTGTCAATAAGATCACTTTCAGTATGAAACAGCCTATTTATTTTGATTAGGAGGAAAATCCCCCAATGAAACACTGAAACAGAGGCCAACAATAACACTTGACTAACCAAATGCCCAGCAAGCTACTGCATATCCTTGAGGATTCAAATGGGAAAACAAACAAAGATCTGAAAATGTCACTGCCACTTGCAGATTCCATATGGACCCTTTAAAAATAACTGTCCTACAATGGTTGGGAAACTTTAGATATAATCAACTGACAAGGGACTCTGTAGTTTTTATATTGTATTTGCATAGTAAAAATTGCAAGTTTTCTATTCCCATTATGAAATAAACTTTGTAAGTCAATCCTTTTGTGTTGGTCAAATATCTGATGAGGTTTGAAGGAAATATATCTTGTTGCTTGCCATTAGGGAGAAAATAGATATTCATAAATTGCTTTGCTCTAAAATTCTTTGGTAGGATTTATACATAGTCTAATTTAAGGCAAGAGCTTTTAATACAATGGCTATTCTCATTCCCCAAATCCATATTGTATAAGTGGATATTATGTGAATGGCTATCTAAACAAGAATATTTTTCAAATAAATTTGGATTTTCAGAAAAGGATTTTGGACACTGTATAATTTAAATAAACCTTTGAATTCAACAGAAAAATGTTGAGAAATGGATGTCAGATTTGCTACAAAATGATGAAGAGATCATATAGCTTATGGTGAATGTACCTAAATTTTTTTTAATTTTTTTTTAAATTTATTTATTTATTTATGATAGTCACAGAGAGAGAAAGAGAGAGAGGCAGAGACATAGGCAGAGGGAGAAGCCATGCACCGGGAGCCCAATGTGGGATTTGATCCCGGGTCTCCAGGATCGTGCCCTGGGCCAAAGGCAGGCGCCAAACCGCTGTGCCACCCAGGGATCCCTGTACCTAAATATTTAAGGAAAAATAAATAAACACATCATTTAAAAATCTAGATTTTCAAGCAAATTTCATAATTTTTATTAAAAAGGAAAGTATGAGGGGAAAATTATGAAAAGCTATGTCTGTATTGCCATCAGTATCTCGGTTCTGAAATATAGGAGAAATCCAATTCTGTAGATATTATAAACAGTAAGAAAACTTATTGCTTTTAGGGACTGTATATGTAGAAATTATATGGTAACTTGATTTCAGAAATAGACCTCATTTTGATTTCCTTGTGGCATGTTAATCCACAGCATTTGCTGTTTCCCAGCAAGCCACAGGGCTCCCTTTTCCTTAATCATCTCTTATTGTGTCCTTCGAGTATTTATCTCCATATATCAATTTTAAGTAAGACATGTGTTTGGGACTAAAAAAAAAAAAGAGAGAAAGAGAGAGAGAGAGTCTCTAATTCCAGACCTTCTTTCACTGTAACCACAAAGAAAAAGGAAAGAATTGGATGTGGTTAAACTGCACTGAATACTGCCCAACATTTCTAAAATCTTGCTCCATGGGGATCCTGATTACATGTAATGAAGATGAAAATGAGTTGAGATTTATTGAGGCTTTTGTCTGAGTATCCGGAATTATGACAAGATGACTATCCTGTTGGTGAGTGAAAATAACAATACAACCTCAGGAAGTCATCATACTTTTCTCATTATTTAAGTTGGGAACAATGAAGGCCCATAATGACATCTGAATAAATATTTTACTTTATTTGAGACTTGGAAAGTTTCATAGATAATAGTTAAGATTTATCTCATCATAGTTTTTGATATAAGCACGTTATATTATTACATTAACTTCTTTTAACACATCTTTGAAGCGGGTGCATTTTTTTCTGTATTTTAAAGGTGAGTGAATTTACTACTGAGAGAATAAAATCTTTCTTAAAGTGACATAGCCTTTACATGGTGGCATCTGGATTCAAACTTAGGCAGTCTCTGTCAAGTGCTAGATGGATAGTATCAAAGAAAAATCACACTGGACTAGGTAGACAAGGAAGATTTTATTCAACACTGTTACAATACAGGAGAAAGACTGAACTCAATTTCTCTGCAATAAAAGGCAAAGAGAGTTTTTAAGTGTTGAAGTAAGCTAGTATAAATGTCCTGGAAGATATTAGTGGGGAGGTTGGTCAATGTGATTAAGCCATCTGTACTTGCTAATTGACATTAATTTAAGTTAGGTTCCTCTCTTGCCACAGAGAAGAGACAGGGACATTATTTTTCTTGGTGATTGCATTTGGAACGCAGGGCTCTCAGGTCCTGGAGAACAATTTTCCTTGGTTATAAAATTGGCAAGAAACTAGGAGAAGATTTACATCTCAAAGGGGCAAAGAAAAAATTTACAATTGCAAATTTTGTAAAATAAATGCTCCAAGAAAAAGAAGGTCAGGAGACTATAGTCAGGAAGAAAATTGTCTAAAATTTAGTTAAACTGAAGGGACTATTATAGCCATCTTGGTCAATAGCTAAATGGATAGCTAAATAGATGGATAGATAGGTGGGTGGCTGGATGAATAAATTGTTGGGTAGTGGAAAGATAATCAGTCTATCACGATTCTCATGCAAACATGACTCTGTGAGAGAAATAAAAAGACCTTTAGATACTATGTACTTATTTTTGCTTATAATAAGCATCTCTTAGCAGAAACATTTATATCATTGTGTACTTTGCTGAAAGGTCATATTAATGTCCCAATAATTTATTTAATTTCCTGTAAAACTAAATGAAAAAAAAAATTATCTGATAATATCGAGGGACTCTTCTGCCCCATTTAGAGTATTTTCCCAGAATATTCAGTGATGTATTACTAGAGAGAGAGACACTAGAAAATTTTAATTTATTGCAAACTTTGACACTATCTTTAATCCTTCATTTACTTTTCATTAACATATTCATATTTGTACATTTATAGCAAATAAACCTTAAGTGGCTACTTCATGACTGACAATGTTCTATGCTGAGACAATTCAGAGATCAAAAGTAAACCAATAATGGCTTTGGGGGATGAGAATTATGAAGAAAAATTAAAGTAGGGTAAGAATATGAGAATCTAGGGATTAAAGGCATTTTTTTCTTTTTTTATTATTTCATTTCATTTTGCTTCATTTTATTTCATTCATTTTATTTTGGAAAGTAGTTAAGAGAGACATCTCTGAAAAATGGGACTCATACCATAGACAAGTGGGAGTCCAGAGCAGAGGGAGCAAATACTACAGTTGCCTTGAGGCATGGCTGAAGAGCAAGTAGAAAAGTGTGTCTTAATCAGAATAGGTAAGACATAGATAACTTAAGAAGAAATGAAGGGCCAGATAATGAAAAATTTGTAGACCATGTTATGCGTAGTGTGCACATTATCCTAAATCTGAGAGCATATCTTTGGAGTTTTGAGGAGGGACATGTATCAAGATAATAGGTTTCTTTACAGCAAATCTGTGATTTTATACTCTGGAAACTTCTGAAAGTTTTCAGATATTGGCTGTGTCTTGTAAATAGGGGTTTTACTATAATCCTTGAAGTATATTTTAAGTTTGCACAAATCCCAAGGCTATATTTCTACTTGTTTGTAACAGTGGTTCTCAACAGTAATCTGCTGAAGAATCACTATATTCCATCTCTGTCTAGGATGTAGAAAGTTAGAAAGAATATCTCTCCCAACTAACAAGAATAATTCAGAAGAAAACTACAAAATCATAACTTTTCTCGAAACCATCAGTGAGATGAGGTCTTAGCCTGAATTCCTGGAAGGGAAAGTCAGCCATCTTTTTGAGATATGTGGGATATGGACTGTTTCACCTATGGCGGAGAAAGGAGACACTTTCATATAAATGGGTAAGAAGAAATCTGCTAAAATTTAACAAAAAAATTTAACAGCCATGTATGAACTACTGTAAGAGCATAAAGCCATCACAAATTCCCAAGTCAAAGGAACTTTACAAGCACATGTAGACTCTTTTCAACTGACTTCCAGTGGTCTCCTGAGCAATACAAAAGATCTTTATGTATGGCTAAACTGTACATCATTATTTACTAATGTTTGTTTTCTACATAAACATCATTTAAAATTAAGAAGAATATACAATAAATTATTACCTTTCATCATTAAAGAATAAGACACAAATCCATATATTATTGACTGCACTAAAATTGTACTTTGCATATGTCTTTTCACATTCTTACTAAAATAAATAATATGAGTAGCACTCATTTATTTATTTTTTTTGCTTTTCATTACAACCTAGTTTTATATGAAATAAATTATATAGAAAACACCCAGGTCGACTGTATACATTTCACATAATTATAAGTGGCAATAAGGTCTGAAATCACCATTTGATATTTTTATTGCTGTTTTTAGGCAATGACTACCCATAAATTGAGCTGTCCTGATATCATATATAGGATTAATTAATTAACCTAAATAGGAACTAAAAAAGTATCATGGGGAAAAAAAACAACAACAACCAGGAAATGGATATCAAAGTAAAAAATGAAATATTTTTTCTCAGAAATACAGGATCTTAAACAGGTTACTTATGTGAAGTTGTACTTTTTCTTCACATTTATCACCTTTTTAAAAAAGATTTTATTTATTTATTCTTGAGAGACAGAGAGAGAGAGAGAAGCAGAGACACAGGCAGAGGGGAGAGCAGGCTCCATGCAGGGAGCCTGACATGAGACTCGATCCCAGGACTCCAGGATCATGCCCTGGGCCAAGGCAGATGCTAAACCGCTGAGCCTCCTGAGCTGCCCCATTTATCACCTTTTAATATCACATTAAACATGCTAAGATTCTGTGGTGAGTAGATAAGAACAGACATATATTTCAATGTAACAGAATTGAGACAGTAAGCAAATACTGATTTTTGACAAGTGTTCTAAGACAATACAATGGGGAGCAAATAGTTTTTCCAGTGAACAATGATGGAACAACAGAATATCCACTTACAAAAGAATGAGGTTGAATCTCTCCTTATACTGCACACAAAAATTAACCCAAAATGAATCTTTATCCCAAATATGAGAATTAAACTATATGACTCTTACTTAGGAATAAGTTCTGGTGACCCTGGGTTAGGCAATGGTTTCTTAAATATGACACCAAAAGCACAAGGAGCAAAATCTGAAACATAGATAAATTTTACGTATTCAGAATTAAAAATATATGTGCTTTAGTGAACACCATCAAGAAAGCAAGTGAAAAGAAAACCCAGAAAATATTTGCATATCAGATATGATAGTGGATTTGTATCTAGAATATATGAAGAGCTTATGGAGCTCAAAAATAAAACTCTGATAACCCTATTAAAATTAGCAAAAATTTGGAATAAGCATTTTTCCAAGAATGTACACATATAGCCAATAAGCACATTAAAAGATGCTTAACATCATTAGTCACTAGAGAAATGAAAATCAAAACCTCAACAAGATACCACTTTGTACCCACTAGATGACTATAATAAAAAATACAATAATAGTGTTGGTGAAGATATGGATAAACTGGAACTCGTATACATTGCTGGTGGGAATGTAAAATGAAGTGCCATCTTGGCAAAAACAGTTTGGCAGTTCTTCAAATTGTTAAACATAAGAGTTACTGTATGACCCATGATTTAATTTCCAGTTATCTATCAAGACGAACGAAAACCTATTTTCACACAAAGCTTATGTGAAATATTCACTGCAGCCTTATTCAGAGAAGCCAAAAAGTGGGGACAATTCAAATTCCCATCAACTGATGAGTGAATAAACAATATTCCGGTGTATATCCCTTCAGCGGAATATTGTTTGGCAATAAAAACTGAATTAATGACACACGCACAACACAAATGAATTTTAAAAATGTTATGCTAAGTGAAGAAAAAGTCATGAAAGATTATATATTGAATTATTAGATTTATGTAAAATGTCCAGTATAGGAAATCCATAGAGACACAAATAGATAGGTAGTTGCCAGAGGTTGTGGGAGAAGGAGTCTGTTGAATGTGATTGAAGTGGGGTTTCCTCTAGGGGTGATTGAAATGTTCTGAAGTGCAATAGTGGTGATGTTTGAATAGCTCCGTTAATATCCTAAAAATCACAATAATCTATACTTAAAAAATGGAGATTGTGGGTGCCTGCGTGGCATAGTTGGTTAAGCATCAGACTGTTGGTTTCAGCTCAGGTCATGATCTCAGGCTCATGAGATGGCACCTCAAGTCCAAGCTCTGTGCTCAGCATGTGGAGTCTGCTTCAGATTCTCTTTCCCTCTCCCTCTGCCCCTCCTGCTCATGCTCTCTCTCTCAAATAAATAAATAAAAATTGAAAAAAAATGGAATAGTGGAATAGTTATGGTACATGAACTCCATTTCAATAAAGCTGTTGTTAAAAATATTAATAATTACAGACTGGAGGTTGTGGCTAGAAAGGTTTTACCAGACAGAGGAAAGAGACCTGCATTGGGCATGAGCAACACTTCCACAGCAGCTCTACAAAGTCCCTTCATCTCTGAGTGAGGCAGTGTGGTATGATAAAGAGTACCCACACTGCTGTCATACAGCCCTGGTTAAAATCCCAACCCTGCTCTTTATTAGGATCATAAACTTGATCAAGTTTCCGCACTCACAAAATGGGGATGGATGTATTGGACTGTTGTGAATGTTAAATGAACTAGAACGTGTAAAATGCTTCAGCAATGAGGGGCACATGATTAATGTTAGCTGTTATTACTATTTTAGCACGCAGGTGTGGGTCAGTAGAATACCCACAGAAGTGAAATGCCTTCTTGACACATCATACCAGGGGGCACACGATGGAACTATGACATATAATTGGTGATGTTAACTTTGATCACTCGGCTAAGGTACTGTTTGACAGGCTTTTCCACTCTACAGTTATTATATTCCCCATATGTATACTCTATTCTTTATAAATGAGTCACTAAGCCCAGCTCTCCAAAAGGCTCTACCTCCTAGAGAGGGGTGGGTCTACATTTATTATTTGAAAAACTCTAAAGATTTGTCTCTTCTTTTCTATTTATTTATTTAAACATTTATTTATAACGGTATGGAATGGTGCACATGCATTTTATATTTTGTGTTTATGGGCAGATAACGGTTCCTCAATTCCTAGAGTCTGTGCATATTACTTTACATGGCAAAAGAGATTGCAGATCTGATTAAGGTGAAGGGCCTTGAGATGGAGCGATTATCCCGGATTGCCGTGCTGAGTTCATTCTTCTCTCACAAGTCCTTATACGTACTTTTTCTTGACTAGAGTCAGAGGAAGATAAATAAGACTTAGGAAGAACTGTCAGAAGAATGCAACATTGCTGTCTCTGAAAATGGAGGGAAAGGCCCCTAGTCAAGGTAAATGAAAACAGCCTTCAGAAGTAGGAAAAGGCAAGTGAGCAGATTGTCCTCCAGAGTCTCTACAAAGAATACAATCTTCCCAACACCCCAGTTGTCCGCCAGCGAGCTTCCTGTTGGACTTCTGACCTATGCAACTATAAGATAATTTGTGATTTTTAAGTCCCTACATTTGTGTTATTACAGCAATAGTGAAAAACTAATAGAATGTTACAATCCAATACTAATGTATTTTACTATAAATTCATTTTATTGCACAAACTGTTCAAGTTTTGGCCATTGAGAGCCCTTTCAGATTGGTTCCCATAATCCCTTAACCTGCCATCTTTTTGATTAGTGAGAAAATTCCTAATTTTCTGGCACTATAAGGTACCCTAAACTCAGTCGCTTTTCCAAGAACTTTGGTTCTGTTTATTGTAGGATAGTACTTAGAAACCAGGATCTGAATGCTCGGTATTTTTGCTGCTGCTTGTGTGTCTCTGCTTCTAGGTCTTCCTAACAGACAGAAGTAGAAAATACACTGAAACATAAAAACTCATATATACACATAATTACTACCACATCTATAAATTTCTGTGTATATTAAACAACATGGAGATAATGATGTCTCAGACTTTAATGCATCATGACAGGGTTTATTCTAGTTTTCCTTTCTTGCTTATTTCTAATGTCTTTTTCTGACAGTGAAAAACCTGGCTCTCATTATCTTCCATTTATTTCCTTTTCAATGCTAATATTCATACAGAGTTCTTTCAGAATTGTTGAAGTCTACTCATGTGAGAAAAAAAATTACCAACTGGAGTACAGTTCTGATTGCCTTTAGCCTTAGAATTTCCAGTAAAATTAACATTGTTCCCCAAATTAAATAGATCAACTTCTTTTCCTTCATGCCCTTCAGTGAGGTCATGTCATAAATCTACGAGACAGATTAATCTTTCACAGCGTATACTGCATCATGTGATCTACATTGCCCTGTGTGTCTGTGTGTGCTTAATTTTTATACTTTAAACTACATTCTTTGGAATGGAAAGTTGTAAATGCTTTTAGAAATGCATCAAATTATATATTTTATCACCCTAAAAATTTCCCCATGCATGAACAATCAACTCTTCCCAATCCCAATCCCTCGGAATTTCTGATCTTTTTCATCCCTTTCTTTTAGGGTTGAGCCTTCTAGAATATCATGTGAATGAAAACATACCATATGCATGTAGCCTTTTGTATCTAGCTCCTTTCCATTAGAAAATTGCACTTAAATTTATCTCTGTGGATTTATGAATTAAGAGTTCAGTCCTTTCATTTCTCTGAATAATATTCCATTATAGAATGCATTGTTTATTCATGTGTCTGTTGAAGAATATTTTGCTGGCTTCCAGTTTATGATGGGTATCAATAAAGCTGCTATAAACAGTAATGTATGGAATTTTCTGTTAAAGCAACTTCCAACTCATCTCTGTTATATAAGAGAGCAATTGCAGGATCATCTAGTGTCTATGGTTAAACTTAAAAAATACTGCATTCCAAAGAGGATGTGCCATTTTGCATTCCCATAGCCATTAATGAGAGAGTTCCTGTTGATCTATATCTTCATTAGCATCGGCTAATGTCAGTCTTTGGATTCTGCTCATTCAAATAGATGGATAGTGGTGTCACGTTGTGGTTTTAATTTGCATTTACCCAATGATAAATGATGTTGAGTGTATTTTTATATACTTATTTGCCAGTAATACATCTTCTTTGGTAAAGAGTCTGTTCAGACATTTTGCCCATATTTGATTGTTTGCTTTCTTATTATTTTCAAGGAATGTTTATACGTTGCGGATAAATTCTTTCATCAGCATTTGATTTTGAATATTTTCTTGCTGTTTATGCCTTGGCTTTACTTTCTTTTAATAATGTCTCTAACAAGGCAAAGGTTTGTTTTGATTTTGATGAAGTCTAAATTTTACAGATTTTTTATAGTATTCAACTTCTTAAAATGGTTTAGGTTTTTGGTATTATATCTAAAAATATATCACCAAAGCCAGAGTTACAAATAGTTTCTCCTTTGTCTTCTTCAGGAACTTCATAGTGTTAACATTTTTTCAATTTGGTGTGTAGTTCCTGTTGAATTAACTTTCCATATGGTGTGAGGTATCTACTAAGGTTCATTATTTTCTAAATGTTTCAAGATATTTTTTTGAAAACAATAGTTTTTTTTCCATTGAAATGTGCCTTTGCACATTTGTCTAACTCAGCTGACCAGAGTATTTTTTAACACTAAAAATTTATTGGAAATACCATGGCACTATGTTAGGTATTATCTTGGTTTTCTCAGAGAATGCATAGTAATACTTGTCATATCCAGTGACTTTCTGCTTATATACTCAATAATCAACTCAATTTAACAACCTAGTTTCATGTGCTATTTCATTTTCACAACTACAGAAAAAATATTAGCTTCACTTTATATGTGCTTCCTAGGGGAGTTTTTATACCATGTCTTCTTGTGTCTTATGAATATATACGTTTGTATGTGTTAAAACTTCCTTTAAACTAATAACAATAATATTTTGCATTATCATATTCAAGGGTTTTGTGCTGCAGTCCCTCCTTATCAATAATACGTATGCTTTTTTTCTTTAGTTCTTTATTTTCTTTTTAAGGATATGATATGATGGTTGACTCCTCTTCCCCAGTAATGCTTGTTTCCTAATTCCCGTGTTTTTCTTAGTCTCTATTTACTTATTTGATATATATATATATTCCATATATATGTATATATCCCATATATATTCCATATATGTATATTCCATATATGTATATTCCATATATATATATTCCATATATATATATATGGAATCCCATTCATACCACAGTTTAGCTTTATGTAATGCATAACCTATACACTTATGTGGCAGTTCTATTTCCCTATATATTAAATTTGCTAGGGAAAATATTCATAGTTATCTCCTCTGTGTATCTATCCTAGCTTATTTATATGCAATAAAGTTTCACTTAATTCATCGACTTGAGAAGAAATGAATTACATTGAGAAAAAAAAGAAAACAGCAAACTCTTTGTAAACTTCTAACACATTTCATAGTTTTATTAACTCTTTGATGTTAAAAGTTCCTCAGAGATCACCCAGTCCATTTTCTGTGTTTTATGGATAATGAAATGAAACACAGCATTGTTCTATGACTTGTCAAAGGAAATATTCTTAGTTAATGTTGTAGCTGCTCAATATTTTATGTATCTTGACACCCAGTCCTATGCTGTGCCTAGTATGTTATCCTGCCAATTTTTTGTCATGTGTGTATTATGAAATTATTATATTCTAACAGTGTAAATAATTGTAAAATATAAAGTATATTTATTTATTAAATCCATGTGATATTTTATTTTTAAATAACATGGATTCAGAAAAAATAGATATATTTTGAACAAATTATAATGATTTTTCCCAAAATGGTAGATTCAAACCTAATGGGTTTTATTGTATAATAGGAAATCTTAATGAGATTTTTTTTATTTATTTATAGGGTTAGGAGACAAGTTTTCATGAGTCCATGTGTTTCAGTACTTTTTGTGGTCAGAGATACTGATTACTGTTGATTATCTTTATGGGTATGTATTGATAGCAAAGAGCTTGGAAGATAGATGTCTCCCTCCAGAAGGAAATGTAAGCATGTATACTGTCCAGTGGGTTAAAAAAAATAAAATAAAAGTTTGGGTTCCCTGACATTAGGATCCTCCCATGTAAAGCCACCTACTGAGTATGAAGGCATCACTAATCCTCTTCATGTGACTGCATAGGAATAGAAGCTCCAGAAAATGGCACCAAAAATATTGATAGCTCTATCTACTACTATTTCTGCTAGTAATATGGCTTTTTTCTCTGACTCAGGAATTTCTTAGTTAATGTCAGCATCAATGAAATGGTGGAGGCTTTGTGTTTGGTGCCGTGAGCTTCTCGGATAAAGTGGCCAACAGGCTGGTGGGCATGGCCATCCAGAGACTGTATCCCTGCTCCTTAGAGATTTGCTGCAGGGATATCTCCACTTCTACCACTGGGCTTCTACCACTGGTTTATGGTGGCTGCCACCCTCTGCCTGTGCAGTGTCCTCATCTGGCCCATCCCCTGATGGGGAACCTGGAGCCCAGCCCTGACGCCCCACAGTCCCTGTCCTGTGCCCAGGCCACTGCTGACCATGAATAAAGAGCCACCTGTGGGTGAGGCCTGCAGCCTCAGCTGCCTGCCTGGAGCCCAGGTGGGAAGAGGGCAGCTGGTGGGTCCCAGAGGGTCACCAGGGTCTTGGTTACTAGCTCCCTTTATTGGGCTTCCGCTAGACGCCCCCCCCACCCCAGTCCTCCCACCACCCCAATCCTGGAAGAAAAAAAGCTACTTGTTATGCTAATTTGTTACATTGCAAGTAGGGAAATTTCCAGATCCCTCACAGTTGCTGATGATAGTTACTGTGGATATGCACTCTATTTTTACAAATATCACACTATTTTTCTTCAAGAAAATGATCAAAATAATTAAATAAAACAAAAAGTTAAATAAAACTTTCTTAAATAGTCAAGAGGAAATATTACTAATTCTATCACTTAGGGGAAATATACTTTATCACTCATCATATATGTATATATGATATATATTAGCATATTGCAAAAATCTAAAATACATGTTACATATATAATTTTATATACAATAATAATATATATTAGTTTATCTTCTATATCAAGGTTGTTATTCATTTGCCTTTAAGAACTCTCGCTTACAAAATTTATATTTTATATAAGTATGTTTTAATTAAACTTTTTTCCCCCAAAGTGACATTTTTTTTAACATCAAGTGAACTTACAAAAACCATTTGTAAAAGAGAAAGATGAAGAGTATTCCTTTAAATTACTTTTTTATTTACTCTTCAAAATTCTAACCAGTGCAGTTTATGTTTACTTCACACATATATATTCTACAAAGTAAATTCCCTTGAAAAATCCGAGTGCCAAAGTCAAAAAGAATATATGGTTTTATACAACAATAAATGTTTCATGTTAACAAATAAACTTTCAGAAATGAATGCTTAGGCTAAAAAATTGCCGTATGATACATTTCTTATTCTGATACTAAAATATTTATTCTGCATTTTGTACTATGCAGTCACTTCAGGCAAACTCTGTTTTTTCTCAGAAATTTCCTCAAGAGATATAATTCTTAAACTATACTAAATTAACATTACTGCTGTTTTATGGAAGCCATGATTATTCCTAGTATCTTCATTTGTCTTCTTGCGGTTCTATTGGGAAAGAAATACTGTTCATTTTAGAAAGATCTTCTGCCATGATTACAGAGTCCTGCTGTGAGGTTTAAAATGTGTGTAATTCTACAATATTTGTGAAAATAATCACACTGTTTACATGCAGTGATGATGTTAATGAAACTAGGTCATCATCTTTAAACAAATGTTTAACCCTATTAGGGGAATAAATATTCACTGTTGAAATAATTTGCTAATTGCTTTCCCTGATTCAGATACTAGCTGGCATTTGATCTTTTATTCATTGTATACATTGTTTTATTCACATTTAATAATAATTTTTACTTTAAACAATATCTCATCTTAGTAAAATAACATTTGAGTCCACATATTCTGAACACTCACAGTTAATAACAAAAATACTTTGATATATTTATGAGTACCAACACAAATAGGATTATATTTACATGCTATACTTTAAATTGTTTACTTCTACTTGATATGCTGTGAGCATTTTTCTAAATTCCTCTATAAAATAGTTTTTTAGAATTATATTGCATTTTATCTTATGTAAGAATGGAAGTGTTTAGGATACTCAAAAACACGAGTTTTGGGGTCTTACAAACTTGGGATAACCTCTGATTCCAGAAGCTATAATTTGGGCTTGTTTTTTAACTTCCTTAAACCGTTTTCTTTTCTGTAATATAAAAATAATTATAACTACCTATATACATAATTATAGTGATTAATGAAAAAAATATATGTTTGATATACATGTATCTCACATGGGGCAATGCCTATAAAATAAAAAGTATTCAGTACATGCTAGTTCTACTCATAATAGTAACTATGATTTTAATCAATCTTTATCACTGTACATGATGTTTAAAATTTCTCACAACTTTAGATTATTCTTTGCCCATACATTGTTTTGAACCTTTCTAAATATGGAATGAACAAAATCATATAAATAAAAATACTGACCCAAAGCATACTACTTAAGATTCTTGATTAATTATGGAAAGTTACTGGGGATCCCAGGGTGATTCAGCGGCTCAGTGCCTGCCTTTGGCCCAGGGCCTGATCCTGGAGTCCTGGGATGGAGTCCCGCATTGGGCTGCCGGTGTGGAGCCTGCTTCTCCCTCTGCCTCTCTCTCTCTCTCTCTCTCTCTCTCTCTCTCTCTCTCTCTCATATCTAGATAGATAGATAGATAGATAGATAGATATAAAATCTTTAAAAAATTAATTGTCAAAATGTAAATAATTATTATTTCAGACATCCTCAGATATCTAATGTCTGTTCTGATAAACCCAAAGGAATTTTTTTTAAATATTTATTTATCTATTTATTCATGAGAGACACACAGAGAGAGAGGCAGAGACACAGGCAGAGGGAGAAGCAGGCTTCATGCAGGGAGCCCGATGTGACCCTTGATCCCGGGTCTCCAGGATCAGGCCCTGAGCCTAAGGCAGATGCTCTACCACTGAGTAACCCAGGCGTCTCAAACCCAAAGGAATTTAAGAGGAAGTCATGGTTTTAAAATTATACATTTTCTGTCCACAGGCTTATAAAAATCTAAAAATCAACCTGAGGAATTTACAAAGAAGATGAGGACTGTATTCAGTAGTTTCAAATAAAGAAAGAAGTTAGTATTGTAAGTACAATTCTTGCACTTACAGCCACGGTCCCCAGAGTTTAAGTGAGAATATTTGGAGTGAATGTGGATGACTTGAGATGAAGCCAGGGATTTCTTGTGTACCATAATAGTACCACTTCTCTGCTACATTTAGCCGATTGTTAGCTCCACGGGAGGAAGAAGAAAAGAATGGAGTTGTATCTGTAATAGCAAAATGCATACTTCTCGAGTTACTCTGCTGATCATGAATTGGTCTTTTATCATACTGACTCCTTCAGTTTTAGGGGCATAGGCTGTTCTCTAGAACATTTGGAGAGGTAATGTTCAGTCTCTTTCACACACACAATGTTTTGGTGTGTATATTATAATCGTGACAATTATGATTATGCCAACATATTAAAATAAGTACACAAAGTTTAATATCATGGAATTCCCTTACATTAACTGATAACTTAGTGAAGCATATTGTTTCTAAACCATAAACATCCCACGTGGTAGGCAGTATAATAAAAATATATGCGTTATTTAAAAATATCTTTCCATCGATATGAATATTTTCTGGGGTAATTTCTTAAATATTTTGGATCACATGAAACATTTAAAATTTCATAGATAATAATAAAGCAATCAGTACTTTTAAACCAAGCACTAACCTCCATCACTGTGTTAGTCCTCCAACACTACTATCCCCAAAACCATTCCCTTCATATACTCCAAAAATAAATATAGGATAAAGAAAAGAAAGAAAAGAAAAATTAAAACCTGTGATAAATTCATTCACTTTTTTAAATGATCTTGAGAATTATTGCAAATATTACACTGTAGACAGTGGTTGTTTGATATTTTATTTATTATTTTATTTTATTATTTTATTTTATTTTTTTATTTTTATTTTTTTTTGTTCATTTGATATTTTATATACAGCCATACCAAGGAGAAACTGTAGTTCAGATTAGACCATTCTAATAAAGTGAGTATCACAATAAAGTGAGTCAAATGAATCTTCTGGTTTTCTAGTGCATATAAAAGTTAGATTTCATTAAAGCATAGTCTGTTAAGTGTGTGATGGCATTATGTCTGAAAATACAATGTACATACCTTAATCAAAAAACACGTTAGTGCTAATAAAACACTAACCATCATCTGAGCTTTCAGTGAGTCATAATCACTGATCAGGAGTCACCATAACAAATATAATATTAATTTAAAATTTTGAAATATTGTGAGAATTACCAAAATGTGACACAGAGACATGAAATGAGCATAAACATTTGGAAAAAATGGCACCGATAGATTTTCTCAATTCAGTGTTGCCATAAACCTTCAATCTGTAAAAAACAATCTATCTGTGAAGTACAAAAAAAAAAATGGGATGCTTATAGTTGCTACCACAAGTTCTTTGTCAACCATTCCATCTTTGCTACTTTAATCATTTTTAAATTGTATTTCGTACATAAGTAAATAGATTGAATGTGGACCCTTTTACAAGACTAAGTTTATTTTTGAATTAACTTCTAATGTTCTTTAACCATTTTTCTTTGTAGTATTGATATCTTGTTTTGCATTTGTAAATGTTCCATGCACAGTAATGATTTATCCCACTGAATAGCAATTTGTTGCTAACACTTTCCCAGTATTCCCAATGCACTGCAAATTTTGTTTCTCATTATTCAAATCTTCTTTAGATTGATATTTTAATTTTACTCATTTTCACTGTGACAAAATTAGCAACTTTTGTTTGCCTTTGGATTACCAGCTCTAGTGTTTTACAAGAAGAGGATTTTCCTACTTTTTGCCTTTGCATATGTGTTTTTCCACAAAAGTGGGTGAAATCCCTCAAAAGAGAGAGAAATAAAAAGAAAAACAGAGAGAAGTAGGAATTTAGACTTTTTTATAGTCAGTTTCCCTAAATAGTTATCAGAAGCAACATAGGAAAAGAGGAAGATACAAAAAGCTTAAAATTAAATGGATTTATAGGATAATCTTGACTTCTTTGACTCCCTCAGAATCTTCTTATTGTCCTTACAAATTTGTATCTAGGTAAATTTCTTTTCCTTCAATCTTTTGGAAATTGAGTCTTGTTTCAAATTGGATTCTCTTGAAGAGTGAATTCCAAATGCCTTCCATATAAGCACATTTTATTCAGACTTCACAGTGGTCAAGTAGGTGATTCTGATTACTCTCAAATTCATCGTGTTCCGCACATGGGACCTACCCATTTCCACAAAAATTCAATGTCTCGCCATAAGAGGCAGCCACACTCAGTTCTGTCTCTGGGATAAGGGTCAGTTCTGCTACTGGTGATTCTTGCATGATCAATTTGGCTTACGAGCTGGAGATAGGGATGCCTGGGTGGCTCAGAGGTTTAGCGCTGCCTTTGACCCAGGGCCTGATCCTGGGGACCCGGGATCGAGTCCCACATGAGGCTCCCTGCATGGAGCCTGCTACTCCCTCTGCCTAGTCTCTGCCTCTCTCTCTCTCTCTCTCTCTCTCTCTCTCTCTCTCTGTCTCTCATAAAAAAAAAAAAAAGCTGGAGGTAATGCCTAAGTGTCCTGACTAGAATTTGAATTATGATCCACATTCAGGGTCACTGCTCTCCTTTGAGCATGTGGCTCTATTATTTCTCACAAGAGAGGGAGTTCCTGAATAACCTTATCCTGTTACCACTAGTTGATTACATGGGATACCCCAATCACAAGTTCTATGATACAAATACTGTCTTTCTTAATAGGAAAATGTGCCATTAAATGCCTGTATTCTGCATAAGCACATAAACAACAGGAGTACTTGCAATTTCCTAAATTTTTAGAGGCTTTCTTAGAAACATTTCCTTGGCAAATCTGGAGAGTCCAACCTCTAGATTTTTTATGAAGTTCAGGCTTTCTGTAGGTGCAGCTGACCACTCTCACATGCCTGGCAGATTGATTTTGTACGGAGACAGCTCTTCATGTCTCTTGTATTTGTTTAAGTCTTGTCAAGTGACATTGATTTTTGTTGAAGAAGTTTGTATTGAAAACACCTTTGGAAGATAGAGACAGTGTCTCCCTTGAGGGCAGAGGGCAGATATTTTTTTCTTGGCTAAGACAATAAAGATTATGTATTTATCCAGGGCCCATAAGGGGTGGATTTGCTAGCATCTCTTGATATGTTTGAGGGCTTCCTAAATTTTAGGTTCCTCAGCTCTGACACAAACTTACTGTATGTGCAGCATCCACCTTTGGGAACCAGGGGAGCTCATGTGAATATAAACCTTGTGTTTCGTGCTCTGCTGAGAGGAATGAAATCCTTGGTTTCTGATACAGGAGTCTTGTGTCTTCTGTCAACATCTATGAAGCCTTGCCACTACTTGTTATTATGGAAGTAGGGTCAAAACTCAGATCCTTCACGTTTTAGACAAATTTATACTCTTAAGAGTCTCAATCAAAACACAATTAATTTGGTGATAACATTTTTTGGGGAAAATTCCAATTAGCCAAAAAGCAGAGTGGACAAAAATGCTTTAAAGGAACCAGGTATATAAGAGAAACAAGTAAATAGGTCACACAAGATAAAGGAGTAACAGAAGGAATGAGCAAACTGTGATGTACCTGTCCTGCATAAAGCATTCACATGTTTTGTGAATGCATCTTCTTTTGCTTTTTTGTCATATTTATTTAACATTTGCTTGTCAAATAAACTACAGAATTAGGCCAAACTTGGCGTGAGCACTGGCGCCGTGTGAATCTATAGCACAAGTTTTCAATTTTGTGATAATTCTCTATGTAGTTAAGTGTGCTTAGTTTCTGCAAGTAGAATAAAGAGATCCCAAGAGGTTTTGAAAAAATCTCTTGCTTCTGCCCCTCTTTCTGGATATTTCTCCTGAAAATGAAGAAAATCTGCAGCGTTTAGAAATTGTTTTCAATCCTTTATTCAGACACCTTTTCTTCCTTCTCCAGGCTACTGAATTTGGTCAGGAAAGTAGACTCCACAGGACTCTTAATGTAGTCTCATCGTAATTCACTGACATTGCTGAAATCAGCAGTAACTTTTGAGAAGCCACCTACTCTCTGATTATCAGTTATTCCAGCAAGGTCAAAACACTTGTATCAAAATTAATCCTAAATTTTTATGGTTTGTAATCAGTTTACAGCATAGTTCATGTACCACATAAAAATTTTTAGCAATGTGTAATAACTAATCCTCTAAGTCCATAAACTGCAAGAAAAATTTTTCTCTGTTTTTCCATGACTCGAGCTAATTTAGCTTTTATGCTCCTTCCACTGAAGTGGTGGAAATTTTTACCTTCAAATATTCTTAGAGGTTCCCTCCTTCCCATAGTCTTACTGTCAAAGTTTTGAAAGTCTTATACAGTGCCAGGATGCTGGGGTGGTGTTCTAGTCATTTGTCCATAAATTTCTGAAATTTCTGAAATTTCATCCATTTACCTGATCAACATGGTCCTTCAAGTCCCTCCCCAATGTTTCTTGAATTAAATTTGTGTTACAAGATCAGGAGAGCAAAGGACAAGAGGAGGAAGACAGTGTTGGGGTGTGTGGAATGGTGAGGAAGGAGAGAGCCATAGTGCAGACAAACTCCATCAGTGGAGTTTCATCTCTATAATGTTTTTCTTTGTCTATTTTAGGCCTAATTATAGAACCTCTATGTTGCTATACAGGTTTTATAGTTCCTACCTATTTATGTTACTTGACAATTTCCTGCCACCTGGAAATTTTTGGCTTTGTTGTTATGTAACCTAAATAAACCTGGGATGCTTTGATACCATTTAAAGGCTCATGTCAGTATGAGATCTACAAAATATACAGGTGCACATGCATACATGCCCAACACAAATAAGATTACATTTGAAACATATGTCTTTGTAACAGTATTTTGGAGGGTGGAAAAGGGATTACATCACAGAAAACATAATGAAACTCAGTAAAAACCCTTTTTACCCATCTACCTGTTAAAAATAACAATGGTTTATAACAACTCTCCAGATGTCTCATCTCTTACAACTTCCCATGTACATTGCTTCTTTCTTCACTTTTCTTACCTCTCTCATATTTGTTTTCTCTCTTCTACTGTTTCTTTTTGTTCCAGAAAGTAGTGCTCCTTTCTTTTCCTGTAAAAGGGCTCATTGTCTCTCCTATTCTATTTTTCTTATCATCACTCATTTATTAATCAATTTTGGTGTGCAGTGGAGGTGCAGGCGGTAAGCTTATTTTCCTTCTCAATAGACTTATTATGTAATAACTTCTACCACTGACACTGCTTTCCAACAATACATGCACTTTGAAACAAATATAAACTCCATAATTCTTTTGTTAATTATTGTATTCTTTAACTACTATATTCTAGCTTGCCCTTCTACATTAAAAGTTGTTGATAATTTCATTCATATTTTAAATAATTTGATATTCGCCTTTCATAATTCTGAGATGAACTCTCAAGAATTACTGTTAATGAAATTAATATTACTTATTTTGAAGTAAACATTTAAAGTCTGTTGTATTCCACTTAAGAACTTTCAGATGACCCTTAGACCCTTACAGATGTGTTTTAAAATATTATATACATTCATATTTATATTTGAATTTCATATCATAAATAGATTGGTTCATCATCTGTATTTTTCACAAAGATTTCAAAATGCTTTTCAAAATATGTGGCTAGAGTTTCAGACTGAGGATAAAAAGTTTTTATTTTTAATCTAGTGACTATAAGAAAATAGACATTTTTCAACTACATATATATTCTTATAATACTGTATCTGATTCCAAATTTATTAATTAAACAGTATTTCCTAACTGGGACAAAATTTCATATGTAATGTTATTACTTTTCAAAATGTATCATTTTTTTTTAAATAACTATTTTTATCAGGCTCATCACAAATTTTAAATAGTCATCTTATAGACTGAATGTGTATGTCCCTCCCAAATTCCTATGTTGAAGCCTAACCACCAGTGTGGCTGCATTTGGAGTGATGATGAAATTATAGTTAAATGAGATCACTGGAGTGGGACCCTGATCTGACAAGATTAGTGTCTTAGGAGAAAAGGTGCCAGAGCTGGCTCATTCTCGCAGTGTATCTCGCTCTCTCTCTATGCATACATAAAGAACACGTCAGGTGAGTATAAATCAAGAAGGTGACAGTCTTCGACCTAAGGGAGAGTTCTCATCAGACACCATCCCTGCTGGCACCTTGATCTCAGACTTCCGTCTCCAGTACTGTGCGAAGATAAATGTGTATTGTTTAAGCCATAATCTATGGCACTTTGTTATAGCAGCCTGAGAAGACTAATGTAATTTGCAAACAAGTTTTTACATATTCAATCTAAGTTCATTAGCTCTTAACTTACCCATTCTAGAAATTTAGATTTCTCCATGATCATTTTTTCCCAGTTAGGAAATAGTTATTGATAGAGATTTCTTTACGGATCTTTACATTCAGTAAGGTATGATGATACCAAAAACACAAATAAAACAGAAATGCATATAAATTATATATAAATATATTTATGTTTAGGTAAATGTTAGTAAATGATGAACACAATAAAACGGTGTGTGGGGAAAAGAAATCAAATGATATCCATGTAAACTTGATAAACAATGCAAAAAGTCCTCAGAATTTTTTAAGGAAGTGACTGGGAATGTTGGCTTAGAGTTGCTTTGCAGAACTGAGAGAGTGTTTTTTGGTTGGTGCTTGGTCAATACGGTTTTAGTTGAGTTAATATGCCCAGAGGTCAGGAACAAGCTTAAAGTTGAATAAATCAAAAAAGGAAGTGCATATCAGTCTAGGATAAGAAATATGAAATAGATTTAACCTTAGATGTCAATGATAAAATAAGAATACTAGCGCATGATGAAACTATAGATGAAGTGGAGAGAAAACATGCCAATAGAGATCCAGAGAACAAAATAAAAGAGAAAACTATGTTGTACATGTCTAAGTTATGAACTGTGTTATACTTTGCTAAGAAAGCACCCTTTTAAACTGTTATAAATGGAAAATATTCAGTAGAGCTCAATTTAAACCACATCTGTAAAAAGGATGGGGATCACAAAAGACTGACAAAACTATATCTATTCTATACAAGACAGGCCTATGTAGAAAATTATTATTTGCAATTATATAAAGGTTTTTTTTTAAGGTTTTCTCTTCAAAACTTCTGAAGGAAATAAAAGGAAGGGGCTTCTATGACAGTAGATAAAATGTCCATTGTATGAGACACACATATTCTTTGAAGATTTTTTTCTGTCATGTTGATCAGACAGCTTGTACAAGGATTTACAGAAAGTAATTATTTTTTGAACAATATTGAATTCTTCAGCTGTTGATATAAATAGCTATTTTGAATTTTAAATATACTATTCTTTCAGTAACAATCTATTGCCAAGACTTCAGTTTTTTTCTCTGTTATATGGGACTTGCAGATGTACATGTTTCTATAAATTATCTATTGATTAATGAACCTTATATTCACTTCCACAAGTGGAAACTTAGAAAGAAAAATTTGAAAATAAGTACAAGAATAATATTATTATATTGTAAAAATATACTCAAGCTTTATCAGTTTTTGTTTAAAATTTAAAAAATAAGGATACATCTTTAAATCTCTGAATCACTTATCCTTAAAATAAAACACTAGCAAATGAGATGTATTGCACATTTATAGGCAATGACATAAATATCATCTGAGTAGTTTGTCTACTTGCAGCTATGTAAATGAGTAAAATTGGATTAGTTCTAAAGACAGTGCAAAAAATAACATACCAGAGGCATTCTACAAGTAACATGGAGTCAACTCTTAAAATTGAAAGACTGATAATGTACTTATTATTTTTTATTAAATATACACCCTTCTGCTCTCAATATGCTGATCTTTTTAAGGTACTTTTCATTTTTTCTTAAAAGACAATAGGGAATAATAGCCAATTCATGCTTTAAGTGCCATATGCCAAAGTTGAAGTTTATGAAAGGGACACACAAACAGAGAGATTATAGCAAAGGTGTTTGGAAAATGATACGCTGAATTTGTACCATTGAGTTTGTACCATTGAGTTTGAACTTTGTGGATTCATTTTATTTATTTATTTATTTATTTATTTATTTATTTATTTATTTATGAGATAGAGCAAGCTGAGAGGTGAGGGGCAAAGGGAGAGGGAGAGAAAGAATCTTAAGTTGGGTGTGGAGGCTGATGCAAGGTTCAAACTCACGACCCTGAGGTCATGACCTGAGGTGAATTCAAGAGTCGGACACTTAACCAACTGAGCCACCCAGGCGCCCTTGAACTTCATGGATTTAAGAAACTTTATTTAACCAAGGAGCAGTGACAGCATTCCAAGAAACATGGACTGCCATTCAATACCTTGGGCAAACGAATTTATTTTTCTTTATATGTCCACTTGTATAAAATGGATATAAAACAGATGCCCTATATATCAAACACATATTAAGTCAAATCTTATATTTGAAAAATATTTGTAATAGTAAACAGTTGTGTTTCCCAGCACCCATTACCCTTTTTTCAAGGCATAGTGATTCACTACATTGGTCACTCTTAGAAGGTACAGTTGTCTGTAACAGAAATCACTAGAACTGAGTAAGACCTCCTTTCTTACTGGGAAAGTGTCCTCCTTGATGTTAAGCAAAGCCACATGACTTGATTTAGTTAATGGAATATAAGCCGATGGAACACGTATGAGTAGAACTACATTGCCAATCATCTTTGGACTTGTCATACAAGTGAGATATAGGTTTTCAAGCCACTGAAACTTTAAAGTTGTATTACTGCATTATATAGCCCATACTGAGGATCCTGGTGACATTTCACCTGGTGATTTCCTCTCACCATTATGGCTTGGGGAAGTGAATTTCAAGCAATTTAATGATAGAAATTAGGAGAAAATAGAACAAAGTGGAAATGTCTTCAGTGGATACATGTCGGCAAAACTGGTGAATTATTTCTTCTTCTAAGACCATGGGGGACTGCCTGAATTCTGTTTTTTCGAGGAAGAATTTTCAATCTTTCCTCTGATTCAAGAAACTTCCAAATAGCTTCTCAGTTCATTATATGTTGTTTTATATTATCCTGAATAGAGAACCATTGCTCTTACGGAATATGATAATGCTGATGAACACTTGCATTCAAATGTACTGTTAGGATCAACATGCCCCATGGTATTCACATATAATGGTACCATATTTAATTAACTTGCCCAATCTTGAGGGAATCTCCAAAACTACTGAGAGGTCTTAAAATATTTCATTTTTAACATAGCGTACTTGATAAGGGATTCAAAATTTAAATAAATTAGAAAACTCATTTGCAACACTCAGTGATGATTTCCCCAGTTATTCCTCGTCATTCATCAAAGATCACCCTTCTTTTCCCACCATTGACCTTTCTATATCTACTATAGAGTAAAGACTATGTCTCCTTTCCCACTGATTTTCCTTTCTTTCCCTGCTACTCCTGGTCTCGCTCTTCCTTGACTGGTTCACTTCCAAATATTTTTTAGTATTTCACATTAGATACTTCATTGAAAAAAATATTAATAACTGTTCTACATGTGGTGTCTAGATACAAATAATCCCATTCTCTACTTAAATTCTATCATTCACCTGCTCTGGAATCACTGCATTCCTCACATTCTTCGTATCTTGCTCCTTTCTCCCACCATATCTCACACTGGCTAAATCCAAATTTTGTAAGAGTTCAATCTCTATATTTTGTGTGTAATATCAGATTATCATACCTACTTGAGCATGTTGTCATAAATGAGTTTATATATTTAAAATACTTAGTACAATAATTAATACAATAATCATTAGTGATTATTAATATTAAAGTTAGCCTAGTCTGTACCAATGTCTGCACAACCATCAGTAGCCAGGGAAAATAACACCTTCATGTTTAGTGGTCTCTAATTATCCTCAAAAATCTCAAATACTAACTCAACATTGCCCAGAATTCTATTGTCCTTCCGTATGATGTATGCTCTCCTACATTCTACAACATTGATTTTTGCACTATTTCTTTTTTCCTCAAACCTTCAATACTTTCTTTCACTTCTCACTCTAAGTGGGTGATACTGACTTATATTTCTCTCAAATATGGATATTGCAATAGATATCGACACAGATGCTGAACAGACATAAACTTAGTTGCATGGTGATGACCTCATCTTCCCTGTACCAAATGAACCAAATCACCTTCATCTCATCCATGTCCTCTGCCTTCCTTCCTGTGTCCCTGAACTGCAGTCCAAGTCTATCCTCATTCATGGACTTTAGAATCATCTACTTTTATCTTCTGAAGGACATTTGATGCTGTAAATATAGCCCCTGTTTCTGAATCACTCTTCTATCTTCTTTATTAGGTCAGCGTTACCAATGAATTTCAAACATTGCACATACTTCTAAACATGCAGAGGCACAGCACAATTGAAGTCACTCTTTTGTATGTTTCTAACTTTAAGGAGGTATAGTCACAGTCTTAGAAAGTTTCTAATACAAACAGGCTGAATCTAGGTTGAAGCCAGGAAAATGGTTGGCCTTCCTTGGTGTTTCCTTCCTTCTCACTGTGGTGCACAATACACTTTTGAATTCCTTCAAATGTATTTTCAGTTTACACTGAAAAACAGTCACAGCACTACATGCCCTCTAACATGCACTGAAAAATTCCAATACTGAAAAATATTTCAAGTTGAGCGAGACTGTTTGTGCTTTTCACCCTCCCAATCCTATTGCTATGTTCCTGTGTTTCCAGCCCAGGTTTTCTTAAGGGCATTTACTAATTAAAGACAATAGGATTTTGTGATGTTGTAGATTTAATTAATTTAGAGAGCTGAAGGTAATTAATGTATTGAGTTGGCTAATATGTTGAATTGACAAAGAAAATAATTATAAATATTATCAAAATATGCACAGTAATACAATAAGAGTAAAGTTCTATCAACAAATAGTAATATTTCATTTTAAAATAGAAGTAATTAAAACTAACTCCCCTGAAAAAGATTCAAATACTTGGTAAAAATAATATTCTTGCACTCGTCTTAAATTTTCCATTAATTAAACTAGAGGTTACACCTACAATATCAAAAAAAAAAAAAAACAAGTCAAAGAATATAAATGAATAAAATGAGTTGAGGAAAGTACCTATTTTATCTACTAAGCCCTACTACATGCCTTACTAGATGCCCTACTAGATTAGGTGGCTAATAGTTGACATTAATTTTTTAATACCATAGGGGAAAGTAAGTCCAGTCTTACTACTTAACTATGGAGTTTAAATTAAATATATTTATTTTTTAAATATTGGTTAATAATTTACTTTTTAAAATCAATATTATCAAAGCCAAATAAAGCTTATAGGTAGACCACGTATGATCTCTAACATCACTAGTTTGCAGAATCTGCCAACACAAATTGCATATTAACAATGATTTGTCTAGGTCTTATAAAACAGAAAATACTAATCCTGAAATAAACAAATAACATAAAATCTCTACATAAAGTACCTTATTGGTAAGCAAGAGACAGTTATAGATATATGGTTGCTATAAAAAGTGAATATGTTCTTTCAAGTAATATTTATAGGAAAACTGCTATGTGTTTAACATGAGTAGAAAACAATGACCAAAACAGACAATATCCTTTATAGAATTTTCATTTGTTATAATATCTGGAATATTAAGCAAAATATGTACGTTCAGTGAGAGAAATTATCAGAGATCGAAACACATATAGAATTTACTAGGTTAGGGAGGATGGTGATTGTAATATTAAGTATGCTGCTTTGAGATGGTTCCTGAGACTGAATTTGATAAATAGCTGCAAACGATTAAGTCATGTAATATCTAGAGAAGGAATATTTCAAATAGAGTGGATAAATTGTAAATGCCCAGTGGAGAAAGATGCCTGGCATGTTCATGAGTCAGAGAGGAGAGCACTGTGGCTTGAGTAGAGTAGGTGAGGGAGAGAATAGTCAAATAACCAGGGAGGATTTTGCAGGTGGGTCATAGCGTGTTGTGTGTGGCTCAATGTATATAACAAGGTGATAATTGCTACTGAGTAAAATAAAGCTAGAAAGGATAAGGGGGTGCCAATTTGGAGTTAGGGGTATTTGTAACCATGAGAAGGTTTTGCACACTCTAATCTTTGGTACACACTATAGTAATCAAGAAGTCATCTAATGGTATCATTCTCCATTGAAGACTGCTCAGCTCTTACCCACCAAGTCTGATTTGATCTGCATATTACTCAGTCTAAATGAGCCATATTCTTTACCTTTTAAAATCCTTTTCTCAAGTACTAAAAAGCCATCTTGCCTACCCTTGAAAGCCCTTGGTATATTCTGATATTTTTAATGAATTATTTTTACATATTATTCTTCTTTCATTTCCCCTACCTAGCTGAGATTTTCTTCAGGCTTAATAGTACACTTAGATGACACCATTGGTGTCGCTACCCAACAGTTCTTCCTCTTTTTTTCTTTTTGTGTAAGTCTCTCTCCCTGATTCAATCTGAAAGTGTCAGCCAATCCCCTTTAACCTCTGTAGCCAGTTCTGCCCATGTGGATAGATACAATCAACAACATGTAAAGGAAGTTTGTGGGTTATCTTCTAAAAAAGGTTTTCCTGTTGTTTTTTTTTTTATTTCTTTATGTATCTAATATAAAGTTGGAGATATGAGAGAACTCAACTCTTTCCTTTCCCTTTCGATGTTTTAAATAGGCTCTTATTCTTAGAGTTTCTGAAAATAATGTGTGTCCATGAAGACCTACACTTAGATACCTTCATGGTAGAGCCAAAGGTGACCAATACTTAGGCCTCTTTTTTTTTTTTTTTTAGATTTTATTTATTTATTCATGAGAGACACACAGAGAGAGAGGCAGAGACACAGGCCAAGGGAGAAGTCCCCGATGTGGGACTTGATCCCAGGACTCCAGGATCACTCCCGAGTCAAAGGCAGATGCTCAACTATTTAGCCATCCAGGTGTCCCAATAATTAGGATTCTGATTACCTTTATGAACTTCTGAAATAACACCTGAATACCTAACTTTGAACTTCTGGTCAGGATGGAAAAAAAGATTATTTATATATAAAAATAATTATATATATACATATATATAATTTTATGTTTGTTTATAAGACCAAAGTCCCTGTATATTATATATATAATTTATATATGTATACATAAAATTTTATTTATGTATGCATGTATTTATATATAAATTATATATAATTGTTACATATATTATATTAATATTTATTAAATTATATATAACATATTATAACTAATTATATAACAAGGTGCATATTTTATATAATTTATACATAAAATGTAATATATAATTATTATAGATGTAATATGTATTTAATACTTATTAAATTATATATAACAATTATATAATATATATATAATTTTGTTTGTTTGTAAAACCAAAGTGCCTGATAAACTACTGCCTTTTAATTCCATTATTTGATAAATTGCTCATTTCTAGTTGTTTTAACTTTATGTTCCAGAATTGCTTTGTCCAAAGAAGTAGTCATTAGCTATATGTGACTCTATAAAATGAAAATGAACTTAAATTCCATCATTCAGTGTAACAAACTAACCACACTTAAAGTTCTCAATAGCACCACGTGGCTCCTTGGTATTTTGTAATGCAGATACAGCAGATTCAACAGATTTGTAATGCAGATACAACAGATTCTCAACAGATACAGAATAATTCCATCTATTTATATATTTGCTTCATACAATTGGACCAGAAACTTCTGTCTCTTGAACTCTCAATTGAGAACTCTAGTTGATCTCTATGGTCAAACAATTACAATAGTTTTCCATGTATGTGTATCTGATCAGCATCATCCAGCTCATTCACAATCTCAGCAGAAGACAAATTATTCACTCTTAAAAACATGACTAGAAATAGTTTTTCTGAAGTACATGCATTACCAGAAATCTTCAGGCTACATCAGCCAGGGAGGGACAAATGCATTACATTCAAACTGGTACCATGATTATGTATTTGGCACAGGTAGTCTGCAATGAAAACCATGTCATGGGACACCTGAGTGGCTCAGCAGTTGAATGTCTGCCTTTGGCTCTGGTCATGATCCTGGGATCCTGGGATCGAGTCCCGCTTTGGGCTCGCCTGCTTCTCCCTCTTCCTATGTCTCTGCCTCTCATGAATAAATAAACAAAATCTTAAAAAAAAAAAAAAAGAAAGAAAGAAAGAAACCCCTATCACTCTTGTATTTTAGTGCTCCTATACTGCCCTCATTTTAACAAATCTGAAGGACCACAGTTCTTCATTGTCATTGCCTTGCCACCAGGACTCTTAAACCTTTGACCCTTGAGTGGATAATCTGATTGTTTCATTATAATCTTATAATCTGTCTTCATGCCTCCTCATTGCCCTCCCTCAAAAGCAGAATTTGATACTGTATTTCCAAATGAAAGCCTGGGAGTAAGTAGACAGCGTAGTACCGTAGAGGGCAGCTGCTTGTCAGATTCAACACATTCTATTACCTGAGCGTGTCACATTTTACACTAAATCCCCTATGGCACTACGGATGATACTACAAAGCTATCTGTGCAGTACCAGCCTACGTTGTTGTTGGCTTCTCAATTACTTCCTCCCTCATTTTACTGTGCATTGACTTACTTGAGTATTCCACTGTTTTATTATGGCTCTAGGAAACTTTTTCCCAGAGCATGCTAGTTCTCTAAACAGGTGGTCAGAATGGCTTCTGCAAATATCTCAGTGGCCCTATTCATCATTCCTTTGACCTCATCACATTAAATACACCGTATTTAATGAAGTGACCATGGTTAGAAAAACATGTAAGTTTAAAAAAAACTGAACATGATAAGAAATCAATCACTAGGGAAATAAATGTAGTTATTGTTCCAGGGATATGTTGACAAATGGACAAATAGTTCTAAAATGATAACATAAAATAAAATGATAATGCAATTTACTGCATTTAAAAAATATAAAATCTTGTTAAGCAAATGAATATTTCCTTTCAGTGGTTCATGCCATATGTAGATTCTCAGATCCACATTCAAAATGCTGCTGTGATCATTAGGGTGCTCCTATTTTTAATTTACTTAGTTTCTATATATTAGCTTGCACAAAATAATTTCATAATGTGATGTGGCATTCTTTGATCTTTGTTTCACAAAGCATTTCTGCCCAGCAAAGTAGATCCTGATGTGCCTGTTATGGTTGCATTCTTTGACTTCAAACACATGAAGTTATTTCTCCCTATTCAAGGCACCGCTGAAGTTTTATTTGAATTTGCTCTTGCACATGTTTTCCATCCAGCTAGAGCTTGATCAGTGAGCTCTGAGGCAGGAGATTCCACTTGTCAGCTTGCCACTCACTAAAACTCATAAGCTGGAGAGACACGGCCTCTGAATTGTTCTTTTTTCAAGTGATACATAAACTAGGCTACATGCTGTTACCCTTTCTTATGCACTGTTCTGCCAAATGGCATGAATTTAGATGACCTATGAATATCAGAGGAAAACACAAAACTTACCATTTAAACTTTGCTTAGTAAGTCAAATATATACCTATTATAAATAAAAAATTACTACAGAGCATCACTCATATGATGATCTGAGGCTGGAGCAGTTCTATCTTTCTGTGAGTTTAATTACATTAGTATTATTTTCTCTTAAATGAAAATACGTCTCTTAAATCAATATACATCATATGGATTGGGAAATGAAGTGTTGTTAAAAACATATTAATAAAAGGGGTGACATTGTTTTTTATATTATTTAAATGCAACACTCCTCACTATGAAATCGGAAATGATAATTTATATCCTATTCTTTGTAGTACAAGCTATGGCATGACACTAGAGCCCCACACTGCAATCTCATATGAGAATAAGTCTATTTAAGAAGAAAAAATTTTTCAATACAGCTTTCATCTATAGGTATTTTTGCCTATACACCTTTTACCCCTACATTTTGGCAGATTTGAAGAAATTCCATTCTCAAAGAGGAAAAAAATATACTTCCACTTAAGGGATGGTTACTTTGGAAATTTAGCTTACATTGATGGCAATCATTCTTCCTGTTTAGTATTGATTGACTGCTGTGATATTTTCTACCTTTTTCATAACTTTTTATTCACCCTCTCATCCTTCCATCATGTTCAGAATCAGAATAAATAAGTCTGGCAATCTATAAAACCATGATATATGTACTACTTGCATTTATTGACATATACAATAGAAAGTTACTTTAAAAGCATGTATAGCTTCCCACTTCTGTTAGATAATTCCTTAAAAACTGTAGACTTTGCATAGAGAATGGGGAAAAATCCACATTAGAGATAAAAAATCAGATACTTTCAGCATTTCCAATAATCTAAAGGAATTCCTCTCTAGAAATGGTATTGTCATTAGAAGATAATGTAATTAAGCAAAGGAATGACACAATAAGACTAATTTTATGTCAGCATTATAACTAATCATTATTCACTAAATAAGAACCACATCCCTCCCACAACATCAGGCATGATCTTATAGAGGATCACAGAGGATGTGGCCTTAATTTTTTTATTACTTTGTTTTTTTTAAAGAAATTTTAATTCATCGCAAAATGTGAAAGATTTCCCATATAACCCCTGCTCCCACACATTGTATTGTTGACATCCCCCACCAGAGCAGTATATATGTTACAATTGATAAGCCTATATTTATGAATCATAATCACCTAAGGTCCATAGTTTACAGTTCAGTCATGTTTGGTGTTTTATATTCTGTACATTTGGACAAAAGTATAACGACATGAATCCACCATTATAACATCATGCAAAGTAGTTTCTCTGTCCCAAAGATTCTCTGTGCTCTCCCTATTTATTGTTCCCTCCTACCCAACCCCTATCAACAACTAAGCTTTTTGCTGTTCATTGTTTTACTTTCATAGAATGTCATATTGTTGGAATCATACAATATATAGCCTTTTCAGATTGGCTTCTTTCACTTAGTATAATACGCATTTAACTTCCTCCATGTCTTTTCATGGCTTGATAGCTCATTTCTTTTTAGTGCTGAATGATACCACATTGTCTGGATGTACCACAGTGTACTTACCCATTCACCTACTGAAGAGCATTTTGGTTGCTTCCAAGTTTCGGCAATTATGAATAAAACTGCCATAAATATCCATATGCATGTTTTTGCATGGACATAAATTTTCACATCCTTTGGGTAAGTGCCAAAGAGCAGATCTGCTGAATCATATGGTAAGAGCATGTTTAGTTCTGTAAGAAACTGCCAATTGTTTTCCAAAGTGGCTGTACCATTTTGCATTTCCTCCAGTAATGAATGAGATTACCTGTTGCCCCACATCTTTGCCAGCATTTGGTGTTGTCAGTGTTCCAAATTTGGAGCATTCTAATAGATGTCTAGTGGTAAGACATTGCTGTTTTAATTTGCCTTTCCATAATGACATATGATGCTGAGTGTCGTTTCACACATTTATTTGCTAGCTGCTCTTCTTTGATGAGGTGCCTGCTAATGTCTTTGACTCATTTTTTAATCATCTTATATATTTTGTATAACACTCCTTTACCAGATGTTTCTTTTGCAAATATTCTGTGCCAGTCTGTGGCTTTTCTTCTTATTCTCCTGACATGGTCTTTCACAAAGAGGTTTTTAATTTAATTTTATTTTTTTAGATATTTTATTTATTTATTCATGAGAGAGAATATTCTCACACAGAGAGAGAGAGAGAGAGAGAGAGAGAGAGGCAGAGACACAGGCAGAGGGAGATGCAGGCTCCATGCAGGAAGTCCAATGGAGGACTTGATCCTGAACTCCGGGATCACACCCTGAGCCAAAGGCAGATGCTCAACTGCTGAGCCACCCAAGCATCTGAGGTTTTTAATATTAATGAAGTATATTTTATCAATTATTTCTTTCATGTATTATGACTTTTGCATTATATCTAAAAAGTCATCACCATACTCAAAGTCATCTAGATTTTCTCCTATGTATCCTCTAGGAGTTTTATAATTTTGCATTTCATATTTAGGTGTATGATCTACTCTGAGTTAATTTTTGTGAAGAGCATAGGTGTAGGTCTACATTCTTTTTTTTTTTTTTTGGCATATGTCTAGTTGTTCTAACTTTTGTTGACAAGACTATCTTTGTTCCATTGTATTACCTTCACTCCTTTTCAAAGATCAGCCAGGGATCCCTGGGTGGCACAGCGGTTTGGTGCCTGCCTTTGGCCCGGGGCGCAATCCTGGAGACCTGGAATCGAATCCCACGTCGGGCTCCCGGTGCATGGAGCCTGCTTCTCCCTCTGCCTGTGTCTCTGCCTCTCTCTCTCTCTCTGTATGACTATCGTAAATAAAAAAAAAAATTAAAAAAAATTCAAAGATCAGCCAGATATATTTATGTGCTTTTACTTCCGAGTTCTCTGTTCTGTTCCATTGATCTAGTTTTCTATTATTTTATCAGTTGACGCTATCTTGATTATTTTAGCTTTATAGTAAGTCTAAAAGTTGGTAGCATCAGTTCTTCAGCTTCATTCTGCTTTGATACCATGTTGGTTATTCTGAGTCTTTTGTCTCTTTCAATATCCACACTGTAACTTTTGGGTGTTTTGACTGTCATTGTACTGAATCTGTGGGTCAGGTTGGGAAGAACTGACATCTTGAGTCTTCTTATTCATGAACATGGAATATCTTCCTATTTATTTAACTCTTCCTGGATTTAATTCATTTGAATCTTCTAGTTTTCCTCATATAGATCTTCTACATATTTTGTTAGACATCTACCAAAATATTTCATCTTGTGGATGCTAATATAAATAGGACTGTTTTTAAGTTCAAACTCCATGTGTTCATTACTGGTAATAAGAGAAAGAGTGCCTCTTGTATATTAACTGGTATTCTGCATCTTACTATAATTGTTTATTTGTTCCAGTAAAAAAAAAAAGATCTTATTCTTTTATTTTTTTACATAGGAAATCATATCATTGATAAACAAAGATTATTTTATATTTTCCTTCCCAATCTGTATACCTTTTTCTTTCCTTCTCTTGTCTTGTTGCATTAGCTCAAACTTCCACTACATGTTGAAAAGAAGTGGTGACAGGTGACATCCTGACTTTTTGATTAATCTCAGTGGGAAAACTTCACATTTCTCACCACTAAGTATGATGTTAATTGCAGATTTTTTATAGATATTCTTTATCAAGTTAAGGAACTTCCCCTTTATCCCTAGCTTATCAAGATTTTTTTTTTATCATGGATGGTTGTTGTATTTTGTCAAATCCTTTCCCTATATCTACTGATATGATCATGTGATTTTTCTATTTTAGTCTGCTGATGTGAATGATTACATTAAATAATTTTCAAATGTTGAACTAGTCTTACATAACTGGGAGAAATCCCACTTGGTCATGGTCATTCTTTCTCATCCATTGTTGGATTCAATTTGTTAATATTCTGTTTAGATTGTATGCTCAATTCATGATTGTATCTACAAGAAAACATACTGGCAATATTATATATTCACTGATCTTTGCTAATTGTGGAACTTCTAAACAGTAAATAGTCTTCTTAAAAAATCTATTGATACCAAACAATATAAAAATATCATTTGATCATTTTACATAGAAACACATTTAGTTAACAGAAATGGTATGGGAGGAGACCTGCTTTTCTTTTTCCTTTTCTGAAAACAAAAATAATCAGAGATCCTAATGTATGCACTTAGAAATGAAGGACTTTGGTGTGTCAAGCAAAATACTCTGTATCACGAACCTTAAATTTGGGATCTATTGTAAATGGATCTTATATAGACAAAAGAAATTGTTTATTTATTTTAAAATTCTTATCAAAATGTTTTATGACAAATATATTTTAGGAAAAATTTGGTCAACAGAGGTTATTTCATTATTTAGAAAAGGAATGCTGGCTGTAGGATGAAGGAAATTTGTAAAGCAGGTGAATCTAATCTTATTTCCTCAATGTGCCATTCACAGTTCCTCAGATGCTCACTGTGAATTACTTTTGCCAATATGTAGTAGAATTACAAATATTTGCTCTCTTTAAAAGATTGTAGGGGCACCTGGGTTGCTTAGTTGGTTGCCAGTCAGGCTTTTGGTTTCCATTCATGTCAGGATTTCAGGGTTAAGAAATCAAACCTTCGTGGGGCTTCGCCCTCAGGATGGAGTCTGCTTGAGAGATTGTCTCCCTATGCCCCTCCCCTGACTCATTCTCCGTCTCTCTTTCTCTGTCTCTCTCTTAAAAATAAATAAATCTCTTTAAAAACAAAAAGACCATAGAATTCCTGCAACATAATAACTACTCGATATGTATTCTCTTTTCTTCTCTCTTGTCTACCCAGAAAACAAAACAAATCATCTACCCAAAATGATACATTTTCCTTCATAAAGTCCAGATATTTGTCAAAATGGTTATCATGAAAATAATACTCAAGCTTACAGTTTCTAAGATCAAAGCACAGAATTAGTGATAATACTAGGAAAAGATAAATAATTCTATATCTATATTTTCTTTATTTAAATGGAATAGGTAGCATGTGCCAATTTGCTATCTATATCCATCTATGTAGATTTAATTGTTTTATTTTATAAACTAATCGTAGAGGGCAATTTTATCCTTCCTTATTTTTGATAAAGAGAAGGTGCAACTGTTAAGGAAGAGATTTGTTGAAACGTTTCCTTCCATTTCAAGAATAATTTTAAGATAATGTAAAGATATTTAATCCAGATTGAATTTTTCAAATGATCATACTCATAATGCATCTCTACCACTGAAAGAAACAATACCAAGAACAGAGATGTCATCATGGGCTAAAGTATCTGGTCCTACAGACAGTACTAAAAATTATAAATCATACACAATGTTGATGTGCTATGCTATGAAGAAAGTAATTGGAGTTCATGATTCACATTTCTGATGAATTTCAAACCAATGATATTGCCCAAAGTCCACTTTATATGCTGATATGAACATTTATAATCCTACTTCTGACAGAATTATTACATTTAACATAATCAAACAAAATTACAAAGAACTTTGTCACATATGATTAGGGTCTCTGTTCTTACATATTAATCCCTCAGTTCTTATTTTCTTCACTCATTTTTTTATCCAAAGCATATTGTGGAATTGTACATTAAACTTTCATAGCAATTAATTTATTCCCATGGATGAATAATATATATTCATCACTCTGTAATCATTCCATGTAATTTCCAGAACTGCACATATACATGTAGACATTTGAAAGTCTATATACTGTTACTAAATGTTGATGTCTTACAATTGACACAATATACTTTGTATTATCTAGTGCTTGAAGAACTTAAGGATTTAAGGACAAGATACCTTCTTTACATTCTATAGCTATGATATAAAAATTTAGAAATACTCATTGTTAATGCCAATGTGCATTAAGTATATTTATAAAACTATATTCTCAAAATTTCTGGAAACACGTCAATTTTTAGAAGTCTGACCACACCCATAACTGCAATACAATGCAATTTAAAAATATTTAATAAGGTAATGTGTCATAGAATTCTCTAAACTTAATCTATCATACTTTTCCTTTTTTAAAGACAAGCAATTTATATTTTGCTCTTAAATCGAAACAACTTGTATTTGCTAATTCTGTGAGCCTTTTACTTTCATTTCAGGAAATTGATATAATTAGGCAAATGTAATTTTTCTCTACATGTGTTAGTGATGGCATTTCCAGGAAAAAAAATCTTTCTATGAACATGGGCAGCTGAATGAATTTATTTTAAACAGCTGGCAATGCTGGTTGCAGCTCAAGTTTTCCATTACATGACAGGAAAATGCCTCAATATTTTGTTCGGGATGGACCTTCCAACACGTGTTTTGCTAAAGGCAAAATGTTAATTTTATTGTTCTCTCATATTCTAGAACCATGAGAAAGGAAACAGGTGTAAATTATATTCTAAAGCACTGAGTCCCTCGCCAGTGTCAGGTGTAACACCTACATCACTTAGGGAATTCTTAGAAATGTAAATTCTTGGGCCCACCTCAAATCTACTGAAGTGGAAACTGAAACAAGAACCAGCAATCTGTGTTTTAACAAGTCCTCCCTGTTATTTTACTGCTTGCTAGAGTTTGAGAACCACTGTTCTAAAAAGCAAGCATTCATGATGCCTTAAGTAAAATTAGAGTGCTTATATCTGGCAACATGTTTATTTTTTTTTATTTTTGGCAACATGTTTAATAGGATATTCTATATGACTACAAAGCATCCAATGATATTTGAGAATATTACAGTAGGGAAAAAAATTAGAACTTACTACCCATTGGAGAGAAAAAGTTTCCCAGTAATTATAATTGAGTAAGAGTTTCTGCAGGACCAAAACCAAAGATGTATAGATCATTTTGTTCCTAATAAGAGTTTCTGCAGGACCAAAACCAAAGATATGTAGACCATTTTATTCCTAATAAGCATGCCATAGCTCTTTGATTTTACTAAATGAAAAGCAGGATAGCATGAGCATATGATATAAAAAGTCCAAGGCTGACAGTTATAAAGCAGAAACGTAAAGGATTAAGATGTCACATAGATTTCTATTTTTCTATATTTAAGCATACAGAACTACAATCTTGGGCTGTCTCGGTGGCTCAGTTGGTTAAGTGGCTGACTCTTGATTTCAGCTCAGGTCATGATCTTAGGTCATGGGATCAAGTCTTGCATCAGGCTGCACTTTTATCTGAGAATCTGCTTCAGGATTTTCTCTCTCCCTCTGCCCTTCCCTGCCACTTGCTCTCTCTCTGTATCTAAAATAAATAAATCCTAAAAAAAAGGAACTATAATCTTACACCAAATTTTAATGTTTAATTATTTTCACTCATCTTCACTGAAAGCACTGTATGTCACAGAAATGTTTTTTTTTTTTTTCAGTGTGATTTCTGGGACTGGAAAGAAAAGTCACTACAATTAAATTGTAAGTAATAGAATATCCAAACTTTCTGTGACTCTTGGTCAGATTTGAACTTGCAGATTACTTTATCATTCTTGAAAATATTTTCCTTTACATATTTCTTTTACAATTGAAAGTATAGCCAATAATATTGTAACACACTTATCACAGTGAACATTTCATAAGATATAATTAAATCACTATGTTGTATACCTGAGACTAATTTAATATAATATATAAACTATACTTCAGCTAAAACAATTTTTAGGAAAAAATACCTTCCTTTAACTTCTGTGTAATTTCATTCTCTTAATAATTTTTTAGCTCTCTAACTTTTATAATGACTTCTTTGATCTATTGTTTTCCTTTTCCCACCATATTGAAGGGCTTCTCAAGGTTGAAATCTTTTTAATTCTTTTTCTTTTTATCCATACTTTATGACTTAATACACTATAAAACATTTTTACATAGAGGCTTCTTGTCCATATTTCCATTGCAGAAATATCTTCAGAAGATCAAAATTTTCCTCCATATTACAGTAATAGTTTTTTATTTAAGTTTTTTTGTAAGATTTTATTTATTATTTATTTATTATTATTATTTTATTTTATCATTTGATTGATTGATTGATTGATTGATGGAAGACAGAGAGAGAGAGAGAGAGACAGAGACAGACAGAGAGAGAAGCAGGCTCCCTGCAGGGGACTCCAGGATCACACCAGGAGCTGATGGCAGACACTCAACCGCTGAACCACCCTGGCCTCCCATTATGGTAATAGTTACTACATATTTAAATGTACTACGTGGTAAGCAATACTTGTGTTAAGTAAAGTATCTACATTATCTCATATGATTCTTAAATCATATAAAATAATCCTAAAAAGCAATGATGAATTATGTAAAACATTTTGCTTTCTTATCAAGGATTCTTGGATTAATCATTATTTCTCCCTGTAATTTCTTCTGTATGTTCATTAATATTATTCTCAAATCATGACAGTAATTCAAGTTTAGAATATCAGTAAACATACAGAATTTTCAAGTGTGCTCTCTTTTCCTTTATTACAGATCCTTTTAAAATTTAGAATAGTTGTAGATATCCAACATTTTACTATTTTATTTACCAACTATTTCTTAATGAAATCTTTGTTAAATATTGAAGCATGTTTGCTTAAGGTCAATTATAGTACAACTTCATGAACAAGTGAAGATTGGGAAAGATGGCATATCTTTTCCATTCCCTATGGGTATAACCTAAAGAATATATAATATTTTACTTAATTATAAGGATACTGAACTTACGGCCTTTTTCAGTAAAAATGGAGTTAAAACTCCCAGACTATATCAGAACATTCTACCTATAAACTCTGAGTGGATGCGGCTGATGTCCTTCAGCTTGAGAGATGTCATGTTGCAAATATCTTCATATGATTCTTCTCTTTGTAAGTAAAAGGTTAATCTCAGATGGTCTGTTGAAGCCCTGTGTTTATATTCAGAGAAGCTTGGAGCCATAGTCCTGACTGATCATTGGCAAAGTTGAGTCACTAACTGCTGATTAATATCTCCCAGAGTCCAAAACAGAAAAGGGGACAACCTGTACCAACATATCAAATTCTCTATGGAAAGTGTGCAGATTGACAGTTTGTACCTGGTTTCTTTTATATTCCCTTGGTTTATGTTTTTGATCATGGTCTAGTAGTCTGGTATAGGTTATGTGACCAGAAATGTATAAAAGACCTCTCCTCAGATGAGCCTGTGGGTTCCCTGAGTCCAAGATACTCCAGCATACGTGCTGCTGAAGCAAGCGCAGTCCAAGATATTTCATACATATCCTGATGGTTCATGATCCAAAGATGAAACATGTTTTGTGTAACAAAAAGAATCTTGGCAGCTGTATTTGGAATTCTTAGATGTCTCTGATGGGTGCTTGTGTTTATTTATCCTGCTATTTTATAACTTTTGCTTTATGAAGTCTTATGTGAGTATACAATATGGAACCTCATGAATTATTTCAATTATACAACCATATGTAATAGCTGCAGGCCATCAATTTTTATTTTAGTTAAGTTCCTCTAAGATCCTGAAGTAAACACAGATATAAAGGATCAGGTATTCTGATAATTCTCAAAGTAAATATAAGTGTCTTTATTTCTTATGTATTCTTAGCTATTAGGTTGTTTTCTTCAAAAAAAGTCATGAGGAAATACATTGTTATGAATTTTTAACGTTTAGGAATAATTTGCTATAATATTTTAAAATTCATTTCATGTTTTATTAATATACCTTAGGCATTTACAGCAATATTATATATTTTTATTTCAAGTACACAACTTAAAAAGACTCTAAGTCTTTAAAAGCAAACATATCTTTAAATAAAAATGGTCCATTGTATTTATTGATAGGAGCTTTCCAAATTATGCAGGAACACATGCTAAAATCTACTCAAAGACATTATTTACTGAATATCACCTGTAATTGTTTCCATCTTTCTATTTTGTTTCACACAACCTGGATTTGTAAATATTTGTTTTTAGCCAGTTTCAGAGAATTATTTTCATTTGAGTGGTTCTCCTAACCTCTGAGTGATATTTTGACCCAAATACCGGTTACATGAGTTCTAGAGTAACTCCTGTGGGAAGACATCATTATTCTTTGTACATAAATAATTTTCCTCTTTCCACATTAAAAAGGAACATAATATATTTAGTTTCCTTCAGCTTATCTAGAACAAATAAAAACTTATTTCTCTTATATTCTCAAAAATATATTCTCATTACTGCTACCTCTGCATGAAAAAAGACCTACTGTGAAAGAGTCGACATCAAAACTATTATCACTATTTTTACATTGATGTATCTGAGGTGAAATTTGTTATAATATCTAAGAAAAGAGGTATGTCTGTTAACTATGTTTCTTTCAAATATACCTAAAATAATTTTATTCAATAATTTTTTCAATGGGGTAGTTTTATTAGAAAAGCATTGCATGAAATTTTTTTAGAAGATTATTTATTTATTTATTTATTCATGAGAGACACACAGAGAGAGGCAGAGACATAGGGGAGCCTGATGCAGGACTCCATCCTAGGACCCCAGGATCATGACCTGAGCCAAAGGCAGATGCTCAACCACTGAACCACCCAGGTGGGGTGGTTTGAATTTTACATTTCATAAAATTATACAGAGTTCTAAACTTACCAAAGGCCTAATTGCAATTTTTCATGTTTACATTTTATATACACCAATTGTTCTGATTCATAAGTTCCAATAGGGTCTGAGAGATATACTTAATTTTAGTAAATGGAGGTTGATTTTTCCGTATGTGCTAATTCCTTAATCAAGTAGGAAGCAAATGTTTTATTACACCGAAAAGACACCATTTTTTCTGCATCATTAGGTTTTACACCTCTAAAATATTTGCTTTTGTTTCTTCTTTAATAAAGAAGTAACAAATTTCTTCTTGCCATTCTGAACAAGAATTGTAAAATATTGCAAAATCAGTAACGATATCATTCACTGTAGAAAAATTGAACCATTTGTCATCTCCTGTAAAGGGAAATGGGTAAGATAATTAGTCTTAATAGGAGGAAATGAGGCTCTATTCAATAAAGAAGTTGGAAATGGAGGAAATTTGGTAATTTTTCTAACAAAATATTCTGGAAAGAAACAGTAAACCACAGAGCCACTTTAAAGATAAAGTGTGTTCTTTGATATAGTTAAAAGGCATTATCTAAAGGGCACTAATTTAATCATTGAGACAGTTCTATAAATTTTATGAAATATCAAATGAAATGTAAGATGATAAGGAAAGAGACTGCTCAAATAGAAGTGAAAAGTGACAACAGGATAAATGATACAGCCAAATAAGAAATTGGCATTGGGATGCCTGGGTGACTCAGCGGTTGAGCGTCTGCCTTCAGCTCAGGGTGTGATCCCAGAGCCTTGGGATCGAGTCCCACATTGGGCTCCCTACATAGGGTATGCTTCTCCCTCTGTCTGTGTCTTTGCCTCTCTGTGTGTGTCTCTCATGAATAAATGAATAAGAATCTTAAAAAATAATTGACATCAGGTGAAGGGAAATGCAAATTTGGCACTATAGAAATGCATATTCAGAAAATCAGCCAAATTTCAAACTATAAACAACAACAAAAATAAGTTGAAATTATCGTTCATATGAATCACATAAAGGCAATAGAAAAGTAAGGAACTAAGATGAATTTTTCAAAAAACTGTTTGAAGATAATGCCACAAGACACCTTTTTCTGAGCTCTAGGAAATTTTTAATATGAAAAGAAAGAGTGTTCACTATTTACCAATCGAGACTTGTAAAAAGGAACAAAAACAAAAACAAAAACCAAGAAATATCCTCACAAATATAGAGAATTTCAGAGGTAAAATGAGTTCTAATATAAAAGGGAGAAATAAGACGACAAAGAAATAAGTACCTTGACTTCAAAATGCAAATTGTCAAAAATCATGGAAGCCCATCCTTAGAGTATTGAGTGGAAAGGTATAATTGAGGATTCTATATCAGCAATGATGGCACTTATACATAATTCCAACAGAAATATTTTTTGAAAATAAGACTTGATGTATTCTTCACTAAAATGTGTCAAGATCAAAATTTCAGTACAATGAATTAGTATACCAAACAGAACAAAGCTAAAAGACAAATTACAATAAAATCTAATATCTTGGGAATTTACAAGAGCAAAAGAAAAATGGGTATCACCTTAATTCATATAATATAACCAAAATAATTATGCTAGAAGAGTAGAATGAAACTTAAGAAATTAAAAAAAAAATGGTATCATTTCGTTTATATATGGAATAATCTGTTCTAATTTCTTTTTTTTCAAAATTTTATTTAAATTCTAGTTAGTTAAAAAAATCTAGTTAGTTAACATGTAGTGCCTGTTTTTTTGAAAAGGAAAAATTACAGAATTTTTAATTTCCTGGAAATTTATATATATATTCGTGTGTTGTTCTAGTTTTCTAGGATATGGTGTTATAATTTTTCAAGGTGGTACATCATAGTCTTAGAAGAATCTCAAGCACAAAATTAATTTGGCTAACATAGGTCCTCCTCTTTAGTACCTACTGTGACTTATTTTCTGTAGCCCTTTATTATAGGAACCATAATAGAATAAATCCTATTTATAAATGAAATTAGAGATGTATTTTTGTAGTAATAGATTTGTTTTCCCTGAGGAACATACTCTGGTACACTGTGTGATCATTACATATCTACCTAAATATATTAGTGTTAAAGATCATAACAACAGACTAATGAAAAAGGAAGGGCAAAAAATATGTGCATAGTATCCAATTTGTGTAGAGCTAAACAGATAAATATGTGTAAATATGTATAACTGTAACATATGTAACAAGATGTTGAGAAATTGAATTTTTTTGGGATTTCAGAAAAATAAAATTTATGATTTAGATATTAAGTACAGCATTCATTTCCAATTTTAGTTGAACATATCTCTTATTTCTTTAATAGTACATTTGTTACAATTACCATTATCTACCAAAATTTAGAAAACACACATCCACACAGAGACCTATACACCCACATTCAAAATAATTTTCTTTTGTGAATCAACTTCCTTCACTAAAGAGTTTTGAAGAATTTTGCTGAAATCTTCTCTTAATCATGTAATCTGATACCACTTTCATGGATAAAAGATTAGAAAAATGTTCACCTATTTTACAACTCAGTGCCGATTTTCAATATTTCCTGCGTTGTTTCCTTTTTTCCAAATTAAATCATCAAAAAGTGGGGTTCCTGGGTGGTTCAGTTCGTTAAGCAACTGTCTGAGGCTCAGGTCAATATCCCAGGGTCCTAGGATAGAGCCCCACATCTTAGGACTCCCAGCTCAGTGGGAAGTCTGCTTCTCCCTCTCCCTCTTCAGCTCCCCCTGCAGTGTGCTATCAAATAAATCAATAAAATCTTTTAAAAAATCAAAAAGTTATTTGCTATAAAAATAAAATGAGGAGTATTGTTAAAACAGTACCTAAATAACCAACTATTATTTTGTCATATTCCAGAATGTCCTGCATCAGAACAATATGTACAGTTAATTATTGATTTTCAAATAGGAGTTTAAAGTTTGTCAGTTGGAGTATATGAAATAGAGGAATCCCCAAATATTAAAGAAAGTCAAATATAGTCTAAAAGGTAAAAGGTCAGTGGATATATGATTTGTCCTTTCTGGCAGTGTTTGTCATCTGGATACAAAACTCATTAATCTGTTCCCCTCTCTAAGAGCAAGAAGCAAAGCATAAAGGCCATGAAACCAATGGGATAAGCCTAGGTAGAGCCAGAAGAATATGAAATGTTGATTATTTAGAACTGTAATTTAGATTTGGCCCTGATCTATATTTTTGTCTTGCTAAAACTATGGAAATTCTATGACAAGCTAAATGTGAAAGATTGGTACAAGAAAGCACTGAATTTTATGACACTACCTTTGCTACACAGAGAAATTAAAATCTGGGAGTTCCATTTATAAAATCTCTTTTTCCATGACAGGAAATGAGAATGGACACACACAGAACTAAAATCCAATTCCCATTCTTGTCCCTGAACTATTTTAGAACCTTAAAAATATGTCTTTTTTTTTAAGCCTGATTTTCATGAGTATTTATTTTGGATGACTCAAGAAAATTGAACAGAACTCCCAGTAAAGGCTGAGGAATTTCAAGTTTCCTGAGTGACATGACCTGGCTAGAGGATCTCTGGAGGAGACTGCTTAATGACCTACCCCATAATGTAAGTATATCCTCTGCTCCATGTCTACCTTGTGTTATTACCATCCCCTCAAATATTACAGATATGTTTTCCTTCTTACTCACTATTGACAATCTTTCTGTATCCCTCAGCATAACTGTGAAGTAAATACGGAATGTTGCTGGAAATTTCCCCCAAAATATATTATTTGGGTTTTTAAATTAATCTCTTCAACATCCCAATAAAACAGTATCTGGTTATCTAATACCTGCTGATTACAAAGCTTATGTAATTTTTTCATTAAATCTATTTTATATTAAATAATAAATGTATCTTATAATAAATACATCTTACAATATCAAAAAATCTAACACATTATAAATAAATAACAAGTAGTTTCTCTGTTCATAACTGCATGCTCTAAAGCTGTAAAAAGTGTTAAATAGTACAAATTGTTTCATGGTAGCTAATAAACCAAAAATTAAGCATAGATGAAATAAATGTTGATTGCTATAATATGAAACCAATCTGATCATTATTTTGAAAAAAAAGGGGGGGCAATATTCAAATATAATGAACTAATTCCATAAATTGGTAAGAATTCAGAGCTTTGAATCCTTAAGATGATAAGACCTAAAAACTTAATGTGAATCAGATTTGAAAGAGCATTAGCTTATTTATGCCCATTCTCTCTTCTTAGGCAAGTTCCTCTGTTTCTACAACTTTATTTATTTAAAGCATTTATTTTTGAAAACTCTATTGTCTATACCAAAAAATTCAACTGCTAGAGAACTATGCTTCCTTTTTTTCCTATTTCTTTTAAACACTGCTAAATACATTCGAGGATACTTATTGATAATTATTATTTTTACACACTAATATTATTACATACAAAAGAACTAAGATACTTTACTCCGAAGGGAAGATAAAATGCTGCTTACTAATGATTACTTTTTAAATTCTAAATATGATTAATTTATAGCTCAATGATCAAGATCAGTGCAGATTCTTATATTTCATAATTGGATATTTTAACAATGGATTGGGGTGTTTGGCTTGGCATTAATAGGATGCTATGACTCTGACAAAATTATAGGTATTTAATTACTTATTAATATACAGGAATAGAATTCACTTTGCACTTCTTAAACACCTTTCCTTTTTAAAAAAAATGTTTCAAGTTTTTATTTAAATTCTAGTTTAAATGCCACTTTTAGACCAACATATGACAAACATGTATTTCTCTCTAAAGATTTTTCTAAGCTTTAAATGCTCATAGACTCATCACCTATTTTTCCCACGTACTTTGAGTATCTAACTCAATCTTAGCACTCGCCAACTGATTTCCCCACCTTGTCCATCAAGTTTCTTAAACCAGAACTAACATTCATTTTTGTTTATAGCCTATTCTTAATCTCTAAGTAAATAATATTCATTCTACTAATAATATGAAATCTTTTCTTTCTTCAAACTGTATTGCCATTACCTTAAACCAAGACACCATCATAATCTTTTCAAGCCTATCATTTCATAATTATACCCTAATATCAATACATAATAATGTTAAAACATCACATTTTAAAGTGTTTTGCCTATAATAGGATGTGCTTTTGGTAGTACCTTATTTATTTACAGCAATAATAGATATTACTAAAATATAAAAATTAGCATGGAAATGAGATCATGAGAGAAGGCAAAATACAAATGGACCCCCAATTCACCTAAAGCATCCCTATCTCTTTAAGGAAGTAAAGGGGACCAATTAGTATGACGGACATACAAAAAAAGAGTACTGAGAAAAGACTATGGCATAATAAAAACACTACAAAAATGTATTTATGAAATAGACCAGCAGTCACTGGAAGGATGTTGAATAATACCTTACTTACAATGAAAAGGAGATTATATTGATTTTTCTTCTTCCCATCATGATTCTCTGACTTTAAAAAACTGAGTATGTGGCCTTTAGTGAATGAAGTTAAAGGAATCACATGAGAGAAAGCTGTGCCAGTTCTTTATTATTTTCTTTCTTTGCTCTTTCTATCTTATTTTGGCCTGGAGCTTTATTTTCTCTGCTTAAGAAGAACTATTGATTCAAGAAGACTAAAGGGGTAGCCATGGGACCCAGGGAGAATCAGCAAGGACCAAACTGTTTAGAGCTGTAGGCTAGAATTTCAAGTGAAAAGAGGTCTAGCTGGGATCACCAAGTAGGAGTAGAGTCAGGATTCCAGAAGATAATTTCTATTAAAATATAAGATGTGGCCCTTTGCCTAAAAATTTCTGGTTGAAATTTGCAAAATTTTGGGTATAGCAATCATAATGCAGGACAGCAAGGTACCACCAACTTTACCGGGGCATGAATAGTTGCTCAGGTATGGATCTTCTGAACTTATTTTGTCATCAGGAACCAAAATAAATAACACCTACAGCAGTGATAATTGTTCATTGAGTTAAAACAGGACCTTAGTTCTTCTCAGAGTGGTTGCTAGTTATTTCTGAGAATCCTACACATAGTACATTTGTTTACAAATAAGTTTGCAGTCATCTCTTGGTATTTCCATCCTTCTCTCTCTCTTACTTTGGCAACATACTTCAAGAAAAATCAGTGTTTCCACTCTTACACATAAGCTTGCCAGTGTCCATGATTATAGTCACCATACTTGATATTCCCATACAAACTTGACTTCCTAAAGTGTGCAAAATGGTCTCCTCTCTTGGGATTTGAAGCATTTTTGCCTCTATGCAGACTATCGGGATATCTCCTCAACATTTACCTTTATCATAATAACTGGAATGATTTTCACTATGAGATATTTTCACAATTAGATACCTCCTCTCTTTTGATAGGATTTCTTTGATAGATGTTTTTCTTTATTCAACATGCAGAAGAGGAGTTTTGATTGTATGCATGTGATAACAATCAGATCATTTTAGGATGTGCTGTAGGGGTGTGTGTATGTGTGTGCAATGTGTGCACATGCACATACTTGTAAGGTAATGGAAAAGTGGAAATTGGATTTATTACGCCAACAAGAACAACATAAAGACAACTAAAATAAATTTTCCATTAGGATTTGATTTATTTTGTTTCCTTTATGTTCCTTGTTAAACTCTTATTTATTCTTATCAAATTATATATCTTAGTATCATCTGTATTTGCACTTTCAGGTGTCTTACACTGTCACTGTCATTCTTTCATATTTAAAAAGTGTTCTCGTTTGCCTGTGGCTGTCAGCCGGCCCACGTGTGAATTATAGCCTCTAATTTCTTATAATACTGGAAACCAGCTAACCAAGCAAATTAAAATTGTGTGAAAATTATGTATAAGTGGATAGTCTGTAAGAGGCTTTATTTAAGAACTGTTACAATTATTTTATGTTTCTTTCTGGTTACTGGCAATTCTCCTGATAGCTAAAGTTACCAAATATGGTACTGTCTGTGGAGTGAGATATTGTGACATAGTTTAAGATGCTAGTTAGGTGGTATAAATTTTAAATACTGAGATTCAGGTAAGGACTGCAATAACTGAGTGCTATTTGTCAAAATAAACTAATAATTGGTGTTGACCTAAGGAAATATTATTCACTATCAGTTAAAATTTATATTTAATATTTACACATTAACGTGCTTAACATTCCACATATGTTTACCTTCCTAGAATTAAATGACTTAGTATTTCCCACACTGATTTAGGATCAATAAACTTGGGATGCCTCTCTCTTCATATGGAAAGAACCCAATAAATATCCTGTCAAAGTAACTGAATAAAACACATATTGAGCTACTACTCAGATACACATTCTACCATCATATCCCACAAAACAGCTGAAGTTTGTCATCACCTTTAGACTCTTGCATGGAAATAAGATTCAAGTATTTTCTCATTCTCTCTAGAAATTTTCTTTATCTCCTCTCAACCACATGTCTTTCAGCTCCTCACAATTATCTTTACAACCATTGTAGATTATTGAAGCAGATTAGGCTTTTAGGAACAAAAGCCAGGCTACCACTGGTATACCTCCTATCTACCTTCCCTCAAGGAAGAAGCACTAAGCTAACAAATTGATTGACTTGATGCCATGAAATGAAGGATTAATCTTAAAAAAAACAAACAAACTAGGATTTCCAAGTATGATATTGTCCTGTTCAGAACCTGGATGTTTTTATCATCAAAGCTAACTTTCCGTTTTTATCATTTCCTTAACATTATTTCTAACAAATAGTTTTTAAAAATCGCTGCACAAAATTGGACATTATTCATGAAGCATTACATTACAATGAAATTGATTTTGGGACTAGTGTCCAAAAACTCTGATGCTTAATATTTAACTGAGCAAAATATTCCTGATTTCAAATGCAATGCATGTCACTAAACCTATGACCTACCTACCTACTTACGTTCCTACCTATCTAACTAAAGTATCAAGTTAACCATGGCTTTTGCTGAGCACTACACTTTGCATAGAGAGTAACATCTTACCCTTGAGTAATTAGCTTTGCATTTGATGAGTTTTCAGAAATAGAAGTAACTTCTCAAAGTAAATGATATTTCGCAGTAGCATGCTATTGCTTAGGGTCTAGGGAAGACTCATCTAAAAAAAATAAGCTCTATGTGTTAGAGATAACGAACTTTTGTATTTGCATTGAGAGTGATTGTTCGAAGAGAAAAATATCATTGATAATATAAATATTATGTTAACTCAGAAGAGTTACTTGTTAAAACTTGTGAAATTTATTTTCCTTTGCCAATAAATATTCGTGATTACTAAGGAGGAAGATATTTTTGGAGACTTTTTTGGTATTTCCCTTCCTGTGTTTTCTATTCAACGTAATGACAGAATTAAATTTCATTTACTGCCTTCTCCTATCCATTTCTAAAGCAATGTAGAGAAGTGATTTTAGACATGACATTGTTACCTCTGCAATATCTATGGAAGAAGCACAACCATTAATTGAGTCTTATTCTATATGTGCTTCTATTATACTACTTCCTTTAATGAAGGGAGACTTTCTTTTTGTATGTATACATATATTTTTTTAAAGTCCAGTAGATACTTAAAGTCTTTGCAGTACATCAAAAATAACAGAGCTTTATGAGAAGAAACTCAGCTATTTCAGAATGTTATAAAAATGGTACCTAGTATATTGAGAAGTCTCAAATCAGAGGGGTATGAATGAAATATTTTTCCATTAATTAAATTTAATTGGTCAAATCTCCATGTTTGTCTCTTAACTCTTAACAGATTCTACAATTCTCTAGCAAATTTGTTTACTTTTTCCCCTTCTTCAAGTCCATATCCCAATTCATGTTTTATCTGTGACTCTAAATGGTACAAATGAAAAAAGGAAGTTTTGGTTAGCTTTGAGTCACTGTTTCTATTTTCTCTCTTCAAGGCTAGGTTCTTCCATATTATTGAGGAGAAGAGAGAAAGTTGGAAAGGAAGTACCTTTTTACCCAACTAACATTTACTTCTTTTTTTTTTTCAAACACTTAATGTATATTTATTATAAATCATAATATCACGGGGCTTTTGGGGAAAAAAACACAGAGCAGAAAAAAAATTCAAAAGTTATTTGGAGGGATGCCTGGGTGGCTCAGCGGTTGAGCATCTGCCTTTGGCTCAGGGCATGATCCCAGAATCCCTGGATAGAGTCCCATGTCGGGCTCCCTCCAGGGAGCCTGCTTCTCCCTCTGCTTGTGTCCCTGCCTCTCTCTCTTCCTGTGTCTCTCATGAATAAATAGAATGTTGTGTTTTGTTTTTGTTTTTTTTTTAAAGACTATTTGGCTGCAGGCCTTCTCAAATCCTTTAATATGCTAATGTGCTTTATTCTACTTTGCTGTATTTCATTCTATGGCTGACACTGGTCATTATTGTCCTCCATGTGGCACAAATCCAAAGGATTCCTGTCTCAAAAGGTTCATGTGTAAGTTTTTGGGAGGACCCTGGGGTTCTCCACTATGGAGTTCTATTTAGTCCTCCTATATAAATCCCTTGACCTCCTGTACCTCATGCATCTACCAACTCATGCTGTTGGTGTTCACCATCTGGCAAACAATCCTCTTGGGAGAAATAACAGCAACTCAAGCTCTATTAGTTTCTGGGTATCCATTTGCCCCATGAAAAACTCACTCCTTATGTCTCAGTAGCACAGTGCTCTGACTTATGTCTCCATATCGGTAAACCTTATGCTTAACCCGAAGTCCAGTTGACAAATGAACTTTCTCTTTGTTTTAGAAAACACACAGCATCACACACATACATATGCTTGGCTAGTGGGAACAAGAAACAACTCTTCTCCAAAGCTTGGATATCACATGTCCCACAATTTGACTATACTAATGATACATATGTGTCTCCTACTTTTCCACATGGTCCTGTATTCTTTTCTCCTTTCTGATAGGTTTATAAAGCCTGAGAATTGATGATGTGTATCATGTCACCTCTTAGTCCCAATAAAATCTCCTGATTCTGACTTGCCCTGTCTTTATAAATGTGGGTTACTTTTGGCATTTCTTTGGCCCCAATTCTGTTTCAATGGGAAAAGCACTAGTAAACACCCTATTTTCTCATGGAGATCAATATGTATTCTGGCTTTTACTTTGGACTCTTCGTATTTGAATTTATTTTCAAACTTTCTAAGTTTCTATATCCCAATCAATTACAGTAGGTTGAGTATATATGCTTTTCTTTTGAAGGTTTATATTTCATGTAACTATAAATAAATAATAAATAATCTAGGGATGTATTATTGTCATTATAAATGAATTTTAGATTATCAGATTAAGTTTATAATGCATAATTTAATATGCTGGCACTTTTTCTTCCTTTTTGTTATGAGAATTATTATAGCATATAAAATTTTTCTCTGCTTTTAAACTATATTTAAGATCAACATAGATTCTTTTTTTTACAAACTGTGATATATTTCTCTGTATTATGTAAGGAGTTATCTATTATTTTTTAAATTATATGATATTTAATTTTCAGAAATGTTTTATACATATATATAATTATACATGTACTATATATACTATTTAAAACTGCTTTCTGAGTAGATATAATTTTCTCTTATTGCAATTAATTTTAACTTTTAGGTTATTTTTCAGTTAACAACATTGAGAATCATATTTTTAGTTTGTTGCTGTTATCTATCTCTCCTTAGAAGGATTTTGTTTTCATTGAGAGAAAATTAATTGTATTCAATAATGCAGAAGAAAAAACATATATATTAATTTGAATAAGTTGATTTATTTCTGATAAGTAATAATATAATTTTAAGGCCTTAATGCTTATATGAAGATGGCCAATTGATAAATTGTCCAAATACCCTAGTTATGCATATTTCTGATTAGTTGACATTCTAGAATTATAACTTTATCATCTTATCATTTCAAATTAATAATGCCTAGATTTAATTTCATTTGAAACTTCCTTACCTTGAGATACGAAGTGAAGCCATGTCTCATTTTAATTATCATATTGCATCAAAGAATTTTTTAGTAGTCAAAATGCACGTGAGTCTTGTGAATTTAGCAGTTTAACTCTATGTTCTGTATTTCTTCAGTCTACCAGTGTCCTCACTGGAATGAAGCAATGATTCACCTCTATGATTAAAAATGCTAATTCTGATAATGTTTAAAAATCTCTTCTAATCGTTGTTTTTCCAAAATTGAAATTTTGCCACAAAATAGAACATTTCAATTGGATTAAATTATTGAATGATTTTGTATTATTTATGACAGGGTGTTACATTTTCCCAGTATAAGGGCCTGATACAGGCTGCCCATGTATTTTAATGAACTATTCCCAATGTAACTGTAGACTCAAATATCTGAGTAGATGATGTACTCCTAGAGTGAGCTCCTAGACATGTTCATAAGGTTATGTGTTGTTCTGTTTATAGGATGTAATTCCTAAATTTTGTTGTTCATTTTTTGATATCTTAAAAGCCTTCAAAATCAATCATCTATTTATTTACCTATCTACAAGCTAACTTCCTTTGTAATAAAAAGTACTGATTTTATAATGTAGTATAATTCTGAGTAATATTTTTAGTACTGCTACTTCTTAACTTGGTAAATATAGCTTATCAATTTCATCATTGCATTATAAAGTTCATAGAAAAAAATAAAGTTCATAGAAGCAAGTTAAATATATAAGACTATATTTTTTCTTTTGGGCCCAATAATTTTCAATTAATTCACTTTATTCAGTTATCTTGCATTGTAAAAGTCACACTTTCTTAGGGAAATTTCTTACTTTCATTTAAGATCTCTTTGAGAAGAATACTGTTATTCATATTGCATTGTAGAATTTTTTTAAATATATGATATACTTAAATAATACTAGGTCTATAATTTTTTTAAAAAATCCTTATGTAAAAAAAGGAAACAAACTAAAATTATACATAAATAAGATAGGAACTAAAACCAGTAACTTAGAAACAAATAATATAATCAGTCAGTAAGTAATACTTAGGGAATATGTCATATCTTACCACACATTTATAATATACCTGGCTCTGTTCTCAGCTCTTCACACATACTAATTTGTTTAATATCCACAATAATCTAGTGAAGTGGATATTATTATCATCCTTTTACGAATGGAAAAACTGAAGCACAGGAATAATATGCAACTTGTCCAAGTTCATACAGGAGAAAGGAGCTAAGTTTCACACCCAAATGGTCTGTATCCTTAACTATACCTTTATACTGTCCCTTCATGAGATACCCAAGTAGTTTTTATTCTTTATATGTTTCTATTAATTTTTAAATTATTTCTTGGTTATTGGAAATGTATCCTGAAGCTCAAAGTTATATAATTAGTTCAGCTATGATTCAACAAATAAAGTCTGCTGATCTTTCAAACTAATAGAAAAACTTATGACCTTGACAGAATGTATCCTAAAGTACATAGGGACAATTGGGAAGAATTGTTTTTATGTCTATTACTAATTTTTGGGTTTACCTAACATTATACTATAATTATTAAGGAAACTGTTAAGTCCTAACTTAATGTAAAAAGTTTATCAAATTGATTACCAAAGTGCAGCTTGTAATGAACTTAGTCATTAAGTTCAACCTGTGCTGAGTGCCAGTGTTGGCCCGCCCTCCCCTCTTGGCCAGGTGGTGGAATTTTTGTATTGCCTTTCTCCTAAGCCTTTGGCACAAAATCCATTTTTTTTCTTTTAGTACTCAAATTAAGTATCTTTAGATACTTTTCCACTCTAACTAAAAAGAAAATAAGTATAAAAAGAGTTTTCAAGTTTAGATTTCCCATTCCCCAACTTTATATACTGGAAAATTATGTGTTTGTTTTCTAATATGAACCAAAAAAAAGGACAAATTTCAGCAGAAGAAGATATGCTGTATATCCCAGGCATGTCTGGCAAATAAATAAAAATAAAAGTGGAGTAAAAAAATAAATTTCTAGTCTTATTCATGATCCAGAAGCAAGAAAAGCTAGTAAATCATACTGACCACTGTGCATGAGGCTTCTTCTTTCTTTCTTTCTTTTTCTTTCTTTCTTTCTTTCTTTCTTTCTTTCTTTCTTCTTTCTTTCTTTCTTTCTTCTTTTCTTTCTTTCTTTCTTTCTTTCTTCTTTCTTTCTTTCTTTCTTTTTTTCTTCTTTCTTCTTCTTTCTTTTTTTCTTTTTCTTCTTTCTTCTTTCCTCTTTCTTCTTTCCCACTTTCTTAATTTCCAGTTTGTGTAGTATTTTGTTAAATATTTAGAGTCCAAAGTAAAGCTAAGGGATCCCTGGGTGGCGCAGTGGTTTGGCGCCTGCCTTTGGCCCAGGGCACAATCCTGGAGACCCGGGATCGAATCCCACGTCGGGCTCCCGGTGCATGGAGCCTGCTTCTCCCTCTGCCTGTGTCTCTGCCTCTCTCTCTCTCACTGTGTGCCTATCATAAATAAATAAAAATTAAAAAAAAAACAAAGTAAAGCTAAAATATTTTTGAAGTACCTTCCTTAAAGAAGGATTTTTGAAAATCATTAATGGCTCTCAATGTAGTTAACATGGCATATGTGATCAGAATAAGCAGACATCAGTGAACTTTTAGCTCATGATTAAGAGTTTTAACTTCTGTCCTTGAGTCTCACAATAACATCTCATTTTTTTCATCCTCCTACATTATGCTGCTTGAGCTCTTTTCTGTAAACACCAATCATTTGACATTGAATATCCAGAAGATTAGCCATTTCAAGAGTCATACATCCTACCTTACTAAAATATGCTAATATAGAAAATTCTAAAGGATGCAGTTTTTTTAAATCTTTGCTTTTTTCCATTCAATGCAAATGTCACCACTAAATACTGAAGTATTATTGCAGGCATATTTTTTACATATAGCAAACATTAAAATCTGTGATTTAGTTGATTTTTTCTTAGACTCTAAGATTGCTTCTAAAAATTAGATAAGACTAACTCATATTCATGACAGATTTATTAAGGACAAGTGATATATTAAAACCTTGGAAGTTATGTTTTACATTAAAGGTAAATTAAAACCATAAATTAAATGTGTGCACAGATGAGCCCAGTCTTAGCAAACAGTAATCAGGTACTGTTTAATTTTCCTGTACCGGATAGATTCATCAGAATACACTGAGTCTCTCTAGTAATTTTCCACATCCCCCTTATGTCTGACATTTGCTTCGTTAGAATCAGGTCTCTTTACAATCATAAGGCAAAGCACATTCTTATATTAAGGAGAAAGGATGGCATTGCCATCGCAATATTTTAATCCAGAAAACATATATCTGCTCTTCTCTGTAATGACATATTTGGGAAGTCAAGTAACCTTTAGAAAGAAGTTTACTATAATGAAGTCAGTCTACCCCTTAAATACTTCAATAGGGAATCAAGTTTTGTGTGTAAATGTGTAGTCAAGTTTAAAATCTACAGAATTAAAAAAAAATAGCCCACGTTCATTCAATTTGTTTTGTCAAAACAAGTAATGTCTTGAGCAGTACCGAGCCAATGGGACTTCAAAATAAAACGTTGTCTCAAGTTAAAGACACAGTATATTAACAGATGAGCCTGTTACAAAATTATAAATGCAGTTCAGGATAGGGGTAGGCAAGAGGGCAGTTAATCTGAACTGTAGCAATGGAAGTCTTCAAACTGTCTATGAAGAGGGCTTCTGATCAATCCTTTCCTTTCTGATCACTATCTCTTTTTGTAAACTTTGGCTCCTTAAGAAAAAATCAGTGGAATATCACAGTGGGTAATTTATTGTGAGTTTCTAAGGCTATGCAAGATTTTGTCTGGCTAATTTACATGTAGTTTCCATATTAGCTTGTTAGGCAGAGTGATCTTCTGTAAAGCAGGTTCAGTCCCCTGCAGGTTCACTCAACCCCTTGGGAGTTATAATTTCCTTCAAATCCATCACTGTTCTGAAAACTTCCATATCCATCTCCACCAACTTCTCACACACATAGCTGCTACAGAAGGTGGACTTGTTGGCATCATTACTATGTTGATAGTCTTCGGCACCAAATTCTCCACTAAATCTATTACTCCTAGGATGTACACAATTGCTACCCTTGTAGTGGTGCCATTTTTCTTACCAAGATGGCATTACTTAGTCTCTATAAGAAGTCTCTATAAGAAGATACAACAAATCCTTGGTAATATTTATGTTCCTCTTGTTAGAGAACAAGTTAGTAGGGCCAAGTTTTCCTACACATTCTGTACATCCAATGTGATGTACAGTCTTCATTATCACTGCAAGTCAAAATCTACAAGTTGTTTTATATTTGAAATGTCCAGTCCTCTAGATGCTATTGCTATAACCACTAGAATAGGGTTTCCCTGAGAGGAACATATGAAGGCTCTTCTCTGTCTGAGATTGCTTGCCATGGATTCTGGTACAAGAATATCTTTCCTGGTATTGTCCAGAGAATCTTCATTCTTTTTGTTCTCTGCATACACTAAGGTCAATGAATCCTTGCCTGTTGAAAGTCATGCAGAAATTATCATTTGTCTGACTTCTGTGTGATATTCTCAGAGGCAGAACCAATCTTCCCACAACCAAGAAGATATATTCATCCAAGAAATTCGGAGCAATCATCTTTATTTCTCTAGGGAAAACAGCACTAAACATCATGGTGTGGTGAACTCCCTTTGGAGACTTGCTCTTTTGTTCAAGTATTCTACATATCTGAACTTCAAACTCCATATCCAACATTCTATCAGCTTTATTCAACACCAAGTATTTGCAAAAGTCTAATCCAATATTTCCTCTTTCCATCATATCTACTAGGCCTCAAAAGTGGCTACTAACACGTGGCATCCATGTTTTAAGTCTGCTGACCAATATCAGCACCACCATAAATAATCCAAAGAGAACCCTAGACTGGTATGAAAATTTTCTGGCTTTCTCATAGATCAGCACTGCCAGTTGTCTTGTTGGTGCTAATACCAAGGAAACTGGATATTTGCAGCTTCCAAATATTCCATTTTCTTTTATAGCTCTCCAAGTTTCTCCTCTACCATCAGAATAAATCTGCCTCAAGATGGGCAAGAGAAATGCTTTAGTTTTTACAGACTGTTTGGGTACAAGCCACCAAGTGTCTTTTCCTTCTGCATTGGAGTCAGGAGAGTATAACAAATAAGCTCAATGTTTCCCAAGATGATTTCTCCCATCCCATCATAATTGAAACTTTCAATATGTGGGAGAGAGTTGTTGCCAGTTGCCTCAATTGGAATGTCATATTTCTAAAAATTAAATCTATTCTTATCTCCAAAAGAGTTTCTGTTCCAAGCACTTACTTGGTAGTGGTTTTGACAAATCCTCTTCATCTGATCTGTCACACCAGCAACTGGTTCCACCATGTTCATTTGTCAGAGCCACTTCTGTAATCATGGCTGCCAGTTCTATCAATCTTTTTGTCCATGATAATCAAACCTCCACTTTTATCCACTTCCACCATCAGTGAGAAACTAGACTGTCCTCTTGAGTCGCTATGAACCTCAAAACTGTTGTATGCATCCTTTATTGGAACTCATTATGAACTGTTTTTATCAAAGACTCTTTTAGTAACTTCTCTGTTTCTTAAGGGAGGAGGAATATAGCACCCTTTATAGGCTGTACTTCCTCCATGCTGATTACCAGAAGAATTCAGATGTGCATTACCAAATTGCTGGTTCAGTTTGAGCTCATTTTCCACCATCACAGGATCTATCTCTGAAGAATACAGAGAACTCAGACTCTTCCTCCACAGCTCTCTAAAATATGTAGAATGTTGTTCAGACACATAAGGTCTCCAGATACATAACCATGTTTGAAAGAAGTATCTTTGAACAACTTATGATTCAAAAAAAGTTTTATGACATTATTGTCCAATGATTATAAAACATGGCTGAGTAAATCATTTGAAATAGGTATGCTTTAATGTTTCATATAGTTTTTAAATGAATTTTAAATTACTTAATTTAAAAACCATCTCTTCAGATTTGTTTGATAAATCTCTAATTGTGTTATTATTTTAGATTAAACAATATTGCATGTATTTCAGTCAAAAATACTGGGATTTTACAATTTTTTTTGTTTATTCTATACTCAGTTACAGTGTGATTTATTATCTATACTTTTCTCGTAATAAGGAATTAACCTAATTAAGTTTGTGGGTACTAAGCAAAAAACTATGAATTCACGTAATGACTTGCAAGTAGCACAATGTAAGTCTAAAAATAAGACTATAATTTTAGAGATTTCTCTGAATTCCAATTTTGACCATAAATGGGTTTCTATCAAATATTATATGCAGTTAGAGCCACTATAACTATATGGATTTGTGAATATATTGTTCAAATATACATAATGGCTCACATTTCTTGACATACTCAAGGTTAAATGTTGACAAGTGCTGTGCAAATTCTTCACCCTCCTCCTTTTAAATATTGCATGTAAAATGCAACATGTGTAAATGCCACAGGTTAATAGGTTTCCATAATCCTGTTCTATATATAGAATTCTTCAGGTCCCAAGATACAATGCAACTAATCCAATGCCCAATATGAAAGAAATTATTTTATTAATGATGTTTCCTGGATTATGTAAAGAAGAATTAAATCAGTTTTTTGCACTTTTTGTTTCTTTAATGGATAAGGGATAATAAAATCCAAGCCTTCAGAATGATAAGATTTTCAAGCTGTAAAAGACCTACAAAAATATACATCTAGTCCATTATTTTACAGATGAGGAAATCAATGCCTATGTTAAGCTCTCTATCTGTGACAGATTTGAGAGAATGTCAAGATACTTGATTCCTAGGGCAATGCATTTTTCTGTACAAGATACAACCTCTCCTTTAAACTAACACAAATACATCATAAAGAAATGTTTCACATAGACACTATTATTCCTTTAATTCAGCCTTCTTTCCTTCACAATTCTAGATTAACTGGGAAAGTAACTATCATATTTCTTTTTGTTCTGAGTATCAGTTGTTCCAAACTCCACTTTATGTGAAATTTTCTACTTCTACCAAAACCCACTGAATAACAGAAAATGAGTCTCTTTTCTTTCTCAGATATTCAGAAATTTCCCAGAAATAATCACAAACAAAATATTTAAGGAGAATACAGCGATATGCTTAGAAATTTGCATTTGGTGAGTATTTAAGCATTCTTGGTAAAGAATCTTTAAGTATGGAAAGGATGTGTGCTTTTTCAGCATATAGATGTCTTCTGAGGAAGGAGAATGGGGGAAGATCAATCTTTAACTAATGAAGTTGCTTTATTCCCTTCCTCCTTGTCTCCTTCTCATCTGCTTTTTTTCTCTTTCTTTTATTTTTTCCTTGCTTCAAAGTAATAAGCCAGAGGCACCTGGGCGGCTCAGTTAGTTAAGTGTCCTCTTAATTTTGGCTCAGGTCATGATATCAGGGTTGTGAGATGGAGCCCCATTTGGGGCTCCCTATGCAGTATGGGTTTGCTTGAAATTCTCTCTCTCCCTCTGCCTCTTTCACTCCTCCAATGCTCTCTCTCTCTCACACACAAAATAAATAAATAAATAAAATCTTAAAAAAAAAAAAAAGAATCCAAAGTGAACATGGTGGTATATACTAGAAGGTCCATTTTTTTCTATTTTTATATATGCTTCAATATAGCATGATTAAAAATAAATAATCAGAATATTTACATTAGAACATTGTTCCCTACATTTCAGAATGGAACTACTGAGATTGGCAGATTAACAAACTATATTTATATAACTTTAGAAGTTCAAATGATATAACCTTCAATATACACTTTAGCTTAAGTTTACATTCTGAACCCTCAATTCTCAAGTGAAATATCAAAACATTTTTCCTTAGAGTTATTTAAATGGATAGCAAACATTCCCCAAACTGTGTAGCGTGGGATTTAATTAGAGAGATTAGTGGCCCCTTGGTTCCCTGAACTGAGTAGTTTGTTTCTTGAAACTTAGAAAGATGCAAAACTAGGTCCTCGGGCTCTTATTCCTCAAATTATAAATATTCCCCAAACAAGCACACTAGCTGAAAAAGAAAAAAGAAAAAACATGACAAAAGCCTATATATTCTTCAAATGCTTGCATTTCTAATTCAGTGGATAATTAGGCAACCTGTCCCTTATTATCACTGAGTGGGAGGTGGTCAGTGAGGAAGGTTTCTAGGGCTATGCATATTGTCAAACTTTTAATACTATTTCCTTCACAGTCTCAGAAATGAAACATATATATATATATATATATATATATATATATATATTTCATATATAAATACATACATATACTTATTAATTTACTCCTTAATCCTTTTTATCATTTCCATCCCACTTAAAAAAAATAAAAGGAAACTATCTGATTTCCTAGATAATGGCTATGCAGTTATTTATATTTTTATTATTAATATACAATAGATTCATCTCTGCTGAAGGAAAACTCCACAACAAAGTAATTCCGAGGAGTTTAATACCCAGTCTTTTATTATTAATATACAATAGCTTAGTCTCTGCTGAAGAAAAACTCTTATCCATCAATCAGCTCCATTTCTGAGCTATTGTATTCAGTTAGTCTCATTAAATTTGGTTGTGCAAAACAATAAAATAATACAAGGTTTTGCCTTTCCTATTCATTTCTATATACTCTTAAAGCAATTTACTGAAGTTTCTACAAGTCATTCATTATTTTAGTCCCTTTGGGCTGCAATCCAGAAGTCTGATATTAGAGTGCCAGCATGGTCAACTGAGACTTCTCGCTGTGCCCTCACATGGCAGAAGGGGCAAGGGATCTCTTTGAAACTTCCTTTATCAGGCACTAGTCTCTTTCATCAGGTTCTAGCTCCATAACTTGAACACTTATGAAAGGTCCCACCTACCAATATCATCACCTCTGGGGGTTAGGATTCCAACACATTCAGATGATAGCATCATCTGCCTCTACCCATTTGCCTCTACCCAAAAAAACTGGAGGCTCTGGGATTCGAAATGTCACTAGCCCTTTAGGCTGCTTATAGGAAAGTTACTTCTTTGATTTATTTCTCAGCATCTTTTTTATTCCACAATAATTGTTGTTGTTGTTGTTGTTTTCTGGCAAGGTTGTTATGAGATCAATTAGATTATTTAAATGCCAAAATTTCAGCCATATATCAGGTATTCATCAATGGCAAAATTAGATTTTGCCTCTTTTCAATGACTTGTGCGCCAAAATTTCAGCCATATATCAGGTATTCATCAATGGCAAAATTAGATTTTGCCTCTTTTCGATGACTTGTGCTTCCCCTTTCAGTGCCAAAATTAAAGCTGTTAATATTAAATGCCTTTTTAAATACCCATTGGTAAATTCTACATTTTAAGACAGACATTTCGTCTGCCTAATTGTGTTGAACACCCTTATAGTAGATTCCTGGCACATAGTAAAATTTCAATAAACATTTATTAAATAAATAATTCTGGGGTTCCTAGAGTGTCATGTACGGAGCTTAGAAGCTACCACTCCACTCTAGTAATAAGGAGTGAAAAATGTAACACAGAAAAATCACTCACTTTTCTAGAATCCCTAAGAAAGGTGAAGACACAAGGAAAACCACTGTCCCTAAGAGAACCCAACCAACAGAGAAATAGAGAATAACAACTTAGCAAAACAGGGACTCATGAAGAGAAACTGCTGTAGAAACCAGTGCCAGGGTAGAAACCCTAGGCTGTAATCGCCAAAACTGCTGGAGGCTCAGTGTGGAGAACTCTGAGTTGTTGTAGAGGGACTCTCACAATATGAGACTTACTTGCAGGAGCTTAATCAGGTTCCCACAGTAAATATCAGAAGAAAAAAATTCAAAATATGAAAATTAAGCGTTTGTAATAATAAATAACCAAAATCCAGAACACTGACAACACCAAACACTGCCAAGGATGTAGAGCAATAGGAACTCTCATTCATTCATTGCTGGGGAATGCAAAATGATACAGCCATTTTGGAACATAGTTTAGCAGTTTTTTACAAGTAAATATGTTCTTACCGTATAATTCAGCAATTGTACTCCTTGGAATTCACCCAAAAGTTGTGAGAACTTAGTGCCACATAAAATAGGGATGTTTACAGCAGCTTTATTCATAATTGCCAAGACTTAGAAACAGCCAAGATGTCCTTGAGTAGGTGAGTAGATAAATAAATTGTGGTACACAGACAATGGAATATTATTCTATTATTCAGTGCTAAAAAGAAATGAGCTATCAAGCCATGAGAAGTCATGGAGGAAACTTAAATGCATATTACCAGGGGAAAGAAGTTAATCTAAAAGACTACATATGATATGACATTCTATAAAAGCAAAACTATGGAGACAATAAAAAGTCAGCGCTTGCCAGGAACTGGGATTGAGAGAAGGAGGGATGAATAGGCCAAGCACAGAGGAATTTTAGAGCACTAAAAATATTCTGCATGATATTTTAATGATGGATACATATTTTTATACATTGATCCAAACCCATCAGATGCACAGCATCAAGAGTGACCCCTAATATAAACTATGGACTTTGTGTGATTACAATGTGTTACCATCAGTTTATCCCTTGTAATAAATGTGCCAATCTTGATGAGGGAAGTTGATAATGGAGGGGAAGGCTCTCCATATCTGAGAGAAGGATATTTATGGGAAACCTCTGCATGTTTCTCTCAATTTTTCTATAAACCTAAAACTGTTTTTAAAAAGTCCTTATCTTCATCATCATCATCATCATCATCATAATCATGAAGCATATGCATTGGATACCCAGTAGCTCTCCGTGATCGTATAGTTGTTAGTACTCTGTGTTGTGAGGCATATGCATTTTTTCTATATCTTACTACTGATTAATACAGATAATAATATCATGTTCACAAATGTAGGAGTGAATCTAATGCTCTAAAAGTTAAAATACAAAAGTAAATTTATTATGCCATACTACTGAAGCAATTGAAAATCAGTTGTAAATAAATTTACTTTAGTAAAATATCAAGATATGCATTTAAATTTCACTTTTCCAAAATTGTAGCTATGTTTATACATTTATAATTATCTTCACTTAAAAACATCTGTAGAGACTGCCATAAATACTGAAGTGAAAAATATATATAAAGTGGCAGATCAAGATTTCAGCAGTGGCTATATGTCCAAAATCCTTCTTCCTACTCCCCATACTAAACTCTGTCCCTACCACCATATTGCATTGAATCCAGTGAAGTTACTTAAATTCATATGTTCACCCCAAAATATAACCAGTTGTCTTAGCTCCCACCTCAAAGATAAACAATGGCGTCTCTACTGAAGTAGACTTTTTTTATCTCTAAGTTTAGATTTTAACTAGATATGATTTTGAGGATTGAGATATAGGAAAAGCTTTACCTAAGCATTTTATTTTTGAACAGTGTTTTGCCAAAGGTATCATTCATTGTTGTTCCTATATATCTGTAGCGTAAACACTGTGACCACTAAGTCAATATACCCAGATATTTATAGGACATAATTTAATAAAGAATGAGAGGGTTTTTTTTTTGCTTCTGATACAAATATCAAAAATAAATTATGATGAAGTCTTGCCTACAAGATGACCTTTAGAATGGAGGCTTGGAGAATTCGTTATTGTTTTTTAATAGCGGTACTATTGTAGTAAAAATAATAAAATGTTAAGTAGTAGGAGGAACAGAAATGGCATGATTTAAATTACAATATTTTGTGAGGCTCTAGATTAATATACTCTGATTACATCTGGCATTTAATTAATTTATTTAATTTCTTTCATTTCAATACCTGCATTACAAAAATGTCATTAATACAGCACTTTCATCCAGATCACCAAATATTGAGTGATGTTAAAGAATTGTGATCATGCACTAAGCACTGGAGATTTTAAAATGAATGCCATATTTGCCCTCTCTCTCTTTCTTTCTTTTTTCTCTTAGTAGTAGTACAGCCTACTGGGGAATAAAATTATAATGTATTGCAATGTATAAAATAACTGTACCATATAATGCAGATTATCAGTGGCAGATAAATACAAAGTGATCAAAGTAGCAGGAACGAGAAAAGAGACACGAATAGTGCATATCAGTAGAACTAGTATGTAGTCCAGGCTTTTCCATTGCTCCAATGTGAAATTTTGAACAAATAGTTTCACAGTTGATCAAGTTTCTTTAATCATTAAATAACTGACCAAGAATTAAAATAGCTAATATTTCTTGGGAAGTTTCACTTCATATAAAAACCTACTCTGGCTATTCCCACGAATATGATGATCTTATTGAGTGAAAAATGAAGCCTTAGAGGTAGTACATAAAGAGTAAGCATAGCATCAAGGATTCATATCATTGTGTTCTACCTCCTGCTAGTTAATGCATTCAGCACGCAAATCACAATACAATTTTCTAAGGTCCCAGAGGGGGAAAAAGTGTAATTATCTGAAACATGATTAAAAAATGGAAGACAACACATGAATTCAGCTACCTACATGAAGAAGATAACATTTTCCTTTTTTTTTTTTCATTGCATTTCTACTAGTTTTCTGTTAAGGTAGCAGCTCTCAATAAAAATAAAATATAAAAGACATTTAGAGTTATAAATAAGTCCTAAGGATCTAAAGCACATCACAGGGAATATAGTCAATGATATTGTAATAACTATGTATGGTGGCAAATAGTAACTAGACTTTATCATGGTGAGTGTTTTGTAATGTATATAAATGTCAAATAACTAAGTTGTACGCCTGAAACTAAAATAATATCGTGTTTCAACTAGAAATAATAAATGAATACATTTCCAAGTGTGATTTCACAACATCAATCAGATCGCCCTGGATAATGTCAATACTTCTGTTTCTGCTTTTGATCTAGATGAAGATGTTATAATATGGGGCAAGGGTTGGTAGGAATGGAGGTGCTAAAGTACTTCCATCAAAGCAAGTGAAATTAGAGATCAAGACTGTGAAGCTTTCCCCATCATAAAGTATTTCACTTTCATTCAAAGGGTATAGGCCTGCTTCTACTGGCAGATCGCTTCACTTTCTTAATTGCAAAATTTGCTTCAGATAATATTATCTATATCCCCCTAAAACATCCCTTCCTTCTAAATTAAATTTTAAAAATCACCAGCCAAAGGATTTTTGTCATATATTTATCCTCAAACGTGAAGAAGAGGAAATGGATGGGGTGTCAGATATGCTCATAAAAACATTCAGTTCACGTGAAAGGAAACTTTTATCTCTCCTAAAGGTATTAATCAAAGACCAGTACCCAAAGTAGCTAACCCTGTGGCAAGATAAATGAACTGTGGAGTACACACAGAGCCTAGGATGTACCTAATATATAAATGCCATACAGTCTACAAACTTTTGCATAAGTATATTCTCCTCCAAAAAGCATTTTTTTGTGTGTGTGTATGTGTGAGTTTTTGTTCTCTACTGATATTATAGAATTAAGACATATAGCTATTAAATAGGAGCCACGTGATGTTAAGACACAGAGTTCATGAAACACTTTTATAACTTAACAATCAGTGAAGATATTTAACTGCCTGCTGCTTAAGAAAGTTGGTCCTGGGGATGTATAAACCATTAGACCTTGAAAAAGTGTCTAAAGAAATGTGCTGTTACCCCCATAGGTGGCTATATGCTCCATCTGGGTGAATTGAGCTGTGCAAATTAGCATGTGATCACAAACCAAGACCAAAATAAATCCAAGTCATGAGGGAAAGATATCAAACAGGGAGGATGAGAGACAAGTAAAGAAGAACCCCTGTCTCTTTTTCCAATTGCTTTCTTATTAGATTTTCAAAGGAATTTGTGTTGGATGAGAAAGATTTTTATTTTCAGAACTACAGACAGATTTTCTCATATCTATGGGAAACAGTGGGGTGTCAAAAATACACGGACTTAAGATGGGATGAGCAAGTCAATAGTATCTGAAAAGGTTCAATAAATTGGAAAGAATTGTCTATATTCTTAAATTATCTATCTACAAGCTTGGCTAAATTAAATGCATCTGAAGAGAAATCACAATTCTTTCCATTTAGAAAAGGCTTAATAACATCAAAAAATACTCACTTGTATTTTAAGACAAACTAAATGTCAAACTCCTTACAATAACCTTTTTTAGTACCTATAATGAATGGGTCATTACGTTACATTCTACATTTACCCCAAATGTGTGTAAATCACATAAACACATATACTGGTGGTTTGAATGTAGAACCTGATGACATCACATGTGCACCAAAAATATGAAACAGGGTTCACTCCCAAGCAGGTGCAAAAATAACCTGATGATGTCACATGTGCACCAAAGATATGAAACAGGGTTGACTCCCAAGCAGGTGCAAAAATGACTTGAAAAAGTAGGAAAAGGATATTGGCTGAGGTTAAAGTGTGAGATTGTGGTGAAGGTTTCCTACGTGAGGGCTGGGTGTGTGTGCCCTGAACTTCCCTGAGAGCCAAAGGTGGTAGCACTCAGGCTTTCTTATCATTTTGACCGTTCTGTTTTATGGACCACCTCTGTAACTCATGTGTGGTTGAGAAGAATGTGTTTTCTGTTATGGTTGGATGGACTTTTCTACAAATGTTAAGACAGGCAAGTTAGGTGATAGTCCTGTTCAGGTCAACTGTGCCATGATTTTCTACCTGCTTACTCTATCAATTTACAACAAAGAAATTTCAAATTCTCCAACTTTCATTTGATTGCATTTTGTGTTTTTTCTTAGTGTATTATTGTCTTTTAAAACTATTTTAGTAGCTCTAGAATTTACAACACGTATACTTAAATAATGTAGGTACACGATGAAGTTTCACTTGTAACGCTTCAAGTGTTGTGCAGTTACTGCCAGGAGCTCAGCTGAGCTGGGAAAGAGAGACTGAGCTGCCAAATGTCAGTTAGCCAAATTAAGGCAACAAGCCAAAAAGTGGAAGAGTTAAGTCTTTAATCATTTACTGCAATGGGAAATAAGCAAAAGGCTAAAAGCAAGGAAGCCCATGCCCCACCCCTGGTTCATTTTCCCCCATGGAACAGCATATCAGTCAAGGGGTGGTGCAGATGTGGGAGTTGGCTCACTGTTGGCTCAAAGTCTCTGGCACTTTCATGGACTCTCAGGGAAAGGATAGAAATGGGAAGGTACCAAGTACTGAGTCAGTTGGGGAAAGGTGTCTTTATGGTTTCCAGTTCCTCCCTCTCCCCCATATGAGACCTCAGCAAAGAAGCCTGAAGAAGACCTTTCTGCCCAAGGCCTCAAATACAGACACCTAGGAAAGAAGGTGATGGTGATGGAAATGCATATGTGTGAAGAGCATGACTGTCCAGAGGGCCTCATACCTTGACTCCTCCCTTCAGAAACTGCAGTGCATGGGCTGCAACACCAAGTGTGTGTGGGGAGGGCATTTTTCCTCTGTAAAATAGGACAAGTAAAGCCTCTGTAATTGCCTATACTCAGACGCCCCAAAAAAATCACACATAGGTTTTTAACTAGGAGCCAAACTCCTCAGTTACCTTTAAGAATTTATCCTGAATTCCTCCTGCACATACTTTACGACATTGCTATCATTTATATCAATTATTCATAGGTTACACACACCTGATATATTGTTACTCTAGTGCTTTCAACAAGCAGTTGCCTTTTACATCAACAAAGAATATAAAACATAAAATATTTTATTTCACTTTCATTGGTGCCTTTTTGCAACCCTCTTCTTTATATAGTTCCAAGTTTCTGACCCATATCTTCTTTTTTTTTCACTGCCTGAAGAATTTCGTTTTTACGTTTCTTTTCGAGCAAGTCTGCTAGAAATGATATCCCTTATTTTTTTCCCTCAGAAGCTTTATTTCTCCTTTATTTTGGAAGGATAATTTCCCAGAACATAGATAGAAACAGATCTCTAGGTGTTTTTCCCTCCTTTTAACAGTAGAAATACTTCAATCCATCCTCTTTTTTTTTTGCATTTTTTTAATGAGAAGGCTGTTGAAATTCTTATCTTTCTCCATATATAAGGGTTTCTTTTCTTTTTCTTCTTTATCTTCCTTTAATATTCTATTTTTTTCCTTATGTTTTAGATATGATACTCCTACTCTTATTTTGTTTTGTTTTGTTCTGTTTTGTTTTTTAAATCTTGCTTGGGATTCTCTGACATTCTTCAATTTATGATTTAGTATCCATTATTAATTTAATAAGGTTCTTGGCAATATTACTCTAAGTATTTATCCTACTTTTTCTTTCTTATTTCTGTTATTCTAATTATGTATAAGTTACACCTGTTATTATTAGTAGTTGTTCTGAACGGTTCTTTGATGTACTGTACTTTTTTAAAAAATTCATATTTCTATTTGTGTTTTAGTTTGGGATGTTTCTATTGACCTATTTTCAAGTTCATTGATTCTTTCCTCAGTTGTGTAAAATCTACTAAAAATCTTGTTCAAAGCATTTTTCATTTTTGCTACTGTACTTTTAACTTCTACAGTTTCCTTTGAATCTTTCTTAGCATTTTCATCTTTCTGTTACATTGTCTACATAATTTGGTTTGCTGTTTATTTTTTTTTGTTTTGGTCTCTTATCATAGTAATTATATCTCCTGTCTGATAATTCATACATGGGTCATATCTGAGTCTGGTTCTGATGATTGCTTTAATTTCTCAGAATCTTTTCTTGCTTTTTAGCATGCCTTTCAATGTTTTTTTTTTTTCCAATTGATGTAAACATGCTATATAGAGTACTAGGAACTGAAATAAATAAGCCTTCAGTCTGAGGACTTATGTTAATCTGGCCAGGAGTTCGGCTATGTTATACATATTTTAGGTATTTTGGTGGCAGGAGATGGAGGAGGGAGGATTCTATAATTCAATCATTTTGTCTGTTTTTCATGGACTACTTCTGAGGGGTATAGCTTTCACAAGTGTTCCTGTTCCTCCTCTAAGGAAATAGGCTTCCCCCCCCCAGACATCTGTTTCCTCTCCTAAGAGCAGCATTCATATCTATTTTCTGAGACCATATATTATGTTGATTTTTCCCCTTTGGTAAAATAAGAAAACTATAAATGAGACATAATTCTCTTCTTCCAATTGAAGTAATATTTTAGAATTTCCATCGAGGTAATTTCTTCCCCCTCAAGATTAAAACTTTTAATGGGAGAAGAGTTTCAGTGGTTTTCCAGATCACTACCATCCCCTCACCCTGAGTGGAGCCAGGAAAGAATCTTTCTCAGATCCTTTCCATGAGGACTGTGGGGAATCCTTTTATAAAACCCTGCACACTTATGAGGGTCCACTTATGTCAGTGAATCCCAGGAGTTTCTCACTCTCACTATATGCTTCACTCAGCCTACAGCAATCTTATAAAATAGCCATTTCAATGTTCCTACAATCCTGTTATTTCTAGAAGCTTCTGCCGTAGGTAATAAAATCTCAGGATTGATATCTCCCTGGATGTGTTTCAAGATCTCAGTGTAGTGGTTTGTCCAACTATATCAATTATCTGATGGGTCTCAGGAAAGCCACAGAAAAGCTTTTTCCTGTCATGAGGACAATGATGACTTCCAAGCTCTTGACATGTCATATCTGACACTGGCAATCCCAAAGAGCAACATGTGATTCAGATGTCCACGCAGGTCCAACCAGTGGTGACCCAGGTAGAATCAAACATCAAACCCACATTACTGCATACATAGAAAGGTGTGCTCCTATAGTCAGTTTGATCAGAACTCTAAAAATGGATGACTTTCAGATAATTTTGCCCAGGAACAATACTATTTTATTTGTAGGGGGTTTTGGTCCTTTTTGAATTTAAAATATTTTACCTAATTATGGTAATAGAATGTGGAATGTTGGCTTAGGAAGTTAAACATTATAAGATACCACTGCCCATGTGGGGAAAATATGTTTCAGGTTTTTCATAAATAATGATAAATAAGTTCTTGAAATACAACCAGGCTACATATTATAGCCTGCCTTTAGAGATTAGGTATTCTGAAACCTGAAGAAAGTGCTAGAGCTTAATCTTAGCATTAAGATTTCTAAGAAAAAGTTACTTAAAATGTGCATTTATTACTGCAGTACATGGTGATAATTATCTGTATTTTTGTCTCTGAATGTCACATATTCCTTATATAATTTATTCTTTTTCTATACAAATGCAACATGGAGGTACATTGTTTAGGAATAGGTACTGTACTTGTGCAAGGCTTCAATTATTTCAGAGAAATCAATACAATTTATTACAGGAAAGGGGAAAAAGGAGGGAAAGAAAACATGAATCATTTGCACTATATAGATATGAATATCTAAATCTAAGGGGATAAATAAGTACATATTCATATTCAGAAAAATGTAAAATATGTTAGCAAAAGGGACTCCTTTTACTCTTAGGGAAAATCTGATTTCCATCTATATTTCACAGTAGAACAAATAACTTTCCATTCAAAATGAATTTCAGAGTTTTACAATCTGCCTTATGTGGAAGAGTATACAGATGAAAATCCTTAAAGCATAAAGAAAAGCTTTCACCAAAGCAGTTTTGGGGCGTTATATACATAATAGACCAGGTGAATTTACTATTTGATTCACATACTCATCACTGTCAAAGTCCATGGAACAGCATGCATAAAAAATTACAAACATAAACCACCTGATATTTTTTCTTTTTTGTGTTCTGAGATGGAGCTGTTGTGTTTGTAATGTATTCCCTATAAATCCTTCTTAATCTCTCTGTCTTCTCCTTACCTTAAATAGCAATTAAAGGAAGCTAGCTTGCTAAGTTTCAGGAGCCTCTGATTTTGTACGAACTTTAGCTACCTTAAAAAAATATTATAAAATGGGTTTATTTCATTCTCAATGACCAACATTCCTGAAAGTGTATTCCAATTATGCCTGTGTTATTGCTCCCATAAAAACAGGGTTCTTGAATGTAGTTTAGAACAGGCATTAACAGAGCTTCCCCTTGTAAAAGGGATATTGGGGTATATCCTCATAAGCTCCAAAACTGTTATTAAGATCTTTATTGCATATAACTTTTAATTTTATTTTTTTAAGTTTATTGATAAATTATTTACATTTTTAAAGGTCACCCTCCATAGGCATATGGTTTGGTGAATTTTGGCAAAAGTATGCAGTACGGTAACCAATACCAATTTCAGGATATAGAATGTTACACAAACACACACACACACACACACACACACACACACACAATTCCCTGGAGTCTTTTGCAGTCAATAGCCTTCTTCTCCCTCCCTCAGATTTTGGCATCTGCTAAACTGGATTTCCATCCTTATCATTTTGCCTTTTCAAGACTTTTATATGAATAAAATCAGATAGTATGCCTTTCTCGTTTCTCTTTCTTTGATCACGCGGAACTTTTGTGATCCATCCATTTTGGGGGAGAGGGTTCCATCAGTACGTCATGCTGAATAGTATTTCTTTTTATAGATGTACCACAATATGTTCATCAATATGCCAGTTGATGGGCATTGGTGATGTTTCCAGAACTTGGCAATCATGAGGAAAGTTGCTATACACATTCATGTACAGATGTCTGTGTGGATATTTTCATTTCTGTTGTATAAATATCTATATGTAGGACTACAGGGTCACATTAGAAGCATACACATGATTTTATAAACAACTGTCAAACCATTTGGTAAAGTAGATGTGCCAACTTGATTCCCGTGGGCAATATAAAAGATATACAATTTCTTTGCATCCTATCATCCACCTTTATTTTCAAGGTTGTTACTGTTTATCCATCTACTACTATGTCTATCTATCTGTCTATCTTTCATCTACCATCTTCATTTTATTTATATTAAAATGCTTGTAATGATATCTCACTATGATTTCAATTTGCCTTTTTCTAAAAACTGAAGACTTTAAGCATATTGTCATGTGCTTATTTATAGCCTTTATCTTCCTGTTAGTCAAGTCCGCTAAAATCTTTTAACTAGTTTGCTTTTTTATTTTTTTTATTTTTATTTTTTTAGTTTGCTTTTTTAATTGAGTATTTTGTCTCCTTATTATTCAGTTATAAGAAACCTTTAACAAGTGTATGTTTTGCATACACTTTCTTCCAGTCTATAACGTCTTTACATTTTTTGGAGCCTTTCAATTAGCAAGAGTTTTTAATAACGATGAAGTCCAATACATCATTTTTATGGATTATGATATTATGCCAAAGAAATCTTTTTAACTCAGGATCACAAACATACTCTCCCATGTTTCTTATAGAAAGTTATGGTTTCACCCTTGATTTTTGAGCCATAATCCACTTCAAGTTATTTTTTTAAGTGTCATGAGGTGAAGTTTAGGGATCACTTAGTTTTATATGGGCATCCAACTTATTCAGCACTATTTTCTGAAAAAAAAACTGCCTTTTACTGCATTAGGTTGGCAAATCCATCAAACATCAATTGATCACACATGTTACCCTGTTTCTTTTTCCTTAGGCTCTTTATGCTCTTGTATCTATATATTCTATCTATCTATCATCTATCTATCATCTATCTATCTATCTATCTATCTATCTATCTATCTATCTATCTATCTATCTATCTGTCATCTATCTATCTATCTATCCATAATCCAATTCTGCACTGCTTTATTTATGGTAGCTTTATAGAATATCTCAAATTCAGGTGAGTTCTCTAACTTTCACTTTTTCTTTTTTAACTATTCTAGATCTTTGTTTTTTTTTCATGGATATTTTAGTATCAGTTTGTCATTTCTACCAAAAAAAATACTTCAAGGATATTAATGGAGAATACATTAAATCTGTAACTTGATTTGAGAAAAATCTTTATCCATTCATTAATTGATGGACACTTCCATATCTTGGCTATTGTAAAGAATGATGGTATAAACAAAGGCATGTATGTTTTTTGGAATTAGTGTTTTTGTATTCTTTGGGTAAATATCTACTGGTGTGATTCCTGGATCATACAGTAGTTCTATTTTTATTTATTTATTTTTTATTTTTTGGAAGAAACTCCATACTGTTTTCCACAGTGGTGGTACCAGTTTGCATTCCCACTAAGAGTCTGAGAGGGTTCACTTTGCTCCACATCCTCACCAATACCTACTGTTTCTTGTGTGTTTTTTTTTTTTTATTTTAGCCATTCTGACAGGTGTGAAGTGCAAATGCATTGTGGTTTTGATTTGTATGTCCATAATAATAAATGATGTTGAATATTTTTTCAATTGTCTGTTAGCCATCTGTATGTCTTTTTTTGGAGAAATGTCTTTTTATGTCTTCTGCCCATTTTTAATTGGATATCTGGTTTTTTTTGGTATTGAGTTCGACAAGTTCTTTATATATTTTGGATATTAACCCTTTATCAGATATGTCATTTGCAAATATCTTCTCCCATTCTGTACGTCATCTTTTAGTTTTCATAAGTCCAATATTAATTATTCTAATCAATGTACCTATTATAGCTCTTTATTTATTTTGTTCTGGTGTAATTACTCTTACAAAGATTTGGACTTTTTATCACATAAATCTTGCATCCTTGGGACGCCTGAGTGGCTCAGTGTTTGACCGTCTGCCTTTGGCTCAGGGCATGATCCTAAAGTCCTGCGATCGAGTCCCACATCAGGCTCCCTGCATGGAGCCTGTTTCTTCCTCTGCCTCTTTTTCTCTGTGTCTCTAATGAATAAATAAATAAAATCTTTAAAAAAAATCTTGAATCCTTTATATTAAATATATAATTTGCTAAATTAAATTTATCCATATATTAAATTTTATTTGATGCTATTATACATTGATTTATAAAAATGTTCAATGTTTGCTGTCATATCCTTATGTAGAAATGCAATTGAATTTTGTCCTGTAATCTTAATAAATTCACTTTTAGTTATAGGATATTTTATGTAGAGTGGTGGGTTCTCTCTCGCCTTCTAACGTTGGAAGAGATTGTATTGAATAGATTCATTTCTTCTTCTTTTTTTTAAAGATTTTATTTATTTATTAATCATAAATAAATGAGAGACACACAGAGAGAGGCAGAGACATAAGCAGGATCCATGCAGGGAGCCAGATGTGGGACTCCATCTCAGGACCCTGGGATCACACCCTAAACCAGAGGTAGATGCTCAACTGCTGAGTCACCCAGGCACCCCCATTTTTAATCTTAATATTAGGATAATTTAACAGTAATATTATCTGGGCCTAGAGTTCTTTGTGGGATTTAATAGTTTAATAGGTATATAGCTATGTAAAATATATATTTCTTTTTGAGTGGACATTTTATTAACAGTTTTTCAAGGAATTAATCTATTTCATTTATTTATCAAATTGACTGGCATAATATTGTCCACAATATTTCCATATTATTCCCTAACATTTCCCCAAATTACCTTAATGTCTTTAATATCTGTATAAATGTCACCTTTTCATCCTTAATGTTAATAATTTATGGTTTATCTCCTGTTTTGTTATCAGTTTGGCTATATGTTATCAATTTTACTTATCTCAAGGAAAATGTTTTTGGTTTCATAGCTCTATCTAACATTTTTATGATTTTAATTTTATTGATTTCTGTATTTAATTTATTATTTCCTTCTACCTGTTTAAATTGTTTTCTTCTTATTTTTCTATTCTCTAAGATGTAAGATTTAAGAGTGTTTTTCTTCTATCGCAATTCTATGAATTTCCACTTACGAATGACTGTAACTAAAACTCACAAATAGTTATATTTTGTTTTCATTTTCTCTCACTTCAAATATTTTCTATTTTGCTAATTATTCTTCCTTGATTCATGCGGAATTTAGAAATTTATTGGAGATTTCAAGATATTTTTGATTATTGATTTCTAGCTTGGGTTTTTTGGTTGGGAGTATACTTTTATATCATTACAATTATTTTACATGTTGTGAATTACTTTACATGTAGCCTATGTTTTTAAATGTCACACATTCCCATGAGGAGAATGCATATTCTGCTAATAACACTATTGGATGGAGTATATAGGTCAATTGACAGTGTTATTCGAATCACCTGCATCATGTTTATTTTCTCTAGACTTGTTTTTCTTTTTTAAAGATTTTATTTATTTATTTATGAGAGACACAGAAAGGGGGAGGCAGAGACACAGGGAGAGGTAGAAGCAGGCTCCATGCAGGGAGTGAACTTGATCCAGGGACTCCAGAATCACGCCCTGGCCCTAAGGCAGGCACTAAACCACTGAGCCACCAGGGATCCCCTCTCTCAACTTGTTATATCACTTATTAGGACAAAACTTGGAAGTATCCAATTATAGTGTGAATTTGTCCTTTCTGTTCTATCCATTCTACTTATTTAGGTATCCTAAAGCTCTCTTATTACATACATATACCTTTTAGACATCACATTGTTTTAGACAGTGACAGAGAAAATGCTTAGATGTTAGCTTCCCTTATACAAGATATAAATACTAGGTGGAAAGATAAGAAGAATTTATATTTGTTTTTGTATTTTATTTCATCACTGTGAGAAACCAGACTCATGGGATATATTTTACTGTGCACTGTCTCATAAAGATCAATTAAATGGCGCATCATTTTAGAAGAAAATTAAATTTAGAAGTCTAATGAATCAATTGCTATTTTAAGGTAACACAAATGAAATAATAAAAAAATTATCACTTAAACATGATTTATATACAAAATAAGCTATATACCAGCTAAGACAATTTAAACTTAAAAATCAGATTAACTCTCTATAAAAGTATATGCAAGACCTCTGGCTAGAAGAAACTTTGCATTAACTCATGTTCAGCAGTATTCTGTTCTGCTGAATATATCCATTATTAAAAAGATAACAGCAGTTAAACATAAATAAGATATGCTTAATGCTGAGAAAAATCAGCATCAATAATATATCTATCCTTAGATTTGGGTCTGCATTTCTTAGGAAATCACTTTACTGATAGAATGCACTTAGTGTCTATTTAACTTAGTAGGATTTCCGTGTTTCAATAGTATAAAGGCAAACCTAAGTACATAATAAGTCAACTAATAGTCACTATCACTATTAGTATAATTTTAATCTTCAGGCCAGAAATATTGAGAATTAACTAGATTGGATAGGTAGATTCACAGAAAGATAAAAAATGTGTCTTTAGTTGATTTTTATGTGTTTTTAATTTTTCTATTTTTTAAAGATAAAAAATCTTTATCAAGGGATCCAGGACCCCAGGATCACACCCTGAGCTGAAGGCGGCACTAAACTGCTGAGCCACCCGGGCTGCCCGATTTTTATGTTTTATTCAATTATTCATAAATAGTAGACCAATTTCAATTAATTTACATTATTTTCACATAACATTATGTTATTGTGCTTGAAATATATTATGTATAATATATTAAGCTGACAAGAAATAATATTGAGATAAGTCTTCATGTCTTATCAAAATTTTAACCACAAGGGATATCCCTTGGATATTTAGCAGAATAGGAGCAATTTACTCATAATGCTATAAAATTAAAATAAATAGAATACTAGAAGAAAGGTGTTATCAATGCTCAAAGTTGTGACTTTTTAAAATTAAATAACCCACATTTTAAAATAAGTTTCCTTGGCAGCCCCAGTGGCGCAGGGGTTTAGCACCGCCTGCAGCCCGGAGTGTGATCCTGGAGACCCAGGATAGAGTCCAATGTCGGGCTCCCTGCATGGAGCCTGCTTCTCCCTCGGCCTGTGTCTATGCATCTGTGTCTCTCATGAGTAAATAAATAAAATCATATATATAATGTGTGTGTGTGTGTGTGTGTGTATATATATATATATATGTGTGTGTGTATATATATATATATATATAATGTTTCCTGACTGAAGTCAAATGGTTTTGAAATATTTACCATAAAGAGACTGGATAAAGTGTGTTATCACAGTGGACCCTTTGGATATTAAGAAAGGAAATAAAATAAAATGATCAACTTTCCCCCAAATAACTTCTCAACCTTCCTGCAAACTTGAAACACCTATGATTACAGCCTTTATGTGGGCTGTTTGAATAGCAAAGGAGAAGATACTCATGTTTGTTTTCCTATTTGCTGTAATACCTAATGGGTCAGTTTATTTGGGGCCAGCATTGTGTGATGCCAGGATCATTCAGTTTGTGAGTCCACTGTTAACAATGAATTCCTCTCTATTTAAAACAAGTTGATGGGGGATCCTTGGGTGGCTCAGTGGTTTAGCGCCTGCCTTTGGCCCCGGGGCGCAATCCTGGAGTCCCGGGATCGAGTCCTGTGTCGGGCTCCCGGCATGGAGCCTGCTTCTCCCTCTTTCTGTGTTTCTCTCTCTCTCTCTCTCTCTCTCTCTCTCTCTGTCTATCATAAATAAATAAATAAATCTTTAAAAAAATAAATAAAATAAAACAAGTTGATGTATCTATTAAAATGACCCATAGTTGAAATTTTTAGGTCATTAGACCCCATACATATGAATGATGATCAGCACTGGCACATCAAATTACTGGGATTAGGAAAGGGGATTTTGTAGTGAGGCCTAGGGAAAACTGGCAAAGGCAGAGAACTAAACAGGCAGCAAAGAAAGCAGGGCTGCAGAGTGAAAAAGACTCTTTTTTTTTTTTTTTTTTTTTTTAAGTCATGGCACTATATGATAAGTATGGGGAAAAAAGGCATGTTCTGGGCCAAAGTGTATATCGATCTGAACTCAAACTAGAGTGGCACATATAGATTTTAATATTTTATTGATTCAGTTTTGAAAATTAATTGGCTATAAGCTACACATTACTCTTGTTTGGAAAGTTAAAACTCAGTAAGAAGGGAGATGGTGAAATTTCCAAGCCAGTTCTTTCAGTGGGTTTAATTTAAACATTTCAAATATATGTTAATGTAATTATGATTTCTACATCATAGTAGTACAGATTTTATGCCCCAGTGACTTTTCATTTCAGAAAGTGTAGAGAAATAAAGGTTTTAAATTGTTGATGATATCAAATGCTACAATTCAGTTTCATCTCATTTGTAAAACTATAAGGTTGGATTACATGCTATTATTATCTCACAATTCATTTCTTTGGCTCCATTAAAGAAATTATATTATGTCTTCTTGGAGAATGGAGAAGTGCCTCTCTCTAAGTGTAGCACCAGAGTAAGCCTTTGTCACAGACTACTATATTCTTAGAGACTACGTAAGATTTAAGAGAATGGAAACCCACAGATAACAAAATAAAAGCTATCCTAAGCTAAACAGTCCCAACTTTGCATGACCATAGAGACAACTGATACCAGTTAACATACAGAAACCTTTTTTTTTTAACAAACATCCAAACTTTTGGTAAGACTAATCTTGATCTCCAGCCCATCTCATAAACATATTGACTTTCTAGGCAGTTAAATTAACCCAATGAAGTTGTTCCCATGTGAGTTTTAACCAAAAGAGAGAAAAAAAAAGTGGATAATGATCATTGTAATGGCTAAAAATGTATGGTAAGGTGAGAAATTGAGAAAAATTAGAATAGAAGGTACTAGATAGAATGTCAAGAACACTGACTCTTACCCTTCTTCATGTTATCCTCACAACTTAGTTATGTTTTTAAAAGATAATAAGTTAGGGGCACCTGGGTGGGTCAGTGGTTGAGCATCTGCCTTCAGCTCACAGCATGATCCTGGAGTCCCGGGATGGAGTCCCACACTGGGATCCCTGCATGGAGCCTGCTTCTCCCTTTGCCTATGTCTCTGCCTCTCTCTCTCCCTCTCTGTGTTTCTCATGAATGGATCAATAAAATTTTTAAAAAGAAAAAAGATAAGTTAGTTTACATATATTGAGTTAGAGGCAATGAAGTTAATTTTAGTAAGAGCTATCTTAGCAGAAACAAATGTTTGGAAAACACTGGTAGGGAGCTGATGGTTAAAGATATTTAAATAACCACATTCATTTTACCATCATCATAAAACTAAATATTTATTTATTGGTCACTTCTCTCCACCTACAAAGGAGTCTTTTCTATTCTGTGAACACATCATAAATGGTATTAACTTAAGGACTTCATGCTTATTATCTCTTCAACTTGGGAATTTCCCTCAAGATATTTATTGAGCCAGTTTCCTGAAGTTTTCAATTTCTTGCTCATATGTCATCATCAAATGAAACACACAGTCATTGTCTTTATAAAATTTTATATGACACTTCCAGAATAATAGTGTAAGCAGCTCCACAGACCCTTTCTCCAGCAAAACAACCATAATTTATTCAAAAGTTTATTTTAAAAGACAGCATTTAAAGTCTCTGGAAATTGTCCTAAGGGTTAGATGCCTAAATGATTACCATAAGTGTACTAATATTTATTACATAAAATCTACCAAATCTTGGTAAAAGCATTGAAAGTTCATGCCATTTTAGACAAGAGTCACTTCTACATCTGACAAATAACCATGATGTATACTCAGAGAGCACAAGAACACAAGACCTCTCTGTTCAGCACCTAGCTCTCTTCTGGAAATAAAGATTGAAAGACATAGGAATCCCTTCCATCAACTAGCAGAGAGCACAAAGCCCTTCCTTAGGAATGACAGACTGAGAATAATGAGCCCCGATCATTTTTGCTACAGCTTGCTGACAAAATGGAGGTTCCATGCTGGATAGAATAAATCAAGAAACTCTGATACTCTCACGTTATAGAGAACCCCAACTGTAAAGGCATCACTCCAATAAAAGCAGTTGCTGTACCTGACCCGGGTCTGGAGACTAGTTAAGAAATTTTATGGGGCAAGGACAGCAATATGATCTGCTACTTCTACAACCATCTCCTTGGGAACAAACTTTAGGAACAGAGTTTAGGGAAATTCAAGCCTAAGAGTATTGTTGAAAACAATGGCTATGTTGGTGATAAGCAACTAAGAGGAGGCTGGTAGCTCCATGAGACCAGTAATCCAAACCATAGATCACCTACAAATTTAACAAAAGGAACTAGGAAAAGAAACTACCGTGGCTTTCCAAGATTGGAGCAAACATCAAAGACTGGCCTCAAATACTATCCTTGTAAAGAAGCCTGTATTTAGTTGTATCAATAAATATATAACTATATAACATATGCTATATTCTATATTATGTGTAGTTATGTAAAATATAATACATTGTAAAGCAATGTATTGCCTAAGGCATTGTCAAAAAATAACCAACAACAAAATAGAATAGGCAACCAGCAATTAGTAGAGGCAACAATAGAATCTGATAGCAACAGAAGCAGACAGCATAAACAAGGAAAGAGACAGTCAAAGGGTACCATGGAAAAACCAGTCATCCTAGGGTAGCTGTGCACATATCAAGGCTGTGCCATTTGAGAAGCAATGTTGGAATCTGCACACTGTGGAGGTAATGCATATCATTAAAACAGTTCAGCCAAATCACTAAACAAATAAGCAAACAAATAATAACAACAAACCCTACAGTTTGTGGGTCAGAATACAGAATTATACATTATCTAAGATTCCATTTTCAACAACAACAAAGAGAATTCAAAGAAACAGATGAGTGTAACCCATAAGCAAGGACAAAAGCATGCAACAGGGCCTGCCTTTGAGAAGGGCTACTTGTTGGATTCAGCAGATAAGACATTATTTAATATAAATAAATTCAAAGAACTAAAAGAAGCCATACTCACACTAGTATAAGAAGATATGATGACAATACATCATCAAGTAGAGAATATTGATAAAAAGAAAATTTTTAAAAATGGAAATTTTGAAATTGAAAAGCACTGTAACTAAAATACTAAGTTCATCAGAAGTAATCAAGAGTTGATTAGTGCTAGCAGAAGAAGGAATCTCCAAACTTGAAGATAGATCAATAGAAATTTTGCAATATGTATAACAGAGAGTGAAAGAATGAATACAAATGAAGAGTACTTCAGAGAAATATGTGAAACCAACTGGGACATCAATATACCAAAATCAGAGGAAAGAGAGAGTGGAGCATAAAAAATATAAGAAAAATTAATAACAAAAAACTTCCAAAATTATACCTAGACCTAGGAAGCTTCACTCGTGAATATTCTCAAATATTTAACAAGAATTTGAAGAAATTACTTATAATTCTTCACAACCTTTCAAAATGTCGAAGAGAGGGAAAAAAAAAAAACAACAACAACAGTTGTAGGAAATCAGAATTATTCTTATGCCAGAACCAAAGGTATCAAAAGAAAAGACAATCTCTTTTATAGACCAAAAGGTCATCACAAAATATTAGTATACCAAACCAGTAGTGCATAGAAAGGAGTATATATCATGATTAACTGGGATTTATTCCAGAATTCTATGTTGTTTTAACATCCAAAAATCTATAATGTAATAAATAGAAATACATATTTATATTTAACAAAGACCACAGGATCATCACTGTAGATACAGAAATAGCATTTGAACAAAATACAACAACCTCTCATGATAGAAAACAATCATATGCTTATGGATTAGAATACTTAATATTACTAGGAGACAATAATCTGTAAATTGACCTACAAATTCATAACATCCCAGCTGGCTTTTGAAGCAGTCTTTTTTTTGAGTCCAGAAATAAACTTTCATATTTACGGTCAATTGATACTTTTCAAAATCTAAGATTATTCAATCCTTAATGAATAGTCTTTTCAGCAAATATTTCTGAGGCAACTAATATCTACATGCAAAGAATAATGTTAGATTCCTTCCACACCACGCACGAAAAATAACTTAAAATAATCATGAATTTAAATACAAGAGCTAAGAATACAAAGCTTTTAGGTTAAATACAGGAATGAATCTTGTGAAGTGTATTTAGGCAAAGAAACTTCTTAGATATGACATAAAAAGCAAAAGCAACACAAGATAAAAGTAGATAAATTGGACTTCATCAAAATTTAACAATGTTTTGTTTTAAAAGACAACATCAAAAAGGTGAAAAGGCAGCCCACGGAAAGGATGAAAATATTTGCAAATCATATTTATATAAGACACTTGTATCTAGAACATAAAAGGATCAATTATAACTCTATGATAAAAGGATTTCTTGCTTAAAAAAATGTGAAAAGTATCTGAATAGGTATTCCCCACAGGAAATATGCAAATTGACAATAACACCTAAAATGATGTGTAATAGCATTTACCATTAGGAAAATGCAACTCCAAATCACAAAGAGCTACCTCTTCACACACATTGGATGTGTATAATTTAAAGATAGGTGGTAATGAGGATTGGGGAGGATGTGTGATGGGGAAACCATTATAGATGAAATGTGGGAATATAAAATGATATAACCAGTTTGAAAAATACCTGATAGTGCCTCAAAAAATTCAATATAGAGCTTTCCACATGACCTGGAATTTTCACTCCTATGCATATATCCAAGAGAAATAAAAACGTTATGTCCACACAAAAACTTGTGCAACAGTGTTTACTTTTTGTGTCTGCAACAATGTTTATAGCATTTTGCATAATAGCCAAAAACTAGTAACAAATGCCCATAATCTGACGAATTAATAAAAAAATGTAATGTATTCACTTAATAGGACATTATGTATCAACAAAATAAATGAATTCCTGATATATGCTACAACATAAATGAACCTGAAAACATGATACTACAGAAAAGAAGCCCTGTCACAAAAGACCACAAATTGTATATTTATAAGGAATATTCAAATAGAAAATAAAGACAGAAAATACATTATTGATTGCATAGGGCGAGAGGGTAGCTAGAGGAAAATGAGAAGTCGCTGTGAATTCACATGAAGTTTCTTTTGGGGTGATGAAAATGTTCTAAATGGATTTGGGTAATGTTTGCACAACTCTATGAATATACTAAAAATCACTGAATTTTACACTTTAAAGACATTAATTACTTGGCATACAAATTAGATTTAAACAAAACTGCTTTAATAAACAAACAAAAAACATCAATGCAACCTTGCTTATGTTGGCCTTTTTTTTTTTTTTAAGAGAAAAAGAGTGTGCATGAGGGAGAGGGGGAGGGACAGAGAGATAGAGGGAAAGAATCTTAAGCAGGCTGCACATCCAGCATGGAGCCCAACGTGGGTTTCATGTCATGACTCTGTGATCATGATCTGAGCTGAAATCAAAAGTTGGAAGCTTAAGCGACTGAGCCACTGAGGCACCCCATGGCTCATTTGTTCTTTCTTTCTTTCTTTCTTTCTTTCTTTCTTTCTTTCTTTCTTTCTTCTTTCTTTCTTTTCCTTCCTTCCTTCCTTCCTTCCTTCCTTCCTTCCTTCCTTCCTTCCCTTCCTTATAAAGACCTAATATACTGCACAATTTACTTATTTATATTGAAGGCTTTCTTTTCCTTAACTGTAGTATAACCTTGATATAGGCAGGGATTTTTTAGCCCTACTAAAACCACTGAAAAGGGTAAAGTTGAACAAAAATAAAAATGGCTGCACTGATGTCTCCACAAAGCTGGATTTTAAACTAAGTAACCTTTTTCCTCTCCTCTGCAAACCTCCCCTCCTCCCTTCTTAGGAACCCAGTACCAACCCAAGGACCTGACAAACAAGACTGGGAACATATACAAAATTTCTGTCCAAATCAGCTAGATCTACCTTATATTTCCCTATACAATCCCTCCAGCCCATTCCTCTGGGAGGACTTGCTGTTTTTTGAAAGCCATAACCTGCTGCAGCCTCCTTTGCCCAGCAAAGCAATAGTTATGTTCCTCTATATCCTGAACTCTGTTTTGACTCAGAAGCATGGGGGTCAGTTTTCAACGACACTGTTCTTTTCCACTATGTATTTCAAGAGCATGGAAAGTAAGGGAGAAATAGTCCAGAAATAAGTAAATTTTTGAGATATGGCAACTAAATATAATGTTCCTTTCGAATACGACCTTAGCACAGAGAAGGAAAGAGTTTTTGTTGGGACAACTAGTGTAATTTAAATGAGATCTGGGATGTTGGTTTCCTGATGAAGTTGTACACCAGAACAAAATGAGAAAGTTCCTTTGTTTTTAAAGTATGCACTGCATTCAGTACATAGGCATAACAAAACATCATACTTAGAATATATATTCCATTTCCACAACTCTTTCTATGTCTATATGGTGAAAGGAAGAAGGAGAAGGAGAGAAGAGACAGAAGAAAAGAGAGAAAAAAAGAGAGGAGTAGGAAGGAGGGAGGATAAGATGCCAATAGTATCTATGCTATTATAGTATAGTATAATATATAAGTATATGTATATTTTTCACACTAGGCAATTGCAATGATTTTATTCTCTATTTATTTAGTTTTACTTTATTTCAAATAAGACAGTGTTTTAATAGTAAGCATGCATATGCATGTGTCTTCCATGCTCTGCCTCCTATAAGTTATTTTCATTGTAAGTTAAGAGAAGTAGAGTTCGCTTCATGGTGACCTTCTTCCTGGGGTCATGTCACTGCTCAGGCCGCAAGCTCCTTGTGCTGGTGCCCGAAGTCTTCAGGGTCCACATGGGTGGGCATGAAGGTGTTTTTCACCATGCTCTCAGCTCTGGTCAGCCAGCCTTCCAGACGGTTGGTCACACAGGGGTCATCCTTGCAGGAGCTCTTCTGGGCAGTGAGGCTGGAGCCCTCAGTCTCCTGCCCCTGCTGCAGCTCACGAGCCTTCATCTGCACATAGTCTTTCACCACTGCAGTTAGTAGGATGCATATTTCATCCCCAGTGAGCGTAGCAGATTCCAGTATGCTATAGTATGCTATATAGGTATGCTATATATGAATGCTATATAAGCATATAGCATATATAAGTGTGCTATAGTGTCTGGGGTAAATGGGTTCTGAGTGTTCTTTGTATTATTCTTACAACATTTTATAGGACCGAAACTATAAGTATGAGGAAAACAGTAAAAGGCAATAAAATGCTTGTGTGAATGAATTAATTGTACTACATGATAAAGTATAGATATAGGAGTGCAAATAAACAATTGAATGTATGAAATGTTCGTGTTTGTGAGAAAAGTTGGAAAATAGAAGGAAAAATATAAATTACGCCAATGAGAATATTAAAGGAGAATACTGTAAGATTTATTTGGTACACGAGTATAATAAAATTGCTAAATTCCACTGGGATTTCAAGGAAAACATTTGCAGGTGATAACTTGATAATGCTCATCAGTATTTCTATTTTATCAGTTGAGCCTTTAATGTGCTTTATATTCAGGGATCCAGGGAAAGAGAAAAATGAAAGGATATTCTCTAACACTTCATCAGAATAAAGATTTATCTGACAAGGGCTCATAAAACCCAGTATAATCATGTGATAGCTTTTATTCCAAAAAGAATACGACATGGATATTCAGCAAAACTTGGTTAAGAAAGATGATTTATCTTATTTTACCATGTCATTTATTTAATTAAATTAGTTTTCTAAGATAAGGAATATAAAAAATTGGAGTTCTTCACATCTTTAAAAAGCAGAGAAGCAGAGATATTGCCCTTCTTCCTTTTCTTCCTCTGATGAATTCTTAGTCATTCTTTAATAATTAACCAGTATTTCTCTTTCTAAGGATTGCCTGGTACTGCCTGACTGAGTTCTCCACGTGCCGCTCCACTGCACATCTCTGTCTAGATCTGAAATGTAGCCCATGCTGCATTTGCTGACAATATTCCCACACTTCTACATTGCAAGCTTCTCAAAGATGTATAACAGAGATGAGCTCAGACATTAGAATATGACTGGTGCATGGTAGATAACTTAAAACTTGAGAGATGAAAGAATGAAAGAAAAATGAATAAATCTTGCCTAATGCTCCACTCATAGTCTTTAAATCAGTAAAGAATGTTGACTGACACTAAATTGAAATATCAGCAGGTAATGCCCCAAAGGGAGATGAAGGCATTACCAACTCTCAACTACTCCCATCAAATAGCTCTTTTATTCTGTGAGAGCATACTTGATACTTTGACCTTCTCAGAAAAACACTGCCCTACTGTATCTTAGTTTGATTTGTGGCTTTGTCTCTTGCTGTCTGTTGCTCAAAGATAGGCATTTAAAGTCTAAGACAGAGTAAGGAAAGTAAGGAGGGAGTCATGAAAATTAGGACTGGGTAACAAGCACTGAGGAGGGCACTTGATGGAATGAGTACTGGGTGTAATGCTATATGTTGGCAAATCAAACTTCAATTAAAAAAAGAAAGATAATTAGGACATTTATGTTTTTGCTTGTCAACTAAGGAATGCATCTTTTTAAGAAGAAAGAGAAAAAGAAAAAGAAAGAAAGAAAAAAAGAAAGAAGAAGAAAGAAAGAAAGAAGAAAGAAAGAAAGAAAGAAAGAAAGAAAGAAAGAAAGAAAGAAAGAAAGAAAGAAAGAAAGAAAGAAGAAAGAAAGAAAGAAAGAAAGAAGAGAGAAAGAAATATGTACTGGGAGGAGGGAATGGACAAATGACCGGCCATTGAGGGTAAGGTGGAGGTATCAGGGCATGGTGATTGTCATCCCCTCAGCCTGCTGGCCTCCTCTGGGTCTTCGCCATCAGAAACACTTCAGTACAAGAGCTGGTCAACCTGGCACTGTTCTTGGAGCCGTGACCAGACACTGGTTGTCTGAAGACACATCACAACACAGGATATTTAGAGGCTCCTCTGCCTGAAACAACCTTGGTGGAGAAGGTGCAGCTACTCAGTGGATCAACTTGTCCAGTAAGGTCACAAAATAGCTCCCACAGGAGGCAGACTCGAGGTTGTGAGAATTGACATATTTATGAAGGACTGCCTTAAATTTCTCCACTGAGTGTGAAGCCTGCTTGTCCCTCTCTGCCCCCTCATGCTCTCTCTCAGTCAAATAAATAAATAAATAAATAAATAAATAAATAAATAAATAAATAAATAAATAAATAAAATCTTTAAAAAACAATTGTAGTTGTAGGGCTCTTGGGTGTCTAAGTTGGTTAGGTGGCCGCATCTGGATTTTGGCTCAGGTCATGTCATGGTCTTAGGGTCCTCAGTGCAAAGTCGGCTTGTCCCTCTTCCTCTGCTCCTCCCCCTGCTCATGCTCTCTCTCTCCCTCTCTCTCTCTCTCTCAAATAAGTAAACAAAATTTTTAAAAATCATTTTAGTTGTAATATTGTTTTAAGTATTATTTGCTTAAAACAGGATCATCAGACAAGATAAAAACAAAAAATGTCCACTATTCAGATCTATTAAGGATGCTTAATAAAATAGTCAATTGTAAGATAAACAAAAATCAATACTGTTCTCCAACACTGGTCTGAAAAATAATTCAGGCTATATCACAGAAAATGATTCTGAAATCCGAATGATATAAGTGTACAAACATCCAATCATATATTGAAAAAAGAAAAGAAAGTGTGAGCATCTCTCATTAATCAATTAGGACATATTTAAACTAAAACAAATTTTACAGAATGTTAGTTGCATTTTGAGGTGTTACATCACTTCTTAAGTCAGAGATAATGCATAAGAAAAGAAAGTAATGTTTTACAAAGCTAATATTATACAATTTTGTCAATTACTATCTTCTAACATTGTTTCTAATGGTATTTCCACCAGATGAAGGTCTAATTAAGACTATATTGTAAGAGTTTATCACGATTTGGGAAAAAACTGACTCTCTGACTGATGATTAATATTCTGTATTTTTATAGGGGTGTGAGTTATAAGAGTATACACATTTGTGTACAATACAATACTTAATATCTGTGCTTTTTACTATATGCAATTTATGTCTTAATTCTTAACAGTCAAAAAATGATGTGGAGTATATGTTAGAAATTTACTACTTCTTGAACTTCTCAACTCAATAGAGCATGTATCAAATTCAGTGACTAAAAAGTCACAGAAATCTAAATTATGAAGGCAAGGGTGATAGATTTCTTATACAGAGTAAATCCCAGTTCTCCTACTTTGTACTAGATTTCTAAAATTAAGGCTTTATTTAGCAACAACGTACCTGTATTGATCTCTGTAGCTTTCTTTTCATGCATAAATAAATAATTAGGTCCCTGATGATGAAAACACATTTTCTATTAAACTAAATTTCTTTGAATAATAACAATACAACCTTTTATTTTGTGCCTTAAAATGCATATACACCCTGGGTGCAATGTATTAGAAATACGTTTAATTAGAGTCTGGATGTGTATGATTTCAACACTCAAAAGGATGAGATCGGTATAATAATAAAAGATAAACTAATTTTAAAATGTTTTCATTTTCAACTCTGTTATATTTAAAGCCACCAGTGAAAACTCCTCTATGCAAAATGAAATATGACAACATGAGATTAAATTAGAATATGAGACACAGAAAAAATGTTTTCAGTTTTGTAAGATTCTTGCATTAGGTGTCAAAACAATATCAGCACAAATCTTAAATAATGAACAATGTAGATCAAACATGATAAATTGCCTTCCAAAAGAGAATGCTAAGAGAAATGGAAAATAAATTCCCTCTGAAAATAAAATGCTGCACATTTAAACAGAAAACACTGTCATCATAGTACAACTTTAATGTCATCTCTGTAATTTCACATATCATGCTGATAGATGGCATATGATATTTGACATGGCAAAAATTTCAAAGATTCCTAGAATGTAATATTGTAATGAAAACTGAGGTAAGCTGCCTTGCTAAGCCAAAACATTTTAGTTTCAAATAATTCAAATAAACAAAACTATTCTAGAACATATTATTTTAATTAAACTAATATAAATAAATTAGGATGAACTGAAAATTTGCTAATTTGGTCATATTTGTGGAAAATATGTTTTATATGAACTAAAATTTTATTTTCAACTATGTGTCTTTTGATCAATAAATGGCTAATTTTTTAACTTCTCAGAGCACCTAAATAAGTAGATGTTTTAAATGTGCCCAGAGGCTTGTATTTTATTGAGTAGTTGGTGAGGAACATGAGAAATTAGTCAGATACATGTTTGTATTTTTTCTTCTTTACTTCCCTATACCTTTGGGCACGCCTTTACTTATCTCAAAGACTGCGATTTTGAGTACATAAAGTAGAAATAGCAATATTTATTTCATAGAGTTGATCAAAATATCAAGTGAGAAATATGTAAAGTTTTAGGCAAGTGCCTGGCTAGTAATAGTAGATCCATAAACGCTTATGTCCTTTACCTTTTTTATTTTTTTTAAATATGTAATCATTGAAAATGTTTGTTGTACATATTTTTAATATTGTGAATATACTTAAACTTTCCTTTAATACTATAGTTCTAGAGTTTAGTTAAGCTTAAGTTATATTAACAAAAAATATATTATAGATAATAGATATCATAAGGCATGGAAAGCCAGTCAACATAAAAGACATTTACGCAGCATTTGCAATATTGGAATTCTATTCCTTCATTATATTTTTATGACAACTTTTTCATCAAAAATGCGATTAAGGGATGCCTGGGTGACTCAGCGGTTGAGCTTCTGCCTTCGGCTCAGGGTGTGATCCCAGGATCCAGGATCGAGTCCCACATTATCAGGCTTCCTACAGGGAGCCTGCTTCTCCTTCTGCCTGTGTCCCTGCCTCTCTCTCTTTCTCTCTCTGTGTTTCTCATGAATAAATAAATCTTTTTTTTTTAAAAGGAAGGGATTAAAATGTCATAAGGTAAAGTCATGCCATTTAATATCAATATTTACACTTGAAAAGTGGCACAGCACAGTAAAGTGCTTTAATTCACGGACAATATCCGTGCCTAGAATATCTAATATTAAACATTACAAAGTTATTTCAGGTTATTGCATTATTATAATCCTGAAGACCCCTAGTAATTTATTTCATAAGTTTTTTATGTTCCTTTAAGATTCACCTCTGAGTTGTGATTACAGTAAACTATGCTTATCTTTCTATTTTTGATACTATGATACATAATGATTTAAAACTAATATTTTCCACAGAATCGCTTATATAGAGAACTGGTTCGATAAGGTACATTTATATAAAATGTGCCTTTGCTTCAGTTGATTAAAGAACTCAATATAGATTATATCCTTTCATACCACCTCAATTTTCATTTGTAACTGAGATCTCCTAAACGAGTAAGGAACATAATTTAAGTAGAAGAAAAAAATGTTCAATAGCAATTTTGCAGATATAAAGATGATCCTTTATACTTCCACTGATATTTCTTCCATCCAGATAAGTAGGCTCAACTAATCCCTTTGTCTTTTTAAAATCTTTAAAAATTTTTAAAATCTTTAAAAAAGCATTTTGAGATACACAGGGAAGTTCTTTCAAATAGAATTATCATCTATAATTTAATTGTAAATTTACTTTTGAAAATGATAAGCAGTTTTATTTTTTTCCCAGATCTTTTTTTTTTTTAATTTTAGAGAAAGAAAGTGCACAAATGGGGGGAGGAGCAGGGAGAGGGACAAGAGGACTCCCTGTTGAACTCCAAGACCAACCTGATGCTTGACCCCATGACCTGAGATAGAACCTAAGCTGAAATCATAAGTCCACTATTCAACCAAGTGAGCCACCCAGCCACCCTAAGAGGAGGTTTTCTTATCTAATTTGTCATTTTCATTTAACTTTTTGAAATATGCAGATTATGATAGCTTTCTTAAAATACACTGATGTATGAATGATATTAAGTTCTAATTCTTACATTTTTTGAGAAAAATGAGTAAGAATTATTTTTGTTAAAATGTTTTCTTACAAACAGATGAACATAGTGGAAAAAGAGAGAGAGAGAGGCAAACCATAAAACAGTCTCTTTATAGAGAACAAACTGAGGGTTGTTGGAGCAGAAGTGGGTGGGAGATGGGCTAGTAGGTAATGGGTACTGAAAAGGGCACTTGTGATGATCACTGGGTATTATATGTAAGTGATGAATCACTAAATTCTACTCCTGAAACTAATATTACACTACCTGTAAACTTACTGGAATTTAAATAAAAACTTTGAAGCAAAAAATTAATTAATTAATTAATTTAAGTTATTAAAAAAGTTTTTTGTTAAAGATTTCTTTATTTATTTATTCACGGGAGACAGAGAGAGAGAGAGGCAGAGACACAGGCAGATGGAGGATAAACAGGCTCCATGCCAGGAGCCTGATGCAGGACTCGATCCCAGGATCCTGACACATGACTCGATCCCAGGACCGGAATCACACCCTGAGCTAAAGGCAGATGCTCAACTGCTGAGCCACCCAGGCATCCCAATTAATTTAAATTAAATACTGTATTTAAAATTATTTTCTGCAGGAAAGAAAAAGCTTCAGAAATATTATAGGAAATGTTCAACTTTTTTAATGCACATATGCAGATAACTAAATGGCATCAGGTAAAAGTGATTTTTAAAAAGACTGTCAAATATTAGAGGATTTAGCACACTAAAAATAGAATCAATGTGATAAACAATACGATACACTTAACCTGCCGTGTCTCACATTACACAGTGAAAACTCTTGATTACAAGCTTGTTTTAACAGATTGTGACACCTTCCACTGGAATGTGTATGTAGCGTATGTAAAGACAAAAGAAGCAGGAGTTCAAAAAGAAGTTTCATGCATTTTGAGTGTATTCATACACATTACATTTACTACATCAGAGGATTTTGTTTTCTGCTTCATGAAGAGAGAATTACACAAGCTGTTTCCAGTAGTTCATAGGGATACCAAAAAGATAAAATAATTAATGCATGTCAAAGTGCATTGTAAGTTGATAATTGATGGAAATATAAGATAGTGCTCTTTCTAATATACTATATTCATCATCATGATCATCATCATCATCATCATCATCATCCACAAGTAAATTCCAGTGTAAATCTAAACATAAAACTGATTTCTATTGCTTTCTTAGGGTGAAGTTTTCAGAATTTATTCTCAGTTGATGTTGGAGTATCTTAGCACCAGGAACCCACTAAGAATGGGAAGGTACAGTGTCCAAACTTGTTGATAATTCTCAGTTTTCTATGACCTACGAAAAGGCAGAATTTTATTCTGTTTTCCCTTATGTTTTTAGCCCTTTGGGTTTAAAGTTATCATAAGTCTCTCCTGCTTTTACAAACCAGCTGGACACAATGATTAGAATGACTTTTAAACCAACTCTAGCCTGAGGGAAAATTTTAAACTGCTACTGTAGAACACAATACTTGTTACCAAGCAGGAAACAACACTATTCCTATGGTGAAGAACTACAAAGCATGTTAAAACGCCATAGAAAAATGCAATTTTAAAATATAAATGTGGAAAATTGGGTCCTTTGAATATTATTGTAAATAGACTACTTTATAGCAATAACCATTTCTGCTAGAAGTAAAATAAATGCTAAGTAATATTTCATTACTTTCATTCATTCATTCACTCATTCTTTCAAAGAAATTTATTGATCACTTATATTAGCTTTATGGACTACTACTCACATACTGTATAGACCTTTTCCTCTTGTTCAATGAAGAAAACCAAAAATCATACTAACATGAGGCAAGGGATCTGATGGAAATATGTACAATATATATAGAAACAAAGAGGAGAAACTCTAACATAAAGGCCCGAAAGGCTAATAAACAATGAGGCTATTAAATTCAGTATAAAAGCATTGTGACACATATGAAAAACAAAAACAAAAACAGAGCCCCGAAATACCTGAAGCACACACTGAAAGAATTGAAAGGATAAATAGTTTCACTATAACAATTGCAAACTTCAATAGATAACTTTTAGTAATGGATACAACATCTATAGATAGAAGACTAATAAGGAAATTAAGGGCTTGGACAATATTAATGATGAACTACATCTAACAAATATATATATTTCCAGTCAGAAATAGCAGGATACTCATTATTTTTAAACACACATGGAATGTTCTCCAGGAGAGACCATGTTAAGCCACAATACAAATCTCAATAAATTTAAAAATATTTAAATTATACAAAGTGTTTTCCAAGACCACAAGAGAAGAAATCAAGAAATCAATAAACAGATATATGGAAATTAAACAACAAATTATTAAACAATGAATGAAGAAAAGAAGAAATAAAAAGATCCAGAAAGACAAATGAAAATGAAAACACGGCATACCAAAACTCAAGGGATGCAATGAAGACAATATTTACTGAGAAATTTAGATCTGTCAATGTTTACATTAAGAAATGAAAAACATTGGGACACCTGGGTGGCTCAGTGGTTGAGCGTCTACCTTTGGTTCAGGTTTTGATCCCAGGGTCCTGGGATCGAGTCCCACATCGGGCTCCCTGCAAGGAGCCTGCTTTTCCCTCTGCCTATGTCTCTGTCTCTCTGTGTCTCTCATGAATAAATAAATAAAATCTTTACAAAAAAAAAAAAAGAAAGAAAGAAAAACATCAAATCAATAATCTAATGTTATGCCTTGTGGAACTAGAAAAAGAAGAATCAACAAAATCTGAAGCCAGAAGATAAAAGAATAATAATAAAGATTGTAGAGAAGTGAAATACAAAATAGAAAAAAAATGAATCAATAAAACCAAAAGATGGTTCTTCAAAAAGATCAACAGAATTGACAAACCTTCAGCTAATCTGACAGAGGAAACAAGAAAGAAGATGGAAATGACTAAAATCAGAAATGAAAGTGGGGTTATTATTATTAAACTATTACTATTAACTAACCAAACTATTACTATTATTACTATCAAAAATTATGAAGTGTTTAGAATTAAATAATTCTAAAAACAGTTGTATATTGACAAATAACCTAGATATATTAGATAAATTTCCAGAAAGACAAACTCAACAATAAATAGAAATTCTCAGCATCCTATAACAAATAAGCAGTTGAATAAATAACCAAATATATCAAATCCAAGTCCAGGAATGGATAGCTTCGTTGGCAAATGCTTCCACAAATTTAAAGATGAATTAACAACATCCTCTTCAAACTCTTCATAAAAAAGGCAGGAGCTCTTCCTAACTCATTCTAAGGTCTGCATTATTCTAATATCAAGCTATAAAGAAACTGCAAGAAAAGAACATTGCAGACTAATAACCTTTATGAATATAAGATGCAAAAATTCTCAACAGAATTTGGCAAAATAAATTCAAGAGCATACTAAGAGGATTTTAGATCATGACCAAGTGCAATTTATCCCAGGGATGCAAGGGTAGTTCTACATGAAAATATGACCAATATAATCTCTATTCATAAATGACATAATTCTATTTATACAATACCTAAAGAATTCACAAAAAAGATTCTAGAGCTAATAAAACAAAGTAATCAAAGTTGCCAAGTACTATAGCAACAGAAAAATCAATTGTGTTTGGAATCACAATAAATATATTTGAAAAAGATATTCAGTAAACAATTCCATTTGCAATTGCATCCAAAGGGACAAAATAACTAGTGCTAAAAGTAACAAAGGATGGGTAAATCTTGTATAAGGAAAACTGGAAACAAAACAAAACAAAACACTGCTGAAAGAAATTTAAGAGGGAGGTGACATTAGCAAGCTAGTGGAATAGGAGGCTTTAGTTGGTTAAGCCATGCATTTGTGGTACTTTGTTACAAAAACCCTGGCAAACTAATACAACTGTAAACTAATGTAACTGACATATATAGAACATTCCACCCAACTGTAACAGAATACACACTCTTCTCAAATACCCAAGAAACATTCTCCAGATTAGACTGTTAGGCCACAAACAATTCTCAATAGGTATTAAAAGCTAGAAGCTAGTGTACCTGGGTGGCTCAGTGGTTGAGCGTCTGCCTTTGGCTCAGGTCCTGATCCTGGGGTCCTGGGATCAAGTCCCGCATCAGGCTCCCCACAGGGAGCCTGCTTCTCCTTCTGCCTATGTCTCTGCCTCTCTCTCTGTGTCTCTCATGAATAAATAAATAAACCTTAAAAAAAAAAGCTAGAAGCTAGAAATCAGCAAGGTGAGGAAAATCTAAAAATTCATAAATATGTGGAAGTTAAGAAACAGAGTCAACAATAAAGTGCAAAGGCAAAAAAAATCCCCACAATTAGATACTGCAGAAAAAACATTTGACAAAATCTAACATGCTTTCGTTTCACAAAAAATTCAGAGAACTAGGAAGAGAAGAGAACCCCTCAACATGATTAAATATATTTATTAAAAATCCACCGTAACATTGTGAATTGTGAACTGAACAACATTGTAAATGTGTAAATTATACTGAATGTTCACTTTAAAATGGTTGCCTTTATGTTATGTGCATTTCATCTCAATTCTTAAAAAAGGACAGGATAAAAATTTACATTTTTTATCTTTATCCTGAAATTTGTGGAGTTCCTAAGTGTTCTAGAAGTATGGTATTAACCAAAACATTCAAATATAGGAGTCATGGCTTATGATGAAATGCAGGAAACTCTGCTCCTCTTCATCTGTATCATTATTATTATTTTTTTTATAATTTTTTTTATTTTTTTTCAATTTATTTATTTATGATAATCACAGAGAGAGAGAGAGAGGCAGAGACACAGGCAGAGGGAGAAGCAGGCTCCATGCACCGGGAGCCCGATGTGGGACTCAATCCCGGGTCTCCAGGATCGCGCCCTGGGCCAAAGGCAGACGCCAAACCACTGCGCCACCCAGGGATCCCCATCCGTATCATTATTGAGAATCTGCATGTTTCCTGACAACTTTTATTTGATCTTTTCATTTTCATAAATACAGAGGAAGAGTTCATAGAGCATTCATTCCCTTATATCATATATATTTTATTGTCTATTCAATTTTTCATTTATCATGTTTGTCATATATATATTTATATATTTATATATATTTTATATATATTTTATATAATATAAGTAAAATAAATATATATGAGATATATCTCTTATATATATAAGATATATATAAATATATGTATATAATTATATATATATAAGAGAAAGTCACATTTCTTCTTCTACGGTATATATAGATTGCATAACTTTATGTCTTTGATAACCAGATGCTGAACATATTGGGCAAGAAATATTAGGTATTAATATAGCATATTAAATTTACAAATTTAGGGATTTACTAGTGAAAATAATGTTTATAACCAGTGACAAATGATGAGATGCAATAAACTTCTGAGAAAAAAGTCTATGCAAATGGTCTACAAGGACAATCACCTGTAGGTGGGCATCCTCCTAACTTTCTTGTTTGTTGTTTTTCCCAGTGATTCTGGTTCTGTTATATTATGTAATTATCTTCGTGGATGATCGCAAATTAGGAGGAAAATGGGAAGGCATTTTAATGATACATCTTCAATGATACTAAGATTATAAAAGCATCCTCCCCATACTCAGATTTTATAGGAGATACAGATTTCTTCCATCATGATGGTAGATAACGAATTATCAGTAATTTTTTTTTCTAAAATGCTGTGATCTAAATTGTCCAATGTTTTCTGTATGTTGTCTGAGATGCCACATTGGAAATTAGAATTCAAGGTAATTAACATAGAAATTTACTCTCCACTATATATTAAAATATAAATGATATACACACTATATCTATATCTATAACCATATCTATGTCTACATACACACCTATCTATGTATATGCTGTAAACAGCGTATACACATATATGTATGGTATGTGGTATATACATGTATATGAGATATATATATTATATATATACATTTGTAATATATGGGTGTATATATACTAGATACACACTGAGAGATCGATGAGGTAACAAATAATAATGTAGATGTACCAGAGAAAATAATCCAGGGGATTTTTCTTATTTTGTATAAATCTATACATAGTGTACATCTTGAAAAAATGTAGGAAAATATGCTTTGATTTTAAGTAATCTCCACATCCAACATGGGGCTCAAATTTATGACCCTCAGATCAAGAGTCAGATGCTCTACTGGCTGAGCCAGCCGGCATCCAAAGATAGTTTTTTACCCATGAGAAAATTTGGCAAATTTTGTACAAAGTACTCTTTAAATATTTATGAGAACTACTTTAGCAATATATTTGATGAACAAATTACTTGGGAAGGGGTACATGGGTGACTCAGTTGCTTAAGCATCTAACTCTTAACTTCAGTTCAGGTCATGAACTCAGGGCCCTGAGATTAAGCACCACACTGAGCTCTCCCGCACAGTGGGGAGTCCGGTTGAGATCGTCTCCCTCCCTCTGTCTCTTTGCCTCTCCCTCCTCTAAAATAAACAAATCTTTAAAAAAATTACCTAGGGAATAATAATAAACATTGAAATGTATATTATAGCTTGTCTAATAAAAGAGGGAATCTAAAAATATAAAGCATATCTATACTCCATAAGTTTCATTTTTCTCCTTACTTAAAGTTTCAGCTGGTATCTTAGGAATAAATGTATGAGACATTAAACAATTATTAAATGAAAATGTTCATTCTTGCACACTTAATTATTTCAGTAAACAAAAGCAGCATTTCATGAATCACAACTTTTGCAAATATATTACAAATGTCCCAAAGTAATTGATTGGTTTCATATGAGTAGATGTTTCACCCAACTAAGTGAGGAGTTTTTCATGCTATCTGAATTTTTCTTGTGGGGTTTAAAAGAAAATGGCATTGAACAAACTGCATTCTTCCAGTCTCAACATCATTAGAATAATGTATTTAAGAGTAATAAATCACATAATACCTGAACAAACAATAGGGGGAAGCATACATACAGACAACACACACCTATCCATGGCTAGCACCATCACAATAGTCACACTGGATATGTTTTCCTTCTTGCTATTCAAGATTGACCCATTCACCTTGCTCCTAACTTCTACTCCTAATTTCTACTGTGTCCCAGTACTTTTATTTATCATTTTCTGCTTCCAATATTTAATTTCTCTATCTTCAGTGACTATTCACAGAAGGCCTGTAACATGTTTCAAGACTTTATAAAACTAATGACCCAATGAGCAAACACAAAACAAAACAATAAACAAACAACTTTTTTTTTTTTTTTAAGAAGACTTCTTTGGGGCACCTGGGTGGCTCAGTCGGTCAAGTGTCTGCTTTCAGCTCAGGTCACAATCCTGGAGTTGAGATAGAGCCTCACATTGGGCTCTGCTCAGGGGGGAGTCTGCTTCTCCCTCCGCCCCTCACCTTGCTTCTGCTCTCACTCTCTCGTGCTTTCTATCAGATAAATATTTTTTTAAAAAATTATTTATTTATTTATTTATTTATTTATTTATTTATTTATTTATGGGATGTGAATTGGGGGAGGGGCAGAAGGAGAGGGAGAGAAATCTCAGGCAGACTCCCTGCTGAGTGGGGTGCCACACACAGGGCTTGATCTCAGGACCTTAAAATCATGACCTAAGCCACAAATCAAGAGTCTGAAGCCTAACCAACTGACACCCAGGGTCCCCCCCATGACAAGCAACTTTTGACACTTCATCTCCCTTTAAGGTCCACAGACATTATCTCTATTTCTTCTCCTGTCATTCAATCCTCAACCCATCAGAACAAAAGGACTTATTTTTTTTATATGGAATTATAATCTCTTTTGAAGGTTAGAACTGAGATGTGGGACTGAACACACACACCAAATGGAAAGTTTCTGGAGCAAATCTGTGTTAGCTATAATCCATCTATTACCCACCCACATACTTATAGTGACAGAAAGACATGCACTTTTTCCTGGGTTGACAGAGGTGGTAGAAAAAGAATGGTGTCTTTTCTAAAAATTAAAATAAAGGCCAAAAGATGTATACTATTGGTGAAAATGCTAATGCTCAATATTTTTCAAATTGTCTGTGTAGAAGAAAATATTTTTTCAATGTACCACAACCATTACTTTTTAAAAATATAATAAAAGGCAATATAGAAAAATAAAAGTCATATAGAATAAAAACTCAATATAGTCAACAGACACAAAATTATCATGTTAAAATGTTAGAAAACATAAATTCTTAGGCTCAGTTTTGGTACTTATAGCAGTGTATGACAGTTATCATATCAGCTTAGGCCAAAAACCACAGCTCTCCAATGGCACTGTTCAGAACTTTTTTTTTTTTTCTCATATGTGACTACCCATTGTAATGCAAGGGGATTACAGAAGAAATATGAGGTCTAAGTTCCAGGAGTTGAAGACATCAACATCTCACTTTCTTAATGGATATAACAACCAGATAGAATACCAAAAATAAATGGAAGGCTCAAACAAAACTACAAGCCAACTAAACCTAACTGATGTCTATATAATGCTCTACCTCAAAACACAAGAATACACATTTACGTGCACTAAAGTCCACATGAGATAGTCTTCAGAAGAAATCATACGGTATATAACCCATAAAATAAGTCTCAATAAATTTAAAAGAATTGAAAGCATACATATTTATTCATAACTGAATAAAATTTAAAACAATTGAACGACAATCAGGAAATTAATTATACATGATTTTTAAAAAGATTTTATTTATTCATGAGAGACAAAGAGAAAGAGGCAGAGACATAGGCAGAGGAAGAAACAGGCTCCAGGCAGGGAGCCTGATGTGGGACTCGATTCCCGGACCCTGGGATCACGCCCTGAGCCAAAGGCAGATGCTCAATCACTGAGCCCCCCAAGCTTCCATGATATGTGATTTTTAAACATGTTTCTAAATTATCGATGAATTACAGATGAAATATAAAAGTAAATTAGAACATACTTTGAGATGAATGAAAATGAAGACAACATACCAAAATTGAGAGTCACTCAAGCATTGTTCAGATACAATAGCTATACAATATGGAAAAAGAACAAAGTTGTAGGACATCTCAATTTCAAAACTTCCTCACCAATGCTTACTCATCTCATTTTTTTTATAATAGCAATCCTAATAGGCATGAGGTACTATGTCATTGTGATTCTCAATTGCATTTCACTGATGATTAGTGATGTTATTTTTTTTATTTTTATTTTTTAGAGAGAGAAAGGAGAGAGAGAGAGAGAGAGAAGGAGCAGAGGGAAAGGGAGAGAGAGAATCTTAAGTAGGCTCCACACTCAGCAGGAAGCCTTACATGGGTCTTGATCTCACCACCCTGAGATCATGACCTGAGTCGAAATCATGAGTCAGATGCTTAACTGAATGAACCACCCAGGTTCCCCAATGTTCCCCAAGTCCTGCCCTTTGTATGTTTTCTTTGGAAAATTATTCATTCCTTTGCCCATTTTTGATGGAGTTATTTTGTCATTGGGTTATATGAGCTCCTTATATACTTTCAGTATTAAACCCTGATTTCAGATATGAGTTTTACAAATATTTTCTTTCCCATTTCTGTAGGTTGTTCATTTTGATGATTGTTGCCTTCATTGTACAGGTTTCTCTTTGAGTGTTGCCCCCCCCCTTTTTTTTGTTTTTTATCACCTGTGCTTTGGGTTACATAACCTAACAATTTAGGTATGTTCCCAAGAGAACTGAAAATTTATGTCTATGTGAACACTTGAACATGATTATTCATAATAAACAAAAAGTAGAAATAACCCAAAAATCTGTCAATAGAGGGATGTGTAAAAAAGGGGATTTTTCCATACAATGGAATATTATTCAGCCTTAAAAAGGGAAGTATTGATACATGATACTCCTTGGATATTTGTAAGTATTTTCCTATGAAATAGAAACCAGCACAGAAGATCACATATTGAATAATCAAACCAGAGTAATCAAATACATAGAAAAAGTGCATTAGAAGTTACCTCCAGGCATTGGGAAGAGGGAAAAACTGAAAAGTGAGTGATAATGAATATGGGCTTTTTGAGAGGGATAATGAAAATATTTTTCCAGTTAGATAATGGTGATAATTGCATACCTTTGTGAATATACTAATAAGCACCGAAATGTACATTTTTAAAGGTTCAGTTTTGTTATCTGACTTATATTACAATTTAATAAAATGAACAAGGAAAGTGAAAAAGAAAATAAGAATCATATAGATTTAAACTAAAACTAGAGCAAAAAAAGCAATTTTAACCACAACAATGAAAACAAAGAAAAAATTTGAGACAGAATAACTAGCTGCCATATATAAACCTTGTTTATATCACCATCAAAACAAATGAACAGTAAAAGGCAGTTTGGGGCAATTACAGAAATTTTAATATTGCTACTAATTAGTTGATGCAGAATAATTTTTGTAAATTTATTTCACTATGATAATGATATGTAGTTATGTAAGAAAATGTCCTTATTTTCCGAATTTTATATTGAAATATTTAGTGATGAAATGTCATGATATCTTGGATTTGCTTTAAAATACTTCAATGAAAAGGAAAAAAAGGAATAAGCATTCAAAAATATAAGTAATTCTTAAGCGTAGATGATGTACATATGATGGTTCATTTTAGCATTGTCTCTTCTTTTATGTTTGAGGATATTCATTATAATTTCTTTTTCATTTGTGAAATTTTAGAAAGTGAAAGAATGCTAAACTCTTGGGGTTTATTATATAAAAATTTCCATAAACGACAGTATGTTTGCTGTTTTAAGATTCTATAGTATCTATCATATATGTAAAAAATTATTACAAAGAAATAAAAACAAAGTATAATAGCCTTGATCTTAACCTTGCTCATTCATAAAGCACAAATAAACACTGTCCCTTGGAAGCGACACAACACTTCAAATCGAGATCCAGTCTTAGTTCACTGATTTTAATAGCTCATTCTTTATATTCAGCATTACCGTGCTTTGTTTTATAATGGCTTATATATCAGTCTTAGGATTTTAGTATTATTTGATTAGAACTTCACTTCTAAACGCATGTCATTTTTGGACTTATCACTTCAATTCTGTGCCTCAGTTTTCATTTGTACATTTGTTCCTGACAGAAATATTCTGAAGTTACAAACACTCTTTAAGGACAAATGACAGTTATTACTGCCTTATTGATATCATGTCCCACATTTAGTATGTCTGAAAAGTATATCAAATTTCTGAGATTAGATTATTTTTTTTTATTTATTTATGATAGTCACAGAGAGAGAGAGAGAGAGAGAGGCAGAGACACAGGCAGAGGGAGAAGCAGGCTCCATGCACCGGGAGCCCAATGTGGGATTCGATCCCGGGTCTCCAGGATCGCGCCCTGGGCCAAAGGCAGGCGCTAAACGGCTGCGCCACCCAGGGATCCCTGAAAGAAGTTTATAAAGGTAAGTTAAACTTTCCTTTCATGTTGGGAAATGATTTTTATTAAAACACACTAGTCTTTATATATTTGTTTTTTAGGTGTCAAAGTTCTGATTGCTTGGAAAATGTCTTTATCATAAAAATAGATGCTCAGATACTAGAATGAAATTGTATGCAAGATATTCTCTTCAGTAATGTCAAGCAATCAGAAGAAATGATTACTTCTCTCAAGGGCTGCAAAAGGCCTTTAACCCCTTTCTTTTTGTAACATTCACTTGAACTACAGTTTATTCTTTTATCTGTTATTAGTTTTTCTTCAAATGACATCAAATAAACCTTTTCCACATCACCATAATACCTCAATTCGTTCTTCCAACAGAACTGGGAAAGTCTGTAAACTTTGCCTCTTCCTGTCTCTAGCTTTTCTGTCAAAGTAAAACATTTGTTCCATGGTGTTAGAGATAGTCCCATAAGTCTTAACAGTTTATGTGCATAAAATCTTGTAAGACTCTAATATCACATCACAAAAGAGAGGTAAAGCATTAACCCAAGCATACATGTGTATATTTATATAATATAAATATATAAAATATAAAAAATATAATATATTATATAGTATATAAAATATATAAATATATAAAATCACTGAGAGTTGTTTAAAAAGTATGTTTAAAACTCAGTATGATAAAATATGTTAGGCACTGACACATATATTAAATTTTTTATCAAGTTAGTATTTCATTTCAATATAATATCATCAATAACACTGAGAATGAGATTGTGAGATTTTTATCATTATTATTATTATGAGAAAATTGGAAGCAATGCAATCAGAAATCCCTGTTATATTCAAATAGAGTAAAATGCCCAACCTATGAAAAGTTATTTTTTCATTTTTTAAAATTTAAATTCAATTAATTAACATATAGTATGTTATTGGTTTCAGAGGTAGTGGTCAATGATCTATCAGTCTTATCTAATACCCATTGCTCATTACACCATGTGCCCTCCTTAATGTCCATTACCCAGTTACCGAATCTCCCAACCCCTTTCTTCCAGCAACCCATAGTTTATTTCCTATAATTAAATCTCTTATGGTTTGTCTCTCTCTCTAATTTTGCCTTGTTTTATTTTTTCCTCTCTTCCTCATGATCCCCTGGTATGTTTCTTAAATTCCACATATGAGTTAGATCATATAATTTTCTCTGATTCACTTATTTGCTTAGCATAATATCCTCTAGTTCCATCCATGTCATTGCAAATGACAAGATTTCTTTTTTCTTTCTTTCTTTCTTTCTTTCTTTCTTTCTTTCTTTCTTTCTTTCTTTCTTTCTTTCTTTCTTTCTTTCTTTCTTTCTTCTTCTTTCTTTCTTTTCTTTTCTTTCTTTTTTTTGGTGGCTAAGTATTATTCTACTGTTTATATGTATATACATATCACATCTTTTTTATCCATTCATCTGTTCATGGACATCTGGGTTCTTTCCATAGTTTAGCTATTGCGGACATCGCTGCTATAAACATCAGGGTGTAGGTGCCCTTTTGGATCACTACATTTGTATCTTTGGGGCAAATACCCAATAGTGCAATTACTGGGTCATAGGGTAGCTATATTTTCAACCTTTTGAAGACCTCCACACTATTTTCCAGAGTGGCTGCACCAGTTGCATTCCCACAGCAGTGTAGGAGGGTTCCCCTTTCTCCACATCCTCCCCAACATCTGTCATTTCCTGAGATGTTAATTTTAGCCATTCTGACTGGTGTGTATTGGGATCTGACAGTGGTTTTGATCTGTATTTCCCTAATGCTGAATAATGTTGAACATTTTTTCATGTGTCTGTTGGCCATTTGTAGATCTTTGGATAAATGTCCATTCATGTCTTTTGTCTATTTCTTCATTGGATTATTTGTTCTTTGGGGGTTGAGTTTGCTAAGTTCTTTATAAATTTGGATACTGATCTTTTATTGAATATGTCATTTGCAAATATCTTCTCCCATTCTATCAGTTGTCTTTTGGTTTTGTCAACTGTTCCTTTGCTGCGCAAAAGCTTTTTATCTTAGTGAAGTTCCAATAGTTCATTTTTGCCTTTGTTTCCCTTGCCTTTAGAGATGTGTCTGGTAACAAGTTGCCACAGCCGAGGTCACACAGTTTCCTGCTTGTGTTCCCCTCTAGGATTTTGATGGATTCCTGTCTCACATTTTGGTCTTTCATCCATTTTGAGTCCATCTTTGTGTATGGAGGAAATGGCCTAGTCATTCTTCTGTATTTGGCTGTCCAATTTTCCCAACACCATTTGTTGTAGAGACTGTCTCTTTTCCATTGGTTATTCTTTCCTGATTAGTCAAAGATTAGATGACTGTAGACTTGAGGGTTCATTTCTGGGTTCTGTATTCTGTTCCATTGATCTATGTATCAGCTTTTGTGCCAGTATCATACTGCCTTGATGATTATAGCTTTGTAATAGAGCTTGAAGTCCAGGATTGTGATGCCACCAGTTTTGGTTTTCTTTTTCAACATTCCTCTGGCTACTTGGGATCTTTTCTGATTCCATACAAATTTTAGGATTATTTATTCCAACTCTGTGAAGTTGATGGTATTTTGATAGAGACTGCTTAGAATGTATAGATTGCTCTGGGTAGCATAGACATTTTAACATTATTTGTTTTTTCAATCCATGAGCATGGAACATTTTTCCATTGCTTTGTGTCTTCCTAAATTTCTTTCAGGAGTGTTCTATGGTTTTTTGAGTACAGATCCTTTGCCTCACTGGTTAAGTTTATTCCTAGGTATCTAATAGTTTTGGGTACAATTGTAAATGTGATGAACTCCTTAATATCTTTCTTCTGTCTCATTGTTATGCGTAGAAATGCAACTGATTTCTGTGCATTGATTTTATATCCTGCCACATTGCTGAATTCCTGTATGAGTTCTAGCAATATTTTTGGTGGAGCCTTTCAGATTTTCTTCAGAGTATTATGTAATCTGTGAAGAGTGAAAGTTTGACTTTTTTTTTTAAGATGCCTTTTATTTTTTCTGTCTGATTGTTGAGGCTAAGACTTCTAGTACTATACTAAACAACAGTGGTGATAGGGGCTATCCCTGCTGTGTTCCTGACCTTAGCGGAAAAGCTCTCAGTTTTTCCTCATTGAGGATGATATTCACTGTGGGCTTTTTGTATATGGCTTTTATGATTTTTTAAAATATTTTATTTATTTATTCATGACACACACACACACACAGAGGGAGAGAGAGAGAGAGAGAGAGAGAGAGAGAGAGAGAGAGAGAATGAGAGAGAGAGGGAGGCAGAGACAGAGGCAGAAGGGAAAGCAGGTTCCATGCAGGGAGCCCAATGTGGGACTTGATCCCTGGACCCTGGGATCATGCCCTGAGCTGAAGGCAGATGTTCAACCACGAGCTACCCAGGCGCCCCTGACTTTTATGACATTGAGATATGTTCTCTCTATCTCTACCCTGTGATGAGTTTTAATCAAGAAAGGATGCTATACTTTGTCAAATACTTTTTCTGCATCTATGGAAAGGATAATATGGTTCTTGTCTTTTATTAATGTGATGTATCACATGAATTGATATGCAGATGTTGAACCACCCTTGCAGCCCAGAATAAATCCCACTTTGTTGTGAATAATCTTCTTAATGTACTGTTGGGTCGTATTGGCTAGTATTTTGGTGAGAACTTTGGCATCCATGTTCATCAGGTATATTGGTGTATAATTCTCCTTTTTAAGTGGGAACTTTGTCTGGTTTGGGGATCAAGGTAATGCTGGCCTCTTTTTTTTTTTTTAATTTTTATTTATTTATGATAGTCACACAGAATGAGAGAGAGAGGCAGAGACACAGGCAGAGGGAGAAGCAGGCTCCATGCACCGGGAGCCCGACGTGGGATTCCATCCCGGGTCTCCAGGATCGTGCCCCGGGCCAAAGGCAGGCGCTAAACCGCTGCGCCACCCAGGGATCCCTAATGCTGGCCTCTTAAGAGTTGGGAAGTTTTCCTTCCATTTCTATTTTTTGAAACAGCTTCAGAAGAATAGGTATTAATTCTTCCTTAAATGTTTGGTAAAATTCCTTTGGGAAGTCATCCAACCCTGGACTCTTGTTTATTGGGAGATTTTTGATTACTGATCCAATTTCCTTGCTAGTTATGGGTCTGTTCAGGTTTTCTATTCCTGTTTCAGTTTGGTGGTTTATACCTCTCTAGAAATGCATCCATTTCTTCCAGATATCCTAATTTGTTGGCATAGAGTTGTTCATATTTTGTTCCTACAAATTGGTTGCATTTCTTCCGTTTGGTGTGATCTCTCCTCTTTCATTCATGATTTTATTGTTTTGGGCCCTTTCTCTTTTCTTTTTGATAAGTCGGGCCAGGGGTTTAACAATCTTAGTAATTCTTTCAAAGACTCAGCTTTTAGTTTTGCTCATCTATTTTAATGTTCTTTTGGCTTCTATTTCACTGATTTCTGCTCTAATCCTTACTAATTCCCTTTTCCTCCTGAGTTTAGACTTTATTTGATGCTCTTTTTCCAGCTCTTTTAGATGTAAAATTAGGTTGTATTTGAGACCATTCTTGTTTCTTGAGAAAGGCTCATATTGCTATATACTTCCCTCTTAGGTCTGCCTTTGCTGCATCCCAAAGGTTTTGAACAGTTGTGTTTTCACTTTCATTTGTTTCCATGATTTTTAATTTCATGTTTGGCCCATTCATTCTTTAGTAGGATGCTCTTTAGCCTCCATGTATTTGAATTCTTTCCAAATTTCCTCTTTTGATTGAGTTCCACTTTCAAAGCTCTGTGGTCTGAAAATATGCCAGGAATAATCCCAATATTTTACCACTGGTTGAGACCTGTTTTGTGACCCAGTAAGTGATCTGTTCTGGAGAATGTTCCATGTGCACTCGAGAAGAATGTGTATTCTGTTGCTCTAGGATGGAATATTCTGAATTTATCTGTAAAGTTCATCTGGTCCAGTGTGTCATTCAAAGTCCTTGTTTCCTTGTTGATCTTCTGCTTAAGTGATCTGTCCATTGCAGTGAGGGGGGTGCTAACGTCCCCTACTATTATTGTATTATCATCAATGAGTTTCGTTAATTTTGTTATTAATTGGTTTATATAAGGGGTGCTCTCATGTTAGGGGTTTAAATATTTACAACTATTAGATCTTTTTGTTGTATAGGTCTTTTAATTATGATACAGTGTCCTTCCTCATCTCTTATTACAGCCTTTGGTTTAAAATCTAGTTTGTCTGATATAAAGATCACCATCCCAGCTTTCTTTGTGAAAATGGTTTTCCACCTCCTCACTTTCAACCTGGAGTTATCTTTGGGGCTAAAATGAGTCCCCTGCAGACAGAATATCAATGGATTTTGCTTCTTTATCCAATCTGATATCCTGTGCCTTTTGATTTGGGCACTTAGCCCATTTACATTCAGAGTAACCTCTGAAAGATATGAATTTATTGTCACTATATTATCTGTAAAGTCTCTGCTTCTGTACATAGCATCTGTTCCTTTCTGGTCTGTTATTTTTGGTCTCTCTCTTTGCTTAAAGGACCCGTTTTAATATTTCCTATAGGGCTGGTTTGGTGATCACAAATTCTTTTAGTTTCCAATTGTCCTGGAAGATTTTTATCTCTCCTCCTACTTTGAATGACATCCTAGCTGGATAAAGTATTCTTGGCTGCATATTTTTCTCATTTAGTACCCTGAATACATCATGTCACTCCCCCTTGGCCTGCCAGGTCTTTGTGGATAGGTCTGCTGCCTGTCTAATGTTTCTACTCTTATAGGTTACGAAAAGTTATTTTCTAAAATTTATGATTTTTTTAATTAAGGAAAATACCATGAGATAATTTTTTGAGAAATAATGATGTACATGATGACTGAGAAAAGCTGCCTGAATTAGAGAAAGAAAAGTAAATTTATAACATTGAATCAAGATAATCTAAATCTGAATTTGATTTGTAGTTAGGCAATATTAAGAGTAATAACATCAAAAAGATCCTGCATAACAAAAGACCCATTATTAAAAAAAGACACTGTAGCTGCTTAAAATGTAAAATATTTCTGACATTAAATCCATATTCATGCAAGTGAGTATGGAGTTTTCTCTATGACAGAGACTGTAGTAGTTTAAAGATGGCAACATTTTGACACTCCTCCCATCAAGTGATGTGTTGCTTTCTCCTCCTCTGTTTCACTCTGAGTAGGCTTGAAAACTGCCTTAACCAATAGAATATATCTGAATAGACACTATGCCAGTTTCCTTGCCCAGGCCTTAAGAGTCTGAGAGGTTGCCTTTTCTGCATCTTGAAAGATTTGCTCCTGGAACTTATAGTTCCTATGTGAGAGGTTCTGTTACCTGGTAGAAAGAACATATGGAGAGATACTGACATTACATGGATAAAGAATTGGACCTAGACTTCCAGCCTCTCTGCTGTGATGCCAATCATGTAAGTAAATGCATCTTGGATTCTCTAATCAAATCAAGCCACCTGCAGAATATGACACACCCAGTCAAAATCATGAGGAACAGTGTCACGAGAGCTGTTCATATCACTGAACCACAAAATCATGAGATGTAATAAAATAGTTGCTGATTTTATATGCTAAGTTTTGGCATAGTTTTATTATGTAGGAAAAAAAAAGATCAGAACAGAGATTTACTTAACTTCAGATGTATTTGTTTATATTTCAAAGGGTTTAAAACCAATAATCATGAATACATATCAAGTGTGTAATACTGAACATATAACCATATTATCCATTTGAAGGTATTTATTTACATACCAAAATGTTAAAGATTCTTCCCATTAATCACTATTCCAAGGGATGCCTGGGTGGCTCACTGGTTGAGTGTCTGCCTTTGGCTCAGGATGTGATCCCGTGGTTCTGGGATCAAGTACGGGGACTAACTCCCAGATTGGGCCCCCTACAGGGAGCCTGCTTCTCCCTCTGCCTGTGTCTCTGCCTCTCTCTCTCTCATTTTGTCTCTCATGAATAAATAAATAATTTTTTTAAAAAAAATCACTATTCCAAGGTAATTCTTTCAGATGGGGAAGTGTAATAGCTTCCTCTTTCCCCTATGCAAATAGAAATTAATTTTGGTGTGTGTGTTCTTAGTCTATAATACAGACTTCCTACATATATGAATGGCCATTTAGTTCTTGTCAATTCATTTAGAGATAAGAGCTCATTATGGGCAACTCCAGATATATTTTTGCTTATAAGTAAATAATAAAAATATTCTGATGTATTTCACAAGTTCTGCACATGAATTCAAGACATTAATCAATGTGGATATCAAAATCCTAATATGCTTATTATCCAGAAAGTAGCTATATAAGGACATATCTTGCTCCAAACATGAGTGGGACCTTTAGGTTGCTTGCAGCAAAGGCTAAAATATTATTACTATGTAAAAAGGAAAAAATCATATTGGGGGAAAATTCATAATTTTGGCCACAATGTATAATAGATATGTATAATTGTTAGACACATGTTTACACTATGTCAAAAACAATGTCAACTCACTAATATTTATGCTTGCAATTATCATAAATTTACTATATATCATTTGTTCAAAATATACACTATTATATTTTCTATAGTTTTTTTTGTGTCACAGTTTCATATTTTTATATTTTTTTTGTAGCTGATTTTTATTTCCCTCCTTTTTTTTATGTCTCCACACTGACCCATGTGTAATATTTCATCATTAAGTATGATGTTAACTACAGTTTGTACATTGCCTTTTATTGATTAAGGAAATTCACTTCTACTTCTAATTTGCTAAGCATTATTATCACATGTAATTAATTTTTTGTCAAATTTTCTCTCTGACCCTTTCAGATGATTTCTAAGGTCTATTAATATGATAAGTTAAAATGATTGATTGATAAATGTAACAGCAACTTTATATTTGTGAAATAAATTCCACTTAGTCAAGATGTCAAGAGCACATTCTCTCTCTCTTTTGATAGTGCTAAGTACAGCTTGTTAAGGTTTTGATAAGATTTTGGCATATATATTTATAAGGGATATGAATTTTAGTTTTATTTTCTAATAATATCTTCATATAGTTTTGATATCAGGATAACATTGACATCACTACTGAATTAATAAATATCCCTGTGATGATTAATTTTATGCGTCAATTTCATTGGCTTACAGGATGCCCAGATATCTGGTGACACATTGCTCTATCTATAAAAGTTTTCTGCAAAGAATTAGCAGTTGATGATAGACTAAGTAAAATAATTCACCCTCATCAGTGTGGGGAAGCATGATCCAATCCCTTGAAGGTCCAAATGAAACAAAAAAGCAAAAGAAGGAAGGGCAGATTATTTTTTTCTTGTGGATCTAGAACTTTGATCTCCTTGGAGTTGTTCTATCTCATGCTTTTGAATTCCAGGACTTAACCATTGCTCCCCTGGGTCTCACACCTTCCACCTTGGACTGAACTATGTAAAGCTCAGCAGGTTGCCCATTTTTCCCTCTCCCTTTGCAGCTCTCCCTGTTTGTTCTCTCTCTCTCTTTCTCTGTCTGAAATAAATGAATAAATATATATTTTTTAAAAGAATTAGAAAGTCAATTTAGTATTCCTGAAAATTCCTTCATTCAGCTATGTATCCAAAAACTTATTTTAAAGATATATGCTTTGCCAAATCTTACCTATAATTAATTACTGATATATATATATATACACCATATTCCTTTAATTAAGAAAGTTGCTATTTTAAGAAATCAAAAGATACAAAGTGTGCTTGATATTGATTGATTAGGGTTTAATTAATAAGTGTGAACAATAATCAATTTAGCAGATATAACAGTACCTGAGTAAAATGTTCCAAGTTTTCTTTATATAATTTCTTTAATATTTACTTGTTTTATCTGGAAAGTTAATAGATCATTAGTGTTTTATCATAAGCATAACTTAATTCATGTATCTTTAGTTAAATAAATATTTAATTCAAGTATATGTTGAGACTATGTATTAAATATCAGCTTATTGACAAAAGAATTTTTTCAAAATTAATAATAAGGTCATGGTCATCAGGTCATGATCTCAGAGTCCTGGGATTGAACCCCGAGTCAGGCTCCACACTCAGTGTGGAGTCTGCTTAAGATGCTCTCTCTTTCTCTCTCCCTCTGCTGCTCCCACTAGAGTTCTTTCTCTCTCTCTCTCTCTCTCTCTCTCTCTCAAATAAATAAACCTTTTAATTAAAGATATTAGTAAGTAGCACTATGAATTTATGCTTTTGCTTTTGAAGACAGGGGAAATGATTTCAGGTAATCTATATTATAAATTAGCTATGTTAACTTTGGTAAACATTGATTACAAATAATAAAAGACTGAATTTCAATGCAAATATTATCAAAAACTACAATAGCAGGACTCATTCATAGGGTATGAAGGAAACCTTCTATTAGTTCATTGAACAAGTTCCTTTTAGAATAATTCACTAGATACAGTCAGTAACTGAACATTTCTAGTTCAAAACTCACATCACCAGTTACCATTTTTGGTATTTGCTCTTAACCTATCAGTTGCCATCATAGCTGGGTTGTAATTATTAAAAACTGTTACAGCCATGACACCTTCCCCACTTAGTAATCTTTAAATTTTAAAGTAATATCTTTTATTAAAAATATACAGGCATAATTTAGCCTATAATAATATTTAAAAGTAATGAAACATTTAGAATGTATTAATGTGTATTAATAGAGATTATATTATATATTATATATTAATAGAGATGTTTATTTCTAGTTTATTTGAATAATAATATCCTGGAACTCTGGTGGATTTTCTTTATTACTAATATTCTCTTCAATTTTCATTATCCATCTAAATGGGAAAAAAAGAGATTTTAACATTTTTAAACCCTATTCACTAAAAATTCAAAAACCACTGAAAGCTTTTTGTACTCTAATGTGTATGACATGAAACACCCCAGTTTTCAGGCTCCCTTAAAGTTTATCACTTGTGTATTTATACATGAGTGAATTAATATCACAATTAAAATCTAATTGTGATGAACTATCACTATCTTCCAACTGTAGAAATATATTTTATAGTGCCTTATTCAGAATAATCTTGTTTAGTTTCTTTCAAGGAAACCTTGAAAATCTATTTCTGATAATATACTTTTTGTTTTGATGTTAATCCCTTCATTTGTGGTCTCAGATGAGATGACTTAAGGGTGGAAGTAGTATTTTCTGGTTTTTAGTTATAAGTGATTTGCCTTGGCATTCTGGACCTTAGATTTTATAGAAAAGATTAGCAATTACAAAAAAAAGAGAGAGACAATATTGAAATTATTGACAAAAGCAGGGCACAGTTGTACAGATTTACATGATGTTATCTTTTATTTCACATAAACTCCAAATTCATTAATATCTTAAACAATATACACATACCTCCAGGGGACATAACAAATACCATGTTCAATTAAAGGTTAATTTAGACTGAAAAGATATCAAAAATAAAATTCACAGTTTTCCATGCAGAATATTTATAAGCAGAACAGAATTAGATCTAATTCTTTGTTATCCATTATATGTATTTGTTTGTTTGCTTTTACCAATATTTTTCTTACATTCAACTAATAGTGTGATTATCTTTAACTTTGTAGTTTTTAACATTAGCATTAGCTTTGTTCATAAAGTGTTTTGTGTCTATGTAAATTATCCAAATACAGAGGAAGTCAGTTTAGAATAAAGCAAAGAAAATCAAAGGAAAACAAATATAAAACACAAAAATCAAAACAAAACAAAAACAACTACATAACATTTTTGATTTTTTAAATTATCCTTCAGTACTTAGCCCATGGATATGCACATAGCAGGTGTTCAATGGATGATTTGTAAGCAAATAGCAAGGGAGAAGCAAATAAAAATTTAATTCAGAGTATTGTATTTTGTGTTGATTAAATTCTGTGTTTTTGTGTAGAATGCGTTTGTATGTTTATCTGTGTGTGTGAGGATAGAGATAGAGTAAAATCCAGAATTTAAGATGAACTGTGAGTACCCACAGTTTTAATTTGTAGTATGAATTAAGACACTTGAAAAAAAAATGGAAAAGTTGAAACATCTCCAAATCTCAAAATAATATTTCTTATACCTCTCGTTGTTTGTCAAAAGTGGGGAGGAGTGATAATCCTGTATCAGAGAAGGGACTCAGATATTGAAGAAGATTGAGGAATTTAAGCTTACAAAACCTGTATGGAGGTGAAGTTTAGAGTTGACAGCACCTGACTTCATGTCTCTGAGGAATTCATGTGTAAAGCAAATCTCTCAATTTAGTGGGCTGCTTCCTCACTTATCATTTAGGTTACGCAAAAAAAGGACATGACCAAAGGTGGAGGAAGCCTGGTATTTTATAAGATGTGTTATAACATTAAATAGGCCATGAATAGAGACACGAATGTTTTGAGAATATAATAAAGTGATCATCTTTGTCTAACGAATGTGGTTTGTGCTACAATTTATGTAGCCTTTTAAAAATTTAAGATGAAGAGGAATTCCAAGGATACACAGGGACACATGTGTGAGTCAAATCATTGTGCCTTCAGCCTGGGATATAATTGATCATAAAAGTTGTGCTAAAATTTATTTAGAATCTAACCCTTTAGGCAAAAATAAATACCGAGGAAAAACACTTCTCTGAGAATTTCTAAAATATACATGATCAGATCTATATTTTAAGAAAATATACTCTTTAACATGATTATTAGGCTTGTGAAACCTACTTTTCGGGCACCTGGGTGGCTCAGTCGGTTAAGTGTCTGCCTTCAATTCAGGTCATGATCCCAGTGTCCTGGGATTGAGCCCCACGTCAGGTTCCCTGCTCAGAGGGGAGTCTGCCTCTCTCTCTGCACGCCCCCCCCATTGCTTTCTCTCTTTCTTTCCCTTTCTCTCTCTCTCTCTCTCTCTCTCACACACAAAAATGGATAAATAAATCTTTATTTTAAAAAAAAGGAAACCTACTTTTCATTTCAGCCTATACTGTGTATGGTTTCAGAGATCATTAGTTGCCTATAAAAGATCCATCATCTCCTCCTACAGAGAGCTCTGATTTGTAGCTATGCCTCCCAGAGTAAAGACTACATTGCCAATCTCCTTTATGTGTGACTCTGTGACAAAATTGTAATTTATTAATTGCAAGCAAGACATTTTTTTAAGATATTGAAAGGCCTTAAAGGGAGTTAATTCAGCCAGAAGGGGTCTCCTCCTTAATACTTCTTCCTTCTTACCTTCTTCAGGCAAGTAATTCAGATGTGTTAGGATAGTTACCTAGGTTTGAACCTTGAAGTGGCTTTGAGGATAGAAGCCATTCATCACATATTTCCATTTATTTTTAATAATTTATTTTTTTAATAATTTAATTTGGTACTTATTAGACTTAGTGTTTATGGGTAGATGCATGTGGGATGCATGCATGTGTATGTGTACGCATGTGTTTGAAACAATCTTTTCTGAATATATGAATATTTTGTATTACTTTTTCTCACATATAACCAAAAAATTAAAATAGCACTTGACTGAAGAAAATACAAGTGTTTCTCTCTGATCTAAAACTCCTAGTATTGTCTGGCTAGTATGATGGTTCCATGGTGTCTTTTGCCACCATGGCTTCAGTAATTTGCTCCAGCAGCTTTGTGATGTAATTACTGAAATCCAAGCTGTCTGGAGGGTTTAGGAAGATGACGGGGTAAATATGGAAATTTTGAATTGTTCTAAATTAGAAAATACTTTTTATTACTGAATATCAGTATAATTATTATTTTATTCATATATAAGATATTATAAAACACTTGGAACAGTACTAGAAAAATAGAAAATACTATGTAAGAAGGTATTTAGATAAAGTTAGAAATTTATCCAAAAAACTGTTTTTTCAGTTGTCTATAATTGCCATGAATGCAGAGATTATCTTTCACTTAAGTTTTCTCAGTGATTTTGCTGTGACTAGTTAAATGAAAAATAAAAGTCAGGCAGACATATAGTATAATATTAGACAACCAAAATGCAATCCAAGATGAAAAAGTAAATATACAAAAATAACCTCAAGAAAAGAAAATTGATACATTTAAATAACCTCTTCATTCAAAGATGATAACACTTTGACTCACACCAGAAAAGCCTTTTAAGGGAAATGGCGTTTAAACCATAAATACCACAAACCTAAGCCTTACATGGATGCTCACAGCTGCCAGAATTTTCCGGAAAAAAGAAAAAAAAATAATTGTGTGCAATCTTTCATTAGCTTCTTTTCTATCACAAATTTAAGCATCCAAAAAAGCAATGAACAATAAAAAACGATGTAAAAGCTCTTTGGATTTATTTACCTGCATTTATAATTTCTTTGAAAAAACTTAATTTTTATTCACAGTAATAAAGAACACTTACATTTTCATGGAATTTTTAAAGATGTTAATTTTTCTAAACTGAAAACACTTCCCACATGCTTTCCCCTCAACTGGTTGCCATCTATCATCAGTTTTTGTCTATGATCTGTTAGTCAGTTTCGCCCATGTGACAGCGCTCCTATCTAAGCCAATTTCAATTAATTTCTTCATAAGTTTTTTGAAACACAGTGTCAACTGATTTATTTAAACCAACTTATATTACAACAAATGAATTAACACCAGTCACTAATTATATCAAAATAAGTAATCTATTTTTTCTGGCATTACTTACTCTCCAAACTTTTTTCTACATGAATTTTACTACCTCGTACGGCATTTCTGTCTTTTTCTTTTCCAAGTCTTTCAGCTCCCTAAGTATGCAGTTATTGACATAATTCTCACTGATCATCAACAGATTTTTGTTCTTCTTCCTTACTAACAAAATCCAAAGTTTGTTCAGGTATCCCAACTTCATTGGATTCAGGATATGTGTAACCTAGTTCCCAATGGAAGGGTGGAATTACAATTTTGTTTAGATCCGTTATGAAGTCCAATTCCACATGGCAGCAAAAAAAAAATATATATATATATGCAAAAGTATATACAACAATTTGGGCAATATAATTTAGGAAAGTATTTTGAGAATAATCTTGGGAGTGGTTTTCCTTGTTTATTATGGGATGCATTCCTCTTATGAATAGATATTTTCAGGTTTACATATGATTCCTAGTACTGCAGAAGTTCCCTATGTAAACCATAGGGAAAAAGAGAAAAGTTACCTAGAAAGAATATTCTGAGAAGGGCAATTTGAAAAAAGAGAAAGACTCAAAATTTGGAAAATAATGTTGAGCCCTACATTAAATAATTAATCAGGAATTTTCTGGCTCTAAAATTTTGATATTGCTTCAAGAAATTTCAGTTGGAGTCTGTTATTAAGGCTGAGCACATTTTAAATATATCAAAATGAATTGTAATTTTATTGTAATCATCTTTTGTCCATAAGAACATCATTCCCATGCATAAAAATGTCTCAGTTTCCAGAAAAAAAGGCAAAATCCCCAAACTAATGTGATCTACAGTTAATATACAGTATCTATTAAGTGTTCATAGAATTCAAAGGTCTATAAATTCAAAAGTGACTGTGTCACCTTTGCAATATTAATAACAAATAGAAAATTATAAACTTTATTTAAAGAAGGATGGAAATAACTATAATAAAGAAAACAATGTGGCCGCTCACTAATGTTGCATAAGCCTGTCTAAATGTGTGCTGTGAATTAAACATCAGCTAGATGTAGTTATTTACATTCATATTTAAAGTAATTGATTTAAATAAAATTAAAAATTTAGTTTCTCAGTAACATTACACCCATTTCAAGTGCCCAATAGTCAAATGTGGCAGGTGATTTCTGTATTGCACAACACACATATAAACATTTCCATCATTGCAGAAATTTTAACTGGATAGCACTGGTCTAAATCAAGAGTCAGCAAACTGTGATTCACAGACCATCACTTATTTTTGTAAATAATATTTTGCTGAACACAACTATGCCCATCCATTTATGTATTGTCTGTGGAAGCTTTTACACTACTTTGGCAGAATCAAGTAGTTGCAACATAGACCATATGGCCTGCAGAACCCAAATACTGATAATTGAAATCTTTTTTAAAAAACTGCTGAATTGCCAGACCACGATCTAAATAATAGTCTAACCATAATAAAAAATGAATTGATATAATAACTATATGTGAATATTTTCTTAAGGAGTGAAGTAAAATGCTTTTTAAACATTTTTGTTTATTCTTTAAACAAACTGTTTGAAGGACATAATAATTCCTTAAATCATAATATGTATCTTTGTTCATCAGTCTTCAGAATATTCTGCATAAAAATGACAACTTGGCTCATATACAGACATGCAAAAAATTTTTAAAAAGGATGAACTTTTATTTAATAAATACTACCTTAGGTTTCTGTTTGACTTTTTTTTTGAGGAAAGAAATTATTTTTATTAATACTTTGAAGAACAAGAAACGAAGTCAGACATGTTGTTTTCTGGACAATAAATTAGCCATGGATTTGTGACTAGAACTGAGAGCTCAATTTTTAATGTGCTCAGATAAGCAGACTATTTCTGAGTGTAAAAGATTCTAATCATACAGAGTAGAATTTTCAGCTGTCAATCATAAAATGAATTTATGGTCTATGGCCACTGTATCTTTGATTACAAATGACAGTTTTTAAGTCTTTTACGGGAACATTCAACAAGGACTAGGAAACAACAAAAACAAAAGATTTTTGAGTGCACATTTACATTAAAATAGCAATTAAAGACACCCTACAGAATATATTTAAAAAGTAGTCCAGACCTTCAAAGATAACTGAAAATTATTGTTTCAAAAGACTCCAAAGAAAACACCTTTAATGGTTTCTTGAGTATTTTTTTCCTCTTATATACCTACTTAGTAAGATAGCTTTTCTGCAGAATTTTTACCCCTTTGTTTTTCTGCTGTAAGATGGAAAGAACATTTTTGATTTGGGGATTGACTACACTTGACTTATATTTCACAAACTTGTTTGTTATGTATTTGTAGAGTTTTGATTTCTTCCAGTGGGATTGCCTTTATCATATGTTCAAGAAATCATTTTTCATATTGCCAATCTTTACCAATAATGCCAATTTAAAGAGAATCACTTTTTGCACCTGCTAACTCCATATCTGTGGAATGTAAATTGACTTGGATGTATACTTTTATCACTGTAAGAAAATCACAAATCTCTTCTGTATTCTGAATAATCAGAAATGTTGCATAATCAGAAAAGCTGATTACAAGTGAAATTGACTTATACCCACAAATGAAGTATTTTAGGAATTTCTAAAATTATAAGGATTATGTTTTTTCCCCAATCTCCTATGATTTTGACATCAAGTTTTGCTTAGAAGCTAATTTTAAGGTCTGTTTAGAAGCCAGTAGATGCATGCAAAGTGACATTGGAAAGAGCCAGCATGTTGTAGAAATATGGGAAGAATTATCATTTGTTTATCATCACTTTAGAAAATATGGTATATTGATTAAGAACTCCAGTATTTCAGCCAAACTTCCATGTTTTGATTTTTCATTTTCACTTTTCTCACTTTCCTAGCTGGGCAAACTAGAGCAATATATTAGAGTACAAGCTAAGATATGGTAACAAACATATAAAAAAAATTGCAGAGACTTAACTAAGATAGATGATTACTCCTCAGTTACATAAAATTCCAGAAATGAGCAATCCATACGATGGCTTATCTGCTCAGTAATGTTGAGCAGAGTACCACGAATCTTTTTGTTTTTTATTCACTTAGATATTGCCCTATTCTTCATGCTCATAATTAGATCTGATAAAGTCTGTTTTTCAAACTGTAGAGAGAGTTACAAAGAACAACGTAAGTGTGAACAATTTCCTTTTAAGCAACTTTAGGACATTACCAACAGTTATATCCCATTGGTTAAAACATAGCTAATTGGACATAACTATTTTCAAAGAAGAATTGTAGTTTTACCGAGCTAAACAAGTGTCTGGTTTGGGAAAATTGTGTTGGAGAGCCATTGTTCCATGTTTTACAATTTTCTTATCTTTAAACTGCATCTATTCATGGATTTACCATGACAAGCAACCATACGAGTTCATGCAAAACCCTTGAACAAGCACATGACACATACTGAGCCCTTGAAAATTTTTATGTCTATTTCTACTTATGTAATTACTTTCTTCTGTGAACTGCTTTGTAAATTAGAGATTATGAATATGAATAATATGCTTCATTTAATAAAATTGTATGCATCCATTTTTGTGATGATGGAAAAAATTAATGATCGATGATAAAAAATAACTGAGTGATTTAGACTGTAATCTTTGATTTGAGTAATTTGGGAGAACTTTATTTTAATAAATATTTTAATTGGTCTTCCAATATAGCACACCAGTGCCTTTTACTGAATTATGTTGTACAGGAATATTTCAAGTAGATTGGGAGAATCATTAAACTATTAAATAAACACAGATAAAGAGCTACAAACATTTTGAAAATCCTGAGTAAGGAGGGTAAAAATCAATGATTTTTCTAATCAAATTTTGAAAATAGGTATAAGTAAGATAGAAACAGGATTTTAATTTATAAGACAAAGGATAAATCACAATAGAGTCTAGCATTCTATTACCTGAAACTTTATTTAGTGTATTCATGAAATTTAAATTTAATAGTTAAGTTTCTTGTTTGACTGACCATGGCTGAGGAGCTAAACTGCCCAGGCATTATCAGGTCCTATAGGGAGGAGCCACGAAAAACACAGTTGCTTCTGGCAGAGGGAAGGGGGAAAGTAGCCATTTTGAAATAGTCCATGAGCACTCCATAACAAAAGTCTAATCAAGTGAAGGCAAACACTTAACTTGAACCTTATTCCATCTGGTTAAAATAAAATTACCTCTTTCCAATACATACTAATCCTCCAGTTTTAACTAAGGCACAAATGATGAGAAACATCTGTGAAATTAAGAGCCCAAGGATACAGAAGACTAAGATTTAATCGTAAGATTATAGGACATTTTATTTGCCCAAACACACTCTTACTACCACATCAACGGGGCTTAGATAATTGGATTATAGCTAAAAGACCTGCAAGACAAAAGACTCTATCTGAAGAGAAAGAAAAGTTATAGAAATTTAAAGACAACAGGGGAGAAAAAAATCAGAAAACAATAGGAGTGTAAGCCTCTGGCACCTACAGCTACAAGAAACATTAAACAGCCTAACTTCAAGCCAGATTAAAATAAAAATTTACACTAAGGCAATCTTAGTCAAAATCCCAGCAAGTTCTTCTTTAGATGTAGAAAGTTTATATGAATAACCAACATAATATTAAGGAAGAAGCTAAATTGGAGGAGTGACATTACCCACTTCAAGACTTACTATAAAACTACCACAGTCAACACATTTGAGTATTGGCAAAAGAATTGACTAAAAGGTCAATAAAACAGAATAGAGAGCCCAGCAATAGACTCTCACTAACTGATCTTTGAAAAAGGCACAAAGGCAACTCAATAGAAAATGGATATCCTTTGCAGCAAAAGCGCTAAAAATATTTTAGCTTATAGGTTTGCAAGCAAGAAATAGATGAATAGATAGATCTAATCAAAGGCCTTATAGCTTTCACAAAATAAAAACTTAAAATAAATCAATGGATAATAGGACTAATTTTCAAATTCAGTATTATAAAACTTGTAGAAAAAAATAAAACTTGTAGAAAAAATATAGGAGAGTATCTAGTTACCTAGAAATTGGCAACAAGTTTTTAGATATAAAACCAAAGTCATAATTCATGATATAAGACACTGATAAACTGATCTTTATTAAAATTAAAAACTGCTCTTTAAAAGACACTATTAAAAATGAAAACAAGAGAATGTGAGAAAATATTTGTAAATACATAATGAAAATTGCTTGTTATCAAAATAGATAAAAATATCTTTTTTTAAAACTAGATTGTTTTCTTTTTTTTTATTTATGATAGTCACAGAGAGAGAGAGAGAGAGAGAGAGAGAGAGAGAGGGAGGGAGAAGCAGGCTCCATGCACCGGGAGCCCGACGTGGGATTCGATCCCGGGTCTCCAGGATCGCGCCCTGGGCCAAACCGCTGCGCCACCCAGGGATACCGATAAAAATGTATCTTAAAACTCAAAATAAGAAGACAAAACAAAACAAAATATAATAATTACGAATAAGGCAAGAGATCTAAATAGACACTTCTACCAAAGTAGATACACTGATTTTAAATGTCTATGAAAACTTACTCAACATTATTTGTCATCTACGTAATCAAGCACAATATTATACCACTTTGTATCTCTTAGAATGGCTAACACCCCAAAAAACACTGACAGTACCAAATGCTGATGAGGATGTAGAACAGCAAAACTTTCATTCATTTCTGCTTGAAATGTAAAATGCTATAGCCACTTTGGAAGATAATTTGGCAGTTTCTTACAAAGTTAAATAGCCTTACCATGAAATCCAGCAAAGGTGTCACTAAGTATATATCCAATTGTCTTTAAAACTTAAGTCCACATAGAAATCTGCATGCAAGTATTTACTGATGCTTAATTTATATTCACCCAAAACCAGAAACAACTAAGATAATCCTTTTATAGGTGAACGGATAAACAAATTCCATTGTAAGGTACATCCTTAAAATGGAATATTATTCAACAATAAGAAAAAAATGAGCTCTCAAGCCTCAAAAAGACTTGAAGGAAACTTAATTTAATATCGCTAAGTGAAAGAATGAAGTCTGAAAAATCTACATAATGTATAGTTCCAATTATATGACACCTGAAAAATGAAAAAAAATATAGAGGTACTAGCTATATCAGTAGTTGATGCCAGTGGCTTGAGGGGGTAGGGTGATAAATACATTAAGCACATGGAATCTTCATGGTGGCAAAACTATTTTGTTGGATACTGTAATACTGGATGCATGGCAGGCATTTGTAAAAACCCATAGAACATAACAGCAAATAGAGTGGACCTTTATGTGTGCAATTAAAAAAAAATGCTTTGGAGGTGGAGGAACCAGAAGGGAACAAAGACCAACAGAGAATCTAATTTTATTACAATATATTGAAAAAAAAATCTAAAGGGGAGCAGGGGATAGGGTGGGGGCCAAATTAACTCTGGGAATGAATAGAATCTATAATAATAAAAGCACATATGCTCTGGATTCTAGTTGATAAAATGTTTCCTTGGTGCACAGGTTTACAATTCTCATACTACTACACATGGAATACTGGAATTGAATATAAAAAGATGGTAGATCATGGTGGTTACGTTTCTCACTCTCAAGAGTGGGAATTTTTTTTTTCAAGAGTGGGAATTTGCAGATAGGCAAGAAGAGGAAGCTAGAGAACTCCATGTGGTAATTGGTTAAAGTTTGAGATATCAAAAGAAGTTGATGTTTAGCTTAATCTACATATTGTTATATATATGATTATTTATAGATATGTGTATATACATGGTCTAGTATACACACATTTTTCTCTGCCCTGTCAGCTGAAAAGTCTAAGAGAAATGAGACTCCAGGAGCAGCAACGTAACATCTATAGCTTAGCTTCCACTACCTTTCTTCAATAAAAGAAATGAATTTTCCCTACAGAAACAGCTTATTCTAGTATGGGAACAGAAATTTACATGACAAATATGGGCCATCTCGCAGTGTCAAAAATAAAGGAAGCATTCAAAAAATAAACACACACACACACACACACACACACACACACACACACTCATTGATGGGGGCATATCAACAAGCACAAGCGCCAGCTGAAACATGTCCTAATGGTCAAAGCTGAAAGGAAGAATTTGAACAAAAATCTAAAGAACTAGTAGATTGTTACTCAAAGTACAAATATTAATAACTACATATAAGACTTAAAATAAAAAAAATCAAACTCAACAATATTTAAAAAGATAACATGACAAAATGGAGCTTATCCCACAAATGCAAGGTTGATGTAATATTTTTAAATCAATCAATATGTTAACATTAACAGAAATATAAAACCACATAATTACCTCAACACATGCAGAAAAAAAATAATGTGACTAAGTGGACATCTGTTCTAAATAAAAACTTTCGGTAAACTTGGAATAGAAACAAACTTCTTAACCCAGTAAAAGTGCATCCATGGAAAACCTAAAGATACCACTATATTTTAATTGTGAAAGTTTAAATATTTTTCCCTCAAAAAAGGAACAAGGTAAGGATTTCTGACCTCAAATCTTCTGTTCAAATTATTCTGGAAGTTCAACCTAGCAAAATAATCCAAGAAAAATAAATAAAAGAAATGCAAATTTGAATAGAAGAAGTAAATTGTATTTGTGCACAGACTACATGATCATTTAGGTCAAATACCTGATGAAATCTGAAAATCTTACCAAAACTAATGAGTAAAGTTAGCAAGGTTGTAGAGTACATGGTCAATGTACAAAAGCCAATTGTGTTTCTATATACCAGCAGAAGTGAAAAATGAAAATTAAAAGGAAATGCTATCTACAATAGAATTAATATAGTCAAGTGCTTAGGGATATATTTGTCAATAGTGCCAAAAGTCTGTACACTGAAGAAATGTAAAACGGTGCAGAGAGAAATTAAAGATTAGATTTTGAGAAAATAGAGATATGCTTTATTCATTTACTCGAAGAGTCAATATTTCTTAAGTGGCAGTTCTCTGAAAACTGGTCTAGAGTTTCAGCAAAACTTCCAATTCATATAGAAATGCAAAGGTCTTAGAACAGCCAAGTCAACTTTGAAAATGCAAAAAAACGAAATTGAAGGCCTACCACTACCTAATTTCAAGACTTAAAAGCTAAAGCAACCAAAACATTTTGGTAATGTTACAGATAAATGGATCGAAAAAGAGTACAGAAGTAGATCTACTTGAGTACAATTTTTTTGACAAGTGTTAAAAGGCAAGTAAATGGAGAAGATTTTTTTCAACAGTTGTGCTTGTTATATGAATATATGTTATAGAAAAATAGTGAACATCAACAAGTATCTTACAGCATACAAAATACTAAGAATTTGAAATAAATCATAGACTGAAGTGTGAAGCCTCAAACTACAAAATGCCTAGAGGAATACATAAGAAAAAACATTGAATTAGTCAAAAATACCAAATATATTATTCATAAAAAGAGAAATCTGTAAATTGGACTTTATCAAATTAAAAATAGATGCTACTTGAAAGATAATTTCAAGAGAATGAAATGATCAGCCATAAACTGGGAAGAAATACTTGAAAATCATATATTCAGTAAACAACATAAAATCCAATTATACATGCAATCCTCAAATTCAATAATAAACAACTCATTAGAAGAGTGGGCAAAAGATGAGAACAGGCCTTGAACAGAGAAGATACTTGGATGGCAACTAAACACTTGTAAAGATGCTTGCCATCATTATTCATCAAGGAAATGCAAATTAAAAATGAAATGAGATGCTACTGCATAACTATTAGCATAGCTATAATTTAAAACAACTGACTATATCAGGAGGGTGACAATATGGAAAAACAAACTCATAAATTGCTTGAAGGAATGTAAAGTGAAAGAATTATATTGGAGTCAGTTGGGCAGTCTTTTTTTTTTCCCTTAAAGATTTTATTTATTTATTCATGAGAGACACAGAGAGAGAGGCTGAGACATAGGGAGAGGGAGAAGCAGGCTCCTCTCTGGGGAGCCTGGTGTGAGACTCCATCCTAGGACCCCAGGATCACGACCTGAGCAGAAGGCAAACACTCACTGAGCCACCCCGTGCCCCTGGGCAGTCTTTTTCAATTAAAAAATTAAACACATATTTACCATATTATCCAATCATTCATTCCCAGGTATTTTCACAAGAGAAATGAAAGCATAGATCCTTACGAACACTTCCTTAAAGATAATGTTTATAGTCATATTAATTTTAATAGTCAAAAACTGGAAACAGTCAAATATCTATTAACAGGTAATGCATAACAAATTGCAGTCTATACACATAACAGAATACTATTTAACCATAAAAGGAGCGAACTAGTAACACACACTACACAGGTGAATCACAAAATAATTATGCTGTGTAAAAATAAAGAATACATACTGTATGATTCCATTAATGTAAAACACTAGAAAATGTAAATGAGCGTAGAATGAGAGGCAGCATATTAGTACTTGTCTAGGTACAGGATAAGGAAGAAGAAAGTAAAATAGGACATGGGGAAACATTTGAAGGGTCTAGATATGTTCCTTATCTCAAGCATTGATAGTTTCATAGATGTAAACATGACAGTAACAATCCTGGCAAAATTTGTTAAATTGTATACTTTATTCACAAATCATTGTATGTCACTTATGACTCAATAATAAAGTCAATCGAGAAAAAAATGACATGTACATTAAAGAAATCTCCTTAGGAATAGAAAAGTAACCAGGTAAATAAGCTCCTATATATTTATCACCGAATTATATCATTATTCTTGTATGAAACTAGAAATGATTTTGTCAAAACTATTCTGTTACATATGCTAAAAAATTTAAAACCAATGAATTTCAATAACTTCAAAATAAAAAAAAATAATTTTAACAGTATGTAATAAAATTACTCATGATCATTAAAATATGTTCATCAAGAAATAAGCCACCTAATTATGATTTTGTTACAGAAAAAACATAACAGATAAATTATACCTAGTTTGGATCTCACATTATATGTAAATGAACTAGTTAAAAAAAACTTCACTTAGAAAAGTTAACGTGGGGATCCCTGGGTGGCGCAGCGGTTTAGCGCCTGCCTTTGGCCCAGGGCGCGATCCTGGAGACCCGGGATCGAATCCCACGTCGGGCTCCCGGTGCATGGAGCCTGCTTCTCCCTCTGCCTGTGTCTCTGCCTCTCTCTCTCTCTCTCTCTGTGACTATCATAAATAAATAAAAAAAATTTAAAAAAAAGAAAGTTAACGTGTTAACGAAATTGCAGATAATTTCTTTATTGCTTAATATTCTTGCCATGCATGCCATAATGATACTTTTTAAGTAATAAAAGCAAAAAAGAGTAAGCTTCATTCATTCACTGAATGAAACAAAATACATTTTTGTCTTTTCTTTCATACAGATATAAATGATACTGGATACTAGGATACTATGAAGAAAGAAAAATACTGTATAATGTAAATATGTTTAACAAAAATCCAATGCCTCTCCCAGACATTTTGCTTATGGCTAGGGTATCAAGATAAATATATAGACATTCTGACTTTGAGGATCTCATTTTCTAACATTTCTCATTTCTCTGAAAGTTATATTCATCTGTACGATAGAGTGTATTACGCTTAGCAAAATAAGTCAGTCAGAAAATGACAAATACCATATGATTTCACTCATTTGTGGAACTTAAGAAACAAAACACATTAGCATAGAAAGGGAGGCAGACCATAAAAGAGACTCTACTCATCATCCAAATGAGTGATGGGTAGTAAGGAGGGCACTTATTGTGATGAGCACTAGGTGTTAAAATAGGTGATGAATCACTAAGTTCTACTACTGAAGCTAATATTACATTATATATAAGCTCACTAGAACATAAATTAAAATTTGAAACATTCAATAAATACAATAAGTACACACAAAATTTGGAATGTAGGAAAATCGTAAGCAATCTCACAAGAACTTCCAAGTTTGTAAAACTTACTTGTTGTTTAGAGAGACAAAGACAATGCATTTCATTCCAACAAATTACTCAATAAAATATCCTGAAACAAATATCCAAGTAAGAGACTTATTTAAGTTCCAACTTAATCATCTTAACTTTGTTACTTTTTTTTTCTTTTAAAAAATTTTTGCAGTAACAGAAGTCACTTGATATTAATTCAGAAAATGATGAATTATAGGCACTGTTTTATATTAAAATCAAAGAAGTGATTTGGGGGCATGAGAGAGAGCAAAATTAATTAGACCAGGAAATAAATTCTTGATATTAACACTTTGCTCTTTTTCAATACTAATGTGTCATTATTTGACTTTTTTCTTTGAAGCTGACAAATTTCAAAGGGACTGGCAAGATTGCAACTTCTGCTAACATACGTGTCTTGTGTAAGTCTTCTCGAAGTCTGAACTATATACAATAGGCAATTTGGGTAATGCTGAAGTCATTTCAGATGTGTTACTATTCCTATTTTTAATGTAATTTAATTATACCTGAACTGCAAGTCATTCGTACCTTTTAGAATGTAAAATCCACAAAAGGAAATCAATAAAAAGTTGCCTTCCATTAGTGTCCCACAGCTACTCATTACCCAAAGCAACCTGTTATAATTTTCTTCTAAATTATTCCAAGAATATTTTGTTCATTTACATGCAAATTCTGATATTTTAGATATATACTTTTTTGCTATTTTTAATTAATAGGCTTCATTTTTTTAGAAGACTTTTCGATTTAGGGAAAATTAAGCAGAAAGTACAGAGTTTCCACATATCATACTCCCACCCTTCAAGCACAGTTTCCCCTATTATTACCATCTTACAGTAATGTCGTATCTTTGTTACTAAAAATTCTAAGTATTTATACATTACTATTAATTAAATTCCATAACCCACATTAGGGTTCACTCTTGTGTTTTGCTTTCTATGGGTTTTGACTAATCTATGTCATGGATCTGCCATTATAGTATCATGCAAAATAGTTACACTGTTCTAAAAATCCTGTTTCACATATTGAATTCTCCCGCTTGATGCTCGGGCAACCACAGATATTTTCACTGTCTGCAGTTGTTCCTTTTGCAGAAAGTCATATAGTAGAATCATACAGTATGTAGCCTTTTCAGACTGGCTTCTTTCACTTGCAATATGTATTTAAAATCGTTTCATGCCTTGTCTTTTCATGCCTTGATAGATACGTTTCTTTTTAACGTTGAAAAACATTCCATTGAGTGGATTAAAAGCTGTTTTTCCATTCACCTGTGGAGGACATTTTGGCTGCTTTCAATTATGGGCAATTATGAATAAAGCTGGAATAAACATCAGTGTGCAGGTTTTTGTGTGGACATAAATTTTCAACTCAATTGGATAAGTACCTATGAGTGCTACTGCTGGATCATATGGTAAGACTATGTTTAGCTTTCTAAAAAAATCCTGCCAGCTGTCTTCTAAAATGGATGTACAATTTTGAATTGCAACCAGATATGAATGAGAATTTATTTTGCTCTGCATCCTTACTAGCATTTGGTGTTTTCAGATTTATGGATTTTAGCCATTCTAATAGATGTGAAGTGGTATCTCATTGTTTCAATGCATAATGTCTTGACAACATACGATGTTGATCATCTTATGGGCTGGTCATCTGATCCCTACCTTGGTGAGATGTTTGTTCAGAAGCTTTGCCCATATTCCAACTGGATTATCTTCTTTGTTACTCTTGAGGTTTCAGACTTTTTTATAAATTTTGGATGCGATATCTTTATGAAATATATGCTTTGTATTTCCTATCAGTTTGGGGGTTATTTTTTTCATTCCCCTTAATAGTACCTTTCACAGAAGAGGTTTTAATCTTAATAAAGACCAACCTCAATTCTTTAATGGATCATGCTTTTGGTGTATTGTATTAAAAATTCATTCTAAAACCCAGGGTCATTTATTTTCACCTATGTTACTTTCAAGAACTTTCAGAGGTTTATATTCTCATTCAAGTCTGTGATCCATTTTGAATTAATGTTTGTGAGAGGTTTAAAGTCTGTGTCTAGATTAATTTCTCTATATGTGGAGATCCAATTTTTCTAGTATCACTTGTTGAAAGAGCTGTTCTTGTTTCATTGAACTGCCTCTGCTCCTTTATTGCTGAGCCTTTTATTCTATTCCATTGATCTATTTATTTGTCTATTGTCTTGCTAATACCAAACTGTCTTGATTATAGTAGCATTATAATCAGGTCATGTCAGTCTCCCAATTTTGTTCTTTGTCAGTATTGTTTTGTCTATTCTAGGTCTTTTCCTTTCCAGTAAAAACTCTAGATACAATTTGTCAATACTCACAAAATAATATTTCTGAATGCTGATTTGGAATATGTTAAATCAATAGATCAATTTGGACATAACAAATCAAATCTTCCCATTCATGTATGCAAAAGTCAGCTCCATTTATTTACATCTTATGTCATTTCACCAGTTTCGTAAGTTTTCAAAAATAGTTCATGGTGGTGCCTGATAGGTCAGTCAGTAAAGGATGTAACTTTTGATTTTGGAGTTGTAAATTTGAGCCCAATGCTGGGTGTAAAGATTACTTTAAAAAAATAATTTATATACATATTTTGTCAGATTTACATCTAAGCATTTCCTTTTTCTTGGTTTTGTTGTTGTTGTTGTTGTTGTGTTGTTGTTTTCTAATGCTATGGTGATGTACTTTTAATTTCAAATTCCAGGGGCAGCCCCGGTGGCGCAGCGTTCTGGCGCCGCCTGCAGCCCAGGGCGTGATCCTGGAGACCTGGGATCGAGTCCCACATCTGGCTCCCTGCATGGAGCCTGCTTCTCCCCCTGCCTATGTCCCTGCTTCTCTCTCTCTGTATGTCTCTCATGAATAAACAAATAAAATCTTTAAAAAAAACTTTCAAATTCCAACTGTTCATTGCTAGTGTATTGGAAAGAAATGACTTTTCTATTTTAATCTTGTATTCTAACCTACTATAATCACTTATTGATTCCAGGATTTTTTTAATGATTTGGGAATTTCTACATTATCATATTATCTGAAAATAATCGCAGTTTATTTTCTCCTTTTCCAAACTATATAACTCTTTTTGTTCATCTTCTATTAGCTTGCATTAGCTGGGATTTCCAGCGCTATGTTGAACAGAAGTAATTAGAGGAAAAATCCTTGCCTTGCTCCTGATCTTAAGGGGGAAACATTTAGTTTTTCACCATTAAGTATGTTAACTGTAGGGCTTTTGAAATATTTTGTAGTAAACTGAAGAAATTTACCTCTCTTCTGAGTTTTCTGAGAACTTTATCATGAATGGGTATTGTATTTGTTAAATATTTTTTCTCTATTAATTGTTGTGATCATTTGATTTTTTTTCCTTTAGGTTGTTAATGTACTAGAATACATTAATGATTCTTAAATGTTGACCAGCTTTGCATACTTAGAATAAATCTCAAATGGCCATGATATAAAATAATGTTTTTTATGGATTCTATTTGCTAAAATATTCTTGGTAAATTTCAAATCTATATCCATTAGAGTTTTTGGTTCATAGTTTTTCTTTCTATAGTGGCTTTATCTGGCTTTGGTATTGTGGTTATGATACCCTCAGAGAATGTTTTAAGAAAAGTTATCTGAATCAATTTTCTAGAAAAGATTGGAGAGAATTGTTGTTATTTCTTCTTTAAAGGTTTGGTAGAAATCACTAGTGGAAACTTAATTGCTGGCTCAATTTCTTAATGGGTAAAGATATATTCAGAATACTTATTTCTTATATGAGTCTTTCAGTTTTGGTATTTTAGGATTTGGTTCATTTTATTTACATTATTAGATTTGTAGGCATATTTTTAAAGCATTTTATTTTTTTTTAAAAAGCATGAGAGACAGAGAGAGAGACAGAGAGAGAGAGAGGCAGAGACACAGGCAGAGGGAGAAGTAGGCTCAACGCAGGGAGCCTGATGTGGGACTCCATCCTGGGACTCCAGGATCACACCCTGGGCTGAAGACAGGCGCTAAACTGCTGAGCCACCCAGCCATCCCTTGTCGGCATATTTGTAATTGTAAATATTATCCATTTATTATCCTTTAAATGTCTATGGAGTCAGTGCTGATAAACTGTCATCTTGTGGTTTGTAATTTGCGTCTTTTTCCCCCTTGGTTGTCTAGATATTTAATCATGTTATTGATCTTTTTAAAGAAAAACTTTTGGTGGGGCGGGGTGTGAGTGGCTTAGTCCATTAGGCATCTGACTCTTGATTTTGGCTCAGGTCATGATCTAAGGGTTGTGAGATGAAGCCTGCGTCCAGCCCTCCTCCAGCCCTCAGTCAAGCCACCCGCCAATCCCCAGTCTCCACACTGGGCATGGAACCTCCTTGAGATTTTCTTACTCCAGAACAAACTGTGGGTTGCTGGAGTGGAGGTGGGTGGGGCGATGAGTAATTGGGTGGGGCGATGAGTAATTGGGTGATGGGCATTAGGAAGGCACTTGATATTATGAGCACTGAGTGTTATATGCAACTAATGAATAACTGAATTCTACCCTGAAATTAACAATATACTATGTGTTAACTATTGAGAATTTAAAAAACCTCTACCAAAGTATTTTCAGATTTTTCCAGCTCTTTTTGTTATTGGTATCTAGTTAATTCCATTGTGGTTTAAGAGCATGCTATCTATGATTTCTATTGTTTCAAATTGGGTAAGCTTGTTTTTTTAGGCAAAAAATGTGGTCTATCTTGGGAAATGTTCCACTGTACTTGAGAAGAATTTGTAATCTGCTATTGACTGATGAAATATGCTAGAAATGTTAATTAAGTACAGTTCATAGATGGTTCCATTCAGTTCTACGATATCTGCCAGTTATTGACATAGGGCTGTTGAAAAATCCAACTATGATAATGGCTTTGTAAATTTCTCCTTGAATTTTTATCAGTTTATTCTCTCATATTTTGATGTTCTACACTTAGGTGCATATATGTTGAGGATTGTTATGCCTTCATGCAGAAGAAACTCCTTTATCTTTATGTAAGGTTCTCATTGGTCATGATAATGCTATTGTAGTTCAACATCTGTTTTTTCAATAATAAATATAGCTACTCCAGATTTCTGTGATTTGTGTTAGCATGGTATATATCTTTCGCCATCTCTTTAATTTTAAACTATGTCTTTATAATTAAAGTGGGTTTCTTGGCATGCCTGGATGGCTCAGTAGTTGGGCAGCTGCCTTCGGCTCAGGCTGTGATCCCAGGATCCAGGATTAAGTCCCATATCGGACTCCCTCTACCTATGTCTCTGGCTCTCTCTCTCTCTCTCTCTCTCTCTCTCTCTCTTTCTCTCTCTCTCTCTCTCTGTGTGTGTCTCTCTAGAATAAATAAATAAATCTTTAAAAAAATAAAGTGAGTTTCTTATAGGCAATATAGTTGTGCCTCTGTTTTGTTTTGTTTTTTTTTTTAATCCATGGTAGCAAACTCTTTTAATTGGTGTATTTAGACCTTTCAGATTTATAATAACTATTGATACAGTTGGACTATTATCTAGTAAGTTTATTTTTAGTTTGTATTTGAATTCTGGTTAGTTAATATCTAGCATGTTGATAACTGTTTCTCTCTTTTTTTTAATAACTGTTTCTCTTCTTTGAATTTGCTCTTAGTTTCATTTTTACCTTTCCTCTTTTCTGCCTAATCCAGTTTAAATTAATAAACCACTTAAACCATTATATAAGATTTTCTATACCTTGGTATATCAATTATACTCATTTTAATTTTCAATCTTTTCCCTATAGTTTGCAATATACATTTACAAATAATAGAACTCCACTTTCCAATAATACTATACCTCTTCCCGGTTATAGCAGGTACCTTATCATAGATTATTCCCAATTCCTCTGTGCATGATTTTTAATACTGCTGTCACATGTCATTTATCCATGTTATGGTCATTATATATATATTCTATATATGTTCTATATATATTAATTTAAAGTTATCTATTTGAACAAGATTAAGAAAAATAATGATTTTATTTTACCTTCATTTATTCTTTCTCTGATGTTCTTTTCTTTATGTAATCCCAGTTTCTGATCTGTTTTATTTCCCTTCCCTCTGAATAACTCAACATTTCTTGCAAGGCAGAGGTATTTGGAATAGATGCCCTCAGTTTTTGTTTGTCTAAGAAAGCCTTTATTTTCCTTCCTTTGGAAGGTTAACTCTGCTAGATACAGAATTCTATGTGGATTTTTTTTCTTCAATACTTTATGTATTTTATTCCACTCTGTCCTTATTTATATTGTTTCCTTTTTTTTTAAAGCTTTTATTTATTTATGATAGTCACAGAGAGAGGGGCCGAGACATAGGCAGAGGGAGAAGCAGGCTTCATGCACCGGGAGCCCAACGTGGGATTCGATCCCGGGTCTCCAGGATCGCGCCCTGGGCCAAAGGCAGGCGCCAAACCGCTGCGCCACCCAGGGATCCCATTTATATTGTTTCCAATGAGAAGTCCAGTGTAATTCTTATCCTTCCTCAATAGACAAGATAGTTTTCCCTTTCTGGCTATTTTCAAGATTATCCCTTTGTATCTCATTGTCTTTGTCAGTAATTTATCATGATGTACCTAGGTATAGGGTTGCAGTGTTTATCCTGCTTTGTTTTCTCTGGGCTTTGAGTTTGTGGTTTGATATGTCATTAATTTTGGAAAATTCCCAACCCTTATTAGTCTAATATTTCTCCTCTTTTCTCATTTATTTCTGATCTTTCTAGTAAAGGATGTTATACCTTTCGTAATTACTCCACAGTTAATACGTTTTTTTTTCATTCATTCATTTTTATTTTATGTTTTTAAGTTTTGCATTTCAGTTTGATGAGTCTTTTTGACATTATCATTAATCTCACTGATTCTTTTCTCAGCCTGATCCTAAATGGCTAATGAGACCTCTAATACATTCTTTATTTCTGTTATAATGTTCTGTTTTCCTAACATTCCCTTTCACTTCTTTCTAATAATGTGATGGTAAGGGATTGAACTTAGAAACATTTTTTAATCTTATGATTAAATTTAAGTTATTCGTAGGTCTAACGTCCTAAGCTGTGATCTTTGAGTGTCTTTTTTAGTCTTTTTCCCCTCCTTTACTTGGAATAAGTAAGTTAAAGAGGGATGAGTTTAGTTAAGTATCCTTACTCTAGAACAGATAAGTATCTCATAAATCTCCCTTCAAGGGGAGGTCTTTGTTATGGAGAACACTCTGGGTATATTTCAAGATGCTTTTTCCCCTTCTTGCCTGAAGCATTAAAGGATATTTTTCAGAACTTCATCATGAAAACCTGGGATGGCTCATAGAGGCAAAACCTTATAAAGTTCAGAAGACTCCCAAAACAGGGATCCAGGGAGATTTTAACTCACAAGGGAGTCTATACTCAGTCTCCAGCATTTGCCAAATTACCAATTAATGTTCTTACCAGTTACTGGCTCTGGTGGTTTATTTCGGGTAAGTTGATCTCAACTTTGATTCTCTGTATTTGCCTGTCTTCCCAAAAATCCATTGGCTGTGATTTCAATTCTCTAATGGTTCTGCAAAAAGTTTTTGGTTTTCAATTTTTAAAACTTTTTTTCTTGTTTTTAGGACAGGAGTGACAATGTCCAAACCATTTATTTATTGTAAACTAAAAAATCAGAAGTTCTTTTTTATTTAAACAAATTATCAGCATGCTATATACTCTGTACATTGCTTTTTGTTAATTAGTATATCTAAGGATTTTTTTCTCATTTTGCAGTTGCTCAGTGGTTAATATTTAAATGTTCATCTATTTACTTAAGGAATATTTATTATTTATTAAGTTGATTGATAAAGGATATTTCTCAAAATTCTTAGTAGATATGGCATATTTAAGACACTATTACTAAAAATGGTTTAGTGTTAAAGCACCTTAAGTAATTCAATCTGTACTCAGAGCAGAAGGTAAAGAGATTAAAGTGTGTTGTGTATTCAACATCACACAAAGAATGCAGCACCTATATTATTAATTTTAAGGGAAAACAAAGAGAATAAATGAGAAGTGATACTAAAAGGCATAGAAGGAAAGAATCCCAAGGAGTAAATAAGTTAATGCTAAATAGAATATTGAAGAAAATATAGCCAGAGGGATAATTTTAATTATTTTTAAGTTTTAATTTTTGAATTCTCAAATCAGACAAGAAAACAGAGAGAAATGTATTAAAAGACAGAAGTAATTTTGTCTTTCATATTTATATATATTATTTAATTTAAAATGTAGCATCATCCAAATTATCAATTTAGAAATGAGTAATCTATGTTTATTCTTTTCTTATTATTAAATTAGGGATCATTTTGGTAGTTATTCAATATATTCTATAGGACATAAGTTTCATAGATATATAATAATTTTAGATTCACAAATGTATCTTCAATATTTTAATTCATTTATGTAACACAGTGATGTAATCACATGTATCTTGGAATAGTCAATTTGTTGGTAAATAGGCAAAATATGTTGTATATGTACAGTCATCATTATCAGGAGGAAATGAGATTATGAAAGTTAGTGCTTTTACTTTCATTTTAGTGCTGCTTTACACTTTTATCATTGAATTAAAATATGTGAATATTTATTAAATTATATTAAATAAGCAACAGCAACATTTTATTAATGCAGACATACCTGTGCATTATATTTTGGAATGTGAACTCCAAATAAGCCTTATGGGAAGAAATTTTGCAATGTGCAGAGTATTCTTATAAGTACTCATGTATTGATGACCAACATTTCCACATTTATTAATCTTTAGAGAGAAAAAAGCAGAGATGCAAATAACATTTAAATAGAAGAGCAATTGCCTTTGTGTTGATTTAACAAGAAAACTTAGAAACAATTTATAGGTAACAGAATATTGAACTCGGTTAAATTTTTATTGCTTATTCACAGAATAAAATTATGTTTGAAAAATCTTCAGTAGTACATAAAATGATCACTATTTAATATTAAAATTTAAGAATCAGTATAGAAAACAATTAAACATACTTAGCCTATTTTTAAAACCTTAATACAAAAAAAAACAGATATGAGAAAAGATAGAAAATTTGGAAAAATATATCTAACCTATATCTCTTGGTACATATGTGTGAATTTCTTTTGGGTATATGTTTTGTAATAGAATACTTACGTCATAGTCATGCTTATGCTCAACTTCAGTAGATACACCCAAATAGTTTTCCAAGCTGGTTCTACCAATTTCAATTCTGGCCAGTAAAGTGTGAAAGTTCTTTTTGCTTTACCAACCTTGCCAATATTTTATTTTGTCAGCAATATTAATCTCAGAGTTGTAAATTTACTTACTGGTATGTTTTTTCCCTTTCTATTCATCTTTATGTTCTTACACTTTAAAAATAAAAATAAACATCATAAAAATAAGAATTATATGCTAAATGTTATATTTCTATACACCTTCTACTGAACTTTTATTTTTTCCTAGGTTACATATTTAGAATTCATAACATAAACCAGTTAAGTAAAAGGATTAAGATTAATGTAAAATATATGGTGAAGATAAATTGTTCTATAGATTTTAAATGACATGGGATAAACTGCACCATTTTGTAAAAGGGACATCCAGATGTGGCAGAGGGACAGATTAGGAGGCCTTTTGTATCTCTAATGTGCCTGCATCTGTGATGATAACAGTCCTTTATTAATAAGAGGGTTCTTTGCCTTAATTGGAAATTTCTTGGCCTGCTGTTCAGCATTTGTTTAGGAGAATTGGCAAAAGAAAACATAGTATTACTTCTGTTTATTTCATAAGTACTCTTGTAAATAATTGTATAAAATCCTGTTATTCACATTTCTTAAATAACGAATAGAGATTATCTGCCCTTGTGAACAGAGCTCATTATCTTTAATCTCTACTAGAAAATATCATAGAGGATTTTGTTTTATTTGTTGTTCTCAAAAAGAAATGTATCATTGTATGTGTATACATACTCATAATCTCCTGTCTTTTGGTTTCCCCCCATAAGAATTGTCTGCACTATTAATATGTATAAACATACCATATATGGGATATGTCTGTCAGCTTTTCAGTTTGTTCTCTGGGATTTGCATGTCCTTACTTAACATGTTCCTTGTTTCTGTTATTATGCAAGAAATCATGCCTGATTAAGTTCAGACAGTTTGCAAGGCAGGGGGTTTATGTAATTGCGATCATGCTCTGCAGGTTTTTACTTAATTGTCATCTCTTCTGAAACTAGATTAAAGGATTTTTTTAGAGTGTGCTGCTCACCTGTTTGTTCATTACATTAATTTAAGTTGTCTTCCCTGCTATTTGTTAAAAACCTACCACCAGGAGAATTTGGTGAGGTCATTTTTTTTCCCTCTCCTATCTGCCTAAAGGCATTATATCACTTTGTCATACAGTATCAGGTATCCAGTAAACTCCCCGACTTTCCTCAGATATCTGGGATGATGAAAGTACCAGAATAAGTTCACCTGTCCCTTGGGAGAGCTGTGCATTCCATTCTAATCCATGAGGATAAACTTTAAAGCATTTAAAGCTTAAATATCTATGAAAGATATTCTCAATATAAAATGGTATATTCCTTTGACTCATGGTGCTACAAATCCAAGGGATATCAATTGTATTACTTTTTCCTCTCTAAAATAGGCAATCATAGGGAATTCATTTTCTGACCTAGGGTCTAATTCTCCACTTTCTATAGACATGGCAATAAACACCACATTTGTTTATCCATATTATCAATTAACCTTTATACCTCTAATTTCTGCACTTGGAAGTTTGAGATTATACATGTGACACAGTAACTGAGCATAAAATATTATTTAATATAATTTATTACAGTATTTGTTGTATAATAATTTTTTTAATAATTTTTTACCAATTCCTCAAAAAGACAGAACCAAAGGAAAAAGTAGTTAACTTGCATGCTAACAATCAAATTACTAGTAAATGTACAGCTTATTTTTTTTTAAAAGATCTTTATTTATTGATTGATTGATTGATTGATGAGAGACACAGAGAGAGAGGCAGAGACACAAGCAGGGGAAGATGCAGGCTCCCCAGTGAGCCTGATGCAGGACTCAATCCCAGGACTCCGGGATCATGCCCTGACTCGGAGGCAGGCGCTCAACTGCTAAGCCACCAACGCATTCCAAGTGTACAGTTCATATTGAAGATTGATTCTATCTAAAACATGATTTTTAATTTTTGGCACATTCTTTCTGTGATAACTTGGTACTTTAGCTGCTTTTTGAGCTATTCCTTGAACTGTGATTGTGGATTAAAGCCCTATTGTAAAAACATACTGTGTAGCAGACCATGAAAACAGTTTGGGTTATCAGAAATATGTCGGCATAACACGAACAAAACAGCACCAAGAGAAATCTAAATCAAGCATCCACAAATATAAAATTATTTAATAAGAATTTCTACATTTTCATAGTGAGCAGCACTTAGAAATTAAAATACACTGACCTGTCATTTATTAGTTGTTACATATCATTAAGATGAAGCCGTCTGTGTTAAACCACATGTAATCATTTAAATCCATAGTATATTTGCAATTATTAATTCTTTTTAATATCCTCTTAGAGTCTGGAACACCTGGGTGGCTCAGTCGGTTAAGTGCCTGACTCTTGATTTCTGCTCAGATTATGATCTCAGAATCCTGAGGTCAACCCAGGGTCAAGCTCCATGCTCAGCACAGAGATTCTCTCTCTCTCCTTTTTCCCCTCCCCTTGCTTGCCCATGATAAATAAATTAAATACATAAATATTTAAAAATAAAAAAAACAAATAAATACAATCTTTTTTTAAAATCCTGTTAGAGTTTGTCCTAATGAAGCCCTTTTATCACTGCATAGCAAGACAATTTCATGTTGCAAACCTTTTCATCACAACACATCTAAAAATCATTCCAAAATAATTTAAGTGGGTATTTTATAGTTAGAAGAATGTTTATTTATTTATAGTCAGATAAATTATTCCAAAATAATTTAAGTAACAATATTAGAGTCAGGAGGATGTTTATTTGTGGTCTATATAAATGATTGAAAAAAAATGGTGGCCCCAAACAAGAGATTGATTATAACCTATTTTTATAAGTGAATATTATAATGATAATAAAATGCATCGTATAGTTTTAATATGGCTGAAAATGTTCAGGTATTGTGTTTGCTAAAACGCAAGAGGCATGCCATTTCCATTAGATTATGATCCTTTTAAACCTATGAATATTTATATATTTATAGCGATTATTTCATTCGAGATGGACTTGTTCTAAAATACGTATTGAGAGTAGACAATTCTATTCTAAACATGAGAGAAACTTTGTGTCTCCCCTAAAGTGGAAAACTATAGATGCTGTATACTCAAAATCCTCATAAGAGTTTTAAATGTGCAAAACTGATGGGAGACCAATCCAGGTAGTATACTAGAACTTTATTTCAGAAAATCAGCTTTAAAGATATATTAAGTACCAAGTCAAATATGGAAACTTTGAAGAATCCCAGAGCTAGTAAGAGCTGGGAGACACAACACACCCTTAAAGCTGAAGTAACCAAGGGAGGGGACTTTGTACAAGATCCCAGTACTGGGAGAGGTTAGTGGGAGCGGACTCAGTGAAGAGGCAGGCATCCTTGACAGAAGCTGCCAGAAACAGGGAAAGAAAGGTTTCTCCTTTCTCATATTCTCCAATCTTCTGGCGATACTTTTTATCATCCCAAATCATAGGAAACCAGTTGGCAAGGGAACCCACAAAATGTGGTTGGCAAATGTGGAATATAGGGAGGCTATATAAGAACAGAAAGGCAAATGTCTTGACTGCCAGGCTCTACCCATTTTGTTAATCAGCAAGTATTTTAAACCTTTCTACCAGTGCTTCACAAACCACAAGTTTGCACTTTCACCTAACATGATGTAATTATCTTTTGCACAAAAAAGGAGATCATTTCACCTTATCTCCTATTGGTAAAATATAATTAAAAACAAAATCTTCTCCAAACCAAGAAAACCTCCTGACAAAGGGAGATGAGAAAGAAAATTTACTATTGAATATATGTACATTGAGCTAGAACGTGATACATGTCACAGCCAATCCTAAGAGACTGCAAAGATAGGAAGAAATCTGATCCTTTTATAGAGCCAAGCATTTACAATGTGTTACTTGCCTTGTTTTCAAGATAAACAAATCACTAATCTTCAAGTAAGAGGACTCAACAGCATCATGAGTCACATAGCTAATCCTAAAATCACTTGAAAATTGGGGTGAACATTTGGGTTAGCTGGTTGATTTTATCCAAAGGAAAGTAAACTTTTCAGGTCGTTATGACAGGAGGTAGATATGCAATCTGGAGATTTGCAATTTGCAATACAGCACACCTAAGTCGGTCTCCTACTGTACCACAAAAACTGGAGATAGGGACATTATCTTCCTTGATGTTTATACTTCCAGGAGATGGTTCTCGGTTCCTGGAGAAAGACACGCCTCGGTCTGAAAGCTGGCAAGAGGCTTACTACAATTTTAACAAGACTTATATTCATTTCAAAGCGAGAAGACAATGAGCTTAAAATTATAAGTTTTCCAAGGTGAATGTTCTCAAAAACACTATTTCCCTTATTTCCAACAATGAGAATTCGGCCCTTTATTTGTAGTTTGTGTATGTATTTATGCCCTACGATATGGGGAGACACACTGTCCTTATCAGTTACCTATAGCTTAATCCAAGCTCAACATCTTCATCCCTCTTCCCAGGTCCAAATGCAGCCACTTGAGGTCTGGTATTGGTCATGAACTAAAAATCATAAAGATAAGCCCCACCAACACTCTTTACCAAAACTACTAGAGAGAAAAAATATAACAAAATAAAACAAAAGAGTTTCACCGTCTGCATACACAGATGCATAATAAAACGCTCACTGCTGTCACCGTTCTCACTTAGGCAGTTGCTCAAGAACCTATAGCTTTATTTACCAATATCACTATTCAGTTTGTTGGATATAGCCCTAGTGCTGTTAGAATCTCATTTACAATTTAGTTTCTTCTTGGAAAATTGTGCTCTCAAGAAATTTCATTCTGAATTCATAATCTTCACTCAACAAAACAGGCAGAGCCATTCAAGCCTCATTCAAAATAACCAAATTGTTCACATGCACTTGATTTGCATGGTACAATAAACTGTTTTCTCATAATATGTACTACTTTAACAGTGATAATAAGGGTGATAATAATATATTTGTTTGATGTTTGTAAAACAAAGCATTTGAGAATGACAATACCACATGAAGGGTCTCTGATGATTCCACTAGCCTAAGCTTTCAAAGGAATAGAGAGTTTGATTAAGCATAACATATGAATAGGAAAGTATTTATTTCTACTAGGCTTATAATTTTTGAAAATCTATTTAAGATCTATAAACACCATGCAGTATCCTTACTTCATTCTGAGATCATCAAGTTATCTGATGCTTCATTATGAAACTCTTCCTGTGTCCTTTTTCAAACTTAAAAAGCAAGCCTAAGATCTCATTGCCATGACTCATGTTCTGCTCCAGCTGCTATTCATACTGTCCCCATTTTCATCCAAATCTCCCTAAATAGTCTGAATTCCATATTTTCTCCTTCTCACTATCTCATTTACCCATCGCTGACAGAGATCTGATTTCTGCCCCTTCTGCTAAGAACCTGACTTTTTGCTAAATCCCTCTGCCATTGTCTGGGTGTAGCAGCTATGCTGGTCACTCTCCTCCTCTGGCATTTTCACCTTTGGCTTCCACAAGTTACATATCCACCAATGAAGAATGCACAAGAGCACCAACATGTTCTTTACTTGGGGAGGAAGCAAAGAGCTTTACCTCTGCTCCCCACCCACCTTGCCCTGCTCCAGATTGTTAGCTTTATGAATGAATGCCTGCATGATGCTGCATAGTGACTGACATATACATTTTAAAGTCAGGCAGCCTGTGCTTTAATTCTGACTCTACCACTTACTAGTGTGTTTTTAAGAAAATATCCCTGTTTCCATTTTTTTTCCATGTGTAATATGGGTAGATATGGGGACAAAATAAAGATAATTTATCTAATTTTAGCACATTTCCTAGCACCAAATTGCTTCTGATTCATCAGGTTATTGGGGAATTCAGATATCATAAGTCAAAGAAACTAAAACCGTGCTCAGCATACAGGAAGGAGAGTTGCTAAATGTCATGCTGACATGGCTTTAAAGAATAAAAACTTTTGGAAAGGATACATGTTGTATCCTGTTGTAAGTGGCTGTAGTGAATGAGTATTTTGCTTGCAATCCCAGAAGTCTACAGTGTAAATTACAACTGTGACACTCACAGTGCTCATAAAAAAAAAAAAAAAGCAAAAACAGTCTGATATTTGAAAACCAAGTAGCAAGACAAAAGCAAACAAAGCTAGTTCCTGAATAAACTGCTTACCAAATAGGCTAATCTAAAATTAAGTAACATATATACTATTTTGCGGGGGGGGGGTCCCCTTAAGAAATTAATCCTCAACTCAGACCCTTGTTCTAAATCAGGAGTGCTCATGACCCCATGATTCTCACCTACACTACTACTGCATTTACACAGTTGGTTTATTTATTTGAGAGAGAGAGAGCACAAGCAGCGTAGAGGGAGACTGTGCCGAGCCACCCAGAGTGCTCCATCTCAGGACCCTGAGATCATGGCCCGAACTCAATGAAATCAAGAGTCTGACTGTGCCACCCAGGGGCCCCTGCATTTTCACACTTTAGTTTGCATCGGGCACCACTAGCCTCCCCAACTCCAAGTGCAATGAAGATGTGAAAATAATAATGATATAACACCACGCAATTAAAACACAACAAAAGATGACATAATAAGACTATAGTAATCTGGGAAATTCCAAGAGATGGAGGAGACCAAGATCCCTTTATGAAAAATCACAAACACACACCTGCAACACGTGGAGTGACTGTAATTATGTGGGCTTGATTCTGTCTCGCTGAAAGACAGGATAAAGCTCACCTGTGTCTATCTCTACAACCTCTTTTTACAAACCTTGATAAACCACCAGGCCATCATTTTGAGAAATACTGCTCTCGGGTACATTGACTACAGTGTAGCTATTAGCACTTGATTATAGGTTTTAGGATTGTATTTAGAGGCTTCAATATAAAATTGATCACACTGTTTTATTTGTGCATGTTTTGAAATATGAATTTGCCTGGCATTCTAGACAGGGGCATTTTAAATGCTCTCATCTTTGGCACTCCATTGCCGTTTTCATATAGATTTTCTGTTTGGCAATTTTATGAGAGTTGACTTACTACACAATTAGTGTAGCCAGTCCCTTTGCTCAAAGGGAATATGGGTTTATAGGAATCTTTTATTGCGTAATTCAAATACTCAACATTTTATATACTTACTGTTCACTTTATTTCAGCTCTATGAATGATGTTCTCCATATAAATAAATTCTTGGTTTCTATCAACCGATATAAAAAGTGGGGGAAAATCTAGTTTATTGGTAATAAAAATTAATGCCTTTACAACATCCATAATACTAAATCCAACCTCTCTTATTTTTAGCATTTCTTAATTATACTAATAATGGTATGAATATAGAGGATTAGAGGTCCATGCTCTCCGACAGCTTGGATATAATTGGGAAGAGATTAACTTTATAAACTAGTGAATAGGTTTATAAACCTTGTTTTTTTTTTTTAAAAGGACATTTTGGTAGTGTAGTGTTTTTTAAACATCCAATTTTCCATATGTTGGTTTGTTTTAATATTAATATTGTTTGCACATGTTTTTACACAGATATCTTCTTCTTACATTTAATTGTATACTTCCTTCTGATTGCTGAGAGTATATCTGAGAGTATATATTTCACTGAACATGAAATTACACCTGAGTGATTTTGTTTTTTGACATTGTTTTAGAGATGCAATTCTTCTATCAATTTTTCCAGGAATACCAGGACAGTGTACTAGATAATACCTTTCTTTATTCTAGAGTTGAATATTCTTGTTTTGCTATAATCCGGCCCAGTGACTGGAATAGAATATCCTTTGCAGAATTTTCACTGTCATCCCACAAATCTTATTTGCAAAATAATTCTAGCGATTTAATGTGCATTAATGTGTGCAGAGATGACCTGTAAATATGGCTCAGTGCAAAGTCACTAAATAGAATATTGCAGTTTTCTTTATTTTGCCTTATGCTCAGTTTTGGGGAAAAAGTTTTATAATTAAATAAGTAAAAAATCTATTTGTTATCATTTGCCACATATTTCCCTTTCTGTATTATTTGGGCATTTGTTTTTTTTAACCTAGGACAAAAATATTTCATGATGTACTCTTTGTAGAAGGAATACATTTTACCATAGATAAAGACTGAAATGTAGTTTCCAAAATTCAAAGTAATTGAGAGATGATGCTTAGTTATATACCTACTTCCCTACTTACTTCATGTTCTATTTAGTTTCCTTGTATATTTTCCCATTTCTTCAAAAACATGAAAACTGAAAGTGGGGGGGAGCTTATTTTCAAAGTATATTAATTTAAATAAACTATGAGAAAATATCAGATCATTTCATCCTTTCATCATTCACTGCACTATTCATTTTTAAAGTGGCTATTAAGAGCCTCCTGTGTCTAGGGAACTGGTTTAATACGTATGAAAACGCAAAATCAAGTATGACAGTACCATTGTTTCTAAGGAGTTGCAAGTTTTGAAAAATCTAAAAATACAACATTTATTACAGTTGTTTATAGTGAACATTGAAGTGGGAAGGAGAAAGAAAATGAATTTGACCTTCTTTCTACATAATAAAATTCAAGATTGCTCTTGCTATCCATTGGTGTCCTTATACCAACCACCCTACTCCAAGATCACCAGCCACCACTGAGCCCTTACCATAGTCTAAATTAAGTGCCGTTATTTGACACCCAGTTTTCTAATATCAAAATTATTTTGGGGCTATTTTAACTGATTTCCTATTTCTTCTCTTTGTGTAAAAAGGATGTTTTGTAAACATGTCTCGCTTGTGAATGATGTCTGGTAAAATCAAATTTAAGGGTAAACTTAATTAGATCCACAGATGGTGAAACATAATTGATGATAATATGTCAATATAAACTTGAAGTAACTGTTTCTAAAATTGTGTCAACACTAGGAATAAAATAACAGCATTATCAAGCACTGTACTTAAGTGCTTTGAAGAGTGTGAGGCAGTTAATTTCTAATTTCAGTTCGGATGTCCTAGACACAAGAAACTCCTTGGCTTATGTGAGCAGCTTTTCCTCCATAGAGTAGGTATTCTGTTTCCCATCTGCTACAAGAATGAAAAAAAAAAAAAGATAATTTTTCATGTTGATAACATATAAGCTATTCTTCTTATGAAAACTATATGGGGGATACCACCTGAGCAAGGGAGAAGAAAGAGTACATAACCTTTCCTTTGGATGATTTAGTGTCTGCTGTAATGAAATAACTTTGATTTTGTGAGTCCGTGTGCCAGTGGTCACCCCTCATTTGTATATGACAAGATGTGTATAAGTATGGGAAAAGTACTATTGGATGAAAAATGACCGGGCAAAATCTTTAAGGAAAGAAATATCAAGACTATTTTTAAAGTTTTAGGTGCAGTGGACTCGGACAACCACTATGAATGAGAACATGGAACTTGAAAATGCAATTAATCAGATTAGAAAAACCACAGCTGGCACCAATTACAAAGTAACTACAACAACAACAATAGGTTCCAAGAAAAATAGATAATACTCTGCAATAGAATAAATTCCTCTTTTATTGTCACATTTAATTTTAAGCATTTAAAACATATTAAAGTCTCTCTTGATTACTAAGAGAAATCCCAAATAATCCATTGAATATAAAGTAATTTACAATTTACTTCTAAAGATTTGTTTTCTAGGGTCAAATTCAATTAACCATAATGATAACAATAAAAGGAATAAAAATAATGGCTATGATTTGTGGCTGTCTACTGTAAACACATGCTGTAACTTTATATATTCTGTACCATTTAAGGATACAAACATAGGAAAGCTAGTTTATTAATTCCTGTACAAGTAAGAAAACTGAAAATCTGGGCTAAATAAGTGATTTTTTTTTCAAGGAAACACACAGAAAAAGAAACTATGATTCAAATTCAAATCTATCTGATTAGGGACACCTGGGTGGCTCATTGGTTGAATGTCTGCCTTTGGCCCAGGGCGTGATCCTAGAGTTCTGGGATCAAGTCCTATATCCGGCTCCCTGTATGGAGCCTGCTTCTCCCTCTGACCTTGTCTCTGCTTCTCTCTCTGTGTCTCTCACAAATAAATAAATAAAATCTTTAAAAAAATATCTATCTTATGAAAGCCAATGTTTTTTAAAGCATCACAATTCTAGTAACTTAGTAGAAAATTCATGTGTTGCCTGGATTTGGCTACTAAATGTAATTGTCTAAAGACTGTGGCTATACTTTGCGCGCGCGTCTCTGTGTGTGTGTGTGTGTGTGTGTGTGTGTGTGTTTAATGCGCTCTTTCCTTGCTATTTAGCATCAGGTATACAATGCATAACTGTATCCCTTCATATAGATGGGACAGAAACAAAAATTTCATCTATATATAGTTTGTATACCAACACACACACACACACACACACACACCAATATAGACATAGTAATAAACAAATATTCAAATACAACAACTTTCTCATATATTCTTTCAATCACCATGGAAGACCGAAATTAGGTTGGCTATCATACTGTTGGGAAGGTAAAATTTGGTTTGGCATTCAACTCAATTCAATTCAATCCTTGTTTTCCTAAAAATTATGTTGCATAAGATTACTAATGCTCTAAGAATTTTTTTTCTAAGAATTTTTTTTAATAAAGTGTCATTTTTGTTTCTTTCCATGTATAATACATCAAAAGGTAAGGAATAAAGATATTGAAGGTTTGTGCCTAATTGTCATTTCAAAAAGTAGCTAATAATCCATATGAATAGCAGAAAACCTGTGGCTAACCCTCAGTTTCTTGAAGTTTTGATCCTTCTTCTGTGTTCCCTTTTTCCAAACTTCTAGCACTGTTATTTTTCTTCTACTCATGTTAGTCTTCCTCCTTCTTCCTATTTTCTCCTTATGAAATTTCAAAATGTGTAGATATTTTATTCATCCATTTTTTTTAAATTTTTATTTATTTATGATAGTCACAGAGAGAGAGAGAGAGGCAGAGACATAGGCAGAGGGAGAAGCAGGCTCCATGCACCGGGAACCCGATATGGGATTCGATCCCGGGTCTCCAGGATCGCGCCCTGAGCCAAAGGCAGGCACCAAACCGCTGCGCCACCCAGGGATCCCTATTCATCCACTTTTAACCATTACCAAGGCCTAGCATTAGTCTGCTAGAAAACTACAATGTTGATGAAAAATATTGATGTATCTATTATCCCACATCAATCTAACTATATAAGCCCATAAAGGATAAAACAGGGGCACTTGGATGGCTTAGTCGGTTAAGCATCTACCTTCAGCACAGGTCATGATCCCGGGATCCTGGGATCCAGCCCTACATTGGGCTTCCTGTTCAGCAGGGAGTTAGCTTCTTTCTTTCTTCCTCTATCCTTCCCCACTGCCCTGCCTGTGCACACTCACTCTCTCTCAAATAAATAATACAATTTTTTTAAAGAATAAAACAAAATAAACTATATAAATTTTGCAGTGTGTTGCTGAAATTATTTCATTCTATATTATCTTTTCTGTTACTGGGTTCATATGTACATGTATATGCATGTTTGTGTATATATATCACTGTATTTTATATCTCTATTATATTGTACCAATCTCTATAAACTGACTCCATAGTTTGTCAAATCAAATTATTTTTTTTAAAAAACAAATTGGTTGGTATATCTATACTGGCATCAGCTTTTTATTAATAGATTTCACAAAGTGGCTCACAATAACTTAATGCATTTGAGTACTAGAATTAAGTGTTTCTGAATATATAAAAAATCTGAATTATTGGAACTGAGAATGTTTGGAAGGTTCTGTAGACAAATGTGTTAGGATCGTGTAGAGCAATGGTATGTAGGAGTAGAAACTGTCAATGAATGATATCTGCAGTTTGTTCCAAATTAATGGACATTATGAGATTTAAAATCATTGAATAAACCATAGCACACCGAAGGCTGAGGGAAAATGTAAGTTAAAGTAAAATACTGAGACATTTTAAAATCTAAAATAGAGGAATGACATCAGCAAGACGGCCAAATAAGATTTCCCTTCCACATATCCCTTCTTCAACAATAATATGCCACCCGTCCACAGAAGTGTCTTTGTAATCAAGATAAAAGATTATGAAGGCCTCATATTCTCTAAAATCATAGAAAGCCATTTTGAGAAAAAAGGATCTTACCCAGAGGGCTGACTCACTGACCATGATCCTGGCTACAAATCCAGACACAGCTCTGCACTCTGGAGAACAGTTATACCTGTTTGGCTTTGTGTCTGTCACCAGCACCAGATGTCACGAGACCTAGGAGTAGTCATGACCACCTGTGCATCAGGTAATAGGCATCCAGACATTGGTTCTGGCTTTGGCCCCTGACTTGGCCCATGAACTTGGCCCATGAACTTGGCCCTCTAGTCCCTCTTGGCCATGATGCAGAAGCTTCTGGAGGTGAGCCCGCCAAACTTTGCCAGATGGCAGATTATGAAAGGGTCCTGCCCATCTCACCTATAGTCCATGATGAGTCCCGGTGGTATAGGAACCATGCAACACACACTATTCCATCTATGTTGCTGAAGATCTTGAAGGGGCCCTGTACTGGGTGTCATCTTCCTCCCAGCTCCGGTCTTCAAGGGGGCCTGCTGGCATAGGGACCAAGACGGAGAAACCTCTGTCTATACCCTTGGAGATTCTGAAACAGCCTTATACATACCTTCAGCTTCCTGGAAGCCGAGGTGGCCATGGTGCCAGCCATTCTGAGGGTCCAGATTCCCAGTGGGAGAAATTCATCTGCATCCCTAGAGATCCTGAAAGAGACTTACACTCAGCACCAGCCCCCTCTCAATCACACTTCATAATTAGGCCTGGTGGATCAAGGACCATGCGGAAGACACTCCTGTCTGTGCCTCAGTGACAGCTACATAACTGGCTCCCATGCTGCATGACTGTTTCTGGAAGTCATCCCATCAGCGCAGGGAAAGGACAGGCAAAGAAGACTCAATTTGCAGAAACCAGTCTTTAAAAACTGGAAGACACATTTTCTCCTTTAAAGGCACTGGCCCTTGGGACACCTGAGTAGCTCAGTGGTTAAGCATCTGCCTGCAGCTCAGGGGATGATCCTGGGGTCCCGGGATCGAGTCCCACATCAGGATCCCTGTATGGAGCCTGCTCCTCCCTCTGCCTATGTCTCTGCCTCTCTCTGGGTCTCTCGTGGAGTAAATAAAATCTTTATTAAAAAAAAGAAAGTTTTAAAAAATAAATAAAATAAATTTTTAAAAAGGCACTGGTGCCAAGGCAAGTCTACCCACATCACAAAGAATCAGTCAAATAAGACAACACCAAAAGGAACTAATACGAGTGTAACTGATCTCAAAGAAGTCAAGATCTACAATTTGACTGACAAAGACTTTAATGTATTCATTCAACTAATATTTTTGTAGAACCTACTATGTACAGGCAATGTTTACAGGCTTATGTTCAAAGAATAACAATGCCTGGTTTTCCCTGCTATGAGGCTAGTGAGACACAGAAGACAATAAAACATAGTGTGAGGAGTGATATATGATCACATACGAAATCACCTAACCCAGTGTGGATGGTCAGTGGTAAAATGATGTAAAGAACATGATTTCTAAGCTGACAGCTGAAGGATAAGCTGGCAAAGCCTAAATAAGAAAATACAAAAAAAAAAAAAAGAAAGAAGGAAAGAAGAAAGAAAGAAAGAAAGAAAGAAAGAAAGAAAGAAAGAAAGAAAGAGAAAGAAAGAAAGAAAGAAAGAAAGAAAGAAAGAAAGAAAGAAAGAAAGAAAAAATACAGGCATCATTTGCCTAATAAGGAAGAGAGAAAGAAGAATATTAGAAGTATAGATGCCTATCTGTGCAAATGTAAATTATTATTCATTAATTCATTTATTCATTCACTCATTAGAATATTATTGGAAACTGATTACTTACTATATTGTTAGGGGTGGGCACTTGACAATTAAACATAAATATTCTCTCTGGGAGCAGGTAAATGAATTAAATTTTTTTTAAGACCAATTTATTTGAGAGAGAGAGAGAGCACACTGGGGGAGGGATAGAGGGAGAGGGGAAAGAGTCTTTTAAGCAGACCCCACACTAAGCTCAGAGCCCAATGAGAGGTGTGATGTCATGAATGTGAAATCACAACCTGATCCAAAACCAAGAGTTGGGTGCTTAACTGACTGTGCCACCCAGGGTCCCAGTGGATTAGAGATTTGGATATAAAATGCTCTAAGAAGTACCTCACAGTTCAGATTTGTCCAATTCTAAGCTATTTCTGATTTTTACCTCATACTTCAGCTTGACATTTTAGAGATGTTTTATTACGTGTTCCTTTCCCTTAGGTCTCATAACTGCGCCTTCAACATTGACATACTGGAAACTATTGTACTTGTTTCTTATAACCAAAGCTTGTTTGATATGCTTCTTTCTCTAGGACTTTTTTGCATTCTTTCTTAGCCATCATTTGCCTCTGCCCCATAGTACCACACACCCTCAGTGCTGTTTACAATGAGCTTCATCCTTGTCAATGTACAAAAAAAAAAAAAAAAACATACAAAGACTAAGCAAACCTATTGGAGAAGGGTATGAACATAGCATATGCTCACAAATTCCTTACAAGTTTCTTATTTATCCTTTTGTTCCTCAGAAGACTACTTATACCTCCATGCCCTTTCCCCTGTATTTCTGGATAGAATATATGATATTTGGAGGCTTATCACACTCTTTTGGCTTTAAATTTTTCCTTTTCTCCAAGTATTCAATAAATTTTTCTACTGCATTTAACATTTTAGCAGAACCTAATAGTTTCACCATAAATCCATCATTAAAAAATAAATAAATCCATCATTTTAGGAAAAAAAAATATCCCCACTTAGTTTTTAATGTTAACTCTGAAAATAAATAAGTCAATTAAATTAATTTATTTGAAAATAAATTGAAAACATAAACAAATCTGTAATTACTACTCTTTCATAAAAATGGAAATTGCTTCCTGAGAGTATCAGCACACAGTTGTCGGCTCAAATTGACAAAACACTTTCTATTGTTGCTGCTATTATTGTTGTTAATGTTTACTTCTTCACATTTTCTCATATGGAATATGACATATTGAATACTTAGAGTTTTTGCATAAGTGATTCCTTGAAAAATCTCATGTATTTCTATAGGACTTCCTAACATTTTAATAGCATTCTATTATTCCTCAAATAAAAAAAGTTTCATGTGTATGAAAAACACTTTTCTTGACACTTTAAAGTAAAATGATTTTCTTTATAATTTGAGAACAAAATGCATATTTAAACAAACACAAATACTGACAGTGAAGGAGAGGAGTTTCTGAAGTTCAGATCATATTCTTCAAAAGAATATAGCACTCTGTCTCAAAAAAGATACTTTAAAGTTTAAAAAACAACACGATTATTTATGAGGCTTTTAAACTAAATGTTATGACTAACTCTTACTATACATTTGTTCAAACTACTTATAAAAATCAGAGGGCTATTCAACCTACTTTTAAAGATCAGAGGACTATCTCAATTGTTAAAAAATAAATATCAAGTATTCTTCATTTATATCTAAAAATAAATAATATATTAAGAAGCCTGCATATTCTTTAAGAATTACTACCTAAGAATAAAAAATATGCAATAGAAGAGTTTGCTATACAAATACAAAATACCTACATAAGTAGGAAAATAATTTATTATAAATAGAATCTAATGTAACTACTAGAATATGAATTAGACATTATCTATAATGTGAGTATTAATTAGACATTATCTATAATGTGACAATAACGCAATTTCAAAAATAACACAAATTTTCAAAATAATGTCAACTTTCAAATTTGTTTAAATTTGGGCATATTTTTGTTGTGTATTTTGTAATTTATTTTATATATTTTTGCTTAACTAAAGAGATCATGACTTACTCTCATATATAACAAGCTATACTCAATGCTTTCACACTCTTAACCTATATTATTATATTCAATCACATATATGTTGTTTATTTCTCATTTATCATGTGAAGACAATTTTCCTAGAAATCTCTGGCTCTTATTTCTAGGATGAACCAATTAATTTCTAAGCTTACTGAAAGACCATCATATTGGGATTTTATTCTATCTTAGTCCTAGTTTATTTTTAAAATTTGAAAAGAACAGCTCATTGAAATAAAAATGACCTACAATAAAATGCACATATTATAAATGTACAGATTGATGGATTTTGACAAAGCTGTGTAACATCTACCATAATTAATATATTGAACACTCCATCAGCCCTAGAATCTACCCAGAGCCAATTCCCCATTCTTTATCCCAGAAAATCGCTTATTTGACTATCACAATAGATTAGTGTTGCTTATCTTAAAAGTGATATGAATAGAATCATATAGTTATATAATTGTATAGTATTTTACAGATTAATTTATATCAATATGATATCTGTAGTTGTTTCAAAATTTAATTCTTGTATAGTATTACATTTAATGTGTATATCTACATGTGTTTATTTATTCACTTGTTTATGAACATTTGAATTTCATTTAATTTAGGGCTGTTAAAACTAAAGCTACAATGAACAATCATATATATTTTGTTGATATATTATCATTTATTAAGTAAATATCTAGGATTGGAGTTACTCTGGTATATGGTAAGTGTATATTTATATTTATAAGAAGTTGTAGAATTGCTTTCCAAATTGGTTGCACAGTTTTAAATTTCTACCAATATATTAGCACTCTGATTTCTGCACATCCTCATATCCTCTACAAAACTTGGTATTGTCAATCTTATTAAATTTTTGGCCATTCTAGTGAGTATGTAGAGGTATCTTACTGTGATTTTAATATGCATTTGCATTATTCCAGTAAGTAAAATACTGAACAGTTTTCCTGGGTATATTAGTGATATGGACATTTATATGTGTCCATTTGTATGTATGGTCAGTTTACCTCTCTAAATACTTTCATTGTGTTTTTCTTCTTATCATTGATTTAAACATTTTCTTTAGATATTCAAGATAAAAGTTCTTGGTCATATATAATTACTGTCAACAATTTATTCCAGTATGGCTTTCCTTTTCTTTTTTTTTAATTTTAATTTAATTTTATTAATTTTATTTATTTTTAAAGATTTTATTTATTTATTCATGAGAGACACACACAGAGAGCAGCAGAGAGATAGGCAGAGGGAGAAGCAGCTCCTCGCAGGAAGCTCAATGTGGGACTTGATCCCCCCGAGCCGAAGCTAGATGCTCAACTGCTGAGCCACTCAGGCATCTCTCCTTTTCTTTTCTTTAATGGAATTTTTTAAAAAGCAACACTGTTAAATTTAATGAAGTCCAGTTTATCAATTTTGTTCTGCTTTACTTAGTGAATTGTATTTTCAAGTTGTTAATTTTTTCAAAATGATTTATAGCTTAAATGCCATCCTATTCAAAATTATTTTCTGTTAAAAGAAAAATAAAGTTAGACAACTTACAAACTTAACAGTATGATTTAATATATATAAAGTAAGACAGCGATCAAGGAAGTTTATCTTTAGCATAAAGACAGACATATGGAAAATAGAACATAATAAATAGTTTAGAAATTTTTCCATGCATGATTTTTTGAACAAAGTATTAAAGGAAAGCAATTGGGAAAATAGTCTTTTCAACAGATTTTACAATAACAATTAAACATCTCATGAGAAAAATAATTAAAATATATCTCAGCTTTTACCCTACATCATAAAAAAGATAACATGAAATGAATTATGTACTTAATTATTATTATTATTTTTAATTCTAAAGAAAAATCTTTGTGACGCTGGGAAAAAAATCTTTCTGATACTAGGTAATCTAGAGACTTTTTTAGAACAAAATAATAGTGCAATAAGTACAAGAAAGAAAAAAAAACAATATACTGGACCCCACAAAATGTAAAACTTCTGCTTTTTAAAACCACTGTTAAGAAAATAAAAAGATAAATCACTGAGAAGATGAACATTTTTCCAAAACATGCACCTGATAAAGGATCAATAAGCAGAATTTGGAAAGTTCTCACAATTAAATTAGAAGACTAAAAGCCAATTTATTAAAACTGAGCAAAAGGTTTAAATAAACAATTTACCAAAGAACAAAAATAGATGTCAAATAAACACACAAAAAGCCAAAATATCCAGCTATTAGTAAATAAAACTTAATGAGATACAATTTCATATTTACTAGAATGCTAAAATTTACAAAACCAAGGACAAAAGCAACAAACAATATCTGACAATGATAGTATTCATGAAAAAGCAGAATCAGTAAAAATTTCATATATCACTGGTAGAAATGCAAATGTCACTTTGTGATAAAGGAAAATACATTGAGACAAAATCATATCCAGGGTTTTATGGGTTGGGAGTGGGAGGAGATTCACTACAAAAGCACACGAGGGAGGGAACTTCATGGAGTGATAAAAAGATCCTGAATCCCAATTGTGGTAGTGGTTACATAACTGTAAAGATTTGCCAAAATTCATTGCATTGAATACCAATTAAAGAGTAAAGTTTACTGCATGTTAATTATACCCTAGTAAACCTGACTTAAAAAAATTAAAGTAATAATATAATTTTTTTTCTTTCTTTTTACAAACAAAAGGTAATTTTTTTTTGTCACCAGCAGAGTTGATTCAGCAGAACGGATTGCATGTGTATTTCTAATAGAAAAAAATTAAAAAACGATATTGGCTAGAAGCAGTAGTTTCATGCAAGAAGAAATGAAGACCATGATAAAGGTAAATACATAAGTACATATAAATAAACACTGACTATTTAAAACAAAAGCTAACTAGAATTCTTAAGACGATCTTTTAAGGAACTGCTTTAAAATTTATATGCATAAATAAAATTTATAAAAATGGTAACAAAAAATTTAAAGATCTTAATTTTTAGAATTTTAAAAAAGAAATATTAAGCAAAATTATATCAATAAGTAGCATCATTTTACATTGATAGCAGAATAATGAAATGAATTAACCAAACATTTCATAAGGGCAATCATATTCTGCTCCAAAACCTTTAAAATGTTGGCATATGGGATCCCTGGGTGGCGCAGCGGTTTGGCGCCTGCCTTTGGCCCAGGGCGCGATCCTGGAGACCCGGGATCGAGTCCCACGTCGGGCTCCCGGTGCATGAGCCTGCTTCTCCCTCTGCCTGCGTCTCTGCCTCTCTCTCTCTCTCTCTGTGACTATCATAAATAATAACAAAAAAAATGTTGGCATATATTTTGAATTAGCGTGAGAATATTTTCACATGGTATATTTAAAAAATATATACAAAAATATCTAACAGCTGTAAGTATTTAATTAAATATTTAACATCTGTAGGTTAAAAATGTATCACTTTCTTGGTAACAGAAAAGGATGCTTGAAATTTATTAATTAGGGTATATTCATGTAATATATTTGCATACCCTTTAGAAAACATTTGTCTACTTAGAATTTACCTTTTTGTGAAATTGCCTTAATATATTATAGGACAAAAAAAAAATGTCTGAAATGTGAAGGAAGACATGAGTAATAAGGTACTAATGATGATGATACTATTAGAATATATAAGCTAGAATCACTAAAATTTTCCATTGGTAGGTGAATTTTCTAATTAAACCTAATGCAATATTTTCTTGTTTGCTTCAGATAAAGTGATTTAGGCTTAATAGAGATTAGGGATATGTGTCTTTCACGACATATGCTTTTGCCACAAAACAGAATTTTTACTTTATTTTTTTAAAGATATTTATTTATTTATTCATGAGAGAGAGAGAGAGAGAGAGAGAGAGAGAGAGAGAGAGACAGGCAGAGGGAGAAGTAGGCTCCCTGCAAGGAGCCCCATGCAGGACTCAATCCCTGATCCCAGGATCATGACCTGAGCCGAAGGCAGAAGCTCAACCACTGAGCCACCCAGGCATCCCTAAACAAAATTTTTACTTTCTAAAATGCAAGGTCCTCTATTATCTAGAATAATCAAGACCATGAAAAACACGTATTCTGACATAAAACTAGTTAGAGCCAATATATTCCAGAAAAAGATCTAGACAAACCTCAGAGTAATAAGAGTTCAAGGGTGCTTTTGGATGCATGCTTATATATCACTCTCTTGGTAACAGAAAAGGATATTTGAAATATGGGACCAGACTCACACTGATTTTTTCATTGCTTCTGGTCCTATTCCAGTAACACAATAATGTACACATTGATATCCTTGCTGAGAAGCAGCATCATTTACTTTCTATTTTCTCATATCCTAGCTTTGCCTATTCCCTATTATTGTAAGAAACATTATTTTTTATCATCTTCTACAATTTCTAAATATTCTTAGGGAAATATTTTTAAAATTTAAAATGATCCATAGGTTTTAGTACTGTTCAAATAAAAGTGCTGTTTTAAATTTGTAATTAGTAGTTATTATTTTGGGTTACATATGTTACCATCTCTGAAACTTCAAAGTAGCCTTAAGTGATGCTTAATTGCCTATAAAAAATATTAGTCTTTTCTGTTTTAGCAGTCCAAGATATAGCCTTTGAATTGGGACATTAAAATAAAGAAATGAATTGATGCTGGATGAAGTCAGCTTTACTCCCTACCCACTCTCTTCCCTCTCATTAGGGAACCAAATAAAGAATTATGTGGCATTGAGCTTGGTTGGACTGAACTGAATTTCTTGATTAACTAGTATGGTTTTAGCTATCAATTTTAGAGGAATAATTCAAATTGTTAACAATAAGAATAATTAAAACCCCAAAAAAGAGACTAACATCAGAAATGACCTAAGGCATGAGAATCATTTGGCCATCTAAGACCTTGACTATAATGTTAGGTAGCAAGATCACAAGCTAGGTTCATGGAGTCAGGTAAATTTGTGTATATAGTAGTCAGTTCTTATGAGCACTTCCGTTTTAAGTTAATACAAGTTCAGTAATAATTGAAGAAGGCCCAATTTTACAAGGATTAAAGATGTGGTTCGTTTTAGCCTTCATGACTTAAATAACAGGTTCCTGTACCTGGACAAAATGTTCAAATAATTTCCAGTAATTGGTGCTGCAGCATGCAATTTTAAGTTATTATCATGAACAAATAGTATGCTTCATGGTCTTCCTCTCATTCATCTGAACCTCATGCAGTAAACAAACACAATCTCTGTGTAAGAGCCTTATGTTATACAAAAATATGAAGTAGGTCCCATGTTCATCCAAAGTATACTCGTATCTGTCATAGCATAGTAAGCACACATTACATCTTCTGCTCCTAAAGAACACATCACTTATTTTTTAAGCTTATTAGTCAATCTCCTTACAAAACACTTGAAGTAGTGGATTATTATTTGTTGTTTTGCTTAACAGAACAAATAGTGTTTATAGCAGCAATTGATGAACAGATGTATTTCCTCAAGGAAATCTCAGTAAGGGCAAGAAACCAACAAGTATGGAGAGAGAGGGAATCTAGCTTGTTGCTAACAGAGAGGTTCGCAAAAAGTTTATGGACACTATAGAGTAAGATCCTCTAAATCTTTCTGAGATGGGTGATCAGTTAGAGTGAAAAATTTACAGAGGAAGAAGGATCAATTCATGCTAAAATTTCATTGTAAAAAGTGATTTCTTAGACACAAAACATCAAAAAGCATAGTCAGATAAAAGAGCCTCTGCATGCCAATAAATACTGATAATATGTTATAATATTTGTTTTAGAAGTCATAGGAATGAAACTGAGATGTTAAGCAAGAGACAATAAAGACAATTCATTCACAGTTCACATGTCTGTGTCGTGCACTGAACCTGGTATTAGAGATCTGTGAACAAATAAGATAGACAGGTCCCTGTCTTCACAGAGTTTACAAAGTGGGAAGGATTGGGAATGTAGATACAGGAAAGGTTTTAAACAAATAATCATAAAAAACATGGTGTAAGGACATAAAGCTCTGATAAATGTAAGGTAGTTTTTGCAGCAATTAAAGGACCAGAAACGTTTTTCTATTGAAACAAGATCTCTTCTGAATTCTGTATCATTGTGTATTTATTGTGCATGCACAATTAGAGATTATGTTATACACATGAGAGATACAGAATTAAATTAGAATTTTAGAAAATTATTTTTTACAATGTTGACAAGAGAATGAAGGAAGATTTGAACCAAGGCTGAAATGCCATTTAGGAGGCAAATGCTACACAGCAGAAAAATTATAAGAGGCAAATCCAAGCCAGTTGCAGTAGCAACAAAGAGGAGTGTATCGATTTGAGAAACTGTTAAGAAGTAGAATTAATGTAACATATATATCAAGGTAGCATAAATTTTATTTTTGATATGTTTTACTCTCTTTAAAATGAAAATAGTCAATACTATCCAGGATAGAGGGAAATGGACACTCCTTTAGGTTGTATAAATTGTTATATCTCTTTTGGGAAATATGTTGATAATATGTATGAAGAGTCTTCAAATTATTCATGCTCATTGACAGTCATTCTACTTTTAGGGATCAATCATATGCAAATAGATATAAATAAAACTGTCTTGCACAAAGAAGTTCAATAAAACATTATTTATAAGAGTAAAATAAATGGTAATTGCCTAAATGTTCAATTCAGTAAAAGTATTTCTTTAGTGTACAATTTTTAAAAAGTATATTTTTAGTAACATAAAGCAAAAACAAGATTACATGGCCTATAAAATAAAGCTATTGAAAAATATGCCTAAAAAAAGAGACTGATGAAAGTTTTAAGTTTTAACTCTAGGTCATAAGATCATTTTATATTTTTTCTTTTAAATTTATTGTCAATATAGTTCCACAGGAACATTTATTATGTTTGTAGTCAAAGAAAAGCTAAATTTACTTCATCCTTCTTAGGATGTGGCAACCCATTGCATGTAGTAGTAAGAAAGGATATTAATAATTAAACACACTTAGAAGATTTCTAGCTTTCTGGCTTGACAGGGATACTATATTTTAAGGGGAAGGATGTATATAAATTTGAACTTGTTGAATCAAGCAGATTCAGAAAATTTCAAGTGAAACCAGTAAACATTAAAATGTGTCTAGGTAAGTACATATATGAGAAACATGGACTCATGTATACATATTAGTCAAGGCCATGCCCTGAGATAATAAGCCATGCCCCAATATAATGCAGCTAAAGCAGTATGTATGAAATGAGAAAAAAATGCCAAAGATGGACTGCTGGATGGTATAAACATTAACATGCAAGTAAAAAAAAATAGAAAAAAATGGAATCAGAGCAGATAATTTACTTATTTATTCAGATGCCAATCAACTCATCAGTTTGCCATTTAACATATATTTTTAATTAACTATATGTCAAGGACTAGTCTAGACTCAGTAATATAAGAATTCAGCTTTAAGGAGTCAACTGTGGAGTTGGAGAGAAGAAATATAAACAGATTTTGCTAAATAGGTAATAGGTGAAGACTGCTTAAAATCACCAGAGAAGAATGAAGGAAGTCAAGAGAGAAAAGGCCTTCAAAGTATAAAGAGATCACTAGAAGTTCAACACTAGAGAGAAATTCATTATTTTAAATACCAGAACATGCCTAATGGCTTGCTGCAACATAAAGTCATTGAGATACATATTATCCTTCAACTGTAATAATAGAAAAGTGTGGCAAAGTATAAAAGTTAAACAAGAGACAAAATAAGAATGGAAAGTAAGAAAGACATGCTTAAGTAGAGCAGTAGAGAAAGATCAAAGATAAAAGAGAGGTGACAATGTCCAGGAAGAGAGAATATGAAATGTTGAGAGGAAACTAAAAACCTTAACCTAAAAGACATACCCGTAGACTCAGTAGCCTAAAGACAATGAAAACATTAAAAAGTTAAGTTTCTATGAGGGCATGAGGGAGTTCATGACTTTATTTCTTTGAGACAAGTTAGATGAATGAGAGGGATACTGAAAACAAGGATGGCTGTAGAAACAGAGTTGGAGAGTTAAAACATTTGAAGTAGCCACTTATAAGAAGGAAGAAGTGATGAAACATAGCTAGAAATGTTGAATGATTGAACTCTTTATATCTGAAAAGATACAAATTCACTCAAATATGATTTTTTAAATTATTCTCAGCAATTCATTTCTTAGAGTGTAGTAAACACAGTAAGGGACTAGTCTGGTGGAAGGATTTACTGATATGGAAGACAAACTGACATCTAAGATTTCTGATGAAGTAAACGATATATTTTAATTTAGTTGTTTAAAGTAGTCTGTACAAAAATTAATATCTTACTGGGAGTATTAAGGCATATGCACACAATTTTTCACTTCCACCTATGATGGAGTAATTAAAAAAAAATGTTCTCACCAAAAAACACTAGGGAAGCCAATTGATATACAAATCAAAACCAAAAAATAAGTAATTATTCTGATTGATAGTTTTGGAAGAATGCTATTACAAATAGAACACCAGAGAGAAGGGATGAGCAGAGGAAAGTCAATAGTCTGTAGCTAATCTTTCAAGTATTTACCAATACTGGTTTCATGGTGAAAGCAAGTAACTTTAGAAGAGGTATGACACCAAGAGTCAGAGAAGTCAACAGATTTGGTAATCGGTGATGCTAGAATGACGAAAACAGATATTCAAGACAGGGCTATCAAGAAAGCCAGCGCATGCATGCATGCATCAAGCTTCTGGTAAGAAATGAGGAACAAGGACAAAATTCTGATAAGCTTGAGGTTTTCTCCCTGAGAATGTGAATTACGAACTGCATAAATAAATAAATAAATAAATAAATAAAAATAAATAGATGTTGAAGATTAGTGTCGATATATTTCTCAGTCTTATTGTGTTAAAAGGACAAAAACTGGAGTTTATGAGCCTCTGAGGAAGTCTTAATAAATACATTAGTATTTCATTTGAAACAACTAACTGGCTTCCTACTGGAAGCCAGGACAAATGAAAGGTAAACTAATAATTAAAAAAACACTAATAAATAGGACACAACATATACAATATCTGACATTTAATAACAAAGGCAGATTTTGATTAATTGAAAATATGTACTATAATGTTAAAGAAGCCACTAAATATACACACATACACACACACATAGAGTTATATCTACCTGGTCATAAAAAAAATGAAATAATAAAAAATACTCAGTTGTTCCCCCCAAAAAGGAAAACATGAGGAAAAAGGGAATGGAGAACACATAGAAAAAGTAGAAGGATGGTAGATTTAACCTAAAAGATATCATAATAACTTTAGATGCAAACGATCTAAGGCAGAGATTGTCAAATTATATGAAAAAGAAAGACTCAGATGTTCTGCTGATACAATTTAAACATAAATGAGATAAAAGAAAAGGATGGAAATGAATATATCATCCAGCACTAATCAAAAGCTATTTTAATAACAAAGTAAAGTTCAGACCAACAAGATGGGGAAAGGAGGGTCAATTCATAATGAATAGAAGATCCATTCATCAAGATGATGTAACACTCTTAAATGTGTATGAACATAATAAGAAAACCAGAAACACAGGAAGCAAGAACTAATGACTTGGAGGGAGAAATTTAAAAATCCAGTATAACCTACTCCTATGTGATCCATGTGCCAAGGTATAAATCAAAGGGAAATTAGCTTTTGAAATTAAATGAAAATAAAGTACAACATATAAAAATGTGTAGGCTACCAATAAAGTTGAACTTAGAGGGACATTTATAGCAATACTTTTTTTAGAATAGAAGAAAGGTTTTAAATCAGTGACCTCTTGCCTAATCATAATAAGACTACAAAGAAAATATAAATTCATTCAAGAAGCAGAACAAAACATAAATCCGAGAAAAAAGAAAGTAAATCTATGAAACTAAAAACTGGCTCTTAAAGAATATTAATAAAATTGACATGCACCTAGCCCCAGATTGATAAAAATAAAAAGAGACAAAAGAAATAACCAATACCCAGCCTCAGAAATAGCATCCTTATAGATTCAAATTTGTAGTTAACTTTCTCAGTATTACATTCCAACCCCAAATGGCTTCACTGGTCTATTCTATCAACATTTATGGGAGAATTGATACCAATACTACCATAATTATTTCAAGAAACTCTTCTTAGCTCATTTTATAGGCTAGCATTATACTCATATCAAAACCAGAAAAATACATTGGAAGTGAAAAAAATACACACCAATATGCATCATGAACATGGATAAAAACTTTTTTCAATATATAAACTCAACAATAATTCTGAAATAAAAAGAGCACCATGACCAAGTCGAGTTTATCCTAGAAGTGAAGGTTGCTGTCACCTGCAATATTCAGTCATTGTAATTTACCATCGGTAGGCTAAAAATAAATGATCATATGCTTAGCACAAAAAGAAACCGCTTTGTTCATATTGATCTCATTATTGATCTTATTGTTCATATTCCATAGGAAAAAAAGCGTAAGTTTACACAAAGACCTGAATACAAATGACTATAGCAGATTTAATTGTGTTGGCTAACCACATCTCACATGACCCATATGTCCATCAAGAGGTGAATGGATGAAAAATTTATGATAAATGCACATAATAATATTAAATGCCATACTGCTGAATGATATTCAGCAATTAAGAGTAATGATTTACTAATGCATGCAACAAAAATGAATTCCCAAATAAGTAAGCTGAGTGAAAGAAGTCAGATAATAAAAAGCATTTATTTGATTTCATTTACATAAAAATCTAGAAGATGCAAACTAATCTATAGTGACACAATTAATTTCAGTGTTTGGGTTCATGGTGAGGGAATGGGAGAAATGATTTATAAAAGAATATAAGGGAAGTTTTGTGGGTGATAAAAAATGCTGATTCTGAGATTCTAGTGACTTTTTATGGATATTTGTAAAACTCATAAGATTTTACATCTTAAATATGTGCAGTTTATTGTATGTAAATTATACTTCAATAAAATGTTAAAAGTTGAGAAAACATCAAATGCATTTGTATACAACAGCAATGAGCAAATGTAAACTGACACCAGTTGCAATATCGTCAAAAACATCACATTCTAGGAATAAAACTATAATTCGCAAGTCATTAACAAGGAAATCAAAGATCTAAACAAACAGAGAGATATATCCTCTCTGTGTGTATGTGTAAGTTTCCATTTTAAGGCAGATTTTTTTAAGGCAGATTTTTATGTAATCTGACAATTCAAATAGAAAAAGTGTAGCCAATGCAATCTTTATAAATTAAAAAAAATCTAGAGGATGGATAAAGGTATAAAGAATTGTATATTCAGCAAGCTTGTATGAAGGTCACACAAATAAATAATCATTGGCTAATGGAATACAGAGTTTATAAACAAATACTCATAATGCGGTGGGTAAAAGAATAATCTTTTAAGTAAATGGTTCTCGGTCAATTGAATATCCATTTGGAAAATAAGTGAAATTTGCCTCACACTACATGAAAAAATTAATCCCAAATGGATTTTAGATTTAACGTGAAAAAAATTTCAATTTCTAGAACATAACAAAAGAAAATAACTTTATAATTGCAAATAGGACACCAGAAAACATTAACTAAAAGATTGAAAATTTGAGTCACATTACAATGAACAGTGTTTGCTTGTTAAAAGACACCATTAGAGAATGAAAGTTAAGCCTCAGAGCTAAAGATGATACTGAATGTGTGTATCTTTTATTAAGAAGGATTTATGTCCTGAATTTTAAGAAAGTAGCTTTTACAAATCAATGACCAAAGGATAGATGATTCCAACAAACATGGGCAAAATGTGAGTCAACACTTTAGTGTAAAAATACTGAAATCATTAAAAAAAATAGAAAAGATTCTAGTCCATCAACCACTAATCATAAAACAAATTCATTCATCATGGGAATGTAAATTGATATAACCAATTTGTGTGGAGGTATGCTTTCATTTCTTTTTTTTTCTAAGTAAGTTCTGTGTGCAATTTAGGGCTTAAGCTCACAACCCTGAGATCAAGAATTGTGTTCTACTGACTGAGCCAGCCAGGCACCTCTAGTAGAACCAATTTGGAAAGCTTTTTGGCAATACTTACTAAGACATAAAATATTTATATTCTATGATACAGAATTTTCATTCTTCCAAATACATCAAGTAGAAATTCATATATGTATTCACTAAAAGATGTACACCAAAATGATTACTATAGCACTATTTATGGCAGCCTCATTCTAGAAATAACCTAAGTCTATTAGTGGAAAAATAAGTTGCCATATATTCTATTCATTCTATAGAGTGTTATATAAGTGATGGAAAAATAATCTGTGACTACACATTATAATATAACTTCACAAAAAAAAACTGAGCTAAAGAAGACAGATACTAAGAACAACATGCTACGTAATTTTGTTTTAATGAAATCTAAAAGAGTTAATACTAATGTACATTTTTAAAAGTCACTATAGCACAAAAACAGACAATGGAACAGAATAGAAAATCCAGAAATGGACCCACAACTCTATGGTCAACTAATCTTCAACAAAGCAGGAAATAAATATCCAATGGAAAAAAAAAAAAACAGTCTCTTCAACAAATGGTGTTGGGAGAACTGGATGGCAACACACAGACAATTTAAACTGGACCACTTCTTATACCATACACAAAAATAAATTCAAAATGTGAGACAGGAAACTATCAGAATCCGAGAGGAGAACACAGGCAGCAACCTCTTTGACATCGAACATGGCAACTTCTTACCAGACGCATCTCCAGAGGCAAGGGAAACAAAAGAAAAAAAATGAATTATTGGGACTTCATCAAGATAAAAAGCTTCTGCACAGCAAAGGAAATAATCAACTAAATTAAATGACAACCTACCAAATAGGAGAAGATATTTGCAAATAACATATCAGATAAAAGGTCAGTATCCAAAATCTATAAAGAACTTAATCGAACTCTATATTGTAAAAACAATCTAGCTATAAATGGCAGAAGACATAAATAGATATTTCTCCAAAGAAGACATACAGATGGCTAATAGACACATGAAAAGATGCTCAACACTCACCATCAAGGAGATACAAATCAAAACCACAATGAGATGTCATGTCACACCAGTCCGAATGGCTAAAATTAACAACACAGGAAACAACAGAACTTGGTGAGGATGTGGAGAAAGGGGCGACCCTCTGATATTTCTGGTAGGAATGCAAACTGTGCAGCCACTCTGGGAAACAGTAGAGAGGTTCCTCAAAAAGATAAAGAACTATCTTACCACCCAGCAATTGCACTACTAGGTATTTACCCAAAAGATACAAAAAAACTTGAAGGGGCACATGCACCCTGATGTTTATAGCAGCGTTATCAACAATAGCCAAATTATGAAGAGCCCAAATATCCAATGACTAACGAATGCCTAATGAAGATGTGGCGCACACACACACATACACACACACACACACACACACACACACACACACACATACTGGAATATTACTCAGCCATAATAATGCAATCTTGCCACTTGCGACAACATGAATGGAGCTAGAGTGTATTGTGCTAAGCAAAATAAGTCAGAGAAAGATAAATACCATAAGCAGGGGCTCCTGGTTGGCTCAGTTGGTTAGGCATCTGACTCTTGATTTCTGCTCAGGTCATGATCTCAGGGTCATGGAATCCAGCCATGAGTCAAGCTCTGCACTCAGCGTGGCATCTGCTTGAGATTCTCTCTCTCCTTCTCCCTCTGCCCCTCTCCCTGCTCAAGCTTGCTCTCTGTGTATTGGAAAATACAATTCTCTCTCTCTCTCTCTCTCTCTTCCTCTCTCTCTCAAAAAAAAAAAACTTTAAAAGAAAAGGAAAAAAAAATCAAGGCAGATGAACATGGGGGAAGAAAAAAAAAAGAGAGAGGGAGGCAAACCATAAGAGATTCTTAACTATAGAGAACAAACTGAGGGTTGATTGGAGGGGAGGTAGGCAGAGGGATGGGCTAAATGGGTGATGGGTACTGAGAAGGGCACTTGTGGTGATGAGCACTGGGTATTATATGTAAGTGATGAATCACTAAGTTCTACTCCTGAAATTAGTATTACACTATATGTTAACTAGCTAGAATTTAAATAAAAACTTGAAACACACATAAATAAGTAAATAAGTAAGTAAGTAAATAAATAAATAAATAAATAAATAAATAAATAAATAAATAAATTATCACTATGTTGTTTACCTTTGGAGAAGGGGTAGCGACTGGAAAACTACTCCTGCGGTACCCTCAGTATTCTATTTCTTGATCTCAGCATGAGTCACAGTGATGCCATCACTATGGGAAAATCTACCTATGATTTATGTACTTTTTTGTATGTTTTAGTATAGCGTCACGTTCTTCAGTAAAACGCTTACCTAAAATAATTTTCAAACACATAGGTTAGTCTTCTCAGCAATTTTGAGTTGTAATACCTTTTCAAGCTCTAGAATTTTTTTCACAGAAAACTTGAAAAACTATGCAATTTAAACAATGCTAGAACATTCAGCAACAAATGCCAACAGGTATTTATGAAACATGTATATAAAGCTTCCATAGTTATCATGTTACTGTGTATCCTTGAAAACATTGTTGCTTTTGAAAAAGTTTTACTTTGAAATATACTCTGGAAAAAAATATACTCTGATTTCTCTTAATCATAAAATTCTTATGCATTTCAGCAATTCATAATCTTTGGTCCAAGCTGATGAAATTTATTACCTGTTATATCTTAATTGCAAATACAATTTCATCCCACCCTGGGTTATATTCAAAATCTGTCAACTCAAAGTTCAAAGGGAAATTACATTCACTATATGCAAACAGTACATGGTTTTTAATAAAAAAACAAATTATGTCCTTAAAACAAGACTGTGACATACTGTTATGAAATATATGTAGATTAACCTAACTCCACAAAACAGAAGATATCCATTGACACATATACCTGTCATGTAGTATCAACATTAGTCTGGTAATTTTATTCTATTTTCTACACAAATGTTTTGGTGTCATATAAACAGGCTACACAATCATTTTAGCATTTTAACCTAAGTTTCTCCTTCATTACTAGATACTAACAAAAGTAAATTAGAGAAATATTTTTCATATATTCTGGAGTATAAAAGCAACCTTGGAAAACACAAAGCTTGCAGTTGACTCAAGGAAAGAATAAAATGTATTTTGATGCTGTTCTAACTTTTTATAAGATTTCTTTAAAATCTCAAGGGTGAAGAGACTAAATTTCTTTTTCATTTTGAGATAATTTTATATCTGAACCAAATTCTAATATGTCCAAGATGCCTACAAAACACTTTTAAATCAACACAAACAACTATGCTAAGATCATAACTGTCTTTCTTTTTTTGTGTGTTTGTTACAAAGTGTTTTGGTCACAGGAAATTTCCCTGTTTTCAGTTAAGGATTGTTTTCAAGGAGGATGAATTTTACTCAGTTTATTCCTACCCTAGAGAAGTTTCTTATGCAGATGTTTAGAAAATAATTGCGAAGTCTTGCTGTTTGTTCCCAGGGACTCTTTTAAGTAAGCTACTAATATCCCATAAAGGCAATAAGTAGAAAAGGTACAATTTATCTTTTGTATTGCCTAGGGATCAGACTGGTTTCTATATAACAGGGAGAAATGAAGGCAACATTTTAACCAGTTGAATGATTTAAGTTTTTTTCTGGCAGATATGACCTTGTTGATATCATTTTCATCTTTGGATCATCTGTGTAGTTGTCATTTCATTCCATGCCCCCTTTTAAAGTTTAATAGCAAAGCTATGTGGTCTATAGTTAATTATATTTTTAAAAAATATATTTCTGGAAAATGTATTGCTGCTTTATGAATTAGATAGCAACAAAAGGGACACAAATAAAACATATAAAACTTTACCTTTATTCTTTTACTATGGTGCAATAAAAAACCATAAGCATGCAAGATGCATTAATTGTTTGAGCTAAGCATACAGATCTTTAATTCTATTGCTTACACTACAAATACTATCATGAACTTGTGTTGAGTGAATTTAGGCACATTTCATGATATCAATCTCCCACACAAACTATATCTGTCATTTAAAATCTCTGTGCTAAAGATTACATTCTTTTATATCTGTCCAGAAATTCAAAATCTACTAGTCTTTCAAGGTTGGTATCCACAAACATTCTTTCATAACCGTAACTGAAAGAAATATCTCCTTCCCCTAAGATGCCATAATATTTTATCAGTGTTTCCACCAGATTATCTAATATATGATCACTTACTGAAATAACATTTTGAAGCATCTTTACTGTTTTTATAGGCTAAGTATCCAAAGACTAGAAATCTGAGTCCACAACTAAGTATATGATTCCTAAAATATTTTCACATTTGTATTAGGTATTTATTGTTGCTATTAATTCATTGAATTAAACTTTTTTTTTCCTTCAGTAGTTCATACACACTATACTATATGGAGAAATCACCTACTTGCTTCTACAGAATAATGAGATTAAAAATGATAACTCAGGGTAATTTTATATATTTTCTATTATTAAAATTATGTGTTTTAGAAAAATAAAAATAAATAACATAAAATAAGATGTGTTTTGTATTCTAAAGATTAGATTTCTTATTTGATTTTAGGCTCACCCCTTCATCTAACACAGATGAAATTAAGACTTCAATGATTTGGAATTCAAGAGAGACATAACCCTTCATCCCTCCCCATGTCTTTTCTCTTAAACCTTCCTCCTCTTACCTCTAATTTGACTCCAATAATGAAGACACAATACCCCTGGCCAGCAGAAAGGGCAGCTATATCTGATCTACAATGCGTTTTGGTGATGCTGTGAAGACATAGTCGGGTGCCTTCAGCGAGGAAAGGGGAAGCTTGAAGTCCCCCTTGGTTAGAGTGGTATTAATATCCTTCGCTAATTTGGAAATGTTGTCCTCAGTGGTCTTTCCTTATAGTCAGATTTGTCAAAACAAACCCAATTCTTTCTTGAGAGGCAATCATGTGGCTTTTTGTCTCTACTAGCAGTTTTGAATCCCTAAAGCTTCTTAGCTTTCAAGATCTCATAAATGTGCTAAACACTATCCAGAGTGCTTTTGGTTTTTGTTTGTTGTTGTTGTTGCTGTTGTTGTTGTTGTTCAATTACAGCAGTAGCAGACTGATGGGAATTTTATAACAAGAGTCAGGTATGAATCTTTTGATGTGGGCTTTTGAGAATTGAGATGACTTTGAAGTCATCTGTGGGCTCTGTAATATCCTACTGCTTACAGATACAGGGAAAGTGCATTAGCATTACTTTATAAATACATGTTACATGCTTATGTCACACATTTTGATACATATTATATGTTTATGTCACATGTTTTGATACATGTTATACAAATGAGTGAAAGATGATAATCTATTAAATATTTATCACCACTCTGGGCCATATCCCAATTTTGCGAACTAAAAAAACTATATATAATAGTTTAAGGGGCACCGGAGGGCTCAGTGGTAGAGTGTCTGCCTTTGGTTCAGGTCATGATCCCGGGGTCCTGGGATCCAGTCCTGCATTGGGCTCTCTGCAGGGAGTCTGCTTCTCCCTCTGCCTATGTCTCTGCCTCTCTCTCTGTGTGTCTCTCATGAATAAATAAACAAAACCCTTTAAAAATTAGTTTGCAAAATTATGAATGTTACTTATGAAAGTAAATATTTAAAAGGATAAAATAAATTACAACAAAATATAAAACTATTATGTATACCACAAGAATGTAATCTAGAAGAAAAAGGATACTGATTAACTTTCCAAAATAAGTGTATTTGTCATATTTTAATTATCCATTTTTTAAATTTTGTCTTCAGATGAAAATACACTTTTAAAATAATATTCTAAAGAGAGAACAAAAAGAAAAGTCGACCTTTTCCTTAGCAGAGTTGACTAATATTGCTTATTAGTATTGACGGCTTGAAGAAATTTATCTCAACTTTGCAGTTTTTTATTAGTAATGTGGTGTACTTTTTTCAGACCTTTCAAACATAAGGAAGCTACTTCAAGTGTTTTTATTATATACACTGCATATATATATTTTAAGGTATTTTAAATCTTTGTGTAGTGACAATTCTGAAATAATTTCTAATTACTGATGCCATTCTGCGGTATCTTCTTCAAACTGGATTATGAATTTTACATTATGACAAGATAAGCTGCATTTCAATAATAACTATGAAAGTTCATTTCATCTACCAAAGTTAAATAATTCCTCAAAATGAAGCTAGTATTGGTATTTTCATACGTGTTGTTTAGAGCCTATAAACTGTTTATTACTTTACTATTACTTGCATATTCCTTCTGCATTTTCATCTTTAGTTTGGAGATATTCTAATTCTCATAATGTTCTTTACCTTTTGCTATGATTTTCATTATATCTAGTCTAGTGGCTATCATGATTCCATTCCATGTCTTTATAAATTGAGCAGAATTTTTTTAGTTTCTATTTCATATTTAAGAGTTTTGACATTTCAAAGTTTATGAAATTTTCTTTCATCATTTAATGCTTTGAGTCTCAACTAGAACAATTTTATCAATTACATTTTAATCTTGTGGGTCAGTATTCAAATATATATACATATATATTTACTCAAATACTATATACTATATATTTTACATATACACACGCCATATACACTCACATGGTATATATATATATGTATATATACTTGTATATATACTATATCCATATGCTCTATATTTATATTTCTATAAAATATATATAAATTTATAAAAACACAAATTTATCAAAATATATAAATGACATATATATGTCATATATATGTCTCTCGCTCTATATATAATAATACTCATGAATATATCAAATATATCAAAATATATAAATGACATGTATATGTCTCTATCTCTCCTTCTCTCTATATATATATGTATACATATATATATACTCATGAAAGTAAATATTTACTTTCTTATATATATTTACTATATATATATATATATATATAGAGAGAGAGAGAGAGAGAGAGATCATGTGAGTATATAAATTATATGGTATAAATATTGGAGGGATCCTTACAAATAAGAGAACCTGAAGATTGAGATTCATTACCATCAAGGTCGATCTGTCCAAAGTAATGTGTTTTTCTTTCACAAATGATGACACCACATTTATATTACATTAGTGAAAATGATGAGAAAGTATATTATTACAATTCTGTCATATATATATATATATATATATATATATATATACACCATACATTTTGATAACTCAGATAGGTTGTAAAATTACTTATTCACTATTCATTTACTTAAAAATAGTAAATTCACACACATTGTGTGCTCTAAATAAGTGTTAAATAAATGAACATGGTTCTGGTGGGAGACAGAAATTACACAATAAGATGGTTATTAATATAATTAATATAATTAATATAAGTTATAATAAGTTATAATTGCTATGAAAGTAAAAGCAGGTGATATGAAAGAAAATTGATAAATAATGAAAGAGAATTAGGCAGATTTAGACTGCATGTGTGGTGATAGCTGCTGGGGTAAAATGATATTTAAGTTCATAAAATAAATAGTAGGAACTAATAAGCATGTATTATATGATACTTATTTCTGTATATTATGACGAATAAAATAATATAGTTTGGTGCAGCACTTCCATAATGGCAGAAAAAACATCAACAGAACATCTCCTCATCAAAACAACAATTTCACTACTGAAAATTATAAAATAAAATCATTTAAGGTCTGTGGGAAATGTCCTAAAAGAATACAGTCAATGGAGAATCATTCATTTAATCTACAAAATTTCAGTGACAGCAGCAAGAGCATCTGTGGCATGTGAAGCATACACAAGGTGTTCTATTTGGGTTAGGTATGGCCAAGTAGATGGAGTCTCTTTCACCTCTCACCTTCTAGTCTGGTACTGCCATTTCAACCTGAGAAGGACAGGTTTCCAACATTCTCAACATCATGTAGTAGAAACTTTACTTCGAGCAGGTGCAGCTATGAAGATGAAGTCTCTGATACCCTATCCTGCCCTTGACCTGTAAGGGCAGGAGCTCTACTCTAGCCATAGCAGATTGAGCTTTAGGATACATATTTCAAACCAGCTATTTAAAAAAAATCATTTTATTTAAATACATTTAATTGACACATAGTGTATTATTAGTCTAGAGTAGAATTTAGTGATTCATCAGTTGCCTATAACAACCAGTGCCCATTATATTGCATGCCCTTCTTAATCCCCATCATCCAGTTACCCCATCCTCCACCCACTTCCCCTTCAGCAACCCTGTTTGTTTCCTAGAGTTAAGAGTCTCATGGTTTATTTCCCTCTTTGATTTTGCCTTATTTTCCTCTCTCTTCCTCTATGTTAATCTGTTTTGTTTCTTGAATTCCACATAGGAAATCATATCATATGATAATTGTTTTTATCTGACTGACTTATTTGCTTAGCATAATACTCTCTAGTTATATCCATGTCATTGCAAATATAAAAAGTTCACTCTTAATTATGATTGAGTAATATTTCATCATAAATATATACCACAATGTCTTTAGCCATTCATCTGTCGGTGGACCTCTAGGCCCTTTCCATAGTTTGGCTATTGTGGATGTTGCTGCTACAAACATTGAAGTGCATGTGCCCCTTCAAATCACTATGCTTATATCCTTTGGATAAATACCTAGTAGTGCAATTTCTGGGTCATAGTGTAATTCTATTTTTAATTTTTTGAAGAACCTCCATAATGTTTCCCAGAGTGGCTGTACCAGTTTTCATTTCATTCCCATCAACAGTGTAAGAGGGTTCCCCTTTTTCCATATCCTCACTACCATCTGTTATTTTCTAACTTGTCCATTTTAGCCATTCTGACATGTGTGAGGTGGTATCTCATTGTGGTTTTGATTTGTATTTCCCTAATGTCAGGTGATGCTGAGCATTTTTTCATGTGTCTGTTAGCCAGACATATGTCTTCTTCAGAGTAATGTCTGTTTGTGGCTTCTGTCCACTTCTTGCCTGGAGTTTTCATTTTTTTTTTTTGAGGTGTTGAGTTTGATAACTTCTTTTTAGATTTTGGATACTAACCCTCTATTGAATACGTCATTTGCAAATATCTTCTTCCATTCTCTTGGTTGTCTTTTAGTTTTGTTGTTTCCTTTGCCAGGCAAAAGCTTTTTATCTTGACAAAGTCCCAAGAGTTCATTTGCTTTTCTTTCTTTTGCCTCTGGAGACATGTCTAGCAAGAAGCTGATGCAAGCGAGATCAAAGAGGTTGCTGCCTATGATCCCCCTCCTAGTAAGCTCATTTGTGAGTATTAGTATGTTCTCAACTTGTGTTCAAATGATTCTCTCCAGAGGAACATCATTGGGTGATATCATATCTGTGCTCCTAGAGGAAATAGGGTGGGGTTGAGTTCCACCTTGTGTAAGGCTACTGAGATACCCCACAAGTAACTGGGCAGATACACTGTGCCATGTGAGGGTAAAGGCAAATTGCAACTCTGCTACTACTTATTTCTGATGTTGTAACAAATTAATTCTTAATTACATCTGTAATTTTAATTTACCCTGGCCAGGCAATCTAACAACATATTGACAGATTTTGCAGATTAGTGGGTACATTCTCCAGTATTTATAAGCCTATGTCTGAAAATTATAAACATGCACTTTATTTCTTTCATTTGTTTATGAGCATCCTGCTTCTTCTGTTCCATTTATAAACTTATCAAAGTTGGTCTATTTTGTTAATGTTAAAAAACTGTTTTTATATCCTATACATTGATTTATTTGATATGTATGCTAACTCTAACTCAGAGTATATTGTTTTTTACCTCTGTTTTATAATTTTGGATAGTGAACTCATTATTTTGGACCACACTCTGAGGGAAAAAAAAAAACAAAAAACTTCTCATGCTCTGAGATGATAGTTCTTGCTCCCCCCCCCAACTCCTTGCTAGCAAATTATTTCCATTTTCCTTATTGCCTCTCTGTGTTAATTATTTTATTTTCTTAGCTTCTTGCTGAGCATAAAGCCTTTCATGGATGCTAAATATAGATATTTATCTCAATTCAACCTCCTACTTATGTTCAAAGTCTCAATTCTTGTCCCAAATGAGGCATCAAAACTTAAGCTCCTTCATTCCTACAATTATCTGCTAGCATTATGAAATATGCAGGGTATTTAGTGTTCTTTTTTTTATCTTGATTTTAATCCATGGAAATTTCCCTTATTTTCTCTGAAAATTTTCTACTCATTTAGTAGGATTTTCTGAAGTATTCCTAAATGTTTGTAGTAAGAGAGTTTTCAAGTTGTAATATCTCATATGGCCTCTTCTTATAAATTTATGAATTTTTGGTATTTAAAGAGTCTTCTAAATAGAGAAAAGAGAATTATTACTAATAGTTGACAGTGAGACTGTGATTTATCAATTTTCTATGTATACATTACATACTTTAGATACTTTAATCCTCACCTCCTGTAAAATATGTATATTACTCCAGTTTTTTTCAGATAAGAAACCTGTGGCTTATTGACATTAATTGGAAATTCTAATTTAGGTTGGCCTCATTCCATCCATTCGATCATTCATGCATGCATTCAACCATTTATTTAACAATATGTGCAGAGTCTAGAGGGAGAGATGGATATAAAACAAAAGTAATTGAAACATAATTATCTAATTGTAGTTGTAATGATAACTATGAAAACAGATTGTAGTTTGCAATGAGAGCTTATGGCCACGTGTGTCATCAAGGGAGACTTTCCCTAAGGAAGTAATGTTAAACACTGACATAAAATTTGTATCAGTACAGACTATATTAAGGTTGTATGTATGTACATGGTATATGTGTGTGTGTGTGTGTGTGTGTGTGTGTGTGTGTGTTTGAGAGAGCATGTGTGGGGGAATGAGAAAGAAAGAGAGAAGGGTGAGGAAAAATATGAGGCTGCTAACTTTGGTATGTAAAGGCATTTTTAGACTATGACATGAAAATCTCAAAAAGCCCACTCAGAAAGCCATAGAAGGAGGATTGTATATAAAAATGAAGAATCCAGGCTGAAGCCAAAACACGTTGGACCTCGCAAGTCATGTTAAAAGCATTAAAAAGATATTGAGTGTTTTGGGGACGACTTGGAGGCACAGTCAGTGAAGTGTCTGACTCTTGGTTTTGGCGAGGTCATGATCTCAAGGTCATGGGATCCAACCCTGAGTCAGGCTCCATGATCAGTGTGAAGTCTGCTTGATTTTCTCTTCCTCTTGCTCTGCTCCTCCTACTTGTGCTCTCTCTGTCAGAGAAATAAATCTTTCTTTTTAAGAAGATATTGAATGTTTTTATTGGAGCAAATGTACAGGGAAGGGTAATATGCTTTAATTTTTTATTGTCCAAGCTAACCTAGAACTTTCTCTTTTAATAGTCAGTTGAGATAAGCATTATTAAGTATTATGGCCTTCAAAACTGGGGGGGGGGGTTGGAATTCCAGTCATCCTTAAAATTACAGCCATATACTGGGTAAGCCATATACTGGGCAAATATGAGAAAGACATTACAACTTAAATAAATTAAAGCTTTCAAATAGGAAGAAAGGATATGAAAATTAATGGAGAAATTTTGACTAGTTATATTAGAGTTTAGGTACATGTGAGAATAAACTAGTTTAAATGTCAATTGAGAGCTAGTTAGGATCTTTCTTCTTTTTCATTTTCACAAGGAGTGCTTCAATAAACATTCTCATATCACTCTTCTTGTACACGTGTGAGAATTTTTCAAGAGTAGTCACTTAGAAATGAAAGTTAAAGGCCATAGAATACATGCATTTTGACTTTCTGTTATAATTAAATTCTATCCAAAATAATTTAACAAATATATACTCCTATCATCAACGAGATCTCATTTTCACAATTTTAAGAACATTGTCTTTATCATTCAATAAAGATACCAAAAGGGTTACAATTATGTAGTCACAGTAAGGGCAAAATAGACACATATCAACTCCAGAAATTGCTAATCCAAAATCAAGACAGGTATGATATCTCTACTCTCTTATTTTTCTTTTACCATGATCTAAGAATTTGGCAAAAAATAGTGGCTATCTACTGGAAGTGGAGGGAGAAATGGAATTTGGGGAAATGGAAATAAAGCTCCTGAGGTACCCCCACATCTTCTCAATTCAATCTTTAGACTTGGATTCGCCCAAGATGAAAGTGATGTTTTAGGTATTCTAAGTGTACAAACAGTTCCTTTATTTGATAGTGCATGCACAAAACCTTATGATGTGGGGGCTATTATTCTTCTAATTTTATGATGAGAAAAGAGGCATATATATGTTACAAATTTTCTGTAAGTCACAGAATTTATTAATCCTTGACACCGGAACATGCAAACTGTCTGGAGAACCCACGTATAAAATAGCTATGTGTTGATATCTTCCAGGACGAAAGACTTATTAATTACCAAAGTGAAACTATTTTTGTAACTGGGTATGACCAGATAATGTAATATTTTCTAAGAGCTCTAAAAATAGCACAGGTTTCATCTGGGGACCAAAGAAGAATAAGTATGAAGATTTATAGGTATTAAAAACGGGTGGAGGGTGTTTTATGATAACATATTTAGTTTCTGTACTTTCAATGTAATAGTTAAATATTTCCTTCAATTCCGTTTTGGGCTACTCAGGATGCCCCTGGCTTGAGAATTATCTTAAAGCACCATGAACTGAAATGTTTCCTGTGAGAAGTGATGCCGGTCTGTAAAGACTGTAGACATGTTGGTAGGTACTATAGCTGAGATGGCAGCTATGTGATTAGAAAAAGAACCACTTTAGTTTTATCAAAGAAGCTGTTTCAATTAGATGTCTGCAGGAAGAAATCTCTGAGGAAATTATGGAGTAGCATCCTGGGAAAATCAATTAGAGCATCCCTTAACCTTAACTACCAATGACAGATAAAGACAATATTAGTCAAGCAGGTATTTCTTGACCCTGTATCATTGTTCTCTCTTAGAGCTGGATCCCTACAGAAACTAGAGGTAGTCCAATTGGGGATGGGTGGAGGAAAAACACAAAGAGGAACTAAATCAAGCCTGCCCTATACCTTTACTGAAAGTTTTGTAACTTGAAGCATTGCCAAGCTAGGAGAGAATAAACTGTTTTGTTTGTTTGTTTTTTTTTTACATGAAATATGAGTTCTTCAGCTTTAGAATGAAGTAGAAATTTTATTTAAACTTTAGGGACTATTATGTTATCGGAGGGTGACTAAAAAGTTATGGGAACTATCTAAATGTTCGTTTAAGGAATTATGAAACACTAGACTCATAAAATGGTTTTGAATGGATATTGGGGAAAAATAGTAACATTTTCTATTTGAATCCCATAGAGCTGCATTCTTTGAATAGTTATATGTAGATAAATATATAAAGAGAGATACAGATAAAAGATAAGTAAAGAGAAAAATAATTTTAATTTTGGACACAAAATACGAAGTTATTTTTAACTGCATTAACTTAATTGAAAAAGTATTAACTAAAAATGGTTATGAACTATACCATAAAGTAAAACAGGCAATTTCCACAGGAAGTAGAGAGAGTTAAAACCAGTCTCTATTCTCAATGTAGTAAAAAGAAAACAAATCGTAAAATAGGGGAAAAAAACTAATTCTGGAAATTTTAATAAAAAATAAATTTTAACATTAAAAACAAGTATGTCAGAAAATAATCCAAGCCAAAATTACAAAATTACAAAATGTCAATGAAACAAACACAATAAAAAAATTCATGGGTAACAATATAAAATAAAACCATGCTTTGATGAATTACTTCTCAAAGTAATGCTATATAAAATAAGTAAATAAGTAAATAAATACCAATTTAGTACACAGTAACAAAATGAAGGCTATACAAAAATAATAAAAATAATAAATAAAGATGAAGTTAGAAATTAATAAAATATAAAATATAAGATTAGATACTTTTTAACATTCCACAAGAAGTATAAATGAAATGAAATGGAACTATTAAATAATGAAACTAGATCTACTTATGGCAATACGTATGATAAATAAATTATGTAATTCTGAAAATATTTCAGTATAATTTATAAAAACACAGACTTCAGGATTTTGTTTCTTTCTGGGAAAAGGAGTAAGGTATCAGATACATTTATAATATTTTGGGTTTTCTTAATAAAGAAGGCAAAATTCAGTATCTGTTTCACTTGAGTAGTGGCATGGGATATGTTGATTATATTATGTTATGTGATTTATATATTACTTAATTAAAATATATGCTTCCTCATTAAAGTATAAAACAATGAAACCAAAGGAAACTGAATAAATTAAATTATTTACTATCTGTCATTGAAAAGAAAGTTGGTATGGTACAGTCACTGCATGAATAAACACTACACTCATACAAACACATGTCTGCTAAAATTGCTAAAGCCAGGGAAAAAACATAGGTACTCACATAAGTAAAGTCTACCAAATTTCAAGATTACCAGTTGATACTGTTTAACTTTGTTTTACAGGAGGGCATTAGGAAGTTAGCAAAACTTCCAATACTAGAATATTCTCTATTATAACATCTCTACAGAGTAGAACACAGAAAATAACTACACAATTCTCATGTATGAATGCTAAGTTTTAGAAAAATAGTGAATATTAAAATTATCTGGACAATGAAATAAAGCAATGAGGCAAATGTTTTGCCATGCATGTGAAAAAATATTCAGGTTCCTTAAGATATACACATATATGTATACATCCATATATATACATATGAATGTGTATATATGCATATTAGCACACAATAATGTTTCCTGATACATGCAGGAAAGACTAGGAAGAAAATAGACATTTCATTGTAAACTCCAGTATACCATTTTTGTTCTGTTCATGTGTTTCTTTTTCTATTAATGCATTATTAGCCAACTTTTAAAAGCTAAATATTTCAAATTACAGAAAAAAAAATAAGAAAACAACAACAAGCCATCATTTACTAAGAATGAAAGGAACAAGGAAAGAGGCTGAATCAATCAAGACAGGACTATAAGTAAATATCTTTCTTAGGGTAATATAAGTGAGGTTAAATTCAAAAAGACTCTTTTGAGCATATTTAATCACTTAAATTTGGAAGTAGTATCAACAAATGAACACACCTGGACCATTTTTTTCTTGATTCTGTTCTAAGAAAATATATGAACAATCATCTGTACCATCTGCTGTGGACCATCTGTTGAGGGAAGGGAGTGGACACACTGGTGTTATATTTGTTTAACAAAACACTATTTTAAAAATACTACTGAGCTGGCAAACACACGGAGGAAAAAAAGAGTTTGGAGAATTGCTACCTAGCACAAAGAAAAGGTTATAATTTCCATCAGAATAATCTACAAAGCTATCACCTAACTTTTCAAATAATAAGTGACAGGTAAAGGTGATATTGGTAGAAAATTGAGGCAATTTATCAAGGGCAGATTTTCAGAGAGTTTTATTTTTCAAATAACTGGCACATTTAAAAGATAGCTATAGTGAAATTGTACTTATATAAAAATACTACTAAAGATAGCATTTTAGGAAATTAATTTTTATCAATGAAACCATGGAAGTTTCATTTTTATCAATTCATTTTCCTTTTTTCTTTTCAAAATAGATTTGTATTCTCCACTTTAATTAAGAGAAAAAAATATATGAAAGAGTGGATAATGATGGAGAATTTTACCAGCTGTTTCCACTGACTGAAAAACAAGTAAATCTAGCCAATACTCTTCTACAAATGAGAACATTCCAACAGTATATCAGTTTAGTACCTAGGAACCTGTATAAAAATTATCTTCTAATAAGTGAGAAAGTTAAAAGGGCTTTAACTTGAAAATCACCTTAAAGTCATATTTATAATTTGATTATCAAAAATATGTAATGATTTTCTACATTGTTTATTTTCTAAATTTTAGACCATTTCAGGTGGTTTACATTACATCATAGAATTTAATAATATGCAAGGGACCATGAGAAGAAAGTGAAATTTTTCTTTGAAAAGGATAAAAAATGGAAATATGTTATTTGTTAAAACATTTACACATATTTCTTTAAGTCATAGACTTCTTTAAAAGAAGTTTAAAAAAAGAATCTTTTAATAAGATGATTTGAGAGCAACAGCATTTATATTTTTGCTTTTAAAAACAGAGAACAACTTATCAAATAGTATCTTCACTGGAACTCTAGTATATAAAATTTTTTAAAAATTGAGTCAGCCTGGCCTCATATGTGACTAGCAAGGTCTCTAAAAACATCACTACAAAACTAGTATAATTGATAAATCAGGCAAATTTCAGGTGGCTGAAATTTTCTTCTTAATTTTAAAGTCTACTTATTATTTTTACAATTTATTTTTTCTTAGCCTCATTCACTTTCCCAGCTACAAAAATGTGATTTCTTATTTAAACACTTCAATACAACTCTTCTGGGTAGTGTAATGGTTGACCACCTAGTGGCCACTTCCTGAGAAATTTTCACTTCTTTTTTTTTATTTGTCATGTTTGTGATATCTGAAACTTTTTTATGCAAGAATTTAAAATTTTTTCTTCCTGTTCCTATTCACTACAAGCTTTTTATTTATACCTCCCCTTTTGTTAGCTTTAATCTTTACAGTTGGCTCTACTTCCTTTTTTCAAACCTTTCCTTAACCCTTTTCCCTCTTACTTTACAAATTCAGGGTATATTTTCAACAGTATTTATGTCTATTTTTAACCATCTATATTCTGATGACTATATAATTTTGCAGTCTATGAGAGGTTACAACATAAATATATCATGGCAACTCCAATTCAAGTGAATGTATTATCTACTCCTGAAAATTTATTAGCCCACGTATTTTGTTTCACTTCAATAAAAAGCTACTTCTACCATTTGCATAAAAGTGTTTTCCCAATAACCTATGCATTTGTTTTAGGTGCTTTTCTTTATCAGTATTTTTTTAATAAAATATCAATTTAAAATATGGTAAGTAACCCCCCCCAAGATCCTAAATTTGACTAGAAAATATCAGAATGAACTCATGATGTATTTTAATAAGAATAGTTGCTCTATACTGAGAAGACCCAGTAACCCAGTAGTCATGATAATGTCCAGTGTCTTAATTATGGTGTCTAAATACCACTTTCTATTTTAAAAAGTTAGGAATCCTAATAGAAATGGCTGATAAATACACTGAAACAGAATATTTAGAAGGTGTACCTGGAGTATAATCATACAATAAGGCAAAAAAAAAAAAAAGCCAAAAAAACTACTATCATACGTAAAGGAATTAAGAAATTTGAAGAAACTGACACAGGCTAAAAAGCAGGATGAGATTTTTTTTCAATAACAATAGTGAATGTAATATATTTAACCATAACACATTAATTAAGTCTGTGTTTGCAATAATTAAAAAAACAAATAAAATAAAGCCTCCTTGGTCACTTTTAGGTCATGCTAGTGATGTTACTAGATATTTTAAATACAGATAAATAGGGATCCCTGGGTGGCGCAGCGGTTTGGTGCCTGCCTTTGGCCCAGGGCGCGATCCTGGAGACCCGGGATCGAATCCCACATCGGGCTCCCGGTGCATGGAGCCTGCTTCTCCCTCTGCCTGTGTCTCTGCCTCTCTCTCTCTCTCTCTCTCTCTCTCTCTCTGTGACTATCATAAAAAAATAAACAAATAATTCAAAAAAAATAATAAATAAATAAATAAATACAGATAAATAAAGGTGGTGGTGGTGGTAAAGATTCAGACATTTATCTTCCTTCATTGTTAGAAACTTCAAGGTCAAACAAGAACTAATGAGAATTTTCTCCCTATAGAAATACTCTTGGGGCGCCCACATCACTCAGTTGTTTAAGCTACCAACTCTTAATTTCTGCTCAGGTCATGACTTCAGGGTGGTGAAATCGAGTCCTGCATTGGCTTCTCAGCAGTCTGCTGAAAATACTCTCTCCTTCTCCCTGTGCCCTGCCCCATGCTGCTCTCTCTCTCTCTCTCTCTCTCAAATAAATAAATAATTAAATAAAGCTTAAAAAAATAGTCTAGCTAGAAAGTGCAAAGGGAATGATATTAGAATATTTTCACTTCACAATCCCGAATTAAATCATTGTTCTATGCAACAATAAATAATGACTACTTAATGATGCAAGAGGAAAGGGAGGCTCAGGATATATTTTGAGCAAAGTAAAGCCATTTTTGGTTTTAGGCTGACCCTTAACCTGAAAGTTAGCAGGTCATAAAAAGAGTCACAACATCTGACTCAGGGAAAATCATAAGACCCCCAGCCCCCCACGGCAGTAAAAGCCACATAGGCTGGACATTCTTAAAATTGCTCTTTGTAGGTACGTCCACAACCCTAAGATAGTGTGAACCCCTCCCTATAAGCTGAGGTAAGTTTTTAAAAACTTATGAAACACTTTGTTAGAGGTGAAATGGGATCCTCTTCATCTGGGAAGGAGAGATGGCTACTTTGTGAAGTAGCCCCTTTCTTACTTATATACCTTATAAATCTTTGTCCCTTTCTCTACATGGCTTGCTCTTGAATTCTTTCTCATGCAAAGCCAAGAACTCTGTTGGAGGCTAAGGGCCCCAGGCGCTCTTAGGGGTGTCAGCCTGTCCAGCATTATGTATATCATATAAACAGAGAAAATGAGATATTGCATACCTTCTCTTTATTTTTTTTAAATTTTATTTATTTATTCATGAGACACACACAGAGAGAGAGAGGCAGAGACATAGGCAGAGGGAGAAGTGGGTTCCCTGTGAGCAGCCTGATGCAGGACTCCATCCCAGACCCCAGGATCATGCTCAACTGCTGAGCCACCCAGGCACCCTGTGTACCTTCTCTTTATTTTTTATTTTTTTTAAGTTTTTTTTTTTAATTTATTTATGATAGTCACACAGAGAGAGGGAGAGAGAGAGAGAGAGGCAGAGACACAGGCAGAGGGAGAAGCAGGGTTCATGCACCGGGAGCCCGACGTGGGATTCGATCCCGGGTCTCCAGGATCGCGCCCTGGCCCAAAGGCTGGCCCTAAACCGCTGCGCCACCCAGGGATCCCCCGTACCATCTCTTTAAACTGCATAAATAAATCTCACCTGAATCTAACCAAGCCTCAAGAACTAATTGCCAGGAAACAGAAAGTAAAAGGCCAGAGGAATGTTTTAAATAAAACCAGGAACATGCAAAATCCAGAAAGTGGGAATGTCATTACTACATTATTTAACAGATAAACTACAAAGAAAAAAAAAAGGGAGAGAGGGAGATAAAATAGCTATTAATAAGAGACTTCAGATATGAAACACTGAAAATATGCATACTTTGTTACTTGCTTGAATCCAATAAATAAACTGTAAAATAAAGAGACAATGACAGAGATTTGAACACTTACTAAATATTTCATGACATTAAAGAACTATTTCTTTACGTACGATAATGTTGTTTTGAGACTTTAAGATTATACATAAATTTTAAACATAAATAATGAAATACTTCTATTGATTACATAATATTATGTCTGGGATTTGTTTAAAATAATTTAGGAGGAGGGTACCTGGGGGGCTCAGTGGTTGAGCATCTATCTGCCTTTAGCTCAGGTCGTGATCCCAGGGTCTTAGAATCGAGTCCTGCATTGGGCTCCTCACAGGGAGCTGACTTCTCCCTCTGCCTGTGTCTCTGCCTCACTCTCTGTGTCTCTCATGAATAAATAAATAAAATCTTTAAAAAATAATAATATGTCACTATTCATGGGGTTTTCTTGAAACTTTTCATAAAATTTAAAATAGTACCATTCTATATAGAGAGAATAGAAACATTTAGAGGAATAGGAAAAATGTTTTAAATATTTTATATATATTCAAAGAAGTTTGAGAGGATATTATGCCCCCCAAAACAATAACAGTTTATTAAGAAAGAAAAATTAGAAAATTAAGCAGTTTCCAGAAACTTAAAAAAAAATGAACATGATTTTGAAATTAAAAATAAATGGAAGAAAGCATCTTGTTTTGACTGGATAATTTAAATTATAGCCCCCCAAAAATAAAACCTATTATTTATAAAGCCAACTGAAGAAATTATACAAATGTAGAAAAAGTTTCAAACACAATAAATATATGATTTAAAAAAAAAACAGTAAAAAACAGGTCCAAGAGATTCATCATCCATATTACCAGAATTTCAAAACAAGAACTAAAATAATGGATTATTAAGGGGATGGTGCATTATTAATGAAAAGAAGAATTCTTCCGGAGTTGATGCCTCTCCATTTTTTATCTCAGACATATCCATCTCTGTGGCTCTAGCTCTAAATGAAAAATGTATATCCGCACATGAGTGAACCACAATCATCTGAACCTTAGTATAACCTAGAATGGAGTTGACTCTGTTTAGGCAAAAGCATATTAACAAATTTTACAGAGTTCACTATTCATGAGTATGAGTTTCAGTCATTTAAAGGTATGATTCTAAATTTTCTAAACTGTGCGACCTTGGAAAAATAATTTAATATCTCTGAGCCTCAGATGTAAATAAAAAAAAACATTTATGGAACCTTTCTCATAGAGTTCTTATAAACTTTAAATGAAAGGATGAAAGCTAAATCTATAGCACTGATTTTAAAACATATGAAGAGGATAATATAATCATAGCTGTGTTGCAGTATTTTCTATTTTTCTCCTCCGTCTTCTCCTTCTCCTTCTTTTTTTAAGTAGTGGAGGCCAATGCAGGGTTCAAACTCACAACCCTGAGATCAAGACTTAAGGTGAGGAATGCCTAAGTGACTCAGTGGTTGAGCATCTCCCTTGGGCTCAGGGCACGATCTGGGGGCCCTGGGATGGTGTCCCCACATTGAGCTCCCCACAGAGAGCCTGCTTCTCCTTTTGCTTGTGTCTTTGCCTCCCTTTCTGTGTCTCTCGTGGATAGATAAGTAAAATCTTAAAAAAAATAAAATAACTGAGTTGAGATCAAGTCAGATGCTCAACCGACTGAGCAACCCAGGCACCCCTCCTCATTCTTAACATCAACATCATCATTTTTACAGTTGATTGTACATTACAGTTCCATTTATGGGTTTCTCACTGATTTCTACCTCAACATTATTTTTTACTAGATCCTTCTACATGTTAAAATCTAACCAATATGAAAATAATTGCAGGTAGTAAAATTGGTCTGAACACTTAAGCCATTTGTATTTGTTCTTTCTCCTTAGAGCACTAGCTTTGCTTTTTCTTTTTGTCATTCCTCTTTTACTTCTTTTCATCTTGTTAAGCATACCCCATGGTATGGTTCAGTTATCTTCTCTGCCAGCCTTTCAAAAGACATCCACCCAACTTTCTTAAACTACGTTAGTGCTTCCCTTCTTTACTCCATTAGCATCCACAATTCTATCTTCTTTTAATTATTACAATAGCATGACAACCTGTGTACTTATCTGACTCTTCCAAAGGCAGTTTTATATATCTTTATAAACACATTAGCTCATATAAAACGTTGCATGATGTAGAAACATAGTAAATATTTGTTAAATTGAATTTATTAAAATTACCAAGAATTATTACAGTAAAGATTAAATGTGAAGAGTACTTTTCAAAAGGCAAAATAGGGTTAAAATATAAAACTTTAGGCAGAAGAGAACATTGAAAAGTTGGAACCCAAGGAGATAAAGCAGGAAGTGATAAATCCAGAGTGGCAAGAAGGGAAGAAATAAACAGAAAAAAAATACCAAAGAAAGAAAATACTAAACAAAACATGTAATGAAAAAAAATGGAAATTACACTCCTCCACTTGACAAGTGTGATAGATTTTTATTTCTACTCATTTCCACTGTTGATACTACAAGGATGGTCCTGTTTTTGGTTATTATAAATTCTGGAAATAGGAATTCCTACCATGTCACGTATTAGAGTGAGGCAAAACCACAGAACGTTTCTCTTCTTGCTTTCCCATAGTTATATAAGACTCAGATTGTGAATTTTATTCAAATTTATAAAATGTCAGTGAGTTATTTTAATGAATTATGAAAGAGGTTTCATTGTATATGCAAATTATTACAGTCTATTAAATCTCATTAAATATAAAAATAAGTCCCTACAAATTCACTTAAGTGTGTACCAAAAAATAAGTCAAAAAGTTCTGAAAAAAAAAACAGTTTAAATTTTTTAAACAGAAAATGTATTTAGTTGAGAAGCATTCTTATAAAACGAATTTCAGCAGACAATTTTATTCCTAGAAGATTTATGAACAGTAATTTCATTAAATTTGGAGGTAATACTAATTTGGAACCTGGTATACATATTACTGATAGAAAAATACTATAAAAACAATCAATTACATAGATATCTACAGCTTCCAGGACCACAGTTCTTAGATATAAAATGAGCAGATATGCTGGAAGGTGGCATGCTCAATTCTTTGCAACTTGAGCAACCCATTTCTTTAGCTAACCTGTGGGTCTTTTAGACTCAAATTAATACCTAAGAGGGATGTGGCACTATATTGGGAATTTTGTGGTATTTTATAGTGTACCTGTTGCACAGAAATTTTCTTGAGTTTGACAGGTAAATTAGTGTCAGGATGGCCAGTTCCATGAGCAATTTTTCCTAGCATGGGAGTTTTAGAGGTAAGTAGAAAGTGCTCTAATAGTTGTTTTATTTTGTTTAAGATTTTATTGATTCATTTGAGAGAGAAAGAGACAGTGTAAGAGACAGAATGAGCATGAGCAGGGGGGCGGGGCACAGAAAGCAGGAGAAGCTGACTCTCCACTGAGCAGGGAGCCTGATTCAGAGCTTGTCCCAGGACTCTGAGATCATGACCTGAGCTGAAGGCAGATACTTAACTGACTGAGCCACCCAGGAACCCGCTTTTAAGTACTCGACCCAGGTGCACCAATTTTGTGGCTTTGGTTTTGGAGATTCCCATTAATTCCCACTAATAATGGATCTATTATTCCTTTCAGAAGATTACTTTCTAGGGGCAGACACCCCAGTGATTTTTAATAGTGTAAACTGTGACTACTCATATTATGATTTTTTTTTAAGATTTTATTTATTTATTCATGAGAAACACACACAGAGAGAGAGAGAGGCACAGACACAGGCAGAGGGAGAAGCAGGCTCCACGCAGGGAGCCTGACATGGGACTTGATCCAGGGTCTCCAGGATCACACCCTGTACTGAAGGCGGCGCTAAACCGCTGAGCCACCTGGGCTGCCCATCATATTATGATTTTGATGGTTTGTCATCTGACCTTTTTTTCTTAATTTATTTTTCCAAGTCTCTTTGTGGTTTGTGTTATGGCCTGTTCTCAAGGCCTTGTGAGCCCCCTAACAGCTGCTAGTCATTGCACACACCCCACATAACAACCCTAGGAATTTTCTAACTTTGTGGGGACTTTAGTTAACTCCAGAAACTTTGCAGGACCTAGAACTTTCCTGGGAACACACACACACATACACACACACACACACACTTTAAAAAATAAATAAAGTTTGTCTGAATAGGAGAGCTGCACACAAGGGAGTGGAGCTCAAATCTGAGAGTGACTTACCCACAGTTCTCATTAATGATGACAGGAATGATGAGTTTAAAGGATTCAGCAGGTGCCTCATGTTGCAGCTGGTGTATCTCATTGTCCCCTAGGACATCAGCAGTCAGCTTTGGATCTCATTCCTCATCACCAAAAACTGTTAAAGAATTTAGGTGACACAAACAACTTTAACATGTCATAAAGCAGGGAATATTCTCTCAGAGAACTCCTTAACAGGGTTGTTTTTTCAAAAACTGGGCCCTTCACATGGAGGGCAAGGAGAAACCCAAGAAAGAGGCAGGCCACTCCAGATTGTCAGGTGGCAGGTTTAATAAGCAAGGGAATACATATGAGACTCGTTCTGGGCAGCCACAAGACAATCATATCTCTGTTCCTACCTCTCAGAATCTTAAAAAATTATATAGAAGCCTTGACTGGGTTCAGTCATTTATTCAGTCTAGATGGTCTCAACAGCTTTCTCTCTCAAGTCTATATACTTGAAACAGCTCCTAGTGTGGGAATGGTGGGTGGGAACACATGTTCAAAGATGAAAGAGGAGGTGAGAAAACATTCAACCGCCTGGGTCTAGCTCTTAGATTCAACCAGCAGCTCTTAGATTCAACATCCTCTTGACAACCTTCTTCAACAAGAGGAGAAAGCAGGAAGCTTCTTAGGATAAAGAATAGAGAACAAAGAAGACATGAATAGAACCTATCTAATTAGTTGGGGCCACATAGTCAACTTGTTTGGAGTGAGAAAGCCCAGAGTTGGCCTGGTGTTTAGGGATTGTCTGTCTACGTTTATGGCACTGCTGGCCAAGCGGAATATGTACAGGGACATAAAAATTCTCTAAGTTTAGTTTGCTGACATGACACCCACGAAAAGAACAGCTGCACCTTGGGCCTAAAATTTAATTGCAACACTTCTAAGTACCATTTCTCTCATACCTCTCAGAATCCTGAAATATTTCACCTTTGAGCACATTCCCTTCACCAACATCCCATTCCAGTTCATGTCCAGTTAAAGTTTTAATAATGTCAATACAATTGCACACCAGGAGCTGTCAGTGCTCTACCCACCTATTTGGTGGTGATATTCTCATTGCCAGCTGCCCAGTGGGTGATCCAGCTTCCATTTCAGAATCTGTATCTTCAGACTAATCCTGGTTAAAACGTCAGGTTGTGTCCTCTGCAAAGCAGATGTTGAAATCCTAAAATTTGCATGCGGGAGCTTTATAGAGAATTGCTTAACAAAGGAAGATTTGGGCAGAAAGAGAGTCTGAATTGCAATGCAGTTGCAACTAAGACCTCAGCTCACCCCACAAGGAGCTCTGGAGCTGTCACAGCTTTTCATAATTTTCCCATATCAAAGAGAGGAACTGGGCCTCTATGGCCCTGCATTCATTTGATGCAACCTGCCCAAATGAGGGACGTACTTTTAAAAGACACAACTTTTTGTTGTTCTCGTTAAGGACAATTCCTAGATAGAGACTCATCTGTGATCTACTGGAAACCAATACTGCCAGCAGTTGGAAGAATTCATTCTTCATTCCTGAAAGCACATACTATAGCATCTACCCGTGTTGGCCTGCATTGACCAAACTGGGCTCATAGAAGTTTCTAAAATAAATTTCATAAATATTTACCTGAGAAGCAAAAGGGGAAGGGATTAATTCATATAACTCTGATCCCCACATTTTAAGGGTAGTTCTACGTGCACTTATCCCTGCAAATTATAAATTGCTCATCCATAGTGCTCTTCAGTTTCTCTTAGGCATAATATTTTTAAAGGAAGCTCATGTGAAAGGTCTGTAGTGCCATAAAGTAATATCTTATGGTATCAGATCAAAGGTGAGGCACTGTAAAATTGAGCAGAAGTGAATCTTTGAAAAAACCTATGCAAATTGACCACTGCAGCAGTAGCTGGGGTAGGTTGTAGGGCTAAGATGATTCAACATTGCTCAAAAGTTTTATCTGATACAAGAGTTAAAGGATTGACTAAATAGATCAATCTATTTGATCAATACAATTTGTCGACAACATCAGGAATGGTATATTCATGAAGACTTTGTCGTTAATCCCATCAGTAGTGTAAAAAAGGTACCTCTATTTTGAGGCAACCAGCCTACAAAATAGATATCAATGATCGTAATCTCCCACCACTCACACTTTTGTATCCTATTGTCTCACACTGAGTAGAGCTGATATGTATAACCCAAGAATTGAGGAAAAGCAGTGTGTGCCTTCCAAGACTAGATCATGAAAGGCATTGCACACTGGGTCATTTGCACTGGGAGAAGCCAGCTACTATGCCAAGACAACACTCAAAGAACAATATGATGTCCACAGGTCAAGGACAGGCCTCCTGACAATGGACATGTGACTACATCACCTTGGAAGTGTATTCTCTTCCTTAGTCAAGTCTTCAGATGACTTCAGCCTCCCTATTACAGACACTAGGCAACGGCCACTTAGACAGGCTGCTCTAAAATTGTTGAACCATAGAAACTATGTGAGGTAATAATAGTTAAGTGTCATTTTAAGTCATCATATTTTTGGAGTGTTGACTACACAGCATTCGGAAACTAACACACTCATTAAATTACCAATACTCTGTCATTTTTTTCAATCTGCATAAATATTTATCATAGGTATCATGGCAGACTCTGGCAGATGGCCAAATTCAGTCTTCCAACTCCTAGCCTACTTAATTCTGGGATGCGTTGGGACACAGAAACTGGTGTCCTGACTTTTCTAATTTACCTAGAGTTTGAGCAGCACATGAGATAAAGCTTAAACCCTAGCCTGACCTATTCTGACATTCCCTACAAACTCTCTGGAGAGTACGAGGAATCGGCACTCAGAGAGGGGGGCAGGGAAATACCATGAATGACTGATGAGTTCTACCCCATTACAACCTACATCTAAGTTCCAAGAAAAAGTAGTTATTCTGGCTGTCAGGAGAATTTTCTTTTGTCCACCAGGAAAAAGTCTGTATCAAATTCACATTTTTCAAGTACAAATGAGTTCTAGGTAGACTGGGTGAAGAATAATGAATAGAAGATATAACTATATACATCTTTCTCTATTGTGATTGGGTCAACAACTGAAAGTGCTAAATATTTAAGAAAAGGACTTCTTCAGAAGGGAACACTGAGCCAAGGAAATCAACCATTGGAACCACTTTGGAATATCTCTATGGCTGAGAGATGTTCCATAGTAACAAGGGCATGTTACCATCACCTTGTGAGGAGTCCAGAAAATGCAATGACAATGGATTTAAAGCACCCGAAATACTTTGGTAGGAAGGACAGCAAAGTACTAAATGTGTCATTCAAAGGAGATGTCCCAGAATGCAAACTACAAAAGACAGTGATCTACCTGTTTAATTTATAAATCTCTCTTAAATGCCTAAATTTGCACCTGAAATACAGCTGATGTTTGATAAATATTTACTAGAGAGAAGAATTAATGAATGAGTTTTTTTAGAGAGGCTAAGAATGGGCAGTCACACAATAAAAGTGGGTTTCAATAGGATCTTTACAGATGTGAGAAACATCTGGCACAGCAATTTGAGTCAGCTGAGGAAGAGTGGGACTACAAAGGCAGAGAATAGCTTTTATCAAATGTCAGACACTATAACCAATCTTACATGAAACCTTTCCAGAGGCAGAAAAAAAATATGGATAAAAGTGTCTCAACTAATTTGTCACATGGGGGATATAAATTGCTGATTTTTTTTTTCCTCCTAGGAAACTCAGACAGGTGAGGTCAAGGCAATATTCTAGTTAAATATTGTAATTCAAATTCATATGAGACTTTTAAGCCTTAAAGAAGGCAGTTTTATTTCGTAAACAAATGAGGTTGCTAATGACTAGCTAAAAGGTATTCTGTGAGCGCTTGATTGGAAAGCACTAAAATATTTGTCATGGACACATACAGAATACTTATATAATGTTACTTATATAATGTTACTTATAGAAAACATTACTAGGCGGAATTTTAATAGATATAGATGTGTTGGGATTAAGAGTAATACTGAGTGTAAATTTAAATTTATATAACATTTTCTTTCTTAGTGTTCTGTATATATATATATATATATATATATATATATATATATATATTCTCCTAAACTTTAAGTTTGCTTATATATGTAAACATATGTTCTGTATGTTAAGTGAGACTCACGTATATTTTCACATCTCATTATGAGCTCTGGTGTGCAAGTTAGATGCTATAACTATTATTCCAATTTTGCAGAACACAAAGTTAATGGAAAAGTGATTTTCTCAAAGTCATAACGTTATAAGAAGGATAGGATGCAAACTTCAGATCTTATTATTACAATATATATTCTCTCTACCCCCAAATTTAGCATCTTGTAAGTATAACAGAATTTGGTAAAAGTGTGGTTGAGTCAGGTTAGAGTTTCCATATATAAGTGACTAGCCTTGGCTTCAGGATTTATTGCACCGAAATGATATTTTACTTCTAAGATAACAAGGACTTTTATTAAGCAACAGCTCAAAAGTTTTAACTGGCTGACATTATGTCTAGGCATTCTTCTTCTTATTTAAAACAGGAAGATAGGGATCCCTGGGTGGCGCAGCGGTTTGGCGCCTGCCTTTGGCCCAGGGCGCGATCCTGGAGACCCGGGATCGAATCCCACGTCGGGCTCCCGGTGCATGGAGCCTGCTTCTCCCTCTGCCTGTGTCTCTGCCTCTGTCTCTCTCTCTATCATAAATAAATAAAAAAAAAAAAATTAAAAAAAAAAAACAGGAAGATAATTAAGAAAAAATGTTTTTTTCTAAAGTTCTTCTAATCTAAAAAGACCATAAACAGGTAAATAAGTAAGTTCATACATATATATTAATTTCATGATAAAATATACTTAGGGAACAATGGGAGCATAGCAAAGGATACTAGCTCTAGCTAGTTGTTTAAGCAAAGCTTCTACTGGGAAAGCACATAAGATGAGATTGAATTAAGATGATAAAAGGCTAAGAAGAATTATACAATAAGTGATGATAACTTAAACACAGACTACAAACAGTTTGATATTATGATAGAATGCAATTCAAGGAAGGGAATGTCAGGAAATGACTGAATAAATATAGTCATGCAGGCCCTTGAAAGCATAATAAGTTCTTAATATGCAATTTAATTTTTCCCTAGAGGATGGGAAGAAAATGAATGAGTATTGAAAGGCTTTCAAAGCAATGTCTAGCGTTTCTAATGACAAAAATCATCCAAAAAATGGTGACTGAGGCATCTAGAATGCTTCAGCTCTACATGTACAAAAACAGTGGATAGAAAAAACACTGTTCTAAGGCACAAGGGAAGAACACTGCCTCCTCATGTGGGATCACAAAGTGGGCATTCCTTGAGTTCTCACCAAACAAGGAATCTGTGAGTGCCTTGGATCTTAGATCTCCCAGGCTCCAGGACAGTGAGAAATAAATTTGTTTCTAAGCTACCCAGTCTATAGTATTATGTTATAACAGCTGTTAAAAAGAAACAAGCCCCAAACTGAGTCATTTTTTGCTAAGCCCTGCCAAGACTTAATACCTAACCTAATTGCCCTTTCAGCCTCTCTTGGAAGTGGAATTTTGAATCAATCAGCCTGGAATGTTCTCATCAGCACTAGTGAGGTCTGATAAGACTCCCTGTCTTCCCCTAAGGGAAGGTCAACCTGCCTGAAATAATCCAATATTTTAACTTCCTTGTCTCTTCCTCATTCTGCCTATAAAACCTTCCGTGTTGTGCAACTCCTGGAGCTCCTTTCTATTTCGCAGTGGAGATGCTGCCCAATTCATGAATCTTTAAAAAAGTCAATCAGATCATCAAATGTATTCAACCCAGCTGCCTAAGACCAACTGACCAAGACAGAAATTGGCACTGATACAGTGTGGTGCTGCTGTAACAAATACTTAAAACTGTGGAAGCAGCTTTGGAATTGGGCAAATAATAAAGACCAGAAGCATTAGGAGGTGTGTGCTAGAAAAAGGCTACATTGCTAGAACCAACCGATCTTTAAAGGTGACTCTGGTGAGACTTCAGAAAGAAGAGTTGTAAAGAAAGCCTTAATTTTCTCAGAAAAAAAAAAGAAAAAAAAAACAAAGTTATCATAAAGGGAACATTGGTAGGTATATAGAAAACAGAGGAGGCACCTGGAGACATAGGCTGCATGCTTTCTGTGGGCTCCGGTCTTTGCAAGACCCCAGGTGGCTGGGCAGGTGGTGCAGCCTGGAGGGAAGTGATGCGCAGGCATAGGAGAGCCCCTGTGTCCTCCCAGGAGAGGCCTCCCCCAAGCTAGCGAGTGGGGAAATTGGAGTTCCCGCTGAAGAGATTATCTAAACACACTGTTAAAGGTACAGCTTACTCCTGACTGCTTAATAGATGATAGAAGGGAGAAACAACTTAAAGATGGAATTGTTAAGCAAAAGGGAAACAGAACTTAGAGATTTGGAGAATTCTCATCCTGGCCATATTGTGAAAAATGAGAGGATGGGGGCCAGTGGGTCTTTGATGGGTAGATTACTATGGGTGTGAACCCTGGACTCAGTCACCTCAGGAAGAAAACTGCTGGTTTTCACTAAACACGGAGATGGGAAGAAATGAAGGCTGTGGGATTTCTTGGATTATATGGGAAGGGGCCATGTATTTTGCTGCAAATGCTCTACTTTAAGACAAAGAAAGAATGGCTCTGAAGCTAATTCGGAGGTCATCAGGTCTGGCTTTTCAGTTTCAGATGGGGAACCACTGCCTTGCTTTCACTAAGTCAGATAATCACCAACCAAAGTCATGGGGGCAGGACTACCCAAAATCATGAGGGTGCCCAAAAATGTGACACAGGATGTTCTTATCATTGAATCAAAGAGGATTATTTTCAATTCCTTTTTTAAAAAAGATTTTATTTATTTATCCATGAGAGACACAGAGAGAGGCAGAGACATAGGCAGAGAGAGATGTGCTCTCCATGCAGAGAGCCCGATGCGGGACTCGATCCCAGGACTCCAGGATCATGCCCTGGGCAGAAGGGAGGCACTCAACCACTGAGCCACCCAGGCATCCCTGTTCTCAACTCCTAAAGTCTAATGTGGATTGCCCTGCTAGGTTTTGGACTTGCTTGGCATCTGCCCTGTACCTGTCCTTCCTTCTTTGCTGTTTCTCCCTTTTGTGAGACGAATGTCTGTCATGTGCCTATCCTATCATTTTGTTTTGGAAGCACATACCTCATTTGGTTTCACGGGTCATAGCTGGAGAGCAGTTTGCCTCAGGATGAATCTTACTTTCAGTCTCATCCATATCTGATTTAGATGATAGTTAGATGCAACTTTGGACTTCAAAGCTGGTACTGAGGGCTACCGGGATGTGATGATTAGTTTGTATGCAAGAAGAACATGGATATGGAGTGTCTTGGAGTAGAATGCTATAGATTAATGGTTTGTGTCCTTCAAAAGTCATATATTGAAACCAAATTCCCAACACAATGATATTTTACGTGGGGTCTTTGAGAAGTGATTAGATCATAAGGGTAGAGCCCTGATGAATGGTATTAGTATCTTTGTAGTAGACACCTTAGATTGTTCTCTCACTCCTTTGACTATGTGAGGTCACAGAGAGATGATGGCTATCTTTGGACAGGAAATGGACCCTCACCAGACACTGAGACTTGATCTTGGACTTCCCAGAATCCAGAACTGTGAGAAATAAATTTCTGTTGTTTATAAGCTACTCAATCTATGGTAGTCTGCTATACTAGGTCGCCCAAATTGACTAGGACGTAGCCCAGTAATATAATGGAAGAATGGTAGTACTGTTTCCTTCAAATTGTAGCGGATCCCTAATAAATCACAGTAAGAAGGGTATATCCATGAAGAAATTTTCTGGGTATGTTTGCATTAAAATTGCTTCTTCAAGCCTAATTCTAAATCAGGTAAATGAAATTCTTAATTCCTTGAAGTTTACAGTCTATTTTAGGATTCAGTGCTGTTTGTTAATTTTTATTCACCCTTGGACTCTGTGATAATGGAATATACCCTTACATGGAGGGTGGTTCAACACACGAAGAATGGATTTGCTCATTGTTTACTTTCTTGCAGATATTTAAAATAATACTCTTTGTTTGTATCCTAGTAACAAAATGTTTATTTTCAAAAATTTAATAGAAACAAAATAGATTAAAATCAGAAATGTTTGAAAAGTGAAACAATAGAATGCATTAGTTTCTGACAGATGATCTCTGAGATTACTTCCTTCTTCATCTCCTATACATTTTTCTTCTATAGTTAATTCTCTATACCTTTCTCACATGTTGCCAAGAACACGTGATGACCCAGAAAATATCCGATGTTCAATAGCATGCCTGATATTGCTGGGGCTTCCGGGTTAAACAGAGTGAAAGACAAAAAAAAATATTTTAGAGAAAATTTAAGTTTATTTCTCTGTTTTTTTTTTTTTTTGTTTGTTTTATTTTTGCAAACTGGTTCCTTTAAGTGATGATAGAAAACGGCAAATTTTCAAAATTTCAACTAGGAGGAAGGAACAGACCTTGGATCTGAGCTTAAAAGTTTGTTCTCATTTAGCTTCTCTACATCTTCATACATCCTATCTCTTTCGGGGCAAAATTAAAAATCTTTGTGGTAGGCATTTTATTACCCTTCAAGAGGGATTTTCAATTCTTCTGGGTACTCTGAAAATTTTAGTTTTCGATCAGCTTGAATTTAGGTGTTGCCATGAAACTTCCTTTAGCCAATAAAATATAATTAGTAGTGGACAGTCCTTAATTCACTATCCTCTCGTATTCTTATTATCTGCCAAACAGAAGAGCTGTACTCTGAGCAACAGTTACTCCATCGACTGGGTACCAGAGTAAAGATAATGTGAAGCAGAGACCCCAACCAGCTTGCAGAGGACAGATAGCTTGTAAGAAAATTAAGCCTTTATTTTTCAAGTTAGATTTTTTTATTATCAATATTACCATGACATAATCAGCAATTACTATGATTTTGAATCAGCAATTCATACTTTTCATCACTAAAGAAAACTTATCACATTATGCTACTCTGTTTAGCCTTACAATTATTATTTTTATGTGTTTAGTATCCTTATGTTTAATTAAAATACAGGTTCCAGATGGCCAGGTACCATAGACAGTTTTTTTCACCAGTATCCCATCAATGCTTATATAGTATATAGCCAAAGTGAGCAATGATTAAATAGAGCTAAATGAATAAAGTGGCTTCATTAATTAAAAAACAACAACAACAAAAAAAAAAAACAAATACTAACAACACAATGAATCTAAGCCATTATTTGATAAGAACCTTGTGAATTCAATGTTTCACCATTAGATATGCAAATCAGCTTATTCATAAAGTGATTAAAATCACATAGTGTTAGGAGACAGAACTAGTGATAAATCTGATGCCTTTAAACAGGTGGGATTCTCAAAATATATAGCTCAATGTTTTACAACTTATAAACATTTAATAAATAAATACAATTATTTTAGAACCCTATAAATATTGCTTACTACATGTATATATGTTTTTATTCCAGAGTCTAATATTTTCTTCACTTCTTCAGCCTAAAAATGAGAGAACCTACTGAAGACTTTGAAAATACTTTTTTAAAAAAAACTTTTTATGCAAAAGCGTAATTATCCATTCTTAGCCTGTTATCACTTTATTCAGTAAATCTAGTTCTTTTCTTCACTTACATATAAAAAAAAAGCAGTTGACAATGAAGAATGTAACCTCTGGAATCAATGTTATATGGTTAAATAGAAGTGCCAAATCAACATCTCTTTAACCTCGAACAAATTAATTACCCTAACAATTCTGTGCTTCAATCTGTATGGAAGTAAAATATAATTTTGTTAAGTAATGTAAACTAGATAAAATGTTTGGTAAAATAACTGACATAAAGTCAGTTCTCATTAAACTATCATCTCAGCCTGGGCCCAAAGGTAATTCATAACTTAGTGAGAAAAAACATGTAAAAATGATATTCAAATATTATCAGTTTAAATAAAGATATGCACAGATGTAATTCAGCAGAGGGTAGTGCTTATTAATTGAGATAATGTTGAGTAATCTTCAGCAAGAGATAATACTTAATACTTAAGAAACTTGAAGAACAATTAGAATTTAATAAAAAAAAGAGAGAAGTCCTATAGCACTGAAATTAAAACGAATAAGGTATGTTGAGACAGTTTCTGAGTGAATGATGGTGCTAAATGGAGATAGAATCCTTGAATATTGCCTTGGTAAAGATGTAGTGTAAGTCTCACCTTTAATCTGCCATCAGTGAAGGAAAAAATCATTTATGTCTTATTTTTTAGAAACTGGTGAGTGAGTATTTAGGAAAATAAAATCACTGAGGTTACATATTACTAATTCATGAAGAACATATCAAAAAAAAAAAAAAGGATGTTTCCTTTCTGTGACAGGGTCAATAGATTGAAGACCAAGGAACAATTGGAGAAAACACTGTTTTTTTGGCTTCAGAAAATAGTTTTCTCATGATTAATAAATCAGTGAGAACCTAGAGGAAACTCCCTACTGGTATGCCATTTGATCTGTTTTTTGTTTGTAGTTTCCTATTCAATAGGTTTATCAATAAGTTAAATTAAATATACTTGTGAATGTTGCTAGATATATACATTTTAAAAAGACAGTGGTGTTCAATGGATTACAAAAGAAAAAGAAGTAATCAAACAGAAGTACCTGAAAACCATAAAATAGATTATAGAAGAAATATGTGCAAAAATTATATTAAAGAAAAAAAGAATCAATCATAGGAGAGTAAGATCTTTCATTTTAAGTAAAGACACTCATTACTTTAGATTCTGGGATACACCATTTAAAAGAGAATGACAACAAATATTTAAAATAAGAAAAATACACTTTATATTTGAATACATTTGAGAAATCCTAAGATACACAAAATTAAAGAAGTCGATTTACTGAATAAAGTCTTAAACTTTACTTTGTTAATATCAATTTTAAATATCTATATGGGAATAACATAAGTAAAAATTCAAATTCATTTAAAGTGCAAAATCTACCTCTTTCAACAAAGTATCCCCTGGGATCAGCATCCCTTAGAACAAAGTTTAAACATTTCTAAAAAAGCAGAAAGTAGTAGAAATTTGTAGTCTAAGAGATCCAACTAGGGGTAAGTCTGCAAAATTTAGTCACAGTTAGTGCCTTGTTAATGTTGCTATTAATGCATAAATGCTATTTTTTAAGATTTTATTTATTTACTCTTGGGAGACACAGAAAGAGAGGCAGAGACATAGACAGAGAGAGAAGCAAGCTCCCTACAGGGAGCCTGATATGAAACTCAATCCCTGGACCCAGGGATCACACCCTGAGTTGAAGGCAGACAATCAACTGCTGAGCCACCCAGGCATCCCCCAAAATGCTATTAATGCATAAATAATTAGTAAGGTAGATAGAGACCATTTTTTTTCTTCAGTAAATTTACTTCCTAGTAGAGGAATAAAGATTAAATGATTTTAATAATTTTGGATTATGATAAATACTTTTAACAAAATACTTGGAATAAAATAATATGAAATAACTAGATTATTCTTTTAGGAAATATAGTTCTGGCTTTCTGGCTATGTATCCTTGAGAATACACAGTTTGAGATAAGTCAAAAAATAATTAATTACTTAATGGATATATGCAGAATAAAATAAATAGGCTTAGTAAGGAAGATTAAGAGTATAGTTGACTCAAAAATTCCCATGTCCACACCATTATTTTTGTATTGTGAGGAGATAGAGAATGGGGAAGCTATTTTATAGACATGGGTTTTTATAGACAATCTTTTGAAAAAAAAATTTTTTAAAAACATTTTATGTTCAACTCTTCTCCTATGCCTTAATACTTATTGGAGAGTAATCTTGTATTTTAACATTAAAAAAGTGCCTTTTTCACTTTTCAAATTTATTTATGAGTTTTCACACTACTTATATTTTAGCAGGATTTTTTTTTTTCAGTTTAAAAGGAAATTAGTGGAAGCTGAACCAGCAGGTGCTAACAAAATACTACTTTCACTAGAAGCCTCTTTTAATGTTTGATTAATATTACACATCAATCATAATAATTTAAGAGTGGGGACTCATAGCCTCTAGGAAAATTTTATATACATTCAAGGGAAAAACATTGGGCATATAAAGACTAGTTCTAACAGTCTTGTGATGATATACCTATGTGTAGGAAAATAAAACTCCTTCTAAAATACTACTGGAAATAAGAGGAATAATTTCTCTTCAGCTTCTCATTGTCATCTAAGCTCACTGAATTAAATCATGGTTTCTACAACAACATTTAGCAGTATCTATAAAATTTTTAATCATTGTGCTTTTGTGGATTCTAATTTTTCAAACAGAAAAACCTATTATAATTTCAAAAAATATTAACAGTTGAATATTAACAAATATTCAAAAAAGTCACAAAAAGTGAAAGAACATGATCCCCATAGGCCAAAGAAATTAACTCCTTTAAAAGGTTAGTTAATTAAAAACTAAAATTATACTTGTGAACAGATCTCAGTTTCTAATATCATTCTTCAAAAAAAAGGAACTAGTGTTCCTTGGAGAAACAAGCGGTTATAAGTCTGGAGCAGAATATATATAAGTGGAGTCTCAAGCATCTGGAAAGAAAGGAAGTGCTAAAATAAACTAAATTGTCAGGGAATATGTCAAAAGGAACCAGGAACTAACTGAAAGTGTTCACAAAGCTGGGTTCTTCTGAGAAGACAATAAAGAGGCACTGAATTATAATATAACATATAAAATAATATCCACGAGTCCCTATTGATAAATACATGATTGAATAAATAATGGATAAGAAGAGACAAATCTCTTTTGCAGAAGAATTCCAAATAATTTAAGTAGATAAACCATCCTGTATCTGGAGCATAACTACCACTCTCATGTGTGATTTGGATATAGTATCTTTTCTGCAAACAGTACTATAGAGAAAGGGTGAAAAAAGTGTTGTTTCCAGTAAGAAGACCTGATAAATGTGATCAATCATGTTGATTGTATGTACACTTGATAGGATACGATGTGATGAAAATGGTACTTCACCCCTGTGATCTTCTTTCCAAAAATCTATACTCTAGTAATTAATGAGAAAAATATCAGAAAAAAAAACTAATTGAGGGACACTCTATAGAATACCAACCATTACTCCTCAAAACTGTCAAGATCATCAAGCCTAATATAAGTCTAAGAAGTTGTCTTAGCCAAAAGGAGCCTAAGGAGACATAACATCTAATTGTAATGTGGTGTCCTTAAGGGATCCTGAGACAAAAAAAGTATATTACATAAAAATGAAGGAAATGTGAATAACATATGGATATTAGTTAATAAAAATGTGTTTGTATAGGTTCATTACTTACGATAAATATACCAAATTAATGTAATAAGTTTATAATAGGGGAAAGAAGATGTACAGCACATGAAAAACTGCACATCTAAAATTCTGTATTATCTTCATAACTTTTCTGCAAGTATGACTATTTCAAAATTTTATAAAATTATTTGAAGTAACTTATTCTGTTTTCAGAAAAGTAGCAACTAAAAATATATTTATATGATACATAACACAAAAATTTTTGAGGATTTTTTTTCTTCAAAAGAAAGCTGCTTTTTAAAAGGATAAACCAAATTGGAATTTCAGAGGAAATCATTTTTTTAAATGCTAAAGTCAAGAATGTTTAGATTTTTAAACTCTAAGAAGCAGATTTTCTCATTACAAATTCAATGTCTTCAAAAAAACTTAAGCACAAAATTACAAGATGTTAAAAACTTGTAAATAGTTTAGAAAAACTTAGCTATAAAATGTATTTTTTGCTTAGGAGAAAGATAAAATTATTGGATAATTTATCATAAACAAAATGATAGTTTTTATTTTATCTTTAATCTTTCAAAATTGGTGAGATAATATTGGTAAGAACAAATTGTGTTAAACTATTTAAAATTTGATAATTTACTTGAAATTTCACCACCATTAAATTAAAATCTTCCTTTGCTCTCTAAATTCCTTGGAATTAAATTTCAGTTCTGGACTTTGTATAGCACAGATGCTATGGGAGAGGAAAGGGGGAAAAAATGAAGTTTCCAAAGAATGTAATTCCAAAGAATGAATTTCGACAGTAGTAGAGCCAACATTCTGGAAACCTCAATCCTAAAGTATAATCATAATATGCTGGAAACAAGGATGGATAATACATAGTATGATGAGTCTTAAAGAAAATTAAAGTCAAACAAATTATTATAAATACTAACCTCACATTTCTCAAAAGAATTGTTCCCTTAACTGATAGAAATAAAAACATTTGCTCATGTGAGATTTTGCCTTTTGTCTGTTCAAAAAATCACTAAAATCTATCACTAAATGATAGACAAAAGAGTACAATTCATGGAGTCATAAGGAAAATAAGTAGTCTTTCCAAGGTCACACAGGTACTTGTGGTGTCTTAGATAATCAATTTAAAAGCCTTCTTTCTAAAAAACAAAACAAAACAGAACAAAAAAACAAACAAAAAACACACAAAAAACAAACCTTCTTTCTTGGTCACTACATCAGATTGCTTTTTATTAATTTATTGGGTAAAAATCAGGCACTGAATGCATAAAATAATATGTATCTCCATATAAATATGAATATAAAGAAGAAAAAGAAAACCACTTTTTATTTTTATTTTTTTATTTTAAAGGTTCTGGTGTCATCTTCCTTTACAATCACTCTAATTCTTTGTAAAATTTTGTGGATCTTCTAGCTGTCCTTAATTTCCACAGTTACATATTATCCTATTTTGTATCTGTTATATTTACTATTTCAACTAATTCACATTAGTCAATGTAAAAGTCATATATTTTTGCAAATCTTGTTAACTAAAGAGATTTAGATAGAAACTATTCTGTGACATATTAGAATATTCTAATCAATTACTTGACAATTGACTGTTGATTGACCTAATTTGATTAAAAAGTGATTATTAAAAATTAATAATCTTCATTTTTCTTATATTGGATTAGTTCTGCCAAAAAATAACTTAGGAGTGCTGAATCCCGTTAAGTGAAAATTTATCATTTTTATTCATCCAGTCATTGTTTGACTTTGTTAAATTAACATTTTCTAGGTGGAGCACAGGGTGTCAGTTGGTGAGCCTGTTTCACCAAACTACCAGAGAAACTGAAATAAAGAAATTTGTGACAAGTCCTGAAGGAAGTACAGGGCATGCCTCCAGTGACCACGTGGGGAAGTCAAGACACAATAAAGACAATAAAGAGAGGCAGGGCCCGTGACACATAATTACATTAGGACTCACAAGGGGGAGTTTTGGGGTTCCCAGACTAGGGCCAAATTGATCAGGTCAATTCAAACCAAAAAGAGCAAGATTGTGGTCAACTTCACACAGGTGTCCTCTGGGGGCCCATCAGGCATAGAGGTGCTGGGAGGCGGGCACGACTATTGATTACACGGGACAATGGGGAAGTCATATCACATTCTCTTGTGCTTCTGTGGGCTGTTAACAAGGCATGTCATTGCACGAGGAGCTAGTGACTAAGGTCCCTGCAGGCCACTTGGCCAAACAAATAGATGCCAAGGCAGCAATACTGTGCAGTAAGTTTGCTAAACTCTTGATAATTATTTATACATCAGTGTCAATAAATATAAGCAGTGTACTTATTTATATGTAGAGTAACCTGAGATATTATGTACTAGATTAAAAAAAAAAAAAACTAACAACCATTCTTTCTTCTTAAAAACTTTCTGCCTGGTTCAAAGTTCTACCATAAATATATTAAAAATAGAGTATTAGTGAAAAATACTGTTACAGAAAGTCATATAATCATTGGCTAAATGACCCCATATATTTTTGTTATCTGTTTTAACTAGAATGAGGTCACTGGGTATTGAGAAAAACAGTTCCTAGACAAAAATTTACATCATACTAAATTTAAATATTTTAAATTCAACTTCACTCTGATATTTTTGTGATTTCGATTTTCATTTCAGAGATTTTGACAAACCAAGTGTATGCTAATATATGGCCAACTGTTAGCTATCACTATCTTGATGAATTTTATTCCATTGAAATAGGCATATTCTAGTGATTGTTAACCAGGCTTTCAAACATATCATAGTTATAATCCTTTAATTGCTTTAAATAACAAACTCAAAGGAGTTTTATATGTGTCTTAAGAAAAAAAAATAGAATAGGTAGTGTACTTTGGTCCTTAATATTTTTTGACAACATAGTAAGGATTATATTCCTTTATTCTCCTAACATATAATTATGATGTTGTATAATTATAGTAAATATATATTACTTAGAGAAATAGAGCTATTTTGATGGGGAGGAAGATGCAGAATGGAAAGTTTGGTACCACAATTTCAATAGTAGATCTTATCATTTCTCTTAATTACTTTAGCCAGAGTTGATGAATTTATCAGTTTCATTACTATTTTATGAAGAAACATCAGCTATCACTATTGATCTGCATATTATGTGTTTGTTTTTTAATTTTATCATTTTCTACCTTGATCTTTATTCTTCAGGTTCTTTCTTCAGAATGAAATGTTCTTTAACTTCTTGACATATATGTGTACATGATTAATTTTCATCTCTCTCCTTTTCTAATAAATTCATCCCAGGCTATAATTTTCTATCTTAACGCAGTCTATCTTGCATCCCAGTAAAAAAAAAAATTATAGCATAATATTTAAAATGTTTTATCTTCTTCTGGAGAGGATTTACATGTGGCAGTAAACTAGGAATACTAGTAGTCATTATTTACCTTAATCCAATGTGAGGGATTGAAAACATTCAAGGTTGTACTTGAATAATTGACAAAACTATTTCTAGTTGTTGTGTTTTTTTTTTTCCTCCCATTAGGGTATAGTGGGTTATGGTCCCACCTCAACAGGCCTGATATTCTAGCTTTTGTCCTCCTGGTCCCATAGAAGAGAGAAAGATTTGTTTAGCCTCTTTTTAAAATATATTTATATATTTTTTAATTTGAGTGTACTTGACATGCAACGTTTCATTAATTTTAGGTGTGCAACATAGTCATTCTGCAAGTTTAAATCTTATGCTAGGTTCACCACAAGTCTAGATACTATCTGTCACTACACGTTATTATAATATCATTGACTATTCTTTATGCTGTTCCCTTTTATCCTCGTGACTTATTCATTCCACAACTTGACTGACTCTTTCACTTTTAATAAGCAGATCCCTTTAAGGAAAAAAATCACTCAAATTCTGGGGATTTTACACTGGGTTCCCATTTTTATTCTGAAGATTGATTCACACATAATTCTTTATTGCCATGAGACACTCTGTGCCTTAACCCCTCTGTTACAAAGAGGGGAAGCCCCTTGTGCATTATTTTAAAGGATTTTCCCTTTAAGCAGAAGAATGAGAAAATAGATCTACGTTTTATCTAACCTTCTTTACAAACTCTTAACATGCTTTCAGTTACATTAAAAAAAAAAAAAGCAAAGTAAACTTCTTGCTGTAATGCTTTGCTATGGCAGTTTTCAATGGCAATCTTTAAAACTTTGCTACTGATGATGTATTAGTTGCTAAATTTATTTACATGTATTCATTTAAAATATTTATCATAAAATGCTATCAAGGAAACATGACATAGCACTAAGCAAATTAAATTACTAAATGCATCTTAAATTTAAAAGTTTTAAAAAGTATTGTAAAGATTCATATTTAATTTGCAATATATCTCCTTACTACAAGCAAAAGTTTTAAATTTACAAACTCTGTTTAAGGTAATGTGTTTTTAAACTATGTAATTCAATAAATTATTGTATTTCACAAAGCGTGAGAAGAAATACAGTTATCTTCAATCTATAGTATATTCGTTCATACAGGAACTTTCTTTGTGAAGAATTTTCAGCATGCACGACTTTACTATAGGCCAAAAATTCCAAAATATTTTTGATATTCAATATTTAAGCAGAAAAATATTCTTATTATTAAACATATTTCCCTACTTTTTGCATTCTGATCACATGCAAGTAATTTGTTAAATTTATTACCCTTTCATAGTGCATTTGTTCATTAAGCTATAACACATTGTCTTTGTTATTCACCACAAAGAATTTAGTTTCTCTCAGTCTAATCAAAAGTTGGAGGGTCCTAAGATAACTGCTTTATTATGTTGCTTTTTACATCTCATTAACTTCTTCTAATTGACACTGGTACTCAATGTATACTTTTTGTGCTGCTGTTGCCAGGAAGCAAATTATTCTACCCCTCATGACTGCTCTGGCAGCTTCCCACAAAACACCCAGGCTAGTTTCTTGGTTTTTACTGATATTAATTTATTCTGAAATAGTCTTCATCTGTTGCACAAATGCTGCCGTTTTAATTAGAGAGTTGTTAAATCTCCATACTTCAGATCTCCTATAATTTAGTATATCACCAGAGACACTGACACCAGGAAATTACCAAGCAAAGTTAGATTTTCAATAGCAGATGGTTACATTCTTCAACATATCTCTATTTTTTTAATATCCAGAAATCAGTCTTCAATAAAACATAAGAAAATAAATCAGATTCCATACCTATTTCTCAATGGTTCATTTCTCAATTAATATGAAATTGCATATAAAATTACGTCTGCAAAACATCATTCTGCACCTTGCCTTGTCTTTTGTTTTGTTTTTCAATTTTTCGGTATATTGTGAAGATCAGTACAAAGCAACATGTGAGGCCGTGTTTCCCCCATTTGGGGAGAGAAAGCTGCACAGTATTATGTCATTTAGATGTATTAAAATTATTTAACTAGGGTGGTTTCAATGCATCACAGAATATCTTGGAATTGGGGGAGGTGTACTCAAATCAATTTTTGAAATTGATTTTTTTCTGGACTTTTGACATTAAGATATTCATGTCTAGGAATTTATGCTCTCAATATCATATTTAGTTTTGCGGAATAATTTCATTGATCAATTTGATTTTATAATGTTTTTATTTCTATTCTTTTAAAAGAGCAGTACACAAGATAATACGCAAAGAATATAGCAATCTGAAGAATGTGTACAATTATATTTAAATATTTTTTTCAAATTGTGAAATATTTCTAATATGTGGAAACCTCAAAAGAAACGTAACAGACAAATGCAGACACACTTTCTCAGTTCCATCTGAACAGTTATGAAATATAATCAGTTATAATTACAGCCTACAAACTTCTCTTTCCCTTTCCAACACAAGTAACTATTCCGAAGTGCATAAATCTGCCGATTAACGTTTTCTGTGCTCTTTTTAAAATGAAAATATCTATCTGTACTACACACTACTGTTTCTGTATTTTATTTTATTTTTAAAGATTTTATTTATTTGTTCATGAGAGGCAGAGAGAGAGAGGCAGAGACACGAGCAGAGGAAGAAGGAGGCTCCATGCATCAGGGAGCCTGATGTAGGACTCAGTCCCGGGACCTCAAGATCATGCCCTGGGCCAAAGGCAGGTGCTAAACCGCTGAGCCACCCAAGAATCCTCATGTTTCTGTATTTTAAATTTATAAAATTTCTATCATACTCTATCCAATTTTATAGCCCTTTTACAAATGTCAATCATTGTCCGATGCTATTATTTGAAATGCAACTCATATTTATATAGATATTTCACAGATTCAAAAATTAGGAACACATTTTCCCCAAACTTTTCTTTTACCAATACAAACCTCACTGCTATGAATATCCTTATTTATGTACATGTGAGACAGTTTCTCCAGTGTGGATAATTAGATGTAAAATTAATAGATCTTATAGGATGACTATGGTCAAATTTTCCAGATATTGCCAAATTACTCCCTAATTACACATAACAGTTAATATTCTCAACAGTAATCACCAACAAATAATGTCATAACTCATTAATTTTTGCTAGTCTCATAGGTATAACATTTAAAATTAATTTAAAAAAATTTCTTGAGGGCACCTGGGTGGCTCAATCAGTTGAGCAACCAAATCCTGATTTCAGTTCAGGTCATGATCTCTGAGACATGAGTTAGAGCCTTGTGTTCAGCTCCACACTCAGCAGTAACTGTGTTTGAGATTCTCTCTCTCTCTCTCTCTCTGCCCTTCCTTCTTCTCTAAAATAAATAAATATTTTAAAAATGTATTGAACTATAGTTGACACACAATGTTACATTAGTTTCAGGTGTACAATCAAATTCATTTTTTAAAGTTTGCATTTCCCCAACATTTGTGATTTTATGCTCGATTGTATATATACACAAGCAATTTGGAATTCCACTTTGGAATTTGAATTGCTTGTTCCAATTCAAGGTCCATATTTCAGCTGGAATGTGTGTGGTGTTCCTTGACCTGTTGAACTTTTATAATCTGTACCATACTTAGTATTTTTGTGTTTGATATTTCGCAAACACATTGGCTCAGTCTGATATTTATCTTGACTTCATAATATTGCTGCATAGAATATATTAAGATGTGTATTTCATTGAACTATGTGTTGACGTGTAGTTCAAGAATTATTAATTTTGAAGTAAAGATGTATATATTCTCTATTTCTATGAAAAATTATTTTTTATATTTATATTGTAATATACTTTGGATTTGTTTATCTGTCATACATTGTAAATATATATGAAATTTATAAATGGTGATAGATAGATAGAGAAATAGAACAAGCCCAATGCTTAGACCATATGTACATCTATTCTCATTAGAGGAACTATTTCTCCTGAAACCATTTATTAAAAAGCTAACTTTTCTCCACTGACATCTAATGATATTTGTATAATATACCAAACTCACATAAGTTTATTTCCTGTCTCTGTATTTATTTCTTTGGTCTATTTTCTAATACCAGGCTGAGAGAACACATAAAATTAGTACGTAATTATAATATGTCATTGTCCATGTGTGCATGGCATATTTATTGCTTTTATTCTTCAAAATAATCTTGGATTCTTTGGTAAATTTACTCAGGTGGATTTGAGGAATAGCTTGCCAAGTAACCTGTTGAAGCTTTATAAAGAATTGCATTGTTATGCTAAACACATGTGAATGAAGTTGCCCTCCGTAAAATATTTCTCCTCACAACTATAGAACAGTCCATACTTGTTCAATGTGTATTGTCACACGCTACTGTGAATAGGATCACATAAGATTTAAATTTTTGATTATTTGTTTTTGTATAGAACTGGTATAAAATTGTGATCATTTACATTTTATTTAGAAACCTAGGAATTTCTGGGTGACACAGTGATTGAGCATCTGCTTTGACTCAGGGCTTAATTCTGGGATCTGGGATGAAGTCACACATCAGACTCCTCACGGGGAGCCTGCTTCTCTCTCTGCATATGTCTCTGCCTCTCTCTCTGTGTCTCTCATGAATAAATAAATAAAACCATAAGAAAAAAGAAAAAAGAAAAAAGAAAAAGAAAATTTTCATAATTTACCATTAATATTAGCATGTTTTAGGGTTTTGGGGAGATTTACATTAATACTCTTAGTTGTATTAAAAGCATAATAAATTGATGTAGAATATTATGAAATGCTTTTGTACATTGAGGTGTTTCATAATCTCTATTTTCTCTATTTTCTTAATCTATAACATAATAACTGTATTAATAATTATTCTAAAGTTACTAATTTTTGCATTTCTGAAATAAGTCCACATTGTCCATGTTACTTTTCTACACTAACAACCTTTTTAATATTTTAATTTTGATTTGCTCTATGAGTATTGTGTCATCAAAATACGATCTTGAACATTTTTCTGATCCGAAAATTTTTAAATATTATCAAAAATAAAATTGTCTTGTCCCTATTGTTCACTATATCTAGATGTCATCTTTTTTCCTAATATTTATTGGACACTATATTTTCTCTTATTATTATTTTTTAAAGATTTCATTTATTTGAGAGAATAAGAAAATGATCAGTGGGGAAGGGCAGAGGGAAAGGGAGAAGCAGAGGCCAGCTGAGCAGTTAGCTACTGGAGGCTTAATCCCAAGGTCCTGAGATCTTGACCTGAGCCTAAGGCGGATACTTAACCAGCTGAGCCACCTAAGTGCTTCCTGTCTTCTCTGCAGAGCCACAGGCAGAGGGAGACGCAGGCTCCATGCAGGGAGCCCGTGGTGGTACTTGATCCCAAGACCCCAGGATCATGCCCTGAGCCCAGGATCATGCCCTGAGCCAAAGGCAAATGCTCAACAGCTGAGACACCCCGGCGTCCCTCTTAATTGGGTTTAATATATTTTAGTTTACTTATCTTCTTGAATGTTGTGCTTGAATTATTTATTTCCAATTTTTTATTTCCCCTTGTGTGAATTGATCTCTAGAACATCCACAGTAATTATTATTTTCTTAACTTCCCACACAAACCAATTTTGATATTTAGTAATTTTGTCACTTTTATGTGAGAATGATCTAATTCCCATTGTATAATTTTATTTTATTTTTTTAAAGATTTTTTATTAATTATTTATGCATGATAGAGAGAGAGAGGCAGAGGCACAGGCAGAGGGAGAAGCAGGCTACATGCAGGGACCCCGACGTGGGACTCTATCCTGAGACCCCAGGATCACGCCCTGAGCCGAAGGCAGTTGCTAAACCGCTGAGCCAACCAGGGATCCCCCACTGAATAATTTTAAACTGTAAATTAGTTTTATCTTCGTTTTTTTGAATTTACTATTTTTCAGTTTTTAAAATTTATTTTCATTACTATGTTTATACATATATACACAAGTGAGCTAGAGTTTTCAATTTGTCAAATGTTTGTATACTTATTATTAGTTTGAGCTATGGTATCAATTACTTTTAAAATGGGAATAAAATACTATTAGTGATTTTGGACATTATTTTTTTTCCAGTTGATGCCCATATATCTATAAGAAATTATTTTATCATTATTAAATGTATATTTTTACCTATAATATCTTTGTTTAAAGTCAGCTTTATTTTATAATACTATATATTAAAGTTATACAAACTTCCTTTTGACTTAAATTTTCCAGATATGCCATCCTCTTTTTCCTAATACTTTCAATCTCTATGAGCATTATATTTACGCATTTCTCTTAAAGACTACTTTTGTTTTTTAAACTTTGATAGAGCTTTTGTTTTTAGTCTTATGAGTTAAATCTCTTAGCATTTATTTCAATAACTAATATATTGTAATTTATTTCTTCTCTCTTTTTGTCCTTTCTCTTTACCACATTTTCTTGCTATTTTTTTTTCTTACTATGTTTCTTTTGGACTTAAAATCCTTTTCTATTGGATTTACAAAGTTATCTTTATTCTTTTGCTTCTCTTTTTGTGATTTGGCATTCCCATATCATTTTTTTAATGTTCAGTGTTCTTTATGGATAACTCTACTTAAAATGTGCACTTGATTTAACTAAATAAAAATTATTCAATATAATATTCTCATGCTAGAACATGAAATTTAGAATTTTATTTTATAACTAGAGAAAATAATATTTTTGAATGGATGTTTACTTGGGTATACACCTATATTACCAGCTTGGTTGCTCAGAACTGTTCTTATATTTTACTACTTTTTTCTAGACTGTATTGTTTTACTTCTGGAGAATATCCTATACTTATAGTAGTTCTTGCAGTAAGCATCTGGCATTGATTATTGATAATTATGTTAGCTAATTACATTGGTAAATATTTCTTAGTTTAACGGTTATATTCTCCCATCCTATTCTCTTTGGACTTATGTTTTCCTGTTGAGAAGTTTAATATCAATTGCAGCTCAACACTTAAAGATCCTCTGTCTTTTCTCTGTGGATATTTTTGAGATCCTTGCACCTTTACTGCAGATTCTTTACAAAATGTTTAATTATTTTTATTTATTCCATCTTGAACTTGTTGAATCTATTCATTCAAGCAACTGCATCTTCTGACATTTCTAGAGTGTTCTTGGCCAATTTCTGCTTAATTGTAGCATCTTTCTCATTATCTCAAGCCTTTCTTCATGATACTTATTTTAAACACACAATCTGTATTCGCACAGAAAGAATTATGGAATTCTGTGTACATTCTTTAGATCTTTCTTAATTTATAAGTATTCTTTTAGTATCTTACTCATCTATTCTACATTTCTATGGCTACACATTTTATTTGAAGTGCTTTATACAGTGATATTTTGCCTTTACTATGCATCCTGGGCCTGTGTTTTAAAATAAAGTTATAAGTTAATGGGGGCTGCAAAATCTTAGGTATTTGAGTTCCTTTTTTAGTTAGTGTTCATTAGTATTTCATTAGTTTTCTACTTATTTTTTAAGATTCAGTATGCATTGAACAGTACTCAATTTTATCCAGCATTTCTAAGTGTTTCTCAAGAGAAATTTTTTGATCACGTTTTCAGAACCTTAACTGCTTATTGCCATTTATTTAATAAGGACTAAATTGATTTAAATTTGAGTCAATGGAAATTAAATATGTTCAACTTATACCTTGAAATACATATACCTATCTTTCAAAATCTCTGTGAAATAGATGATTAAGTAGATTTTAGATATGTATAGAAGCCTTATATATAAGTAACTTAAAATAGATATACAAAAAATGATCAGTAAGGTAAGGAGAGATTATACAATTAGATTAAAAATAGACTCAACCGGGATCCCTGGGTGGCGCAGCAGTTTAGCGCCTGTCTTTGGCCCAGGGCGCGATCCTGGAGACCCGGGATCGAATCCCACGTCGGGCTCCCGGTGCATGGGGCCTGCTTCTCCCTCTGCCTGTGTCTCTGCCTCTCTCTCTCTCTGTGTGTGACTATCATAAATAAATAAAAATTAAAAAAAAATAGACTCAACCATGTAGATATTGTTTATTAATTTCCAGGTTTGTCTTCTTTTCATATTTATATTTACTGAACATTATATCTGAAATTGTATGTTTGTTTTTTCCTATCAATTCAGATGATATGTTATTAATGTTATGAGATATATGTAACCACTAATGGAGTAAAAAATATTGCTTATAGGCTTTATTAGTACGTTTGAACTAAACCTTTTTTATTTTAAGGGGATTAGTGCACTGTACAATGTTATCAATCCAAAATGTTGTCTTCAAGACGAAGAGACTTTATGGAGTAAAAGAACAGATTGGAAGCTGTTGTGAACACCCAAGTTTAGTATATGGTAACATAATAAATTGAAGAAAGTAGGTTTAGGTTTATTTTGAGAAAATTTGCTTTATTTTATTTTTATTTATTATTCACGAGAGATGCAGAGAGGCAGAGACATAGGCAGAGGGAGAAGCAGTCTCCCTCTAGGGAGCCCAAAATGAAACTATCCCAGGACCCCAGGATCATGACCTGAGCCAAAGGCAAATGCTCAACCACTGAGCCACCAAGGTGCCCCTATTTTGAGAAAATTTTAAACAAAAGTATTCAGGAGAAAATTAGAAAATGTCAAATAATGAAATGGTAATTTTCAGATTATAGAAGAAAATAATACAAATGAAATTTGAAAACTTTAAATCAAACCTAATACTCAGGGCATTTGCAATGCATCATAGAGTCCTGTTACAGACAAAAATAATATTTGAATAGCAAAGTGGTTAATTTTTGTCCTATAAATGTACTCTGGTTTTCCACAGCTTGCATATATGTAAGGTTGAAACATTCTTTTTTACATACCAATAAGCTATAAATTGTTTTCCAACTGGTAGCTATTAGCTTCCTTTGAGACTTCTCCCATAAGCTGATATAATGTTTAATGTACAGTATTTCTGTAGCTTCATTTACTTATTCTTCTGTTCTAACATGCTAGCTTTCTTAACTTTGTATTATATACATTTGAAAATGGAATTCCCCATAATACAATTCTAATACTTTTGTGAAATTATTTGCTATACCAATAATAGAATGTTTAAAATTGCATTGTAAAATACAGTTTTCACCTATATCAGGTGAACTTATTCTCCACCTTTTAGTTCTATTATGTTTACTAAAATATAATAATTGGTTTGATTTTATAGAAAAATACTCATTTTTTTAAATTTCCTGTTTTTATTAGCTACAGCATTGGAGTATTTACAAAGTGTCTTGTTTCAAAAAATATATGAATATTATTTTCATAGTTACTGGAAGAATTAACACTAAAAATAGAATTTCTGGGAATAATGTCAAAATTTTGATTAATCACTATTAACTGATACAATGATATCATTACTTAGAACATCACTCTTCCAAGTAGGACAATTTTAAAAGAGAATAAATTAGTAAAGGTTCAACATGCATACATTTATTATATCTATCAAAATGTGATCAACAAAATGAGCAAGATTAAACACTGTGATTTCATAAAAGATTCTAACTAGAACTATGTATTTGGTATTTTTATTTCCCCATATTTCTAATATTTTAAATTTTTTTTAATTCAATGTATACACTCTTAAGGACTACACTATATTTTTCTGTGAATTGTTGTTCAAGTATATATGTCCTTAACATGTCATTGCATGCGTGTAACATCATATATTTTCATTTAATATATTTTCCTAAACGTTTCACGGGAAACAATGAATGTTTTCTTCCAAAGCTTGAAAGAGTAGTAAGTTTCAGCAACATCTCTTTCTGGAAACCATAGAAAAGGGCATTTTAAATTTTAAAAATTTAAAAAATAAATGTGAACTTTGAGAATTAATATGATATTTTTCATAAGATCATTGTGTTACAGATATATACTAAACAATTTACTTAAAGAGCAAATGAATCATTACGTGTCATGGTTCTAATGCTTTCCCTCTCCATGTATCTTATACCTATGCCTAATGTACCTTTTAATTTTTGTTCAATCATATCTCTGGTCTTCAATGAAAAGTCTGGATTCTAACCTTAATCCAAAGAGTTTGTATTCCTGAGAGCTTTACATAGATTTTCTGTCAGGAGGAAGTGAACCACTGGCCACAGGAGGCAAGCCTAAATTAGTATGTATCCTCAAGGCAAACCTCCTGTTCTCTGACTTGCCTGGAGCCAGTGTAATTCTAGTGTCTCACTTAGTAGAACAAAATAACTGCATTTCGTTTCCAGATGTCTGAACCACTTCAGGAGGGAGATGACTTCCTTTAATACTTAAAAAAGAAGGAAGTTCAGAAAGAGATGGCCATTTTTTTTTTTTTTTTTAAGAAAAACGACCTAACAAAAACCAGCCTAATACTTTGGCAAAGTAAACAATTTTTCTCATTCAGGACTCGTACGGGGGCTGACTTTCAGAAAATCCTTTTTTTTTTTTTTTTTTTTTTTTTTTTTTTTTTTTTTAGAGCAGTATGACTGTTGACCAATATATGTAATGAGAATCATCCAAAAATATTTATAATATAACCTACGTAAAATAAAAAATTAAAGCAGAGTGTCATTAAGGTCTGAGTTTATCGTAATGCATGACCTCCAAACTTAAAATACCAAACAAATTTACTTGTTTCTTAATTTCTGTGCTTATGTGTTATATACATAAATTAAATCTTATGCGGGAGATATGAATTATAAAAACAAGTTACTAGATGATCATTTTCTTAATAAAGGGAAAAGATGCAGTCAAATTTGGGATTAAAAACCAGTGATAATTTCCCTTTGTTTTATAAAATACAATGTTTTAAAGACTTAAAGACTTATTTAACTCTTCCTATATAATCTCTTCTATTATTTTTAGATTTGAATAACAAGCGTAAATTCACTCTTTTTACTGGTCTATTTGGAATAATGAGTCCTTTAGAGGTCTGTGTTGAGTAAGATATCAAAGAGTTTTGCAGGTGGATCTACAAAGGTGCAAAAATCTTGAAAATACTTAAGCAACACTAGAAAGAAATCAAGGTCCATAGCCTCTGCATTGATGATGAGACTAGGCTCTTTCATTCTCACTCCAGTTTCAGCCACACTATTCAAAGAGATATTGCCTTATTTTATAAAAGAAGTAATAATCTGGGAAGTTTTCCAGATTCATTTATAAGAAAGCAAAGAGCTTAATTTGAGCTACATTTTGTAGGGCTCTTCATTCTTTTCTTATGACCTGAAACTCTTACAAAGGACTCTCTGTATTCTTTGTTTGGGGGGGAAGGAGCCTTTAATGTGCATCTTTTATTTATTTATTTATTTATTTTTTATTTTTTGCCTTAACCGTATTATTCTATACTGGGAATGCAGGAAACAATCTGAACAGTTCACTGAAGATTTACTCTGTGGAAATGTAAAATAGTAACTCAATTTGAAAACAATGTGTTTTGTTTTCATTCAGATGGAGATGGTCAATGTGTACTTGCTAGTTTCCAAACTTAGAAGGTTTCCCTGACATTTCTCAAATTTACATTGTGAAATATACAACAGACATTGTAGGAAATTACAGAATGTTTGTTGTTCGTTTGGGATCACAAATGTCACCACAGCTCAATTTAATTACAATTCTAGGAGATAATTTTGGGTACTACCATGGCTACTGTTTTTTGTAACTACATTTGTGTTCCAAAGTTTTTTTTTTTTTTTAAATAAAATGTTTTCTCTACTTTTTCACTGTAACTGTGTTGTGGTTGTCAACTCAAAAATTAGCTTTATTTAACATTCCTGATTTGAAAGCGACCTATCCTAACATATCCTGTCACTATAACTTTCCATTTATTTAATATTTTGTCACCATTCTGATAGCATTCCCTCTAAGACTAGAGGAGGTAAAGTATAATAACTACTAGGTGTGTTTCTCCATGAGTCTGGTTATATCCATAGAATCCTTCACAAATAGTGATCTAAATAGATAACAGCATACAAGCAAATATCATTCATTCATTTTGCCATTCTTTTATTATGTCTTTTTTAAAAATATTTTATTTATTTATTCATGAGACACACATACACACACACACACAGCGACAGAGACACAGGCAGAAGGAGAAGCAAGCCCCATGCAGGAAGCCTGATGTGGGACTTGATCCTGGGACTCCAGGATCACGCCCTGGGCCGAAGGCAGGCACCCAACTTCTGAGCCACCCAGGGAGCCCATTATTATGTCTTCCAAATCAATTTTTTTATCTTGTAATATTAAGTACTGTGCTAATTGTTCTTATTATCTCATTGAATTATCACAAAATTTAGTACTATAGATGAATATAAAAAATATAAATATATCTTAAAAAAATTTTTAAGCTACAGTTGAATTAGCTACTGTACAACACACATTTCCAAAATTACTATGTCGATGGGTCTATGTATAACACTTAAAAGCATGGCCAGATTTCTCTGCCTGTGATGACCATGGTTCTTGGTCATGCTGCTTCAAAGAATGAGGAGGTAGACCAGACAAAAAGTGGTGGGCAAAAAAGCAAGTTTATGAGCAAGAGTATAAAGCCCCTACAGAGGACAGGGACCCGAAAGAGTTTCCTTTGGAGTTTCTAAGTTTAGGGGTTTTTATGAACTGCTTTGCAGAACTATGTTAAGCAGTCAGGGTTTGCTGAGTCATGCAAATTAGGGCTTTGGTCATATATCTCTCTACCTATTAGGTCAATGTCTACGTGCTGATGGTCTTTTTTGCTGACATCCGGGGTCCTGTGTCTTAACTGCGCTTTGCCCATGATGGGGACAAATGCTTTGTGGTTGTCTTATTTTAGGATGTTTTGCATAAGTCATTTCTGCAAAGGCTGCAAAGCAGAATGCTAGTGTCATCCTGTCTAAGCTGCAAAGCAGGATGTTTGTGCTGTTTTATCATAGCTGTCCTGCCTCCATCTTACTGGGGACCCTGGCCCTGACCTAACTATACAACTAGTTCCTAATTGAAGCATGTAATTTTATGTAATTTTTATTTATTCAGTGGGCAGTGTCACAAGGATTCTATCCTGGGTTTCTTGTTCATTGAACCGAAGATCTGTTCAAGTAAGTTAGATCCACACAATATTATTTAATAACATATATTATTTTAATATTTTTTTTAAATTTTATTTATTCATGAGAGCAGTGGAGACATAGGCAAAGGAAGAAGCAGGTTCCTTGTGGGGAACCTGATGTAGAACTCAATCCCAGGACCCCAGGATCATGACCTGAGACGAAGGCAGATACTCAACCACTGAGCTACCCAGGTGCCCCTTGAATAATAATCTAATTCAGTTCTTAAACCTAGCAATCTTTTGGTAATTCTTCACATGCTATTTGATTCTCCAGAATGCTACTTGTGATAGTTTTGAGACAGGGAAATGGAAGGACTCCATAAAAACCTGCTTCTTGCTTCTTTTCCTGCTTCTATTCTTACTAAGACCAGCACCCTCACCCCACTTTACACATGCCTCTGAATGCAAATAATCTATGTCCTTTATGTAAGAGACAAGGAGCAAACGATTTGTATAGAATAGATAACATCTAGGAAAGGACTAGATAAGAATGACCAGATGAAGCTATCATGTGTGTATTCTAAACCAGCAGAGCTAGACATCTTGATGCCAAGACCTCTGGTTCTATGGAATAACACCTGAACCCTCATCTTTGTTCTGACCAGTTCCTGGATGCCTGAGAGGCTATGTACACCAGACCACAATCCTCAGTAAAACTCTCAAACCCCAATCAAGGATGAGACTAGTGCTCCTTTCATTTCTGAGTCTCCTAGATGCTCCATCTGTATCTGTTCTCTCTGTATCTTCAATAAACTCTGCTCTCACATCCTGCTGGTTCATGTTTGATTTCCATCCTGCTTGAAGCCAAGGACCCTCTTGGATTGTCCCTTGGATTCCCTTCTGGGTCCTCAGGCGCAGCCTGCTTGCATTAGTTTCAGATGAAAAGCCAGCCTCCAATAAAAAAATACAAAGTAAGCCATATGCGCTCATGGAGAATTGGTCCCTTTATTACTTTGTAATGTTTCTCTTTATACATGATAATTTTCTTTATTTTGAAGTCTGCTCTGTCTGAAAAGAACATAGTTACTCCAGCATCTTTTGATTAACATTAGTATGGCGTATATGTTATAATAATACCGACAAGTAGGTAAGTATATGTCTAACAAAATATGTGCAGGATTTCTATGGGGAAAATTTTTTTAAAAACTGATAAAGATATCAAAGAGAAGCTAAATACACGAAGAGTCATTCCATGTTCATGGATAGAAAGACATAATATTTTAAAGATGACAATCATTATTAAATTGATTTATAGATCTAACATAATCCCAATGAAAATCCAAGAAAGCTATCTTAATAGATACACAAATTAATTCTAAAATTTGTATGGAAAAGCAAGAGATCCCAAATAACCAACAAAATCCTGAAAAAGTAGGACTGTTTGAGAACTGTTGCTACCCTACTTCTAGACTTATTATAAAGTCTTTTGTACTCAAGATATCATAATTTTAAGAAAAGAATAGACAATTGATTAATGGAACAGATAGTAGCTCATAAATGGAATCACATAAATATAATAAACTGATCTTTGACAAAGGAGTAAAAGAAATTCGGTGGAGAAATATTTTTTCAACAAATGGTGCTAAAAAAACTAGACATCATATGCCAAAAATCAATCTAGAAACAGATGACAGTTCTCACACCCTTCACAAAAAATAAACCAAATCCATCATAATATGAAACATAAAACAATACTGAAAACTTCCAAGAAAAAAACCTACGCAAAAAAACAGTATGATTTCTGACTTGGTGACGTATTTTGAAATACAATACTAAAGTCACAATTTATGTAAGAAAAAATTAATTTGAGAGTTTATGGAAATTGAAATTTTTGCTCTGCTATAGACCTATTAAAGCAATGAAAGGCAAATAAAGTCACTGACATGTGAAAAAAATATACATGTGATAATATACACACATGTTATTTCCTTGCTCTGTCAAATGAGTGAGACTGAAAGAAATGATACCCTGATAGCAACAACACAACTAACACTGGGATCTTGGTTTTGACTGCCATTCTCCAACAAAAGGAGCCAGTGCTGCTTAGAGAAATTGCTGATTCTGGATCTAGGGCAGGATAAGTACAAGATAAGCCTGGAACATCGTGAAATGCTGCAAAAAACAAAAACAAAACCTCCAGCACCCTTCCCCCCAACACACACACACACACACACACACACACACACACACACACACATTGATGAAATTGTCAAAAGACCATGGAACCTACTGAAAGAGTTTCCAGTGGTCAAATCTATAAAAATTTGAGCATGAAGTAAATAAAATAGTATGATACTGTTATTCAATTTAAGATAAATATCCATTAGTCCATACTGATATAAATGGTTGGATAAATTAAAAGACCTGAGATAACAGACAAATCTGCCATGAAGAATTTCAAATAATTTGTGTAGATACTCTGTCCTTAAGGAACATAATCATAATTCCTCCCTCCTTAAGTGCAGACTATTCAGAGCAACTCCATTTCAAAAAGCATTGTATAGAAATCGGGGGTGGGGTATTTGAGAAGAATAACTTTACAGTGAAGAAAACTGACAAACATTGTCAGCTAGGTGATGAAGGATAACATCAATGGTGATAAATCTTATGGCTAGTGTAGACCTTTGAAAGCATTTGATGAGATTGAAAACTTACTTCTGTTGTCTTTCTCCACAAAATCAATAACCCCAATCTAATGCAATCCTGAAAAAAAAATCAGAGAATCCTAATTGGAAGGACATTCTACAAAATATTTGTCCAATATTCCTTAAAACTATAAAAGTCATCAAAGCAAGGAAAGTCTGAAAAATTTATATAGCCAAAAGGAGTCTAAGGACACATGATGAATAAATGTGATGTGATTTCCTGAATGCAATCCTGGAACACAAAAAGAACACTAGGCAAAACTATAATACATGGACTTTAATAAATAATAATTTACCAATATTAGTTCATTAACTGTGACACATGTACCATAGTCCTGTAACTTGTGAATGATATAGATAACTGGGTGTGGATATTTGGGAACTCTTTGTACCATCTTGTCAAATTTTCTATAAGTCTAAAACAGTTCTAATAAAAAAGTCTACATAAAAGCTCATGTAAAAATATTTTGATACTTAAGTCCTATTATAACTAAAAAGAAAGTAATAAATAGGCAATTTCCCTTATCTTCCTTTTCTTTTTCAAAAGCAATTAAAGAATTGAAAGTTCAAAGTTGAACAATCCTTTGATATTTTTGCACAAAGATATGACTTAATACTGACCTAAAATTTTCATTAATAAATTGCCTTATTTAACTAGTTTAGCAGCCCGAGAAAACTCCAAAACTGGTGACACCAAAAACATTTAGCATCTAAAAAACTATGTTGGATATCAAGTTTATCTAATAGTATTACCTTAAGCTCTTCATTCTTGCATATATAAAGTCCATTTGTAGCCACTGTGTAATGGAAAAAATCAAATCACTAAAGTGGCTGATATTCAAAGATGAAGAAGAAAACTAACAGGCCTCTAAATTTGCACAACACCAACAAAACCTGAGTTACTTGGTAAGATAATAAAATTATGACAATATTTGCCCACTTCACTGTTTCATGTAAGAATATTATGAAATAAAAATTATACAGGAACATAGAATAAATATTAAGTAAATATTTTAATTGCTTACTCATTATTCATTGCAGTAAATTGAGTGAGAATCATTTTTTCTTCAAACACTGCCCTGTTATTGAAATACAAAATAAAATATTTAAAATTTGTTTTGTGAGGCTCCTGTGCCTAATGGAAAGGCAAAGAAAATGTACATAATCAAATGTGTAATCCCTGGAGTAAAAAATAAAACATCTAAATATTTAAAGATTTAGATCTTGATTAATCACTCAAAGAAAATGCAATTGTTTAAACCTCTGCCCTTTACTAATAAACAAAATACACATACACACACACACACACACACACAGCAAATACATGTTCACTATAAATAGAAAATAAATTAATTTCAAGTTACTGAGAACAAGTGAATTTGAAAATGCAATGTTTGATGAATTTCATAATAATCTTGTACTAAATGTATTTATGTAGCACTCTTTAAAAATCACTCAGTCCATCTTCTATTTTTTTAAAATTTATTTTAAATTTATTTTTTAAGATTTTATTTATTTATTCATGAGAGACACACAGAGAGAGATAGGCCGAGACACAGGCAGATAAAGAAGCAGGCCCCATACAAGGCTAATAAAAGGGTAAAATAATATATGGATACACTATTTTTAGTATTTTGAAGCAAATGGTGAATGCATGGAAAGACATTAATTTTATCACTCTAAACCATAGGTTTTTTATTAAGAATTACAGCAATCACAGCTCCTACTTAAGTTTATAGTATCTTAACTGTAAATAAATGGAAATGCTCTAAGTATTGTAGGTCCAAAAGACATTCCATCATTGTGGATGTAACTGAAATTTTAAAATAAACAGAATAGATGGGAAATTTCTTATCTTCAGTCATCTTATCTTAAACAGAAGACCAACTGTTTCATAAAATATCTTAATTCAGCTCACTAGTATAATACTATGGTATGTAAGTAGCAAAGAGCTGCTTAGAAGCTAAAATACTATTCTCAAACTAGCAATTTCTTTCATGAATCACCTGAAACAGAAAAGTCCTAGGAAATAAGGCTATTAATTTTATAATAGGTTTGCTGGCCAGTAATAATTAATGGGTATTAAATAGGCAATTAGTTTCTTTTAGTTTTTCCATCAAATGAAAAACTTCACATAACATTTTCATGAGTAAATTTGCATGAGCAAAGCTAGTGTCCTTATTTTTGGAATGTAAGTTCTGGAAGTTCATTTTTGACAAGAAACTAATTTGATCATCCTCATTCATTTTATTTCATTTTTTCCTAATTTAATTCATGAGACATGGAAAGCATCATGGAAATTTCACGCTAATATACATTAAACAGAATAATTTGAAAATTTAATACAATAAATGCATTAGTAAAGTGTGTATATACAATAGATAACAGAGAAGAAAAAATCCTTATATGACAGGCAAGTTTGAGCAGAATTTATAGTAATATAACTAAGAGGAAAAAAAACAAAGACAAAAATGAGAGAGAAAGAGAAAGGAAGAGATAAAAAAGGAAGAAAGAGTGAGATAAAGATATGGAGAAAGAGATTTTGTGTGGAAAAGGGAGCCAATAAGAAGTTCCCAGATAAAAAAATCTACATTTTGTTAAAGCCTTTAAAACTCTACCAAAATATTTATCACAATTTGTAAGGTATTTATTACAGATAGAAGATACCACTTATACGAAAGAGTTGCAGTAACAAACACATTAACATTGAGTTAATCCTACCTAATTGATTCAAGTTATTTTTGAATTATATACTTTCTTAAAAAAGAAAGTGAAACAAAATGAAGTTAATTAAATACACCAAAATTAAAGCATAACAAATGAGCCTCAATAAAATATGATGAAAAAATAATTATCATTCCTTTAAAAGTTCTAGAAGTTTTAAAACTTGAGATCTTAATAAATACATATGTTTAATGAAAACTTAAGGTACTGATAAACCAAAGAGGAGAGGTAGTTTTTTATAAAACTACCTCTAGGAACTCAATTCTTCAACATCTGAATTACCAAAGCCATTAATCTTGAAATCACAGGAGAAAAGAGATTCAGTAGCTTGATAATAACCCAACATTCAAAATAATTAACCTGTATTTATAAACTTATATAAACTTGTATAAATTACATATATATGAGTTTATGTATATATAGTAAAGCTTAAACACTAAGAATTCTTAGATACAAATGGAGCACTCTTATTGATTGACGTAAAACTTCTCATGAAAATAGAGTTCATATGTAACAGAAACCTAGGTGTGGGTAAATTTAAAACAACCAGGAAGCTACAATAGTAAAATTTATCATCTATGAGAATTTCTGATTATTAGTTGATTTTCTGTGGATGTCTATACTTGTCTGCTCATTCACATTTAGCATATGGTTCTTAATATAATTGGAGAGCTTTGGTACATGTTCCACAAAGATCTTTGTAAAGTTCATTTTAAATACTGTTTTAAAAATTTCTTGTTTGCCCATTTCTTGTTTCTCTTATGTTTAAAATGTCACCAACTAGAATATTGTGTTACAAGATTTCAGAAGCTAGGGCCCTCCTATAGATGCCAGAAGTATGGCAAGGGCTGCCCTGCTGAAAGGATGGTGTAGTGGAAGCTGGAATAATGGAAAAGTAGGAAAGAGGGCCAACTTATCCATTAGGTTCAGTAGCACAGTGTCTGGGGCTTATGATCTTTTAGGGGCCCATGAAAATGGAATCTATCTTATCTTGCCTTACATATATTTAATAAAAGTATTATTTTATATTTCGTCATTATTATATTACATATAATGACCATTTGTATCCATCCATCTATCTATCTAAAGAAGTTCAGACAGATTTAGGAGTCTAATATTCTTTGATTTATGCAAGTCCACATAAATGTTCTATCCAAGTCTTTATATTATTTCCAAATTAATGTCTATATGCTCATGATCCTGAAGAAACTTGGAATTATAAAATGGATGTATGTATGGGCTTTCTTTTCACTATATAAATATATTTTAAAGTAGTATGCAAAGAAATGTTATTTTATTAAAAATATTTCCCAGCCAAAAAAACAAAAGTATGATTTATAATTAAATAATTAACAGTACAGTTTTGTGAACCTGTTTCCCACTGAATAGCATAGTTATTTTAACACTGATTATATAGGTTTATATTTTAGTAAAATAGCATGAAACCAAATTTAATAAACAGACCGTCAAACAGGAGAAATATTAGTTTATATTTTAGTGGATCACAAAAATGTAGACACACTGCTTCAAGGGAACATGATAGTTCTCTACCTTCACATATAAGTACTGATGCTTTGTACATTTGCATCTAAGACAAAGTTCTTGGGGCACCTGGGTGGTTCAGATGGGTAAGCATTTGCCTTGGGCTCAGGCCATTACCTCCAGGTCCTGGGATTGAGCCCTACATTGGGCTCCTGTCTCAATGGGGACTCTGCCTCTCCATCTGTCTCTCCACCCCACTTGTGCTTGCTCTCACTCTTTCAAATGAATAAATAAAATATTTTAATAATAATTTAAAAAAAGAACCAGAACTGTCTTTGAAAAAGAAAAAAAAAAAAAAAAACAAACGACAAAGTTGTTAGAGATATACACATTCATTTGCATACTCCATATGGTACACTGTAACCTTGGTTGGTTAATGTGTAAAATTTAAAATAAGTTCATGGTTTTTTGGTCACTATAAAAGGTCTTATTTATCTTTATCTCAGATAGTTATAATTTCTGAATGTTGAACTATTACCAGTGTGAGCATCTGCCCTGTGTCATGAAGGTCTTAGTCCTTGGATTCCCCAGAAAAGATTTATGTGGGGATCCAAGCTAGAATAAAGACAGCCAGAAGGGAGGTAACAAGCACAAAACAGTTTATTAAAGCGAATAAATAAAGTGTGTTTATTACACACACTTAAGGTGGGAAATGGGCAGGTTCTTAGAGGTGGAACCAGCTCTAGGTTGTTTTGAGATTGGATATTTATTGTGTCTCTCTGGGCTGGAAGTAGTCTCTTATGGAGGCTACTTCCAGTCATTTGCAGGATTCCCTCTACAGGTGGGGAAGGGAAGTTTTTGTCCCTACAAGGTTTGTCCTAGAACTGTCTTGGCAGCCTTTCACCATGGAAGGTGGGGACTATAAACACATGCAAATATATTATGAGCCTAGGGGTTACCCAGGGGCAGAGGTAAAAGAAGAGAGCACATGCTCTGCACCTGTGGTTCTTGATCTGTCAGCCCCAAGGTCTCAGAAGCCACAAATCAGGATGTTGTACCCTCAGGCTCCTACTTATCACCTGTCTTTGCCTTCAGCAAATGTCTCTATTATTACCTTCAAGTACTATCTATACCCCTTTTAGGACTTGGGACTTTGGGTCTTCTTTCCTCTGCTTAGGTCTAGCTTCTACCTAACAGCTTCAGCCTACTGTTGAAATTCCAATGTTAATAGCTCTTTTGATCTTTTGAAAGCTGTTATATAATATTTTTTTTACAAAGTCTTTCAGTATTTCTTTATAAAAAATATTTTATTTTTGAGTAACCTCTACATCCAAAGTGAGACTTGAACTCAGAACCCCAGGATCAAGAGTTGCATGCTCTACCAATTGAGCCAGCCAGGCACTCCTCTTACAGATTTCTTATTGGAATCAATAAAACATGCTTTCGATTAAAAAAAAAAATTAAAAACATTCTAAAAGTTAGCCTATTATGTGTGTACTTTTCTCATGTCAATATCTATTCCAATGGTTCTCAAAGATTGGCTTATAGAAACCTGATGATCCATAAGACCCTTTCAGAGGGTTCATGGTATAAAATATGTTTACACTATTGGTAAGATGTCATTTGCCTTTTCCAGTATGTTGAACACAGGGTAAAATTGCAGGCAACTTAGCACAAATAAAAGCGGTGGAAATAAGCTGTACTTAGTTATACTCATTGTACTCTAACCAATGCCTCATGCATTAGAAGATTTTTCCACTGGCTGGTGGACACACAAACTATTCTGGGCTTTGTGTGTGCTCCGGAGATTTTTCTGCCTTTCTGTTTCTGGTGAATCATTCCCAGGCTCAGGAATTATCTTCACATGAATTTTTTCATCATATTCAGTAAAGACTCAAGGGAACCCATGGCAGATTTTTAGGACTCTTTCCCTGTGTAGCTTTCTCTTCTTGGTACTCTGCCTTATGTATTCTAGCTACCTTGTCTTAAATTTGTCTCCTTAACTGAACATGAACTGGTAGGCTCCATTTTGACTTCTTCTTCTCTTTGGGACCTGGAAAGTTTCCTCAGACTAAGCTTGTGCAAACATAGGGCTGCCCTATTTGTTTCAGTTACTCAGTGATTACTGTCTTTGGTTGCCTCTTCACAAATACTTGAAACTTGCTTCATATTGAACACTTGATTTTAATAATATACAAAATACAAAAAGTTTATTGACATGAATAGATGCGGAAGAGCTAGGTTCCTGTCTCATGGAGTTGAAGAATGAATCTCGGGGACAAAGGAAAGTGAGTAAAGTGATAGAAATTTATTAAGTGAGGATACAGGGAGAGCTCTCAGGAGTGAGAGGGAACCAGACAGGGTTGCCACTGGAGACTTGTAGGGTTGGTCTTTTATTGAAAGTTAACCAGGGAACCTAAATCCTTTTAACATATCTACTGATATCACCATTGAGTAAGGACTAGTGATAATATCTTTAATGGCTTACTCTCTTTTTGGGGTCCAGTAATTCTTTGTTGGTCACAAGGAGCTGTGGCACCTAGACAGGATGGTCTTGTTTATCTGTCTCTGGTTTCCTTTCATCTCCACATTTTTGGGATTTTTGTGAGCCTGATTCTGTGAGGAACCCTACCTATCTCCCTTACCTATCCCTTTTTCAATATCATGTTGCCCTTGGCAACTAATCCTCAAAAAAATGAAAGGAAAAGCTGCTTGTCCATTGTTTATGTATTAACAAGAAAAATACCACCTCACTTGTCCAGTGGGTGTATTAACAAAGAATATCTACAACTGGCTAAAAAGCCTGTTGGAATACTGCTGCCCTTTCTATAAAAAGCCACATTTCAACCCATACCTTGACCAAAAACAACATATCACAACAGATCGAGTACAAAGGCAAAAAGAAGAATTTAGATCTCTTCTATCAAACCAGACATTTTTTTTAATGGAAAAATGTAAAACAAAATCTGCTAATTCTGGGGGAAAATACATTTTTTAATCTTTCGGTTTTGTCAGTATAATGGGCTGAATTTTTTAATGAGTTCATAAAAAAGATTTAAAAATATGTTTTGGTTTCTAGTATGGTAGAAATTAGTACCTATAAACCAAATAATTTTTCTTTAGTTTTTCCAAGTATTCAAAGAAATTAAATATTGCTATATTCAACATTCTGAAATTTGATCAATTTCATTTCCTTAGATTTATCATTTTTATTTATTTGAAGCAAATGACTATAATTTTCTGTACGCTATTTTTTGTTCTTAGTGTAAATGCACTAAACATTAGATTAGACTAAATATTTTTATGTGAAAATTGTGTGAACCCTTCAAATATTTGAAGATATTCGTCCATTTTTTTTAAGTCAGTGATTCAACAAAAATGCTGAAAACTACGTAAGACAGAAACATTTATATAATTTCTCCTTTGAGCTACTCCAATGGCTTCTTGTCAATTAGATGAGTGCTGTGAGACAGAGGCTGTAGTGGGAGGGTTGTATGAGCAATAGTATCCTTTCAGAACTATCCAGAAAAACTCAAGATTCTGCTTGGATTTGAGTTATACTTATAGATCTCTATACACCATCCAACTATACCACTATCTATCTGTTTCTGAGATATATACCAAAGCATCATATAGGGAAATCGACTCACAGAAAAATGCTCAAGGGCCTGCACAAATCCCTATACCTCTTAAAAGATCTGGCAGTAGAATATGGAACCAGGATTCTATTTGCATTCCCAGGAGCATTGCAATTTATCACTCCCCTAGCTGTACTTCCTCAGCAAAGAAATATATAAATTTCACCTTGGAGGAATTAGCTGAGCTGCTTTTGTGCATCTGTAATATGTGCATGTATTCTGACTCTACTATTTTATTAGTGTGAATCATGAATCAGTTCTTTATTTCTTAGTCTTCTACATCTTCCACTCAAAAAAGACCTTTAAAAGTCACCTAAAAAAGGCTGTGGGTCCCTTGAGACTAGTAAATCTCTACTCCTTATTTGATTTGTTACAATGTTAAAAATCTTTTCCTGACAAGCCTAAAGCTCTATATAGGAAATTTTTGTCCTTTTTTAAAGGTCTTCCTTCAGGATGAGGATTTAGATTGTATTTAATTTAAAATCTAGCAAAACTTGACACCATCTAAGATTAAAAGAAAAATTGATTAGCTTCATATTTAATTGCTATAACATAATTGCATTTGATAAGATCATTTGTATCTCTGTACCTTTGGTAAAAACTATCCTAATTTGCTACCTTTACAAAAATAATTATAATCATTATTTATTCTTTTCCATGCTGTTGCTATCTTAGAAAATTACACAAAGATGTCGTTTCATAAAAGTTTGTTAAGTGAATTTAAAAATATTTTTTGTAATGGAAATAGAAATATATGATTATAGAAATATAAATCTATTTAAGCAATAATTTTATTTTATTTTTATTTTTTAATATTTTTTTTATTTATTTATGATAGTCAGAGAGAGAGAGAGAGAGAGAGAGAGAGAGAGAGAAAGGCAGAGACACAGGCAGAGGGAGAAGCAGGCTCCATATACCAGGAGCCCGACGTGGGATTCGATCCTGGGTCTTCAGGATCGCGCCCTGGGCCAAAGGCAGGCACCAAACTGCTGCACCACCCAGGGATCCCTAAGCAATAATTTTAATCCCCTAAATATAAGTTAATATCTATGGTGAATGATATAGAAGAAAATATTAAAGAACTTAGTATATTTTATCTTTAGTTTTTAGGTATCAAACACAAGTTTATCTTTATGTGTGTATTTATCTGTGTGGTTCGTGTGTGTGTGTGTGTGTGTATGTTGATAGATAAATATCTGTTTACCTCAACTCATCTAACCATAAGTTTACTGAGAAAATGACAGGAATTCGGTATTAAACATTTGCATCTTTTATGTCACTAACGTAAGTATGCTGTAAATAAGATAAATTTTTGATTGATTGTAAGGCTGATAAACTTCTTAATATACTTTATTTAAATTTCCTGAAGATACAATTCAATATTTACCTAAGCCAGGTAAATAAAATATAACTCACAAACACATAACAAGATGCATATAAAAAAACCCAAAGGTCCAAAAAGAGTCTTAAACTACATATTACTGATCAAATTTTCTTTTTTTTATCAAATTTTCAACAAAGAAAATTAGACTTCCAGATAATTCCATATTAGCAAAAATAGAATTCACCAAAAAAATGGAGGATCTATCATCAAAATTATTATTTGTCCACTTGAATAAAGTTACCATTATATTGATTACTAAATCCAAAGCAATTTTCTTCCCCCTCTTTCCTCATATGGTGGAAATTGTTATCCTAACATAAGTACCTGTGATAACCAAATGTATCTGTGCTATATTATATATTTATGTAGCCATAAAATGGCTTATTGCTTCATGGATATATCCTTTTGCATGTTTCATTATTTATTAATTAATAAAATCTATTCCATCGGGACGCCTGGGTGGCTCAGTGGTTTAGCACCTGCCTTTGGCCCAGGGCCTGACCTGGAGTCCCAGGATTGAGTCCTACATCAGGCTCCCTGCATGGAGCCTGCTTCTCCCTCCACCTGTGTCTCTGCCTCTCTGTCTCTGTGTGTCTCATGAATAAATAAATAAAATCTTAAAATAAAAAAAGTAAAATCTATCCCATCTATACAAAAATATATATAATACTTGTATGTTAATACAGTAACCTGTTCTAGATGCATTAGTAACAATAAAGTTATATACATTTTATGATTTTATTTGTGTTTTCTATTTCACCAATCTTCACAGTTTTCTTATTTTATAGATTCTTATGTTAGGTTAACTCAGTTGATTGAATTGCTACTTTGATATTTAGTGTACGAATTTAGGCATTTTAAAATTTTTCCCTGCAATTATTTTGAGCATACTTGGTTAATCTTTTTCAAAATTCACTATGTGAGTGATTTTTTTTTCTTTTACTTCTCTTTCTCTTAAGATGTGTATAGATGTGATATAATTTCCATTTAATAGTGTTTATTGGCAACCCACAACATGGTAGTTTTCACTTTTAGTAGTCCATAAAACTTGTGTTTGAAGGTGTTGTAATAATAAAAATCAATTGCTCTTACTGTTCCCAATAGATGTCAAGGAAGTGCAAGACTCCCCAGAAAGGGAGGTAGGAAAGGAATTTTCCACACTTCCATGAAAATACATTTATGTGTTACTACTTACTCTTGAATAATATTTTAGCAGTTACTTTCCTTTATCATTTTAAAAGTAGAGTTACATTGTCTTCTGATGTGTATTGTTGCTTCCGGGTGTCTATTGGTTGTCTGTTATTTACCCTTATAGAAAATTTATTTTCTGTTTTCTTCCCTCTGCTTGTTTTTTAAGAATTTTCTTTGCTCATTATGTGCTGGGAAAGACCTAGTTGTCAGGTCTGTTAATTGTTCAAGGAAAAAAAAAATTCCCAACAAGTACCAGAGCAGATATAAATTTTCTTCTTGACAATGCTTTGTAGATGGAGTTTTGCTCTTTTTATCACTAGGATTATAGTCCTTGAAGTATCACTGACCTGACGTAGGCGTGTCATTTTTAATTCTTCAAGTTTCCAAGGTCTTATCTTCAATTTCTCTACAGGCAAAATTATGGTTCCTTTAGCCATTGGTGCTTAGCAGCTATATGTGTGAGCCCCACCTGGGCTCTTAAGACTCCCTTCTCCCCTGGCACCTGAGCAGTTCTCTTTTCCTTCATGGAAGCTCAGCTAGGAAGTAAGAGTGTTTTGATGGTTATGATTTGTGTTGCTCCCTGTTATCAGGCATTTCTCCATATTTTCAGTGGAAGCTGTTTTCTCTAACCTGGTTCTCCATTTTGCCAAAGCCAAGAATATGTTTTTCAGCAAACTAAGGTATATGTGAAAAAAACTTCTTAAAACTTTGAAAGTCTCTTATATAAATCTAATACACAGTCTTTAATGGAAATACTCTCTTCCTTGCTTTATGTCTGTGATTCAAATGAGAACTGCTGTCCTTATATATTATTCCATCTCTTTGGTTTCAGTGACTAGAACTTATGCCGAGCCAATCACTCTACACTTTATCTATCATCTATCTATCTATCTATCTATCTATCTATCTATCTATCTATCATCTATCTATCTATCATCATCTATCTTCTTTCTTTCTTTCTTTCTTTCTTTCTTTCTTTCTTTCTTTCTTTCTTTCTTTCTTTTTTTCTACATGTCTTTTAAAATGCAATACGTGGTGATATACTCTTATCTCACTGGTTCAAAATTATGATATTGGGGCACCCTGGTGGCTCAGTGGTTGAGTGTCTGCCTTTGACTCAGGGCATGATCTTGGGGTCCTGGGATTGAGTCCCACATCAGGATCCCCGTAAGGAACCTGCTTCTCCTTCTGCCTATGTCTCTGCCTCTCATTGTGTCTCTTGCGAATAAATAAATAAAATCTTAAAAACAAAAACTTTGATGTCATTAAGCTGTCCACCTGCTATATAGTTTAAGGCTTGTGGAAAACTAATCTGAGTGACAAAACCAAATCACAAAAAGACATAGAAATGAAAAACGGAAGAAAATCTTGTTCGTATTTAAGTCCCTGCTTCCAACCATTTCCAGCCATCCCAGTTCTTCCTGCAGTTGATGTATATGGACCAATATGTTTCTTACTTGCCTTTTAGTTAGATTTACATTTCTGTCTCTGGCAACCAAAACAACTATTAATACAATAATAAAGATAAGGTCTCTGTAACTAGATAAAAATCACTGTTGATATTCTTTATGGCATTTCACATGCTCTGTGATTTATAGACACATTATTTTGCATCTCTATTCTGAAAAGCAATTATATAAATATAATTTTATTAATAAACACATAATTTTTAATTAGCTCAAAAGATGGCCTCCTGATTTCTGTCATTCATAATAATGATATTCTAATTGTCCTGCCTTCATCAACCTCCTTTCCTTCCACTCAGTCCTTCAGACTGCAACTAGATGTACCTACAAAAAGCCTAAATCCAATCATGCAATCTCTCAAATGGCTTTCCTCTAAGGAAAGAATTATAAGAGGAGGGGGAAAAAAAGCAAGTCAAATTACCTTAGTATCACATTCAAAATCTCATAAATATGTAAGTAACCAGCACATTTGACTTTAATTATCATTTAAATTGGACATCATCTCTTGAATCATGTGATTTTCTTGGCTCAAGTGGGTTTCTTCTACTCCTTTATCTACTAAAATTATGTCTTACCCTTCACTCAAATTCTTTTTCCTCTGTGATGCTTTTTCAAAGTTGATACTGTCATTATTCCCATTTCTTTGGCCTTATATCTATTTGATTCATGTTATTGGACTCATGTGAATATTACTAATATTTTTGTTAATCATTTACATTCCTGCATATCTATATAGACCATAAGCTTTTTGAGGGCTAGAACATTGTCAGACTTATTTTCACAGATATCAAATATATAAATATAAATGTTTTTGGGTGGTATTAATATTCAGCTATTTTATTGCTTTGTGCTAGTACTGCATCCATTTCAGGTTGTCTTTTGTAATATGCATTACAATCCCAGCTTGACTTCCTTTAGCTCTGATTTTAGGAAGCATTTTATTATTACACCATGCAAAGTAAAATGAAACCTGTTAGGCACTGTTTAGCCAACAATCAAAAAAAAAAAAAAAAGGTGTAAGTTCTGAGGGGGATTCCATGAAGTACTACTGAATGCTGAATCTAAATCATAGGGTAGTCTTGAAATCAGCTAGCTGTTGTATGAAACACTGAAGAATAGACATAAAAACTCACAATTGGAAATGAGTATGTCAGTTTTACCACAATAAAATTAATTCATTAATTAATAAAAATAAAATATAGTTAGGCCTACAGAGAGGAAAACATTGGAGGTTTTAAAGCAGAGGACGATGTGATATAATTTATGTTGTTAAAAGAACACTCTGATTACTATGTGCAGGATACACTGTGGGGCCCAGAACATAAATAGGTGGATCACGTAGGAAGGTGATGCAGTAGGATCAGAATGGTAGCACTAAAGGTGGATAAAACTATACTAATATGCCTCAGGTATATTACCAGAAACTTTTCTCCTGCCTGAAGATGGGCATTCAGAAAAATCCCATAAGGGAAAGAGAGGGGACTTTGATGACATCAAGCACCTTAAATGAGAAGAGATATTGCTAGAGAGGAGTTCTGTTTGTAAGAACCCATCTCTGTTCTCTTTTACTGAACTCATTATAATATTAATATCCATGAAGCTGTGTCTACTCCTTTTTGATACTTAATCATTTTAGAATCTGAAATCTGAGGGGTGCCTGAGTGGCTTCGGTCAGGTCATGATCCCAGGGTCCTGAGATTGAGCTCCGCATCGTACTCCCCACTCAGTGGAGAGTGTGCTTCTCCCTCTGCCTCCCCTACTTGTGCTCATACTCCCTCTCTCTCTAATAAATAAATAAAATATTAAAAAAATGAAAGCTGAATCCCCTTTACTCAATACAGTTTCATACTTCTCTAAGTGCTGTTATACAATTCACTTACTCTGGTAACATATGGTAACATACTCTGATACACTTGAAATTGTAACTATTGATGGCTTTTAGAAGAGGGCCTTAGAGACTTCACAACAGTATACTTTACTTCTCTGCACCTGACTTCCTTCAATTTTTTTTTCTGCATCTCTTTGTGGTAAGACATCTATCATTAAAAAATAAAATAAAACAAAATAAAATAAAATAAAATAAAATAAAATAAAAATTATTTATTTATTTATTTATTTATTTATTTATTTATTTATTTATGAGAGAGAGAGAGCACAAGCAGAATGAGGAGCAGAGGGAGAGGGAGACAAGCAAGCTCCCTGTTGAGTGGAAAGCCCAACATGGGGCTTTATCCCAGGACCCTGAGATCATGATCTCAGCTGAAATCAAGAGTCAGAAACTTAACTGACTGAACTACCCAGGCACCTGAAGACATCTACCATTTTAAATCTTCAATTGTAATTCAGTCACTGTCACTCCTTGAAGATATTCTCAACAAGTAAAGGTTCTGCTCTTCTGAAATGTCTTCTCTATTTCAGAGTCAGTCTCAGCAAAGACAAGTTTTTGACCTCTAATATATCCACTCGTATCTGTTTTTGGTTTACATAATAACTCGAAGACCAATCCATTGGCTGCCACATTAAGAAGACAATCCCAGAACATATACACCTTTAAGTGTTTATAAATTGTCAATGTTGTTTGCATTCTGCCTAAAAAGTAAAGGTCGAAAATACAATCCCAATCTCAAAAGCTATCTCTTAATATGAGGTGATGTCAGAAAATTAGTCTTATATTATTACCCTATACTGTTTCTTTTAAAAAACAGACATGGTAAATGTGCACAGGGTTGCTTTAATTATTTAGACAAGCATGGGTTCAAGATACAGACCGTGCTGCACATAAACTCATAACCACTTCACATCTATCCACCAAATGCAATTCAGAGTGGCATTTCGGGTGACTTTCATCTTGTATAGAAAAATGTCTAGACTCCACTCCCTTATCACACTTTTCTGTGAAGCCTGGTGCTTCTTCTATGATCACTGCATATTCAAAGGGAGACAAAAGAGATTTGGGACAAAACATAATATCTTTCATTCCAATGTAGGAATAAGAGACATGAATATGGAAATATTCATTTTTCTCTCCAAAGTCCCTTTCTCCATTCTTTTTGCCATATGACTTTATAGTTTTTCCCAAAGAGAAGGAGAGATTATCCCATCCATTGAATCTGGGCTCAGGCTTTTCAATTGTTTTGACCAGCAAAATAATGAAGAGATGGAAGTGATTATGTTCAAGTTTCATCTTTGTACCTCAATAATTATTGCATATTTTTTTCTCATTCTCTTGTATTTTTGCCATCCTATTAAAAGAATACGTCCAAATTAGCTTTCACTAATCTGAGAGAAGGTTGAGAAATATGTGGAAAACAACCATGCTTTTAAGTCTGGATCAGCTAACTACTGCTTACATTAATACCGCTTATTTGCTTTTATGAGAAACAAATATTTATTTCTGTATGCCAATGAGATTATGTGGCTGTTTTCTAATCAGCAATTTTGTGCTAATACTTAATCGATTGAGCTAACTACTCAAAACCAGTCAACATAGCCCTATTTATTTATTTATTTATTTATTTTACATAGCCTCTTTTAATTGAGTTTTCTCAACACTCACAAAAAAGCATTTATGGGTATGTATTAGATTTTACTGAGGATTTTGGGGCAATATACTGGATATGTACATGGTTTCCTTAAATTTGAAAATACTATGTAGTCTATTAGCCATCTTGCCACTGGGAAGTTCTCCTCATTCATTTCCCTGGAGTTTTACCTCCTAACATGGCTCTGCTATAAACAAGCATTAATCTGCCTTTACATTCTCTAACCCTCGGTAGCTTCAGATCCCCCACTCCTACCCTTCAGCTCTGGGTATACTTTTGCATATAGAAAGGATCTTTAATGGGACTTGCTGAGCAGATCACTTAATCAGTGTCTCATCTCTTCATATCTAAAAGAACTGGCAAAGTTTAGAAATACAAATCTTTCCTAGACTAGACTAGAACCCTTCCTAGGTTCTTATAGATGAAAGTGAGCAAAAGCCATATTTATTTTCCTACTGATATAAAACTCTGTCATCTTTAGAATGAAGAAACATCTATAATCACATTTATCATAACTAATAATTTTTCATTCTACTGCTTTAATTTGTATAATACTGATATTTATGTGAACATTGTACACTCTCACAACTGATCCATACTTATCAATTTATTATTTAAAAGTTCTAATTGGCAGGGTCCTACCTAATTGGATTAAATAATTGCTATTATATTATATGAGAGGTTATGAAAATTATACATGCCCCAAATTAAGAGAGTAAGAGAAAATATTCTGCTAAAAGTCATATTTTATTATATTATAAATTCATGTTAACGGAAAAAAAAAAGCCAAAAGTCATATCTAAACGTAGAGAAATATTAGAAGTAGAGTATATGCCTCTGGGGCTCAGAAAACAACTATGATGAGAGTATTAATTTTATCATGATTAGTAGATGGTGAAATTGATCAAATATCATTTTTTTCAAAAATAATTTAGTAGAAACATGAAAAAAATTAAAAGGGACATACGGAGTTCATTAGATGTCTTCTATATTTATCTAAAAAAAAGAATGATTGTTGAGATGAAAACTGAAAAACACTAGTGACATTGGGAAGAAATTTAGGAAGCAAAATTTATGGGAGTTAGATATAGATTGGGTGTTACTGGTGAGGAAAAGAGACTAGAAGAAGAACAGCTCTGTAGTTCACATTTAAGTATGAATTAATGGACAGTTTGTGATGATTTCTATATCTTGTCCATAAATACAAACTATATTCAGTGTTTTTTGATACAACTGCAGCTGATAGAAATATCAAATACTATATACAATCCAATCTGTATTTTTTCAACCTGTATCCATTTTAACAAAGTGCCTAGTTTTCCAAGAACCTAGAGACATTATTTTCCTTTCTCTTTCAGATATGCTTTTTATAGTGATTTCTGAAACTAAAAATCCATGTATGGAAGTGGGCAGCATGGTTAGCATATTAGGTCACTTATTTTTGAGAGGAGAAAGACTCTAGTTGCTATAATAAAAATGGGCACTAATATACTTGACAGTAGTGGAACTTCCTAGAGATACTAAATCTCATGCTCTGAAGCACCAAATATAAGATGGGTAGAATCAGTGACCTGGTAACTCTTAATTTTTTTCTATGATATGGTGATTCCTATTAGCTACCAGAGTGTACCATTTTAGGATTTTTTTTTTCATTAAACTAGAGCTGAGAGAAAAAATATTTCATCTATCTCTTCTGAACTGTTAGGTTTACACCTCAAGAGTAGTCAGTGGTGAAAGAACAGAATCTGGCTGAGACTGAAACCAACTTTCAGAAAAAAGCAGTAAAAGAGAAAGGAGAGAGGGATTTCTGATTTAATTCCTGTCTGTGGATTAGACACAGCTTTGCTGTGATACACGATATTGATCAATAAATTCACTCCCACTCCCAACTAATTTCAGTTGGGTGTCTGAGCTCAAAACCAACAGCCATGTTGAACGCTATATTGTACAAAGGATTTACAACTTTTAAAAGAGAAGAAATTTATATAAAAAAACACAATATACTTCATTATTTTGCCAGGCCTACCTTGACTTTCCTAGTTAATCAAATGCAACTGTAGTTTTGAAATTTTACTATAACGGTTAACTAGTGTATTTTACTACTATCCAGTCTATGAAGAATATGTTCTGCTTACAAAACTAAAAGATTTTGTAGTACGTCTCAAATATATAAACCTTTGCCAAATCAATCTATGCTAATACCTCATGTATTTAAAAAATGTTTTAAGGTTCTTCTGTAGTATCATTACTCCATGCTCCATATGTCTAAAAGCACATGGATATAGAATTTTGAGTGTCACTAGTCATCTTGGTATTTATGTAGCTGTATTTTAGGAAACTTGATAAAAATCACAATAAAATGTTCTGTAGCTACTCTACAGAACAAAATTCCAGTCAATATAATCACTTCTCGTAATAAGGCTGGGAATAAAGACAAGACTTGCAGTGAACAGTAGGCTTAAAATCAAGCTATTGAGTCAATGGAAAAAAAAATTGAAGTGTTATATTTGTGTGATCTAAAAGAACTGTTGGAATTATAAAGTAATATACAGGTAATGATTACTCCATTATCATCTCAGTCTACACGTAATTCTCTTTTGAGTGAAGTTTAAGCTCTGGGTACATCGAAACAACAACTGGGATCAAAAAAAGGAAGTCTGAAATTCAGGACATTTTTACATTTTAAAGATTACATTTTCTAAATAATTATAAATAAATATATTTATTATAATAATTATAAACAAATATACCTATTATATAAATAACTTTAGTTTTGTGACTACAAATGACAATAGAATTATTTTTTGTGATATTTCTGTCAATTTTATAGAATGGACCTAACTACATACACACACATACACACACACAGGGAAGGAGGGGGACAGAAAGAGAGAGAATACCATGCACTTAGCATTAAAAAAAAGTTATGTGCTGTTTTTTAATATACTTAGAAACATTTTATACTATCATGCTTATAGATGAAGAAAAAGAAAATCCTCTAAGTTACAAAAGTATTATTCAGTTTGAATTTTTCCTCTAGAAATATTAAATATTCCTTTACTTCAAACCCTCTGATTCATGAAGCCTAAAAGATTACTTAAAGAAGGAATCCAGCCAGAGTCAAGCCTTGTGATTTTGTATTTATAGCTCTGCACCATAATTAAATAGCTACCATTATATAGTGAGATCCTTAACAGAAGCATCCTATCTTACGGAGATAACATTGTAATTCCTATCATTCTGTTTAAAATTATTAGATAATGATCTTATCATTTGACAGATGGTTGTAATGTCTTTACCATAGTTTTAGTAATGACATAGAGTAGAATAAACATCCTTATTTGTTCTCTAACACTTTGCAAGTTAGTTGCCAGTGACTGGAACCAGACTGACAGTCTACCCATAATCTTATTTGGTACTTGGTTCTTTTCAAATGTAAATTAATTAACAGTATTAAAGATCAAGCATTTCTGTTTCTCTCCAAAAGTCAGAATATTATATCTGGCAAAAAAAAAAAAAGAAAAAAAAAAAGGACTCAAATTTCCAATGAGTAACAATGTGCTGGAGCAGAGTGGCAGCTACCTGTTTACAGGATCGATGCATCAGTTTCCAGCTGTTCTGGAAAGTGATATATTAGAATTAAATTCCTTAAAGATGTCCACACATTTGAAGAGTAATTCCATTTTTAGGAAAGTATCTATAGACTTTTTTAGCCATAAGGTAAACAAACCATGTCTATTGTTTTATAATAGAATAAAATTGGAAAATTAATAAACAATTGCTGAGAAATGAAATATTTAGTAGAATATATAAAGAAGAGCACATTGTAAAACCATTCAAAATAGATTTTTCAAATGCCTTTGTAATATTGGAAATTTCTCACATTAATGATATTAATGAAATGTTATTATTAGAAATATATCATTTTGAAGTTGACTCAACAAATATTTGCTGAGAATTTCTCATGGGCCAGAGAGGTGTTGGGAATATACCAACAAACAAATTATTTTGACAGAATTTATTATCTAACCAGCATATATATATATGATATAAAAATTAAGGAAATTAGATAACATTTTTATGAAAGAGTATATTAATACTTAAATAGGATGATCAGAGAAGCCTTCAATGAGAAGTATAATAAGCACATGAAAGAAATGAGGCATATGTGATAAAAAATATTCATAGGAACTTGGTTATAGTATAGTTGTAGCCAGTAAATCATGCTCCAGAAATAAAAAAGACCACTGCTCTTCTTAAGTGCTTGGAGTGAAGAGGCGTGAGATCTTGAGTGGAATGAGTTTAAGGAAACACTAAAGGGGAATTAGAGACAGAAGCAATGATCTTGTTGAGGAGTTTCGACTTAAAGGGCAGATAGAATTTGAAAGGAGTTTTGGGATCACAAGAAAGTTTTTATAAAAAGATGAGAGGAAAATAGAAAAGATAAAAAGAAAAAAAAAACTAGAGAGAAGGAATAATTGCCTGAATGATATCTTCGAGGACACAAAGAAATTTATATGTAGTGTAAACGTAAAAGAGATATATAGAAATATGGGTAAATTAAATATGGAAGACCTGGGGAGAAGTGCCTTCTTGTTTGACCCATTGAAGCCCATTTATGAAGCAAAAACACACAAAAAAACACATAATTGGCTCTTATCTACTGCCAAATACAGCCTTCATCATTCTGCTAACTGGCTCCATATTTATTGATGAAAGACACAGAACTCAGAGAAGCATTTTACTTACTGATTACTAGTTTATTATAAAAGGATATAACTCAGCTGGGAAAGATAAGTAGGGCAAGGCATGGGGAGAGAATGCAGATCCTCTGTGACCTCTCTGAGCAGGTCACTGGTAAATAATCAGGGAAAAAAGACCCTAAACCAAAATCATTCAAAGAAAGATAGTATCCACATCATTTTTCTTCTATAATACCAAACATGGATGCAGAAAAAGTTAGACCTGTTTAGTTAATGTAAAACCAGTAATCCTAGATTCCCTTGTTTTGTCAGCACTTTGGCTTTATTAGCCATACAAATATTGCTTTATTTCAGAGTTTACTAATAAATATGGACTAGAGACTAAGGCTGTGCATTTCTAATTAACAGTCATCCCAGAAAACATTTCTTTACTCAGGGAATTTTATTTACTGAGATGTTTTATGTAGTATAGTGATTAAAATCTTTTATGATAAAACTGAAGACAATGAAAAATCCTTAAGTCCCAGGACTAGAAAATAAACATAAAGGCAGATTTATGAAGGGAACTTGCTGTCAGATTTACATTTGTACTATATCTTATAAAAATTTCTCTTTTTTTGTGATACAAATAAATCTCTTCAATGTTATTGCAAAGAAATTTTATAGATATTCAAACTCTAAAAGTTTAAGGGTGTCTCCTATGCATTGTAGTCATCAATCCTCCATCAATTCTAATAATTGTCATATAAAACTACTTTCAATTTTTTGTCTGAAAGCCATTTACATTATTCTAAATTTCTTCATTTACCAAAACGTTGTTCATTCATCTGTCTACTTCCACTTTCAGGTAGAGGGTTATTAATGAAATCACTGACTCTAGCTGAATGTGTTTCCTAAATTAATATTGGAAGGGTGTGTTTTCTACATCATCAAATAATGGCAAAATCATCCTGGGCTCATGACGGTATACCCTGTTGGCACATATATTTATTCAGCTCCTCTGCACATGCAGAAAATTCACTGAATATTCCTGGTCAGAAATTATGAAACTCAGAAGAAAGAAAGAGACAAACTGAGAGTAGTGGAAGAACATGACTTAGTTTTGAGATCTACTACTATTTCCTTCATAGAATTTTGAGGTTTCTTTCCTCCTCTCTGGTATGAGCATTTTAACTTCAGAGTCAAATTATGAACTCTAATTCTAGCAACAAATTTATGAAAAAGTTTAAATATAGTTGAGGACAAGGTAGAAATTCATGAATAGGAATTTTACAGAAGATAGCCACAAAATATCTCCTCCTTAATATGAAGCTTTGAAGAGGCTATCATCTTGTTTAATTAAATTGTTTAATTTTAATTCCTAATCTTAAACCTATCATTTTTTTTAGAAATTTAGCTGGGAAACCCATATGATTATTAGCACATTTTCAAGAACTGGGCAGTATCAAATGTTCTAAAAAAAAAAAAAAAAAAAGCATTGCACTTTTTTTCTTCATAAATAAGACAGATGTGTGTTTGCTAAAAGACAGAAGACTTTAAATACTTTTTTTTTTTTTCACTTTCAGAAATCTGACAAGGCCCAATGGGGTATACATTTGGGAAGACGACCTGAAATTGGCTCTGACTGCTGCTCCTCCATGCGAAGGCCAGCTCTCAACTGCCTGAATCTCCTGGGTCCAAGCCTCAGGCTGGAGAGGTTCTGGCTTCCCAACCTTGGGCTGTGGAGTCATCACCTGGGGGCAGGCAGGGCTATGGAGGACAACAGAAGGGAGACAGATCAGGTCCTTGTAGTCCAGGGTGGGGCATGGCCTGATTCTATGCACTCACTGCCCTCTATGCGCTCATTGCTCTCTGCCCTCACTGCTCCTTGCCTGTCAGACACAGCTGCCCTGGGTCTTGCTGGCGGTATTGGAGGCACCTGGTGGGCTTCCTGGTGGAGTCCTGAGCGGGTAGGGGATGTATGTCCCTTGACCTTTTGGTGACTGTGGGTGCATGATATCCATGACTTACAGGAGGGTGCTCGCTGCGATAGCACAGGCCTCCGGACTTCCTGAGTCCAGGAAGGTTCTGGTTTGCTTCTCCAAGGACGAGCCTCCTCCTTGGACCAGGGCTGGCCACTTGCTCCAGTGGCAGCAATCCCAGCAGCAGAGATGAGAGGCCCAGACCTCGGAGGGTGGTCATGGTGACTGTGCATTGGGAGTGCCTTTACCCTCACCAGCCGGTCTAATTTCCTGTTTCCTCCAGTGCCAACTCTCTCGCTTCCAGAATCTTCAAGTGAGGTAAGAAAACCGGGAATACTCAGTGATTTTTTTTTTTTTTAATGATGCTGAATGTCATTCTGTGACAATATAATCAGTCACACTCTATTTTGCCAACATCTTAAGTCTGTTGGAAGAAAAGATGGTCAGAGAGAGAAAAAACAAGGCTCATGAAAAGAGTGAATTATGTGCGTTTACTAGCTTACTTGATTGAATTCACTATATGTTTCTACTAGACACATTATTTTTCCTTGGCATCCTAAACTAAATTGTATCATTAAAGTTAAAGGAATCATAGAGATTTTTCCCTCTGAGTTTTGAAAACATTTAAGAAGAACAAGAGTTACTGATAGTAATGCTGATGGTAAACAAGGATATAAAGACTCTGCAGGATTTATTTACTGTCAAATTCTGATGACAGAATTTGATATATTTATAATCAACTGAATTTCCTCAAAATTGACAATTATGAAATTTATTTGGTCACAGAGAAAAAATAAGGGTTTAAGTAGAAAGTTAAAAATGTTAGATAAGGTGATCTTATCTCGATAATCTCTTTTATTTTACCTCAAAAGAGCCAATGTATATTAGAACTAAATGATTGTATTATTTTTCTATTGCATGACTAAAATATAAAATAATTGAAAGTCATTTAAAAATCTTTAATTCTATTGCTTAATTCATGTTTTATTAAATTATTATGAAAACATCAATTTTGTTAACAGATGCTAACACACTTTTGAACTGAGTCTTGAAAAAATATCTTAAAAACATTTATTGTTATCAATACTGTGTTTTTCAAAGCTTCCAACATAGTAGAGAAACATTGTAATCTCAAGAGGGTAATTGAATCAATTTATTTTTGTTCAAATAATTTTAATGGTAGAAATTGCAAAATGATTTTATGTAAAGTACATATATAATGAAGAATAAAGGGATCCCTGGGTGGCGCAGCGGTTTAGCGCCTGCCTTTGGCCCAGGGCGCGATCCTGGAGACCCGGGATCGAATCCCACGTCGGGCTCCCGGTGCATGGAGCCTGCTTCTCCCTCTGCCTGTGTCTCTGCCTCTCTCTCTCTCTCTGTGTGGACTGTCATAAATAAATAAAAATTTAAAAAAAAAAAGAAGAATAAACAGTGGTACTTAAATGATTTTAAAATGAAAACAACATTCCAATATCTCTAAGATTTGGATAAGAGACCAGATCCTTTGAAACAGTAGATTTAAACTTCCCTACTTCCAGCTCACAAGGGCATTTGATTTGCTAGAATAATACACTAGTGTGTTGACACATCCTTATTCCCAAATGACTGGTAGGAGTTAGTATAAATACCCACTGTCAACTATAAAATTAATGTGAAACATGTGCATGTATATAGAGGCCATATTAGCAAAATATTTCAGGGAGATCTACACCATGAAATAGTTGTACAAAGCCCAACTCAAGATAATAGGATCAATGAAGACAACTGTGAATGTCTTTAAAAATTGTACAGGGAAACTTCATTTTGCAGTTCTTCAATACCATGCATATCAGCATGGTGTGAAGCTTGGGGAATGAGAGGCTGCTGCCTTTTAATAAAATGCTGCCTCATCTTCCTGACCCTTTACATTGTTGTCTACAGTTATTTTCTGACATACATTATTCCCAATTCTTCCAACATTCTCGTCCTGATTTGAATACTTTTTAAAAGATATCCCTTAAAAACTACAATCTGCATTCTTCACTCCAATAAAAGTATGGATTCTTCTTAATTTCCACTACTATGTCCTCCATGAAATCTCCCTGCTTTCTACTGGCCCATTTTCCCAAACAGCTATTCTTTCTCTTTAATACATATTATTTTCTCCCTAAACACTATTTAAATTTAGAGTAAGTAAAATCAGAAATTACAACATAATGACCAACAGGTATGTGAAAAGGTGCAAAACATCATTAATCATTAGGGAAATGCAAGTCAAAACCACAATGAGATATCGCCTCATATCTATTAGTCTGGTTCTTCTCAAAAAGTCAACAGATAACAAGGATTGGCAAGATATGGAGCAAAGCAATTGTATTTCTTACTGATTAAAAAATTCCCTTAATTTACTGTTACCGGAAGAACAAATGATTTTGCAGAAATAAAATGTAGTGTTAATGAAACTAAAAAAGGTTTAACTAAAATCAGTTCTGCAAAGTGCATTTTATTTTTTATGCATTTTAATTCATATTATGGCAAAAGTAAAGTTTTCCTTTATTTTCAAGAGTTTGCAATTTTCTCAAAAGTATTTACAAAGTACCTTGAAATCTCTCTCTTTTCTTTAATATAATTGGAATTTATTTTGAAGGTTGGATTAGCTTATCTGACTGTGACCCAGGTCATCGTGAAAATACAGTGTGTTCTTCAGAGGCTTTTAAATGTGGCTTACTACTGGAAGAATATTTAATATTTTTCATATAAACTTCTAACATTTAAAAAAGATTAATTAATATTTTTTAAATAATACAAAAATAAAAAATAGATTCAGAAGCTGATATATTTGAATCTTCATATTAAATCTCTATTATTCAACATTATCTGCCCTATTATTTCTACAAAGAAGACCAAATTCCTGGTAAAGAATCAATACATCTGATAAACTACTGATTCTTTTCAAAGTATCTCCAAAGATGGTTTATCCATTTGTTCCAAATTTGACTCTGTTTGAGCCAAAGTATAGAACCAATGAAGAGAACCAATCTCATAATTTAGGAGAAGAGCTCTAAAATGGACTAATGATCTATAGACATTTACTATGCTTATTGTTTGAGGTGACACAGTGTTAAAATAGAGAGGTATATATTTGTTTTTATTTGGATTCATTTGTTTTTACTACATTTATAACTTTGCTGATCTTACTTTAAGCTTTATCAAGTTCTCTGAGAAAATAGTGGTGTTATCATATTTAAGTGCAAAATGTTGAGGTGTAAATAATAATAATAATAATAATAATAATAATAATAATAATACCAGAAAACCACTTAATCAGTTACCACAACATGAATTTCTTTCCATGGAAAAAGTTGTACTGGTCTTAGAAAGGCATGTTATTCATACTTTATATTCAGTATAACTGTTTTCTTTCACCTTTGAGTCAGTCTCTAAGTACTTTTCTAACCAAAAAAGAACAATATATTACCACATGAGATAAATGTAGACCACAAAGTGTTTAGAAGAAATAGAACCCCATAGCTCCAAATGAGTAGAAAAGCCTAGTTTCTGGTTAAAAAGAATTGGTGGAAGGACAGTTTCCTTAAATAAAACAGTGTCTTAAGCTATCCTAACACTTGGGTCTTAAAGAGAAATATAACAATTTAATTCATAATGAATTCAGAACATGCTATGAATTGTAAATTATGTTTTTATATATAGTATATGTTTATTTAAGTCTAAATTTGTATAAGAAGCTCAGTTCAAATAAATAAGTTCGAACGTAAACTTTTAAATTCTACTCACAAAGAAGTTGTGGCAAGTTTTTTTTTTTTTTTTTGGTAATATGATCTGGGTTCCTATTTCTCTATATGTAGCAAATTATTTTCTCTTCAATCCCCATTGCTATGGCCTTGAGATATTTTTTCTTTAAGATTCTCATTTCCTATCTTTATTTAAATCAATCATAAGCATAATTCTTAATAACGTGAGTTATGTTCCTATATTAATGTTAAATTTGTTTTGTCCAATATGATCTAGAAAATGCTGTCAACTTGTAAAGCTGCAGCTGGTTGTGCTAGCAAGGTGTTGTTTGAAGGATGTAGTTGTCTTTCTACTGTAAGAACTTCTGGATCCCTGGCTTCTTCCAGCATTTGTTTTTTGTGCCTAGTCCATATGTGGAATTTATTACATTTTTCTTTGTGGAGAGAAAAACATTTTGAATGGAGTATGAGTTGATTTGATTTAGATAGAAAAGTGTAAAATACAAAAATAACATGACCTCTTTTTAAATATCTGCCCCACCTCCCTGGCCAGCAGAACTGTATAAAATAAGGTGGCCAGAGAGTGGAATGTGTACCATTAAATTATTATTTTAAATAAGTAGTTTCTTCAAAAGAAGAGAAGTTGTCTATACCCTATTCCTGAGCTGTAACAGTTTCTAACTAGCAACATAAAAATGCATGTGACTTACTATTTATCTCAGTCCCATCTATTATCACGCAAACTTAATAAATATTGTTTGTTGTCATTATTATATCATCTCAGTGCATGTTTATGCTTATACCAATGTAGCTGTTATTTATACACTTTGATATACTTAATCTAAAAATCTCCAACCTTCACTAATATAAATCTATTCATGAATTGCTAATTTTATTAATTACTTGTTGCATATTTGTTAACAGTCATTTATGATTAGGTCATTTCAATTGCAGGTCTCTCTACCTGGATTTCTCTTACATTGATTTCTGCATAGATTCTTTCATTCTTTAATTTTAGTTTGCTCAAAAACATTTCATCATGCATAGCCTCCATCAGTTTTTTTTTCTTTCTATGAATACCCTATATTTTAGAGAAATTTAAGATTCTCAGCAAAATTGAGGGGGAGGTTCAGAGACATCCCATATACCAACGGTGCCAACAACGTGCATAGCCTCTCCCATTCTCAACGTCCCTCACCAGAGTAGTACATTTGGTATAATGGATGAATCTACTTTGGCACCTCATAATCACTCAAAGTCCATAGTTTATACTACATTTCATTTTTGATTTATTCTATGGGTTTGGACAAATGTATAATGACAGATATCCATCATTATAGTATCATACAGAGTATTTTCAGTGCTAAAAACCCTCTGTGCTCCACATGTTCATCCCTCTCTCCTCCATGACCGTGGCAATCAGAGGTCTTTTAACTGCCTCCATACTTTTGCCTTTTCCTCAAAGTTGTGTAGTTGGAATGATACTGTATGTAGCCTTCTCAGTTTGGTTCGTTTCACTTAGTAATATACATTTCAGTTTCCTCCAGGTTTCTTCATGGCTTGATAGTTCGTAGCACTGGATAATATTCCACTGTCTGGGTGTACCACATTTTATTTATCCATTTACCTTCTGAAGGTACATCTTGGTTGCTTCCAGGTTTTAGCGATTATGAATGGGGCTACTGTAAACATCCATGTGCAGTTTTTGTGTGATGAGTGTTTGGTTCCTTTGAGTATATACCAAGGAGTATAATTGCTGGATTGTATAGTGAGAATATGTTTAGCTCAGTAAGAAACCACCAACTGTCTTCCAAAGTGGCTGTACTATTTTAGTTTCTTACCAGCAATGAATCAGAGTTCTTGTTGCTCCAAATCCTGGCAAGCATTTGCTGTTGTCAGTATTTTGGATTTTGGCCATTCTAATAGATATATAGTGGTATCTCATTGTTGTTTTAATTTGCATTTTCTTGATGGCATATAACATGAGACATCTTTTCATGTGCTTATTTGCTACCTGCATATCTTTGGCGAGATGTCTTTTAAGGTTCTTTTTTTATTTTTAAGATTTTATTTATTTATTCATGAGAGAGAGAGAGAGAGAGAGAGAGAGAGAGAGAGACGCAGAGACACAGGTAGAGGGAGAAACAGGCTCCGTGCTGGGACCCTGATGTGGTACTTGATCCCAGAACTCTGGGATCCTGTCCTGAGTCAAAGGCAGATACTCAACTGCTGAGCCACCCAGGTGTCCCATCTTTTAAGGTTCTTGGCTCATTTTTTAATTTGGTTCTTTCTTATTGTTGAGATGAAGAGTTCTTTGTATGTATCTGAATAAATATATGCACATATACTCATACAGGCTAGAGCTGGGTATTTCTCTTCTCCAAGTAGAAGGCTAGAGGGGGCTGGGGTTGGGCACATCTCTTTCCTTGGGCCATTTAGGCTCTGAAAAAACCCTGGCAAATTAGGCTCTGATTAAATAGTTTCCTCTAAGGATAGGCCTTGTTAGGAAGAATAGAGTGCTTCTCCATTTTTCAAAAGGTTTCCTTTTCCCATCCCTCTGTTGGAAACAGGAGAGAATTTCTGATTCTTATTCTAGGAACCTGGCCAAATTCCTGGAGGTGGATCTCACAATCTTGCGGAGGCCCTCCTATGACTGGCTTTCCTTAAAGCTTTTAACTATCAAAATTGTCTACACTGACCTTCTAGATATTGGTTAATTACAGTTTGCATTTTATGCTCCACTCAGGTTTTCCCTGTGGTTTCAGCTCATGAGTCTCTGCCCTAGTAAGCTTATATCTACATTTGTTTGTGTGTCTCTCCAATCCTGTGGGCAGCAGTTTGCCCTGTTTTCTTCTCTTCACTTATAGATCTGAGAAAAGTTGTTGATTTTTCATTCTGTTCAACTTTTTACTTATTATTAGGACATAATGGTGACTTCCAAGCTCCTCACATGCAAACCCAGAAACTGAAAGTTGCCATCATTTTTAAATCCTTTTTATCTACTTTTCTCCATAGCATCAGCCTCCACTAAGCATATTAGTTATGTATTTGTTTTTAAATTATTAGTCCTCTGTCGTCTAAGTACAAAATGATAGCAGATAAGTTGGCTTTCTTTTTTAAGATTTTATTTATTTGAGAGAGAGAGAGAGAGCACAAGCAGGGAGAGCAGCAAAGGAAAAGGGAAAAGCAGGTTCCCTGCAGAGCCCAATCCTAGGACCCTGAGATCATGACCTGAGCCTAAGGCAAGTGCTTAACCAAACTGAGCCACCCATGTGCCCCAGTTTGTTTTTTTTATTCACTACTGTTTCACCCATATCTGTAAGAGTGGCTAATAATTAATAAGAAATCAATAAATATTTAAAGAAGGGAGGGAGGAGAGGAGGAAAGAAGGAAGGGAAGAAAATATGTGCCCTAAATTTGTAGGAGAAATTAAATAATAAAGTACAATATTTTAAAGGAAATGTTGTCGTAAACACATATTATGGTAAAATATACAAATACCTTTTGCGTAGTATATGGAAGTTGGAATTTTTTTTAAAATATTTATTTATATGCAATTCTAGTCTTTATTTACATTGTTGCCCTTTGTATTTCACAGACATGAAATTAGTCTGAAGTAGGAAACAGAAACTTATTCAAACCAGACTAAGATTGGTTGAATAGTGGACAAGGTTCTATTAGAAAGATAGATACATGGATGTTTCATAAGAACCCACACCAATGGGTTTCACAAGATGTTGGAACTGAGAACTGGAAAGTTAAGAACCAAGATAGTAAAGGGAATGTTTGCGGAAGAGAATATTTGTTTTATCTTTATATTTGATTTTTTCTTATGCAACTTGGAGTCTTGTTTCAACCTAACCTTCCATTTGTGATTATGGCTTCCATCTGTCAGGGGCAATATCACTTAGGTTTATTTTCCTACTTCTCTCTTTGAACAACTTTGTTATACCTCAACATACAGATAGAATAAAATTGTCCCAGAGAATGGCTCTGACTGATTCTTCCCATGCTACAGGTAAATACAAGGTCACCTAGCAAGATGGGACAGAAAATTATGAGGATCTATGGGCAAAAGCTGTGTTTATACTAGGCAAATGTACTTTTTTGTTTTATTATATTACAGTGAAATATAAAGATTAGTTAATTCTATTCTTATCTATGTATTATAAAATCTCTGTCCTGAATAACAGTCTCTTGCATATGGTTATATTATTGGGTCTTATCTATCCACAAAAGATATTCAAGTTAAATAATAATAATAATAATAGTAATAATAATTTAAAAACTGCTGTCAACCTTCTCAAAAATCTTCAAATATCTATTTTGATTTATCACCAGATTAATCACAGTGATTTTTATGTATTATGTATTTTTGGTGATTTTATGTACCTCATCCTGCTCTCACCAAAATAATGAAATCACTGGATAACATTGTTTTCTCTCTGAAACAATAAGTCCTACCTGTTTCCAGAGCAGGAATAGAGGAGATAAACCAATTAACAAAATACAAGTTAAAAAAAAAAAAGGCTTGAATTTAATTTTCTATGCTTGTTATATTTTCTTTAAAAATAGGAATAAAACCCTCATAAGAATTTTATCTTTTTATATGCAAAATGCAGATAAAAACCTCAATTTTGCCTGCTTGAAGTTTGGAAACCGTGATGTGTCAAATATAATGTCCAGTTACTACTATTCATCCTGGCAATAACCAAGTATTACTGGTTTGTTATTTTTATGTCTTTTTATTTTTATAACAAAATATAGGAGAGTTAAAGCTTTTAACATTTTTTAAGGAAAGTGACAACACTTCCAAAACTATTGTGGTTTCACCTCACCACATCTACAAGTAAGCATATGTTCAACAACACATTATCTTTGATATGGTTAGTTACAAATCTATTTCTTTCATTAGTAAAAAAATGTGACAAGAGCAATCAGATTAATTTGGTGACTTTTAAGCACTAACTAGGAGGTAGCTATCTCTTTCTTTAACATGTTCGAGGTACCTATTTACTTTTAATTATTAGAACCATCCAAGTAACTATTAAAGCCTTCACACCAGTCTCCTTCCAAATGGATAGTCCTAGTGATATTATTGCCAGGAAAGGGAATTCAGATTTCATTATCTCCCATTATCTTACTAGACATTTTACTTCTGCTAGCTTTAATTAAGTTAAAATCTGTTTCACTTAGATTACTGATTAAAACTAATTGAGTTTGTTGTTTAATCCTATCTAGAAAGTCTTCTATTTCTTAAACAGGTTTACTTCCAAATAGAATTGTTTCAGGACTAGATTTTAGTAATATATTCTCTGCATATATATCACTTGGGAAAATTTCTCACATTCAATTCCTAGAGAATATATAGATATATTTTTTTACATTTAGAAAGTAAGGATTGTTTGACATTGATAAAACTTAATCTTTGTAGTTTGATGAAAAAATTGGCAATATGAAAAAGCATGTTTTTGATTAAAATCAATCAGAGAATGAGGATTGGCCTGATTTATATTTAACTCATCTATTATTTAAAAATGTATTACTGTGACTTAAAACCAATCATTAACAAATGTTGAAGAGTCTTAAATTATATAATAGTATGGATATTAAATATTCTATATAGTACTTATCATAAATGTATCTATTACTATACTTTGTATGAGCCAAGAAAGAAATAAAACATTCTTTTCCTTATTCTGAGTTATAAAAAATAAGACCACAAAATCAACAAATGCTGTTCCAAATTTACTATTGATGCTGTTCTACAAAATTTCCAACTCATGTAGCACAACCATTGTACTGTAGCCAAATCTCACAGGAGTTCTTTTAATCTTCTGCATCTACTGAGAAGATGGCAAGAATATAATCCTCAAAGCAGAGTAGAGCTAGGATAAAACACAAGTCCTGAACTCACTGGTCCATAGTTCACAGTAGGCTGGAAACAACAGTCACTCTTGGGCTTCTTTTGCTTTCGGCTCTGTCCAAGGGCCATTATACCTCTGCAGAAATATAACTTGAAAATAGTCAAGAGGGAACAAGAAGATCTAATTCAGATCTTTACAAGCTAACACTGATTTAATTTTCTTTTCACAGCTATGGTGGTATGATTTTTTTTTTTAAGATATCTTGGCAGTTTGAGATTGAATACTCCGTTTTCACACCCAGTTTTCATATCCCAAAATGATTGTGACTTATTGTCATTTGGGATAGTACTCAGAAATGAATGTGACCTTTTTGCAAGCTTACTAGCTAAATATATGGAGTTAATTATATAGTTTATATAATACAATGCATTTATTGAATTATACTCATTTTTGCATTCATTTTAATCTTTCTAACATGAGCAAAACTGAATTTCTTTGGTTTAAATACATTCTTCGAAAGAAAGCTCATTAGTAATGTTGGTCATGAAGATGAAAAATATGTGACAAATAATTAAACAATAACATCTCTAATTTGGTAAAAATATGGCATGGTTTGATTATATCTACCCTGAGCTCTATAGGGGAACAAGAAAAAGTAGCTCATAAAAATGTTTTAGAAAACGTTATATAGTAATATACTAAAGTGTGGTTTATAAAGATACCATATGTTTTTAAAATTACCAAATCTATTATGACTTAATAATAACTCAAAATTAAACAGTCTAAATACTAAGTATTAGGAGAATGGTTATGTAAGCCATATCATTAAAATAAAATACTATGCAGCCATTAAAAAATAAGGTTTGGGGAGACTAAGCAACATATATTGAAATGATTTCAGTTGCAATTCAGAAAACCAAACCCAAATTGCCTTAAGCAATAAGTAATTTATTCATTCATGAAATAGAAAAGTTCAGAAGTAATATAGACTTCAGGCATGGTTTGATTCAGAGGTCCACAATATCATCTGATCTCTGTCCACATTACTCTTCCTTTCTTTCAAGCTCATCTTCATGTGTGCTAATTCCTTAGGCTAGGGTCCCTTATGATAGCCAAACTGGCTGCAGTATTTCAAAACCCCAAATACATAAACCAGTCCTTGGGCTGAGAAATCGTTTTAGTCTAGCACAGTGTTGGCAATTGTTTTTTTTCCTACTTTAGGCACTCTTCCAGGTACTATGACTATGCTCCCGACTTCTAATGCCATAGGCTAGTTCCCACTACTTTTGAATTTCTATAAAGTATATATTTTTTCATGTCTGGCTTATTTCACTCCATAATGTTATTTTTTGTTGCTTGGTTATTTTTTTGGTTTGTTTTAATTTCAGTATAGTTGATATACAGTGCTATATTAGTTTCAGATGTAGAATATAGTTACTCAACAGTTCTACACATTACTCAGTGCTTGTCACAACAACTGTACTCTTAATCCCCTTTACCTATTCATATCCCCTTCCCCACTTCCTCTTTGTTGACCATCTGCTTATTCTCTCTAGTTAAGAGTCTGTTTTTTGGTTTGTCTCTTTTTGTTTTATTCATTTGTTTTGTTTCTTAAATCCCACATATGAATGAAGTCATATAGCATTGCCTTTCTGTAACTGACTTATTTCACTTAGCACTATACCCTGTAGATCCATCCATGTTGTTGCAAATGGCAAAACTTCACTTTTTTATGGCTGAATAATATTCCATTGTGTGTATATGTATTAATATATATTTTTAAAATTTTATATATTTATTCATGAGAGACACAGAGAGAGACTGAGAGGCAGAGACACAGGCAGAGGGAGAAGCAGGCTCCATGCAGGGAGCCTGATGTGGGACTTGATACCAGGACTCCAGGATCACGCCCTGGTCCGAAAGCAGGCACTAAACTGCCGGGCCACCCAAGCATCCCTCTATGTATTAATATTGATGGACACTTATATAATTTAGCTATTGTAAATAATTCTATAATTTAGCTATTGTAAATAATTCTTCAAAAAACATAGGAGTACATGTATCTTTTTGAATTGTGTTTTCATATTCTTTGGGTAAATACCCAGTAACAGAATTCCGGGATTATAGGATAATTCTATTTTTAATTTTGAGAAATCTCCATACTGTTTTCCACAGTGGCTGCACCAGTTTGCATCCCACCATTTTCTCTGCATCCTCACCAACACTTACTGTTTCTTATGTTTTTGACTTTAGCCATTTAGATGGGTGTGAGGTGATATATCACTGCAGCATTGTTTTTTGCATTTTTCTGATGATTAATGATGCTGAACAACATTTCATGTATCTCTTAGCCATCTGTATGCCTTCTTTGGAGAAATGTCTATTCATGTATTTGGCCCATTTTTTAAAATGGGTTATTATTATTATTTTGGTATTGAATTGTGGAAATTTTTATAAATTTTGCATACTAACCCTTTATCAGATATATCATTTGCAAATATCTTCTCCCATTCAGTAAGCTGTCTTTTAATTTTGTTGATTGTTTCCTTCACTGTGCAGAAGCTTTTTTATTTTGAAGTAGTCCCAATAGTTTGTTTTGCTTTTGTTTCCTTTGTCTCAGGAGACATATTTAGAAAAATGTTTGCTATGGCCTGTGGCAAAGAAATTACTGCCTGTTCTCTCTTCCAGGATTGTTATGGTTTCAGGTCTCATAGTTACGTCCTAAATCAATTTTGAGTTTATTTTTGTGTATGGTGTGAGAAAGTGGTTCAATTTCATTCTTTCATTCTAGAGGTATCATATTTTTATCTTTTGAGAATGTAAATTCTCTAACACTTGACCAATGAAAAAACAGTAGACTAAATGTATGCCAATACATGATGTTTGATATAAATGGGATATATTTTAGTAGATATTACTATCATTTATGGGAAATATCCATGGTATTTCAAAACTAGGATAATAGTGATATTTCAGGGAAAAGGTAATGTTAAAATTTTGAAATGTCATCTAAGGAGAACTGAAACAGTACCAGTGACTTCCTAGTTATTATTTTTTTAATGAGAGAAATTCAGTGCACCGAAAGGAGAAAATAACTTTGGTGAGAAGTAGTATTTGCAATTCCAAGATGTTAAAAAAAATAATGATAGAGGAGGTGAAGAACATATCCATATATAACACTTTCATCAAGTAGCAAAATCCTGAGCTTGAAAGCTGTCAGTGAGCAAGGATTTTTTCAGAGTTTAATTATCTTGAAAGGGTGATCTTTCTCATATAATTATTGAAAAGGTACTTTACGCACAGTGCTTTTTAATGATAAAATTAAAAGATCAAGTATGTAATATGTCATTTATACACATAAAATTATATGAATTACTATAACCATTCAGTTAAATCATTGTTTTGTTTAGGTTTTTTTTGTATAATTTTTAAAGGAGTTAGATTTGCCAACATATAATATAACACCCAGTGCTCATCCCATCAAGTGCCCCCCACAGTGCCCATCACCCAGTCACCCCAAAAGGGCCAATGTCCCTTTCCACCACCCCTTGTTCATTTCCCAGAGTTAGGAATCTCTCATGTTCTGTTTCCCTCTCTGATATTTCCCACTCATTTTTCCTCCTTTCCGCTATAATCCCTTTCACTATTTTTATATTCCCCAGATGAATGAGACCATATAATGTTTGTCCTTCTCTGATTGACTTATTTCACTCAGCCTAATATCCTCCAGTTCCATCCACGTTGAAGCAAATGGTGGGTATTTGTCGTTTCTAATGGCTGAGTAATGTTCCATTGTATACATAAGCCACATCTTCTTTATCCATTCATCTTTCGATGGGCACCGAAGCTCCTTCCACAGTTTGGCTATCGTAGACATTGCTGCTATAAACATTGGGGTGCAGGTGTCCTGGTGTTTCACTACATCTGTATCTTTGGGGTAAATCTCCTGCAGTGCAATTGCTGGGTCTAGGGCAGATCTATTTTTAACTCTTTGAGGAACCTCCACTCAGTTTTCCAGAGTGGCTGCACCAGTTCACATCCCCACAAACAGTGCAAGAGGGTTCCCCTTTCTCCACATCCTCTCCAACATTTGTTGTTTTCTGCCTTGTTAATTTTCCCCATTCTCACTGGTGTGAGGTGGTATCTCATTGTGGTTTTGATTTGTATTTCCCTGATGGCAAGTGATGCAGAGCATTTTTTCATGTGCTTTTTGGCTGTGTGTATGTCTTCTCTGCCGAAATTTCTGTTCATGTCTTTTGCCCATTTCATGATTGGATTGTTTGTTTCTTTGGTGTTGAGTTTAATAAGTTCTTTATAGATCTTGGAAACTAGCCCTTTATCTGATACGTCATTTGCAAATATCTTCTCCCATTCTGTAGGTTGTCTTTGAGTTTTGTTGACTGTATCCTTTGCTGTGCAAAAGCTTCTTATCTTGATGAAGTCCCAATAGTTCATTTTTGCTTTTGTTTCTCTTGCCTTCATGGATGTATCTTGCAAGAAGTTGCTGTGGCCAAGTTCAAAAAGGGTGTTGCCTGTGTTCTCCTCTAGGATTTTGATGGAATCTTGTCTCACATTTAGATCTTTCATCCATTTTGAGTTTATCTCTGTGTATGGTGTAAGAGAATGGTCCAGTTTCATTATTCTGTACGTGGCTGTCCAATTTTCTCAGCACCATTTATTGAAGAGACTGTCCTTTTTCCAGTGGATAGTCTTTTCTGCTTTGTAGAATATTAGTTGACCATAGAGTTGAGGGCCCATTTCTGGGTTCTGTATTCTGTTCCATTGATCTATGTGTCTGTTTTTGTGTCAGTACCACACTGTCTTGATGATCATAGTTTTGTAGTACAACTAGAAATCCAGCATTGTGATGCCCCCGGCTCTGGTTTTCTTTTTCAATATTCTCCTGGCTATTCAGGATCTTTTCTGATTCCACACAAATCTTAAGATGAAAGTCCATGGTATTTTGATAGAGATTGCATTAAATGTGTAAATTGCCCTGGGTAGCATTGACATTTTCACAAGATTAATTCTTCTAATCCATGAGCATGGAATATTTTCCCATCTCTTTGTGTCTTCCTCAATTTTTCAGAAGTTTTCTGTAGTTTTTAGGGTATAGATACTTTACCTCTTTGGTTAGGTTTATTCCTGGGTATCTTATGCTTTTGGTGCAATTGTAAATGAGATTGACTCCTTAATTTCTCTTTCTTCAGTCTCATTGTTACTGTATAGAAATGCCACTCATTTCTGGGCATCAATTTTGTATCCTGCCACACTGATGAATTGCTGTATGAATTCTAGCAATCTTAGGGTGGAGTCTTTTGGGTTTTCTTTTCTTTCTTTTTTTTTTTTAAGAAGATTTGTTTGTTTGTTTGTTTGTTTTTTAAAAGATTTATTTATTTATGATAGACATAGAAAGAGAGAGGCAGAGACACAGGAGGAGGGAGAAGCAGGCTCCATGCTGGAGCCCGACGTGGGACTCGATCCCGGGACTCCAGGATTGCACCCTGGGCCAAAGGCAGGCGCTAAACCACTGAGCCACCCAGGGATCCCCTCTTTTGGGTTTTCTATGTACAGTATCATGTCATCTGCAAAGAGGGAGAGTTTGACTTCTTCTTTGCCAATTTGAATGCCTTTTATTTCTTTTAGTTGTCTGATTGCTGAGGCTAGAACTTCTAGTACTATGCTGAATAATAGTGGTGAGAGTGGACATCCCTGTTGTGTCCCTGATCTTAGGGGAAAGGCTCCCAGTGTTTCTCCATTGAGAATGATATTTGTTGTGGGCTTTTCATAGATGGTTTTTACAATGCTGCGGAATGTTCCCTGTATCCCTACACTCTGAAGAGTTTTGATCAGGAATGGATGCTGTATTTTGTCAAATGCTTTCTCTGCATCTAATGAGAGGATCGTATGGTTCTTGTTTTTCCTCTTGTTGATATGATCTCTCAGGTTGATTGCCAGCCTTATATCCTGGGAATAAATCCCACTTGGTCATGATGAATTATCTTCTTAATGTACTGTTGGATCCTGTTGGCTAGTATCTTGTTGAGAATTTTTGCATCTGTGTTCATCAGGGATATTGGTCTATAATTCTCCTTTTTGGTAGGGTGTTTGTCTGGTTTTTGGAATTAAGGTGATGCTGGCCTCATAGAATGAGTTTGGAGGTACTCCATCTCTTTCTATCTTTCCAAACAGCTTTAGTAGAATGGGTATTGTTTCTTCTTTAAACGTTTGATAGAATTCCCCTGGGAAGCCATCTGGCCCTGGACTTTTGTGTCGGGAGGTTTTTGATGACTGCTTCAATTTCCTCCCTGGTTATTGGCCTGTTCAGTTTTTCTATTTCTTCCTGTTCCAGTTTTGGTAGTTTGTGGTTTTCCAGAAATGCATCCATTTCTTCTAGATTGCCTAATTTACTGGCATATAGCTGCTCATAATATGTTTTTAAAATTGTTTGTATTTCCTTGGTATTGGTGGTGATCTCTCCTTTTACATTCATGATTTTATTAATTTGAGTCTTCTTTTTTGTTTTTAATAAGCTGGCTAATGGTTTATCTATCTTATTAATTCTTTCAAAGAACCAGCTCCTGGTTTTGTTGATCTGTTCCACAGTTCTTCTGGTCTCTATTTCATTAACTTCTGCTCGAATCTTTATTAACTCTCTTCTTCTACTTGGTGTAGGTTTTATTTGCTGTTCTTTCTCCAGTTCCTTTCAGTGTGAGGTTAGCTTGTAGATGTGAGTTTTTTCCAATTTTTTGAGGGATGTTTGTATTGTGATGTATTTCCTCTTAGGACTGCTTTTGCTGTATCCCAAATATTATGAGTGGTTGCATCTTCATTTTCTTTAGTTTCCATGAATCTTTTTAATTCTTCTCTAATTTCCTGGTTGACCCTTTCATCTTTTAGCAGAATGCTCTTTAACCTCCACATGTTTCAGTTTCTTCCAAATTTCTTCTTGTGATTGAGTTCAAATTTCAAAGCATTATGGTCTGAAAATATGCAGGGGACTGTCCCAATCTTTTGGTATCCATTGAGACCTGATTTGTGACCCAGTATGTGGTCTATTCTGGGGAAAGTTCCATGTGCACTTGAGAAGAATGTGTATTGAGTTGCATTTGTATGTGAAGTTCTGTAAATACCTGTGAAATCCATCTGGTCCAGTGTGTCATTTAAAGCTCTTGTTTCTTTGGAAATGTTGTGCTTAGAATATATGTCATTTGCAGAAAGCACCGTGTTGAAGTCTCCCAGTATTAGTGTATTATTATCTAAGAATGATATAGTGTCCCTCTTCATCTCTTACTACAGTCTTTGGGATAAACTTTAATTTATCTGATATGAGGATGACTACCCCTGCTTTCTGTTGAGGACTATTTGAATGGTAAATGGTTCTCCAACCTTTTATTTTCAGACTGTAGGTGTTCTTCTGTCTAAAATGAGTCTCTTGTAGACAGCAAATAGATGGGTCTTGCTTTTTTATCCAGTCTGAACCCCTGCATCTTTTGATGGGGTTATTAAGCCCATTCACATTCAGAGTTACTATTGAAAGATACAAATTTAGTATCATTATAATACCTATTCAGTCCTTGTTTTTGTGGATTTTTTGGGCTCCCTCTTTCTTTTACAGTGTCCCCCTTAATATTTCTTGCAGAGTCAGTTTGGTGGTCACATATTCTTTCAGTTTCTGCCTATCTTGGAAGCTCTTTATCTCTCCTTCTATTCTGAATGAGAGCCTCACTGGATAAAGTATTTTTGGCTACATGTTCCTCTCCTTTAGGATTCTGAATAAATCCTACCTTTCTGGCCTGCCAGGTCTCTGTGGGGAGGACTGCTGTTAATCTAACATTTTTCCCTATATAAGTTAGGGATCTCTTGTCTCTTGGGACTTTAAGGATTTTCTCTTTTCTTTGGAATTTGCAAGTTTCACTATTAAATGTTGAGGTGTTGAATGGTTACAGATTTTAGGGGTGGGGGGGAGGAACTCTCTATCTCCTGGATCTGAATGCCTGTTTCCCTCTCAAAGTTAGGGAAGTTCTCGGCTATGATTTGTTCAAATATGCTTTCTGGCCTTCTGTTCTTCTCAGAGCCCTCCTGAACCCCAATTATATGTAGATTTTTCCTTCTGAGGCTGTCATTTATTTCCCTTAACCTTTCCTCATGGTCTTTTAGTTGTTTTTCTCTTTTTTTCCTCAGCCTCCTTCTCTGTCATCAACTTCTCTTCTGTGTCACTCACTCTTTCTTCTGCCTCATTAACCCTCATCGTTAGGACCTCCAGTTTGGATTGCATCTCATTAATTGATTTTTAATTTTGGCCTGATTAGATCTAAATTCTGCAGTCATGAAGTCTATTGAATCCTTTATGCTTCTTTCCAGAGCCACCAGTAGCTTTATAATTGTGCTTCTGAATTGGCTTTCTGACATTGGATTGTAATCCAAATTCTGTAACTATGTGGCAGAGAGTACTGTTTCTGATTCTCTCCTTTGTGTTGAGTTCTTCTTTTAGTCATTTTGATCAGCAGAGTGGGTGCATGAGTGGGCTGCATCAAGAATATCAACCACAACCTAAGTAAATTTCACCCTAGATGATTCTGCTGAGGTCAGAGACCAGAAACTGAAAACAAAGATCAGAACAACAACAACAAAAAGACCATTAAAGTGAAAAATAAATTTTAAAACTAAGTAGTAAAAAATAAAAGTCCAGGAATCCTAAAGAAGAAGAGGGGAAAAAAGGAAAAAGAAAAAGAAAAGAAACAGAAAAAAAAGAAAAAGGAAAAAAAGAGAGAAGAAAAAAAAAGGTGGTGGAGACTGGGAGATGGTGGTGGTGAGGAAGTAGTGGTGGAGGGAGAATGTAGTCTACCTGAGGGGTTCTAGAGGGTTATCCTCTTGTTTTGAGTATATTAAGTTCTGTATGTTAGAAGATGCTCAGTCCCAAATTTACATACACCAGAAATACTTGTAGAGGGCCCCAACATTGGCCACCAAAACATAAAAGATAAAAGAGGGGGGCAGAATGACAATGAGGAATCTCACAGAATGACCCAGCACCATGGTTCTGGGTGTATGCCGGTCATGTTTTAGAAAGTATTAACTTCTGCCATTGTAGAACAAAATGAGGCAGAGAAAAGAAAAAAACACAAAACCAACAAACAAAAAACATATCTTGTATATCTCCCCAAATTAAGTTGAGTATGTTGAAGGGTATCTAGAAGTGCAAGATATATCTAGAACCTGTAATTGTAGAAATATGAAAGTCAAAAAGGAAGAATCTTAAAAATGAAGAGGTGGTAAAATATTGTAGTTAAGGTGGGAAAAGAGAAAAAAATTGTATATTTACAGTCTGATATAAAAATGAATTGTACTGGAAAAGTAAGAAAAAAAACAAGGAGGGGTATCCTCTGGTTCTATATACTGTAAATCCCTCAACTTCCCCTGGAGCTTTCCTGTGCTGCTCGGTCCAGAACTTGCTCTTCCCCTGTCCTCCCAGCTGGTCTTCTGGGGGAGGGGCTGCTGTGCATAACACCCAGTCCTCATCCAGTCAAGTGCCCCCCTCAGTGCCTGTCACCCAGTGACCCCAAACCCCCACCCACATCCCTTTCCTCTACCCCTTGTTCGTTTCCCAGAGTTAGGAGTCTCTTGTGTTCTCTCTTTAAATCTCAGGTTGAATTTGTAGGTTTTCAGGATGATTTGGAAGTTATCTAGGTAAGTTGGTGGGGACAGATGACTTGGGGACCCTACTCTTCCACCATCCTGCCCTCCCCTCCGAAATCATTGTTTTGTTTAGTACTTTGAACAAAGTACTAAAAATATAGAAAATTAAATTGGATTATTAAAAGATGATTTTTGGAAAGTCAATAATATAAATAAATCTTTCAAAACAATTGTTACAATGTTACCTCCTGTGTTAAACCTATGTCATATGATTTGCCCTTTTGAAATATTTAATTTATTCTTAAGTAATATGAACATTAGAGATAGTACATCTTTAAAATCAGTTTAAGAAATATCATTAGTAGGTACATATTGCAAAATATAGTCTCTATTTGTCTGTAGAACCTCATTTTCTGCATTTCTCATGAAATTTTTTCTCAGCATCGATAGTGCTGTAGTGTTCACATTACATTCCTCAGAGCCATCACAGCTAGATAATTCCCTATGTATCAGTGAATGATGATAATCCTGTGTTGAATTTCAATATCTCCAATTCTAAGTAATTCATTGGAGAGTAAAGATCTATCCTAGATGTACTTTCCTTCAAGCAATGCCACACACTACAGTCATTCAAAAACCTCAGAGACCAATGGCTCAGCAGTATACAGCTCAAACTGGCAATATGCCTGTAGCAGCATTAACTTTTGATTTTTGCTGGTGCTTGTTTTCTATTTTTAATATTGCACACAAGTGTCAGAATTCAGGCTGTCATATAATGATAATACCCAAATGCAGTGAGATCCATGTCTCTACTGCAACCCTGTCTTTATTTCCCCAGCCCCTCCTTAAGCACATAACTTATCTTAAAGAATTATGATTGAAAGATTGTCACTTAATAATTCTTAGACCTTTGGAATGGAGGGTAGAATTAGAAGGGAAACACACTTTTAAAAGGAGAATTTGCAGTGGGTAAAGGCTCTATGTGGCTTTGAGACTGTGATTTTTGTCTGGTTGTGCTGGCTGAATGAAGTCCAGTTCTAATACTCCTGAAGATTTTGCTGTGCATCCATAAGTAAATAAAAATTTCAAGAGCACTCATAATAGATCCTTGATAATCTCAGTAATGAAAGGATGAGAAAATATAAACATCCCTGAAAAAAACTATTTACTTTTTCTAAAGCATATTAAATTAGAGATAAACCAATAATTTATACTAGCATTAGGAGAAATAGTTCCTGGAATGATAAGCAGAGAGTTAGATCTATAGATGTATTTGAATGTACCTACACAAGAAGTGGAGGATAGCAACATACCACCCATATGAACTCAGCTTAAAGAAAATTCTGAATGTGGGTGCTTATGTGGCTCGGTCTTGGTTTCAGCTCGGGTCATGATGTCAGAGTCCTGGGATCTAGCCCCATGGCCCCCACATCTGGCTCCATACTCAGTGGGAAGTCTGCTTGAGGATTCTCTTTCCTTCTCTCTCTGCCCCCTCCCCTGCTCATGCACTTGTTATCTCTCTCTCTCTCTCTCTCTCTGAAAAATAAATAAATCTTCAAAAAAAAATCTGAATAATTTAAATAATTGTCTGAATACTCATTTACTAAAAGATAAACAATTTTATCAAACTAGTATCCCTCTTTTTCTTGACGGTTATTTACTTTTAATTTAAAGATAATTCTAATTAGCTTAGTAATTTGGTTTCCAATCACATAAACGTGATACTCAGGGAAAATAACAAGGGAAAGGAAGAACTTCTCAGAAAACAAATGATACAATTAGGAAGTGATTATTGATAACAAAAGAGGGGAACACAGAAACCCGAAAAACACAAACTAAGGTGATTTTGCACAAGGCTAAATGGTGATGTACCTTATAGAAGACCTCCAGGCTTAAAATGTAGGAATTTCAGCACAATTACATAATTGCTTCTCAGAATAACAACCCTGAATACTTAAAAAGATTTCGGTACTTTTCCTGAAAAGTTCAGGGGAATTTACAGCTTTCTCTATATATGCATATATGTGTAAAATTTTAAAAATGGAAATAGGTTTTTGTTGATATCTTCTAAAATTAAACTTAAGTATTGAACTGCATAGCTGAGCAATGAATATTAAACAGAAATTACCCAAAGGAAAAAGAGAAGAAGGGGGCGTCGGTCCAAAATTTTCATAACATTCATTTGTAAAAAATGAGTAAGTTGGAAATTTTTCCATTTTTAATGTAATAATCTGTAAATAGCTGCCATAATTCATAAAATGTGGTATTTGTAAGTGCTTTGGTGATTGAGGCAAACATATTCTTAATTTATTCAGCACCTATGCCTTGCCCGTTTGAACATCAGGAAACTGTTGGATGGCTGTTTCTATATTGTAACCCTCTGAGGAGACCACATCCTGACCTGAGGGTATTTTCAGTGGATCTGTCATCTGTTTTGGTTTTTTGTTGTTGTTTGTTTGTTTGTCTTCTGTTTTGATACTGAAGCAGAGGAGAGGTAGAAAGGCCACCGATAGAGTTATCAACTGTAAAGCAAAGCCTTGGAAATAGGTGATTGCTTGGGAAATTTCAGTGTTGTCATAGAAATCTCTGCAGCAGAAATCCACCTCAAGACTGCCTCACACAGCTAGGATGCCTAAGGATGGCTTCAGGCATTGTTCAGCTAAAGGGAACAAACAATATGATCAGGAATTTCTTGCCATCTCTTGGTTCTGCTTTTTTCTAGACCTTGGTTTCATGTTTTTATGTTATAAATGTCTTCCTGTGGTTAAGGGAGCTAGTCACCAGAAGCAGCTTCAAGTAAAGTCACTTTATATTCCTAATAATGGGGCCTCAAAGGTAATAGTTACATTTCCTTAACAGTTCTTGCAGAGAAGACTTGGAAAGGATTTTGATTAATCTGGCTCAGTTTACGTGTCTCTTTCTGAAACAAATATCTGTGGTCCAGGGAATATGAGACCAATAGATAGTCTGAGTTACATGCCACTCCTTGAAGATGTTTAGGAACAGAGCCCCATGACTGACAACTCCACCAGGTCCACAGGTAGGAAGGGAGTAATTCTCTAAAAGAAGTGCCAAGAAGGTAAGAGCTTTGTGCAGTTCATGGTCTCTTAGGACATTGGTCCAAGAAGAAAAATAAATAAGTGCTTCAAATGGAAGAGAGGATATTTGGCACTTTCTAAGAGTCCAAACCATATCCTATGAAAGCTGCTAAGAGATGGACCATGTGAGTCTGAAAGGTATGAGAAAACAAAATCAAAAACAAATAAAAGTGATATTTTGCAACCTCTGAAGCTCTAATAACCAAATTCTACCAGAATGACAAATACAGTTACTACTAATATTTATTGAATATCTGTACTATGTTCAGTATCTTGTACAGTTTATCTCATTTAATGTTAAACAGAAGCTCAATGATATGTATTTTATTATTACCCCCATTTATCAAATGGGCAGACTAAAACTAGTTAAATTAACTTGCTCAAGTTTATAAGATGTGAGAGAAAGTTAAGATTCATAGGCAGATTTGATCCCAGATGCCATGTTTTTAAATAAATAGCCCATTCCATTTTTAGTTCCATGAAGCGGGAATTGTTCTTTTAAAAAAATATATTTATTTATTCATGAGAGACACAGAGAAAGAGAGAAGCAGAAGAGATACAGGCAGAGGGAGAAGCAGGCTTCATGCAGGGAACCCAATGCAGGACTTGATCCTGGGACTCCAGGATCACACCTTGAGCCAAAGGCAGACACTAAACCACTGAGCCACCCAGGGATCCCCTTTTTAAAATCTCTGTGTCCAGTGCCTAGGATTTCACTTGGCACACTGTATGTAAGTATGTGGTTGTCCAATAACTACCTAAAGGCTGATGTAGCTCCCACCTTGGAAGCCTCAAACTTTCCCTTTTGAACTATTCCTAGCATGAAGCTTCCTAAGAGGTAAAGCAATATTCCCATCTACTTATAAACACAGAGAAAGAAAGAAAGCAGAGGAGATGACTTTTTTACTTCAAATTAATACTAGATTTATTTGTCCCTCCATTGAAAGCTATGAACCAAAGACCTTCTAAGTGAGGGATACTGCTTTGGCCATTAGGACCAAAGAAAGAGCTCTGAGGAGTTTATTCTAGTGGGAAGAGGAGATAGATAATAAACAATGAACATAGTATAGAAATAAGTTACTTACAATATTAAGAAAACAAGTGTTATGGGGAAAAATGGATGAGGTGAGTGGGATCAGATATGCAGGGGTGTGATGGTAGGGCTGGAAGGTGGTGATATTAAATAGAATGTACCACATGAACACTTAGTCTTGAACAGTAATCACCACGAAAGCATCGATTCTTAGAAATATAAGTGAATTTTCTTAACTTGGTTTCTAAAAAAGTTCCTTTAATGGTCCCACATTACTTTGTATTTGAATTTTTAACTCATTATCAATGCAAGCCTAACCACATGTCTTTTGAAAATCTGAACTGGAGAATAATTACTATCAATTTAGACTGTAGTATACTTATAAAAATAAGTGTCCCACCTAACATACATAGCAGTGACTAAGATTTGAACTGTTTAAATAAACTCATTGCAGATGTTAGCACATTGGATAGAAAAAGGGAAAATGTGAGTTCTACTCACTTTTCCATTGCTGAGTTTCTATTGACCCAATAGGGGAAAAAAGTATTATATTTGTTTTCTTCTATAAAAGAAATATAGAGGTTTTTTTTCCCACTCATCTTACAGAACTGTATAATGAATTCAGAAAGGGATTAATATTTTGATTTCTTTTGGGCATATAAAAATATCACCTCAGTTATTTATTAAAGAAAACATATTTGACCTAAGAAAGAGCAAGCTGATTTAATGAAAAACTCTGGATTATAGGACTGCTCTTTGGTTACTTTCTCAAAGGATAATAACTGAGAGAGCTTCTTAGTGGTTTTTAAGTTTAGAAGCTATTAAGAAGAAATTTGTAATGAGTACATAATTATTTTATCAATACAGATACAATCAAAATGTTTGTGGTGCATGAAAATATAGTCCCCTCAAATACATAAAACTTATCTGGCAAACTTATTTACATTATTTAGTTAAACCACAAAAGACCTGTTCAGCTAACTAAAGAAACTTCAGCCAGATGCTCTGTAATTTCTGAGTTAGTGAAATCCAAATGAATGCTTTTTTATGTGTCTGTGGTGTGATTTATTATCATGGTCTCCATTTTAAACTTACCTATTGTGTGTTTTTCTCACTGAAAAATGACTTCATTTTTGAATGTGTGTTCAATATGTAGACTACTACTATGTAAGAAAACTCATTAGGATCATAGTTCATATAATTTAATATCCCTTCACAATCCTAACGACGCTTGCATTATTATGAGCTCTTGACAGCATAGGTAAGGAATATTTGAATGAATACATTTTATATGTTCAAATTCCTATATTTCTTAAAATAAGTAAGAATAACATTAAAAGGGAATTCTGAGGTTCAGGCCATATCCATTATTTACTAATGACTTTTTGCTCCTCTGCGAGCTTCATTTTCTTGACCTAGAAAGAGCAAAATAATACCTAACTCACAAGGGTGTCCTGAGAATTAAGTGGGCGGGGTAGCTCAAATTCTTTGTAAATTTAAGTCTATTTTGACTACAAGAAACTATCACTTTCTCAACCAGGAAGCAGAAATTTTTGTTTGTTTGGTGTGTTTGTTTCTTCCAAACCTAGTTCCTGGCGTATAGGTGACGTTGAATAAAATTTTGTTGAATGTTGAATAAAAGTCTTCTTAGCAGAATAAGTTCTAAATGAAGCTCTCCACTAAATGTTTAACACACACTCACACAGTTTTTAATACTTCTCGTATGACAGCTTGCTAAATATAGAATCGATATGGCAAACCAGCAGTTAACCTTAAAGATTAAAGGGAAAAATTTTTGAAAAAAAAATAAAAGGTTACTGCAGAGCAGTTGATCCATTCTGTCAAAATGCCAGATGTCTCTTACTCTTTGCTCCTGGATATTATTAAAGCTGGCTTCAAGGCTTCTCAGTCTATCTTTCCCTCATTTTCTTTCTCTCTCCTTGCCCCAATCAACATGCCGGCTGCATTGCTCAATTATTGGACAAATGTAACTTCCTGTCCTCCTCTGCTCAGCCACTTTTATAGCAGCACTAACAGATGCTATCATTAAGACCCTCAATGGGAAATCATGAACTAAGTATATTCTTTGCCCTTCTCACTTTTCAATTTTCTTTAAAAAGCTAAGCCATCTGGTTTAACCCTCTTAAAATTTCAAGTTTCTTTGTACATCTATGTTGCATTTATCCTAATAATAAATAGATATTTAAGCCCTAAGTTCAGGCATTTAATTTGTATAGAGCTATTTGTTGGTACTGGAATAAATTAAATTTGAGCATTATAGGTTGGATCTTATTTTTTGGTAATAATCTCATATTTTAATCATAACCAATGTAAGCCTAAACATCATGCTTACCAGATTTTACCATATGCAATTTTAATAACAAATATACTTTTATTAAAATATATCATAAAAGTGTGTGAAAATAGTAAATAAACACTGTGTTTATGAAAACTTTAGATTTCATAACATTACACGGGCAGTTGGACATACCAGTGATTTTTATATTTATGTTTTATATTTTATATTTATTTTTATATTTATATAAAAACTATCGATGCTAATCTATTAAAAGTAAAATACCAAGATGAACTAAAATATATGTACTTGGAGCTTATATATGTAGAATATTATTGAAATAAAGGAAGGCCTCATTAATTCAAAATTTATGATATGCATTAATATCTATATTTCATGTTACATTAATGCCATTGATATACAAAAAATAATTTAAAAGAAAGTATATCATATTCCGTCACATTAATGTTGTAGATCATGAAAACAATAGTAATTTTTCTAAAAAAATGAACCAGGAGTTTTGAGGGCTGGATATACAAAGAAGAGAAATTATCAATTGTTCTTGTATTTTTCATTCTGGTAACCAACCATGCAGTAGCTCCAACAAAACAAGAAACTTAAATATATTTTTCACAGCAGTAACAAATAGCAATTTTACATGTATTATCCACTTTTGGTAAAATCTCAGTTTCCCTTCCACCTCTCCTTTCACTTCCTTTTCTTTGTCACTTCTTTTCTTCTGAAACTCTAAATCTGAGAGGACCCCAGAGTTCCTTTAGTCTTTAGGACTCACTGAGAATTGACACTGCCTAGGCCTTTGGCTTGAAACACACTAGTGATTCAAAAATTATGTGTCCAGACCAGACTTCTCTCCTAGAGAGATTTTGATTGGACATCAAAGTTTTAAGGTCTCCATCTGAAATATTGATTCCTTGTCCCCAAAACCATCTCTTCATACTCATACATATCTCAATAAAGTATAACTTTCGTCACTCTATCATTATTTTATTCTTCACCAGAGCTATTTTCACCTGATATATTCCATATTCATATGTTGGTTTGCCTGTTTCCACTGTACTCTGGAGGTTAGAAATAGAAAGGAGCCTAACATATTTCTAGCATGAATGAGAATGAGAATGAATAAGAGAATGCTGTTTAGGTGTTAACAACATAAAAGTCAATAAAATACAGTGTTATATCAGTTTTCTATATGGCTGTAACTAATTACCACAAATTTAGCAGCTTAAAGACCACATTTTCTTTTTAATTTTGTAGTTCTATTACATAGAAGTTTGACACAGGTCATACTTGGGCTGCAGTCAAGTGTTGGCCAGGTAGCTTTTTTTTTTTCTAGAGGCTTTAGGGAAGATCTGTTAACTTGCCCTTTCTAATTTCTATAGAACACTAACAGTGCTTGGCTGGTAGCCCTCTTTCTCCATCTTCAAATTCAGCATCAGTGCATTTCTTTTACTATTCTTCCTTAGTCACATTTCCTTCTTATTCTTTTTTTCCACTTCCTCCTTACACTTTTAGGGTTCTTTGTGATTACACTGGGTGCCCTTGGTTAAAAAGGATTAATTATCCTATTTGCAAACTTAACTCCATCTACAACCTTAATTCTCCCCTACTCTGTTTTTTTTTAAAGATTTATTTATTTATTGATTCATGCTAGACAGAGAGAGAGAGAGAGAGAGAGAGAGAGAGAGAGAGGAGGAGGAGGGAGAAGCAGGCTCCATGCTGGGAGCCCAACATGGGACTCGATCCTGGGACTCCAGGATCCTGCCATGGGCCAAAAGCAGGCGCTAAACCGCTGAGCCATCCAGGGATCCCTCCCCCTGCTTTGAAACCTAGTCTATTCACATGTGCTAGGGGTTAGAAGTGGGCATGTTTCAGAGACACAGTTTTGCTCACTACAAATACTCAAGAACCTGATCATGGTATGTTATATAGAATTTAGTGTATAAGAGAGTCGGATTTAAAAATCACTGAGGAAGTATTGGTTTTTACATTAAATTTGGCGGTAGGTTGCCTTCCCTTAGATGAAAGTAACATAAACCAGATTACTTTATGCAAGATCTCAAAATAGATGCCAGAATGGAATTGTGTAGAAAAGGGGGAAAATTGGAAAAATCATATAAGAATATATTTGAAATACTGGGAATTAAGCTTAATATTCAAAACATACAAATTAATGATGAATCATAAGAGGAAATTTACAGAATGCATAAGATAGAAATTTAAACAACAATATGTATATCCACAATTAAAAGATAATCAGAATGGAAGGTACAGCTTTAGACAAGATGTGGAACTTTAATTTATAAAGAATTATTGAAGTCTATGAAAAAAATACTGAAAAGAGAAAATAGGTACCAAAAAGGAAAAGGTAAATTATGAAAAAAGAAATTAAAAGAAAAATTAAACTAATGAAGAAATTTGGCATCATGGCAGCCCATTTAATGTTTTCTAAAAAACTATTGTTTTCATGGCCTTTAAATTATTGCAACTTTAAATATGATAAAGCTGTGTACTCATTAGGCTACCGTAAAACAAAAGCTAGGCATTTTCTTAAACACTTCATGTGAAATTTTTAGAAGAATGATATTTTTCATTGTAAAAATTCATGGAATGGATTTCTTAATACATTTGAAGTATGAAAACATGTGTAAAACAGTTTTTCAAACCAGCTGTGTTTCTTTTTACAGTTGGAAAAAAATCATTGTGATAATTATTGATGCCATCAATTCCTGATAGTCTAGGACAGTCCTGGGATAGGAAGGCTGTGAATTAATATTTATGCTTTTCCATATTCTGAGAATTGCCCTCAGAAAACAATCATGCAATTAATTACTATGATAATTAATACTACAGTAAGAACAAGAGGTAACTGAAAGGAAAGCAAGTATAGAAGTGGTGTGGAGATTAGGGGTTATTACCAGGAGCTGCTTTGGGGTGCGTCCTCCAACTGCACTATCAAAGCCACCAGCTTGATGAGAATAATAGGCTTATGTTACTTCCCACTAAGCATCAAAATAAATAAATAATAGAATTAATTTTTAACAACAAAAAGATCTGAAATGCATATAAATATACCATTGCATCCACAACAATGTTTCCTAAAATTTTTGAGAAGATCCTTTTATGCTTAAAAAAAAAAAAGCTGACTTTTCTAAGTTCTATCAAATGCACTTCAGCGTCTATATATTCTGATATCATTGTTAGGGTTTTTTTTGGGGGGGAGGCAAAAGAATAAAGCTCATTTTAATCTGATTTTATCTCTATAAAAATGGTGAGATGTTGGAAAATACATAATTTTCCCTGAATCAAATTCATTCTAGAAACTTCCTGAAATGTCACCGATTATGGAAAAGAAAGCCTGCTTTCCACTCAAGTCACATGTGACCACAACCTGAAAAAATTGCTGATAAACTTCAATTACCGTAATCACATCTGTCCACTGTCTCTTGCTCCCCCCCCCCTTCTGTTTAGTACACTTCATTCTAATTATGAAATCTATCCTTTCAGGATCACTTTTTTTTTTCCCTTGGCACCTATGAAGAATTGAAATTCATTTTGAGAGCTAAGAATGCCTAGAAGTCATAGGCCGGTTTAGATAACAAGTTAGGTGTTTTGTCATTTTCCCTGTTATTTATTATTTTGCCCTTATCTCCCTGAGTGAAATAAAGTGCATTGCTTCCAGCCTTTTCAGCCACAATAAGAATGGATAAAGCTTTTTAAATAATAGTTTTCCTAAAAATCATGTTAGAATAGATTCGGGTGTTTTAGTTGTTTATTTGGGGGGTTTTAGTGCTGTTATTTTGTGTTGCACAAAATGTAGGTTGAAAATGGCAAGGAGCCTCAAACAAGTTGAACTTTAGGACATTAAGATGAGTACCCAGTCAAAGTCATTACGGTTAGGGAGTATTTTGATTCATGCAAGTATAACCAGTAGTCTTTAATATGTATATGTGAAATATATCCTGTGGCTCTATTTTATACACATATTACTTTGTAACTTCTTCATTATTAGGTAGGTAAATAGATATGTTTACTACTAATTTAGTTTCATTCTCCTTTTATGCTATCTGTAATAGTTAATCAGGAATATGTGAATTAGTCCTATATTAACTGAGCATCACAACTTTTCCTTTTTCTGGTCAAGATTGCAAATGAGATTAAGCCAAATTCAGAGCACTAGTTGTGTGTTAAATGCGAGATAAGTGTCCTTAGAAAGGAATGTCTCCTGGGCTCAGGGCAGCTCTGTCATTACCTCTCTCACATGTGACTTTGGCTTGTATTTTATAACTGAGAAAGATGTCGAGTGAACTATTTTTTCTTACAAATACAAAGCATTCTTCAGTTTTATATCCTTTTTATTCCAAAAGGAAACTTGAATTTTTTTTCATATTACACAAACACACAAAAGCAACTTTTAAGAAAAACCACAGATGAGTGTTTTCATATAATGTTCTTTGTCTGAAAGTGCTTTATAGGTAGTAGAGATAATGATCAGATAGCTGGATTTCAGCACACTCCCTGGGCGACTGTTCCCTGATGTTCCAAGGGCTGTGACACTCCTAACCAATTGATCCCGAGGCACTCGACTTATGAACCAGCAGCTCTCCCCTCATTAGCCTTCTACCCTGCAGGCTTTTCACCCCCATCCAGGAGGGCTAAAATAATCAGTATTACATATCACATTGACTATGTTACACATGTCTTTAAACTAGCTTGTATTCTCCCTTCAAATCAGATTTGAATTGGTCACCCGGAATGCTAAGACCTCCTGGGTGATTGTTTCTGCCTATCTCATCTTCCCATGAGTCTCTCTTCTACGTTCCAATTTAAAATGGTATAATGACTTATGATACCTAGACCTCTCTGTTCTTTTTCTCTGTCCTCTCCACAGTCATCTTAATGGATTGGATTTTTATCTTCTATTATAGAAAAGAATGAAAGAATGCTTTACCGTCACTAGCAGCCTTGTTCTCCAAATTATTTTATAATCTTTGTTATTTTCAGGGAATTATATTCACTCTTCAGAGAAGAGCTGATAATACTCTTTATTCTTTGTGTTAATATAAAATTTATTAAAATCCTTTTCCCTAAAATACTCAGTTTAATAAATTTCTTTATGCACTCCCCATGGTTAACATGATGTTTCCAGGGGGTGTATACAGGTACCCTACCCATAGGCCAAGAGATGCCTTCTCTGAGAAAAAACAAATTCACTCTGCCCTATTACACATAATATTTTTGGGTCATTTAGAAACAGTTGAAATGTCAACTTTCTTTTCAAAAAGTGTTTCAGCAATGCAAAGGTCAAGTTACTTCTGCACTTAAACAGAAGGAATAAAACATTGTACCCATTAAGTTTATACTGATGAAACATCCAGCCTCTGAAAACATTTCAGCTGAGGACAGAAAAAGGTAGAGAAGACTCTGATGAAATAATACCTATCTGTTAGGGATTTATTTATCTAAAGTATATATAAAAGTGAATGCTATAGGTACAGATGATACAAATATCACAAATTATTAACAGTGATACAGATATAGGCATATAAATGTAATAGAACAATGGCACGAATATGCATATAGACATAGATGTATAGTGAGAGGGAATAACTTGGAATTGCACAGGGATATTTTAGAGACAGAGAAAACGGGGAAGAAGAAAGAGAAGAAAGGAGAGGAAAGGAACAACCACAAAAAAAAAAGTGTATGTTAATCTAAACCCAATGGAGGAGGAGAAACAAATTTTTTTCTACTGTTGACCTTAAAAGTAAAACAGCCAATTATATTACCAGCAAAATGGGTTTATTCAGTAATAACAGAGGATTTGCAATTCTGGACATGGGGGCTATGGCAAGCTATGAGCAAGTCCAAAGATCAAAGACCTGGGACTTTATAATAGGAGGAAGTTTGGAGGGGCTGCTTTGAATGAGAAACCATTGGAGGAAGGCTAGAGTTCAGGGTAGTACAGGTTTCTCATTGGTTAAGTCGTGGTATTTTCTTATTGGATGAACTTGTCGCCAGGCAAGGAGAAATTCTTTCTTTCTCCTGTGAGTTGTAGGGTAGGATTCTATCTGTTGGGATGCAAGATCTCTTCCTGTTGAAATGCAATTGATGACAAGTGGTAGGACATGAAAGTGCCCCCATGGGCCTGCTGACTGTTTTAAATGAAGTTTCCTTTACTCAACTTCACGCTATTTTCTAGATTCTGTGGCTGAGACTTTCTCCCCGCATAATCAAAGATTAATAAAAGGAAAACAAACAAAAGTTGATCAACATATATCCCTCCTATATATTTTGGAGATATTCAGGGGAAAAAAATCCTTGAATTGCCTAAGCCACCATCATAAACACCATCCATAGCTATAGTCAAAAGAAAGATGTTGGTCAGTTAAGGAAGACTATCAGGAAAAACAGAGTGACCAAGGGTAAGGTGGATGCAGATTTAAGTGTGTGTGTTCTTTATTGATAAAACTTTCTTGTGACTTAGAGTCATCCTTCTCTTCCTGATACAATGGGGGGATACACTCTTAACAAATGAGATTTCCCTTATAAATGGAAATTTCCCTCAAAAAAATAAAGTAATTTCAATTCTGTTTTCAGAGATTCTCTTATGTCTGCAGTTTTGAAAAAATAATCAGCTCAAAATAATCCTTATGCCAAAGAGACATATTTTGGGGTGGCACCCGTTGCTACCTTTCAACCCTGTAATTTTATACAAGAAGGAATAAGTGATGAGACTTGTTGCCGGATAAGTTAGTTAAAGGCCAGAGGAGTCCATTTCCATAGCACACTTCATGTAAGAGCAGCAATCCTGGAGGCTAGCTGCTGGAGTTGGAATCAGGACTCTACTTAGAGCATGCAATATTCACTAACACAATTTTGGGCCAGTTACTTAATCTTTTGGTGCTTCAGTTTCTTCGTAAAATGGGCATTAAAGCAGCACACTTCCTACACGGGAGTATTAAGAGAACTAAAAGAGTGAAATGCTGAATCTGTCCTTGGCCTTCTGGGCACGCTCTCTACATTAGCTCTCCCTACATCTGAGTCTCAGTCAACTCTAAGGCATACAACCTCTCTATGTAGTTACATATTTGCAAGCTTTACATCTGTAACCCCACAGAGAATAACAGTATTGAACTGATCAAAATTCACTAAAGCTTTTATGTATTTAGTAATATTAATCTGAAAGTATATAAAACTTTTTTTTTTGAAATGATGTGTCAAAAGCTGTTACTATTTTCAGTGAAATAAAGTTTACATTCACAGTAAATAGCAATTACGTTGTTAGTTTTGTTACTGGATCCTATATTGACAGTTTTCAAGTTTAATTTTATATTTATTTCAACATATTTGTTGGCAAAGGGTTAAAATAATCAGAATCAGTATGAAGTGCTGTCACAGAGGGTCATAGTTTCTGGGTTCAAACCTGCTTTTCTGTTCCTTTTCTCTTCTTTCTCTTTGCCAGCATCCTTTAAGATGAATAATACTTTTCTCTGAGGCAACATTTCTACATCTAAAGCCTAATAGGCCTTTCTCTTTTCTTTGTACTCTTTGTTAAAAGCCTTTATAATGGAGAATACCTTTCTTTGTATCCTGCATTTTCCCTTATCTGAAGAGAAGGCTGCCTGCAGGCAGTCCCTTTGAGTTCTGGGAGGTTGCTATAACCTTCTTTGTGATTAGATTACCAGTAATCTGCTACTTTTCCTACATAATGCATTTCTAAAACACTAAAACAGTAGTGAAAGAGGAATGAGACAAACGGTAACTTTTCCTAAATTAGGGTGGGGTGGCAGGTAGATACTTGTTCTGTTCTTAGAAGGAATTTCACTTTCACTTCAATATTATTTTATGGTATATATTGTATGTTTCTGTTTTTTTTTTCTTGTGCTTTAGGACACACAGCGGGCTAGCTTAAAAGGAATGCCAAATTAAAGGTAGAAGATGGCCAAGGTTGTTAAAACTCATGATTTATATCTTTGACGGAATTCTTTAGTTTGTGGATTTACTGTAGTATTTGTTATCATTACCGCTTAATGTTTTAAGATGTGTTTCCACTACTTGGTAAGGGTTAAGAACAAAATGCATTAAAATACACAAAGAATTTCACAGTAGATCACTACTTTATCAAAAATGTCAAAACACATGTGTCACTGGTTTATAATGAAGGGGAACAAAATATACCAGAATATACCCAGAATATGCCTCTTTGGCATAAAGATTATTTTGAGCTGGTTATTTTTAAGAAACAGCAGACATAAGAAAACCTGAAAATCTACAAGTTACCCTTTTGTAAGAGACCATTACATTTATAAGGGGAATCTTTACTGTAAGGGTGTCTCCCTCTCTGTAGCATGAACTTTGCACTTTGACCAAATTTTTGGAAACTCTTGTCAGTAGAGAGTGGCCAATTAAATATGCATAGCAACCATACTGCAGTTTACTGTATTTTACCTGATAACCTCCCATCATTGCCTCCCCACCTCTGCAGCATCTTTTTTTGTCTTTAGCTAAATAGGGTATTTAAAGTGGTGGCTTGGTTCATTTTGGGGTTACTCAGTTTTCCTGGTCATTTTCCATGTATAGCGGGGGTATACATCTTACTAATTTTGTGTTTGTTTTTTTCCTGTTAATATCTATTTAATATGGGGTGGGAGGGATGAATTGGGACAAGAGGACTCATCCAAGAACCTAGAATGGTAGCGGAAGAATTTTTTTTCTCCTACAATTCTACCAATCAAGCTAGTACACAAAATATTTTCTAGTTGATACATTAACATTCAAATTCTTTGTGTGAAAGGTTGGTAAGTGAATGAATGCCCACATTCTGCATTTGGGATGAAATTTCTGGAGCTATAATAGTGCCACTTGTCAGTTGGAGAGGGAAAGAAAACATTTTATCTTGGGTCAGATAATAAAGGTTCCATCAGTGTATGAAAATGAGCTCGAGTTTTATGGGACAAAAGATACAGTTGAAGAAATTTATAAGTTGTTTGGATAGAAAATCTGCTTTTCCAATGATATTGTGCAGAATGTGTCTAATTTAGTTTATTGTTGTCATTGTTTTACAAACATAAGAATTTGAGTGGAGATAGTGATAGGAGAGATAAGTATAGAATCTGAAGTAGCATATAAGGTACCAAGAGTGAAAAACATATGATCTGGGTATTGTATATGGTTAATTACTAATATCATATATAGTTCATCAACTGCCACAGAAGACAGAAAGTTTGTCTATAATTGTGGAGAGAAATTTAAGACACTTTCTCTCTTTTCCCATTAAGGATTTTGCATTCTTCTTGAAATTCAGGCTCACAGGGAAAATAAATGGAAGCTTGGAAAAGAAATGCAAAATATATTCACATTAAAAAAATGGCCTATTATTAAAGCAGTAACACATTTAAGGTGTTTTTGAAAAAGATTGTTTTTTATCTAGCCCTTTGGTGCTTGATTGACCCAAAATTTTCGAGAAGTCATTAATACAAAAGACGAAGAGTACCTGATAATAAGAGCTGTATACTATATATGTTAATTAAAGTAGAATTGGCATAAAATATCCTGTTAGTTTGAGGTATACATCATATTGATTTTTAAATTTTTTTTTTATTGTGAAATGGTCCCTACAATAAGGCTAGTTATCCTTCCTTATGCTGTATATTACATCCCCATGACTCATTTATTTTATTACTGGAAGTTTCTACCTCTTAATAACATTTGCCTATTTCACTTGCCCATGCAACCCTTCCTTCCTCTGGTAACCAATATTTTGTTTCTTGTGTTTATGAATTTGTTTGTTTTGTGTTATATTCTCATTCATTTAAAAAAATTCCACATTTAAGTGAAATCATACAGTATTTGTCTTTTTCTATCTGACATATTTCACTTAGCATATTACCCTCTGTGACAACATTTCATTCTTCTTTTATGACTGAATAATGTTGTTTTGGGTGTACACACATACATACCTACACCACATCTTCTTATCCGGTTTTCTATTGATGGACACTTAGGTTACTTTCCTATCTTGGATATTGTAAATAATGCTGCAATGAACATAGGGGCACATCTATCTTTTTAAATTTTGATTTGTTTTGTTTTCTTTTGGATAAATACCAGAAGTGGAATTGTTGGATTGTAAGGTAATTATACTTTTAATTTTTAAAAAATTACTGTTTTCCATAGTGGCTACATCACCTTGCACTCCCACTGACAGTATATATGAGGGTTCCTTTTTTTTTTTTTTTTGCCTAGCCTCATTGATACTTATTCTTTTTGTCTTTTTGATAATAGCCAATCTGACAGGTGTGAAGTGTCTCATTGTATTTTTGATTTGCATTTGCCTGATGGTGAGCATCTTTTCATGTGCTTGCTGGCTATTTGTATGTCTTCTTTGGAAAAAAGTGCCTGTTAAAGTCCTCTGTCCTTTTTTAATTAGGCTGTTTTTATTTACCTTTTTATATTCAGTTGTGTATGTTCCTTATTTTGGATCTTAACCTCTTATTGGGTGTATGATTTGCAAATATCTTTTCCCAGTCAGTAGATTGTCTTTTTATTTTTGATGATTTTCTTCACTGTGAAAATTTTTAGTTTGATGTAATACCATTTTTAAAAGTTTAGCTTTTGTTCCCTGTGCTTGAGAAAACTGCTCTAAATAATTATTGCTAAGTCTGGTGTGAAAGAGCCTACTGCCTATGTTTTCTTCTACAAGTCTTCTATTCAAGTCTTCAATCCGGTTTGAATTTATTTTTTTACATGGTATAGGATAGTGGTCCAGGCTTATTCTTTTGCATGTAGATTTTAATTTTCCCATCATCATTCATTCTAGACACTGTCTTTTCCTCCTCTGTCATAAGTTAATTGACCAAAATAGTTTCTTTCTGACTTTCCATTCTATTCCATTGATCTGTGTATCTCATTTCTTGCCAGTAAGATACTGTTTGGATTACTATAGCTTTGTGGTATAGTTGGAAACCAGAGAGCATGATACACCCAGCTTCATTCTTCTTTTTCAAGATTGCTTTGGCTATTCAGGTTCTTTGCTGGTTCCATACAGATTTTAGGATAATTTATTCTAGTTCTGTGAAAAATATTACTATTATTTAAATGGTGATTACACTGAATCTGTAGATTACTTTATGTGGTATGGACATTTTAACAATATGAATTTTTTTCCGGTCCATGAGACTAGTATATCTTTACATTATTTGTGTTATCTTTAATTTCTTTCATCTGTGTCATCTGGTTTTCAGAACAAGTCTTTCACCTCCTTGGTTAAAATTATTCCTAGGTATTTAATTCTTTTTGATGCAATTATAAATGGGATTGTTTTCTTAATTTCTCTTTCTGAAAGCTCGTTATTAGTGTATAGAAATGCAACTGATTCCTGTATGTTAATTTAGCATCCTGTGACTTTAATGACCTCGTTTATTAAATCTATAGTGTTTTGGAGAAATCCTTAGGACCTTCTATACATAGTACTATGTTACCTGAAAATAGTGACAGTTTAACTTCTTGTTTTCTAATGTAGATGACTTTTATTTCTTTTTGTTGCTTAATTGCTCTAAGATTTCCAATACTATGTTGAATAAAAGTGATGAAACTGGTCATTCTTGCCCTGTTCCTAGTCTTAGAGGACAATCTTTCAGCTTGTCACCATTAAGTACTATGCTTGTTGTGGTTTCATCATATATTTATCATGTTGTGGTATGTTCCTCCTATACTCACATTGTTGAGAGTTTTCATCATAAATACATGGTGAATTTGGTCAGATACTTTTTCTGCATCTAGTGAAATGATCATATGAATATTATCCTTTGTTTTGTTAATGTGTTGTATCACACTGATTGACTTATGGAATTTGAAATATTCCTGCATCCCTGGAAAAAATCTCCCTTGATCATGGTATATCTTTTAAAAATATTATTGTAAGTTGTGCCAATATTTGTTGAGGTATTTTGCTTCTATTGTTCATCAAAGATATTGGCTTATAATTGTTTGTTTGTTTCAGTGTCTTTGTCTGGTTTTGATGTCAGAGTAATGCCAGTTTTGTAAAATGAATTTGGAGACATTCCTTCCTCTTCAATTTTTTAGAATAATTTGAGAAATATAGGTCTTAACTCTTTTTAAATGTTAGGTAAAATTCACTAATGAAGCTGTCTCATCCTGGACTTCTATTTTTGGGGAGCATTTAAATTACTGATTCAATTTTATTACTTGTAATAGGTCTATCCAGACTTTCTATTTCTTCATGAATCAGTCTTGTAAGCTTGTGTGTTTCTAGGAATTAGTTTATTTCTTCTAGAGTTTTTCAATCTATTGGCCTGTAATTTGTGCAAAGTAGTATATTATGATCCTTTGTATTTCTGTAGTGTCAGTTGTAACTTTTCTTTCATTTCTGATCTTATTTATTTGGGCCCTTTCTCTTTTATTGTTAATGAATGCAACTAGAGATCTTATCAATTTTGTTTAGTTTTTCAAGAGCCAGCTTTTAGTTTCATTGGTCTCTTCTGTTTGTGTGTCAATTTTTTTTAGTGTTTATTTATCTCTATTATGTCCTTTATTATTTCCTTCGTGCTACTAACTTTGAGATTCGTTCTTTTCTAGTTCCTTTAGATCTAAAATTAGATTGTATGAGATTTTTCTTGTTTCTTGAGATCTGTATTGTTATGAGCTTCCCTTTTAAAACTGCTTTTGCTGGATCCCATAGATTTGGGAAAGTTGTGGGATTTACCCCCCCTTTTTTGTCTCAAGATATATATTTTTTTTAATTTCCTCTTTGATTTCTTTGTTGACCTATTGGTTGTTTAGTAATGTTACAGGTTTTTTTTTTTCCTTTAGTGCCCACAGTTCTTGGTTACACCCCTTTGAAGAATGAAAGTGATGGACCAGATGAAGAGTGGTAGGCAGCAAAGCAATTTATTGAGCAATAATAAAGTTTATTGAGAGAAAGTACAAAGCTCCTGAAGAGGAAGGGGACCCAGGAGGGTTGCCACCAGAGTTTCTGAGTCTAGGGATTTTTATAGGCTTGTTGGTGGACTGTTTTAATCTGATTAACCCTCTATGTTCCTGTCACCCAATCTTGTTTTTGTCCACAGAGTCATCTACCTATCAGGTAGTTTTTTATGTGGGAAAGGGTACAGTGCTCTTTCCAGGGTGGTGTAAAATCCTTTTAAGGGTAGTTTCCTCTGGGGAGTGGGGGCACTTGTCCTTGCCTGCCTTTCTTCTGACTATCTTTCATTAGTACCATTTTTTTAGTCTCCACATGTTTGTGTTTTTCCACTTTTCTTCTTGTAATTGATTTCTATGTTTCATACTATTGTGGTTAGAAAAAAGCTAAAAAATATTTCAATATTCTTGAATTTATTGAGACTTTTTATAGTCTAAAATATGATCTATCCTGAAGAATATCCCATGTACCCTTGAAAAAAATATGTGTGCTTCAGTTTTTGGATTATATGTTCATAAATCTATTAGGTCCATATAGTCTAATGTATTGTTTAAGGGCAATATTTTTTATGATATTATGTCTGATTTATTATTATTTTTAAATATTTTATGTATTTGAGACAGAGAGCGAGCATGAGTGGAGGAGGGACAGAGGGAGAAGGGGAGGAGGATTGGGGAGATAGGGTAACTGGATGATGAACATTAATTGAGGAGGACATGTGATGTAATGAACACTGGGTATTATATAAGACTGATGAATCACTGAGCTCTACCTCTGAAACCAATAATACATTAGATGTTAATTAATTGAATTTAAATAAAATACAAAAAATAAAGTTACCAACAATTATTGAATTACTGTCAATTTTTCCCTTTTTTGTTAATATTTGCTTTATATAGTTAGGTGCCTAGGATTTAGTGTTGTTTTTTTTTTATTTTATTTTTTTTTATTTATTTTTTTTAATTTTTTTTAAATGATTCTTTTTTTTCTTTATTTATTTATGATAGTCACACACACACACACACACAGAGAGAGAGACAGAGAGAGAGAGAGAGAGAGAGAGAGAGAGGCAGAGACACAGGCAGAGGGAGAAGCAGGCTCCATGCACCGGGAGCCCGACGTGGGATTCGATCCTGGGTCTCCAGGATCGCGCCCTGGGCCAAAGGCAGGCGCCAAACTGCTGCGCCACCCAGGGATCCCTGTTTTTTTTTTTTTTTTTTTAAAGATTTTATTTATTTATTCATGACAGACACACAGAGGCAGAGACACAGGCAGAGGGAGAAGTAGGCTCTATGCAGGGAGCCCAATGCGGGACCCGATCTGGGGTCTCCAGGATCATGCCCTGGGCCAAAAGCAGGTGCCAAACCACTGAGCCACCCAGGGGTCCCCAGACTTAGTGTTTAACAGCAGCATATTGAATTGGTTTATTTACTATGTTGAATTGTAATGGCTGGATAACAAATTTTAAGCCAGAAAGACTGAGTTATAATTATAATATTATAATATATATTATATATATATAATATATTATAATAGTTATAATATTGGCCCTCTAATGGTGGATTCTTAGATAATTTAATTCCATCAGTAACTGAACTACATATTTCTCTATCATTTCCAGTTCTATAATTCCATGATTTTGTAATAAAATGATGGAAGGTAGCTGGAAGGCCTGCAGGCAGGAATAAGAGCCCTCTGCCCTAAGAAGAAGCCACCCTTAAAAGTGTTTTACACTGCCCTGTAAGGAGCCCTCCACCAATTCCCATGTTATAGATAGATGACAAAAACTTGATTAGATGACAGGTGCAGGGAGGATTAGATTAAAACAGTCTACTTAAGCCTATATATATATATATATATATATATATATATATATATATATATATAACTCTTTATTCCCTTATGTGAATGCATGCATCATGTATCCTTAAGGGCTATATTTATCTTATATCTGCAAGTTTGAAATCAGTTTTCTAAAAGAACTTTACTTCAGTAAAAATTTTCACAGTACTTGATTCTATCACAGTAGTATTTAACCTTTAGCTATGAAAAATCCCTTAAAGCTCATTATAAAATTGGATCCCAGAGAAGTTCTGTAAGTTTAATGAAGTCATATACAGAACCATTAGCTATCTAATCCTATAAACAGAAATTTTATTCATATGATTCTTCCTAATATATACTATTATATAATTAATATTTATAAATAAAATTATTAATTCATGTTAATTAATATAAAATTAATATTTTATATAAAATTTTATGTGTAATTATTATTATGAAAGTAATGATAAAAAGTAAGTGATTCACAAATTATTTAATACCATCAATTGGCAATATATTCAATTACATATGAACAATGAGAGATAAATACCATCAAGTGGGTTACGCCATTTGATATAAAAAACAAACATGAAGAAGAGTCTTTGAAAGATCTTGTGTGATATAGGCTTTTATCAGCCAATCCAGAGACTACAACCATTGATGGAACTCACAGATATTAGAAACTTCAGTAATCTTCTCTTAATTGAAAATATGGATTCCATCTTGTAATTTTATATATAATTGACAAAACATATTTCCATATAAAACCATAACCTATAGACTATAAATACTATAAGTTGTAGACTTTTTTTCCCCTAAAAAGCAGGAAAGCACTGCAACTACTATATTTATTATGGTGCAAAGTTTAAAAATGATATTTAAAAAAATATCAGACTTAATAACAATCTTCTTCCTTGGTTATTGGACATGACACAAGACATGGGTTAATTCTGGTAATAAATAATTAAGTAATGAGTCTCAATACCTTAATTTTCACTTAAATATTTTATATCTCCCAGTGTTTTTGAGTACTTGATGATTTATGCAGAGATGTGGCAACCTTTACTAAGGTAGTAAAACTTCCCTTTCTTAGAAACTATATTTTCCTTCATAAAACACAAATAGAAAGTGAAACTCCTATTGTTATTTAGAACCCACAATTCCTACTGTTTCCTCAGCAGAGAGCACAATAAACAATTTATATTTTTTATTGCCTTCTGAAGTCAAAATAGAGCTATTTAGACTACATGAAATAAAATAACTAGAAGGTATGTATTTTTAAGTATCTTGCAATGCAGTGCATTTTCCTTAAAACTAAAGAGTATTTTCCATTTTCTTTCTTCTTACCTTTTTAATACTTATTATTAACTTAATACAAATTAATATTTCCCCCAGAAATATGGCAAGATTTGCTACTTATTTATACTCTTAGCTTGTATTATGTTTGATGTCCTATTTAAAATGCTTCTCACAGAGCAGATTCAGGAGTATCTAGTTCCAACATAGACAAATTAGTGAGTGAAGGATGTGAAGAGTGATGACATTCATAATATATTTGGTTTCAAGAAAAGTACCTCACTTGTTTTCATGTTACAGACCAAGTTTCTTTAACAGCTGACAGTTTTGAAATTGTACTTGTTGATTGGGCAAAATGAAATATTTTCTGTTAAATTGATTTAAGATGTGTAAGATGTAATTTTATTAAACTGGAACCAGTGTCCTCATTTGATACACTTAAAATTCAATTAGTATATTTAGCAGTCTTTAAAGCAAAGCTTTTCAAATATTAAATTCCAGAGAACATCTGAACAAGGCAATGTCATTCTTTTTATTTGAAATAAATATACAGTTATATTTGTGAGTAAATAGGGATGTACTGAATATCTTTAACTCTTAGAAACTTCCCTTACTTTCGAAAACATTTTAAAAATTAATGACAGCACTAGTCGTTAAAAACAAGTTAACCATAGAATTTGTCACTATAACTTCTTTTGATTTGGTCCTGCTTATGACAGGCTTACAACTGAGCTATAAAGAGGATTGCAGGCTCAATTACAAGTTACAGCACAAGTTATGTTCACCCATGGAAGGCAAACTTTGGAAAAGAACATAAACTGAGAGTGAGAGAAAGCTCAGAAGCCACAGGGAAAATGAACTGAAGATCAGAGATACATAAAAATCTACCAAATCAAGGAAGAGTAACCTGTGATGACATAGTTTAAACAAATTTAAAAACCTAAGGCAAGAAGTTTCCATGGGAAGGAGATGTAAGGAACAAGGGGTTTAGAAGGGTTGAAGCCTGCTTAGTGAAATGATGAAACTGACATTAATGTAACCAGTTCTTACCAGAACCGCATTAGTCCTTTTATTTATTAATTTATTTTTTGTAGGAATTTGTTCACTGCAAATTTGGTTGAGTAGCAACAAATGATAAGGAGGAAACATTAGCAAGAATCAAGTGGTACAGGCTGGGTACTTCTATTAAGTTTTGATGGTAAGCTGAAGCCACCAAAGGATTTGAATTTTTATGTGCTTTGATGTATATTTATATTTACATTTTAAAAATGCATATATTTTAGTTTTTATGAAATTGATGTAGATGATATTAAAATAATATTAAATAATTTTATAATGAAAAGTAGTAGTATACCTTATACATCTCACCTCTGCCCTGCAGAGGTATGTTTTTAATTATTTTATGGTTCTTTGTTTCTTTCCATTGCATACATTTCATTTAATCATACGTTGCCTATTATAAATAGGAATTTATCTTTTTAAAAAATATATATACTTTTTAAATTTTTATTTATTCATTGACAGAGAGATTGAGCGAGCGGGGAAATGCATGCACAAGCAGAGGGAGCAGTAGGCAAAGGGAGAGGGAGAAGCAGACTCCCTCCTGAGCAGGGAAACCCATGTGGGTCTCGTCCCAGGACTCTGGGATCATGACCTGAGGTGAAGGCAGATACTTAACCGGCTGAACCATCCAGGTGCTTCTATCTTTTAAATAAGAATTTATCTTATTTTAACATATTTCACTACATCCACTGCACACATATTGTAGGATAGATATGTGATTAACTTTGTATCTTGTGCTGTTTTCTTCACAAATTTAAGGAATACATTTACATTTGTTTCTTGTACATACAATGCCACCTGGTCTTGTTCTATTTACAGTAGAGTTGTCTAGTTCAAGTATTTGCTCTACAACCTTCTAAAACTGTCACCTTGGGTCTTGTTTGCTTTATCTCTTTTTGTCTGTTTCTTCATTTATGAAAAGGCAATGAGAATAGAACATAGGTTATAAAGCAGCTGTTAAAATCTGTGAGTTCCTCCATTAAAAAAACAAGAGTAAATTGTTATATAGTAAGTACTTAATAATCATAGTTATTGTTAGTTTTTTCTCTTTCATCAATTCCATTATTATTATTTTTTATTTATTTATGATAGTCACACAGAGAGAGAGAGAGAGAGAGAGAGAGAGGCAGAGACACAGGCAGAGGGAGAAGCAGGCTCCATGCACCGGGAGCCCGACGTAGGATTCGATCCCGGGTCTCCAGGATCTCGCCCTGGGCCAAAGGCAGGTGCCAAACCGCTGCACCACCCAGGGATCCCCTCTTTCATCAATTCCAATACACACTTTCACTTTTGATTGTGGATCATATTTTAACTGTTAGTATTTTTCTCGGTGGTATGTGAAATAAAGACTGACCTTTAGATTCTGTGATAAAATGTTATATCTTAACATCGATTGACTCTTAGATTCTATGAAACATTCTTTGTCTTGTTATTATTAATATTTTAAAACTTCTATAGTGAATTAAATTTGAAAATAAAAATGGTATCAATATTATCACTATAAATGTAGTTTATGCGAAGTTGTTTAAATACTGTGAATTTATTCTTTTCATGTATTTTTAAAAATATTAATTACTTCAAATTGTTAAACTTCAGAGTGTTCTTTTCCTCTGGAAACCTTCTTTCTGGCATTCTTCCATCATTCTGATATAATCTTAACTGAATTCTTACTAGTAGAACAGCATAGAGATGTTCAAGGGGTATCATTTCACTGCTTTCCTGACTTGATCCTTTGTTTCTTCAATTCCATAAAGAGATTCTTATTTTGGTGAAGCATATCATGCATAGCATGTCAGTAAATAGGTTGTGAAAGGTTTCCCCCCCCCCCCGAGGACTTTTTTTTTTGAGGATTTGCTTTTATGTACAAAATGGCTTTATTTCACCCTTAGTATTATTCAATAATTTAGCTGAATTTCATATTTCTATATTAAATATTATTACTTTGTTTTAAAAAAAACGCTTTTTAGCATCAGTGCTGCTGATGGGAATTCTATTTCCAATCTGATCATCATTTATAATCTGTTTTGTTTTCGGGAATTTGGGTGATTTTTGGTTTGTTTTTGTTTTTTATTTCTTCTTCCAGGAAGCTTTTATAATCATCTCTCTATTTGTATTCTATAATGACACGGTGTGTATGTTGAGTTTTATTTGTGGGATTTTGTGTGTGCATTTTGTTTGTGCGTTTCGTGTGCATTTTTGTACACCTATTGATATCTTTTCATCTATAGAATTTTATCTTTGGTTATGTGAAATTACCTTGCATTTCTTTTTTTGGTACTTTCCTCTCCGTATTTTTTTTATTGTTCTTTCTTTCCAAAATCTATTTATAGACATGGGACCAGACAGATTGAGTTCTACATGTATTGTGTTTTTTTTTAATATATCTCAGTTTTATTGACTATTAGATTCACTTTAAGGGGATTTAATTAACTGGTGAGTCTTAATATCAGACATGATCAAATTTGTCCTTTAAAAATGTAACTGATTATAGTGTAGAAAACTGTTAGTAGTCTTTTCTCCAAAGGACTTAGCAGGAAAACTGAAAATATTCAGAGAATAAGCTCAGATTATTTCCATCCTTCTTATATCTTCATTCTCTCCTTTTCTAAGTCTGAGAACATTAATTCTTGCTCTTTAGATGGAAAGTTTCCTAAAAATTCAATTAAAATAAAGTGCTTCTGACAGACCTAAGTAAGTATATGTGGTTAAGCTAAAAATTATCTCTGTTATACTATTAAAGATGTATATCTACTCATAAACTTGTAGGAAATGTGTAGCTGATAATTATCTCAGTTTAAATAGCATTTTAATACCATTTCAGTGTTTAAGTAGGAAAGGGGAAGTAATTTTATTGGAAATCTGCAATATGTAGTATTATACTAGGAACAAAAAAAAGTATAAATCTCAAGGAGTTCACGGTGTATTGAGACTTTGTATATATGAGAAAATAAATTTAATGGAATATTTAAGTGCTGTAAAAGAAACATAAAAGTAATACTTGAAATTCAGAGAATCAGTGCGGTAATTCCCAGGTTTGTTTTGTGGAGGTTAGTTGGTAGTAAAGTGGATGTTAGGAGGTGAAGATATTGTAAGTTTCTTAGAAGTAACTTCTGAATTAATTAGTTCTTTATGGTTTGGTGGGATTGTACATGAACCCAGAGACCAGATACCATGAATCACATATATAACTCCTGTGATAATCATATTCCCTATTAATTGAAAAAGTATAGCAAGTTCAGTATTTTTTTAAATATCCCCAGGTTCTTTCACTGATGGGTTTATGAAACATAATGTTGAAAATTGTGTTTGAAGAATAAAGGTGAGATGAAATGTTAATCAGCCTTGAATGTCAAGCTAAAGACTTTGAATTTTATAAAGTTGGAAATATTCAGGTGAGTTATAGTAGGTTTTTTGAAAGAAGTATGGTATTATTATAATGTAGAGGTGGGAATTAAGAAATCCTCAAAGTAACTCTTATATCCTAAAAGTTTTCACTATATTATTTCAGCATACCATGGAAACCATATAATTTACTCCTAAAATGTAATCTGCCATCCATTCAGTTTCTACTACTAAATTTAAGGAGAATAATCAACGTACATGCACTCTATTGACATTCTTGCTTTCAACTTTGATCTTCAGCTGTAATTGCAGAAATTATTTTTATGGTTAGGCTTTATTTATTTATTTTTTATTATTTATTTATATTTTAAAGATTTTTATTTATTTGGCACAGGGAGAGAGAGAGGGAGAGAGAGAGAGCATGAACATGTGCGCACAAGCAGGGGGAGTGGCAGGCAGAGGGAGAGAGAGAAGCAGGCTCCCAGAGAACTGGGAGCCCAATGCAGGGCTTAATCCCGGGGATCATGACCTGAGCCTAAAGCAGACGCTTAACCCACTGAGCCACCTAGGTGCCCTAGGTTAGGCTTCTTTTAATAATTAGAATCAGATTGGAACATTGCAAAGGATGCCTAAGATGATATGATTTTATTATTGTCTGTATAACCATATGGGTGTTTCACTCTTTACTCTCTGTCGAGTTGATTTATGCCAACACATTAGCATTATTTTCATAAGTGTATTTTTAACAGAGGGTTGCCATGTAAGACATTTTGCATTGCTGGACTTAATCTCTGGGTAAGAGAAGGAAGTATAGACCAAAATGCTCTAGAACTGACAGCCTCAGAGAGAAAACATCATTGCTCAATATGTAATTGCCTCACTTGACCAATAGATTTCATATGGAGATATCAAGAATATATAATTTACTACAGTTTCATAACTGGATGTCAGATGGCATTACTTAGGCTAATCAAATATGATTTAAAATTTGTATCTGCCTACTGTTTATTCCATCTGTTTGCTTGGTTCTTGCCATATATCCTAGCATATGAAAGCCACTTAAATTTTTTTTTAAAATTAAGGCTTTAACATTTATATGTTTTTATTCTTTTTTAATTCTTACTTTTTAAAATGGAAGTTGAATTTGCATGTAATATTATATTCATTTCATGTATACAACATAGTGATTTGGTAATTCTATACATTGTGGTGTGCTTGCCATAATGAGTGTAGTTACCACCTGTTGCCATACATTATTATTATGTATTACTGAATTTAATGGGTGAAGGGGATTAGGAGGTATACATTTCCAGTTCAACATTTATCTTTATGTGTTTTTTGCAATGGTGAACTTGAGGAAGTTCCCTGAAAATGCGAAAAATAGGTTCTCAGCGAATACTATTTAACAAATTGGTATATAAATATAGGTAACTCAATGTTTTGGAGATATCATTCTCTGGATGCCGTGTAGGCATAGTCTAATCCTCTTCAACCCCAAACTATAGCCACTTATGCTGGCAACTGACAGAAAAAGACTTTGACTTTTCTCCAAATGTGCTTGGGATCTGTAGGGCTTGTAGAAAGTGGGAATCAAGGAGGGGAGATTTGTCAGTATTAACTTAAGCACACTCTGGAGTAATACTGAATTAGCTGTTGAACATTTTGTTAGTTGCTGTCCCTGTTCAGTGTTTGGGATCAACTCAATTCTCTCTGGTTAAAAAAGAACTTTAGAAGGGTATTTCCAGGAGCTATCGTCTACTAGGAGGCAGTAGAGAAAGCTCATCCTTCTTGTAAGTGTATGCTATTTTTAATGTTTATCTTTCACATGTAGCTATCAATGCTATTTTATATTTGGTTATTTTATATGTCTATACATTCCTATAGCAAAATACATCTTCCCACTTTTATGTCTTACATTCTTAATCATATGGACAATTCATTAAGAATAGTTTTTATTTTGGGATGCCTGGGTGGCTTAGCAGTTGAGTGTCTGCCGTCAGCTGAGGGCATGATCCTGGGGTCCCAGGATGGAGTTCCACCTTGAGCTCCCTGCATGGAGCCTTCTTCTCCTTCTGCCTATGTCTTTGCCTCTCTCTGTGTTTCTCATGAATAAATAAATAAAATCTTAGAAGGAAAAAAAAATAATGGTCTATTTGGACAATCAATTTATTCTTAATTTAATTACTCTATAGTCTATTGTTGCTTTTCTCCCCCTTCTAAATTGACCAATATTAAATTTTTGGAACCGTGCTTCACTTTCATGTTGGGTAAAGGTGAGATATTTTAATATGGAATTCATCATGTGATAGATTGGAAGAATAAATACTATCTGGATCCATTTCTTTGAAGTTATGATGATATTTAATGGTCAAATATGTTGATAATTAGATTTCAAACAGATCACTTTCGAATAAACCTTTTAAAATATTGAACATGCTTAAATTTAATCTTACATATTACAAATTTAAGTTGAATATTTCCAGTTGACCCATTACTGGTCTAATTGCCATGACATATACAGAAAAAATGTCCAGCTTAATTAGTGGTATCTGTCTAGTAATTATCTATTTTCAATATATTATATCCATGGACTTAAAAGGGGGAATCCTGCTCATCTAGCAATTTACATATGAAGGCTTCCCAGGGTGGCTCTTTGGATATCATATTTTAAGGATGACAGCTGATATTTCTAACATATATTCTGGCACCTTTTTTTCTTAGAGTATCTTTCTTCAAAAAGGTGTTCTCTGTAGGATTTCTCAATTTTTTTTCTTTCTCCTGATGAATATGAAATCACTTTTGAGGGACATTTATTAATTTATTTTCTATTCAGGAAATTCAAATTATAGATCCATGGAAATTTAGAGATGAAAGATTGCAAATTCAGATCTCTGTATTCAAGTAGCATTGAATTACTAACTTAATCATCTTAAGCCTCAGTTTCTTCATTTCTAAAATGAGTAAAGTGATAGCTGTGCCATTCGGGTACTTGTGAGGTATATGGGGAATAGGCTAAACAGTGTCTAGGACATAGTCTGCATTGTAAGTACTCAACTCATGTTATTTTCCTCCTTTTGCTATTCTACATATTAGGCAATTGTCCTAAGTAAAAAATAAGAGAGGAATATATCCTAAATAAATAAGCAGTGATGAAAAATATGTTTATCTTGATCTTGAATCTAAGTGATGTTGAGTGCTGGCCATGTAAAAATACAACCAAAATAGCAACTTGATAGGAAAGCGCTGAATTTATTCTTATTAATTAAAAGAAAAAGTCCTGAAAAGAAAATAATTGATGATATCCTTTTCATATTTGAATAGTTTGATGTTCATTTTAGGGAAAGAATAATTACTGGAAGGAACAGTAAAATTATTCTCAACATTTTCCATCCTGGATACCACTTTCCTGTAATAATAAAATTATGTTGATAGAGACAGTGAAAAACAATGTTGTATCAATGTAGAGGTCTCATTGTCTTTCCTTGTGGTCATTTTTTCACCCTGAACTAAATGATACATCATTAATATATAGAGCTTGATTAATCCCAATAATCACAACAAGAAGTATCATGCTCTCACTTCAAGTCTCCTGCTATGGTTGTTTAAATATAATGTAGACAACTAGAGAGAAATATTACCATCAGAATTTGTAGTCTACTTCTCAGTCAGATGCCAAGGGTGTCTGAAGTAAATGAAGAAAATAGATCCCATCCACAATCTAAAGAGCATGTAGAACCAGGTATGGTGTTATTCACTAAGTTATCTATTTTTTTATTTTTTATTTTTTGATTCCCAGATATTTTGTAATGGTGACTGAAAATCCCAGTGAATGTTGCAGGGATGTCAGCACAACATTCTGTCCCTTTGAAAGGCCAGAATTATATTGAAATCGGTTTTCCTGTGAACCACTACTTGTCCAACTTCACGAATCTCCCGGGTTCTCTAGTCTGGTTGGCAATATCTACCTCTTATATTCTCTAATCCATCGCACCTTGGATTCATTCTACTTTGTGTGCAAAGAGTATAAGGAGAAAATAAATCAATCCAAAATTCCCCTTGGATGGTTAGGATATTGGTTTTCAAATCAGGACACACTTTTTATTCTTCTTAAATGGTTATCTATTAATATATTTTTTTTTCAAATGATGGTAAAATTTGGACTGTGGTTGACATATGAGTAAAATATCTTGAAGGAAGGAATTAGTTGAAAATTTTGTGTCTAGTCGGCTGGTGGAAGTAAGTTGGCTTTTGTGCGACAAATCTAATACCAGACATTGGAGGTAATACAATGATCTGTAATTGGTAAAAATACCCCTATGGGATTGCTAAACAGTATAAACAATGTTAAAATAGCGCTGCTCCTTTTGAATGGTCCAATGCCAAGCAATTAACTTGTATTGGTGACATCATTAGGTAGATCTAAAGCAAAAGAGAAGTTTGTCTTCCTTGTGAGATCTGTGAAATTGAGAAACTCCAAATATACACCATCTGTTCTCTCTTTCTCTTCCAAGTTCTATTTCTTAAAAGTTCAGTTACAAAAGCTAGTTCCCACATAAGGTCCTCAAGTCATATTTTATTGAAGAAAGTAATCTACTTTTCTATGTAAAATTTGGTTTTTAGATGTTTATACTTTCTTCGGGATGGTCGGACTGTTGTTGTGTTTGCCATCTATAAAGGTCACACATAGGTTGAATCCAGTTAACCAGGAAATCAACTGATTCAATAAAAAAATTAATATTAAGAGAAGCTGGGTGGTTATAAAAAAATGTGTGGACAAATCTGACAGTCAGTTTATTGTTGTGATTTAGTCAGTTCACAAACCAATTGTAGTCAAATATTTAACTCATACCAAAGAATGTATAAATAAGTGATAAGCAATGTTAATAATAGAGATTTGCTTTGTAGTTGACAGAATTAAAGGTGACCTTAAACCAAGAACAAGGGAAAGAAGATAGCTAGAAAAACACAGAACATGAGAATGAAGATCAAAATACAACAACCTGCGATTTTGCTCTGTGACTCTTCAGTGAAAGCTAACTATATTTCCTAGAATTGATTTGGTCTGAGAGTCTTGGACAGATCTGTCTCCTTAGACAAATCATATGATTCTGGAGGTTTCCTAATAATCCTAAACTTGGGGTGCCTGAGTGGCTCAGTCGGTTAAGTGTCTGCATTCAGCTCAGCTCATGATCTCAGTGTCCTGGGATCTAGTCCCATATCAGGCTCCCTGTTCAGCAATCTATCAAGTAAATAGATAAAATCTTTAAAAAAAAAAATCCTCAACTTGAAGACTCCAGAAGGTTATTTTCCAGGGATACAAGGAGAGTCCAAGGTTCCATAGCAAGTCTCTGGTTATAATTCATGCACAATTTGTTTTGAAAAAAAGTGAAGAAAGGCTTCTTATAGTTGTTGATGACAGCTCTGGGTACAGTGCTAAGTCTCCTTTAATTCTGGTAATGGCTTCTTGCAATAATATGGTGTTTAGAAATGGATACATCTAAACACATGTGGCTGCCTGTTACTATCACATAAAGGAAGAATTGATAATACTCCGAAGGAGCTGATCTCATTGTCATTAATCCAGTGATAACACTTAAATGTGTCAAAGTTGGATGATCTCTGAGAGTTTTGCTACTTTCAGTTTCATGATCACATTTGTTCTTTCTACTTTTCTCAAAATTTCAAAGCTTCATAACATTTTTATTACAACATTTCAATAAAATGGATGCTTCTGTCACTAAAGGGCAGTAGAGAGACAATGAAATTCCTTGGATTCCTTGGTAACACAAGATCAAATAATTGTTACTCATAAAAATTAAATTAAATGTATTTTTAATACAAATTAAATAATATTTATTTTTTTGTCAGATGATTATCACACTCTCAGGCAATAAAAAGATTCAATCAATTCTGAGAATAAGAAAACAATTACATATACAAAAGCCATTTTGGTGATAGAACTAATTGAGGGGTTACTGAGGTTTGGGATCTTGAACCTTGTGCCCATCTTTACAGTTTTGCCAAAATTATGCTGGTCACAGATGAAACAAGCCATAGATACCTTCAGAAATATTAGTGATGTTTGCCCCCAGTGTTGATTGAATACAGTAGCTACTTTGTCTTGTGGTAGGCAATTTCATGTGTAGTTGCATGCTTTCATTTGTGGTACCCCAGTGCTCCTAACCAGCCATCTCTGGAGATTATTCTCATGCAGTCTGCATTCATATTTTTCCCAGTACCTTGTTTTTTTCTGACTCAGGTAGCAGTGACCCTGGTATAATGGCCTTTTGAAACTTTTAAAGGATTTTTCTCTTTGGGTATGTAAGTAGGATGTTAGTGAATGCAGTCTGTATAGCAAAATGAGGAGCATGGACATTTTCTTGGTTTCTAAATTATTCCCTTATGTACACCTTTTAAGGAATCATTAGAGCTCACAAAAGTTCTTTAATGTACTGACTACTCTTAGATGTGATCAAGAACCCTCCTTATTTTTAAAGCATTCCAAAGTAATAGTCCATTCCTAAAAGCTTATCCATCATCATTGCATATATTACATTAAATCTCCTCTGTCCCGCTGACAAGCTCTGGTGAGAACATTGATTTCTACCTCCTGGGTAGCTTTTGCCTCTGGCAGGAAGTTATATTCTAGGGGTAAAGTCAGATCAACTGGGGACATCCTGAGGATGTTTTTCTTTTTCAGTCTCAAGATAGAACCAAGTCTCAAGATGATCAACCAAAATTAAGTCTGTATTATAAAGGGGTTTCTAATAAATCTACCTGAAACATAGCTCATGAATAAGAAATTAGACAATTATGATTTTTTTCTCCTCTGTATAGCAGGATTCAAAACATTACAGCAATGTACAGAAAATTATAGAATTTCATAGAAGTAAGCCTATTTGCCAAGAAATGTGTATTTTTAGTGAACGACCATTGTAAAACATGAGGGATCATCAAGTGTAAAGGAGTAAATCGAATCAAATTGGCAGAAGCTTTTGCTTATTTAACTGTCATGGCTATGACCTGTAGACAAAAAGGTTAGGCTTTGGCATGGGGTCAAGAAGTTAGCTACTGGTCCGTGGTCATTCTCAAAACATTAATCAAGAATACTAAGCACTTCTCTAAAACTCTCATGTAATGAATAGGTAGAAAGGTGTTCATGATAATTAGGTAAGTCTATAACAGATGTTAAAGAACTCATTTCATACACACATATGCACACACACACACACACCACACACACACAAAGCTGTCCCTTCTTAGGTGTTCAGGGAAGAGTCTTATCTACTCTGGATTTGGTTAAATCATGTAGTGTTTTGGTGATTTCAGAAAAATTGAGGCCTTTTGCCTGTAGGGGTCAATAAAACCTAGGAATTTCTTTTTTTTTAATTTATTTATTTAATTGATCTGGGATACTTTGAATGGTTTGTAGTCAGTCAGAAATAAGAGATCTATCTCCTTGGGATAAATCATACTTTAGGTAATAGACTTTACCTAAGAAAACATTTGAATTCTCTTTGGAAATCTTTTTCCTGTTTATTTTCTTTTTTTAAAAGATTTTATTTATTCATGGGAGACAGAGAGAGAGGCAGAGACACAGGCAGAGAGAGAAGGAGGCTCCATGCAGGGAGCCCGATGTGGGACTCGATCCTGGGACTCCAGGATCGTGCCCTGGGCCAAAGGCAGGCACTAAACCACTGAGCTACCCAGGGATCTCCTCTTTCTTTCTTTCTTTCTTTCTTTCTTTCTTTCTTTCTTTCTTCTTTCTTTCTTCTTCTTTCTTTCTTTCTTTCTCTTTCTTTTTTAATATTTTATTTACTTGACAAAAAGAGAGAAAGAGAGTGCACAAGCAGGGGTGGGGGGGCAGAGGGAGAGGGAGAAGCAGGCTCCTCGCTGAGCAGGGAGCCTGATGCAGGATTCAATCGCAGGCCCCTGGGATCATGACCTGAACTAAAGGCAGGTGCTTAGCAGACCCAGCCACCCAAGTACCCACCATTTCTAAATTGTAATAGTAAGTAGATGCATAGAATCAATGTTATAATTTCTTTGTCTTTAAGCACACACACAAACACACAAATAGGTCCTACATATAATGAATAGAAGTAGAATTACAAGGAAATGTGATGTTTCCTTGAGGTCTTTGTTGATGACTTGTGAAAAGTAGTATAGTTCCTTACTGAATCTTGGGGTATAACAGTCTGGGTAATTTTTCCTCTTTGATTTTTTTTTTTTAGGAGAAGGCAAATATTGCCTGTATTGATCTTATTCTAAAGGGATGCTAAAAAAAACAGCACACAAATCTATGGCTGCAAAATATGCAGGATCAGGAGGCACTGAAGGTAAAACAAATCTCAGCTTTGTAATACAGTGAAACAAAATGACTATTATATTTATTTATGGCTCTCGGTCCTAAATAAGCAGAGATACTTGCTTACTGTGTTTTTGACAGGGAGGATAGGAGTACTACTATAAGAACTAGCAAAGGCACGTTGAGTTCTTTATTATTAGGAATTTGAATATTGATTTTAGTTGCTTTTTACCTTGTGACTTAAGAGCTAATTTTGTTAGGTTGACCAGAGGTTTACATGGGTCAATAGGAATATAAATGGATTCAGCACCCAAAATTCAACCTGTAGAAGTGCACTCTCCCCTCCCGCCCCCCATATGCCAAGTGGTCAGCACCTCCTTGAATTCTTTAATTCTGACTTAGTTCAGGCACAAGAGTACTGGTAAATCAACGTCCAAAATAGCTATTGCCTCATTGTGAAAAAGGATATTTTCAGGAATTTTGAGACCCTAGGCGAGCATTTGCACTGGCAATTCCACTTATCTAGTAAACGTCTCACAATTAGGTTAGTGGGTGTAGCTTTAAAAGGAAGGAAGAATGTTCCTTGTTTAAAAGTATGAAATAGGGACACCTGGGTTGCTCAGTGGTTAAGCGTCTGCCTTCGGCTGGGGCATGATCCTGGGGTCCTGGGATCGAGTCCCACATTGGGCTCCCTGCGTGGAGCCTGCTTCTTCCTCTGCCTATGTCTCTGCCTCTCTCTCTCTCCCCCTCTCTCTGTGTTTTTTTCATGAATAAATAAATAATTTTTTAAAAAAGTATGAAATAATGGGTTTGGACTGGGATATAGGGGATATGATTATCAGAGATACCCACAATCTGAAAGTTTATTGACTCAGAAAGAGAGAGTGTAGAACATTGTTTAGGTTTAAGGTAATAATGTAGTGCTTCTATCAGTCAAATTTCTATAAAATTGCCCTTCAAAACACACACACACACACAAACATTTTTGCTTACACTTTTATTTTACAACCTTATTGAGATACATTTCATACACTATAGAATTCACCTATGTAAGGTACACAATTCAGGGTTTTTTTATGAATTCATAGAAATAAAACTGTATATCTTACCAAAATCTAATTCTAGAACATTTTTCAATACCCTCCCCCCACCAAAAGCAAAACAAAAACTGTACATAGTGGATGCCATTCCAAATTCCCACTCCTTTCCTACCCAGCACCAGGAACTCTGATCTATTTTTACATTCAATGGATTTTCCTATTCTAGATATTTCACATAAATCTTGTAATATACGGCCTTTAACTGGGTTCTTTGACTTAACCTAATATTTGCAAGGTTCATCCATGTTGCAGCATGTGTAAAACCTTTTTTCATTTCTGATAGTCCATTGTATCAATATATTACTTTTTTATTCATTCATCAGTTGGTGGGCATTTAGGTTATTTCCAATAACTTTTTTGTTATTATGATTATTGCTACGTGCTTTTGCACACACGGAAACTTATATGTGTGCACAGATTTTTGCCTGGATATTTTTTTTCTTGTTTTCTTTTGTACATAAATCTATAAGTAGAATTGCTGGGTCATTTGTAACTCTGTATTCAGGATGTTGAGGAACTGACAAATTATTTTCTGACACACTGACAAAGTGTCTGTACCAGTTTTACATTCACACTAGGAATACATATGATGGTTCTAATTTCTCCACATTCTTACCAACATTTGTTATTTACTGTCATCTTTTTTAGCCGCCTCAGGGGTATGAAGTAACATCTCATTGTGGTTTTGATTAGCATTTCCATGATAATTATGTTGAACAACTGTTCATGTGTTTATTGGCCATTTGTATATTTTCTTTGGGGTAATGTCTTCAAATCATTTGCTCATATTTTAATTGGATTTTTAAATCTTTTTCTTGTCAAACTGTAAGAGTTCTTTATATATTCTGGAGAAAAATCTCATTAGGTATATGATTTGCAAATATATGGGTTGTCTTTTCATTTTCTTGTTAGAGCATAGACATTTTAAATTCTGATGAAGTCCAGTCTGTGATTATTTCTTTGATTGCTTGTGTTTTGGTGTTGTACCTAAGAAATGACTGCTTAAATCAAGGTCACAAAGTTTAATTCTATGTTTTATTATATAAGTTTTATACTTTTAGCTATTACATTAAAGTCTATGATCCCTTCTAGGTAATTTTGTGTAGAGTGTGAGAACAAGGTCTTAATTCAGTGTTTTGCTTATGGATATCTCTTGGAGTCAGCCTCATTTCTTGAAAAGACTATTCTTATTAGATTGTCTTGATGCTCTTGTTGAAAATCAGCTGATGTATATATAGGGTTTCCTTGTGGACTTTAGGTTGTTATTTATTGATCTATATGTTCATATATAAGACTTCCCTATCGTGGTTACTGAAACTTTGTAGTTTATTCTGAAACCAAAAATAATGCATTCTTTAAATTTCTTCTTTTTAAAAAGGGTTTTGGCTGTTCTAGGTCCTTTGTATTTCCATATGAATTTTAGGTAGGCTTCCCATTTTGTGAAAAATAAAATAAAAAAAAAACCAGCTGGCGTTTTAATAAGAACAGTGTTGAATCTGTGCATCAATTTGAGTAGTAGTATCCTCTTAACAGTGTTAACTCATTCAATCCATAGACACAAAACCTCTTTCATTTATTTAGAGCTTTCTTTCTTTCTTTCTTTCTTTCTTTCTTTCTTTCTTTCTTTCTTTCTTCTTTCTTTCTTTCTTTCTTTTTTTTCTTTCTTTCTTCTTTCTTTCTTTCCTTTCTTTCTTCTTTCTTTCTTTCTTTTTCTTTCTTTCTTTCTTTCTTTCTTTCTTTCTTTCTTTCTTTCTTCTTTCTTTCTTCTTTCTTTCTTCTTTTGGAGAGAGATGGGGGGGCACGGCAGAGGGAGAGAGAGAATATTAAGCAGACTCCACACCCAATGTGGAGCCCAATGTGGGGCTCAATATCACAACCCTGAAATCATGACCTGAGCCAAAATCAAGTGTTGGATGCCTAACTGACTGAGCCACCCAGGCACCCCAAGATCTTTTTAAATTTCTTTCAATGATGTTTTATAGTTTTCAGTGTATAAATCTTACATATTTTTGTTAAATGTATTCCTAACATTTTAATTTCATAGATGTTAATATAAGTAAAATTGTTTTTCTTAATTTTGTTTTGAAATTTTTTGTTATTACTGGGTAGAAATGTAATGAATTTTTATATTGATCTTGTATCTTGTCACATTGTTAAACTTAATAGTTCTAATAATTATGGTACATGCATTATGATTTTCTGTATTTAAGATTATATAATCTATGGAGATAGTTTAGTATCTTTTTACTATCCTTTCCAATATGGATATCTTCTAATTTTGTTCTTGCTTGATTGCCCTACCTAAAACTTCTAGTACTATTGTTGAATATAGGTGGTGAGATGGAATATATCCTTGTTTGTTTACTAATTTTTGGTATAAAGCATTTAGTCTTTCATCATTAAGTATAAGGTAGGTTATGGCTCATTTACAGATGACCTTTATCAGGTTGAAATAATAGTCTAATACTCTTGGGATGCCTGGGGGGCTCGGTGGTTGAGCGTCTGCCTTCGGCCCAGGGCATGATCCTGGAGTCCTGGGATCAAGTCCCACGTCGGGCTCCCTGCTTGGGGCCTGCTTCTCCCTCTGCCTGTGTCTCTGCCTCTCTCTCTCTGTGTGTCTCTCATGAATAAATACATAAAATCTTAAAAAAAATACTCTAATACTCTTTTGTTCCTAGTTAAAGTGTCTTTTTTTTTTAATCATGTAAAGGTGTTGGGTTTTGTGAAATAATTTTTCTATGTTTATCAAGATGATTATGTGAGGCATTTTGATTGTTCTTCATTCTATAAATATGATATATTACATTGATTTTTGGATGATAAATGAATCTTTCTCATTCCTGGAATAATTAGCAGTTGGTCATGGTATATATATTCCATTGTAATTGTTGGGTTTAGTTTGCAATTTATTGATGATTTTATGTCTACATTTATAAGGAATATTGCCCAGTAGTTTTCTTGGGATAGATTTTCTGCTTTTAGTATCAGCATAATAATGGCCTCATCGAATGAGTTGGGAAGTATTCACTCTTTCTGTATTTTGAAAGAAATTATAAATGTTTGATATTAATACTCTAAATATTTTGTTGATTTCACCATTGAGCCATCTGGTGCTTGGATTTGTGGTTGAAATTTTTAAACTTAGTAATTCAATACTTTTATTTTATTTTATTTAAATTCAATTTGCCAACATATAGTATGGCACCCAGTGCTCATCTGATTATGTGCCCTCCTTAATGCCCATTACCCAGTTACCCCATCCCCCCATCTACTTCCCCTTCTGCAACTCTGTTTGTTTCCCAGAGTTAGGAGTCTCCGATGGTTTCTCTTCCTCTCAAATTTTTCCCCCACTCAGTTTCCCTCCTTTCCCTTATAGTGCCTTTCACTATTTCTTATATTCCACGTATGAGCAAAACCATATGGTAATTGTCTTTCTTCAATTGACTTATTTCACTCAATGTAATACCCTCCAGTACCATCCATGTTGAACTAAATGGTAGGCGTTCAGCCTGGTACTTTACTTTTTATAAATTATTTAGATTATCTATTTTTTCTGGAGTCAGTGTTAGTAGTTTGTGCCTATATAGGAATTTGACCACTGCATCCATGTTATCTAATCTCTTAACACACAGTTGTTCATCATGTTATTTTATCATTCTTTTTAAAATTTCTCTAAGAACAATAATAATGCCCCCTATTCCATTCCCAATTTTAGTAATTTGAGGCTTTTTTTTTTCATGGTCCATGGAGTCAAATGTTTTTATTTCAGTCATTGACTTTTTTAAACATATTTATTTCTTTGATTCTTTTTACTATTCTTTATTTTAATAAATTCAGTTTTAATCTATTTTTATTGCTTTAGATTTAACATTCTGGGGATCCCTGGGTGGCGCAGCGGTTTGGCGCCTGCCTTTGGCCCAGGGCGTGATCCTGGAGACCCGGGATCGAATCCCACGTCGGGCTCCCGGTGCATGGAGCCTGCTTCTCCCTCTGCCTGTGTCTCTGCCCCCCTCTCTCCCTGTGACTATCATAAATAAATAAAAATTAATAAAAAAAAGATTTAACATTCTGTTCATTTTCTAATTTTTGTGATAGAAGGTTGATTGTTGACTTTACAGCTTTCTTCTTTTATAGATATTTATATATATTTATTTATAATAGATATTTACAGCTATAAATTCTTCTACAAGCACAGATTTTGCTGTATTCCATAATATTTGGTATGTGGTGGTTTTATTTTCTGTCTTGTCAATGTATTTTTCAATTTCTCTTATTATTTCCTCCTTGACCCATTACTTAGGAGAATGTTTTTAATTTTCACGTATTTGTGAATTCTCAAATTACTTCTCTTGTTGATGTTTTATTTAATTTCATTGTGATCAGAACACATAATATGCATGTTAATGTTTTTAATTTATTGATGCTTATTTTATTGAAGTGATTTTCCTAGAAGCTGTAAATTCAGACAAATTTATTTACTATATTCAGAATATAGTGTCTTCAAAAGATCTTTAAAAAAGGTTTGTTCTTTCTGTTGTTTGCAGTTTTACTGGTCGTGGGGATGACCAGTGAACTGGGGATGGGGGAAGATGTGGGAATACTTCCAAGTTAAGCAACCCCAAACCTGCCAGAGTTCTGATATGGTTCATTTTAGTTGTCTTGCCCATGTTTTTTTTTTTTTTTTTTTTTTTTGTATAACAAGTTCTCTGATGTACTCCTTCATCTGTTCTGTATATTATTTTCTTTCTTTCTTTCTTTCTTTCTTTCTTTCTTTCTTTCTTTCTTTCTTTTTCTTTCTTTCTTTTTCTTTCTTTCTTCTTTTTCTTCTTCTTTTTCTTCTTCTTCTTCTTCTTCTTCTTCTTCTTCTTCTTCTTCTTCTTTTTTCTGATTTTATTTATTTATTTTGAGGCAGAGGGAAAAAGAGAGCATGAGCAAGGTGGAGGGGCAGAGCGAGAGGAGAAGCAAATTTCCTGCTAAACAGGAAGCCTGATATGAGACTTGATCCCAAACTCTGGGATAGTGACCTGAGCTGAAGGCAGACACTTAACTGATTGAGCCACCCAGGCACCCCATAAGTTATTTTCTTAAAGTTGTCTTTAAATATTTTGAGAAAACTCTCTTTTTGAGTTTAGAAGACCAATAGGAAATTGGAGTGCCTAATTTTCTTAGTAACACCTTCATTGATCATCGACTTACTTAATATTCTTAGCTAACACAGGGAACATTTAAAAAATAAATTTCCTTCTGTATACAGCATCTAGAACCCTGTTTATTGTTGGAGTGGATATTTTTATTATTTTATTTTTTGTTTGTTTTGTTCTTATCTGTGAAGCCATCAATTTATCAGAGTTGCATTCTATTTTGGTTCTAAGCTCTTTTAAAATGCCCAGCAAAGTATTGGAGATTTCTGATTCTGAAACAGTGGGGTGATTTTTATATTCTAATTTTTTCTTTCATATTAAATTTCCCATTTTTGATTTAGAACTTGAGAAAAGAGCTAAGAGTACATATACTTTAGGTTTTATTCCTAAATGTTGTCTCTTTAAAAGTGTTAAAGAACTATTTCTAAAATCTCAAAGATCTAGCCTTTCATTGCTTAGAGGACTGAATCATAACAAAACTATTTCACAGGAACGATTTTGGAGATGGGCTTCAAAATACCATGCCCAACATCTACAGTTTTATCCAAACACTTCTGAGTTCCTATTTAGTTTAGAGTCTTGTTAAGTCGCCCTTGGAATATTCCTGTTCTGCATTTTCATCCAAGCTTTTGCAGCTGAGATTTCCACTCACATACGAATTAGTTGGTATATATCTAAGAGCCTGTATTATACATGTTATAATTAATCTATATTCTTCCACAGGTTTTTTTTTTTTTAGTCTTTGATGATGGCTGTCAGTTCAGTACAAGACCAGGTCTTAAAATGGTCCTTCTTTGTTATGAAAGTGATTTTACTTTAAGAATTAATTGAGGGGGGAACGCCTGGGGGCTCAGCAGTTGAGCGTCTGCCTTGGGTTCAGGGAGTGGTCCTGGAGTCTCAGGATCTGGTCCCACATAGGGCTCCCTGCATGGAGCCTGCTTTTCCCTCTGCCTATGTCTCTGTCTGTCTCTCTCTCTCTGTGTCTCTCATGAATAAATAAATAAAATCTTAAAAAGAAAAAAAAAGTAATTGAGGTTTCGGGCTTTTGCCAGGGCAAGAAGGAAAGAGCAGTGCAGAGAGAGAATTAGTTGCAGAAGGAAATAAAAAAGCAAATAATGGAGTAGCCTGGGTGGCTCAGTGGTTTAGCACCTGCCTTCAGCCCAGGGTGTGATCCTGGAGTCCCGGATAGAGTCCCAAATTGGGCTCCCTGCATGGAGCCTGCTTATCCCTCTACCTGCCTCTGCCTCTCTCTCTCTCTCTCTCTCTCTCTCTCTCTCTCTCTCTCCCCGCCCATATGTCTCTCATGAATAAATAAATAAAATCTTAAAAAAGCAAATAATGAGGGAAGAGATTAATAAGATAAAGGCATTTAGATTCTGGTTATGATGTAGAGGATCTAAAGGAAGATCGTTTTAGGCCTTTTACTTTTTTTCAGATTTTTTTCTTAACTTGGCTAAGGAATAGCTTTTGGAAGCAATTTTTGGATGTGATTTTTTTGGAGAATATTCCCATATACAAATACAAATGTACAACATTTTTTGGTAAAATGTTTTCCCCTTCTTTGTTTTGACTGAAGAGGTTCAAAGACTCTTGGTTAAACAAACAAACAATATTTGATGCTGTTTACCAAAGAGTTGAACAGTTTCATATACATGTATCTTATATTATTATTATTATTATTATCATTATTCTATTTTTTAAAAAAGTTTTTATTTATTCATGAGAGACACACAGAATGAGAGAGAGAGAGAGAGAGAGAGAGAGAGAGAGAGAGAGAGGCAGAGACATAGGCAGAGGGAGAGGTAGGCTCCATTCAGGGAGCCCAATTTGGGACTCTATCCCAGGATTCCAGGATCACACCCTGGGCTGAAGGCAGGCACCAAACCACCGAGCCACCCAAGGATACATTCCAGTTTCGTATACATTTAAATGTTTTCTTTTTCCCAGAAGGAAAATAAAGTTATTTATAATTTGAATATTTGTATTTAACTACTTTCAAGAATAATAAATTCATATTGGTGAATAAAATGAAATAGTAGTTTGTTAATGTACACAGAAAGTTAACTGTGGGTATAAATCATTTCAGTTTTCAGTAGAATTGTCCAGTAGACAGTTAAACTTATAAATATATGCAATTGTTTCGTAACCAGTTTTTTTTTTCATAAAATTTAAACAGAAAAGATGATTGTAGATAATTTATGGAAAATATTGTAGATAGCTTTGCTCTGTTCTGTTAACTCTTATCAGACACCTGCTATATTTATAGAATTTTCAATTCAATAACTATGAGATTTAAATGTTTATTATAGTAAATGTTACTGTACTCATTTTGACTGTTCATGAGCCACTTATAAAATATATTGTTAACCTTCAGTGTTGTTTTGCAAGGCAGTTAGTTAAGCATAAAGTTAAGTGTGGTGTGAACAGGGTTAATGGAGAGATAAAAGGTAAGGTCCTATTCAATGATGGCATTGTAGAAATGAGCTCTTTTGAAGATTGCCTCTTTTTGTTGCTGACTGAACCTAATCGCATGGCTGATTGCATGAATTTCTAAAAGCTCCAGGCTACACATATCTGCATGAACTGTAAGAACCCATGCTCTATATATTTAGTTATCAAATGAAATAAGTACTTTGATATTCCTGGAGACTAAATATATTTACACTTTCTGAAACCATCCAAAGCCCATGTCGGTAAAATCTAGATAAAATAACACCCAAATAAGAGGATCTTTGTATTTAAGGCACTTAGGATAATGCCCACCATTGTTAGTTTCTTGCCTTTTACCTTTATGATTGTCCAAATGGAAGACATTCTAAATTGACTCCAATTTATGATTTTGGTTCTTGTGGAACTTCTTCTTTTTTAAGATTTTATTTATTCATTCAGAATGAATAAAGAGACAGACAGACAGACAGACAGACAGATAGAGTGACAGAGGCAGAGACACAGGCAGAGGGAGAAGCAGGCTTCCCACAAGAAGTCTGATATGGGACTTGATCCCGGGATCCACCCTGAGCTGAAGGCAGACTTTCAACCGCTGAGCCCCAGGTGTCCCCTCTCGTGGAACTTCTTAAGAAAGAGAGTCAGAGTTCTGAAGTCTTCACAAGTTCATTGACTATATTTGTTACTTTTAGTTAACCTTGGGCAGTCATTCATCTAATTTGAGACTAAGAATATTTTACATAACCCTAAAGAAAGACCAAATTCAGTGGTTTTCCTCAACAGTTACTGATGTTCTCCCATCTCTGAATGTGGGGAACCGTACTGGGTCATGTAGTTTCCTTGCCCTTTTTTAATTGACCCTGGAAATACATGGACTAATGTCATTCTCTAGCATCAAGTCATATGTGTTCTCTCTCTCTCTCTCTCTCTCTCTCTGTTGTTATTAGGAGTAGTTAGTCTTACCATTATCAGCAACACTTTAAAAACTGCTAGATTTTTTTCATGTAGGAACTTTATTTTTTACTATAAATCTTTATTTTTTACAGTATTATATTGTTTTCAGGTGTACAATATAGTGATTCAACAATTTCACATATCACCTGGTGTTCATTACAAGTGCACTCCTTAACTTTCATCACTTATTTAATCCAGTCCCCCACCTCCCTCCTCTAGAAACCATCTGTTTGTTTTCTATAATTAAGAGTCTATTTCTTGGTTTGCCTCTCTTTTTATCTTTGTTCCTTTTTTTGTTTATTAAATTCCACATATGAGTGAAGTCATTTGGTATTTGTCTTTCTCTGACTTATTTCACTTAGTATTATACTAATTCCATCCAAGTTATTGCAAATGGCAAGATTTCATTATTTTCAATGGCTGAATAATATTCCACTATATAAATAAACAGACGTTTCTCCAAAGAAGACATCCAGATGACCAACAGACACATGAAAAGATGCTCATAATTACTTACCATCAGGGAAATGCAAATTAAAACTATAGCAAGATATTCTTATACCTGGCAGAATGGTTAAAGTCAACAAAATAAGAAGCAACAGGTGTTGGTGAGGATGTGGAGAAATGTGAACCCTCTTGCACTGTTGGTGGGAATGCAAACTGTTGCAGCCACTGTAGAAAATAGTATGGAGAAGTTAAAAATAGAAATATCCTATGACCCAGCCATCACACGACTGAGTATTTACCCAAAGAACACAAAAACACTAATTTAAAGGGATGTATGCATTCCCATGTTTATAGCACTGTTATTTACAATAGGCAAGATATTAAAGCAGCTCAAGTACACATTGATTGATGAATGGATAAAGATTTGGTATAAAACTGCTAGATTTAAATGACAATCTCCTTTGAGAATTTTACTTATTCTTTCTTCAGGAACTGTTTGATGGATGTTTGACCTTTTTAGCCAGCAACTTACACCTACATACCAGTGTACTTTGAAAATTACTAGGGGTGCCTGGTTGTCTCAGTCAGTGAAGTGTCTGGCTCTGGATTTTGGTTCAGGCCATGATCTCCGGATCATGAAATGGAGCCCTGTTTTGGGCCCTGTGATGGGTGTGGAGCCTGCTTAAGATTCTCTGCCTTCTCTCTTCCTCTGCCTTTTCTTCTCATCCTGCCACCCTCACATGGAATAGGAATATGTTCAGTAAATAGGGGCACCTGGGTGGCTCAATGGTTGAGCATCTGCCTTTGGCTTTGGTCATGATCCGAGGGTCCTGGGATCCAGTCCCACATCAGGCTCCCAATGGGGAGCCTGCTTCTCCCACTGCCTATGTCTCTGCCTCTCTCTCATGAATAAATAAATAAAATCTTTAAGGAAAAAATAATATGTTTAATAAATAAATGTGTAGGATAAACAATGGATGTACATTATTGTTATTACTTAATGAATTCTCCCATTTTTAAGGATTTTTTTTCCCAATATAACTCTATTCCTACACACATAAATGATGTTCGTTGTTTTCTATTTGTCACGCCTGTCTTAGGTATTGAAAAAACTACATATTTATAAACTTTACCTCCTGTCTGTCCCTTTGTGTCTCATCTTTAGGGACTCCCTCTTCAAATTTGAGTATACCCAGTTGTTCTACTTTCTAAAGATACTTTCTAAAGTTCCAAGAATTTGCTCATGACATTGAAGATAATTTCCTCTTTTTGACTTCTAAGTCCTAAAGCTTGACAATTCAACTCAAACGTAATGGAAAGATTTTAGACATAAGTCACACTTTAAGGTTTTTTAAAATTTGTTTTCATTTGTGTAAGTTAATTCACCAGAACCTTTCCTAAATACATGAGGGAAAGGATGGACATAGAGGGTAAAGTTCAAAAGTCAACGAAGATTCTAAGGGATAATTTAGTTGTCTATTCAGCTGTGATTATATTTAAGACTATTTAGCTCTAAAATAACGTGAATATTATTTTTTTTCCAGAGAGTATCAAAATAGTTTTCCAGTGTAGCAAGATAGCTGTTTACTTTAAAATTAAATACCATATGAACCCTTTTTGGGGAGTAGAGACCTGTACAAGTTATTTACAATCTCTATCCCAGGACAGGTAAACATGCCACTTGTTGAAAAAAACTCTTACCCTTAAACAAAGCTATAAAGAGATAATCCAAGAATCTTGCTATTTTCAGCCATGTGTGATGGTACAAAAAATATTTTCATATTGAAAAATTAACACCAAATAATTTTACATTATCTGGATTTGCTGGCAAAGCAATATTTCTTCTTTGTAAAAAGTTATGCTTATTTAGTTTAATTCATATTTGTTATCCTGTTATACAACCAAATATTAAACCATTTTTATTCTTTCCATTTTCTGTTTCATTTTATAGTCTTTTGTACAGTTTCTACCAAAATATGTTTTTAACTTAATATTATTTATAGATATTCTTTAACATTTATTTATTCTGTATTATAATTAATGTATGTTGACTAAGCAAACCCTTTCTTCTCTAATTGTAAAGTGATTTTAAAATGTTTTATTTTTTTTATTTTGCTTAATGTTTAACTTCTAAGCCTATCTATCTTTAGTTCTTTTTTTTTCTATCTTTATTTCTCTTCCCATATTTCAATTTAGTTGGCCTGAGAAGACAATGTAGCTAGTTGTGCAAAAAACATTCTTGTTGAAAATCCCAGTAATGATAAATGAGTAACCCAATTCCCATGATATAAATGAATCTATAAGAAGGGAGTTGCTCTATACATTATTTTACTTTTATCCAGACCTATGCACTTCCTTTTAGGTTTGGGCATATAAGTAATCTGAAAATTAATTCAAAAGTATGCATATGAATAACACCTTTCCAACCATCAATTCATTATTGCTAAGCCATAATATTGGAGTACTAATTTTTATTGTCCATCACATTTATCTCTCTTTTTTTTTAAAGATTTTATTTATTTATTCATGATAGTCACACAGAGAGAGACAGAGAGGCAGAGACACAGGCAGAGGGAGAAGCAGGCTCCATATACCAGGAGCCCGACGTGGGATTCGATCTCGGGTCTCCAGGATCGCGCCCCGGGCCAAAGGCAGGCGCCAAACTGCTGCGCCACCCAGGGATCCCCATCACATTTATCTCTAAATGTAGAATAATATTTACTCATTAGCTCTTATCAGATGTAAAATCCATTTCAAAATGAATCATGTTAGATGAAGACATAGCATATTGTCCTATAAGCTCTGGATCTCTTACATGAAGACCTATTCTTAAATGAACTACAGATTATTTCTTGCTTATACTTTGTATGCTTCTGATGAATGGCATAAAGAGAGTTTTGTTTCAGTGGCTAGTTATATTTTGGTATATTTCTGGTTATATTCTGGTATATTTGGTATATTACCTGACATGCAGGTAAGGGGTATGAGTATGTTTGTAATTAATACAACTATTATTATGAGGCCTTTGGAAGTATTTTAAAATCATAAAAAAACTAGAACCTTTAGTGAAGCACTAAATAATAAAAATCTAACAAAGAGCCTAAACAGTCACTTTTGTTAATTTTACTTGTTTAAAGTGGTTTACCTGAGCTAACCATGCCAGAAAATATTTGAATGTTTTGCTAATGGAAATAGTCATTCTCTGAATTTTATAATATTTTATACATTCGTCTATCACCTACCATATAACTATTTAAGTATGCTATTAATATTTTAGTATATAATATCATAATATATATTTTATAATCTATTGTTTTACAGTGTATGAACCATGGGTTTCTTTTTTTTTAAGATTTTTATTTATTAAATCATGATAGACACACACAGAGAGAGAGAGAGAGAGGCAGAGACACAGGCAGAGGGAGAAGCAGGCCCCATGCAGGGAGCCTGATGTGGGACTTGATTCCGGGTCTCCAGGATCACGCCCTGGACTGAAGGCCACGCTAAACTGATAAGCCACACAGGCTGCCTGAACCATGAGTTTCTAAAGAAAAATACAGTAGTCTCAGAGCTTAGATATGAATCTTACTTGGCCAAGAAGAATAAGAAATATTTAATTACTTTATAATACGTACGAATTTAGTTCCAGGAGCAGTAAGGGCAGGCCTCATTTGCAAGCAGACCACTGCACGCTGTGTTAAAACACACCCCACTCCTGCAGGAGACCAAACACTGTCCACAATAGGCAAAGAAAGTCTCTGCAGACAACTGGACTGAAGGAAAAAGAGGCCAACACTCAATAGCCAAGCACATGCAACACACAAAGGAGACACTCTCTGGAGTGCCAGGCCCGGTGGCAGAAGAGACACTACACTACACAACAGGGCATGACAGGACCTCTTCTTCATAATGCTATTATCATTAAGAGCAAGAAAAGTAGCTGACTCTCCTAAAATACAGAAACAGACATAGAAAGTCAGACTAAATGAGACGACAGAGAACATCTCCCACATAAAAGAACAGGGCCAAAGACAAGGGACCAAAGTGAAACAGATATAAGCAATATGCCTGATAGAGAATTTATAGTAATAATCACAGGGATACTGGACTAGAGAAAAGAGTGATGGACATCAATATGATCTTTAACACAGAGATAAAAAAGAACCAATCAGACATCAAGAATGCAATAAACGAGGTGAAAAATATATTTGATGGAATAAATAGCAGGCCAGATGAAGCAAAGGAACAAAATAATGACTGGGAAGAGAAAGTAATGGAAAGTTACCAAGCTGAGCAAAGAAGAAAGAAAATCATGCAAATTGAGAATAGTCTTGGGAGTTCAGTGACTCCATCAAGTGTAATTACTCACATAATAGGAATCCCAGAAGAAGACAGAGAAAATGGGGAAGAAAATTTATTTGAAGAAATAATAGCTGAAAACTTTCCTAATCTTGGGAAGGAAATAGAGACAGGCACAGAGGCAAAGGGATTCAGGAGGCACAGAGATTCTTCTCCCCCTCCCCGCAATTAAACCCAAGGAGATCTATGCCAAGATACATAGTAATTGAAGTAGCAAAAAGCAGGGATAAATAAAAAAATTAAAAGATGTGAAGCATTTTTTTTCCTTTGGAGGTACTTTATAATGTAATATGTAAAAGCGTATTTTATTTAAATCATGGAAAAATGAAGTATTAGTTCACTTTTTGCACATATTGAACATTTTATTTTTTATTTTAAGTTCTGTGGGTTCAGGAAATATATACCTTTTAGCTTTCATTGAACTCTTAGAAACTGATTGTTAGTACAGTAAAGATTTTCCTCCATTTCATTGCTCAGTTAATTGTTGAGGTAAACTCAGGAATTGTTTCATTTGATAGACTTACGACTTATTTGTCCTTGAAAGATAACTAAAGACAATGTTTTTGAAGAGGTTTGTGGAAATACAGCTAAACAACTCGTACTGTAGAAGCAGAAGTGAAGTTCAGTATTTAGAAACAGTTAACCATGTAATTATTATACCTGTTCTGTATTCAGGCTGAGTTTGAGTGTTTTGGGTCCTGATATACTTCTTGCCCAGGTTTGTGAAGCTTTCAGTGCCCAGTTCCAGAGAAGAACATGTTTTTGGCAGGAAGGCAAGTTCTTATGTGTCATTCTTCCAAGATGAGTAAACATTTCTAGCTGGAAAATAGAACTTTCCCTACTATTAAATAAACACAGACTTCTTGTTCATAATGATCTATAGGATCTACCTAGGGAAACCTTCATTCTGTAGTAACACACATAATGCCTGGTGGAGAGGAGAAGGAAATAGAACAAAAACAGAGAAAAATTGGTGATTGCTGGAAAGCATCATTATCTTAATTTTTAAAGACAGTATTACTTTATTTCAGGAGTGGCTAAGGCAAAATAATGAAAACTCATTTTTCCTGATCTACCAAATAGAGTTGTACTCCTTCATCATTTGAGCATAGCAATTACAAATATTAATTCCAGAGTTATATTGCCTTGTAAATTCTAGTTTAGCCCATTTTAAATCTGTGATCTTAGGCAAGTTATTTACTTTCTGTGCTCCAGTTTCCTAATATGTAAACAAAGAAAATAATTATCCCTGTGCAATAGGCTTATTTGATTGATTAAATGGGTTATTACAGGGAGAATACAAAGCATTGTTATTATTCAATAAATATGAATTATCATAGGACATTGCCATACCTTTGAAGCTTGTAAACTTTCAAAGAAATAAAGCATGTTCTGTAAATCACCTTCTATAAGTAAAAGGACTACCACAGTTTGTAATCAATGTCACAATGAATCATAGCAAACTAAAAAAAAAATACTAGAGAATATTTCAAACTCTTTGTTAAATACTATGCTAGAGCAAAGAACATAGGGTAGATGAAAAGGGTTAAGATATAGTAAATATGTAATGTCTATATAGAACAAACTATAATCATATGTCTCTTTCATATGATTGCATTTATTTCACACTCTTTTGTGTGTTAAGAACGAGTTTATTGAACACCGAAAAAATGAATGAGGGATATCCCTCATCTTTCAATGAGGAGCAATTATTTGTTCATTCATCATACATTTAGGTAAACTGCTGAGTCAGACATCATGCTGCTTAACTCTACTGGGTCATCAAAGGTGAAAAAATAGAAACTATAATCTTATAAAGGTAGCATTGATTCATTGATTGATACATTAATATATACGTAACCAAATACATATAAATTCACACCATGAAGTCCAGTAACTCATAAACCAATTGCCAGTGCACACATTATACTAACATGTATTTCAGCAAAACTTACCAATATACTTATTCACCAAATGTGAAGTTGACCAGTTAGAGTTACAATTACTTCGGACTGAGAAGATTATAAATTATTTTATGTCAGTCAATGCAACTCAATTGCCAACTCTAATAATATCTTGATTATCGCAATATATAAAGTATCGTCTTAAATATTTTGGGCTACTTATATAAAAGTATATAAAAATTTTTACCTACACACAAAATTTGAAACAAAAAATGATAATATATTTAATGGTTGAGCTGTTTTCATTTACAACCCTTAATTTTGTATTTATTTATTTTTTTAACTTAAGTGTAGTTGACATATAATGTTATATTAGTTTCAAGTGTGCAACATAGTGATTTGACAATTCTACACATTACGCCATGCTCACTAGAGTACTTATCCTCTGTCATCATACAAAGTTATTACAATATTATTAATTATATTCCTGATACTGTGCTTTTCATTCCTGTGATTTTTTTTATTTTATTATATAACTGGAGGTTTGTACCTCTTAATATATTTATTTGTTATGTTATAATAAATACTGATTCTCTCCAGTATAATAAATACTGATTCTTTCCAAAAGAAATTTCTAGTCAACATCACTCAAAAACATAGTGACCTCCTTCTGAGCTGTGGGAGTGAAATTACCAATGTTGTGAAACATTTTGAATACTGTATTATCTGAAGGCACAACTTTATCAGTTTGTATGTATGAGTGTTCAATAGATATAGTTATCCTTAAACAATTAGAAAATGACACCTCAGGGCTATCTGATTTTTTTTTATGGCTAAATATAATGCCAATACCACAGAGTAAAGCAACACGTATAATACCATTTCTTGCATTCTTTGTAATACTACTAGAGATCAATACTTGTTTGGCATTCTGTAAAACACCTGCATTTCTTTCATAGGATATGCTGATGAATGTTTCTTTTCCACAGTGGAGAAGTGAGTGTTCAGTTATATTTTATAGAAAATTGATATGATTTCACTATACTCAGTCAGACTGTAATTCTTACTTTTTGATGGAATATGCATATGATGGATTGCATATTTTGTGTGAGGTAAATACCAATCACATTGATATAGAAATTCTTTTAAAATACATTAAAATTTTTTTGACATTAAAAATTTTTAATGCACATTCACTTTCTTCATATTTCATGCAGAATGTACTTAAAAGGTATTTGTCTTTGTAGAACTATGTTTATATGACAGGATTCGCAGTTGCATGCAACAGAAATTGATTCTAATTTAAGCATTAGGAGAATTTACTGATTGATTATTTGCTAGCTCATAAATTTACCAGCAAAATAGGAGAACCACATAGAAAATAAGGAAGGTAAAGGGAATCTAGAGACTAAGGACTTCTGCCCAAATCATACCACAGAAGCAATCTGTGAGGACCATTTTCCCACAAGTGGGCACAGATAGATGGTTTCAGCGTGTACCACCACCACCACCAATGTGACCAACCATCAGTTTTCTTTGCTGGCACTTTTTCTTCAGATGCCCCTGAAAACCATTGATGTCATGATTGAACCGAATTTCTTGTCTGCTTATTTTAATCACTAGGTCAGGTTCAAAGATCCACATAAACATGTCTGACTGGCAAAAATTTATACAGTTGGGAATTTCCCATACATAAGAATGGGATTAAATTGCTTGACAATAAAACAAATAGAAACAGCCACTACATTCATACTATAGTATGCCACAACCAATATACGCCATTTTTTCCCAGATTACAATTCTAGTTAAGAAACAACAAAATGTGTTCCTAATAAAATGCAATGACACCTTCTCAACTAAGCCTCACGTAACTAATTAAAAAATAATTCCTTCTCCAAAGAAGAGTAAGGAAAGAAGAGAGAAAAAAAAATAAAGGAGACAATCAAATAATATGTAAATGTGTATCTTGCTGCATTCAGGTCCATGTTCAGGATCTCTAGGTGATGTATATCTCCTTGCTCGTTTTAGTCCTTGTACTATCATGGTAATCTTCACCTACAGGCAAAAATGTTAAAAGAGAAGTTATTTAAAATGCCTGAATTTTTATTTTTTTGGCAATTGTAAGCACTTGAATTTATATAGAAGTAGAATGAACTTTCATTGATATTTTCCTCTGGATGTGGCAGTAATAGAGAATCCCAGGGAACTACCTAGATTCCATTCTTTTCCCTCCCTCTGCTCTGTAGAAACAAACTTATTTCCCTCAGATGTTCATGATCAATCATTCCAATCAACACTAAACCCTCCATTGATTTCTACTGACTCAGAGGTAAGAGGAAGCCAAAAGCATAGGAGGTAATCTCAATTTTCATTTAAAAGGAATCATTGTGTATCTCCTGATGGAAGCGTTTTTCCTTTGAGTATTACATCTAAAATTGAAGGACCCATAGTCGTAGGGAAAGGAAGTGAAGTCTTTGTGAGAAGATCAGTAGGTGTCATAGTGGGAGGTGGCATTCTGATTTCCATCCTTGATTTTAGATTGTGCGTATTCCCATTACATAAAAAGTTTACCACTTTTGATATCTGCTGTTATACCAGTTCTAGAGGGACAGAAACTCAAACTTGGAAGGAATTTTATACTTCTGAAACCATAGCTGTGTTTTCAGTAAGCTGTTCCATACTTTGCATATTTTGTACATAATTAAAAGAATATCTTACTCAGAAATAGGCTGTGTGGGGTGCCATGATGGTGAATAATATATACTATTGTGGCAGAAAGAAATGGATGTGGTGGCTCCTCTTTAAGATGGTCCCAAACAATTTTCCCTCCTGGTATGTGGATAACATTTTGCCATTCTTTCTCTCTACATAAATTGGAATATCCGTAGTCACTTGATTGGCCAGTAGAATCAGTGGAGTTGATAGTTTAAACTGCAGAGAGTTGGTTATAATAAGCCTTGCAACTTCTGCTTAGACTCCTTGGAGTGCTTTTAGAACACTGAAACGATTGACTTAGGACATCAGCCACCTTTTAAGAAGACCAGATCCCCAGAAAATGTTATACTATGATAAACCCAAGACATATAGAATATGAAGGGTAAAATACCATATGGAGAGAAAAGGATGCGGGGCAGAGACACACTAAGAAACACTCAGGAATCAGACATGTGAATAAAGAAGCCACCTTGGAAGTGGATTCCACAACATAAGCTCACCTCACTGATGATTTCTGAGTTAGAAATCAGCAGCCTAGTTTCAGAGAATTTTATTACATAGGAACAGATAACTGGAATATTGGTAGATAAGGTAATTCAATCCAAATATAGTATCTCTTCCCATGAAAATATATTTTTAGCTCTTCACTAAAGGAAAAGGCTCAGCATGATCAACTTGCCACCAAATGGCTTGTCGACTCTGGTTTATAGCACCGTGTCAGGTGCAGGTGCTTGGCTTGCTCCTTGCCACTGAGCACTGAGAAGCAGTGCTGGCTAAATTGGCCTGGCATAGAGAATCCATGTTTTTGACCTTATTTGTGGGTATACCAAAGAAGTTGGGAATTAAGGGTGACTAACATCACCTTTACATTTGATCAATGAGCATATCCACAGTGGGAATCTATGGAGGGGATTCACATGGGATAAAAATACTCTTACAAATCAAGCCTATTTTTAATAGTTATCCCTCAAAACATTGTATAAGTCTCCTCATCAGGCTTCTAATATTTTCTCTTTCAAGCTCCTGTTGAAAATCATTAGTCACTTCTAATGCATTTAATACAGATCCTTATCTCAACTTCTCTTTCCAGAAAACTTAGGAATAATATACTCTGCTCAGATTTATGTCCTCTTCATTTATAGATCTTGAATTGAATTATACTATAGCAACAAATTCCTTCCAAATGGTTTTAGCATGTAATGAAGAGTTGTGAACCAGATTCTAATTTTTCTTTTTTCTTTTCCAATCAAGTAGTCATGGGCAATTGCCCTGGAAATCATATATGGAAAATATATGATTTCCAGACATGAGAACTTAATTCTATCACTAGACCGAACTATATTTCCAAAAGAAGAACACCTATTTTCTAAAGAGGGGATATCATGACTCTAAAAACTGGTAGACTTAGTTATAATTCTTTTGGCAGGGATTTCTGCATCTCCTTATTATATCCCTATCCATCATAGACATTTTGATATTCAGAATGTTTTGATTTTTGATAAGTACTGAGTAGCAATGCTGCTTACTGTTCTGACCAAACCACCTGGTTTGGTGCACGAAAAGCCACCCAAAGCTACCAATCTCTTAAGCCATTAGGGGATAAATTAGAATATTTAACATTCAAAGATGCAGGAAAAGTCATCTATTTTACAACTTTCTTAGTAGTAGAGGGTTTTAGGTACAGTATAATTCTTCACTTTTGAAGGTATATATATATAAATAAATATTTATATATAAATATATATATTTAAGATTTTATTTATTTATGAGAGAGAGAGAGAGAGAGAGAGAGAGAGAGAGACAGGTAGAGACAAAGGCAGAGAGAGAAGCAGGCTCTAAGCAGGGAGCCCAACGTGGGACTCAATCCCAGGTCTCCAGGATCACACCGTGGGTGGAAGGTGGTGCTAAACCGCTGAGCCACCCAGGCTGCCCCTTGAAGGGATATCTAATATGCTTTGGCAAATAATCACATATTTTGCTAAGGTGGCAGACCTCTGGCATGCACATATCTTGTCAAAGCATTTAGAAAGAGCTCTACAGATTAAGGTTATTTAACCTATACAACCATTTATAGTAATGTTTTGTGTAATTTTGATATGACAGAGATACCTTGAATTTATAATCATTTAAAGCCGGGTAAATTTTAGGGCTAGGTAGGACATGTATATTGCTATCTATCCCAGATAAAAGACAGCTAGTTTGATATTCTCTCTTTCTTGGACTAGAGATAAAAGTGTTTGTATCCTAATTAGTGCATACTGATTGCCAGGGACTGTTTTATTTGCTCAAGCGATAAGTTCACATCACAAACGATAGTTGTAATTGCATTTGCAGGTGATTAATCGTAAAAGAATCACCTGCCATTCTCAAATGGAATCTATCCCTGTACTAGAAAGTAGAAATGTGGGTGTGATAAGAATCAATATTCTTGAACCCTACAATCCTTCAATATGACACTAATTCTTATATTTCCCTTGAAGTTATAATATTGGAATTGATTTGCTATTCACTATTTCATTAGGGAGTGGGAGTTCCAAATCCTTCCACTTGACTTTTTCTACCATTATAACCATTATATCTGTGTCATGCAGACATTGTGGGTGTTCTTGCAGCTGGTAAAAATATTTACTCTACTAATACACGCCGGGTATGGGAATAAATATAGTATGAGTGATAGATATGAGTTAAACTACCATGAAACGGATTTAAAAATAAAATGACATTTATTTTCTGATTCCATTAAGTGCACTCTGACCCATAGACCAAATACTTATTCTTAAATCTCTAGGAATTAGTATTATTTTAGAATCTATGTCCAATAATACCTCAAGGATCTGGATATCGTATCTAGTAAACATTTGCTTTGAAAGAGCTGAGACAAGAAGCAGTGTTATTTGTGGAAGGCCACTTTTCTATTACTCTATGTGTTGAGAAGTAGGAGAAAAGTCCCACCTGTGGATAATTTTTGTGCCTATATTATACCTTCTGTGAATAGAATAAAGTTGTCAGAATATCATCTAAAAATTATATATAGTAAACCAAGTAAATATGTCTGTTTCATATTTTGAAATATGAAATAGGGCCTAAGCTGAAATAATTAACAATGAATATAATTTACAATGAATAAGTTTTCAGAAATTTGGTATGAAAATATAAATCTTGGTTAGAAGATGTGTTATCTATTGCTACAAAATCTAGATTTAAAAGGCTCACTAGTCCGCACACCTAGTGTAAGTGAACATAATAGTTTGCAAAAAAAGTAAATGAATGACATGGATATAAGCTCATTTTTATTTTATTTCCAAATAATCCAAAAAAACACAAAATAATCAAGTGAGGTTGTTTTAGTAGCTATAAAATTCAGAAACAGTCAAGAAAACTAGAAAGTACTAAACTCTATTACTTGGATGGCTCAGGAGAGTTTATTCAGAGGTCTTTTGGCTCACTGAAGATATTTTTACAGTGTTTATGTTATGATTTTAAAGAATTTTACCACACACATTTTCTCTAATAGAACAATAGTGTAAATATTGAAGACTCTTAGAGAGTAATTATATACTCTAGGGATTTAACTTATAAAAAATAAAACATATATTGATGTTATAGACTGTATTTGATTAATAACATATCTAAATTAATTATTACTATTATAATATTAAATGTATATTATTCAAAATATGACTGGACTTTCAAAATGAATAGGAAGAAAGTATTGTGTTTGCCTTATGTATTTAGTCTTAAAAGTTGAAAATGAAGTCTATGAATTACAATATGTAAGGCTAAATTAATGTTAACAGCAAATACTTCATTTAATTATTTTTTATAGTCTAGCATATTATATTTGTTAAATAGCTATAATATCAATTTTCTTTTTTTCTTTTTCTTTTTTAAAAATATTTTGTTTATTTATTTGACAGAGAGAGAGAGAGAAAGAGAGTGAGAGCACAAGCAGGGGGAGAGAGAGAAGCAGGTTCCTGGCTGAGCAGGGAGCCCAATGTGGGGCTCCATCTCAGGACTCTGGGATCATGACCTGAGTTGAAGGCAGATGCTTAACCAACTGAGCCACCCAGGGGCCCCCAAAGAGGGCTTTCTGATGTTAAACACCAAATGAGACATTTTGTCTTCTTCTGAAACATATTGTCAGTGATTGGCTTAAGGGAAGAATTATATATTTCTAAAAGAAAACAGGGTGTTAGTGTCCCACAGTTTCGTAGGTTATTAAATAGGAAAGATAATAAACACAAAAGGACTACTGAGAAAGTTCTCTTCCTCTGGATCCTTTAATTAACAAATATTTAATGTTAACTGCCTTTTTGAATCATGTTTTTTTCCTCACACCCTTTAGTTCAAATTGATCTTACTGTATTTGCTAATGATACCTTACTTACTAAATGTATGAGTTATATCATGTTCTCATAATATTTGAGGACTATGGATTCAATATTGTATGAATACTCTTGTGTTTTCTGAGAATTGTTTTACATCATTTCTTTTATTATTAAACAATACTCTATCATGTATGTGTTTTTCTTTCCTTCTCTTCCTCTACTTGCCTCTTAAATGATTATGTTGTTATTCAAGACTTTTCTAAACTCTTCATTCTTTCCTCGTATATATGTGACCCCCTTTCTGCCTCAAAACCTGTAAATGGAAAGAAAATTGAGAAAATTCAGGAAAGCACACAACCACAACTCACACAATGTTGATGTCTACTGATGGACTTCTTGGACTTAAGGCCAATAAAAAGGCAGCTCTTCCTGCTGAATTGCCTTCCAGTTCTCTCGAAGGATCTGATTCTAACATGTAACTGCAATTCAGAAGAGGATGACAACAACAAAGGAAAGCTATGAATATTTCCCCCGAGATCTCCTGGAACCCAGTGAAAGGATTTTTTTTCTGAGAAAAAAGCAAGTATTTAAGTGAACAGAAGTAACCACAAGCAATTATAGGCTGAGGAAAACTTTGTGGCTCTAAAATTAGGTGAAGAAACACAATAGTTTACTGTGTAAGTATGGGAAGTTGAGGTGAAATGATTTAGTAGACTGTTTACTTAAAAATTCTCAGTAGCTCCAAAATTTTTTACATAGTTAATGTTTATATAAGTTTCCTGTTTTTGAATTTGTGAGAAATCTGTACTTTACCTATTATTAACAGTATGAATTGGGAAGAAGGTCCACCATTTTTTTTAAAACCTGAAAAGAATTGCCAACTTTCTCTCTTAGTTTTCCTCCTGTCATTCCCATCTGTGCCCATTCTACTCCATGTTCACTGCTCTTGTCAAAGTCTGAACTGACTTCTACATGCTAAATTCAATGTTCTGTTCTGGGTTCTCATCTCAATTGCCTTCTCCCTTGTTATTTAATATTTAATAACTCTCTTCTTGAAACACTTCCCTTGTCACAGTTCCAGGAATCAAACTCTACTGTTTGTCTTTCTTTTTTACTAGCTGTATTTTTGCCAGTGCCTTCTCACCTTCCTATTTCCTTGATTCCTTATTATAAGAGGGCTTCTTGCACTTTTCCATCCAGAGTCACTTGCATGGCAAACTTATTTGACTCTTAGATAAATAGATTAGGCCCATTATTCTCCCCTGAAATTCACACTTGTTTACCCAATATGTCTTCAATTTGTTCACTTCAAAACTAGGATTTCCAAATCTAAATTTCCAACCATCCCTGTCAAGCTGTTTCATCTTCCATCTTCTCCATTTTAGATAGTGGTAATTCCATTACTCTAGTTGTGATTAAGCATCTTAAATTGCCCATAGTCATCTTTTTTGGTCACTGGGCATCCAGTGTGTAATATCAGGCTTCCTCCACCTTCAAAATATACAAAAACATATACAAAAAAAAAATCCCAAATCCCCAAAATGAATCTACCTCCCACTTCTACCAGTGGTTCCATCCTGGTAAACCTGATATTATTTTTCAACTGGATAGTTGTAATTACCTGCCTTGGCCTTACTGCTGAAACCCTTTTGTGTTTTCAGTCAATTCTCAGCGTGGTTGCCAGAGTTTTCTTTTGTAAATATATATCAGTCTCTGTCACTCACTTATGACTTTCCATTTTACTTAGAGTAAAATAAAAGTCTATATAATATTCTATGATGTCTATATATGTAGGGACTCTTTGTGTCTGTGACCATATTTTATCTTACTTTCTCGAGACCTTGATTATTTATTTCTATTTACCCTGGCCTTTCTAGTTTTTCAGCATCCCCCTTTCAAAGGTTACCCTTGGTTCCTGGGCTGTGTAGCGGCTATGGGCTTTTCTTCAGATATCTATGACTCATTGTTTAATTTCCTTTAATTTTTGCTAATATTTCACTGGTCATTGAGGTCTCATCTGACTACTTTTAAAATCACAAGACTTTTGATATAATTCTTTCCTCTTATTCTGTTTTATGTTTTCCCAGAGTATGTATAATCTTTTAAGTATATTACCTAATCAATCTATTTATTTTTTGCCATCTCTCACACTATAAAATATGAGGTAAGCATTTTAATTTGTTTTTGCTCTTCTGAAACTTTACAGCTAGCATAATTCTTATTACATAATTATTGAATAATTGAACTGATTGGAGGTCCTGAGATTACAGGAAACTGTATACTATAAAGAACATTGGGAAAGTTACTGTGTTTGTCTTGTTCCTGGCCACATCATTTGTGCCTAGCATAGCACCAAGAACATTAGAGACTCCCAATAAATATATGTTGATTTGATAAATTTCCTCACTAACAAGTGTTACAGATTGAATGCTTATATCCCCCTAATTCATATGTTGAAATCCCAACCCCTGAGGAGGTGAGGACTTTGGGAGGATTGAGATCATAATGGTGGAACCCTCATAAATGGGATTAATATCCTTATAAAAGAAGCCCAAAAGAATGCCCTTGTTCTTCACCCTGTGAGCTTAGACAGCCATCAAAGAGGATGGGGTCCCTAATGCCTTACTTAGCTTTGGACTTTGCAGCCTCTAGAACTTTGAGAAATAAAAGTATGTTAATTTATTAAGCCATCTAGTTTATGTTATTTTTTTTTCTTATGGATTACACTAAGAAAACCAGTTTACTTAGCAAGTGCATTGAATATATATTATATATACATCTACATTTTGGTCGTATAATTATTTACCCAGATATTTTATTTTTTACCCAATTAACATTACATATATACTTATCTCTGAAATAAAAATATATTTCTCTGTAGTTTGAGATATCTGAAATAGATACAACTTACACATGTGTGACATATAAAGCTCCATGTGTATGTGTGTGCATGTGTGTATGCATAATATACACATACATGTATTTTAGTTGGTAAATTGTATCATCTTAAAATTATGAAAGAAAATACTGTTTAAATGTTACATCTACAAACATCTAAAGAAAATATAATTTTAATATAATTAATCTCACATATTTATGACCACTATAGATTCAATCACAAAGAATCCACTTAAAGCAAGATAAAACATGAAAAAAGTACATCATTATTGAAAATAACAAAAGCCTGTATGATTATAAGTTGTAGTCATTTTTGCTTGTGTAGCAGCTAAAGTTTCCAAACAAGTAATCAAACTCTATATAATTAAATTATGCAATAAAAGGATGGAAATATGGTTCAATTAACAAGATTCTTCTTTTCTGGTACATTTGCTCCTTTCTCCTTGGTCTGTCCCTTGATATTGTGTTCTGCTTTATGAATGTCACATTAGCTGATAAAAATCAACTGGAATCTGAAGAGAGTGGGAAACACCTGTCACATTGTTGAATTACTCTAAATATAACATGATAATGAATAATGCGTTTCAAAATTATATCCATATGTTTTTGTCTTGGTCAATAAGAACATCACATAAAATAACAGTCTGATAATTTAGTTTGGTTCTCTTTTTAAATTTGAAAATTTTAAAGTACACTATACTCATCTGTTAATGACACAATTATTCAATTAGTTCGTTGATTGATTTATTCTTGAAACATATGCTGAACACTTAAGAACTATATACTTTAGTAAATTTTATTTGAAGCTCCCCTATTCTAGAGAAGCTTATAATGTAAAAGCAGAGGCAGATATGTGTACAACTAATATTAGAATACAGATGGAAGTGAATTCAAAGGTGAAGGAGTATAAAAACAGATGATAGGAATGAAGAGGAAGTAAAGATTATATTGTAACAGGAAATGATCTAATTCAATGATAAGGATTTATTTGCCCAAGCAAGAAAAGTCAGGAGTTTTATTCATTTATTATTTTTTTAAAAGATTTTATTTATTTATTCACGAGAGACACACAGAGAGAGGCAGAGACACAGGCAGAGGGAGAAGCAGGCCCCACGCAGGGAGACCGATATGGGACTCGATCCCGGGTCTCCAGGATCAGGCCCTGGACTGAAGGCAGGTGCTCAACTGCTGAGCCACCTGGGCTGCCCAAGTCAGGAGTTTTAATCAAAATATGTAATAAGCATTAGTGTTAGGTATATGCCTAAAGAGCCTCCATTTATTTATTCTACTGGCATCTGAGCCTGCTCTTTGAAGAAAATGAAGAAAGGAGAGAATGTGTATGGATGGCGTTCCCTATCAATGCCTGTTCTGGGCAGGCAACTACCCATGCCCTGAGGCGAGGGTACTTGGAAATTAAGTTAACCTTCTGTGTCTCCCTAGGTAGCCTAAAAGCTGGGAATTTTGAGGGAATGACTGCATTGACACTGAACATTTAGAATGAATGAAGTCTGAAGTCATGGGTCAGAGGCTTGTGGTTCTTCAAGGGGACAAATGTCAATCCTTTGATGATGGAGAAAAATGGGGGTTGTCAAGGAGAGGATAGGACAGTAAGAGTGACAGAAGAGGCATTCAGACATTTAAGACAGTGTCTGTTATTCAACGACTAAAGGGCATTTCATGTTTTGACAATAAAAACACAAGTTTTCTTGCCATTGCCTGAATATCACCACATTGAGGGTGTTTCATATTCTAAGAGCAAGAGTATCATTGAAACCAACTTTCTCGTCTTTATTTAAAATGTATTGAATATGGACAAGAGCTATCAGGGAATAGAATATATTTATGAGAATTTCTTTGTAATGTCTGCTGAAATTTTTATTGCAAAACTTGTTTTATTTTTTATACAACAAACTCAAAAATGTAATTCTAATTCTAACAGGAAGCTTTTAACAAACACACACACACAAAGAATACAAAGAGAACTGCTATTTTGGTCAATAAAGCCCAAATTTGAATAGCAGATGAAACTATATTGCTTTTTTACTATGTTGACATTTGGCTTGCCTCTTCTACCTAAAATTCAGAAATACTTGATTTCATTTCAGATAAACTTAGCATGTTTACAAATTACTCAACAGTTGACGTCCATCACAGATATTTTGTGAATATATTGCTACAATAGCAGCATACTTTGAGAAGAATAAAACATTAAATAAAACACCTTAGTAGACCCATTATGAAATATACATTTTAGATATATATGCATTATTTTTTTTCACGGATTTCTTATTTATGGCCACAATTAAAGATCAGAGATATGTCAATAATGGTGATTTTTAATGTTTCCCCAGTTAACATTATTAGCTAAAGTGGATAGGAATATGTCTTCTAGAATAGCATATTTTATTACCAAAATCTTTTAAATAATAAATAGAAATTTTCAATCAATTCTATCTTCCTTTAATCTTTTCTGTCACAATAGCTCAATTTTCTGTAGTTTTTAATCTTTAAAAGAGAGAGAGTTTGTAATTTCCCAGGATAATTTTTTCAGCAATATGTAAGAAATTATAGTAGGTACAGTTGAAAACATACTGCAAAAGGTTGTGAAATTCTTTTCTGAAATTTAGAGATGTGAATGATTATTCATGAGTTAATTGTGTACATTGTACCTGTTTATATTGTTTACAAACATTATAAATAATAACTAACTCCTTACATGTAATTAAATTTTATTTATAAAGAGTAAAAATATCGTGGCAGTGCTTCCAATAAACATAGTATTTTTGTTTGTAAGTAAAACAATGTAAAGAGTAATTATATTCTTTTTATTGCCCTTGCAAACAAAGTAAGGTCTAGTTTATGACCATTATACACTGTAGAGTCACACTTTATTGGAAATATTGACTAAAGTATCAAGTTATGTCTTTTCTGATTATTTCTGACCAGGTCTTCAATGTATTTTTTTTTCCTGTCAGTATAGTGAGAGTAATAACAGAAGTCTATTGTTCATATGCTAAATTCTGTCCAGTGCATAAGTATGAAATCTCAGAAAATGTTCTTCAAATTATTGCTTACATTGCTCACTTGAGAGATTGTTATAGTGCCAGTTTCTAGACCTAATACCATGAGATTTCTGATTCTGTAGGTCTAATGAAGCTAAGAAACACACTACATTTTGAGATACACTGGTTTCATGGTGTTTTGCTTTTTAATAAGCAAACACACACAAAAGCATAAAACAAATGAATTAAGAGTAAATCTTAGTTTTTCTTTTACTTAAATTATTTAAACAGAATTATAATCAGTGAAGAATATAATATACCCAAATAAAAAGGATTTTCTCCTTTTATACTCCTGAGGTAAAATTCCTTTTATACCCCTGAGGTAAAAATCTCTCTTAAATTTTTCAGGTCAGTCCTTAAATACTTTTTATGCAAGAAGAATTGGAAATATACAAATTCGTGTTCCAACTGGAAATAAAAATATGATTTTATTTTTTATATATGAATATCTGTATAAATTAATTTCAGTCATTTCTGTTACAATGTAGAATATGAAAACAAAGGAAAACTAGCCTTTTTCCTTTGGCTTTTAAATATGTTATCTTTTAAATATGTTAACTATCATTAATGGAAGGAAGAAAAGAAAATGCATGATTGAGCCCACCTGATGAAATAAGAAAACTAAAAAGGAGGCCATGCCTGAATACAGATATTGCTTATACCTTTAAAAATATTTGCCTATGAAAAATTTAAACAGTTTAAAGCTATGAAACGTAATATGAGACAGCTATGGGTTCACTGCTCATATTTTAATAAAAGCTAACTTTTTTTGCCAAAGTCAAAGAATGAATGTGCATTCAGTAGGAAGACAAAGGAAGGAAGACACCTAAAAATATACCCTGAAGATTCACTGAGTTATGTAATCGCCTCACCTTGAGTGAAGATGAAAACTGACGTGCTTACAATCAATAGAACATAGCAAGGGTGATAGGATGTCACTCCTATAAGTACATCACGTGGTGTAAGACTCCAGCATTGTAGACTATAAAGAGAGACTTCTTTGGCCTTGAATAAGGAGGCTGCTAAAACCACTCTCTTTGGGAGTGTGTAGGAAATTAATTTAGAAGTCAGTGTGCCATCCTTTCAGGAGCCTTCTATTTTTCTAATGATCAAAAAATAGATTGACGTATTAGTGCCATAATAAGTATAAACAACAGCACATGCTTCCTGCATAATAGTTTCTTTTTTTTAAAATGATTTTATTTATTTATTAATGAGAGACACACACACACAGAGGCAGAGACATAGGCAGAGGGAGAAGCAGGCTCCTTGGGAACCCGATATGGGAACTCGATCACACTGGGATCACACCCCTGAGTCAAAGGCAGACGCTCAACTGCTGAGCCACCCAGGTGTCCCACTAGTTTCTTCATCATAACTAAAAGTATATTTTTTTGGTCAAATTGGATATGCATTAAAATCAAGGTTGAGGAAGAAACTAAAGCAATGTCAACAGAAATAACCAAAGGAGCATGCAGTCTTATTGGTCTGAAAGCACATGATGTTTCTTCTATTCAGAATATTTTCTCTCTTGATCCTGAATGGCCCCTTACATTTATATTCAGTCTTATAAATCATATTATCTCTTTATCGTTCAAGATTTCCATCGCTTTCCCCTTCTACAGTAACTGTGGATCCCACCCTTTCATATTTTCTTATTATGATGCACCTTTATCATTATCTCAGATCATTGATTGGTTGTTCTTAAGAATTTCCATAAAAACTAAAACTCCTCAAGAATAAAGACCACATTTATCATCACTGCTGTCCCAGCCATAGTACCTCAGACATGGTAGCCATTTAAAGAATATTAGTTGAATGAATAGAAACCATAAAGATATTGCTAAAATTCTCTTAAAGCTTGGCATAGCTGCAAGTGGCAATGGTAGGAAAAACTCCTACTAATGTCCCCAAAGCAAAATATCATTTAAATAATTTAAGGAAAAAAATCTACTAGGTAGAGTTAAGATCAATTCCAGAATGAAAATGATGAAATCTAAGGTTTTTCAACATACTTGCTAAACATGAGAGAATATATAAACATAAAATATCCTCATAAACCTTTAATTTCATAATTTGGAACACTCTCTAAACTTTTTTTATTTTTTTTAAAAGATTTTATTTATTTGAGAAAGAGAGAGAGAGCTCACAGGAGAGGTAGAGGGAAAAGCAGACTCACCACTGAGCAGGGAGTCTGTATTGGGACTCCATCCTAGGACCCCAGATCATGACCTGAGCTGAAGGCAGATATTTAACTGACTGAACCACCCAGGCACCCTACATTTCTGTATAGACTTAAGGAGTAGAGCTTGATGGCTTGATTTGCATGTATTGTAAAATAATTACCAAAATAGGTTCAGCTAACATCCATCATCTCCTGTAGATACAATTAAAAAAAAAAAGAAAAAGAAACAATTCTCCCTATAATAAGAACTATTAGGATTTACTCTTCAATTTTCTTTCTTCATTTTTTATTTTTTAAATTATTTTTTTTACTCTTCAGTTTTCCATGTATCATACACAGTAGTGTCAACCATAGTCATAATGTTGTACATTATATCACTAGCACTTATCTTTTAACGGTAAGTTTGTACCTTTAGACCATCTTCTTCCACTCCCCCAAACTCACACACGTTGCCTCTGATAACCACAAGACTGATATCCTTTTGTGCTTTTTTTAATTTAAGTTTTTAAAAGATCTTCACATATAAATGGGATCATATAGTTCTTGTCTTTTAATGACAATTCTTTCTTTTAGCATAATGCTCTCACGGTTAATCTATGTTGTTGCAAATGTAGGATTTCCTTATTTTTTATGGCTGAATATTTCATCATGTATATATAACACCTCTTTTTATCCATTCATCCATCAATGGACAGTTAGGTTGTTTCCATGTTTTAAGAATTGTAAAATTTGCCGCTGTGAACTTGGGTGTACAGATACTTTTATAAGTTAATGTTTTCATTTCCTTCGGATGTATACCCAGAAATGGAATTGCTGGATCATATGGTAAGTTCTGTTTTTAATTTTTTGAGGATTCTTCATACTGTTTTCCATAGTGCCTCTACCAATTCATAATCCCGGCAACACTGTACCAGAGTTCCCTTTGCTTCACATCCATGCCAGCATTTGTCTTTTTGATGATGACCACTCCATCAGGAGTGGGTGACATCTTACTGTGATTTTGATTTGTATTTCCCTAATGATTACTGATGTTGAGCATCTTATCATGTACCTTTTGGCCTTTAATATTGCTCCTTTTTTTTTGTTCTTGAAAAATATCTATTCAGATTCATTGCCCATTTTTTAAATTGGGTTATTTGGGGTTTTTTTGCTATTGGGTTGTATGAGTCCTTTATGTATTTTGAACATTAACCTCTTGCCAGATATATGGCTTGCAAATATTTTTTTCCATTCCGTAGGTTGTCTTTTCATTGTGTTGATGGTTTCTTTTGCTGTACAGAAGCTTTTTTACTATTAGTTAGCCCCATTTATGTTTATTTATGATTTTGTTACCTGTGCAACAGGTGTCATATCCTAAAAGTCATTACCAAAGACCCATGCCATGTTGAGCTTTTTTCCCGTGTTCTCTTCTAGGTGTTTCATGCTTTCAGGTCTTATTTTTCAGTCTTTAATCTATTTGAAGTCTATTTTTGTGAGTTGAGTAAGATAGGGTTCCTGTTTTATTATTTTACATGTGAATATCCAGTTATCTCAGGCTCTTCCCCATTAGGCATTCTTGTCTCCTTGTCAAATATTAGTTGACTATATATACTTGGGCTTATTTTTGGGCTCTTGATTATGTTCCATTGATCTAATTGTCTGTTTTTATTACTATAGCTTGAAATCAAGGAGTGTGGTGCCTCATTCTTAGTTCTTTTTCCAGGTTTCTTAGGCTATTTGGGATCTTTTGTGATTCCATGTAAATTTTCATTTTGAGGGATCCCTGGGTGGCGCAGCGGTTTGGCACCTGCCTTTGGCCCAGGGCGCGATCCTGGAGACCCGGGATCGAATCCCACTTCGGGCTCCCGGTGCATGGAGCCTGCTTCTCCCTCTGCCTGTGTCTCTGCCTCTCTCTCTCTCTGTATGACTATCGTAAAAAAAAAAAAAAAAAAGAATGAAAAAAAATTTTCATTTTGAGATGAAAACCTAAAATTCAAATATATTAAATAATTGTCTACTAGATGGTGAGAGATTTGGAGTTTTTGGTGTACTTCCAAGAATTTCTTTTAGGGGAAGTAATATTTCCCATTTCTGAAACTATGGCACAAATATACACTTTCTTTAGTAATTTCATTACTCCTTACTATATTTAAGGTACAAAGAAATTTATAGCTTATTAATCTTAATTTCAAATAACATGTATCAGGACACTTTGATTTTGTTCTTTTCAATAATATTGTAGAGGCACCTGGGTGGTTAAGCATCTGCTTTTAGTTTTGTCCTGGATTGTGATCTGAGGGTCATGAGATCAAGCCCTCTTCTGCTCTGCACTGGGTGGGGAGCTCCACAGGGAGTCTGCTTGAGATTCTTTCCTTGTTCCTCTACCCTGCTCTCCCCCCAACTTCCCTCTCACATACATAAATAAATCTTAAAAAAATAATATTGCTGTTCATCATTTAACCTAAAATGTTTTCTTTTAATTTTATTTTAGAGGAACTTTTGTTTTGCTATTTATGCAACAGCTAATGAAGAAAAGTTCTAAAGTCTATTCATTTAGCCCAAGGAACAGTAAAATGGAATGAATCCAACTTTCATTGAAGGTGACTGGACTGGAGTTTTAAGGAAATAAAAAATGTATACTTTTATGTATACCTCTGTTCCTCCCCCTGGTGACAACGACACAGTAACCATAAATTACAATCCATTCACTGCTTCATTTTATGAGTAAAAAGGCATGAGGATGTTCATTCAGTTGGGAAATCAACTGACTTCATAACACCATAGTAAAATAGTGGGAAATGCTACATAGTTGCTGTTTTGAAAATATATTTAAATTTATGTATGCATTTTCAGAAATATTCATCTCATCTCTACACATTTAATAAAAGCAATTTATTCCAATATAAATCATTTTGCTGTCATTGTGATATCCTTAGGAAATAGTTCAAATTTAGTTGATGTTCCATATGGGAAACTGAGGCATCATGAGATTAACATGAGTTCAATTTTGCTTTGCTGTTTATTTCCATCACTTTTTTTAATGTATAGAAAAAGATAATTTTCTATCATCCTGCCTTATTGTGTCCTATAAAGTACATTTATGCAGACATCTATTGAAAAACCCTGGGTCATTTGCATATATAGTTTTGCATGTTTAGTATAGGACATAAAATCACCTACTGATAGCTTAGGCAGTAATAGTTAATATATTTGAAAATAAACTCTTGACCCTTTTCTTTAAAATCTATACTGTATAGTCTTTTCCATGTTTGTCAGTAGAAGCTCTATTCTCCTAGTTTTTCAGAAAAAAAATGTATTTTGAAGTATATGCATGTTCAACTCATCCATGACTCTTCTCACACTCCACATGCTATTAGTCAGGAAATAGTGTTGACTGTACCTTCAAAATGTATCCAGGATCTAACCTCTTCCCACCACTTCACCTATCACATATATTCATCACTGCAACACCGTTAGCATCCTAAAGATGTTAAACTGAACAAAATCTTACAGTCTATTGGGAAATAGTGAGGCTGTGGACTTAAAAACAAGACGTCTGATCAGGGCAGGATGTGAAAATAAAATATAATTTCTAAGATTATTCAGAAAATAAAGGGCAGAATCAGCATAAAATTCATTTTTTATTGTTATACTTAAATAAGATGATAGATGAAATTCAGAAAGTACTCTTTTTGCATTTATATAAACACCTGACTGACTTGCATTCAATATGTGCCAAGTACATATTCATGGATACAGTTTTAGTTCAGTTTATTGATAAATATCTATTGAATATTTAAACATGCACTAATATTGGCATGAGGGTGCTTTCACAAAATGCCTCTTCTGACTATCACAACAGCCCTGCAGGTTTCTATTGCTATTCTTTCTTTATTGCCCATGAAGATATTATCTTTTCTGTATGTACACACATGATCCTAATCCTCTGTGTGAAGGTTTGGCAAACTTTTCTGGTAAAGAGCCAGATAGTAAATATAAATATATATCTATTTATATGTATATATGGGTTTTGTTTTGTTTTGTTTGTTTTTCTGTTTTACTTTGCTGGCTATGTAGTGTCTGTTGCAACTATACAACTCTGGCAGGATGGAGAGATAGCACTCATAGCAAATAAATGTAAATGAATGTGTGGGTGTGTGTTACATGGTAACCTTATTTACAGAATTAGGTGGCAGGCTAGGTTTAGCCCATAAGCCATAGTTGGCCACAGTGTAGTACACTGTTGAACACTACAAGGGCTATGGCAATTCCACTTATACTGAAAGTGCCCCCTCAAAACTTTATTGAATTAATATTTACATTAGTTTGGCAAATTCATGTAGTTTTACAACCTAGAAGGAATAGGATTTTTAAAAACCATTCTATATTTTTTAATTAAATAAATCAGAAAGCCAGTGAATATACCAAATTTTACTTTAGCTTTCTGAAGCATTATATTTAGTAATATAATATGTATCATAAACATGTCTCTCTATAAGATGAGTTGGTGAAATTTAGTTTATAGCCCTTTAAATTTATTTTAGTATACATAAGCAGGTACAATATGCTTATAAAAGAATTTATAAGTTGACCTGCTTGCTGCAATTCAGAAAAACTAATATGGCAAAATAGCATGTGAGTTTCTTACATTTTATGAGTGGTTTGAATAACTATAACACATACTCATATACTACGTTCAGATCACACCTTTGTTATATTTTTAATTACTTTTTAACAGATTTTATTTATTTGATGGAGAGAGAGAAAGAACAAGCAGGATGAGCAGAGGGCAGAGGAAGAGGGAGATGCAGGCTCCCTGCTGAGCCAGAAGTCCATTTTGGGGCTCCCTTCCAGGACCCAGGGATCATGACCTGAGCTGAAGGCAGATGCTTAACTGACTGAGCCACCCCGGCACCTCTATATTTTTAATTATCAAGTAGAAAAATACATGGAGACTTTCTTTGGTCATAAAAATTGTGAAAATATTTCAAATGTTATTTTTCAACATATTCGTAAAATATTTTATACTCTTAAATAACTGAGTGTACTAAATATGATTATTTAATTATTTAATATGCTGTAATTAGGGCCATGTATTTATGGTAGCTATCTAGTTTTGATTATTAAGGATGTTATAATCACCACATGTTTAAATGCAGAAAACAGAACAGCTAAATTCAAAGGCTTATAAGTAGTGAAAAATAAGCTAGCTGTTCATATACCCCTGGGGCTATGGATTAGTTACTCTGTATTTCAGTCCTTTACTTTTGGTATATTTTTGAAATATATTGTATATGATTTGTATTGAAAATCTTGGGTGTTACATTGATTTTATTCAAGGATTATAGTTCATCCAACTTCAGAGTTGTTATCTTGGGTATCTAAAATTTCTAAAATTGCTTGCCAAGTTCTAACAACAAGCTGTATAATCCCAGATCACACACTGCCTCCTGTGTATTATTCAACAACAAATTGGATAGAGTAGAATTTCGGTAAATTATGTATCAGAGTAAACATGTCTTATGTGTAATGCAGATTTATAATTATAACATATTTAATCATTAAAACAATCTTAATCTTAATTGTTTTCTAATTTGACCTTTAAAGTTTTTAGGCTTAACACATTTCATGCCACCTAAATTTCTTACTAATTAATTTCATAGCAAGTGTTCGTTCATTAACATGATACTTTATCCCTAATTTATATTCCAAATTTGATTTACATTTCAATATGGTTTGAAAAAAAGGAGATTTGGTACATGTATTAATGCAGATTTCTTTCATAAAGGCAAAATAGAGGGAAATGTCTTACCCTCAAAAAAAGCCAGCAGTAATTATATTTTTAATGTTTTGCCTAAAGTTAGGAAAGAAATAGTCTCAAGTCTTTCCACCAAAAACATGAGCATTCCTAGGCCTGTTGGTTGTATGATACAGCTGTTGTAGGCATAGAGGTGAGGAAGGGAGATGAATATTAGTGTTTGTTATGCCTTATTGTGTAAAAGAATATAACAATAGCAGAGGAAAATAGGAAGGATGTACTTTTCAGATTGTAGATGTTATGTTTTTGTTATTCTTGTGAACTGTTTATTATTTTGTTTGATTGTTTATGGATTGATTGACTTGGGTCCCCCCCACCCCAAATTCATATGTCAATGCCCTTAATCCCCAGTGTGACTATATTTGGAATTAGGGTTTTTACAGTGGTAATTATCGTTAAATGAGGTCACAAAGGTGGGGCCCTAATCCAATAGGACTAGTGTCCTTATAAGAGGAGGAAAAGGCACCAGAGATGTGCACATAAAGGAGGAGTCATGTGCAGGATAGAGTGAGGGGGCAGCCTACTGCATGCCAAGGAGAGAGGCCTCACAAGAAACCAGACCTGCTGGCACCTTGATCATGGGCTTCTAGATTCTGTAATTGTGAAAAAATACAGGTTTTAAGCTTGTGCTAAGCTTAAAAACACCCAGTCTATGGTATTTTGTTAGGGCAGCCCTAGTGGACTAATAGAATTGGTGTATAATAAGTATATGGTAAAGTGCACAAATTATAAGTATTCCGGGATCCCTGGGTGGCGCAGTGGTTTAGCGCCTGCGTTTGGCCCAGGGCACGATCCTGGAGACCCGGGATCGAATCCCACGTCGGGCTCTCGGTGCATGGAGCCTGCTTCTCCCTCTGCCTATGTCTCTGCCTCTCTCTCTCTCTCTGTGTGTGACTATCATAAATAAATAAAAATTAAAAACAAAAAAAATTAAAAAAAATTATAAGTATTCCTTGATGAATTTCCATATGGAACATAACCCATGAGGCCACTCCACATATTAAGATATATGAATTTATTAGCACCTCAGAAACTCCATCAGGTGTCTTTCCACCTACTACATCACCACAGGGAACCATTTGTTTGCCTTGTTCTCTAAATAAGCAAACATACACAAATAAATAAAGCCAAGTTGTTACAATATACATATATCAGTATACAATAAGTTCTCTTTTATTTCTAGCTTAATTAGCTCAACATTAAGCGTATGACATTCATTTGATGTGTTGTTCGTTTCTATATTTCACTCATTCTCATTGCCTTTTGTCATCTGTTAGATGAATATAAGACATACATTTATTTATTCAACTGTTGATGGACATTTGAATAGTTTGCAGTTTGGGACTATTATAAATAGTACTTCTTTGAACATTCTTATATATATCTTTAACTGAACATATGCACACAGCTGTAAATGATATACCTAACATATTGATATTAGATATATAACTAGAATTAAAATTACTGGGTCCACATATTCTTTTGACTAGATTTATACCATTGTTGCTTCATTTGTGACCATGACCAAAACTGAAACAAGAGACAGAGGAGTGCGGAATCTTGTCATGTTCTATTAGGGGATTTTACTGTAATGTTTACTGTATTTCTTCTTCAGTCTTCTTCTGGTCCCATTGGTTGTTAGAAATAATATTAGGCAGGGATCCCTGGGTGGCTCAGCAGTTTAGCACCTGCCTTTGGCCCAGGGTGTGATCCTGGAGACCCAGGATCGAGTCCCGCATGGGGCTCCCTGTATGGAGCCTGCTTCTCCCTTTGCCTGTCTCTGCCTCTCTTTCTCTCTCTGTGTCTCCCATGAATAAATAAATAAAATCTTAAAAAAAAGAAATGATATTAGGCATGCATATGAGAAAGTGTATATGTATGTGTGTATGATTGGAATGTGATAATAAGCCATGCATAAATTTAATCTCTTCTGAATCACTTTCTTGTATATATGTTTTCATATATTGTATTTTAGAATCTTTACTGTCATGTCCATATAAGTTAATTTCTAAGTCTCCCCAGCCATTATGACTCCTTTATGGTCTAGACTGGATGTTTCCTAAAGTTATATCTTATGTTCCTTTCCTTTATGTACTTGCAAGCTATCTCTTGACTCTCTCATCTGTTCTTAAAATGTAAATATTACATCAATGTAGAGAATATAAAATTGGCTTCCAGTTTGAGTTCTGAAACAAAGACTCAGAGCTTTTGTTCATGTGAAATAAAACAGCTTATCAGACACATAGATAATGGAAATAATCAGTCCCACTATAGTCATATCTAATCATACCATGTGATGCACACTAATTTTTTGGTTAATTCTACTTGTAATATTATAAGTGGAATATAATATATAGTGGAATGTTATAAGTGGAATAAGCTTTAAAGTGGAATATGCTTGCATTGTTTACCACATGAATCATCCTAAGAAAGGTTCCCTACCTAAACTCCACGTTTCTCATTTGTAAAAAATGGAGAAAATGACACCTATTAGAGTGTGATGGTTTATATGTAATTGTGTTATTCATAACATCTCAGAGTGGAAGCAGCAAATTGCTGAAAGTCAGGCTACAAGTATCACAAAAAGAATGTCTTTCTTTCTCTTTCTCCACCAACTTCAAAAATGTAGAAACATACCTGAAGACTTGCTGATAGTCCAGTGAGAAATTGGGGCTATATGGCTTTCATTTCCTCTAGGTCTTGTAGAATTTATTATTCTAAAAATGCAAAGATTAGGGCTGGACCTGAGGTGTAGTGCAGAATGAGTGTAAAACTTATATGCAGGCTGTGACTGTGACTTTAGACATGACACTAAGATGTACAACACTGTCTTTTAGTGTGAGGTGTCCCAAGGACATTGTGGTTTTAATACATTTCTGAGTACCCTGTGGAAGATTTATGTTTCTTTCTCATTGTTTAATATGAACTGATTTAAATCTTACAGCTTTTAATCTTGAGTGCATTATATTCATAAAATTGTTGTATTGTGACAAATGATTTAAAAGAGTAAAACATCTTTTTTCTTTTTAAAAATATTTTTTTGTAGCTTAAATCTGACACATTACATCATTGCCTGCCTGGATACCTTTGTGCTTTAGATTATAAATACTGTTTTATAGTATATAGTATTTAAAAGAAACTTAATAAAAATGCATTTTATTTGTTATATACTTACTGTGTTGCTCTTGAAAAGGAACAATTCATTTCAGTATAAGCTAGCATCTTGACTATGAAGAAATGTCAAGCATTTGATGGCCTGCTTATTTTGCTTTAATTTTGAAAGTCTCTTACATACTGGGCTTGCAATCTTCTAAGTTATCCAGGGACCTGAACTATCATTTTTTGAAGCAAGATGGATGTTTACCCTGCCTGGGATGCACTTAACATGGCAGCAGCGCAACAGAATAAGTGACCTCTCTCTGGGTGGAAGTCTCAAGTGTATACATAGATTAATGTACTTCTCCAGAGAGTGATCACTGAGCAGATTCTTATTAGTCAATTTATTCAGTTGATTAAAGATGAGTAATCATATTGTATTTTGAAGAACTCTCTTAGTTATTAATTTGAACCACAGAAAACAGGAGAGCCAATTCACCCTAGCTCCTGAAATTGTGTGCAGAGAATTAGAGACTTCACATTGCCATGCATATGCACTGGTTAAGCACGGAGAGAGAATATAAAGTTTCTGCTGTTATGTTCTATCTAGGTGTAAGTGCAGATAAGCCTTTGATCTTTAAGGCATAGAGGATCTGTGGTTAATTGATGGAAAATTTACCTTCTACCCAAAGAGCATTTTATAAAGTGATTGTAAAGATGCTTGCTAAATGAAAAACAGACTTAATAGATAATCTGGATTGTGTTGACTTTAGAATTAATGTGATTTAAACAGAAACTTATACTAGCAGGATTGTATTTTAATCTATTGTCTTGTGATTGTATCTGTGGATTTTAACATTATATGACACTGTGAATGTATCTATAGATATTGATATCGAAGTGGGTTTTTTTTTTTGGAAGAAAGGTTCAATGTGGCATGCTATGCTTAATTTGAAGTGCAATTCATTTTGATAAGTTATTTGCATAGAAAAGCATAATGTATATAAGATAAAGAGACTTTTTCATAACAAAACTCCTCAAAAACATAATGTTTATTTCTGTCAAATTTCTAACAAATTATGAGGTAAACCATTGTATCTCCAGAATGTCTTGTAGATATGGAGTTAGGGCCATTCTTCACAGGAAAATTGTCCTAAATCTGTGTTTTCATAGGATAATGTACACTTTTCTCTGTTAAAGAGATCCAGAAAAAAAATCTTATTTTAAAATTATGTAATTATTTAAAGAATTAAGGCAATGTAGAAAATCCGACATAATTAGGAAAACAGAGTGATATTTAAAAATCCTAATTCTAAAAAAAAAAAAAAAAAAACCAAAAAAAAAACAAAAAAAAACTAATTCTCTCAGAAATAACAACAGATAACATTGTCAATCAGGTATATTTTAATATATATATCAGATAGATTAATGGAAATACTCTATGAAAACAGAACCAAATCATAATTGCTTTATGTACATTTAAAAATGGTGAACCCTGGGGTGCCTGGGTGGCTCAGTGATTGGGCATCTGCCTTCAGCTCAGGGCATGACCCCGGAGTCCTGGGATGGAGTCCTGCATCAGACTCCCTGTGTGGAGTCTGCTTCTCCTTCTGCCTGTGTCTCTGCACCTCTCTCTGTGTCTCTCATGAGTGAATAGATAAAATCTTGAAAAAAAAAAAAAGGTGAACAGAGAGGATGGTTTATGAAAGAAAGCCTTAGCATATAGAATGCATGCTTGCTGTCTTTCTCTGTCTGCTGTAGTCCCAAGTTCCAGTATCCTTTCAGTTGTATCATTATGATTTGAACAAAGTCATGGGCTCTGGTCTAGACTGGGAGGAGACAGTGGACACCAGTGGACAAACCTAGTGACCAACTGTGGAAAGCCCTGAAGCAAGAATAACAGCATTTTCTAGAGATACTTTGGCCCTTAGGGATCTAAGAAAAAGAACCACTCTGGTCTGAGCGAGTAGCTCTGGAAGGACCTGCTGACATCTCTAATCCCAATGATTATAGGGCTAAGGACCAGTTTTGCTCTATCTCTGCAAATGTTGCTAATGCAACTGTGCGGGGGACGAGATGAACAAGGCAGCTTTTCTCACTATTGTTTAGCATTCTAAAAATCCCAGTTCCAATGTGTGAACATTTTCATACTTATCTTTTAATGCATATTTATGAAAGTCTATATAGGATATGTATTTAAAAGTAAATTACAGAGATTCCCAGTTGTCCTCCTATTAGTCCTCTCATTTTAAAGGAAGAATTGGAATTCCTCATGTTGAGCTGGGAACATGGTTTCTCAGAATAGAAGCATACTTTTGCCCAACTTGTATTCATAAATAAGTAAGTCTGGCCAACAACAATGAAATACTATAAGGTATTGGTTTGTCAAATTAATCTCAGGTAAATCAGAGATCTTACCAAGTATTAGGCTTTATTAGTAATTTCAAGTACTCAAGTAATCACAAGACAATATAAAAAATTGGTCCAGGACTTCTAATGGGCTTCCCAGGGTGTTTTACTGCATCAGATTTCTTGGATCCTGACTTTAACATGAGGTATCAAATGATGTGGCAACTGCAAATCACATCACAAAAGAGAGTCATCTCAGCTATGAAACATTTGCATTTTATATTCAGATAGTGATAGAGCCTCAGTGACACTTTCCAGGCATCCATTCTCCATAGATCCATAGATTTTATGTTGTTTCTTACAAACAATCCTAAACCACCTGCTAAATATCTCCTGCTAAATGTGTCCCATAGATACAGACTCTACTGCTAGCAAATATCATTAGTTGGCTTGCCAGGAAGTCTGTGATTAACATGCCTAAAAGGACATTAAAACAGGTCACTGCCTTCTTTCTTTCTTTGAATGTATATTGGATTCTTAACTCTTTCCTTCTCAGGTAGATAAGCAGAAGTAATCCCTAAGTCTTAGGCAGTGTCCCTGGCATTAGAGAGTATACTTTTTTTTTTTTTTCCTCATCCCAAGTAGAGTGTGGATGTAGTAGATGGAAATCTGCCAGCCCTCCGCAGTGGAAACTTTTTGCAAGTGGAGAAACAAGGTTAAAAGAACCTATATCCCTATGGAATTGCAGGGACATATCAGTACTAACATGTCTACTTCCAGCCTTTTTCAATATCAGGGAAAAGTGAATGTCTATCTTGTTTAAATTCCTGTTATTTTATATGTTTTGAAACTCTCATGTGACTCTAATGACAACCGAAAAAATTGGAAACTATTAGAGAACTGTACATGACAGAACCAAAAATGTGTCACTTTGGAATAATAGGAGACGACAGGTTGTAATATGAAGTGCTCATATATTGCAGGCTGGCAATCTGATGATGCCTGTTATATATGGAAGTTGTATTATTACATTTTTGGATAAAGCCCAAGGCAGCGTTAGGGGGAATAGTTGAAAATTAATAATGTTGGTCTTGATTGTCCATTTTTTGCCACTTCTAATCCTTCAAGAAGTACTGAGCTAGAAATAGATGGCCAGTCTTCAAGTAGAGATAGAATGGAATGAAGCTTTGCTAAAGGAAGCATACTTAGTGGCTTAAATATGTAGTTTGGAGCCCTGGCGGATTGAAAGAAAATGTAAAAACTCCAAACCATATCATTATATATATTTTGGTTGTAACTCAGAAGACTTAGCAGTTAGTAAGATTAAATACTTCTGGCTTACACACAGCTAGGTGTGGCTATGATATTAAATTTTGCCGAAAGAACGTAAGAAGATACAGTTTGGGAACTTTGGAGGAACTGACCTTAAAGGAAAGGGGGGTTAATATGTCTTTTTGAATTTCCTACTGGTTGAATATAAATACAATTGCTTGAGCTCTAACAACATTTTTAGAACTTAACATGGTCTTGGGGATGGAAGCCAAATATGGTAGAGCAACATGGCTGAAAAAGCCAGGCACTCTGACCAAATAGAAGTCCTGGATTTACATCTTGGATATGAGAGAAAATTAAATTCTAATTAGAAACTTCAATTATTTGAGTTGCTTCTGATACTCATAATAAAATAAAACCCAACTATGGTATATTTGTGAGAAGCAAAGTGCTAAAGAGACACTGACATAAAGTAGGTCATGAAATATTAAGAAAAAAATAAATATTAAGAGAAAACAAATGGAACATAGAAATATGCATTGCATTTTTATACACGGGAATTTTGTGTTCAAACATTAGATATAAAATAAAATAGTAAACTGATAAATAACAATTTATCCTCTCTCTACAATTTTGAAATCATAAACAAATATACACCAAAGAATCCAGTTAAATATTTAATAACAGGATTATTTGAAATGCATGCTTCAGTTTACACCAGTATATTTGATTAGCTAATATAATAAAATTAAAAACCTAAAAATTGGGGAATAAATAAGGTTATGTGACACTAGACATTGGGGAGACAAACACCCAAGTCAACATTACTCTGATGATATCTGCTGTTGAGTTTTCATTTTCATGGCTGCGCAGGGTATAGGAGGCTGGAAAAAAGTCTAGGGGTCCCCCAGGTTTGGAAATCTAATTGAAAACTTATAAAAAATTAGGATTCAATGGGATATACCCTTTGCAAATTTAAATAAAAAATAAACCCACAATACGGAGATAAAAAGAACACTTTCTGGTCTTGATAGTTCTGTATAGATTGGTGCTAGCGATAGCATCCTCTAGGACAATTTACAACCACGAATCGGTTCTCCCATGATTTTGTGTTCTAAATCAATGTTTACCTTGTGGTAAAAACAAAAACAAAAACAAGAACAAAAAACAAAACAAAACAAAAAACAAAATCCTCCTGAGTGGAATTTAAATGAAGAGATTCTTGGGTCAGTAGTGCTTCAAGTGACTGGTAGAACTGAATTCATATTTTCTTCTGAAGGAAAACAACTTCAGTTCATTGTAAAAATCACAAAATCAACATGGAACCAAGGCATGCTACAAGAAAGTTAGAATATATGTCAGACAGAAGACTCAGTTCCATAACATTTTAGTTATATAGAGCATCCAATAAAGATGATAAAATAATGAAAGAATGGCTTTAAAATTAAGGAGGAAATAAGAGATAACGGTGAATATGAAAAATCCATTTAAAACTTTTAGGAAGAAATGTTGTAATAATTGAAATATAAAACTCAATGGAAAGATTAGGGAGCAGGTAAAAGTCAGCAGAAGAAAGAACTAGAGCATGAAAAGTAGATGCAAAGAAATTATCTAGAACAGGCGATGCTATGACAGGGATAGGAAACAGTAAGACATTGAGTCATTGATGACACAATGGAAAGTCCAATGCATAGCGTGTTGATGTTCCCTTAGATGTAATACGAGTAATGAGAAAGAAAGAAATACGCATTCTGGTGATGACTGCAAATTCTCTAAAACCTAAGGCACTATGATTGTACGAAATAAGTTCCATGAATCTGAAACAGAATACATTAAAAGGAAACTAAACCTGGGCATAGATAATAGTGAAACTTCGGAGAAACAAAGATGGATAATGACAACCAGAAAGAAAAGACTGATCACTTACGACTGATCACTTAGAATGACAGACCCCATGGGTAACTTTTCAGACATCAACGACGGCAGTTGAAAGTCAGTGGAATAACTGTTAAGCAACTATATTCTGTTTATTTCCCTCTCTTTTTAATTTATTTTGATATTTAGGAATTGCAGTTGGGTTTTGCTAATTTCCACAGATAGGATCATACTGTTTTATTCCTTCGGTTGGCACATGTAGGAAATCACATTGATGAATTTATAAGCTTTTTTTTTTCTTTTTGCTATATTGTAATATTTGATTTGCTAAAATTTATTGGGACTATTCCATAAGTCAGATGATCTACAGTTCCCTTTCCATTTATTTCTGTTCTTCATTCTTTTTTTTTTTCAGTCTTTTTTTTTAAAGATTTTATTTATTTATTCATGAGAGACACAGAGGCAGAGACATAGGCAGAGAGAGAAGCAGGCTCCCTGCAGGGAGCCCGATGTAGGACTCGATCCTGGGACTCCAAGATCATGCCCTGGGCCAAAGGCAGGCGCTAAATTGCTGAGCCACCCAGAGATCCCCTATTTTTCATTCTTTATCAAGTTTTAGAATTAAGTAAAACTGATATTTTAAATGTTTTGAGCTTTTCTTCTTTTTTTTTTTTCCTATGGTCTGGGATGGAGATAGTAATGTAAATGCATGCTTTAGTAAACAGCTAATTTTCCACCACTTAGATAGTTACAATGAAATAATTGTTCTTCAAATATGTTTTCTTGCCTACTTTGCACCTATCCTGCATGCACCCTATACTCCGAATACCCAAATGTATTTTATCATAAGTTCATGACTAGAACACATGTGATGTCTTTCTTTAATGCTAATAATGTATTTATTTTGAAGAATCATTCCAAGGTCACCGTAATATAACTTCCCTAAACACCACATCAGACACATATATAACATCCTCATGGCAATTCACATTTTCTACCATCAGTATACCCCACTGGAGATATTCGTTTAAATGTCTGTCCAATCCTCTAGGCATTAGCAACAATATTGGATCCTCTGTTTTTGATTGAGAAAAACAATGGATAAATATATAATCACTTCAGACACCTCAAAGTCTAATGTATTCTTTCAGCACTGTGCTTCTCAGGTTATGAAGATAGAGATACAGAGAACTGAGCAGCACAGTTTTGATTAACAGAAACTGACTACTTTTGCAGAATTAACCTTTTTTTAAGTTGTCCCATGTCAAGAAAGATAACAATTAACAGTGTCATGTTTGCAGTTTTGTCTACTGCCAAGACTGAATATAGAATTTGTACATAGTAAGCAAAAAATATTTTGGGGGGTTAGTGCCTGATACATGTCTATTCAGTAAGCACAATTAGCATAGCATAAAACTTTGAGGAAAAAAATAAGCATTATTAGAAATAAAAATGAGATAACATTAGTGACATAATCTTTCAAAGTGATCCTTCTTACATGCATATGAACATGGATTTTTTTTCCAAGATGAATTTAGAGCTGTCTACTTTGCACATTTAAATTTTGTTTTTCTAAAAAGAGAAAAACTATGTATAATAATGTGTTTTGTTGGTGTGTTTATGTTGTGTATGAGAGAGATGAGGTTTTTAGTATCATTGTATTATAGCAGGTGCTCACCAACAAAAACAATGGCGATGACCTAAGAATATTTTAATGTTGTGCTTCACCCTCAAGAAGTGAATTTTTATGTACATGTATTGCTAAATCCAACATTCTTCTTAAAATTATTTGGGATGCAAACCTGGGATGCTACTATTGAAATCGATCCTAGAAATTGGAGCAGATTGTACATTTACTTTTTTATACAGATCTAGTTAAGTGATGACATATTTATAATAATAAAATTATAAGTCAAAGTGAAATTATTCTGAAAGTGACTTTCTATCACTTTGCCTCCTTTTTGATCTTGAACACTGCTAGAGTAGCGCCAAAGCTCTAATTTCAAAGTTTGAAATGCAGCTGACCAGTCACTAGCAAAAAGCAGTTGGAGCCTGAAGCAGTCATCAAGTCATCAACACCTCAGGAAAATTTTGAACATCTCTGAAATTGAACTTTTTCTAAGGTATGGTATAGAGACTCATATTATTTTCATACAAATTCGGATAGATAAAAAAATTGCTTGAAGCATCCATGAAATGTGCCTTGGATATCCCAACGATACATCAGGCTCACTGGTTTAATAAGAGTCCTCAAAATTTGATCTTTGATGTCACAATATTTGATTGTGACATTTTTGTATAGCACAAATGAGTCTGCAGTTTTATAATGATCTCAAAAGAATGCACTCTCACAAATATCTGAATATAAAGACTTCTCATTAAATATATAAAGTAGAAAAAGTTTAATAAATGAACAATATTTTTTATCCTAGCTCATGAATTTTCTTGAAGCTGGTAATATATTTCTCATCAAAAGCATTTTGTAACATCTAATCTTTAGCCACAAATTAACTAGGAAACCAAAGTATATACTAAAAAAGGAATCTCTTTTTTAAATGCCACAATCAAGTCAATGCTGTCCTGCTTAACTTGATGAAAGAAGCCAAATCATTTTAAGCATAATATTTTTTAAGCAAGCACTCCTTTTATTGAAAGAACTAATGCACATTTTGTATTAAGTTGAAATGCAAAGTACTTATTTTTCACTATTCTACAAGGATATGCAAGGATAGAATTGATAACTAATACACTGCAGAGAAAGCACCAACTGTCAAGTCAACCATGCTGATTTGAAATCAAGTTTTTCTGTTTACATCTAGGATGATATAGGAGAAATTACTTATTGGAATCTAATTTCTTAACTTTTAAAATGTAAATAATAATAATAATAACAAAGGCTGGCAAAAGACCTCAGGGGAGTTAGGTATTGACCCGATTATGGTGCTACCCATCATCTAACTTAAAGTTAAAACTGATGTATACTAACCAGACAACTTTTGCTATCAGATAAGGAATATGCAAAAAACTCATATATTCTTTATTCAAATTTCTTATGTTCATTTTGGGGAAGTGGAGTCATTTAAGAATATTTCATCAGGTTGATTTTTTTTTTTTCATTTCAAACTAAATCTTAACTACTAGGTAGGTAAATGTAGCTTTCTTACTTGATTTTCTTAAAAGGTTAGGATTCTTGAGGTTTTTAAGTAATGAATAATGAAAATAATTACAGGTATGATTTATATGCCTTTATATTAGTGTAAAGTCAATTTTGAGAAAGTTGATGTATTTAATGTCAAATCTTAGTTGTTTTTTTTTTTTTTAAATCTTAGTGTTTTTAAGAAATTTTGATTTCTGAGGTACCTGGGTGGCTCAGTTGGTTAAGTGTCTGCCTTTGGCTGGGTTTATGATCCCAGGGTCCTGGGATGAACCCTGCATTGGGCTCCCTGATCAGCAAGGTGCCTGCTTCTCCCTCTCCCGCTGCCCCTCCCCCTGCTTGTATGCTCTCACACATGCTCTCTCTCCTCTTTCAAAAAAAGAAAATATTTAAAAAAAAAGAAATTTTATTTTCTTAAAATATACAGAAGCACCCATTTTTATAGAATGCCTAACATCGTAGATGAGCTCTGTATTATAAATGACAGCTTTGTCTCCAATATGCACATAAGCATTAATTGTAAAATCATAATTCCTTTTTATATTTGATGAACAAATATTTTAATACAGTAAGAATTTCTTATGCAGAATGTCTTTGGAAAACCAAATATGTTTTTGTTAAGCTTTTAATTTTCTCAGAATATATATTTAGGCTTTTTAAATGCTATAGTCATTCATGATTTTAATAATGATTCTATGATTTCTAACCATATATCAGGTATATCACTGTTCTCTGTACTTTGCATGTAGTCTTTTCAACAAACCTGGAGTTGGGCACTCTTACCCATCCTCAACCCTGTTTACTTGTAAAGAAATTGAGTTTCAAGCAGTTGAAAAGCCAGTTCTCTGGTGCTTCATTTCATGAGTTTTAATGGCAAAACAGTGTAGGCTTGAAAAAATCACTCTATGCAAAAAAACGAGAAAGAAAAACACACACACAAAAACCCCACAAACAAAAACAGGCAAGCAGGAGATTCCTTTAAAAGGTAAGAACTTAACATCTTATTTTATAGTTGCTAGAGTTCAACTAATTTGAGAATACTATAATAATAAATAATAAATACTATTCATGGGATCATCATATCACCCAAGTATGAGAATGGAACAAAGCAAGAAAATAAAAGAAATGGCATCACGAGCATTTATTACATTACAAACAATTTACATTTAATACTCACAGAAAGTATATTTGGTAGATATTTCGATTTCCATTTTAAAGATGAAGACCTTTGGAATTAAGGAAGTTAGAGATTTTGTCCAAGCTCAGAAGTTTAGAATAGCTGGAGTTAGGACTTAAATATAAATGGTTCCACTCTAGAAGTCTTATTATGCTTGGTTACTGTATCAAACTTGACATATAACACCCCCCTCTCAAAGCATAACAAAATTCAGGTCTAATATCTGCCTTGTAAAGAAAGAAAAATCCAGATTAGCAGATTAGTTAAATTCATAATCAGAATCACATTTTTTAATTTATCACCTTGTTCAAAGTAGGTGGCAAAGAGGCCCATGTAAATATTATGTGTGGAGATATGGAGAGGTTAGACAACACTCTGAGTATCTGTGGATGTGGGAACCTCAGGAAGTTAGTCTATGTATTAACTAGAGTGGGCTGAAAGAACAAAAAATTTATAACTTACACATTTTTTAAATATGTATTTCATTTCATATTTTTTTCCCTGAAACTTTGCTGTTTTACTGTGAATCTTAAGCCCAGGATGGCCCATATATTGACAGAAGAGTTTTGAGCAAATTTACCTCATTTTCAGCAATGAATAATACTTATTTTCACTTTTATTTATATTTGAGCTTGAAATTATATTCATTTCATACCACAGTTGTTTCAACTGGAGTCTAAAAAATCTCAATCTGAGAAAATATTTTGGTAGTACTCTCTATGCACAAGTAGTGCCTGCCTGAGCACGTCATACTCACAATATAGTATATTGGGCCCTGTTATTAGGCTGAGGTCAAATGCCTTGAAATTCTTCATTTCCATTTTTTTTTCAGTGTGAAGCAAATAATACCAACCCCCCCCTTCTAAATCAAAAGAAATTTATTTTTCTTGAAGTTCTGGAGGCTAGACTGAGATGTCAGAAGGGTTGTTTTCTTTTGAGACCTCTCTCCTTGGCCTGTAGATGGCCACTTTCTACCCTCTTCTTGGCTTGTAGATGGCCACCTTCTGCCTGTGTCCTCAGATGGTCTTTTTTTTTTTCCTTAATCTCTGCTTCTAAAAATTAAAAAAAAAATGGAAACATAGTTGACATATATTAAATAATTTCCAGGTGTGCAACATAGTGATTCAGCAATCATGCACAGTAAGAAATGCTTATCATGATAAGTATATTACCATGTTATTGATTATATTCCCTATGCTGTACTTTTCATCCCCACAAATCTCATGTATTTTATCTCCTCTTCAAACTTGGGATATTATTTATTTTCTTTTGATATTTGATATGTATAGCATTTTTTTAACAGTCACATCATCACACTGAAAGGTCTCATCATTTGGGATTGTGGACACCTTTTTCTAAAACTATATAGAACAGCCATGGAGGAAATTAAATCTGGAATTTTTCTGACATTTTCACGTAATGGTGCTGACAAAGATTGTCTGATTCAATAAGAATCACATGTGCAGGAGTAAAAAAAAAAGTTTATTAAATGTATCTTCGTTAGCTCAAAAAAAAAAAAAACAGGAAATAAAGCAGCACGCTATACCAATAGTTAAACTGAACATGGTGATGATAATATAGAACAGTAAACATCCTGTAAGAGGCAGTGAACATCAGAGAGTTCTATCAGAATACATGAACTGTAGAATTTTGTTGTTGTCATTTGTTTATTTCGATAGTTGGTACCTTCTTATATATATGTAATTTCTTAAGTTTCTGGGACATTTCTTTAGAGGGTATAGGATTTAGGCTTTGTGTACTTCATATACATCTACATTTCTAGATTTGAAAGATGGTTCTTCTGAAACTCCTATCTGAAACTAAGGATGGAAGACTACTATGGATAATATTAATCAGGACTCAATTGATTAGATCATAAAATTACTTGAATTCTAACCAATTTAGTTTACATTTTATCTAGTAACTTGGGGTGATGGTGGGATATTGATAAAGGAGATTTTGTAGAAAAATGTAATTATTCCAGAGAGAAGTAATCACTTAATTCTGGATAGATGAATTGTTTGACAGGAAAACAATTTGAAATGAATCTAACATAACTATAAGGCATGAAAGCCTGGGCCACATCTGCAAAAAAGGAATAGATGTAAAATATATTGCAAAGTTAGCATTTCATGTGAGGAAAGATCCAAGTAAATAATTTATGAACAAGCTGTGCATGTATTAAAATGGATACAAAGTAATAAGTATAATTGCATCATTGTTTTACAGCTATATCTTGTATTTGCAAAGTCCATTTCTCATTTTCCTACATCCTTTCACTTGAATTATCTGACTTCTTTGCTCAGATGAAGTCTAATTTTTTATTCTAACGTGTTGAAAGAACTTGTTTATATATTATTTAAATTTCTTGTTTCTGCTATTAGTCTGTGTTTCAGTATTTTAGTAATAAATTATCTTTTTAATTAAAGATGTAGTTAGTGATGGTAGGTATGTAGGTAGGTAGATAGATAGAGAAACAGAAATAAATATGCAGTTACAAAGCAGAAGAGAGGAAAAAGATGTTAAAAAGACTTGGTGTTCAAATCTTAGTAGCAATTATTTAAAGGCATTCATAGAATGAATTTTAATAAATATTTTTACTTTATTTAAAATATCAGAATGGGAGACATGTTCACGGCCTCAATTTTATACATGTGCTAATTATTTAACTAATAATCATTTCCTCTTTGTGAGGTTGAGTTAATTTAAAGTAATTAAATCACCATGTCCATTTCGCACTTTGAGCCTTCCTAGAATAAGCAATGAAAATGGCAAATGAAATTGAAAAATGATGGCGTCTCAGCTCTTTTGAAAAAATAAATATGCAACCAGAGCATGTAAACCCACTGTCACTTCATATAGTAGCAATCTAGACTAAAATGAAGATGAAACAGCTTTCCTGGCTGGAATGAAGATATCAACTGCATTAAATTAGATTTTTTGGTACTTAAGTGAAAGACAGTTTTTCCAGTATCTGAATTACCTGCCTCAAATCACTTCATAAATTGGACTAAACAGTATTGAGTTTGGGGGTTGTTTTTCTATTCCCTTTTGTTGACACGAAGTTCAGTGCTCCATTCCTTTTTTTAACTATGAGAGAAGCTACAATAACAGAGACTATATAAGTAATGTAGAAATGAAATGTTTCAAATTGCATTCGTGTCCCCGATGTCTACTTTAGAGCTGTCCCAAGAAAAGCACATATTTTGAAGTAGCTTTAGAGGGCACTTCTTTTGAATGGATAATAATTTATTTCATGAGGTACACATTTTCTTTTGAAAACAAGAGGAAAATAATTTCCTCTTTGTTCGCTTTTCAGTATAATCATGTAGACAATGTTTGTACTTTCACCGATCACCTCAGTTTCCAGAGAGTTAGAACAGATATTTTAATTGGAAGTACATATATACTCTTACTGTTAATCTTCCTAATATTACCATGGTGGTAGTCCTCTAAATCCATGTTTACTGATCTGTATATAAGTAGGGAGGTAAAAAGAAATTTCAACCCCAAATTCTCCCATTATGATATCATTATACATAGGAAAACAATTATAAATATGCCCACTGTACAAAAATAAATAGATTTATAAAAATGAGAACATGGCAGGAAGTAGTAGTGGGGTAGCAATTCAATATTTAAGTTATCCTCAAACAATATCGGCAAATAAAAAAAAGAAATTCTCTTTTTTAAAAAAGATTTTATTTATTTGTTCATGAGAGACACAGAGAGGCAGAGACATAGGCAGAGAGAGAAGCAGGCTCCCCACAGAGAGCCCTATGTTGTTCTCCATCCCAGGACCCCGGGATCATGGCCTGAGCCAAAGACAGATGCTCAATCCCTGAGCTACTCAGGCATCCCAAGAAAAAAATTTTTGATAAATATAATTCATATAACAGGAACTTCAAAATCTCATTATTGATGTATTATTAAACCAGTTATAACCTTTTAATAAAAATTATTTTAAAGGAAATTGAGTGAAGTATGACTTCAAGCCATCTCATGTTATAGGGACTAAAATATTGTTTCATTAACATGAACACTGTATTTTTCAGAGTCCTCTAAGCTACTTAGAACATACAAGTGGAAGCTTCTCAATGGCTTCCTGTTAAATGGAGTTTATGGAGAAATGTTGATAGTAAAATTGAAGCGATTATTAAACTGTACTTTTTTTTGCCTTCATGCTGATACCAACTCTACAACCCCATAAATTATATATTTAATTATTTAAAAGCAAATCTTTTTATTTAATTTAAAATTAGATTTTAAAGGATTTAATAGCTTGGTATTAGGCCAAATATATTTCCCCTTACATTAGAATTTTCCAAAGTAAAACCAAGATCCCTGAACATCCAACTGTATCTTTATTGGATTTAAGTAGTACTTAAATCAATAACATTCTAGTTTAAAAGAGGCTACTTGACTTTCAAGGCATTTAATTAAGGCCACATTCCATTAGCTAGAATAATCTGAACTTGGCTTCATCAATTAAATCATTCTGATCATTTTATCAGATCCTTCCCTTCTGAAGATTGTTGATTTACTTGTTCCTTATAGATCACACTTTACTCACAGAATATCAAACACTTTATCATAATGTGTATATAATCATAAAACATATAAGGAAATGAAAAACTTTCTTAGTCTCATTAATGGGTCTATGTAAATGCTCACATGTGTAATTTTTGGTCTGAGACTGTAAATATTCATTATTCCCTAAATCCCATCTTCAGTCCCTTGTTGTCCCATTGCACACTCTAATAATGACAATGGCAGTGATGGCAGTTACTATTTATAAAACAATGGCTATACATAAGGCACAGCTTAATACTCAACGTTATTATGTTTAAATTGCCATTAGGTATTATGTTCTGTTAGTTTTTTAAAATAAAAACCAGTCCATGCTTATGAAAAATTATTTAGAATGAACAGATAGGCATTACAAACAAAATAAAATGCAACCATCTGGAAAAAACTATGATAGAATTGTTTTTTGTTTTATTATGTGTGTGTGTGTGTGTGTGTGTGTGTGTTTAATTGTTTGAGAATGTAGTGTATGTAGTTGCCTCCTTTTAATCACATGGGCCAGTACTTTTTCTCCAGGTTTTCTTTATTCTGAGGTATTATTATTTTTCTCATTTAAAAAAATTACTTATTTATTTGAGAGGACAGAGATAGTGACAGAGATAGTGAGAGAGCACCAGCTGGGAAGAGAGGGAGAAGCAGCCTTCCTACTGAGTGGGGAGCCTGATGTGGGGCTCGATCCCAGGACCCTGGGATCATGACCTGAGCTGAAGGCAGATGCTTAACCGACTGAACCACCAGGTGCCCCTATTTTTCTCATTTTTACCAATCAAGGGGAAAAAATAGAAACTTACTAGGTTGTTCTTTTGAGTACTTTGAAGCAAAATCTCTTATATGTGTAGATTATTGCCCATTTGCATTATTTTTTCCCTAATTTTCTATTTCTTTCTCCTACCAGATATGTTGCTAGTCCCATAACTGCATATGTTTGGATTTTCCAATGATAGATTTAAAAAACATTGTGCTAGTGTCCCAAAAGCATTAATATGAATTTCACATTCATTTAATAATTTGTAATTAAATAGGTATTTATTGAATGATATTCATGTGTCTGACATGGTTCAGGTAATAAAGGATAAAATAGCAAGCATAATTGATACGGTTCCTCCACATATGGGGATCATAGGCTAGGAGAAAGTGACATATATTTAGAAATGGCACTAGTACTCCGAAGCAGTAGCCTTGAAACCAGAAACTAAACCAATTCTAGAAGGATACAGTTGCAAAGTATTTTGTGATTTTCTTTGTTTATCTTAGAGAATTCTTTCAGCAAGTTTTCCAAATATAATTGCTGGTATATTTATGTTCCTAAATTTGGCCTTCCTAGTGAGGAAACATTATGTTGATATTTTAATGAAACAACAAATTGCACACCTGCTCTCCCTCACCTCCTCCTCCTCCTCAAGTTTATATTTGAAAAGAAGACAGAGGAATACGTATGCATCCCTGACACAGCTATTTGGAGAACTTGGCATAAAACTACATTAGTTTCTCAATATTTCACTCTAGGATTAGTTCTTAGGGTTTCCTAAGAAATTACTACAAGCTGGAAAGCTTAAAACAACAGAAATTTATTCTCTCAGAGTAGTGCGTGCTAGTAATCTCAAATCAAGGTGTCAGCAGGCCCTCCCTGTTCTCTGTGAAAACTGCGGGGAAGAACACATTCTTGCCTCCTCCTGGTTTATGGTGGTTGCCAGCAGTCTTTGGTGTTCCTCAACTAGAGCTGTACCACTGCAATTTCTGCCTTCCTCTTTACATGGCCGTCTTGCCTATTATAGCTCTGTGTCTCTCCAAATCTCCTTCTTCCTATAAGGACGCCAGTCATTGGATTTAAAGCCCATCCTAATCTAGCATGACCTCATTTTGACTTGCTCACATCTGCTCACATCTCATTTACAAATAATGTTGCATTCCATTGGTCTGATGGACCTGAATTTTGGAACCATGTACAGCTTTTTTGTTTAAGTTCTCTTACCGTAAACTAATGTAGTTCTTGCTGTCTATTTAGAACCATGTTTTTGCATTTTTGTGCATTTTTGTTGGTGCTTTTGTTGTTTACAATGGCCTTCAAGCACATGCTGAAGGATGTCAAATGTTCCTAAGCTCAAGAAGGCTATGATCTGCCTTATGTAAAGAATAAGTCTAGTGGATAAGCTTAGTTGAAGCATGACTTGCAATGAGTGCTGTTGGCCGTGAATTCAAAATTAATGATTCAACAATATATATTACATAGTGTATCTTTAAACAGAAGCACATATAAAACAAGGTTATGTATCGTATTGGTTGTTATGACTGGAGGCTCATAAGAACCTAACCCTATATTTCTCCATCAGTAACACTTCAGAATTTGGTCATTTAGTGTTCAAAGTGACTTTTAAAGAACATAGCTATTGTGAATGGCATGGATTTCTCTAAAATGAGAAAGCCTGGAGAAAAAAGACAGGCCCGTGTAATAGTAAGAAAGCAAATAAATGCTGTGCGTGTCTAAAAAGATCCAGGCATACAACAAAATACTTGCAGTGACTGTTTTCAGACAGTGGTATTTTATTTTTCTTACTTACATTTGCTTGTCTGCTTTTTCTAATTTTTATTCCATGAACATACACACTACTTACCATAATAAAATTAATATACAATATCAAATATAATTTATTTAATCAAAATATTTAATGTTATGTGCCTTAGCAGTGTCTGATACACAGTCGTTGTTTAATAACGGGTAACTTTCATTTCATTGTCTTTAGTACAACTGTCCACAGTGAACTCAATCCAGTCAGCAATCAGTTGAATGAGCTTGGAAGCAGACCCCCCTTTAGTCAAGCTATTAAGACGTGTTTAGCCTTGGCTAATGCCTCGATTACAGCCTTGTGAGAGACATCAGAGGATGCAGGTAAATCATGCCCAGATTTGGGACCCAGAGAAACCATGACATAAAAAATGTTTGTTTAAGCAGTAAGAATTGTAGTAGTTTGTCATGAAGCAGTTGCTAAAGAGTATCAGAATGGATTAAACTTGTTGAATTTAGCAATTATACTGTGGCAGTTATCTAATATGCATAGGTTGATGGTAGGGGCAAGAGCAGAAACCAAGTAACAGTGTTTTGAAGTATAAATTGGTAGTTAGGAATTAGAAACAAAGAATAGGAGAATATTCCTGTATGCTTAAATTCCTGGAGAATGGGACCAGTAGCTCAAGGGATTGAGAGGACTTGGAAAATTAGTAAAAAAAAAAAAAAAAAAAAATTGAATGATAAACCATTTATAAAGTTATAATGAGTCTTTTAAATATTTTCTTCTAATTAGCTAGCTCTTAATGGAAAAAATCTTGCTATAAATGTGTCCCAGCCACTCCCAAGAAGACATAGAGACTTTATTTATTTTTTATTTATTTTATTTAAAAATTTTTTTGATATAGAGATTTTAGAATATTTTGGCAAATAAAGTATTAATCCAAAGTTTATAGTAGTAAAGGGTAAGAATTAAAGGAGAGAATAAAACAAAAATAAGTAAAATATTAGAGAAAGCCACTGTGAATATGTGCATGTGTGTATGTGCGCATCTGATTCCTTCAGCCAAATGAATACAAAATTTCAGTTAACTCAGGTCTAAAAAGGAATATGTACTATGTCAACCATTTTAATTATAAAAAAATGTAATTTTACTTTTGCAATGGGAAAATGGCAATATTATCAGCACTAATATGTGATACCTGAATGTTAAAGGGTAGACATTTACTTAAAATTCAAAAAATGCTTTAACAAGAAAATGATTTTTATAAATTTGAAATTTCAAATTTAATAAAATTTCAGTTTATATGTAAAATCTGTGTATGCCTCCCATATATGTAGTAGGATGCAGAGAGCTGCCATGCTACACGAAATGCAATATTTTTATTATTGAACATTTTTCAGTCTTTTCATTTTTGTTTTCTCTGACAAATCTTTTTGAAAAATAGGAATAAACTTTTGAAAAAAGGAACAATTTAGAAGAATTGATAATACAGTCAATTAAAGAAAAGTCTATTGTCCTGAAAGATAATTTAAAGTGGTATATGGCCCACAGCTTCAAATCTTTGATTCTTTCTAGTTGTGTTAACAGATAAATTGTACTCAAATTCAGTGTCCATGTTCAAAACCACATTAAGAGCTTCTGTAAAAATTAAGAGAGCCTTCATGATGGGGGGAAAAGGGATTCTCTAACCCTATCCCACCATTCTGGAGGTAATTAAGTTACAAAGAAATTAAGTCAACTGCACTTTTCTAAATAACCCCTGTATCCTAAATTTACCACCTGTTGGCACAGTGGCCTTGAGCAAGTTGTTTTATCCATGATTGTGCTTTCTATTGCCAATCTCTGTGCATCCCAGCCTTCATCAAAGCACACTCCATAGTTACATCTATGATCATTTTTAAAGGACTTTAGCTATAAAACTCTTGTCACCTGAACAATTGTAGCTGAATGTCCCACAAGCACCTTAAATTTAATAACATCTCTTTTGTAAATTTCCTCCTTTCAGCCTAAGTCTGTATCGTCTCATGTCTCTTACGGTAATGGTGTCCTCTCCTTTAAAGCTTAAAGACATCAATTCTAATGGTGGGATGGCCCATCAATTTCTTGACATCTTTTGATCATGTTATTAATAATTTTGATATTGAAATATCTAGCATTTAATGAACACTTACTACATGTTAAAAGCTATTCTAAGCAGTATTACTACACATATATGTGTATGTGTATATATGTGCTATATACGAAAATCATTTAACTCAAAGAAACCTAATGAAGTAGAAACTATTAGACCTCATTTTAAAGATGAGAAAAACGAATATGTATAAAGTCTAGGGTATCTGCTCAAGATATACATCTAGTTAGTGAAAAAAAAAGAAGATTCAAATTCCGACAGGACCTCTTTACAGATGGAAAACCAAGTAAGTACCCCTCATGTAATTTATTATAATTTGCAGCTCTTTATTCATTTTCACTTATTTTGAAGTTCTATCAAATGAATCACCTGAGTTTTTATATAAAATATACATTTTATTTTTTGATTTTATATATGTGTCCTTCACTTTCATGAGAGTGTCCTCCACTGTATTTACATATTCAAAGACTTAAATGTCTTCTTTATCCATACATCTTTCTTTAACTCAATCGTAAGCTCTTTCTCTGGAAGTTATAACTTTTCTTGTGGGCTCAAAACATCTGTTGTAGTATATTATATTACTTTGCATTATAATAACTTAAATATATAAAACACTCAGACAAAAAAAATAAAATAAAACACTCAGTAATATATATTCCAAGCACAATGCTCAGCCTTCTGCATATATTTATTTAAATCATATACTATATATAAGGTCCTGTTTCTACTTTATAGATGACAGAGCTAGAGTTTAGAGTTAAAAAATTTGCCCAAAATCACATTAAGGGTAGAATCAGGATTTTAACAGAAAATTCAGGGCAATCAGCTATAACATAATGTGTTTTCATGGGAGATGCATGGCCCTTGTCCAGAAATTTGAATTCTCTTGTAGAAGATATGACAAAGTCTTTGAAGTAAAATAACGAGGAGTAAAATAAAGTTTCAATAAAGCCTCTATGCAATTTATCATTCAAATTGAGACACTTTTGAGAGCAAAGTCATACAGTTGATAATTATGTCAACATGTTTACATCAAGACTTGGGTTCAGAGTCACTTTGCATAAGTGGAACTATAAAGTAGTTCATTGTCAATACATGAAAATTAGCTTTTATGCAAAGCATTCTTGCTCCAGTTTCTGAACCAATATGGGAAGAAACAGAAAATACTTCCAAAAGTCTCAGTTTCCCCAGACCTCTATCCAACAGGGATATTTTGGCCTATTCAGAGTTTCTTAGTTTTGATCCATTGAGACACTGTAGATAATGTGACTCATTTTTTAATGAATTGAGGGAAAACCTTTATTCAGTTACTACAAATTCAAATTTCACCTTCTCGATCTGTCTTACCCATGTTTTGGCACAGAATTTCTAGGATTAAACTTCTGCTTTGCCCTTATTCCTTGCTGACTCTCTTTCATGACCATAGCTTCTTCTCATATTTAGGCTTATAGATTGGATCTTGTTGATATTTACAAGTCAATTATTATCCATCTTACTGAGTTTTCACTCATTCGAGAAATAACGTTTAGTGTTCACCTTAACACTGGGACATCTGGTGATACAAAAGCAAACAAGATGTAGCTCCTACTAACAAGGAGCTATCACAATCCAGTGGTAAAGACAATAGATGATAACAGTGAACAGCTTTTTTTTTTACCAAACCTTACCTACAAGGCTGTACTTTGAGAGAAAATATTTGTGGTTGTTTCACTTTACTTTGTGCCCATATTGCCCTGCTGGACATATTTCATAGTGTTCATATATGCTTACTACATGCTACCATGGCAGTTTAATTATGTTCCACTGCTTTGAGAAGAAACTTAGCAGATATGACTCTATGTTCGGTGAGGAATGGTTGAATTTCAATTAGATACAAGTTAAGTGACAATTTTTTACTTCTGCTGTTTTTGTATTATCCATAGAAAAGCAAGTATATGCGTTCAAATAAGAAAACAATCTCCAGGGATTCCTGGGTGGTGCAGCGGTTTGACGCCTGCCTTTGGCCCAGGGCGCGATCCTGGAGACCCAGGATCGAATCCCACATCGGGCTCCCGGTGCATGGAGCCTGCTTCTCCCTCTGCCTGTGTCTCTGCCTCTCTCTCTCTCTCTCTCTGTGACTAAGCTAAGTAAATAAAAAATTAAAAAAAAAACAATCTCTATAATGTAAGAATAGTTAAGGATCTTAATGGTGGAAATAAGAAAATCATGTGTGAACATTTTTAATTCTGGATTTACAACTTCCATCATTAGCTTCATGAATTTCAGAATTCTCATTCTATATATAAGTAAAATCACCATATTTTTCCTTTATAGAATAAAAATGAATGGAATATTTGTTATAGGCACTGGCGTATAATCAAAGTACGTTGAACATAGGTGGTGTTGGACTAGGTCTCCTGTGGAACGAAAACAAATCATGGCTGTTTCTGCATCCAGGTTCTTGGTGTGTCACTGTAGGTGTCCTGATAGTATGGGATGGTCCAGGTTCTTGGTGTGTCACTGTAGGTGTCCTGATAGTACAGGATGGTACCAAAGATGTATCTTTAGGCAAAGGTAACCCAGTTTTTAAGGAGAGACAATATGGAGATCTTTGTATGCAGTTGGTTTTGTATTGAAGAACCTTGCTGAGAAGGACTCTGACAAGCTAGAAAGTTGTGAAAGTAAAGTAGAAAAAATAATAAAAGTAATAGGTTGCAAAGTAATTGAGCATAGAACAGGAAATGAAAACTATAAGACAATAGGAATTGTCACAATTGAGGTATTTTCACCTCCAAGACTAAGAAAAAGTAGAAAAAACTTGTTGGAGGTCTGTATGTACATTAATGGCAGAGAACTGAGGTCCAAAAGAGCTGAAACTTTTGGATTTCAAGAAACTTATATTAAAATTGTCTTAAATAGGGATCCCTGGGTGGCTCAGTGGTTTAGCGCCTGCCTTTGGCCCAGGGCATGATCCTGGAGACCCAGGATCGAGTCCCATGTTGGGCTCCCTGCATGGAGCCTGCTTCTCCCTCTGCCTCATATTCTCTCTCTCTCTCTCTCTCTCTCTCTCTTATGAATAAATAAATAAAATCTTTAAAAAAATAAAATTGTCTTAAATAAGAAACAACTTAGCTAGGGGAAACACTATAGTACTCTAACTAAAGCAGTCTAGAGTGGAAATGAGATAAAACTTCCAGGTTGAAGAAGAAGAGAAAAATGAAGCCAAAATAAAAGAAGAAAGGAATTTGGAAGATTAAAATAAATATTAGACTAAAAATATATTGTCAGAATGGGTTGAGTTTGTAGTGGATCCAGAAACAACACGTAGCTAACTAGATAGGTGAGAGACACCAGAATTCCTCCATCAGAAAGAAAAGCCCTTATGTTAATTGTGAGATATCATGAGTAAGGCAGAGCTTTCCTGAAAAGAAAAGAGTATGAAATAGTCTTGCTATACCTGTCGGACACTAACAGATTTTCTGAGTGTTGTAGAGAACAACTGATTATAGTCGATAACTATGAAGTGCTCCAGTTGGGTATAGCATGGTGTTACTTCAGCTTGGAACAACTGGAATGCTTGGAAAATGCAGGAAAAACATTAAAGTTGTTCTAGAAATCCTTTAAAAATTGTTATGATTGAAAACCACCAAAGACTGATCTATATCAAGGGAAATTGTGGGCAAGAGAAACTATTGTCTTTAAGACTTTACTTGCTTCAATGTATCTGGAATTATCACAATAGAAATGGTGAAGAGGCTTGTTAGTATCTCAGTAGGGCACGTCCACACTTTAAAGAGCTATGCATTGATCCATCCTAAGTTCACAATTTGTTGCACTTGGAATTTACTGCCCAGGAAACCTGGCTTGGACTAAAGGCATAGGACAAGCACATGGATAGACAGCCCCCCACATTATCAGGCACAGAGAGAAACTGACACAAATAAGGAAAGAGGAAAAAGAATAAGACACTGACTAATGGGGTTCCTGGGTGGTTCAATCAGGTAAGTCTTTGAAATTTGATTTCAGTTCAGGTTAAGATCTCAGGGTCATGAGATCGAGCCCCATGTCAGGCTTGGCACTCAGTGCTGGAGTCGGCTTGAGGTTCTCTCTTTCCCTCTTCTGCTGCCCCTCACTGTGCTCTTTCTCTCTTTAAATAAATAAGTAATTCTAAGAAAGGAAAGACACTGATTGGAGAAAATACTCTTTGAAACGAATGGGCTATCTCATTCCTGCAGCCATGCATGGCTATCAGGCCAACACACACCTACATGAGATGAAACCCTGAAAATTGTTCTCAGTCATCCCCAGATATGATGGTTAAATGACACATATTCTGAAACCAACAACCATCAATAAAGTCCTCTGTAAAATATTGGCCAATCGATGTACGTGGGCTTTGGCATGGTAGTATCATTTTGAAATTCCAATTTTGACAGTTCCTTCTGGTTCAAAAATCTCCACAAAGAATTTTCCTTATTTCAGTTTCCATTTAAGAAATATTAGTTTTTGTCTAGATATTTCACAGTAGTCTCTCCTAATATATTTAAGTTTGTCATCTTAAAAAACGGTAAAATAAAATCAAAAGAGGTTTCCTTCTTTTTCAAATCCATGACTTACATTATATTATGTATGGCAAAACTTTATAATATGTCTAGCCAAAAGATGATTTTAAAAATATGAATATCTTGTGAGAAAAAAATGCAAATAATATTTGAATCAAATTATGATTACTTCAAATGAATAAAGATATTTAAATGTAAACAGTTGCTCATCTAGTTTCTATGCTGGCACTAAAAATGCATAATTTATATTTGCCTCTGAATTTCAATGTTGAGTTACTATAATAAATTACTATTACATAATTTTCCATTTCTAATTTATGGTGACAAAACATAGGATATAATCCATGTATTTTTTGTTTACTTATATATATTTTTATTCAAATTCACATTTTAAAATCTCAAAAATATTAAATAATAGAAATGTTTTTCTTCATTTCTTCCATACAACTTGATTGTTATGGATTTTGTGCATTTAACCCATTATGCAGAATGGGATTTTTAAAAAATGATTATTTAATACACATAAGCATTCCTCAATTAAGAATAGGTGAGGTTTAAAGAAACTCAGTTGTATGAATGTTTCAACAATGCCTGGAACACCTTATTTCATGTTAGCAATGTTATATATGAGTCTGAAATTTTCTTGTTTTGCCCACCAAAATATTTTTTTATGATTTTATTTATTTATTCATGAGAGATACAGAGAGAGAGGCAGAGACACAGGCAGAGGGAGAAGCAGGCTCCCTGCAGGAAACCTGATGAGGACTTGATCCCTGGATCCTGGGATCACGACCTGAGCCAAGGCAGATGCTCAACCAATGAGCCACCCAGCCATCCCATGCCCACCAAAATCTACTTCTTCAATAATAAGCTTGGGCCATAGTAAAGTTTTGTGTACCTTCATATGTAAACAATTAGAATGAATGTATTCTTAGGACAAAATATATTCTTAAATTAGTAAGAATAGTCATAAATTTAAAAATGTGTAGGCTCATTAATCACTGAGCTCCAACAGCTCTCCCCACTGACAAACCCTAAAACTCCTTTCCTTTCCCTTCTTTTGGTTTTGGCTACATCTTGACTAGCAAGGATAGGCTCATAGCTTATGGAGGAAAATGAATCATAGGTACCAGGATTTTGAATAAAGGAGTAAGCTGGTATCTGGGAAGATAGAGAAAGGAAAGATTAGTAGATGTTAAGAGATGAATAAATTTCTTTCATCTTTCTGAGAATATCTCTTCACTTGTCTCTCTAATCATCCCCTTCCTTATCCTTTTCTTCTATTACCATAATTCTTTGATGACCACCGTTTCCTTTACTACCTTCCTTGGTTATCACTAGGCTCTTGTTCATTTTAGTACCTTTATTTAATGCAGTTGTCACTGAGCTTTTAATTAAAATATCTTTCTGAAAGCTAGAGCATGGCCTTTAAATTTTTTGTTTCATATTCCATTATAATAGCAAAGAGGAAATAAAAGCATTTTAAACTTTGAAAAAATTCTCTTTAGTCATATCCGTACATAAAATGTTGTCTTTATGAAAAAATGATTTAATAAAATTTGGTTAGGTACACAGCAATCCCTGGGCATCTTCTTGTGGGGAATATATTATGGGTAATCTCAGCTGTTCTCCACATGCCCTTATTCTTCTTTGGGAACTAGGTAGTTAGGCCAGGGATATTATTTCTCATGGAGTTGGCTGTAACACAGGATAGAAATCCTGACTGCATGTGTACTTTTCTAGGCATTGGTAATCTTATACTTACTAATACTCAATCAGCTAAAGCCAGTCATTTGCAAAAGTTGTAGTCAAGGGGTAGAAAAAAAATATCTTCAACAATTTAAATGGGATGAACATTAAAGTCAAATAGTGAAGAGTGTAGATACATGGATGAGTAAAATAGTGAGGCCATTAATATAATATACTACTGTTCCTCATACAGTATTCTGCTGGAATGTTGGAGAAAAGAATTCTAAGAATCATCCAGGAGTAAAATAAGTAAAAAAAAAAAAAAAGTAATGAAATAAGTTATTTTGACCTAGTCATTCCAAAAAATTTTAAGTTTCCTAGAAAACTCTCCAAACTTTCATCTCTTATGTAATTTCTCCACATTCTCCACATTCTTCAAAGTCCTACTTGTTTCCAATATAATATTCTTTGTAACATGAACACTTTTTTACTAAGATCTTCAGTACATCATTTTATTTTTCCTTTAGTGGGAAGCTCTTATAAAACATAAAGCAGAGATATATATTGAATTGAATCAATGGTTGAGGTTGGGAAGAATTGATAGTGTTGTTATATTTCTCCATGCATTTCTATTTTTAAGTGTTTTTTTTTTAATTTAACTTAATCTTAAATTCCAGTATAGTTAACATACAGTGTTATAATAGTTTCAAATGTATAATATAGTTATTCAACAATTCCATATGTTCCATCCACTTACTTTTAATCTATATGTGTGTGTGTTTGTATTTAAAGTAGCCGGAGATATATGTTTTAAAAAAAACATATCGAGTTGATATGGAAAAAATACCTAATCCTATTACATTATTTTTTTTCCTCTAGCTTTCAGCAGATGAAAAAATATTTGGAGTGGAAGGTGGACTGTAACTTTTCCCCTTTTAACAGGAGAACTAATAAGAATTTAGAAACAGACTGATTCTAAAGGAGGATGAATATTTCTGTAACTGATTAAGAAAGGAAGAAAGTGGTATGAGAAAAGATCAAATTGGTAAAGACCAGATAATAGAGAAATTTTGGTCATGATTTTGGCCTAAAAAGCAAGGTGATTATATTTTTAATTCTGTATGTAATAGTAAGCCCATGGAAGATAAACAGAGTGATGACATAACTGACTTACTTTATGAAAAGAACATACTAGCTCCTGTTTTGAGAAGACTCTAATAAGACAATGACCAGTCTGGGAGACCAGCCTGGTGGTTTGTAGTTATCTTAGCAATTGTAGATGGTAGAATGGGCTTGGGTAGTGTTAAGGAATGCAATATTCACTATGTTTGTTAGAGAATGTTAAAGCAGATTTATTCAGAAGGGGCTACTACAACGGGGTCTTATAGTAGGGGTGATGGATGGAACTCAACTCTGAACAAAATAAGGAAAAGAAGAAAAAATGGAAATTTATAGCCAAGGAGCAGGGTGGAGTTTAGGTGGATGGAAAATTACTAAGAGGAATCATTGAGGAAAAGGAGGGATTCACACTAAATCAATCACACAGGATTCTTGCAGAAGCAAGCCAGGGCGGGATGCTTGGGTGGCTCAGTGGTTAAGTGCCTGCCTTCGGTTCAGGGCATTATCCTGAATCCCAGGATCAAATCCCACATCAGGCTTCCTGCATGGAGCCTGCTTCTCCCTCTGCCTGTGTCTCTGCCTCTCTCTCTGTGTGTCTCTCATGAATAAATAAATAAATAAATTCTTAAAAAAAAAGAACCAAGCCAGGGTGATCATATATCACCTGGGGGATCTCAATCATATATAAAGGGTGGGAGATTCTGTTTAAACTGACTTCACAGAATTCTTGTGGGCTTGTAAGGAACATGAGCCTATGTCCCTCAAGGATGGGGCTCAAGGATGGGGCCTAGTAGAACTCAGAAAAGCTTGCCTAAAATTTGGTCAAATGAATAATATTGTCAGCGGTGATAAAAGAGATAATAAGTAATATATAATTCTCAGCATTTTTCAAAGCTGGATCCCATAGAAAATTTTTTTTAAACTCTAGACTTTTTTTAAAAAGATTTATTTATTTATTTATTTATTTATTTATTTATTTATTTACTTATTTATTTGAGAGCTAGAGAGCCCGAATTGGAGAAGGGACAGTGGGGGATGGAGAAGCAGACTCCATGCTGAGTGTGGAGTCAGATGCAGAGTTGGATCCCAGGACTCTGAAATCAATGAACCCAGCTGAAATCAAGAGTTAAATGCGAAACTGACTGAACTTCCAGGTGCCTCCTTAAGACTTTTTGAAACATTGGTCATAAAGTATGAAAGACGAGTTATGTTCCCAAGATCTTTGGCCTGGGTAACTGGAAGTATGTGGTTTTCATTTAGGTGGCCTTGGGTATTTTAACATAGATTATTATAATAAATTTAAACAGTGACATTTTATATTTAGAAAATACATTTGGAAGTCAAAAATGTTTGAAAGGTAATTAGTTATCAATTAGGGAGTTTTATTTTTAAATTTTTTAAATTTTTTAATTTTTTTAATTGATTTCTTTAGTAGAAGTGGACATCTGAATTAAGAGGTGAAATTGAATTATGTTTATAATAAGCTTAATATATATATATTTAAAAAATATATCTCATCTGTTACATATAGGTATGAGTAGGAATCACCATCTTTTCTTGGTCTTCTAAAACTCAATAATAATAATAATATTTATTTTGACTCTAGGAATATGTTATTGCTTTTGGTTTACTGTTTGAAAAAAGAATGCAGTTCCAGTGAGTTTCATTAGGCTCTTCCTAACATAAATGCTGTTTTGTGCGGGTAACTATTTCAGAAATTCAGAAACTAGGGATTTAAGAGCCCATGATACTAATTAGGTATGTGTCAGGTGAAAATATCATTTTCTCTCATCAGTGCACTAGAGAGTTATCCTGGACCACAGAAATGAATATTAACTTAGAGCTGGTATCTAATCCAATCGATTTCCCATATTTTGGTTATTGCCCTTCCAATGATTAATGATCCTGGTGAATGTTTGCAGATAAATTTCTGTAGTGATAGCAGAAATATTTATAGTAGATATTTGGATGTTATTTCTCAAGATTGCCTACAATTATCTCATTTCTAGATATCCGAAGTCTACTTTGGTAGAGAAACCGAAAGTAGGTGTAGAAATAATCCCTAATGTCAGTGCTCTGTTTGTCAAACCTAGCATAATTTTTGGTCATTAATAACAAGACAATCCATTTGACAAAATATCAATCTCAGTCCTATAGACTCCCTGATAAATTAGCAGTCTTCCTGTTTGGTAATTTCTGTGTATCAAATGAGTCTGGTGATTTCTCTGATCTCAGTTTTGGACTATCCACTTTGTATCAGGGAATGTATTTCAAGTATATCACCCCATCAATAAGCCCCGGGAGACGTGCCATTCCTGGCCCCTTTCCACAGATGCATGTACTTTCTTCACTAAAGGTGTCCCCAAACGTGCCATTCCTGGCCCCTTTCCACAGATGCATGTACTTTCTTCACTAAAGGTGTCCCCAAAGCTTTGGTGAAGGAATGGGCCTTCTTAGTTGAGGAATAGTTTAGGATATTACACATGACAAATGCATGTTTGCATTTGTTGTATATATATATATATATATATATATATATATATATATATATAGAATATATATATATATTCTCCTGTATTTTTTTTGATATAAGCTTTTTTCCTCCTGCATTTGAATATGTAATTTCATTGTAATTTCATGCATCTGCTGGAATCTGATTTTACTTAAAGATAGTAAGAGAGTATGGAAAATGGGAAGGACTGAATTCTCTTTGGAAGAAACTGCTTTGGTCAAATGATTTTAAGATTTTTGAGTAGGACAGGAATAGTCACATCAGACAGAGGTAATGTCTCAGTTGGAAATAAAGGTTGGAGTCTGGATATTTGGTGTATTTTAAGACATCCAAATTTCTCAATAGGTCCTTATGCCTACATTCAGTGGTTTATTCTTTTCCTATCAAAGCTCTGTCACATTTGATGCATTGTCAGATTGTTAATTCGACCTACATAAATTGAAAACCCTTAGGATCGAGTTTTAGTTTGATTTTCATGTATCTCAGCCTAGAGGCAAAATGAAATGAGAGAGAGTGAAAATCTTTGGTTATCTGTCTGAGTTTTGAGCTGAGAATTTAGAACCTTGAGCTTGTTACACATTTTCTTTAAGCTATTCAGCAAAATTAAAAGCAACCAGCCCACCCTAGAGCCTTGAATTCCTCATATTCTTCTTTCTGTTCTTTGTGAGAGGTGACTCAATCTCTCAAAGCCTTGTCATTAATAGACACTTTATTCTAGGTGACCACAGGTAATAATTTAATTAGCTGCTATTCCACCGAATGTCATAGGCTTCCAGAGTCCCATGTCTTAATCCAACTTCCTTCAGCCACAAACCATGTAACAAATACCATCTTCCTATAATGTTCTTAAAGTTTTCTTACCCACAATGAATCCAGCTACCAATTTATGTATCAGTCAGTGATCTTAATAAATAATCAAGGCATATTCTTTATTATTAAATAAGTGATCCTTTGAATATTGAGTAACTAAAAATATTGTTGAGGTCCAAGGACCTATGGTCTAAGCTAAGATTCCAGAAATAGTACCTCCAGAAATGAATAATCCAAGATTTTAATTATTTTGCAATTTCAGACACCTCTATTAGGAAATTGACCCAGTGACCACCTAAACTGTAAATTGTCACTGATGAGGCAGAGAGAGAGACAGAGACAGAGAGAGACAGAGGGACAAAGAGAAAGAGATGATTCCCATGGAAAGTTTAAATCTTTGAGAGCAAAAATGATTGACAAATGTTCAGTACACTAGCAATCCTTGTTGTTCAAATTTAAGTCTAAAACCTTTAAACAGTTGCTTATGAGTTCCTTATATGTTTGTTGGCCTTTTTGGGCTTTCAAATTTAGATTGGTTGAGTGGAAAACAGACTTCTATCCTAGAAGATAATTCTTGCTAGACTACACATATGGAAGTTATGATTGCTAATGTCTGCATATCTGGGTTTAAGGCCAGCAAATGAGGAAGGATTGGCAGGAATGATCTACTCTTGATAGAAATTGAATCCTTACTTTTCCTCTCTATTCCACACTGTTTTTACTGGGTACCTGAGATTTCATTTTTTTCCCCTCCAGTTGGAAAACACATTTAGAGTTCTGATTTATTAATTTTTTGTACTGTTTTTTTTTTAAAGTTTAATTCCAGTGTTGTTAACAGTGTTATATTAGTTTCAGGTGTACAATATAGTGATCCAGCAATTCTGTACATCACTTGTGCTCATTGTGATAAGTGTACTCTTAATCCTCTTCACCTATTTCAGCCATCCCCCCATCCACCTCCCCTCTGCCAACCATCAATTTGTTCTCTATAGTTAAGAGTCTGTTTATTGGTTTGTCTCTCTTTCGCCGCCCCCCCCCCTTGGCTTGTTTATTTTATTTCTTAAATTCCATATATTAGTGAAATCATATGATATTTGTCTTTCTCTGCCAGACTTATTTGACTTTATATTATACTCTCTAGTTCCTTCTATGTCATTGCAAATAGCAAGGTTTCAATCATTTTTTATGACTGAATAATAGTCCATTGTGTGTGTATGTATGTGTGTGTGTGTGTGTGTGTGTGTATACACACTCATCACCTCTTCTTTATCCATTAATCTACCAGTGGACACTTGGGCTGCTTCCATAATTTGGCTATTATAAGTGATGCTGCAATAAACATAGGGTCCATGTATCCCTTTGAATTTGTTTTTGTATTTTGGAGATAAGTACCTGGTAGTGTAATTACTGGATTGTAGTACCTGGGACTCTAAGTCCTAAATCTATCTATGGATCTGTAAACCTCAAAGGTTCTCTTCCTGAGTCCCCCTATGCATAAATCTGGTAGGATTCTTTTTCTTTTTCTTTTTTTTTTTTAAGATTTTATTTATTTACTCATGAGAGACAGAGAGAGGCAGAGACACAGGAAGAGGGAGAAGCAGACTCCATGCAGGGAACCTGACGTGGGACTCGATGTGGGGACTCCAGGATCACACCCCAGGCTGGAAGCGGTGCTGAACTGCTGAACTACCCAGGGATCCCCGGTAGGATTCTTTCTTACTGTAACTATAGTAGGGAGGCTGTGTGTCACTCTGTCATCTTGATGCAAACGAAAGAAGATAATGTTAAGTATTTAAAATGCAGTTGCAAAATTTAAATCAGCTTTATAAGCAAGAGAAGCACAACGCTGAAAAAAATTAATTACTCCATATTCCCAGGTTTTTTTAAAGATTTTATTTATTTATTCATGAGAGACACAGAGAGAGAGAGGGAGAGGCAGAGACACAGGCAGAGGGAGAAGCAAGCTCCATGCAGGGAGCCCGACGTGGGACTCTATCTTGGGTGTCCAGGATCAGGCCCTAGGCTGAAGGTGTTGCTAAACCACTGAGCCACTCCGGGCTGCCCCATATTCCCAGTTTTAATGTCTTATTATCAGAATTTACTCCTTTTTTAAAAACATTTAAAATTGTCACAACTAACCGAATGAATATTTCCATTACTAATTTTTTTTTGAGAAAATATGTTGTTGTCATTCTTCTATGCTGCTCCTCTTACACTAAATTTCACCTCAATTGCTAATAGCAAATTAAGTAAATTGGACCCATCCTTTCGTGGGAGAAAAAGGTGGGGGGATCCCTGGGTGGTGCAGCGGTTTGGCGCCTGCCTTTGGCCCAGGGCTCGATCCTGGAGACCCGGGATCGCATCCCACGTCGGGCTCCCGGTGCATGGAGCCTGCTTCTCCCTCTGCCTGTGTCTCTGCCTCTCTCTCTCTCTCTGTGACTATCATAAAATAAAATAAAATAAAATAAAATAAAATAAAATAAAATAAAATAAAATAAAATGTGGGTATAATATTAATTAGCTTGATGAATTGTAGAACTAACAAAGAATTTAAAAATTATAGGTCAAAGTTCAAGAAAATATAATAATCTACAGCTTTATCTATAGCTTTATGCCAGCTTTGACATAGATATGTCTCTAATTTTAGATGAGACTATAGAGAGAAATAAGTGAGTAGAAGTTTTGGTAGAGGTCTGGGCCTAAAGGGATAAAAATTAGAGTTTAATAACTAAAAGAAAGGGTCTGATAAATTCCTATATTTTGGAAGCAAAAGCCCAAAGGCTTTTGGTACATAATTAATGGTAAGCCAGAAATGACTGTCTTTAAGAAGAAGTGGATGAAAGCATCAAATCATCCCATACTGTTTTTAGAATATGGCCAGGATTGTTATGGCTTCCTCTCTTCACCATCTAGAAACACATATAAAACATCTCTGGAATAGTGTAAGTATGCTTGAATTCACAAATTGTCTCCAATATTTTTTAACAAACAATCATCCATACACATTCAATATGTAACACAGCATTGTATAAGAAAAAAATCTAACTAAGGTGACTTTAGTTATTTGAATTATAAGAAATAAATTATAAAATATTTATGTTCATTAAATAAATAAAAATAAAACTTGAAAAATCCAACCAATATTTAGAAACTGCAAGGTAGAACCAGAGAGTAAATTTTAAATTTCAAAATAAAATAATAATACAATGACAAAATAAATGAAATTAAAGATAGCAGTCCTTAACAAACCTGGATTAACAGCAGAGGAGCTACAACTGAAAAGATAATGAATGAATTATAATTTTTCACAAAAGGAACTTTAAAAGGATAAAAGGAAGAAAATAACAGAATCAAAAATGACTGCTGAGAATTTTCCAAAGCATAAAGTCTTTCTGCTATCATTGTGGAGGCACTATGAACTTTTAGCAGGAATACTACAAAGGTAATAACTCAGAATCTCATAACAAGACTGTTGACATGCATGGTGAAAGAGAAAAATTTCAAAACAACAAGAAGAAAATAATAGATTACCTCCATGTAGATAAATCTAACATGTGACTTTTCAATAAAAATGGTGAGAGTCAAATCATCATGCATTATTTTTAAAATGCTGAAAAAAAAGACTGTCAATCTAGAATTCTGTATCCAGTGAATAAACACAAAATAGCATTTCAAAAAAACACAGAGATAACATGACTGAATTAAGAAAGCACTGAATAGCTTTCTTTAGGTAGAGAGAAAATGATGACAGATGGGAGCTCGAAGATACAGATTAAAGAGTAAAATGTTAAATCTGTAAGTAAATGTAAATGAATAGTAACTACTCAATACATTAATAATGTGCTATAGAGTGTTATATATAAAGAAAATTTAATGTGCAATATCATGAAAGGCAGTTATACTAGCAAATAATAAAGACAGGAACTGATTAAGCTATATGGACTTCTGACAAATTAGAGTTTAAGAGAAAAAACATGAGTTGTCTGAATATATGTATTCAGTAGTGTGAATATATGCACATATGAGAATAATGGGATATCTTAACACATCTTTCTCAAAAATGAATAGAACAAACAATAAAAAATCTGTTAGGATATGCTTGATTTGTAAAGCAATATTAACAAAATCATCATAATTGAAACTTAGAGGACACCATATCCAACAACTGCAGATTCCACATTATCTTGAAGCACACGTGAAACATTTACACAGATTAGCCATATGCTGAGACATACGTAAAATAAGTTTCAAGGAAAATCTAAAGGACTGGGGTGCACCAGGGTGGCTTAGTCGGTTGTGTCTGACTCGATTTGGATCAGGTCATGATCTCAGGGTCATGAGATCCAGCCCTGTGTCAGGCTCTGTGCTGGACATGGAGCCTACTTAAGATTCTCTCTCCCTCTGCCTTTCTCCCCCAGCTCTACTCTTTCTGTCTCATGAAAAACAAAAACAAAAATCCAAAGGACTGAAGTCATGCAAAGAATATTATCTGACCATAATAGAATTATGATAGAAGTCATTAACTAAAAAGAAAAATAGAAGATTCCCATGCCCTTCAAAAATAGCAAATATACTTACAAATGTCACAAAGATAAAAGAAATCACAGTGGATATTTGAAAATACAATGAACTGGGTAGGAAGGAAAATATTTCACTTTTGTAGGATTTAACTAAAGATAGATTCAGATGGGAATTCTTGGGCTTAATTGAATATATTAGAAAAGCACAAGTTGAAAATCAGTGAGAGGGGGATTCCTGGGTGGCTCAGCGGTTTAGCACCTGCCTTTGGCCCAGGGTGCGATCCTGGAGTCCCAGGATGGAGTCCCATGTAGGGCACCCTGCGTGGAGCCTGCTTCTCCCTTCTCCTGTGTCTCTGACTCTCTATCTCTCTCTATCTGTCTATCATGAATAAATAAATAAATAAATAAATAAATAAATAAATAAATAAATAAATCTATAAAAAAAGAAAGAAAATCAATGAGAAGATCATTCCTTTAAAGAAATTTTTTAAATGAAGGGAACTAAAATTCAGAATTAAAAAACTTTAAAAAATATGTAAAAATGCATGAACTGCAAGAACAAATAAGAACTATTAAAAATATTGAAACCAAAAACTCAGTAGTTAAAATCCTTAAAATAACTGATAAATAGCTGGCAAGCTCATTAAGTAAAAAAAAATAATAAATAAAAAAAATCAGATACACATAAAATATAAAACAAAGTGACATCATCAGCAATATGCCAGCGAAAGTACATATTATATTTTGTTTAAAAGTTACCTTAAAGCCTTAAATAAAATGAAAAAATTACTAGTGAAATGAACTAGCTGAAACTAACAAAGAAAACACTGGATTGCCCTTAAGCCAAATCAATCAATCAATCAATCAATCAATTATAAAATACTTCCCCAGGAGAAACATCAGTCCCCACTGGCTTTATTGTTGAAGTTGCATTTAATGAGAAGAAATAACAAGAGATTTCTTCCTGCCTCATGACCTTAAACATCATCTTTTTCTTGATTTCAGATGAACAGAAACATTGGTTCTCCTTGAGTCCTACTTCCTGGAATCTGCTCTTGATGAAGACGTGAAGATTGGTGAATAACAATAAAGGATTTAGAATGTTACATGAACTTAGTTGATAGAGTAGTAGCACGGTTGAGAGGATTGTCTTCCAATTTTGAAAGAAGTTCTATGGGTTAAAACACTATCAAATGGCAAAGAATGCTACAGAGAGATAATTTATGAAAAAAAAAAAAAAAGAGTCCATAGATGCAGCCGACTTCTTTGTTGTCTTATTTTAGGAAATTGCCAGAGCGATTTCAACCTTCAGGAAGCACCACCCTAGACACCCAGCAGCCATTACCATAAAGAAAAGACCCTCCACTAGCAAAAAAATTAGGACTTGTGAAAGTTCACATGATGATTAGCATTTTTTAGCAATAAAGCATTTTTTTAGCAATAAAGCATTTTTAAATTAAGTATGCACATTGTTTTTTTAGATATAGTGCTACTGCACACTTAATCGACTGAGATATAATGTAAACGTAACTTTTATAGGCACTGGAAAACCAAAACAGTTTTTTGACTTGCTTTATTGTGATACTTGCTTTATTGCGGTGATCCAGAACCAAAATTTCATTATCTCTGAAGTATGCCTGTATTATTTTTTATATTAGCTATTGCATTAGCTCCATATCCTAATGTAGAATTCTATTTCATGCTACTGTTCCCTTGGGGAAAAAATATCATTTTTTAAAGATTTATTTATTTATTTATTTATTTATTTATTTATTTATTTATTTATTTATTTTAGAGAGAGAAAGAGCATGTGCATATGCATGTGGGGGAGGGACAGAGAGAGAGAGAGAGAGAGAGAGAGAGAGAGAGAGAGAAAGAAGCAGACTATCCATTGAGCTGTTTATTCCCATTAGCCAATCTACAAAACCATCTGCAATTCCATTCTGATTGTTAGTGGTCCATGGTTACAGCTCATTGTATGTTTCTTTTTTTTTTTTTTTAATTTTACTCCCTGTTGATTCATAAGTCTATATTTGTACAATTCTTGAAATTATGATGCATGGTTCATTGCTATCTGGGTGAATGCATAGGAAGTTTTTAGCTAGCACTCTATTTTGTTACTTGCTGGTTAGTGTCTACTATTGTCTATGTAGAATTGAGCTTCCCTGTGCTGAATATTTGATCATTTCCTTTTCTAATATTTGTTTGACTTATGTGCACAAGGCCACTTGATTTTCCACCAAGTTTTCATTAGAAATTGTCTTATAATTATAAGATCCCTTCTAACCTAAGATATTTAATTTCTGGGGCCTACCTTTAATTGTCCTAATTAGTGATGAATTCTGATGTGATAAGAAAATAATGGCTAAAACAAAATTGTTTTATTTAGTTGACTATGCAAAGATTATTGATGTATGGTAGTGGGAAAATTATTCCTAAGAATGTGAAGAAATAAAAAATTTTCTAAGTCCTATCCTGAAAAAACAAATAATAAAAATAAATATAATGAATGGAGGGCTCTTTAACACATTTCTAAACTCAGTAATAATGCATGAGAATCAAAACAAAATAAGAGTATCCAGTTTCACACCTTATTCTGTAGTTCAGTTTTACCTGTAGATGAAAAAGATACTCAGAGTTTAAAAGACTGTGTTATGACTGCAAAGAATACTAACTATGGTGGCAATGTGTGCACACATGTGTGTGCACGTGTGTGTATACTCAATCTATTAATAATGAACAAAGTGTTGATTTTGTTTATTCTCATTAAGAAGGTCAGTGTATTTGATTTTTCTATTTTTGTGTAAGTGGATGGTTCTTCAACTCCCTATAGTGTTTCCTTTTCTATTGTTACTTTTGAAAAATTGATTCATAAAATTTTTTTTTGTAGTCCATGAAGTTATTATTCATGGTTCATTGCTATCTGAGTAAGTACATAAGGAAATTCCTGACTATATTTGAAAAGCATATGTGTCATAAAAAAGCTTAGTCAAGAATAATGACTAAAGAAATTATTTATGGATGGTGGAAATTTTATATTTAAAATTTATATTTTACTGTCGTGTATGATTTGGGAGACTTGACATCAGGGGTATTTTTTTTCACTTAGTCCAAACAGTTGAGGTGGCATTTTAGATCACAGTAGTGGTCAGTCGTACTTCTTGCTATGTTTACTAGTACAAAAATATGAGCAGATTCTTAGAATACATTGACAGATACCTGTAGTGACAGGTAATATACATGATATATTTAAGCTTTCTATTAAATCATAATAAGGAAATAAAAATGGAAAGACCTAAGACTCAGAGGAGGTAATGAGTAAATATTGATTTTTAAAAAAGATTTTATTTATTTATTTATTTATTTATTTATTTATTTATTTATTTATTTATGAGAGAGCGAGGCAGAGACATAGGCAGAGGAAGAAACAGGCTTCCTGCAGGGAGCCCGTTGAGGGACTCAATCCCAGGACCCCAGGATCACAACCTGAGCCAAAGGCAGTCGTTCAACCACTGAGCCACTCAGGCGCCCCAAATATTGATCTTTCAATAAAAAGTAGATTAATATGAAATAGTCAACCTCATTACAAGTACATATATATAAATGCTTAGGTTTATAATGGGGTTAAGGAAAACTTAATCAGCTCAAATGTCATGAATAGATCCTCTAATAGCATATCATTTCTAATCACAAAGTATTTTTAAGTATAAATAACAATCAGGTATGAAATGTAAATGATCATAACTGAATTATAGAGGATGATGTAATATATGCTTGAGTATTTAATAAAGAACAATACATTTTTATAATAATTTGACACTTATGGTATAACATCCCTCAAGGCTCTTACTTCAGGTACTAGAGGATTCATTCCTATTTTGAGATAATGGGTTCATAATCTCTTTCTTTGGGGGGATAAGCCTAAGTTGAAATTGAAAAGGCTTTTTTGTAATTATCTGTTACAATGACCTAACACTTCAAAATTCTCCTCTTGAATACCAACAGAATATTTAAATAGATTCTGGAGATATGGCAATATTAAAGTTGTCAAAGAAGGTCTATTACAAAGTGTGTTTTCGTTTAATTTTCCTTTACTACTGTAATTGTTTTACTTTAAAAGCCAATTTGGGAAGATTTCCCTAATTATTACTACTAAACACTAATAGTGAACACACATAATAAAGTGGCTACTTAGTGTTTGTTACTTAGATAATATAAATAAGTATTTTATTATTATTTAGAATCCTTTATTAAAAATGTTCAGGGAGGGAGTATCTGGATGGCTCAGTTGGTTAAGCATCCAACTCTTGGGTTTTGGTTCAGGTCAAGATCTCAGGGTCCTGGGATTGAGCCCTGAGTCAGGCACCAAGCTCATCAGGAAATCTGCTTGGGATTCTCACTCTCTCTCTCTCTGCCACTCGCCACCCCTCTCTAAAATAAATAAATAAATAAATAAATAAATAAATAAATAAATAAATAAATAAATAAATAAATCTTTTAAAAAGTGTTCAGTGAGTAGGCAGGTGGAAGAGATTCCATATATATTTTAGTTTGTTCCTCACTTGATAGGCTTTTGTGGCTTTTTTTTTTTTAAACCTGGTCTATCTTTCCATATGGTGAAACAAAAATAAAATTACAACAAACAAAACATAGCTTAGTTTATTTACTGGCCAGTCACAAATGTTTGTCTCAATTATTTTCCATTCAACCAAAAAGAAAGGATTACTAAACATAATGAACAATTTTATCAATTAAGAAGTAATTTATGCTTACTTTAATTGATAGCATTTTTTCTCTTGAAATGATCAGTTGTTTTCTGTATTATCCTATAAATTAAAATTTTGACAGAAATTTTACTTTTGAATTTTGTCACCGATCTGTTAGAACTTAAATAATAAACTATAATTTGTTTTCTTATACCACAGATTCTCACTTTATCCACTTTTTCCAAATAAAATAATAAATTGTTCAAAACACATTAAAATACATTAGAATGCTATTATGCTATTTAAGCTATTTAGCATGCATTTATTCATTTGCATAATGAGGATAAATGTGTTTGACTTGAATTCCAACTTCAAATTGTGAATCTGCAATAGAGTTGATCCCAAGATATGATTTTTTCTTTTTTTCAGATAAGAATTCTGTTAGATTTAATAGACATTTGCTGGGTATTAGGATGAAATTATAACTTAAACCATTTGATCTGCCAGGTGTTAATAGGCAAATACTAAACATACTTGCGTGCCTTCAAATTCCCCTTTGTTTATTTTCTTCATCTTTATCAGCTGTAGACAAAATTAAGTGAAAGCTTTTGCAAAATTATTTTTTCACACAATTAGTGAGTTTTAGTAAATTATTCTTTAAAAAATATATATTTATGTATATATACACAATTTTATATACATATTTATAAATATATGTATGCACTTATATACATACATATTTTCTGAATTAGAATAATTATATTTTGTTGTCAATTTCCATTATAAATAAGAGTATTTTTTTCAATTGCTTAAATGCTACTGAAACTAGCCTCTCATACATTTAACATATTACATCTTCAGTAGCAATGTAGAACTATTTCTTATGAAAAATGAAAAACAGCCTGAAAAATAAAAATATTTTTTTCCTGTTAATTCATATCACACTATCGAATTTTAATAAAGTCTGGCTAGTTTATTAGTCATTAGTAATGTTTTCATATAAGCAAGCTAAATACTAACTCTAAGTTAGCGACATATCACCACAATGCTCTTTTAACGTGAGTTCCTTTTGTAGAAATACACATACCATGATGAAATAAAGAGGAATTTTGCCCATAATAGAAAAGAAAGAGATTGGAGAAATATTCTTTGATTCTTTTATTTATTTCATTTAAGTTTTAAAAATTGAGGTATAATTGACATATAGTATTATACTAATTTCAGGTGTGAACATACTGATTTGAATGTGTACACACTGCAAAATGATAACCACAATAAGTTTAAAATCTATCACCTTACATGGTTAAAATTATTTTTCTTGTGATGAGAAATTTTATGATCTACTCTCTTAGCAACTTCCTATATGCAATCTGATATTGTCAACTGTAGTCTGCATTCTGTATATTACATCCCCATAACTATTTTATAAATGGAAGTTTATGGAAGTTTTTGACCTCTTTTACTCATTTCTCCTATCTCCTTACCCCTGCTTTTAGTCTTTGTATTTGAGATTGATTTTTGTTTTCATTTCTGCTTTTGGTTTTTAGATTCCAGATTTAAATAAGATCATATGGTATTTGTCTTTCTACCACATTCTTTCTCCTCTTCTGGGATTCTAATTATATATATATACCAACCCACTGGAAATTGTCCCCACAATCTTTGGTTGCTATGCTCTGTTTAAGTTTCATTTTTTCCCCTCTAGTCTGTCTGTCTGTCTTATTTATTTTTCAGTTACTTCAGTTTGGAAAGTTTCTCTTGACTATCTTCAAGTTCACTGATTATTTTTTTCAGTTATGTCCAATTTGCTGATGAGTTTAACAAAGGCATTCATCTTGTTGCCATATTTTTTCTTTTTTTATTGAATTGAAAGGTTATATGCAGTAAGATTATATGGAATTCACATTTAGGTATAACATGCTTTTCTTATTTAACAGCAACAACAACAACAAAAAACCATAATGCTTGTTTCAAAAAACAGAATAATCCTTAAGAAAAATAGTAGCTTATGAAGAACTCCAGGTAAGATGAAAACTAGGCTGAAAGCTTGCAAATGAAGGGAAAAATATTTTCAGGTGTAATAAGGCTAAGGAAAGAAATACTTTCATGGTATGGGGCCTTGAAGAAGTTGCTAATCTCCTCATAAAAATATTTAACAAAAGTTGAAGGTGAGTAGAGTTGTTGAAAGTCAAGGCAACGTTGGAAACAGTACTTGTTATTCTCACAGTCTTTTAGAACCAAAGCGATAGCTATTTTCCTGGAACTCTTTCAAAAACTCATAAGCCAGCCAGAAAAAGATAAACACTCTGGTATCTTCTATACATGCATCTAAAAAAAATAAACAATTATAAATTATCAAACTCATAGCAATAGAGAACACAAAGATTACCAGGGCTGGGGGCTTGGAGAAACAGGGAGAAATTGGTAAAAGGGTATAAACTCTCTGCTACAAGATAAAATAGGTCTGAAGATCTAACATAAAACTTGATAACTATAGTTGACGTATAATTGACATTTGCTGAGAGTAGAACTTAAACATTACGATACACATAGAAAATTAGATCACCACAATATACTGTACTCTTAAAGTACTTTATAATTTTATATGTTGATTATACCTCAATAAAGCTGAAATAAAATAAAATTAAAATAAAATAAAATAAAACAAAGCAAACAACAACAAGACCAAAGCTCATTTGTGCCAGAACAAGGGAGAGCCAGAGATTCAAGTAAGTTTGAATCTTATTGAAACTGAAACATTGCCTTGACGTGGAACAGTATGTTACTGATAGAGCTAATCATATCCTCACTCTATCTGATTTTATTGTAATTTTCTTATGATACTTATTAAAGGTAACAGATACTAACAAGCTTATAAAAACTTTATTATCAGAAAAGGAGAAATGTGAATGCTTCTCAGTTGTTTTATGAATTCAGCATTTGATACCAAAACCTGAAAACATTGTATGAATGTAAAATTACAGGCCTATTTTTTTCATGAATATGGAATGCACGATCTTATAAAAAAAACAATACAAATAAAACTCAGTGATAGCCATGAAAAAAATAACAAAATGTGATTTATTCCAAAAATGAAAGATTGATTTAACATTTGAAGGTAAAAGAAAATCCAATACAAACACAAACAGAAGAGGAAAAAATATTCATTTCAAAGAGCTGCAAAACATTGTTTGAAAAAATAAATATTCAATGAATATAAGAACACAAGAAATTAGAAATAGCAGCTGGAAATATCTTCAACTTAATAAAGGATAGAAAAAGAATTTACACCTATTGCACTTTATACTAAAATATATCTGATGTTAAAAAAATGAAATATCCCCGTAAATACTGGTTATATTCAACAATGACCAGTAGAATTCAGAGGGAAGGAAGAAATAAAATGATCATCACTTATAGATAACATAGCCCCCCAAAAGCTACAGAAAGCTACTATATTTAATAAATAAATTTGATAAGGCTGTGAAGTAAAATTTTTGAAAAAGATCTATTTCTATATGCTGGCTAGTGGGACAATAGATTGAATTACTAGGTTTATTAAGTAAGAGAAAAAAAACTAAAGGAAGATGTGAAAAGCTTCTATTGTGGAAGTTATGATATATTGTTAAAGGTAATTATAGATCTGAATAAATGGAGGAATGTACCATGTTCATGGGTTTGAATACTCCATATTGTGAAAATGTCAGTTAACTTCAATAGACATGAATTTCATGGAATTACAGTTAAAAATCCTATTTTTTTGAGAAATGTCAATTTCTCCAATGACATTTCTCCAAATCGTCATACAAAACAAAAAGAACTCAGAATAATGAAGACAATGTTGAAGAACAAAGCTGAAAAAATCATACTAACACATTTTAAAAATTTTACAAGTGTAGCCATTGAGGAAATGTATTGGAGCAGAAGTGACAAAAAGAACAAATTATGGAGTTCAGAATTAGTTTCTAAGATTGGTACATTTATCAGATATACGGCCTTTTTAGTAAATAGTACTGGGCATATCAACTGTCTACGAAAAAATAATTTGGAAATTACTTCACATCACACAGTTATACTGAAAATAAAAGAAAAAAGAAAAATAATTTCAGGTACTTTGTAGACTTCATTAGGATAGAAAGAACAAGACTTTTAGGAGAAAACAGAGGATTTTTTCTCATGGAACTGATAAAGATTTATTATATAAAATGATAAATCAAATTGCACTTATTTATATGTTTCATATAATTTAAATTACACATATATATATAAAATATAAATATATGTATAATTATATATTTAAATAAATTATTCAAAATCAGCCATCAAGAGACTATAAAGGAAAAGTCTCAGAATTAAAGAAGATATTAAAGAAGATATTTGCTCTAGGTATCCAGCAAAGGATTTATGTCCAGTATGTGTATTTAAAAATCCCAAAAATCAATACGAAAAAAGGTAAAAAAAATAATGGAACACTGAAGAAAAAGAAGACATGAGCAATCACTTTGCAAAAAAAAATATCCACATGGCCAATAAAAACACAGAAAGGTAATGAACCTCATTACTCATCATAATTCAGTGGCTCTACACAGTGATCATATGGATACAATGAAGAAAAGCAGAAAATACCAACTGTCAGAAGGATATGGACTCACTGAGCTTTTCATTAACTTCTGATGGAATCTGGATTAATCTGTTTGGAGAAACTTTGGCCTTATTTGACAAAACTTGAATGGTGTATACCCTGTGACCTATGAATTATACCTCAAAAAGTCCACTATAAATGCATATATAGATTAATCAAAAGACATATATTAAAATGTTCTTAGTGGGGTGCCTGGTTGGCTCAGTTGGTTGAGTCTGCCTTTGGCTCGGGTCATGATAGGGTCCTGGGATAGAGCCCCGCTTCAGGCTCCCTGCTCATTGGGGAGTCTGCTTCTCCTTTTCCTTCTGCCCCTCACCCTGGCTCATGCCCTTTCTCATTCTCTCTCTAATAAATAAATCCATCTTTTTTTAAAAAAACTAAATAAAATAAAATGTTCTTAGTGACATTAAAAATCCAAAATCACAAATATCCAAAATGTCCATCAACAGTACAATGGATGAATAAATGATCTCATAATCATGCATAGTGTATACTACATGGTATTGATAATGGCAGTATACAACCATAGAATAAAATAGATAATGAGAGATGAACCTGGATGGCCACAGAGCCTCATTTCCATTCTCCTTTAGTTGTTTAGTGTAGAACTGGCCCAGCTGAACTAATGTCAGCATTCTTGTCTGCTGGAGCTCTTTCCTGGACCCTAGTATGAAATCCTTGATATGCAGTGTACACGCCCCCTAGTGTTGTTTTTGAGTGAGAGATCCACTGATATATTCCTTGTTACTTAGGAAACTATAGGTGTTACCCAAAGCCTTATTTGGGTACTAATTCACAAATGGACTCCAGTGTCTGTGGGGGGCTTGCTCTCTCATTTTTGGAATATTTCCCACCTCAAATCTCTCTTAGCTGGAATCTTGAGTGTTGTGCACATGGACCATCTTTCTCCAACCAGTATTGTGGAATAATCAGAGTTGGGGGATAGTGGGCATTCTGCTACTTGTCTGCTTTTTAATCTTCCTTCTCCTGCCCCACAAAATCTGTTATATCTGCAGCATGTGGTGCTATTGGTGGGCATCTGTGACCTCTTTGCATGACAAATCTCACAAACCTAATACTGAGCAGAAGAAGCCAGGTTCAAGAAAGTATGTCTCCTTTTACATAGAATCAAGTAGAACATTTATACTTTTGGGGCACATGAGTGGCTCAGTCAGTTAAGTGACTGATTCTTGGTTTTGGCTCAGGTTGTGATGTCCGGGTCCACACTGAGTGCAGAGTCTATTCGTCCCTTTTCTTTCCCCTTGGCCCCTTCCCCTGTATGCTCTGTGTATCTCTCTCCCTCTCTCTGTCTCTCTCTCTTTCTTAAAGATTTTATTTATTAATTCATGAGAGACACACACACACACACACACAGAGGCAGAGACACAGGCAGAGGGAGAAGCAGGGTCCATGCAGGCGGCCTGATGTGGGACTGGATCCTGGGACTCCAGGATCACGCCCTGGGCCGAAGGCAGGCTCTAAACCGCTGAGCCACCCAGGGATCCCCTCAAATAAATAAAATCTTAAAAAAAAAAAAAGAAAACAACATCTATGATTTTATAAGCATCACAGTGTTTTGCTGAGGGCTAATGATAGAAACAATCAGAAGAAATAGGGTTTCTGTGGTGCTGATAGTGTCCTATTTTTATTAGGATTTTGTTTACTTGGGTTCATTCAGTTTATGAAAATTCATTGGAATACAAACTAATGATGCTTATATGCATTTTTTGAACGTGTGTGTCAATTTTTTTTAAAAAGAAACACAAATGCATCATTATCATCAGAATCTTTCAGTTCATCAGTTTATTCATAATATATAGTGTTTTTACCATTCACACTGTTTATGACAAAATAAGTAACTTTGGATAGAAGGAATCAATTTCTAGATAATGTTTATACAAGCTCTATGCCTTTTTAATTACTTACTTTAAATGTGTTATATTTCAGGAATAATTTTTGAAGACAAATGTGTTATTTTAGTTTGAGATTGAACATCTTTTAGAGTAGTAAGGCTGTGTTCATGCCCAGTAAAGCTTCAGGAGGAGGAGATGGCTAGCTATTAGAGGAGTAGCACAAACTGACATTAGGAATTTGAAAACTACTCTGAGCATTGACAAAGTTAAGTCTTGTTAAATGTTTTTAGTATTTATCGGTTGGAAAAATGGGTCAATTTCATAAGTCAGCATATAGAAGAATCAAGACTCAAGTACAGACCTCTAGTAGAGACTTACGTAGCTTGGTAACATTTGCATATTTATTTTGGAGTGTTTCTAAGATGCATACTGAGGTTGAAAGCATTAGCTCTGTCATGATATAACGAAAAATTTGTGTTCTGTTAGTTACTGTGCCACAGTATACTATTTTTTCTCTCTTTCTTGGCATTAGGTCATCTCATTTCAGAAGTAATAGTTCTTGCTTTATAATATTGTTATGGGGATTAGACAAACTATTTATAAAACATGAGTTATTTCAAGTGCTTCAAAATGATAATTGTTAATCAAGGGAATCAGAAAACTTGAGAGTATTGGACATTATATGCTGTGACTGTTATAGCAACAAATTAAAATATTTATTATTAAATAATTATGATATTTTGAGATGTTGTCTGGATCAGGAACTGGAAATGACTCCAGTAATTATAATAGCAATATGTATGTGAAAGAGAACTACATACTTTTTTATAAGCAATGATTTAAAAGTAAAAATGTTAATTGTTATTTTATAGAAATATACTATTCATAACTTTTTGAGGGGAATAGAAATATTTAGTTATAATTTATTCATTTAAAAATGATTCAGTTTGGGGATCCCTGGGTGGCACAGCGGTTTAGCGCCTGCCTTTGGCCTAGGGCGCGATCCTGGAGATCCGGATCGAATCCCACGTCGGGCTCCTGGTGCATGGAGCCTGCTTCTCCCTCTGCCTGTGTCTCTGTTTCTCTCTCTCTCTGTGTGACTGTCATAAATAAATGAAAATTTTTTAAAAAAATGATTCAGTTTGAACACTAAGTATACATCATGATTCTCATCTACTTTTAAAATATTGACAAATGGATTGGATTAGTTGGTTGCAATGTAATATTCTTCGCTAGGCACACTTCATTCACCTTGGACAAATTCAGAATATATTTTAAAACAAAAGTTTGAGATTCTATTATTTAGAATCTCAAGGTTTAGAAGAATAAAACAATGGAAGTAGTGGATTAACCTAAGAAGCCTATACATTTAACAAAATAAGATGTACAAATTAATTTATGAAAAGCTGATCCTATCTTAGGCTTCTATATGAAATCTAAAGGTATCTTATATAAGGAATAAGAGTTATTACCTTGTTTGCAAAGTTCATTCAAACATAGCCAGGATGAAAAGGAAATAAACAAGATTTAGGAAACCAAATAAAGATATTTAACTATTTACAAAAAAAAAAAAAGATGCTTCCTAATTATAACCTTTTCACTTGTAAATTTGATTTATAAATTTTAGGACAGGTTATAAATAACATTTTTTTCATTCCTGTTAATATTTAATTTGGAGTATATAAATCAGCATATTGTGTTTATTTTAATAATAAAAGCACAGCCGTAAGATTATAAATTTGATTGTTAGAAATTAATCATTGAAATTAATAAGATGAAAGTTTTAGTATGACTGAAGAATCAGTTACTTGGAATATATGAACAATCCAGAGTGTCTAATTTACTCTGCAATGGCCACCATTATAATGTTTATGTATATTCAAGAATTGAATGCTTAATTACCAAGAAGCTTTGTTTAGTAACTCAAGCCCTAATTTATTCATTGAAATCCACTCATTGGTTTATGAGGAAAAATTGTGGAAATTATAGGTTTTAAAATATACAGAAAATCACTAATATAGTTGTTTATATGGATTTTATCTCCTTCAGATGCCTCCCTTTTTTCTTTTTGGTCTGTCAAATCTCAATAACATAATTAATTTAAAGTATATTTCATTATAAATGGAAAATAAAACTTCTGGAGAAATAGAGGAAGGACAACATTGAAGGAGATTCTTAATTCTAAAAAATTGTCACTCCTCTGGAGTTTTAATGTTTGACCTTCATGGCATGATACAAATCCCATCTGTTTATCCAAATGTTTACTTGAAAGTGGTGATTTGAAGTGGTTGCTTTTCTGTAGGCATTTAGATTGGCTAGGAGATTTTATCATGTAATTTGATATTCTGAAGGAGATTGCTATCAGAATTAAAGAGTATTTTTAATTATATGAAGATTTTAATGTTAAAAATAGTTTAACCTTGGTAATTAGAGGAAGAATATTAAACTAATGAAATCTAAGTGTTATTTTATGAATTGTTGCATTAAAATAAACACTTGAATTATGATTTGCTTAGTTGTTAGTTTTCAGGAAATAAGGGAAATTATATGATGCTTCATTTTTATTTAATAAATCTGAAATTGCTTATATATGGCTAATTTGTATCACTTTGACTTTTAATTAAGATATTAAATATGTATATGAAAACCAATGTATTTTTCAAACACATAATTATCTGTATTTTAAACGCTGGCACAATCTTTAATAAGTATATATATATGTATATATATATAGACACACACACACAAAGGTGTAATATTGACAGATTGACAGCAATCTGTCTTCTTTTTATTCAAATATTGGATTGATTTAGCTTCATAAATTATCTTAGATAATATTTATTTCAATCTACAAGTTTAGAGGTGAGAGAGTTTTATAATACAAAAGGACAAACATTTAACTAACGGTTGATTCATGTTTAGAATCAAAACTTTTGCTGAAGATTTCTGAAAATTCAGCTTAGAGCAAATTGAAACAAACTCAAATTGGCAAATTCCTCCAGATATTAGACAGGAGTAGAAACAAAAATTAGTGTAGGAAATGGATTATTCATCTATGCATTTATGTCATGAATTATTAAGTCCTACAGGACACAAAAATAAATATGCCTTATTCCAGAGGGTGAAGGACATGAAATTCTGGTAAAAGAGTTTAAATATATGCAGGAATAATTTTAATATAAATAATCATTCAATTAAAAACATATTTATTGAGTCTTAATTTTGTGCCAAGGATTATGCTAGGCATGAACAATGTGTGTTATTAAAAAGTTATTGTGTTATTATTAAATGTTATATTATTATATTACATATTATAATTACATTATATTAATTATATAAGTTTATTTGTTAAAAATTAAGTGTTATAAGTAGTAAATATTTATTCATAGTAAATATTGATAATACTGATAGCATATCACAGGAGAGTTAGAATTTGAGCTGGACCTATACAGATGTGAAACATGAAGAAAGTAATTAGTGGAATGTAAACCAAATCTTAGGAACACAACAGCGTATATAGAGGTATGGAAAATCTAAATTTTGTTTGAGAAATAAATAGTAGTCTAATTCAACAGAATAGAGGGCATGTGTACAGAATGGGAGTTGAAGAGAAGGCAAAATACAAGCAGGGATGAGATTATGGAAAATTTTGATTATAAAACTAAGATGTTGGATATTTTCTATATTTGCTAAGACCTCAATACACATTTTTGACCAAGTGGTACATTAGTATAATTCATGGTACAGTAGAAAACAGGAATAAGTAAAATTGAAAATTATTATAAAATTATTGAGGAAGGCAAAGAAATAGTTAGCAGGGCCCTAATCTCCATTGACAGGAATGAAAATTAAAGTTATATTATGGGCAAAAGAGATACTTTGCAGGAATAATAAGCAATTTGATGACTAAATATAAGAGAGTGGGCAAAGGTAAAGATTAGTATTCTAATAGATACAGTAATGGTAGTATTAACAATTATAATTAAAAAAATGAACTGAGGGGAGGAAAACATTTGTCTAGAGGAATAAATAGAGAATGCTTAGAAATAAATATATCAAAATTAAAATGTCAGATAGTTACATAAAGCTGAAACTCTTGAAGAATTCTTTACAAGGAAATGGAATACTCTACGTTAGAGTACTTCTATTATTCTACTTTGGCTGCCATCACAAGGCGGTTTGAACAATTGAAATTCATTTTCTTATAGTTCTGGATGCTAGAAGGCCCATGTCAAGATCCTGGTGATTCTGTTTCTCGTAAGAGCTATCTTCCTGACTTGCAAATGGCTGCTTTCTTGCTATGTCAGCACATGGCCTTTCTGATGTGTGTGTGCCAGGAGAGAGAAGGAGAGAGATCTGGTGTCTCTTCTTTTTCCTGAGAGAGAAAGAGTGAGATCTAGTGACTCTTCTTTTTCTTTTAAGGACATCAGTCCTTTCAGAATAGGGTCTATCATTATTACTTTAATTAACCTTAATTGCCTCCTGAAAGCCCTATCTCCAAATACAGTTACATTGAGAATTAGGGCTTCAACATTTGAGTGTTTGGAGCTGGGGGCAGAATTTAGTTCATAATAGTATGAAGTAGTAGAAATAGAATAGTTCATGGAATTTTTAATAGCAGAGAAGAAGAAAAATGCATGGGAAGGTGTGTTTGGAGAGAATGAGGTTGAAATTTTTACCTTAAAGAGATTAGGAAAAAGACTGAGAGGAAATAAATAAAATCCTAGAATAACATAGAAATCAAGAAATAAGAGGCTTAAGGAAGCAGGGAATGATTCATAATGTAAAATGCCAAAAGTGATAAAACATGCTGAAGATTATGCAAAAATAATTAAATCTGGTAATTATTTCACTGGGTGGTAGTCAACAGTTTCAAAGGAGTAGGGGGACCTAGATTAGAAAGGAAAACTTTTTAAGAGGTCTTTAAAAATAATTTTTACATAATTTGTACAAGGAACACATAAAGTAAGCTTTTAAGAAAGGAGTGAATAAGAATATATTAAAGTATAAGAAATGTGAGATGTGTAGCCAGATATGTAATGAGTAAATTGAAAAGTCTTTGGAAGAAGTATGACTCAGGCATATGCATTTACAAAGTAAAGAATTTTTTTTTAAATATAGAAACACCACAGAAATATCAAGTGGAAGTAGAATATTTAAAATGCAAGGAGCAAACTACAATTCTGAGCATTATGACATAAGAAAGCACCTCATTTCTTCCAGATATTATACAAAAAGCAAAATTTTCACTGGAGAACAAAATCTTAAAATTAGGAAAGAGATGTTATTTGAACAATTCAAAACATTAATAAAAGCTACTGAATGTGTAAAATTAGAATCAAATGCTTATGTCCGGTATGGCTGACAGAGGAGTATGACAAGGGACCTGAGGAAGCCTCATTTACAAGAACCATGTACACAGGGCCCGGCTAATCCTCTCTGGACCAGGAAAACTGAAAATGCGCCCCCCACCCCCACCCCCACCACAAATCTATGCTCTGGTAGTCAGCATCATCAGTCTATAATTGGTAGAAGTACAGGGGGAGAGAGACCTCCTCTGTGCCACAGGCCTGTGCAGCTGCTGAAAGCTGAGCGTGGAAGAGCAGCACTGTAGACTGATGACCTGAAGGGAATGACAGGAACAATGAAAGAGAAACTGTTTCTAGTCTACTTATCTAGATTAGATTGATTTAACCTCCCACATGAAGTCGTGCAGAAGAATAGACTTGCCCATTTCTGGTAATAAATGCAATTTATCTGGGTTTCTTGTGTTCTTCTAAAAACATAGCCCAACATTCAATCAAATCCTACTCGACACAGGAAAACACAAGGAGAAAAAAGAAAACACTTTATGAAAAGATTAGTCAACAGAATCATATGCAGTGATGGCATCTACATGCATGACAAAAACCAGTTGCATTATTATATCTAAGAAACAAATTATTAGACCTGAAAAAACTACTATTTATAACATTGTTAATAAAAATGGAATAGTTAATAAATGGAATTGTTAATTAATCTAACAATATACATACAAGACTTTTACATTGAAAATTATACAACATTGATGATAGAAATTAAGACACATAAATAAATGGAGATCTCTACCAGATAATAATTAAAGGACATTCCAATATTTTTAAGATATCAATATTCTCTAAATGGGTCTCTGAATTCAGTGCTATCGAAATCAATATTTCAGCAGACTCTTTAAAAAAAATTGCCTATCCTATCCTAAATTTTATATAGAAATATAACGGACCTAGAATAGGCAAAGGTTCTAAAAGAAGTACAAAGTTGAACTCAGTTATAAGATGAATAAGTTCTGAGGATCTAATGTACGGCATGACAACTATAGTTAATAGTACTGTATTGTGTACTTGAAATTTGCTGGGTGAGTAGATCTTAGGTGGTCTCATGGGAAAAAAAGCTGACTGTGATTTGATGAATGAATGTGTACTTTGCTTGATTATGGCACTCATTTCACAATGCATGCATATATCAAAAATCATGTACATTTTAAATGTGTTACAATTTTGTTTATCAATTATACATCAGTAATATGGAGGGCAAGATAAATTTATAGATTAATGGAATGCAATAGAGAGTCCTGGAATATATCCACCTGCATATGGCAATGGATTTTTAACAAGGGTACTAGAAAAAGGATAGTCTTTTCAAAATTGGTACTTGGAAAATGAGTATTCATATACAAAAGAAGATGAAGGAGAGATAGATGGAGGGAGAAGAGGTGGAGGAAGTAGGAAAGCAAGGGAGAGTAGGAGGGGGGAGGAGAGAGAGGAGGAAGGAAGGAAGAATCTTTAATCTTTTTTGTATCACATATAAAATTTAACTTAAAATGGTAGTAGACCAAATATAATAGCTAAAATCATAAAATTTGTAGAAGAGAGAGAAAAAAATCCTGTGACCCTGGGTTCAGTAAAGCAATCTTTGGTAGAACACACAAAGAAATATTAAAGGAAGAAAAGAACGATTAATTAGACTTCATAAAAATTAAAAAAGTGTGCTCTATGAGAGACATTTTTAAGGAATGCACAGACAAGCCAAAGACTAAACAAATTAGCTCCAAATCATACAGCCAATAAAAAAGTTGTGTCCAGAATAAAGGACTTTAATGGCCACAAGAAAAAAAAATCAATTAAAAATAGGCAAAAAATTGTAATAGACACTGTACCAAAGTAGATAAAGAGGAGCCAAAAAAATATGCTTAGTATTAATGGCATTCAGGATAATGCAAATTAAAAGCACAATGAAATAGCATTTCACTCTTATTAGAATAAAAATTAAAATTAAGAAAATTTTCTAAAATTAAGATGGCTGACCTTATCAAGTGTTGGCAACAATGTGCAGCAACTGGAACATTCATATACTTCTGCAGGAATATAAAATTATGTAACCCCTTTGGAAAATGGCTGGTTAGTTTTACAAAATTATAAATGTACAATGAATTTTTTCCACAGCTGTGTATTTACCCTAAAGAAATTAAACTATGTGATCATATAAGCTCACACACATAAAAAAATGTTCATTGAAGTTTTATTTGCATTAACAAAAGGCAGAAAGAGTCTAACTGGACATCAAGATATGAGTGGACAAATAAATACTTTATATCCTTAGGTAGAATATTATACTATTACACTACAATAGAAAGAAATGAACTATTGGTATACAGAATAACATGGATGTATATCACAATATTTATGGTATGTAAAGGAAACCACAGAAAAATTGCCCATACTGGATGGTCTCATTTCCATGTAATCATAGAAAATGCAAACTAATCAGTAGTGATGGAAAACAAATCAGTTTTTGCCTGGGAATGGGGAAATGAGAATATAGAGAGGCGGGGGAAAGGGATTACAGGGGTACGAGGAAAAGATTTATAGGTATTATATTCTTTTTTTTTTAAGATTTTATTTATTTATTCATGAGAGACACAGAGAGAGAGCCAGAGACACAGGCAGAGGGAGAAGCAGGCTCCTTGCAGGGAGCCTGATGTTGGACTCGATTCCAGGGACCCAGGATCAGGCCCTGAACTGAAGGCAGACGCTCAGCTCCTGAGCCACCAAGACATCCCAAGGAGATGTTATATTCTTTGTCTTGATTAAAGTGATGGTTTTATCAGTGAAAACATGTCAAAACTGATCAAATTATACACTTCAGATATTTGCAGTTGATTTTTATTCAAACCCAAATAAAGTTGTTTTTTTTTAAAGTTCTAATTAATAAAATCTGTCCTGAAATACATTAAGTGTTGAATTTACATATTACTCTGGCGCAATGTATTTCAGGGGATATTTTTCAGAATAATTTATTGATTCATACCTAGTAAGTTTATGTAAAGAAAAGAAGGAATCCTTAAATTAACAGTGTCACTCAAAAGGAAGATACAGGCAATGGTCTATGTGAGAAAACTACTGAGAAGCACATATAAATTTCTCAGTGAAAGAACAATTTTATGCCTTTTCTATATCTAATATATTTTTATATTATATTTTACATCTAACTATGAAGGCATTCAAATTTGGAAATTATAGGTACAGATTTTTTATTTAAAAACTCAGGGAGTATTTTCCCTTAAATATTTCTTAAGAAAAATACTAGAATAAATTCATTTATCTAGGAGATGGTTTATTGAACCATTGCAAAACCTGATTATGAGTATTAATACATTTAAATGTACAAGCAAAATTTAATCAGATGGGATTTAGGTGACAGACCAGAATGTAAATATATGCCTTACCTATTTAACAAGAAATGCAAAGATTTTGTGAAAAATGTGAAAAGAAGAGAGGAAATAAGACATGTTCTCTGATTGTCTCTTCTGTTCCAGGTTATATCATTGACTATATATGAAATTATTTGGGAATAAGTGTATTTTTAGTACAGACTAAATACTAAATAAGAAATATATATTTATATATAGTATTAGTATTAGCATTATTGGCATTCAGGGTAATTAAATTAAAAGAACAATAAAATACCATTTCATTCTTATTATAATGAAAATTAAAATTAAGAAAATATTCTAAAATTCATAAAGCTGATCATATCAAGTTTTGGCCAAAATGTGCAGCAACTGGAACATTCATATATGCTGCTGGGAATATAAAATTATGCAAACCCTGTGGAAAAGAGGATATATATATATTATTTATGTATAAACAGGTATGTTAATAAAGGAAGTGAGGAGGGGAAGAACAGGTAGCTTAATAATAGAAGATATTATCAAAGGAAATGTCATCTAAGAATATAATAAGAAGTAATATTTTAAAAAGCGACCACTACATCAAGAATGCAACTATTTCTAAATATCAGGAAATTCATATATATACACAGACAAGTGAAAATTGATCTCATAGTGAAATACAATTTAAAATTTCAAAAACAAATAGGAATTAATGTTAATTCCTACTGAAAAAGTAAATAGATGTCACAGAAAATCCAAAATTTATTCTGCATTCCAGAGACAGAACTTAAAATATGAGATTTCTAGAGATAGCCAATTAAAGTGAAGGACAAACATATGGCAAGTAAATGCTAATTAAAAGAAAACAGGTGTTGCTAACATGACATCAGATATTTTAGAATTCACATCCAAAAACATTAAGTAAGAGAGAAGAACCTTTATAATGCTAAAAGTTACATTTTATAATGAAGATGAGTTAGGAATATCTATATGCAGACATAGAAATACAATTTGTTTTAAGAAGTTCTAAACAAGGAGAATAAGGGAGATAGAAATACTTGGACAAGAAAAAATTAGTTATAAGATAAAGTAAAGTAAAATAATAAATAAAATAATAAAATAAAATAAAATAAAATAAATAAAATAAAATAAAATAAAATAAAATAAAATAAAATAAAATAAAATAAAATAAATAAAATACACAGTACAATACCATTTGGTCAATTCAAGTAAAAGGATAGATAATGGTTAACTCTTTTGTAGTTAGTTGACCTCCTGTAAAGCTTCACAGAAACCTAATATATGCCTGTGCTTGGGTGTTTGATCCTAGTCTTCTAACAGGCAAACCCTTGAGAATGCAAAGGGAGGGACAAATCTTTTATTCAAACATCAATATTGTAATATCTAACCCCTCCAGTTATCACCATTTCCTATAGTGGTAAGGCATAGATTCCCAGATGAGCTCACCAACAGTGAGTTCAGTATCTCCACAGCCGTGAAATTGAATACACACACACACACACACACACACACACACACACAGATACATGCATATTGCATATTTATACGTGTGTGTGTGTGTGCGTAAAAAAAACCTTATGCTATACCATATTGCTATTGAACGTTGACCCCTATTCTTACAAAAGAAAAACTGAGGTATCCCAAATTCGGGTTCAAAATTTCACAGCCAAGAGTCAGGTTCTGTATCTGGAGTCTGAAATCTAGTGCTCTTAGATCTTTGTGTGATGTTATAACGAATGGTGGATCTGCAAACCTTCTTCTGTGACCACTGTTTCAGTGTTCCATGTGTATGCTACTTGCCATTCTTTTGTTTCCATTACAGAGTGAATGTTCAACAATAATTTTAAAATTTATATCATAGAAGTAATTTCATAAATTTAAAACAAACTCACCAATTTTATGCAAACTACTATAAAATTCTGGTTAAATTGAATATGTTTCTAAAAAAATTCTCAAAAATGACATAAGAAGAAAAAAAGATGTAGAGCAGTTTTGTTGTTGTTTTTGGAATTAAGAAAGGTGTCAAAGAGTTTTTAAACCTTCCTGAAAAAAAGCAGTAGTGTTATTACATGGTAATTCCACCCAAGTTTTTTAAGACACGATGCCAGTGATCTCTAAATACTTGCAGAAGTATTGAAGACATTAATATAGAATATGATAATATATAAATCAAACTGAGAATCCTTCAAAAATACTGTAGTAAACATCCTAAATATAATATTAACAAACAAAAATTAGCAGTGTATTCAAAGAATTAGACATTAGGACTGATTAGGTTATTTAAGGGCTGTAAGGATGTTTCTGTATTAGCAAAGCTGCCAATACAGGCTATCATTTAAAAAATCATAGAAAAAGAGTAGTATGATTATCCCTATAGTTACTGAAAAACATTTGGAAAAAAAAATAACTCTTTTTAGGGCGCATGGGTGGCTCAGTGTTTGAGCGTCCGCCTTAAGCTCAGGTCATGATCTCAAGGTTCTGGGATTGAGTCCGACTCAGCTTCCCCACAGGCAACCTACTTCTCCCTCTGCCTGGTCTGCCCCCCACACTCCCGTCTCTCATGAATAAATAAATAAAATATTTTTTTTAAAATAGGTCTTGATTTTTAAATATCAGTAGTAACAAAATAGATGGCTGTATCTTTTAAATGGTCAGATATATTCATTTCAGACCAAAAGCATCCTGTTTAATATGGAAGGGTATCATATATAAAGAGTTCCCAAATACAGAAAAAAAAAACAACAGGTGCTAAAGAATAAGAATAAATAATTCACATGGGATGAATAGATGGTAATAATGGATGGAAGCTATAGATAACTTGAAATCACAAATAGATGCCTTACCTGGGGTTAGCCAGAATGAAATGAGATAAAAGGTTGGCCATGTGATGCTTAAATTGTATCCATTCATCATCACTGATTTCAACAATTCCTTTCCTCCAAACCTATGTAGTTTTCCCAAGCCTTTATCACCTTCTGATATATTACATAATATAAGTTTTATAATATCTCGATCTGCTTTCCCAATTGGCATGTAAGGTCCATAATGATAGGGCTTTTTGCCTGCTTGGCTCACTAATGCAATCCAGTTGCTCAGTAAATATTTGTAGATGACTGAATAATAATTAAGATGCAAGCAAAGATCTCATAATGGTAAGGGAGGCCATTTTCATGAGGGCAAATGAACTTCTAGTGTGTTGCATCAATGTGGATTATTTTTGTGATGATTATTTTTTAAGATTCTATGTTTATTTCATAAAAAATTATTATTCATCCTATGAGATGCAAATAGATGAACTAACAGCAAATTTACCTTAAATTTTTCTTATAATAGTCTCTAAAAAGCATTTTGAACATAAGATGTATTAATTGTTTATTGCTAAGGAGAAAAATATTAGTCATATGTTCTCTTTTGTGTGAGTTGAATTGTCTCATACAGAGGAAAAACTAAAGCATCATTCTTACTGGTTCAAACCTTCACATTATTCGATATTTCTTCACTCTACTTCTTTTTTTAAGAAGATATTTTATTTATTTATTTGAAAGAGGAGAGAAAGAACATGACCAGAGCTGGGTCAGAGAAAGAATCTGCAGTCAACTTTGCACTCAGGAAGAAGTCCCATACAGGGCACCATCTCACTACTAAGAGATCATGACTGAGCTGAAACCAAGAGTAGGTTGGATACTCTACTGACTGAATCACCCAGGTGCCTCACTTCTACTTATAATCAGTTTAAAATGTTGCACTATTCATCTTCAAATAGATCTTTTGTTTCTCCTTTTTTTATCTCTATTACTAGATTAATACATTTTAATATTCCACACTTGGTCCATATAATTTTCTATCCACTTCCTTTACATGGTTTTCTTTTTCTAAAACAGTAGCCAAAACCCTCATTTGGCAAAACTTGGGAAATATGGATTTTGTTTTTGAATAGCAAATATAAGTCAAATGTTGATTCTCTGAGTCTGGTCCAAGATTTAATCTTGACTTTGTCACTTAAATAAAATCAATTGGGGGACATTTTTAATATCAGTATGTCTAATAATTCTCAGTATATTTAAATTTTATATTTACATATCAAATATTATTGGAATATATAGTTTATATTGAGGAATAAGTACATTTGGTACTATTCATTGCTCTCTTTATTTCTATCAAATACTTAGTTAAATTAATTGTTTACCACAATGTATTCACTTTCTAAGAAATACTAACATAAACATACTGAGAATATCTGAAATAAATCTGAAGCTAAAATGATTAATGACCAAAGATTACCCCACATTGAGATCACTTTGTTTCCATCTTGATATGCACCCAGTCCAGGGATAATCTCTGAATAGATGATTCACCATTCTCTCACCTGTGGCATTTTGCATTCATCCTTCAGCACATAGATAACTTTACCTTTGCAAAATATATCATCATCATCATTACCATCCTCTAAATGTGTTAATACAAATAGAAATTTCGAAAATAAAACAGAACCTGAGTGGAACACTATCTTCATAACAAATACCTTTCATGTGTATCTCAACTGTTGGCAATTATTAAAAACAAAACAAAACAGAAAAGCTTCTACTTAACTCTTAGAATTAGACTAAAAAAATCCAGACTGTAATATACACTAGCCTTCTACAAGCTTTAAAGTTAATTAATTAGAGTACAGGCTATGAGATCTCAAGAAGAATTAGCATAAATAAGATACAGATTTGTCTCTTTTAATTAGGATTCAGATTGGTAGTATGTTTTAGGTCCATTAGATCTTTCGAAGGTGTAGGGTTCTTTTGTCTTTCCCTCCTCCCTCCTACTTTCTCTTCCTTCCTTCTCTCTTCCTCTTCTCTTTCCCTCCTTTTTTTTTCCTTTTCCTAAACCTTAAGTAAAAGAGGTAGGACCACCAAATATCATCACCTTTATAATTTCATTTATAACAAAATTTTCAAAAAGGTAAAGCAAATGTTATAGTTAGAGAAGTCTGAGGAGAGATTATCTGGGGAGGAGATAACTAGGCAAGGGTCAAAGGGAATATCATTATATGCTGGAAGTATCCCCTGTCCTACTAATATGATTAATGTGCAGATAGATATATAGGTAGATAGATATGAAAAAATAGAAAATTAAACAGAAACATGTTCAAAAAAGCAAAAAAATGTGAGAATTTGTCAGCAGCAGACCTACTAATTACTACAGTACATTCTTGAGTTAGGGGAAGAATAATCCCAAATGTAGGTACAGAGATGCAGGAAGTAATGAGAGTGTAATAAAAATGATAGATTTGTGTAAGTCTAAATGCATGTTATGTAATAAGGGGATATCAATAATTTCTTGTGACATTTAAAACTTACATAACTTCAAAACGTGTAACAAATTATTATGAAATTCATGGGGACTGTAAATGTAGATAATATGTTCAAATGTAGTGTGCAGATAGTGGTAAAAATACCAATATACATCAAGCTTTAAGGTCAAGGATGCAAATAGAAATGTTTAGGATTTCCAGTTAAAAAATAGTAAAAATATGTATAACTATGGTGGTTATAGATAAGGAAATGGAATAATAACATATACAAAACATATACACAAAAAATGGCAAACAAATAAGATATTAGATTTTAAGTCTAGGTATATCAGCAGTCACATTAAATGTCAATGATATAAATACTCCAATTAATTAAAAAAAATGGTCAACTTGGACTGAAAAACTAATTCTGTTTACAAAGAAAAAATATCCTATATTTAAACATGTAGAAAGTGCATACAAGTCAGTCACAAAGATCTTGTTATTTAACCTAGAAATGTCCGTGTATGTATTTTTTTAACTGAGGAATAGTTTCAGTTTGCCATAACATATTAAGTCAATCTCAAAACCAAAAGTTGAAAATTTCAATTTGAGTGATAGCAGTAAGATATTTTTATATCTGTGCTTTGGTGAAATTTAACTTTGGGAAGTATTTCTTTACCCCGAATTGCAGCGATTGGATTATTTTTAAATAAACTCTGTGATATGCCATTGAATACTTTCTCTGATGAATGAAGAAAATCATCAAACATTATGTTATCTGCACTATAGTTTGGCTTCCTGAGAAATACTCATATTTTATTTTCACATTAAAAAATATCAAGTCATTTCTGGCTCTAAGTGATAGGATTGGGCTTTTTGAGGCCAGATTTAATTTTTAAATTAATTCTAAGTAATATGTTTCAACAAGTAATTTCAAAGCAGAAAATGATATTTGTCACATTTTGGAGAAAATAAGAATTATCTCTAATCTAGATGCTATTTGGGAAACTGTACAGAGTATTAAAAAACAAAAGCAAAACTTTGATGTTATGATTATTTTCTACGTATACCAATAGCCCCTCCCTCACACTTCCAAATGGCAAAAGCTAGGACAAAACTTTCGACTTTTGCTGAATTATTTAAAACTCTTAGTGTCCAAGTAATATGATCTGACAAACTGGAGAAAATAGAAAGAGAGTATTGTGGTTATTGCCACATTTTCCCCCAAAATACTTTGCATGGTAACAAAACCAGTACAATTTATAATAGCTGAAATGTATTGAGATTTTTGAGAATGGATATTAAACTATGAATATCTAATTCTAAAATGCATGCCTGCTTCCACCTACCACCATTCCCCCTTGAAATCCTCCAATACAGTCTTACCCTTTGCAGAAGGGCAAAATTAGTCAGTTTGATTCATTAGAATAAATGTTTCTCATTCTTAAGAGGCAAAGTAATTTTAGGTATAGTATAAGTCATATTGCATAATGAAAGCAAAAACTCAGAGAAGTCTGTATTTAAGGTCAGAGGTGCATTTATACATTCCAAAAGTTAAGAAATTTTCAAGACTGATTTCCTCATCTGCATTATGGGTATATTAGTTTCTTCCCCACATGGCAACTGTGAAAATTAGACAGACATCTATGAAGAGGCCCAAATAGGAAAGTTCACAGTGAACGTTACTTCCTTTCCTGCTTCTCTTTATAGTTTTTCTCCTTTTACCCTAAGCTCTCTCGCATAAGTTCTTTACATCATAAAAAAAAAGATCAAAAAAAATTTTTGCCTTTCATTTGAAATTTGAATTACTTGTATTTTATCATTATTTCATCTCTAGATTTATAGTCACATGGATACCTGTGACTCCATAATTTTATCCTGCTTCTCTTAGAACTATTGTTTGAAAATAAGCCTATATTTAGATTTCTTAACACAAAGTAATTATATAATCTTAATATCTGATTATTCCTTTCACTGTCCTAAGGTTATTCATAAAAAAATAACTGAACACACAGCTGTTTGACAAGACATATCTAATTTCCAAATCCATTATTGTTAAAACAAAGTGTACAGTGATGACAATGAAAGGAGATAATAATTGTATATTTTTTTCAGGTTCTTGGAACTGTTGTTTTAAGGAAATTTCCATTATTTCTATATTCCACAAAATAAATGGAAAATGGCCAACATAAAAAATCTTGAAATCTACATTACACAATTTATATTATCATAAAATAATCATGTTGTACTCAATCTACCATTTTCCATTCTAGTGTTTAATGAAAAATAAAAATCCTCTGGCCTCTACCATTTTAATCATACCCATATTCCTTGAGTTCAATTATCTCTTTTTCTCTGAAGGTAGATAACAATAATGGAACACCATTTTTTTAAAAGATGCTAGTAAATTACTGGAAAAGTAGAACATTGTGAACTTTAAATGTTTTGAAGTGCAAGACTGAGTCAGAAAACAATAGATCCTGATGAATTCCATTTCTAAAGTTTCTTTTAAATTACTCATATTATTAAGTTATGTCTGCTTAGTACTTTGGAAGAAGAGAGATTTTTGGCCTACAGAAATCTTAAGTTTTGGAAAACAAAATGTAATCATCCCTCTAGGTCTTTAGCAATTACTTTTATCTGAGGCACACATTATGTCTCTGTAATACAAGTATTTATTTTTCTTGATTCAAAACCTCCTTGATTGCAAGTGCCAGAGTTTGTTTGTGGTGGTTCAATAGTTGGACCTGGCATGTCACTATCAATCTGATTGTCCTTCTAAGTAGTAGTTTGTTACTTGCTAAATAGCTAGAACTTCTGCTTTTTATTTTAGAGCAATAAAACAATACATGCTGAGACTGCTGGTTACAAAGCAGCTTTTGAATTCTGTATGTGATGCGTTTGTATATTTGTTATTATCTTTTTGAATTACGCTAGACATGAGGCACAGTAGCCTTTAGATGAACTAAGATTTGAACGAGCTAGCTTGTCAAATAGTAGAAAAGCATACATTATTATTTGTACAATAAAGGGAATAATATGATTAAAATAGTGAAATAATACAATTTTGAAATAATCATTTACTGATAAAATAATTTATGTTAGCTGGAGATATTTATCTTCCATAAATATCATCACAAGACAGAAATAATAAGTGTGGAAATTTCCAAAGCAGAAATAGTCAGATCTGGGATATATAAATTAGAATAATCACTGATGCAGATGATTGTTTGCTTTCGTGTATTTTCATTTGGAAAAAGTGGATAGTTTTTCTTGTAGAACAATTGAAAAAGCAACTGTACCAATTCTGTTTAAACAATTGAACTGCTAGTTGAAGCAAACATTTGTACATACAGAGAAAATTGGAAATTGTTGATGGCCCAAGAGGGTAATGCTTGACTTGTGTTTTGTAGACATATGCAGGCAAATGACTGAATATGATATAGAGTTTCTTTATAAAAATATTGCTAAAGATATGAAAAATTCTTGCTCTTTACCTGTACTGATAATTATTGTGCATTCACACACTCTAGACTTCAAGAAAACATAAATAATAGACTCACTGCTTTAAAATACATTCCCAATTTATTTTACGTTGTTGGTGAAAATTCCTATTAGGCTAGCAGTATGCTACGTAATATAATATATCATGATATTGTTATATGTTACTCAGCCATGTAATTTTTTTTAAATACTAGCCATGCTGCTAGTGTCATATTGTATCTTATTCATTCTCTTTATGGTCTTATTCAAAATACATATCATAATACATAACAGGCCAAAGGAATAAAAAGTATGTTTTGAATTAGTATTTTTTTTTTAATTTATGATAGTCACACAGTGAGAGAGAGAGGCAGAGACACAGGCAGAGGGAGAAGCAGGTTCCATGCACCGGGAGCCTGACGTGGGATTCGATCCCGGGTCTCCAGGATCGCGCCCTGGGCCAAAGGCAAGCGCCAAACCGCTGCGCCACCCAGGGATCCCTGAATTAGTATTTTATTTTATTTTTTTTTTTTATAAATTAATTTTTATTGGTGTTCAATTTACCAACATACAGAATAACACCCAGTGCTCATCCCGTCAAGTGTACCCCTCAGTGCCCGTCACCCATTCACCCCCACCCCCCACCCTCCTCCCCCTCCACCACCCCTAGTTCATTTCCCAGAGTTAGAAGTCTTTATGTTCTGTCTCCCTTTCTGATATTTCTCACACATTTCTTCTCCCTTCCCTTATATTCCCTTTCGCTATTATTCATATTCCCCAAATGAATGAGAACATACACTGTTTGTCCTTCTCCGGTTACTGTGGCCAAGTTCAAAAAGGGTGTTGCCTGAGTTCTTCTCTGGGATTTTGATGGAATCTTGTCTCACATTTAGATCTTTCATCTATTTTGAGTTTATCTTTGTGTATGGTGCAAGAGAGTGGTCCAGTTTCATTCTTCTGCATGTGGATGTCCAATTTTCCCAGCACCATTTATTGAAGAGACTGTCTTTCTTCTAGTGGATCGTCTTTCCTCCTTTATCGTATATTAGTTGAGCATAAAGTTCAGGGTCCACTTCTGGGTTCTCTGTTCTGTTCCATTGATCTATGTGTCTGTTTTTGTGCCAGTACCACACTGTCTTGATGAACACAGCTTTGTAGTACAACCTGAAATCTGGCATTGTGATGCCCCCAGATATGGTTTTCTTTTTTTTAAAATTCCCCTGGCTGTTTGGGGTCTTTTCTGATTCCACACAAATCTTAAAATAATTTGTTCTAAGTCTCTGAAGAAAGTCCATGGTATTTTGATAGGGATTGCATTATACGTGTAAATTGCCCTGGGTAACATTGACATTTTCACAATATTAATTCTGCCAATCCATGAGCATGGAATATTTTTCCATCTCTTTGTGTCTTCCTCAATTTCTTTCAGAAGTGTTCTGTAGTTTTTAGGGTATATTTTGAGCACCATTTGAATGGTAAATGGTTCTCCAACCTTTTATTTTCAGGTTGTAGGTGTCCTTCTGTCTAAAATGAGTCTCTTGTAGACAGCAAATAGATGGGTCCTGTTTTTTTATCCAGTCTGAAACCCTGCGCCTTTTGATGGGGTCATTAAGCCCATTCACGTTCAGAGTTACTATTGACAGATAGGAGTTTAGTGTCATCATGATATCTATTTAGTCCTTGTTTTTGTGGATTGTTCCACTGAACTTCTTAAAGGGGAATTTTAAGAGTCCCCCTTAAAATTTCTTGCAGAGCTGGTTTGGAGGTCACATATTCTTTCAGTTCCTGCCTGTCTCGGAAGCTCTTTATCTCTCCTTCCATTTTGAATGAGAGCCTTGCTGGATAAAGTATTCTTGGTTGCATGTTCTTCTCATTTAGGACCCTGGATATATCCTGCCAGCCCTTTCTGGCCTGCCACGTCTCTGTGGAGAGGTCTGCTGTTACCCTAATATTCCTCCCCATGAAAGTCAGGGACTTCTTGTCTCTTGCTGCTTTAAGGATCTTCTCTTTATCTTTGGAATTTGCAAGCTTCACTATTAGATGTCGAGGTGTTGAACGGTTTTTATTGATTTTAGGGGGGGATCTCTCTATTTCCTGGATCTGAATGCCTGTTTCCCTTCCCAGATTGGGAAAGTTTTCAGCTAGGATTTGTTCAAATACATATTCTGGCCCTCTGTCCCTTTCGGCGACCTCGGTAACCCCAATTAAACGTAGGTTTTTCTTCCTTAGAGTGTCATTTATTTGCCTTAATCTGTCTTCATGGTTCTTTAATTGTTTATCTCTTTTTTCCTCAGTTTCCCTCTTTGCCATTAACTTGTCTTCTATGTCACTCACTCGTTCTTCCACCTCGTTAACCCTCGTCGTTAGGACTTCTAGTTTGGATTGCATCTCATTCAATTGATTTTTAATTTCTGCCTGATTGGATCTAAATTCTGCAGTCATGAAGTCTCGTGAGGCCTTAATGCTTTTTTCTAGAGCCACCAGTAGCTGTAGAATAGTGCTTCTGAATTGGCTTTCTGACATTGAAGTGTAATCCAGATTTTGTAGCTCTGTGGGAGAGAGGGCTGTTTCTGATTCTTTCTTTTGAGGTGAGGTTTTCCTTCTAGTCATTTTGCTCAGTGCAGAGTGGCCAGAAACAAGTTGTATTGGAACACGGGGGAGTATCACTGGTCCGTCCAGCTGGTCTTCTGGGGGAGGGGCCTGCTGTGCTGATTTTCAGGTGTTAGCACTTGGGGGAGCTGCTCTGCCCCTGCCTGCTGCCGGGCTCAGCGGGGGTTGTTTACCCCGTGGGGCCCCAGGAGGAACAGTCGCAGTTGCTATGGCAACTCTGGAAGCCTGGATTCAGCCTCCGCAGGAACTACGGGGCTCGGGGCTCTCGGCTCTCCGTCCGCAGGGCCTGGAGGCTCCGGGGCGGGGCCGCTGATGTGCTCAGCTCGGGGCAGGAGCGTCCTCGCTGTCCTGCGCCCTCCCGGCCTCTGCCTGTCCCGGGGGAGGCCGGATCCTGGGCTGTGTCCCGGCGCCCTGTGCTCCGGGGCCTGCGCTGTTGGATTCGCGCTCCCGCCCCGCAGCCCCCTCCGCGGAGCCGCCGCCCGAGCCCCTCCGAGCTGCTCCGGTCGGTCCCGCCGTGCGCGCTGCAGCCCTTAGGGAGCTCGGCGCACTCTCCTGCGCTCGCAGGTGTCTGTTAGTGTCCCCGGGAGCCCGAGGGCATCCCCGCCCTCCTGGGTCCTGCTCCACCTCCCTGCGAGCCCCTTTCCGCCCGCCCGGGAAGGTTGGTGCAGCTCCTGCTCCTCCGGGACGGGACGGGGCTCTCCTGTCCTGGGGACACTCGCCCCGGCCTCAGCCCGGCTCCTCCGGGGCCCCTCCCCCTCGGAGGCCTTTTGTTCCTTTATTTCTCTTTCCCCGTCTTCCTACCTTGATAGAAGCGCGGACTCTTCTCACTGTAGCGTTCCAGCTGGTCTCTCTTTACATCTCAGGCCGAATTCGTAAATTTTCAGGATGGTTTGAAGGTTATCTAGGTAATTTGGTGGGGACAGGTGACCTGGGGACCCTGCTCTTCCGCCATCTTGCCCCTCCCCTCCCTGAATTAGTATTTTAAACACCAAGCCTTTTATGGAACAGATCTGTTTGCTGGGATGCAGTTGGAAAAGAAGAAATAAAAACACCCTGTTTATGTCTGAGTTTTTTCAGTACTTAGTTTTTGCTTTTTCAGGTGATATATAGCAGCTGGCTATAGGAGATTTGATAGTGTACATAATATACTCCAACTCAGATGATATAAAATCTACAGACTAGTAGAAAAACAAAATGGTAAATACATATTTATACAAGCTGATTGCTATTGTACTCATCACTAGGGAAGGAAAATAGAGAGTGCTGCCTGGGCATATAATAGTAAAACTCAAAATAGAATATTCTTATGGTCTAAGATATCCATGTTCACAATGGATATAACTTGTGATGGATGCAATAGATCGTAGTAAGCCTTCATGGACAACTGCTGAGCTGAAACTGTGCCCCTAACTTTGGTTGTTTGTTCCAGAATAGCTTAAACTGAGTGAAATTTCAAAGGGTACTAAGAGAGCAGAGTATATGACAAGACATAATCTTCTTTTAACGTTAGTGTTTCAGGGCACCTGGTTGGCTCAGTGGTTGAGCTTCTGCTTTTGGCTCAGGTCATGATCCCAGCGTCCTGGGATGGAGTTCCACATCAGGTTCCTCATGGGGAACCTGATTCTCCCTCTCTCTATGTCTCTGCCTCTGAGTCTTTCATGAATAAATAAATAAAATCTTTAAAAAAATAAAGTTCCTATTTTATTCCTGTCATCATAACTGGGGTGTGCTCTTCATTATTCCCCTGCCAAAGTTGGTATATCATAGTGAAGGTCTTTTTTTTTTTTTTTTAAATTTATTTATTTATGATAGTCACAGAGAGAGAGAGAGAGAGAGAGAGGCAGAGACATAGGCAGAGGGAGAAGCAGGCTCCATGCACTGGGAGCCCGATATGGGATTCGATCCCGGGTCTCCAGGATCAAGCCCTGAGCCAAAGGCAGGCGCCAAACCGCTGCGCCACCCAGGGATCCCCATAGTGAAGGTCTTAATTCCACTGTTAAACTTCCCATAAGAGGCAGGGACTTAGCACTGGATCAACCAATTTTACCTTTTAAATGTCAAAAAATATATAGAGCAACTTTGTGAAGTTTCTCTACAGCTATTAGTGCTTTGTCAAAATATTAAAATAGATATATGGTGTATTCCTTTTTATTATCTATCCAAATAGATGAGGTAATCAGAAACAGAAACATAAGAAATAATATATCTTATTTTTTTTAAAGATTTTATTTATTTATGAGAGACACAGAAAGAGAGAGGCCGAGACACAGGCAGAGGGAGAAGCAGGCTCCATGCAGGGAGCCCGACATGGGACTTGATCCCCGGTCTCCAGGATCATGCCCTGGGCTGAAGGCAGGTGCTAAACCGCTGAGCCACCCAGGGATCCCCAAGAAATAATATATCTTATTATGTGAAAGTCTCTACACTTTGATTTGGGATTAAAATAATTTTCTTCATAGACAGGTATTAACTGCAAAAAGAGTAAAGTCTAAATCAGTTACAAACCATGAGGTAATAATTTTATCCTACCTTGATGTGATCCAATATAAATTCATTAATTTACTCATTTATTAATTCTTCATTTGATAATTATTTACTGAAATCTATACAACAATATTTTTATGTTGTTTGAATACAATGGCATTAAGCATTACTTTACATGCAATAAAAACAACTCAAATCTTATATAAAAATATATTTCAAAACGCAAATAATGGCATACATAATTAGTTACTGCAGAGACACTCAGATCTCTTTTAAGTGTCCCTTATTAATACCTTTTTCTAAAGTTTTGCTTAATTTTCTTAAATTCATTTATTCACCTGGGGATACACATGGCTGGCAGGTGCACTGTTTAATGTTTAAATGCCTCTATAAGAAGTTAATAATTAGAAGTTAATTTTGCAAATTACATAATAGACTGTGGCTAGTTTAGCAATAAATATAAAATATTAATAATAGCTTCTATTGTGACATAGCTCAGACATATAGAACATGACAGATTTCTTTATAAAAATATTAGCAAACTATGAAATTTTCTTTCTATTTTACTGTACTGATAATTATTTTGCATTCAAATATCCTTTGTTTTGACATAAATTCTGCAAAATAGGAGCCAAATTGACCACAATTTTTACTATTTCAAATGACCTTAAGCAATTTTAAAGCAGATAGCATCCTGCATTTAAAAAAAAAAAAAAAAAAGCTTAATAGACTCACTAAGCTGTGCCAAGATGTAACTGGTTGATTGAAAGATAATAAACTCCTTATCACCAAAGCTCCTCAATCATAACCTGTATGATTACTTGGTGATGTTGTAGACATAATGCAGATACCAATTGGTGAGATTCAGATCACTTCTGATTGTCAGAGCGACAAAATTTAACTACTTCTTAGAGATGATGTGAAAGCTCTTTGAAAAAAGGCATATTGATTTACAATTGTTGATGCATTTTGTTATCATTCTTGTAATGTACAGTTATAGATAGTATTGGGTTCCATAGTGGCCTTAGAGACTTCAGTGTCAATTCCAAGATATGTATATTTCTTTTAGCAATAGCTATTGTCCATATAGAGATAGTTCATCTAGATAAAAGCAGAGCCAGCAGTGTAAACTCTTACCTTCTGAATCTAGAACGTTTTATTTCAAAAGATATTCTGAAACTTAAATGAATACTACAAACATGCAAGGTACTAAGCTTAACATTACTTTTCAGGTCCATTGCCTTTAAAGAAATTAGGATACAATCCCTTGAGGAAGTATTTTTAGTAGTTTATGGGTCCTTCCTTTATTATTTAAATCAAGTAAAGACAAAAAAAGTAAAACCATTTCATGTGTTGGCATTTTTCTACTTCTTTTAGGTAACAGAAAATTCAAAGTAGCATGAAAATAGAAAATAATTAAAAGGAGAGTTAAACAGATTTTACTAAACCTAAATATATGTTTGGTTTTATGTTTCGTTTGAAAAAATGAACAAAGGGTAATAAAGTTATTTCTTCCAGAATATGTATTTTTGAGAATTTTAGCTAAACGGGCACAACTGGACTAAAATTAATACAAACACTGGTGATTTTGAGAATAAAGATTAGTATTATAGGGAAAAATTCATTTTTGTGCATTGAAATGAACAATAAAATAACAGGTATAAATAAAAAGATAATTGTAGTATATACTGGGAAAGAACACAGAAAAAAGGCCTTAAATTTGGCCGAACTCTAAGGAGGAAACCGATACCATAAAATGAAAGGAGAAAAAAATAAAAAAAGCAGAAAGCAGAAATACATCAAAGGAAATACTTTTTTTTTTTTTTAAAGAGAATGGAACAGAATCATCCACAGTTATCAATTGTTTATGTTGCCAGGGAAAAAGGATCAACAAAAATGAATGAAATATTTAAGTATTTTTAATACTCTCCTTTTGGCAAAATATTTTGAATGTCTTAAATATAATTTGCTAAGTCCAAGTCAATATAGCATACTTACCAATTCAGGGTAAAAGTTAACTTCATTAAAAAGCTAATTGCTATACAATCCTTTCTTTATACTACAAGTTTTTTCCCCCCTTACATACAGAACTCCAAATCATAAATTTCTTAAACTTTGAGTATATTTCTATGTATATGATTTAAGAAGGGGTAGAGTTTAATTGACCTCTCTGTTATCTCTTTATATTATACTTACTGGCAATATTACAAAGGAGAATATTATGTCTCCATTAGAACAGAAAACACTGTTCCATCTCTTTAATGGCAAGTTATGCCAAAGCCAGAACAAATGAATCAAACTAAAGATGACTAAAATACTCCCTTTTAAAGATGGAGAAAAATATGCTTCTAAGTCAATCTTCATCATCTTCATTTTTACAAAACTGTATAAATGAATCAATGTGAAGAAAACAATTGTACCATACTTTAAACAAACCCTTTAAGAATAGAACATCCTTACATTCTACCCATTATAACCTTTAAGGGAGGATTGTTAATTAGAAATGTAAATTATTTGAAAACACAATAAACACTATATTTTGGAAAATCTTTTCCTACTATCAATTCAAGAAAACCATAACACTTTGGCTGTGATTGTATGTGATAGTATGATTATACACATATTGAAGGAAAAAGTTTTGATTTATTTATAAGTGAGACATTATACTTTGTACATAAGATTAAATAGTATTTATGATGGAGAACAAACACATGGAAACATTTTTATTTCATTTTTTTCTTAAATTCAGTGATAACAAATATGTTCTTACATTTACACCCTCTTCCCATCTCTTGTACAAAACTTTTTTCTGTCTTCAGATGGCTTAATCACATTCTGGTAGGATATGGAAGCAAGGGACTTGTAGGGTTTAACTTAACAAAGGTTTACTAGATAGATTTTGTTACTGAATGGCTGATTAGTTCCTAAATGACTAATACTGCTACAAGTTATGAAACACTTTGAAATATAAACAGAAACCAATCAACCAAATAAGTACAATTCTAAAAAATAAAAAAATAAAATAAAATAAAATAATAAAATAAAATAGTGATTGACCCAAATGAAGTTTAGAGGAACAAGAGAACAACAAAAAGGGGCAAAGGCAAAAAAACTACGAAACATACCAATAATGACTTAAAATTGTGTAGGACAAAACACTAAAATTTCTGATTGAAAGTTCAGTGTGATCAGAATAGATTCTTTCAATTCTCAATTATTTTTGTAGACATTTAAAATAATAATTATAAAATAATTTTCATATTTACTTTCATTTTAACTACTGTCAGGGATCTTTGTTTTCAAGCAGATATAAGTTATTATTGTTATGTAATGTATTGTAAGATGGGTAAGGTTTTGTGATATCATTTGACAAAATAATGTCATTTAACCCTTTTGCACTGTGGGTCTGCTGGTAATAAAAAAACAAAATACTCTTTTGGTTCATCTTGAAAGCACAGTTATAGGCAAATAGTAACTAGCTTATTCTGATTTTCTTTTTTTTTTAATTGTTTTATTTATTTATGATAGTCACACACACAGAGAGAGAGAGAGGCAGAGACACAGGCAGAGGGAGAAGCAGGCTCCATGCACCGGGAGCCTGATGTGGGATTCGATCTCGGGTCTCCAGGTTCATGCCCTGGGCCAAAGGCAGGCGCTAAACCGCTGCGCCACCCAGGGATCCCTTATTCTGATTTTCTACAATAAAACCACTACTAATATTCATAATAGTATTCATAAAAACACATTGAGTGTTATTCATGGCTCTATCCTAACTCATTTAACTAATTTAACACTCATTTGGAGATGAGCTATATAATATCCCAAGGTCACAGCCATTCAATCAATTATTTTTTCATCAATATTTATTATTTCCTGTATGCTAAGGGTACAAGTGTTACCAGACAAAATTCCTGTGTCTCCGGAGATTACAATTCTCTGGTTTCTTCTGTGAAACTCTTAAGAAACAGGAATAATATTATCCCTCTGGGTTGTCCTAGAAAAGTATACCCTCACTACTCATGAACATTTGTCTTATATTTTCAGAGAGAGAACAAACTTTCCATGCCAAAACTCCATTGTTGCAAATTTATTTATGTTTGTAAAATGTCTTGTTAGCGCACCGAGTCAATACAGATTATGAACATTGTAAAGTCTAACTACACTGATTCTAATCACCCTAGCATCAAATGGATCTAAATTTTTACTTCTCATCTGAAATAAAACAATCTTCTCTAGCCTAAGGCATAGTTTAAAGAAAACATTAAAATATCTATTTAAATCTGTGATGGGAAAATATAGAGGTTTCATATACAAAGAAAAAAAAAAGAGAGAAAGAAAATGCTGTGCACCAAAGTGAGGTGATTAAGATGGCTATTACCGAGATGTTTCAGATTTTGAATTCAGATAGCCAGGCATGCATTACCTGCCATCTTGTAAATCTGCAAATGCAGAGGTAATGTGCTGTGTTCACTTATCTGAACTTGGAATCAGACCCCTAAAATGGAATCTTTATACAAGATGCAATATCTCAAGCATTGAAAAGTGGTGATGGGGTTTTTACAATAAAGCTTTGAGTTATTATAATTCTGAGGCCTTAGGGCTAAGCAAGTAAGCAGGAAGAAAGGACATACTGTCTCTAGGACATCAGAGATTAGTGTATTTTTATATTATATTTCATCAAAATAAATGTAAACTGTTCTTTTCAAAACATGACATTTTATTCAGCCTTAAGCTTACATCAAGCTTGAAATGATACATATTACCTCATAGTATTGAATCACATTACTCAAAGTTTCTTTAGAGATTACCTAAATTATCTCAGTCTCTAAGCAAAATAGAATATGTCATCAAGAGATAAAAAGAAACTGTATCCTTAAAACCTATGGGGAAGAAGTTTCCACCTTCACTCTCAGCAGAATTTAAGTCTGCTAGGGCCAGCGATATTGTCATTCTTTGAGGCTCTCTTCTGACTGATGGGCTTGGGATTGTTTAAGTACTTATTTCAGGAGTTCTACACTTTCTCACTGAACCACAGAGAAAGAGACTTGGGGATGCAGGGGTCACTTCCCTGAGTTGAGCTCCTTCCCCTTCCTCATTTTCCTTCTACTTTTTCAAAAGTCCCAGTGAGTAATATTGAGGTATTCCTCATAAAAGATGAGTCTGATTTCCCTCACTCATGCACTACCAAATTACCAGGTGCCCCCCATTGCTCTGCGCCCTGCATTACAGAGTGCTCAGACTTGATCTTATTTACACACAACATAAAGAGAGGTCGCCAATCTTCCTTGAGGGTTGATTAGCAAAATTATTTAAATGTGCAAACACAGGCCTTTTCCACAGAAAATCTTATTCAGTGGATCTTGAAAGTAGACAAGCACTGGCATTTTTATAGCATTCTCTAGATCATTCTGACACATTGTAAAGGTCAAGTTACAACCACTCTGAGCCTCAGTTTTCTGTAAAGGAGACGACTACTGTCTCACTTTATAATGATCATGTGAGAATCAAATAAAATGTATGCAAAAATGTATTTAGTATATTGTACTTTCAACCTGCTTTTCTCTACATTAAGGCATGGCATTTTCACACTTTGAAGCATGATTGTATGCTTTTAGGGGTTCAGTTCCAGTCAAAACATATTTAATACATATTTTTAGTCTCTCCTTTATATTGCATTCAAGACTATTTTACAAAAGCAATAAAAACATCATCTATTTTGCCTAGATTAGCCAAGCAAGTATATAAATACCAAAACAAAACAAAAGAGAACTTGATGATCCTTTGGTTCAATTGGCAAAGTCTGTTACTATATTTCTATTGTGAAGACGAGATTTAAACAGGGTATTTCAAACATCCAGAGCTGATTGTTAAACAATTGTGCAATTAAACCCTATGCCAACTGCTCGTGTAGGATCTTAGAATTTTCTTATCACATGCTTTTTATAAAGCCTCAACAATGAAGTAATTCAAATATTGTAGAAATTTGGATCGAAAGAATACATGAGACTGAGGAATCTTCATTTTGGCACATTATATTTAATAAGGCAGTTAAGTCCATAAAACTGATATGGTAAATTAGTTCCAACTGGCTCCTCCGGATTCTGAAGTGAGAGTAAATCCAAGTATCTGATAATGACATAAAAAAACACAATGAGGACATCTCACTGCCGAGGTAACAAGCAGTGGCTGAAGCCTTCTAGTTATGCCCTATTAAAGAACACAGACATTCCTGTTCTAAACGGTTCAGCTCATTTAACACAGTGAAAAGAACTGTGATAATGATCCAATGACATTGCTTTCCATAGAGTAGATTTTGAGACTATGGCTTTTTATTATTATTATTATTATTATTATTATTATTATTATTATTAAGATGGCCACCTTAAAATATGAGGGAAAAGGGTAATTAATGCTTTCTTCTTCATCACAATTTCTTAGTGGTCAAACACTATCAAATATTCCAATTGAGCACAATTCAGGGAGACAGGAGACTTTGAAGACATCTTGTTTAAAGCAATCAAGAGGGGGCAAAAACATACCTTCATTGTTGCCACATTATAATACTTTTTTTTTTTTTTTATGATAGTCACACAGAGAGAGATTGGCAGAGACATAGGCAGAGGGAGAAGCAGGCTCCATGCAGGGAGCCCGACGTGGGATTTGATCCTGGGTCTCCAGGATCGCACCCTGGGCCAAAGGCAGGCGCTAAACCGCAGCGCCACCCAGGGATCCCTATAATACTCTATTTCTTAAAGGGGAGATATATTATAGGAAGATGGGTATAATAGCAAATATTTTGGCAAATATTAGTCTGAGTTGCCTTCAATATTGATTTTTTTTCTTTCCATATTTTTGACTGAACTAACTGCTCAAAATAAAGGTAGGAATAGTAAGAAAAAGCTAGAATACAAAATTGTGCAGAACGTTTTAAACTTGAAATTTTTAGGAAAAATTAGAGAGGGAGATAAACCATGAGAGACTCCTCACTCCGGGAAACAAAGGGTTGTGGAAGAGGAGGTGGGTGGGAGATGGGGTAACTGGGTGATGGGTAGTGAGGAAGGCACTTGATGGGATGAGCACTGGGTGTTATACTATATGTTGGCAAATTGTATTTAAATAATTAATTAATTAATTAATTAATTTAAAAATTTTAGGAAGAAATTTTTAACTCCTTACAACAAGGAGTTAATATTACTTTGCCTTATGACTGTCTTAATCTTTTCTCAGTCAGTAGTTGGAAATTTTTGTAATTCTGATCTCCACACTTTCCTGCCATCCCTCCATAGCCTGGTCTTCTGTATCCATAAACCTCTCTCTTCAACACATTGCATATTTACATTTTCAAGAACATGTTTTTTCCTTTCTTTCCCTTAATAAGTGGAGTATCACCTGTTGCCATTTATATATTCTACATAAATAAGAGATGCAAACTTCCATTTCTGAGTTTGGATATTTTAATTGTTTAAATTTTGTTTAAAGATTTTTTCTTTTCTTTTCTTTTCTTTCTTTCTTTCTTTCTTTCTTTCTTTCTTCTTTCTTTCTTTCTTTCTTCTTTTTTTTTTTTTATTCATGAGAGACACAGAGAGAGCGGCAGAGACATAGGCAGAGGGAGAAACAGGCTCCGTACAGAGAGCCTGATACAGGACTTGATCCCAAGACCCTGGGATCATGTCCTGAGCCTAAGGCAGATGCTCAACCCCTGAACCATCCAGGAATCCCTTAAATTGAGTTTATATAATCTTCTATGAACAGTAGTGGGGCATTTTTATCATATCACTGCTGTGTTTAATAATAATAACAATAGAAGATATTTTCTATACTACTCACCTTTCATAAGTGCTTAATAAGTTTATTTAATCCTCACAACCCCTAACATCCTGACTGGAGGGTCTAGGATCATTTCACTTCCATCAGGAACCTTAATTACCTTAATCCACCTAAACTTTCACCAAGAACAAAAACGTTAGGTAAAAACTGTCACTGAAAGTATATCTCTCAATCCAAGCAAAATCTCAACCTGAATAGATTTATCCCCATGAAATAAATAAATCAGTTGAAAATAATACATGGGTGGGCATTTATTTAATATTTTTAACAACTCCAAAATAATCTGAAGTGCCCTGTAGAGTTTAATGTAGTAGGAGTTTTATTATTTATGGTTTGTACCATTTCCAACATTAGTGGCTAGTGTCTTTGGAATAAAAGAGTTAAACTCTCTGTCTCATTTGCTTTTTCCAAATATTTGGTATAATACTTGACCTACATAGCAGAGAGAAAAACCTTTTCAAATTCAAAGACAAACAAACAAAAATCAACTCTCAGCATATAGCAGAGATGCCTCCAAGATCAGAGCAAGAGGTAGGGGTCATGGCCGGTAAAAAAATTTGCAGACAAAAATAAATAATGCATTCTTAGGATGTCAGGTATTATTACTAAGACCGAAGTATAGGTTATTTCTAGTACTTTGAAATTTACACTTAAAAAAAAGATTTTATTTATTTATTCATGAGAGACACACAGAAAGAGGCAGAGACATAGGCAGAAGAAGAAGCAGGCTCCCCATGGGGAGCCCGATGTGGGACTCCATCCCAAGACCCAGGATCACGCCCTGAGCAGAAGGTAGATGCTCAACCACTGAGCCACCCAGTCATCTCTGGTACTTGCACTCTTTTAAGTAAAATTGGAAACTTCAAAATTTCTCATTAAAAACATTACATAAGTGTGAACACCTTTGTTGCAATGTTTCAAGAGGAGTTATTTTACTTACACAGTGAATATTTCATGTAAGGAATAGAGATTTTGATAGGGAATAACAGCTATAGGAACCTAACAGAAAGGTAGATGCTAGTATCTTACTATGAGCCATTTCTTCTTAAACCTCAGAAATCAGGAAGACCTGCAAACATCATAGTTGGAACTATGACGGTTAAATATTACCATTAAGATAAGTTAATTAAAATGTTTCTATCAGAGAGGGAGACAAACCATAAGGGACTCTTAATCATAGGAAGCAAACTGAGGGTTGCTGGAGGGGTGGGGATGGGGTAATTGGGTGATAAACATTGAGAAGAGCACATGATGCAATGAGCACTGATATTATATAAGACTGATGAATCACGGACATCTACCTCTGAAGCTAATAATATATATTAATTAACTGAATTTAAATTTAAAAAATCATTTTAAAAAGGCATTAAAACCCAAAGGCGCTTCTGGTTGTTGAAAATAAAATTTAATTCTGCTATTTTAAAAATGTAGATATATGGCAGAAAGATGACTCTTTCAAAGTCATTCTTGGACATTAAAATTTAAATTCTAAAAGACTTTAGAAATGTGGAAGATAATAACAAATGTTGTGATTTTATTGTCCTTTAGGAAATTAGACAATTCAGTGTCTAATTTAGCAATCTTACTTCAGCATTTTTCTTTCTTTCACTGGCTATATAAGCCAGTCTGTAGTCTCTTTGGAACCAGCTTTATTATCTTACTGATTTCCTCATTAAAGAAATAAAGAGATATTCTACACAAGACAGACTTGAGGGTCATGTTCTTAACTTTCTGCAAAGAACACTTTGACAATGTCTACACTAATCCTGTAACAAATGATGTTAACAAACAAAAAGTTATAATGTTTTAACGCTTCCAGATAAACATTCAAAAAAAGCTTTAAAGAAATCTCAGAAACATCAGAAATAAAAGCAAATTGTGTTTCTTCCATTATAGGAGAAAAAGGGGGGGAAACTCATTGAGAAGAACCTCACAAATCTGGAGATGTCAAGTTAGTGTTTAGAGCACTCAAGAGGAAATATGAGGGTGCCCCCAAGACCAGAAGCATGTCCTAAACTTCAATCACTTAGAGCTATCACCTCCCATTCATGTGGAGTGTGCTTTTTACTAGTCCATCTCTGTCATAGTTATTTCATAAAAACTAAATGTTTACATCTCACTATTATACATATTAAGCCTGGGGACGCCTGGGTGGCTCAGCGGTTTGGCTCAGGGCATGATCCCGGGATATGGGATCAAGTCCCACAACAGGCTTACTGCAGGGAGCCTGCTTCTCCCTCTGCCTATGTCTCTGCTCTCTCTCTCTCTCTCTCTCTCTCTCTGTGTGTGTGTCTCATGAATAAATAAATAAATATTAAAAAAATAAGCCTGTTCATTAGCAGCTGGGCTATTAATATTAGTTATTAGTTATTAGTTATTAGTTTATTATTGGCTCAATTACTTTATCATGCATTGAAGAACAGTGTTAAGTAACATTAGAGATGATAAAACCTTGCACACAAATCTTGTTGATGAGTACAAATGCTTACTTTGTTTTTTGTCAGAGTTTTTTAAAGTTTTGTTTTTGTAAACTTGACTGTTGTTCTCTCTGTTCTCCTGGCCTCAATTAATATATTAAAACATGGTTGTTTAAATATTCATTTCTTGCACATGTTCTATAAGGAACATAGTCTTTGGGAGAATGCATTTAAGCATGAGTTCCTGGTCTATTCAATAATCTGTTTTTCAGGAGTCATCTCTAATTACCTATGTTAGATATGAGTCATTAAGAAATAACCAAATCTGCTTTTCTCAAAAGATAAACTGTAAGACAGAAAAGCTCAGAAAACCCCTGAGAATTCATGGCCTGCCTCAGTGCAACTTTCTGCCTCTCAGAACACTTCTCCTAAGAGCCAAGAATAAATGATTGCCTCTCCAAACCACAGTATGCTCAATATAAGCCAACCACCTTAAATATGGCAAATATAATTCCATGACCAACCAGAGACATTCCCCTGTGACCAACTGACATCCAGATTTTAAACAACCTATGATAATAAGACTGCTCTGTTGGGGTCTACATTCTTCTAATTTTATTTTTCTCAATTATTTCTTTCTACTCTGTAACCTAAAATGAGATTTTAAAATAGATCATATATATAGTATTCATATGAGGTCTGGGTTGTTTGCTTGTTTGTTTTCCTTTGCAATTACAGGATCTTATGTCTAATCCTTAAAGAGGGTAGGTGAGGAGTCAGTTAGAGGGCTGCTGTGGGATCAAGACGGGACTCCCAACAAGGCAGTTCCACTGCAGAGCCATCCTCTCAGCTACCTGCTAATGCCTTGCTGTGGGGTAGTGACAGTCGTACCTGGAATAAATAATGTATATGAAATACATGTGGAATACAATATTAGGCAGCTTTTGGTTAAGACAACAATCTCTAAACCAATCATTTTGACCAGCATAAAAGCACTGATTTAGACACCAGAAAATTACTTGCAAGCGCTGAAAACCTACATGAGTTTGCTTTTATTGCATAATAGAAGTAGAATGAAGGGAAGATCCTTTTGACACTTCGTATTTCCCATCCACAATAGTATACTTTCTAGCAGAATTTAATTTAAAATCATCCTCATGAAGACAAACTCACTGAATTAAACTAACTCAGTTTCGACTTATTTCAAGTGAAATATTTCACATGTTTATTAAGTTAATTCAGGGCTCATATTATTTGGCTTTATTTTAGTATATAGGGACCATCATTTTCAGTATTTCTAGATAGAAACAAATGGAAAGATATATCAAGAATGAGTTTATAATTTCATGGGAAAGTTCATAAAGAATGATTACTAAATATAAGTTTCAGATCATTCCATAAAAGCTCAGATTTGAAAATAACATGTAATTCGAAATAGTGTTTAAAAATTAAAATTAAATAAACATAGATCATAGAAAATCATCATTTTGGTCAATGAAAATAATTTATAGCAGAAATGTACTCTGTGTAAAAATAAAAATAGCAATAAGGCATGTCCACAAATTAAAATCTCCATAATTCATGGTTAGACAATTTCCTACTCATTGACTTATGTACTTGTTTATAAAATGTTAAAATGCATGCTAAATTGTGAGGGTTAAATAATTTCTATATCCCTTAATATGAATGATCACCATATTTTATGCTTTTGTGCTAGCTGTAATCTCATAAAATTAGAATGTTTTAGCATGTAAATAAGCATATGGCCTAGATAAATTATATATGTATATTTACCTTTATTATTTATATAGTCATATATAATCTCAACCAACAGGATATGAAGCAGAATAGTGTTTCTCCTTTATTCATTAGAAATGTCATAATTTGACATATTACTTTAAGGATGAATTATACTTTTGTTCCTCATTTAATACATCAAGGTGCCATTTGAATAAAAGATGATATACAAAAAAAAAAAAAAATCACTCCACACAGAAATTAAAGGAGTCTAGTATGACAGAGTGTATAGATGTTATCCGTAGAAGCCTCTAAAGCCTGGATGCCATAACTAAGTCAGACTGTGCAGCGTGACTAGACCATTCAACTATATATTGGGGGAATAATGATAGAATTAAAGAGTTGCTAGTCCAAATTTCTGTGCAAATGCAATTGTCATTTATATGTCATATTGGAAGTTATGAATTAGAAAATTAAGGATAAGTATTAGTAATACACTTAACATATATGTAAAACACTTAACATATAACCTCATCTGGTCATTTTCCTATCTAACTAACTTAAACATTACCTTTTCCATGATATATTAATTTTGAGATAGCTTTTTATGGTTTATTCCTCAACTCTTTACCAAGGGCTTATAAAATGAACAAAATCTACAATCATTTCCAATAAGGTTTTAGATTCCTATTAGTTATTAATGGAAATTATTCAGATTGTTTCTTGAAACGTTAAGTATTAAATAAAATCATCTTATTACATGATACATGCCTCCTGTTTTCATTTTTTTTAATTTTTATTTATTTATGATCGTCACAGAGAGAGAGAGAGAGAGAGAGAGAGAGAGAGAGAGAGAGGCAGAGACACAGGCAGAGGGAGAAGCAGGCTCCATGCACCGGGAGCCCGACGTGGGATTCAATCCCGGGTCTCCAGGATCGCACCCTGGGCCAAAGGGAGGCGCCAAACCGCTGCGCCACCCAGGGATCCCCTTTTTTTTTTTTTTTTTAATTTTTATTTTCCTCCTGTTTTCAAAACGTTGGTACCAAGGAAAAGTCCAAACTTTGAAACTAAGTAGCTAAAAATCAACATAAGCTAAGAATACTTTAGCCGTATCTTAGTAAATTTTTTTCTATCATGGTATCCCATTAAAGTCACTAAGTGAGATTTTTATTTATTCATTCATTCATTCATTCATTCATTCAATCATTAAGTGGTCATCCAGTGCCATGATGATCCTGACATTGTTCTAAACAATGAGATGTTTAGGACAGTGGTCCTGGCTTCCAAAACTTACACTTCCCTAGGATGAATATGTAAATATAGACAACAAATCAATTAAGCACTGTACAATACAGGTCTACAATGAAAGTATAAAGTATAAAGACTCTTTGGGTGAGGTAGGGCTTGACTTGAGTCCTTTGGGGGAAAAATGGACTTGAAAATATCTCCAAATAAGTGAAAAAATATGATTTTTTTATGCAGGCAATGATGAGTTGGTAGAGATAATATGCTAAAGTCTTCACGAATTAGAGAGCATGTTGTGGTTATAGGAATATTGACAAAAGATAAAAATTTTAAAATATGAAAAAGAGTTTAAGGAATTGGAAGATAGAAGTGAAGATCTAATATATACTTAAGATGAGCTTCTGAAGAAGCAAAATTTTAAAAGTGAGAAGAGTTAGTATACAAAGAAACTGTAGGATGAGTAATGATACTCCAAAGATGTTCACATGGAACTTGATACTTAGTTACCTTACATGTGAAGGGAACTCTGCAGTTGTGATTATTGGCACAAGCCTTGAGATGGTGAGATCTTCTAGATCATGAGGGTGGTTACCATCTATTCTCATGAGTCCTCAAAAACAGAGACTTTCTTGGCTGAGGTCAAAGAGAGATGTAATGAATGACAGAAGGATCAGAGATAATGGCATTACAAATAGTAGACAGACCTGCCCTTGGTGGATTTGAAGATGGAAAAAGGATGCCATAAACCATGGGAAGTAGGTGCTTCTGGAAACTGAGAATGGCCTTGAATTTAAAACCAGCAAGAAAATAGGGGCTTTGATTCTACAACTGCAAGGAACTGAATTCTGCTAACAATCTGAATGAGCAAAAACCATATCCTCACACAGAACCTTCAGAAGGAAGTCAGCTAGCTCTACGAATGCCTTGCTTTTAACTAATTATATCCATGTCCAACTTCTGACCTACAGAATTATAAGATAATCTGTGTTGCTTTAAGTCATTAAATTTGTGATAATTAGTTACCACAGTGAGAAAAAAACTAATACAAAATTAATAACTCAAACTGAGGCATAATGTGGCTAAGTGAATCATCATATGGCACAAAGTTGTGAAGCAAGTATTCAATCCAGGAACCCCAAAAGCAGGGCCCAATACCTTAATAAATTGCCCTATGGTAACTGAGTCCTTAAAGATACACACATTTCTTTAAGTTGACTAAAAATGACTTCTAAACATTATCTACACTTATATCTCCAATTAAAACCTCAAATCAAAAATAGTAAAAGCCATACACTTTTCTTAAAAAAGTGGAAAAAACAAAATGAATATTTATAATTATAATACTTTTTAAAAACAAACATGCAAACAAATATGTAATTATATAAAACACAAACCCATATTCTCAAAGGTAACTTTTAGATAAGTAGAAATCAAAGTTACAATTTTATAACATTAATGATTTATTAGAAGTGATTAACGTTTGGGAAATTTACTTAACTATAAAGTCTAACCTCATTGCCTGTTTAAAAAAAAAGCAAAGAAAAATGTCATAAAATTGATATTAAATATTAAATAAATTTTAATATGTAGTGGGAAAAAACAAACCTGAATTCTCCCAAAGCCAATTGCAGAGAAAAAACAAAAGCTAACATTGTAATTACTCTTAAGACCTGCAAATTGGAATTTTAATACACATGAGGGATAAAAAGTTTGACTTTTGGGTTAACATAAAGGCAGGGAAATGCTTAATGCTTCTTAATATATACAGCTAATAACTTGAAGTTTTAGATCCAAAAAAGCATCCATATCATTGAAAGGATACTAGAAAAATCTAGTCAACTGTACAAAAAGGAACAATAAGTGTGCTATGTCCTATACGTAAGAGTTAAATAAAAGTCACTTTCAGTGAGTGGTTCTGAATTAAATCCTAGAGCATTTTGGAATGAGTAATTCTAAAAACATAATGTTAGAAATGGTTTCAGACCAGAAATATCCACAAGATGTTAATTACAATTTATATGTCTACTAAACACTGAAATTTCTGCAACAGCATACCCAATGAATTAAGCTGTAATTGTGCTCATTTTTCTAAAAAAAGGTTTTGGGTTTTTTAGAGCAATTGTAAGTTAATATCAAAATCAAGAAGAAGGTACAGAGAGTTCCCATATAACTCCTACCTCCACAAATTCATGACCTCCCTATCAACATCCTCACCAGACAGGTACATTTGTTACAATCTATGAACTTACACATCAGGACCCAAAGTCCTTACTTTACGATCAAGTTTCACTCTTGATGTTGTACATTCTATATTTCAAAAAATGTATAAAGAAATGTATCTTTCATCATAATACATTACAGAACAAATTTGCAGCTTTAAAAAAATCCACTCTATTCAGTCTATTCAACCCTCTTTCCTCCCCTAACCCTTGGACATGAATTCTTTTATCTTCTCCACAGTTTTACCTTGCCAAAAAGTTGGAAACATACAGTATGTAGAACTTTCAGATAGGCTACTTTCATTTGGTAATATGCACTTAAGACTCCTTTATGTGAATAATATTTCACGTCTGGATGTACCATAGTTTATTTATCCATTAACTATTGCTTGCTTCCAAATTTGGGGATTATGAATAAAGCTGCTATAATATACATATACAGGTTTTTGTGTGGACATAAGTTTTCAACTCCTTTGGGTAATATCAATGAGGATGATTGCTGAGTTATAGAGTAAGACTAAATTCAGTTTTGTGAGAAACTGCTGAACTCTCTTCCAAAATAGCTGTACTACTTTGCATTTCCATGGGCAAAGATGAGAGCCCCTATTGTTCCACAATCCCTCCAGCACTTGATGTTGTCAGTGTTTGGGGCTTAGGAAATTCTAATAAGAATGTAGTGGTATCTCATTATTGTTTTAATTTGAAATTTCCAAATGTTATATAATATTGAGCATATTTATATATTTATGTGGCATCTGTATATATTCTTTGATGAAATGTTTATTCAAATCTTTTGCCCATTTTAATAATTGGGTTGTTTGCTTCTTTGTTGTTGTATTTTAAGTTTTTGCTTATTCATTTGCTTGTTTTTGCTATTTTGGATAATGGTCCTTTATCAGATGTATCTTTTGTAAATATTTTCTCCAAATCTTTTTATTCTCTTGATAGTGTCTTCAAGAGAGCAAACGTTTTTAATTTTAATGAAGTCCAGTCTATCAATTATTTCTTTCCTGGATCATGCCTATAAGTTGTATCTAGATGTTATATCTAGAAAGTAATTAGCAAATCTAAAGGTATCTACATTTTCTCCTGTGTTACCTATTAAGAGTTTTATTATTTTGATTTTTCACTTCATTTTGAGTTGTGAAGGATGTAAGGTCTGTGTTTAAATTCATTTTGTACATATGGAATTTTGGTTTCCCTAGCACAATTTTGTGAAAATATTATCTTTTCTCCATTGTGTTTCCTTTGTCAATGATCAATGACTACATTTATGTGCATCTATTTATGGTCTCTCCATTCTGTTCCACTAATCTTTTTGTTAATTAATTTTAATTGATCTATTAATATTTTTGTTTATTCTTTCATTAATATCACATTATCCTGAATACTGCAGCTTTACAATAAGTCTTGAAGTTAGACAGTTCAGCCTTCCAATTCTGTGCTTCCCCTTCAATATTGTCTTGAGTATTTTTCTTCTCTATATAAAATTTAGAATTGTTAGTTTATACACAAAATAGTTTGCTGGGATTTTGATTAGAATTGTATTAGATATAGATCAAGTTTGAAATACCTAACAGTTCAAAAATACTGAAATTTCCTATTTATGGATATGGGATACCTCTCTATTTATTTATTTCTTCAATTTCATTCAAAAGAGATTTTTAGTTCCTGATATAAACTTTATATTTATATTGTTAGATTTATGACTAAGTATTTCATTTTCAGATGTACTAACATTAATGGTATTGTATTTAACTCAAATTTGAAATGTCCATTTCGAGTGTACCAGTTTCTTTTAATACAACTACAAACCCAACAGTGATACAATTGACAAGCAAATTCAGTCAGCAAAGCAAACAGTAGTATTACCTCAAGAACTGCAGGTAAAAGGATAATAAGAAAATTGACAACACATATTTTTTCACAGTTAATAGAGAACAGAACAATTTTATTTAAAAAAAAAGATATATTTTACAGAAGATGTAGTCATTAGAGTTAAAGCTCAAAGCATAGATCAAAAAACAGATTTGACATAATTGTATATAACATTAGCACTATGGAAGAAACTTCTACAAGAGAAAATCATTACCCATAAAAATAAAATATTGAGAAAAATAGAGGACAAATGTGAAGAAGAAAAGCAAAAGATATGTGGAAAGGCAAGCTTCAGTCTCACCCACAATCATCATTTTGTTAATCTAGGAGATGAAAAAGGTTAAACCAGGTAGTAACTGAATGAGAGGTATAGATTCTCAGATTGAAGCCATGTAGTTGATTACCATGTATATAGCATAATGATCAAAACTATAATCTAATATTCTGAAATAGCCAAACACCAAAAGAAACAAAAATTAAAGGAAACAGCAAAAACACAAATAATAAAAATAAAACAGATTTCTCAAGAACAAATACAAATATCAGAGGTCAATATAATTAGGTCCTTGTAATATTTGAGAGGATGATAGAGATAAAGATTAATTTTAGACCTTATCAATTAGAAAGTATATTAAAATATTTAGGGAAGCAGACTTCTGGCATTCCTCCAGGAAATGGGAAGCTGTAAAAGACTAACTTAAGCCCTAAAAATGAGAAAAAAAGTTTGATAATCTACAAAATCATCACTTCTGAACTCACTAGGAATCTGATTTCAAAAGACAACACACTCACATGATATCTAAGGAAATCCAAGGCAAGACAAAGCATAAGCATTGGATCATACATGGTACTGGAAGAACACAGAAGCCCCACTCAAGCAGGTAAGAAGATTCCAGTTATTAAAGTATTTAACAAATTTTGAAAAATTGTAAATGGGCTGACACATGAGTACAGGAGCCCTAGCAGCTACACGGCGCAAGGTAGGCTTGCAGGCTTCAGACGCCATGGACCTCACCAGGTACTCATGTGAAAACTGGGAGAAGGGAGGGGACCAGAGGAAACTTGTGCTAGAAGTGTTAGTCAGGAGAGGGGAGGGGTTGTAGATGTGTGAAGGATATAAAACCCGTTGTCTCTAAACAACACCTCTTAAGCCACTGGGGAAGAACGGCAAAATCTGTTACCTTGATGACATAACTGAAGACCTACTGTGTAGGAAAGACAATAAAGGGGCAAAAAAGATTTCTCTACCCTTGAGGATGGGGCCAAAAACTGTCCTGGGTCTAAACCATAGGACAATTCCTACCCCTGTGGGAAAGTCATAACCAGTTACAGAGCCTGCTTAAGGCAAAGGCAGATCAAAAGAAAAGAAAACCCTTTACTCACAACACTGTACTAGCAAGCACCAGAGAACTAGAATTAACAGTCTATCACCAAAGGATGGGGCAAGAGTATGTACAGAGACCCATTCTGGAGTATAGGTTTGCAAGGAAGTCTTAAAACTTAGTTTCAGGAGGAGTAGTGATTGAAACTCTCTGGAGAACCAGTGCATGATAAGCCCCAGATAATACTAGAGTAATCTGCAGCCAGTGCTCCACTGAAGGACACTGCAACATCAAAATCCAAACACATCTCCATTCTGTACTAAACTTGCTTCTAATTCCCACACTTGTGACCTCGCAGATGAAGAGAAGTAACCACTAAATAACATAAATATCACTCAATTCTATCTCTTGCTCTACAAAAAATTATCATAATCAATAAAAAGTTATGATACACAAAAAAGCAAGATTAACACAACTAAACTCTAAAGTTACCCAGATGTTGGATTTATCAGACAAGGAATTTGAAAGAGCTATGATTAAATATAAAAATCTCTAGTTGTAGTACTTTACAAAACATAAAACGTGTGAGAAACTTCAGAAAAGAGAAACTACATAAAAGGGTCAAAAGGACATGCCAAACAAAACAAAGCAAAAAACAAAGCTTGGTATCAGAGATAAAGAATTATTTCAACAGCTTCATCCATAAACTTGATGCAGTTGTGGTGGGGGAAAAAAAGGTAAACTTAAAATAGAACAGTAACAATTCCTTGGGACGCCTGAGTGGCTCAGTGGTTAAGCATCTGCCTTCTGCTCAGGGAGGGATCCCAGGGTCCTGGGATCAAGTCCTGCATTGGTCTCCCTGCAGAGAACCTGCTTCTCTCTCTGCCTATGTCTCTGCTTCTCTCTCTGTGTGTCTCATGAATAAATAAAATCTTCAAACAAACAAAAAAATTACTCAAATTCAAACACAAAAAGTAATGAGAATGGAAAAAAAAAAAACAGCTTGCAAGAGATGTGTGACAAAATCAAATGGTTTAACATATGTGTAATTGGAGTCCCAGGAGGAGACCATAAGCAAGGCAAGAGAAATATGGGAAGAAAAAAGAGCCACATGCTTTTTAATAATAATAAAAATCTTAAGATTCATGAGTCAGTCATGGTAATGTGGGTAATGTGCATTTTTAGGAATTATACTTTTTTTTTCTAAATGATCTATTAGTATAAAATTGTTTATAGTAATCTGTTATCACAGTATATTTCTGTGGTTATGTGGTATATTGTTTTCCGTTTTTCATTTTGGCTTTTGAATCTTTTTTTTGTAATAAAATTAAAGCATTGCCAATTTTATTATTATTTTTTATACTGGTAATTTCTTTAAATGTTATGTTATTGTTTATTCTGGTCTCAATTTTATTTCTGATTTTTCTTTGTTGTTTGCTTCCTCTGCTAAATTTCAGCTAAATTTCTTCTTTTGCTAGTTCCTTGTGGTGTAATGTTAAGTTGTTCATTTGAACTTTTTTTCCTAATAGAAGCATTTATAGCACAGATTTTACTCTTACACCTGCTTTCCCTCATCCCATAGGTTTCAGAATATCGTTTCCTTTTTTGGTTGTTTTGGGACATATTTTGATTTGCCCTTGATTTCTTATTTGTCCCATTGCTTGTGCAGTAGTGTGTTCTTTAGTATTTACATTGCAGATTTTACAGGTTTGTTTTTACTGTTGATCTTTAGTTTTGTACCTTTGTAGTTTGAAAATATACTTGGTGTGATTTCAGGCTTCTTACGTTTGTAACATTTGTTATGTCTCTTTTTATGTGATTTAACTGGGGAATTCTTCTGTGTATACTTGAAGAAAATGGGTATTATATTTTTCTTGGATGGAATGTTTTATATTTATCTTTTAGAACCATGTATTCTGAAGTATACTTCAAGTAAAAAATGTTCTTGTTGAAAAAAATAACTTTAACTGAGGGTATTAATTTAAAATAAAGCTTTTTAGAGGGGAAGTGGAGGGTGGGTAAAATAGGTGAAGGGATAAAGGGGGTTAAGAGTATAGTGATCATGATGAGCACTGAATAATGATGTATAGAATTGTTGAAACCCTATATTGTACACCTGAAACTAATATGACCCTATATGTTAACTACACTGTAATTAAATTTTAAAAACGTAATAAAAATAAATAAAATAAAAATCTTCAAAATACTATCTAAGAAACTCAGAGACCCTAAGCAAAATAAAATCCTTCAAAATCACAAGATACATTATTTTCAAGCTCCTAAAAATCCAAGATAAATTAAATATCTTTATTGTATTGATAAAAAAGAAACATACACATGGAAACATAGATAAGAAGTATAGCAGGTTTCTTTTCAAAAAATACAAGAAGTTAGAATGCTGGAATATAGAATGAAACATACATACACAAAATAGTATACTGCTAACCTATGAGAAAATATATTTCAAATATGAATGCAAAATACTGTTGCAGAAAAATGCAAATTAAGAGAATTCATTACAAAGAATATTTTTATACACAACATGAATCTTAGTAAAATGACAAGAGTATAAATCTCTGATATTTAAAAAAGATACCTGGTTTTCCAAATTGCTAATTACACTTTGTGGTATCAATCTGTTAAAACTTTATAAAAAAATGAGAAATATGTTATTCTATTTCATAGGCAGACAACCAAAAAAATAGTATTGAAATCATGCTTCTGACTATAGGGTCCTATTTTTTTGTTGTTGTTTCATAATTATTCTGCAGATGGGCAAGGAAAGGCATTTTGCTTTTTGGGAATGCTGAGTACCTTCTCCTTTTATACCCTGTCTCCTAACTCTATTTGATACTATGTATAGTGGATTTTTTTCTTATATTTTTTCATGTTGAAAATGAATATCTTAGTGGGCATTAAGAGGTACATACATTTGGAAAAAAAGTAAAATTATATTTACACAAGGGCAGATATCTTGGATGCAAGATAACAAATGCATGTGATTTGGATGAACTAAAAATGTGTTAATAGCAACAGTGCAACATTTAAATTTAGATAAATTTTCTAGTGTATCTGAGACACTGCATTGAGTGAATGTTCCCCTTGGTGTGGAAAGATTACTGCTGGTTAAGACAGTCAATGGTATACTAAGTGAGTTCTCCATGACGCATAGGTCTTGCTCTTGCTGAGGGGCAGATAATGGCTAACCAAGAGTTTTCTTCTTCAAACTGTGTTATGTGGTTTCTGATATTTATCTGCCTTGCTTTAAATTTGCAATTAGAGGTTAAAGAGTTACTTTTTTAAGGTTTATGGATTGAAATCCAAATTTAAGGACCCTGAGACAAATCAATGAGGATTTTAGAATACTATTTGTGTAGACTATCACAATGACACCTGGGTTTTTTTACTTATAAGAATCATTGCAAAGTCAGTGTCAGTACATGTTAAAAGTGTTAGACCTACAAAAAGTGAGGAATCAGAGTCGTTCATTTGCATTAGAATTTTTTTTAATGTTTATATGTATTACCTTAACACCTAGAGAAACCATTTTAGGAAAAAAAAAATGGAAGCTCCCTGGAATCCATTGCTGTAATTTTGAGACAGGTAGAAATGCAGTTGTAGCAAGTTATTTCTTAATATCTTATCATTTATAGGGCCTAAAATCAGCAATCCTTGTTTTTAAAGGATAAAACATTGGCTAGACATGGTAAAGCAGAGGTATACTGAATAAACATTTAGGTGAAAAGCCAGATGCCCAAAGGTTTAAAAATTTGTATTCATCTGAAGGTTAAATTCATCATCATGGGGAAGTACTTGTATAAATGTAAAATTTTACCATAAATTCATTTTAAAATAATTAATATTTTGGTAGAAATACCTGAATTTTTGGCATTGTAGTAAAGAAAAAAATAATTTCTTCATAAATGCTAAATGTTAGATTAATCCTGCTCTTACTATAGATTATTATTATGACACAATACATTCTAGTTCTAAGTAGATATACATATTCAATTGTGACCTGAACAAGATTTTTTTGGATAATTTTGCAAGAAATAAAAAGAACTATATTTTTCTTGTAAGATTCAAGACCTGAATGAGATTAAGTACCTAAAAATACTAATTGTGGTCCTTAATAATTATTTTGTCTAGTGTGATACTGTCTAGTGCTAATGCAGTAGACAATTCAGTATGATTAAAGTTGCTATATATATAAAATCTCTATCATTAGGCTTATGTATTCATTTACATTTTTACTAACATTTCTTATAGTAAATCTAAGTCTACTTAAAATTATCTAACACAATCTAAATTCTTGAATTAACTTTAATGTATATCTCCATATTTAATTATTTTTTAGTGATATTGTGTAAAATTAAGACAATTTAATCTTAGCACTTACCTTGAGACAGTAGAGGAGAGCTGGGGATTCTGATAAATGACATATCAGCTCCCAAGGAGTAGTAATTATAAGGAGCTTAGGGCTCAAGAAACATAACTCTAGGTGAATCTGAGAAGCTCCTAAAATGTATTTAACACATTCTTTCCCTTTTACCACTTATATCCACTCATACTCTACCATTATATCCATTATATCCATTTCCCATGTTACAATTTGAAGTATGTGTATATGTGTGTGTGAAAAACCCTCACTTTTTTTTGTGGGGAGGCTGTGACTAGTTTGATCACTCAGTCTTCAAAGCTTGTGGAACATAGCATGTCCAAAATGCATAAAGTAAAAAAAAAATGCATAAAGTACAAAGTTTGATAAAACTAGTTCCTGTTGAAGTTGCTCCAGAAGCTTTACCTAATTTTCATTTTTCTTACTGAGCAGCCATTCTAAATTTCTTTCATCCATGGCAAGAACTTCTGTTGATTGGATTTATTTGCTTGCTAGTGACAACCAAACGCCATCTTTGAGAAGTCTAAGCCTTTAGCAGCCTTATATTTATTGGATTGTGATTGTTACAATCATTTTTTGATAGGTATCATTGTGAAAGTAGGGACTAAGAATCAGTTCTGTGAAATCTCTCAGTTCTAATCATATTCCTCCTTGTGTCCATCAAACCTAGTGGGGCAACAACCCAAATATCTCCTGGAAATTATGAACATTACCTCAAGTAGAGTCTTTCATATTCTTGTTTTTTTTGTCACTGGCCTGAATGATGATGATTATAGCTTCATATTCAATAAAACCTTACTAATTCCCCTGAAGGAAATAATCTCTTAGAACCAAGGTCTGTAATCAGAAAGAGACCAGGATAGTTTGAACTAGAATCTTATGTTTTCTAATGGTTCATTGGAAGAGATGATGAGAGGTACTCTCCTGCTTTTGTTTTTTTTTTGTTCCCTGGATCCATGTGTTCTAACTAGTGGGGACAACTGTATCCTTTATCACATCCTGGAGGACATTACTCTCATCTTGCATGTTGGTGACATTCAGCCAGAATCTAAGCTGAATCTTTTTTTTTTTCATTTTTTTTTATATTTTTATTTATTTATGATAGTCACAGAGAGAGAAAGAGAGGGAGGCAGAGGCAGAAGCAGGCTCCATGCACAGGGAGCCCGACGTGGGATTCGATCCCGGGTCTCCAGGATCGCGCCCTGGGCCAAAGGCAGGCGCCAAACTGCTGCGCCACCCAGGGATCCCTAAGCTGAATCTTGAACATATTACTCTCAAATTTCATCAGGCTAGCTTCTGATAAATGAAGTAGTATCTGGCAAAATCAATACTTCTCAAGGTCATGAGCCAACTGTGTTAATATCTTGACTAAAGGATAGATTCTTTGCCTGAAACAGTATTAGAAGGGATAACATATGTATGGAAAAGGCTCTTTGTAAGTCTTCAGATGGTTGTGTTGGCCAAGGCACCTTGGATAAGAAAGAGCATTCTTATATGGAATATATATCTATAGATTCATTCAGATGGAAAAATCAAGTATAATTGCCTTGCCACAAGATAATCAGCTGGTATATTCAAGCAGTGGTACTGAGGGATCAGTGTTGATCTATGCTTCTGGAAAGTTTCAATGGCAGTGGCATAGGTAGAGAATCTATGGAGAGGTAGCTCATTTAGATGGGTATACACATGACCTTCATTCCTGTTATTATAGATTTCCTGTAGGTGGGATTACAAAGCTCTGTGACTGACTAGAGATAAACTGAGTGACAGTTACCTAACCATTTAGTTGTTGAGAGGCATCTTTTTGATGGATCATCTCCAGTACAAAGTAACATGGGCCACAAATGTTCCAATTACTTGGGTCCATATGGATCATCTACATACCTCATCCCCTGAACTCCTAGTCTTTCTACTTTAGGACTTAGAAACTTACCCCAGCATTTGCCACTTCCAAGGAATCAATGAACATTCCACCTGGGGGAAATGTTCCCTCCATATGGAACAGATAACCAAGTGTATTGCTTATTATTCTGCTCATTGGAAGGATTGCTCTTTATCACTTAGGAGAAGAGTTGTAATAACTTGTAATTCATTTCTCATTAATGTCTCAGTAGGCTAGTATTTCCTTCTTCATGAAATAAGTTTTAGGTCTATTAGAGTCCTTTTTGAAGTTCCTAAGACTCTAACAATAGTTAGAAAATGTTCTTTATTCAGATATCTGGATCTCTTTTTCTAAGACCTTGAATTACCAGTAATGCCCTGGCATCAACCACTTATTTAGAGATCTGAGTCTAAACTGTATAGGGATAATTTCTTCATTCTATTTAGTACTATTATTTTCAACATCTCACCTTTCTACTCTTAGCTCTGAGTGTGGTAGCTAGTGCCACTCTCTATTTCTGTATAACCTTACTGTTTTGTTTTTGCCTTTTCAGTCTTCTAATACCAGCTTATCATATTTTAAATTTCTTTCTATAAGTTTTTCTCTGTTATAAACACTGGTCTGAATTATTTTCTGACAAGGACCTGACCAATAAACTAATTACTTCCAGGAGTAAGCTCAGAAAATAGACACTCAGTAAGGAATTTTGAAATGGGTTTAAACATCATGCCAGTGGGAAATGGAATGCTAGCAATCCTTAGCATGCAGGGGCATCACCATTAATCAAATTATCACCTGTGGTTGACTGTGATTAAATGCTTATAATGCAAATGCCTTGGGGGACCAAGTTGCTGCTCAGTCAACTGTTATGGAAATAATGATAATTACAAGGATTATGAGATGGGATGGCTTCCTCTGAATGCCCTGGAAGGCTTACATAATGAAAATGAAAATGACAAGCTCAGGTTTTTAGTTTCTCATCCCAGATTGTCATATGAAATTAGAGACATTCTAAGGTGGCCTTAAAAGCATCTCTTATTTACTATATAGGTCCAGGTCAAGTTTGATGAACTTTGAACACTAAATATAATTGTACTGTTTGCAGACTTACAATTCTCACAAAATTTATAGTGTGAAATTCAGGATATTTTTGGCAAACAGTGAAACTCTGAAACTTTGAAGTTTGGAATGGATATTCTTGTGGACCCAGATAAAAATGGAAAAGGCTTGTACTTTCTTATTTGGTGATACTGAGACCTAAATCTGATTGTAGCTCTGTAGACAGTGAGGCTGATTGAGGAAATATGTCTTGAGGAGACAATCTTCTTTCTGAAAGAAACGTACTCCATGCCAATCATGTTTGTTTTTCTCTGGAAAAGTGAAAAAGTTACTTTTGCTAATTCTAGAATTTCAGGAACTTCTCAGACTGGTTCAAGCAATACTCTCCATCTAAAGCCTGACTTCAAAACAAAAGATCTACAGAGACTGTGTATGAAGTGAACTTTATAGATTTGCTATGCTGATAATCAGATGCTGAGGGAGATTGTCAGCAAAAGGTTTTTTGTCTCTGATAGGAAGAAGACTTATTTTAAAGTTACCTAAGAGGTCTTGTTTATTTGTTTAGAGCATGCTTTTCCTTTGACAACTAAGTATTGTTTTCTTTTATTGAAAACTCACAGAATAGCCATCATGTACCATGATCTTTATAAATGATATCATACACATATTGATTAAATCCCACAGCTACTTGAACTGCTATCTCTCTACCATCTATTTGTACTTTATTCACCTTAGCTATAGCTTAGTAAATTATGCCATCAAAGGTTAAAAATTATTGCCAGTGATCATTGTCATCATCTGGTTTATAGAACTACTACAGATTTCTATTATTTTAGCTCAGGTGAATTAGAAATAGAGCCTGATACAAGACATAAGGGCTAATGCTTAAGAAGATGTAATTCCAATGTAGTACAAATTATAGAAAAGCAAAGTAGCAGTAAAGTACAGAATTATAACATGTACTTTGCCAAGGGAGTCAGTGCTTCATGAGATGAGAAGATATGACCCCATTACTTGATCATATGAGATACCTCCAGACAGATTGTACAGGAAAGCTACATCTTTGAATTACCTACTGAAGATGGAAAAGGAAAGGAATTATTTTTCCAGTGCTCTTTCCTTCTGATCATAATTGGTTTCATGGAAAGCCAGTTCTCCCACACATACAGATTGTAGTCCCTTTTGGGAAGTTGCTGGGGAAGCTAGATTTGATAAATTATAGCATGATGCTGCATCTAAATATAAGATGGGAAGAGTCAAAGTTTCTTGGGTCCATTTGGATCAGCTCAGGCACAATGCATATTATGAGGACCATGCAAGAGCCATATCAGTGGAATCTGTGACAGCCATTCTTGCTAGATGGGGCTTCAGTGATATTGCTGCAGTTAGAGAGGTGGTAACCAGGTGCCTAGGAAGACAATAAGGTTGAGAGAATCTATGTGATGCTTACAGTGTATCTGATACCAAGTCTTATGGCATTTTTGATATAAGTTGAAGTAAATGTCTTTCTCAAAAATTAAGCCATACTCTTATGCTTTATCTAGGAAGATATCTTCACCATGACTATAGAACTGTTGAATATGTGGTGCAAGAGTTATGACATTACTAGTAGTAACTACTTAAAAGTAAAATTTAAAATGCAGATACCAAACTGTTATAACCCTATGAGTCATTTGAGAAAGTTAATGAGTTTTCTTTCCTTTTTTTTTTTTTAAGATTTTGTTTATTTATTTGGCATGGAGAAAGAAAGAGAGAAAGAGCACATAAGCAGGGATTACAGCAGAGAGAGGGAGAAGCAGGCCCCTCACTGAGGAGGAGTCCAATATGGGGCTCCATCCCAGGACTCTGGGACCATGACCTGAGCCAAAGGCAGATGTTTAACCAATTGAGGCACTCGGGTGCCCCTAAAGTCAATGAATTTTTATATGTAGAGCAAGGTGAATGCTGTGTTGAATGAAATTATTTCAAAGATAAGTTCTAAAATATTACAAAGTAACCAAAAATATATAATAGGGACTTAATTCTTCTTGGCCTATGGGTAATTTTGTAAATAATTGTGGTTTATCTTTATAACAAGTAAAGTGATATCAATGACATATTTTTATGGGATGATTCCAGATGACCACCCTACGTAGCCCACTGAAAAATATTCCACTGGAGACACAAGTGCTGTGGCTCCAACACTCAGATACCAGAGAAGCAAATCAAAGCCATATGATAAAGGAACCTTGAGCATGGGTTTGATGGTATAGTTGTAATAACTAGAGGGGAACAATTTGGGTAGTGGTTTGATAATACTTAAATGTTCTAGATAACATGGGCCATCAAGGCAGGAAAAAAATAAAGAAAAGGCAACTATTTGGGGTCAATATTGAAAATAATGTGAATTTTCTGAAGTTTCCATTAATCTGTCTTTGCTAACGAATAATTTGGAAAACTTTTATACATGTTAATAACCTAAAAAGTTGACCAGATTCTTATGAGATATTTTGTTCTTTAGGGAGGAAGAAAGAAAAATAAACTGGGTTTTTTTTGACTATGGAAATTTTGCAGCAAACTGCAAATAACTTTAACTGAGAATAACTTAAAATCAAGTTAGTTGTATCAGACAAAACTGTGATAAATGTTAGACTTATTTAAAGACAAAATAGAACCTCAAATTCTAATTCTCACTAATTCTATTTCAGGAAGAGGGACTAGATTTCATAAGCAGGTGTTAAGGTGGCCAATTAGGACAACAATCTAAACTTGAAGTTACAAAAAAATAAAAAATAAAAAAAAATAAACTTGAAGTAAGAGTGGAGCCTTTATTCACTTACTGTGACCATATAAGTGAGAAGAAAAAAAAATAAAAAAAAACAGGCTCTGTGCCTCAGAGTTTCATTTTCCCTCATAGAATGGCACCAGGTGGTATTTGGGTAGATACAGTACAGATGAGGCTATTCATCTTCATGCCAAGAAGCCCTGAAGAAATGGCTTCTATCCTTTTATGGACCAAGGGCTGAGTGAAAGGAGATAGAGAAAGGCCAGGAATGGAAAAGTACTGAGTCAAAGTTGAGAATAATGCTTCAGCTAAGGCCTTGGTAAGAAGGTTTCTGAATGATGGTGTCTGAGATAGGAATGCAAATATGTGTATGAGAATGACTCCTGCAAAGGGAGAAGACTGAGCCCTTCACTGAACTCTCTCCATAAACTTCAATTAACTGTGGTACATCAAGTCTGGCATAGGGAGGGCAGCTTGCCACCATCAGAGATGCCAAAAATAGCCTTATAACTGCTTAGGGTCGGCCTTGAAATATTGAACATAGGAATTTTGGCCTTCATAGATGAGCTCCTCGGGTATGAGTGGCCTACCTTCCCCTCGACTTCTAGGGTTAATCTTCGATGATCTTGATCATAGACATAGTATTGATCACATCCCATTTTCCAAAGCACACTTGTGGAGAAATTTGCTTGCAGAATAAGAACAGGCTCCCATTATCAAATGAAGACCACCATGGCACTCATTCTGTGAGGGCCCAGAATATGGGGGACAATTCAGGAAAAACAAATGATTTTTTTTTATCTTACAGTAAAGCTATAAAAAGTACTTGCTTGCTTTAATTATGGTTAGATGTGTTATTTGGTGACCTATTGACAACAGAATTAATTTGATCCTCTAGGATTTAGGTTTCAGAGATGAGAAATGAACTACTCTGACCCTATTGAATAAAAATCTAAGTAAATGAAGAAACACTAACTGCTGTTTTTAAAGGAGGAGGAGGAGGAGACTGTAATTGGTGGAGTTAAAAATAACAATGCTAATACAAGATTGTTCCCTCCTAAAGACAGTGATAAGATTCAAAGTAGAATTCAAATTCCAATTATTTTTTTCAGTGACCTAAACTGCTGTGTTTCAGTGAATGACTTTTACATATTCTTCAATTACTTAGGTCATCTGGAGGTTTTCTGTTGAATCAAAAATGTATGATGAGAGAAATACTTCAGGATGCCTGAGAAAGGGTATCTGAAAATTTACTCATGCATGAAATTATGAGAACCCTGGAAAAAATAGAAAAAAATCAATTTTTTCAGAACTCTGAAAATTAATCCAGATATAGACTTTATGGAATTAGTTCAAAGAAGTCACCAAACAAACAACAGAAGCAACAATAACAAACAGAAACACGAAAGCAACCCTGGGATAGTTGGTTCTGATTTATAGAATTGTCATATTATATTATTAAATATGTTCACTTTTCAACAATACATTTTGAAATACACAAGTAAGATCTAATGTATGGCAAATAAATAGGAGGTATCAGTAGAAACTGTCACTGAGGAAGCCCAGATATTATACCTACTATGCCAATCATAGTCTTTTTATACTATATAAAGAGTCTAATCTACTCTTATAAGTATGTGCAAAATATAAAACATATTATGTCCAAAAATTAAAGGAAAATCTGATATTTATGACTCACCAAACAGAGAATATCAGTATAGAGATAGGATTTTTATAAGGAAAAGAATTCTTGGGCTAGAAATTATAATAATGAAACGACGAACTCACTAGAATTGTTTAGCTGAAGATTAGAGTAGGCAGGAGAATAGTCAGCAAACTCAAAGATCAATTGCGATTATGATTTCTAAGTAATAGAAATAATAAAGAGTGAAGAAAAATGAATGACCTTCAGAGACCTGGAGGACACTATGAAGCATACCAACATACATATAATAGAAATACCTGAAGGAGAAGCCAGAAAGTCTCAGAAAGAGTATTTGAAGAAATATTTTCTGATACTCTCCAAATTGATTAAAAGCTTAATTACACAGGTCAGTGAAATGGCATATTCAATGTGCTGAAAAAAAGGATGGTTAACTGAGAATTCTATACCCAGAAAAACAGTCCTTAAAAAATGAAGAAATTAATGCTATTCACACATTAAGCAAAAATTGAGATGCCACCAGCTTACCTGTCCTTTAAGTAATAGTGAAAAGGATTTGCCAACTGAGAAGTCAAGACAGTAAGTTGAATCCACATAAAGAAATGACACTAGGAAAGATAACTACAGAGATAAACATAAAAGATAATATACATGTATTTTTCTTTTACTATCTGATTTAAATGACAACTACATAAATCAAATGTAAACCTGTATTGATGGGCCCACAATGTATAAAAACATAATTTGTATGCAACTTTTGGTGCATTTGACTCATTTTTGTTTCCAAAGCTAGGCATGACTGAACAGTCCTAGAATAAAAGCAAGGCACAACCAGTTTGTGTTTCCTACTCAAGCCCTGAATATTAGATCCCTAAACAGTATAGGGAAGGACCAGTGCAAATTCACAAAGAAAGGGAGGAAATATCACATCTGTGTATGCTCTATCTTACACTGTTTTGAAGCTTTATCTCCTAGGAATGCAAATTGATACAAACTATGTTATGCATTTCTTTTAGATTCTGAATCTAAAAGAAGTGTTTTGATGATTTCCCTCAGCCACAAAGAAGTAGTTAGAATTCCAGACTTATTTATCAGGGTAATATATGACTCTAATTGAATAATCCAAGATTGTTCTATTTAAACTTAACTTTAATGATGAAGGAAAAAATGTCAGGTACAGAAGAATTACCTTAGATTAAAAATGTCCCCACATATCTCTCAGTTTTTTGAAATCCCAAGATAGAACTAAACATAATTGCCTAGAACAATGTAAAAGTAAAGATGCCTGTTAGCAAAATAAGATAAAAAAATACTACTCTGCTTTCAATTACTTTATTTACTATATAAGTCACATTTTCTTCAACATTTTGGATTTATTGACATAATTTTACACCTTTACACATCTATGGACCTTATACAAGGTCAGTACAGACTCTAGGCTGTATTATATCATTAGAATGTATATAAACTAGTCACTCAGTTTAAATTAATCTTGTGAAATTATATAGAACATCTTCATTGTAACAGTCTTTTGCATAGAATCCAGTAGAATGAAATATTTTAGGAATGACTGATGCATTAGAAAACTTTGGAGCAGCACATGTTTGTTAAATAAATGCCAAGAATGATTCACCAAACTTAATGTAACTGAGAGGTAAGTATATTGGTTTATAATTTTGTTCTCTCTCAAGAGTATAATTTTGGTCAGCTGATGGATGAATGGACATACTGAAAATATAGTCATCTATTGACTCCACTTAAGGATCTTATTGAATATATCATAGGCATTTGGTTTCTTAGAGAAAATTATCCAAAATATTGGCAAAATATCTTGAATTCTTTCAAATGATTATGAACTTTATTTTGTATTTTTTTGTAATGATGGCATGATTTAAGAATTTTTACTAGAAATGGTGCTGAGGATTATTAATAATTTCTCATTGTTCATAAACATATATCTCAATAGCATACAATTTCAAATACCCTTAATTCTCAACCTAAAAATTCAGTATGGTGTGATCAACAGTATGTTTAGACATTCTCTTTACAATTTAAATTATTCCTTTTATGACACTGGAGTTGTTAATGCTTGCATTTGCTTTTCTTAATGTCTAGACAGTAGTTAGCTATTCAGCTAAATAATTTTCTTTTAGTATGATCATGCAAATATAGTTCCTTGTTTCAGCTTCATTAAGTCATTGTTATGACTGTTAAATATGCTCTGTTTGATAAGGTACAAAGTTCTAATCATACGGTTATTTCCTTCATTTGTGATTTTACTGTAAAGAACTGTATTATCTAAAAAAAAGTCCTCATCAATGTTTATTTTTTTATGGAATTAGATAAAAGAATAAGAAAAGCTCATGATATAGCACCCTTGTTACTGTTGGATTTGCAACAACAACATAATTTTCACCACCGGTTCACTTAGATCTAGTTTTACTTGCCTATAAGCCATCTCTTCAAATAGTGTTATTTGCATGATACTTTCCTTAGAATTAAAAGGAAGCAACTATTCTAATCTCTTAATAAGTAACCTCATATTTTAAAAGTTTTTTGAGCTCTTACAATGAAAACTATTCTAAGAGAATTTTGATGCTTTTACATTTACGACTTTTATCTTCAAAAATCAGACTCTTAAAGATGACTTTAATTGGTACAGTACTGTAAAATTCACATTGTACTTTTATATGGGTTTTATAATTGTAAACTTCAAAAAACAACTCCAAATATGCCAGGAAAATATTGTGACTTCTATTATACACATGTGGAAAATCTAGTCCATCTTAATAAAGCAACACATTCAGGAACTAATAGTAAATGCTTAAACTATACTAGTGTCTTGTTTCCTTACCGCGTATAAATAGATATTTATGCTATGTAATAACTACTCATATTGTCAGAACACATTTGAATAATATTTAGATAATAATAGTAAAAAATAATAATCCTAACCATATTAAAGGTAAAAGTATCAATAAATAATTCATATTCTGTATTTATTATCAGTAGTTTGCTATTCATATTACATTTTTTTCCTTATAGAAACTCTCCACATAAAGTAAGAATGCCTCCATTTATAGGAAAGAAACAGCAGTTCTGGCAATTACCTATACTTCACAAGATTATGAAATATCCCCCTTAGTTAGATTAAACAATAAAGAAGTCCAACATAAAGACCATAAGAGAGTTAAACTCTCTGACTCAACTAGTTCTGGACAAGCATCCAAAAATGAAGCCTGAACCCTTAACTTGCAAGAGGAGTCCACATCATGAAAGCAGATTATCTTCTTTCCAGATCCCTGACACTATTCTCCCATGAAATTTCTGCCACCCATTTCTCTAACCTCTACCCAGTAAAGAGGCCAGGCTTTCAGTGCAACAGAACATAAGTTAGAAGCCAGTCTTCTAAGCATATTTCTCAATCTCTCTCTCTCTCTTTCTCTCTCTCCATCCAGAGCCTTCCCCATACACCTCTCAGGAAACTAAAGAACTAAAAGGGTATATGAATGAACTGACTTAGAATTCTTGATAATCGTGTGAAGTTTAGAATTTAAAGTGAAGAGTACATCTGCAAAATAATGGCCCTATTTGTTTCTATGTTTTGTTTTGTTTGTTTTTTTAAGATTTATTTACTTATTTTAGAGAGAGAGAGCAAGCATATACATGAGCAGGGGGATGGGCAGAAAGAGAGGGAAAGAATCCTAAGCAGACTCTCTGGGAGCACTGAGCTTGATGGGGGGCTTAATCTCACTACCCTGAGATCATGACTTGAGCCAATATCAAGTCAGAGGCTTAACTGACTGAGTCACCCAGGTTACCCATATGTGTTTCTATATTCTAACAACTCTAATGTCATATGCACTAATATGCATCAGAAACATTTAAAAAATGCATTTATTGAAAATTGGGTGACTATTTTACAAATATCATTCCTACAGTGTTCTATTTTTCTAGGAAAATTTATTAATGTTGCCCTCTTAACTCTAACATTTCAATTATAATTTTGCCTGAGTCAAGAGGTTAATGATATAAGACAAATAATTATATTTGCATGAAGTATCTTATGTTCCATCTTCAAAACCAAGAACCTATAGACACTAGATAAAAGGGCATGTGCATGATTTGTGGGGAATATTCTTATTTACTATTTTATTTCTATTAGCCCTTACTAATTATTTTTTAAGATCTCGTATTTGGGTCGTTTTTAATTATCATATCAAAAGAATGTCTTTGTTTTCAAAGCAATGATTCTGCTTGATCTGATAAGCTCCATTTGGTCATTGGAGATCCACCTTTCTGTCTCCCACATTGTTGATCATTTCATTACCAGTAACTCTTTTACCGTTACTTTAAAACATGCATAAATACACATACATATGTATATAAACCCATATACTGAGAAAAAGCAGAGAAAAGTCTCCGTGAATCTGGTAGTTAATCTCTCTAACCTTCAATTTCTGCATGTATGAAACAGGAATAAACATACCTTGCAGTTTAGGGATTGGATAAGATTGTCCATATAAAACACTCAGGTTAGTGCCTATTACTTGGTAAGGGTTCACTTGATGTTATCACTGTTGTCATTATTATGCCAACTTCAAGCTCAAATTTCTCTATTTGTGTTTTCCTAAAGAAACACAAATTTATAGTATATGCCAGTTGTTTTCAAATCTGGCTATCCACCAATATCATAGAACTAGATTTTAACAACAAAAAAAAAGAATCTGAGTCTTTATTCCTGGGGATTGATTCCATAGAATTGTGTTGGATTCCAAGTTTATATTTTTATTTTATTTTTTTAAAGATTTTATTTATTTATTTGAGGCACGGAGAAAGAGAGAGAGAGAGAGAGAGAGAGAACACAAGCACAAGCACAGCAGGGGGAGCAGCAGGCAGAGGCAGAGGGAGAAGCAGGCTCCCCACTGAACCAGGAGCCCAATGTGGGGCTTCATCCTTGGACTCTGAGATCATGACCTGAGCTGAAAGCAGACACTTAACAGACTGAGCCAACCAGGTGCCCCCTCCCCAAGTTTATATCTTTAAAAACATGATCTTTGGTTTATTTTGAAGTTGCTGGCCTTTAGAAGCACTCCACAGTATGAAGCTGCCTTTGCTTTACCATTGTTTATTTGGATTCTCTTGTTCAAGGCTATAAGCTCTTATATTTAAGAAATATACTAGTTAATTCACCAATATTGATAGAGGGCCAAGGTCTGGCTTTCATTGGTCAATATGTATGATAATTATATGTGTCCATGGCAAATGTTAAAAAGCATTTGTCTATATCATTCTATTAAAAGGTTGTTTTTAAGTAGGATAAAGTTGAATTTTTATTATTTTATGCTATTAAGAGATTGTTTTTAAGAATAAAGATCAGTTAATTTTGACTCACTCTAATAACTGAATTAATTGGTTTTCCAGTGTTATGTTTCTGGTTTAAACATTACTTTCCAACCAATCCATCTTCAATATGTAGTTCTGCTTTTTTATGTTTTTGTTCTGGAAATATTTATATTATAATGTAATTTACATCTCTATTAATCTAGGAATGATATTTATTCTTCACACATAATAAGAAAATTTAACAGGATTTTAGGCATACTTTCACAACATTTTTGCTATTTACCATATTAAAACATCCTCCTTTTTTGCTCAGGAACTATTTATATCCTAAAGAAGAATATGGAATTGGTATTGATCAAAGCTATATGAATTGATTACTTTTATGTTTATTTTGTAAAACATTAGATATATACATTGTAGCCATATTAACAAATATACATGTTTCCAAACACATCATCCGCCCAGGCAACTATAGTTTCCTGTAATTTTTTTTAAGGACTAGATTTATTTATTCATGAGAGAGACAGAGAGGCAGAGACACAGGCAGAGGGAGAAGCAGGCTCCATGCAGAGAGCCGGACATGGGACTCGATCCTGGGTCTCCAGGATCACTCCCTGGGCTGAAGGTGGCGCTAAACTGCTGAGCCACCCCGGCTGCCTGAGTTTCCTGTAATTAACATAAATCTTTCTTTTAATCTCATACCTAGACAGGGATATGCAATTAAAAATAAAATATGAAGTCACTGAAGACCATAGGAAAAATATATGAAATATAATCTGTACATATTATATTTAATTATATATAATTTTATGTAACATTTTCTATAACATTTTATCTACCTTCTTGGATTATTTTCCATCTGTTCTGACTTCTCAAGAACTCAGACTCCTCATTTTGTGATCTATATTATAGTAAGTAATTTATATCTCCTAATACGAGGTTTGAGCACATAGCCCAGGTCAACTCAGCCCATAAATTCCATCCTTCCAGGTAATGCTAGAAATGCTCAGAAAAAGTATTATTTTCTTAACAAATATACATATGAATACTATAGTTCTGAAAAATAAGGAGCCAAGTTTAGTAGAACCAACCAAAGGCGGCATGATAAATGAAGGAATAAAAACCAGACCGTGGTGACAATTTGTAGCTACTTGATCAAGCTCTGCCAAAGATGAGCAATTTGAGAAGAATCTTCAGTAATGAAGGCCTATAATATCAATTAATCAAAATGTCAACCTTAAAAGTAAAACAGCCAATTATTTTACTCACAAAATGGCTTATTTAGTAATAGCAGAGGAATTGCAGTTTGGGACAAGCAAGCTATGGCAAAAGCCATAGACAAGTCCAGAGAACAAAAGAAAGGAGCACTCTTTTATATGGGAAACAAGAGAGGTGGAAGGTGTCATTAAAAAAAAGTCCATTGGAGTGAACTGGGATTTCAAAGTGTAGTAACTTTTTAATGGCTGAGTTATGACAGTCTCTCATTGACTGGGCTGTTGGCAAGCAAGGAGAAAAATTTCTTTCCTTCTGGAGTGATAGTAGTGTGGATTAGGGAGACTAGCAAGGCAAGATGGGTCTCTTCCTGTTGAGGTCTGAAATTGAGGATTCTTTCTGTTGGAGTCTGTTATTGATGTCAAGTGGTAGTGAGTGAGGGCTCCCCTTCCTGCCCTCCTTGCTCCATTTTTAAATGAGGTACCCTTTTATCAATCTTCAATAAAAATACAATTAAAGTTGCATTATCTCCGAAGTACAGAAACATATATTCTAATATACTCCCACCAAGGTGTAAAAAATTACCATAGAATATTAGTGCCAAAGTAAATTGTTATAACTTTACCGTAGGGAAATTTGGCAATCTGTCTAAAAATTTTCAGAGGTTTCCAAAAAATCAGAGGTTTCACTTCTAGGTTTTATCCCAAAAATTAGACATAAGAGTAAAAAATATATGTATACAATTTGTTCACTGATATTTCAATTTAAAGAATCAAGTGCTTGACAATAGGGAATATGTTAAAATATTTTTATATACCTTGTGAAATCATGAAATCATACAACTATCAAAAGTCATGTGTGCGCTACTTCAGAAAGTGGAACATATTTACTCTACTTATGTTAAAATATTGGTTGCAACACACAGTATAAATATTCAGAATTATAATCACTAGATGTAAAGAGTAAATGATCTTTATTTTCTTTTGTATTTTAGATATAATTAATATATTTTCTAAAATAGATATACTTTGATTATCATAGAATATTTATAATAGTGCATATTATTTATCCATAAATATGCATAAATATCCTCATAAAGCCTCTGCTGATAATACCAACCAAAAGGGTTTTTCTTTTTTTAAACTTATTTTTATTGAGATATAATTGACATAAAGTATTGTATAAGTTTAAGGTTTAAGTATGTTGATTACATTTATATATTCCAATATGGTTATTACCATAGTGTTGACTAACATCTCTATTGTGTCACATAATTATCATTTTTTTGTCATAGAAATAGTAATATCTAGTCTATTAGCAGCTTTGAAATTTATAGTACAATATTGTTGTTTATGATTACTATGCTGTGTATTAAATCTCTGAGACTTCTTTATCAATTGGTTCTAAACATGTACTATTAATCAACATATTCCCAATTCCCCAATGCCACAGCCTCTAATAATCACCATTCTAACAAATTCAGCTTTTTGATATTCCACACATAAGTGATATCATACCACATTTAACTTTCTCTATCTGACTTATTTCACTTAGCATAATGCCTTAAAATTAAAATTCATGCTTGTTGTCATGAATGGCAGTATTTCCTTCTTTCTCATGGCTGAGTAGTAGTCCACTGTGTGTGTGTGTGTGTGTACATGTATAAAAACTTCTGGGATCCCTGGGTGGCGCAGCGGTTTGGCGCCTGCCTTTGGCCCAGGGCACGATCCTGGAGACCCAGGATCGAATCCCACGTCGGGCTCCCGGTGCATGGAGCCTGCTTCTCCCTCTGCCTGTGTCTCTGCGCCTCTCTCTCTCCCTCTGTGACTATCATAAAAAAAAAAAAAAAAAAAAAAAAACTTCTTTATCCATTCATCAGTTGACAGACACTTAGGTTGTTTCCATATCTTGGCTATTATAAATACTGCTGCAAGAAACATGGCAATGTGAATATCCCTTCAGTATCCAGTTTTCATTTTCTTTGAATATATATATATATATATATATATATATATATATATATATATTCAGGAGTATAATTACTGGATCATACATTAGTTCTATCTTTTAATATTTTGAGGACCCTCCGAACTCTTTTCCATAGTGACTAGAACTATAAGAGACTACTATACATAATTATATACCAACAAAGTGGATAACCTAGAAGAAATTGATAAGTTCCTTTTAAGATACAATTTAACAAGACTGAATGAGGAAGAAGTAGAAAATCTGAGTAGACCAATAATGAGAAAAGAAGTTGAATCAGTGATTTAAAACTTCTGAGGCAGAAAACCCCAGGACCAGATGGCTTCACTGGTGAATTCTAGCAAACATTTAAGAAGATTTAATGCCAATACTTCTCAAACTCTTCAAAAATGTTTTTGAAGATAAGGGAACACTTCCAAACTCATTTTGTAAGCCTAATATTACTCTAATCCAGGTAAAGATATCATGAGAAAACTATAGGCCAATATCCCTGGTCTGATGAGTATAGGTGCAAAAATTCTCAACAAAATACTAGCAAACCAAATTTAAAAACACAGTACAAAGAATATACATGTGACCAAGTGGGATTTATCCCTGAGATGCAAGGATATTTTAATATACACAAATCAATAGATGTAATATAGCACATTAATAGAATGAAATATAAAATTCATTTGATTATCTTAATAGAGGCAGTAGGCATTTGACAAAATACAACATTCTTTCATGATGAAAACACTCAACAAACGGTATAGAAGGAATGTACCTCAACATAATAAGCTATATACAACTAACATCATATTCAAGAGTGAAAAACGGAAAGCTTTTTCTCTAAGTTGAGAAACAAGACAAAGGTGACCATTGTCACAACTCTTATTCAACATAGTACTGGAAGTCCTAACCGGAGCATTAGGCAATACAAATAAGTCATCTAAATCAGAAAGGAAGAAGTAAAATTGTTATTATTTAGAGATGAGACGGTCTTATATTTAGAAAATCCTAAAGACTCAACAATAAAACTTGGAATAATCAATGATTTCAGTAAATTTTCAGGATATAAAATTAACATATAGATCAGTTGCATTTCTGTACACTAACAGTCAAACATCTGAAAAAGAAATAAAGAAAATTATCCCATTCATAATAACATCGAAACCGATAAACTACTTAGGAACAAATTTAGCCAACGAAGTGCAAGATCTGTGCAATAAAAACTTTAAGACTTTGATGAAAGAAATTGAAGAAAACACAAATGGTAAGTTAGTCATGTTTGTGGATTGAAAGAATTAATATTTTAATATGTCATGCCACCCAAAACTATTTATACACCCAATGCAATCCTTATCAAAATCCCTGTGGCATTTTTCATAAATAAATCCTAAAATTTATGTGGAGCTACAAAAGACCTCAAATAGCTAAAGCATTCCCGAGGAAGAGAAACAAAGCCAGAGACATTGCACTTCCTGATTTCAAACTATACCACAAAGCTATCATAGTTAAAACAGTGGGATACTGACATAAAAATAGACATGTATCAAAGGGAGAAAAATAGAAAGCCCAGACATAATCAATCACATATATGTTCAAGTAATATTTGACAAGGGAACTGAAAACACTCAATGGGGAAAGGGTAGCCTCCTACAAATGGTGTTGGGACATAAGTATGGGCAGTCTGTTTTGGATGACACCAAAAGCTCAGGTAACAAAAGGAAAAATAAACAAATGGGGCTATATCAAATTCAAAATTTTCTTCACAGCAAAATAAAAACAATTGACTAAATGAAAAGGCAACCTATAGAATGGGGAGAATATTTGCAAACCATATATCTGATAAGGGGTTAATATCCACAATATATAAAGAACTCCTACAGTTCAATGTCAAAAAGATAAACAATATAATTTAAAAAAAACGGGCTGAGGAACTAAATAAACAGTTCCTGAAGAAGATAATCAGATGGGCAAGAGGTACAAGAAAGAATGTTCAGCATCACGAATCATCAAAGAAATGCAAATGAAATCCAAGATGAGGTATCACCTCATACTTGTTAGAAAGGCTCTTATCAGAAAAACAAGAGCTAAGTCTTGGTGAGGATCTGAAGATAAGGAATTTTTTTTTTTTAATTAAAAGTTGAGTTAAAAGCTTTGGATGGGTTTGCATTTTGAAATCTCAGTATCTGGAATGACAACATATCAAACTATAGCAAATTTAGTTAGGTATAGAAATAGTCCAGCTATATCTTAGTTTCCAAACAAATAATAGCGGTGATAAAACACCATTCCAGATCTGCAGTATACGAAATTTATTAGATAGTTTTGTTTCCATCTAGAATAACAGTAATATTAAAGGATTCATATTCCAGGGAAATAAAACAAGAGTTTCTGAATAGTGAAATAGAGGTCCTACTCCAAAGTATGATATCTTGATTCCAGAAATTGCTCTAATTCATACCTGGAAATACTCAGAAGAGGTTGTTCAGTGCAAAATCGTTCAGCATCTGAGGCCAAAGAAAGTGGCAGTATCTTGGTATCTAGGGTAAAAATCTATAATAAAATCTGTTTACCCAGTCATATATTTGTAGGAAAGGAGACATCTGGGCAAATAAGGTCATTCATGAGTAACTGCCATGGAACTTGAACTGTGAACTAAGTTTTATTTAATGTCTGAGTGCCTACCAGGTACAGACTTTTTGATTGAGGCATTGGATGTGGTTTATCTAGGCTGGACATATAACTGATCCCATGAAAGAGTATACTTATGAATGTGAAAGGGGTGCTAATCAGATGGACAATAGGAAAACTGACATAAAATAGAACTATTGCCAACAAGCTTGAAAGTTGTGTCATCCAAATGATAAGTAAGATACCACAATTTTTTTCTTGCACTGTGTATTTTTTTTTTTTTTTTAGCCAAAAGGGTTTTCCAGCTCACTGAAACCACTTTTTCAAAGTATTTTATATCTTTCTTAGTTACAGGCTCAAAGAAGTATGAGTTCAATAAATATTTGCTGAATAAATGGATGAATAAATAAAGGAATGAATATTCTTAGTTTGTTTCTAGAACTTCCTTTCTTCAATATTATTATACAGAAATGTATAAAGGAAATAAGCTCTACAAAGAAAGTAGAACACCATAATTATACTCAAAAGAAATTAGAGGAAAAATAGAAAATGCTTTGTAATTTACACCTACATTAACTGTGAATGTTAACAGATTAGGTATTCCATTTTTATTCACATAAATAAAAAATGATTTAAATTATGAATAATGCTAAGATGAACTAAAAAAGAAGGAATACTGGTTTTTAGCTAACTATAACGTTTTGACATGAAATGTAGTAAAATTTCTAATTTCAATCTTCATATTATGTAAAAATGGAACTTTAAAGTAATGTCATAATAGTTATTAATTCTTTTGGAATTAATTATGGAATTAATCATGGTAATATGACTCTCATTAGTACCACATTTGTTATAATTTTGCATATACTATCACATTTGTTAAATTACCTTGAATATTTAATTAATTGATGTGGTTATATAACTTTTGCCCTTTATATAAGGCAGAGTAAAAAGATTATTTGTAGGTCTTTGGTGGCTGTTGAGTGTAGATTTTAAGGAAAATATTGGAATATGAGAAATAATAAAGCTAAGATTAATTGTGATGAAGAATGAAATTCATTTTTATAATGCTTTTAGAAAAAAATAATTTGTGTTATTAACATAGTGGCATTTTTAGAAATCACTTTCTATCCTTTTTGAGAATTAACCAATGGTATAGATAATATGGTTCTTTACAGATAGGAATATACCAAAAATAACATCTACTAGCATACATTGTAACAGAATATATATGAGGGAAACAGGGAAAGCTTGGATTGGTGATTTCCATACATGTTGTGTGGCTGAAATAAGTACAAGGAGGAACATAAGGAGGAAAGAAGTTAAATCAGAATGAGAGCAATTGCGATGAGTCAATTTTGAAATGGAATTATGATGAAAAAGAAATTAGAGATGAAAAGCACCTAATGATGAATGGTAAAGAATAACCAGTGGGGACAATGAGACAAAATTGAGGTAGCTAAAAAAAAAAAAAAAAAAAAAGAGTAAAACAAAAAGGCATTTGTGGCATCTGAATTATTGTTTATAGATTTTTAGTTAAAATTGTTCAGCTTCAGAGTTGGAAAGATGGAACTGTTTATATCTCACTTCCAGTTGGGAGGAAGTTGGTATTCATTCACAGATCAGTTTTAATTGAAAAGGAGAGATAGTGATAAGAGGTGAGAGAATATTTTCACCCTAGAAAATAGATAAAAGAGAAAACTAGATTAGGAAAATGTCCCTAAATTTAAAGTGTACATGCTCTTGAAGATTTAGAAAGATTAGTGGCAAGTAGTACTATCTTAGACAGAACTAACTATAGTGGTGTTGTGTTGCGTTGCTTTTTGACCTTTTGGCTAAGGTCAAGTGTATAGTCTTGGTGCAAGATGGCATTATGTAGATCATATTTATTTTATAAAGTTTATTTGACTTAGTACAATCGATTAATTCATTATACCCATTTGAGAAAGGAATGTTTTAGGCTGAATAATCTGTGATGGGAATATTCATAGCACTAGAATGGTCAAAGATTAATTGATTTTAATCTAAAGTCTGTCTCTAGATATGAACCACAGTCCTGACCTGTTTGACTGATTTATCAGCTTCTTAGACAAGGGCATAAATAGCTTACTTCTGTAATGTGAGGGAGATAACAAAGAGAGAATGTGTGAAGAGCTTTGAGCTAAAAATATAATGTACTTGGGGAATGGTGTGGGATGGTAGTTTTTGTACATACATTTTAAAAGGTAACAAGAATTTCAGTGTGTGCTATAAGCTTCAATGTGTATTAGCGGTCAGTCAAAATTGACACCCCAAAAGATGCTGCATAAAGAGAATTATTGATTTCAGGGCAAAAAAAAAAAACAGGAACCATCAGAAAATATGCATAATACCTATATTATACTATTTGGATGCTACAGTTTAATAAAAACATAATGAAGTCCATGATACAGAGAAGTTTTGATAGAGATCTAGAGACTACATCATAGGGATGACTGGAGGCAATGAGTATGTCTAACTTCACGAAGTAAACTTAAAAAGTGAAATAATAGTTATATTCTAAGTTAAAATATGAAGGAGGTTTATATTTATTGTGTGTATTCTGATTATAATAATAAATAGTCATTGGAAATTAATGAGTCACATATCAACCGCAATGTAAGGAACAACTAGGGTTGTTTAGGTAGCATGCATTTTCCTATGTAATGAAGAATTTCTTCTTTGAGGAAGCCTTTACACAAAGTTTTGATGTTTATTTGCCAAAGATGTCGAGCAGATTCTTCGTTGATGGACTTATTTCTCGTCAAATTTATCTTTGCTGGGATGGCTCAGCAGTTTAGTGCCTGCTTTTGGCCCAGGATGTGATCCTGGAGTCCTGGGATGGAGTCCCACATCAGGTTCCCTGCATTGAGCCTGCTTCTCCCTCTGCCTGTGTCTCTGCCACTCTCTCTCTCTGTGTGTGTGTGTGTGTGTGTGTGTCTTATAAATAAATAAAATCTTTTTTTTTTTTAAATCATCTTTGCCTAATTAGACACCAGTAAGTGAAATTGTGTAATAGTATGTGACTGCTTGAAATTTTTAGGAGGGAGGATTTTATGGATGAATTATTTCTAAGGAAGAAGAAGGAAGCTATGACCTCTTCTCAGACCCATGCCATGGGCTTCTCACTTTCTACACTATGATTCTCTGCCCGCACAGTTGCCTGACTCACTTTAGGAATGCCGCAGCTCAGCCATGCACAACTTGTAAGGAGGGAGAAACACCTGGGATTCTTTTAATGTTTTTTTCTCAAATTATTGAGTGGACCATAGAGTTGGTCAACTCTTCCTCACACTGGATTACTCTTTCTGTCCTACAGTGTCCTACTGTCTTTTGTTTTCACACCTAAATTTTTCCTCTGGTCCCAGTCTAGGAAACATGAGCTAAGACAATTGTCACACATATTTAACCTATTCAGGTTTTCATAACTTAGTTCTAAGGAAAAACGTTCTAGGATTATATTCTAATTGATTACAAATTAGGGCTATTTCATGAGATTCCACGTTATTTTTACATAGATGCAGTTTTCAAAAATTCCTTTCTCTCTCTCTTTCTCTCTCTTTTAAAATGGAGGAACCCAACGTGGGGCTTAACCTCACAACCATGAGACTGAGACCTGAACTGAGACCGAGTTGGACGTTTAACCAACTGAACCACCCAGGTGCCCCATTTTCTCTTTTTTTATTTTTATTTTTAAATTTTTATTAGAGATTTTATCTATCATCTATCTATCTATCTATCTATCTATCTATCTACCATCTATCTATCTATTTAAGAGAGAGAAGGAGAGCTCAGAGGGAGAGGGAGAGGGAGAGGGAGAAGCAGACTCCCCACTGAGCAGAGAGCTTGATATGGAGCTCAATCCCAGGACCCCGAGACAATGACCTACGCCGAAGGCAAATGCTTAACCTACTGTGTCATTGAGGCACCCCTCTTTTTTCTATTGAGGTATACTTGACCTATATATAACATTATATTAGTTTCAGGTATACAACATAATGTTACATATTCGTATATATCACAAAATGATAAAGTGGTAATTATTTCTAACATGTCCCTTGACATGAGAAATAGGTAATGTAACATAGCATTCTATCTATGATATAAATAAGAATAGCAATTTTTTTAAGATTTATTTATTAGAGAGAGAGATTGAATGCAAGCAGGGAGGAAAGGGAGAGGGAGAAGCAGAACCCCCCACTGAGCAGGGTGTGCAATGTGGGGCTTGATCCAGGACTTGGATTATGACCTGAGCTAAAGGCAGACCCTTAACTAACTGAGCCACTCAGGCACCCGAAGAATAGCAATGTTTTTGATAGTAACATCCAAATAAGTATTTTATCTCTGTTTCCATCTTGTCAGAGTTTTATTGTAGATTTTAATTATGGATAAGCAAGTAAGTGCTCTACTTACAGGAAAGCTATTTTTATGAAATCATTGGTTAAGGAAAACTCACATATCTACCATTACTTTATTTACTTATATATTTATGTGTTTATTTACTTATAAAATATTTACTATGTGTCTTCTATTTGCCAGAAAGTTTCAAATGCTATAAAATTTTAGATGAAATGTGAAATAATGATTTTTCTTAATATTATCATCAGAAAAGAAAACACCTCAAATGCATGAGTCTATGAATAAATATAACAAATGCCTCCCTCCACCTTTTCTCCTCCCCCTTGCCTTTTGGCCAACTGATTGACTAAAATATCAAACACCGATGTTTGATCAATGTATCTATTAAACTGTGAGTGAAGCTTGCTCAGTTGGACAATCCCGGATTTACGAATTTCTAACCTGTGAAGGAATTTATAAACTCTTTGAACAAGATTTTTCCAAGGAGTTCTGTAGGATTAAATGCTTTCTGTAGGATCTATGTTGCCAGCAGTGAACACTTTGGTATAATGTGTCATCTGAATGATTATATTGAGCAACTACTAAGGTCTTGGCTTTTAAGTGTCAATGTGATGGATATAATGTTTACATTTTTAAAAATACTTGTATGCAGGGACAATTTTATTTCTGAGATGTGACTGTATTAATCAGGGTGCTCCAGAGAAACAGAGCTAATAGAACCTACAGATATATAGAAAGAGATTGATTCTGAGGGATTGGCTCATATGATTATGTAGGCTGAGAGGCCATATGACCTGTCATCTATGCCACGGTAGAGGCACAGAAAAGCCAATGGTGTACTTTCAGTACAAGCCTGAAAACTAGGGGAGCCAGTGATGAGACTGATGTAAGCAAAAGTTGTTTTGGTTTTTTTTTTTTTTAATAGAGGTTTTTTTTTTTTTTTTTCTTAAAGTTTCTCCTTACTTGGACTTAAAACAAGACAAGAATACATGTGCATTTAAATTATCCTCATTTCTATTATAGTTTTAAAGACTGATTCCAGAATGATTTTGCATGTGGTAGAGAGAGCTGAAAAGGGAGAAGTAATAGCTCTAGCTGTCTGTGGTGTAGAAGTATAAACTCATCAATCAGAATATTGGTATCTTACAAACTCAAACAAAAGACAGCAAACCTTGGCGCACCTGGGCGGCTCAGTCAGTGAAAGCATGCAGCTCTTGATTTTTTTTTTTCCAACTCTTGATTTTGGCCCAGGTCATGATTTCAAGATTATGGGATCAAGATCTGCATTGGGCTTCATGATGGATGTGGATCCAGAAAAAAAAAAAGGTCAGCAAGCCTTTTATTGATGAACTGATATGATACTAGTATAAACTAGTATCTGTCTTCTCACTCAGGTTTAATACATGAATTTACACAGTGGTATATAATTTCATAGATCTAATTTAAAATGAACCTATACAATCTAAATATTTTAACTCTAAAATTACATTTTATTTTTGATTTAAGATTTGGTAAATATAAATCTTAGGAATATTGCATTTATTACCTTAAACAGTATTGCTTATTGTCCTGCCAGTTGGCAAACTCATTGTACTGGAGAACAAAATTGTAAGTGAGACTCATTATCTTGTATTCATTATGAGGGAACAATTGTTATTGTGTTTGGTAAAAGGGATGCAGACTTAGCACAGATCACCCATTTGTATTCAATAGGACCATTCGCTCAAATCACTGCTTCTCTGTTCACTGTTGCTTTTATTGAGACCATCAGGATTTACTTTTTCTAAAGTGCCACTGTTGTGTCTGTAAAGTTGATTTGGTTAGATGCATTTGTTCTGCTACTGCATGCTGAAGAAAAATTGACACCTAACCAGAAACCTTTTCTTTGTATAGTTTAGGTTTATTACCAAGCCTGTTTGCATACAAGCAATGGTTATTTCTGGATAAAATGGTAGCATCACTGCTCTTGGAAAATAGTCTTCAAGTAGGGTTTACATTCAGATATTTTTCATAGTGTTCTGGATATCTAATCAATAATTGTACATTTTAAATATTAGAACTTTTTATATTAATAAGAGTATGTAGACTATTGGGATGTGTAGACAACCATGCTTATGTCTAGGAGGACGTGCTCACAGGATTCTAATAAAACCTCTAGGGCTATTTTGAAAGTTAAACAGTATGCACTAAAATTGAAAGCCATCATTAAAAGTCCTGGAAAAGTAAATAAATAAAGAATTTTAGAAATGCTCATTTTTCTCCTATTCGTCTTAGAGGTACCATGATCCTCCTAAATAGCCAGATGAAAACTCATTTTGTTCTCCTGTCTCCTCTTCTCCCTCTCTCCACCATGTTCAATATATTGCCAATCCTTCATGTCTTCAAGTAAAATATCCATTAAGCATCTCCTTTCAATTTGTTCTGAATATCACTGTTCTCATAATACTTTTAGCCTTTAGTGCTTTGACAATTGTATCTTTGCAACAGTTTTCCTTGTTCCAAACTTGTCCTCAACCAATTCTTCATCCTGACACAATAGTATCCTTTTAGAATAAGACCTTATGATAACACTGTCAATTGGTAAACAAAGCAAAACAAACTTCTCTTCAGCAATTTCAAAATAAAATACCAATTCTTGGAATAACCTGCAACATTAGAACATGATGTGACCAAAGACTACTTTCTGGCCTGCCTCTCATCCCATCCCTTCAGGAACTTAAACTCTAGTCACATCTTCCTCCTCTCTTAAGATTATTTCAGCCTAGAAGAGCCTTTATTCCAGGGTACAACTAGAAATCCTTCTCAACTCAATGACATGCAAATCAAATATTCCACCTCTCCAATCTTCAGAGTAGCAGTCAATTTCGCTTTCCATTACTAAACTGATACAGTTTTTATTCTGTAATAATATGTATAGATATTTGGTTATTTTAAAACAGGGGCCATCTCATTGACTTGCCCAATACTTCTATAATAGTAGAACAACATTGACATTTTGTTGAATAGCTATTGGACAATATTTTTATTATGATAAAATAATTTTGTAATAACTGATATTTGTGGAATGTTGACTAAATCATAGAAGGTATTCTAGACACTCGGTTAGTTCATTCAGTCATTACAAACACAGTAGGTCTTACTACTATCCATGTCTTTCAGGAGTAGAAAACTAGAAACAAAATTTAATTTCTTTTCTGAAGTCTCAAAGTGATATTTGAACCTTGATAGTTACACTCTAGAACCATAGTCTTAATGACTGTGTTTATTCCTCAACAGGTAATTTTTTAAAATTCTCATTTTTCCAGAAACATCTATCAATTTGTTTTTAATAACTGGGGCTAATATTTTATTTTATTGTTTTTATTTATTTGTAAAAAAATGAAGTACCAGCTTATTTTAAATTGGCCAGTCTTATTGAATAACATTTTCTGTTCTTGCAGTAAATGCTGTTTAGAATACAAATTCTTGTCTCTGTTACCTCTGTTATAATTATCAACTATTTTATAATGCTACACTGAATTTTCTGTTTTCGAAAATCCTAGTGCTCCAAATTTTTTCATCTACTTTAGTCGGTTAAAATCTAAAGAAATGAACTATACTGCCATTTGCTTTGGGATGGATCTTGCAGCATCCAAACACTGGTCAGTTTCAGAAGAACAGCATCACTAACATTTAAATAAAGGGAATCACCCATATGTCAGGAGCTCAGCAAAACTGGTAGAGAGAACTGAGCTGCCAGGTGCAAAGGCTAAAATTGAAAGAGATAAACTTTTGATCATATAGGGTGTTGGTATAAGCAAGAGTCTAAAACCTGAGAAAGTACTATCTCTCCACTGTTCAGTTTTTCTGCACAGAATGGCAAACAGCAGAAGGTAAGGTGAGCCATTTCAGAGTGTCAGTCATCTCATTCTCTTGAATAAAAGAGTCAGGCATTTTACGGCATCTGAGGTCCAGGGGAAAGGGAGAGGAGAGGCTAGGAGTTGAAATGTACTGGGTACTGGGTGAGAGTAGAAAAGCACCTTTAAGTTTTCTCCTTTCTCTATCCACAAGTAGAACTTGAGGAAGGGTACTTAAAAAAAGAGCTCTGCCCAAGATCACAGAGAAAGAGACCTAGGAATGAAGGTACCAGATCTAGGAGTGAGGAAAAGAGTGTGACCAGCCAGGAGACCCTGAGTTCTGATTACAACTCGCTTCAGAGACTACAATGCAGTGGCTGTTCACCGAGTCTGGTGTAGGGAGGGCAGCTTTCCCCTTGAGGCTTGCCAGGCAAAGCCTTTCTAACTATCTGTAGTTGGGCCTGAAAATCACACATAGACTCTTAAACAGGAGCTGGATTTCTCACTGTAGCAATGACAGTAATAATAACATAAGCTGATGACTGGCTCATAATAAGCCAGGTGCTGCCCAAGGCACTCTAATTATATTAACTTCTTTAGTCCTTTTTACAACTCTACAAATGTATTATTATCAATTCACTGTTTCTAATGAGGAAACTGAGAAACTGTGATGAAATATAACTTGCTCAAGGTCACAGAGCCAGCAAATGGAGGCATTTCAAGATCATTCTTGAAACTTTTACATAAAGTTTTCTTTAATAGTGACCACTCAACTGTTTCTTGAATAAAGAGAAACCTGAATGAAAGAAATAAATTTTAAAAATAAACCAGTGGATCCTCAGCACACTCTATTTCTCCTAATCATGTTGTGTAGACATAGATACACAAGAGAAACACAAATATATAGAAAAATGTACATCTTAAATTTAGAAGCATAAGTCCACAATTTTATATTTTGTATAAGATACCTATGGTAGAGTGGTTGCTGATATAATTTCCTAAATAACACCCACATGTTTTCCTTGGTGAAACATGTCTCCAAACATGTTTTTGTCATATTGAGGATTGTCCTTGGTATTTAGGTAGAGGTGAGGATCCTTTGAATGTGGCAGTATTGAGCATGCCATGTGAAACAAGACCACAAGTCTGGTTGAGCTGAAAGGCAGATGTTAAAAACAATGATAGCAAAGAATTTTGATCCGAATAACTGATACTTTAAGAATACGGCACATGTATTTGTCAAGTGTTATATAATCTAAAATATAAATCAAAGAATAATATTAAAAGGAAGTACAAATATTACAAGTTTGAAAGCCAGGCAGACTAGCAGAGCAACATAACAAAAAAAGGGGACACAAGAAAAAGTTTCCTAAAATGTGTGAATCATAATCTAAATAGATAATACCACAAAGATCTAGAGCTTTAAGTGTTTAAGTGCAGGAAACCAATCTCAGGGGGCATAATAGCATCTAGCCAGCAGATATGGGGATGACCAGAAATAATGCCCTTGATATGAACTATATCAGTCTCTTCAAAGATAAGAAAGAGCTAGCTCCATATACATTTCTTATGCAGGAGAAAAACTAGTGGAGGACTAAGATATTTTTTTTCTCATATCAAAGTGAAATTACTTATGACATCATATAAGATAATATTCCTTTCCTCACAAATAATAACATTGGGTTTCTTTGTCAATGTAAAAGTATGTTTATGTGTTAAATAGATTTTGCTGCCTTAAGATACTTAGAGAATTGTAATCTACATTTCCGAGGTAAGGAAGTCAAATCAGAAAAAAAAATTTACATGGGTGTGTGTAAATTGTATTTTTCTTATATGATGTGGATGGTTGCTAGTAAAATCAAACTCAAGATTCTAAACATTATAGTCCAGTATTGTATTGAATTGGGGTTTAAGCGAGGAAAGTAGTATTTGCAAAGTATCTATTATGAACCAGTCATTATGACAGTTGCTTGGTATATGTGACCTCATTTAATTATTCCTCAAACCAATAAAATCTGAAAACAATATTACTTAAGATTAGGTATTCTCTTTGTCCCTATGTTACAAAATTAAAAATTAATTTGGCTTCCTGCTTCAAGAAATATGTGCTTGTGGAAGATAAGACTGAAAACCAATAAAAATGGGTGACGGGCACGGAGGGGGACACTTGACAGGATGAGCACTGGGTGTTATTCTGTATGTTGGTAAATTGAACACCAATAAAAATTAATTTATTAAAAAAACATACTTACTGAGATTAGCCTCTTTCTCATCAAATTCTTCCTATTCTATGGCTACTAATCCAAAACTATGTCATAAATTGGGATTAATTTTAGCTAGTTCCCTTGCTTGTAAGATCCTTCTTTAAAGTACCAAGTCCAGGTTCTAAAATTCTATGAAGATCATCATCTAATTTCTCAAATAAAGATGCTTCTAAATTTCTATCAAAATGGTGCTCACCCATGCTGAAGTAGATCTAATAAATTATTTTGCCTGTTTTAATGATGGTAATTGAGGAATTCCGTATTATAGCCATTACACAATTTTATTCATTTTATTTTATTCTGATTAGAGACATTATGGTTCAAAAACCTTTTAAGTTACTTACTTAAGATCACAGACATTGCAAGTTGAGAAGCCTGCATTGAAACCGTGGTCTTTCGTTTTCCAATGGCCATAATGTTCTCATAATTTGAATTTGGCTTTGTGTAGAAACACTTCTATGTTTGCTTCTTCCTGGCACACATTTTACAGTTTTTCTATTAGATGTAAGATTGGGTAACATAGATTTTTAAATAGCCTTTGGATAGGTGGAACTATTAAACTACATATTCAGATGTGATATTTGAACAAGTTATCAAAACCAAAAAAAAATTCAAAATAAAGATAGGTGTTAATGATTTCAATGCTTAATATCTATAGAAGATAACTTCTGGCTTTATTTTGTATCTTGGATAACACTCTTTTTTAAGCATATTTTATATTCTGAAAATTAGTGTCATTTTTGAACATCTGATGATATTAACTGACCTCAGTTTTAAGCTGAGAACTCAGAATAACCTTTTAACTGAAGCTTAGAGCATTCATACAGGGACTCTGAATAACTTCAATTTGTCTTTGAACACAACCTTTGCAGAATGCACACAAAAATGCTCCCAGGCCCTCTTTCTATCCCTTTATCATGGATGAATGACTTAAAGATCACATCATCACAAGCTTCAGAAGCAGCCTTTAACTTTCAACCACTAAAAATCTGCTCAGACTTATATGAAGTATGCAGAATTTCCATTGATTTCAGGGGAAATACATTATTTAAAAATTAAGTTTAACAAAAAAGTGAATGAGAGATGGAGCAGATTCAACTGGGCCACTAGGATTCTTCTCCTTATATCTATGAAAATGTAAACTGTTTTTCTTTGATTCTCAGATTTTAGTAACTCAAATTACTTATTTCATATAAAGAATTACTATTGTTAAAATATGTTAATGGTATGTTATATAGAACTGGTCAACAATGTATTCAGCATTCTTTATCTGTAAATATTAAGACTTCTCTAAGTGAGAGAAATTTATTGTGAATATATATACATGTCCTGTATAATTTTCATAATACAGTAATTCTGGTATTTTCGTTTGTGAATTTCTTTTATTATTTGCTCATACAGTTAAGAGTCTTGCTCTTAAACTGCCTGTGAAAGATTGTTTAAATTTTATTTATTGAATGAATTAAATAGAAAATAGAATATAAAATTAGTGTATTTATATCAATTGAATAAAATATTTGAGAAACAGTGATTAAATGTAGGCCCTTAGCTTTTTATTTTCCTTTTAAGAATCAAGAGAATTTGTCATTTTGTTAGATTTTCATGAAACTCATAATTTAATATGGGACTTTTAATTGAGGGTCAGAATCTAAATATAAGTACTATTTTCCTCGATATTATTAATGTTTTAATGCATTTTCCAGTTGAGTGGAGGCATCAGAGTAAATCAAATCTACAAAGAAACATGCAGTGATCACTTTAATGTTTTGCAAGAAAAATAACAGATAAACGCAGGAGGAAAAATAGAAGAGAGAAAAATGTGCAGGAGTTGTTATGATTGCTGAATTCTAAAGAAAATGATAGAGTAGATCCAAATTTTAAAGGATGAAACTTCAATAGATATTGTGAATCTTGTTTGTCAATAATGTATTACAGGTCTAATTTTCTTCTTTCTGAATGTAATTTCCCTAAAAGAATAAAACATTTTTATATGTCTGGTACTGCACTGTGCTATTATTCTTATCAATTTAAATTTGTTTTTATTCCATAAATCTGTTATTTAGAGATGTGGAATGCTTTTATTGTGATTAAGATAACTGATTGTATTAGAAGTAACAGTTTCACAGCATCATGAAATAACTGAAGATTTAGGAAAGGAAACATTTAAATTCATCATAGGTTATATTATAAAGTATAGTAAGTATCATGAAATCTAAATATGCATCTCTAAGAAAAAAGGTCAGAAAGTTACCCACTTTTTGCAGAATGATATAAGAAATTAATAAAAACTTGTATAATTTTCTGGGAAGATAAATCAGTACAAAAAACTCTAGTCATGTGAAACTGCCAAAGTCTGAATATTTTAATTTTCAAATGTGTTATTATTATCTTCATTAAACCAACTTGAAATGTATATTATCCTTAGTTTTCATGTTAAAAAATTGACACACATACAAAGGTGCTATGGTGGGGATCCCTGGGTGGTGCAGTGGTTTGGCGCCTGCCTTTGGCCCAGGGCGCGATCCTGGAGACCTGGGATCGAATCCCACGTCGGGCTCCCAATGCATGGAGCCTGCTTCTCCCTCTGCCTGTGTCTCTGCCTCTCTCTCTCTCTCTGTGACTATCATAAATAAATAAAAAATTAAAAATATATATATTAAAAAAACAAAGGTGCTATGGTTTTTTTATTCTAAGTTTTACAAATTTATTTATTGGACCAAGACTTTGTGTTTGTTTATATCATTAATGTACTTGCTTTTCAAAGGTGTTAGGCTAACCATTGATATCCATGTTTAATGAATAAAAAATGTTTTTTCTAACCTGTGTTAATGTAATGACTAAGGTTTTTAAAAATATAAATTGTTTTACTTTTATTGTTAAGGTAGTGTTATTGGAAAAAATATGTGCACTTGTGTGTGTGCAAGTGTGTATGTATATGCACACATATTTGTATTTATATTCATATGAATGAACATGTGGGTGAATGGTATATATATATACATTGATTTCCCCACTAGTTAGAATGACACCTGCATTTCAAATTATTTTTCCAATGTTACATAAAAATAATTTTGTATAAGTATAAATATTATTCTATCCTTCAAGAATATACAATACTTTATCTGGAAAATTGGATTTTTAAAATAATTTTAAAATTATTAGAGACAGAACATGAGCAGGCAGGGGGGCAGACAAGGGAGAGAAAGAGGGAGAAGCAGACACCCCACTGAGTGGGGAGCCTGACATGGGGCTCAATCCCAGGACCTTGAGATCAAGACCTGAGCCAAAGACAGCCACTTAACCAACTGAGCCATCCAGGTGCCCCGGAAAACTCCATTGTTAAGGTGATTTATTTATTTAAATTATAAATGAAACCAATAATATCACATTAAAATGCTTGCGTCTTTTGTATCTTTTACCTTGTGATATTCTCTCGAGATCAGGTTTTTTTTTATTAGAATATTTAGAAAGTCCATAGTTTAATATGTTTTTGACATTTTGAAGACAATTAACAGATTAATATCATATTGTGAGTTATGGTTTTCAACAAGTGTAAATTACCTTTACTATTCAAATTTAGTAAAAGTTGCAAATACCCACCTGATGTATGCATATCTTATATATCCTATACATGCAAATATATACACACATATTTGTGTATGTTACAATAAAAAGGAAAATATCTCCTTTTAAGTATCCATTGAATATATTTTAAGTCATCTCATAATTTTGAAATGACATATTTCATGTGGTAGAAATAATGCAACATTCTCAGATCATTTCATTCAATTGATATGTGAATAAGCATTTAAAGGAGAGAAAAAAGCACGTTGTAATTCTAAAGCTGCCTTTAATAAATAAGTGTTGGTTGAAAAGGATGATGAAAACTGTAACAAATATTGAATGCTATAAAATGATAAAAACAATACAAAGTATTAAACTATTTTGGATACAGACAGGGTTGTGCTTTGTGCTAAATTCACCAACTTTTTTGTTGCTAAATAAAACATACTATTTTTCATTCCCTTATTTTTTTCAATTACTCTCATTATATTTACACAATCGGTATATTATATACTTATTATTTTTATTTTAGTCAATTATATTTCTTCTGTTTCATTTTCCACTATTTAACATTTTAAAAGCTGTGGACAGACAATATAGTCCCTAATTCCTAAGATTAGTTTTAGGATATAATTGGATAAGTAAATCCACGGTGATTATAACAAAGCTTGAGATGTTTTCAGGTTTAAGTAAACACTTGCTCTTTATTAATTTTAAGTAAAATAACATTTTATAACATTTATGTACACATTGAATTTAGCTACTTAGTGTGTTGAGTAAACTAAGCAGCTAGTGTTTTTATATTTTTTTCTGTATTATGTCTCAAATTTTTATTTAAGTTAGTTAACTTATAGTGTGGGGGCACCTGGATGGCTCAGTTGGTTTAAGCATCTGCCTTCAGCCCTGGTCATGATCCCAGGGTTCCTGAGAAAGAGGCCCATCTCAGGATCCCTGCTCAGTGGAGAATCTGCCCCTCCCCCTCCTTGTGCGCTCACCCATGCACTCTCTTTCTCTCTCTCTCACTCTCTCAAATGAATAACTGAAATCTTAAAAAAAAATAATAATATTGGTTTCAGAAGTAGAGTTTATTGATTCATCACTTATATATAACAGCCAGTGCTCAACACAAGTTCCCTCCTTAATACCTATCACCCATTGAGCCCATCAGCTGCCCACTTCCCCTCCAACAACCCTGTTTGTTTTCTATAGTTGAGTCTCTTATGGTTTGCTTCTCTCTCTCTCTCTCTCTTTTTCCCCCCTCTCCTCTATGCTCATCTGTTTTGTTTCTTAAATTCCACATATGGTTGAAATCATATGGTATTTGTTTCTCTCTGACTGACCTTTTTTGCTTAGTATAATACACTTTAGCTCCACCCACATCATGGCAAATGGCAAGATTTCATTCTTTTTGATGGCTGAAGAATAGTGTATATGTATATATACGTCACATCTTCTTTATCCATTCAACAGTTGGCAGCCATTCAGGTCCTTTCCGTAGTTTGACTTATGTTGATAATGCTTCTATAAACATCAGGACCCCTTCGAATAAGTATTTTTGTATCCCTTCTTTTTTTTTTTTTAAGATTTTATTTCTTTGAGAGAGGAGAGACACAGAGAGAGCACAAGTAGGGGAAGGGGCAGAGGGAGAAGTAGACTCCTCGTTGAATACAAAATAAAGGAACTAAAAATAATCATGTTTTATTTAGGAATAAAAAAGATGGTGAATTAGGCACAGAGCACAATCTTGTCTGTATCCAACATAGTTTAATACTTTGTATTGCTTTTATCATTTTATAGCATTCATATTTGTTACAATTCTCATCATTCTTTTTAACCAACACTTATTTATTAAAGACAACTTTAGAATTACAAAGTGCTTTTTCTCTCATTTAAATGCTTATTCACATATCAATTGAATGAAATGATCTGGAGAATGTATTATTTCTGCCATATGAAATATGAGATTTTTAAAATATGTTTTTTATTTATTCGAGAGAGAGAGAGGGAGAGAGAGACAGAGACATAGGCAGAGGGAGAGGCAGACTCCATGTAGGGAGCCCGATGTGGGACTCGATCTTGGGACTCCAGGATCATACCCTGAGCCGAAGGCAGATGCTCAACCACTGAGCCACCAGACATCCCATAAAATGTTATTTTAAAATTATGAGATGGTCACTTAGAATATATTCAATGGATACTTAAAAGGAGACATTTTTCCTTTTTATTGTAACATATACATATATATATATATATTCATGTATTTCATGTACAGGATATATAAGATATGCATACACACTTTCAATTACATATATCAAGGGAATATTTGCAACTTTTCTCCCATTCAGTAAGTTGCTATTTAGTTTCATTGATTCCTTTTTGTGCAGGAGCTTTTTTATCTTGATGAAGTCCCAGTAGTTCATTTTAGCTTTTGTTTCCCTTTCCTCTGGAGATGTATCTAGTAAGAAGTTGCTAAGGCCTATGTCAAAGAGGTTGCTGCCTTTGTTCGTCTCTAGGATTTTGATGACTTCCTGTCTCACACTTAGATCTTTCATCCACTTTGAATCTATTTTTGTGGATGGTCTAAGAAAGGGGCCCAGTTTCATTCTTCTGAATGTTGCTGTCCAGTTTTCCAACAACATTTGTTGAAGAGACGATCTTTCTTCCATCGGATATTCTTTCTTGCTGTGTCAAAGATAAGTTGACCATAGAGTTATGGGTCTATTTCTGAGTTTTCCATTATGTTCCATTGATTGACGTGTCCGTTTTTGTGCCAGTATCATAATGTCTCGATGACTACAAGCTTTGTAATATAGCTTGAAGTCTGCAATCATGATGCTTCCAGCTTTGTTTTTCTTTTTCAGGATTGCTTTGACTATTCTGGGTCTTTTGTGGTTCCATACAAATTTTACGATTGTTTGTTCAAGCTCTGTGAAAAATACTGGTGATATTTTGATAGGGATTGCATTAAATGTGTAGATTGCTTTGGGTATACAGACATTTTAACAATATTTGTTCTTCCAATCCATGGGCATGGATTATTTTTCCATTTCTTTTTGTCATCTTCAGTTTCTTTCATAAAGATTTTATAGTTTTCAGAGTACATATCTTTTACTTCTTTGGTTAGTTTTAGTCCTAGGTATCTTATAATTTTTGGTACAATTATAAATGGGATTGTTTTCTTAATTTTTCTTTCTTCTGCTTCATTAATAGTATATAAAAATGCAATAGATTTCTGTACATTGATTTTATATCCTGTGAATGCTGAATTTGTGTGTCAGTTCTAGCAATTTTTTTGGTGGAGTCTTTAAGCTTTTCTACAGAGAATATCATGTCCTATACAAATAGTGAAAATTTTATTTCTTCCTTGCTATTTTGGATGCCTTTTATTTCTTTTTGTTGTCTGATTTTTCAGGCTAGAACTTTCAGTACTATGTTAAATAGCAATGGTGAAAGTGGATATCCTTGTCTTGTTCCTGACCATAGAAGAACAGCTCTGTTTTTCCCCATTGAGGATGATATCTGCTGTGGGTCTTTCATATATGGTCTTTATGATGTTGAGGTATATTTCCTCTATCCCCACTTTGTTGAGGGTATTTATCAAGAATGGGTGCTGTATTTTGTCAAATGCTGTTAACATGATTTGTCTTTCTTCATGGGTTAGGGATTTCTTTACCCTTGCTCCTTTCAGGAGTCTTTTCTTATCTGTATTTTATGAATTTTACTATATTTCTTGGTGTTGGCTGGCTTTTTATTTTTTATTTTTATGGGAGTTCTCTGTGCCTCCTAGATTTGAATGTCTATTTCTTTCCCCAGAATAGGGAAGTTTTCAACTATAATTTGCTCAAATAAACCTTCTGCCCTTTTCCCCTCTCTCTTTTTCTTCTGGGATTCCTCTGATACAAATGTTATTAGGCTTTATGGAGTCACTGAGTTCCCAAAGTCTACATTTCTGATCCAATAATTTCCTTTCGCTCTTCTTTTCAGCCTCATTATTTTCCATAACTTGATCTTTTATGTCACTTAACCATTCCTCTGCTTCTTCTGTCCTTGTGGTTATTACATCCAGTCAGTTTTGCATCTCGGTTATACATTTTTTTTTAAATTTTGGCCTAATTCTTAGGTCTTTTATCTCTGCAGTTAGGGTCTCTTTGGTTTCTTTTATGCTTTTCTCAAGCCCAGCTGTATCCTTATGATTGTTGTTTTAGATTCTAGGTCAGGCATATTGCTTATATCTATTTTGATTAGCTTCCTAGCCATGACCTCTGCTCATTCTTCCTTTTGGGATGAATTCCTCCATCTTGGCATTTTGTCTAGGTTTCTCTCTTTTGTGTGTTAGGAAAGCCTGTGACTGGTCCTATTTCCACTAGAGCTTAAGCCTTGCCGCTCTCTATGATCAGGAGACCTGGTAGGTGAGATGGGGTTGTGCTGGTCTTCGGTGAGAGGGGCCTACTGCTACTCTGGCTCTCAATCACACTTTACCTAATAATAAAAAAGGCACCTGCAGGGCATAGGGACCAGAGCTTGGTGTAAGTGGCTCAGGCCTTTAATGTATGCACAGTGCTGCTCATTGGAGTCCATCCATGCTGATGGAAGGAGTGAACAATGGCAATGGCCTGCTCTCTTCCCCCAGAGAGGAGGGTGTGATCCTGCCTCTGTTCAGGAAGCTCACAGAAGAGCTTCTGTCCCAGGCTTCTGTCAAATCCCTGCCTTCACCCTGTCTGTGTCCACAATGTCTGCCCAGCAGGGGAATAACTCTCCTGTATTTTTATCTCAGGCATGCAGCTGGGTTTCACAACTCCAAATTTTACGAAGCTATCTGGTGTAGACCCATGCTCATCCTCTGGGGGAGCATCTCACAGCTCTGTGGCTGGTACTGGTTTGTTCCAGAAAAGCAGTTATTTGAATGTACAGAAACTTTGAGTTTATGATAAAGCATCACAAAAAGCTGGCTACCAGGTTAGCTGCCCTCAACGGACATCACTGCTCATCTGCTAATTAATGGGGCAGTTGAATGGTTCCCATTGCCTCTTTTGTCCTGTGAGAGGAAATGTCACCTCTCTTAAGTGCACTCCAAGAAGGGGAACTATCTGTCTCATTATGACCCAGGGGATCCTCAGAGCACACTGTCTACTCCTTCTCCACAGGAGCACTGCTACTCTCACCAAGCTTGACCCTGCCAATGGTGTGGATTTCTAAAACTTCAGACGTTCAGCTCCTTTACTTGAAAAAACTTGCAATAATCAACGTCTTCTTTTTTACCAGTCAATGTCATTGGGAAAGTGTTTTCCTTGTGCAATACCTTGCATTCTGCTTTATCTTTCTCTCCCCCTCTCTGCCTTCCATCTCCATGATCAGCTCCCTCCCCTCTGCAGCACCCATGAGTCTTTTTTCCCCTAAGTCACATCACCACAGCTCCTGCCTTCCACAAAGTGGCCTCTTTTCTCCCTGTTAGCTGTGAAATGTGTTCTCTTAGTCCTCAGATCAATTTCCTGAGTGTTCAGAATGATTTGTTAATTATCTAGCTGAGTCAGAGGAACAAGGCAAGCATAAAGCCATCCTGTTACTCTACCACCTTAACTCCTCCTCCTGATTAAATATCCTTTAAGCGACTGTGATATATGCAGAATCCTCATATCTTGAATTCATATCCTATGAGGATATGAATTATTTAGCCTTTATGAATTAAAACCAATTTGAATGAAATGGGAATTGATTTGTACCTTAAATTTTTATAATCACAGTTCTATACATACACATACATACACATACACACACACACACACACACACACACACACGTAAAATATATATACAATGTTAGGAGCCCATCTGGACTTGCTCCTTTGTAAGTAATTAGGATTTCATGTCCATAAAATAGAGTTTAGAGTTTTAAAGTTTATATTTTAAAATATAAGATATGTTTATATTTTATAATATCGATAATATATTATATGTTATATATAATATGATAATTAAGTTGAGATTTAGAGTCAAAATTTATCTACATTATTAATAATAAAATTTATATTTTTATTCAAAATCATTGAAGATTTGTTGGCATTAGCCTTTTGTTAATAATTGTCTCTTGCATGGAAAATCTTATGTTTAGACTAGGGCCTTTTACAGAATAAGGTCATTGATGATGATGATGATGATGATGATCACGATGATGGCTGTCTTATACCCATTCAGTTTTTGTTTTTTTTTTTTGCGTGAGTCTTTTTTCAGAAATGGTAATTATCTGTAATTTGGAACTTTGTTGTTTGATAATTCGTTTCTGTTATTTTATCCATCATTATTTTTATTTTATTTCTACTGCACCCCTGATATCAGCAGAGCTTCTTATGTTTGTTTATATATTGCTGATTTAATTTTACACTGAAACCTCCTTGTCAATAAGACTTAAAATGTTGATAATGTTATGACACAATTAATAATTTTTCTTTATATGATGAAAATTCCCATCATCTTAGTCTTTTATTTCCTTATATCCTTTTAATTTTTAAAAGTATCTGTTGCTATAGTAAGCTCAGAGATACTTTTGTAAATGTATATCTCACTGATGTATACATAAAAAGAGCTTGTGCATCAGTCTACTTTTTTTTTGGTTAGCCAAGGAAATAGCTGAATGACTATATTTAATAAAATAATAAAAACTGTATTTTTCAGTCATAGAATATTGTGTGGTGCGCTCTCAGTAGTTTAGACAAGCTAAAGAGATGTGTGTCTCTCCATCTTCTGTTAGTTGATGATAAGTAAAATTTTAACTCTCAGTCACATCCATCTGCTTTTATGAAACGATCCAGATTTCACAGCCAGGCCTAGACATATTTCCTGCAGGCCTCTCTGTGTGCATATTGAATAATCAATTGTATCCTCTCAGCAAACAGACCAATGACTTTTATTGGACATTTGTGAGTGGAAGTTTTATATTTTTGTGAATTACTTAAAATTATGTGGAAAATGTATTGCAAGAAATTGCCAACATGTGTGACAATCACCCCCAAATACATTATTTTATGATATCTGGGTTTCCTTCTGTAATTTTGAAGATGATTGCTTGACATATGAGAATAGGTGATCTATAAACTTCTCCCTGACTTATGTGATTGATATATTGAATTCTTATTGTAACTTTTACCCTTTGCATTAAATAAAATGAATTTTGACTTTTAAAGTGACAGGTGGCTGGTAGTTACACATTTTTAGTTTGGAAAATCTATAAAGAGAAAAAAGTAAATTATGTGTTACAAAAAGAGAAAATGTCATATGTTTAGTCTAGGACTAAATCTATTAGCAAATAGTGAGGATTTAGTAGAAGAAGTCAATGCTTTTGAAATATAGAATCTCTAAGGTGACAGAATGATCCATTACACTGTTATAAAATGAGAAATATTAATATAATTTTCTCTGTTAAATGCTTTCTCACTTCTACTATCCTTAGTCTTTAATATATTCCATATCTTCTTTTTGTCCTCTCTCAGCCTTACTTTTTCATAAGCTCAGTGTTGCAATTTTATATATTCTTTCTCTTTTACACTTTTCTTATCTTGAAAAAAAGCAATGCATAATCAGGGATTCTTAACGGAAAAAAAATACCTGGCTATACATTATTGTGCTAACAGATTAGTGTCCTACTAGAATATCATCCTCAGATATGCTTCTGAAAGACAAATTGAAACACCTAGCTGAGGGTCCCCTTTTCAGTGCTTAGTAACTTGCATCCAATACTGGTATAATGAATTGCAGGTTTATTTGCTACCCTGACATATATCTCTGCCATGCAGAGTAATGGGGTATTGATAAAACTATAACCCCTAGAATGTATTCCTTCCAGGATATTCATCTTTTTGTTTTCTGCCCAGAGTATTGTTTGGGACTATAATTTCCAGGTTATAACAATTCTAGTTCCCTATCACATATATACACTACATAAATATCACTTTATACTCTTCTGCTAGGTGTCTTTAGAAGAATGTAGGATGAGAGGCATTTGAAATTATGGGGATATGTTTCTTAATAATTATTTTAGTGGATGGCTGAGAGAGTATATGAGGAAATTTTGCATACTCATCTAGCAGTAATCCATCATGCTCTCCTTGTTAAGTTCATGATATTGTGTGTACAACACACAAAACTCTAGAGAGAAGTTTATTAATCTAGATAAATCTGATGAATATACAAAATATGTGGGATTTAAAATTTTTAAAAAGATTTTATTTATTTATTCGTAAGAGATACGGGGCGGGGGGCGGGGAGAGAGAGAGCTGCAGAAACACAGGCAGAGGGAGAAGCAGGCTCCATGCAGGGAGGTTGACGTGAGACTCGATCCCAGGTCTCCAGGATCAGGCCCTGGGCTGAAGGCACTGCTAAACCGCGGAGGCACTGGGGCTGCCCTAAAATATTTTTTTAATATTAGAAATTTTCTTAACAGTTGTCTATTTGAACAGCAAATAAATTCCGTTTTTAGGCAGCAGTGTGAAAATATACAACTCTATAAATATCTTAGTGTTTTTGAAAAACTTTTTGAGTACTAATATGAAGAAATTAAAAGTTCTAAGAGAGGAATAATTGTGACTGTTTAACACATGTAAGGAGAGGAGTGATTCATGATAATAAAAAAATTGAAGAATTGAAGCAACCAATAAAATCTTAGAAAATTATAAGCAAAAAAAAAAAAAAGAGGCAATTTTCCTTTCTGTATAATCGTGGGACATCCGGCCTTGTGTGTATGTAAAGGGAAATTTTAACTTGTATCAGTGTTCATTCCCTATTTGAACTATTCTACTACATTATTTTTTAGAATAATGCCCTACTATATATTTATCTTTAAGAGGTTTTTTTCCTTTTAGTTCCTTTTAGACACATAGCTATTTAGCCATCTATTTAATTCTACTCAGTTGTCACCTTAATCTTTAATTTGAAATGTTATATATATTTTATTTCTATTTTATTTGTGTGTAGGAAATACTCTGAAAAAAACAGTTATACTTAACACACACACTAATTCAGATAATGTAATAAATTCTATATACATTACAGAATATTTGAATTTATAGATATTTGGTGATATTACTTTTACAGTTCTAAATATTATTGCTGTATCGCAAAGCTTTTCTGGTCATATAAGGGAATGGCTTGAATAAAGCTACAATATGTAATAGAAAATGTTCTCACACTATATAAACATATCAATTATATTACGTGTGATTTTTATTGCCATGTTGAAACAAGAGGAAAGAGAAGTAATGAAGATTTTCATCAGGAATTTTTTTCCCAAACAAAACTCGTTCCTTTTTCTGTTGTATTACAGAAATATAAAATATTTATGTATATATTTATGTGTTTTCAGGAGTATTTTTAATAAAAATGACAGGAGAAAGAGTAAAAACATTCATTGTGTTAATATTCTATTTAAAATTTAATTGACAAAATTTAACTTCTGTTTATATGATTTTAATTTTAATAGTTGTGAAGAACACGTGAAATAATATTGTTTTGAGTACTTTATCCTAATGTCAATTTTCTGCACAGTAGTGGTGCATAATCAGTCAACAATATTTTGGAAAGTTACAAAACAGGTATCAATTCTTTTCCACTCATGTGAGGGCTTTTGTGTTTTTTTTTTTTTCCACACATGGAGGATTCAGATGGTATATTCTTCAACATTAGTAGAAAGACCTTCTGGAGAAGGGAGATTCAAATTTGTCTTGGCTATTATTGCTCTGTTTTCTTAAATAAAAGCTTGCTGTGATCCTCTGATGAAGTAAGATTTCTATTCAGTCAAAGAAAAAAAGGTTTGGAGTCAGGGTGAGAAGAAGATTAAAAATGGAAGCTTCAAGGCAGTTTTCTCCAGCGTACTTGTGGAAAGATAGACTTGTCCAACATGTTGTGTGTGCTTATTGATTATTATTTCATCCGGAGCTTATTTTCAGTCGATTTGTTCCAAGTTTTTCTTTGCTTTTCTTTTTAAATCGTATGTTAGCACTTGTCTTTCACATTTGCTTGCTGAAGTTTTCTGCTAGTTTATTCTTACAACTTCTTGAGATATTCTTTATGTCCCAGATTTTTTATTTTGGTTTTCGGTTTACCTGGACTCAAAACAGTGAATTTTCTGGGAAGTCTTACTTGGGCTTTTGGTTTTACCTGGACAACTGAATTTTCTCAGAAGACTTGCTTGTGCTTGTGTTTACTGAAGCATATATACTTTTTTCTACGTGTCTAGGGAGAAATTGTAGCACTTCAATATTTGGTGAGCATCGTAAGTAAGGCATTCCTCTTTACTCTTTCTACAACATTTAAGATGACAACTAGTAAGGAATGTGATATAAAATGTTTTTTTTTTCTTAGAATGATATTGGTTGAAATAACCTGATAGAAGTCAAAGGGTACTCAAAGATCCCTATCTATATAAGTGCTTCTATTCCCAAACAATATTTACAGATGTTATTTTATTTCCTCATTATAATAACCATGTTAAGTTGGTGGAGTTAGAAATGATAACATTATCTATGTTTAAAAGACAAGGAAACCGAGTCAGGAAACAGTAGAAAGGATTTCTGAGGCTAGCTGAGCAACTTAATGCAAGGATTTGATGACAATATACATCTCTACTTCCTAAATAACTCCGATGTAGTTGTAGATGCCCTTATAGACTCAGTAGTAATAACCAATTGAAGAAAAATATTAAGTTTAAAAACTGTTCTAAAAATGTGTATGGATTTTAATCCCATTTAGAAGGCAGTCATTTGAGGGCTGCTCTTTTTTTTTTTTTTAAGATTTTATTTATTTATTCATGAGAGGCACAAAGAGAGAGAGAGAGAAAAGAGAGAGAGAGAGAGAGAGAGAGGCAGAGACACAGGCAGAGGGAGAAGCAGGCTCCATGCAGGGAGCCCGACGTGGGACTCGATCCCGGGTCTCCAGGATCACACCCTGGGCCGAAGCCAGGCGCTCAACCGCTGAGCCACCCAGGTGTCCCGAGGGCTGCTCTTTTTGAAAGAAAATTCCTCTTTAAGAAAGTATTGACTAGAAATAGTAGAAAACATTAAAGAAATGTATAATTTCGTGCCAAAGTTTTCCAGTTATTTGTTATTTTTTTCCCCATGGGGAAAGATGCAGAGAAAACAGAAACAAAAACAAAAACAAAACAAAAAACTTCATTTCTAAGGAATTTAAGAGAGCTATCCTAGTTCTTCCACTTATAAGGATGCACTGGGTGCTTTGTGGGGCTGGTGGGTGCTGGGAAAGGAAGGGGAAAATGTATGTGTGTTTCAGGGCCACGGGAACTAAGGCTGCCCCTGGAAAAGAAAGGGAAATGAGTCCTAAGTGGAAGAACCTAAGCTGGGTCCTTCAGAGTCTCAGCTCCAAGGATCTCTCAGCTGCTCTGGGACAGAAGGCAGTCTGTAAACCAAAGGGCAGAAAAGTTCCAATCCTAGGTCACCATGACTTTTCCTTACTTCTTCCTGGAATTTTCCTCAAACTCTGGGCTGGAACCAAGAAGGAGTTTAGAGTTCTCTCTTGCCTTGATGGCTTCTCAAAGACATCCTAAAATACCTGATAAGGGATGTGAAGAGTGGCTAGAGATTTAGAAAGAGATTCTACAACTAGAATCCTTTATTTTCCACTCCTCTTCACTAATTTTTTTCGTATCCCCCTCCTTCCCCATCTGGCAACCATCATTTTAATTTAGTCTTAATTAAGTAAACTCATAGGAATTTGGACAAAGCTTATTAGCAGATAGTTAGCAATGTTTAAATTTCCTATTTGGTTTTATTACAAAGAACATTTTCTATGTTGGGGTTTCCTATCTTTTCATCCATTATGCATGTCTTTCCTTACCTTTCTACCTTCCTGAGCATAGTTCTAATAATTGCTTTGTATTTGTTTTCTGATCCTTGCAATATCTGTGTCATCTTGGGAATGACCTTTGTCATTTCCCTAAAGAACATTACACTGTTTACTTTGTGTGTGTTTATGTGTGTGTATTGCATAATTTTGGTCTGAAGACTAAATATCATTGATGTTAATATGTTAGACCCTTGATTCTGGTACAGTCCTCTGAAGAATTATTTTCTTATTATCTTCAAGTAGTATTTTTTTAAATGCCATATAACATTATATTAGTTTCAGTTATACAGCATAATGATTGAGATTTGTATATATTGAGAAATGATCTCCATAATACGTCTAGTTAGCACCCATTCCCATACTTAGTTATAATTTTTTCTTGTGATGATGACTTTTAAGATTTACTTCCTTAAATTTTTTCAAATATGCAATACTTTACTATTAACTAAATTATTGACTATGACTATTAACAGTCATCATGCTATACATTATATCCCATAATTTGTTTATTTGATAACTGGAAGTTATACCTTTTGATTCCCTTCACCAATTTTGCCTACTCCATCCTCCTTACCTCTGATAAATACCAATCTGTTCTCTGTATCTGTGAGTTCATTGTTTTGTTTTGTTTGTTTTGGGGTTTTGTTTTAGATTCCATTTGTGAGATTATATGTGTTTGTCTTTCTCTGTCTGACTTATTTTTCTTAGCATAATGCCCTCAAGGTCTGTTCATGTTATTGTACATGGTAAGATTTTATTCTCCTTTATGACTGAATAATACTCCATTAGCTAGCTAACTGGCTAGATGAATGAATGAATAAAGAAAATGTGGTGTAAACCTAATACAGTTGATCTATCAATGGACACTATAAAGAAGATCCTTCCATATCTTGGTTATTGTAAACAAGCCAATCATGTAAACAAATGTTAACATCTTGTTGGTTTGTTTTACAAAACAGTTAACTTGGTTGGAATAAAATTGAATACTCCGTGTCTTCATGGTGGTTGGCAGGTTAAATATCAATTCAGGTTTTTTTGTTTTGTTTTGATTTGTTTTCCTTAGCTGCAAGTTGTTTTGAGTTGGGGATCCACTCATGGATTGAGGATTCAGCTGGAAACTTTGTCTGTGTATGAACAGAATTGGTGTTTCTACATGTGTTTCTACTTTCCAGCATCCTCCCTCATTTTTCTATAGTCATACTTTCCCATTCTCTGTCTTCTAGTTCTTCGGGTTAAAAATACTGCAGTACTGCAGTTTTCTATGAGGAATTTAGCCACTGCATGACCTCCTGTGACCATAGATTTCCCTCAGGCTAAAGCCATAAAAATGGGAAAATCCCTCTATGCTGATCCCTTTTTACAGTTCTCTACTTCCTTAAAAAAAAAAAAAAAAAAAAAAAAAAAAAAAAAAAAAAAAAGTTATTTTCTTTCTTTTCTTTTTTTCTTTTTTTCTTTTCTTTTTTCTTTTCTTTTTTTCTTCTTTTTTCCCTTTTCTTCTTCTTCTTCTTCTTCTTCTTCTTCTTCTTATTCTTCTTCTTCTTCTTCTTTCTTCTTCTTCCTTCTTCGTCTTCAACTTTGCATGTTCTTTAGTATTCTCCCACACCCAGAGATTATCTTTCTTATCAGTGGGGAGGTGAGGCTGTTGGTTTACAGAGGCATAGTGGAAGTAAAATTATTTACATTTTAATTTTACATTTTTTATAGCAAACTAATACATTTCCCTTCTTTTAGACTGAAGGCTATATGCTTATAACTATGATTAATTTATACAGTGCAATAGAATATAATTGGTTAACCCATTTTCCAAACTAAATCCAGTAATTATTTGAAAATGTTAAATCTGTTGCAAAGCTATTATTCATATGGAAGCCTTTTTGGATGAAGCTTTTTAATAGAAATCAAATATATGTTTTAGATTTAGGGAATGCATTTAGAGATCATTAAAATGTGATAAAAATCAGAGGCAAAAATTGTAATGGTATATAGGTCATAATGATTACTGCCCTTTTCCCGGTAACTATTTTAATTTTCATTAGAGATCATCCTTTTTCCATATAGCTTCTGTGACTTAGGAAAATGGAATTCTTCCTATGATTTAGGTCTAAGATATTTAGTGTAATTCCATCAGTAATGCTTATTAAATCTACAGGGGGCCTGTAACCCAACTCAATCTGATGAATTGTAAGAGATATATGCTGGAAAATTCCAGGGTTACATGATTGCTAATTTCCTGGTCAAACAGTGTGCATCCAGACATATGATGGGTATGGCTGTATTACTACAGCTATGTGTTCACTATCGGAGATTATAATCTTAGGATAAAGCAGGCAACCCGGATGAAAGAATAGAAGACATAAAGAAGCTGGATTATTACAGATGTTATTGAGGTCTTGGCTCACAAATACATGGCGCATTAGCATGTCTTCCCAGAACATTCTTTGTATGTCAGGTACTATGTCTCTTTTATTGTTTCAAACAACTTCAGGTTTTGTTGTTGCAGTTATAGATCACAACATAATGTATTTTCATGAACACAAGCTTTCTTAGGAGGTGAAGATAGCAATACTATATTCTGTTTTACTGTATTTCTACGTACCCAAGTGCTCTTCTGAAATACACAACAGTTACCTTGATTATAGAAAGACAGATTATTTTACCTTTGCCTATGTATTTTTCTCCCTTAACATAATTTGCATTTTTTACTTCTATATTACCACAGCTAATTACATTCCCAGCCATTAGAGTGTATGTTTTCTAGATATGGTAAACTGAATTTTTTGTTCACAAATAGTTCTTCATTTGTGGGAAGATTACACACCAATACCCCTTGAACTTACTCTTAGTTACGTGACTTCCTTTGGCCCAGAAAGTATCATGTGAAGTATGATCTCTCAATTCCAAGCAGAACTTTTCAGAGCCAAAGTTTGCCTTGCTGTGATGCTTGTTCCTGGTGTCTGTGACCATGGCAGCAGCATGTGTGCAGATGGGATCACCCTCAGCCTAAGTCACTGATTGACACATATGAGCAGATGCTCCCTTGCCAAATTATGATAGCATGCAACATAAACAAAAATAAACTTGGTTATGTTAACCAATTATATTTTGGACTGTATGCTACCCCAGTAGGCTATCATGACAGAAACATGATAAAGAACCAAAAACTCCCTGGTGAAACTCTGGTGAAAGCTTACCTGGACACTAAGATACTATTGGACTAAGATACTATTGGCTATTGGACAGTGCCCATTTTTATGCACAATGCCCATTTTTATTAATCAGATGTTAAAAATAATAATGTGCATTTTTGTACCATACAAACCATTCAAAATCAGTAATAACATAGGAAATAACATGTTTTTATTCATGATGATTGTGGCCACTCAAATCTATTTCTTCTGATAATTGTTCAATTTATTCATGACAATTATGCTGTAGCAGGGGTTTTCAGAAACGTATTTTACATAGGAGGGAGAAAATGTTAGGTTGTAATTGTAATGAAATAACATGTTTCAGAGAGCCCAGCTTTTCATACATCTGATATTGAGGCTTCATCCACACTTTTAAAAATTATTTGTTGTAGTTTGGACACAAAATTAGGTTATAGAATCTTGACCATCTTGTCATTTTTTTCCCCCAGATCCTTGCTTTACCTACTAAAGGTTTGAGACACACAAAGAATTAGCAGCTGCAGAACTGTGATAATAAAATCCTCAATTAAGTTCATTAACCATTGGACTTTGTCTTGATGCCATCATGTTTGCTTAATAAAATTTTATTAATTAATCATATATAAATGTGTTTTATCAGTTGCTGAAATAACCGCACAACACACATATACATTACACATCACACATATGTACCTGTATACACTCTTCTGAAAACTGACCAGCCATATGAGATATTTAAGATGTGTCTTCTCAGAAGTCCTACTGCCTCTATTCAGAGCAAGGAATTTAAAATATGTGAAAAATTAAGGCAAAAGATAATTAAGATAAAAATGCCTCTACTTGCAAACATAGACTATATTAGAGTACAGGCAAATATAGTCGGTTTCACTTAAGAGCCAGTATTTCAGAGATACGAGTGTAACAAGCAAACTATCATTAATATCTGAGGAATTACCTGGGATCCTGTGGCAATACATACTGAGTAGCCAGCCGGGCATTACCTGTTGTTGTCAAGGTAACAAGGACTCTAAAATTCTTCTAACAGACTCCTTTTAGATTATAAAACACACATAGTGTACCTGCTACTACTCACACTAAGGTGAATGTCTTGATGTTATGCATAAGAGGGCTAATCAGTAAAATAAATTTATTGAAAGAGAACTAATAGAGAACTCCATAAAGTGGTACAGTTTTAGTAAATGTTCTGTGGTCTCTGGCGAAGCTACAGGCCCATAGTAGAAATTGAGTAGGAGTTTGATCACAGCTGTTAGTTAAATCAGTGGGGGCAATGAGTATCTTTTTAGTGTATCTTCAGTTCCTTCTAAGTTAAAACATGTCATATATAACATTTTCTTTCTTATTCATTTCTTTATTTTTTCTGGAGTTAAACTTTTCCCTTGCATGCACTTTGTTTTATTAACAAAATTTGCATTGTTATTTCAGCAGATCTGCCTAATACCTACCAATAGTTTCAAAATGCTCATATAGTTGTGTAATTTCCACTTTTTTTTTTTTTTTTTTCCTTTCTCACCTTCCCTCTCAGAACCCTGGTTCATTCTGCTTTAATTTGTATTCTGGCCTGATGCACTGCTAATGCCATGAGACTAGCTTCTCTTTTGAAGATATTTATTTATTTATGTATTTATGTATTTATGTATTTATGTATTTATGTATTTATTTATTTAACAGAGAGAGAGGAGAGAGAGCACAAGAGCAGGAGGAGGGGCAGAAGGGGAGAGAGAAAATCTCAAGCAGACTCCCAGCTAAGGGCAGAGCTGAGATGGGGCTGGATCTGATGACCCTGAGATCATGACCTGAGCTGAAACCAAGAGAGACACTCAGGGACTGAGCCACCTAGGCACCCCTAGACTGTCCTTTCATTTTGGGAATTTCTATTCACACTGTCATCTGTTGGAATTCTTGTTTGCTAGGTAGCTTAAGATATTTTGTTGGGATTAATTCATTGTTTGATGAACCATAGCCTCTATTAGATTCCAAGAAAGAGGGCAAGGGAAGTCAGTTTTCTAGTACTTTCTTCGATAAAAGGCTTTATTTTATATGGTCACCTTGTTAATGGTTTGATAGGTGTAGTGGGATAGGAACACTGGCCCCCCAAAATATGTCAGTATCCTATTGCTATAACCAGTGAATATATATATATATATATATATATATATATATATATATATATATAATTTCTTTTAAGAAAACAAATCTTTGCAGATATAACTAAGTCAAGGATCTAGAGATGAGATCACCTGGGGTTTGATAGGTCCCTAAACTTAATGGCAAGTATCCTAGTAAGTGTATAGCATTTTGAGACTTGAATCACAGACACAGAGGGGGAAAAGCCCATGTGAAAATGGAAGCAGAGATTAGACCCATTAATTCCCTGCCAAAAATGCCTCCAGGATTCTCCCCTAGAGCCATAAGAAGGGGGCAGCCCAGGTGGCTCAGTGGTTCAGCACCACCTTCAGCCCAGGGCATGATCCTGGAGACCCAGGATTGAGTCCCATGTCAGTCTCCCCACATGGAGCCTGCTTCTCCCTCTGCCTGTGTCTCTGCCTCTCTCTGTTTCTCATGGATAAATAAATAAAATCTTAAAAAGAAAAAAAAAAAAGGAAGGAGTGCATCCCTGACAATTTGACTTCAGATTTCTGGCCTCCATGAATTGTGAAAGAATAAATTTCTATTGTTTTGAACAATTAAATTTGTAGAGTTTTCTTATGCAACACTAGGAAACTAATACAGTTGGAAAAAAATTTACGTAGCCAATGTCTTTACCCAGGATTGTATTTTAAATTATTTCTTTTCATTGTACTAGTATTCAACATTGTGTTTGGAATACTTAAGCCAAGTCTGTATTTCAATAATTTATTTGTAACAAATTTTGGTGTTTTTCTCTAAAAGCTTTAAGATGTGTTCTAAATCCTTCATGTTTAGAAATTTCATACTGATAATTTGATATTACTATTATTATCATTATCATTACTGTACATTGAGATTGCCACTCAGTGGAACCAGAAGATGTGTCCTTCGGTTCTGGTAAGTTTTTTGTTTGTTTTAATACATTATTTTTTCATATTCCTTTTTCCTATCATTATTATCTGATTTTTAGACCTGATTCCCAATTATCTCTTTCTTTCTTTCTCCCTCTTTTTTAACCTTTTTTTTTTTTTACCTATTATTATCTTTTATTTGAAATTTTAGGACATTGAGTTTTATCTATCACATTTGATATTTTTAAATTCTTACCATTCTATTTTTATATTTTAAGAGCACTTGTTCTATATTTTTAATAGCTCACAGTTATTTGTTGTAAGTGAATATTTTTTATTAGAGTTCTAAAATATGAAACACACACACACACACACACACACATATATATATATATATATATATATATATATATATATATATATTTATTTATGAAACAGATTTTAGCAGTTTTTTCCTCCTATTCTATTTGTGGTCATCAGAGTTCTGCTGGTAATTATTTTGGTCTCTCTTTACTACTGGAAGATTCCCGCTTATGTCTTCTATAGGCTTTTTACTCAAATTTACTTGGAAATTATGTTTAGGGCTCATCAACAGTTGGGCTATTCTACCAATCTATAAATGATGATCAGTTAGTGGTCTATATCATAAATGAAAATTCATATGGGGCACCTAGGTGGCTCAGTCTTCAGCTCAGGTCTTTATCCCAGCATCCTGGGATCCAGCCCTGTATCAGGCTCCCTGCTCATTGGGGAGTCTGCTTCTTCCCCTTCCCTTCCTCCACCCACTCCCCCTGCTTGTACGCTCTCTCTCTCTCTCCTCAAATAAATTAAAAATAAAAAAAAAAAGTGGAATCCATACGTGTCAATATCTAGAGGTCTTCCCTGAGGCAGCTTAGTTTTTCCCAGGAATAAACCTTCCAAATGTTGCAAGTATTGGTCTGAGTTGCAGGCATTTTGTAAGCCAGGCTAAAAGAAGAAGCTTGGTTATCCATTTCTTCGGGTGATTTTTTTTTTCCAGTTTTAAAATTTTATGTTTCACACCCACTTATTGCTTCCCCTAGAGAAATCAAGCTGAAAGTGTTGCAGAAAGTTGGGGAAATAACAGGATGAAAGTTGGAGGAGAAGAATTTCATAATTCTAATCCATATGAATGCTGATTTTCCTACTTTCCTCATCCCCCTGGCATCTCATGCCACAAACTTTGGAGCCTCTGAAAGTTTCTACTGGTCAATTTGATCTGATTTTCTTCTGGGATCTGCTCTATAAGAATCAATGTTTAATTCATATTGTTCATATTCTCTGATAAGTTATCAACATTATTCTGTTCTGTCAAGGGCAACTTGTATCTCATCCATTGTGGAATTCTCAGTGCCCAGAACACTTTTTGAAGCATAGCAGATTATAATGTACAATGAACTGTTACTATATAAGATACCATAGTCCATACGTGTTTATTTATTTTTAATGAGGTCAAATGGACCTATAACACTATATGCGTTTCAGGTTACAACATAATGATTTGCTATTTGTGTACACTGGGAAAAGATCACCATAGTAAGTCTAGGTACCATCTGTCAGCATACATAGTTACAAATTTTTTTTTGTGATGAAAACCTTTAATATTTACTTTCTTAGAAACTTTTAAAATATGCATTAGAATATTATTAACTGTAGTTCCCATACTGTACATTAAATCTCCATGACTTATGCATTTTATAACTCCCAAAATGATATAACTTCCAATTCTTTGATTCCTTTCTTTTATATATATATGTATATATTATGCATATATATGTATAGATGTATAGATTATGCATATATTTATATGTAATATGTGTGCATATATATTATATATAGTATATATAGAGTATGGTATATATAGTATACTCCAAATATATATATAATATATATATATACAGTATATATATATTTGGAGTTTAATTTGCCAACATATAGTATAACACCCAGTGCTCATCCCATCAAGTGCTCCCCCTCAGCTCTGATTCCCTTATATTTCACATACCTCATACACATGCCCCTCTTCTGGCAGCCACTAATCTGTTCTCTGTATCTATGAGCTTAGCTTTTTTGGTTTGTTTTGTTGTTTTGTGTTTTGATTTATCTTTTTGTTTGTATTATTACCCACATAAGTGAAATCATGTGGCATTTATCTTTCTCTGTATGACTTATTTCACTTAGCATAATGCCCTCAAATGTCCATGCATGTTGTTGCAAGTAGCAAATGTCCATTCTTTTTTATGGCTTAGTAGTAGTTCCTTATATTTGTGTTTCTATGAGTGTGTATGTGTATCAGTTTCTTTATCTATTTATTCATCAATGGGTAGTTAGGTTGTTTCCATATCTTGGCTATTGTACATAGTGCTGCAATGAATATGGGGGCACATATATCTCTTCAAGTTAGTGTTTTTATTTTCTTTGGATAAATATCCAAAAGTGGAATTGCTGGGTCATAACGTAGTTCTAGTTTTAATTTTTTGAGGAAGTTTCATACTGTTTATCATAGTGGCTACACCGATTTACTTTCCCATTAACGCTGTGTAAAGATTCCCTTTCCCACATTCTAACCAACACACGTTATTTCTTGTCTTATTGATGACAGCCACACTACCAGATGTGAGATGATGTCTCATTGTGGTTTTGGCTTGCATTTCTCTGATGATTAGTGATTTTGAGCATCTATTCATATGCCTATTTGCCATCTGTAGGTCTTTTTTGGAGAAATGTCTATTCAGATCTTCTGCCTATATTTTTTATCAGATTATTTATTTATTTATCTTTTACTATTCAGTTGTATGAGTTTTTAAAATATATTTTGGATATTCATTCCTTATTGGATTGGATATATTATTCACAAATATTTTCTTCCATTCAGTCAGTTGCCTTTTTATTTTATTGATGATTTCCTTTGCTGTACAGATGCTTTTTAACCTTATGTAGTCCACTTGTTTATTTTTTATTTTGTTGTCTTTGATTTTGGAATCAGATCTAAAAAATCATTGCCAAAACTGTTGTCAAGGAGCATAAGTCTTTAAACTAGAAAAAAAAATGTGTAATGATGACAAAACATTTACAAGGTTTATTATGAATCAACTCATTTCTTGCTTTTGATTTAATAATATATAATTTTATGAGGAACATTATATCAAATAAAATGCATTATAATAATATTGAATGTATAAAATTTATGTAATCTTTTCTAAAAGGAAGAAGCTATTCCATAATTAAGATTCAAGATGTACAAATGGATTTAAAATTTGGGAAATTATAGAATGATATTTAAGTTCAATCTTATAATAAACCAGTTTCTCTGCATAGGATAAGATGAGAGAGAAATTCAACTAAGTCCTAACTGAAATGGTTAAGTCTACATACAATTTATTTTAAATGAATGTAAATTGTTAGGATTAATAATGAAAGCTCTGTGTACTGGTAAAGTAGCAGACATTTGATTTGAAAAATAAAGATTAAAGAAATTATAGAAAACAGAAAATTTGACACAAAAGTATGATGTGATGAAACTTGCTCCAATGAATCCGAATATCGTGAATATTTCCGTAAAAAGGAAATAATCAAAGAAACATTTTTTTTTTTTGGAAAAGGGATATAGAATTAGAAAGAAATCTGCATTTTGAAAAAAAAATGGAGGATCTCAGAAAAGACATAATTAAGTAAAATTTACATTATGTAAAAATAAGCACAAAGATAGTAAGAGAAAAAATATCTGGGAATTTTTATATTATAGCAATCATAATTTAAAAATCCACTATTTTGAATAAATTTAAACTACTTCTACCATAGAACAATTGGAGAGAAGCCAATAATGTCAAGGATATAGAATATATCTACTTAGAAATAGCAAATAAAGTATTTCATAGAGTGTCATGGAGTAGTAATAAAAAATTCAAATTGACTTGGATAAAAGCAAAGCCTTGTGGATATAAAACTGACTGAAGTATAACAAACAAAATGTCAATGTATTTAATGGAGTGCCACAGGGATCAGTGTGAGGGCTGATCTTATTTAACAACTTAATTAATGATCTGGAAGATGGAGAAAACAGTATGTTAATGAAATTTGTAGCTGATATCAAACTGGAAGTTTTGCCAACACCAATTAACATAGCAGAATTATTTTAAAAGGGAAGTTGGAGAGGTTAGGATTATCAAGAAGAAAAAATAAATCATATATTAAATTTCTGAGAAATAGAATAACCAAAAAAGTTTGGGGGAGAAGCAACTGAATAATGCTTGGATCTAAAATGTGGAATGTAAACAGAAATATAAGAGAACTTTATAAACTTTCTTAAATATTACACAGAATTTGAACATTTCTGGAGAGCACAAATACTCTAAGATGCGTAATACTTTTTTTTTTTTTTCAAATGCAAGGTTGACCTCTACATCTCTGTTAAAGTACAGAAAACAACGTACCTAAAGTGGATATAATCAAAGAAATAATGCTGAAGTTCTATGGGATTTATATCTGATAGAATACAGAAATAGGGAAAAACCAGATTAAAAATTAATTCAGCTTATCTTTGCCATTTGAATGAGTGGTTTGGTCTACACATTGGTAAGGTGACTTGATAGGAATCCCAATAGTTAAATTTGTCTGAAGAGAATTTTGAACATCTAAGTTTGCATAATTTAGTGAGATATTAAAGAAAGATAAAATACTTTAAATTGAGAGAGTTGTATCTGGATATGGAAGTTTGCTTACCTTCACAAAGCATCATGATCTTCCTCTGTAAATGGGATAAATACTCAGCTTTGCAAGATTATTGCAGAGATTATGCGAAGTGTATTTTTAAAGTAATAAACCTCATGCTCATCATATTGCAGGTGCTCTACAAGTGTTAGTTCATGAAGTTTGGAATTTATTCCCTGTGCCTATGTCAATGAGCCTCATGGATTGCAAACTGACACAAAATCGCTTGAGTAAGGTTGGTATAAATTAGCTTAAACTTAAGTAAGTTTTAAGGTATTAGTTGTGAATGGGCTACGTGGAAACTTTGAACTCTGTGGCCCCAAGTTAACTTTTCCCCACACATTAATAAAGATGTGTTTGCTATTTGTGGGGGATGGAATATGGTGATGTAAGGCATGCAACAAAAAGTAGGATGGTGGTTCTCCTTTTGGTTGGAAACACCAGTGGAAGCCATTCTACAAATTCATCAACTACAATCGTATTTCAGAATGATATAACTGGAGGAAATTTATCTGAAGACTTTTACTTGAGTTGAATAAAACTGAAAATGTATCTGCTTTATTGGCTGATACTGGTACTGAGTGGATACCATGGGGTAAGGCACTGTTTATGGCCCTGGGGATGGGAAGGAGAAAAAGTAGCTGAAGGAAACAAGTCACAACAGCTGTCTTCCACAGAAGCAATAACTGGCAATGGATGACAGGTGAGGCCCATGGGCTGGCAGGCCTTCCGCCAGCTGAGGAAATAAATCCTTCATCCCTGAGGGAGAGCTGGTTGGTGCAGCACAGCATTGGGTGCCCTTGGATTCGTTGGAAGATGGTAACGCTCTACCACTCATAGGATGCTCTCCCCCTTCTTCTGGACGTAATAAGAAGGAGAAAGAAAGGAAGATGGAAGGAGGACTTAAGGACTGTGATACGCTCTACGTAAATGGCAAAAGTATTCAGCTTCTCCCTGGTTTCCTGTTGGTTTTGAGGTTTGCATGATTGAGGAGCATAGCATCATTGATAAATATGGGGTTGACCAGTCTGTTATTACTTTACTGGGGAAAATATTAGGCAACAGTTAAAAATACAACTTTAAGACAACAATTGCATATTTATATTTTCACCAAAACTGATTTTTTTAATATTGACTTTGAGTTTAGTAGTAACACAACTCTGTGCCCTAAATTATGCATTTATATACTATTATTACATGCTTATTTCATGTTTTATCTGACTTGTTAAAAGCTACTAATTCACTGGGGCTTCTAAATGTTGGTACCCATAACTATTTTTTGAAATGCTAAATAATATAAAATATCTTCTAGGGCAGCCCTGGTGGCTCAGTGGTTTAGCGCCACCTTCAGCCCAGGGTGTGATCCTGGAGACCTGGGAACAAGTTCGACGGCGAGCTCCCTGCATGGAGCCTGCTTCTCCCTCTGCCTGTGTCTCTGCCTCTCTCTCTCTCTCTCTCTGTGTGTCTCTCATGAATAAATAAAATATTAAAAATATATAGCTTTTAAAATTTGATGATTATCTTAATGTTTCAGATTCTAATTTATGGTAAAATTATGGCCTAACCCACTTCATATTTGCATGTCAGAATTTATGTATTTAACAAAAGGCAAAGGAAATGCTGGATATCCTGGGAATTGTATTATTCAAGGAATTGCAACATACATTAGATTATGTGCTTATTTATGATTGTATTTGTATTGTATGTGTTTCCTAAAGAACTAGAACATAAGATTTAAAGAGGTAGGTAGCATTGCTTAATTGTTCTAAAATATAGAAAAAGTATATTAATTTCCTCTTTCCTCTTCAAGGAAAAAAAGCATTTAAAATTAAAATTGTGTTCTGAATTGTTGAAAATCTTCCAGAAAAAAATAACATCAAACTTAGTTTCAAATTATCTATGGAAGGTGTTAATATAAAGCAAAATGAAATTTTCATTTGCAGTGAAGTTCTCATCTATCAAAGTGAATTAACTTTTCAGCTATACAAGTACCCTTTAATCAGTGCTGTCTTCTGAACATCTGTCCAAGTTGGCTTGTTATACATTAGAGTTTTATCCTTGTCTTCAACTGAGATTGTAAGCTCATGAGGGATCCTGTGGCTATGTTTCAGGCGTTCCTTTTTCTGGGCTCAGCCTCCCATACTCCCTTTGCTTTAATCCCGCTTACTTGAGCTTGGTTCTTTATTCCCTGGCTGGTATATACAAAGATTTTCCTGTTTGTCTCAAACCCTTTGGATCCAACATGATTGTGAAGATTTTGCCTTCACTTGGTTTACCCCAGATGCAAATCCTTCCTTTGCCCACAGTTTGCCCTGTGTTTTTGGACAGCAATTATTCATTTGTTACACAGATACTCATTATGAGTAGTGACAGTATGTAGGCAGAATTCTTTTCTGCAGACTATGGAAATGATAATGTGACAGTAAACTTCCTGATGAGGAAATTCTTTCTGGTAAGTTTTAAATCTGTGGGCCCTGACCCTGGACTGTAAAATTGAGAGTAGAAAGACCTTAACAATTTTTTTTTTTAAATTTGATTTTCTTACCTACTCACTTTTCTGAGGGGATTCTGAATGCTGTGATCTACAATTGAAAATAACAATATTGGCAAAATTACTTTGAGTATTGATACTGTTGCTTTTGCCTAGGAAACTTGTATTAATAGGAGTTAATTAATAGGGCTTGTTTTGTAGTTCAAAATCATAATCAAGGCTTTCAAAATTTCTCTTGGTTTCTTTAATTCTTCCTCTGTGGGAATAATGTTATCATACTGGGAAATGCTAGCAAAGACATTTGTGAAGCAAGAAAAAGGAGCTAACCTAAACTGAGAAGTGCTCTGGGGAAAATATCCATCCAACTGAAAGGAGATCTAGACTGAAGGCCTCCTAGAATAAGCCCAGGTTCCAATTTATCAGTTGAAACTTTCCAGCTTTGTTAGTGAACTTTAAACAAGTGAGCTACCTGTCTGAGTTACGTCTGAGTTAGGTTAACTTCTCTGTAAAATGGGAATATTACCTAGGTAGTTGTTATAAAATGTTAAGATAACGTAGCTTGTCACTTGATTCATAAGGGGGGGTGGGATAATTTTAAGATGTTAACCCTATTATGTGATAGCTGAGTAACTCCTATTGAATACGATATGACGTAAAAGCACTCAGTACAGAGAAAGGCACTGAGCATGAACTATAAATCTAATTAAATGATAGAGTAAAAGTACTTAGTAACATGAAAGAGGAGCCAAAAGGGCGTATAACAGCTAGAAAAGGAGAGGACAGAAGGAAAACAAGGGAAGTCAAAGAAAATGGGAAAAATCAGAACACAAACTTAAGACACAGCTTCTTCATAGTGTTCAGGTCTGTAAGTTTCTCAATAATCCATTTTGATAGAAAATTGTAGAAAAGAATTGTCATAAATCTAAAAGGTAAATTTTATTATTTCCTAAATCTAAAAAATTTAGAAATCCAGTCCTATATTAACAGACAAACATGGCTACCTTCGTTTTTTTATAATCCACATTTATTTTGTATTACCTGTCAAACGTGTTCCTTTCACCATGGGCCCCTTCTGTAGCACCAAGTGACGTTTCATGTGGGAGGTAATGTTTGCAGATGCTCTAGTTGTCAGGGCTACTTTTAAAGGGTGTCATTCGTTAGCATTAATTTGTGTTGTGATATTTTCTGCACGTTGACCTCACAACCTGCTTCATATGCAAAGCACTTTGGTTGTCTTCAGAATTTGTTGTTTAAGAATGCCCTTGCCTCATGTCCTCTCACTTAATACAGTTTTGGAATGGTAGGTGCATTATTCTTGTTGATAGGTTTCTGAATTTCTTGATAACCTTATGAATTTGGATGCTCATTTTAAAATACAGTTCAGTCCTCATCAACACACATTTTTGAGAGTAAATACTGTAGTTAATGTGTAGGAGTATTTGAATTAGTGTAACTACTTCATTTTTTTTTCTTTCACTGGATACATTTCTGCCCCAAACAAAATTGCTTGCTCAGAACTAGAAGTAGTTATATCTATAAGATGTTTGGCACAACATCAATTATCCCACTGATGGGTGCTGAACAGAATCACTAGCCATTTTTTGAACTTTTGTTTTACTTCTTAGTTACTTAATGTTTTAGACTATTGTCTTGCTTTTTAAAGTTTCATTTTATTCTAGTATGTGTGTTCTTTTAAAATTTTACCATGGCACTCTTGGGTTTTCTTTCTTTTTTTTTTTTTTTAAGATGTTATTTATTCATGAGAGACAGAGGGGCAGAGACACAGGCAGAGGGAGAAGCAGGCTCCCTAAAGGGAGCCCGATTAGGGACTCAATCCCCAGACCCCAGTATCACTCCCAGAGCCAAAGGCAGATGCTCAACCGCTGAGCCACCCACGCATTCCACACTTGGTTTTCTTTAATGATAAAATATTTTTCCATTCATCCCAATTGTTCATATTCTTTCCTCCTTTCCGAATGTGAATAATACCTGTAGGTAATGTAATGAGTAAAATGGATGAATGAATGAGTGAATAATTAAATGAATTACATAAATTATTGAATGAATACATCTAGGCCTAGATTGTTCATTATAAAATTGCTAAGTCAGTAGTTACCCCCTCGGGTAGATAAACTCCATATGAGTTATTGCAAGGTCTTGAGGCAATAATTCATCTCATGTTACACTATCAGCATCATCATTTTAATAAACAATGTTGTGAAAGGAGTAAAAATAGCTTTAATGGAAGCTTTGAACTATAGGCAACATTTGTTCTCTCCTTATGAAGTTCAGCAGGCATTCTTTTGCCCCTGAAGTCAGGTGGGAATCTTTACCCTCTTAAGGAGTAATGCAGCTGGAATTCAGATAGAGGTTAATGTAGGGCATCAGCAATTTAATTAGTTTAACCACTTGAGTCCTGCTAAATAAACCTAGTACATGGGATTAATCACTTAACAGTGGGAAAGGATAAGACATACCTACAGGTATAGCACTAACAACCAGTAGGTGATTGTCTGAGTTTATGCTTTGCCCTGCCCACTGGGTGGCAGAGCCAGTGAAGCATTCAGCCATTGAATTTCCTGGCTGCTTAAATGACTCACATACTACTCAGGACAAATTAGCCTCAAGGATTTCTTCTGCTACTTTTCCTTTGATGAATGTCTTTTTTTTTTTTTTTTTTAAGATGGACTTTCTTCCAGATCTCTTTTTCATTATCGTTATAAGAAAATAGCAGCTGATCCTTGTTGACCCCTCAAAGGAATGTTAAATAGGACCTTTTCATTGATATTTAATTCCTAGTTGTCACCAAATGCAAATATAAGAATGAATTTTAAGTACTGAGAAACTACTGAATTTTCAAAACATTTGTTCAACTCTTTTTCTCATAATAATACCAATTTTGGAAAATTGGCAGATTCTTTATGTTCTCTAAAGCATTTCATTAAGAATTGTATGGTTAATTAGGGCAGTCTCTGAATAATGGCTAAAAGCAACTCATGAGCACGAGAATAAGAAATATAAAGCTGATCATCTTCAGAACAGTTATCTGATACAAATACCAACAGAGTCAAACATTGTGATTATTTAAAGGATTGGTTTCTACCAAATCAAGGGAATTCTTCATTCTAAAACTGTTAAACCAATTGTAACTAAATATATGTCCTTTTTAAAAATTGAAGTGTAATTAACCTAGTGTTAGTTATAGGTGTGCAGTATGTATCACCAATTCTATACATTTCTCAGTGTTCATCAAAATAAATGTACTTTTGATTCACTTTATCATTTTTAAAATACAAGAATTTACATACTTGCAAACTTGAGGGAAATAATGAACCCCTACTTTTCAGTAAGGTATACGTTTTATTCAATCTTGGCTGTGACAAAAGAATTTTGTCTATGGATAATTTTATCAGTGGTGGATAACTAATTTAAAATAAAGCTTGTGATAAGTCTTAGAACCAAGGAACCTTTCTTTCTGTTCATCACAGAGGGAGAATATTGACTGTAATTAGATAGATTTTATGTCTCGATTTTTGTCAGTCCTCTCAATTTTTCTTTATTTTACAAAGAGATTAAAGAATTCATAGTTAACTGATAGAATTTCTCACTTCAAATTGAGATGCATTCAGGTTGATTTTTTCCAATATCCATTTATCTACTTGTCAACTGCAGACATTAAAACTGATCATCAATACTTATTCTTTCCCCTTCTTGTCACTTCCTTGGCCACTTAAAAGTTATATATCATCATATGATTGACTATGAACAATGAAAAGTAAGTAGTAATAAGTTGTGTCACTTCTGATAGAAAGTATTTAATTGCTGATACTGGATTTTTCTACCACCCTTCCCCTGCTACTTTAATTAGGAGGGTCATATATTATCATCAATTTAGTTACATACAGCATGGTAGAGCCTTCACCATCCTGGAATGTTGGCTCACTGCTGAGAAAGCTGTTGCCCTGGACATTTTCCAGTCCTACAAAAGACTTTAAAATGAGAAAGAAGCCTTTAAAAAAAAAAATACAATTAAGCCTTTGGAGTTTTGAACATGGATTACTACTGCATACTCTATCCTATCTGATAAACTACTTATCAACTGCTTATATGCAGCTTTTGATTCTATGAGGGGGGTGACCTTGTTTTCACAACAACTGGCAATTTTATTAGGAAATTTCACTCTTCCCTTAACCTTATCTGGATCCATTTTAAAGTAAAAGGAATATGGCTCTTAATTTTTTCATTATTTAGAGCTGTATAGGGTCTCAGTACATAAGCATGTCAGACACTTTCTAAATGTCACAGCTGATACTAGCTTCCTCTGAATATGAAAGAAAACAGTAATGCTTGATAAGCTATCCTTTACAGTTTAACTTGCATATACGAGCTGATTTTCTTTTTACTCTAAGTCATATGTATTTAGTTGAAAAATAATCAAATTAATCAAATTCTTCATGATTGCTCACTAGCTGACTTTAATCTTCTTATTCATTCAATATTCACTAATGTTTCATTGAGATTGTTGTGTATCAGGACGTGTTTCTGACTTGAGATACAACAGTGAAAAAGGCTGGATGTCTCAAATTTTGTGTGCTTGTGTGGCATGTTTGCCTTTACATATGGGGTTTTGCCAAATCACTAGAAATTATTCCAAGTGTCCAGAGAAGAAATGCCCACTTTGAGATCACATGTAAGCAGCCATCCATTCCTCCTCACTTGACACTTAAGACAATGGTTTCTCTATCCACTGTTTCTGTACATGGAGAGCTCAAGCACTGTAGATGCCTCAGCCATCTCGGGAAGATTTTATAATCAGGAACGGTAGACATTGCTTTGGAAGGCTTTCAATACTCCTTCATTTTCTACCCATCCCCTAGGGAAGAAATTAAATTTTATATTAAGTATGTATTATGCCTTCAAAAGCCTGAATTACCATATTTATTCAGTCGTTTGTTGATCTTCTCTTCCTGAATTTCTTTCTTTCATGATAGCAAACTTTTTGTAGTCTCCTTTTCCATTTATCTGTTCATCACTTGTATAACCTTTTATGATCTGAACTTCAACCTCATCATGATATACTTCTCCTCAGTATCAGCTTTGCTTAAACAACTGGGTAGAGCTAGTATCCTGTGCTATGCTGCCATTATTCCCTGAGTACACCTTATCACAGTACAAATATATATATATATTATATTTATTTGTAACATATATATTTGTAAACCTATAAAAAGACTTAAGTAAATCAGAACTTGAGAAAAAACATTTTTTTTTCTTTTCTTCTGTCTTTAAAGATCATTTATTTAACTGAGGTGGAGGTGGGGAGGGGAAAGGGGTAGGAAAAAGGACAAGCAGACTCTGTGCTGAGTGCTGAGCCAGATGCAGGGTTAGATCTCAGGAACCTGAAATCATGACCTGAGCTGAAACCTAGCGTTGGATGCTCAACCCACTGACCCATCCAGGTGCCCTGAGAAAGCATTTTTCTTAATTATCTTTGTTTTTAATAATAAGAATGCCTAGACATAACTGTAAGTCAATAACAACTGTCAGTTTAAGCCATTGCTTTATAAAAGCCCTTATTGTGTTAGTTAAAATATCATCTGGGTGCAATAAATTCCAAAGTCAAAATTAATCTTTCATATATGGAAACTCTAACCTATCCAAAACACACTTTTATCAAGTTCTATTATACTTCATAATATACTAAAATTGGGTGTGGAGAGAATACATAAATTTGGTGTTTGCATCCTATCTTTCTTATAGTTTTATGACTTTGAGAAAATCTTTTTTTCAATTTTGTGTTCTGCACAATTGGAATAACAGTAATAGCCTCTAAATTGCATACTACAGCTCATAATTAGGTGTGAAAGTACATGTGAATCTTAACATATTAAACATATTTTCTTATATAAGCATATTTAAACTTTAGAATAATATGTTTACAGAAAACACTAAGAAATAAATGTTATATAAATGTAATACTCCATTCACTCTACATTCATATTACTCCTAATTCTAACACTTCTCTGAAATTCCTTCTAGCAATGTTTTCTATCAGTTAAGTATTATTAATGCATCTGTGGACATATTTGTCATCAAGTGCTCACAATAAATACCTTTTCGATAGCCTTTAGTAGTATCATTGTTTACAAAATAAAATTGCCTTCTTTCAGGTTTATAATCTCATACGAATATGAGTTATTATGTCTAACTATAATATTGCCTTAACCTCATTTGTCTGAGTTTTTCAGGAGAAAAAACTTGAGCAACCTGTGTATAGGTCAGTTGAATTAATATCCTCCATGTAACAAATTAGTTGGAACACTCTTATTCATATTTTCTCTGGCTCTGTAAAGGTTTTCAGCAGGGGTAGTTGTAGTAGCTGACATTTGAGAGCTAACTATCTCTGACTTTACAATCAGACTCTTCCTCAACTGATTCGAATCACCCTGTCAAAAGCCTCTGATACTTATGAAGATTCTATTGAAACCTACTTCTATGGTTAGACTATCCATCCTTAGCCTCCACTGTCCTTAGAAAAACTCATTCATTCATTTCTCTCTCTCTTCAATAAATATTTACAGAGCATCCACTGTATTTTAGATGCTGACATCGATCAATAAGAGACTTTAAAACAGGTAGATCACTATTGTGCAGTTTGATATCTGGGACATTCCTATTTCATTACACATTTAGTGGTTTCTTGCTTTCCTTCCTACCAAAGTAATTCTGATGCTGTGATTCTATTGACATTACACTTCCTGTATTCCTCATAAGATGATCATAAAATGTCTTTGCTACGAAACCATAAGGAGATTCCAAATTGTTTCCAGTGATGACCATTCCATGGTCAATATTTCCTTCCAAAGGAGAAGTCCTTTTCTTAAATAATATTTAGCATTTTCAGAAGGAGACTCCATCACAATAGGAAAACATGTATAGTTTTGCTGTGGTAGACAAAAATAACTCCTCCTGGCATCTGGAAGCCACTATTCCTTACTGGAACATAGATGTGGATTATAACGGGATAGAACTCATCACCCATTCATGGTATTTTTCCCCCTCTTTGAGTGCCTATGCCCCATATTCTCCACTCAGTTTGTCAGGAGTGATAGAATAGGTCAAGATTTAAGCTTTACCCTTACCCCATGTAGTGCTCACACACTATTTAAGTTAGAAAAGTCAGAACACCAGTTTCAGTGTTTCAGAACATCGCAGAGAGTTAGCTAGGCTAAGAGTTGAAAACCAGAACTTAGCATTAGTCAAGCTTCTTGATCACAAAAATATTGGTACAGTTTGAAAATAAGACAGGATACTTGTTTTTTAATCATTGTGTTAGTTATATACTGCTATGTAATAACTACTCTTAAAAAAAAAGTCACTTAAAACAACACTTAACATCTATTATCTCACACAGATTCTGTGGTTCGAAACCTTCAGAGCAGCCTAGCTAAGTGGTTTGACTCAGTGTCTCTAATGAGATTGGCTGAAGTCATCCAGAGACTTGACTAAGGAAGAGAAATACACTTTCAATTTGGCTTAGTCACATGTCTGTTGGCAGGAGGCCTCTCCTTGCCCTGTATACTTCATATTGTTGCTTGAGTGTCATCTTGCATGGTAGCTGGCTTCTCCCAAAGCAAATAATCCAAAGTGCATTGCCTTTTATGATCTAGCCTTGGAAGTTACACCCCATCTTTTCTACAACTACTATAGGTTTTACTTATTCTTCTCAGTGTGGGATGATACTCTACAAGAGTGTAACAGAAGGTGAAGATCATTGATGCCTATTTTGTAGACTGGTTGCTTAAAGGTGGTATTGTTGTTATTATTATCATTGTACTACTTCCAACATTAAAGGCTTCATGAACATACCTTTACTGTCAACCAATCGTGTTGATCAAATGGAATAAATTATTAGTCACTCCTTTTCTTTTTTTAAGATTTTATTTATTCATATGAAAGAGAGGGAGAGAGAGAAAGAGAGAGGGAGAGGGAGAGAAAGAGAGAGAGGGAGAGAGAGAAAGAGAGAGAGAGAGAGAAGAGAAGAGAGAGGCAGAGACACAGGCAGATGGATAAGCAGGCTCCACGCAGGGAGCCTGATGTGGGACTCGATCCCAGGACTCCAGGATCACGGCTGGGCCGAAGGCAGGTGCCAAACCACTGAGCCACCCAGGGATCCCCTAGTCACTCCTTTTCTAACGTAACTTGTGCATCAGCTAAAACTGCAAAACTGTGCATCATCTCAGTCCTACAACTTAAGCTAGTTCAGTGGTACCAGTTCTACATGGGATTTTTCCTAAGGTTTACATCTGTTTAATTTTATAATGCCTCACTTTTGGTCTATACCACAAAATTCTTTATAGCACCACAAACCTTTCATCTGGACTTTCTTTAACATGTCTCAAGGAAACTGAGAATGCTATATGTGAGCACCTTATAATTTCAGGGATAAATGCATATAGACCTATCTTTGAAATATGGGATCCAGTTATAAGAATGAATTCTTTGCCCTCTTGTTTATGAAATTCTTTTCTGTGAATTTTATAAATTCCTATGAGAGCAAGCTCAGTTTGATTAATACAGGGTAGAGGACATAGTGCATGCTTTCAGAAATGAGAAATGGATTCTTGTAGCTGCTGGCAGTGTTGGTGTCTGGTAGTTCACAGATGAGTCTCCAGGAATTATCTCCAGTAGGAAGAAAAAAACTGTGCTTCATCCAAAAGTATGTTCTTCATCTGGTCAGATATATCAAATGAATGCAGGACCACAGAGGCCCACATCCTTTGCTCGATATGGAAAAATTGTGAAAAGCCACAACAGCTCTGAAGCTCCTTATAGGACCAACTGACTCGTCTATTGCAACTTCATTGGGGTTTAGATTCTCCCTCTGCCAAATCCTCCTTTGTTAAGCTATTCTAAAACCTGCAAAAAGAGAAAACCAAAACTGGTGGCATCACAATCCCAGACTTTAGGTTCTATTACAAAGCAGCAATCATCAAAACACTATGGTACTGGCACAAACACAGACACACAGATCAATGGAAAAGAATAGAGAACCCAGAAATGGACCCTCAATTCTATGGTCAACTAATCTTCGACAAAGCAGGAAAGCATGTCCAGTGGAAAAAAAGATAGTCTTTTCAACAAATGGTGTTGGGAAAATTGGATAGCCACATGCAAAAGAATGAAACTGGACCATTTCCTTACACCATACACAAAGATAGACTCAAAAAGGATGAAAGACCTAAATGTGAGATAGGAAACCAACAGAATCCTAGAGGAGAACATAGGCAGCAATCTTTTTGATGTTGGCTGCAGCAACTTCTTGTTAGATATGCCTTTAAAGGCAAGAGAAACAAAGGCAAAAATGAACTATTGGGACTTTATCAAAGTAAAAAGCTTTTGCACAGCAAAGGAAATAGTTGACAAAACCAAGAGACAACCCACAGAATGGGAGAAGATATTTGCAAATATCTTATCAGATAAAGGGCTGGTATCCAAAATCTATAAAGAACTTATCAAACTGAACAGACAAAGAACATATAATCCAATCAAGAAATGGGCAGAAGACATGAACAGAAGTTTCTCCAAAGAAGACCTACAAATGGCCAGAGGACACATGAAAAAAAGCTTGACGTCACTCAACATCAGGGAAATACAAATCAAAACTACAATGAGTTACCACCTCACACCAGTCAGAATGGCTAAAATTAACCATTAAGGAAATGACAGACGTTGATATGCATATGCATATGAAGAAAGGGGGACCCTCTTACACTGTTGGTGGGAATGCAAGCTGGTGCAGCCACTCTGGAGAACAGTATGGAGGTTCCTCAAAAAGTTGAAAATAGAGCTAATCTATAACCCAGCGATTGTACTATTAAAGATTTACTCCAAAGATAAAGGCGTACCTGTACCCCAATGTTTATAGCAACAGTGTCCACAATAGCCAAACTATGGAATTAGCCCAGATGTTCATCAGATGTTCATTGATAAATGAATGGATAAAGATGTGGCATGTGTGTGTGTGTGTGTGTGTGTGTGTGTATATATATATATATAAAATGGTATACCTCTCAGCCATCAAAAAAAAAAAAAAAAAAAAAAGGAAAGAAATCTTGCCATTAGCAATGATGTGGATGGAACCAGAGTATATTATGCAAAGTGAATTAAGTCAATCAGAGAAAGACAACGATCATATCAGGATCATACAGGAAGAGAAGAAAAATAAGACAAAATTGGAGAGGGAGACTAACCATAAGAGACTCTTAATCATAGGCTATAAGCTGAGGGTTGCTGGAGGGGAGTGGAGTAGGAGAATGGGATAAAAAAATGTCCACCTAGCAAACACCTTGTTAATCTATGATTCATATTGTTCTAGAAAGTATTAAGATAACTTTAAACATATTGAATAATTCAGAAGTTTCACCAGCTCTGAATGACCTTACCAATTAGATTAAATTAGCGTCATGTTCACATTTACTTTTTTAGAAAAGTTTTTACTTAGGAAGTAGGAAAAAGTCTAAGAATTCACTTACCTTTCTTGTCTCTAGGGTTAAAAGGGGACTTCATTAACCTTTTTTAAATTAAAAAAATAAAATAAAATTTACCAGAAGAAATTTTATTGAGAATTTCAACATGTGCTTTCTAAAAGACACGACCTATGACTTTTTTTTTTTTTTTTTTTTTAGTATGTAGACTCTTAGATGGAAACTGGATCACCCACTGGGCAGGCAGCAATGAGAATATCACCACTAATGTTGATAAACTACTGATAGATCCTGGAATGCAATTGTGTTAAAATTATTAAAACTTTACTAAATGTAAACTGAAATGGGATCTGACTGGAAGAGAACATACACAAAGATAAAATCTCTCTAAATTTTGCAAGGTCTGAGAAAAATGGTACTCATAGGTTTCTTAAAAACTTTCTAGCTCTAAGATAGAGCTACTCATTTCATGGTGTCATGACAGTAACTGAAACCTTGATGACTTTGGTATCCCTGCAAACATTCCACTAGACCAGAAGCACCAAATATCCAGCCAACCAATCCCTAATTGCCAAGCCACCTCTGGGCTTTCTCTACTTAGAGAAGGTTGATGATGTGGCCCCAGCCAATTAGATATTTTCTATTTGTTTCTTCCTTATTCTTTTTTTTTTTTTAATTCATGAAAGACACACACACACAGAGAGAGTGAGAGAGAGAGAGAGAGAGGCAGAGACACAGGCAGAGGGAGAAGCAGGCTCCATGCAGGGAGCCCAATGTAGGACTCAATCCCGGGTCTCCAGGAGAGTGGAAAATTGTTGAGATCACCTGGACTGAATAGGGGTCTTATTTGAAACAAAATAAGACCCCTATATAAACTTTTAAGATTCTGGTAGGTAGGTATGGAAACATACTTATCTTGCAGCCATCCAAGACAAGCCTCATGTCGAAAATCCCTTGCTACCTATTCCCTGCCACCTGTCTATGTGGAGTGGTCTGTGTCTTTCTGTGTGTCTTCTTGTCCTCTATGTGCAGGGACTAGTTTGCAAACCAGTAGCACCATTTTGTAGTTCTCTGAAAGGAGACTGGCTGCTTTGTGAAGCATTAAAGTTTGTTTATATCATCTAAATTGTTTTCTTTAATCATTTTTTAACAGTTTTGATGACAAGGAATGTGATCCAAAGCTGACTGATAGGGGTCTATGGGACAGCAAGACATACAGGTAAGGTACCTGATGAACTCTTTGAGTTCACTGTTCCTGTCATCATTACCAAGGGCTGTGGGTAAGTCACTCTCAGATTTGTGTTTCACTTCCTTGTATGCAGCTCTCTGATCCAAACTTTACTTTATATATTTGTTTAAAAAATGTTCTAGGTCCTGGAAAGTTTCCAGGGCTTATTAAAGTTTTGAGAAAGATTCTGGTGTCTAGGGAAGATTCTGGGGTTTATTAAACTAAGATCTGGGTTCCTTTAAGTTTCTGGGATAGTTATATTGGAAGTCTGTAATGGACACCAGCTGTTGGCGGGGCTCAGAAGGCCTCAAAGTTGGTCTACAGAATAAACCATCAAGGAAATAAAACAAATTTAGACTATTTGACCATCAAAACCAAAATCTAAGTATGTACAAGTTGGAGTATTAAAAACCATCATGGTGTCTGTCATAAAGAAATCTTGTAAAAGGAATAATAATTTTATAGCTAATGGGAATCTCATATGCCAAAGCTGTAGAATTGGTGGACACCAGTTAAAATGCTTAAAAAGGTGTTAAAACTAATAGAAAACTTTGCCACATTCTGGTAGATATTGAGGTTTCACTCTTTACTTTAAATCCACATGCCTTGGAAGGTATGGGTGTGATCCTTGAACAGCAGCAAGGGGTAAGAATTTTCACTAGGGTCAGCTTTCCTGGATCTCTGTGGTACCCAGTCGAGAAAGAAAGGTAACATTTCATGCTGTCCCTTCCTTTCCAAATCTAGACTTCTGTGAATTTGATTTTGTGGTACCTACTGCTTATTGATCCTTTCTCTCTCAGGAACAACTATTTCCTTCTTGCTTATTTCATTTTGTGTCCTGAGAATTTGGCTTAGCTTGGCTTTCTACCTGCTTGGGACATGCAGTCTGTTATTGGTTCATATGTTCACAGGCAGCTTAGCATGAGGTTAGAGGCCCCCAAAATATAGCTGAACAGAAATGTGAGTTGCATCCTATTTGTGGCTTACTGTTGTCTACTACCGTTGTCAGCATTCAGGGACACTGTCTAAATATTTCTTTTGGCTGTCTTTGAGAGTGCCTCTGGATCTTAGGAGGGTATTTTCTGCTCCCTCTTTGGGGATGCCTTTTGGCTCCGTGAAGCCATTCAGTACTGTCAAAAGTATTTATCCAGGCTGAACAGATTTTTCAATGTGACAAAACCTTTGAAAGTTACGTGTTGTTTTTGTTTTATTTTGTTTTAAAGTAGTTCTATGGTCAAAAGTTGGTCAAATTGGAAGGTGATATTCACTTTCATAGGAACTTATTAATGGCCTTCCTCTCAAAACTAAAATGAAACTATATACCCAGAGGGGAAGAAAAACACTCCAAAGAAACGTAGCTCTAAACCTAGAACAGAAGGATCTTTCAATTTGTATTTTAGTTAAAATCTTCTTCCTGAATATAAAGAATAGAAAATAATGTCCCTGGTTGGGTGTGTCTACACCTTGATATCATTCAGGTTTGCAGAAAAAGCACCAATCCCCAAACCTCCCCAATTCTAGTCACAAGGCTTATAGATTTTGTAAAAATTCTGGACTCCCGGAAGCAAAAGGTGGAAGTTACATTCTTTCTCTGTGCCTTTAAGATGTAAATGTTTTAATTGTCTTCTCTAGGACCTGAGGACTGTCTCTTTGAAATGGAAACTTCAGGGGGTAATGCTTGGGGGGCGGGAGGGAAAGTCTATTTTAAACCTAGGCACGTGAAAAACCTGAACGCTGTCTTCCGAAATATTAGTAAAAAGTTTAAGCTGTTTAAGGAGGTAAACTTATTTCATCTACCAGAAACACAATTTTAAATCCAACTGTTCTTTTATAAACTTGTGAGTTTTGCATTATCCTACCTATCTCATGGCTAAAATTTGAAACAAAAGTTACAACATCTGTTTCTGTTAGTCTTTATGTTTATGTCTACATATGTATGGTATAAATCCATGATAATTGTTTTTATACCTCTGGATGGTATTGCCAAAATTAATAGATATTGTAAAGAGCTCTATTAATTGACTTAAAAAATAAAGCGTTTGTATAAATCAAGGACACTTTCAGAAACATAGAAACATGCCCAATTGTTTTTCAAGTTCATGTGGATCTAGAATAATTTTGGGGGTAAAGAGCTCTATTAATTGACTTAAAGAAAATAAAGCGTTTGTATAAATCAAGTATACTTTCAGAAACATAGAAACTTACCCAATTGTTTTTCAAGTTCATGTGGATCTAGAATAATTTGGGGGGTGGGAAAGGGGGAGGGCTTACTTAAATTTGTTTTAATTAAGAAGTCATGTCTTCAGAATTGTATGTCTGCATTGTATTTACTATTGACAACTTTTATTCTGTCTGGGTTTCCTCGAAGTCAAATAAGCTCACCGTGTCTCTGTTACAGAATTTGTCAGCAAGAAAAACAACTTAAGATGATGACTAATTATAGAATGTCCCATGAAACTTTCATGAGTAATCTAAACATAATTTTTAAGAACAAGTTAAATAGATGTAAATATAAGAAAATATAAGAAAGAAGCTTATAAGTGAGCTTTATAAGAATAATTACACTTTATGGTATATCTAATTTTAAACAGTTTCCAAAATCTTTTTGGTAACTTGAAACCTTAAAATTATACTGATATAAGTTAATTGATGGGTATTCATTAAATAAAATACTGAAGCATTAATTACTAAACATAGATGCAGAGACCATTTTTAGGCACACAGGTGTGTGACAGAATGCAGAAAGGAACATGGTGACCCCCTGGCTGAATACAGACAGGCCCATTAGGTGACCTACCTCAAAATACCAATAAGCCCTAACTGACAAATGGGCTACTTTCAACCAGGCACAGTTACCAAAAGTGGGAAGATTCCATACATTCCAGAGCCTCTCCTCTCCTTTGCCGTCCTGCCCACTCTTCCCCTGCAATGTATTCAGTAAACTTCTAAATCCTTTGTTCAGCCTCGGATGAATGCTTTCACCTCCTTCCACAAGCTTCCACCTGATTATCACCCCACATTTGGTGGCCCCCATCAGATACAGAACTACACCATTTACAGACCACAATAGGTTTATTCACTTGTGGCTTCCTTTAGCAAGGACTAAAAAATATTTTGGTCTGTTAGTAAACGTGTTTTGTGCCACACTGAAAAATTTATTAGGAGCAGGAATACAGTTCTAGAAATTGTGAAATGCATTAATAAATTTTCTAATCCACAGAATGCTAGTATAAGACAGTTCACAGTAGCTCACTACTTAGTTTTCACTAGAAATTAAGAGTTCTAAGGGTTAGGAATTCTAATTAACATATGTAATTAAACCTACTAGAAATAATAAGGGAAACATCTCTGCAAGGAAAGTAAGTTGTGTTTTTGGTTAGAAAAAAGTATGACGTATGGAGATATGTTTTTATTAAGGAAAAAAGTATTTTTTTCCGTAAAATAAAAAACAACAATAATAAAAACAAATAAATAAAACTGGTTGTTCCAGAATGAGAAAGAGGGGAGAAAAAACATAGGGCAAAAACATTTTGTACATTACTCAATTGGAAATATATTTTGTTTTCTGTAATAGCATAGAACTTAATACTCTGAAAAATACTCTGAGAAATAGTAAAAATAGGCTACTCGGTTGGCAATTGGAATCTTGAAATCTTGGAAAAAGTGAATGAAGCAATAAAAAGGATCAGAGACATAGGTGTACTTATGTGTATGTGCTACATAAGGCCAGAAAACTTACAAGCTGATTGTATTTTCTTGAAGAGTTCAAAGTTCACTCTTTGTATATCAAAATAGCAAGGAATGTATTGGTAAGAATTTCATTAGCATCATTTTAAGCTCAATTGTCACTGTTCTCTGTTGGTCAAGACTAAACATAGGAGATGCCATTATAAAATAGGGCTTGCTGGGATCCCTGGGTGGCGCAGCGGTTTGGCGCCTGCATTTGGCCTAGGGCGTGATCCTGGAGACCCGGAATCGAATCCCACATCGGGCTCCCGGTGCATGGAGCCTGCTTCTCCCTCTGCCTGTGTCTCTGCCTCTCTCTCTCTCTCTCTCTGTGACTATCATAAGTAAATAAAAATTAAAAAAAATTAAAAATAAATAAATAAATAAAATAGGGCTTGCTGATGAAAGAGAATGTGGTATGGTTCTGAAACATTAGAGGTCAAATAGAACTACCTACCTGTCAAAATTATGGTGGAAACATTTGTAAAGATTGAGATTCAGGATCCATGGAGAGCTATAGAGATGATTAATAAAACAGGACTTTCTAGGGGCAATACACATAGGCTTTCAACAAGGAAATTGTTTAATTTTATAGCCGAAAGGATTCCAGGATGGATGATGAGGATGCTGAGGACTGGGGTCAAATTTCCTTTCAAGATTCCAATTTATGCTTGGACTTTTCGGTCCCAGAAACTGTTGAAGAGGATGAGTCCCTATGAGAATAAATAACCAGGGCACACTGAAAAGTATATATGGTAATGATTTCCCAATCATTCCCCCAAAGGGACACATGGGCGTCTACTCATTTCAATGTGCCCAAAGAAAAGGAAGATATTCAAACGTATTTGAGAGCTGTGAATTAAATTTGACGTTGATAATTTGGGATGCAAAACTATCATTATGGCTCCCTTATTCTGATGAGGATAAATGAGGCAAGTGTCAAACAGATTCCTTGTTATAATCCGGGTCACAATGCACTTCCCCATGAAATGGTGCATATGAAGTTTATATAACAAAAATTCCAAAGGTTATGCTGGTTTAACAAGTTTCAGTTTCACTTCAGGCAGAGAGAGCAAACAGCATCAGGCATCTTATATCTGCATTCCTGTTCCATTTATATAAGCAAAATTATCTACTATAAAATGTTAGCATTGGACTAGCTTACGTCTAATGTACAGCTCAGATCTAAGGGATCTGAATGTACTTAATCTGTTTTTAGCATTCATAGAAACTGCAATGGGATTAGAATTTTAAAAACATGGCAACACTGCATCTGTTCGGGGTGCACCTTTTTGGTCATTTATTTTAAGAAAGTCAGAATCAATTGGTGAAGCTTTTGACTGGGGAATTAAATTCATTAGATGGTGATAAAATGGCAGCAATAATAGGGAAGACTGAACATAGTGCAGGTTATTACCTCAGATGCATACTAATGGAAAGAATGTAAAAGCTTTTAAAAACTCAAAGAACACAGATAATTCACATGTACTGTAATAAGAAATGATAACAAGAAAATTCTGGAACCTATAACATGACATGTTTCAGCAGGCAATAGATACAGAAATGCATGTTTCTTAATAAGATGTATAGGATTCTTAAAAAAAAATTATTTATTTATTCATGAGAGACAGAGAGAGAGAGAGAGAGAGAGAGAGAGAGGCAGAGACACAGGCAGAGGGAGAAGCAAGCTCCATGCAGGGAGCCCAATGTGGGACTCGATCCCGGGTCTCCAGGATCAGGCCTTGGGCTGAAGGCGGCACTAAACCGCTGAGCCACCAGGGCTGCCCCATGTATAGGACTTTAAACAATGAAATGTTTAATTAGTATCATACAGAGTATTTCAGTGCCCTAAAAATTCTTTGTGTTCCTCCTATTTTGCTCTGTGACCCTTAGGAACCACTGATCTTTTTTACTCTTTCCATAGTTTTGATTTTTCCTGAATGTCATTTAGTTGGAATCATACAATACCTAGGCTTTTCAGATTGGCTTCTTTCACTTACCAATATGCATTTAAGTTTTCTCATGTCTTCTCATGGCTTTCAAGCTTATTTCTTTTTAGTGCTGAATAATAGTTCATTGTCTGGATATATCCATTTACCTACTTAAGAGCATCTACGTTGCCTACAAGTTTTATTATTTAGTAATTAAGATGTTATAAACATCCACATTCAGATTTTTATGAGGTCATAAGTTTGCAGCTGCTTTGGGTAAATACCAAGGAGCACAGTTGCCTTGCATATCCATATCCTATGTTAAGAGTATGTTTCATTTTGTAAGTAGCTGCCAATCTGTCTTCCAAAGTGGCCATGCCATTTTGTTTTCCCACCAAGAATGAAGGAAAGTTCCTATTGCTCCACAGCCTTGTTAGCATTTGATGTTGTCAGTATTCTGATTTTGACTGTTCTTATAGTTGTGCTGTGGTATATCATTGTTATTCTAATTTTCATATTCTAATTTTCATTTTCCTGCTGGCATACGATATGTGGAGCATCTTTTCATACTCTTATTTGCCAACTATATATCTTCTTCAGTGAGGTGTCAATTGAGGTCTTTGGTCAATTCTTTACATTTTTCTTAACTAAGACAAACAATGGAAACCAGTTTAAACACTTTCAAATAATTGATTATTAAACAAAAACACCAAATAATTTCAATATTGAATAAATTGTAATGATAAATTGTAATGTAATTGTAATAAATTGTAAATAAATACAATAAATTGTAATGCTGGATGGTAAGAATTCAGATACCATCTAAAAGAATAGATGGGAGCACAAATAAAAGGTGACATTCAACCTAACACTTTTGGTTAGTTAATATCTGAGGAATGAAGTACAGTCTCTAAAATGTTATTTAGGTTTGGTAGAGTAAATGATGTGTATCAAGGTGTTGAACACCTTGATACAGATTTATTGCCTTAGCGTTTGGGACTGCTGTCAGCACATAGCCTTCAGCAGTCAGTCTTTCAGAATTTGCCTTGATTTGAAGAGTTATCTGATCCACTGTGTCCTTCCAGGGTTGACTAACATCTCATGAATTCAGTACCCATGTGGTACCAGACTCTGAGAGTACTTGATCAATGGATGTAGACACAAGAATAGATAAGGGAGAAATTATTGACCTAGGATCACTTTCCTGAGATACTAGATTTAGGAATGCAGCAAGGATTCCAAGGTGAGAGTAGCATTAGAGGACTTCTAGATGCCTATGAACCAAGTTGAATGAAATCTACTGCCTGAATTATTGTGGTAGTCTGTGGGTAAAGGGAACAAAAGGCTTAAGGGCATATGCATGTTGGAAGATATATTCTGCATAACACCAGAAAATCCATCAGATGTTTGTTTTCTGCAGACAGGCCTAGACAGTATACAAATTGAGGAGGGCCGTTAGGAATATACCCCTAGGAAAATTCTAATGTCATGAAGGAACTCAGTGGTGGCTCCCCTCTGTTGGCAAAGGCTAATGTTGAGGAATATGTATGACACAACTACACTGGTAGAAATAGAAATGATAAAACCTCCAAAAAGAACAGTTAGGTAATGGTGCTTAATACTAGGGAAACTAGGGACCTGCAAGTACAGTAGAGATACTACTCACTGTGGTTCTGTACCAGTCTCAAGTCTATTGATAGTGACATTATAGGTTAGAAATGCCTGAGGAATCACCTGGGCCCATACTACCCCACCAGCTTTTCCTGATTAGAGCCAACTTTACAGCTTGGTTGGTGTTTGCAGCTCTTATTATGATTACCTCAGCAACAACCACAAGTGAACTTTGAAAAAACAAAGTTTACTACTAATATATCTTAAAGGGTACATGGCAACCTCAGGGCCACACAATGAAGTTGCAAGTGGAGCTGGAGTTCTGCCTTCATTAGTGTTGGGGGGGGGGTGCCTTGAGTTTCACAGTTGTGCTTCTTTACGGGTGCGTTTAAAACCTAAGAACAGGAATTAAAGCATGGGAAGGGAAAAGAAAATGGTCAAACAATTATTTAAGTCTACCTGAGCTTTCTTAAAAACAAAAATAGAACTCCACGAGTGGGGCAGCCTGGCTGTTTAGTCCTGTAGCCATCAATGTGTTTATTTTAAATGGATGTCTTTGAAGTAGAGCCTTTGGTAATCAAAAGCTTAGTGTTAGACACTTATAATAATAATAATAGTAATAATAATAATAATAATAATAACAATAATAAAAGCGAATTGTCAGGTACTTACCCAGCAAATGCATATAATCAGAAGAAATTGAGGTTGGATGAACAGAAGAGGGCACTCTACTAAAAATTCACAATTCCTTATCCAGTTTCCAATTTTAAGACACAGAATGTACTGATTGAATGAGAGGCCATATCCCCAAGAAAAAAATATGCAACACCAATGCAATTGTACATGGGATGATTCATCTGGTCCTTCCCCAGAAAGACCTATAGACATTTTCTCAAACCGTACACTGGGGAAAGGGGAACATTTAATCATATCAAGGACCATTTGAAATAGATTACACAGTGATAGCAATACTCAGAAATCCACCATTATCATGGCACCAAGTTAGAATGATGGGGACTAGAAAATAAATGGAGTCCTGGCCAACATCCAATTCACAGTTAATGTGTCCAGGGAGGATCACATCGTGCCACTTTTTGGTCCTTGAATATATAATTGGGGTAGACACCCTTGGTAGTTGATGCAACACCCATATTGGGCCCTTGGTCTACCTGCAAAGGGATGTCATAGTGAGGAAAACAAAATGAAAACCTCCCAAACTACCCTGCCCATGAAAGCCAAGGTAAAACCAAAAAACAATACCACTTCCTTGGCAGGAGATGCAGAAATGAGAATCACCCATAAGTATCTAAAGAATGCAAGGCTAGTGATGCGTATCATATATTTATATAATTCATCAATTAATAAAGGATGGATTTCTCAGATATTGGGAGCCTCATTGGAAGAAGACTTCAGTCATCAGTCTTTGCAGGTTTCACACTAAATTCTATGTTTGAATTGGCTTCCTATAAAACATGATCTAAAACATTTGGGGATTAGAAAATGGTGTGCATATGTATGGCCTCAGTTTAGCGCTCAAAATACGTATTTATCCCCATATATAAATATTTCTTTAGTTATTTTAATCAAAGTGTCATGTTATATATTAATGAAATACAACTCTTTTAATAAGTAGGGACTCATGTCAACATGTCTAAAATGCAGGTGTACTATTTTACCATCTGCCAATGATAGTACAAAGAATGGAAAATATGTTGAAAAATATTTTAACATATCAAAACCTAAAGCAACATTACTGCTGATATTAATTTGCTTCTAGTAAAGCAGAACGTAATAAGCATGATAGTAACAAACATCATATCATATCAGGTAATTGGTACCTTAAAGATGTAGTGTATGTATAAAAATGGCAAATATGAGAGCTGGTGACAAATTTCACTTGTGGCACATCAAATAAAACCAGTCCAGACTTAGATAAGGAAAGACTTTATCCAAAAAGATCATTGCCATAAGGGAAGGTGAGGAGGCTATTATGATAGAGTAAATGCTCCAACCATAAGATCTGCAGGCATCTCAAAGGTTAGGTAAAAACAGGCTTTTTTTTCCCCGTTTCTTTCTTTTATTTATTATTATTATTTTTTTTAGAATAGTGCTGTGTCTTTATTGGACAGTTGAGCAGGAAAAATCTTTCTTTGAGACAGCTGATTTTCAAGAGTCTATAACAGCTTCCAATGCTTAAGGATGGGCTAAAATTCTGGGGCCAGGGGAAGGAGAAAAGCTTACCTAAAGTTTGGTCAAGTCAGATATTTTGTCCAGATTGGTATGTGAATACAACCAATTCAGCTAATCATTTATAAGGAACAAGATGCTATGGTTTTTGTGAGCACTTTAGCAATAGTCACTTAGCTTTCCAGTCCCTTAACCACAAATAATATTTTATTTACTTTGCCTTCACAAACTCAAGTTTAAAAATATATACATATGTATATACATATACATACACACCCTGTGTTAAAAGAGAAGAGAATTAACTTTGCCTTGGAGATGTAATGATCTCAGCTGTGGTTGGACCAAATCCCAGGATATCTTTAAAAAAATATACCAAGTAGAATTCCTTTAAAAAGATATATATATACCATGAGCTCATATTAAATTCATATGAGTAGGTTTAGTTGATAGTCAACAATGTCATCATCCATGTAGTCCTATGAGTCAGTTCCTTTATACAGATGAGATATTATGCCATTTTCCTTTCTCTCAACCAGTACAATCTATTCCTCTGATATGCAAAAGTGTCCTCCTCTGTAGCAAACTCTTTCCTATACTGTTTTAACAAGCCACTCATGATTCTTATTTGTGTTTTTATTCACGTCAACTACCTTAATCAACTGTTGTAAACTATTCATTTCCTCACTATTGCTAATCAGTTATGTTTCAACAATAACGCACATGTATTATTTACTATATGTGCCAAACACTATTCTAAGCAATTTTTATATATTAACACGTTACATTTTTATAAGAATTCCATGTAGCAATCACTCCCATCTACATTTTACAGATGAAAAAACTGAGACACATAATTCACTGAGGGCCATACAGATAGTAATTCATAGAACATGAATTTTAAAATATGTAGATTATATTAGCATTGAAAATGCTACTATTGATTATATTTATTGCTATATAAATGCTGGACTGTTGTGCAAAAGTAACTTATCCATTAAAATGGGTCAACACAGTGTATAACAATTTATCTTTTTTAAAAAAACTTGGGAAAACGTAAATGTTTATCAAATACCTTTCTTACATGTCCTCTATTCTCCTATGCCTTCATTCCTAAGCTAACATGCATATCAACTATTCCCCATAAAAGCATTTAATTATTTTCTCTATAATATGTATGTATACAGAATGACCTGGATCTAAGTATATTAACATGTCACTAATTTATCAGTTCTATGAATATTTTTCTTTCATTTTGTCTTAAAATATCCTAAAATTATGAAGATCTTTTCTTAAATGCCTCTAGATAAATTTATTGGGCATATCTTTTCTTAGAAAATTATTTTGTGGGGACGCCCAGGTGGCTCAGCGGTTTAGCGCCACCTTCGGCCCAGGGCCTGATCTTGGAGACCCGGAATTGAGTCCCACATCAGGCTCCCTGCATAGAGCCTGCTTCTCCCTCTGCCTGTTTTCTGCCTCTCTCTGTCTCTCTCATGAATAAATAAATAAAATCTTTAAAAAAAAAGTATTTAGGAAATTATTTTGTGTCAAGAGAAGAGCACCCTGAATAATGAAGAATTTAGGACTTGGGATATCTTCTAGTGTGCAGACATACTCATTTCCTGCTAGATCAGACAAACAGCACTCTAATGGCACATTCTAAAATTTATAAAATGGCAATGGCTGATGTAAAAATAACAATAACAATAAATATATCAAAAACAATTGATAGTCAATGAAATGGAACATATATCTAAAAACAAATTCATCCTCTGATATTATTTCTGATCACTTGAGAGGATGATGTGAATTTTGTACCTTAGCTGGAAACTAATGAAATATATATTTGAAAACCCTGAAAAAAATAGAAGTACAAAAAGGCAGGAAAATAAAGGGAATTCTAACTTCAATTAATATCTTTAGTCATAAGTTAGAAACCTAAGAATCTAGGAGTTTTCAATTTTTTTTGTGACTTGCTTTGGAAAAAAGAAAAAAAAGATATCAGGATTCTGAAAATAATTGCCCTGTGTCCTAACCATTTAGTTCTATTGTGGTTAAATAATATGCTTTGAATTATTTAAATCCTCTTAAATTTATTGAGATTATTTATTTATTTATTTATTTATTTATTTATTTATTTTTATGGCTCAGCAGCTAGCCTACTCTGGTGAATTAACCACATGCACATATATTCTGGTCTTGTTGGATGTAGGGTTCTGTAGATGCCAACTAAGAAGAAATAATTCACTGTGATATGCAATGTATCATACAGACTAATTTAATAAAATTGAATAGATTAGAAATTAGAAGCCAGGATGATTATATTTGAGCGCATACATGTCTGTCTATATTTGTATATTTATGCCCCCTTTATTCAACTGTAGATTTATAATTCACAATTATGTTATTTATATAGTATGTAACTTATATTACACAATTGTATGATATTCTTGGCATATTTAGCAATTACTTGCAATAGAATCAAATTAATAAAAACTATGTTTGGGTCTATCAACAGTAATGAACATTGCATTTAAAAATCTTTAGGTGATATATCAATTTCAGTCAAATTATCTTGAAATCAGCAATATTTTCAACCTTATATCTTCTCAGAAGGGTACCATTGGCAAAAAGAGTTATTCTAAGATTGAAATCTAAGAAATCTAAAATTCATACATACTGTTCTGCTATTTACTACTTTTGGGGGCGCAAGCTCACAAAACCCAGAATGTGAATTCTAACCTTCAAAATAGATATAGTATTTATAATTATACACATTTCACAAAGAACTAAGAAAGGATTAAAGGAAGATAATATTTGTGATAATAATCAAGTTACCCTAACGTTTCCCTGTTTCTTCAATCTAGCTTAATATTTAATATTGCAAAGAGCTGAGTTTTGTTGTGGCAAGAATACAATAGAGGGTAAAAATAAATAAGCTACTGAAACCCAAACTATAATCGTACATGAAAAGGAATCTTAAGCATTTGCATTTTGCAGTCATAATGCCTTTTCTTTAGCTTCTCAAGTAGTATTGGTAAATTTGAGAATTAGAAGATTAATGCTGACTTCCCAATAGGCTATAATGTAAAGCAGCTGCCCCCACTACTCAAATACTATATTCAGAATGATACTGGAGCTGTGGACTTATCCAGGTTTGGGGAGGTGTCTAGACCAGTAGAATGAAAGGAACTTAATGGGGAAGGAAAAATATGGGGTATATTCTGGGCCCAGAGAAGATCATATAATTTAGGAGAAGGAGATCATAAGCAATCTAGCAAGGGCCGTCACATATAGTTTTGTTTCTTGTGTGCCACAATTGTTTAGGAGGCCCCTTTTTCACCACAAATCAAATTCTAGGTAAGTATATAAAAAAAGGTGAAGGAAAAAGATGGTGGAGGTATCAAAGGACTGCATGTAACTATGAGGCTGAGTAAAAAGAGTTGAGACATTCAAGGATATGAGTATGAAAGATAAATGGTAGTTGGAGAGAGATATGCCTGAAATCTAGATCATACAGGAATTTCAGTCACTGCTAATAGCAGGTTCTCAGGTATGATCAAAGGAATGAGCCAATGAAGCAGAGTGGACAAAAACATTGTTCAAAAAAAAGGATGAAGAGGAAGAGATGACAGGAGAGGACAAGGAGGAAATGGAGAAGGAAAAGAAAAAGCAGAAAAGCTAGGGATTTGGAAATATGTCAGATATTAAAAATTGCTGAGAATTATTAAAAAGTCCTATGGAGAATGTTAATGAGCCAGGGATAAAACTGTTGATCAATAAGAGAAAATGACCGAGTTGTCATTTGATGAACCTACAGGAAAACTTAAGGATATTGTAATAAATTGGATATTTGTTATTCCAAATTATTTGATGTTCTACCAGCAAGAAGAATGTGTGACTGCCATTTGTCATATGACTGACATGTGACTCACTTAGAGGAGAATGCTTCCTAAGTCATAGAGATCAGGTTTAGCTGTGTGATTAGTTTTGGCTAATGGTGTATAAGTATAGTGGTGAGAACTTCCAAAGCTATGGGTTATTTCTACTTATTGTGTGTTTCTCTTTTAATGAGAGGAGTCATATTTAGACAAAGACTATCTTTTCAATGTCCATTTAGTATAAAATGGTCAGCAAACTAGAAGTAAAAAAACAAAACAAAACTAATAAATCTTGGTAAGGCTATATTTGAAATCCCAGAGTTAACATCAAATTTAATGGCAATTATTTTTCTATAAGATAGGGGACAAAGCAAGGATATTCATCCTTACCATTTCTATTTTGGTGAAGTTCTTATCCAACCAGTTACATAAAAGCTAAATAACATTAAAATTGTAAAAAAAGAAATTGAACTGTTTTATTCACATGTAATGATGCTCCTTGAACATCCAGTAGAATCTGGAAACATACTGCAAAAACTACAGTGAATTATAGCAAGCTACATGCCCATTATAAGAAAATTAATTATGTTTCTATATATTAGAAAGAAAGGAATGTAAAATGGTTCTGTGGGAAATATTGATAAGAACAAAGCATACTTTTTGGGGACAGTAGGAACATTCTCTAGCATCATTCACATGTTGGTACCACAGGTGGATGCATTTGACAGAACTTACTAATATTCTATACTTATGATAGACACATTTTTACTGTATAATAAATCTAAATTGTTTTAAAAAGGAAAAAAAAATTTAAAATCAACAAAGAGTAAAATAACTTTATATTAAGTAAAGTGACGATTTTCTTAAGCATGTAAAAAATAGATCGGAAGTTAATGATCTCATTTATAGTACCAGAGAAGAAAATAAAGTATTTTGATTTATGTTTAAAAATATTAGCCAAGAATTAGATTTGATGTTTAAACTTTTCCTAACCAAACTGAAATAATATTTGGGTCAATCGGAATATATACCACACTTATATTTGGTACACACACAAACCCTTAACCCAAACTCTTTGTCTAAGGACATTTATCTTAGGACTTGACCAAAAAACAAAAACAAAAACAAACAAAAAAACCAAACCTCATCTTTCTAAAAATAAAAATAAATAAAAGTAAAAATGTAAATAATAGACCAAAAGAAAATTCTGAAAAAAAGAATAAGGAGGGATATCTGGAAATTTAAAGGCAATATTAAACTATTACAAGTGGTCAAAAATATTTCCAACTGTTAAAATAGTTCATGGGGTGATATTAGAAATTGTTTTCTTAATTATTATATAATACAGTGTTATGTATTCATAACATATTTTACATTAAATCATGCTTTTACATTAGATACTCAGAACTTGTTTTATAGCTGAACATTTTCCTCCTCTTACTGACCTCCCTCTATTTCCCCTACCCCCTAGACTCTGACAACCAGTTTTTTTGTTTCTAGGAGTTTGACTTTTTTCACATAAGAGTATACTTTTAAGTGTTTCTGTGCAGTTTTGTCTTACTGTCTGGCTTATTTCACTAAACATATGGTCCTCAAGGTCCATTCGTGTTGTGAGAAATGGCAGGATTGTCTTCTTTTTCATGGCAGAATAATACTCCATTGTATATAATATACATACATCACATCTTATCTGTTCATTCATGCATTGATCCATTTAGGTTGTTTCTGTATCTTGGCTATTGTGAATAGATTGTTTAAATGCTTGAAAAATATAGTAGGTTGAATAATGCCCTATCAAAGATGATCCTGTTTTAATCACTGGAAGCTATGAATTTTATAAGTTAAGAGGAACTTTGAAACTATAATTAATTGAAAGATATTGAGATGGGGAGTTTTTCTGGATTTTCCAGGTGGATCTCTGTAATGGGGAGATAGGATATTTGAGTGAGTAGTAAGAGATGTGATGATGGAAGCAAGGTGTAGGGGAGATGTAAGGAAGGGACTAGAATGTAGATAACCACTAGAAGCCAGAAAAGATGGAACTGGATTCTCCCCTGAAGCCTTCAGAAGGAATGTAATTTTGACATTGCCTTGATTCTAGATGTCTGACCATAGGAAGTGTAAAAGAAAAACTCTTTGTTGTTTCAAACCACTGAGAATATGGTAAAGTGTATAGCAGCAGAGGAAAATGATATAGAGAGTTTACATGCTATAATGTGTCCATAGTCTGACAACAACAATAAAAATGATATGGCTATGTTGAAATTTCTGTGTATACTAGACTGCAATAAAATATTTTAGAAAGGAAAATAGCTAAAGCAATTATGGCAAAATTTGTGACTTTGGCAAAGCTTTGTGGTAGCAAGCATAGTGTTGATTACACTGTTTTTCTATTTTCGTTGAATATTTTATATTAAATAGCTGCAATTATATGTCTTAAATAATATCTATTTAAAAAACGGAAGGCTCCCGAGAGAGTAGAGGAGAAAGAATCTTACATATGGTTGCCACGGTCAAGAATATCTCTTCGAAGAATACCTGCTAAGTTGGAGGAAGAGGGGGGAACAAGTTAGAAAGAGGGAAAGGAATCCACTGTTTGGAGTAATGAGAAAAGTGAAACATGGCCAACAAAAAAATGGACAGATTGTCAAGACCAGTAAATGGCAGGCCTGGGGGACTAAAGGAAGATATTGGAATGTATTTGAAATGTGAAGTCATTGAAGAGTTTTAAACAGGGAGAAGAGAGAGAGTCTGATTTATATTGTATAAATTACTATGCCTGCTGTGTGTTCCACCATGTTCGAAGACAGGTGAACCAGGATGGGATTTAGGAGTCTCTGACAGCACTCTAATTAAGAGAAGATGGTGGTTGATACAGGACTGTGGCGATGATGAGAAAGAAATCTGTGCACATGTGAAAAATAGGACAGTCTTTGCTGGAGAATTAGGTGTGGGACTGGGGGAATGGACCAGGATAATCTGTCTTACCTGACAGTCCTATGTTCTTTCCTTAATAAAAATATAAGTGAGACATTTTGGTTTATTATGATTATATTTTTTGCCTTGAATTAAAAATCAGAACGTGTTTTTTTTTTTTGTCATTTTGTCATTTGCTATATATTTTAACTCATTTTTTTTCATGTATTTTGCCCCTGCCACTAGTTCATTTCTAAAAAGTCCTTAATAAACAAATATTGTTGATTGCCTGCAGCTTTCCAGGAGGTAGAAAGGTAAATATAAAAGTCTCTTCTCTGCCTAATAGAAGCACTGGTTTTTACTTAATGATTTTAGGGATCATTTGAAGCTTTCCTTTGATTATAGAGTCAGAATCTTTACACACAATACATGAAAGCTATACCTAGATTAAATAATATAAAATTTCTTGCTTATAATACTTTTTAAGGGGATTTCTAAGTTTTCTGTTAATTTTTAAACTAATTATCTGATTATTTAAAGTAGCATCATAAATCTGAACAGTTGAAAATGTTAATAGAAATTACACATAATGAAGTTGCCTTAATGTAATATAAAAATTCTAGGAATGACATATGTCATGTCATGTTTCTATGATTTTTTGTCTTTATGACTTTATATTAAAAAAAGAAAACTTTCCTAAGTAATAACATGTAAGTTGATTTCTGCAGCACTGTGATGGATTTTTTGTCAGTATTTTTTTATGTTTTTAAAGAAAGGCTAATTTTTCTGTCAGCTTCACTACCCATAAAATTAAATGAAGCAATGGTTTACAAATTATAATGTATTAATATGGGCTATTCATGGAAGTTACTAATTCACATTAGTGCTCAGGCTCATTTTCTGTGGAGAAAAGGAAACTAAAGGTAAAAGTCTAGTTAAAATTATTATCACAATTATATAAAATAATTTTAAATGGCTACAGACTAATTAGTTCATTAAAATCATTACTGTGTCAGTAAGTTGAACACAAATTTGACATGTAATTCAAACAACATTTTGAAAAATTTGATTGAAAATTCTTGAAGTAACTTTATTCAGATAATACCAGACTGAGAAATGATGTTGGAATTCAAAAGAGTCTTTCCCTACTTTGTTACTGGTAGCTCTTCCCCAGGAGAAATTAAAACCAAAAACGAAAACAAAACAAAACAAAAACAAGCTATGCATGCTTATCTCTCCCCCCCACAAGAAAAAAAAAAAAAAACCTTAAGGATCATTATTTTATTTTCTGTGTTAACACTGCCATTTGATAAAAAAGTTTCATTTTTTTTTTCCCTAGAAGCTAAGATGGTAAACTTCAACTGACAATGTCTAGATACCTTCGGCAAATAAGAAACAAAGAGAAGAAGGGGAGGGAGGAAGGAAGGGAGGAAGATAAGGTGTTAAAAATGAGTGAAAGTAGTATGAAGTCTTTGAAGTAGAGTCTTAAGCTGGTGAATAAACACAACGTCCTAACTCTTCTATCCGAACATATTGAATGCTCTAGATCTGTCAAGAACTGAAAGGGTCTTCCATAGTTTCATGAATGCTGGCAGGAGACATGGAACTGGATCAGAGACAAAAGACTCTGTTAGTCACAACACAGCTGGTGTCTGAATTTCATATTCCCATCAGTTGCTCATGTCTTTCAAATCCTGTGGGGATCATGCAGATGTAAGCCCAGGTAGATGCTAGACATGTAGTGCTTTTGTTACACAGCTTAAAAACCCTGAGCTTAATAAACCCTGATCTTATAAAGGACTTCAAACAAACATGTTCAACCTTTGCCCCAGAGGGAGACGCTGTCTTTATTGCACCCTACAGCAAACAAATCTGTGCTCTGCTCCGGATGAAGATGTTATTTTTATCTTTCAGAGCTATTTGCTCTACAAACATCCTTAAAAAATGGTCTAGGAAGAAAATCTATCAGTGTGTCTGCTCACAGATTTGCAGAAATGAGAAATACATGGAAAACAGTTTCCAATTGGCTTAGCTGCTAAATAGAAAATATTGGTCATTAAATATGTATTTGTAACACCCGGGAGATTGTTTACATAGTGATACTATTTCAAAAGATGTGCACACATCCTAGGTCCTATAACTAGCTCTATGGCATTAGAAAAACTACTTAACCTTTGGAACCCTACTTTCTTCACATTTCAAATAAGGAGAATTTTATATGCTTTACATCGCTACAGAAATATTATAAAAATACACTTTGTTAATGTGTATGAAAAAGTTATGGAAAATTTAAAACAGGGTATAGTTTTTGGTTTATATTAACCTGACTACTTGCTTTCATGTTTTATTAAATTCTTTGTCCTAAGTTAGCCTTACCATATTCTATGAAAATGATATTTAACTTTTTTTATTTTTGTTTATAAAATATTTACAACAAAATATTGTATACTTTTTCCTGTCTAAAAGAGCACTTAGAAATATCCAACGGTTTATTTCAGGAGCCCTTCAGCATTATTCACTAATACTGCTCTCCAAAACGATGTGAATTTTAACTGTCAGAAATTATTTTTCATGGATGTATATATCTATGCTTTGGCTAATTATGTTATCTAATTTTACTGAAGTAAAGCTGGCATGAGATTTGAATTTCATGTAGATATTTTCTTACCAGAAAGAAACCTGATTTATAGCAATTTTCCTTAAAACAAATTTTTCTCTAATAAAAATCTGAAGTCTGAATCATGTGAAAGGGTGCACTAGTCGTTTGGATTTTTATTTTCCTCGCTTTTAGTTTTGAATATTTTAAGCCTTCAAAAATGTTACATTGTCTAGAATAATGAAACAAATATACTCCATCTAGATTCATCAGCAGAGTTCTGTCTCCATACCTCTATATACCTACAAATAGTTTTTGAGAATTTGGAGTAGATATAACTCTTGATCTTGGACTACATCTCCTATGGAAAAAGGAATTCTATTTACATAATACCAACTACTATATATTTTTCATTATCAGATAATTTCACATTGATAAGATATTGCAATCTACTGCACAATCCACATTAAGATTTCTTCAGTGGTCCCAATAGTAAATTTTGTTTCTTTTTCTTGTTTTCTATTTTTTCTTTTTTTTTTCTAATCTGAGATGCAAAGATCATGCTCTTTTTTTTTTTTTTAAATCTCTTCTGGATTTGCATCTATCCTTCTAAATCTTTTTTTTAAATTTTTATTTCTTTACGATAGTCAGAGAGAGAGAGAGAGAGAGAGAGAGAGAGAGAGGCAGAGACACAGGCAGAGGGAGAAGCAGGCTCCATGCACCGGGAGCCCGATGTGGGATTCAATCCCGGGTCTCCAGGATCGCGCCCTGGGCCAAAGGCAGGCGTCAAACCGCTGCGCCACCCAGGGATCCCTCTATCCTTCTAGAAGGGATATTTATGGGATCTATATGTGGCTTTGAGGTCTCAGGTTATCATAATTCACTAGGATCTTCTAACATTATTTTGTTAGTCCCTCGGTAGATATTTATGCTCTACCAAAAGTTGGATCTTGCTATTATGAAATATTAGTTTGCGGAGGATTTCACTCAGACTGGTGCTCGCATTTTGAGGGTATTTGTTGGCAATTTGAGTTTCAAAATACCTAAGACTGTCAAAATTACCCTCTTTTCCTTTTGATTTTGCCACCTAGATTTCTCTTCATGGGTTCTCCTTTGGTCCTATTTTATTATGAGTCCCTTATATTCTGGATTTCAGGGATAATTCCTGAGAGTTCTGTTAAAGAAGGTATCAATATCTTTCAAATTTGCTAAACTTATTGGGGATATATATATATACATATCTCACACACACACACAGAGAACCCCCCCAAGTCATTAGTGTTCACTCAGTGAGTTTCTTAACCAGAACTCCATTTCTCCACACAAAGGGTAACCAGAATAGATGAGCTTCATCTATTTTTTAAAAGTACTTTATACAAATGGAATCATACAGTGCATATACTTTTATGTCTGGCTGCTTTTGCTCACTATTAACGTTGTGAAATCCATTCATCTTTGTGCTAATTCTCTTATTCCCGTTGCCCTATAGTATCCCATTATGTGAATATGCCACTCATTCTTACACTGATGGATGCTTGAGTAGTTTTACGTTTGTTCCATTATAAATCATTACTAATCATCCTAATACCTGGCTTTGGTGAATGTATGAATATAGCACCCCCCACCCCTAAAGGCATATGTACACACAATTCTACCCCTTTAGTCCCACCCAGGTAAGGGGGAAACATTTTCTAATCTTAAAGGAAAACTTACATATCTATATTTTTTTCATTAAAACTTTCTTATACTTTGAATCATGCTACCTTCTGATGTATATGCTTTAAAATTTATTAAAATTTTAGACTTAATTTTTTAGAAAGGTTTCAAATTTGCAGAAGAAATAATACAAAAAAATATGAGAATTCACACATAATTCTATGCTCTGTTGTCCCCTCATTTATTACCATCCTATATTAGTGTGTTGCATTTTTCACAATCCATATTTATGTATTGTTACATAAATTAAAGTCCATGTTATATCCACATTTCCTCAGTTTTGCCACACTTTTTCTGTTCCAGAATTCATCTAGGATACCACATTGCATTTAGTTTTCATGCACCCCTAGGCTCCACAGAGCTGTGAGAGTTTTTCAGACTTGACTTGTTTTTGATGATATTGACAGTGTTGAGGAATAGTAGCCATATATTTTGTAAAATGTCCCTCTATTAAAATTTGTCTGATTTTTTTTTTGTTATGAAACTGGATTAATGTATTTTGGGGGAGGAAGTCCCTCGGGGAAAGTCCATTCTCATTGTAACATGTCTAGGGTGCATAATATCTGTGTGATATCACTGTTGATGTAATCCTTGATCACTTGGCTGAGATATTGTTTTGCAGTGGAATTTTCTCTTCTATTCTCTCTCTTCATACGGTACTCTTTGGAGAGAAGCCACTGTGCACAAGCCAGTCTTAGGAGGTGAGGCATTTGCTCCACCTTTTTAAGGGTACAAGATCTCCATTAAGTACTTGGAATTATTTTACATGAGATATTTCTCTCTTCTTCCCCAATTACTTTTTCAGTCATCTATTTGTATGGATGCTTGGCTATTTAGTTTATGCTTTGGGTTATAATGTAATATTAAATTATTTTACTTTTCAAAAAGTTCCAATATTTGGCCATTGGGACTCTCATTTGGCTAATTGTATCCTTTTGATATACTCCCATCAATGCAGTTTTTGTTTGTATTTTTACATTTAGTCCTTAAACAGTTGTGACAGCATAAGATGCTCCAGACTCATCTTGTATATTTTTTGCCTCAGTCTTAGAATTCATGATTTCTTTTTGGAACTCCGGTTCCTTTTATTGGAGAATGGTATTAGAAACCAACATCTGGTTTCTAGATGTGCTTGCTGATATTGACAGCTCATTTTAGACCATCTTATCTGACAAACATATATGTGTACTAACCAGTATATAAGCAAACATGTATAAATATTTCTATATATAACCATCTGTAACTATACAAAGTAAATTTTATTTTACTGATGTTTTTACTCCTAATCCATTTAAAAAATGGTTTATTCCAGACTCCTCCCCTTGAGGATCTGTAAATTCCCACTCCAAAATTATGAAGTTATTCCCACCACCTGGCATGCATTTAAATGTTCAATTCTCATATGCATCTATAGCAGTAATGGAATTGTTGACATATACCCCCAAAGAAAGCAATTTTATCAATTATTTTGCAATGTTAATATGCATTTTCTTTTGCCTTCAGTCTTATAGACTCTATTTTTTTCCCAGAATTACTTATAGGAGTACTTCCCCCCCCCTGCACTGCCCTTACTGTGGTTGTTTCATGCATTTGCAATACAGTTTATTCTCTTATTACAGTTTGCATTCCTTTCTGAAATATTCCTCCTCCTATTTTTTTTTGTAGACTGGCATAAAGATATTCTTTTTGCTGTGAAGTTCTATTAATTTTGAAAAATATATAATACCATGTATCTCATGGAGAATATTTTTCCACCCTCAATATATAGTGTGCTTCACTTACTAATTCCTCTCCTCTCCACCACACTCCTGAAAACCTCTGGTCTTTTTACTGTTTCTGTTCTTTTACCTCTTCCAGAATATCATATAATGGAATCATTACAGTATGGAGATTTTTGAGGCTAGCTTCTTTCACTTGCAATATGATTGTAAAATTCTTCCCTATCTTTTTTGTGAATTGATAGCTTATGCATTTTATCAGGAAATAATATCATAGCATGTGGTATAGACCAATTTATTCAGTTACTGTAGATATTTTGTTTGATTTCCATTTTGGAAATTATGAGTAAAGTTGCTATAAACATTCCTGTGCAAGTTTTGTGTGAACACAGATTTTCAAATCAGTTGTATAAATATCTAGGAGTGTGAATGCTGGATTGTATGGTAAGTCAAGTTTAACTTTGTTGGAATTTATTTTATTTTTTTTTTTATAAATTAATTTTTATTGGTGTTCAATTTACCAACATACAGAATAACACCCAGTGCTCATCCCGTCAAGTGTACCCCCCAGTGCCCGTCACCCATTCACCCCCACCCCCCACCCTCCTCCCCCTCCACCACCCCTAGTTCATTTCCCAGAGTTAGAAGTCTTTATGTTCTGTCTCCCTTTCTGATATTTCTCACACATTTCTTCTCCCTTCCCTTATATTCCCTTTCGCTATTATTCATATTCCCCAAATGAATGAGAACATACACCGTTTGTCCTTCTCCGGTTACTGTGGCCAAGTTCAAAAAGGGTGTTGCCTGAGTTCTCCTCTGGGATTTTGATGGAATCTTGTCTCACATTTAGATCTTTCATCTATTTTGAGTTTATCTTTGTGTATGGTGCAAGAGAGTGGTCCAGTTTCATTCTTCTGCATGTGGATGTCCAATTTTCCCAGCACCATTTATTGAAGAGACTGTCTTTCTTCTAGTGGATCGTCTTTCCTCCTTTATCGCATATTAGTTGAGCATAAAGTTCAGGGTCCACTTCTGGGTTCTCTGTTCTGTTCCATTGATCTATATGTCTGTTTTTGTGCCAGTACCACACTGCCTTGATGAACACAGCTTTGTAGTACAACCTGAAATCTGGCATTGCGATGCCCCCAGATATGGTTTTCTTTTTTTAAAATTCCCCTGGCTGTTTGGGGTCTTTTCTGATTCCACACAAATCTTAAAATAATTTGTTCTAAGTCTCTGAAGAAAGTCCATGGTATTTTGATAGGGATTGCATTATACGTGTAAATTGCCCTGGGTAACATTGACATTTTCACAATATTAATTCTGCCAATCCATGAGCATGGAATATTTTTCCATCTCTTTGTGTCTTCCTCAATTTCTTTCAGAAGTGTTCTGTAGTTTTTAGGGTATATTTTGAGAACCATTTGAATGGTAAATGGTTCTCCAACCTTTTATTTTCAGGTTGTAGGTGTCCTTCTGTCTAAAATGAGTCTCTTGTAGACAGCAAATAGATGGGTCCTGTTTTTTTATCCAGTCTGAAACTCTGCGCCTTTTGATGGGGTCATTAAGCCCATTCACGTTCAGAGTTACTTGAACTTCTTCTTAAAGGGGAGTTTTAAGAGTCCCCCTTAAAATTTCTTGCAGAGCTGGTTTGGAGGTCACATATTCTTTCAGTTCCTGCCTGTCTTGGAAGCTCTTTATCTCTCCTTCCATTTTGAATGAGAGCCTTGCTGGATAAAGTATTCTTGGTTGCATGTTCTTCTCATTTAGGACCCTGAATATATCCTGCCAGCCCTTTCTGGCCTGCCACGTCTCTGTGGAGAGGTCTGCTGTTACCCTAATATTCCTCCCCATGAAAGTCAGGGACTTCTTGTCTCTTGCTGCTTTAAGGATCTTCTCTTTATCTTTGGAATTTGCAAGCTTCACTATTAGATGTCGAGGTGTTGAACGGTTTTTATTGATTTTAGGGGGGGATCTCTCTATTTCCTGGATCTGAATGCCTGTTTCCCTTCCCAGATTGGGAAAGTTTTCAGCTAGGATTTGTTCAAATACATATTCTGGCCCTCTGTCCCTTTCGGCGCCCTCGGGAACCCCAATTAAACGTAGGTTTTTCTTCCTCAGGCTGTCGTTTATTTGCCTTAATCTGTCTTCATGGTCCTTCAATTGTTTATCTCTTTTTTCCTCAGTTTCCCTCTTTGCCATTAACTTGTCTTCTATGTCACTCACTCGTTCTTCCACCTCGTTAACCCTCGTCGTTAGGACTTCTAGTTTGGATTGCATCTCATTCAATTGATTTTTAATTTCTGCCTGATTGGATCTAAATTCTGCAGTCATGAAGTCTCGTGAGGCCTTAATGCTTTTTTCTAGAGCCACCAGTAGCTGTAGAATAGTGCTTCTGAATTGGCTTTCTGACATTGAAGTGTAATCCAGATTTTGTAACTCTGTGGGAGAGAGGGCTGTTTCTGATTCTTTCTTTTGAGTTGAGGTTTTCCTTCTAGTCATTTTGCTCAGTGCAGAGTGGCCAGAAACAAGTTGTATTGGAACACGGGGGAGTATCACTGGTCCGTCCAGCTGGTCTTCTGGGGGAGGGGCCTGCTGCGCTGATTTTCAGGTGTTAGCACTTGGGGGAGCTGCTCTGCCCCTGCCTGCTGCAGGCTCAGCGGGGGTTGTTTACCCCGTGGGGCCCCAGGAGGAACAGCAGCAGTTGCTATGGCAACTCTGGAAGCCTGGATTCAGCCTCCGCAGGAACTACGGGGCTCGGGGCTCTCGGTTCTCCGTCCGCAGGGCCTGGAGGCTCCGGGGCGGGGCCGCTGATCTGCTCAGCTCGGGGCAGGAGCGTCCTCGCTGTCCTGGGCCCTCCCGGCCTCTGCCTGTCCCGGGGGAGGCCGGATCCTGGGCTGTGTCCCGGCGCCCTGTGCTCCGGGGCCTGCGCTGTTGGATTCGCGCTCCCGCCCCGCAGCCCCCTCCGCGGAGCCGCCGCCCGAGCCCCAACTTTGTATGAAATTATCAAACTGTCTTCTAAATTGGAATCACTTTAAATTCCTACCAGTAATGAATGAGAATTTGTGTCACTCCATATCCTCACCAACAATTAGTACTTTGAGCTTTTAAAAAAAAAAAAATTTAGACAATGTAATAGGTGTGAGGGGCATTTTATTGCTGTTTTAATTTGTAATTTCCCAATCATGATTAATGTTGAGCATCTTTCCATATCATTGCTTTTTATCTGTACATCTTCCTAGGTAGGTATCTGCTCATATATTTAGCCCATCTTTAGTGTATTTTTGTTTGTTTGTTTTCTAACTGTTGAGCTTAAGAGTGTTTGTTTGGAGTGGCAACAGAGAACGTTGCTGCTTTGCTGCATCATGATCTTAGGGAGAAAGTACTATTTCTTACCATTAACTGTGTTAGCTGTTGGATTTTTGTAAATGTTCTTTTTCTAAAATAATAATAATAATAATAATAATAATAATTTATTCATGAGAGACACAGAGAGAGAGGCAGAGACACAGGCAGAGGGAGAAGCAGGATCCTTGCAGGGAGCCCAATGTGAGACTTGATCCCAGGACTGCAACACCACGCCCTGAGCCAAAGGCAGATGCTCAACTGCTGAGCCACCCAGGCATCCCTGTAGATGTTCTTTATGAAGTTGAAGTTCTCTATTCCTAGTTCACTGAACGTTTTTATCATAAATTGGTGATGCATTTTGCCAAATGCTTTTTCTGAATCAGTGTGGCCATATGATTTTTCTTCTTTATCCTGGATTACACTGACAATTTTTTCAACGTGTAACCAGACTTGCATATTTGGAATAAATTCATGGTATGTAATTCAGTTTACACATTGTTAAATTTAGTTTCCTAGTATTTTGTTGATATAGGCTTTGTTTTGTTTTTCCCTCTGAGGTTATGAAAGATACTGGTTTGTAAATTTTCTTGTTTTTATCTGATTTTGATATTACTGTCATGCTGGGCTCATAGAATGATTTGGGAATTTTTTCCTTTATTTGTATATTCTGGAAGAGATGGTCAAGAATTGATTTTTTATGCCTTTTGTATAAAACAGGGATTCATATTTCATATTTCTACCCTGACTCTTTTCCTTTTTTAAGATTTTATTTATTTATTTAATTGTTTGTTTATTATTTATTTATTTATTTATTTATTTATTTATTTATTTATGAGAGACACACAGAGAGAGGCAGAGGCAGAGGGAGGAGCAGGCTCCATGCAGGGAGCCTGATGGGGGACTCGATCCTGAGTGTCCAGGATCACGCTTGGGCTGAAGTTGGCACTAAACAGCAGAGCCACCCAGGCTGCCCTTGTATTCCATTATATAGCGATATTGATTACTTGGGATCCCTACCAGCGATGACATTAAGGAATTAAGGAAAATTTGTGATTATTTTGTCTGTCAATTACAGTTGTAAATATATTTATTGACTACTTACTAAGTGAAACATTTACATATTTTTAAATCCCATTAACATAGGCTTTCCTTGTTCACTACTGTATCCTCAATAAGCAGACCAGTACATCGTAGACCCACAGTAACTAGTTATTGCCTCATCATGGAACACGCACAATAAAAGATATTTAGTAAAATGTTTCAAGATCTGAAAATCAACGAGATCACTTAGGTTAAAGAAATATTTCCATGACTTTTAATGCTTAATGAAAGCTGTAGGAGATCTCTACTTTCAGACATGAGGCATGGTGAAATATTTTATACCAATTTGCCTCCTACAAATGAATAGGCTGAAACAACTGTGGAGCTGAATTTTCACCATATGGTATGGCATCCAAACAGCTAACACTTTTTTAGAATGTCCCATTATGTGAACTAGGTCATCGAAAATGATAGGTGGACATTCACATATTAACACTATAAGAGGAGCACAGTTCTCAAATTGTTAGAATACTCACTGTCATACAAATAGATAATGAGCATGTGTCAGTGTCACATTTAACTCATTAATGAGAGAACCAGCAGGATGGAAGACCTTATTAAAATTGTATATGAGGAACTAGGATTCATAAAGTCATTATGGAAAGGAATGCTGAAATATGATTGCTAGTTTCAAGAACTGTGATGAGTCTAAGAATTGCATCCTACTTGTGCGCTAATAATGTGACTTTGCCACAGTTTGTAGAACACATGAGACTCCTTAGCTAAAGACTAAGAAGACAGTTAATTATAGAAAAATCAATAATAAGAGTATAGCATTTTTTGGTATCAGTTTTTTTGACCTCCAATACCAATTCAAGGCAGCATGTGGAAAGTTGGATATGGCAAAGAACATTTGGCACAAGACAGATTTAGTAGTTTAAAAACTATTGTAAAAGGGATAGAAAATGCTGTTACTTACAGGCACAGCCCTCATCTAGGAGCTAAAGGGTTTCTTCTCCACAGTCTTTGAGGAGCCAAAAGAATCTCTGTGTGACCCCTGGACAAGGAGTCGGCGAAAAAGGCAAGTCAATTGCAATGGGGGAAATGATAGAGCTCAACTGCACTGAAAGAAAAAGGGAGAGAATTTTTAGGAGCTCTGGTGAGTAAGTGGGAAAGTATTGCAGAGTGTTAGCTGGAAGTGGTCAATGTGATCTGGATGGCTGTAGTTGTAATTGATGCTTATCTAAGTTAGGCTCCTCCCCCCATACTCCAGAAGGAAATATCTCTGTCTTCCAACTCAGTTTGCATACAACTCCCTGGAAAAGATAGTCTGGTATAAAGGTTTTCTTCTCCAAATGTGTAGAAATGGGAAAGACTGGATAGATAATTGTCTCCAAAAGCTAATTTAGCTATAAACCTGGAGAAGGTATTATGGACAATTAAAACTTAGTATCTTGATTATCTTTTGTATTAAGAAAAGAATAAACATATTTTTTGGAGCCTTCTTAAATTAATATTGATCTTGCAATAGTTTAGAACACATGCCTTATAATAAGTATTGAAAAAAGGAGTTAAATTTCTTGAGAATAAGATGACCCTTTGCTGGGGTTGATAGAAAATGCTACAGCATGACAAAAAAGGTCACACATTCACGTTTGCCTTTTCCCCCCACGATTTGTTTTCTCCTCAACAATGAAACCTGGGATCTTAAATAATATCTAAACATTCTGATCACAAATAGAGTGGGTTTGTTGTGTTTTTATACTGTTATATAGGTGATTTCTGGCTTATTTACCCCTTTTTCACAGTATTTTTATGGCGGTGGAAATTAAACATGGATTCAATGAATAGCATATATGTAAAATCAAAATTACAAACAATATTTGTACACTTGATAGTACTATACTAATTCAGCAATGACTACTTCAGGTAGTCTGTGAATTTATGACAATAGATTGTGTCTGTTTTATTATGTTTCACTAGTTTATTTACATAGATGTAACACATGTTAATTAACATACCTTGTATTGTTAGTAAGAATAAAGTCATAAGATATTAAGGATAAAAAGTTAACTTTTTATCCTGGGGCTTTATAAAGCAGGGGTTAATTTTTTTTTTTTTTTTTTTTACCAGCTCTAAGGCTGGGGCCCTACAATAATACAGCATGATAGAGACAATGAAGATATATTTTTTGAACATATGTAAATAACCATATTATGAAATAAAGGGTCTCATTAAAAGCTTTGTGTATAATATTGGTTATTGTTCTGAGGGGTTGGCAGTTAAAACTAGTCAATTAATGCTATATTCAATAGAGTAATTATTTCTTTACATTCCCTAAACGTTTTCTTATTTTTTAATCTACATTAAGGTTTCCTGCAAACATTTTATGAATCCTGAGGGATTTGTTAAAACTAGATGCCATCCAGAGAGGGTTTCATTACAGTTTTCACAGACGGTATCTGCTAAATTGAGGCAGAAGATAAATACAAAATAAAATTTTTTCCCCAAGTGCCCTTGAGAAAATAGAGTATTAAAAAATAGTATCTCACCTTTTCTTGGATCCTTGCTTTCAAGATGACAAAGAAAGGAAAGTACAGTGGTCATGGCAGAAAGGGCTTCTGCTGGCCCAAGGAAAAGCCATTAAGAATTTCATTATTTGAAACACAGTAGAGGCCACAGCTTTCAGGGACACTCCAAAATGAGTGTCATTGATGCTTCAATGATTCCCAAGCTGTATGTGAAACACCACTTTGCATCATGAGTTGTGTTATTGACAGCACTGTCATTGGAATCAACACCCTCCTCCTGTTTTAGACCTTCAGATGGTGCCCCACAACCTCTGTTAAAGCCCCTGTAAAGAGTGGAGTCCTTAAAATCTGAAGAAAATCCAGTTTCTAGAAAAATAGATGATGGAAACTATACCATATAGCAAAAATATTTCTTTAAAAAAATCATATTTCAAAATAAAGGATCACAAATAATTTCCCTGATTAGTTTAATTCATTCCTGTGATTAATCCAAATCCACTGGATCTTGTGTTTTATTCTCTTTTCACTAAGTCACCTACTTTTGGAAAGGAGTTCTGGAGGTCTTGGCTCAGTGTTTTGCTTCAGTAATTAATATGGCTGTTGTTCATGGTGGCAACATTAGCTTATCCGAGGTATCTATTCTTTGCAATGTTAATAATCAAGGGCACTTTCTACAGTCCTTTTCTCTGAAATACTGGCTTTTGATATTTTGCCTGAAGAAATCCCATGAGAGAAGATAAAGTGACATAAGATGAGAGAGCAGAAACTGTCTGTGGGGTGGCAAGGTAGGGGGGTGGGAGGGGAGAACAAAAACAAAAATGGGATGATTTTTTTTCTAGATCAACCCTTAACACCAGTTTAGAGAAGAGTAGACACCCATGTTGCTGTCATTAATATCTATTTTTCAACAAACTTAGTAAGTAGATTTAGTGAGGTCCTTACATAATCTCTCTCTCTCTCTCTTTTTTTTTTTTTTTTTAGTAAACTGACTCTTTTATAGGAGAGTTTCTCTTTTTCACCGAAATACTGTATCACATATTGGATTAAATAAATAGCATGGCTAAATAAGACTTAGGAAATATACCCAAATCTTTCTAATTTTATTCTTACTTTTGAGTGCCAAGCTAGAGTTTACAAGCAGAAGGATTAAGCCATTCATGTTTTGGCCATTTGGGAAAACAATAATTACTTTTGGTGTTAACACATCAGCAACTTTATTTTTCTGAATGTAGGTTAAGGTAAAAGAAACAAAAAGGTTGGAGCACAAGTGAATGGTTTAGCTTAGTAGCCTCATTAAAAGTAGCATCAGCTTCTGTAGATGTGAGAAACTTCTCTTCAGATTTTTCAAAAATAATTTAAAGGCATGACAAATACCAACTTAAAGTCAATGGCTTTTGAAATCAGATTTAATGAGAAAAGAAACCTATACTCTCTGGGCAGATTACACAGAAGATAAAAACTTTTTAAGGATCGTGGTAAATTAACATAACATAAAATTTATCATCCTGTTTTAAGTATATAATTCAATAATCTTCTGTATTCATATAATTATAAAACAGATCTCCAGAACTACATCATCTTGCAAATCTGAAACTCTATATCCATTAAATAATAGCTACACATTCTCAACTACTACAACCTTGGCAACCACCATTGTACTTTCCGTCTATAAATTTACCTATTGTAGGTACTGCATATAAGTGGAATCATGTGGTATTTGTCTTTTTGCGAATGGCTTATTTCACTTTGCCTAATGTCTGTAAGGTCATCTATGTAGTTGTGTGTGTCCATTTTCCTCCTTTTAAGACAATAATGTTCTACTGTATGAATATATCACATTGTGTTTATTCATCTGTTGCTAGATACTTGGGTTGCTTTCAGCTGTTTGGCTATTGCAAATAATGCTGCTATGATCATGAGTGTACAAATATTTCTTCGAGATCTTGCTTTCAGTTTTTTTTTTTATATATAGTCAGAAGTGAAATTGATGGATCATAGGGTAATTCTCTTTTTAAATTTTTGAGGAACTGCTATACTGTTTTCCATTGCATGTGTACCATTTTATTTTGCATGTGTATCCTGTTCTCTTCCAACAGGATATGGGTATCCTAACAGGTGTGAGGTGTTACTTCAATGAGGTAATAATAACTTTTCACTATGGCTGAGGCATCCAGAGATCCCCAAAACTATTAACTTTAATAAGCTTTTACATAAACATTTTTAACCCACATGTAAAAGGGCATACATTTAACGCATATCTACATGGATATTTACATATACTAATATATACATGTATACACATATATATATAGTTAGAAGACAATGTTATCCAAGTCTCTGAAGCTTAGTTTCAAAATATAATTAACCTTATATTGGGATGTGCCTGGGTGACTCATCAGCTAAGCGTCTGCCTTCAGCTCAGGACGTGATCCTGGAGTCCTGGGATCGAGTCCTATGTCGGGTTCCTGCATGGAGCCTGCTTCGTCCTCTGCCTGTGTCTCTGCCTCTCTCTGTGTGTCTCTCATGAATAAATAAATAAAATCTTTAAAAAAATTTAACCTTATATTTATAGTACAAGGAAAGCCATTTATTTCAATATATAGACAATCTATGGAAGCAAGTAAAGTCACTGCTTAGTGACTTATTTTTTTTCTTTTTCTATGATTTTAAGTTTCTTTAAATATTTTTCATCAAACTAAAGACCATTTGTTAACTCCAAATATTAACTCAAGATCATAAAGTGATTAAAGGATGTCGGAAATCATATTTGTTTATATTTTAGGGGAGCACAATTCCTGTATGTAAGTTTGTTATGGGGATAGCTATAAACGTTTTGCACAGAGAGCTCTTGAAGTAGCTACGTTAACCAGAAACAATCAGTTTGATATAGACGTTTTTGTAAATCAATTTACTTGTAAAGCTGTGTGTCTGTTCTCATGACTGTTTATTTATTTTTAAAGATTTTATTTATTCATGAGAGACACAGAGAGGCAGAGACATAGGCAGAGGAAGAAATAGGCTCCCTGTGGGGTACCCGATGAGGGACTTGATCCCAGGACTCCAGGATCATGCCCTGAGCGGAAGGCAGACACAACCACTGAGCCACCCAGTGCCCCTGTTCTCATGACTTTAAACGTTTTGTAGGAAGACTGGTAATTTCTCTGACCCATGAAGCTAAAGTGGGAAACTACAGGACTTTAAAAATAGGTTTATGTCTGGGAAAAATCTCCATGCCTCATAAAAATTAAATGTATACAGTATTGTATCTTATATTCTGATATATTCAAGGAAAAGATATTTAGCTCCTTTTAAACAAATTTTTCAATCTAATCTTACTTGTTCAATAAATCATCTTGCTCAAGGTTATTACCTAAATTTGTATTGGGGCGCCTGGATCTCAGACATTCAGATAGGCAAGTTGTTTTTTCACATCCAAGGACCTCATACCAGGTGTCTAGTAACTGAAAGACTGATGACAGTGCTCAGACTCTCGTTCTTAAGGACAGTATCCAGATCTTATCAGTTCCCAACTGCAATGTACGTTAGAAATTAGATTTCTCGGTTCTTGATTTTTGAAAGACAAAGAGGCCTTAACCAGATCAGATAGAAGAATGGTCTTCAGAGTTGATACAGGAGATTCTGAAAATGAACCCAAATTGTGCATCTTGACGAAAATTTATCATTTGGTTTTAACAGTTCTATAACAGGAAGCTCAAGGATAGCCAAAGGACCTCAAAGCTTTGCTATTCAAATGGGCCACAGTTGGGCAGGCCTCTATGATGAGGAGAATAAAGCCAAAATAAATATAGCTAAAATTAAATCTCCTTACAACTTACAGCCCACTGATAAATACCTGAGACATGCAGAGCGTGACATTTCTCACAGAACTCATGGCTGCCATAGTGCAGATATTTCAGTAAAGTCTAAAAGCAACTTTAACAATAACCAGTCCCCCAAGGTCCTGTAGACCCTACTTTCAGCATACAGAAATTCCTTAGAAAAATATAGGTTTATCTTTACCCCTACCCCTACCTCCACAAACTGGAAAATATAATCGGTTACTCCTCACAATCACAAGAGTAGCTCTTTTTTGCCCATGGATCCAGTCCCCATGCTACAATGAAACCACATTATTGCACCATAAAATGTCTCAAAATTTTTTTCTTGACTCTTGAGCTCAACAGCCCCACATCATATGGCAATCACATTACTGCATTATTATCAAATTAGCTGGCCAAAGGACTATATCGCCTTTTGACATTTACCAAAGATACACAAAAGTCCCAGAAGATGAGATCTTTTATACTAACTCATTATAAGGTTGAACCACATTCATTATATATGGACTAATAAAATAAAATGCATGAAAAGAAATCTTAAAATATAAAGATAATGAGAACAGTAGGAAATACTCAAGGGCCAATAAATAAATAAATAAATAAATAAATAAATAAAAAATAAAAACTAAAGTGTTGTAGGAGCATAGTTTAAATTTGCAGGTCTAATGAGAGGTCATGATAAACATAAGTTTAAGAGTTTTGGAAATTGATGGGGATGGCAAGAAATTAGTGTAATATTTTTATGCTAGTTTTTATGAATTTTCCTCTTGAAAAAATTATATTTACTTTGCCCATCTCAATGAAAGTGAATGCTACACAGACACCATTTAAATATAACATCTATATGATTATTAAATAAAACACATAACTGTTTTTTTTTAAATATTTTTTTTATTTATTCATGAGAAACAGAGAGAGAGAGAGAGTGAGAGAGAGAGAGAGAGAGGTAGAGACACAGGCAGAGGGAGAAGCAGGCTCCATGCAGGGAGCCTGATGTGGGACTTGATCCTGGGTCTCCAGGATCACGTCCTGGGCCGAAGGTGGTGCTAAACTGCTGAACCCCCCAGGCTGCCCAAATCTCATAATTGTTTATGATTGGTCTTTCTGGGACTTTCAGCATTATTCCCATTAAGTATTATACAAATGGCCCATGAGTATAAAACATTAATACTTGTAATATGTTAAAATACTTTTTGTTACATTTCCTATGTAGAGAAAGCTCAAGTGTTAGTCTCCTGTCTTTAAGAATAAGAAAATAGATAGTATGCTAACAATATGGTGAATTTAGGGATACAGGAATAAACCTATTCTAGAAATATTGACTTGTGCATTAGTTTGGTAAACATTTACAACTCACAATAAAGCATCTCTTATGCTAAAGAGCTATGAACAAGACGAACTAGGATATTTTGCTGTGATCTGCATGAATTTCCTCACAATTATATAAAATACAGTTCAAAAATGCATTTTTTAAATAATTGAAGATACATATTTTGTTACCATTAAAAATCTTAAAAGATAAAGAGAACTCCTCCTACTCAGAATAGCAAAATATCTCATTTTCTATTCAGTTGAGCATATCTTGAATATAGAGATTAAATTTTAAAGTGTGACTAATGTACCAGAGCCCCAAATCTGCCTGTGTCTTAGACACACTCATCATCAGTCTGCTTGAGATTTTTCATATCTAAATATAGCCTTAAATGTATTATTTGCAGAAACATTTATTTTCATTTACTAGAAAATATTTAAAAATAAGAATAATTAATGATCCTTTTCTGGTTATTGCTCTTAGCAATCATGTTCTTGTGGGCACTGTTTGTTGCACGCAATTCCTACAAGATATGCAGTTAATATGACTCTTTTTAACAGGGAAGAACAATAACAAATCATTCTTCTGTTCCTTTTCCCATGCAAGAGACAAAGACAAACTTAGGGGAAATTTGTTGTTGTTGTCATCCACATGCTTTTTCTCCAGTTCTGAGAAATGTCCCTTAACTTTCAGTGTTCAGTGTCATAACTTCTCTGGAACTTGCTAAACCTGGCAGCCTTGGCAGAAATCCTTGACAGCTTGTCAAGCCCAAGGCAAATTCATGTAATCTTTCCTCCCAGTAATTAATAATTAATTATTGCTCATTAATCATTAATGAATGGTAGTTGGGAATAATCTAGTCTTTAAAATGAGACGGGGAAAAAAAACCACAAAGACATTGTTATTTCAAAAGGAACTTTTTAGTTCAGGACTTTTACAAGTCAAACTAATCCTGGGGCTAATTGTGAAAATTAATGAGATAAAAAGCATACAAGCATGCACAAAACCATTCACAGGTGGTCCTAGCACCTCTCAACTCTTTCTCTTGAGATCAACTCTACACTGCTCCTGAGGTCCAAATCACATGACACAACTATCTTCCAACCTACAAAAAACCACACACCACAACGGCAGTTACGCTTCCTAGAATGGCAGGTTTTCTCTTTAAGAAGCTGAAAGAAGTGGCTTTCTAGAATACTGACATGTGATTGTTATTATCTACCCTGTCAGGTTTTTTTTTTTTTTTTTTTTTTTTTTTTTTTTTCTGAACAGTAGAAGGAGTTCTTGGGTAAAATAAAGAAAAGGCTGATGGAATCATTTTAATAAATGTGAATCATTAGATGTTATTTGTATTCAGCTTTGTTCTTCAGGTATTCACAGTGTCACCAGCTATAATGACAGTGTGTTGAGTACTTACTTGATGGGTAAAAGCTGAAACACCTTTTTCTTGACATTTGTTGGAATGGTGAAAAAAAGGAAAAAAAAATGTCCTTTAAAACTATTGAAACTAATGATAGTCCCCAGTGCTGGGGGAGAAAATGCTCTTTCTGCTCATGTACAAATCATTTCAGAATTTCTCAGTACAGGAGGACAATAATCCCTTTACAATTCCGCTGTGCAAATAACAGAAAAGGTAACTAAGCCCATCATACATATATAGGTATGGATCAAGATCTGCAAATACAAATATTCAGTTATCTTTATCTTTTCTGACTAACATATACGGTATTATATTGCCAGGCATAATTTTGTATAGTAATGTTGCACCAAATCAAAAGATTAAAATTTTCAGGCTCCCCTTCTTCTGTCCCTGTATTGCCTAGTTCTCAAATCTTAGCCCATTAGGTTTTGCATTGTAGTGTTGATTTGTCCAGATTTGCTAGACTTCTTCCCCCAATCCACCCCTCCTCAACATGCTATACCTTTTATTCTCATGATTTACTCATTATTGTAACTGGAAGCCTCCATTTCCCACTCCATTTCACCCATTTTGCCCAACGAAAATTTGCTTCTCTCTGGCAATCATAGCTATTCTCAGTGTTTATAGGTCTGAGTCTACTTTTTGTTTTGTTTTTTAAATTCCACATATAAATGAAATCGTGTATTTGTCTTTCTCCATCTGACTTTTTCACTTAGCATGATACTTTCTAGGCCCATTCATGCAGTCACAAATGGAAAAAAACTCATCCTTTTTGTGGCTGAGAACTATTCCATAGAAATATTATATATACATACACACATATACACCCCACATCTTCTTTATCCATTCACCTAGCTAGCAGTGGATGCTTAAGGATGCTTCCATAGCTTGGCTATTATAAATAATGCTGCAGCAAACATAGGAGTACATATATTTTTTTTAATTAGTCCAAACTTCTCTTTGTTAATACTGTCTTCAGAACCCCCACTCCCTGTAATTCCTTTCAAATTCCTAAATATCTTTAAAATATGGGTCAAAATGTTGATGTTGTTGTTCTGCTCATGTAATATTAAACATAGAGACTTTTTATGGCTTTAGTATACAATAAAAATAAATGTAAAAAAATCTAAAAATATTATTTTACCCTATATGACCCATTGCCCTTAATAAGGTCATTTTATTTAGTACGTATATTTGTTTTTTCTTTGGCCAAACTCTGTGTTACTAGAGAGATAAATAATAGATTTTAGAGGCCACTAGGTTGTTGATTTTTCTGCTGTGATCCCAGAACACCATGTATTATTATTATTATTATTATTTATTTATTTTAAGATTTTATTTTTATTTATATATGAGAGACACAGAGAGGCAGAGACATAGGCAGAGAGAGAAGCAGGCTCCAGCAGGAAGCCTGATGTGGGACTCAATCCTGGGACTCCAGGATCGTGCCCTGAACCAAAGGCAGATGCTCAATTGCTGAGCCACCCAGGTGTCCTTACTACGTGTTATTGAATAAAAACCATACAATCTTTCTAAACATTATATGACTTTGTAGGATAACAATAACTCTTAGCAAGACATAAGTGATGAAACAGGATAGTGTATTATTTATTTATTTATTTATTTATTTATTTATTTATTTATTTATTTTTTGGATAGTGTATTTAAAACACTTTGTAGACCGAGAAACACAACAGATCATTGTCACTGTATACTTTATCACATATTATTGTCTATTATTGTTTTGAAACTGAGCCTTTAAATTTCTAGGAAGTTAGATAAATCAAATTAAACATACAGTATCTATAAAGTTCAACCAAAAAATAAAGGTCATAAATGAGGGAGACACTTGACACACTTAAAAATTGCATGTTTTCTTCAAAGATAGCAGAAGCAAAATAGGAGCATTTTAGTCCTAATTGTACTTTTTATTACTATTGAGGCTAAATAAGTTTTGCAAATATTTGTTAGCTGTAAGTATTTTACTTGGTTAATTTGGTGTTTGGTTGGATTAAACATGCACATTTTTATTATAGGCTGGTATGTGGTTATTCTGATCTCATTGGAAGATTTTGTTTATTGCTTGGGGAAGATAATAACAATTTTACAAATAAGATAGGCCAGGAAATAATATTTCCTAATAAATATGATGTTTTAAGTTTTATCTATATTTTCAGGCATTAAAAAATTAAGTCAGGGGACGCCACAAAAGCATGCAACTCTTGATCTTAAGGTTGTGAGTTTGAACCCCACATTGGGTGTAGAGATTACTTAAAAATAAGATCTTTAAAAAATAAAAATTAGGTCAGGATGGTAGGAATAAAAGTAATTTCATGTCTTAATTTTGCATCTGTACTTTTTTTGCACAAACCACAAGTTAGAAATAAGATTTTGACTTATGTAAAAATATTTTCAATAGGTACACATATATAAAAGGACATGGAAGCATTTAGAACAAACTATCAGTAGAAATTATGCCTGTTTATTGGTAGTTCTGATAATCTAATATAACCTTAATTGATAACTTAATATCTGATATATATATATATATATATATATATATATATATATATATATATTTATTAAGGCTATTTTTTGGAGCAGTTTTAGGTTCAGCGTTTGGTATTTTAAAATTGGAAAAATAGGGGATCCCTGGGTGGCTCAGAGGTTTAGCACCTGCCTTTGGCCCAGGGCGCGATCCTGGAGTCTCAGGATTGAGTCCCATCTCGGGCTCCAGCATGGAGCTTGCTTCTCCCCCCTCCTGTGTCTCTGCCTCTCTCTCTCTCTCTCTCTCTCTGAGTTTCTCATTAATGAATGAATGAATGAATAAATCTTTAAAAAATAAAATTGGAAAAATAATACTATTTTTTATAAAGAATATTTCAAATAGAGCTTGAGTTAACAGGTGTAAGTCACTAGAAGGTATAAATAACTGTAGATTTACTTTTTAAAAATTGAAAGCTTTGGAATGAGCTTGAGAATTGGAATTATAAGCAGAGTTCTTACCTATTTATAGTTTCATGTTTAACTAACATAAAAATACACATTTATCACTAAGCCATATAAATAGCAATCAAGTCACTGGAGAAAGAATAAAGACTTTGTAAATGAAGTAATTAAAGGAATCCGTTCTAATTGTATTATTAATTCTAAAGTGTAGGTTTTTCAGAAACAAATTGAATCTAATAGTTGCATCTTCTAACACGACTACTTCTATGGTTTGCATCTAGAAGATGCTCAGTTACACAGTGATTGGTTGTTCTTTTATGATTTGCTTTTTCTTAATTATCACATACCGTGCCTGACTCTGCCACATGAGTATAATTAAAATAAAAGGTTTTCAATTTTTTTTCTGATGTCATCACATTTGATCCTTACATAATCTTTGTGAGCTAGACCAGACAAGTGCTACTACCTCTACTTTTTCTAAATGAGAAAACATAGAGGTTATGTGATTGAAGTATAAATGCTTAACTCATATCATTCATAAGAAATTAGAAGTTATTACAAGTTTACACTTTTCCCCAACAACATGCAGTGGCTTGTGTGTATTACTTGTGCAGAGATTTATATTGCATTTTTTATATTATAAATCAGAGGTCTTACATTACATTATTCATTCTCAATATTAAAAGTAAGTATAGGGATCATATTATAAGATAAATTGAGTACTGTAACATTGAATCTTATATAACTATTTGACTTGCAGGGCTAATTGTTAATAGAAACAAAACACACTTATCACTTTGTAAGATAAAGTATTATACTAACACCACATGAAATCTTAATGGAAATTGAACTGAAGGATTGAAACGGGCATTAAAATTATATAATAAAAATATACATATCTTATAAATCATAAGTACAAATCTACTTAAGGAAATGATCTATTGAAAGGTCATGAATAATACTGCTACTCAGAGAATCAAAAACTTACATCATCAGAGATTAGAAAACATTATTTCTCTCTCAACAGATCAATCGCTCTTTAGAAGATGGTGAATGTTTAAGCACAAAGAAAATAAAAATACAAAATATTTCAGTTTAATATCCTCTATTTACAACTTTGTTAAATAAAATAAGGTGCTTTTCTTAAATTGAAGATAATATCAAGAGTAGAAAGCTTTAAAAACAAATTACAGTTTGGGAGCACTTTTTATTTTTCCCACCTGAAGCATTTCATGAGCCCATAGTTATCATAGTTAAGCCGAACTGGTGTCTACTCTTTTGAAAATTGTTTTAATTTACTTATTGGATCAGTGGAAAAATAATATTAATAAAACAAACTATGCCTGACATGTAGTATAAACTTAAGAAATAAAGCAAAACAAAACAAAAAAAATGTAAAATAGGACAGGAAAGTTAAATACTTGAAATTTCCCTATGTATTAAGAATTCAGTTACTTCACTTATGTTATTACATACACTACAAATTTTTCTTCAATTTAGGTAAGCAAATAAAATTGTCCTAATTATATTGGATAAGATACATGAATTTCTGTTAAAATTTTGTCTTTTTTTGTGAGCTATTGTTTCGTGTAAAATTATTAAATAGGGGGATAAAATATTTATTTCTATTTTCACTGGAGAATTCTTTAAAAAATCAGTAGAGGTAGGGAGGCCTGTGCAGTACTGTGCCCCCAGGTGTGGGCAGGGAAATTATACAAGATGGAACCACAAGAGTTTTGAGCCTATAACCATTTTCTAAGAGCCTGTCACAATACTCAATGCACCCAAGTTTTTTTTTTTTTTTCCTAAACATGAAAAAGTGTTGGTTCAGGATCACTCAAGCAAAATAAGATCACCTGCCTTCCCATTCTTTGCCTCTTAAAAATTAAGACAGGAGCAAGGGACAAGTTTTTTTTGTTTTGTTTTTTTGTTTTTTTTTTGTTTTTTTTTCCCAAGGGACAAGTTTTAAAGCAGGTTGTGTACTTCTGAAGATGGCCTACCTCTGTGGGGCCTCAAGGCTTGCCTGCAGATCATGCAGTGGGTCTATTGGTCTATTGGTCAACAAGGGACTTTTCTTTGGTCTTCAGAGTCTATAGGGTCAAAGTGAGCAGCTACCCTAGTTTACCTGTACCTGCTACAAAAAAACTTCAAACTACTAGGTTTGTTGGTGCCAAGTCAACTTAACCTGAGAAGAGGAATACATTCAATATGGCTTCTCTTGAATGAAATACTGTTGCCCTCCAAAATTTTTATTTTTTTTCTTGTTCTGAGTTTTTTAATTGATAGACACAAAAATGAGTGAATCATTTCAAAGAAAACATTGAATTTTTAAAAAGAGTTTTCTGTTGTAACTTACAAGGTGTAATAATTACAATAATTTTACTTTCAAACTTTTTTTTTACTTTTTAACTTCTAAATTTGAAATAATTGTAGATTCATAAGAAGTTGCAAAAATAGTACAGAGAGTTATTAGATATAACCTTTACCATCTTCCCACCAAAGGTACTATCTTACCAGGTTATAGTAGAGTACCAAAACCAGAAAATTGATATTGGCATAATACAATTAATTGGGGCATACACATTACTAAGATTTAAAAAGTTTTTACATGCACTTGTTCATGTGTATGTAGGGTCTATGAAATGAAAATATTCAGTTGATCATATTTTCTGGAACTTTATTTTTTTAATAATAAAATAACCTTTTAGGAATTATTATCCTAAACTACAATTTGAAATTAAGTAAAAAAAAAATCAAAGAAAGTGGTTCAGTTAGTTACGTATCTGCTTTCGGCTTAGGTCATGATTCCAGGGCCCTGGGATCCAGTGGTGTGGGGCTCCCTAATCAAAGGAAGTCTGTTTCTCCTTCTCCATCTGCTCCTCTACCCTGCTCATACTCTATGGCCTGCTTACTCTCAAATAAAATCTTTGAAAACAAAAACCTTTTTGTTTATTTGATATGATAGGATTTATAATTATTGTTAAAATAGCCTACAATTACCTCTAAAAGGATAACTAGCCTATTAAGACATAAAGCACTGTTTTTTGTTGCCATAAACATTACGGTTACTGATTAAAAATTGAAGCAACCCAGGACAATGAAGGAGGAGAACAGAAATATGTAGAATTTTTAACATCTCAATATATTTTGTCAACCTTTGCCAGATCTGTTGGCCAGAGAGTGAATATTAAATAGTAGATTTTACTTAATAGTATTTTATTAGAAGAAAATTTTAAGGTTTGCCTTACAAATTTGTGGTAGTCTAAACATTCTGGACATAAAAAATTTCAAGTGGATAGTCAAATGAATGAGTATAAACTACCTGAGATTATAGATTATCCTAAAATAAGGACTCAATTGACCAAAGTTGTATCTTTTTGAATAAAAGATTGATACTTTTTCTCAACTATAATATTTATTTTGTTTTTGGAAGGAGTAACAGTAATAGTAAATATCTTGGTGTCTAATAATTTACTTACATACTTGAGAATATCCCTAGACAAACTCTATTTCAAATACAGTGCAAGAATTTTTTTTTGCTACTTCTGTAAGTAAAGATATGTTTCTTTTCACCTGCAGGTTTATGTTGATATATCTCTAGTCATTCTGATTATTTAAAACAAATTTTACTTTAATCTTTTCAAAGAGATCATTATTCCCTGACATCTAGAATCTTTAGAAGATTCAACTTTCTTCATAAACGTTTGTATGCAGCTTTTAAATGTGGATAAATATAAAATTGTTGACTTACCTTTTCTTTGAATGTCTTTTAAAATTTCAACTATTATCTTCTGGTATGAAAGGATGCTGTCAAAAATTATGACAATGATTTGATTTTTCTCTCCTTTATATTTGACTTGATATTTTTGCCTGGAGGCCAAAGAAAATTTACTTTCTCTTTAAAATTCACTGATTTTTACCATCATATGTCTCATTGTTGGCTTTCTGGCAAATTTTCTCCAATAAGAGGTTACTCTTTCAGTACATATTTTCCAGGAATCTTTTATTTCAGGAATGATTTTTCTCTTTTTTTTTTTTTCTCTAAGATTTTTTATTTATTTGAGACAGTACATTTGTGCTGGTATGGGGTGGGGGGGAGAGAGAATCTCAAGCAGATTTCCTACTGAGTGCAGAGCCTGAAGTGGAGCTCAGTCTCAACAATCCTGAGATCATGGCTTGAGCTTGAAGTTAAGAGTCAGATGCTTAACTGAGCCACCCAGGCACCCAAGGAATTATTTTTTGAATCGTAATTTGAGGTATTTGCTGTCTTCAATTGTATTAATTTTTCCTTGAATATTCTTACTACAATATATATATTTTTAAATTTTGTGTATGTATGATTTTCTTTGAAAATATTTTCTCCTGGTGAGTTTCTTTTTGAAATAGGTTAAGTGTAGTAGGAGAAGTAATGAAAGAAAGTGGGGGCAAATGAAAACCGAACTATGGGGAAAATACATGTATTGGAAGCCATTTCTGTATGTTTGTAAGGTAATAGAAAAGAGATACCAGATAAAGAGAAGCTGAGAGAGAGGATAATGATTCACATCATTTCTGGTAGTGATGTCTTCTGGTGGAGATGGGAATTTTAACTCAGGATAAGGGCTTCGTGTCTTAAACAAAAGGAGGAGCCAGCATATCTGAGACTAAAGATATGATGATAGTAAGAATGTGTACAGAAATTTGTAGAAATGATCAGGACTTGGAAATAGTTATTACTTGATGGCTAGGAGATGAGGTCACCTAATGGCATGATAAGAGGGCTGGATGGATAACTTGAGGAGAATAGCAAAGATTTTGAGTGACTAATAAGTAAATTGGGAGGGCAGTTAGATGAAGGAAAAGTACAATGGTTTTCAAGTGGAAGTAAGGACTTTGTTGCAGTTCAAGACAATTAATTTGATCCAGAATTGGCCTGTATGACCAAGGGGTTAGTCCAGATATCACTCAAAGGCTTAGATATAGTACAAATACAGCACAGGCTTGAAACATATATGGAATAAAATATATGGTTATGATAAGATACGATATGTAACTTCATCTTAAATTTCTTTTAAAAAGCATTTTTTTGCATAGGTGCCATTATTCATAATTTATTCTTAAAGTATGTTCATATTATCCATTTAATCTGGGTTTATTTTATCAGCAGATTATTGTATTGGAAAATGACTTAAATAGACACACACATATTAATACTATATTTTACTTCCTGAAGAAAGGAAATTAATTGTCTAAGTCATTATTCATATGTCTTTTTATAGCTTCATAGGCTAATTATCAAATGAATCTATCAAAATGACTTCATCACATCTTCAATTTTGAACTATAAAAGTATTCTTTTACAGGTTAGACATAAATACAGGTTATATTACGTAGTTATAATCCTGCTATATTTATCTATAGACCTATAAATATCATACTTTGTGGAATTAACACAATGACACTTCCTTAATAAGTGTAGAAATGCTTTATGATGGTAATTTCTCATTTAATCTATAATTAACCAATAAATATGACAGACCATTTTATTTGAGTGCCAATAATTAGTGATTTTATATTTATATGATTTAGTAAATGAGACAGATTCTCTTACTGCTAGTGTTAATTTCATTCTACAAATTGGGCATATTCAGAAGTTTATAGCTCTTTTAGAGTCACTAAATCCTACAGTTTAGCACTTTAAGCAATAATCTGGACATAAGAATGGGAGAATCTATTGGGAAAGGTGAGCTCATTTTCAAGAGAAGTCTATGACTTTTGGATAATAAACCCAGAAAAAAGATGCATTTACTTGGTTTCCCTTTTCACCTATGTCTTTCAGCTTCATTCTATTGGGAAAGGGAAATCGGCACTCACCTTAAGATCAAAGATCCTATATGTATGCGAGCACTACTTTTCATTTCAGCTAATTTTCTAGGCAGAGAGTCTGAAAAATGTGAGTCATCTTGACGTTTAAGATAAATATGTCCTCTACATAGCACAGGTTTTTTGCTACATTCCAAATCTTTGCTAACCTAAACATGTCACATGAAGCCAGGAGATAATAATACCCAGGTGTTCAGCTACAAATAGTGAAGGGAAGGATTCAAAGCTACCAGATATTATGTCTCACTAGGTTACATGTGGTTATTTCTTGGGAAGTAGTTCACCATATATGTGTATAACAAGGCTCAGTTTTAGAATAATTCTATTTGAATTCATATTTTGCAACATCTCTTTGACCTCACCATCTTTAAGCCTTGATTTCTTCACTTGAAGTGAGATTATTGACTATATCCACCATAATGTCTTGTGTTAAGTTTTAATTCTATGCCTCATCCATAGTAACAACTCAGAAAATGTTACCAGTAAGAATTATTATATATTCCAGTCAGTAAATGACATCTTTAATTCCTGTTGTCAGTTTTACATAAGCTTCTATAATCTACATCATATGGAGTACAAAATGGTTAAAAAAAAACCTTCTCGCATCAGCTGATTAAGTCAAAGGGATGTATCATTGTGTCTATCACTCAAAGAATTGTTAGAGCAAGAAATTTAGTGTAGAAATTGGAGTTTCTTGAAATGTAGGACGAATTGGGAAGTGCACCTCTGGAAATGGGGTGGAGCAGATGGGGGAAGTCAGAGATTTAGAGGAACATTCACCATAGCTGTCTGAAGAGTCTGTAGTGATGGACAAGTTGGAACTTGCAGGAAAGTCTGAAAAACCTTGCATATCTGGAAGCTGAAATACAACCATGAGAAAACTTGTGAAGATCAAGAACCTTTAAGAAAGCGTTAAGAAGCCACTTTGAAAAATCGCTTCACTGTGAAAACCACTGCTTCTAAGGGAACTGTCACTCTTAAGGCTCTAAGTAGCAGGTTTTGTGCTGTTTTTGGTCAACTCTAAAATCAGAGGAAACATACTGCAGCTGCCTCTATTTATCACCATGCCTGTATACCACAACCTACCGAGTAATGATCGCTGCTTCCTTTCTGTCTTCTAAATCTTACCACTTTCCTTTCTTAAGTCTCACCTAGAACAGTATAGGTGGCATATTATGAGAAGCAATTTTCCCAGCCTTGAGTAGGATAGTAGTGTCAAACAGATAACTTACCATCTAACATATTTTATTAAGAAGAGGGCCATGGTTATCTGGGGGGGATGAAGTTACTCTCTTCTAAAGTAATATAAATTATCCATTCTTTTCTAAAAATCTAGATAAAATATCTAAAAAGTGTGTTTTTTGGTAACACAATAGGTAGAATGATTTTTTTAATAACATTTGGTCTGTATAGGATATTGGCAGAAACAAAGCAGTCTTATAAGTAAAATTGATGAAAATGTTTTTATACTTGATTTTTAATAATTATATGAGGAGGAATTGCATTATATGGGTCTTGGTTAAATCCTACACACACACATATTTTCTCTCACCTTAAATTTTTAATTAGAAGTGAGATTTTGTATGAATTATTACAGCTTATAGTATAGGATAGGAATGGCCTAGAGACAGAACAAAGCCAGTTGTAATGCTAACAATATAGCCACCACTGTGCTTGCTTGAACAGCACAAAAACTAAAATTGGATAGACGTAGAGAAGATTAGCATGGCTCCTATAAAAGGATGACATGCAAATTTGGAAGCATTTTATATTTAAAAACAAACAACAACAAAACAATATAATCACCCCTAAATAAAAAAGACACTATTGTACCATCAGAAGATTTATTCAAAAAGTAAAAGTCGTGATTACTTATAAGACCATGTGTTATTTTAGTTCTTACATATATATTAGCATAAAATATTATGCACATAGATTTCCTTCTAGAATATTGCCTACTGTATACTAAATTTTTTTCCCTTACCCATTGAGCAAGCCCATACTATGCCTGTCTGAGCCACCATCATTTCTTTCCAAAGCTCTTGAAATATTCTCTTAACCTTCCATCTTGTGTTTACTTTTGCATTCCCACTACATGCCTATTTTCAGCACATTGGCCAAAACAATCTTAGTAACTTAAGTCACATCATGTTATTCTTCTGTCAAACTCATGAAACTTCATTTCACTCATAGTAAAAGATAAACTAAGTACAGTGACCTATTTTGTCCTCTTCTAGCCAACCAATTGTTTCTTAGATGTAGTTTTCCAGTAATCTCCCAGGGAGCACAAAATTGGTCTTTTTGCATTTTTCTTTAATATTGCAGTCAAGCAGGCTCATATTTCAGGGTCTCTTAAATGAAACCTTCAGTTTCTTGTACTAAGAAAGTTGTCCTAGATATTAACAACCTGTTCACCCATCTGTACTGACATTTTCTTAAGTATCACCTCTCTGTGTGATCTGATCTGGACACCCCCAACAGAAATGACCATGAAGCCTCACCCGAGGAGGAAAAAAAAAAAAAAGACCACAAAACATCCCATTTGCTCATCACTACCTGTCACTTCCCTGATTTATCTGTCTTCTTATGTTTCACCATCTAATATGCTATATCCTTTTTTATGTGGATGCTTATTTTGCAGAGCCTTGCTCTTAAACAACAAACTTTCTGAGTTCATAGGTTTTCCCTTCTTTTGGTCCTTGTTGAATCCTCAATAATTAGAAGAGTATAGGAAGCACAACAGTTGCTCACTGAGTATTTGTTGAATGAGAAAATGATATTAATAAAAATGTCAAGTATTTGGAAATTTTTGTAATATTTAATATCTTAATACATTTATCAGATATTTGCACAATACAGTCTTTAAGCATGAACTTGAACTGTCATCAAATCATGAACATGAAAAAACAATAAAATTATGCAGTGATGATTTCTGTCATATTAATATTGAAATTTAGTGCTTTTTAGAAAAACCTGCCTACAAGCTTTCTCAACACAAATCTGAAGTCAATAAGGTTGTGATAATCACATGTTACTTCCGAACACTTACAGAGATACACACTTCTTTCACATGAATATTTACATAAAAATATTGTGTTTGTCTTTTTTTTGTTTTTGTTTTTTTTGTGTGTGTGTTTGTCTTAATAAAATGTTCAGATATGTTTCTGCTAACTACCTTGTACCAAGTCAAATGTGCATAAGCCTTCAAGTCAAAAGTAAAACGAAAGAATTGAGCAGGAATCGCTTTCTGATAGAAACAAGTGTTATCAGTGCTAAATCCAGGGGAAATATTCTATTTGAAGCATTGAGTTTTGATCTATAAATTATATGAAAATTATAATAACTTTGGCTGCTAAATTAAAGAATAGATAGTAGATAAAAACCTTTGGATTACCTAAATACTAGACTATGAAATTTAAAGAAGATAAAATATACCTGAATTTGTTTATTCTGTCGTGAAAGATATTATTACAGAGCAAAACTTACTGGATATCTCACATGTCTATAGATAAAAATCGGATAGGCCAAGGAAAGCATATTTCAACTCTAAGTCACAAACTATAGCATAAAATTTAATTTTAAATGTTCATTAGAGGAAGTGTATCTACCTCTTTTGCAAAAAAAAAATTACATTTTAAATTATAAGGCACAAGGTTTTTTAAAAATGTGATTAAGATGCCTGGGCACCTTCAAAGATGAGTGGATATTCATTTATGGAGAAAATAAATCATCCTAAATATTTATATGTAATATAATAAATGAAGACTGCTTTCTTATTAGTTTTTCAGATTTTAAGAAGTATTGAGATAAAAAGTAATAAAAATTAAATTTTTAGAAAGTTGCAATTGTACATTTTTGAACAAAAACTATATGCAGTGTCAGCATTGTTAGTTTTATACTTTGACATTAGAAAAACTGCATGTGACACTAAAATTATATTTAAACTTTGTATTAATTAATGCATTCTATATCTGTTTAGGAGTTGTTGCAGATAAGAGATTGCCTATTTGCATATTAAAAAAACTATATAAAAATCAAGTTCCCATTAATCCTTGTCCCCACATACAGCCTCCCCCAAACTAACATCCAATGCCAAAGTGGTACAGATGTCTATATAGGGGAGGTTTTGCCCCTGCGTGCATGTTGTGGTGGTGGCAGTAGTACATGGGAGCTCTCTGTACTTTCTTTATTGATTTGTTTCAAGTTTTAATTTAAAATCCAGTTAGTTAACATACAGTGTAGTATTAGTTTCAGGAGTAGAATTTAGAGATTCTCCACTTACATGTAACACCCAGTACTCATTACAACAAGTGCTGTCCTTTTATTTTTCTTTAAGATTTTTTTATTCATGAGAGACACAGAGAAAGAGAGGCAGAGACACAGCGGGAGAAGCAGGCTCCCCAAAGGGAGCCTGATGTGGGACTTGATCCCAGAACCTGAGATCACTCCCAGAGCCGAAGGCAGACACTCAACTGCTGAGCAACTCAGGTGTCCCACCAGTTTTGTCCTTAATGCACGTCACCCAGCTAGCCTATCCCCTGCCCACTTCCTCTCCAGCCACCCTCTTTGTTCTCTATACTTAAGGGTCTGTTTTATGGCTTGCCTCTCTTTTTTCCTCCCCCTATATTCATCTGTTTTGTTTCTTAAATTCCAAATATGAGTGGAATCATACATTGTCTTTCTCTGACTTATTTCACTTAGCATAATACACTTTGGCTCCATCCATGTTGTTGCAAATGGCATTCATTATTTTTGATGGCTGAGTAATATTCGTGTGTGTGTGTGTGTGTGTGTGTGTGTGTGTGTACCACCTCTTCTTGAGCCATTTGTCAGTTGTTGGATATTTGGGCTCTTTCTTAGTTTGGCTATTGTTGATAATGCTGCTATAAACTTTGGGGTGCATGTGTCCCATCTAAATCATTATATTTGTATCCTCTGGATAAATACTTAATAGTGCAATTGCTGGATCATAAGATATTTTTAATTTTTTGAGGAACATCCATGCTGCTCTCCAGAGTGGCTGCACCAGTTTCCATTCCCCCAACAGCGTAAGAGGGTTCCTCTTTCTCTGCAACCTCTCCCACATCTGTTCTTTCCTGTGTTGTTCATTGCAGCCATTCTGACTGGTGTGAAGTGGTATCTCATTGAGGTTTCGATTTGTATATTCCTGATCTTTGACATCGGCAGTAGCAACTTCTTGCTAGACACATCTCCAGAGGCGAGGGAAACAAAAGCAAAAATGAACTATTGGTACTTCATCAAGATACCAAGCTTCTGCACAGCAAAGGAAACAATAAGTAAAACTAAAAGGCAACCTTTGGAATGGTTGAAGGTATTTGCAAATGGCATATCTGATAAAGGATCAGCATGAAAAATCTATAAAGAACTTATCAAACTCAACACCCTCCAAAAACAAATAATCCTGTTAAGAAATGGGCAGGAGACACAGACATTTTTTTTTCAAAGAAGACTAACAGACACAGGAAAGATGCTCTCTGTGCTTTCTTCTCAATTTTGCTGTAAACTAAAGCTTTTCTGAAAAATAAAGACAACTGAACTAGGGAAAACTCAATGGTTAATAATAACAATAATGACAGAATAATGAAGGATATAAGTATATGACAAGAACTGAAAGCTAGTGTTTATATATAAGAAGATTGTTTTTTCCCCTTCTTGTTAAATACTTATTCCAACTTAACATAGCTGATTTCTATTAATGTTGATAGAATAACAAAAATACTACTAGTATTGCCTTTATACACGGCCTTCATTAACACTGTAAATTTATTCTGTGAGTTCTTGAACTTGACTTACACAAAATTGTATCTAGATGAATGATTTCATTTCCTTCTAATGCTTGGATGACTTGGAGAGTCATTTGACACTTGACAAGCTACATTATGACATGTTATCAGCCATGTATTAGACAGAAAACTAATTATTTCAAAGAATAACTACACCGAAAAATAAAGCATGTTAAAAATTGTGCTTTTTGTGGTGGTGGCAGTGGAAAAACAAATTTTTCAAATAGAGAAAGTTTAAGTTTAAAAAAAATTTAAGTAAGTTTAAAAACTCATCAGTTGTTCTCTTTATACAATGTAGTTAAAAAGAAAGTAAATAGAATTCAAGAAATGTACCCAGAGTTTGAATTTGTGTGAATAAAATTACATTTGTTGTCAATACCTATATCTTGGCATTAATAAGTTAAAATGAAAAGGTAGCAAGGATAATCATATATTCAGTGGACTTGAAACAAAGGGTTTGGAATTTTCACATATACTTTTGTTTTAATTTATTCTTTATTTTCCTCTATTATAAATGGGTTTCTCTAAAATGAAGTCAGAATTTGACATTTCCTAATTTTATACTTAAAACATGACGTTGTCTTGTACTTCTTAAGTGAGTGCTATGAAAATTTTCTTTTTACTGTAACATTGAATCACAATATGATTTATTTGGTAAATTTGTTATGTTGCTTGATGAATCTAGTTGTTTACCATGTGTTTTATTACAAAAAATTGAAGATATCTAATGCATTATGTTGGATTTAAATCTTCTTTGCTTTTAGGATCATTATTTTAATATGCCATTGTATATGTAAATTTCTAAAAATCCCCCAAAATAATGAAGTTTAGGAAGTGGAAATTCATTCTAAGTGGACTCTATCTTTCTACATTACGTAATGCAAAGAAGGTAGAAAAAAATTTTAATGCACCTATCAAAGATTTGTTCAAGATTATAAGCTTCATAGTTTTTCTCCCTGGGACCACTAAATCCTCACATCAATTTGCTTCACTTTCCTAAGCTTAATTGTGAACTCTTCAAGGACATACTTCATTCAGATTGTATTCCCAGTCTTCAGTCCAGTTTCTGATAGAGTAACTGCTGTATTAAATACTAGGTAAAGTTGAGTGACTCTTTGTTTTTTTGAAATATAGTTTTAATTTTAGTGATAAATATCTACGACTGAAGGTGAATCAGAATATGTATGTTTAGAATTTCTAAACAGAATGGCAAAAGGATTGGAGGTGAGAAATCATCAAAATTAAAAACTTATATTTGTTTACTCTGTATTTACATAGAAAAGTATAACAATAGGGGATCCCTGGGTGGCGCAGCAGTTTAGCGCCTGCCTTTGGCCCAGGGCGCGATCCTGGAGACCCGGGATCGAATCCCATGTCGGGCTCCGGTGCATGGAGCCTGCTTCTCCCTCTGCCTGTGTCTCTGCCTCTGTGTGTGTGTGTGTGTGTGTGTGTGTGTGTGTGTGCGCGCGTGTGTGTGTGACTATCATAAATAAATAAAAATTAAGAAAAAATTAAAAAAAAGAAAAGTATAACAATACATTTTGAATGCCTTAAAACCACAGACTGAAAAGATTGGGGTGTCTTATTATATAAATATGTGATATTTCCAAACAATCTGACATACTTGCTAAGTCAGGAGAGGAAGAGGTAAGACCTGGCATTGTGGAGGCCAACTGTTCTCTCCTGGGCAGTCACTGAGGGGGTTGGACAAGTTGAAAGCAAAGCTCCTGGATGAGTTTGCCAAAACAGTTGCTTAACAAACTCAGATAAACTCATTGCAAGAGAAGCCAATAACTGAAGGGAGGAGGGTTTGGAAAAGAGAAAGGAAGAAATTCATTTTGGGTGCCAGAAGCTGGGGGAGGTAGCAGGCTCAAGCCTTAACAACTGACCTCTCTGCCCACAAAATAGACATTACAGTTTTATAGAGAGAGGTTGCAGGTAGGGGGGGTACAGTGCATGCAAAAAAAAAAAAAAAAAAAAAAAAAGCAGGCAGAAAATGGCTGATAATGGACAGGGGTCAACATGTGCTTAGCCCATGATTATGGTTATGGGCAGGGAAGGGAATGTGTGGCTAAAGACAGAACATTTTTTTGTATTATTTAGCTGTTATTTAGCAAAGCTCTATATGTCCAAAGGCTTAGAAATATAAACTACTGATACTGTTGCACACCTGCCACACTGTCATGAAGCTCCTCTCAGAGCTCCTGGTACTGAGCTGCCATTACAAATCCACAGACCACTAAAATAGAGCAGGAGTGGTTCATCCTAGTTCTTTGGGACTTGGTTAATTGACACTTCTTTAGATAGCTTCTCTAGAATTTATTGTAGTAAAGTTCACCCTACCATACACATAGTGTGACTAATACCATTACTCATACAAATTAGCAGCTGTGTATAGGTTCAGGATACCCTGTGATAACTTCAACATTGATATGAATCAATAATTTATTAAATGACATAATTTAGGTTGACTTCTGGTTAAAGGAGTTTAGGATACTCTCTGAAATTTGTCATCACTAATGTTTCTCAATCCATTGGGATACTGATCATTTAAACAACAAAAGTGCAAAAATAGTAGATAACATTCTGTATAACAGTTTTAAGCATGAAAGGCACCTCAGTATTTTGAAATCTGGATCTGAAATTATCAACAAATAATTTTTTAAAAGCAGTTTATGTAATCCTTTGTATTTTGTATGGGATTGGAAAAACTAACTTTGCATTATCTTATGTGGCAAATAAAAAAACCTAGAAAGTTAAAGTTAATTAAGTATATGTGTAGATTATTAGTTGACAATGAACATAACATTAGATCACAACATTGCATGATGTGATTTCTAAATGATTTTTTTAGCCACATAAAATTCTTTATTTAGTCAAAACAAGGGGATGACTATTCTATTATTAACTGATCATCAGTAGAACATTGGCTATATAACCTGTGTTAGATGAGAGAAAACCAAGCTAATGAGACTAAAAACAAATTAAATGTAATATAATTTAATTTCAAGAAGCATCTCCATCATTATAATTGGGGTGTTATCATGTAGAATGGCAAGATTTGTTTTAAGCTACTATCTAAAACTGATTAGCCAAATCTATAGCTGATCATTTTCATTGGGATTGAGTTTTGGAATGCAAAAATAGGGATCTTGGCTCTAAGTAGATGTAATGGCATTCCTAGGATCAATTGATTGGCTGATAAAATTGCCTAAAAGTCTTGCTTGCATATTTAATCTTAAAAATTGTCATGAGACTTTTCAAATATAGAGTGAGTTGATTTTTTTAAAAAAATATACAACAAAGTATATATATTTTGTTATAACAGTTTCACTACCTGATATTGTATATTTGCTTATTTGCATATTACTTGACTTATACTCATGAAATCAGGGAATTTGCATGTCTTATTCATTGCTTAGAAAGCTGCATAGCAGTTATTCATTAAATAATAGTGGCATTAATGAGTACATGAATATACAAGGTTAGATGGTAGGGCATTTAGAGAAGATAATCATAGAAGGAACTCCTTTTTGTGTGCTTACTCCTTTATAAACAGTTGAACATGCCCTGAGACCTCACCTGGCTTTGTTCCAGTTATTAATTCAAGGGCTAAGACTATAGTCCATGATAACTTAATTTCCCACTGTTCGATTACTGGCCAGCTCCCACCAAGAGGTGAAAAACAGAATTTGCATCCCAGTGGAAGCATTGAGGTCAAAATCAGAAAAATTAGTTCAGGTCTGCGTTCTTAATTGAGAGGATTGATTTGAAATTAGTAAGGTGCATAGATAAAATGAGGAAGATGGTAAAGTATTTTAGAATCTTATCAACATCAGAGAATTTTAATATTGTTGGGCTAGGACTACTTTTGTCCCTTTATAGTAGTCGGGATGCTAGGATATGGAGAGTTATTAATGGACATATCTCCTGTTACTTGACTCTGCCTAGAATGTTATTATTATTAATAAAATATTAATAATTAAGCTGGTGGGGTTATTTTTATTTTTTTCACTTCTAAGCGATTCTTCTTCTAAACTATTCTGGGAGTCTTAGTGTGTTTCAGATATGCTTGGAGCAACTGTTTTAATAGAAGAGAAGTTAGAAGGAAGCTTATTATATTCCTTGGGAGGCAAGTAGTAAGCTTTGGTAACAGCCAGTTAACAATACTTTTATCCAATTTGGGGCAGGTTCAAAGGATAGGACCCTCTCTGCTCTCTAACAACCTTAAAAGAATAAGCAAGCAAGCAGGCAGTATCTATTCTATTGGCCGTGATATGTGTAAATTATTTTCTTGGGGAAATACACATGTAGCTTATTACTACTTATTGGCCACAGTATTTCAGTTTTATTTATTTATTTTCCTTAAAGCACTTTTAGTAGGAGGTTCATATTGGGGAATCTTAGCACAGAATGTCTAAGAAGAAGAGGTGGGAATCAGAACAGGAGAAAGAAAGGAAACATGGAGGAATGTTAAAAGGTTGAAACTAAAATCTGAATATGGAATGATAGTTCTTTCTATGGGTCCAGAGAATGCACCAGAAGAATTAGGTCATTTGAAAGTGAAATGCCAGACTCATAATTGACTCATTGCTGATCGCTATTTTACTTTTTATTCCTTATTAATTATTTTAGATCCTTATCTATTTCATTAAATGCTCTATCAAAGTAACTTCAGCCTGTATAAATAAACTAGACTTTTTATTTATGAAGTAGAAGCCATTAACTAAGAATTCTCTAATTTTTCTTTCTCTTCACATCCTAATTTACAAATAAAATAACATCCTGATGTCCTCTACTTCTAGTCACAGAAGTGATGGGTTGGACAAAATCAGAATTGATCAGTGAACTGGATATCATCCCTTGCTGACATCTTTTGGACAAACACTACAGATGACATGAAATAATTCTTCAGTTCTTCAAAAACTTCATTTTTACTGGCTCTAGTTATTTAGACTATAAACACACCAAAAAACACACTCAATGTTCTAAAATATATTTGTGATAGTGATTTGGTTTTGTTTTTGTCATTCTCTATTCTCTACTTTCCTATTGTTTTCTGTTATATCTTTGATTTTGCTCTAATTTTAAAATAATATTTTTTATTAATCCAAAGGTAGTAAATCCAAAAATATAGAAATATGTTATTTTTAAAGTAAGAGTTTCTTAAAATTCTATCAACAATAATTGCAGTTAATAGTTTGGTATTTCCAGTAGTCCTTCTATGCAATTCAAATACAAAATACATATATTTGTTGGACTATATTTTAATACAGGGAAAAAAAGTCCAGTATATATTAAGTATCAGTAAAAGTAGATATAACTCACTTTTTTCTGCCACTATGCCTTTAAATATGTTTGATATTTAAAATAATTTTTAAAGGTATCACAATACTATATAAATAAGCTATTACTAAATACAAAGCCTGTGGTTCTTTTCTTTGATCATATCACCTTTCCAGCAGATATAGCAACTTTTCTAAATGTATGTCATTAATATGAAACAACATTGCTTTTATTCCCCCCCTTCTGGCTTCTGCTATTGGAATAAATTTTCCTTGATTAAAAAAATGTAGAAATAATAAAGCAACTAGGAAACAGGAAGGTGAATAAATGGCATTATAATGTGAATTCTTAATTATATGTGGAATTAGTGTTAAATTAAGGGAAACTGTTATAAGGATACATATTGTGCTGTCTAGAGCAATGGCAAGTATGTATGAAAATGTATAATCATAAAGTTAATAGATAGTGTGGAGTCCTAAAAAATTCTGATCACCTCAAGTGAAAAACAGCAAAATGAGAGACTTAAAATCAACTTCATCAATAATTACATTACATGTAAATAGACTAAACACTGATTACAAGGAGGAGCTCATCAGCCTGGAAATATTTGATAGGCCCATTTGTATCCTGTTAATCATAAATGCACTGTAAGCATAAAGAGAAACTAGTTGAAAGTAAGAAGGAGGTAAAACAATATTACCAGAGATATAAAATGACAATTTCATTGGTGAAATTATTGATTCTAACAGAGACATTGCAATTATAAATATGTATGTGCCTATTAGTAAAGTTTCAATATATATGATAAAGTTCATAGAATTAAAGGGATCTAAAAATATACTAAAAGTTCACCACCCTTTCTCAGAAAAAGAATGATTAGGGGCATAAAAACAGATACAGAAAATCTACACATCTGAATTTATCTAATAACTGATTATAGGATAAAATCTTCAACAAATGAAGTTTATACATTCTTTCAAGTACCCATGGGACATTTGCTTAGATAAGTCACATGTTGGGACATACTTTCAATGTACTTCAGAGGAACAAACTCATAAAAATAATTCAACAGAATTAAATTTTAAATCAAGACATTTGGAAACTAAATACCAAAGGAAAATCATTGTCAAAAAATTAGGAAAACCAGTGTCAAAAAATTAATCATAGTGGAAAAGAAATCATTTTGAACTGAATTATAAAGAAAGAGAAAACATCAAAATATGTTGTTTGTTGCTAACATAGTGTATACTGTGAAACTGAAGGTTTAAGTAATAGACAAAGAAGTTAAAGATCATTTTCAACTTTGCAAATCAAAGTCACAATGAGATACCTCCCCACACCAGTCAGAATGTCTAAAGTTAGCAACTCAGGAAACAACAGATGTTGGAAAGGGAGGAAAGAAAGGGGGACCCTCTTACACTGCTGGGAATGGAAACTGGTGCAGCCACCCTGGAAAACAGTATGAAGTTTCCTCAAAAAGTAAAAAATCAAGCTACTCTACTCTCCAGCAATTACACTACTAGGTGTTCATCCAAAAGATACAAATACAATGATTAGATTGGAGCACATGCACCCCAATGATTATAGCAGAATTATCAACAATAGGAAAACTATGAAAGATCCCAAATGTCCATCAACTGGTGAATGGATAAAGAAGACACGAGATATATATTCCTCTTCTTATTTATTTGGGCAAATTATTTGGTTGTTTAGATACCAAGTCCTAATTACCTTAAGAGCTTATTTATTTCGAGTAATTGAGTTTGTTACTCAGGTTATGGCTGTAAGCATAGATAGAGTAATCTTCTTTATATTTTCTTTTAAGGAATTTAATCAAATTTGTGGTTGGAATCTTTTTTGAAACCATCAGAGAATCAAAAGTAGGGACAGAACAAAAAATGTTTTAAATTTCTTTTATATAGGAAATAGGAACCTCAATCAAGGTTCTGTAGAGTACTGAGTATAAGACAGGACCATCTAAATGATTTGTTGGAATTAACAGAATGCAGTGACTACACAGCAATAATTACAGCAAATAAAGATTGTTTTAAGACTGACAAGGGCTAAGATTTCCTTGGCAGAAATAATGATATACAGTGAATTTAAAATCTATTTTATTATAGAGACCATTTTCTAACAAATGGAAATGTATCATCTGTTCCTTAACTGTGTAAATAATATTAAATTCCTTTGAAACTGGAATACACACACACACACACACTCAGCCATCAAAAAGAATGAAATCTTGTTATTTGCAACAACATGGATGAAGCTAAAGTATATTATACTAAGTGAAATAAGTCAGAGAAAGACAAATACTGTAAAATTTCACTCATATGTAGAATTTAAGAAACAAAACAGATGAACATAAGGGAAGGGGAGGAAAAATAAGATAAAAATTGAGGGGGTGGAATGCCTGGGTGGCTCAGTGGTTGGGCAGCTGCCTTCGTCTTGGCTCGTGATCCCAGGATCTGGGATCAAGACCCGCATCGGGCTCCTGCAGGGAGCCTGCTTCTCCCTCTGCCTGTGTCTCTGCCTCTCTCTTTCTTTCTCTCTGTGTCTCCCATGAATAAATAAATAAATCTTTTTTTAAAATTGATGGGGAAACAAATCATAAAAGATTTTTAACTCTAAGAAATAAACTGAGAGTTTCTGGAAGAGAGATGGATTAGGGAGAAGGAATAATTAGGTGATGAGAATTAAGGAGGGCACTTGATGTAATGAGCACTGATGCATGCAATGCAACTGATGATTCACTAAATATCTACCTCTGAAACTAATAAAAAAGTTTTAAAAAGATGATTTTCAGCCTTAAGGATGCCCTCAAAATAAATGGCAAGTGAGGAAATCAGTGAAATATAAAGCAGAAAAAAATAGAATATAAAAAAAACCCACCATTTAATTCTTTTAAAAGATTACTAAAACTGACAAATCCTTATAAGTATAATCAAAAAGAAACAACCAGTGTAAATGGGAAAGGGGTATCATTACAGTTCTTACAAACATTAAAAGCATGATAAATATATATTATGAGCAACATTATGCCAATAAATTCCCAAAATAGATGAAATTGACAGATTCCTTGAAAAATACAGTTTGTTAAATTTATACAAAAATACATATTATGAATAATTCTGAACATATGAAAAGATAGAATCTATAATTGAAAACTTCATTTTTAAATAATTTTTACATTGTCTTTCATTTTCTTTCCAGTTTTATTGAAATATAATTGGCATAGTATCTGTATAAGCATAAAGTATACAGCATAATGACTTGATTTGCATATATTGTGAGATAATTACCACAATAAATTTAGTTAACATCCATCATCTCCTATAGATACAGAAAAAAGAAAGTTTTTTTTTTTTTCCCTTGTGATGAGAATTCTTAGAACTTACTGGAATCTATACACTCTACACCAGTGTTAATTATAGTCATCATATTGTACATACATCCCTAGTAGTTATACTGGAAGTCTGTAACTTTTGACCACCTTCTGTAAACTTTACACAAATAAATCTCTGCACTATTAATTCATTGGGGAATTCTAACATTTAGGGGATGTTACAGAGGTCTGGTCTTTAAGAAAATAGAGGACGAAAGCACACCCAAATCTGTGATTCCTTCTATTCACCTGTCTATCTCTCCAGTCTTGGGGAGGCAGTTTTCCCTGTCTCCTCCTTTCCTCTTACAGATCCTTGGAAGAGTTGAATTTTTCAGTCTGTTCAGCTTTTGACAGGTTATTAGGACAGATAGAGTGATGCCTTCCAAGCTGCTTACTTGTGGAACTGGAAACTGGAAGTGCCTACTTTCCTTTTTACAGTTTTATTGCATTTGTACCTAGTCTCTTATCTTACAGATATCTCGCACAAGAATGAAGAATGGACTGGTGTTAGCCAGGTATAATTTAAGGGGAGGGTGTTTCAGACAGAAAAGGTTGCACAATCCTTAGAGGTAAACAAAGGGAATGACCTGTTCAAGAACGACGTGTTTAAAAACATGGAGGTGCTTTGATATATCTGGGGTACAGCTGTGCAATAGTAGGTATAAGAAGATTAAACCGGTAATGTAAGCCAGGTGGCTAGATGAAAATTTATAGATTATGATTTAAAAAAATTAACTTTATCCCAAGAGCATTAGTGAGCCACTGAGGGTTCTTATCAGTAGGATTAGAAGATAAAAGATGTTGGTTGCAAAACAGATATCACTCTGGTTGCAAAACAAAGTGATTGAAAAGAAGCAAGACCAGAAGGGGGAGAATCGCAATGGAAACTATAATAAGAGTGGAGAGGGGCAAACAGATTACGAGTATATTAATGAAACAAAATTCACAGGAGAGGAGGATTTGTTTTAAATTCAAGAAACATCTATTCAGGACTTAAAATTGTCAGATTTTGTGCCAAATGCCTAGAAGAAATGTAATGAGAGATTGTGTTATATCTTATATAGCTCCTTCCAGTAAGAAGCACAGATAAATACACAATAGTAAGGAAAAAGCTGTTAAGTTTTATATTGCATACCCTGGGAAGACAATAAAATCCTCATTTGTGGCTTCTTTGATTAATGTGTGTATGTGTGTGTGGGGGTGTATGTGTAATCCTTTGATAATTCAAGTGTGTCAAGTTACAGTTTGGGTGATAGGAATGATAGTGTCCCCAGTTACAGAGACAGGATCTGATTACAAGAATCAGAGTGTGTAGTAATTTTTTCTTGAAAAAAATCAGAGTTATTTCTAGGTAGTTAAAACTAATAAATTGCAGAACCTATTCTTTGCCATTCATTCCTGAAAACATGCTGCCACTCTAGAATGAACTGATCATATGATCTTCTACATAGAAATAGTTATATGTAGATGATATTCTTTTTATAAATTATCTAGCTGGGCTATTAGCATCTTCTTTTTTATTATTTATTTATGATAGTCACAGAGAGAGAGAGAAAGGCAGAGACACAGGCAGAGGGAGAAGCAGGCTCCATGCACCGGGAGCCCGACGTGGGATTCGATCCGGGTCTCCAGGATCGCGCCCTGGGCCAAAGGCAGGCGCCAAACCGCTGAGCCACCCAGGGATCCCTAGCATCTTCTTTCACAGCATTCACAAAAGAGTCTATGCTATTCTAAAATCAATGTCATAATTTTTTGGCAGATGTTCAACATATAACAAGGTTAATGCTAATAACATCATATAGAAAACCAATTTATTTACTTACCTAGTTAAATATTTTTCAAATTCTCTTGTTTTAAAGACTACAGTGGAAATTACATTGATCACAGGCTCATGTTTTGTGGACATTTTAGTGAAAAATTTTAATGTCTGAGTTCATTGTTTGTTAAACTTCCAGGATGAATTCATTTCTCTTTGCTCTATGACATAGAAATCATAGAAATCTTAATTTTAAAGTAAACCCATAATACATTTTTGGAGAGAATTTTAATCTTCACCATATTTATCTTTTTCTAATTAAATATGTCTTTTAGACTTCTTAATTTTTACAAGATAATATCAGCTAAAGGTTAAAGTACCTGATTATTCTATGAAATAGCAACATAGTGTAGTTATATTTCAGATACTTGTCAAGTATATAGGTTGTCAATAACTATCTCCCAGTGTCTCTCAAGAGTACTGCTGAGATGCCTAGTATTCATGGAAGACTGCATAAAAGATTAAATCCAACCATTTTTCCCTGCTACTATAAATTCTATTTCTAGATTCATCCAAGTCATGTAAAGTAAATGCTCAGTCTAATTCCTATTGACTTCCAGTTTGCTTACTTTGGCTGACTGTACTTTGAAGTAATGTCCTAAGACACTATAAAGATTATCTTATGAAAGTTGCCATTGTGTTATTTACAAGGATAGATAGATAGATAGATAGATAGATTTAATATATGACACAGATCTTGCTCTATCAATAGTCATAAGAATGTTTTTCACTGGTTTTTGCATTATAAATAATGTATTCTTAGCAAATGCTGTTTTTACATAATTGACTCCAAGTTTTTAAAATACTGTGTTTCTGAATTGAATCACCTAATAAAAATCTTGAGCATATATTGGCAGATGACGTTTGGAGGATATAAAGATATTTAAATGCCATATTTCATCTGCTAATTTGATGCATGCATCCATGTTACATTTTTGGATACATATTTTTTCTTGATTTCAATTTCCTATTTTAAAATTAAGTTGGTTTGATTTATTGTATTAATTTTAAAAACATATGATTTTTGCAAGGCAGGAGCCATAATAAAGTATATTTTTGACATTTTCAATAAAAGGTGTTTGGTTCCTAACAAATTTAAACTAGTCTGTAGTCTTATCTGATCATGTTTTGATATTATTTCTATTGCTGTATGCTTAAAAAATCTGTTTTTATTTAATCATTTGGTCATTATTTCAATAAATATTGCATGACTAACAAACCATGCATTATGTTAGTTGCTGGAATACAAAGTTGGAAAATATACTCTTCTCAGATATTGAAACTCATATATTATCAGAAGCAATATACATGTTTATAAGATAAAGTAAATGTGGATAATGGAGTGATAGAAACCTGGAAAAATTATTAGTGTAACAGAGCACTCAAATTAATTCTTAGTTATGTTAGTTATGTTCTGTATTCTACTTCGGGGGTTAGATACATATCACTTTTGGTTCACCTGTTTTTTTCCTCTAAAATGGATGTGTACATAAACTACTCTAATCCATTGGAAATATATTTTTAGATAAAATTTTAAATATATTGTTTCTTTAGTAATTGTATTCTCCATCTATATATTGGTAACCTTAACAATAGCATCAATACACGTATCTTGACATTTATTTTTAATATTTTTTAACAGAGCAGCTTTAGTATTATATAGTTTTTGTAAAGAATATAGAGTTCCCGTATATCCATATCCAATTTCCTTTATTTTTAACATCTTACTTTGGCCTGATGCTTTTGTCACAGCTAGTAAAAAAAAATAATAATCCTTACCAAATCTAATGTGTCAGATTCTTAGTTTTTCCCTAATGTCTTTATTCTTCCAAGATCCCACTGGATCCCAAGATCCACACATTATATTTATTATTCATACCTTTTTAGGATCCTCTTGGTTTGCTTGGCAGTTTCTTTGACATTCCTTGTTTTTGATGACCTTGAGAGTTTTGAGAGATATTTTTCAGGGATAGGTATTTTAGAATGTCCCTCAATTGGGATTTGTATGATTTTTTTCACATGACTAGACCAGGGCAACAGATTTTGGAAGGATAATAGTAAATTGTGATATTCATCACTTTATACCAGGGGAAATTATCTACTCAAAACCAATCCATGTAATCCTTAGTCACCTGCCATAGGTAGTGTTTGTCAAGCTTCACCACTGTAAATTTATTCCTTTCTATTCCTTTTCCATCCTGTACTCTTTAGAAGGAAGTCACTTTGCACAGCCCACACTTAGGGAGTGAGAGTAATGCTCCATCTTTCAATGGTAGAGCATCCACATAAAATATTTGGATGTCTTCTGTAAAGGCTATTTGTCTTTCTCCCATGGTTATTTATTTATTCAATTATTTATATCAGTATGGATATCATACTTAGAGTTCTAATCCAACACTACTTTATTTGATTGCTCAAGTCATTCAGATTTGACATTAAAACTCTTTTAGTTTGCTTGTGTATCACTTTAACACATCTCCATCAAAATGGGTTTTGTTTTGCTTTTTGTGTAAATTATGGTGCTATAAAATCTTCTGTACTCATTTTGTAGATTTACTGCTCCAGTCCTAGAATCATCCATGTCTTTTAATGGAAAATGGTATTGAAAACCTGACTGGATGATAGACATGTTTAAGGCTACTAGAATGTTGTTTTGTTCGGGATCCCTCAATTGACAGAGCAAGGAAATAAATATGTATATATACTAATTTGTGTTTAACCTGTGTATATACACCTATTAATATTCCTATATATAACCATCTTATCAATATTAAGCAAAATATGAATTTATACAGATTCTCCTAATCTTGTATCACATGGGTTAATTAAGCCGTTTTGCCTCATGAATGTTCCATTCATTTGCTTAACTATTCAGCTTCATTATATATGTATAATAGTTTCAGAATGGAGGTGAGGACTTTTTCAGTGAGAGTACAATGCCTGTGTATAATTCTTTTTGCACTTGACTACTTTGAAATTTAGTTACATTAGTGTTTATTTGGTCACCCCTTCAGTGAAATTGTTTCACACACTTTTCATGTATTTAGGATATTTTGTCATATTCTACATTCCACCCTAACATCCTAAATTATATTTTGATTAATTGACATGCTTTAAATGTACTGTATGTATTATAAAATTCTGAATTTTGACAAATATATAAAGCTTGTGTTTACCATTATAGTACTGTATAGAATACTTTCTTTTTTTAGAATGTTTTCAATGCTCCAAAAACTCCTGAGTTTCATCTATTCAATCCACCTGAACTTGCACCAAACCCTCAGTAACTACTGATCTCTGTAGTTTATCATTTTCTAGAATGTCATATAATTGTAATCATACAGTATGTAACTCTTTCAGTCTGTCTCCTTTCACATAGAGAGAGACACTTAAGATTCATGCATGTCTTTTTGTTACCGGAAAACTATTTTTATTGCTGAATACAACATTCTACTGTATGCATGCATCAAGTCTGTATATTCATTCACCTAATGAAAGGGATCTTAATTAATTTTGGTTTGGCTGATTCTGAATAAAACCTTGATAAATATTAATGCAGGTTTTTGTATGGGCATATGTTTTAAAATTTAGCTAAGAGTATGATTGCTGGATCATGTGGGAAGACTATGTTTAGTCTTGCAAAAACTTTGCAAAAATTTTGTAAAACCTTGTCTTACAAAGCAGCTGTACCATTCTGTGTTATCATCTGCAAAGAAGAATTCCTGAATGACAGTTGATATCATCAGGCTTTGGATTTGGCCCATACTAATGGGTGTATAGTACCTCATTGTTTGTGCTATTTGCAGTCCACTAATCAAAAATGATAATGATGATCTTTTCATATGTTTATTTTTCATCTATATATCTTTTTGGTGATCCCAGTCCAAGTTTGTCTTTTCATTTTCTTAGTAGTCTTTCATATAAGTTTTAAACTTTAATAAAGTTAAATTATGATTATTTTTCCTTATGAATAGTAGTTCTTTTTTAAAATGTGTCTTCAAACTGAACATGTAGATTTTCCGGGTTTTCTTCTTGAAGTTTTATAGCTTTGCATTATCATTGAAGTCTAAATCTGTTCTAATTTTTGTGTAAGGTATACAATCTACATCTAGGATGTATTTTTTTGTATATAGGTGTTCAATTTTCCATCATGATCTTGGAAAGAGTATCCTTTCCATTGAATTGTTTTTGTTCATTCATCAAAAATCAGTTTATTATATTCTCCTGCTTATTTCTAGGCCCTGCATTCTATTTTTTCTTTATCAATATGTTTTCCTTTTACCCATACCAGGCTGTATGTTGATGAACATAGCCTGCCAGTAGTGTTAAAACAAGTAGTATCAGTCCTCCAGTATTGTACTTCTTTAGTATTGTTTTGGCTTTTCTAATGTGATGTGAAATAAAGGCCACACACTTGCCTTTTCTATACATCTTAGCGGGAAAGTGTCCATTTTCTCACCATTAAGTATGAAGTTAGCTGTGTTTTTGTAGATGTTCTTTAGCAAGTTGAGGATATCCCCCGTATACCCAGTTTGCTGAGAGTTTTCATTAGAAATGGTATATTTTATCAAGTGCTTTTTCTGAATCAATTTATAAGATCATATGAGTTTTTGGTTTGTTGATGGGAGTGACATTGATTGATTTTTAAAAGTTTAACCAGGCTTGCCTACCTGGAATAAACTCTCTTCGTGTAAGGTATATAATCCCTTTTTACATTTGTTAATATTTGGTTGAAGGCTTTTATATTTATATCCATGAGAGATATTGGTTTAGAATTTTCCTGTAGTTTTTATAATGTTTTTTTTTGTTTGTTTGTTTGTTTGTTTGTCTGTTTGGCTTTGGTATGACTAACTGAAAACAAACTATCAATTCTTTGGCAGTCTACTTGTAGAAATTTAGAAGTCATTATTTAGAATTAGGGGATGGGTACTCTGTAGTGAAAATATGTTCCTGTTCAAGGTAGGCTTTGCTACTCACTATCTGATTTTGGATATTTACTTAGCATCTCCATCGTTTTTAATGGTAATAATATTCATCTTGATTTTTTTATTAACAATGAAGATGTCTATATGTAAAACATTCAGCATAATGTCTGATATAAACACTTAATGGAGAATTATTATCTAATTTTTCTAGCATGGTACCTACTATAATGTAATGTATTACATATAAGCTTAAATATACAATGCTAGACCAAATACTTCTTAATAGCAGAAAAGACTCTGACCTCAGTTGAAATTGCACTCAGTTATAGAGCACTGAGACTACTAATACTGAATGAAATATCGGAATGCCCATATTTTATAAAGGTTTATAAGCAGATGTTTATAAAATTTTGACATAAGTTTCTTAGTGGTGATGACACTAAAACTCTTGATTATTCAACAGAATTAAGGCATTTGATATTCATATATTGTTTCCAAAATTTTCCAATTATATGGGAAGCTAGAAAAGCTTTATGAAAGATATATCAGAATCCATTATTTCATCAAAAGCAATTTTTGTAAGGAGATCACCTTTTAAGAAGCAACAGCTAGGGTAATATATGGAGGATTTAAAATCAATAAGTAAGCCTACATTGTATTTAAATCCATTTTAGTTATAAGAAATCTAGATATATCATCTTAAAAGATAATTTTCCTTAAGTTAGAGAAATGTCATACATTACAGTAGTCATAATTAGTTTTTTAAACCTAATGGTTCTCCTGAGGAGTATAGAAATATTACTATTCAGAAACATCGTGTGAAATTTGGCTCCATCATCATTTGTTATATGTAAACAGCTTCTAGTGTTACCTTAAAAATTCCTTAATGCTAAATGAAAAAACAGACCAAAAGATATTTTCTGGAATAAATGATTGTAGACAAAATTGTGATGACAGAGGATTTCTGTACCAAATTTGATTTAGTGCCTGTAGGGAACTGCAGAAGATATTCTTCTAAGGTAACTAAGAACTCAGTGTTGACAACAGAACTCACTATTTATTTACAAGGATTCTGAGTCTAAGAAGAAAAGGAACGTTTATTTCATCACAACAATTTAGTATTAAAGAAACTTGTAATGCTAAAGTCCAAATGCAATATGACAAAGCAGATTATAATTATTTTAATTGTATTAATATATGCCATTTTGAAAAATGGAATACAATTGTTACCTGTCAAATTATTACTGCTCACCACTCTAACAGTAGCACGACTGAGTATGTGGTATATTTGTGTGTATATCAAAAAAAACCTTAATTCACTGAATCAGCCTTTCTCATTATAACTCACTGCAGAGTTATATATCAATAGCTTCCTTATACAAAGCCAGTTTCTTCTTCCGGGTGGCTAGACCATTCTATCTCAGCATATCCATTCAGTCCTTACTTTCTCAGCTGAGCCTCCCAGAAAGGATATCAATTAGTTTCCAACGTCATGGTCATTTTTCATTGTGGCCATCTGTCCATTGAGAACTTGAATCTGATGAAAAACTTACTGCACACAGGCCATCACACAGCTGCCAGATGGCAACAACTCTTGATCACCATGACCCAGCCTAAATTTAAACAATAGGACTAATAATAAAAATTGGTTTATTGACTTTTATAAATTCCACTTCGGAAGGAAGTGTGTGAATTACAGGCTTCTGACTAAAGGTCAATAGTTGAGTTATATTTTGAGTTATATAGTTAGATGTGTGCTGATGACCCATGATAATTTCTGTGTTCTTGTACGCTAATTTTAGTAACTATACGTACTTCATCTTCACTTGCACATTCTTGACTTTTTCACATGTATAATATTTATCTAACAATTTACCTGTTGCATATTTTAAGGTATTCACCTTTAAAATAGAGCACAATGTATCAATATTACAGAAACAATACACCTTACATTCTATATATATATATATGAATAAAGCATGTGTAAACTTTGGGAAAAGTGTGGTAGACATTATTATTCATAGTGTGCAATAGTGAAAATGGAATTTTGGAGAAGTTACTGAACTTGTCCTAAAACCTTCATTTACTAAAGTAAGTGCCAGATGCAGAGATCAGTCAGCTATCAAACCAGCCATCATTCCAATATCAATATAGCTTCCAGCAAACCATTCTATCTCTAATAGAAAAAAATGAGGGACACCTGGGTGGCTTAGCAGTTTAGCGCCTGCCTTCAGCCCAGGACGTGATCCTGGAGACCCAGGATCAAGTTCCCACATCGGCTCCCTGCATGGAGCCTGCTTCTCCTTCTGCCTTTGTCTCTGCCTCTGTCTCTTTGTGTCTCTCATGAATAAATAAATAAAATCTTTAAAAAAAGGAAAAATGATTACAGATAAGCTGGTTTGTTATATTGTACTAGCAATTAATTATTTTCTAACTCATTGTCAATGATGGTTTATCCTTACTGAGCTATCATTAAGCCAAAATCTATATTTATCATAATGTAATGCTTAAAACATTCCATTAATGCAAAAATTATGTTATTAACATCTACAGCTTTTCATGGATCATAAACAGAAAATTAAATAAAATGCTATCTTCCATTATCAAAGGTATATGTCTGCGTTAAGGCATTTGTTTTATTTAGCCTACATATAGGTTTAATTGGTTCCTTGTTGGTGTCAACTCTAGAGTAAGCTTGGTTCCTTAGCCATCTCTTTTTAAAAACTACTCATCAAAGAGAGCAATCGCTTGAGCAATCTTAGTTTGTGGCTTTCCTTCCATTTAACCACGAGCACCAAGTATAACAAAAGAAAAATGTACATTTGCAAGCGTACAGTTTTACTATGATTAGAACGCCTCTCTGATATAAAGGTTGAATATACCTACTTTAGTTAAGAACAACTAAACTCAAGCTTTTCTTTATCTTATTATATGGAAAAGTACAAAGGAAACTGCTTTTTTGATATTTATCAAATTAATGATATGCCAGCATCATCCTTACCCATTTGAAGGTACCATAACTTGTATGGATGGAAGTGTCAGTGCTTCAAATTTTGGAAGGACAGTACTAATCTTGCTTATCTTATTTTGACTATCACAAAAATATAAATTTCTAGTAACAATCATCACATTTAGATGTTTCTCCAAATGTGCTTCCTGAATCACAATCTATTCTATTTGCATACCATAATATGTTAAAATTTGTGCCTTTCTAATAGTAAATTTGTCTTCTAATCAATAGGACCAGATACCTTATTTCTACATGTCCAATCAGTTAACAAAGTTTCTTGTCAATAATATTATAACAGTTTAGATCAAAACATGTCAAATGCTTACTATATTTCACATACACTGGGGGAAAAACTGTAAATACATTTTTCCAACTCAGAAAATGTAGTCTCTATTAAAGTGTAAATAGTGACAGTTACTTTGACTAGAACGTTACTAATTTGGAGGCATGTTTGGTATGCAGTAATACAAAGAAAAAGCATTTAGGCAAGATTTTCAAAGAAGAGTGAAACCTAAAATTTGTTATGAAGGGTAAATAAAGGTACAAAAATTTTTGAGGGGATTCTAGGCAGAAGAAATGCATAATTAAAATTTAGCATGTTATGTACCAGGATCTTCAAGTAGGGATATAAGGGTGAGACTACAGTAGAAGATCTTAAGAAAGAAAGTTCAGTGGATATTTTGAACTGTATATTGTAATTTTAAGGATTCTATGAACAATGGAGAATTATCGAAATGTCTTTAGCAGAGGACCTATAGAGTGAAAATCACACTTTAAATTTTCTGACTACAAGTGCTGAGGATGTATTCAAGAGAGAAAAACACAAGTTAGAAAAAAGGGAGTTTCTAAAACTTGAACAAGGTAAATGGTTGAAAGTTTGGAGACAGAGGGATATATTTTATAAATGTTTAGAAGATTACAAAATACCAACATATTTATAAGGTAATTTGAAATATGGAAATGTGTGTTCTTGCCAAAAAATCATAGCCTTTTGTTTATTTTTAAAATATTTTACTCTTATTTATTCAGGAGATATACAGAGACAGAGGCAGAGACATAGGTAGGGGGAGAAGCAGGTTTCCTGTGGGGAGCCTGATGTGGGACTTGATCCCGGACCCCAGGATCACACCCTGAGCCAAAGGGCAGATGCTCAACCACTGAGCCACCCAGTGGTCCCAGTCATAGCCTTTTAAAGTCTGAAATTAAGGTCTTTGAAATTCTCTATCCTATCGCTTCAATACTTTTTTCTTCTCTTGTGCATCCCTGAACTTCACTGTTCTGTGTCTTAAGTTCCTCTGCTCTTAAGCCTGTTGCCTTTAAATTTTAAGGTAGTCTTTGAGATCTCCTATCTCAAAATACCTGGAAAATAGAGTATTTCCTCCTTCTTCCTTTGAAATGACCCAAACAATGAGAAATAGAATAAAAAAATGGCAAACTCCAGCTTTGTAATTCTGAATGTGTGTTGGTAAGCAGAAATTCAGGTGAGCAATAGCAAATGTCTATGGTGGCCAATCTTGGATAAAGCAGGAAGATCAAAATGATCTAAAGTAAGTTCTAAAAAGAAAATATACAACGACTATAAAATTAAAAAATGTACATAGATACATACAAGTGTGTGTGCATATATAGAGAGAGATAAAGGGAAATTTTTTTTAAGACTTAAGAAGAGAGGGCAGCCCGGTGGCTCAGCAGTTTAGCGCCAACTTCGGCCTATGGTGTGATCCTGGAGACTTGGAATTGAGTCCCGCCTGCTTCTCCCTCTGCCTGTCTGTCTGTCTGTCTCTCTTTCATGAATAAATAAAATCTTAACAAAAAAAAAAAAAGACTAAGACGAGATACCTTCATTGGAACAGAAGCTTTAGGGAAACCTGGGTGGCTCAGACAGTTGGGTGCCCAGCTCTTGATTTTGGCTTGGGTCATGATCTTAGGGTCGTGGGACAGAGCCCCATATCAGGCTCCATGCTCAGTGGGAAGGCTGCTGGAGATTCTCTCTCTCCCTCTCTCCCTTCCCCCAGCTCGTGCACATCCATGCACTCTCTCTCTCAAATCTTTCTCCAACAAACCAGAAGCTTTAAATTTGACAATGAGCAGGTTATCAGTATTTTTGCCTTTATAAACTAGGCATTTGGGTATTGTATCTAAAACTTTTTGATATAGTTTAGATTACATAGATTTTATCTATATGTTCCCTAGAAGTCATATAATTTTAAGTGTTACATTAAGGTCTATGATCCATTTTGAGTTAACTTTTTAAATTCAGTATGAATTTTTTGTGGACAGGACAGCTTTTCTACGATAAGCCTCTTGGATAATTGCCTATGGTCAGATCTGAAAAATCACATGTAGGATTTTGCTGTGGAAACAGACTATTGGTGATAAAATCAGCTTTCATATGTCTGGAAAATATTTGAGCCTTATTTTTGAACGATCTGTCATTGTGTATAGAATTTTATGTTCACCATCTCCTCAGCACCGAGTTAATTGTACCACCGTTTCCTCATGTGTATAATTTCCCATGAAAAAGATGTTGTCATCTTTATTTATCTTTGTTTCTCCATATATAATATATATATACATTTTTCTGGTTACTTTTAAGATTTTCTCTTCATCACTCATTTCTATACAATTTGATTCCGATGTGCTTGGGAGTAGTTTTATTCATAGTTTCTGGGCTTGAGATTTATTGACCTCCCTGGGTTTGTAGTTTTCTATGAATCTGACAAATGTTCAGCCATTATCACTTTAAGCATTTTTTATGTTGCATATATTCTATACATTTATATGATTTCATTTATATATAACATATCTATAAGTATAAATATCTATTTTATACAATATTTTGTTCTTTCTCTTCTTTGGGAATTCCACTTCAATGTAAATAGGACCATTTGAAGAAGTGCTACACTTCATCAGGGTTGAATTCATTTTTAAATTCCTCTTTTTTATACTCGTGTTCTATTTTTGCATACTCCCTATTGCAATTTCTTTTCATTGATCTTTTCTTCTGGAAGGTCTATTTTTCTCATCCAGTACATTTTTCATAAAGGTTCAATTTCTAGAATTCAGTAAGGCTATTTTTTATAACTTTCATATGTTTACTAATTCCTTGAATGTATGGAACACAGTTATAATAACTGCTTGAATCCTTGCTGGTAATTCTAATATGTATGTCCATTCCTGGTTGGTTTGAGTTATTTCCTTCCTTCATCATGAATCATTTTTATGCTTTACATGATGATATTTTTAATTATATGCAATACATTGTGGATTTTTGTTGGATACTAGCTGCTTTTGAATTTTTACAAATGCCTTTATATTCCAGGGCATAGTTAATTTACTTGGAAATAGTGTGATTTCTTCAGATCTCTATAAGATTTGTTTGGCAGGATCTGAGTAGTGTTCAGCCTAGGACAAGATTTCTTGATCTTAACACTATTGACATTTTGAGCCAGATAAAACTGTGTTGTTTTCATAGTGATTTTGGCTGATGAAGGGGTGGCTTTTCTGTCCAATGAAGATGATTTTGCACCCCTAGCCTCCACCTACTAGGTGCCAGTAGAACCTCCCCTCCTGTTGGTGACATCCTGACATCTTCAGAAATTGCCAAATATCCTTTGGAGCAAAAATAGTCCTTTGTTGAAAATACACTTTTTTTTTATGATAGTCACACAGAGAGAGAGAGAGAGAGAGAGAGAGAGGCAGAGACACAGGCAGAGGGAGAAGCAGGCTCCATGCACCGGGAGCCTGACGTGGGATTTGATCCCGGTCTCCAGGATCGCGCCCTGGGCCAAAGGCAGGCGCCAAACCGCTGTGCCACCCAGGGATCCCGAAAATACTGGTTCTAATGATCATTAGTCCCACAACCATGGCAATACTATTCTAAGTAATCTAATCAATACCCATGAATTGTGTGGTTCCCTAGTCTAGGTAGTAGGAATAGGCACTCTTCTCAGCTTTGTGTGAGTACCAGGTATTGATCCACCTAATCGTTTTAAATTTGTTTTTTATCTGACTTTGGGTAGTTTTTTTTCACATTTGTTTGCTCACTAGTACTCTGTTGAATACTTGAGAGGTGCTGATACATTACACCAGACTTTTCTTTCTGTAACTTTCTCTTTTCTTGTACTATGTCATATGCACTCAAATACCCTTGGGCTCCTCACACACTCAGTTGCATCTATTCAATGGAAGGAATCTGCTGAACTCTATCTGTTTTTCCCTTCTTTAACACACAGGATGCAAAAGCTGTTTGTGCAGTAAGTTTAGGCAAGGGCAGGGATTTCAACATTTCCTTGTCTGTCTCTCGAGGATTACTATCTTCTGTCTGAGGCTTAGTGTTTCATGTATATCTTCCTTGACTGTTTCAGGCAGGTGGGTGAATCTGGTCCATTGTATGGAAATAGAAGTCCAACCTAATCTTGTTTTGAAAATAGACAATCAAAATAATTATCTCAAGAAAATAAAAATATTATTTCCCAGAATTTATGCACTTATGTATGCTATATTGGATGTGGAATGAAAATATCAGAGCTCCTAATTATATTCATTATTTCAAATGAAGTATGAGAAGAATTCAATAAATACTGATATTTAATATTCCACTCTTCAGCACACTTAGTGGATACATATGTCTGAATGCCATGTTTCTCTTCTTCAGTAAAGAAATAGCAAAAGGTGCAACAAAGAGTAGAGGTGGTCTTAATGCATCATGACAAGTTGAAGAAGTATGTTTTAAGTAAAATCTATATAATCAATATGATTACACTTATAAAGGTAAGAAATCAAAATAGATTACAAAAATATATTAGTAATATACTAGGTAATGTCCCTGGAAAGTTTTTCTATCACTGAGTTTACTGGATATCTCACATTGAACTTAAATGGGTTATTTTTCTTTTATAGAAAGATATTTCCAAATTTGCTGACATCTTAAGTGATGATAACTCACTGTCAGTAGTTGCTGCCTCATAGACTTATTTTTCATCATTAAAAAAAATATGCACCTCTAAGCTAAAGGAGACTTACTAAAACGAGTTAGGCTCCTTTCAAAACAAGTCCATTGTAGCATGGATAGAGCATGTTGATAATGAGTCTTCAAATACTCTCCTGTTTTCAGAAATGCACATTTTTAATTTGCATTTGGGCACCTGTGCAAGTATCCTTTTTATCTCTGATTACCATCAAAATCAGTTATTGAAATAGATTAAACTTAAAATTACTTTGATTTATCATAAAAAGTTAAATTCAGATTTTCAGAAATGTATCATTACAGGATGCTGCTCAAATAAAATGATAACTGAGAATAAAATGCAAAAGAATATAAATTATATTTTTTCATTCTCTTTTTTATGAGTGTTATTTAGAATATACACACAGTATTCTTACATACAGTATTATAACAGGAGTATGAATGATTTATAAATATATGCATACATAAAGTCATAGTAAAATAAGATAAAAATAATATTAATCACTGTTCCATAAGAAGTTTCTTTTTGTTTTCCTAGAAAAAGTAACAGTTATCATTTGAGAACTAAGTATCTGTTTTGTTTTGTTTTGTTTTTTTACAGTTGTAACATATATATCTGTAAATTTTCAATTCACTCCAAAATTCAGGAATATCTTCTATTTAAAAAAATTAAAATACCATTTAAAAATAATTAAGGCATATTTATTTTTTGTATATGTCTAAGCTTTCTGCATAGCTATTTTCTGTATTCACTTAATGTAGCTTCAATAGAGATATTTTATCTGCAGAGAGCCAGACTGGTGGTAAGCCTACATAACGTCCCATTCCTGTATAGCCTGAAAAATGAAATCATTGCTTTTCAAATATATTTTAACACTCGCTATTTCATCAGAACCAAATTATATACTTATGCATTGTTTCTGTTCAGTTAATTTTCAGTATATCTTTTTCTACTCACCGTTTTCTTTTTCCATGTAAAACAATTGTCTGATATTTTGAAGATATTTTTCTAGTATTAGGAAAGAAAACCAAAACAACTCATTGAAAACTTGTCCAGCATTTCAAGGGAACATGAGTATATACTTGAAACACTTAAATGTATGCAGTTTTTCTATTTTTCTTCTTTTGCTTCTTGGATTACTTCCATTACCATAAAGTTAGCACAGTCCTTCAATGGCTTTTCTCAGAGCCTCAAATGTAGAAGAGAAGCCTATTAGATTCTCAATAACAAAACATTTTGGAATGAACTCACCTGTACTTCATATGCTTTATAAATTAAGAGCATAGAAGCAAAAGCAGCTGTTTCAAGAAAGGCCTTAGGACCTGGCCTTATAGAATCTGCAAATGCTACTGTAAGCAATGGCCTACTACCAGGAAATGCATACCTGATGAGAAAGATTTCAGTCATGATTTTCCTGATCAAATTTAAGTAGAATGTTACTGGAATTTAGTTCAATATTTTATGAAATCAGATATGCATGGGTCATAACATAAGCCTGAAATACAAAGCCATTTTTTGCTGTATTTTAGTGTCTACGGGTCATTTTTTCATACCCTTACATAAAATTTTAAGGGCATATATAATCCTGTGTAATTTTCCTTATTTTTGTAGTTAAGAAAACTGAGTCTTATAGCTGTTAAGTCACATTTCTCAGGTAAACAAGACCATGTAGCTAGCATGAAGGAAAAATGCCTCTTGTTCAAGTCTCTGATGTAATCTGTCTTTTACCACTTCATTACAGCATTCTGAAAACAGAACAGTATATAACTAATGTGAGGCATCACTACTATCACATAAATCTCATGAAGGATAACTGAGTTCACCAAAACTGCTTGCCATCCAAACCAAGTAATCAGGAATAATTTCTCAGGATTCTCTTCTTGATTCTCTTTCTTTTGACCTCAGCATTGTGATACTAGCCATTAAATAATTTTCTTTTGTGATTCCATGCTGTGAATATGAAGTCACATAGGGTGAAATATATTACAAATTAGCACAGGTGCATAGAGAAAAGACCAGGTTCAGTGGATCTAGTTTGAAGCACGTTTGTTAACTGATGAAGAGGTGGAAAGAAAAGACCTCAAAATAGACTTCATTTAGGTTTGTATAAAAAGAGAGGAGATGGGAGAAAGCCCAGATAAAGATAAATTCTCTAATCAGATATTGCGATTGAGACTCAGAATGAAACAAGAAGACAAATCATGTGGATGAAAAGAATTCAGTTAGTAGATTGATTCGAAGTGTAGTGTAATAGGCTAATGTCTTCCTCTATTGTGCCACTCAATCCTATACATTATATATACATACCTATCGTATAATAGAGTTGCATTTATTTAAAAAAAGAGATTTTATTTATTCATGAGAGAGAGAGAGAGAGAGAGAGAAAGATAGGCAGAGAGAGAAGCAGGCTCCCTGCAGGGTTCTCCATATGGGACTCAATCCTGGAACTCCAGGATCACACCCTAAGCCAAAGGCAGAAGCTCAACCGCTAAGCCACACAGGCATCCCAATAGAGTTGCATTTAAACACATAACTGCATAATTTGCATAACTTCTCCCTAGAATTTAAGATCCCTTACTTTTTAAAGGGCAAGGAAAAATCGTTATGCCTATTGACACATACAACTATCTACTGTTTTTCAGGATACATACTTTTATCTCTGAGTGGGTTACATCTCATAACCATCCTCCTCCTCCATTTTTTCCTCAAGTAGTCTCTTTGCTACACAGTCCTCATCTTTCTCTCTATATATTGTATTGCCAGAAGGCCTAGTCATCTTCTCTATCAAGACTCTCTTCCTGGGCTCACTCACCCAAGCCGATAAGCTCAAAATTCTATCTACACAAAGGTGACTCTCCCTATATTTATCTATTTCCAACTTCCTCCATGATTTCAAGACCCATGTAAAGTTAACATGGGCTAATTCTGAATCTCAATTTTCCTCCCAAACTTGCTCCATAAGTGATGTTCTCCAATTCAAGAAATGCTACTTTCATTAACTCAGGCCCCCGAACTTGGAGTCATTTAACAATTCATATTCCCTCATGTTTTATACTCTATTCAGGGATAAATTCTGTCCACCTATTCTGAAAGATAATATGCATCTTTCTTCCCTGAAATTCTTATCTTTTCTACCAATACCATTCTGATTTGAGCCAGCATTGCCTCTCGCATAGATCACTAAAATAACCTAACAACTTGGTCCATTTTCCATCTCTACAGTCTGTTCTGTACACAAAACCCAAAGTTACTATTTTAAAATATGTAACTACTTATCTCACATCTCCACTTAAAAGTTCTCAAAAGCTTTCCATTACAGTTAGAATAACAATCCAAATTTCTCATAGAGAAGCCTCTAATTTCTTTGTGACCCTCTCCCCCTTGACATCATTTATCACAACTCTTCTTTCTCATTCCATTCAAGCCACATTTAGTCTCTTATAAAAAATAGCATGCCTGCTCTGGACTCCAGGACTTTTGTACTTTTTCTTCCCATCTGAAATGCTCTTCTAAAGAAATGAATGTTGCTTTTTTTTTTTCTGAGTTCTTTATGTGCTCAACTTTTACTACACAAGAAAGGCATTATCTGAGCACTCAATATAATATACAAAGTTGAACCACTCAATATAAAATACATAGTTGAGAGATCCCTGAGTGGCGCAGCAGTTTAGCGCCTGCCTTTGGCCCAGGGCGCGATCCTGGAGACCCGGGATCGAATCCCACGTCGGGCTCCCAGTGCATGGAGCCTGCTTCTCCCTCTGCCTGTGTCTCTGCCTCTCTCTCTCTGTGTGTGTGTGTGACTATCATAAATAAATAAAAAAACTTAAAAAAATTAAAAAAAAAATAAAATACAAAGTTGAGACTGTCAATATTCTTCTGATTTTGATTTAAGCTTCATTGAAGCTATAATAATCTCCACTCTCTCTCTGTGTGTTCTCTCATATGTTTTCTTTTTTTTTTTAATTTTTATTTATTTATGATAGTCACACACAATGAGAGAGAGAGAGAGAGAGGCAGAGACATAGGCAGAGGGAGAAGCAGGCCCCATGCACCGGGAGCCCGACGTGGGATTCGATCCCGGGTCTCCAGGATCGCGCCCTGGGCCAAAGGCAGGCGCCAAACCGCTGCGCCACCCAGGGATCCCTCTCATGTTTTCATTAATTTTGCAACACCTAATAATTATCTGACCTCATAGTGACTTGTGACTTGTTTATCTGTTCATTATGACTTGTTTTTCCCCAATAGATATGGATATAAGCTGCACAAAAAACAAGACTTTATTTCTTTTGAACAAGATCTAACATAAGAATCAGCCAAAAGATATTCATTACATAAATAAATTCCCATTGTATAGATTGAAAATTATAAACAATTCACCTATCTCATTCCCTGGAGCAAAAATTGGAATATGTGTGATAAAATTACTAATTTGTATGTTCTCTGTGCTTTCTTTTAATTTTCATTTTCATATTTTTATTTCAATTTTGCTTTATATTAATGTTTGGATATGGAATTAATTTTTATTGTATGAAGTGTGTGGAGAAACACAACTTTAGCTATAAATGATTATGTGTTTCAGATTTTCTTAAGTCATACTGTGTGAAGCACACTGTTCTGGGACCTGGATGATAAAAAAAAAGTAAGCCATATCCTTTTTATTCAGGAAAAACAGCGTCTTAGCACTTAGAAAGCTGTATGATAGTATTTATCTGAGGTTTGCAAACCAGGAAGAAAGCAGAGGTCCAGGAGTCATTTATTAAATATCTAGGAAACTTCCAAAAAATCTGGTAAAGCACATTCTCCCCCTTTTTTCTTTCATTTCTTAGTCTGTTTTATTAATTTTTTTTAAAAAAATATATATTTTTTATTTTAGGGAGAGATTGAGACAGTGCAGAGGTGAAAGGATAGGGGCAGAGGAAGAGGGAAACAGACTCCCTGCTACGTGGGGAGCCCAAGAAACACTGGGGCTGGATCTCAGTACCCCTGAGATCATGACTTGAACCAAAACCAAGAGTAGGCCACTCAACTGACTAAGTCAACCAGGCATCCCTGTTTTACTATTTCCTATTTGCTTCTCATATTTATTTCTCACTCTGTTTTTATGGCTATGGTGTTGAAATTAAAATTAAAATTTCAAGTAGATGCATAAATTATGAAGTTTCACATTAGTAAATTAAGAATCCATTGATTTACTCCTTTTCAGCTTTATAGATACATTATACTCCACTTCTATTTTTCTAAATTAAATTCTAACAGAGGGTTTATATCTATTATTAAATTGCAGTAGCAAAAAAAATCAAGTAGATTTAAAGGAATAACATGTTTTGACTTCTTTAGTTTGAGATTGCACATATCAACTTATAAAGGTAATGCTTTACATTTATATTCCCAATTAAAGGTCAAGTGTCAGTTTTCTCCTCTGTTAATGCAAATTTCCCTCTAGTAAAATTGGTATTTTTCCAAGCTTGTCCAATAACTGTCAGCATTCCCTTTACTTTTGTACTTGCCCAAACTTACATCCTCTGAATGCTCTGTGTTGTGCTGTTATTTTTAAAAGTCTTACTTTTCTAACAATATCCTTCATTTTCCTCCATCAAAGCACCAGAGTCATGTGAGTGAATCTAACCATAACTGAAACATGTGAAAAATTAAACAAATCTTCACTGTTCTTTCTCAGTCCCTTGTAGGCATCTGAGGACAAATAAATGCCCATACACTAGGATAAATAAGAGAAGTAGTAGTTGAGCCTAAAGTACAGTATACCCAAATTTCATGCGGGCATTTAAAATCTATTAAGGAAAGCAATATTAGGATATAAAAAAAGGTTGTTTTTTTGTTTTGTTTTTAGTATTTACATGTCTTGACATGTTTGAATATATTCTAATGAAAAATTTCAAACATAAAGAATAGCAGAGAAAGTAGCCAAAAGAACCAACATGCCAGCATGAACCAGCTCAATAATTATCAACCATGATCAATACTTTTTTTTTATCTATATACTCTAATGATTACCTCTCTTACCTCACTGGATAATTCTGAATAAAATCCCGAACCCCAGACATCATAGCATTTTTCTGTATAAATAAAATTTAAAACATATAAAGAATGCACATACATACACACAAATATATTTACGAACATATGCAAGTAGAGAAAATTTAAGAAAGAGGAAAATTCTGAATTAGAGTGAATAAAGACAGGTGGGTTTGGGTTGTCATTCAGGGCTATTATGGATACCTAGAGAGTAATAAGTAGTTCTGCCCTTTGAAAATGTTGCTATCCTTAATATACTATAAATTGAATTAACCTAGCAGTTCTGTTATATATTTATTGAATGGGTGATTATGTTTCTTTCTCTGCTTCTTTGCTTATCACAAGCAATACTAAATCAGATGCAAACAAAGAATGAAATACCTGAAAAGTTTTGGTGAACATGGTCACCAAGTTTTCAAACCAGACAATGCTAAAAAGATAAATTTAGATGCATTCCCTCATTTGTTTGTGCATTTTCTTTTTATTTAACAAATATCACACACACACACGCACACACACACACAGAGTCATATATATATACTCACTCAGACCCATACCTATAGTATAGGTGAGTCTGTGCTGTACTATGCACTGAGGAGCCAAAGAGAAATCAAAATGTTTCTGATTTTGAGAGAGAGATTTTAATGTCAATGTACACTTACAACACAAAGTGAAGAATGCTAGAGGAACATCTTACATGCTTTTAATAAGGTAATGGAATTATCAAACAATATGAATTTTTTGTCCTCATTTTAATGGGTTGTTTCTCAATTATATGTTTTGAAACCGTTCTTTTCCTGATCAGATTGTAGAAGCAGAACTTCTATAATTATTTTGAAGATAGGTTACCATCAGTCTCAAGAAATTCAATCTTGTACTTCAAGAAAATGTATTTTTTTAAAAAGCAAATGTCTTTCCTAAGCATGTGGTGAAAAAAGATAAAGCAACATTCAAAAGTAGTGACAAATTATATCTGTCAACCATCAGGGTTGGATGTGGGAAGTAGTAGGAAGTGTCTTCACAGTGACAAATATTAACACAGACATAAGCCATAGTATTTATTTCTCTATTTGTGATATATTCCAAGTGGTTCAACCAAGTGGAACAGATGGCACAATTCTGAGGTTGTGGTAATCTTAAATAGAATTACATTCTCTTAGTGGATTAAAGACACACAGTCTTTTAGGCAGTTTTATCTTTTATACTCAAGAAGGTCTGAACCTCTATATCACTTCTAAATATTCTCTCCTGGATTTTGCTGCGTTATTGAGGTTTTCCCATCCCTGCTGCCTGATGGTTCCACACGGTCTTCTATTGTTCTCTCTCAGCACCTAATTTGCTGCTAGTTCTTTAAAGTGGTGGCAATACTTTAAGTAGTGTTACAATTATTTTTACTTTGAATTTTCTAAGTTTATGACCTTCCTCCAACTTAATGAGTGATGTCCTTCAGACTGATGGTAGATATTAGGAATGACTAGGCTGTCTATAATAAAATTAAATATGTTGATATACCAAATGAGAGATCTTAGACATATGATCTTTTTAAATCAGTATTTCTACAGTGTGTATATGTTTGGAAGGTGAGGTAGGCAAATGGCTATCATAGAGTGACGAGAATTTCAAGTTCTATTTACATGTAAAGAAAATGAGCATCTAGAAACATTAGCTATAGATTCTCACTCTGAAAATATTCCCCATGGTATTTATATATATGGGCTTGTTTCACATATTCTTTTGGAATCCAATTATGTTCATACTCCCATTCCACTTTGCTGGTAAATGGGCAATTATAGTATGATGTGCTCTACCTTCTTAAATGTACTCCAGCAAATTCTGGTAAAGATGATCACACCAATGACTTACAACTGACTTTAAACTGAGAAAAATGATACTTAAATTATAAAACAACAACAACAAAATCTTAGTCTCTAGAAATGGAACAGAAATTTGAAGCAGGGAATAACTTATTAACCTGTCAAATCTGCAACATGTCCATGTGGTCAGGAATTTTGGGATTCTTAAGCAACAAAGACCTGAGGTGTTTTGATAAAAGTAGAACATTAACAAGCAGTATATGATAAGAGAGATAATGAGCCCCCAAAGATGTCCATGGCCTAATCCCTGAAACCTGTAAATATGTTACATGGCAAGGGAGGATTTTAAGGTTGCACATGGAGTTTAGTTTGATAATCAGCTGACTTTAAGATGATAAAATTATCCTGGTTTGTCTTGATAAGCCTTGTGTAATCACAAATGTTCCTCACATGTGGAGGAGGCAGGTAAAAGAGTCAGTTGTTAGCATAATGTGTTGTGAGAAAGACGTGAGAGGTCATTGCCAACTTTGAAGAAGGATGGGGTCGTTCTTTGAGGCAAGGAACGTGACAGCCTCTGGAAGGCAGAAAAGGAAGGAAAACATTGTTTACTAGAGTTTCCAGAAAAGAGTGCTGCTTGCTGACACTTGGATTTTAGCCCAGTATCATCCAGTTTTGATCATCTTGGTCATCAGGTATTGTTGAAGGTGTGACTTTTGCATAGAGATTTCAGGGTCATGAAGTTACTTCCTATTATTGTTTTAGGTCACCCAGAAGTTTCACAGTATCATCATTGAATAGGCTAAATTTACTTGTCTATTGTATTTATTGTTCATACTGCCAACACACACACATAGCCATATACTGTAATGCAAATTCCAGGAGACAATAATTTAAATTTGTTTTGGTTACTAGTATATCCTTGACACCCGGAGGAGATTCTGTATTGTGTGTCCACTGGCTATGTGGTAAGAATTGGGTATTTTGGTCTAGCCAATACACCTTTTTCTTTTGGGAAGTCATCTCTCCCATTGGAAAATTCTAACGCTAGACCTTGACTACAAGAGGGACAGAACATCACGTGCAATTAGATAGACACACACACACACACACACACAAAAAAAAAAAACACAGAATCAAACCAAACTTTCCACAGAATATGCTCTAGAAATAGTGAAAAATAAAGTTTCTCTAGCTTTTGTATCACAAATGGAAAAAGAAAAGCAGTCCTGACACTTGTCAAAAAACTATCTCCAAGCCCTCATGAGAGATCCCATCTGCAGCAGACCAGAAAGCAGGCAAACTAAGATAAACATAATGTTACAAAATATGGGGTAAAGTGGGCACAGAGGAAAGAAAAAGCAGATATCCTTGAATACAAGGCAACAGTAGTTATGAAGTCAGGTTATAATTAGGCCTTTTGATTTATTTTGAATCATAGGGACTTTTTTTTTCCTATTAAAGAGTTAACATATATTAAGATGGAATGTTCAAATTGGCTTCACGGTGTTCAAATTGGTTAACATAAATGTTCCTATTGATTAACACGAGTACTCAAATTCATGAAAAAAAATTTCATCATAAAGTCACCACAAAAATTTCAAAAGTTTAGTTTTACTACTACAGTTCACTATTTGAATCTTTGATGTTATCAAGCACAGAATTTATCAGCCTATAATATTTCTTTATGACTTTAATTTTCATTTCCCAAATTTCTAATCTATTCTTACAGATATATGCCTAATCTTGTCTTCACAGTTTATAAATGTTTTTATTTTTCAAAATTTGTATTTGTTTAAAATTGTGGCTTCATATTATCCCTTTGAGTATCCCAATACTTAATATATTCCTATATAAATAAGTTGTGTCTCTAGGGAAATCCCGTTTCCATCATTGAATAGTTTCTATGGCTTAATATTAGTTTTCTTTTTCTTTTTTTTTTCTATGTCCTAAATTTTTACTTATAAACTCATTCTTGTCAGGGAGGTTTTTTTTTTTTCTTATCTCTAACTCTATCTCTGTCTCCATGTCTTTATTACCTTTGTTCCCTCCCTGCTGCCTGTTTTACCTCTCAATTATTTGTACATACTCTCTCCTACCTAGCAGAACTGAAGTTGCTCATCACACACTACCCAAGCCCTAGTACAGAACCTGATCTTTTAATCATGTTTTGTAAGTTACTACTCTCTACAACATATTGATGATACCATAGATTTAGCATGAGGAGAATACACAGCATAGCTCAGGTACTGGTTTCCTGGCTGTCTTTGCCTTCTCTTTTGGTCCTGTTTTTGACAAAGCCTTAACCCAAGTCAGTATATTGCTAACCTTTGCTTTTTGGCAGTTTTCTTTTCATCCCAAGAGGAGATTCACTACTGCCTTCCCTTTCCTTACATCTATGTGGACAGTCACTCTCCTTTTCCCCAGAGGAAACATATTGTCTAGTACCACGTCCTGTTTATCAATCAGAGGTTAGTAAGACTCAACATTTTGTGATATTTATTTATTTATTTTAGTAAGAATGAATCCTTGTCTAAACTCAGCTATGCCTTTCTGGTTCCTTCTTCTCATATTTCTTTTTTAGTCACTGCTATATATTTGGAGCAGCGGGTGTTTTCTCAGTGTAAATACTCTGGGGCATGTTAGCAAAAAGCTAAACTTATTTTGCCTAACAGTGTCAAAAATTAACAATAATGGCAAGGCATAGTGTTGTTGTGGGTATGACAACACAAATACAAAAATATAGACTAGCTAGTATTTCAGAATAGATAAGTGTCAAACAACCTTGTTGACACAAATTCTTTTTTAGTTAGGCTTTTCTTACAAGCTCTGTTACGCTTGTTTAATTCAACCCAATGGGATTTTCAGAACTCACAGGTGAAAGCAAACAAATAAATGCACCTGGAGAGAAATAAGGGACCATATGACAGCTGTTGAAGACAGATTTTCACCATCTGTTATAGAGTGACTTCAACCTTGGGGAAAATATGGATATTTGAGAATGTGGATTATGAAAGAATATCATAGTACAATATTGTGATTTATAAGAAGTATATGTTTGGTCATTCAGATCAAAATATATGCCACACATACATTTAATTTTCATCCACCATCCTAGATCAAAGATCCCAAAACTCATGGGATTTCCTGCCTCCAAAGAAAGCTGTATAATGGAATTAAGAGAATGTCCGGCTAAGAGAGAGAATGGACAACTAGCTCATATTGTGAGATTATTTTCTATGAGTCCTCTACGTGTGTGTGTGTGTGTGTGTGTGTGTGTGTTGGATATAGGCACTGATTGTCTTTGTTGTGAACTCTCTTCAAATAATTTTCTATATTTAAAAATCTTGGAAGAGAGGAATTGTGTCTCCTTTTAGGGAAAAGGCCATGTTCATGTGCTGTCCAGGATTATAAATATAGTGCGTCTTAATTTATTGCCTATTATAAAAGATTCAGCTTCCTTATGCTCAGAGGCCCTCTGCTATAATGCACTCACTGTATGCGCACACATAACTTTTTTTACTTCATGTTGCCTTGTGAGAATTTGGGCTTGAGAGACTGGTAAAAACATTAACACTAGCTACTTTTATTGCCATGGGTTAGTTGTAAGGTCCTTTTCTTTCATGCAGGTATCTTGTATACTTTGTCCTCATTCATAAAACTGTGGCAGACAAATTTCACAGTGCTTGAGAGCCAAAGCTGATTTTAATTCAAAATTTTATAGGCTTGGGGAGATGTAGCAGAAGAAAAAGACAACAATGTTGATGATTGTACTGCATTTCTGGGACCTGGCTTATCTTATACCAGGGTAAAATCACCCAAAGGGGAACATTTTGGTGAATTGCAGATGAAACTCACCCTCATTATTGGGCAGAGAATAGAATCAAGTGTAGTATAGAAGGGATAATTTTCAGCCGATGGTCAGAAAATTTTAGCGATTTGTCAGGAATTTGTAAAGGGGATATTTTTATAGCATACCATAAAACCCTGCATATGGTAGGACTCTTCTCTGATATACTTCCGACAATTTGCAATTACAAATGTATCTATTTTTAAACTATCATATTCTTGAACATAAAAAATACTTAAACAATATGCTCAGTAAAAGTAATAAAGGATCCAAAAAGGGAGAAATAGTTTTAAAGGTGAACTGAAGCACATTAAAATTTAGAATTATTTACTTGAAACAAACAAACAAACAAACATTGATTTGAATTGTGTAGTACCAAATAAAAAATGGTTAGGAGTACTCCACCAATAGAAGGTAGGTACAAAGTCTTTATATCAAAGTGGTAGAAACAAAGCAAAGAAATTTTTTCACTGGTGATAGCTTCAGTGGTTTACCTTATTTGAGAAAAACTGGCTAGCTGGAATTGGTCATTCTTAAATTTCACTGTCTCAAATTTGAGTGCATTGATTTTGTCTTAAATTTTGCTTTGCTTACATAGGCCACCAAGTTACTAGAGCCACCTCAGTCTACAGTTGCCTTGTTTAGATACTTTAATGATGATGGATAGATAGATAGATGATAGATAGATAGATGATAGATAGATGATAGTTTATTTCTTTTAGGTGATAGCTAATATAGATCTGTAACTATCAACCGATTTTGGAGATCTTTATCTCCATAAAGTGATAAAGAGATTTGGCAACTATTAAGGAAAAAGTGGAGACATTCTTCTGATGATTTTCCTATTTCTCTTTGTTCAGTATCTTTGTTTCCAAGTAACACAATATGTAAATTGATTTCATATAATCTAGACCTAGAGATGAATGCCTAAATGTAAAACCCAATGGTGCTCATATGCATATCAAACTGCTCTGAGAAGCCTGCTTTAAAATTATCACTGTTGTTTATTTAGGATAGTAACCATCCAATAGGAAGAATAAACAAAAATAACAAATGAAAAACAGCTCCAAGAAGGTTATTTCCTAAATGAAGAATCCGATGGTATTTTATAAGTGATAGATGGGAGGAGGGGAATAGGAAGAAAACAAAAATAAACATCAAACGCAGTTAAAAAAAAAATCACCAAAATACACATTTTTAGAAGATCAACTGCTGCAGGGAACAAAAAGGAAATTGTGAATGCCAACAGATAAATAATGTAATGTCAGAAGAAGATGCAGTCATTTTGAAAGAAGAGATGAAAATGATCAAGTCCTAAGAATGCTTGCTCTAATAGAATTGATGGCAGCTCAAAGAAAGCAGTTAATGATTCAAGCCCTGGAGTCAGATTGTTGGGATTTGAATTCCAGTTTCTTTACTAACTAAGTATAAGATTTGAGGAAAGTTTTATCATCTGTAAATAGATAGAATTATCATCATAAGAAACTTAAAGTTTTGTTCGATGTTTATGATAATATTTGAAAAAAATACCTAAAGTATTCATTGAAAGTTTGCTATTTAAACAGAATAAATAATGTTAGTTCATACGCAGAAAAAATATCCATATTTCAGGTAAAATTGACTACCGGGGCTAAATAATAACATCAATATCAAACTTATATCCTGCCATTTTCCCTTCAAATATGTTGTCTTCATTCTAACACAGGCTCCATTTTTTACTACAAGATGATTGGCAAAAATTTGAAAGTTCTTACACTTTCAAGATCCTCTTTAGGGAAAAAGAAAAAAAAAGCCTGTGATTCTGCATTGCATACACAAATTTTGAGTCACCTTTAATAAATTTTATATTGCATACTCTTAATAAGTTTGGGTTGCTCTAAGAAAGTACCTTAGACTGGATGGCTTTATAAACAGCAGAAATGTATATCTTTTAGTTCTCAAGGCTTGTTATCAGGCTGTCAGCATGGTCCAGTTCTGATGAGGGACCTCTTCCTGGTTGCTGACTCTCTTCATCCTCATGCAGCTAGTTCTCTGTCCTCACATCTCATTAGGCACTAATCCATTTTTTGAGGGTTCCACCTTAATGACCTGATAACCTTCCAAAGTCTCCATCTCCTATAGCATTGTATTGGGAATTAAATTTCAACATACCAATTTTTGGAGGTCACAAAAATTCCATCAATAACACATGCCTACTTCTGCAATATTTGTCTATTCTGCTCAAAAGATTTCACCATATTTGGCTTAAATTAGTTTAACCCATGGACCTGAGATGCCCAAAAGGAAATTTGAGATTGGTAGGAAGAAGAAATGAAAGAAAAATGGATGTCAAAGAAGCAAATAACTTAATGCCTGTTATAATGATATTAGGAGTTCAAGGTGAGCAGTTATGCTTCTGATTTTATAGATTGTCATTGAAGACATGAAAGATGTTATTGAATATACAAGGCCATTAACCTAAACTGCATGAATCAAATTGGGTAATTGAGAGAGCTTAGCAGAAAGCTTTACCTAAACATTCAGAAAAATAATGTCTGAAGTACATGCATGCCTTTTAATGCAGGAACCCCTACCCATTTATGAAATATTGCTCGATGAATATGTAATTCTGGCCAAATAGATTAGAAACAGATATGGGGAAGAATAAATAGAAAGTTGAAAAGAAGAGAACACCTGGGCAAATTGGCTAATATTAAAATGTGAGTGAAGTGGGTCAGTGGTATCAAAAGGGGGCATCTGCAAAGTAAGTCAATCGGAGAAGGACAGTGTATGTTCTCATTCATTTGGGGAATATAAATAATAGTGAAAGGGAATATAAGGGAAGGGAGAAGAAATGTGTGGGGAATATCAGAGAGGGAGACAGAACATGAAAGACTCCTAACTCTGGGAAACGAACTAGGGGTGGTGGAAGGGGAGGTGGGCGGGGGGTGGGGGTGAATGGGTGACGGGTGCTGAGGGGGGTGCTTGACGGGATGACCACTGGGTGTTATTCTGTATGTTGGTAAATTGAACACCAATAAAAAATTAATTTATTAAAAAAAGGGGGCATCTGAGGGATGGAGACAGTAAAGGGATACATTATCTTTAGAAAACTCAGAAACAAAATAAATCCAAATACAATTTATTTTTATTAGAACTATGTGCTAGGAATTCTAAACAATGTTGCCTTTTTGAGAGCCACTGATGGGAAAACACTGGTGTCTTATTCCCTAAACTTCAGCTTTTTTAACCTATGGCACTCAGTTGACCAATCTATAGTCAACCTAGGAGTGTGCCCGCACAGAAGAAGAATCCTGTATCTTCTTGAACCGCTTCAGAAATGTTTCATCAGGCAGGAACATCAGCATCTCCAGAATGATTTCAAATCCCACAAGTTTCATGTATTTCACTCTTCCAAACAGTCAAAGAATTAAAGGGAAATTTAAGACTATGATTATATCAATCTCATTTTCACATAGCATTTAATAAGAAAACATTTTTACCAACTATTAGAGCCATCTTTCTTTTTCATTCATTGGTAATTTAATTGGTATTAGAGTTGTTGACAATTTGCCAGTCTTAATTATTTGGGATGATTCACTTAACAAGAATTTGCAGTACTCGACTGTCCATTTCCTGAGGAAAAATCTATATATAGCATTGCCTCTCTTAGAGGGTAAAATAAAAGTACTCCTTTTATGTATGTGTGTGTGTGTGTGTGTGTGTATATATATATATATATATATATATATTTATATTTATTTATTGAAGTTCGATTTGCCAACATAGCATAGCACCCAGTGCTCATCCCATCAAGTGCCCTCCTCAGTCCCTGTCACCCAGTCACCCCATCCCCCAGCCCACCTCCCCTTCCACTACCCCTTGTTCATTTCCCAGAGGTAGGAGTCTCTCATGTTTGTCACCCTCTAATTTTTCCCACTCATTTTCCCTCTTTTCCCCTATAATCCCTTCCACTATTTCTTATATTCCCCATATGAATGAAACAATATGTTGATTGTCCTTCTCCAATTGACTTACTTCACTCAGCATAATACCCTCCAGTTACATTCATGCTGAAGCAAATGGTGGGTATTCGTCGTTTCTAATGGCTGAGGAATATTCCATTGCACATTAAGACCACATCTTCTTCATCCATTCATCTGTCAATGGACATGGAGGCTCCTTCCATAGTTTGGCTATTGTGGACATTGCTGCTATAAACATTGGGGTGCAGGTGTCCCAATGTTTCACTGCATCTGTATCTTTGGGGTAAATCCCCCCAGCAGTGCAATTGCTGGGTCGTAGGGCAGATCTACTTTTAACTCTTTGAGGAACCTCCACACAGTTTTCCACAGTGGCTGGACCGTTTCGCATTCCTACCAACAGTGCAAGAAGGTTCCCCTTTCTCCACATCCTCTCCAACATTTGTGTTTTCTGTCTTGTTAATTTTCACCATTCTCACTGGTATGAAGTAGTATCACTGTGGTTTTGATTTGTATTTCTATTTTGCTGATTTAGAGAATAACAATAGTCCAGATATGCCCAGAGTATCTCTTAGTTCATGTAGGCATATATGTATTTAAAGATCTTTAATTACCATTTCTCCATTTGCTTCCATTTGTTCCTGATCTCTCTGTATTTCACTTTCCATAGAAAAACTCCAAAGTTGTTTTAACCCTAAGGCCCAGTGTAGTCTTCAGACCAGGAATCTCTTCTATTTATAAGATCTGTCTATTGGATGTTTTTGCCTTCCCTTCATGTCGCTCTGCTAGGAAATAACCCAACAGATTATTGAACTCAAAATGCTGTTGATGCTTTTTTCAATCCTGTACTGATGAGGGCCCAGTAAGAACCTGCATGTACTTCAACATGTAGTATTATATAAAAGTGTGCATTTTAATGCTTATTAACTTGGCATGCTTTCAGTACCAGTGATGGAACCCATCTTTCTTGTATATCCTCTCTGTAGCATTGGGATGACTATAACTTTCTCTCCCTCCCCCCTCTTTTTTTGGGGGGGAGTTTAGCTGAGGCTTTAACAATTCTAAGACTGGTCCTATTGTTCTTTACTTCCATCATCTCTTATTACTGGCTTTCTTCACCTGGCTAGCTATTCTTTTTTCAGGGTCTGATGTCACCTCCACTTCAGGGGAAAAAAGAGCCCCCTTCCCCTAAAAAAAAGCCTCCCAAAATCCAAAACATTGGATCTTAGACTCTCCCCTCAAACTGGAATAGGTATCTCAACACTTCATTCCCACAGTACATTATGAAGCTCAGCACTCATTAGATTCAATGGCTTGGGTTTCTTATCTTTTTTCTCCCCAAAACATTAAAAATCCCTTGAGTAGTCTCTTCTGTCCTTATTCCTAAAATCTAATCATGTGTACCTCTCATGTGCTAAGAGCTCCAAGAATGTTTGTTGAATAAATAAGTGCCCAAAGTGTTTTATGATTATTAGAAGCCATTCAGCTATCTTGTAAGAATTTTGGAAATGGGAACCATCTTATATGGGCAGTAGATAATAAAACTAGATACTGACTTTAAGATTCCTGTTGCTACATAAACTGACCATTGAATCCCTCCATTGGTGTGCTTTTCATCATAATATAGAAGAATTGAAAACATGGAACATCAATTCTGTCTTCCAATGTGATATGCAAATTCATCACTATATATTTCAAATATAGCAAGAAAGGCATTAAAAAGTTGGAGAGTTGTTTTTATGTGTCGGTTTAAAAATTTTGCATTGTAATAATAAACACGCACCAATTTGCAACCCTAGAGTCGTAAAATCTTTACCATGTTTTTTCCAATCCTGTTTTAGAAATTAAGATGGAGAGTAATAACCATTTCCCTTTTATTTGTAAATTCTTTTATTTATAAATATTAATTTTCTGGTTAACATATTTTATTTTACAGAAAACTATGGAGAAATTAAGCCTTTAAGCCATAGTAGTAAGAATATTAAGAAGCAACAGAGAAAGAGGTAAATATGAAAATCCCAAAGGATGAGCAGTAATGTTTTTCATAGTTATGCTTCTTACAGTAGCCATGCCCCCTAAGAAAGGCTAGGTCTGGGTGGCAGACATAGGTCTTTATAAAGCTTTTAACTTTTGTCTAATAGATGTATTTGACTCTTCTGTGTTCTATGGATTTGTACTCCTAAGATTTTCAGAACAGTTGAAATTCTTTAGCAATTAACTGTACTCGTTGGCAATATATTTGGACATGCTGCTTCTTGTTCCTCTCACTTAAACTTATTTTTATCCAGGGTTAAATTAAAGCATTTAAAAGATTATGTTCTCTCCATTCACAATTAAATTAAAATTTAAATTCTTAAAGCAATTCTAAACAATAATATTTACATAAAGCCTCAAAAGGCAAAAGGGTTAATTATGTTCTTTACTTCACAGCATATTATCACCTAAAATATAAAACAAGAGGATTCTATACCTCAAGGCTTAGCCTGTATAATTTGTAAAAAGTGTTAAATATTAATAATGTTGGTATTAAATAACAAAAAAATAGTAAATTGCATTTATTAAATAAGTACTCAAACTCCCACAGAAAATATCCTTGTGATATGCCAAAAACATCTGAAATTTTTTTTTATTTTTACTTTCAGAAGTTGAGTAATCACACACAGAATATATGAGCCCATTAACCCAAAATCCAGTGATTATTGTCCTTTGTATACATGCCCTTTGTTCAGCCTTCCCTTAGAGTCCTAATTTCATTTCTTCACCATTTTTCTCCATGATACAAAAAGTTCCTGTGATCTCACCCACTCTTCTGTAAAAGTGTCACTTTGAAGCTTATCAAGAAATCTTTGAGTAGGTTATGCTGATATTTCCAATTTTTTATCCTTAAATTCCTCTACACTGGTTTCACCTCTTTCATTAAAGATATTCATTTATTTATTTATTAGAGAGAGTGATAGAAAGAGAGAGAGAAAGCACCAATAGGGTGGGGGAAGGAGCAGAGGGAGAAGCAGACTCACTGAGCAGGGAGCTCAATTTGGGGCTCAATCTTGTGGGACTCAATCCTGGGACTCCAGGATCGTGACTTGAGTTGAAGGCAGATGCTTAACCAACTGAACCCCTCAGGTGCCCTTGGTTTCACTGATTTTAATATTAAAGTTGTACTCCCATTGCTTTCCTCTAGATGTTCCAGTCTCACTGGAAAGAAATCACCTCCCCATAATTTCCTCCCTGCTTGGTTTCCATAAGTGATTCATTTCAGTGAACTGACATGTGAGCCTCTTGCTTGGTCTGATTTTCTTAGGGCCCTATCAGTTTTTGGTCTAATCCAAGGTAGGTTCTCTTTATTTGTTGCCTTCTTAAAAACAGTAAGATTCAAGGCACCTGGGTGGAGCAGTGGGTTAGGCATCAGACTCTTAGTTTTGGCTCAGGTTGTGATCTTAGGGGCTTGAGATCAAGCCCCACATGGGGCTCCGCCCTCAGTGGTGAGTCTGCTTAAGATTCTCTTTCTCCCTCTTCCCCTCCCTCTGACACAATCTCTTTCTCTGTAAATTAATAAATCTTAAAAAACAAAACAGTAATATCTAGGTGCATTTTATTTTTCCTTTTATATGTCTTTCATAACCTCAGATCTCATTTTCCCCATCATATCTGAGGAGCGTCTCCTGTAGGATATAATTCATTATCTCAAGGAAAGCTTACTATCTTTTCTGCTAGCTTAATTAGTCTCCCCTTTAAAATTTTGTAATTCATCTGTAACTACATATGTTACCAGCCTATTCCATATTCTCCTTGGATTACCAGAAAACCTGATTCCCAAATATAGGGTATTTCAGACAAATTTTTAAATTACCAGAAACAAAGGAAAATGCAAGGACCCTTTCTCCTCTGCATAGCTAGACTGAACACAAATAACATACAAGTCAAAAAGCCACAGACTTAAAATTGTACCTCACATGGAACTTAACCTGCATTTTAAAGTTTAGGTGTAGACAGAGAAATGATAAAACCAGAAAACTAATTCCTCTGCCCTTTTTTTCTAAAGCACTGCATACAGAAATATTTTCTTTTCCCCAATAGTTGAATCATTACCACCTGCAGTGAAAGCAACACCTTGATGTTTTCAGGTTCCCATGAAGCCCCAATGCAGCTGGGTGTATGCTGAGTTGCTCACACTTGCCTTAGGCATAAGGAAACCCATGGTCCTTATCCTCAGAGTGTCTGGGTGGCTCAGATATTTCCTGCGGGACATTTCCATAAATTGCAATCCCAAGCTAAGATCAAAGTACCCTTGGCCTAAGGCTGAAGGCCTCAGCTACACAGCAGCAGAAACTAACTGCTCAATTATGCCAGCTTCAGTCACAAGAACATGCTATTAAATGTTCCTGCCCTGATAAAGGATTGTTAAGATCCCCAAATTCCTCTCCATATCTATCTTTCAATAGCCCTAGCCTACGTGAACAGAAGTGGGGATTTATTATAACCACTAAAAAATTATTCCTCTTTTTGTGACCAAGATCTCAGCAAATGAGATATTTAGAGCATAAAATTTCAGCAAATTGAAGACCAAAACAGCACTTAATTGACGAAAGCTAGATTCAAAAATGTGGCTTTAAGTCTCATAGCTAAGGGGATTGCTAATATTGTGCATTAGAATTAAGTTGATTTATCTTATACTAGATTATGATGGGCAAATTTATGACTTTCCTATTCCTGTAAAATTTCAATAGGCAGACCAGAATGTGAATTTTTTGGGTAACAATTCTTAGGACGGAAAGAAGGAAAAGGACGAACAGTGTTTTTCCATTCTTTTTCCAGAATCACTCGTAACATTTGTTACTCTTTCTTTGCTGCTAGGAGTTAGGGGTCTGAGAGATGCCAGATAATTCTGATAGCAGTGTCTCCGTAATGGAAATAGAGACCAGTATACAACCTATGGTGTGAGGCACTTATATCCTGGAACACGTTTCCTTCCAAGGATGAATGAGAGTGATATGTGTCTCACATTTGCCTTGATTGGCAACACAAAATATTACATTCAAATGTCATATTTGTAAAAAAACAACCCAACAAAAACACATTTTTTTTTCAGAAAAACTTTGAGACATTAAAAAACCACCTGTGATTTTGTTTGTCTCAGAAAGCACTGATACACTCAGCAGCAATGCTGGATTTGTTAGAAATTCTGCATATGTTATATATGTCCCCTGCAGAGAATTTTCCTAGCTTGATGATTGCAAGCTAAATGTGTGTTTGGGACTGGGCTATGCTGTTCTATTGTCATAGTTACAATTTTGAAAACCCCGAAAAGAGACAATATCAGGAGGTGAGGCAGATTTACTTCAGTATTTTTTTTCATGATTTCTAAAATAAACAAGAGGATGCTAACATAGAAAATTTCTTTGTCTTCAAATAATTTGGAGGAGCAGACTTCATGTCTTTGATTAGATAGAAACCAGCTACTTTATTAATTTCATAACTAATCTATAACTAGGGAAAGGAAAAGAATTGAGAGGAAGTGACAATAAAAGAGGTAATAGATTAGGTATAAGGTAATACATATAATAGTTAAAAGCAAAGAAAGTGGGATGAGAATGAAAGAGGAATACAGAAAAAGAGCCACTTGGGAATGAAATGTATCTTCAATGTTAATATTCTATTCTAAGTATTTGACTTCTTTGCCATGACTATAGGGGTCAACTAATTGGAAAGATTTAATTGTAATAGAAGAGGCCAACATCTCTTTAAAACTCTCATAACTCAATGGAATTTTTAAGGAAGTTTTGAAAAAATTTCAGATCTTGAATATGCAGATAGGAGTTCTGTATAATTATTGGACTGTTGATATGTTGGACATAGGCATGTATATTTGTTAAATTAAGTATTAAAGAACATAAAAAAGCAAGTTTCTTGAGGAACTTCATTTGTATTGAAGTTTAATAATATTTTTATTAGCTTTTAATTAAAATTAAGACTTTGTCCTCTTCTCCAGATACTTTCCATGTTCTTTTTCTTCCCAATCTCTATGTGATAATCAAACCAAAAACCAGTTATTTTACTCTCTAGATGTGTACATTCTTCCTCTGACTTCTAGAGCCTCCTTCTAAGGAGAAAATAGTTTCTTCTTCTAGCAACAAGATCTACTCTCCAACTTTTTTTTTCCCCAAACATAATCTCTCTCCTCTTGAATGCCAGTCAGATTTTCCAAAAGTATTATTAAGGTGCAGGTGTACTTAGAAGATATTCCCATGCATGTGGGACAAAAAGCTTTCGAATTCACTTTATTAAAATTTCAAAATTATCTTTCACATTTTGTGAATTGTTAGATGCAAATCTAAAATCTTAGAGTTTTTAATACTATTGCTATAAATATCCCCATTTTACATTCCTAAATATTTTACAAGAATTTTTCTTTTCAGTTGTGAGAAGAGCTTATGCTTAAGATGGTTTTAAAGTCAATGTCACAAAATTAATTCCTAAGCATTATGAAATATCAAGTCAAAAGCATTAGTAAGAAATACTGAAAGTGAAAATGTTAATTGAACAACTTAATTAACATTTAGCTGTAGCAAGTAGGTTTTGGATACTTATTTCTTTTTTTTTTCTTTTCAGTTTTTACATTTTAAATTGTAGTTTAAAGTCACCTTAGGCAGTTAATCACTTCTCAGAATACTTTTAAAGACACAAGGAGAACAAATACCCTCTAGAAAATGTAATTAATGTTTTATTACATTGAAATGGGTATAAATAAATTATTAGCTTTATTTAAACTGGGTGTGGGAAAATGTGAGGAGTTTGTTAATTGATATAAGTGTACCCATGAAGGAAAAAAAATAGATTTGGAAGAGTAGCTACTTAAAGAGAAGTAGCACCTATACATAAAAATGTTATTGTAAAGCTATATTATTTCACATTATATTAGAAATTGTAAGTAAAAAAAAATAAATGTGTTTTTTTATATTTAAAACTGAGAATGCCATTTCAATTGAAGGAGATGATCAAACATTTATCAGTTTAGACAGATTATATAGAGTTTTACATTCCACATCTGCTTTCTAAAGATTATGTTGATAAGTACATATTCATTGGTATCCAAGGGGTCAAGTAGGAAATTGCATGTTATGCTTATAGAAGTATATCAAAATGTATGTAAAAGAGATGAATGCTTCTAGGGAAAAGAAAATAAAAACAAAGCAAAATTATTCAACAGCTATACTTATCTCTCATCCCAATTTATTTAAATCTTATTCTTTTGAAATTTCCTCTTTTTGAAATTTATTTTTTGCCCTATCTAGAACTATATTATCTCCCCCTATGCCTGCCTGTCCATCACTTTTTTTTTTTTTATGATAGTCACAGAGAGAGAGAGAGAGAGGCAGAGACACAGGCAGAGGGAGAAGCAGGCTCCATGCACCGGGAGCCCGACGTGGGATTCGATCCCGGGTCTCCAGGATCGCGCCCTGGGCCAAAGGCAGGCGCCAAACCGCTGCGCCACCCAGGGATCCCCCTGTGCATCACTTTTATGCCAAGGTCACAGGTTAATGTTTATGTCTTGCTGATTTAATGATACATATTCCAGTTATCAAGTGTTTGGTCTCTGTTACATAGTTAGCCTTAAGATCTTGTCTCATAAACTGCTTTGGAGCCAAGGCCCAGCATTTTGAATGCCTACACATTTCTTAGAAACAGCTTGTAAAAGTAAAATAATAAACAGGTTTCACCTAGAGTGCATAAGGACTTCATATCTTACTTTGAAAGAAAAATAGTGTGTTTTAAACAATATACACAAAATATTATCTGGGGATCTGGTGGTATGATTTTTCTTTTCTTTTTTTTTTTATTTTTTTGTCTTATTTATTTATGATAGACACACAGTGAGAGAGAGAGAGGTAGACACACAGGCAGAGGGAGAAGCAGGCTCCATGCACCGGGAGCCCGATGTGGGATTCGATCCCGGGTCTCCAGGATCGCGCCCTGGGCCAAAGGCAGGCGCCAAACCGCTGCGCCACCCAGGGATCCCTATGATTTTTCTTTAAAAAATATTTTTAAACCTTAGGAAAGTTAGAGAATTAGATGTCTGTCAGATGATGGTCCTGTCACTGTTTCTGACCTTTCACTGGTTGGGTAACTGCAAATTACATAATACCTTTAAGCCTCAATTCTTATGTATATAATGGGCTTAATAGAGATAATGCATCTAAAATACCCAGCTCATTACCAGTCACATACTGTTCCACAAAGGAGAACTTAATATAAATATGAACAAACTAAGCATTTCTCAGCCAATAAAACACATACTATATTTTTTTATATAATCCTTAAAAATACAACATAAAATATGACAAAAACCATAGTTTTTCATGGGAAAAACTATAAATACAAATGGCAAATCAAACAACAGTGAAAATAATGCTGCAAATAAAGTGATATTTATTGGGGTGCTGGGGTGGCTCAGTTTGTTAAATGTCTGTTTTTGGCTCAGGTCTTGACCCCAGCATCCTGGATCCAGGCTTAAGTATCTGACTCCGAGGCTGGCGAGGAGTCTGCTTCTCCCTCTCCCTTGCTTGTGCTCTCTCTCTCCCACTCTCTTTCTCTCAAATAAATACATAAAATCTTTAAAAAAATATTTCAAAAAGTGGTGGCTATCTTTGTTTTATAATGTATTAAACCAGAAACCAAAGGGTCCTACAGTGTTGTTGAATGCGTAAAGGAATCAGCAAAAACAAAACACAAAAGCGAGGAAAATAGGAAGAGAGAATAAAGGGTTGCCTCTGGTCTATTTCATCAAGAAGACATCTTTGTCTGTCTTTACGTAATAGACATGACCTTGTGCAGCTTGGATCTAAATAACATTTCGGAGATGGCAGTCACCTAAATCTACAGCTCAGTGGGAATGGAACTGTTTGAATGGGCAGATTTAATTCATCGGTGACTAAATACTTGGCTACTTAGAACTTTGCTTCATTATAATCTCAATGGACAAAACTCATTTAATTTGAAAGCCAAAGACAGAAAATATCAGAGCTGAAGAAAAGTATGACCATAATTTTTTATCATTGATTTTAAGCCAAGGAATCAAACTCCTGTGCAAAATCTCTTTCCATCACTAAGATCCGGAGCAGAGGGCAGAACACAGGGAGACAGACTTCTTTCAGGATATGTATGATGACAGTGAATGAAAACTTGAATGAGATATTATGAGACTTGTAGTGAAATATTGACATTCTCCAATTATCATTTGAGCTTTGTGTAATAGTCTTAATTTATCTATTATAATTGAAGCAAAAATAATAGACTTCTTCAACGTTCATAGGTCATTGTGAAATAGAACAGATGGCAACATTTCATTGTTTCTTATTAAAAGTTTAGTCCTAGTAAGAAAATGTCATAATTCTATCACTTTACGTTCAATGTCTTTGACCACAAGTGACAGGATAGTGAATAATATAAGAAATATAATTTACAGTTCTATCCAGTAACTTGATTTTGCATTACTTGAATTCATGAATAACTAGGTGATTAAAAGCATAAAAATCTAGATAGCCCCAATATATATTACATACTATTCTTTAAATAAAATTATGTGGGTAACAGTCATTTTATTTAAGTTTTTGCTGGCCAAGAAGTTATTCTCAATTTCTTGGGGTAAATATAAATACATATAAATATATAAAGAGTAGAAGAGCAAATAAATAAATAAAGAGCAAATAAAGAGCAAATAAAGAGCAAATAAATTATTCAGACACACACAAAAAAATTATTCAGACACTGTTTATAAACAATGAAGAACATATCTATAGCATTGGGAACATCTGCCATGCAAAGGATAGATGCCCTATTACCACTCAAATAACATGTGTTCTCTTTTGGGTTGGAATATAAGAATTTAAGAGAAGGCACAACCATAGTATGAAGGTCATTATTAAGCATCATGATACATTAGGTTATGGATTGTGGACAGTGAAAAATTCTCTCTTCATCCATCGGAGTCTTAAAGCAATCACACTGATCACGGATCTTTCAAACCTTTTTTCAAAGATATTTCATGTCTTCATGGGAGGGTTTATATATTTCTACCTTTTCTCTCTTCTAATTTATTATCCTTTGCTTGACCAAGAAAATGCTCAGGTAGAGGAGAAAATTATTCTCCACCTTCAAAATTGACTTAGATTATTGTTTATTTGTTTATGTATTTTGTTTGTTAAAAGTCCAGCGGAGAAAAATTTAGTATACCTCAGAGAAAACTGCCTAATAAGGTATGGTGAACAAAGTTTAGTCATTTTGATTTTACCAACAAGAAAGTATTTATCAGCCCTCCATTGTGCACACTCAAGAAAGAAAATAACTCCATTTTAAGTAAGGTTGCCTTCTATTTAATGGATTGGATTTTGGGGCAAATGGTAAAGTGAATCCTTACAGGAGGTAGAACTATACCATTAAAAAAATATATATAAAATGAATATTTATAATATGTAAATATTACTATATGATACCTAAATATTATATATTTATATATTATATAATTATGTATGATATACTTATATATTATATATAATATATAATAATCATAATATATAAATATATACAATGTACTTATATACTTATATATTATAGGTATATATAATATATATAACTATATATTACCTATAATACATAAATATTATATATCATAGTATATAAATATATAAAATATGCAACATTCAGGATTATTAAGAATTTTACATTTTCCCGTGTACTTCCATTTATTATTACTATTATTATTATTATTATTATTATTATTATGGCAAAATGCTCAGTTTAGATGCGGGACCATCCCAACTACCATACCCATAGTCGAACGTCCGATTCATCTTTTGCTTTCATTGGTACTACTAGCACTGGGTTTTCTTGGTGTCTCTGTATTCATTCTATGTCCAAATATCCTGATCAAGATGGCTTTAATGTTCCCTTCAGCTTTATAAAAATTAGACAAGTATCTTCCTTACTGTATAGATTCCTGACCTTCCTTTTCTTCTAGCATGTATTTAGAAAATTCGAATTGTAGACTCTTTCTCTGTTTCTTGAGATACAAATTTTCTCCAAACTTCTTGCCAGTTTTATAGTCTTCTCTAAGGGATGTCTTTCCTAATGACTCGAGAACCATTTCTTTTGAAATACAATCATCCAGAAAGATAGGTACTCTATCTCCTATGGAGGGTAGGGGACTAATTTTGCCAGTTAGCAAACACAGATGTTTTAATCACATTAACCACCTTCCTCCCTAACATCCTCAGATACTTTCCCACTAGCTTACCCAAACACTTGAAATGCCTTCCACTTTTTGTTTAAGAGTTGAGCTCAGTTCTGTATGGAAATTGCTCTCCCTTACTGCAGTAGTCTGAATAAAATCTGTCTTGTCCTTTAATTACAAGTATTTATTTGAAATTTTTCTTTGGCAGTATTTGATTTTCTGTTTACTCACCTGTAATATTATCTTTAAAACCTTTCAATAGCTCAGGGCAGCTAGGATACAGTTTTGCATGCATATTATCAGACCTCGAAAAAATTTCATAGGGAAATATTTGGTGGATTGACTTATGTCTTTGTTTAGGTTTATGGCTATTTTTTCCATTATTCCCCCAAAATATATTTTACATTCACTGGCATATTATCACTGGAGAAGAAGAGGGAAATTCTGACGTTGAAATATATTTTGGTTATAAGTGGAAGGAGGGAGGTTCTAGAACTGGGGAAAAGATCTCAGTAAAAAATTAGAAAATCTGTGGTATTTACATTTCTCTTTAAAATCAGAAATGATTTTAATGAGAAATGTTTAGCCTAAAGTCAGGTTGTCAGGAAAAGGGAGTTAGACATTGTTTTGCTGACTAAGGAAAGTAACACGTCTAAGAAGTAATCTGCCAGCTTCATTGCACTCATGTACTTAAGAGGAAAAGGCAAATCGGCCACAGGAAATTTCTTAAATTCTTAATGAACTTGTTAACTAACTCAGTTAATTGATGTTGTCAAAAGAAATTATGAAGCAGAGTATGTATTTGATAAAACATGATACCACGTACAATAATAATCATAGCAATAGTAATATACTGATGATTATGATAGTCGTCATGTCCATTGTTTACTAATTGCAGAAGTGTCCAGATGTCAGTGGCATTAACTCTTAATACCTGAAACTCTTTAATAAATCTAGCTTTAAAGAAGTGTGATGTGCAGACTTCTCTGAGCAAAAAAAATCTCTGTCGTATCTCCAGAATGACATATTGTCATATAATATCTGTAAACTTTCTTAACATAATACAATTAGGGACATGGTTTTCTGTGTGTTACATACTGGTCTGTTATTGACTGGGTTTAATTCTTATTTTAATTTGACAAATGAATGCTATTTGCTCTATTTAAAGTCTCTCCTGATAGCTTTGAGTAATTTATGAGTTTTGCTAAATTCTAATATAAATAAAAATACTAAATGATTGGGGATCCCTGGGTGGCTCAGCGGTTTAGCACCACCTTTGGTCCAGGGTGCGATCCTGGGGTCCTGCGATTGAGTCCCGCCTTGGGCTCCCTCCATGGAGCCTGCTTCTCCCTGTGCTTGTGTCTCTGCCTCTCTCTCTATGTCTATCATGAATAAATAAAAAATAAAATCTTAAAAAAAATACTAAACGATAAACTTCAAAACAGCAGCATAGGGGCGCCTGGGTGGCTCAGGGGTTGAACGTCAGTCTTCAGCACAGCTTGTGATCCCAGGGTCGTGGGATCGAGTCCCATCTTGCTTCCCTCGGGGAGCCTGCTTCTCCCTCTACCTATGTCTCTGTCTCTCTCTCTCTGTCTTTCATGAATAAATAAATCTTTAAAAAACCCAGCATAGTATAAATATTTGTTTGACCTGTGAGGTTTCTTGCCTTTTGCATATCTCAGATATACATTTTGCATGTTTTAATAATATGCCAGTATGTATTATCTTTTACTTATTATATTATTTTCTAGTTTTTTTCTGTGGATCAAATAGGGATTTTTTTGCTACTCATGCTTTAATAATGCTACAGATATTCAAATAAAGTATATTTTATTTTTGTTTTTCTGATGATTTGCAGTGTTGAACACCTTTTTATATACCTATTGGCCATTTGTATGTAGTCTTTGGACACATGTCTTTTTAGGTCTTTTGCTCATTTTTTACCTAGTTTTTTTTTTTTTTTTTTTTGCTATTGTGTTGTATGAGTTCTTTGTATATTTTGGATATTAACCTTTTATCAGATATATGATTTAGGAGTATTTTCTCCCATTTGGTATGTTGTCTTTTCATTTCGTTGATAGTTTCTTTTGCTATGCAGAAAAATTTTAGTTAAACATTGTCTCACTTGTTTATTTTTGGTTTTTATTGCTTTTCTTTTTGATGCCATGCAGAAAAAAATCATCACCTAGTCCAGTGGCAAGAAACTTGCCTCTTTTGTTTTCTTCTAGGTATTTTATGGTTTCAGGTGTTAGCATTCAAGTCTTTAATCTATTCTGAGTTGATTTTTTGTGTATGTTATAAGATAGGGGTCCAACTTCATTCTTTTGCATGTGGCTGTCTGTTTTTACCAAAACCATTTCTTGGGATCCCTGGGTGGCGCAGCGGTTTGGCGCCTGCCTTTGGCCCAGGGCGCGATCCTGGAGACCCGGGATCGAGTCCCACATCGGGCTCCCGGTGCATGGAGCCTCCTTCTCCCTCTGCCTGTGTCTCTGCCTCTCTCTCTCTCTCTCTCTCTCTCTCTCTCTATCGTAAATAAATAATAATAAAAAAATTAAAAAAAAACATTTCTTAAAAAGATTATCCTTTCCCCATATTCATGGCTCCTTTGTCATAAATTAATTGACCATATATGCACAGGTTTATCTCTGGGCTCTCCGTTTTATTCATTGATATGTCTGTTTTTATGCCAATACCTTACTGTTTTGATTACTACAGCTTTGAGATACCACTTTATATTTGTTAGGATGTCAATTATCAAAAGACCAGAGAGAACATATGCTGGCCGGGCTATAGAAGGAGTGTGCCCCATTCCCTCATTGACTCAAAAATGAAATAGCTTTTTGCAAATTGATAAAAAGATGTACTACAAACAGATCCAGACTGGCTGGGTGACTACTAATACATCCAGCTATTTTAATGTTAGTGATAGAGATGATGTATGACTATACAACTCATGGATATGATGAACACAGTAAAACCTATATGCTACCATAGTTACAGTATATGATGTAATTTCAGTAAGACAGTCTTACCCATATTAAATTAATATGAATGTTGTAATATTTTTCTTTTTTTAAATATTTTATCCATTTATTCATGACAGACAGAGAAAGGCAGAGACATAGACAGAGGGAGAAGCGGGCTCCCTGCAGGGAACCTGATGTGGGACTTGATCCCAGGACCCCAGGATCAGGACCTGAGCTGAAGGCAGACGCTCAACCACTGAGCCACCCAGGCATCCTTATAATCTTTTGAGATTTCATAGAATTTGTCATTTTAAAATGCTTTTAAGACTGTGTTTTTCTTTTTCTTTTTTTTTTTCTGCTCTCAACCTTCTGTTTGTGTTCCCTCTTTGCTTTATATTATGAATCTTTGTGTATGTGATAAGTTTGAAGTAAGAAAATGTACTTTTAGGGCAGCCCCGGTGGCTCAGCGGTGTAGCGCTGCCTTCAGCCCAGGGCATGATCCTGGAGACCCGGGATCGAGTCCCACATTGGGCTCCCTGCATGGAGCCTGCTTCTCCCTCTGCCTGCGTCTCTACCTCTCTCTCTCTGTGTGTCTCTCATGAATAAATAAATAAAATCTTAAAAAAAAAGAAAATGTACTTTTAGTGCTTTTAATATCCTTTATCTCACCAAATTAAGTGGAGTCCAAGAAAGACATTTTAAGTTTGTAATATCTAATTTACTAATGTCTGCACTTCCAGAAATGCTTTTAGCAAGTACTTTGTATTTTCTCTGGATAGACCCATTCTTTTTCTTTTTTTAATTTAAACTTTTATTTATTGAAGTATAGTTAACACAGAATGTCACATTGGTTTCAGGTGTACAACGTAGTGATTCAGCAACTCTATGTTAGGCTCACGACAAATGTAGCTACCTTCTGTAACCATACAACTATTTTAACAGTGTTAACTCTATTCCCTAAGGGACACTTTTTATCCCTGTGACTTTTTCATTCTAGAACGGAAAGTCTGTACCATTCATTTTTTAAAAAAAGATCTTCGTTTTTAGTTTTATTTTGTGTTATATGAAGTTACATATGAGATTAATATAATATTACTGTAAAGAACCAAGCCCTAACATATTTGTCATTTAGACTTTAGTTAGTATGCTAGAGATTTTTTAAAAAGAAAAATCTTTAAAAATACATGTGCATGTATACATATATATTTGTGTAAATTTCAAATGTTTTCTTTCTTAATTCTATGAACTATTTCAAACAAATGGTGAAACAGAATAATATCATAACTCTCACACCTTAACTTGAACAAATGTTTAGACTTTATTTGCTTCAGATTTTAAAATTTTATTTCAAATACAGACAAAATTATAGAAACACTTCAAACTGCCTATGCACCCATATCTAAATACATTCCTTTTTTACTCTTCCCAGAAAAGACCAGTATCTTAATTTGTAGTTTATATACTTATTAGGCTTTTTTCCTTTTACTATTATATCCACCAATAGTATCTAATATTGTTTGCATGTTTTAAATTTTCACATAAATGTTATTTAAGCTATATATATCATCTTTAATTCATTTTTTAAAACTTGTCTTTTGCTTTTGAGGTTTGTCCATAAGTATTTATTTTAGTGCAATATTCTGTTTTATTTTATTATATGAATACAGATAGTTCTCGATGTAAGATGGTTTGTTTGCCTTATGATTTTTCAGCTTTGTGATGATGTGAAAGTGATACATGTTTGGTAGAAACTATACTTCAAGTTCTGAGTTTTAATCTTTTTCTGGGCTAGAAATATGCAGTGCAATGCTCTCTTGTGATGCTGGGCAGTGACAGTGAGCTGCAGCTCCCAGTCAGCCACATTATCATGAGGATAAACAACCGAAATTCTTAAACAGTCATTTTTTGTGCCCATATGACCATTCTGTTTTTCACTATACGACAGTATTCTGTAAATTGTATGAGATATTCAGCACTCCATTAGAAAACAGGCTTTGTGATAGATGATATTGCCCAAGTACAAGTCAGTGGAAGTGTTTTGAGCACATTTAAGATAGGCTAGGCTAAGCTATGATGTTCAGTAGGCTAAGTGTAGTAAATGCATTTTCAATTTAAAATATTTACACTTACAGTGGTTTATCGGGACATAACTCCATTTTAAGTCAAGGAAGATTTGTATACAACAATTTATTTATCCATTCCCCTGTTAGTGAATATTTAGGTTATTTCTGATTCTTCATCATCCCCTTCATTTTTTTTTCTATCTTCTACATTCAATTGCATCAGTTTGAGATAAGAGACTTTCTTAGTACCTTATACATGTTATATATCCTTTAGAAGAGTTGATGAAAGAAATGAGAATAGGGAGATAAATACATGAAAGCTTTTTAAAAAACTACCTGGTATCTATATGTATATTGCAAATCTGAAACAGCCTCTTTCAGCAGCCTTTTCCTAGTTTTATATTCCAACAGCCAACTTGCTTTCTGGAACTGTTTTAAAGGTGAACTATTTAATTTCTGAAATGTGAGTTGCAATGTTCTTTTCATTCCTAACTTGTAGAAGATGGGAATGATTATACTTCTATTGCTAGTTGTTAAAAATACCATATTTATGGAGTTTTCAATTCTATTTCTCTAAAGATGCTCTAGAAAATTTATATTGCCAGAACTGCCAATCAACTTCAATAAGGTGGTGATCCTCTAAGAAAGAAAATTCAGCTATAAATTGACACAGTTAAAAAATGATTCAGGGGGTGGTATGGTACTGTCCACGGTAAAGGTGGCTGTATAATTTTTTTAACTTTGGAAAGCTTTGGGAATTATTATTTTTTTCTTTTTTAAGACTTTAATTATTTGAGAGAGAGAGCACACGAGCACAGAGGGAGAGGGAGAACAGCCTCTCCGTTGGGCAGAGAGCCTGATGTGGGGCTTGATTGCAGGACCCTGAGATCATGACCTGAGCTGAAAGCAGACACTTAACTGTCTTTGTGTTAAGGCACCCAGGCACCCCAGGATTTTCTTTCTATATAACCTTATCACAATTGGTAAACAAAAGGAAGAGTTTATCATATTATCAATGTCATTCACAAGCAATGCAGGGCTATTACTGCAGGAAATAATTTTCCTCTATTAATATCTCAATTACTAGGTTAAGTTTTTCCTTAATGAATTACAGAAGACTTGTGAATGGTACATTATAATATTAAATTAGTTGAAATGTTAGATTAAAAAGTTAGTCATAGAATTAATAATGCTTTTTAAAGCAAGGCAAATTTTTAATGTCCTGCTTCATTTTACATTTTCTTAGATACTGTTTATAAAGTAAACTACAAGTATATCACGTGTAGACATCCACATCCATACACACAGCTACAATTTCATACAGTTTAACATATTTGTGTTTATTAGCTTGTCTTTCACTGACTACTTCTATTGTCAGCTTTTATCTGGCTTCTTTTTATGTCACATCACTATAAAGGCAGGAAATTGATTGTATCAATTTTCTCTGTAAACACATAATCAGAATAAAATTGTATTAATAAATGTTCAGTGACAAGAAACCAAGATGCTAAGTTTCTAAAGTCTCTACAATTATGTAAACTATGTTTAAAGTGTTATGTTGGCCTATACATGTACACTGCTTGGTTGGATACTTAACATCTTTTCAGTTGATAACTCTTATATTTAAATAATGTATAGGCTAATAGATACTAACCTTACTCTTAATTTTTCCCCCTCATTCCAAGATACGTGATTCAGATGGATGAAGTTGTATTTATATGATTGTAATCAAATCCTACTACACAATAATCTGATTTTAACTTTAAATTTTCTACGGTTTATTTTGTCATATGCTAATTATATAAATGAATTTTCAAAAGACTGTTCTCTATCCTTTATTATACAATTTTTACAGCAAGTATTTTCATAATTTTATATTCAAAATACCATGTTTTATTGTCTTTTAAGGTATTCAATATAAACTATTTATGCCTCCCTAAAATTTTAGTTGTATTCAATGAGAGCAGCCACTTTAATTCACATTTATGTATCCTCTCTTGAACTTTTAATCTAGAAATTAAAGTTCAAAGGCAGCTCTGTGTGGAAATACTTATAAGAAGTATAAAAGGTGATATTAAGAAAATCCAAGAAGGAAAGGGATAATTTGTATACAAATATAGATAGTAATATATTGTCCAAGAAGTTATTTTATCCTATTTATAAATATGAAGCATTCATTGAACATTACTATAGTTATCATACATTAGTATCTATTAAAGATATTAAAAAAGTGGAAAGAGAGATTTCTAATCACAACACAAAAGTACAAAAGGATTGTGTTTATTTTTATAAACAGTAACATTGTATTTGTTGCATTACATAAGGCAAATTAAATCTAAGATATCTAAATGTGGAAATGAATCTAAAATTTGAATTTTGTATTTATACGTGATAAAGAAACTTTGCATTAATCAATAGAAAGGGATTTAATAAGTCATTCTAATATCAGTTAAAACATTTACTTCCCATAATACTCCTTAAAATGTATAAAACTAAATGAAAATTATAGATAGTATGATTTAATTGAAAACACCTACTTTGGATACTGAAAGTCTGTATTAAAATAGTTCATGTTGGCAATTTCCTTGAATAACTCATATCCATCTTGAGTCTGTTTATGCTGCTTAAAAAGTCATATTAACTCCATTTTCCATGGTTAGATAGTACTTCCATTCATGCCTGATTTTTTAATTTATTTTTTCAAGTTTTTCTTTAAATTCCATTTAGTTAACATACAGTATAATAATAATTTCAGCTGTAGAATTTCATCACTTGCCTGCAGCACTCAGTGTTCATCATGACAAGTGTACTCCTTAATTCCCATTACCCATTTAACTCGTGCCCCTACTCACCTCCCCTCCATCAATGAACAAAACTACAACAGCAATGGAAGCAGAGTAAAATCCAATTGTATAAAAGCTAATTTTCTACTAGTTTGAGAAACATTTTTTGAAATGTTTTTCTTTGAAAAACTGATTTGAAATTAATTGTGATAAGTGACAATGTTTTATTTAAAAACAAAAATCTGAGTCCTGCTTGCCATTATTATCTGATCACTTTCCAACCATCCCCCAAATCTGATAATGTTGAGATTGGTCTGTCGTACCACTCTGCCAGAATGACTGTTTGCTGAAGCAGAGTTTCTTCATGTTTTTATTAACTATGAATTCAGACAAAATAGACCAGTGGGGAATTTGTATATAAAAGATCATGCTGTAAGGTCAGAAAAAGAAGTCACTAAGGGGAAAAAAACGTCATCCTAATTAGGAAAATTTTTAAATGTTTATCTAAAATATATAAATTATCATCTCCAGAATATTTATTCTTGCTGTGATTGCAATGGGGATGGTGCAGGAAAAAAATTAATACAATTTATTAAAGCCAAATTAGATTAATTTCTAATTATCTCTAGAAACTAGACCATGGATTATGGATAACTACCTTTCCTTTTCTTTGTTTCAGAGAGTACTACAATTAAATAAGTGTGGACACTTAGAGTGGATAAACTGCTTATTGATAACTGATGAGCCTAGAGTGAGATGTTAAATTACATGACATATAAAATAAAACAAGGAATTATAAAATGTACTCCAGGGGCAGCTGGGTAGCTCAATAGTTGAATATCTGCCTTTGCCTCAGGGCATGATCCCAGAGTCCTGGATCAAGTCCATCAGGTTCCCTGCAGAGAAGCTGTTTCTTCCTCTATGTCTCTGCCTCTCTGTGTGTCTCTCATGAATAAATAAAGTCTTTAAAACAAATATACTCTAATACAAATGAAAGTATTTCCTTAAAGAGTCAAGAGAGAAGCATAGAGAATTGATATGATATACAGACAAATCCTTCAGTAATTTCCATCCTGAAATAGTTGGTATAGTATGAGAAGTCTTTACATGTATACAACAGCAATAGTGCATCATAAACAAATAGATGAAAGGCTAAAAGTGCATGGTTATATGAAAGTAAAGTACTTGTGTAAGAGAAGTAAAGATGGAAAATCAAAAGGGCTGTGATAAAGATAAAATCACCCTCCTGACAGTAAAGCATCAACTTATGGCAGATATTCACATTAATGATATATTAGTCATGGTGCTCCAGAGAAACAGAACCAATAAGATCATATATTTTTTCACTTATGAAAAGGCATTGACTTATACAATTAAAGATTCTAGGCGTCTCATGATCTGTAGTAGGCAAGCTGGAGACCCAGGAGAGCTGATGCTTTAGCTCCACTTAAGGCCTGACGACCAAGAGAGCTGATGGTGTAAGTTTTGGCCCTATTCTGAGTCTGAGGGCTGGAGAAGCCCAATATCTCACCTCTAAGACACACAGAAAGAATTCTTGCTTCCTTGGCCTTTTGTCATATTAAGGACTTCATTGGATTGGTGAGACAGCCACACGGGGGCGGGTAATCCGCATTATGAAGTCCACTGATTCAAATATTACTCTCATCCAGAAATAGTCTCACAGACACACCAAAAATGTTTAACCAAATAAATGAGCAACCTATAACTCAGTCAGTACATAAAATTAACTATCCAAGGGAGATAGTTGAGAAAATGATGAAGAGCATAAGAGAAGAAAAAAGTATTAAAAGTGAGAGGAAATATGAAGATGTTTTTTCATTCACATAAAAAATTTTTGTTGAGGGGGCACCTGGATGGCTCAGTGGTTGAGCATCTGCCTTTGGCTCAGGTCATGATCCCGGGGTCCTGGGATCGAGTCCCACATCGGGCTCCCTGCAGGGAGCCTGCTTCTCCCTCTGCCTATGTCTCTTCTCCGCCTCTCTCTCTCTCTGTGTCACTCATGAATAAATAAAATCTTAAAAAAAAAAAGTTTTTGTTGAGAAACTGTTGTATATCAGGCCCATAGCTGGACATGAGGAATTAAAAGAGAACATATCAGATATAGTAATTATCCTCATAGGGTTTAAATACAGAATTTATTAAGAGTATAGATGATATAAAATTTTGCTGAGATTTAATAGGAATTGAGATTTCAAAATGCAAATTCTTGGCAGCAAATTAATGAGAAGAGAACGAGCTATAGGAAGAAACTCACCCACTGGAAGGTGAAAGCTGTAACATTACATATATATGTATAAAAAATTTGATCCCACCTCAAAAGAATATAGTCCCGTGACTATAAAAGTGATTATCCCTTAATATTATTTCCTCTCTGAGTGTTATTATAGCTATGAGAAAAATTAATAGATATCTAAATTATCAAAAATATACTGGACATTTGAAATTGCTGGGGGAAAAGAAACCTAAATGACATTTTGACACAAGAAAATCAAAATATAGAACTGATGCTTCAGAAAGTTGCATATAATTTTTTGAAATCCCAAAAATGTTGAGCGAATCTTCTTACATTATTTTCTTGATTTATTACTTGGCTGCATTATTAATAGTCATTGGCTAATTAGCTATATGTATAGAAATATTAGTATACAAAAACAACTTGTATGTTTTTCTAAAAAGTAGTTTTTTCACACACATAAAGCCAGTCACTGGGCAGCCCGGGTAGCTCAGCAGTTTAGCGCTGCCTTCAGCCCAGGGCCTGATCCTGGAGACCCGGGATCAAGTCCCACGTCGGGCTCCCTGCATGGAGCCTGCTTCTCCCTCTGCCTGTGTCTCTGCCTCTCTCTCTCTCTCTCTCTCTCTCTCTAATGAATAAATAAATAAAACCTTAAAAAAAAAGCCAGTCACTGTTCTAGTATTGTTGGCATAGAAGAGTATAGGAAAGAAAAAAATAATCCTTAATTCCATCAGACTTTTACTTCAACATTGGGATAAATTAAAAGTAACAATATATAAACAAGTAAAATACTTCAGACTTGGGTAGTCAAGGAAGTCTTTGAAAAGACAACTTTTATGCTAAACTCTGAATGGCTTTTTGAACTTGGCCACAGTAACTTCTTGCAAGATACATCCACGAAAGCAAAAGAAACAAAAGCAAAAATGAACTATTGGGACTTCATCAAGATAAGAAGCTTTTGCACAGCAAAGGATACAGTCAACAAAACTCAAAGACAACCTACAGAATGGGAGAAGATATTTGCAAATAACATATCAGATAAAGGGCTAGTTTCCAAGATCTATAAAGAACTTATTAAACTCAACAGCAAAGAAACAAACAATCCAATCATGAAATGGGCAAAAGACATGAAGAGAAATCTCACAGAGGAAGACATAGACATGGCCAACATGCACATGAGAAAATGCTCTACATCACTTGCCATCAGGGAAATACAAATCAAAACCACAATGAGATACCACCTCACACCAGTGAGAATGGGGAACATTAACAAGGCAGGAAACCACAAATGTTGGAGAGGATGCGGAGAAAAGGGAACCCTCTTACACTGGTGGTGGGAATGTGAACTGGTGCAGCCACTCTGGAAAACTGTGTGGAGGTTCCTCAAAGAGTTAAAAATAGACCTGCCCTATGACCCAGCAATTGCACTGTTGGGGATTTACCCCAAAGATACAGATGCAATGAAACGCCGGGACACCTGCACCCCAATGTTTCTAGCAGCCATGTCCACAATAGCCAAACTGTGGAAGGAGCCTCGGTGTCCATCGAAAGATGATGGATAAAGAAGATGTGGTTTATGTAGACAATGGAATATTCCTCAGCCATTAGAAACGACAAATACCCACCATTTGCTTCAACGTGGATGGAACTGGAGGGTATTATGCTGAGTGAAGTAAGTCCATCGGAGAAGGACAAACAGTGTATGTTCTCATTCATTTGGGGAATATGAATAATAGTGAAGGGGAATATAAGGGAAGGGAGAAGAAACGTGTGGGAAATATCAGAAAGGGAGACAGAACATAAAGACTCCTAACTCTGGGAAATGAACTAGGGGTGGTGGAGGGGGAGGAGGGCGGGGGGTGGGGGTGAATGGGTGACGGGCACTGAGGGGGGCACTTGACGGGATGAGCACTGGGTGTTATTCTGTATGTTGGCAAATTGAACGCCAATAAAAATTAATTTATTAAAAAAAATCTGAATGGCAGTCCCTTTCCCTATGGAAATATTGTGGAAAGAGTATTCCAGGGAGACACAAGAGGGGATTTGGCATATGATTGAGGACTGGAGTCAGAGGGAAAGAATTAGTTTGGAGCATTGTGGAAGCCAGATTGCATAGAATTGTAATCAGAATAAAGGTGATTGATTTCTTCTAAGTATAAAGGGGAAGAAAATGAAAAAAATTAAGTAAGGTAGTTGGCGTGATCTCTTTCTTTGGAGCCTTGAATTTAGAAGGTAAAGTGGACTTATGAATGTCCAAGAGGAGAGTATTTTTGTTTTTCTGTAATAACTCATTTGAGAAGTTATAGAGGTGTAGCTAAAGAAACACACCTGTATTTCTTTTTATATCCACATAATGCAATTATAAATGTGTATTGATGGTAGATACATAGATAAGAAAGAGAGGGAAAAGAAAGATGTAATATTTATAGTCTAAGATAGGGTTTGGCAAACCGTTTCTGTAAAGGTCTGAATGCCACATATTTTAGGTGTAAGGGCCATATGATCTCTTTGCAATTAATCATCACTGTTTTTCTAGCATGAAAACAGCCCAATGAATAGGTATGACTGTGTTATAGTAACAATTATGAAAATGGTTGACAGGCCAGATTTGATCATAGCTTGCTAATCTCTACCCCAGCTTATAGAGTATGTAATATACAACTTGGCGAATAAGAATACATTTTACTTAGTTCATAAAATATGTAATATAATACATAAGATATATAATAAATAATGCATGATGCATAACATAGTGGTATATAATGCATACCATGTAAATATGATTAACAATATGGAATGTATAACATATTGAGCGTATCATAATGTCCATAACAGATAAAAATATTGTTCCTACAAAGTTCAGATTCTTATTTTGGGGCACAGACTATGATGAAAAACAGTTAAATATGCCATGAATTCACCAGTTACTATTTTTGTTATTTTCTCTAAGTGAAATATTTTTATATTATCTCTGAAAGTATTTGGAGAAATTTATAGCCTTATTTATAAATAAACAAGTTAAATAAACAAATAATCTAAAAGATGATGAAATAAAATGACTATATTTGAGTGGGGAAATGTTCACCCCTTGCCTCTAAGAAAAAAAAAAGTGTGGGGCATTTATGTCAAGAATTAGATAGAAGACAGCCCTTTGAAATGTTGCCTGAAGTTTGTCCCTAGCCCTAAGGTAGTTATCACTTCAAAGAAAGGGAAAGAACATCTGTAGCAAAGTGACCAAGTCAAAAAGATGAGGAATGAAGTTAGAGATGTAGGGAGAGACTACCCCATAGATTGCCTTAAACTGCTTGGTAATAATTATAGGGAATGATCAGAAGATTTTTTTTCTAAAGTTATTTTAATATAAAACACCATGTTACTCAGCCTTGCTATGGAATGGCTGTCATGATGAAGATCTACAGTACTTCCCTCATTCCCCAAAATTTATCTGGATCAAGGTCTCCACTCATGCCAAACTTGTGGAAACTTCTGATCTCTTTTTGCTTACTATGCTTTTGCCTTTCCTGTAACGTCATATAAATGGGATTATACACTATGAATGTATTTTGAGCCCGGTTTCTTTTATTTATGTGTGCTTTCATTTACATATATACACACGTACACACATGTATATTAGCAGATGAGCAGTTTTTAATGAAGTATTTCTTTTGCATTTAAAGTTACTCATTATAAAAATTTTCAATGCCACAAATTCCTACTAATTTATCAATGAGAAAGAATGTGTCTATCTAGACCTAGTCTTTGATAATAAAGTATCCTTGGTCACCAGGATTTTTTACTCAAATTTAAAACTGAAGCCAATTACTCGACACAGACCTTAGTTTAGTTTCCAATTATTACCACATGTTAATTAATGCCAGGGTCTACTGGACTTACTTAGGGCTTTGCCTATTCTCATCCCAGGCATCTATGATTAGGATTTAGGGTCAGATGTGACCCAAGCATTCTATTCTTCTTATGTGGGTAACCATGGGCAAGTTACAAGTTACTTAACATTTATGTGTCTCTGTTTCTCAGTCTATTTTTGTGAAGATTAAATAGAAAGTCTTTAGAATAGTGGCACATCCAAAATGTCTTTCATCTCCCAGCTATTGCTATTCTTATTAATAATCTCATTATAATTTAAAAGACTGTATCCTATAGTAGAAGTTCCAAACTGGGTCCTATAAGCCAGATATAGGTTAGATAGATTTTGTGTAGTCTATCAGCCCCACATAATGCTATAAAATCCATATTCACCTTTTTAAAAATATTTTATTTATTTATTCATGAGAGACAGAGAGGCAGAGACATAGGCAGAGGGAGAAGCAGGCTCCATGCAGGGAGCCTGACATGGGACTTGATCCTGGGTCTCCAGAATCACACCCTGGGCCAAAGTCAGTGCTAAACCACTGAGCCCGCTAAACTAGGCTGCCCTAAAATCCATACTTAGTGCCACTGTTGAAATTGAGATATTTCACATAAAACCCATAGGTATATTGTTGAAAATTTGGATTATGTATCAATTCTATGTTTATATTTTTGTTGGGTGATGTAGCAGTCTAGTTTAAAGTAAAAGCTGCTCCCTGTCTATATAGATCTAATCATTCATTATTACCAATCTACTTAGAGACTGATTACTATCACTTCTACAGACTACTCTGTTATCAAGATTATATTAACTTTCTGGTTCCTGCTGAATTGCAAAATTGAGGCCTGCTGCCCTGGAGCAAACATTTCATTTATAAGACCCATCCTTAAGAAATTACATATTATTTATGATGCTCCTTCCCATTTTTTAGACTTTTGCTCTCTATTGTTTACAGTTTTGCATGTTGAGAACTGTTTTGTTTGAATATTTGTTCCACAGTAGGGGCTACTAGGAAACAAGTTCACAATTCTATTTCTGAGCAGCTCACAATATGTTTTTTTTTTTCCTACCATTTTAGGGGGAAATCTACTTGTTGATTAGCTTTCCTATATATTTCTTGGAAGAGAAATATTTTTGTTTTTGTCATTGCGGCCTCTGCACTCTGGATTTATGTACAGATAATTGGTGTAGTCAATTACATCAAACTTCTTCTGGTACTATCTGCCTGTTAATCATATGGCATGCGATGAGTAATCAAGACCATATTCTAAATTCAATCTTGTCTATCATTCATTGAGTGGAAAATTTCTCCAGGTTATAGCAAACATTCGGTGCTGTTGCCAGACTTTGATTTTTCTGTATTCTCAAGGATATTTTAAAGGGAAATGGAAAAAGTTTTGTTTGGAACAGAAAAAATTGCCATGATGTTATTATCAGCAGAAATTATTTACTTTTCCATCTATGCTACTCTTCCCTGAACCCTTTGAGATCTTGCCTTTTAATCCCTAAAGTCTAGAATGGTTACTGACATACAACAGCCATTCAGTAAATATTAACTGAATGGACCTTCCCTCTGAGGACTGCATCTTCTCCGAATTGACTTTATGTCTATTTCCACAAGGCTTGTGTTAGTCTATGAAAGTGGTATACATCTCAGATTTTTCCAGATCAGTATCCCTAGGGTAGTGCTTGATTTTACTTTATAAACATAAGTAGAAGTTAACGGGTATATAAGAAAATAAGAAAACTTAGAAAGGAAGGAATAATCAATGATTCCTTTCACATAGAGGAGTTGGTGTTTCCTTGTCAACGTGTTAACTGGGTTGAAGCTACCAAGTTCCTTTACTGTGGAACATTCCACTGATGTAACTGTCATTGTTTTAATAAAGCAATATGGTCCCTGAATCATATTGAAATATTACATTTAACACATTTCGGACAACTAGAAATGAAATTATTTCTGAAAGAAATTAAACTAACATAGATCTCTTGGTACTTTCCAAGACTAAAGAAATATGTTAATAAAAAATGTGTTTAATACTTCCTGAAGAATTGAGGATAACTTGGATATTTAACTAGAAGATGAAAGTGGGAAATTCAAAATCTGGAAAGGATGCTGAATATACATAACATACTGCATTTATAACACAATTTAGCCTGCTGCTTAAAAAAATAAAAACTACCATGAAATAGTAATGATGCACTTTTAACAGAATGTTTTTGAAAACTCTCCAGCAACAATTATTATTTTGGGAATGCCATTATGAAAATCTCTGAGTAGTTAGGCTTAATGTTTGAGAAACAATTTCCTGGGGAAAATGTCAGATTAAATCAAATAAGTGTTTTGATCCAAACCTTGTCACTATATAGCTTATTAAAATGGAACAGTTTTCTTCTTTGCTAATGTTTTATTTATTTATTTTTTATGGCCAACATTATTTAACACCAATAAACTTAAGGGAAAATAAACACATATAATAGCATTCAGACATTTCCTTTAAGTTATCTCCCAGTAGTGATAAATGTTGGCCTGAAAAAAAAAAAGTGCATGCTACCCATGATAATGATACTGCAAAATGACAATGTTATAAATATTGATGCCATAAAACACTGTTCTACACACTTCTGCGTGTGTGTATACAAACACATCAACATCAGCAACATGTAGTAGTGTAGTACTAAATATTAAAATCCTGCAATCTTAATTAAAACTTAGGACTGTTGGAAACTTATTATGAGACCAATTAAACTGCTTGGAATCAGTTTCATTTGCTATAAAATGAACAACTGTATATAACATGTTTTATTTACAAATTTGATGTCAAGATCAGACTTGCTGGTATATTTAAAAATTACTTTGAAATGTCCTAAAACTCGTTAGAGACGTTATTTTACCAATCTCTCAATATGCTGTTCTCTACACACATTACAAGCTGGTAAGGACAATTTTCTTTATCTTTTTGAGACTTGTTTCTATTTCAAAGACCTTTCCAAAATGTCTGATATTTCATTATACCTGTACATCACTGCTCTATTAAGAACAATGAAACTTCATCTTCAGAAAATATTAGTTTATTGATGAAACGTTCTCTTCTTATCTGCATTCTTATTTCATCGGATGTGTCTGTGTAGAACCTTTATCTAACAATTTAGTAATCTAAACATAAGCATGTATATCTTTAAATGATTTGTCAAAAGTTGATGTTTTATCTTCTTGAGTACTGTGCCATTATGTTGCATTTTACAATATATTGGTCTTATACTCTGACAAGCAGAGGTTCCACTGCCTGTGAAGAATCTTAATAAATATAACATATATATGTACAGATTACAAATAAACTATTTGAAGACTGGATGGTTAGGTTGCATCCATCTGGGCTATTGTAAGTAATGCTGCAGTGAACATGGGGGTACACATATCTATTGAGTTAGTGTTTTCATTTTCTTGGGATAAATACCCAGAAATGGAATTGTTGGATTATATGGTAGTTCTTGGTTTTAATCTTTTGAGGCATCTCCACACTGTTTTTTACAGTGGCTGTGCCAATTTATATTCTGACCAACATTGCACAAGTATTCCCTTTTCTCCACATATTTGCCAACTTATTTTTTGTCTTTTTGATAATAGCCATTTTAACAAGTGTGATGTGACATGTCATTGGGGTTTTGATTTGTATTTTTCTGGTGATTACTGATGTTGAGCATCTTTTCAGCTTCCTGATAGCCATCTGTATGTTATTTTTGAAAAATAGGTATATTAAAATTCTCTGCCTATTTTGATCACTTTTTTTTGCATTTGATCTGTAGGAGTTATTTAATATTTTGGATATTAACCCTTTATCATATATATGGTTTAAAAATATTTGGTAGGTTGCCTTTTCATTTTGATATCGGTTTCCTTTACTGTGCAGAAGCATTTTAGTGTGACGTTCCACCTGTTTATTTTTTGCTTTTGTTGCCTTTGCTTTCGGTGTCAGGACAAGCAGACATCACCAAAATTGATGTCAAGAAGCATACCTCCTATGTTTTCTCCTAGGAGTTTTTACTTTCAGGTACTATGTATGTTTAAGTCTTTAACCCATTTTAGGTTAATTTTTGTGTATAGTATCAGGGATTCAGTTTCCTTCTTTTGCAAATGGCTGTTCAGTTTTCCTAGCACCATTTCTGGAAGAGACTGTACTTTCCCTGCTGATATTCTTGTTTCTTTTGTTATAAATTAATTGACCATGTATGTGTGGGCTTATTTCTGGACTTCCTATTCTGTTCCATTGATCTTTACAATAACATGGGTCGACCTTGAGGGCATTATTCTAAATAAATAAATAAATAAATAAATAAATAAATAAATAAATAAAGTCAGAAAAAGGATACCATATGATCTTACATATATGTAGGATCTTAAAAATTAGTCATAGATACAAATAACAGATTGGGGGTTAACTGGCAGGCAGGAGGAAGGTGAGCAAATAAGTGAAGGTTCTCAAAAAGCACAAACTTTCAATTGTAAAATAAATCATAGGAATGTGAAGTACAACGTAGTGACTATAGTTAATAATACTGTATTATATACTTGAAAGTTGTTAAGAGAGTACATCTTAAAAATCAAAAATAGATCTCATCACAGGAAAAAAAGTTGCAACTGTGTGGTGATGATAACTGGGTTTATCACGGTGGTGATTTCATAATGTACACAAATATCAAATTAGCATGTCATATACCTGAAACTAACAGAATATTATATGTTCATTATATCTCAATAAAAAATGAAGAAGTAGAGACTCTCTTCCAAAAGACTATTGTGACTGGATGAGAAGGATTATTGGAATAGGGCCCCCACAGTCAGATATGCAGGTGTCTCAAATGTCTGGCAGAGAGCCTTTCCTTTCGTAGGAATAGAGGAAGGATTAAACAAGGCTACACAGAACAGTGAATGGAGGAGAGGGAAGAACAGGTGATGTGATTAGACAGTTGATTTGGAAATTTTCTTTTCCCCCTGAGGTCAGTCCATTCTCTCTGAAAAGAATAGTAGGAACGGTTGTTTGTATTCCAGTGCCTGCTGAGGTTGGTCTAAGTCTGGAGGTCTGTAATGAGGGGAAAAGGCTTACTAAAGTTTGCCCAAGTCAGTTTAGTGGCTATTTCTGCTAGATTAGCAAATATTATTTGAATAATTTGTTCATTTAACCTACTGAACAAATTTTTTTCAGTAAGCATACCAGGTATGCTCACTTTACCCTAGGGAAGGTAACAGAGACTGGTATTTCTCATATCATCCTCGATTGACTACCACAAAATAACTAAACAAGACAAAACCCTAAAAATGAGGAATTTGCATTTTCAGTAACCAGTCTGGGTGACTCTAGCTTGTGAGAAACTCTGCATGAGTAATTTTAAGCACACAGGAAATCAGAATCTTGAATGGATTGCCAAGTAGGGTTACCTGGTGTGTATAATTTTAAAAATTAATTCAGAGAAAGAATATTTATTCCACTCATCTGCTTAATGTGTGATAAAATATCTTACAATCTGCTTTGAATTCTATATATTTTACAAAATGCGTAACATACACATGTATGTATGTACGTAATAAGTACATATCAGTGAAAATAACAAATGACATCAAATATGCTGATATTCATCCACCTTCTTCTATTTGTCTAGTATGTATTAAATGATAGTTTCAATAAAGTCTTTAAACATTTTTATTAATATTTTAATTTCTTTATATTGTATAGCTTCTTCATTTTTTTTTTAATGGTATTCAACATTCCAAACTTAGATGACAAAATAGTCCATTGTTTCTTTTTTTTTTATAAATTAATTTTTATTGGTGTTCAATTTACCAACATACAGAATAACACCCAGTGCTCATCCCGTCAAGTGTCCCCCTCCGTGCCCGTCACCCATTCACCCCCACCCCCCGCCCTCCTCCCCTTCCACCACCCCTAGTTCATTTCCCAGAGTTAGGAGTCTTTATGTTCTGTGTCCCTTTCTGATATCTCCCACACATTTCTTCTCCCTTCCCTTACATTCGCCTTCACTATTATTCATATTCCCCAAATGAGTGAGAACATACACTGTTTGTCCTTCTCCGATTGACTTACTTCACTCAGCATAATACCCTCCAGTTCCATCCACGTTGAAGCAAATGGTGGGTATTTGTCGTATCTAATGGCTGAGGAATATTCCATCGTATACATAGACCACATCTTCTTTATCCATTCATCTTTCGATGGACACCGAGGCTCCTTCCACAGTTTGGCTATTGTGGACATGGCTGCTAGAAACATCGGGGTGCAGGTGCCCCGGCGTTTCATTGCATCTGAATCTTCGGGGTAAATCCCTAACAGTGCAATTGCTGGGTCGTAGGGCAGGTCTATTTTTAATTCTTTGAGGAACCTCCACACAGTTTTCCAGAGTGGCTGCACCAGTTCACATTCCTACCAACAGTGTAAGAGGGTTCCCTTTTCTCCGCATCCTCTCCAACATTTGTTGTTTCCTGCCTTATTAATTTTCCCCATTCTCACTGGTGTGAGGTGGGATCTCATTGTGGTTTTGATTTGTATTTCCCTGATGGCAAGTGATGCAGAGCATTTTCTCAAGTGCATGTTGGCCATGTCTATGTCTTCCTCTGTGAGATTTCTCTTCATGTCTTTTGCCCATTTCATGATTGGATTGTTTGTTTCTTTGCTGTTGAGTTTAATAAGTTCTTTATAGATTTTGGAAACTAGCCCTTTATCTGATATGTTATTTGCAAATATCTTCTCCCATTCTGTAGGTTGTCTTTGAGTTTTGTTGACTGTATCCTTTGCTGTGCAAAAGCTTCTTATCTTGATGAAGTCCCAATAGTTCATTTTTGCTTTTGTTTCTTTTGTTTTCGTGGATGTATCTTGCAAGAAGTTACTGTGGCCAAGTTCAAAAAGGGTGTTGCCTGTGTTCTCCTCTAGGATTTTGATGGAGTCTTGTCTCACATTTAAATCTTTCATCCATTTTGAGTTTATCTTTGTGTATGGTGCAAGAGAGTGGTCTAGTTTCATTCTTCTGCATGTGGATGTCCAATTTTCCCAGCACCATTTATTGAAGAGACTGTCTTTCTTCCAGTGGATCGTCTTTCCTCCTTTGTCGAATATTAGTTGACCATAAAGTTCAGGGTCCATTTCTGGATTCTCTATTCTGTTCCATTGGTCTATGTGTCTGTTTTTGTGCCAGTACCACACTGTCTTGATGACCACAGCTTTGTAGTACAACCTGAAATCTGGCATTGTGATGCCCCCAGCTATGGTTTTCTTTTTTAAAATTCCCCTGGCTATTCGGGGTCTTTTCTGATTCCACACAAATCTTAAAATAATTTGTTCTAAGTCTCTGAAAAAAGTCCATGGTATTTTGATAGGGATTGCATTGAACGTGTAAATTGCCCTGGGTAGCATTGACATTTTCACAATATTAATTCTGCCAATCCATGAGCATGGAATATTTTTCCATCTCTTTGTGTCTTCCTCAATTTCTTTCAGAAGTGTTCTATAGTTTTTAGGGTATAGATCCTTTACCTCTTTGGTTAGGTTTATTCCTAGGTATCTTATGCTTTTGGGTGCAATTGTAATTGGGATTGACTCCTTAATTTCTCTTTCTTCAGTCTCATTGTTAGTGTATAGGAATGCCTTTGATTTCTGGGCATTGATTTTGTATCCTGCCACGCTACCAAATTGCTGTATGAGTTCTAGCAATCTTGGGGTGGAGGCTTTTGGGTTTTCTATGTAGAGTATCATGTCATCGGCGAAGAGGGAGAGTTTGACTTCTTCTTTGCCAATTTGAATGCCTTTAATGTCTTTTTGTTGTCTGATTGCTGAGGCTAGGACTTCCAATACTATGTTGAATAGCAGTGGTGAGAGTGGACATCCCTGTCTGGTTCCTGATCTTAGGGGAAAGGCTCCCAGTGCTTCCCCATTGAGAATGATATTTGCTGTGGGCTTTTCGTAGATGGCTTTTAAGATATCAAGGAAAGTTCCCTCTATCCCTACACTCTGAAGAGTTTTGATCAGGAATGGATGCTGTATTTTGTCAAATGCTTTCTCTGCATCTAATGAGAGGATCATATGGTTCTTGGTTTTTCTCTTGCTGATATGATGAATCACATTGATTGTTTTACGAGTGTTGAACCAGCCTTGCATCCCGGGGATAAATCCTACCTGGTCATGGTGAATAATTTTCTTAATGTGTTGTTGGATCCTATTGGCTAGTATCTTGTTGAGAATTTTTGCATCCATGTTCATCAGGGATATTGGTCTGTAATTCTCCTTTTTGGTAGGGTCTTTGTCTGGTTTTGGAATTAAGGTGATGCTGGCCTCATAGAATGAATTTGGAAGTACTCCATCTCTTTCTATCTTTCCAAACAGCTTTAGTAGAATAGGTATGATTTCTTCTTTAAACGTTTGATAGAATTCCCCTGGGAAGCCATCTGGCCCTGGACTCTTGTGTCTTGGGAGGTTTTTGATGACTGCTTCAATTTCCTCCCTGGTTATTGGCCTGTTCAGGTTTTCTATTTCTTCCTGCTCCAGTTTTGGTAGTTTGTGGCTTTCCAGGAATGCGTCCATTTCTTCTAGATTGCCTAATTTATTGGCGTAGAGCTGTTCATAATATGTTTTTAAAATTGTTTGTATTTCCTTGGTGTTGGTAGTGATCTCTCCTTTCTCATTCATGATTTTATGAATTTGAGTCTTCTCTCTCTTCTTTTTAATAAGGTTGGCTAATGGTTTATCTATCTTATTAATTCTTTCAAAGAACGAACTCCTGGTTCTATTGATCTGTTCCACAGTTCTTCTGGTCTCAATTTCGTTGAGTTCTGCTCGAATTTTAATTAACTCTCTTCTTCTGCTGGGCGTCGGGTCGATTTGCTGCTTCTTCTCTAGCTCCTTTATGTGTAAGGTTAGCTTTTGTATCTGAGTTCTTTCCAGTTTTTGAATGGATGCTTGTATTGCAATGTATTTCCCCCTCAGGACTGCTTTTGCTGCATCCCAAAGATTTTGAATGGTTGTATCTTCATTCTCATTAGTTTCCATGAATCTTTTTAATTCTTCCTTAATTTCCTGGTTGACCCTTTTATCTTTTAGCAGGATGGTCCTTAACCTCCACGTGTTTGATGTCCTTCCAAACTTCTTCTTGTGATTGAGTTCTAATTTCAAGGCGTTATGGTCTGAGAATATGCAGGGGACGATCCCAATCTTTTGGTATCGGTTCAGACCCGATTTGTGACCCAGTATGTGGTCTATTCTGGAGAAAGTTCCATGTGCACTTGAGAAGAATGTGTATTCAGTTGAGTTTGGATGTAAAGTTCTGTAGATATCTGTGAAATCTATCTGGTCCAGTGTATCATTTAAAGCTCTCGTTTCTTTGGAGATGTTGTGCTTAGAAGACCTATCGAGGGTAGAAAGAGCTAGATTGAAGTCACCAAGTACAAGTGTATTATTATCTAAGTGTTTCTTCCCTTTGGTTAATAATTCGTTTAAGTATTTGGCAGCTCCCACATTCGGGGCATATATATTGAGGATTGTTAAGTCCTCTTGCTGGATAGATCCTTTAAGTATGTTATAGTGTCCCTCTTCATCTCTCACTACTGTCTTCGGGGTAAATTTTAGTTTATCTGATATAAGGATGGCTACCCCTGCTTTCTTTTGAGAACCATTTGAATGGTAAATGGTTCTCCAACCTTTTATTTTCAGGTTGTAGGTGTCCTTCTGTCTAAAATGAGTCTCTTGTAGACAGCAAATAGATGGGTCCTGCTTTTTTATCCAGTCTGAAACCCTGCGCCTTTTGATGGGGTCATTAAGCCCGTTCACGTTCAGAGTTACTATTGACAGATATGAGTTTAGTGTCATCATGATATCTATTTAGTCCTTGTTTTTGTGGATTGTTCCACTGAACTTCTTCTTAAAGGGGAATTTTAAGAGTCCCCCTTAAAATTTCTTGCAGAGCTGGTTTGGAGGTCACATATTCTTTCAGTTCCTGCCTGTCTCGGAAGCTCTTTATCTCTCCTTCCATTTTGAATGAGAGCCTTGCTGGATAAAGTATTCTTGGTTGCATGTTCTTCTCATTTAGGACCCTGAATATATCCTGCCAGCCCTTTCTGGCCTGCCACGTCTCTGTGGAGAGGTCTGCTGTTACCCTAATATTCCTCCCCATGAAAGTCAGGGACTTCTTGTCTCTTGCTGCTTTAAGGATCTTCTCTTTATCTTTGGAATTTGCAAGCTTCACTATTAGATGTTGAGGTGTTGAACGGTTTTTATTGATTTTAGGGGGGGATCTCTCTATTTCCTGGATCTGAATGCCTGTTTCCCTTCCCAGATTGGGAAAGTTTTCAGCTAGGATTTGTTCAAATACATATTCTGGCCCTCTGTCCCTTTCGGCGCCCTCGGGAACCCCAATTAAACGTAGGTTTTTCTTCCTTAGAGTGTCGTTCATTTCCCTTAATCTGTCTTCATGGTTCTTTAATTGTTTGTCTCTTTTTTCCTCAGTTTCCCTCTTTGCCATTAACTTGTCTTCTATGTCACTCACTCGTTCTTCCACCTCGTTAACCCTCGTCGTTAGGACTTCTAGTTTGGATTGCATCTCATTCAATTGATTTTTCATTTCTGCCTGATTGGATCTAAATTCTGCAGTCATGAAGTCTCGTGAGTCCTTAATGCTTTTTTCTAGAGCCACCAGTAGCTGTATAATGGTGCTTCTGAATTGGCTTTGTGACATTGAAGTGTAATCCAGATTTTGTAACTCTGTGGGAGAGAGGACTGTTTCTGATTCTTTCTTTTGAGGTGAGGTTTTCCTTCTAGTCATTTTGCTCAGTGCAGAGTGGCCAAAAACAAGTTGTATTGGAACACGGGGGAGTATCACTGGTCTGTCCGGCTGGTCTTCTGGGGGAGGGGCCTGCTGCGCTGATTCTCAGGTGTTAGCACTTGGGGGAGCTGCTCTGCCCCTGCCTGCTGCAGGGCTCAGCGGGGGTTGTTTACCCCGTGGGGCCCCAGGAGGAACAGCCGCAGTTGCTATGGCAACTCTGGAAGCCTGGATTCAGCCTCCGCAGGAACTACGGGCTCGGGGTTCTCCGTCTGCAGGGCCTGGAGGCTCCGGGGCGGGGCCGCTGATCTGCTCAGCTCGGGGCAGGAGCGTCCTCGCTGTCCTGGGCCCTCCCGGCCTCTGCCTGTCCCGGGGGAGGCCGGATCCTGGGCTGTGTCCCGGCGCCCTGTGCTCCGGGGCCTGCGCTGTGGGATTCGCGCTCCCGCCCCGCAGCCCCCTCCGCGGAGCCGCCGCCCGAGCCCCTCCGAGCTGCTCCGGTCGGTCCCTCCGTGCGCGCTGCAGCCCTTAGGGAGCTCGGAGCACTCTCCTGCGCTCGCAGGTGTCTGTTAGTGTCCCCGGGAGCCCGAGGGCATCCCCGCTCTCCTGGGTCCTGCTCCAACTCCCTGTGAGCCCCTTTCCACCCGCCCGGGAAGGTTGGTGCAGCTCCTGCTCCTCCGGGACGGGGCTCTCCTGTCCTGGGGACCCTCGCCCCGACCTCAGCCCGGCTCCTCGCGGGGCCCCTCCCCCTCGGAGGCCTTTTGTGTCTTTATTTCTTTTCCCCGTCTTCCTACCTTGATAGAAGCGCGAACTCCTCTCACTGTAGCGTTCCAGCTGGTCTCTCTTTACATCTCAGGCCGAATTCTTAGATTTTCAGGATGGTTTGAAGGTTATCTAGGTAATTTGGTGGGGACAGGTGATTTGGGGACCCTGCTCTTCCGCCGTCTTGCCCCTCCTCTAGTCCATTGTTTCTATCAAAGCTGATAAACTGATTGGACAGACTGTGAGTCCATAGTTGTTTAACATCCATATGTAAAATTATGTCTTTCTCAGAAATATTGTATGCCAAATAATGAGAGAGATAGAGAAGGTAAATCTCTCAACCTGTGTAACTTTCTCAAGCTGTTTGTGGGGTATTTTGGCTTTTTCTATGTTTGTAAACATAGGTAGATTAGAGGCTAGAAGCAAGTTTGACCACAATGACTTTTGATTTCAAGCAAGATTTTCCAAAGTGTGAAGATATGGCATAATATTTAAAATATGGAATTTGAAGTCAGATATGAATATATATTCTTCCTCTTTCATCTGCTTTTATGACACTCAGCAGGTGGCATAATTTCACGGAGATTCACTTTCCTTCTCAGTAAAGTGGATATACAATGAAATAATATATAGTAATATATGCACTGTTTTTTTCACATATTAGTTGCTCAATAAGTAGTAGATATTTTTTTTTAATCTCAGCTCGCAAAAGTACTGCATAAACATTCTCCTTGGTTATGTGCATTGTCATTATACTTATTCCAGACTCAATTAAATCTAGGCTGCACTCAATGCAATGTACATGAAATGAATAAAATATAAACCCTACTATCAAAGAATAACATTCCAGTAGGGGATACAAGGATATAAATATATGATTAAAGAATGACTCTATATCAAATGGGTTTAGAAAAGTAAAATTTATTTGGAATTTTTTTTCAAAGAAATAAAAAAGCTATTACAATGTTAGAACCAATTTTGTAGCTAATTAATTCAGTTATCTAATTGTCATTAATATATATATCTTTGTTTAATACTCTTTGCTGTATAATTCAAAAGATAATGTTGTTCCACTATATCATGGGTATGTTTTTTTAAAGATTGTATTTATTTACTCATGAGAGACAGAGAGAGAGAGGCTGAGACATAGGCAGCGGGAGAAGCAAGCTCCCTGTGGGTAGATCAATGTAGGACTTGATTCAGGACCCCAGGATCATGCCCTGAGCTGAAGGCAGATGCTCAACCACTAAGCCACCCAAGCGTCCTTATATCATGGGTTCTAATTATGTACGACGCTTTAGTTATCATTTTATGAGTTAGGATTATACATAAGATGACAGATACATGATAAAAATAGCAATAATTATAAAACTATTCACTGTTTGATTACTGTTAATAGTTTTTACATACTTTTTTAGAGATTAATAATATTTCTATGGTTTATTTTTATTTTATATTCTCTGCCTTAAATATTTAGATCATTTTATACATGATTCTGTTTTGATTGATTCCACCAAAGATTTATCTTTTTAAAATATTTATTTATTCATGAGAGGCACAGAGAGAGAGGCAGAGACATAGGCAGAGGGAGAAGCAGGCTCCCTGTGGGTAGCCTAATGCAGGACTCAATCCCAGGACCCCAGGATCACACCCTGAGCCAAAGGCAGATGCTCAACCACTGAGCATCCATTTCTCTTTTTAAAAAGAGAACTACCTTTGGGATTCAGCAAGTCTACTTTTTGGTATACATAAAAAGAATTGAAATTAAGATCTGGATGAGATATCTGTATTCCCATGCTCATTACAGCATTTTTCTTAATAGCTAAGCTATGGAAGCAATGCAAATGTCTATTGACAGATAATGGACAAAGAAAATATGCCATACATATATATATGCATGTATATGTGTGTATATATATATATATATATATATATATATATATATATATAATGAAAATTTTTTACCCTTAAAAAAGAAGGAAATTGGACAGCCCCCATAGGGCAGCAGTTTAGCACTGCCTTTGGGCAGGGGTATGATCCTGGAGACCCAGGACCAAGTCCCGTGCGGGCTCCCTGCATAGAGCCTGCTTCTCCCTCTGCCTGTGTCTCTGCCTCTCTCTGCCATGAATAAATAAATTTTAAAAGTCTTTTAAAAAAAGGAAATCCTATCTATGCCACAATTTGAAAAAAAATTATGCAATAAGCCAGTCACAGAAGGAGAAAAACTACATGATTCCACTTACATGAAGGATCTAAAATGGTCAACCTCAAAGAAGCAGAGAGTATGGTAGTGGTTGCCTAGGGCTCTGGCTCAGATATTCCTGAATCATCTTGTCCTTATCCTGTACCAGTCCTGGAATCCAATAAGCCTTGGTACCTTTTTGTAGAAAATGGTTTTAAGAACCCAACTTATGAACAATAGATACCCTCATTTGTATTTGGACATTGACATTTTTTTCTAAACCCTCTTTGTAGTTCGAAATTACATATACACATATGTGCACATGCAAACATTTACTTCTATCTACCTACCTATCTTAACTGAGTTCAAACTTCAAATTACTGTTTAATGTCATATGGCTTATTCTAACCTTACCTCTTTTTTATTTATAATTACTTTCTGCAATATTGAGGAATCTGGCTGCTATTTTACCCAAGTATGTACTTATTTTTTTCTATCTTCTGTAGAAGCCAGTCAGCCAACAGATTGATAATACTCTCAAAATGACACTACCAACTTAGGACAGCACCAGCCAGGAATCTACTGCATCCTTACCAACAGTACAAGTTAAATTATTTCATGGAGATCAAATGATACAGGGAGAAACAGAATATTCATATCTATCTGGAGTGGTATCAGTTTAACCCTTTGCTAGAGTGGCTATAATGTTTTATTGATGAATCTAAATAACTTTTTGTTAAGAGTATTTATCTTGTTATTAGATCTGGTTGACAAAATGGTATGCTTAAATGTATCAAAATAATTTCAGTTATTTTTTTTGACTTCTTTGAATACTTTATATTTTGAGTACACTGCCAATATTTATATCAAATGATTTTGAGGGGTGCCTAAGTGTTCAGTTGGTCAAGCATCGGACTCTTGATTCAGGCTGAGATCCTGATCTCAGGGTCATGAGACTGAGCCCCCACCTCAGGCTCTGCACTCAGTGCAGAGTCTATTTCTTTCTGTCTCTTCACACACACACACACACACACACACACACACACACACACACGTGTTCTCATTCCTGCCAAAATTTAAAAAAAAAAGATTTTGAAAAATGTATAATGTAAACATTAAGCAAGGAAAAAGTCAAACTCCATTTTAGTGGAATCTGATTATATACACTCAAATTTCTATTCATACTTAACCATGGACATAAAAGAAATATTTAATGTAAATACATTATTTAGCCTACATAATATACACTTTAATATCAATAAAGCTTACTGTTTTAGATGTGATTATTATTCACTAAGGTAAACATAAATAATAAATGTTATGCAAATTCAAAGGTGGCTTCATTCTAAAAAATATCATGATCCAGTTAGTATATTTTATCAGATGAATAAAAATCCCATTTTTTTAGAGAGTGCATATCTGCTAAAATGTAACACTGCTAATTTGATTAATTAGGTACAGATTTGCTAGAATTAAATAACTAACAGATAAACACACAATGAAGTATTGATTACAGGTTTCTCCCCTTTCTAAGTCCTATGTCCTTCTGAGTTGGGAATTAATCGCTAAATTTGCCAAGATAACAAAGAAATACTAGCAATAAGAACGTAGTTTTCTTAGATGCCTGGGTGGCTCAGCAGTTGAGCATCTGCTTTAGGCTCAGGGCTTGATCCAGTCCCACATTGGGCTCCTTGCAAGGAGCCTCTTTCTCTCTGCCTATGTCTCAGCCTCTCTCTCTGTATCTTTCATGGATAAATAAAATCTTAAAAAGAAAAAAAGCACATAATTTTCTCTTGGTTGTTTTCACCTAATGTATTAGGCAGTACAAGTTAAGTTAAAAATGGTAGAAATAAAAGCTCAAAATAAGTATACAATTTATGATATAAATAATTCAATGGAAATCTAATTCCCTAACACATTAATTTTAAACAGGAAGACAATAAAGAAAATAATTCCTTATCTATAACATATATCCCTTATGAACTACAAAGCAGTAAATTTGAATTGCATTCTAATAATAACTCTGTTTTTCCAATAAAGCAAATAACCAAACAACAGCATTAAAAATATCTTATGAACACAAATGATAATAAGTGGATTAAACTATATCTCTGTTAGCTTGCCTACTATCCCTTTGTCTTTCAGAACCATTCTTAGTTGAAAATAAGGGATTGCTACTTTAATGGTATTTTGTACTCAGTGTCCTAAAACACTTCTATCACACTCTATTTTTGGACATTCTAACAATTTATTAATAACTGTTTAAGTAGAATAATTAAAGTATTAGATATGATCTCTTTTTATTTTTATGTGATATTATTTTTTAAAAGGAAGGATGTCTGGAAAAAATACATAAGTGTTTCAAAAAGGATGTAAAAGACAAATTATTACAGAGACAGTACAATGAAATATTAATCATGAACCATTATTTTATAGTAAACACTGAAACCTTTTCGTATGTATGCTCTATGCTCATACCCAAAATAAACACAAACAAAAACCCTAAGTTTAGGAAAATATTTAAATCCATTTTTCTTTTTTAGAGATTTGTTTATTTATTCATGAGAGACAGAGAGACAGGCAGAGACCTAGGCGAGGGAGAAGTAGGCTCCTTGCAGGGAGCCTGATGTGGGACTCGATCAGAGATCCCAGGATCACCACCTGAGTGGAAGGCAGGTGCCCAACTGCTGAGCCACCCAGGCATCCCTAAATCAATTTTTCTTTTGTTCTTTTTTTTTTAAGATTTTATTTATTTGTTTATGAGAGACAGAGAGAGAGAGAGAGAGAGGCAGAGACACAGGCAGAGGGAGAAGCAGGCCCCATGTAGGGAGCCCGATGTGGGACTCAATTCCAGGACTTCAGGGTCACACCCTGGGCCGAAGGCAGGCGCTAAACCACTGAGCCACCCAGGGATCCTCTTTTTGTTCTTTTTTAGCTCTTCTTTTCTTTTGTTGGCATATTTTAAGATATACACTATTAAGTTTAAAAATGCTCAGGAAGTTGAGAAGTTTTCCTTTCAATTCCAATGTAATAGGTTTAAATGCATCTATTAAAATAGAAATGCTGTCTGTAGAATTGTATTGTAAACACTGTATCAATAAAGCTGTTTTTATCATAGTTATTATATGGAACAGATGCTTTAATGTTACAGAAAAGAATTAAAATCTAATGGGTGGTTTGGGGAATTGTGCGTCTGTTTTGATTAGGCAGATATTTTCGATTTCATTTTGTTATCTTAAAAATATTCCAGAGGAATGCATTTATTAGTTTACTCAAATCTAAAATGCATTTCTATTATATACTTTTGAATTGTGGCAATAAAAATTGAAATGTGGCAAGAGTGTTTCAACATTGAACCTTAAGTTGTCTCAGCATTTAGAGAAGACTGAGATGTCGATGACACAGGAGCAAAGAACTTATGTTAAAAAGTAGGGAATGGTCATGATGTATATCAGTTGACCATTGATAGCATGTTTTTCTTTCATCCAAAGCCTTGGCAAAACATTGGGGAAAAAAAATACTCTTGTCAGGCATGACGTTGTCTTTGCCACAATTTATCAATATGCTAATATGTAGGAAGCACCTGAATTTAAACCATCCGCCAGTTGATCTTCTTTGCTGGCTTCAACTTTATACAATTTTTCAAACCTTTCTAAATAGTCTTAGAGAAAATTTCCAGATTGTGAATGTGGAGATTTAATGGGATTCTGGTATGAATATTTATACCAGCGTTTGTAAAGTAGAAATGTTAATATTAATGTTAATTCTTTTAATAAGAAAAGCATAATTGGCCAAAGAATTTAACCTATTCCAAGAGTGCACTGGTATTTTTATATCCAAATCAAAGCCTTAGCCTGACTTGATTTGGTGTTATTTTTACAGACTTCATTCTTATACTAACAATAAAAAAATTCATTAATCATGTATTCATTCACTCTTGCAAGCATTTACTTACCCAACAAAATAGTTCCTGGGGTCAACTCTGTTCTAATCTCAGTGCTAGACATTACAAATACAACTGTGAATAAGACATCTATTCTTTCCACTTGTGATATTTACATTCTAATTAGTTAGAAGACAGAGGATTATACTATTACCTTAGGTTGGGGCATCAGGGAATATACCTATAAGCAATTCAACTAGTCTTTAGGAAAAATAGTCTTTGAAATATCGAAATAATGATTATAAGGTAAAAAAAGCTATTAAGAGTTTGAGAGAAAATGCACATTATTGGTGTGGCAAGAGCACATACCTTAGTAGAGCTAAGAAATGTAGTTTGGGATGATATTATAACATGCCATCAACAATGGATGTTTTATTTGTTCTTTATGTTAGCATTTAAAACTGAATTCTAATTTAAAACAATTCTAAAAAAAAACTGAATTCTAGATGGGATAAGTCTAACATTTTAGTAGATGAAATTAGAGCCAGATAGAGAGCTAATTTAATAGTCAAGGTAAAAATTTTTTGAGGAATGAAAAAAACCTAAGAAACTCGGATGACTCTTAGTTTGGCTACTGCTACCAAATGAAATCCTCTTTTTGCTGAATGAAAAAAGTCTTAGCATATCTATTTTTCTTGCTTATGTGCTCTCTGAGACACCTGACATCTATAATAATTACTACTTTCTGCAAACCCTCAGATTTGGAACAGTAGGATATCAATAAAAAAATCTGTTACAAGAATTCTAGTTGATATTTTTGGTGCCCCTGCGCTTTTCAGAAATCAGGGAACCAAACTGTGGAAATCAACTATGAAAAAGAAGAAATGAGAGACAGTGCATCTACTTAGCTAACAAGGAGCTGAATTACAATTTTACTACTCATTTTGCTGTTTTGGTTAGCTTTAAAAATAATCAGTAGCATTTCACAGGATTGTTAAGGTTAAGGATTTGCCTTAATTTCAGAAAGAGTCATGGTCCTGGAACATTAATTATACATTGGGATTGTCTAGTTCATTGAAGGTTAATATGCTCAAGGAGTAATATTATTACTTCAGGCACTTTATTTTAAATTTTAGTCATATACTTAAGTTAGAAAATCAGAATTATCTCTGAAATTCTGAATTGGTTTATGTTCAATACATTGAACCTAAAAGCAGAGCTCTGACCCTGATATGATTTAGTTCTGCTTTCAACTATTAATTGGGTGCCTGTGTGTGCCAGGTGTTGAGGATATAACAGTTAAATTACAGGGAAGGTAAATGTGCTTTTATGGAACTTTCAGTTTAGTAGTACAGTTAGTAGTTACAAATAAATATAATGTTAACTGACTTATTTGTGCTATTGTAAAGAAACTTAAGATGCTCCAAAAACATATTCATTCAAATTAGTCTAAGTTTTCAAGAAGGGTTTTCCTATGGAAGTGATATTTAAAAAGAAAGATGAGAACAGCTAGGGACTGTCTAGGAGAAGGTGGAAGGGAGAAAAAACCAAGTAGATAACATGTGCTAAGATCCTGAGGTGAAAGGGTGAGGCATGTTGGAATAGGAGAAAGGCAAATGTGAATTAGAAAGAGCAAGAGTAACAGAGGCAGAGGTTAAGCCTACAGACATAGGTAGGGCTGTGATTATGCAGGGCATTATTTAAGTATTTTTATTTAAAGTAAAGAAAAGAGCTTTGAATGTTGAAGAAAGATGAAAAAAATAATTTAGGAGTCCAAGTGTGGTGCTAGGTTCTCATATGATGATCCAGTGACTCACCTACCATTATTAGAATTCTGTGATTCTCTCAAAAGAGTTCTCTTTTCTGGAATGGCTGAGTGGCTCAATCAGGTGAGCATCTGCCTTAGGTTCAGGTCATGATCTTGGGGTCCTGGGATTGAGACACACGTCAGGCTCCCCGAACAGCAGGGAGTCTATTTCATTCCCTCCCTCTGCCCTTCCATCCTCCTACTTGTGCACACGTGCATGCTCTCTCTCTAATAAATAAAATAAAATATTTAAAAAAAGAGTCATCTTTTCTTAGATGGCATAATATCCATTTGATATGGTATGCTAAAAAATGTCTCCCCATAAACTGCTATTCCCCACCTTTTCCTGTATGAAGGAAAACATTAATTTATATGGTAAACTGGACTTTGTAGATGTAATTAAGTTAAGGATCCTGAGATGGAGAGGTTATTGTGGTTTTTTGGGATAAGCCAGATATAATCACAAGGGCACTACTAAGAGGGAGACTGGAGGAACAGAGTCAGAGATGGAAATGTGATAATAGAAACAAAAAGGTGGAGGGGCCAGGAGGGAAGGAATGCAGGTGACCCTGAGCAGCTGAAAGGGCAAGGAAAAAGAGTCCTCCTTGAAATCTCCGTAAGGAACACAGCCTTGTTGATTTTAGATTTCTAAACTCCAAAACTGTGGGATAACAAATTTGTGTTGTTTTAAGCGTAGTCACCCTAGTTAAAGGTCGGTCTTTTTCTATAGGTTTGGCAGAATTTCCTAGAACATACTGTAATCCAACTTGAAGCATGGGGATATCCTCAACACAAATGCTACAGTCAGAGGGATGGAGTATTCTTATTGACCTACTTGTGTCATGTTCTTACTTCTTCGAAAGGAAAAATTGTGAAAGAATTTATTCTTTATTTCTGATTCACATGGGTAGTCCCCCATGATGAATATTGATTTGTTATTAAAAAAAATAAAGTGGACAAAAGGATATTGCATGAAAAGCATCAGAGGGAAGAGGAGAGAAAGGGAGAAGAAAGAGAATGAATGAATGAATGAATGAATGAATGAATGAATATAAGGATAAAGACAGTCTGACAGCCAAAAGCAGAATCATATTTTATAATAGCACCAAACAGGCGTGCCTGGATGGTTCAGTCAGGTAAGTATCTGACTCTTAATTTCTGCTCAGGTCGTGATCTCAGGGTCATGGGATTGAATCTTGTGTCATGCTCTGTGCATGCGGGGAGACTGCTTGAGATTCTCCCTCTCCCTCTCCCCTCTCCCCCTCTCCCCTACATCCCTCCCGAAATAAATAAATCAATGAGATCTTAAAATAGCACCAAACATCATTTTGACACTCAGAAATTGTATTAGTAAAAAGAAAAAAAAATTGTATAAGTGTATTCACATGAAAAGTGAACTGATTTAATAGTAAATCTGTGTATGCCTTATGAACCCACTTAAAAGAGAAATATGTTAAATATAAAACATTATTACTTTTCCAATATTCAGTTTGAAACCTATCAGTTGCTCTAATATTTAGCTAAAACCAATAACAAGAATGTTCATATCTGTAGATACCTCTTATAGTACATATAATATGTTTCTCTGTTTTCATTTGTCAAATACAAAGGCAGAATGGAAAAGTAATATGAACAAAAAAGAGTATATGGAGTACATGCTAATGTATGCTTATAATGTGTACATGCATGCATACGTCTATCGATGAATCAATAGGTAATTGCTTGAAATTTTGCTCACCATTGATGTATTTTAGTTGGTCTTACAAGTTTTAAATTGACCCTATGATAGGGTCTATATGTAAAATAGACTCTGTAAGTTGAGTCATTGTTTTATCAAATGTTCTATCAAGTGTCCACCTTAATCATAAATCAGAGGCAATAGGCAAGATTGTAGATGAGATTACAAGCCCTTTATCTGATAAGACATTTGCAAATATCTTCCCCCGATTCTATAGGTTGTCTTTTGGTTTTGTCAGCTGTTTTCCTTTGCTGTGCAAAAGCTTTTTAACTTGAAGTCCCAATAGTTCATTTTTGCTTTTGTTTCTCTTACCTTTGGAGATCTGGGTGATGGGCATTGAGGAGGGCATGTGTTGTAATGAACACTGTGTATTATGTAACTGATGAATCACTGAACCTTACCTTTGAAACTAATACACTGTATGTTAATTAATTGAATTTAAATAAGATTAAAGAAAATAATAAGAAAAAAAAAGATTGTGGATGAGGGAAGTCCAAAGAATACAAGCCAAAGTCTATGAAAGAATAGGGACATAAAATATACCATAGAATATTCCAACATATTTACATGTGTTTAGAAGGTTACTTAATAATCAGTTTTTGAGCAGTGATGTAGTAAAGAAATGAGATAGATGATGATCCACATTAATTTGGTAAGTGTCTTCAGCCTTCTTATTCAGGAGCCATTACAACCTGACAGCCATGAAGGCAAATAAAATTTTATTAATTAAGAGATTGTGATCAGTCAATATTATCTTTTCTATAAGTAACTGCATATTTTACACCCAAAAATTATTGAGCAATAATCAGATATCTATTGTCAGCCCATCTTGCATACCTTTTTCTGACAGAATTTTTTTTAAATTGATTGGCACTTCATCCCCAATTTTTGACATTCAATTATTCCTTTAATGTGTACCAGAGTATACAGTAAACATATAATCTTAAACTAAGATACAATATTGTTTTACAAATAAATTAGTATGTATCTGTATTACAGTGTAAAGACTTGAAGGCCATAAACTGCATAGTTAACTTTGTTGATGAGGTGTCTAGGAAGCAATTGTTGGTATCAGCATGTGCAATTCTATACTGAACATGCAGGGACTCTTAGTATTCACAAAGCTCTTGTGATGACCTGATTTCACAGAGTCAATACGAAAAGTAGCCAAATGGCATTATTTATATCTAAAACAGTCTTCTTATCAGAAACCATTTCAACTCAGTAACAAGGAAATGCAAGTATTGTATCTAGGTTTATGGAGTTTGAGGCAAATTCTGTATACATTTACTACCTGTAACAAAATATGGACCAAAACTAATATTCAAGCTTGTCAATAATTTAATATTAAAATAATATTTGATATAAAGTATCATCAAAGGAAGTCTGGGAAAAATTAACCTCAGATATTAAATGTTTCTAATGATTTCCTGCAAAAAATCTTAGTAATTATCTAAGAACACCTGCATAATTAAGAATAGACCTAATTATTAGATTGGTTGACACTTCCATGATATTCCTTCATAAGATCACGGCTCTGTTAAAGCATGTGACATTTTATTTTTAATTATGTAACTCAATTATATTTATTGTTCTCTCTTATTTTAAAACATCTGTACAGCTCATAAAGTGTGTTAAAGATGCCTAAATAAAACTTCTGTTATGATGATATGCACTATTTTTCTGGCTTGTTGTTGTGAAATGCAATTTTTGGTGACATTTTAACTTGAGTTAGTACATAGAAATTGCTGTTTCCATCCTTTGGAAACAATGACAACTGAAACTATTACATTGTGCAATATCCCAAGACTTGGCTTATTTTCTTTCTTTTATTTTATTTATACCCAAATTCACACATCCATGAAATAAAATATTTTGTTATGCCTCTTTCCATCCAAATATATTGCCTATTAATTCTAATCTCAACAGTGTATAAGTAGCTATTGTGAAAGAATGTTTTTAAGTAAGGACGATTCTCTTTAAAAAAAAAAAAATGGGTTTCGATTGTTCTTGAACCCAACGCATTCAGGATTTATCAAAATCTCCAGACTAATTAAACAATGTACCTACCATAGGAATTCTGATTTTCTATCTCATGCACTCATACACACGGTTTTAAGTTGAAAGCTGACTTGCTTTGGCAGGAGATTCAATTTACATTGCAGAAGACAGTTGAGACTGCAAATGAACAGCGGTTTTGCAAAAGTTACATGATTAAAATGGGAAATAGCTTTGGTCCAAAACAAATACAGCCGCCACTGTATATCATTGTTTATTCACTAGAAGTTAAAAGATCCATTGTAATAGACTAAAGTTTCTTTCCCTCTTGTCTTTATTTCAACTGAAATGAATTGGGAAAAACAGGTAAACTAATGTATTTGAATTGTTCAATATTTATCACTACTTTTCAACAGTAAATTGAAATTGTTAATAAAACATCTGATTGTTTTCATAACAATATTTAGGAGAAATCAACAGTATTCTTAAATGAACAGTTAAATGCATAGAATAAATGAATAGCTGAAATGTCAACATTATTCTTGTAAAAATGGATAGAAGTCTGAAGCTTTATCCTTTTTGATTTTTTACAAATATTATTTGTTCTTTTAGTTTCCACATTTACTTACAGCTATCCAAATGTATTATTTTTAAGTCTTTTAAATTATATTTTTATTTGTGGTAGGAAGATATAGCGAAGGTGAATGCTTTGGGGGACATGGACAGGAAAGGAGGAATTTGAGACATTTTTGCATATTTTAGATTAGTTTATGCTTAGAACAGTATTCTCTTATGAATTTTAGCTATGTAGATACTATTTCACATTAATGCCACTAATACATTTTTCATAAATATTATACTTTTAAAATTTGTTTTGTCTCTCAGGCGAGTCTAAATAGATAAGTGGGGTTCTATAGATAGACCAGTAGGTTGATTAGTAGGTAAACAGATGGATAGATTGATTTTAAATTAAAATATGAATTGAATATAAACTGATTTTAGAGAGTATATGAATGTTTTATGTCTTAGTATGTTGCTTTATAAATTACATGTATAAAGAAATGGATACATAGAGCATAGAAGTTAAATTATGAAATTAATATTATAGGGATAGTAATATTATAGGGATTATAGTTCCCTATAATATATAAATATAGTTCCTTTGGAAAGTGAAATTTCACAATATAATTATATCGTGAATATAATATATAACTATATATTACTGCATGTCTTGGCTTAAGCAATAAAAATATTATGAAACTAATTACTTTGATAATGGAATCTTTTTGCCCATCCTTTTCTATTTTTGGTGAAAATGTAGCTCATTGAATATCAGGATAATACCAGAATATTATGTATTTCTAAAGTTTAAAATTTTTTCCTGATTAGTTATATTTACTTTTAGGCCAGTAATATGTGTCCAAAGTAAATAAACAGTGTTATATGTATTTTTTAAGAACTGATTTCAGAGAAAACTCTGTATTAAGTCAAAATTTTACTTTTTTCATAAATTGCATATGATAATTTTAGTCATAATCTTTATATTACCATTAACCTTATTTAATTGCTTAAAGGATAATTTGATATAAATTTAATATCATTTCATTGAAATAATAAAATTATTCTATATGTAAAATGCCCCTGATAACATCCAGAATTTTCATCTGTAAAAGTTGTTTTCATGCAGGCATAAATGCATTTCTGGAGGCTTCATACAATTACAGATCTTGAATCTATCAGTAACCGTCACATCAATCTTTAAAAGAAATCTCATAAAATAAACATTTCAGTAGATTCCCTTGGTTGAAACTGAATAGAATGAACTTCAAGTAAACAATTTCCCCATCCTTAGTAAAATTCAAACCAGTAAAATACAATTTACCTTTTAGAATAAAAATGTTCTTATTTTTGGTTCTTGTGGCTGAGTAAACTACTGTCTTTTTAATTTGATAAACATGATTTTAAAATAACTCCTATAATACCTTTGATTTCTTCCATTCTCACATGCAAATTTTTCTATAAAATGAAAGCAAGAAAGCAAAATTGCTTGACTTGCATGCAATGTGGCACAGAATTTGGCAACTCTTACAAATTTATCCCTCAATTAAAAAAAGAAAAAAAATAAAAGTATGAAAAGAATTTATATTTATGTTAAAATAATTTGCATTTAGACAGGCTGACATAATAAGTAGAGGTAGAATGTTTGAGTTGGAAATACCAAAGCAGTAATTGTGTTCTGGGTAAGGATTCTTTCCACTTTTCTTGGATCATGTGAGCAAACAGTGACACTGCCCTGCCTTTCTTCATTCAGTTGCCAAACTCCCTGTATTATACTGTGGAGTCTACTTTATAGCACAAAGAATTTTAATTTTTTTTGTTGCATTCCTATTTTTCATTAAATGTGATGGATTAGGGAAGATTTGGCCCAGCTATTACAAAATTCTAGTTTTTAAAACAGAACTGTGCTCTACAATATGTAAGATTGAGATAAAAACTAATCTAGTCTTTTAAATATGAAGGATAATTATTATTTTATATTCACATAAACTATTGTTTTTGCTATATTCAAAAAATGTGAAAATTTTGGTATGTATATGTAAATGACCCCTCAAACCAGTAGCTACATACTCTACAAATGGATATCTGGAGATCAGAGAAGTTATATTTTTTCCCAAGAATTCATCTTAAAAACTCATAAGAATTGACAATAAGTTAGACTGACAAAAATTAGGTCCCCAAATGAAAGTAGTCTGTTAAGACTTTCCTCACAAAATGGAAATTGCTTTAAGATAGAAGAAATGAGTTTAGACAGATAAATTTCCAAACATGAATTTTTTGAAAATGGGAATCATGATAGTGCCTACATCATAAATTTGTCCACATGTAAAGCACCTAGAATTAGGTCAGGCTTCTATTAATATTTTATAATTATTCAATATATTTTTAATGCTAAATACTTTGGAAATAAAATAAATGATGGCACATAGACCAGGGAATTATTTATAATTTTTGTCAAAATAAACTGTAACTGTAGAATGTTAATGTTGTCAAGTCTGGAATATTTCCCATCGCATTCAGAGCTGGCTTAGGTCCTCTATCATGGCTAACATCATTGATTACTCATTAACTTACTCAATAATTCTTGTGCCATTGATTTCTTAGTAACCCACATCAATCTATATAGGAACTGACCTTATCAAATCTAGTCATTTTACATTTGAGCTAAGACACAGCTCAAGTGACTTGATTATTCGTATATTACATAATCAAAGAGTGTCTTTATTCACCTGCCTTTTTTTTTTTTAAGACTCAATAAGGTCTAGCAATTTGTCTTAGCATTACAGTCAAGATCTGTCATTATATGTGTGGTGGCACATTAAATGAACATCACTAAAACAGCTATTTGGAAATCATTCACCTAATAAGCTTTGTTTCTCACATTGCAGAACACAGTTTTCATCCTTTACTGGTCAGGGAACTCACCGAAAAAAATATGGTGAAAATTGAGAAAGTACTCAATCCTCAAAATGCACATACACGTTTAAGTTTGTGTAAAATGAACTACAAATCTTAAAAATCCTGAGATGGATATTTGATTTTGCAGTAATTTTTATTGCAGTTTGAACACACCTCTTTCATGAAATAGGGGATTTTTGTATGACTGCTTTTTTTTTTTTAAAGATTTTATTTATTCATGAGAGACACAGAGAGAGAGGCAGACATAGGCAGAGGGAAAAGCAGGCTTTCTGCAGGGAACCTGATGTGAGACTCTATCCCAGGACCCCAGAATTGCTCCCTGATCCAAAGGCAGATATCCAAACCCTGAGCCACCCTGGTGCCCTGTATGACTGCTTTTTTACAGCTAACTAAACAATAATATAAGTCTCATCTATATAATGAGTAAGGATGACTAAAGAAACAAATCTGCAAAAAAAAAAAAAGAAACAAATCTGCAAATTCTGTATTAAAGCTGAGTACTTACCACCATTTCATCATATATCCTGACATTTTCTTCCGTATCTATATAGATGTATGCATTTATATTTTGTATAAATTATTCCCTCCTAAAAGAATAAATAATTGTGTTGGGCACATTTTTTAAAGTAAAATCTTTCTAACATGTAGTTGTTTTTTTATGTTCAATTTACATATGTAGTGGGAATTTAATCAGATCTCTGTATTCTATAATGAAATGGGCAGTGTAGTGACTAAACATAGGTGCTCTGGAGGCAGAGGTCTACATTAACAACATTACATACTGATTGTCCAAACTGGGAAACAATCTTTTCCTTAATTCACTTTTCATTTATAATTTATTAAGTAACTTGAATTTTCCATGTAAGCTGGAAATAGTAGGAAGAAGAACAAGGAGGAAAAGAAGAGGAGTGGAAGGAAGAGGAAGTATATCACTGAGTTGTTTTAAGAAATAATTAAAACATGTAAAATTCTTAGAATAATACTTGATATGGGGAAATAAATCATTCAGTGTGAGTTATTATCATTTTTCATTTCATTGTGGAAATTAAAGTTATTGTCAGAATTTGGCAACAACAAAATTAACTCTACTTCCAGATTACCATGTCACACTAGACTAATTTTTGGTGTTTGTTTTAACAATCTATCCAAGACTCTGATTTTATGTTTTTAATATGGGAGTTAAGATAATGAGTTTTATCAAAGTGTTGCCATCACAAAATAAAACCCCTCAGATAGGTTCTGTAAACATCACATTTTATAACTAGAAAAAGAAATTTATAGGGAAGATGTTAAATAATTTGTATTCTTTTAAAGTATCTACATTTTACTTTGTAAGTCATTTGGGAAAAATTTGTCTCAACTAAATTCAATTTCCTATTTCTTCACTAAGGACAATTCATAATTAATGATTGAGCAATTTTTATTCCTTAATTGCTATACTTTATCAGTTTAAAATATATCATTTCCATATAATGGTATCAGTGATTTTTAGGCTTTGAGCATCTTAAATATCCCTTAACTGATATTTCAAAAAGCTATAATATAACTATCTAATTCTGCCATATATGAAAATTAAGATATAAAGACATTAACATTTGAAAATTACACGAATAAACTTGTTCTGGGAATTAAAGTAACTATTTAAGTTTCCTCGTATCTTCTAAGGTAATTGGTTTGGTTCATTTCAGATCTTCTGAAAAATGTCAATCCAGAAAGATATATGAACTTATTTTTAGGAATCGCTAATCATCATTGTACTTATAGCTATTTTGTTTAATATGACAATGTGAAATAATTTTATTATTTTATGTGCAGAGGACTGAGGTAGTAATACCTCTTAGTTCTCAGCACATAAATATCATTAGCTTCTTTTGAGTTATGTGCTTGTGTACATATGTATGTTCCTTTTTATTCTTATTTAGCAATTGCAATTAATTATTTATGTAACATATTTTATTTAAATATATTCTCTTTTTTGCTGTTACATTTTTTTATATGTATTTTCAAATGCTAGTTTTATTCAAGAGTATAAGACATTGTTGCAGTCAACAGTGGAAAGGGTAGTACATTGATTACATTTGCTTTTATATTATTTATTTTCACATTTTAATTCTAATTAAATGCTATGTATATTAATGTGGCATCATAGAAACGAAGAGAGGTCAAGGTTTCAGAGAAGAGCGATTGGCCAACTGCAGTAAAGCTTTCTGAAAAATGAAATAAATGGAAGATCAAATTTTATTCATTGGACTTAATAACATATAAAAGACTCTTACAATTGCATATAAATCAGAATTGTAAGGCTATTTCATAGTCATATGACTAATGATAGGAGATGAAGAGAAAGAGTGAACTACTATTTCTGGATATGTGGAAGACCAGAAGTTTTTGTAAAGCTTTTGTTGGCTAGTTCAGTTTGAATGGAAAATGGGGCACTGATATGAAAATTAATGGCCAAAAACCAAGTTGAGAGGTGGGAAAAACAAGGAAACAAAAGGAAGGTAAAATGATGTTAAGAAGATAATTCAAAATATACTGTCTGAGAGACCTGGTGGGAACGAGATTCAGAAAACAAGTGGAGGACTCAGCTACTATAATATGATTTAAGTTGAAGCTGGTGGGTCTAAAGCAGGTAGTTTTAAGTTGATGGGAATTTGAGAGTTCATATCACATGACTACTTTTTTTTTTCTTCCCTGAAGGGCCTTGCATTGGTCAGATATGAGGGAGGAGGAAATGTTTAAATGTTTTTTGATGATAATGAGAGGCTGATCTCATTCAGTAGATAAGGGATACTTCCTGGGAGTTTTGAGGACTCACTTGCAGAAAATAAATTTATAATGGTTATGCTTACAGCTTGTATTATTTTCACTAACACAATGGCTTATAGGTGTGTTCATATATGGATGACAATATATACATCCATCAGTTCTAGGTTTTTGCCAATTAGGTAAAACTTGAGGGACTGGTGTTGAGGGATCTTGGTATTTCTTAAGTTAGAGTAAATGACATAGCATGTAATGGAATCTAACGCATAAAGTGAAGGGGGAGAAAAAAGAGGATAGATGAATAGGGGGAAAAATAAAAAATGTATAATTGAAACATTTGAATACAGATATTTAAATAAATGTTTAAATAATTTATAGGGGGAAACCATTTCTTGTGATAGCAAGTTAAAACGTGTGACCATAGAAGCTGCTAGTGAGATCAGATGAAGAATGAAATTTATGAGGAAGTCAAGAAACAGTGAAAAGAGGATTGGATATATTCTCCATGGAATAATAAAGTCACTCAGCATCTTGACAGCATTTGAATTGGGTAGGAAAATCTTATGTAAGAGACAAAGTAGTCAGTGAATAAGGGTGAGTTCCATAGAGGGCAGTGACTTTATATACTAATCATAAGAAGTAAATGGGGAGCTGGATGGAATGAGGTTTAAATAATCATCTAACAAGAATCTAGAAGAAGAATAAAGAACAAGTATTGGAAAGAAGGTAAAATATATAACTCCGTTTCCTGACATGGAGGTAGATGCCATGTGAAATAAAATGGCTGCAGTGAAAGCAGTATTCTTAGTTGATACACAAATTTTAGTTAAGGATAAGAATAATATAAAAGAAATATTCAAAGAAACATTCTTTGGGGAGGGGGACTATTTGTTAAAAAGAAAGTTTTTCAAGTTTCAGACATTTTGGGGAAAGTTTATGACACAGGAGATGAGTGACAATTTGGATCAGGAGATAGTAAACAGCACTTTGGGAGGCAGAGGGATCATCCAAGTCGTTTGTATTTTATTGACTGTCAAAAAGAGCTTGAATTTAAAAGAAAACAGACTTAGATTTGAAGGGCATTTGTAGAAGATTGAAAAAATGTGCTAACAGACAAGAAACTGACCCAGACATTTTATTTTACATTGGTAGAGAGTTGTTTTTTTTATATACAATTTGAAGAGACATAATTCATATTGCTCATGGAATAAAGGAAAAATGAAAATTGAGATAATTTATCTTAGAAAGCTTCACTAAACTTTTTAACAGAAGCTGACATATATATATAGAGAACTGTAGAACAATTTCAGGCGTAAGTACATTAGATGCTCAAATCCAAAATAGAAAACTAACAAATAGAATTTAACAATATTTTGAATGTATAAGGTGTGACTATGAAGCAGATATTTCCCAGGACTCTGAAGATTGATTAACATTAGGAAATGTATTTATACAGTATATTTTATCAGCAGTTAAATAAAGGAAACATCCTGATAGTCCCAGTAGATATGAAAAAGATCTTTGATTATATTCAATGTGCATTAATCATAAGCCCTGAGTCAACTAGGGATAGAAGAATAGTTTCTCAAACAGATAAAAAATATTAGTTATAAAATGAGTCAACGTAAAGTATTATGTTTTCATGTATCTTTTCTCTCTAAACATTTCAATTGCTTTCCATTATACCATTGTATATATGATAAAATCCATATTGCAGACTCCAGCGCCTTAGATTGGGTTTTACCTATGTCCTCTGTATCACCCCAGACACCCTTTCCATTGCATTCTTTCATCTGCCCCAGGGTACCACTTGTGTTTTGATCTCTCTTCCCATAATGTTGGGCTTTCCTGTTGATAAAATCTAATACCTTCAGGTCCCAGAGAAATTGGCTGTAGCCACACACATTAGTAAGATCTTCTAATTATTTGTATGTCACCAACCCATCTCCTTCTAACACTATTGCACTTCTAGTCATAACTTCTCTACTTCCTTTTTAACTAATATGTCTATGGGGAGATAAAAGTTGTTAGGGTCTATTCCATTACATAGGTTTTGGGGCCAGTATCTACACGTTAATTGGGAATTCTCCAAAGTATGAGTATTCAAGGGAGACAAGGCCTGCCTTCCACCTTAGAACATATGAATAGATTTGGATTATACTAGGAACCAAAGGAACTATAGTATAGACAGACATGTGATATAGGCAGAAGCATTTAGGCATTCCTACCAAGATTCTGAATCTGGAGAGAGTGACAAAACATAGACAGTGACAGCAAGACAAACCATGGACTCCCTTCCCCAGAAATCTTGGTAGTGACCATGACAATGCCAACAGCCATTTCTGTGGCAGCATTGTCATGAGTTGGCTTTCTGTGACATGATATGGGCTGAGATTTTTGCTACTCGGATTTCAGGTTTTCATCGCACGGGGTCATTGGCTTTACTATAGATTATGTGAGCTATGTGCTCTACTTCCTTGAATGCTACTGGTCAAAAGCCTTTTTTTTTTTTTAATGTAAAATGTCTCATAGAAAAAGCTTCACATGTGGTTAGCTTCATGAATGTTTACAAGTTGAATAAGTAACCACCACTTATATCAATAAAGAGTCTTTCTAGTCATTAGAGAGCCCTCCAAATAGCGTTTCTCAAAGCTCCCAAACTCTGATGTGACCACTATCTATGTTTAATGGTAATTATGACCTTGTTTCACTTTATAGTTTTATAAACTCAATGGACATTTTAAAATGCTATAATTTGTTTTTATCTTTTTTGGAGGGTGGTTATATCATTTAGATCCTCTTTATTAAAAGATCCCTCAATGAATTATTTTTCCTGCAATTTTATTTTGTGGGAAATAATTGAGTCATTTTTCTTTTTTTCACTTAACAATTGAAAATGGAACTACAGCATAAGTTATGAGATGCAGCAATAGCAATTCTAAGAGGGGAGTTTATAGCTACAGGCACCTACAAAGGTGTAACACTTCCAAATTCATTTCAGGAGACCCCATTTCCCCAAGAAAAAAAAAAAAAAAAACAAAGCATTACAGGAAAAGAAAGTTACAGGAAAATATTTCTGATGAACATAGATGCAAAAATCCTTAACAAAATATAATAAAGGAAATTGAAATTCAACAATACATTAAAAGGATCATACATATGATCAAAGATACAGGGTGTTTCAGTGTCTGTAAATCAGTAAATGTGATATACCATTTTAACAAAAAGAAAGATAAAAATCTTATCGAATAGATAAAGCATTTGACAAAATTCAACATCCATTCATAATAAAAACTCTCAACATATTGGATATAGAGAGAACACCTTCCTCTGTCCTTTCAGTTTCCTGTGAATACTTAATGTCAGCTTCAATAGAAATATACATAGATATTGTAAATCATTCTTTATTATATAAAAATATATTTATATAGAAAGATATATAATGTAAAATATATATCTATATACGTATATATACACATACATATCCAAATACACATAGGGGTGTGTGTGTGTGTGTGTGTGTGTGTGTGTGTATTTTTAATTTCCTTTTGGTAAGTCTGCTTTGTATCTGAAATTGTGTTCTTCCAGCAGGAAAAACACCATGTCTGTTTTTCTTTTTTCTTTTTTCTTTTTTTTCTCCTGGTGATGTTATCAGTCAATTGTGCTTATATCCTAGATATATTAATCCATTAATTATGTTTTATTGTATGCCTTCTTCATTTATTGGCTGAAAAATGTATATGAATAAAAATATTTCATTTTCTGATATTTTATATCTCAAAGCTTTTATTGGATTGTAGGCTAAATGATTGAATCTTTGCCTTAATTTATGTATTTTAAAACTCTGATATACTTCTTTATGACCCTCTAAATTTGGCTACCTTGGGATGCCCGAGTGGCTCAGCAGTTGAGCATCTGCCTTTGGCTCAGGCCATGATCCTGGGGTCCCAGGATCGAGTCCCTCATCGGGCTCCGTGCAAGGAGCCTGCTTTTCCCTCTGCCTGTGTCTCTACCTATCTCTCTGTGTCTCTCGTGAATAAATAAATAAATAAAAATCTTTAAATTTGGCTACCTTGTTAAATCTTTTTGGTTTATCTTTAGTATATGAATTCACAATTATATGCCTTAAGTTCTAGTGTATGAACTCACAATTATATATCTTAATATACTTGAAGGTTTAGATTTTACAAATAAGACAGTTAGGCATTTTGAATTAAGTTTTATAAACGATACAAGGTAAGGATAAAGGTTCAATTTTTCTTTGTATCCAAGTATCCAGTTGTCCAGCATCATTGGTTAAAAAGGCTATTATTTCTGTCCTGAATTTCTTTGAACTTTTACATTAGTGAGTCTATTCTTATACTTTTTATTATGTTCTAGAAATATATTTTTTCTATCTGTATATGTATACCATGTTATCTTGATAAATGTATCTTTTACAATAAGTCTTCAAATCCGTTAGAATAAGTCCTTGAACATGATTTCATTTATGTAAAATTGTTTTGCTATTCTTCTTATCTTGTATTTCCTTAGGAAATGGGAGAAAAAAAAGGAGAACACTGTCTAATCTCACCACCATTTATTTTATAATTCATATTTTGATAAGAGAACTTTAGACTGATAGAAATGTTGAAAAGGATGATTGTCCTTATACACTCTCACAAAGATTCTCCTACCACTATCACCTTAGATACAATAGTGCATTAAAAAATTTAAGTAACATTGCTTAATTACTATTAACTATCAAATTTATTCATATTTCATGAGGTTTTCATTAATAACATTTTTACTTTATTTATGAATATTGATAGTAAACTTTATTGGTTGATTCTTAAACTCCAGGCACAGTGATAGGTTCTAGGCAAATGGATGTGATCAAGACATTCCTACCTTTAGGATCACAGTCTATTCAAAATATAACTTAATAATGCAATAAGCAATACCACTTCAGTTCAGCATCTAGGAAGACATTAAAAATTAAAATTGTATTTATCATTAAATGAAGCAAATAAAGGCCTAATAAATGTTGTCTTTAAAAAGAATCTTCTATTTGAAAAATGTAAACTTCAACTTTTCCTGAGAGTTTATTTTCTCATGAATTCATCTTTACTTTTCATTTCTAAAGCAATGGGAGGCCATTAATATGTGGCAAGCATCTATTTGAGTCATATTATTTTTTTAACAACCAGATGTCATCTTAATGACAATTCCAAAGTTACTATTTTTTCTCTTTAGTTTAATATTGACTTATCATTTAAAAATGCTATTGTAATAAGCAATTTCCAAATAATTTATTTTGGATAAAGGGATACATACAGAGATTAAATATTTTGTATGTAACTAAGAATGAATCTACATATATTTCACAGGTATCCAAAAAAGTATTGGTGTGAGAAATAATGTTTTAAAATGGCATTTTAGTAGTAATTTAGTAATTACAATAAAGAAATCTTGTTTCTAATTTTTTTTGCTAAAAACTTAACTATATTTGCTGAGATCATAACATTAACTCACATTGGAATTTAGCCAGTTAATATTTATTTATTTATTTATTTATTTATTTATTTATTTATTTATTATGATTTTATTTATTTATTCATGAGATAGAGAGAGGCAGAGAGAGAGAGAGAGAGAGAGAGAGAGGCAGAGACACAAGCAGAGGGAGAAGCAGGCTCCATGCACGGAGCCTGATGTGGGACTCGATCCAGGGACTCCAGGATCACACCCTAAGCCAAAGGTAGATGCTCAACCGCTGAGCCACCCAGGCGTCCTGCTAGTCAACTTTTATACACTATTTAACAAATATTAAATGTAATCAATTCAGCTTTGATTCACCATTTGAGAAATTCCATAAGTACTTAGGTAGGTTGTCAATTTGCAAACCTAGCAAAATATTTTCAAAGAAATAACATTCTGTGACTGGGATATAAAGCTCTTTTCTAGGAATCTGTATTATTTGGATGATGGAGAATATATTATAAGGCGAAAATTCACTTCTCAAATGATATAAGGCAAGATTGGGTCAACAGAATGTGTGAGTGGGTAAGATATTTCTAATGTCCCTCTTCAGTGTTTTACCTGGTCTACCCTGCCCCTTTCTTGTTAGCACATACCCTTCCCATTTAAATTACCTAAGTGTTTGAAATAATTCAAATTCTGGAGGCACCAATTAATAATTTTAGCACTCTTCAGTAAAGGGAGATATGGAAAACTTTATATTTTCAAGTTTATTCTGAAGTTTATGTCATATTATTATTTAGCATAAGCTAAGTCTTCTCTCATTAGGTAGAAACAGTAATAGAATATTAAGAAGTTATATAACCCATTATGCCTTTTCAATTTTATTAAACCTACAATAAAAAGCATATAAATTCTACATTTTCTCCAAAATAGGATGTACAGAATAACTAGAGTTAAGTCAATTACATGCCAGAATTTTATGACATTTCCAATAAATCAAAAAGTATCAGTGCCTCAATAATATGGTCAAGAAATGCACAGAATGGATCAGTGAGACAAAATGGCCACTAAAAATATAAAAGCAACTGTAAAAACTGTGTAAGATCATATAAGCAAATAACCAAAATTATCTGTTCCATTTTCAGCCATTATCTTACTATAATATAAATTTCTGTTGTGAATGATGTCCACGTTCTATTTTTCTAAATATGCTGTTTTAAAAGTTATTTTGACTAAGTGCAGATATGCAAAAGCAAGATTGAGAAACTAGTGGTATAAAAAAATGGTCCTATTTTAAACATGTGAAAGAATAGTACAGGTTGTCAGTCTATGGCTAACTTTTTCAAGTACAGAAAACTTGTCTGGATTGTTCTGGATTGTTCTGCTATTATCTGTGGCGTTCATTCTCAAGGTTATTTCAAAGAAAATTATGGTTTTTCTCATTCCAGCCATTGCGTTTGCATGCCAGGCAGGAAGCATGGAACAAGGCAGAAAGAGCATTGCTGTCAATTTAAAGTATCTTCCTGAAATCACCCACTAATCTTCTATTCATAGTTCATTAGTTAGAAATTTGCCAAATGACCAGAACTAACTACAAATAGCGTTTTAAAATATATCTTAAAACAGAGTGGCAAGTTGCTACAATAAAATTAGGGGTTATCACAAAAAGTAAAATAAATAAAATAAAATAAAATAAAATAAAATAAAATAATAAAATAAATAAGGCGTCATATGCTTTAAGAAGGGGGGAAACTATTAGGAAATTCGAAGTTTCTGTACAATCAGTATTTTAAAAAGTACTATTTTTTCATTGTTCTTGCATCTAATCACTTTTCACAAAATTCTGATTAATTCAAATAGCTTATCAATTTTTTGAGATTATCAGGTAGGCAATAACTATATGTGTAAATACTAAATGTTTTATCCTTTCCTTGTAATCTTTTTACATTTATAATTTTCCTTAATTGACTGCTGCTGCCAATAAAATGTTAAACAGTAACATTAATCTTTGATTCTAGACTTTAATAGTAATGCTTAGAATAGTTTACTATTTGGTATATGACTTAAAGGATAATTCTTCAAATTTTTTCATGTGGTCTCAAATAGTATATGCAAAATGGAAATAATTTTTGAAGCTCTCCTGAAACAAAAAACTGTGTAAATCATGAGATTTTAGAAAAAGCTCTTCCACAGCAGAATGTTTGTGAAACTTTGTTAGTAGTATCAATAGAGAATAGGATGAAAATACAAAATAACAGGCTCAGACAGTGCATTTTAGATACATTGCTGTAAAATCAAAGAAATGGCGCAGAAGTTGTAGCGGGATTTTTGATAATGTCTAATAAATACTGAGGAAAACACTACCCAAGGCAGGTTATCTGAGGATTTATCTGTGAGCAACCTCCTGTCCTGCAAGATAAGATAAAACTCCTGTAAGTACTGACTTTTTAATTGTTTCTCTTATTAAGTATGAATGCACAGTCAAAGCTCACCAGGTATTTGGGGTAAACTGTAAGTAGACCATGATCAAAATTATTAAATGGATAAGAAGGTCTTTTCATAAGTTTTATAATACATTAAGAAAAGTATTTTTAAAATACACTATTTTAGATATAAGATATTATATTCATACAATAGGTATATCAAGATTTTTCAGATTATCTGAGTTCCTGTGTAAATGCATTGTGGAGTGATGCTTGCTGGCTGGAAGGCTTGAGGTTAAAAAACAAATCTCAAGAAAAAAAATGGTCATATAATCTGAGAAAAGAAAATCCTTTTATAGGATCAGTCCATCTAGAATAATCAAATTCATAAGAAAATAGCAAATCTGTAATGATAAAGAGAAGAAATTGAGATGAAGAAATGAACAAAGGAATAATGCAAATCTATTTCATGTGAATAAAAAACATGTTTCCTTAGTAAAAGATTCTTCGAGTGACAAACACAATGACTAAAGAAAGAGCCAACGAAAGTCATGTAGTTAACACTAAAGATAAAGGTTGTTTGCTTGTTTGTTGGCATTCAAAGATGCAAACAGAGGAAGAGTATGTTAAAGATGACATTTTAAAAATTTGGAGTAAGAAAGACGTCAGTTTTTCAAGACTAGGAGTGATCCTCAAAAGCAAGTAGAGTAAAATATCTTTAGATTCTTAACTTGGAATACCATTAAATTGCAATTAGTTAAAGACATTTTAAGTGTCTGAAGTCTCAAAAATATTTATAATCTACACACTAATTTATAGGATGCAATTGGGGAACGTGACATTCTTTAAAAAGGGAAAGCACAAATATAGAAGAAGTTATGGAATCCAGGAAAAATTCAACACAGGAAAAAAACAAAAGAGAAAGTCAGCATAACAGTGAAGGGAGTCCCAGAACAGTTGTGCAGCAGATGTATGGGGAAATCTATCCAGCAGCAGTGTAGAGCACACCTGCAGGGATGCCTCCAAAGGAGAAAATGTTGTCCAAAGAGGCAATAAACCTGAGACAGAAAGATAAATTCTAAGTTTTTGGGTGAAGTGATTACTAAAAAGTGAGCGTACCTGTATAATCACCACCCTGGTTAAGAAATAACGAGTAGTAACCCAAAATTGTCCCCATTGTACACCAATACAATGAACATCGCGACCATCCTATCTTACTTTTTTTTTCTTTTTTGTTCCTTTAACTGGCTAATTTCAAATGACTCCTCTCCAAGTTTGCGGATTCTTTCTTCTGCATAATTGTGTCTACTCTTCCAAGTTCTCTATTGAATCTGTCAGTTTGTCATTGAATTCTTCAGCCTCTGGATTTCTGTTTGGTTTATTTTTGTGGTTTCTGTTTCTGTATTACACTTTTCATTTTGTTCAGGCATGGTTTTCCTGATTTTGGGGTTAACTATGTTCGCTTGCATTTCACTGAGTTTCTTTAAGGTGATTATTTTGAAACTTTTGTCAAGCAATTCATAGATCTCCGTTTCTTTGGGTTAATTATTGGGGCTTTATTCATTTCCTTTGGTGGTGTCGTTTGCTGGATTCTTCATGATCCATGTGGTTTGCATTGATGTTTGGGCATTTGTAGGAACACATCCTCTTCCAGTATTGACAGACTGGTTTCAACAGATAAAGAAAGACCTTCTCCTGTCAGATAACTTTATCTTCAGAATCATAGTTATATTGAATTGGAGTTGGGTCACTGGAACCAAGTCACAGCAATATTGGAGGCTGTTATTCTGTCCACAGTGGGATCTGTGGATGATAGGCTTGTTACCAGGAACTTAGGTAGGTGTGGATTCGATCTGGTCCCTGGACAGAAGAGACTGCCCCCAGAACCTTATTCCATGGAATATCTCTGAGACAAAGGTCTGTTTTAGAGTCTGCATTTAGGTGCACAGATGTGTTTGGCTTCTGTTAGATCCCTGGAAGGGCTTTTGCCAGTTCACTGCATATGTCCCTGGGAGGGCAGGACTGGCCTCACATCAAGTTCCAGGACTGCTTCAGGGTCCACAGCCAGGATATAGGTCTATACATCTTGTTCTAGAGGTACCAATGGGTGTGTCTCATGCCAGATCCCAGGGTATGTAAGACTGATCCTTGACTTAGCTGGGAAGAGCTGGAGCCAAGTTATAGGACATTTGAGGATCTTTGATGTGACTGAGGTTGGTGGGTTTACCTCTAGGAGCACAGATGGATGTGTCTTCTGGTATCTGTGGGCAGACAGAATAGCTCTTGGACTGGGAGTGGTAGGGACCAACTTAGGATCTTTTATCAGATCAAGGTTGGCTGCCTTACCTCTGAGGCAGTAACGGGCATATCTCCTGGTGGGACCTTAGAACAGCAGGACAGTTCATGGACGAAAGCCATATTGACTGAAACCCAGATAGAGGACCATTTCAGAATCTCTAGTCAGACTGAGTTCTGTATACTTGGCTCTAGGAACTCCCAGACTGCACCTCAGCGGGGTGAGAGACTATGGACCCTTCAGGGTCCATAGCCAGGATTATGAGCCTGTTTCCCTAAGCATGGCAGCATGACTTCTACCAACTGTCTTGGCAAATGGTGCTGGTGGTGGGACCAAGGACAAGGGGGGCTGTAGCCAAGTCCACAGATATGTGGAGCTATTTCCAGATCTAGGGCTGGCACCATGGTTGGTGAGTCAGCTTCATTGGTGCAGCTTCTCAAAATAGCCCTCCTTGATTTTGAACTCCACCAGCATTTCACAATCTACTGCCTGGATCCCAAAGCTCCCCAAAGGTCCTTTTTTTTTTTTTTTTTTAGGCTTATTTTTTAATAAGTCTTTTTTTTTAATTTTATTTATTTATGATAGTCACACACACAGAGAGAGAGGCAGAGACACAGGCAGAGGGAGAAGCAGGCTCCGTGCACCGGGAGCCCGATGTGGGACTCGATCCCGGGTCTCCAGGATCGCGCCCTGGGCCAAAGGCAGGCGCTAAACCAGTGTGCCACCCAGGGATCCCCCAAAGGTCCTTTTTTGACCAAGAATCGTTGTCAAAATATTGCTGCTAAGGGGAAACATGAACAAGGGGTGTCTTATTCCACTATATTGCTGACATTCTCACATTTATTTTTTAAGTCTATATCTAGGCCATAAGTCTCTTAAATGGATCCCTGTGTATCTGCTTATAGTATCTGTTTAAGTTTTGTTCTTTTGGTTATTTCATGCCTCGTTATTTTTTGTGGACTAATAGCTATTATTTGTGAAAGGTATAAAGATAACTTGAGATTCTAGATGAATGATTCTATCAAGATGATTTACTTTTCTTCTACTACTATTTCTTCCTATTATGACAGGAAGCCATTCCTTAATACAGTTAGGCTTAGTGGTTTAGACCTGAGCTTTGGTCTGTATGTTGGTTGATCTATTTTAATCTATTTTGATTTACTTGTAGGATAGAACCCTTGAGGACCTCTCTGAAAGTCTTAGATATTTATTAGAGTCCCTCCTCCTTGATAGGCCTAAGCTTGTCTTGTCAGCTTTATCTTCTTATCTGCCACTCTCTTTTGCTTATTTCCTTCTTTTTTTCTTAAGAATTTATTTATTTATTTGAGAGAGCAAGTGAGCACATGCATGAGCAGAGGGAGAAGGAAAGAGAAAGAATCTCAAGCAGACTCCCTGCTGAGTGTGAAGCCTGATGCAGGCTGGATCCCACGAACCTGAGACCATGACCTGAGCCAAAATCAAGAGTTGGATGCTCAACCAACTGAGCCACCCAGATGCCCTGCTCTACTGCCTCTTTCTAATTGCAAAATTTCTAAATGAAAGAAAGGATCTTATATGTCATACTTGATTCTCCAGGCTCCTCTTCACTTAGTAATTTAGACTTGCAAATATTTCTGTTGTGGTAGTTTTGTGATGCTTTCAAATGTATTATTTTTTCTTGTTATTCTCTGCTGAATGTTAATTTTAAGGAAGCTAATTTGACATTGTTGGAAGCAGCATCCCTTGTAACAATGCTATATGTCATTTGAGGATTACCCGATTTTCACACTTTACCTCAGTCTTCTAGAATGTACCACTTTATTTTGATTCTTAAGTGAATACACATATCTACACAATTCAGTCGGACTTAATCGTTCAGCATAGATTCAACAAATGTTCAAATTTCTCAAGTTAGGCAGTAATTTTAATATGTTTTAAAAGCTATTTTAAAGCAATGTCAATATATATCTATACATAAATTTATACCTTTTATTATTATTTTATATTGTGACTTGTGGCAGCTATTGTAAACTATTGAAATGGCCTTGCTGTATATAGAAGATAAAAATATATAACTACTCTTACCTCTCTACCACCATTGATCCTCTCTCCTGCTTAAGAAAAGCTAAAGGCAATTATAGAAGATTTTGAGGTTGTATAAGAGTGTATTTCACAAGGCATCACAAAACTACCATGATAGAAATATTTGTAGCTCTAAATTACTGAGGTGAGAGAGAGCCTGGAGAATTGAATGTGACATATGACATCTCTTCTCTTATTCAAAAATTGGGTGATTAGAAAGAATTTGGAGAGAGTGGGGCCAGAATAAGTGTCATTTGTCATTTGTCTGGGTCCTGTGACATTATAGAGGGAGGAAAGGCAATATATTTTTTTTTCTACTTTCTTTGATTTCTTCATTTTCTAGTAATCTTATCTGTAATAAGGCATAGAGAATGCAATGTAATGCTATAATATTATCAAGAATAAATGGAAGCATGACTCAGAGGAAAGGCAGCATACATAAAAATGCTGAGGCCTAATTTTAGCAACTCTTAAAACCAATTGTGTAGTGGTGACCCCAAATGTTGTATAGCTAAAAGAACACCATCAAAATCTAAAGAAGTAGAGAATAACTACTAATTGATGGAAGTATTTCCCTTAAGAAAATAAATATTAGCCCACCCCAAAGGATTCCTTGCTATGAAAATGCAACATTTGAAAGTAATGGGTTTTCATGTAATCTTGGTCCATAATTGGAAGGTGGAAAGGCTGGAGATGAAGGATATAGTCACAGTTTTGAAGACCAAACTTGGGATGCCTGGGTGGCTCAGCGGTTTAGCGCCTGCCTTTGGTCCAGGATATGATCCTAGAGTCCCGGGATCGAGTCCCACATCAGGCTACCTGTGTGAAGCCTGCTTCTTCCTCTGCCTTTGTCTCTTCCTCTGTCTCTGTCTCTCTCTCTCTCATGAATAAGTAAATCAAATCTTAAAGAAAAAAAAAAGAAGACTAAACTCTACTCAACTGAAACCTTTCTTACTGCTAGTGTAAATCTGCAAAGTGCATGTTAAAGTGAAAGCAGCCTTTTTGTATTAGCAGACATAAGTTGTAAAAAAAGTTTAATAAAGACTGCAATTCAGTTGTCAATGAAATTCACCTGACTGCTCACCATAACAGGAAGTGTCACTTCAGGTCACTGTTAAAATAAATTTTAAGAGTGGGAGAAAAAAATATTGCTAATATTATCAAGGAGCAAAGTGCAGGGATCCCTGGGTGGCTGAGCAGTTTGGCACCTGCCTTTGGTCCAGGGCGTGATCCTGGAGTCCCAGGATCAAGTCCCACGTTGGGCTCCTTGCATGGGGCCTGTTTCTCCCTCTGCCGGTGTCTGTGCTTCTCCCTCCCTCCGTCCCTCCCTCCCTCCCTCCCTCCCTCCCTCCCTCCCTCCCTCCCTCTCTGTCTCTCTCTCTGTGTCTCTCATGAATAAATGAATATTTTTTTTAAAAGAGCAAAATGCAATGAAATTGCATCAATGTGAAGATTATGTAGATAACATTAATCAAAGTTATTATATCTATTGTTGAAATCACGACAGCAAATATATAGATGTGTTACCACATCTGTGCTGAGACTCAACTGTAATAAATATGTCCAACATAGAATTTTATAACTGAAGGGATATGCAGAAGTGATCTTTTAGCACTGACAAGTTTACCAACTTAGAATCTCGTTTTATTTCAAATTTGGGGAATATAGGTGAGGTGATTAGTTAAAGATTTGATTTTTAAATGAAACTTGAATATAATAGATTTCTAATAATTGGTTCTATGCAAAGATTTGGAGAGCAAACTTATCTGCCTATAAGAAAGTAGTGCTATGTTAATTAATTTGATAATATATAAGTACACCTAAACATTTAAAAAATAAATTTGGTTCCTAATATATAATTTATAGTTAATATGTAATTCAGTATCTATAAATTAGGTTGCTTCTTATGTTAGAATTGTGGAACATTTCTTGAAAGGCCTAAATAAAAATGTCAAAAGATCTGTTTAGGTACTGACAATCTGTTTAGGTTGCTTTGCCCTGGAAAAATAAGGATATCTATCAGTAAGATCTGCATTGATCAAGTGGAATAATCCTCTGTTGCTTGTCAAATTGTTTTAATAAATTATCAAGCCTTATGTTAAGCAGAGCCTTAAGTTAGAAAATTTGGCCCAAACAACTGTGAATAATTGTTATGATACAATCATTGTCCATATGTTCTTTAAATATTTGCATGAGGATAAATCAATCTTTATCAGAAGTTTATAAAACTGATTTTTTCCCACGAATCTCAGATAACTTTTTTATTTTGAGAGTCAAAATTTTGTCAAATTAGTACCTCGGCCACCAAAAAAAAAAAAAAAAAAAAAAAAAAAGGAATTTTCAACTTGTCTGGGTTATCTCCTCTTTTTAGACATTACTCACTTTTCATTTATTTCTTTATTATACAGAGTAATGCTTTCTCTTATATGCTTCTCTTGTGTGGTGATACTTTTCATGTTTCTTAAAGACTTTGCTGTTCTAGGTTTATAACAAAATCTAGAGGAAAGTATAGAGATGTCCCATATACCCCCTGTCCCCAAGCATGTATAGCCTTCCCTATTATTTTTATTTTTTTATTATAATTTTTTTTTATTATTTATTTATGATAGTCATCACAGAGAGAGAGAGAGAGAGGCAGAGACACAGGCAGAGGGAGAAGCAGGCTCCATGCACTGGGAGCCCGACGTGGGATCCGATCCTGGGTCTCCAGGATCGCGCCCCGGGCCAAATGCAGGCGCCAAACCTGGGGATCCAGGGATCCCAGCCTTCCCTATTATTAACATCAATTACCAGAATGGTACTTTTTTTTGTTGTTGTTGTTACCAAGAATGAACCTACACTGATACATCAGAATCACCCAAAGCCCTTAGATTACATTAGAGTTCACTCTTGGTATTGTATACTCAATGGGTCTGGACCAACGTATAATGGCATGTATTCATCATTATGGTACCTTTAAAGAATATTCTCCCTTCAACACCACAACTACTGAAACTTTTACTTACTGTTTCCATAGTTTTGCCTTTTCCAGAATGTCACATAATTGGAGTCATACAGTCTGTAGTCTTCTAAGGATTTTGTACCCAAATTCTAACATGTGTGGGGAGTTTTTCCCCACACCACCAAACAAATCTCTGACACCTGTCTTATAATTCAACTCAATTCTGGCAATGTCTACCCAGAAATAGTATCAGATTCCACAGGTTAAGGGCTAAGTCCCATTTCATGTATTAATCAAAAGTCCAGGTTGTCATCTGTGCTGCTGACTGACCAGATACAGATTGGAAGTTCCAGTCATCCCTTCCTTAGGTTTCATTAATTTGCTGGAGTGGCTCATAGAACTCAGGAAACTCATTCATTCACTGGATTAAAACAAGACATTAAGATATGGATGAATAACCAGATGAAAAGATACATAAGGTGAGGCCCCAAACAAAGGAGCTTCTGTTGGACTTGGCATCATGGCACCTAGAAGCAGGTTTCACCAACCCGGAAGCTCTCTGAACTACTCTCCCTTCTTGGAGTTTTTATGGAAGCTTTATTACATAGGGATGATTGATTAAGTCATTTCCATTGGTGATTAATTCAAACTCCAGCCCCTCTCATCTTGGAAAGCGGGGGGGGGGGGGGGACTGAAAGTTTCAACATTCTATTCACACTACATTCACCCAGACTGGTCCACCTCCTTACATGCAATCCAAGTGACATCTCATTAATGTGACAAAAGATACCTCTCTTGTTCTTGTCACTTAGGAAATTATAAGAATCTTAGGAGCTCTGGGTCAGAAATGGAGACCTAGACCAAATAATCGATTTCTTATTATAAATCACAATAGCACATTTTCAGATTGGCTTCTTTGACTTAATAGCATGCATTTAAGGATTCTCCTTTTCTTTTCATGGCTTGAGTTCACTTCTTTTTAGTGCTGAATTACATTCCATTGTCTACGTGCACCATAGTTTATCCATTCATCTACTGAAGGACATCTTGGTGTCTTCCAAGTTTGGGCAACTATGAATAAAGCTGTTATAAATATCCATGTGTGAATTTTTGTGTAGATAAAAGTTTTCAGTTCCTTTGTTAAATTCCAATGAGTGTGATTGCTGGACCATGTGTTAAGAGTATGTTTAATTTTGTTATAAGCCACCAAGCTATCTCCCAACGTCCTGCACCATTTAGCATTCTCACCAGCCATGTATGAGAGTTCCTGTGCTCCATATCCTTGCCAGTATTTGGTGTATTTCAGATTTTGACAATCCCAATAAAGTCTGAGGGGGTATGTCATAGTTATTTTAATTTGCACTTCTATGATGATGTATGATGTTGAAGCATGTTGTCATGTGCTTATTTGCCACCAGTTCAGTGAGGGAACTCTTAAGATCTTTGGCCTTTTTTAAATTGGGTTGTTTTCTTATTGTTGAGTTTTAAGTCTTCTTTGTTTTAGATTATAGTCCTTTATCAGATGTATCTTTAGCAAACTTTTTCTTTTATTCTGTGGCTTCTCTTCTTTGTTTCTTCCAGACAGATGTTTTTAATTTCAATGAAGTCCAGCTTATCAATTATTTCGTCTATGGTGTTATGTCTAAGAGGGAATTACCATACCCAAAGTCATATATACTTTCTTCTCTTATCTTCTCTGTAGTCTTACAGTTTTGCATTTTATAGGTTTGTGATCTGTTTTGAGTTAAATTTTATGAAGTGTGCAAGGTCTGTGTCTAGATTCTTTTTTTTTACATGTGAATGTCCAATTTTTTCAGCACCACTTGGAGATCATCTGTGCTCCATTCTATTGCCTTTATTCCAAAGATCAGTTGACTATAGTTATGGGCGTCTATCTGTGGGCCTTTTATTCTGTTCCATTGATCTATTTATCTATTCTTTCACTAGTTTTACAGCATCTTAATTACTGTATCTTTAATACGGCATTTCAGATAAGACTTAAGTGTTAAAGTCGGGTAATATCAACCCTCTAATTTTATTTTTGTTTTTGTTTTCTAGAGGAGATTTTATAGTTTTTATTTATTTATATTTAATTAGCCAAAATATAGTGCATCATTAGTTTCAGATGTAGAGTTCAATAATTCATCAGTTGCATATAATACCAGTGCTTCTCACATGCCCTCCTTATGCCCATCACCCAATTACCCCATCCGCCTTTCCCTCCAGCAACCCTTAGTTTGTTCCCCATAGTTGAGTCTCTCATGGGTTGTTTCTGTCTCTGATTACTGTTTTTCTTCTTCAGTGTTGTGTTGGCTATTCTGGATCATTTGCCTCTCCATTTAAACTTTAAAATCATTTCATCAATAGCCACAGAAAAGCTTGAGATTTTGATTTGTATTACATTGAATTTATAGATAAAGTTGGGAAGAACTGACATCTTGACATTATTGAGTCTTCCTATCCATGAGCATGATTATTTAATTGATCAGTTTTATAGGTTTCCTTATACAGATCTTACACATATATTTGTGAGATTTATATCTAAGTATTTCAGTTTGAGAGGTGTTTATGTTAATGGTATTGTGAATTCCGTTTCAAGTGCTACTTGTTCATTGTTAACATATAGGAAAACAATTGACCTTTTATGTAGTTTTATATCATTTTTCCCTTTCCAATTTTATGTGACGGGTCAACATGAACCAAAATTAAAGGACCCTATATGACTATCATTTAAGTTTTAGTATTTTCCATGGGATAAATTATTGCTTTACCACTAACCCTTCAAAGTGGTTTAAATCAATAAAGAATTATAATCTGTGAATCTGCAGTTGGACTCTGTTAGGTGGATCTTCTGCTCATCTCAGCTAAATTCACTTACATAAACATTTATATGCAATATGCTGGCAGGCAGTGGCAGACAATTTAAGTGTCTGATAGTTGGTCCTTGGTTGGTGAATTTGGATAATGGGGGCAACATCTTTAAGCAGGATGGATGTAGTTTATTCTCTTGTTAATAGTTACAGGACTCCTAGGAAATGAGAAGAAACAACTCTTTTCATCACAATTGTTAACATATTAACCAAAGCAAGTCACATAACTAATCCCCCACAAAAAAAAAAAAAAAGTTGGAGGTTATTGCAATGTATACAGAAGTATTTCTGGAGAAGTTGTAGTCATATTTGCTGTTTACCATCATCATATCCTGTTTTTCTGTATCTATGTTTTCTTATATACAAAACAAAGATATTAATAATAACTTCTGTATAAGGTTCTTATGAGATTTAGTCAGTATATTAAAGTACTTAGAATAAAGCCTAGCAAATATTAAGCCCTGTATATTTGTTGTTATTGTTGACATTTTTGCTAAATAAATATTGTCAATGGAAGAATTATATCTCATGACAATAAATACTATTGGACCTGCACAAATTTGAACAAAATTAGTGTCTGCTAGCACTTACAAGGAACATAATGAGTAATCTGTAATAAAATTCTGTGAATAAATGAATTTCTTAAAGTGACATCACTTCATTCTGCTGTTTCTTCAAATGCTTCTTGAAGAGTCTGGCTTTGGGTTAAAAACTTTTGTGTGATTTTTCAGGCCTGTCCAAAGTAATTATGAAAGCTTTATCTGGCAGTCTTCACAGAAGAAGATGCATTCTCCATACCAGATTTAGTGCATAGCCATTGCATTGCAATCTCTTAAGGGGGTGGCTGTCAAGGACTCAGGCCCCCCTGGCAATCATGTTCTTAAGCTTTATTTGTATTCCTAGTCCCAGTGCATGGCATTTGGAGGTCTCTTGATTGGTGCCTACGGCAGAGGAATTACTCTGGTTTTAGCTGACATCACGTTCTTGGAGGGAAGGGGCAAACAAAGATGCTCTACTCTGACTCAGTACTCAGCACTTTTCCCATTCTTAGCTTTCATCTCCTTACTTTTCCCCTAGTTAAGGGTCCATAAAACTGCAACTGTTGGAGCCTTTTAAACAGGGCTCCTTGGCAGCTCAACCACCTGACCCAGGATTTGGAGGTGGGGGTGGAGTTGGGTAATGGGTACTTTATCCAGTCTAGCCTCTTTATATTATCACTGTAAGTGATTAAGGGCTTGATTGTTACTGTCATTTTTGGCCGGTTGCTTTTACAACTCATGAGAGAAACCCAAGCTGCCAGGTATCAGATTGGCCAATGAAAGCCATGAATTGATATATATAACTGGAGAAAGATATAATTAAAAAACGATATAAGGTAATTGTCAATTATGAGGCTACTCCTTTTGTGAGCTTGATCAGTAAAGGCTCCTCAAGGAGGTAGTGATAGAAATTTATTCTATATTATAAACAAATTTATTTGTTTACTTTCTGTGTCCCCATTTTGATTTAAGCAGCATGTGGACAGAAAATTTATCTTTTTTTGTTGTTGTTGTACACTCAGTGTCTCTGAGTGTCAGGCAGCACATATGTCCTCCATAAATGTTTACTCACTATATCAATGAATGATGTTTTGTATAGTCAGTAACTGAATTATATTTGTATCAGAATTACTATGAAGAAGGAGAACATATGCAGCTCAGTATGATGGTATTATTTGGGTGTTGCGCCGTAACGTCTTATGTATTTGTGCCATGTTATCTCTTCTTTGGAAAAATGTCTGTTTAGATCTTCTCACTTTTTAATTGTATTTTTTTTTTTGCTATTGAGTTATAGGAGTTCTTTATACATTTTGGATATTAGCCCCTTATGAGATATATGATTTACAAATACTTTCTCCCACTTAGTAAGTTGCCTTTTCATTCTGTTGACAATTTTCTTTGCTGTGAACAATCTTTTTAGTAAGATGCAGTTCCACCTGTTTATTTTTCCTTTTGTTGCTTTTAGTGTGAGATTCAAAAAAATCGGTAAGACCTATCTATGCTGGGACACCTGGGTGGCTCAGCGGTTGAACTTCTGCCTTTGGCTCAGGGCATGATCTTAGGGTCCGGAGATGGAGTCCTGCATCGGGCTTCCTGTAAGGATCCTGCTTCTCCCTCTGTCTATGTCTCTGCCTCTCTCTCGAGGTGTCTCTCATGAATAAATAAATAAAATCTTTTAAAAAATGAAATGTAAAAAAAAAAAAAAAAAAAAAAAGACCTATCCATGCTAAGGAACTTACTGCCTAGGTTTTCTTCCAGGACTTTTATGGTTTCAAGTTTTTTGTTCAAGTCTTTTAAGAAAATTTTAAATTAAAAAAAACAACTTTACTAGTGGTGCTATTTGCCATTGGAATACTGGAGCAAAAAAATCCATCTGTCCCAAGCAAACAAATATAAGCAGTCATTTTTCTGGCAGTGTATGTGTGTTTGTGTGTGCATGTGTGTATACGCACACACATGCATGTGTTTCTGTGTATATATGTGAATCTGTGTCTGAGGGGAGGTCAGAAGATTTGGGACAGAGAAGACATCAGAAGAAATACTTCAATGTTAGCATTCTTTGTGAAAGTCTGTTTTAATACAACTCATGTATTCATGAAGTGTGTTGATCTCAAGGGTTTAAAAGGATCATTAAGCTTAATTCCTTTTTGCTGTTTCTTACTTAATCATAAATTCTGACACTATTGGTCATATATATATATATTCACATACATATATAAATATAAAATATAGTAAGTAAATATATTTGTAATATATATATATACTATATTCTCTATCCATACACATTCCACATTCATTGTTTGTTCATATATTTTTTCCTATCCATTTAATCTCTATCTTCTGATACATCAACAGCAGGGAGCTTTCATTTGTTATTTGTTTAAATCTCAAATCTTCTGAAACATCATGTTTAATGGCATTAATTTCAGCTTCAGTTAGCAAGTTTCCTTTCGTGATGGCTTGTCTCCAACCTGTTATATTTTGTTCATTTATTTAATCTGGTTGTCAAGTCAGGATATTTGTTGATAAATTGCTAGAATATTTTCTGTCTCTATACGATTGTAATATTTTCTGATTGAATACCTCCTCTAAAACAGAACTTACTGTAATCTTATGCTTAAAAATTCCAATCACTGGGACTTTTTATGTATAAAATTCTGATGATTGGGCTTCTTACATGTGCCAGAATAATTTAACCACTTATATTAAAATGTCCTCAGTGCTTAAATTGTTTGCAATATATTGTATTTTTGAAACTTCCGGTAATTGGGTAAATAATGACTCCCATTCTTAGATTTATTTGACTCTTCTGAAAGCTACATCAACCTAGCCTATGGCTCTCTCTATTGTTTATTGTTGTTTGAGTTGCTGTTATATAGAATTCTCAGATCATCTGAGAATCTGCCCCTATGTGGACAGGATAGGATGTAGTAATGTATAGTTTGGGAAAGTTTATTAGCATGTAGTACCTAAGTATTATATATACTTAAAATACACTAATCAATTTTATGTAGTCACAGGCATCTAGGTAATTTTGATATGTATGTTATTAAAAATATTTAAAAATATACACTACCTAATATTTAAGTCATATTCCTAGTACATATATTTCATAAGGTACATATCTGCGTATACCTATAAATAAACAAATGCATAAATCAGCATATGTTTATGGTAAATAAAAGATGGTAGACACAAAACTGTGTCATTCTAATTATATTTCTATAAAACAAACTAAATTATATTGACAATAGTAGATGTGAGATCAGAGATAGAAGGAGGTATGGATTGCCAATGAGTGCAAAGAACTTTTAAAAGGGATGAACATGATCTTTAACTTCATTATAGCAGTAAATTACATGAAAGTGAATAACCATTAAAATTCAAGTTATACATTTTAAATTGCTATCGCACTTTCTTCTCATTGTAGGTAAGCTATTCCTCTATATATTTCATAATGATACAGCTTGATGAATACAACTTGATTTATTTTAGAAGAAATTTTTTTTTCTATACTGAACATGTAACTTTTTTTTTAAGATTTTATTTATTTACTCAGAAGAGACAGAGAGAGAAAGAGAGAGAGAATGGCAGGGAGAGAAGCAGGCTCCATGCAGGGAGCCTGATGTGGGACTCAATCCAGGATCTCCATGATCAGGCCCTGGGCTGAAAGCAGCGCTAAACCACTGAGCCACCCGGCTGCCCACACTAACTTCTATTATAAGCATCAATCATGTCTTTGATAATAGTCTCCTTACTCTTCCCACTCTTTCTCATTATTAAATATTTTTCAGACAAAGCCAGGATAACCTTACAAATTGATGGTGCTGCTTCTGTTTTTAAAATATAGAATGTCTCTTTTGTGCATTCAGGGCAAATTCTAAAATCCTTACTGTGGCCTAAAGGACTCAAAATTTTCTGGCAAGCATAGACCTTTCCAGATATACCAGTGTAATCCACTCCAAGCCACAAAGTCATTATTTAATGTTATTCAAACATACCAAATTCCTCTCCATGTGGGAACTATGTGTAAATGTCATAGTTTGAACTGTGATTATTACAATTCTACTCAGAAATTATTTTAATGGTTCATTGGATATCACCCCAGATTGGTTTGAACCACATTCTTTAGTTATATAGTTTCATGACTCAGTGGACTTTTTGGCTATGTAATATTTACCATACTGGAACTAGTTGAACCTTTGAGGTGTCATCTGCTTTCTTAATTGCATAGATCTTTATTTTTGATTTCGAAAGATATGATTGACACATACTATTGTATAAGTTTAAGATGTATAATATGACGATTTGATACATATATATATATATATATATTGCAGAATTATTACCACAGTATTAGTTAACATTTCCATCACCTCATGTAATTGCCATTTTTTTTGTGTGTGGTGAATATATTTAAGATATACTCTCTTAGAAACTTGAGTATTGTTGACTAAGGCACCATGTTGTACATTTAAATTCCTAGAACTCACTCATTTCATAACTGGTAAAATCTACCCTTTGACTAAAATCTCTCATTTCTCCCACCCCTTAGTCTCTGACAACCAACATTCTGTGAGTTAAGCTTCTTCGCATTCCACAAGTGAGATCATACAATATTTGTCTTTGACTTATTTCACTTGTCATAATGTCTTCATGGTCCATCTGTGTTGGTGCAAATGGCAAGAGACTTTTTTTATTGGCTGAATAATATTTTTATGTGTGTCTATGTGTGACATTTTTGCTATCTATTATCCATCAAGGCACACTGAGGTCATTTCCATGTCTTTGTTATTGTTAGTAATGGAACAATAAACAAGGAAGTAAAGATATCACTTTGATAGAGTGATTTTGTTTCTGTCAGATAAATACTCAGAAGTGGGATTGCTGGGTAATATAGTAATTCTATTTTTAATTTTTTGAGGAACCTTAATACTTGTTCCCACAGTAGTTGTATCTATTTACACTCCCGTCAGAATTACGTAAGGGTTTCCTTTGTCCACATTCTTACCAATACTTTTTATGTCTTGTCTTTTTGATAATAGCCATTCTAATAAATATGAGGTGGTGTCTCATTGTTTTGGTTTGCATTTTCCGTCATTTATAAAGTTATTTATACAATGAAAATATACAGTGACTTGGACAAAGAAATTCACATTTGGAGATCATTTGGAGGTCTTGCTCAGCCTTATTCTAAGTGGCTATTTAAATGATGAGAAAAATAATAGTTGAAACAGGATATATCTTTGGACATTTCTTTTTTTTCCCCCTTAGTAAGCTGGAATAAAATGAGGGCTGGGAGTGGAAAGAACAAGCTAATATAGAACACAATTATTAACATCACAGTTTTACTCTATCTATTGCTCATTTTCATTCTTGGGGAAACAAACCTGACTGTAAGAAGCCCTGTTCACGAGGGAGATAGAAGATCACATTAATAGATCAGCATTCGTTTCACTGTAGTAAATAAAAAACTATGAGTTTGAAATCAAGACTACCTGAGAGATGATTACTTCTTCATAAAAGTTTATTTTACATGAGTCGATAATTTGTGTTATAAAAAATTTCTGCCAGTCTGAATTTTCGCATATTAAATCATAGCTCACTATAAAATTTTATTACAAGTGTTTTTCTCAATAACAAGTTTGGTGGTTTTTATAACTTCCAAGTTTTATAAAATGTTCATTTGTTGAGGGAAATTTGACCAATTACCTTCCCATTGGTGCATTTTTGATATATCACTTTATCATATAATACTCTAGATTTTTTTTTAATTTTTATTTATTTATTCATGACAGAGAGAGAAAGAGAGAGAGAGGAGAGAGAGAGAGAGAGAGAGAGAGATAGGCAGAGGGAGAAGCAGGCTCCATGCAGGGAGCCTGATCCTGGGACTCCAGGATCACTCCCTGACCTGAAGGCAGATGCTCAACCGCTTAGCCACCCAGGCATCTCAATATTCCAGACTTTTAAAGCAAAGTCAGTGCTATTCAACATATATGTATGTTTCTGTAAAGCAGGAAAAATTGTGTGCTTCTTCAATAATTATTTAAATTATTGTACTACATAGAAACATTTAATGTTATAATTGAACATAGTTTACATTGGATGATATTTTTTCAGGTATAATGATGTTAATTACAAAAAAAAAAAACACCAATGTTAATTACCAAATACACACTTTTGAAAAAAAATATTTACACTTTCTTTAATTAATTCATAATGTGAATGCATCTGAACTCAATATTCTCTTTGTTCCAGTATATCAGACTTTATTAGGAATATCTTATTAATAAAACTTCATGGTAAGTGTTTTAGAGATGAAACAGTAATCAAATAAATATAATTAGAAGACATTGATGGAGAATACAGAGAACAAAAACAACATAATAGGAAATAGGTAAGATTTCAAAAAGAAAGTGACAGTTGAGCTGAGTTTTTAAATATTCAAGATTTAGCAGACAGAAATGAATAGAGAATATTTTAAGTGAAGTGATGAAGAAAAAGTAATTTGAAAAATCTGGAGCACAGAAAAAAATTATCAATAGATGATTTAGTTTGCAAAATTCATTAATTGCAAAACTATATATTATAAGGTTTAATGATTTAACATTTATATATATGTATATTTTGTGGCATAATTATATCTTATATCACTGTAGATACTTTACACATAAACATTTGACATATCTAACATGGTATATAACATTTTTGGACACATTTATATTTAAATTAATTTTTAACTGTTTCTTCTTATATTAACTTATTTGCAAACTACAATCTATCAATATCACAGTAGATGGGGTGTGGGCAGACCTAAGTATAAGTGATACGGCCAGCACTTTCCCTGCCCTAATTAGATTGAACCCAACGTAACCTAGACTCAGGAGCACTAATACTCTGAACTTTTGTTTCTTCCAATTTTTTTGAAAAATGTTGAATATTTATTTTCACCTAAGCTAATAGATGTAAGTCCTCATGTTCTTGCGTTTTCCTTATCTGCAATTAAAAAAAAATATCTGAAGTACAGTTACTTTTTTTTTTTCACACATGGCAAGTACATAATTATAAAGCTCCTAGTAAGAGAAATGATTGTCAGGATAACAAGAGAAGTTTGAATGATATTCGGCAAATCCATCACTTCTACTTAACAAAAGTGAGGGGGACAGTCATTACTGGATGAATTGACAGGTTATTATGTAAAAGATAGCAGCACTCTACCTAACTAGTCAGCCGGTAGGTAGCTAAATATTTAATGCTGAATTCATGCAAAAATATACCTAGGAAAAAGAACAATTCCTATTCATGATTACTTTTGTAGTTACATGCTGAATATAAAATGGCAGTTAATTTTTTTGTACATTAGAACATGGAAATACGTATGTATCTGGTCCATTCCTAAAAATCCTCTGATTATAATGTTACTCAAATTTTTAAAAAGGGCCCATATTATATTCAGTATAAAAATATATGTGCAATAAAAAGAAATTTACTGCTTTAGTTAGATAATTTCTGTAGGCAGAGTGGCCTTTTTCATTAGTTTCTTAAATTTGAATAGGAATCTACAAGAGTCTAGATTTAATTTGCAATTAAAATAAAACCAAACCTCAATTTTGGTTATTTCAGAAATAAGGAAAAGATCTAATAACATCAACCAATGAGCTGTTAATATGACACTGAAAAGAATGTTTTACCCTGTGTTTTTTTTAATCGTAGTACTTATTTCAAATAGTTACTATAGAAAAAATGAAATGTGTTTTTTGAAGTTTTTATTTAAAAAAAAATTCAAGCAAGAGTCAGAGTTTAGGGATCCCTGGGTGGCGCAGCAGTTTGGCGCTTGCCTTTGGCCCAGGGCGCGATCCTGGAGACCTGGGATCGAATCCCACGTCAGGCTCCCGGTGCATGGAGCCTGCTTCTCCCTCTGCCTATGTCTCTGCCTCTCTCTCTCTATCTCTCTGTGACTATCATAAATAAAAAAAAAAATTAAAAAAAAGAGTCAGAGTTTAGATGAACATAATTGCATAGCATGTTCTTTCCTTGAATTTCTTAAATTATGAAAGGCTAAAGTAGCCCTTTAATATGAGATCTAAACATGGCTATTTGGGGGAGCTGTTTATTAGTATCCTATTGCTGCTGCAGAGAAATCTGGAGCTTCAAACAATGCAAATTTATTATCTTACAGATCTGAGACAAATCTGAAATGGGGTTTGATGGATTAATAAGATACTGGCAGAACTATGTTCGTTCTGGAGACTAAAAGGGAGAATGTGTTTTCTTGCCTTTTCCAGCTTCTGGAAGTTGTCCATATCCTTTGATTCGTAGCCTGGCTGTCTCCAACACCTTATATGGGCAAACTAGTCTTAATATGCATCACTCTGACACTAACTCTCCTTCCTCCTTGTCTCAGGAGAGTCCTTGTGATTACCTTGCGCCCATCCAGACAACCCTGGATATTCTTACCAGTCCCAATCCTTAATTTAATCAGAGCTGCAGAACTGCTTTTCTTATGTCGTGTAACTTACTCACAGGTTCTATAAAGACTAAGATGTGGACATTTGATAGTGCTAAGGGAGGTATAATGATCAGGAGCATCTGAATACCTAGTGTATAGTTTAAGAAAGAGAACAGTAAACATCCTTAGAATCTTCCCAGGTAAACCCATCTGACATTCCTAGACCATATTCTCAATGTTTGCATTTTTATCAGTTCCATGATTTTTCTTTATAATTTACCACATGTGTACATACCTCCAAATATCATTTAATTTTGAATATTATTACAAAACAGCATCGATATGCATCTGTTAGTTTACTAAAGTTATTATTTTCATTTATCTAATATCTAAAACAGATCCCTAATATTTAATGTTTTCCTTTTTTTAATATTTTATTTACTTATTCATGAGAGAGACAGGCGGAGGGAGAAGCAGGCTCCCTGCAGTGAGCCCAATGCGGGACTCGATCCCAGCACCCTGGATCACGATCTGAACCAAAGGCAGATGGTCATCCACTGAGTCACACAGGTGCTCCTGTTTTCCTTTTTCTTAATGAAAATGATACAATATACTGAAATGATTTTAATGTACATACGAATGGATTTCTGTTTTGAAATGTCATAGGAACAGATTGTTCTTAGTGGAGAAAAAATATCTTTTAGCTGTTCTTCTTTCTAAGATTTCAAATCAAAATTTTTCCTACATGTCTATATCATAGGAGTCTAGATCACCCTTCCATACACGAGTTCATTCCCAATTCTGTGTATTTATATGGACAAAATGAGAAAATGAAACAATAGTTATGGCGAACAGGTTAACATTTATGACAATATTTTATGTATTATGCAGGTATTAAATATTATATAACATGGAAAAATATCATCAAAGTGGTATTTTTGAGTAGTTCATATTGCCTATAACATGAGTATACACGTATATGCACATCTTTGTCCTTGAAAGAAATGAAGAGTGTAGAGTAGCTAGGCTGATTTTCCTGGGCATTTCTCAAAATTACTTTGTAAGAACTGGTCATAACAGAAGGGAGATTTTTCAAATGGGCTCTTCTCTTCAGAATATGAATCACTTTGAAATAAAATATTGAGAACTTGCTAAGATTAACAGAAATGTCTCCAGAATTATTTATATTTATATTTATTTAACTTTTGTTCCAGTATAGTTAATATACAGGGTTACATTAAGATTCAGTGCTCTCAGGATTATTTTTATTAAGGCCATCATTATTAAACAGAGCCGGCTTTCTATAGAAACTTGAAAATATTTCCTGTTATTCATAATAGATAAATTCAGAAATGGCATTGTTTCTTCTGTTGTCTAGTTGGCTTTTGAAATTTTTCAAAGTTTAACATTTTACAGAATTTTCAAAACGCATGGCTAATTTGTATACACTCTCAAAATTAGTAGTGTTTTTGAAATGTCTTATTTTTTTCTTTTTTATGGTGCTGAGTATGTTGCATATTGTTTAAATTAAAGTGACGCTGCATAGATTAATTGTTGGGGAATTGTCTCCTAACCGGGATCTTGTACAGATTGCTTTTGTTCTTTCATGGCCTATTTTTATTCTGAGAGTGGAAGTTGCTGCTCTGATGCAGCAGGGTGAGCAGCTCCCTTTGGTCAATTATCAGACATCTGCTTTTTAATTATGTACCACATAAATTGTTAACAGTGAAATCTAAGAAACTTATTCATGATCTGGTTTAATAATATGTGCTGAGAAGTGCCCAGTGATTTTAAAATGCATGTAAAGGATTATATTTCTTGAAAATGGAGATTCTGAAATATCATTGTCGTGAATATGCAAACAATAGATACTTCACTGACAAATACTGAGCACGAATTAATAAACAGTTAAGTGCAAAAAAAAACAGTTAAACCATATTGTGTTACTTCTCATTGTAAGTAAAATTTTAAGAAGCCTTTTAATTATCTAATATATGCATATTTTTATGTATGTTATATTACTTAATTAGGGTATATCATGGCTATGCACATTACTTCCTTTAATTTTAACACAAATGACATCACAGATTCATGATAAAATAAGATAAAATCCTTAGTATTATTCCAAAAATTTATTTCAGTTGAAAAACCAAATGGAAAAAAAAAAAAACAAATGGAAATGATTAAAAAAGAGATATTACCTTATTGGGTTTCTGAAGCAGTGTATAAGGATTATTACTATCATTATTATTATTCCCCATTTCCCTACTGTCTTCTCTTAAATCATTGCTGTATTATCACTTACACCATTTATAAAGAGACAGAAAATTTGTAAGTAGCCATATTGAACACTGGTAATATATGTCTCTGGTCACAGTCTGGACTCTGTAGGCCTACTATATAAACTGTAATTTTTTATTTAAAGGTTTGATTTATTTATTCATGAGAGAGAGACAGAGACATAGGCAGAGGGAGAAGCAGGCCCCTTGTGGGCAGCCTGTTGTGGGACTTGATCCCAAGACCCCAATCACGCCCTGACCCAAAGGCAGATGCTCAACCACGGAGCCACCCAGGTGCCCCAGAACAACTTTTAATGTGCAAATGGGATGGTTTCTATATGAATCTATTATCTCTCCCAAGATTTGCCATGCCTTTCTATATTCACTAAAATTTAGATATTCAAATAACAGCATTTCAGAGGCATTCATAAAAATGTCATAATGTGAAATAATCACCTTCCTTCCACTTCCCTACAGATGAAAAACTTAAATGCCTTTGACTGGATAAGATACTCTCTGAATCCATCATCTGTTTCATACTTCATACTTGTATTTATTGTAGTCCTCCATTGTTTTGCATCCTCCCCTCATAAACTAGAAAGTTTAGCCTATCCTGTGGTTTGGCTTCACCCTGGTATCTTCATTTTCAGTGTACACCATAGATTCTCCCTCCATCATAATTTTTTATAGTGTTCCAAATATATTCTTCTCTTCTCACCATCCTATCTCTACAACTTATTCTTTAAATCCTATCTTGTTTCATCTCTTATTGAAAATGTCCCTTCAAGTAAATGAAGGTTTAATCGCTCCCTTCTTTATTCTTCAGCATTTATATTTATGAGTTTATATAACTTATTTCAATGTGTTACTACTAATTTATAATTATTATTTCTAGTTATATTGGCCAGAAATAGTCACATGGTCTTGCCTAATTGTAAAGGGATAAGTACATTCTTTCACTTTTACCAGATGTAGAAGGTAACTAGATATTGGTAAAGTCTCTGCTGTAACTATAATATCATATGCTGGGTTGAAACATGTCAGAACATTCAATAGGTTGGGATTTTTATACCAAATAAAAATGACTGTGTGGAATTTGTAACTTGAGATGATGAGCTTCTTCTTTATGTAAAGGTTTCAGGCCTAGGCAGGATTTCTGTCAATGATACTATAGGTAAGAAACCTGAATAAGAGATGTTAAATATTTCTTTCAAATAATGATAATTACTAATTCAATACAAAGAAGAATATAAAGGGCATTCCTACCAAATCAATTATATTTAGCAGTTAATACTGAATACATAAAAATTGCTAGGTATTTTATTATGTGAAAAAAAATCCTTTAGATGTAGTACAGAGTCTAAGTCATTTTTTTATTCTGATGAGAATTTTAAACTTGCTAACAATGTGGGATATGAGGAAAGGTTTTGTTACAGTAGTAAAAACGCATGTAGAGTAGAAGAAAGTAGTGAGGTTGAGTGAATACTTACCAATGAACAAGTTTTATGTTGGAGAATATTCATTATAAGATTATTTGGTGATGATACTATTGATGCTGCTGGAAATCTAGAGGGCAGGGGATTAGGTCACATGGACAGATCACATTTGACTCTAATCAGGGTATTGGATATGGTGAAAGGGCTGCCTGGAACCAGTTTTAGGAGACATGGGCCATAAGAAGGTCAGCTCCTAGATTTCTATTAGGCATCCTATCCTAACTTCAAACTGAAGGGAAATAATGCATGCTTGATAGATGTGATTTGGGAGTGTAGGAACTTGAAAACCTATGAAGTAAAAGTTAGGAACTCAATAGTCATATTTGCTCAGTTGCTAATGCAATTCAGCAAACATGCAAGTGCAATTTTCAGTAACTGAATATAGTGGTTTACACATTTTGGTTATAATATTTATAAGTGCATTTTTCTTTCATGGGTGAATTCTATTTTAATAGAAATAGACCCATTTTACTTAAAAGTATGCATCTCTGTAAGGAAACTAAAGATGTAGAAAACATTTTCTTGTTCTCTTGCAAAATCAATGAAGAAAAGAATTTCTAATTGGTATATTTATTACTAGTCTTTTTTCCAAGATAGAAATCCTGGATGAATTAAGGTTTCCTTAAATTAGACATTACCAGCTACAATTTTACCGTAAATATATGTAAACTGTTGTAAATTTCAATATATATATATATATATATATATATTAGATAAGGCTATACATTAAAGTGCTTTCTTATATTGCCAAGCTTTCTTGAGCTGTAACATAGCAATATATTCTAGATATCAATATATCAATATGTCTGTGTCAGCATAGATAAATAAGTACACACTGATCTTCTCTTTTCTATCCCATCTCCATGTTAAATCTCTCCTTCCTGCTTACACTATTCATAATCTGCATCCATGTTCATTGATCTACACCTCCTGTTTGCTGTCAACAAACAGGCCAAGAAAAAGATTAAAATATTGCATCTCTCTTTTCCCTATAAACCCCACACAGCAAAAAGCAAAGGATTAAAAATATTTATTAAAAATTTAAGGTTAAGGATATTGTGTAATTTGTTAAAGCTTGCATAGTAAGTTACATTGTCTCTCCAACTACATTTTGAAAAATGAGCTATATTTTATGTTATGATACTTCTTATGGCTAAATATAAATGATTCTCAAATATTGGTTATATCTGGTCATACTTCTTGATTATGTTTGATTGTGCTGCTAGATTGAAATAAGAGGCAATTTTAATACAGAATATTTTAATGAATTTAATGTGTGTTTATGCTTTTTAGAATATTTTTCCTTCCATATATTTTGACTTTCAAAATTACCATCAAACTAAATAATCATCATATAGGTTGCATTGCATATAAGGAGATTGGCGAACATAAATATAAATAAATTACTCAAAATTAATCTGCTACATGTAACTTATGACTGCTGATTCCTCATCACCATTTATTCTACTAGACAATACTGGCTTCTCCATTACGTGGATATTTTAAATAAAAAAGCCCTTTCAATGCCAAGAGAAAAAAATGCTGAATATGTTGAAAGGGTTTTAACTCTTTCCTACATGCTCAGAAGTGTACAATATATTGTTAAATTCATTGTTTTGATCTGAGAAATTACCTCACATATTATGCTGCTTTACACGTTTTATAAATTAGGAAACTGATTTTCCTAATACAGGAATATTAGGAATATAATTCCTAATAATAGTTTTTCCTAAGAAAAAATAACCGTTCCATAATACACAGAAAATTAGGAATCTGGAATTTCAATCCAGAGACCGCTAAATACCACATGATGCCTTTCTTTTTCTTTTTCTTTTTCTTTTTCTTTTTCTTTTTCTTTTTCTTTTTCTTTTTCTTTTTCTTTTTCTTTTTCTTTTTCTTTTTCTTTTTTTTTCTTTTTCTTTTTCTTTTTCTTTTTCTTTTTCTTCTTTTTCTTTTTCTTTTTCTTTTTTTTCTTTTTCTTTTTCTTTTTCTTTCTTTCTTTCTTTCTTTCTTTCTTTCTTTCTTTTTTTTTTTTTGTACTGCACTACGTATAGATCAGGAATAACTAGATTGTATTGTCAAAGAGTAAGAGTAAATTTCTCAAAACAAATATACTGGATATTTAGGAGTCCATGTTTATACAATTATGGTTAATAATTTTCAGTGAGAACAAATTGCCATGAACTGATGGCAGTCTTCTTCCGGCTACTACTATTCTACTCTCATCACCCTAGTCTATTTCTTATTCATAAAAGAACCTTTTTTTAGCTTTTTTGAGATCTAATTGATACTTTATTGAGATATAATGTAACACTGTATAAGTTAAAAGTTTACAATGTTATAATTTTATACAGGTATAAGTTGCAAAATGTTTCCCACAATAAAATGAGTTAACAGTCCTCCTCATCACACAATTGCCATTGCATTGTCCTTGCTGTTTTGGTAAGAACTTTTAAGATCTACTCTCATAGCAACTTTCAAGTGTGCAATACAGTTAATTTTGTTGTACTTGCTGTACATTAGACCCCCAGAATTTACTCATAACTGGAAGTTTGTGTACTTTGACCAACATTTCTCCATTTTCCCCACTCCCAGCCCCTGTTAGCCACCATCTACTTTCTCTTACTGTGAGTTTGCTGTTCGTAAAAAGGACTTGACATGTGATACCATAAAATGGGCTCAGACCATAGTGAGAAGTCCCTTATGTTGAAAAGCTCATTCAATACAAGCCTTTTTTATGAATGGGAAACTGTCGGCTTGCATTTTTCTATTTTCAGAACATATTTAGTGCATATCTTCCACCAGATGAAAACTCATTCTTTCACTGCCTTATACATCAGAATTCTTTGTTGACTATTTCCTTTGCTGTGCAGAAGATTTTTATCTTGACAAAGTCCCAATAGTTCATTTTGCCTTTGTTTCCCTTGCCTTTAGAGATGTGTCTACCAAGAAGTTGCTATGGCCGAGGTCACAGAGGTGGCTGCCTATATTCTCCTTTAGGATTTTGGTGGATTTTTGTCTCACATTTAGGTCTTTTATCCATTTTGAGCTTATCTTTGTGTGTGGTGTAAGAAAATGGTCCAGTTTAATTCCTCTACATGTGGCTATCCAGTTTTCCAAAACCATTTGTTGAAGATACTGTCTTTTTCTATTGGATATTTTTTCCTGCTTTGTTGAAGATTAGTTGACCACAAAGTTGAGGGTCCATTTCTGGCTTCTCTATTCTGTTCCCTTGATCAGTATGTGTTTGTGCCCATACCATCCTGTCTTGATGATTACTGCTTTGTAATATAGCGTAAAATCTGGCATTGTGATGCTACCAGCTTTGATTTTCTTTTTCCACAGTCTTCTGCTATTTGTGGTCTTTCTGGTGCCATACAAATTTTAGGATCATTTGTTCATGGATGGAACTGGAGGTTATTATGCTGAGAGAAATAAGTCAGAGAAAGACAATTATCATATGAGTTCACTCTTGTGGAATATAAGAAATAGTGCAGAGGATCAAAGGGGAAGGGAGGGAAAACTTAATGGGAATTTATCAGAGAGGGAGAAAAACCATGAGAGACTCTTAACTATAGGAAACAACCCAAGGGTTCCTGGGGCGGGGGAGGTGGGGGAGATGGGGTAATTGGGTGATGGGCATTAAGGAGGACACATGATGTGATCAGCACTGGATGTTATACACAACTGATGAATATTCAACACTATATTTGAAACTAATGTTGTACTATATGTTGGATAATTGGGTTTAAATAAAAAGAAGTAATTCTTTGGAAAAGGACTGTCAAGGAGAAGTATCCAATACACTTTAGCGTAACTTCAGTCTGTGACCGTCAATTTTCTTTAGCCTTCCCAGAGTTTTGATGGGCTCTGACAATGTAGTGGCAGAAGGAAAATGTCTTTCAGGATTAGTCTATTAGTGGCAATTAAGCCATATGTTCAGAGAGCATATACAGTAAGCAATAAAATCATAGGAGGACAACATGTAGATGTTATATTAGATAACTTGCAGTCACAGTTATCTTACCTTTCATTTACCTTCTTCCGTTGATGGATTTCCAAATATTCATCTTCTATCAACAATATCTTATCTGTGTCTCTCGCCTATGTGCAAGTTTCTGTAATGCGCATAAGGTCAAAAAGGTCAAAGAAGTATCACTGTGTATATGTTTGTATATAGAATTCTGTTGTATATTCTATAATTTTCTAGAGGAAAATTAACATAATACAAGGGGAAGTGACACGTAGGAGTCTATCTGGAGTGATGGAGCCCAATTTTTCCTGAGGTGCTACTGATGCTTTTAAGTCATATTTCCTCTTCATTACATAGGACTCACTTACAGTTGACGGCATTTCATTCATTGCTGTTCACAGCTGTCAATTAGCTGTCAATTGTGAAAGAAACTTGGGCTTGACCATCAGTCTTCAGCATTGTACAGATAGGGATATGATATGATAGGTCAATAAATAAATCATGCAAGATAACAAGTGACAGTACAGGACTTTGGATTTTTTATTTGTAAAATAACTTGATTATAGAATTCATTGTTAGATTAAATATGGCCACAGAACGTTTAGTGCTACTCTCTTTAAGAAGTGAAGCTTATTTCTCTGTACTTTCTCTGTACTTGTAGCTTGGTGGGTGGCAGCAATGATAATGTAGTGAGGCTTCTGAGACTCATTCCTAGGAGACTTTGCAGCTTTGTTTTCACATCCTTGGAACCTGTGACTGCCAGGTGTTGGAGAAAACTGGGCTGGAAGACCTTGTGGAGAAGTTCAGCCCAGCCCAGTCACCAGACAGGTTCTCAGGTTCATCAGAAAGCTCAGGCAAGACCAGCCAAAGAACTGTTGAGGCAACCCACAGAATTAGAAGAAAGAATAAATCATTATTTGAGGCCACTAAATTGTGCGGTGATTTGCTACATAGCCATAGTGAACTAAAATTCTTCCCTGTGGTATCATAGAAATCAAAGACAATGTTTATCTGGTAATTCCATACTTAATTTTCCACTCTCTTTACTGTCAACCAACTATATATCTGGTTTTTTTTTTTCCCTCCATAACCCAGCCTCCTTTCCATGGCTTCCTTCTCACAATTAATGGCCATTTTGCAAAGAATTTTATTACTTGTATTACTAGTAAGCATTAATGGCCATTATTATGTAAATGATATTTATGAAGAATAGTAACTTCATTCATTTTAACTTTAAACTATAAATTATAAAGCTTATTTTGAAAAATTATGAATATGTATTACTTAATATATATTCAGATTAAATAATCCACATGTCTTATTTTGTTTGCTTTTTACATCGCAATCTAGTTCCACTTTGGAGCGATTAAACCACATGCAGCTGTCACACTGAAACATTGTTGTCACTACAACATTCCCTGTCTTTGTCCTGCTCTTAGATATGATTTGCCCTATGCGATGCTTTTCTAACAGACATCAAAATACCATTGGGGCTACTACATATTTAAGTCCCTTTGATGTAGCCACACTGTTAAACTTGGTATATTCAGCAAATGGCATCCACAGCAGTTGACATTTAAGCATACTGTAATATGCATAAGTGAACAGGGCCCTCCTGGGTTGATGATAGCAGAAGTTCCACTTGTGGCTCAGTTTCGGAAATCAGAATTATAAAGTAATTATAACCCAGCTTAGGCATTTTCACATAGTCTCTTCAGAACAGAACTCAGTCTATTCAAGAGGCACTATACCAAAGGTCTATCACTTCTATGCTAATGAAATGGGAAGAATGTTCCTTTTTTTGATCCAATGAGTAAAAATCCATTGTTCCTGGAAAAGTTGTTTGGTTATTAAAAGTTTCTTGTTTTTGTAATTCATCCAATTGGTTTAAAGGCTTGCAGCAGTGGAAAGGCTTTGTGGCTTGAAACAAGAACAATCCCCACTTGGTATTCTCAGGCTAAACAAAAGTCCAGATTTGGCACAGTGATTTGCAGCCATAGGATTAGAAATGTCGCCTAAGCCTGCCATTGGCCGCTGCTTAAGTGAGGTTTCAGAAACCTCCTTCCAGAAACTGGAGTTCATCATGATTATAACAATTATAATAATGGCATTTGAATTACTCTTTCCCATTTAATAGGGAAATTAATGTTTAAATATCAAATGTTACATTGCTTAAAAAGACAGAATTATAAAATTTATTTCTGTCCCCTGGCTCCAAAAATATTGTTTCCCAGTATATTTTGATACCTTTGTTACAACTTCCTTAAAATCTGACACATTTATCTGAGCTATTTTGGGGGAAAATATATATTATAATCATATTTGTGCATATTTATAGGCATCCTTACATTAGTCCTGAAATACCAGGAAGTTAAAATTTTAAAATTTCTCAAAGGATTTATCTTTATAAATATGCCCTATACACAAATACACCGTATGTGAGATGCCGCTTCCATACTCAGTAACCATCCATTTTGATGCTAGAAATGTGGACAAATTCTTATTCTGCACATTAGCTAATAGCTGTGCAAAGTAAATCACTCTGGCAGACAGAACCCTGGGGCAAGGGGAGTGGAAAAGTTTTTCCTTATTTGTAAACCTCCCTTGCAGTCCCCAGAGAGGATTGGAAAATAGGACCCAGCATTTCAAGTACTTATAATTCCTTGAATCAAAGTGGATACATAATCCTTATTATTATAATTCAATGCTCATGGGTCCTTAATGAAACATTTAATTGAAAATAGATTTTAAATTAGATGTGAAGTTTACAAACTTGTTAAAAAGTGGTTTAACATTTAATAACTTCAAAAGTATTTTTCTGTGAAACTTACAATTGATTTGTTTCAAAATGCATCGCTCATCCTGGTAATAATTCAGTTGTGTAAAGAAGGCTAGAGTGCAAGTTTCTCTGCTAAATCCTATATCCTGTGGAAGGAGTTATATTTGCAAAGAACACCACATTACCCTAGAATAAAGGGACATTTAAAGCTATTCTATGGATATTTGGTATAAACTTTAAGTAAATTTTGATACCAATGGCAGGATTGAATTTAATGACATTGACCCGCCATTTAATATGGAAGAGATTGTTGTATGTTGCATTTATAGTTCAAAAAATCCTCATGGAAAAAAAATAAGTTTTGAAAGAATTTTCTTCTTTTGGACCAAGTTAGCTTGCCACATGACCTCCTCAGTTCCTTGGCCAGAGTGAGAGTGATGTTTGCTCCTAGAGGCAGAGTCTCAAGATGCTTACCTAATGTTCATTCCCACATTACCTCTACTAATATGATTCTTACCACTCAAGGAATTCACTCTCTCTTGTTTTACTGACCTAAATAAACTTGTAGCCTTCTGTTTTAATCCCAAATTACATTAAGTATACTCAAATAGTGGAGGTTCAGGTTAGTTCCTAACACATTTTTTTCACTTTTTTTTTTCTATACTAAATTCATGACTTGACAACCTCCCTGGTAATCCATTTACCTTTGGACTATGCCTTGCCTTGGCTATCCTACTTCCAGCCAGGAATTGGACTTCTATTCTTGGACCACATTCACATAGAAACGTTCAGCAAGCATTCTATTTTATTTTATTTTATTTTTTTATTATTTTATTTTACTTTATCTTATTTTATATTTTATTTTATTTTATCTTATCTTATTTATTCATGACAGACACACAGAGAGAGGCAGAGACATAGGCAGAGGGAGAAACAGGCTCTCCACAGGAAGCTTGATGCAGGACTCGATCTCAGGACCCCGGGATCATGACCTAAGCCAAAGGCAGATGCTTAACCACTGAGCCAACTAGGTGCCCAACTGATGGACATTCTTAAGCCCAAACACTGAAACTATTCTGTTCATTTTCTGGTACTATATTTTTCTACTGTACTCTGATAACTTCTATAAACATAGATTGTCCCAATGGGTTATAATAAACTGCCTTATATTCTCACAAACTGTTTATCTCATTTATTATCCAGTATTATCCTATATGTGTGTATATGTTTATATACAATGACAGTACATATACATACACACATATATGTATATTACTATATGTAACACACACAGGACGTGTTTATAGTAGTAAGTAACAATAATTTGAAGAATTTTTACTATATTTCATGAAATATTTTGGGCAATTTCATGTGTAGATTCTTAATGCAAGTATTTCATGTTTTTTCACACATTTTATATATGAGGAAACTAAAGTAAAAGAGCACATGGCATTTAAATCACCTTCTTAATTTTATGCAGCTAGTAAATGACAAAATATGAATCCAGCCCATACAAACTGAACTTTCCAAAGGGAAGATTTTATTACATATACATACATTCTAAGACAAACTTAGAATCCTTAAAACCATACATTTTGGAAGATGGTGCTCTATGGACTTGTCCTAGGAGATGAGATTTTGCCTTTGTTAGCAAGTTTCCCTGACAGTGCCTCAAGGGAATGCAGTTACTCTCTCTCATCACACCACATTTTCCTGCAGTTAGGCCATAGCCAGCAAGTTGGAAGAGAAGATTGCTATAGGCAGCACTGAGGATTGCCTGTAGCTTAGCTACCAGGCTTCTCTGAAATGGGAATACATTAAAACACTTCACATATCCTCTCCCTTCCAGGGAAGGCTTGGGACTTGGTGGTAATTCAGGGAAGTTTACTGCTTAACTCTGTATCAATTGAGATTATTCAGCCTCCATGGAATGTAGCGGTGTGATATTAAGAACAGAGTAATCATGGCTCCTGAAATAATTTTTCTCTAATGTGATTCTATTTTGAAAATAACCTAAGCAAAATTTATAGTTCTATATGTTTGAATGATTACTCTACTTTTAATTATCCTTCTATATTATTGTGATTTTTTAATAATATCAGCCCCAAACTCCTCTCAAAACCATATTCTCAGCTTCTACTATATCTTCCACTTTGAGAAGTATTTCTCTTTTTTTCTCATACAAGACAAAAGAATATGTTTCTAATTCTGAGACAGTTGTGCTATTACTTCCTTCTTTTTTCATGTTTCCCTTTGGTGAAATGCTGAATAACTGTTAACTAATACTGAATACTGATAACTATTCAGTGTTTTTCCACTGAAAGTAAACCTTATACCTACTGTGTTGACATGCTCCCATTGGATACTCTCATAAAATTTGATTTTATAGTTCTTGTTTTTATGCAAATTAATTTTATGGATGTGGCTAAAACTTCTGAAGCAGTTGTAACAAACCCTAGTTTACATGTGCCTATAAATACTATATATTTAGAATATTATAGTCAAATTATCACTTACTTCTGAATTTCTCAAAAACCTTTTATTAAATATTTGTTGAAATAGTCTATATAGCATTTTGGGCAGCAAATTCTGTCTATGAACAAATACCCAAAAGGGTTTGAATTTTGTCCTCCAAATCACTCCAAGATAATTTACTTTTTCATTATGTAATATGATGCAAATTTGAACTCTAAGTGTTATACAGTAAAATATTAATATTATGAAAAGCACAAGGAATAATAGTTTGATTAGCCAGACATATCCCAACCTTTGGAATGAATACCTACACACACACACACACAGAAACAAACATATACAAACATACACACATTTTAAGGAGCCAGGATAGTACACAAGAGAGGCATAAATGCCATTAGACCAACATGCAATAATGTGATATAAGGAGAGGTGTACAGGACACGTAATAAAAAATGTTATGAGGCATATATAAGATTTCACTTTATAATCAAGATGAAGCTAGGAAAAGAAGGATTCCTACTAGGAAGCTGGAGAGCATAGAAAGACAATTTGTATTTGGGAAAATATAAAGAATATATATGTGTTGGTAAAGGTGGAAGGAGGGTGAATTCTCAGGAGGTGATCTAAAGCAGGTATCAAAAAAGCCCATGATTATACCTCATTCTGGTGCTAACTGGATGCCTAATTAGAAATTTCTTTCAGGAGTTAACATAATTCATCTATCAGATTTACATTTTAAAAGAATATAGTGCCACACATATGAAGGGGTGAGTAAGGTTAAGTAGGGCAGTACTATAAGAAATTATAGTAGGAAATACCATTATTATTACTGTCATAATTTTTATACATAATGGAAAAGGATATAAGAAATATTTAGTAGTTGATATCAATAGATGCTAAAGTTTTAATAAGGAAGGAAAGGCTCCAAAGAAGATTTGAATCCTGGCACCCAAGGGTTAGAAGCCTGTGAGCCTGAAATACATATTTGGGTTACAGAAAACCTAGACAAAACCTATACCCAATCTTGTTCTTGCCCCAGCAAATCTCTTAAAGTTTCTGGGAAGAAGGTGCGATCAGTAATTACAGTTAAGACTCAGTGCAATTTTCTAAGTTTGTTTTGTATTCTTTTGAGTTATTGATTTTAATCGATGTTGTAAAGGAAGCACTTAAACCAGCTTAGTTTTTTTTTTTTTTTTTTTCACTTTCGGCACAATATTGTTCAAGTATTTCCTCAGGCTTAGTGTCTAGTTTCATACTGATAAATCAGTTCCAATGGATTTTTTTAAAAAATGGTTGTATTTATTTACTCAAGACAGACACAGAGAGAGGCAGACATATAGGCAGAGGGAGAAGCAGGCTTCCCAGCAGGGAGCCTGATGTGGGACTCGATCCCAGGACCCCGGGATCATGCCCTGAGCCAAAGGCAGATGCTCAACCACGGAGCTACCCAGGTCTCCCCTTTCCTATGGATTCTTATGGTAATTAATACAAATAATTTAACGTTATAACATACATCATAATTTAACATGAAATACATTATTGTTGCTTAATGAGGGTCATCTTATCCCCTGTGTTTTATCAATAAGCATATGATATAATTTTTAAAATCTATTGGTTTTACCACAAAATAGATTAAATTATTTTGGAAATTTTACCTAAAATTTCAGGAACTTAATGTGGAATTCTGGGAGTAACAAAGATCAGTTTCAATCTTTGATTTGATAATTTTACATATAAAAAGAGATTGTCAGGACCACATGCCATTTGTTACTTAATTTTAGTTATCATTCTTTAGTAATCTGATGAGTTTTTTTTATTATCCACATTTGTTCATTCAATCTATGTTGAATTATTGAATTACTCTACATCATTACATTCTGAAACAATATGCTGTATCTTTGAAGAATTTTGTTCTTGAAAAAGAAAATTGATTAAAAAATCAAATAATCTCTTTGATAGGTACAAGTCTGGTTCCCAACTCAGTCTCTTAGAATGTACCTTTAAAATAGCACTCTCTAAAAATCTTTCAGGCACTATGTGATCCATTGTACATCCTCTTGATATTTTCTGCAACTGCTCTTTTTATTCATAGCATATATCTCAAATATAGTAATATACTTCTTTTTTTTTTCAAATTAGTTGTTTGTCTGCCTCTGATAAGCTCTATTGAGGTCAAGACCATGTCTGTTTTCCTCCATGTTATATTCTCAGCATCCAACACACACAAAAAAAAAAAACACAGAAACTTGTTGAATAAGGGCTAAGCAAGGCACCTTCCAAGTGACTTATTCAAATACCTTGAAACTATTTTATATCCTGATTTGTTTTTCCTTTTCCAGGCTAGTCATCCCCTAACTTCCTTTTATGACGTATTTTTGTCAACTGTCTCCATCCTAATTGCTTCCTGAACATGTTCCAGGGTGTCTAAATGCCTTTTAAGTTGTGATTCCCAGAAGTGAATGCAATTGATTTCATCAGTCTGTGTTTTTATGTTATATGTTTTATGTTTATGTTTATAATGTTAATACTTTGATATTATTAAACTAACACCTCAAGCTCATTTAAAATATTTTGAGGCTGTTAAGTCTTACCTTCCTATGTTTTTTTCTCTCTTACCTGATTATTGTAGAAACTGATACTCAAATACAGTATTCTGGGATGTTCTTTCAAGTTTTATGATGATTTTTAATTTTTTTTTAAATTTTTTTTTATGATAGTCACAGAGAGAGAGAGAGAGAGAGAGAGAGAGAGAAGCAGAGACATAGGCAGAGGGAGAAGCAGGCTCCATGCACCGGGAGCCCGACGTGGGATTCGATCCCGGGTCTCCAGGATCGCGCCCTGGGCCAAAGGCAGGCGCCAAACCGCTGCGCCACCCAGGGATCCCCTATGATGATTTTTAAAAGAGGGGCAGTTTTTCACTTGTTTTCTAAAGAGCTCTATGAGAACACAGAATGGAGTGATGGTTAAGATACATGATGGTTACTTTAGACACTACATCTACAAATCCACTAGAACACAACTTAAAAAAAAACAAAACAAAACAAAACACTCCATATAAGTTTTCATCTGGAGAAACAAAAATCATATAACTACTAACAAAAGGAATTGGTAAATTGCCAGTCTTCCTCTTTCATTTCACTTTATTTTGCTCTAATGTAAGTGATGATAAGAGGGTGGGGGGAGGGGGTTGGACTCAATGTGCTCACTGTAGAACTTCATGTTTATGTTCAGATATTGGACTATGTAAGATCTCTTCCTTTTACTTTCTTTGTAATCAAATGACAATCACCATGATGAAATTAAAACATTTTCAATGAATTATTTACTTCCATTGTTGAGAAAGTATCTAAGACATGATATCTAAAGATTCTGCTTGCTATCTTGGTGCTTCAATGTTTCCCCTCTGCCATTTACTAATATTTTTTCCAAATTCTTTTACAATAAGACAATGTGGGCAGTGTTAGCAGTAGTGATACACTTTAAAACTGACAGTATATTCAAACTGCATTTAGATCAGTTCTTCCTAAAGCAGAGTCCTTACTTCACAATGCTCAGAGCACTTCTACCCATAGCTACTAAATACATTTTTACTTTCAATATTGTCCTCTAAAATCACTCAAGGATAAATAACAAAAATTGTACTTATTAATTAAGTACAATAGACAATGTGCTTTGAAGACTCTTTTGGCAATGTGTTTTCATTATAATGCAGCTCTTGTGCTTTTCCTTCTTTATTGGTTTAAACTGAAACAATAAAAAAAACCCAAAACCCCACAAAACGCTAGATTTGTACATTGGTGTTCAGTGACTCCTAACAATATATCACTGAGTGAACTTTAGCTCACTTTTTAAAGTCCATGTCGCAGACGCTTTAAGGCCTTCATAAGAGAAAGGATAAATGTCTTCTCTATTGATTATAATATTAGAAATGGTTACAATGGGCAGTTTCTAGAAGAGACCAGAATGTTATATAATTATTTCATAGGCAAATGTAGGTAAAGATGAAAACCTAGCAGTCAATTTAAATAACGACTTCTTGGGACTCCTGGATGGCTCTGCAATTTAGCGCCTGCCTTTAGCTCAGGGCGTGATCCTGGAGACCCGGGATCAAGTCCCATGTCGGGCTCCCTGCATGGAGCCTGCTTCTCCCTCTGCCTGTGTCTCTGCCTGTCTCTCTTTCTCTGTATCTCTCATGAATAAATAAATAAAATCTTTAAAATAAATAAATAAATAAATAAATAAATAAATAAATAAATAAATAATAAAAACAAATAAAACTTATTACTCTCTCATCCAATAAATCTCACATTTGTTTGTTTATTCATCAGTTGACTTTGGCTTCCTATACAAATATTCTAGTTCACAAAGTTTTGCTTATTTTTGTTACTTTCAGGACAAGAAAATTTAGATCAAACAATATTCATCCATGAATAAACAGATTTACAAGTGTATTAATCATTCATACCAGTAAATGTCTAGCTCCACCATGAATCTGTATATAGAAATTCGATGCTCCTCTGAAATCTTCCAGTAGTATTGACACTCTCCTCAGAATTTGTCTCAATGAGTTTCATGAATGGTGTTTTCAGTTCCCTTTGACAGCTACCATTTTATTTTTCTCTAGCTCTGTTTTTCTATACTGCTATCTCCTGCTCTGCTTAATCTGCTTCTATTGCAGCAAAGTCAACAGGGCACTAAGCAGACACCAAGGAAATCTCTATTTTAGTTTTTTTTTTTTTTTTTTTTTTTTTTTTTGCTCTTCTAGAAGGAGTTTTGTCTGGTTCACTGCTCATTACTTTGTGAGTTTGATGAACTTGTGTATTCTACAAGCCCTCTCCACTGAAGAATTGGCAAGCGCTTTCCTCCATTCAAGCAAATAGGAAACCAGATATTGTTTCTTAATTTTCCATACAGTTTTCTGAGAGATCATTGAAACCGTTTTAATTTTCACTTGTTCTTTGAGCTCCTTCTTTACTGGATTCTAAAATGAGGACAGTATGAGTAACAATTTCCCATTTTTAGGTAATTTCTCCACTCTGCTTCTTGGTTGTTTTTGCTCAAACTTGAGCATTTTAACTTCCTCTACACTTGAGATGATTTGTTTTTCAAGAAGTTCCTAATATAAGATATTGCCATATATTGTCTAAATATAATCAGATATGTTTGTAGATTAAAGGTGGTTATTTCTTAGATGTCTTAGATGCCTATTATGGTTCTTCAGAACCATTTGGTAATATGAGCACTGTGTGTATAAATCATCAATATTCTTACAGTTATAGCATTGTATGATCTGTATAGGAAACTATACATTTCTTCTAATAAAATTTTTTTTCTATAGAAATTCTTTACATTTCCAGGAAACAAGCCAAAATGAGCCAATGCCTACTACACTGTATTCTTTCAAGCACCAGATTGTCATAGATTTATTTTTTTTTGAAATTTTTGTCTAAGTGCTTTTTCTCCACTAAGCCAGGGGCTATGTCTATATGACTTTATACCTACATAGTGACTGGCACATCATAAGAGGTTAAACTTCTAAAAAAATATGTTTTGAAATAATTTTAGATTTAGAAGCAATCATCAAAGGAAGTACCAGAAGTTCCTATGTACCCTTTACTTAGGTTTCTATAAAGCTGGCGTCATACATAGTAATGCTACATTTATCAAAATTTAAAAAGAAAGTAACATCAGTTCAATACTATTAAGTAACTGTAGGCTTTCTTCAAATTTCCTTAGTTTCATTGCCAACTTCCTTTACCTTTCTTCCAAGATCCAATTCAGGATATCATGTAATATCTAGGAGCCAACCAATCTGTGACAGACTCACACAATTTCCTGATCTTTAAAGAACTTGAAATTTGAAAAGTATAGGCAAGATAGACTGGGTGGTCAAATGTTTTTCTTTATACTTGATCTTCTTCAATTTAAGTCTGATATGCTTCAGTGGTAGTTTCTTCATGTTTCTTGTGCTTTGTGTTGGATGAGATTCTTGAATCTGTACATTAGTGTTTTAGTAGACTTTGTAATATTTAAAGCTATTATTAATTCAAATAATTTTGTACCCTCTCTCTTTCCCTTGAGACTTCAAGTATATATATATATATATATATATATATATATATATATATATATATTAGGCTACTTGAATTTGTCCACAGTTTATTAGGTTTTCTGTTGATTTTTGTTTGATCTCATTACTTCCTATGTTTCATTATTTGTTCCTTTTATTTCAGGCATTTCAGTTGTTTAGTTATTTCTCCAGATTGTCCATGTGACCACTAACCCCATTTGGGGTATCACCACCTCATATTATAGTTTTATTACAATAAGTTTTATTTATATCTTCATATCTTTCATGTCTCTACTTAAATATTGAACACACAAAATACAATTATGATTCTAATATCCATGTCAATTCTCTTCCAATTTCTGTTGATTGATTTTTCTCCCCCTCCTCATTGGGAGTCTTATTTTCCTCCTTCTGTGAATGCATGGTAAAATTGTATTGGGAGCCAGACATTGTAATTTAAACTTATTGAGTAAATCTTTTTTATTTTTCCATGAAGATTATTGAATATTGGATTTGATGTTGTTAATTTACTTGGAATGAGCTTGATATTTTACAGTCTTGCTTTCCAGATTTATTACACAAGATCAGAGAAGTGTTTATGATAGGAAAAATTTTTACCATGTCTGAAACATGATTTTTTTTGTACTTAGCCCAGCACTGAGTTGTGTGAATGTTTTCCATTCTGACTAATGACAACAGGTGGTCAAACCCACTCTGCCAGGCATTAAATAACCTTTGTGATTGTTCTTCCCACCACTGGGTAGTTTCCTCATATTCTTGTGTTGATCAATACTTCCTGAGCACTGAGGAATTTTCTACAAATGTGTGGTGTGCTGTCTACAGCTCTCTCCTCTAGATCTCTGAGATGCTCTATTCTGTGAGCTCTGTCTTTATCATTCCTGACTCTGTTTTTTTTTTTTTTTTTAAGATTCTACTTATTTATTCATGATAGACACAGAGAGAGAGGCAGAGACACAGGCAGAGGGAGAAGTAGGCTCCATGCAGGGAGTTAATGTGGGACTCAATCCCAGGACGGGGATCACACCCTGGGCCAGAGACAGAGGCTAAACTGCTGAGCCACCAGGAGTCCCGTCCTGACTCTGTTTTATCTCTTCAACTCATTTAGTAATCCAGTCCAAATGAGTCTTCTCCCCCTGTACCAGAGCATGGAAACTTCCTGGGTATAAACATACTCACCTTTATTGTCTTCCATCTTTCAGAATTATTGCCATTATTTACCTGATATTCATTGTCTTGAAAATGATTTTTTCATCTATTATGTCTATTTTTTGTTGTGTATGGAAGGAAATTAAATTTGGTCTATGTTACTTCAACCTGAATGGAAGTATAATTCTAAAACTGCTTTTGATTTAACAAGTACTGAACTCTAAAGTATTCATATGTAGAATAATATTACTTTATAAAAATATATTAATATGTATAATAATAATATATATAATAGTAGTGTATGATAAATAATATAGCATGTTTTAATAAAAATTTCAATATACTACCATATTCAATTTAAAGCTGTCAGTGTTTTTCTAATTCACAGATATTGTGTACCGCTTGTAACATACATCTACCACAAAACCAGAAATATATTTACTTGTCTTTTCTACTAAAATTTTAGTTTTATTTTTGACATTTCCATCCTTGGTATAATGAATAATAACTTGATAAATAATTTTATTAAGACTCTTCAGTGTTACTTAAAATGTGTTAAATATATTTCCAGTTTTCCTGATATAGTTTGATTTGTCATTTATTTAAAGTAAAAAATAATTGAAGTTGAATGCTTAATATATTTATTGTTACATGCATGTTCTAGTTCACAAATATATATAATCTTAAAATTGAAATTTTCTCTAAGAGACTAAAAAAGGGATGGAATGGAAGATGGAAATGAGAAGTCATATATTCCAGTTTCTTTTCCTGGTGAGAAAATTGAGACCTGCTGATTATAAATGACTTGGCGAAATTCATGCTCAGGGCTATTGGTAGAACTCAGAACTATATCTCTTTCTCCCAGTTACTACTCCTTTCTAGTGAATATCATCTACCCAAGGCCTGAAAAATGTTCTAGGATTTTTATTTCCTAATATCAGGGTAAGAGTTCTAGCAAAAGAAGAGCCTGGAAGTAATCTTTCTATGACTTTACATTAGTAGCAAAATGGCAAAGCAGAAAGAGTTAAATGTTATTCTATTCTTACTTACTCAAGATGTAGGGCTTTGTTTAAGTTGATTTCATAATTTTGTTTTACAAACACAAAACATATGGCTACATGCAAAGCCAGACATTTTCTTTACTGAGAGAAAGAGAAGGAGACTATTCTTATCAAGGCAGATAGATAAATAGATGATAGATATTGCAAACACTAATATTAAAATTGTACTACTGATGAATATATTCATGATTCTTCTACATTATACCACTTTTAAGAAATCCTAGAAAATTATACATTTGAACTGTCACATAAGAGATTAATTCAGAGACACCACCTTATAAATCTCAGCAGATTTATAATATAGTAAGTTTAAATGTTAATGAAAATTATTAGTTTGCTGAACTTAATAGGAGCTAATTTTAATGGCAGAAGAATCACAAAGTTCTATAAAATGTTACAAGTCAAGGGCTAATTGGAAACAACACCAATCCAAACCCAATGATTAAATTCAGTTATCAAATCCACACCTTTAAATGTATTTACATGCATATAATGGCAGCTCTTATAATAATTATGCTAATTACTACCTTTAAAACTGTCTCCAAAGTGCTTTGATATATATTAATAAGCTTTGATCTAAATTGTATAGAGAAAATAATTAAAAATCAATAAAGTTGGCTACATGCCTACATAAAAAGACAGGAAACTAAAATTATTGCAATGGTCATTTGCCATCCATCCATTACTAATTTATTCATATATGTGTGTATATGTAGTTTTATGTGATTTTGTGTGTAGACTTCATGTGAGACAGATGTTTCTCCAAATAGAGTTAACAATAATTATTAAAGTTAACAATATTTTTAAACATCAGAAGATACTAATAAAGATAAAAAAATATGGAAGTGATTGCAATTAAAAGATGTGCAGATAAAGAAATAATACAGCCGGGATCCCTGGGTGGCGCAGCGGTTTGGCTCCTGCCTTTGGCCCAGGGCGCGATCCTGGAGACCCGAGATCGAATCCCACGTCGGGCTCCCGGTGCATGGAGCCCGCTTCTCCCTCTGCCTATGTCTCTGCCTCTCTCTCTCTCTCTGTGACTATCATAAATAAATTTAAAAAAAATTTAAAAAAAAGAAATAATACAGCCAAATATAGTGATGTTAATGTAGAAATAAGAAATGTACATTTAAAAAGTACAGTACATATTTAAAAAGACAAAAGTTTAAAATTTCTTATCATTAAAATAGGGTATTATATAAGACTGATGAGTCACTGACATCTACCTCTAAAACCAGTAATACATTATATGTTATTTGAATTAAAAAATAAAAAAAAACTAAAACCACAAAAAAATAGTTTACCACTAAATTAAAAAATTAACAGGGAAAAACTTAGTATGGATTCTCAGTATCAACCCTTCCTAGAGATAATGCATCAAGTTTTACCATGACAAAAAGTTTTCAGAACACTACTGTTTCCACATCCAGGGGAAAATCTTTCTTTTTCATTTATTTATTTATTATTTTTATGATATGAGCTCTACAGTAATATAAGCAGATTTGAACTGTAACCCTCTCTGTAAAATTGTGTGTATAATTTAAATTATCTAAGCTGGTTTCTTAATATATAAAGTGGATGAGACTGGAGAAAGGCGATTCACATAGCTACTTGCTTAGTGCCCCAAACACAATAGATTCTCAGTAAATTATATCTATGCAGTTTTCAATAAATATCCAAAATCTGTTTTATGTTGAAAACTATTTTAGATGCTTGGGATGCACACACACATGTTTTTGTTTTTTAATATTTTATGTATTTGTTTGACACAGAGAGAGAGCACAAGTAAGCAGAGTGGCAGGCAGAGGGAGAAACAGACTTCCCACTGAGCAGGGAGCCTGGGGCTGGGCTCCATCCCAGGATTCTGGAATAATGGCCTGAGCTGAAGGCAGAAGCTTAATAGACTGAGTCACCCAGGCACCCCCCCCCAACCCCAACACACACACACACACACACACAAACTTGAATGAAATACATGAACTAGTCCTTGATATAATTATGTTGTCATCTGAGACAAGCCAGGGCCAAACCTTTAATAGCCTATGAGCTTTGTTTATAGAAAATACACTGACGTTCCACACATCAGTATCTGTTATGTTATCTTGGTATCTGCTTTTAAGCCTGGTCATGCAGTGTGATTTTGTCTCTGTGACTACAAGTTTATGAAAGATGTCTCCTGGAACAAGACTGATAGTCTCCTAAGACTTAGACATCTTACACATACATGTATGTGGGGTTCACAGTTCATACACTAATCACAGTCTACACTGAGAAAGGACTCTGGGACTTGATCCTGTCTGAGGCTTGGGCACACCTTCTCCTGCTGTCTCATAACTTTTACCCTTATTAAAGCCTTATATGAGTATGCATTTTGGAATTTTATGAATGCTTTAAATTTTCTCACCCTATGTAACTGCTGCCTCTTATTTTTATTTCAATGTGATTACCTGTGTGCTAGTACATACTCTTAATTACCCGTTAATTATTGAAAACTTTATTATGATAGGGTGTAGTGCTCTACTTGACTCCTGGCTATTTGCCGTTGCATACAAAGCTTAAAATAAGCTCATTAAATTCCCATGCCCCTCATATTTACTGAGAATTTGATTATAATTAGTTTAAATCTGTAGATCGATTGGGGGAGAATTACTATCTCTATGATTTTTTCTGAACCATAAATATTCTATATCTTTCTATTTATGCATTTTAAAGTATCATTGAATTTTGTTTATTTTCTTCATATATGTCTTGGACATGTTTCCTTTTATTTACTCTTACTACATATTGTTTGCTTTTGAAAGTGTTTTTTTTTTTTTTAAGATTTTATTTATTTATGCATGAGAGACAGAGAGGCAGAGAGAGAAGCAGGCTCCATGCAGGAAGCCCGACAGACTCGATTCTGGGTCTCCAGGATCAGGCCCTGGGTGGACGGCAGCATTAAACCGCTGAGCCACCTGGGCTACCCTGCTTTTGAAAGTGTCTTTTAAATTTTATTTCCAGATTAGCTCTTTTTTGGAATATAGAAATCTGCTAGATTCTGCTGACTGATTTCTTAAAACTAACAAATTTGATATATTAAATTAAATTTCAATTAATTTCAATTGTAAAGCATCATATTATAATTTATAGATGGAATATTTTGTTTATTTGTACATGTTCTTTAACACTGGCTATAAATAATTGCATCTACTTTTTTCATGACTCCAATTTTTTTTATTTCTCTATTTTCTTCCCTCACTGCATCTCCTTTTTTTCATAAACTTGTTTTGTTTTGATTTTTAATTTTTATATTTTTATTTTCTTCCTTACTACATTGACCAGAACCTCCTATATAATGTTGTAAAGATGAACTTTAATAATAGCAATTATACTCAATTTTTTATATCAAAAGATAGTTTTTTTCATTACTCTGTTAACTATGTTTATATATTTACTAAGGTTATCCCTTTTCAAATTAGCAACGTTTCTTACTCTTTCTAGTATTGCTGAGAATTTCATCATGATTATTTTTATTTTTTTCAAAATCTAGTATACTCTGCAATCATGTAATTTAAGATAGTTCTTCAAAGACATATTTTTATGTCTGTAACTTTCATGTTCTTGTTTAATATATTTTTTACCTGTAAGAGTTGTACTGTTTTTCACCTTTTAGTTTTTATTTTTATATATTAATTTGTTTTGGCTTTTGTGAACTTTAAATATAATGCATCAATCATTTTACATTTGTCTCTAATAATTCTGTTACTAATATTACTAGTGATACAATTCTTCTGTTAGTTTCATTTTTATAAATAGTACTTTCTTCACACTTAATTTTGTGGGTTTTTTGTTGTTGTTTGTTTGTTTGTTTTTGTACCATGCGCTTACATTCACCATCTGCCTGAGTCACTGCCAGTCCAGAATCACTCTACTTTAGCATCTTGCTTGAGGTGTCATTGAGTGACCAATGTAGTGTGAGCTTGTTGCACAAATTTTCATGATTGCTGTCTTGATTTTCCAAAATCTCAAGGGCGATTGCAACCTACCAGCTAAAATCTCAACCAACATTCCAAATAGTCAAAATGCTCTCCATGGATGGGGAATTATTTCTTGTTTCTAGATACACTAAATTTGTAGCCCATCATGAACCCAGCTATATGGAAGAAAGATCCCCAATTAGATTCTCTGCCTTGTCAGTTTCTTGGTTTTGTTCTTTTATTTTTATTATTTCTTACACTTCCTGCTGAGGAATGAAACCTGAAGTTTACACCCAAGCTCAATATCAATGCATGAATTTAAGTTTAAATCTAGATACACCTTATATCTAAACTTGTACTTGACTAGCCTTTATTTAGTCATTTTGTTCTATGGAACACTTATTTCCAGCTAGGTCATTATTTCATTTAAGAGTTCTAGAAAAAGATACAGATTTTTCACCTTTTAAAATTGGAAAGTCAATCAAGATATCAAATCAAATATATGGCACAGTTCAAGAGAGTGCATGTCACATTGTACAATATATGAATAGAGACCCCTGAGAATACAAATGGTACAGTTTGTGCAATCATATTTGTCCATCTGACCAGACTAGGATTTCAGTATTACAATGAAGTCTGGTGGGATTTTTTTTTTCAAAATTGATGCTTTTATAATCATTTGAATCTAAAAACCTAAGGGATATTCACAGAATAAATATTTTTTTAAGTCTCCCGCACTGTGTATCTATAAAGGATGCCATTGGAAGTGTTTTAAGGGAGCTTGAAAAAAATAGCATGTATTTTCTTTTTCCAATTAAATACTTCCACTTTTATGATGACAAGGGCTGCATTTTATGAAGTGCTGTGGGCAAATAAGCCAATACATATCTTACATAGACTATAGGAATAAAATTATAGAGTCTAGTCAAATTAGAAATGAAAAATAATGAGGTGGCAGGGTGGCTTAGTTGGTTAAGCATCTGACTTCGACTCATTTCACGATCTTAGGGTCCTGGGATCCAGCCCTGCTTTGGGCTCCCTACTCAGCACAGAGTCTGTTTCTTCCTCTCCGTTTGCCCCTCCCCCTACTATGCTCCCTCTGTCTGTCTCTCAAATATATCTTTAAAAAAGAGAAAATATATAAAATAATGATTTGTAAACTAATTCAAAATTAACAAATTGAAAAAACTGATTAGTGAAGACAAAGAAGAAAAGCAATGGCCAATTGTAATAGAAAATTTCAAGCATTCAAAGATGTTGAAATAGCAAGCAAGCACAAAAAATGGGGAAAATGCAATATTGAAAATGTTCACATTGAGATTTTAACATCAGAACTTGTTCATTTAAGAACTTATTCTGGGAAATGAGTACATAATTACAGGGTCAATCACAAGTCAAAATAGATGTGTCATGCTCTAAATCCATTGCATCAAATCAAACCAAACCAAAACAAAAAAAGATGTTAACTCACTAAATGAGAAGTAGAATATGAATATAAAAGAAGAAAGCAAATGATCCAAAGTTATGAAAGCCACTTGAAGGTCTTATATAAATTTAACCTTCAGAAAACAAGCTACCTTTTACAAAATGAGGGAACAAATGTTTTATGTCCTCCAAAATGGTAAATTAGGCAGTTCTATGTGAAATTATTCATAATAATACTAGATTAAAATGTTCTCTGGCTTGCAATTACTGGTGTAAGTATTTGTAACTTCCTTCAAAATGTCTATGAAGATAAATGGAAAGATAAAAAGAACTATTACCAATAAAAATTAGAACTGACTACTCCCATCTTCACCCAGAATGTAGGAAGGATCTTATCTAAAGATACAATAATAAAGTGCATTGAAAAATCATGTTAGTAACATATGGTCATGGAAATTGAATTAAATTGCCTATTTTGGTAGAAATTCCATTTAACCTTACCTTATTCCAAATATTCATTTACTACAAGTCGTCGTCTTTGAGAATATTAGCCAAATTGTCACTCCTTAATCCAAGTATGATCTATTTTCACACATTAATTTTAAAGGCAAAAATCCAGAAAAGAGCCTTATATGACACATTGACTGGTAATATAAATTGTAAATTCTATCATCGGAGTTTAACAAAGAAAATAAAAACCACTCTATGTAGTTTAGGTGGGAAAAAAAAAAAAAACTCCGCATGTCAAATACATAGAAAATCTGTGGAATGGTTAGAGAAGCTAGCTTGTAACTGGTTTCTAGAAATATCACCCAGAACATACATACTACAAAAATAATAAACCAGGAGACCTGCTAACCCTCCAAGGTAAATGGAAGTGGAAAATTCATTGACTGCCACTCAAATAATTCAGTTCAAGAACATATTTCCTTAGATGATATTCAGGGATAAGAAAGCTGAGATCAGAAAGGCATAGATACCAACCACTATCCTCATTTTCACTTAATCTTGAAGTGATAAGTCACTATGCTTCTATTGCAAAATTTTTTTCCAAATCTGAAGACTCTTTTGACAGCATCAAATAAATAAATGCCATTATAGTAGGACCTAATATCCCATCAGACTTTGTATCCACTTTTGCATGTTGTTTGTTCTTTAACTGAACCTTAATCCATATTAAGTATTGAATTTGAATTCCATAGTCTAAAAAATATATATAAAAGTTATCTACTCTCACCTTCTAATTTCAGTCAAGGTTTCAGAATAACAAGGACAGAATTTGCCCTTCTTACTGCATAATAAAAACAAACCCCAAAACAATCTAAGAAACAATTTTCAAATTGGATGTCAGGCAACAAGAGACAGTAATTTCTGAAAAAAAAAAAAAAGATTGTAAATGAAAAGATTAAACCCTAGGTCCAGCTTACTGTCTTGAAAGAGTTTTCAGGCTATTGAGAATGAGATAAACTTGGCAGACTCCCTGAATTGAGAAATCTGAGCTAAGAATTCAGAAAAAGGGAGGAAACAAAAGTCCATAATATAGCATATATCAGGGAGGAGGTAGCTAAACAGAACCCCAAACATAGCAGAGGATCCTAGTCAAGTACTGAATTACTTCCAACATGTATATGAGGAAACTATCCAAGATGTTTTATATACGGGGGAGTTAAGTCCCCTTCGAGGGATCTTTAAGGATCACGAACATAATCAGGGAAATTACAGGCAGAGAGGAATATGAAATAAAAGGACTTATTACACTCACTCATCCTAAAGAGGGAGGCATGACATGCTCAGAGGGCCATACAAAGTCACCCCAAGGGATCCCTGGGTGGCGCAGCGGTTTGGCGCCTGCCTTGGCCCGGGGCGCGATCCTGGAGACCCGGGCTCGAGTCCCACATCGGGCTCCTGGTGCATGGAGCCTGCTTCTCCCTCTGCCTATGTCTCTGCCTCTCTCTCTCTCTCTCTCTGTGACTATCATAAATAAATAAAAAAAATTAAAAAAAAAACAAAAAAACAAAGTCACCCCAAAAAAATCCCTACATAAAGTTTGGTTATAACAGGCAGGGAAAGAGCAGAACAAGTATGTGTGGGCACGTGCCTTTATTGAGGACCATGGGTGGGGTAAGTTGGTTTCACAGGAAGTGTTATTACTCATCCATGTGAGTTATAAGTAACAATTTTTGGCACTTGACACGGCCTGACTCAGTGCCTATTCCCATGAGCTGTAACAACAACAACAACAACAAAAACACCAATTTACCTGACTATGGGTACTTTGGAAAGTCTTGCTTCAATAGTATAGAATAATTAACCCAGGACTGAGCACTCATTAGATCCAGCTAATCATAAAAGCAAAACATGAAAGCATCAAATTCTTTTCAATAATTTATTTTAACATTTAAGAAAAAAGTTAAACTTATCTAGAATATAAAGTATGCAGCACTCAACTTGGTAAAATATATAATGTGTGGCACCTAATTAAAGATTACTGGGCTTGCATGAAAAAAAAAATGACCCATAATAAGGAAAATAAGCAATCAATAGTAATAGACTACGACAGATACATATGTTGGAATTAATAGATAAGGACATTAAAATATTTATTATAATTGCATTCAGCATGTTCAAAAAGCTAAGTATAGATCTAGGAGATAATAATAAAAGATCAGAAACAATCTACTAGTGATAAATCTATAATTCCAAGATGAAAAATACAGCAGATTAGATGTTGCAGGCGAAAAGATTAATAGGCTGATATTAGAAGGCAATGAAATTATCCAAAATGAAACAGAAAGATAAGAAAGAATTGAAGAAATGCAAAGACTTTCAGTGAACTTTGGGACAACTTAATGTGGCCAAATTCACAGGCAGCTGAATTCTCTGAGGGACAAAAGATAGAAGGGAAACAAATACATATGTTTCTAATACATAGAAAACCACAACCAACTCAAAGCACAGGCAAAAAAAGATAATGACAACTCATATCAAAATTAAATTGCTCAAAATTCAGTTATAAAAAGTGAAATCTTAAAAATGGCCAGACAGAAGGAAAAAAAAAAAAAGACATGTTACAAAGGAACGAATGTATGAGTGACATTAAATTTTTTTCCTGGAGACAGCATAAGAAATGACCGTATAGAACAACATCTTTAAAATACTGAAAGAAATTTAAAAATTAGTAAATTAGTAGATCTAATATCCTACACCCAGCAAACATCTTTCAAAAGCAAAGCTAATAAGGATATTTTTAGAGCTACAAAATCTGAAAAAAAAAAATTACCACCAGCTGACTTTCTGGATAAGAAATGTTAAAAGAAGTCCTTCAGGCAGAAGAAAAATGGTACCATATGAATGTCTGTCTCTGCATAATGGAATGAAGAATACCAGAAATGTCAACTATGGGAGTAAATATACAGTTTTCCTTATTTTTAAGTGATAATTGACTCCTTAAAGAAAAATAATGCAATCTGAGGCTTATACCATATGTAAAAGCAAAGCATTATCACAATAACATAAAGGTCAGAAGGAATGAAATGACAGTAAACTCACAAAATTTTTACACTATAAGTGAAGTAAGTTAATACCACTTCAAGGTAGAATGGAATGAGTTAGATTCATTTTCTAAATCTTAAAAAAAAAAACGGTCTAAAATTAGAAAACAAGTAAAAGTTTCATCCAAAATAGGGAATATAATGTCAGGCAAAGTTTTAGTGATGGCTGCTGTTCCCCTGCCCTTGCTATAATGCTTTTCCATCAGTGACCTCAAGCTATGGAGTGTTTTGGCCTTCCTCTTGCAGACTAAAGCTTTCATCCAGTGGGAAAGATAAGGGACATGTGTATCTGGGAAAAAAATAGCTCTGAAAGCAAACTCAGGCCATGGCTGCTATCCCCACCCCCCCTCACCCCCCAACCCCCAAGCCAGCACCAGGAAAAAGGTTCTTAGGATCCTTCTTAATGTTTCTTGTAACTACATGGTAAAGTTCTTGGAGGAAAAGCCTGCCAGAGGATATAGATTCCCCTATATCCATGGAAACTAGATTTTTCACACTATTATGCTAGTCCATATTTGGTCTGAAGCAAGTTGTTAACGATTTCTGACTCTTTTCAAAGAGTGATATGCCTTTTAAGCAGTATCTGCTTCAAGTAAGCAAATTCTCAGGCCCTGTTTCTCACTGCAGAAGATGGTGCCTCTCAAGGTAGTGTGCCTGTGATCTTAGTTATTTGATGCATTTAAGAATATTCAAAAATATCCAGTTTCTTCAGCTATTTTATTAAGAGATTGAATAATGTTCTTTCTAGCTCTCCACATCTGTGAGCTGATGTCAGAATTTGCTTCATGAACTTCGACACTCTGTTTTCATGGGTATACATATCGAGGATTGTTATGTTTTCTTACAGTACTGTTTTCTTTATCATTATTAACCTTTTTTATTATAATGTTGTCTAATTTGCCTAATATCATTATAGTTACTCTAGACTTTGAACAGTGTTTACAATATATAACTCTCACGGGATCCCTGGGTGGCGCAGCAGTTTGGCGCCTGCCTTTGGCTCAGGGCGCGATCCTGGAGACCCGGGATCGAATCCCATATCGGGCTCCTGGTGCATGGAGCCTGCTTCTCCCTGCTGCCTGTGTCTCTGCCCCTCTCTCTCCCTGTGACTATCATAAATAAATAAAAATTAAAAAAAAATACAATATATAACTCTTAACATCTTTTACTTTTAAACCATGTCTTTATATTTAAGATGAATTTTTTTATGGACAATATATAACTGAGTCTTGCTTCTGTTATCCAGACTTGACAATCTGTCTTAATTGGTGTCTTTAGACTGCTCTCACTTAATGTGATCATTGACATTGTTGGTAAAATCTACCATTATTCTAGCTGTTTTTCATTTGTTATTGATTTTTTTTCTCTGTTAAACTATCTGCTACTATATATTTTATGATTATTTTATTTCCACATTGGTCTGTTACTGTCTTGGGCTTGATTATAGGTTATTGTTAATAATCTACTTTCACGTAATTTTAAGTGGCTTCACATGCACTCTAAGGATATGACTCAATTTCTAGTCTAGGTTCAATTTCTCTATCTTGTACTTTGTACTTTTGCTGTTACAAATTGTAATTTTTTTAAATTTATTTATTCATGAGAGACCCAGACAGAGGGGCAGGGACATAGGTAGAGGGAGAAGCAGGCTCCCTGCTGGAGCCTAATGCAGGACTTGATCCCAGGATCCCGGGATCACGACCTGAGCCAAAAGCAGATGCTCAACCACTGAGCCACCCAGGTGCCCTATAAATTGTAATTTGACATATATCAAGCCACAATACATCAGTACTGCTTTTGCTTTGGACAGTGCATTTTCTTTTTAGCAGTTAAAATAAGGATTTAAAAGCCCACTTTTGGGATTCCTGGGTGGCTCAGTGGTTTAGTGCCTGCCTTTGGCCAGGGCGTGATCCTGGAGTAAGGAGATTGAGCCTACATCAGGCCTCCTGCATGGAGCCTGCTCCTCCCTCTGCCTGTGTCTCTGCCTCTCTCTCACTCTCTCTGTGTGCTCTCATGAAAAAATAAATAAATCTTTAAAAAATAATAAATAATAAATAAATAAAATAAAAATAAGTAAAAATAAGCTCACTTTTATTTTTTTTTCTATTTTTAGTGCTCCTCATTTCTTTGTATAGATCCCAATTCCTCTCTGTTATTATATTTATTCCTTTGTCCTTTAACATTTCTTGCAGTGCTGTGATCTGCTGGCAATGAATTTGTTTGGTATATGTTGTCTCTTTTTGTTTGTTTTGCCATAATTGGTCTGAGACATTATTTTTGAAAGAGATTTTTTTGAAAGATAGTTTTGTGAGAATTCTGGGTTCACAGCTTTCTTCTTTAGCAATTACATACATCATCCATTTTCTTCTGATTTCCATGGTTTATGAGGAGAGGCCTACTTTTATCTAACCTTTATTCCTATGTATACAGCATGCCACACTCCACTTTGGTGTCGCACCTGTACTTTGCTGTTTATCATTAAGTTCAGAATTTTTTTTTTACCTTTCTATCTTTTCTCTCTGTGAGTCTAGCTATAAGTATATTAAACATTTATGTGTCATTCCACAACTTTCAAATGTTTGTTTTTTTTTTATTTTTTAACTATATTTTTCCCCCTTATGTTTCAGCTTGGGTAATTTCTATGGACTTATGCTCAAGATCCCTGATCCTTTCCTCAGCTATATTGATTCTAGTGATAAGTTTACTTTATATGTTACTATGTTCTTCATTTTGAACATTTCTGTTGACTTTTTATAGTTTTATATCTTTAGTCAATTACCTGTCTGATCCTCCATGCTATCAACATTTTTCATTTGTCTTTAACATACACATTTCGACATTTTAAATTCTCTCTTTGGTGATTCCAGCATCTGTGTCATGTCTGAGTGTCATGTTTCTGTTGACTTCGCTGCTTCTTGGCAGTGAATTACTTTTTTTTTTAATCACTCCAAAATTTTTAAAAGGTTTTATTTATTAATTCATGAGACACAGAGAGAGAGACAGAGGCAGAGACATAGGCAGAGGGAAAAGCAGACTCCCTGTGGGGAGCCTAATGCAGGACTCAGTCCCAGGACCCTGGATCATGACCTGAGCCAAAGGCAGATGCTCAACCACTGAGCCACAGAGGTGCCCCCACCATTCCATGATTTTGGGCTGATAGCCAGAAATACTGTGTAAGAAATTATTTTGTGTAGGCAAAAAATACTTTTAAACGCTTGGAGATGAACAAATCCTTGTCCTTAATAGCAATGTTTTAGTCATTCTAGTTAGAAGTTGAGCTGTGTGTGTCTTCCTATGGTTAACGTTTTGGGGCCATAGCGTTTTAAAAATTTTTACAACACTATATGTTTAGGATGGAGGCTTCTTGAAAAAAGATTTTCCTCATCAACTATTCCATCTCATTTGCACTACACCTTACAGAGAGATATTCTCCCAACAGTACTCCACTGTGTGTTGCTGCTCAAAGCTTACCAGCTGATGGTGAGATGAGTTGGGGTTGGGAATGTTTTCTGTAGTTTTGATTAAACGTCAGTTTTAGACAGGGACTTTGTCAGTAGATCTCTGGAAAGTGACCTTCTCAATGTCACTGTTCTTACCCTCCCCCAACAGTAGTGATGAGTCCAACACATATTTTTGAACCCCCTCATTAAACTTTTCTTTTTATTCCTTTGACACAGCTGCAATATGATTTCCCCTGTGCTCTAAGGATGGCAGATGCTCATCTCCCTTTAGTAAGGCTTTTTTTTTTTTTAATAGAGGACAAGTTCTGGATGAGTTCCATGTCTTTTCTGCAGTGGTGGTTGTTTTCATCAATAAGGTCTCTACTGTGATAGATGTTTTCTCAGGGCCGTTGCTAAGTGAATATGTGTGCATGTGTGTGTGTGCATGTGTATGTGCATGTGTGCTCATCACACATCACTTGACCTTAACCTATTCATTAACCATTTTGATTATTTTTTTTTTCTCACTGTTATCTGGCTCATTTTTCTCAGCTAAGCAAGCATGGCTTATCTCTCCTCTCAAGTGCAATCTTTCTTTAGCTTCAGAATGGGTGGTTTTCTCTGTTCTTTACTGGGTTCAACAAAATCATGACTTTCTAACTTTTATTGTGGTGGTTGTAAAGGTGGGAGTGATGGTATTTCCACCTTTTCACAGTCTAGGAAGTAATCAGAGTGCTGTCCTTGGTATAAAATATATCTGCAAAGTCTCTGATTCCCATAAAAAGATGGAGTCTAAATTTCTTTTTCTAAATATATGTCTGCTTTCATGATTTACTACTGCAAAATACAATGTAAGAAAAGTGATACTACATGCTTTTCCGGGTTGGGTTGAAATAAAAGATAGTTTCTCCCTGCGTGAATTTCTCACATTTTGTGCATTAAAAGCCCTAAACCTCTGTATAAGGATGCTAGCTTATTTGAAGCTGCCATACTGTAGGGAGGCCATGTAGAGAGAACACACAGAGTTAGAGGTGGATGCTGAAGGAGCTTCTCTAGCAACAGTTCCAGCACCCAGCTATTTGAATCTTCCCAGGTCAGACATTGGACATCCAAGCAAGGAAGCAGCAGTCAAGATGACTCCACTCCTTGCTACCATCTGACAAAATTCCCTTTAGACCCTTGGAGAGCCATTCAGTCATGCTGCCTCCAAAATTCTGACACAAAAACCATGAGAGGTATTCAGTGATTATTTTAAGCTGCAAATTTCTATGGTGATTTGGTATGCAATGATAGATGACATAGAATTTTACTTGTGAATTCCAATTTATTTAGAAATTCCACTGTAAGTCTATGTTGATTGCTTCTCAGAAGTATTCTTATTATTGGGTTTTCTCATTAAATCTGAATTAAAATGAACAGAATGAACATGATCACTAGAATTATAACAGCATTCCAGAAGCTGTTTAAAGATAACAAATCAGTTGTGTTATTCCCAATTCCTTACAATTGCGACAGAAGTTCCTAACTTTGGATGGTGATCCTGTTAGTTTGCATAAACAGAAATAAAATTATGCAATACTTGGGCTGAAAATCTTTAATTAAACATTGGGTATTATTTAAAGTAACACCAAAAGAATGATGAACATCTCCTTTACACTCAAATTTACTTAGTTTTTGGCCAGATCATTCTCCCTTGCCCTGAATATTTGCCAAATCATTTTATAGAGGAAGTGTTCCTTGATTCCTAGATCTGTTTTAGAGTTTTCTTTTTTTTCTTACAGGCCCACGAATTTCACTATTTTACACTCTCCTATAAGTACATGAGTACCATATTGAATAAGCTATTTGAAGATAGGAACTATATCTCATTTAGTTATTATCAGAAATTGATAAACAGTAGCCAATTGCTATTTTGAATGCATTGTTATATGAATTTATCAGGTAAAATGTCAACTTCTATAGGCAAGTGATATAGAATGGGTCCTTATATTTTTCCTTTTCCTTAAATTCTTGTTACTCATGCCATGGATTGCAAGGAAGAGAAAGACATAAAAAATGTTTATCATATATATCATATAATATACACACACACACACACACACACACACACACACTTACTTTTTGGTGTCTAGAGCAACTGAAGGAGACATGAAGTTTGATGATATCTTGGGAGAAACTAAGTTTTCCCAGACGAGCGACTGAAATGTGATGAGCTTTGGTAAAAGGAATAACATAAGCAATTGCATCTAATACTCACCCTGTAGATATTTTAAGTTACTGCCCATAGTAAATGGAACCAGAGATGAATAAAAGTTTATAACCCTTGAATACATTATCTTAATTGTAAAAGAAACATCGCCAAATCAATCCATACCTAGGAATAGAAGTGTACCACTGAAGCCTGACTTTGAAATTGGATATATACAAAAGAGATAAAGGATAGGAATTAGGAATGATTTTTAATTAAAAACTGTTAAAATATGGTTTTTAATTTCTTATAATAATTTTATTCTTAATAAATCTCAGTATATTTTAGTTTGAGTTTGTAGGATAGTCAAAAGTTATTTCCCAGCAGAAAAATGAGAAAATGGGTAATTATAGTAGACTTATTTTGCTGAATTAGGAAGGTTATATTCTAGCATAGATGCATGTTGAAAAACACGTCCACGACAATTTTTTTTCTACAATTATTCTTTGTTCTGGAAATCACCCCAGGAAATAATTAACATGAGGAATCTCAAAAGGTGCAAGATATGATATACTTATCATCTTGTACAATGTACAATTTTTAATTCCCATTAGAAAATCTTTTTACAGTTTGTCACAGATACTTCTTTAAAATAATTTCTTGACTCTTCATTTTGCTTTATTTGTTTTGGTCTAAGGGAAGATTTATTTCTATACTTCTTTCTTTCTTTATATATTGACATATATCATTTTTCCAGTTAAATAATCACTTTTTACTTACCTTACTCTTGTTTTAGGTTTTTGTTGACCTAAGATCATTGGAATCATTTCTTCTATTTTTCCTGTTTACTACCAAGTATCCTTAATCAATCGGCTCAAAGAAAAGCATCAATAAAGACCAATACATTTGATTTATGGCTCAGTCTTTTGCCAGTCCTCTGACCTTGAGTAAGTCAGTCAATTCTGAGCCTATTTCTTTGTTTGTAAAAAGGGGAAAGTCTTTCACGTGATTGTTTAGGTGAAAAAATGAAATAATACATCTAAAACACAGTATTGTGGTAGGCGTACAAGAGATGAATAATATGTTGGGTTTACTTTAGCTCTTTATACCATAGAAACAGTCTATGGTTGATATATTAGGGTGGCTAAGTTTAGGAATTTGAAACTTAGTGTGTGAAACACATTTTAGATTCTAATTCCACTATAAATAAATGGGATGTTTTTGTAACTCTGGCCAATTTTCTTACTATTTTTTTAATGGCAAACATATAATGAGAATAAAAAATGGGAATAATCGTAGTAATCTATACGATATGGACTAGTGAGAAATGATTAAATTAGTTCATGTACATTGCTGAGAAAAAATTCTGAAAGATAATAAGCACTCAAAGCTATCAGCTGTAATTATTTTATTTATTAGTAATAAGTGATTTAGCCTTATTTCAGATAGCCCCAGAATTATAGCCATGAAATTTGATTGAATTTGTTAATACGAATAGTGTGTTTAAGATGGAACATGGACTATGTACATAAAAAGATAGTATTTAATAATCTTATTATCATAAATGTTTACCTGTAGAATAATTTATAACAGTTCAATTTTGTTTTTGCTTGTTGCATTTCAATACTGAGAGTATATTAAAGTCTCAGAACTATCAGTTTAATTCTCTCTTAAATAACTTACTCTGTCAGGGGTCCCTGAGGCAACTAAGACTCAATGATTTGCTTCCTAGAAGGACACAAGACAGAAAAACTATTATACTCACAAGTATGGTTAATTATAGTGAAAAGCTACATGAGAAAAGGTATTATGGAATAAAGTACAAGAGAAAACACCTAGGGGTTCACATCAAGGGGAGACTCACAGGCATGCACTTAATGCATTTAATTCTCCCAGCATCAATGTGTAACATTGGCCCAAGTGTTCAGGCATGTAAAAAAGTCATTTGTCATAAATGCAGTGTGCCCAAAGGACACAAGCATATGAAAACACTCACAGATAAAATATTCCAAGAACTCAGAGATCATCTGCCATTAGCTGGCCACGGGCCAGTTCTTAAAATCGGTCTTTCTTTGGAATATGTAAAGTTTGAGAAATGCAGGTCTGATGAGTTAATGCTTATTGACAATTGTCCTTTTAGTGTATTTCTTTCTAATGTTTCCCCATTTAGCCATTCCTTCTCAGATTTTCTCAATATTCTTAATAACTTAATAACTTGTGCCATGTTAAAACTTTATATCACTCATTATTCCCATAGTTTATTATTGCCACGCACTTCCTACAATTAAAATATTTGATGCTTTTAATATGTATTGCATTTTCTGGTTTCTATATGTATAGTCAGTATATACTTCTTTTTGTAGGTTTTGTTGTCTTTTCATTCTGACCAGCAGTTCTTCAAGGTGATCTATCTGTTTTGTTTTGTTTTGTTTTTTTTTTTTTTTTATAAATTAATTTTTATTGGTGTTCAATTTACCAACATACAGAATAACACCCAGTGCTCATCCCGTCAAGTGTCCCCCTCCGTGCCCGTCACCCATTCACCCCCACCCCCCGCCCTCCTCCCCTTCCACCACCCCTAGTTCATTTCCCAGAGTTAGAAGTCTTTATGTTCTGTGTCCCTTTCTGATATCTCCCACACATTTCTTTTCCCTTCCCTTATATTCCCCTTCACTATTATTCATATTCCCCAAATGAGTGAGAACATACACTGTTTGTCCTTCTCCGATTGACTTACTTCACTCAGCATAATACCCTCCAGTTCCATCCACGTTGAAGCAAATGGTGGGTATTTGTTGTTTCTAATGGCTGAGGAATATTCCATTGTATACATAAACCACATCTTCTTTATCCATTCATCTTTCGATGGGCACCGAGGCTCCTTCCACAGTTTGGCTATTGTGGACATGGCTGCTAGAAACCTCGGGGTGCAGGTGCCCCGGCGTTTCATTGCATCTGAATCTTTGGGGTAAATCCCCAACAGTGCAATTGCTGGGTCATAGGGCAGGTCTATTTTTAACTCTTTGAGGAACCTCCACACAGTTTTCCAGAGTGGCTGCACCAGTTTTGTTAAAATTATTTGACCAAATTGTCTTTATTTACTTGGCTAGAGCATAAACTTATAAAGTCTATGCTAGGTTTTAATTTTTTTAAATATTTTATTTATTTATTCATGACACACACACACAGAGAGAGAGAGAGAGAGAGAGAGAGAGAGAGAGAGAGGCAGAGACACAGACAGAGGGAGAAGCAGGCTCCATGCAGGGAGCCCGACCTGGGACTCGATCCTGGATCTCCAGGATCACACCCTGGGTGGAAGGCAGATGCTAAGCCACTGAGCCACCCAGGGATCCCCGGCTTTAAATTTTTTTGAGGCATAATTGAAATATAGAATGGTAACATATTTAAAGTGGACTTCATGACGATTTTATATATGTAAACATTGTACAAATTTAGTCCCCCCCCCAACTAGTTAATTAACATATTCATCACTTCATATATTTATCTCTTTTTTGTGAGAATATTTAAGTTCTACTTTAAATTTCAATTATGCAATGTGATGTTATCAACTATTGTCATCATGTTTTACATTAGATCTTCAGCACTTATTCATAGTAAAGGTTAGTACCCTTTCACCATTGTCTTCCTATTTCCCCAGCCCCTGGAAATCACTTTTTAAATCTATATACTTTATGAGTTTGACATTTTTTTAAATACCACATCTAAGTGATAATATACAGTATTTGTCTTTCTCTGTCTCACTTCTTTCATTTTGCATAATGTCATAAAGAATCCATCAATATCATCACAAATGGCAGGTTTTCTTTCTTCCATATATATAAAATCTCACATCTTCTTTATTGGCTCATCTGTTGATAGAAACTTAGGTGTTTTCCATATCTTGGCTATTGTAAAAAATGCTACATTGAGTATAGAAGTGCAGAAACCTTTTGATATCCTGTTTTCATGTCTTATGGGTATATACGCAAGAGTGAGATTGCTGGATCATATGGTATTACTGTTTTTAATTTTTTGAGGAAACTCCCTGTTGATTTCTGCAGTGGCCACAACTATTTAGATTCCATCAACAGTGCACAAGGGTTTTCTTTTCTGCATCTTTTACACTTGTCTTTTTTGTTAGTCTTTCTAAATAGACTGGCATAGACTTGTCACTATTTTCTTCAAAAGTACTACTAATGCTATATTAAAAATGGTCAAACAATTAAAAATAAAATGGGATCGTGGTCCCTACTGATGAGAGAGAGAGCCAAAAATATAGAAATTTGAAAAAAAAAAGACAGATGGAAGCTTGAGTATTGTTTTACCAGCATAAGTACAAATGATGCTGGGGGTAAAAGAGAATTTCGCTGTAGACTTCCAAAAAGTCTAAGGAATTGGTGTCACCACTTATATTGAAATATAGAAAAATGGTGGGACTGCTAAGAGGAAAATTTTCTGAAAGTTTATACAAGTAGCACATATTTCTTCTAGACATCTACCCCCAAGGCATTAAGCACAATGAAGTCAAGTTCCCCACTCTGACAAGAGGTAAGTTATTTTTTCCAGAATATGAACAAATTAGAATCTAGTGCTGAGGATTTTAAGCACATCAGAGAGCTAGCATGAGGCCCTTTACTGAAAAGGATAGGTTTGTACGTGAATGATGAGTGAATGATGAGAACCACTGGCTTTTACGCTTTAGCTTCTAGAAATCTAGTACTGTGATTAATTCTATCAATAAAAAGAATATAAAAAATATAGAGAGTTGGTTAAACAAAGCAGAAAAAAAAAACTTGTTCCAAGTATGGAAAATGATGTCAAGTCCCAAATCATCACAGTAACGTACACTTGTTAACATCAATATAGTATATTTATTCCAATGTAATATTTTAAGATTAACATAATAAATTTGAATTTCCATCCCAGAGGAAATATTAGGGTTGGAAATGTTGACCTCTGAGCTATAGTAATCAAAGGGAAGAGTGCATGAGACTGGGACATCTCTTTACCACTATAATCCAGTAGTGTAATATAACTTTTGTGTGCGAATATATACATTCTCATATGTAAATTTGATAACTTTTATAAAATTTATGGAAAAGTTAAGAAAAAAAATACCTTTTGTAAAGCAACTCCTATATTCTCTGTCAATATAAAGGAATAATGATTTAGCTCTAGGCAGAGAAAAAGCTGATTGGGATTTTATTTTAATTAATTAATTTATTTATTTTAATTGGGATTTTAAAGGATTATGTTGCTATACTCTAATGGTCATTTAAAATAGTAATTTTGACATTCCCAAATACTGTTGAGGATGCACAACAAAAAGAATTGTTATTGATAGTGGGAATGCAAAATGGTATGACCACCTTGGGAGACAGTTTGGCAGTTTCCTACAAAATTAAACATATTCTTACCATAATATACACTTATGTTCCTTGGTATTTACCCAAAGGATTTGAAAACATGTCCACACAAAAACCTACACATGAATGCTTATAGCAATTTTGTTCATAACAAACTTAAATGCATACTACCAAGTAAATGAAGTCAATCAGAAAAGGCTACGTACTTTATGATCACAATTATATGACATTTGGAAAAAGGCAAAACTATAAAGGAAGTAAAATGATCAGTGATTGACAGAAATTCAGGGGGATGAGGATAGATGAATAGGCAAAACACAGAGGAGAATGTCCAGGGCAGTAAAAATATTATATGATACTACATTGATGGATTTTTGTCCTTATACAGTTGTCTGAACCCATAGAATGTATACTACCTAGAGTGAACTAAATGCCAACCATGGACTTTGAGTGATTGTAATATGTCAATGTAGGGTCAGCAAATTAACAAATGTATGACTCTGATGAGAGATATTGATGAGGGAGATCATGCATGGGGACAGGAGGTATATGGAAATTCTCTGTACCTTCCCTCTCAAATTTCCTGCTTTCATGGAGCCTAATGGTCAGCCAAAGGTGAAAGTTTAGTCTTCCCAGGTATTTTCTGAGCATGTTCTTGGTCTAGAGCATCCATATGGCCTTCTATATTTCTCTGTATAAGTGAACTTTTTAGAACACTTATTCCCCCCACATATCTTTATCCCAATCTCTTCCTTCCCATACTTTTTGTACTTGTCCCATTTCTTGTCCTTTGTCTCACACAGCTGCAGATTGTATATTTTCCTTTAAATGTTTTCAACCTACACTGTATAGGAGGATGCTTCAGCCTGAGAATGTTCTGAAGTTGGGGAAACAAAGGCAAGCAAACCCTAAAACTATACCTCATGAAAGCACCAGACAAATCAAAATCTACAACTATAATCTTTTGAGTAAAAGCTCCCTGTTGTTCACTCTAGCATCAGCAAGTTGTCCTGGGAACATGTGCGCCACCCCCAAGGTCATAACTGAGTGGGGGAGTGGAGAATGATAGGCATTTAAGTTAAAATGCATAATCCTTTCCCACTGAAATTCAGCCACTTCTTTATTAAGCACTCCTCTGGTTGCCATAAGATTTTGATTCAGTCACAGAGTCCAAAAGAGGTTTATTCTGATAAATTTTGGCGAGCCTAATTGTTGCATTCATAGCAGGATAGAGCTTTGGAGTTCTGTGCTCTGTCATTTTGGGGCCATCATGAGCAAAGTATTGTCTCTCCTCCACATATAGCTTAATTAATACTCACCATATATTTACTGCAACAAAACTCATACTGGATTCTAGCTGGAATTTATTCCTTCAGGTGTTGAACATTTAAAAAGTTTTCGAAGTTTTAAAAGTAACATAGATAATCAAATCACAATGAGCAGTACTTTGATCATCTTAAATCTGCCAGTAACCATACAAAGGGTAAATCATGGAGCTATGGTGGCCTGAGTACCAAACATCCATGCCTTTATAGAGAAGGATGATTTTAGGGGTAAAGATATATATTGTGAACATAGAGCATTGTGCTTACAAGTGGAATGCCTACTTGGTTAGCCTGAAATAAAGCTAGAATAAAATTTCACAATATAGATAAAAATTATTTTATGTTTGCATGTCTAATGTCACAGAGTAGTAGGAAGCAGCACAGTATCTGGCGTGTCAGTACATAATTTTCTTTGGTTATTTCCTGTCTCATTCTATTGCTAATGAAGATAGCATGCTGTTACTACACAATTGGAGACTGATTGGAAGTCTCATAAGTATTCTAGGATATTTTGATTGCATTAATTGCATGCTTATGCTAGGTAAGCTTGTTTATTTTTTCATTCATAAATTTTCCTTTAATTGCATGTATAATCTGTGTCTGTGTGTGCTCTCAAGTATTTCAACTTTACACTGAATGTGCCCCTTGCATTTTGAGGAAATACAGGTAAACTGTTCATCTACTTAGACCCATAGGAGGAAATGTTCCTTTGTGTTTATAGTACTTTTGTCTTAATTCTAGTTATACAATTTGAGTGTGAAATTGCAGATTGGTTTGGGATCTAGAGACTAAGCGCATTGTTCACACTCATTTTAAATGTCGTATTCTTCCCTCTTGTGATCTGGACATGTCTTTGAGAATTATTTCCTCATGTTGCCTTCTCCTAGAGCATGAAAAGGGAGCCAGAGATGGCAGATAACGTTTGGTTCTTTTAATACTTCAAGCTCTGCCTTAGAAAATTCTATGGAAGCAGCCACATATATGCAGCCTATCTGTGAAAACCAGCTCATTTTATCTTGTTCCTTAAGAAGACATAAAGATCTTGACTTAGATTCCTCTGGTTCCCAATACTCCCTACGTTTCCACTGTGTCCAGAAGCAGGATGTTTCAGTGATTCTATACCCCTACCTTTGTACAAAGGATTCAAAAATTCTCTCAAGAGTGTGGGAAGGACTAACGAGGGAATATTGAAACCTTTCTATCAGTGCATTTTTCCCCTTCCCATTTCATAAACTTTTTCTCCATTTTGTTATGTCAGAGATAGAAGTAATCATGAAATAGAAATTAAAGTATTTAATTTAATTGTATTTTTTAATTCTAGAAAATATTTTTGAAATGATGCTTTGAATATGATAAAATTAAGATGTATTTTCTATTTATTTAAGTATCTAATTTAAAAGTGCTCTTCTCATAATGAATATCCCTACTCCTTTAGCAGGTTACCATGGTAGTTGGTATTTAACTGCAGATTTTAAAATAACAATATTACTCATATTACTTATATAGGTATTTTCATTTTAGACCTTGATACTATGGAAGGTAAGAATGAAATTTTATTTCAACCAAATCTTGCTTTTTTATTTAGAACAATTTTTGTTTAAATCAGTTTTCAGAGTTTGCATTTTTATGACTATTTAAATATCATCCACGATATAGACATGTACCATTCTCTGATTTATTTTCATTCTTCTACAACTTTCTCTTTCTAGTAATTGCCTAATTTTTATTCACTTAATTTTACTATTCATCACTAAATGACCATCACGCTTCCTGTCCAAAGACCACATCTTCTGACAGTAATTTTGAGGTTCACTCTTAAGTCTGAATTGTGTGCTTTCCAGAACTGTTGTACTGAACACATCTGAGGACTGCTCTTCAGCATTGCCTTCAGCCTCTTCTCTGTTCCTCCCTCCCTTCTGTGCTGGAAACCCGAAGTCCTGGGCCTACGGCTTCCTCTTTCCTGCTTTACTCTCATTTTGTAAGATGTCTTCTTTGTAAGATAACTTTCTGAGAAGGTTGAGAGTATTTGCATATCTGGAATATATTTATTGCACGTTCATACTGGTCTGGCTAGTACAGAATTCTAGCATAGAAAATAATTGCATAGAGAATTCTGAATTCCTTAATTCTTTATAATGTGGATTCCAGGACTGTTTTAAGTATTTTAAAACTGTAATTCTCAATCATTTGTGTGTGTGTGCGCGTGCAGTGTGTGCACACTAATGCATATCTATTTGTGCAATTTCTCTCTGGGTGCTTTTAGAATATTTTATTTCTGGCATTTTGAATTTCAAAATTTTGCAATGACAAGTTTTGGTATAGAATTTTAAGTCTGGTTATTCTTCCATATATAGAAATTTTATTACGTAGTTGATAACTTCTTCCCTTTGATTTTCTCTATATTCAATTTTGGGATTTCTTTTACTTAGTTTTTAGACTTCTTCGCTTAATATTTTAAGATTTCCAATTTAGACCTTTTTTACTAATAGGCAAAAAAAAAAAAAAAAAACTATTGGCGTATATCCAGCAATTCTAATGCTTGTTTCATTTTTATAGCTTATTTTTAAACCCCTAATAGTTTCTTTTTATTTTGTAAGATTCACACTATATATTCTCATGTGAATAAAACAACATCCTTTCCGGGCAGCCCCAGTGGCACAGCGGTTTAGTGCTGCCTGTAGCCCAGGGCATGATCCTGGAGACCCTGGATCGAGTCCCACGTCGGGCTCTCTGCATGGAGCCTGCTTCTCCCTCTGCCCCCCCCTCTGCATCTCTATGAATAAATAAATAATGTCTTAAAAAAAACACAACATCCTTTCAGTAAATCATTCATTTTTTTTCTTATGCAATATCTTAGATTTTTCTGTATGACTATTTTATTTTTTATTTTATTTTAGAGGCTTTTCTCAAATATGTAGTGGACCTAGTGTTTTCTTTACAGTTAATGTCTTTAACGTTAATTCATTATTTCATTTGTTTATTTATTTATTTATTTATATTGGAGTTCAATTTGCCAATATACAGCATAACACCCAGTGCTCATCCCATCAAGTGCCCCACTCAGTGCCCGTCACCCAGTCACCCCCACCCCTGCCCTCCTCCCTCCCACCACCCCTAGTTTGTTTCCCAGAGTTAGGAGTCTCTCATGTTCTGTCTCCCTTTCTGATATTTCTTTCTCCTTTCCCCTTTATTCCCTTTCACTATTTTTTTATATTCCCCAAACGAATGAGACCATATAATGTTTGTCCTTCTCCAATTGACTTATTTCACTCAGCATAATACCCTCCAGTCCCATCCACATTGAAGCAAATGGTGGGTTGTTGTCGTTTCTAATGGCTGAGGAATATTCCATTGTATGCATAAACCACATCTTCTTTATCCATTCATCTTTCCATGGACACAGAGGCTCCTTCCACAGTTCGGCTATTGTGGACATGGCTGCTATAAACATGGGGGTGCAGGTGTCCCTGCGTTTCACTGCATCTGTATCTTTGGGGTAAATCCCCAGCAGTGTAATTGCTGGGTCTTAGGGCAGGTCTATTTTTAACTCTTTGAGGAACCTCCACACAGTTTTCCAGAGTGGCTGCACCAGTTCACATTCCCACCAACAGTGCACAAGGGTTCCCCTTTCTCCACATCCTCTCCAACATATTTTGTTTCCTGTGTTGTTAATGTTCATCATTCTCACTGGTGTAAGGTGGTATCTCATGGTGGTTTTGATTTGTATTTCCCTGATGGCCAGTGACGCGGAGCATTTTCTCATGTGCTTGTTGGCCATGTCTATGTCTTCCTCTGTGAGATTTCTCTTCATGTCTTTTGCCCATTTCATGATTGGATTGTTTGTTTCTTTGCTGTTGAATTTAATAAGTTCTTTATAGATTTTGGAAACTAGCCCTTTATCTGATACGTCATTTACAAATATCTTCTCCCATTCTGTAGGTTGTCTTTTAGTCAATCTCATTTGCAATTGCACCCAAAAGCATAAAATACCTAGGAATAAACCTAACCAAAGAGGTAAAGGATCTATACCCTATAAACTACAGAACACTTCTGAAAGAAATTGAGGAAGATACAAAGAGATGGAAAAATATTCCATGCTCATGAATTGGAAGAATTAATATTGTGAAAATGTCAATGTTACCCAGGGCAATTTACACATTTAATGCAATCCTTAGCAAAATACCATGGACTTTCTTCAGAGTGTTGGAACAAATTATCTTAAGATTGGTGTGGAATCAGAAAAAAAACCAAATAGCTAGGGGAATATTAAAAAAGAAAACCATAGCTGGGGGCATCACAATGCCAGATTTCAGGTTGTACTACAAAGCTGTGATCATCAAGACAGTGTGGTACTGGCACAAAAACAGACACATAGATCAGTGGAACAGAATAGAGAATCCAGAAGTGGACCCTACACTTTATGGTCAACTAATATTTGACAAGGCAGGAAAGACGATCCACTGGAAAAAAGACAGTCTCTTCAATAAATGGTGCTGGGAAAATTGGTCATCCACATGCAGAAGAATGAAACTAGACCACTCTCTTGCACCATACACAAAGATAAACTCAAAATGGATGAAAGATCTAAATGTGAGACAAGATTCCATCAAAATCCTAGAGGAGAACACAGGCAACACCCTTTTTGAACTTGGCCACAGTAACTTCTTGCAAGATACATCCACGAAGGCAAGAGAAACAAAAGCAAAAATGAACTATTGGGACTTCATCAAGATAAGAAGCTTCTGCACAGCAAAAGAAACAGTCAACAAAATATTAATTTATTAGAGAGATTAATGGAAGTTATGTCTTTGATGAGCATCATTATCAGTTGTTCATATTCCGACCAAGTATTTCTATTTAAGGAAAATTAACTGCCATTAACATTTCACACATTATTTGAGGCTACTATGTTTCTCAAAAAGAATTGTCCAATCTGCCTTCATTATCAGAAATATGGCATGTGTAGAAAATGCCTCACCATTCAGTATGTATACTGTCTCATCCAATATCCTTATTTTTATATATATTCCCCTGCCCTCATTTGTGGTTCATGTTCCTAGTTTCTCTGATTTTATCTTCTGAGAGAGAATAAACTTCCATTTCTTTTCCAGGTTGATGGCTGGTATTTGTCTCCTGTGGCTGCCATAACAAATTAGTGAAACTTGGTGGCTTAAAACAATGAAAACTGATTTTCTCACAGTTCAGGATGTGAGACATCTGAAATCAAGGTGATGTTGGGATTGTGCTTCCTCCTCCTCCCCTTACCTCCTCCAAGGCTCTAGGAAAGAATCTGTTCCTGTTCCTCTTAACTTTTGGTGGCTGTTGTCATTCCTTAGATGGCAACTGCATCACTCTTCTGCCTCTATCTCCATATCACCTTCCTCTCCAGTGTCTCTCTTCTCTTTCTCTGTAAATGTCTCTCCAATTTTTTCTTATACATATGCTTATCATTGGATTTAAAGCCAATGCTGGTAATCCAGAATGATCTCATCTCAAGATCCCTAGCTTATATTTGTAATGACCCCTGTTCTGAATAAGGAAGGACATATTCACAAGTTCCAGTGGTTATGGACATGTGGACAATTTTTTTTAGAGGGCCACTATTCCATGCACTATAGATGAGTAGTTCTATGCTGTACAGCTCAGCACACAGGCTTTGGGACTTATTCTTCTTGTACATACCAATCTTTTTAATTTTGGCCTTGCACTGAAACACTTGTTTTAGAGGCATTTTGTTACACAATATTCTGAGTTCTAGGCCATAAATGTTTGATTTTTTTTTTGTCACTAGAGACATGGTTCTCTTACTCTTATCCATTCTCATGTACTTTCCAGCTTCCAGAATGTATTCAACCGCTCTTAGCTATTGTTAACCTTTTCTGATCTCCCTGACATGATATTCAATGATTCTTAGAAATGTCCTTGTATGAGTATTTTTATAAAAGTTTGAAAGGGAGTTAGAGAAGTAGAGTCATGTACTTTGTATTTTCTATGCTTAATTAGAAGTATTATAACTTATTTTACAAAATCCTAAACATTATAACATGCATTTTAAATAGTATTGTCTTGATTGTTTTTTTGTTTCAAAGACACAAGTAAAACATTTATAATTTAAGGCTACATTTGGAACGTAGGAGTAATGATATACAACTTTTTAATCTCCGTGTATTAGTGAAGTGCAACAAGGTGGATTTTGCTTCACTAATTACTACCAACAGATACTAAATTCTCCATAGCATATAAATGTCTTGTAAAGATTTTGAGTGCCCTTCTCCTAAAGCTGTTTTTCATTCTCTGAAAACATTTGGCAAATTTACTGTTTCATGAATCAGCAAAGCATAGACCCTGCAAATAAAAAAATTAAAGGAGGGATTTTATAAATCACCATTCATAATTAATGTTTTCAGAAAAAAAAACAGGTAGATCTGAAAATATTTGCTAGAACAAATCCACCTAATGCATTTATATGAGTATCTTAGGTTATATATGCTGTCTCCTAATTCATTGTGCTGATATTTATTTGTTTTCTCAAACATTTTAATGGTTGAAAATGATCCATCAATCTACTATTAGTTGCTCATGTATGGTCAGCTAATTGACCAAAATGAAAAGTCTGGAGTTCTATTAAGCTAACTAACCAAATAACAGCCAAAAAATTAACAAAATATAGTAAGGTAAAAATTTAAAGAAGTTAGAAGATTGCAATAACTTAGAAAATTCATAATAGACTAGTGATTGGGATAAATGCCTATTGATTCCTGCTCATGAGCTATTGACTAGGTCAATCTACCTCCTGGATTTCAGTCTCTTTATTTCTAAGAGAGAACATTTGCTTGCAATTTGGTATCAGAGTCTAGCATATGGTACGTATTCAGAGTTTTTGAATGAACACATTGCTAGCTGGAAGGATTAAATTGTGGATGAATGAAAGAGTAAAATATACATTTTAAAGGTTTACTGAAAAGCCAAAAGCCATGAGGAGAATTTTTGCTAGTAGTTTGGACTTTTAAAATAGCAATCATTTTGTAAGGGCTGGCAAAACAGACATTAAATATAAACATATAAAATCCATTTATCCTTGAAAAGGAGGAAATGGTTGGGGACTATTACGTTTTCTCTGTTGCATCTGCCGATTATTTACCAATGAACTACAGCAGACAATCAGAAAAGGACTCAGGGAAGAATTGAGGACTCAACCTTCTATTTAGCTTTAAAACCTAGTCATCTCTCTATCGTGTCTTCTTATCTATTTTATAATCTTAGAACTCATAATACCCTGGGTAAATGGCATGCTAGTTGGCATGGATACTTAAAGAAGATATCTTGGGAATTAGATCATACCTTTAGAATTTCCAGCTCTCTATTACGAACTGTACTTTAACTTGTGCTGTGTAAAAACATTTATTTCACTAGTGGCATCCTTTATACACAAATACATGACATATTTAAAAAGGTGACAAATACATTGTTTCACAAACATCTCTGGCCTAATAGTTTCATTTGATGGCTTGTTTATTTCTTCACCTCCTCCTCCTTCTTCCTTTTCCTTCTTCTTTCTTCTCCCTCTTTCTTTTTTTTTTTGGGGGGGGGGCTTGTTTATTTCTTTAAAAAAAAGAGGAAACAAATGTTTCCTTTTTCTTAGTCCATATTATTTTAGGGTAAAGTAGGATAAGATAATATTATATAATGGTACACATTTTTTCATAATAAAAAGATAAGCAGGTACAATAAGTGAGTAATAAACATATAAAACCTAATAATTGAATAAGGCAATATAGTGAATGAAAAAATGGTATGCAAATAAATGCCTAATATACAAAACTCCAAAAGAGTTATGCACATTAACTATTTTTATAGAGTATATAATTACAGTGACCTACTTTTAAAAATATAAAGTCTAAATTAAATTTGCAAATTAGGATCAAAAGAGTTTAATTCAAACAAGTTTAAATAATAGAAATTAAAGAATAGTTTATTTTAAAATATTTCAAATATTTTCCAATATCAGTGATGCTTTATTTATTTACTTTTGGATGGTTTCTGAATATTGCTGTCATTTATTTCTATCTCCCACAGTATTCTTATTCATTCACATAAACTTTAACTTAAAAACCATCCAGTTGATGCCTGTGTTGTGCCAGTATTTTAAGCACTTTCATATACCACCTCTACCTCATTTAGCTTTAGAATAAGTTACTATAAGGTAATAACAATTAATACCCTCAATTTGTATCCAATATGACTTTTTGCCAGGAGATAATATAATTGACTTAAAAATTACACAGCAAAAATCGAATAAAATTAGATCTTGATTCCAACCATGACTGAATTTAAAGCCCATTTCCTTTACTTTATTATTATCCTTTATAAGTTTACACTACACAGTATAATTAGTGACATAATTGTGATAATATAAGTTGTTTTAGATGCAGAAAGTAAGAGATAACTGCTTAGAAGGTTAGGCAAACATTGCATAAAATAAATGCTAGTTGCCCTAAGACTTGCAATATAAAGAGCATTTTATCAAGTAGAGATGAGAAATGGGGTATTGAGAAATAAAAGCAACCATCAGCGGTTCTGTACCCTGGGTATATATCTGGAGGAATTAAAATCAGTGTCGTGAAGAGACACGTGTACCCCCATGTTCACTGAAGCATTATTCGTAATAGCCAAGATATGGAAACAACCTAAGTGTTCTTTAATGGATGAGTGGATCAAGAAATGTGGCATACCATATATAGAAGGATAGATATTGGTTTTAGTTCTCCATTCTATAATTCTTACCCAAACCTTCTGTATCATCTTGTTAACTATCATTTTTAGAGGTATCCATGCCAAGGAGTTATGTGCTAAATATTTAAATTGTCACCAATCTTAGAACGTATATATTCAAATGTGCAGTGTTAAATGGTATAATTGAGGCTCTATGCCAAAAGAAAATATCATATGTGAAAGGAATTAGTCCTATTTTCTTTAAAGTACATGGAAATGTAGCTTGCTAAATTATCAAAGCAGAATTTTCATCCTAATTATAGTCCCTACTAAGGAAAGACTATGCATTCTAAATTGGACTTTGTGTTTAGAACATTTAGTCATACAACATTCTGAAATTTCCTATTTGTTAATCATATTTTTAAAAACCCTTTGCTAAAAATCTATGAGAATGACTAACCTATATTATAAACTATGAACTATTGTTGACAGAGAGACATCATATCCTACTTCAAATACCATATTTTAAAAATAGGCAAAATCATATTTAATGGGGGAGGTGGAGAGGTAATTATAGTTTGGGTTTTTTATTTCTGTTCTTTTTCTTATTTCTTTTGATAAGTATCTTTTTGATAAATATCCCATAGCCTCAGTAGTAAAGAAAACGTGCATTACTTGAAAATAATAATTTCAAGTAAAAAAAATTGGAACTTTTTTCATTCCAAAATAAATTCAACATGAACACAGATTAAGTTAATGCCAAACACTTTACAGATATCTGTTGGGTTTCCCAATCGTTGACACTTGACCACTGTGAAATCTATTCTGTCAAAGACATCACCATTGGATGCTTAATTTCTTTAATCCATAAAATTCCTACTTATTAATTATTCTTCCATGATTTCACTGATATTGTGTTTGGCAGTCGTCAGTGTCACCAATCTGCAACAAGGCTGTGTGTTTTGTATTTGCTACTGCCATATGGCACTACAACATGTTCTATTAGATGGTGGCCATGCCCATATATAGCATATCATCTCTCTCTTCATCTGTCCTCAGTCTGCATTTTATAGTCCCAACACAATGTGTTTAGGAATAATAAAAATATCACAGTTCTGGGATTCCCAGTAGGGTATTGCATTAATTTAATTTAATAAATATCAATAATGATCTCATTTTAAATTAATGAAACTTGAAAGTGAAATATTCCATATGCGGACAGTGATATTTACTGATTCATCTAATACTTCCCCTATATCCCTATATTTTGTATTTCTGACTTAATGGTTTAGATTTTATAGTTCCTATTCCTGACAGAAATTAACGTAATGATTAAGCCTTTAACAAAACCCCTAATAGACTATACTACTTTTAACTGTGAAAAACTGACAAACTTCAATAATCCAGAACAGATAAGGAGACAAAAACCTCCCCCATCATCACAATATAGCACTTCGTCATATAGATGAGACCTTTTTCTTACAATTTACAGAGTATGTGAAAACTGCTACTATTCCAAAATTTTTACTAATATACTGAGAGCGAATTAATGTTGGGGGAAATTCTGTCTACACCTAATGTCTCCTTCCTATCAGAGGGAGATGAAAAGAAGTAATTCCCAATCCATTCACCACCCTATTCCTCTATCCCAGTGAAGGTGGAATGTTTTGTCATTAGATGATAGAATGTATGACCCAGATCCTTCTTTTGTTGTCTTAAGAGCAATAGTGGCCATAAAGAGTAAAGATTTTCCTTGGCTTTTCCATAACCTAATATATGTCTATGGTCAAGTGGCTAAATCAGCCATATTCAGTTACTTGAATAGCAATCCCAGCTAACTACCACACTAAGCTACACATGACCAGCTCCTACCTGAGTAATTCTTCTATCTATATTACTTATATATTTCCATTCCATTAGGTACATGGCACCCACTGTTCTCATTCTTTGCCACTTCATTTTAAAGAATATCTTAGATTATTCTCATCAGCAATCAAATGTGCTGTTATCTCCCTATGACACATTCAGAAATTTCCCTTTCTAATCCCAATTTTGCTTCCAACTCGAGCCCTATTTTTCTTCTCCCTTTTATAGCAAAAGAGGTTTATATTTGCGATCTCCACTTCTTCATTATTTATTTAATTCAATTAGCCATGTGCTGAATACCACTCCAACAGCATAGCAAAATAACCCAGGACCACTATTTTGAGAAATTCTATTGCCAGTTCTCAGCCTTCCTAGATCACTTGATCTGCTCCAAGGACTTCCTTGTAGAATATTCCACTTCACTGGCTTTTCCTCTTCCTCACTGCTCATTCCTCTACTCTCTTTTACTTGAAATAAAGAAAAAAATACATGTAACTGGAACATCCTTTCCAGGGCTCAGTCTCATTAACTTTAGTCTTCTCTATCTATACTCAACTGCCTTGAGGATTTCATCCAGTTTTATTACTTTATTTTTTAAAGATTTTATTTTTATTTACTCATAAGAGACAGAGAGAGAGACAGAGAGAGAGAGAGAGAGATGCAGAGACACAAGCAGAGGGAGAAACAGGCTTCATGCAACTTAAAATGCCAAGTATATATGGAGGACTACATGTGCAGTTCTTGGCTAGGACTTGTCATAAACTCGAGCCTTATAAATCCAACTGCCTACTTTAGATCTCTGTGGAAGGTTGACCAAGAAAACTCTCAGATTTAATATGTGAAAAAACAGAATCTTTATTTTCTCTTTTCCCTAAGTTTACTCATTGAGCAGACTTCCTGAGCTCAGTAAATGACAACTTTCTTCTTTAAAATGCTCAATAAGAAAACATGGACTCATAATCTCCTCATTCCATTCGTGTATCATTAATTGTGCGTGGCTTTGCATTTAAAATATTTTCCCCCAGGGATCCCTGGGTGGCGCAGCGGTTTAGCGCCTGCCTTTGGCCCAGGGCACGATCCTGGAGACCCGGGATCGAATCCCACGTCGGGCTCCCGGTGCATGGAGCCTGCTTCTCCCTCTGCCTGTGTCTCTGCCTCTCTCTCTCTCTCTCTGTCTCTGTCTCTCTGTGACTATCGTAAATATATATATATATATATATATATATATATATATATATATATATATATATATTTTTTTTTTTTCCCATTGTTTTTATCAACGCAATGCCACCGCTTTGGAAAAGCTACCAACATCTTTTAACTAGATTATTACAGTAGCCTCCTAAATGATCTCCTTCCCCACGTATTTGTCTTTAACAGGACATTGAGAAGATAGCATCCATAGAACTTAAATATCAGTCATGTCATGTCTCTTCCAAATTCTCCATGGGTTTCTCATCAAATTTAGAGCCCATAGCAAAGTCATTTCAATAGTCTACATGCTCTGCTTTGGTTGACTCCTCTCACATTATAGATCTTATTTCCTGCCCCCCTCCAACACTCCACTAGAAACACCAGCAAGGTGGATTCCCCTGGAGCACACAGCAGTACTTTTTCTGTTCCCTAGGCCAAAATCCTTTTTCACTAGATATTCCCATGATCACTGCCTTAGCTTTCTTTTAATCAGATGTCTTCCTTTTGAAATCAGCCCCAAGATCTCACCTCATTCCCCATCTTTGCTCTATTTATCACCGGAACATATTTTTAGATAATATGTGTATCTATTATATAACTATGTGTTTATTGTACTTCTCTAAACAGATTATAAGTTTCACGAGGATAGGGATTTTATTTGCTTTATTCCTTGTTGTAGTCCCAAAACCTATTCAGCGTCTCTCATAGAGTATCTATTTAATAAGCATTTGTACATAAGTAATTTTCATTATTATTACTTTTTCTTGTTATTTCAATTGATTCCAATATTGAATTTTGAATGCCCTTTGCTTTGCAGGCTAAATCCTTCTCACAGTGCTTATTTCCAAAAGTTTAATCTTTTTATTATTACTTAGTCATAATTATCAAAACAACTGAGCAACATAAAATTAAAAGGAAATTTATTTTTAGACATTTGGGACATTTAATTTTTAAGGAATTACAACTAATTGATTTTTATAAAAGATTTTAATATGAATATCTAGCCTGATAAAGGCAGCACAAAAATATTATAGACAAGTAGCAATAATGAATATTGATGTTAAAAATTTTGATATGTGGATAGTTTGCAATTATAGAATGTTGATTCTTTTTTGTCAGCCTGTGACACTTTTTTTTGTGACACTTTTATTTATATTTTTAAGGTGGTTGTTGCTAATGCTTTGTTGGTGATAATTCCTGATATTTGATGGTAGGTCTCTTTTATTTTTTATGTTTTAATCTTTGTTTACATTTCAGACACTATGTGCAATTACATTTATGTTCTGGTTCACTAATTTACATTTTGTCTAATATAAATTTGAATCTATCGAGCAAGGATTTCTTTAACAATGCGATTAGTGTAGTTTTTCATTTCTTAGTTATTTATGTAAGCATACTTTAGTATTTTTCTTGCATTCAAGAAATATTTTTAGGTTCTCTGGCATCCAGTCCTGCTGCTTGTTAGTTCTACTGCTTATGACATTGTGTCTTTCTTCATTACTTTGTAATATTTTGTAGTTTGCTTTCCTTCTCTTTTTTGTCTATTATAAATTTGAATCAAGAGAGCATTTTTGAAAGGCTTTATAGTTTAGGATCCTGGTAGGCCATGGTCAGGTTTCTGATTAATATGTAATTTGTATTAATTTCTTCCTAGCTTCTTGAGTATTTCAACCCAAGACCATTTAATGTTTATTCTTAAGCATAAGAATTCTTAAGCATAAGAGTTCACAGGGTCATAGAGATTGTGAAATTATTAACCAATCTACAGGGAGCCATGGAGAAACCTAGCTAACTCTAACCTACTCGCCATATGTAGGCTGTTCCCTATAGTTCTGGCTTGCTGTTATCCTGTCACCATATGCAATCCCTTCGTGGTCTTGCCTGGAGTCCTTTTTCATTTCTACCTTTCATCTGAATGTTACTGTATTGGGTCTTGCTATCAAAGGAATCTTTAAATCCAATAAAACATTTGGCTTTCATGCAAGATGGCATGACCATAACTGTTGATTCTTGATTGAATTCTTGCAGGAAGAGGGTGCTCTTGGCTTGTTAATTGGTTCCAGAACACCTTCAGAGTGGCCTGGGCCAGAGCTGTGGCTTGTTGACAAGTTAGTATGCTTTGTTGCTTGCTGCTTTATCTGCAGGTGGTTACCAAGTCTCTCCTTACCCAAATTTCCTTCGGGGATAGATACTAGCCCTGGTAGGGTTCACCTAGGGCAGTAGGAGTGAGAGGCCACCTGAGCTTTGCTTTCCTGTGTTGGGATATCTAGGTGTTTCCTGTTAAAGCTTATGTTTGATAAAAACCTCTTGCAGAGTCTCATCAGCCTTGGTGTTTTTAAAATTATTATTTGGGACAGAACCCAGGTGACCCTTGTGTAATTAGATGTTTCCCATTACCTGATCTCTTTTCTAATCTTATGTTGTTGATGTAATCTTACTATCAGGAAAGTTTACATATATGTATTTTGAATCTTTTGGTGTCAATATCCACAGACTTTGGTTCAATTTCCCCTGAATATAACTCTTCTGATTACCTATTGGTGAGGAGATAGAAGGTGTCTTCTTTCTAGAATTAAAATAATTCAGAAAACTAGGAATAAAGCATTTCTAATTTATTCATAGAAATTTAGAATTACTTATATGAATATTTTCTCTTATTATTTCTCTAATCAATACTTCAGTTTTTTTAAAAGATTTTATTTATTTATTCATGAGAGACACACACACAGAGAGAGGCAGAGACACAGGCAGAGGGAGAAGGTGGCTCCATGCAGGGAGCCCAACGTGGGACTCTATCCCAGGTCTCCAGGATCACACCCTAGGCTGAAGGTGGCGCTAAACCGCTGAGACACAGGAGCTGCCCTACTTCAGTTTTTAAAATAAAACTTAATGAGTTCTTTGCTCATTATTGCTTCTTACATCCTATCCTTACCTTCTGATTTCACTTCTCTTTTGGGTGGTGCATATCTTTTAGTAGTTTTTTTTTTTTTTTTTTTTTTTTTTTTTACTGATGGTTGGTGGGATATAAACATTCTGAAAGTGTTTGTGTCTAAAATTATATATATACCATCCTAAATCTGAAATAATAACATAGCTGTTAGATGGATTCTATATTTGTTACTCTTCCTTGGTATTTGTTATACATCACAATAAATTTCTTGAGTTTAGTGTTACTGTGTAACTATTCACATTTTAGGTGTTTAATGACAATAACTCCATACAATTCTATCTGCATTTCCCATTCTAGAATCTTTCATAACTTTGCATTCAAAAAAACATTTTGTTTGTTTATTTTTAGTTTTTGAGCATGGAAATGATTTACATAATCTGTCATATACTTTCCTGAAGCTTTTTTAGGACCATAGATCCAATATGTACTCATTTATGATCTAAAAACAAAATACCAATTTATTTTGTGTACTTCATAGTTGATCAGTGTCAGATACAATGACTTTTTTGTTAAAGTTTAAAATTCACTTGTATTTATAGGAAAAGCACACCTATTCATTTATATTTTACTAAGATCTTCTGTAAATGAATGTAGTTTTCATTGAATCTAACATTTCCTTGGTGTTACTAGATGTCTCCTATATTCCTCTTCATTCCACACCACTAATTTCTAGAACTCATGAAAAACTGTCTGGAATCTCTTAATTGCATACATAAAGTAGCTCTATTTGTCTCTTCCTTGGGTTATTTTATTTTATTACTTTATTCTTTATACAGAGTCTATCTTTGAGACTTTTTCTAATAAGTATATTATATATGTGTATGTTATATTTATGTAGAGAGAGACTGAGAGTTCTTTATAAGATTATCTTTCCGAATCTACACATTTCTACACATATCTTATTTGACCTCTAATTTCATTACCCCTCATTTTTATCTTGGCATTTAAAATGTGTTCTGAGAGGGACACCTGAGTGGTTCGATGGTTGAGCATCTGCCTTTGGCTCAGGGCGTGATCCCGGAGTCCCAGGATTGAGTCCCACATTGGGCTCCCTGCATGGAGCCTGCTTCTCCCTCTGCCTATGTCTCTGCCTCTCTCTGTGTGTCTCTCATGAATAAATAAATAAAATATTAAAAAATAATAAAATAAAATGTATTCTGAGATATTTTGTTTTATAATTAAAATTAATAAAATTCAGTTCAACTTTTACAGCTCATACTATTGAAGGACTAAAAGCCTTATTTTAAATACTTTTATTTGGTGAACCACAACTTCCTATATAAAGAATAAATATGATTCTAATAATGATAGTACCTGCCACTTTATGTCCTATTTTTTTGTTTTTGCCAATGTATTAGTTTTACCACATACATCACTACTTAAAAACCTGAGTTCGGTTTTAGTGTATAAGATGAATTACCAACGTAATATTAGAAATTTAATGGTCAAGTTTTGAACCCATGTCTGTTTGGAGCAAAAACTCACCTATCTCTTATTACTCCATACTGACATATGACACATAGTATAATCAATTTTCACATTAAGTATGCTAATCAAAATTAAATAAATCTAAAATCTGCATTGGAAATACAGGAAATGAAATTCCAGGGAAGGTCATTTTTTTCATAATTTTAAGGCTTTTAAAAATATTTATAATAGTAATCAATTCATCTATCATGTACTACTACATTTATTTTGTGGTATATTGAATTTACAGAACAATCAACTTCAATATGTTTATTTCTTACTCTTGGCAAGAAATTATGCTTAGTATTATGAAGAAACTAAAAATGTTAAGATGTGGTTTCTCTTCCTGGTCTTTTAAAATCCCATGAAAGAGTTGGTATTGTAGGGTATGATAAATAGGGCATAAACACTTAAGAAAGATTTGTTAACTTTAACCAAAACTATTTAATAGTGTTTTAACCTTATGCAATAACAGAATTATAACAAAAATAATGACTTCTCTTTTGAAGTCTTATTACACTTTTGGTTTACAAAACCAGAAATCCCAGAGTCTATGCTTAACTCTAAACAATTTGACAAGCAGAGACTGTTCCATTTCATAATTGGGAATATCCACTTTCCTCTATGTCTCTGAGTTTTGGACCATTGTCCCTTGTTTCCAATAAGAACTACAAATTTGCTTTCTGAAGTCCTACGAGTTCTGTTTCTGGATGAATTTATCTGCCGTGAATTCTCCTCAGGGGAAATTTCTATGTGCAGGATGATGTATCCAAAGCCCTGATGAGCCAATTAAAACACTAAAATATTGAATGTCTATAGAGTTTGGTTTGATGAGTCTTCAATATATGGAAGATAAAACTACAGAATATTTTTCATGTTTGTCAGTACAGTTCCTTTCATACTCTTCTGTCAAGGCTAAGTTTGAGACTAGCTAAATATTAAAAATATTTCTTTGCATTCGTAGTCTCCTGACTCTCTGGGAAAAATGCAAATATTCTAAGAAAACAAAATAATTTGGAGGCACTGAAAATCGAAAGTACAAATTTAGAGATAAAGAAGGACAAACAAAGCAACAAAATTGTAAACTCTTCATGAACTCAGTTTGACTAGCAGGTGCAGTAAGTTTTATCAAAATGCAGAAATAAAAATTGTCATTTTCCATTTACCTGACAGCATAAGGAAAGGATCCATCGAAATGTTTTAAAATAAATACATTAATGCATACAAACATATATACATAAATACTCATGTGCAAAGATACATAAATAAGTACTTCTCTCTTTAGGCTGATCTTATCTTAACCCTCTTTAGGCTTATCTCTCCCACCACAAAAAATAGAAACTGTTTACAGGCTCAAATAATACTCTAGATACAATAAGTTTAAAGACACACTCCCCACCAGACACCCATAGTGTAATTTGATTTTTTAATGATTTATAGTGAAATGAAAAATATCTCATTAGAGTGATGACACTGGGAAAGAAAAGAGAGAGATTAACAAAACTTTATTCATGAAGAAATAACTAATCAGCTTTATGGAAAGAAAGATATAGATAACATTTAAGAATTTGAAGTCTGGGGATGTCTGGGTTGTTCAGCGGTTAGCACCTGCCTTTGGTCCAGGGCATGATCCTGGAGTCCTGGGATCGGGTCCCATATCAGGCTCCCTGCATGGAGTCTGCTTCTCCCTTCTCCCTCTGCCTGTGTCTCTGCCTCTCTCTTGCTGTCTCTCATAAATAAACACATAAAATCTTTAAAAATAAATAAATAAATAAATAAATAAATAAATAAATAAATAAATAAATAAAAATTTCAAGTCTGAATTCTTCCCATAAAAATTACATTCTCTCTGATATGAAAAGCAGAAAGAATGTTTTCTTGTGTAAATGATGTCATGTGTTAGGTTAAATTTGAGGACCCTTACAAACCATGTATAAGTGAGTAGTCAGAGCCAGAAATCAAGGGGATCTTGGGTGGCTTAGTTGGTTAAATGGCTGCCTTCGGCTCCAGTCATGGTCCAGGGTCATAGGATCAAGCCCTGTGTTGGGCTCCTCACTCAGTGGGCAACCTGCTTCCTCCACTCCCTCTGCTTGTGCTCTCTCACTCTGAAGTAAATAAAATCTTAAAAAAAAAAAAAAAAAAAAAAAAAACAAAGCTAGAAGTCAATAATTGAAAGTTTGTGTTAGGGTTCTCCAGAGAAAGAGAACAAATAATATATATAATTTACATTTAATATAATTATAATATACAATATAGTTATGTAATATATTTAATATATTATATATAGTAAAATATAAATAATATATAACACTATATATATAAATATATAAAATAATTTACTTGCATAATACATATGATTATTTATGGATGCTGAGAAGTCCCATGATCTGCCACCTGCAAGCCAAAGACCCAAGAAAGCTAATTGTATAATCCCAGATTTAGTCTAAAGGCCTGAAAATTAGGGGAGCCAGTGGTATAAATTCCAGTCCAAGGTCAGGAGAAGACCAATGTTCAGCTGAAGCAGTGATTTGGGAAGGAAAAGCAAATTCCTCTTTCTTGGATTCAGCCCTTGAGGGATCCAATGATGCCCACATTGGGGAGGGCAAACTACTGTCTGCCAATTAAAATATTAATCACATCTAAAAATATCCTTACAAGCACATCCAGAAATAGTTTCTGGGAACTCTATGACACAGTCAAGTTGACCTATAAATTTAGCCATGTAGAGTTGTTAACCATCCAGGTTAAGAAAATGAGAATGAATAATATCACCATTCTCGAGGATCTGAGATGACGAGAAGATTGATTACCTGAAATTAGGAAGCTTTTACCTCTGTAAAAGATATAAGAGCAAAGGAATAAAAAAGAACAAGGAAAAGTGGTTAAAAAAAATCAAAGTTAAAATCCTTCAAAAAATTGCAAATATTCTACAGAAATTTGTAATACAACTTTCTTTAAACGTGTTCATGATGAGTTTGCACAAAGTCAGAATTACCAGCTCCATTTGAATTTAGACGATGTCTTGGAAATTCTCAGATCTCAACATATATCCTTCTATGCTCGTGCCTTAGGAGCTGGGAATATTGTTATGCAAATCTTTGCCTACCTTCACTTTGGCTCATGCAGTTTACCATGTTATTCCAACCAATATGCAACTGTCAAGAATATGATGGACATTAAACTATTGAAGTGGCAATAAGGATGCATTTGACTCTGCAGTCTCTTTGCAGCAGATAAACTTCTGGCGTCCTTTTTTATCCTTTCACTTCCTTCAGCAGTTCTGGGTCACCCTCGGTCCTGATCCTGTCTGATTACGAAGCAGATACAGTGTTCAGCACTCGCTGTCAGATGTAGCTGCTATTTTCCCAGTGGGTGCATCCTGTGACCCTGACAAAGATTCATCATACCACTGATCCCTTTGATTGCTGTGCTGATTTCTGTGATTGTTGCCATCTGCTATACATATCAACAACACCCACAACAACGAAAAAGAAAACCAGAGAAAAAACAACTAACGAAATCATTCTAAACGGAAGTAGCCCAAATTATATCTTATTTATTGCAATTCACAGACTAGAAACGACTTAAACATTCTAAATATCTAAGAGTTTATAAAAGTCAAGGTACATTTTAAATATGTAATTCATGACAACATACAACATAAATGTAATCAGCCTTAAATCTTATAAGACAGATCTTTACCTCCCTGTAATTCACAAAAGCAATGCAAAAGAAATTGAAATTCTAAAGAATAGCATCTCCAGGAAAAATTATGATACAGTCCTGAGTTCCCTGCCATATTGAATTAGGCAATGGCTTTACAATTTATATGGTTTCGTATATATTGTTTCTTTTAAAACTTAAACATTTAGGGTGCCTAGTTCACTCAGTGAAACTCTTGATCTCGGGGTTATGAGTTCAAGCCCCACATGGACATGGAGGCTACTTAAAAACAAACAAAAACCCTCCAAAATACTTAGAACATTATCATTCCACATATAGTTAAATAATCTATGATTCTGGTATTCCAAATAACCTAATGTCACATATATAAAATATCAAAGCTAGTATATCATTCTGTTTGCTATTTGCAACCCAGTAAACTTTCCACCAAAGACAATGATACATGCCCTTATAGATTTCATTTATTCTTATTCTATGGAGTTTAGAGTTTTTCTAGCTACTAGTTTGAGATTGTAAGCACAAAATATACAGCATAATTCTTTAATTGAACTACCAATATCATGTGATATGAAACTTGAAGGAAAAATTAGAGTTTGCTTGCAAGATGAAGGGGATGACAATGCATTTTTTTTCAAAGCACAGGAAGTATCTTTGACATGAAGTGTTCCCTAACTTTTATGTGTGCTAAAATATGCTTCTTATAAATAACATGAAGATTTTACAAGATTTAGTTTATACAAATGTGAGAAATACTGAGCCCCTGATGTTCTTTTATTGTCTACATAGGATAATACAAGGAACTACTTGGTTCCGTCATTCATGTTTCTGTTATCACTAAAAGTGAGTAAAATTTATAGGGATAAGTAATCAGAAAATATTAGATTTTTGCCAATGATGTTATTTGACCAGCAATATTTATGAATTTGTGATTTGGCCAAAATGTAGAATTTCTTTACATCAATCCCTATGGTCACTCTTCTTTTGTGTATTTATTGCTCGCAAAGGATAACATAGTTTAGGAAATTAACTAGAAAACTGTTAAAGACAATAATATAATCTAATAAGGTATTCAGTCACAAAAATAAGATACCAAAATAAAAGTGGATCCTATGTCCAAAAATGTCAATTTTACAAGTTTAAAATACAATAGATTTCTTAAAAACTAGGAATAAACATAACAAAAATTCTAGTGAGGGCCTTAAAAAGAATGTTAAATAGCTATAAAATGCAAACATAATTTCTTAAAGCTTATTCTACCCAATTATCTAAAATAATTGGTATTAAAGTTAAAATAACAGAATATTTTTACAGATTGGTAAAGTTCTTTGAAAAATGACCATTTGAGGGATGCCTGGGTGCTTCAGTGATTGAATCTGTCTTTGGCTCAGGGAGTGATCCCGGGGTTCTGGGATCGAGTTCCACATCTGGCTCCTGCTTCTCCCTCTGCCTATCTCTCTGCCTCTGTCTCTGTCTCTCATGAATAAATAAATAAAATCTTTAAAAAAATTAAAAGAAAAATGACCATTTGAATATTTAATTGTACAAAAAAATCCCAAAATATTTGAAAAGTAAAAGCAATTAGTGGGAGAGCCCAACATGATATAAATCACATTATGTATCACCCAATAATTAAAATTGATTAGTATTAGAGATGATTTAAGTAAATGCTTTTGCTTATTAGAAATATCAAGTATGTTTTTAAAATATTAAGATCTAAGAATGGCATAGGTTAATCAAATCAGAAACACTTGGGGTTAAGCCCAGGCAACATTATTATATTTTTGCAAAATTCCCTCTCCTCTCCAATGATTTTAATGTGCAGCAAGCATAACTCTTGTAAATAAATTTACCCATGAAACCACCTAAGACACTCTTAGAAATCTTGCTCTCTGCCTTCCTCTCCATATCTACTTTGGTCAGTATTCTTGGCAACCACTCACTTCACACTGGCCTTTCAATTTCTTGACCTCCTGAGATTGAAAGTTATTTTTATTTTTTAATTTCCACTTCAAACTCCCATTGTTAATAGTCATTCCTGTCTTCATTATCAAAAGTAATTACACACACCCTCAAAATTTCCATTTGAAGCAAATTACATTCTAATCACTACACTATTTATTATCTTTGTAGGTCACTTACTCTCCTATCATTCCTCCAGCAACTCAGCTCTACTGGTATACCCAATTCCTGATCCTACAAACAAGTTTTACTCTCTCATTTCTTCTCTCTTCACTCAAATTACATTCCATTTCAAATAAATTTATGCCCTTGTTAAAATCATTTTCTCGATTGATTCACTCATCTTCTGCATTAATTGCTGGAAAAAGACCAGTACTTCTTAAGTTCTACTGCATGTTTACAGTACTGCTGGAGAAAGTTTTCAAAACTGTGCTGAGTGATAACCACTTAAATATTATGATCATGAATCTCCGATAGGCACTCCATTCAACATGTAATCTTGTAAACCTTTTAAAATATACTTCTCCCCATGCTATAGATTAAATTGTGTCCCCCACCATCCCTAATTAATATGGTAAATCCCTATTTTCTAGAATGACAATATTTGGAGATAGGACCCATAATGAAGGAAATAGGGATTAAGTTAGGTCATGAAAGTGAGTCCTTATAAGAATACAAGTCCTTATTAGAAGAGAAGAGACATGAATGCACTCTCTTTCCATGCTCACCTGTAGAAAAGGTCATGTTGAAGGCAGAGCAAGAAGCTGGTTGCCTATAAATCAGGAAAAGAGATGTACCAGAAACCTATCTGAGGGCACCAGGATCTTGGAATTTTAGTCTCCAGAACTGTTAGAAAGTAAATTTCTTTTATGTAACTGTGAAAGAAATATCTATCTATTTATTATCATCTATCTATCTATCTATCTATCTATCTATCTTCTATCTATCTATCTATCTATCTATCTATCTATCTATCTATCTTTCTATCCATCATTATTATTACTATCTTTGTCTCTGCCCTTGGTTCTTGGCACAGAACTCCAAAAATCCCTTGTAAGTAGCTGTGCTAGGATAATCTTTTGTTCTAGAATTTAGTTTTTGACCCCAGTTCCTGACATAGAGCTCCTAAATCCTTTGGAATAGCTTGGGTGATGGCAGTGTCTCTGTTCTAAAGAGGTCATTATTGGTGGGTTCCTAGGTGGGGCTGGTTACCATAAAGACCAAGCCATGATTAGAAGTTTGTAACTGTCAGCTCCACACCCCATTCTTCAGAGATGGGAGAGGGATTAGAGGTACATTTAATAATTATTCATGCCTGAATGATAAAGCCTCCATAAAAATCACAATATCTTTCATTCTTACCCGTCAATAAAATTGTTTTTATCAATATAACCAGTTACTTTTATCTTTTCAGATGTAGTGGTCAATTTGTTGCCTTTTTCTTTCTTTCTTTCTTTTTTTTAAAGGTTTTATATATTTATTCATGAGAGACACAGAGAGAGAGGCAGAGACACAGACAGAGGGAGAAGCAGGCTCCATGCAGGGAGCCAATGTGGGGCTGGATCCCAGGACTCCAGTATCACCAAATAACAAAGGCCTCAACCCTCAAATCCCTCAACCACTGAGCCACCCAGGCATCCCTTGTTGCCTTTTTCTAAATGGAACGCTTACAGGATTTGAGATGAGATATCATTCTCTTCTTTTTTTTTTTTAATCTTTATTGAATTATAGTACTTGTATCAAAAATTCAACCATTTAAGGCATATAATTCAATTGTTTTTAGCATATTCAGAGTGTCATATAACCACCACAGTCCATGTTAGAATATTTTCCTTATCCCCAAAAGAAATCCATCCCCCCAAGCCCAGGCCTAGGTAAGCACTAACCTCCTTTTGTTACTATAAATTAGTTTATTCTTAATGTTTAATGTAAAGGGAATTAAACAATACGGGCAATTTGCAACTTGCTTTTTTAACTTACCATAAAGTCCTCAAGATTTATTGATGTTGTAGCATGTGTCAATATGTTATTTCCTTTCTTGGTCTAGTAATATCCGATTGAACAGGTAAATGTTCCATTTACCACCATTTGTGTAGGCATTTGTAAGTTAACAGACATTTGAGGTCTTTTACTTTGGGGACATTAAGAATAATGTGATAATGGACCTTTGTGTACAAGTTTTTGTGTGGATATAGTTTTTCATTTTTCTTGGATATATACCCAGGAGTGGAATTGTAGTGTCATATGATAACTTTATGTTTAGCATTTTGAGAGACGGCCAAACTGTTTTTCAAAATGGCTGCACTATCCACATACCCAGTAGTAATGTATAAAGGTTCCACACTTTCCCTGTCCTTACCAATAGTTAATATCATCTATCCTTTTGGTTATAGTCATTCTAGTGTATGTGAAGTAGTATCTATTTGGTTTTGATCTGTAGTTTCCTAAATAGCTAATGATATTGAGAATCACTTCATATTCTTATTGACCATTTTTTAAATTCTTCTTTGGAGAAATGTCTTTTTAAATTCTTTACTATTTATAATTAGTTTATTGTCTCTTTATTAATAAGTATTTAGAGTTGTTTAAGCATTCTGAATAAAAGTTGCTTTATAGATAGATGGTTTACAGTTGCTTTCTTCCCTTCTGTGAGTTGTCATGACACTTTAATGATATGATATACATCACAAAAGTTTTTACCTTGATATAGTCCAATATATGCATTTCTTCTTCAGGAATTTGTGCATTAAGAATCATCTAATAAAACTTCACTTACCTCAAGGTCACAAATATTTGTTTTTATATTTTTCTCTGGGAGTTTTATAGGCTTACATCTTACATTTAGGCCTATAGTAAAGTTTGACTCAATATGTTGCATGATGTGAGGTAGGGGTCCAACTCCATTTCTGTGCATGTGGAAGTCCAGTTCTCCCATGGCTATCCAGTTGTTGCAGCACCAGTTTTTGAAAAGACTATTATTTCTTCCACTGAATTGTATGGACATCCTTATTAAAAATAATTGACTCGAAAGCAATGGATTTATTTGTGGACTTGCAATTCTATTTCAGTATTCTATATGTTTATCCTTATGCTAGTAGCATAGTGCTCTGATTAGTGTAGTTGTATAGTACGTTTTCCAATTGCTGTGTGTGCCTCCTTCATCTTCAATCTTATTTTTTGAGATTGTTTTAGCTATACTGATATTCTTGTATTTCTATATGAATTTTAAAATTGGTTCATCAATTTCTTCCTGAAAAGGCAAGTATGAGTTTATTAGGGATTGTGTTTTGATAATCAATTTAAGGAGTATTGTAATCTTAAAGATGTTAAGTCTTCTGATTCATGAACATGAGATATCTCTTCATTTCTTTATATATTTTTTTAATTTTTTTTTAATTTTTTATTTATTTATGATAGTCACATAGAATGAGAGACAGAGAGGCAGAGACACAGGCAGAGGGAGAAGCAGGCTCCATGCACCGGGAGCCCGACGTGGGATTCGATCCCGGGTCTCCAGGATCGCGCCCTGGGCCAAAGGCAGGTGCTAAACCGCTGCGCCACCCAGGGATCCCCCATTTCTTTATATTTTTAAAACTCTTTCAACAATTTTTTTGTTGTTTTTCATGTACAAGTATTTCACTTCTTTTGTTAAATTTATTCTTATTCTTTCTCATGCTATGTTATATGGAATTTTTTTGTATATAGAATATTTTTAAATTTTAGTTTTATAATTGTACATTGATCTTACATCTTCCAAACTCATTGGATATCTTTATTCTAATCGTTTTTTGGTAAATTCTGTATTATCTTCTATATATAACGAACTATATACTGATAGAAAGTATAATTCTTTCTTTCCATTCTGGATGCCTTTGATTGATTGATTGATTGATTGATTGATTTTAACTTTGACTATTGTCCAGACAGAAACTCTATGACTGTGTTAAAGAGAAGGGAAAGAATGAACATCCTCAACTTGATTTTGATTTTAAAGCATTTCTTTCTTCTCAAAGCATTCACTTCTCTAGAAATCTCTAACTCCACTCTTTCCTGATTCTTTGTTTTATCATAGTCTATTTTATATAAGCCTTATTTTTAAATTTTTTTCTTTATTTGATCTCTAAATTTTCCAAGATTATATCCCAGGATTTTAGTATTATTTCTATCTCTATTATTTCTCACTTGATCTCATGGAATATCATTGCTTTAAATTTCATCTGTGTGATGGTTAATCCCTAATTTATGTTCTACCCTGGTTTGCGGCCTGCTTCACTGTTTAATATCTCTAACCTCTTTAACTCCCTTGCAAAGTCTAAAAGTCATATGAAACTTAAAACTAAACCAAACTCTCGCACTAGTCTTAAAAGACTGTTCATTCAACTCCATCTCATTTAATCACACGTCTACTAATTTTCTCGGGCAAAACGTTAATTAATAATCATTCTTTCCTTACTTAGCATAACCAAACAAGATTATGAACAATTTTTGCTGGGTCTACTCCCAAAATGTTACTTATTTTTAACGCTTTCCATCATTCCCACTTTTTCACTCCAAACTATACATCTCTTTACTAACTACTGCAATAGCCTTGTCTTGGTTTTTTGATACCTCATTCTCCAAATCGCCTATTTTCTACAGTTCTAAGAGATCTTTTAAAATCAGAAAACCAGATATGTCATTCCCTTTCTAAAACCTGCCAAATATTCTATGTAATTATGTTATAATTAAACTCTCCATCCTTCCATAATATGTAAACTGCCTAGTCATTTTTCTGTTTTTTTTTATCCTATAACATTATTTTGAAAAGAAATAAAATACTATAAAAGTTCTGCAAGACTAGTAAAATGAACTCTCATATATTATTCACCTACATCAGAAAATCATTAAAATTTGCCACATTCTCTTCTATCTCTACACACACACACACACACTTTTTGGAAACTTCCAAAAATTATGTGCAGGCAACATGTTACTTCATCCCAAAACATTTTAAATATTTCATACAAGCAAAAGTATTATTTCATATAAATCTCAATTGCATTGAGAAAGTAAAATGTTGACTTAAAATTGATAAAGGCTAAAATCTAATGTATTGTCAATATACAGATTTCCTCAGTTGTCTTAGTAATGTTCATTAGTGACCTCTGTACCAAGGTGGAGGAAAGAATTTCTACAATTGAAGTTGTTCTTGCTTCTTTTCTACTGCATTTCTACAGTGGAACATATTTTCATTATTTTCTTAGAACTGAGGTAGACAGATATTCCTGTCCCCTCTCTGATTTTTTTTTCCAGTTTTCAATTCAATTGCTAACATAATTCTTTCTAAGCACTATGCTTTCCATTTGATATCATTCATAAAAAGTCTCAGGATTTTATAGCTTATTTTTATCTCCACTTACTGTATTTTAGTGATGTGGGGGAGGAAGAGGAGTTAAACTTACGGAGATTTTCTGTTATCTTCCATTATGTACCCTGTGTGTCATTTTTCTAAAATTATTGGTGATAAAAATTCTATTTGATGCTGTCTGAAGCTGTTGCTAGTCATTATGTTTTTGAGTTCAAAGAAATTGCTTATTTACATTATTTTAGATATTAAAATCTTGAGATCTGGATCTGGATTTGGATTCTTTTTTTCCAGAAGTGTGTCACTAAACTCTTCTTTTAAATTTAAAGATTATATAACCTACTATGATAGAAAACACAATTAAGATACATGCATATGTAGAGTAGTAGGAAATATGTATAAGATTTACAATAAGGAATAAAATAAGAAACAGGGCTTCTTGAAACATTACTTAAAAATAATACTTAAAATATATAATTATAAGTTGTACATAAGAAAGAATTGATTTACTTTACCTTTTGATTGTAAAAATACGTGATTCGCGCTTTCCTTTTATCACAGTTACATGTTCAGTACAGAAAAAAAATCGTAAGTACTAATAAAAAAATGAGAAATTGCTTTCAGCACCTATATCAGATGGTGTGATATTTCACAAATTCCAATAAGGCCAGGTCTGTAGAAATTCCAGTTAAATCCAAAAGTTGCTTGATCCCAGAATCCTATACCTGAGGTCTAGACAACTTACAAAATTTCAGGAAAGAAAAAACAAGATGAACTGCTGTTATAAGGTACTCAAAACCTATTATTCCTTATTTCATATCACGGTACATGGGTTATCCCTTCTGTCACCTACCTCCAGGCAAAATTACACCTAATCTGTCAGAGAGATGAGTCTCTTCAATTCTTAAATTCCTTTTGGGAAGTAGATATCACAGTTCCCTTAATGTCAAAAAAAAAAAAAAAAAAAAAAAACCAAAACCACAAAACTTTTAATCAGGAAGTTCCTCTTTGCACCTTACTATATATTTAGTTTATTTTCTTTTGTATAACACAAACAGAAATATTTTCAACTAATAAAATACATATTTGAGCAAACTGTTTTCTATCCGCTTAGGTTTTCTAAAGTAAAATTAGTTGAGAATAAGCTTTTCTCTTTATTATTTATTTATTTATTTATTTAAGAGAGAGAGAGAGGAAAAAAAGAGAGGGAGGATTAACAGGGGGAGGGAAGAAGGAAAGAGAAACAAGATTCCCCAAGGAGCTGAGCCAGGAGCAGGATGTGGGGCTGGATCCCAGGACTCTAACTGAGATCAAGACCTGAGCCAAAATCAAAAGTCAGATGCTTAACCAACTGGGCCAACCAAGTGGCGTATTCCCCTGGGAATAAAACTTTTCATCGAAGAGATGACTGGCATGGAAGTTATAGTTTAAATGTTGTAATTGTAGAAAACAGCAAAGGACACACATACAAGAAATTAGCCAGAAAAGAGAAAATTAATTTCTTTGTTATACATAGAGAAAAGGGAAGTAAGAATTTGAAAAGTGATAAATAGGTGAGGATTAATAAAATAATCTAGAGTCAAGAATATATAACTTAGCTTAAATATGAAAAATGAGGTAGAAATAAAGAATATTTTGAGGTGATTTAAAGGTATCATAGAAAAGAAAACTTAACAAAGGCATATACGTATGTGTGTGTAAACCTGTGTGTGCATGCACCCATATGTGTGTCAGTTTTACCATATATGTTGTTTGGTATTATAAAAATAGCACATACTTTTTGTTATTTTAAAAATTCTCTACCTATGTAAAATTGCATACATATCTGATTAGCTATGTATTATTTATTTAGTTTTAATTTAACTTCCTACTTCAATTATTTGATTAGGAAATTATGCAATATGCACATAAATCAATTCAAAAGTAACACAATATTTTTCCTTAATTTACACTTTTTCAAGCAGTTGGAATTTCTGAGTGCCTTGCAATTCACTTTGTGTTAACTACAATGTTGTAGATAACCAATTTTACTATATGTCATGATTCTGCATTTAAATATTTCTTAAAAGCAAATTTGGTGAGTATTTTGGTCATTATTTTCCTTGCAGACATAAAAAATATCAAGTGAGTTATTTCCTATAGCTCTTTCAGACAGCAACCTGTCTCAAATACTAACTTCATTGTGTTTTCAAATTATTAATAACCCCTAATTAAGCCTCTTCGTCAGTCATTTTCCATACAATATATAATAATTCTAAGGATAATATTAAGGATGAAATAGATGAAAGGAGACACTGAAGTGGTATAATAGATTAATGTAACAAATAATAAATTATAATTAAAGCAAATCCTTTTAAAAACCACATCCCTATAGAAACTTCTTTTGATTTATGGTTATACAACAATATCATGCAAATTGTCCTGGATCAATATGATCATATTTATCTTGAACAAAGCAAATTAGAAAATTCTCCTTTTTAAAGAAAGCTGTCTATGCTATCATTAAATGTTTATATTATCTAGTGCTTTTTAATATAATATTAAGGAAAAAACTATATGCATATAAGTACCTTATATTCACTATATATTTTAAAATTCAAAGACATGCTCAGGAAGATAAAATATTCATTTTAATCATACATTCCTTTTTTGTATATAATTATTTTCCAGTTAAAGTCTGCATACCAATACTACACTAACTTCTGTGAATATAAAAATTGGAGGAAATTATTTAATATAACTTTTGTCCTTAAGGACTTGACTGTTTCTGGAAATGTAGGCATATAGGAAATATGCTTTTCAGAAATCCATGAAAATTAAAGCCATATTAGAAACATTGTAGGTTCTAAACACCCTTTAGATGCTTTTTATTTTAAAATTATTACTTAGTTATATAAAATCCAATAAATATGTGCTAAAAATCTCCTTCCAAAGACACTGGATGTGATCAAGAGAGAAATGCAAAAATTTTATCAAAGAAAGAAATCTTTCTCAATAAAAACATACATATATATGTACATATATTAAAAACAAAATTTAAGAAAGTGTCACCGATAATGAATTATTTTTTTCTAAACATATTCATATATACATCTGTTCCCATAACTGTGGCATTACCAGGGATCCCATGGGAAGAATGAAGAAAGCAGCAATTATTTGTTTCAGAGTATAAATGTGGATGGAAAATCATCATCAGATGTTTATTGGATCTACAAGGTTCCAAAAATCTATGAATAATATGAAGAATACAACCTATCCCTTCCATAAAAGTGCTCCAAATTTCGAACTGGATGGACAATAAAAATCAGTGATAATTCAGTACAACAAATATCAATTTAGATGTAGACATAATTATGTAAAAGAGCTTAATTAAACTCGATCTCATTATATAAGAATCTGTAGAAGAAATTCTACCTACTTTGACTACTAGAAGAATAAAGGAATACGGGCAACTGCTAAAAGCAAGGGAAATACTTTTTGAAAAAGACACGAAAGCCAAGTTTTTATTTTAATTTAATAACATAAGGAGAGATGGAGAAAAAGAAAATAAAAAAATAAAATAAGAGGGGAGAAAAGGGGAAGAAAGGAAGAAAACAGGACAGCTACAAAATAGAAATATTTTGGTTTTAGAACAAGAATTATTTTCTTCTTTAGAACTGTAAGTGCCACAAACACTATTATAAATGTCCTTGTTTTGCAAATGTAATTAGAAACACTAGTGGACTCTTCTAAAGATTGCAACGATGAGTTATAGCTAAAGTTAACCGAATACCTAGAAATAAAAACTTCTGTATCTTTTGCCAAGTCGTGGCTTATTCAAATGCCCAAGTCGTCATGTTTTAGGAGCTAATAACTACAGCACAAACTGTTCTGTCAAATAAAATACTAAATTGACAAAAAAAAAATTAACTCTGAGCAAGTCATTGTCAAAGAGCACAGTTGATTTAAATAATGATTTGTTCTTTTACTTAATGAATTGTTTTTACTTTCAAATATTTCACACTATGGGAATACTAATCTGAACTAATTTTATTCTTAAATTCCTTTTTAAATATTTTATGTACAATAAAGTTCTATTCCAAAGAAAGTATAAAGGATGTAATTGTTAACTATTCTTGGAACTTGAAATCCAGTTTTGAAGATGTAGCCTTCCAGCAAAGCTGTATGATTCTCAATAGCTCAGATTGTAGTGCATGTGCAAATTGAAGAAATGACCCCCAAGGCAACTGTATTATATAGGCATCGTTGGAAAGATAAAAATATTAATTTGGGAAAATCCACAGATTATCAACTAGGGAAATAGATAAAGTTTTCATAGTCTACAGTCTATTCCTTCTGGTCAAATAAGTTTTTTAATCAGAATGTCAAGTACATGACACATCTACTTTTGACATCATTCAAGAAAATTTTGGAATATCCAAACATCCTAAATCAAACTATTGAGATTACCTATTCAGTAAAATAGCATACTGAGGAAAATGTTACACTTTGAAAATATTCACATTTTTTATTACACAAGTTTTTCCTAAGTTAACATGTACTATCTATGATTTATTTTTTCTTATGTAAAATCAAGGCATTAAAACTCTTGACAATTTTACTAGGGGAATACATGAACCTAATTTAGGATTATAGAACCATATAGAACCAAATTTAAATCTTAGGAAAAACAGTTAACAAACTGGCTATGGAAGGGTCTTAATTTTCTAAATTTTAAAATATCTTTGTGCAGGAAGTACTTCTGAAGGACACTTATCTCAGAATAGAGTCACTATGTGCTTCAGTACATTCAAATATTTTTTGACTCAAAATGAATATAGATATAGGTGAAAATAGTATTCTGGGCTTTTTACAATTGTCTTTATCTTCCTACTCAATGTACTTTTATCACTTGGAAGATTGGCATAAGATTATCTTAGGTATTTGTCTATAAACAAAATGCACTGCTCAAATACCTTAATTATGACTGACACAGTTACAGTGACCTGGATGATATTCAGTTGGAGGCATAAGTAATAGAAATGTTCTTGAATTAGCTAAGAACTAACATTTCTAAACTGATAAGCTTAAATGGCAGTCAAATGGGTCTTCCTAATAAATAATCCACACTGCTATTCAGGAACATGGAATGACTAAAATACCACCATTGGTAGCTTCCAGCCTGTGGCTTCCATAACTGATATTGATGTTGGTGTCGCAAGCATTAGAAAGATGAGGGAAGATAATGAGAAACCCCTAAAGAAATTCCTATGTGAAAAGCTTAGAAGTGAACACTATCTTCTCCCATTTGGCTTTCTCAAGAAATCAGTTATATGGCTACATCAAACATTAGAAAGAATAATGAAGAAAATCTAGCTGTGTGCCCTGTAGATAAAGAAAATGGAATTATAGATATCCAGGTAACCTTTACCAAATTTTGTTCTGGTTATTCTTCCCTCTCAAACAAAAAACATACTCTACCTTTTTTTTTTTTTTAATCCAATATTGACACTTTTAAAATTGGCTTCTGGCTTCAGCCATGCTTGACCAGTATTTCCACATAAAGTGCAGTCCTTTCCATCAATTTTATGTATGGCTCACATACTCCAGTTTTCTAAAGCATGGGTCTTAAAAATGGCCTATGGTCCAACTGCCTGTTTTATTAAAATAATGTCTTATTGGAACATAGCCATATTTATTTGTCTATATGTTGACTATGCCAAATTCCATCTGAACAGGATTGAGTCATTTTGGTGGAGATTAAAAAAGGGGCAATTTGGTGGTCCAGTCAGTTAAGTGTCCAACTCTTGGATTTGACTCAAGTCATGATCCCAGGTTCATGAGACCAAGTCCCACATTGATCTCAATGCTCAGCAGGGAGTCTGCTTGAGACTCTCTCCCTCTCCCTCTGTACCCCCAAATAAATAAATAAATCTTAAAAATATACATAGACCAAAATATTTACTATTTAGTCCTATAAAAAGTCTGCCCATACTAATTTTAAAGAAAAAGTTATTTTTCTACCCAATACACAATGGTGGAGAAGAGATGAAATAATCATTCCTCCATATTTCCACTATGCACAAAAAATAAAACTAATTAAAACCAAAGAGAAAAATGGAATATTTGTCACTGGCAGGAAGTGGGACAACCATTTGACTTGGAAGTTAGGAGAATACATGGATTTAACTTCAAGTTTGTTCTTTGGAACAATGTTCTTATCTGCCGTTTGCTTAGTCTGCTACATTCTTGCAGGTCCTACTTGGCTTCTATTGTTAATTTCATGTGTCAATTTTATTGGGTTAAGAGATGCCTAGGTAGCTGGTGAAACATCATTTCTATAGATCTATGAGAGCATTTTCAGAAGAGATTAACATTTGAATGGGTAGACTATGTAAGGGTGTTTGCCCTCATCAGTGTGAGTGGGCATTATCTAATCCTTTTAAAGCCTGAATAGATCAAAAAGATAGAGGAATGGTGAATTCACTATTTCCTTGTGTTGGACTATCCAATCTTCTCTGTTCTTGGACATGAGCTCTCCTAGTTCTCAGGCCTTTAAACTCTGACCAGGATTTAAAACACTGACCTCACAATTCTCAAACTTTGCACTTAAACTGGAATTTGACTTGCACCATTGGTTCCACAGGTTCTCAGGCCTCTGAACTTGGACTGTATTACACCCCTGGCTCTACAGATTTTCCAACTTGCTAGTGGCAGGTTGTGAGACTTCTTAGCCTCTATTGTTGTGTGAGTCAATTTCTATAATAAACCCCCTTAGTTCTGCCTGAAGAACTCTGATGAATATATTGGCTGTAAATGATAAGAGTGATTGGGAGTTGCTGTCTTTGGGGGCTCTATGCTTTTCCCAGGTCAATTATCACCATGCTAGTTGAAGGGTTATGTTTGGTGCTAGTGCTAAGGAAGACAAAAATGGTTATTTCTTTGACAAAAAATTTACTAAGATTTAAAAGTTTATTACTCACTTTTGTTTGATTTTGCTATGATGCAAAACAGTCCCTAAAATATCAATGACTTTTAACATCAACAGAGATTTATTTCCTGATCATACTACATTTTGGACATAAGTCAGCAGCTTTGATTTTCCTCCAGGCTACAAATAGGCTTCATGTCAGCTTTGCTTTTCTTCATTCTCAGTTTACTCTTCTTCATTCTGGGTCCAGACTATTGGAGTAGCCCCAATTTTGGACATGCCCTTCTCATGGAAGAATAACAAGAAAGTTGGTTGGAATGTGCAATAGCTTTTAAAGCTTTTGCTCCAATGTGACATGTGCCTTATCCATTCACATCCCACTGGGCAAGCAAACTCAATATTATTGGAGTAGAGAGATGTATGCAATATAAGAAGGTACTAAAAGTCACAGGGCAATGGGTTAGATGCATAATAAGCTTATATGAAGGTGGAATTAATACATAGCACAAGCAGAAATACAATTGGACTCCATAAGCCTCAGGTCTAGTTACTTCCAATCATTTCTTTGCACCAGTAACTATAATCAATCTTCTTAACAAAACATGATTCTTAAGCCTAACTTATTTCTTTGCTCAAATATTCAGATGCCTCTTTGTCTCAAATTAAATATACCACCTTGAAGCTGTTAGGATTGACTTTTAAGAACTCATCCTTAATTTAATCTTTCCTGCAAAGCTGAGTCTTAATAGTCTCTCCATGTATATTCGGTGTTGCACTGATGGGTTTTTCCATTTTATTTCTGCTAGAAAACCAGCCATTTCTTGCCAGACATAATCTCTTCTATTTAATAACTTCTTTAACAATCTGATGACAATCCACACACCCACTACTAACAGTCTGCTTTCCAGCCACTTTTCAGAAAGCTACAGTATCAGTAGACACATTGTCTGCCTTTCAAATTATCACAGGAAGCAGTTGTCCCAAATGTTTTGGCAATGCATACATAGGATTGTCTGTTATCAGTATTCTTGCCATGTAATTCCTAACTTGATACCACATGTTTTAAGTTACTGTTTGAAATCATCTCATTTCAAAGTAAAATTTCTGTATATATGAATTTCAGCTAGTACAACAGATTATGGAATTTTAGCCATCTGGGTTTAAATTTAATTCTTACATAAAGTGTTAATGGTATAATATAGATGTTCAGTGTGTAGACCCAAGATCAGTTCTGCTATCAGTAGGTGGCAGATCAATTTGGAAGAGTGAGGGCAAGAGGTAAATATTTGTTTTCTAGAAAGTGGTACATACCTCTTTGTTTCAGCATCCATTGATCAAAACCCAGTCAGATAGACATAACCTAATTAAAAGGAAAGTAGTGAAGTATGGTCTTGGTCTGTGCTACGATCTAAATAAATAAATAAATAAATAAATAAATAAATAAATAAATAAAGCTCTTTTGCTGTCCCAGCATCAGCTTGCTGAGAAGTTCATCAGTTTATGTCTAAATGACAAGAATCTGTTTATTCTAAATTTAGAAGGTTTTGTTTTGATTTGTTCCACCCAGTACTTCTGGCAGCATTAAATAGTGAACTCTAGAGAGTTAATTTAACTTTTATACTGTCATCAATAGATTTCCTAGTGGGGAAGAGTTACGGTTATTTTATGTAATATATATGAGATATATGAGGGAATAGATGTAATAATTTTGGAAAATGGCCAAAACTCCACATATGCTAATCTTCTCACTATCATAACTTTCTAGAATATCATACAAAATATTTAGTAAATTATTTTAAGCTCACATATTATAAAAAGTAAGATTTAATTATAGTTTCAAAGATATATCTGTTAATCAAATGTAGGAAACTGAACTGTTAAAATTTAAGGGCCTTTACATGAAAATTGCTAACATTTTCTCAATTTCACTTGACGTTTTCCACAGATAAATAAATAATAATGAACTAGGACATTAGATAATTTTAAAATTCTTGGAACTTCCAGAGTAATTTTTCTTTACATAATTAAAAAAGTATGTGTTTTTACTAGTAAATGTGTGATGAAAATAGTAGATTACTGATAATAAAAGTATTATCTCATAAATAAAGGACCTCAATTTTTCATACAGCTATTTAGAAATACAACTCAGAAAACATCCTCATTTCTTATATTCATTCTGCTCTCTCTCTCTCTTTTAAGTTTACATTTAAATTCCAGTTAGTTGGGCAGCCCAGGTGCTCAGCGGTTCAGCGTCGCCTTCAGCCCAGGGTGTGATCCTGGAGACCTGGGATCGAGTCCCACATCAGGCTCCCTGCATGGAGCCTGCTTCTCCCTCTGCCTGTGTCTCTGCCTCTCTCTCTCTCTCTCTCTCTCTCTCTCTCTCTCTCTGTGTGTGTGTGTGTGTGTCTCTCTTGAATAAATAAGTAAAATCTTTTAAAAATAATAAATTCCAGTTAGTTAACACACAGTATAATAATAGTTTCAGGTATACAATATAGTATTTTAGCAATTCTATACAACACCCAGTGCTCATCACAGCAAATGTACTCCACTTGTTTTTGAGGTATGTATTTTTTAAAAAGTTATATGAATCTACAACTTGAAATTCTGGAAATATATTTGGGAAAATGGATAAAAACATTGCTAAACTTATTAAAGAGAAACCCATTTGTGTTATAGTAGTTGGAACATTAAGCAGCCATTGGCTTGAATGAAAACTTGGCCCCTGCAATAGTTAGTGTCTAGATTGCCTTTATTTGCTTGGGCACCCACATAATGTTGAACCCTATGATAATACTCAAATCCTTTTTGTTCTATACAGACATCTTGCTCACCTTAGCCTGAGTAATATAATTTCCTGAGGCAGAGTAATAGTCTTTATGATGACATTGCTAATTTGAAAAATAATGTTGATTCCAAAGAAGTTGGTAGAAAGGGTAAAAGTATTAATTTCAGTGTAGCATGTTGACAAATGGGTAAAGCCAGTTTCTACAATGAGTTTCCTAAAGTTGCTATCCTTGATATTTTCCTTTGTTGGGTTTAGAGAGAGAGAGACTATCCAACTGCGTTTAGCCATGTAAAAATAAGATAAAGTTGAAGGAACTTCAACTTCGGTCATAGTGCCTTTTGCTTTGTATTGTTCTTAAAGCAATTTAAATGATAGTCGTCCATGGAAATATCTATTCTGCCCACAAGATTTCCAGATTCCCAAATGTGAATTTTCATAATTCTGCTCTACCCTAATTTATCAGAAATATCTCTTGCCACAACAGTTTATTTTCCAAGCATTTTGAGTTGGATTATCATCTTTCAGTTGAGCAATGACTTACTTGGTCAATATGGACTTTGCTTCATGTTTAGTTTTTAATTATTTCATTCAGATAAAACTTATATACACTAAAAGGCATATATTTTAACTAAACAGATCCATGGATTTTTGCACAGACACATACACATGCACATATACCACACACACAAAATCTGTTTATAAATAAAACTAAAAGAGATGTATATGCCCCTAAAAGCTTCACTGTGACCTTTCCATTCTGGTGAATACATTCTCAAAACTTAACCACTATTAGTTTTATTTTCTCTTGTTTAGACAAACTGAGTAACCTAAGTTCAAATATTTGGTATTTGCAGTTGAATTTACTATTGAATTCTGTAAAATTGCATTTGATAAGAAAAACTGAAGTTGCTTTATTTATTCTAAAGTCTTCTTCATATATTATGTTTTTATTTTAAAAGATTTTATTTATTTATTCATGAGAGACACAGAAAGAGAGGTAGAGACATAGGCAGAGAGAGAAGCAGGCTCCATGTAGGGAGCCCAATGTGGCACTAGATCCTAGGACTCAAGGATTAAGCCCTAGGCTGAAGGCAGGCTCAACTCCTGAGCCACCCAGGTATCCCATATCTTATGTTTTAATATGAGTTACAATCAGGTGCATTTTTTTGCTGTTTATTCTCTTGTGTAGATTTACGTGTCTATCTGTTATCATTTCTTTTTGGCCCAAATGGTTTCCTCTAATATTTCAAGTAATATGTCGCTGGTAGTGAATTATTTCAGTTTCTGTATGTCTGCAAAAAAAAAAAATCAACATTTTACTTTTTTCTTTTTTTTTTTAATAGAGAACATTTCACCACATTTTTTTATTAGTATTTTTGTTTGGTATAGAATTTTGAGTTGCAGTGTTTTTTGTTTTATTTTGTTTCCTTTTACTACTTTAAATATATTGACCCACATATTCTTGCCCACATTGTTTGAGAAAAATATGCTCTCTTCCTTTTTGTTGTTCCTCTGTAATTATTGCACTACCCATCTATCCACCCAATTCTGGTTGCTTTTAAGATTTTATTACCGGCCTTGAGAAATTTGATGATGCTATGCCTTGGTATGGTTTTCTTCAAATTCATTGTCTTTGGATTTCATTGGATTTCTTATATCTGTGAGTTCATAATTTCCATTGTCTGGGAAAGATTTTAGATGTTATTTCTTTGAAACCTTTTTTTATTATCTTTCCTCTATTTTCTCCTTTTAGAATTTCTTTTGTCTCGATTTCAAACCACTCAAAATTGTCCTGTAGCTCATTGATTATTATTTTTGGTTCTCTTTTCTTCCTGTGTTTTATTTTATATAGTTTCTATTGCTATGTATATTTCTGATTCTATAAAAGAAATACATAAGAATCTAGGATATATTTATTTGGATGGGGCTCTATCTTTGTATTTCCAAATAACAATGATTTGATCTTAAAATCAATGATTTATGGATATTCATTTCATCTCTATACCACCAATAAACACAGGATTCATAATATTTGTACATGAATCTGGTATCTAGTTTTCTTGCATGGCTAGTCATTTGTTCTGAAAACATCTTTTGACACCCATTTTGTATGAGTCTACACTTCCTTCTGAGGATGCAAAAGTGTGAACATGTAATTATAGTTGTCATGATGTTTAATGTCTGGTGAAGAGATGAGACATGCAAACATTTTAATTTTTACAATATAATGTGATAAGTTCTATAAGAAGTGTATGAGTAAAGTGTTTTGAATGTACAAGAAAAAGAAGAATCATAATCTCATTGCATAAGTATTTAGTATGTTCAAGAAAGATTTCAAAAAGGAAGTAATAATTATGGTAAGTCTCCAAAGCTTTAGCAGTGCCTTCCATAAAAGGAAGGAATAGTCCATGACTGATTATTGCTTTCTAGCCTTTGCTTGACTTTTGTAAACTAGCTTTCTACCTTTGGATTGAGTAAAAACCATAGAAATATTGATAACAAATGATTTATACTAACTAACTTATTATTACATCCCTAAAGTGGGTTAGGCATTAGCATACATTATACTCACAAAACAATGCATATTCATTGCTACCAATAAGCTTGAGCGAGTACATATATATATATATATATATATATATATAATTATAAATTAATAACTTCTCTATGAATTCTGAGTCCATTTACCTTATTATCAATATTATTATACTACAGTGTAAACATCTACCAAAATGAAAAAGTAACAGATTTTATTTTATTTTTTTAAGATTTTATTTATTTATTCATGAGAGACACAGAAAGAGAGGTAGAGACATAGACAGAGGAAGAAGCAGGATCCCAGGACCCCGGAATCATGCTCCACCACTGAGCCACCCAGATGTCCCAACAGATTTTTAAAATACAGTTTTGCACATATAAAATACCTACTATAGAAACAACTTGAATACTCCTATTAAAATATTTACATTTATTTAAACTCATCCTTAAAGTTGTATATAAACATACACAAATGTAACATGTTTATTTCATTTTTTATACTTAATCCATTATGTTTATCCTATTAGAAAATCAAAAAAGATACTTTTTAAAAATTTTATTCTGTATATTATGTTGTCAAATAATGAAGAAACTTGTGCATATTTACATATAAATATAAGTCATTCAAAGGCTTTACATGGTGGACCTCAGTATTGAGCAGATCCTTGTTTGAATCCTGATGTGAAGACTTGAGATCAAAGAAATACTGATGGTGAGGTGTAAGGAGGAAGGGTTCCATAGCCTATGTAGACCTGTACACCTCTCCAACGATGTGGCTTATATTCAAAGTGAAAGGATAAGCCTTTGGAAGAGTTTGGTTATAAGAAGGACATAGGCGGACCTAGATTTCTTTTCTCTAGCTTACTTTATTGTAAGAATGCAGTATATAACACATAAAAGATGCAAAATATTATTATGTGATTGGTAAGGTCAATAGTAGGCTATTAATAGTTAAGTTTTACGGGAGTCAAAAGTCACCCCCAAGAGGGGGTGATCAGATGCCTATCTATTTAGCTTTAGTGAAGATAACATAGTTTTGGTTCCTCTTCTGTCATATGAATCAGACTTATTATCCATCATAAAATCCATATGTTCGCTTAAGAGTTTTCAGGCCTTGTATCACCATATCCTTTAGAAGATAAAACACATGAGTTTACTCTTATAGTATGTGCAGCTTTAATCCTGGGATATTTCCTCAGGGGCAGTAAATAAAGGGGCATAAGGGATTCTCAGTGAGTGTGAAGATAAGTTATAGTCAGGGCTGCTGAGATGGTTAGAATTTGCAGGGCAGGGAATCAGAGAGGCCTATTGTGCAAAAGGAAGAGAGGCTCAGAAATCTGAGTGTATCAGTATTTTATTGGCCAATGCCTGCAGTATACATATAAAACTTCATAAGGAGAACAACTGAGAGATGAAGGAAGATACCAGAGTTGTGCAACCCTGGGGACATTGGGTTTCAGGCCAAAGTAGAGATCTTACTGAGCATTTCAAGTATTTAGTTGGGTCTGAAGAAGAGACATACCTTAAAAATAAGGGCCATAGCCTAGAGTAAGGGCCACACTTTAGGATTAAAACTGAAATAGACTCATGCAAACAAAGGATAAAAACTATACCTCTGATTAAAAGAATTCAACCAGTAATTCAATTGAGCATAATAATTTCACTTTAAACCACTATGTTCCCCCTCCATTAACCATAACCTTGCTGTTTTTTTGAATCTAAGTCTGTATGTCAGCTATAATATCCTTGAAATATATTATTTCTTTCCACTGAAAAGAAATATTTTGGGAATAAATAAGTAAGATATTATCAAGTAATATTGTGTACCATGGTGGGGTTTATTTTGGCCAACTCATAAAAAAATTAATGTAACAAGAGTTAATTCTATGAGAAACAGAAAGAAGTCTTAATATTAATGCCAAAGAGATGATTTGAAAGGAAATGTTTTCAAGAGTGTGCTAAAAATGTAAAATAAATCACAATATAAAGGAAGGAATATTTGGCTTAGGTAACTATTAATATTAATATCAACATTTTAGATGATAACCAGAGCAGTTTTTACTTCTATTATTTAAAACACAGAGTAGATTGAACTCTCAATAATAGTTAAATATATTCTTTAAATGAAACTGCTGTGTAGTTTTTAATAGGTGCTTTCTTCATTGCCAAAAATCATTTCTTTGGAAATAAAGTATTAATTATAAGTAAGATTATAACTTTTATGATTAACCTATCATTTCCAAAAATCTAAGCTGCCCTTTAGTTGTAAATTATACACTCTATACACTCTACTAGGAGGGGTTATTTTTGGGGTAGTTTAGGAGTATTTGATAATTTACTAGGGTTGACTGAAATGTTAATAAGATTTTACAAAGGGCTAAATTAAAGATAAATAGAATATAGCTTGGACATTCAACAAATTTGGCTCTCATATCAGGGTGTCTAAAATACTCTTATAAATAATCTAACCTTTAAAATCAATAATACTGGAGCACCTGGGTGGCTCACTGGTTGAGCATCTGCCTTTGGCTCAGGTCATGACCCCGGAGTCCTGGGATCGAGTCCTGCATCAGGATCCCCATAGGGAGCCTGCTTTTCCCTCTGCCTATGTCTCTGCCTCTCTGTATGTCTCTCATGAATAAATACATTTTTAAAAATCTTAAAAAAAATAAAATCAATAATACTAAATTTTATTAGAAATGTTTAGTATAATCATTTTAAACCAAGGGAGTTATTTGTTTCAAATTTTTCATTATTATTTAAATAAATTTACTTAAAACTTGTCTCCATTTGTTGAAGTAAAATTTAATAAATATAATATTTAAACATATTAACATTTAAGTGTCTAATGATCATACTCAAAACATAGTTTTATTGAAGTCAGTGAAGGAAAAAATATCTATACTCGAAACTTTGACCTAATTATTTAATTTGCCTTATGATCTAGGTGCTTCTTGTTTTAATGTCTTTACTGCCTTAAAAAACTGAGTTGTGGAGGTCATTTTCTCTGATAGATTCTGTGAACATTCATTATCAGGAGACACTGAAAAGATTAAAACTGTCATATCTAGAAGTATACATTGACAGAAAACTGCTACTTTGGTGTCTAATTTTGTTTTGAGAAAGTATTTAATATTAGATTGTCCATCATGTTAGTATAGAAGATCTAAATATGGTAGATAATTTTAAAGCACTCAGTGTCAATGTTATGTCACCTACCAATTATAGCATATTGAAAGAAAAATGAATGACATATACTGTTCTGAAAAGTATTCAATACAGGGATTCTTTTTTGATGGTAACTTTATCCTGCTTGCATTTTTCTTTTCTTATAGTTGATAATATGGCAGAAAATAATTGTGGTTTATGTAATAAGCTATAAAAATTACACCCCAAATTTCTCTCTAAATAACTGAACCATATATAAATGCTTTAACTTTTTTCACACTTAAAAAATAACATTTTGATAAATAGTATTTTATGTTTCTTGCGAGTTTAGTTAGATTCCGTTAGTATTATAAATCTTGAAAAATAATTTATTAGAAGAATGACTGCAAATTCTGCTTTGGTAATTTGTATTCATGTTTTCCTAGTAGGTAATTAAAAGATAATGATGTCATTTTAACATGCCTGTTTCTTTTACCTTTCTTGGTCAGTAAATACATTCTGAAGCAAACAGAGCAATTAAGTCATGTGACTCTAATGTCAAATGGAGAACTAGAAAAATAACTCAGAGTTTCAAAATTAATTTTGACTAGAATGTGCATTTTATTATGCTTGGGGATCTAAGAGTATTTGAATATGTCTTTTTTTTTGTCTTTCAATAATTTTAGAACACACCTATTTTTTAATGAAATAAACATTTTTCCCTCTCTTCTCTCTTATGTTTCTCAAATTTCAATTATATGTGTATTTGATCATTTAGTAACACCCAAAAGCTCTTATATGGTATGCATTAAATTTTTCTCACTCTCTGTTTTTCTTTTGAATAATTATCATGGGCCTGTTTTTCAGCTCACTTATCTTTCTAAGCTATGTCCAATCTCCTATTACATCCAAAGAAATAATTTATAATGCTCAATATCATATATTTTAAAAATTCTAGCATTTGACCTTTTAAAAAATTCCTTGTTTTCTGCTAAAGTCTTTCCTATGTTTTTGCATATTTCCACTTTGTCCACAAGTTTCTTAGACTATACTACTAATAATTAAAGTTTTCACTGGTAACTCTAACTTTGGGGTCATTTCAGAATTTTATTCTATTAATTACTTTATCTTTTGATAATGGCTTGAGGGTTTTTTCTTACTTTCTTGTGTTAATACAGGCAAAGTAAACAGGTGAAGCACAGATACTATGGAAAAATATGCCTGATGCATTCAGGAGCATCAAAAAACCCAGAATGCATGGAAGCAAGTGAGTGAGGAGAGAGAAAAGCAATATAAGTTAGAGATATCGTGGGAGCCAGGTTATTTGGGGTTTAGTAGGCCATTGCCAGGACCTTGACTTTTATCATTTAAGAAGTGTTGAGAGACTGGAGTTTTGAGCTTGAGCTGAGTATCGGCCATCCAGGTGCAGATGTAAAATCAGCCTCAATAAGCCTCAAGTATGGGAGAGAGGTCTGACATGATGATTTCAATCTGAGGTAATATTTTGTAGATATTACCAAGGTGGTTTCTGTCCTGGGCTTCAAGACTTAGAGGTCCATGATTTAGTCTTTTGTCTGACTATTCAACTTCCCTTAATGAATGTAGTTTGTGCAGAGCAGGCATATGCCTACCTGGAATCCCCACAACCCCTACTAATTTCAAATATTTAGGATGCCAGAATATTCTACCACAATGTTCCAGAATACTTATAGTGCCTGTGTGGAACCTTTCTTGAGTCTAGTCTCCAGGGGATAAGCAATGACTCTGCAGGGGTATAGATAGAGTTTATATTTCCATCCAGGGATATATTATCACATGTATGTGAGGCCTTTCTAAGAGCAAGAGAGAGACTATTGTGGAAAGACATGAGTGATGTCCCATAGGTTAGGGGCCATGCCCCCAAATCCCCATATTACTACAGTGAATCACTCCAAGATTTTTAAACTCAAATTTGGCTATTCATATTATTGGTATATACCAGGATATGCTATTATAATGATTTTATTTGAGCTTACTATATTAATAAGTTTCATAATACTGTAACTTAAAATAGACATAGAATGCTATGTGAGCCTCCATGGGAATTTTTATACTATGCCACATAAATGTTAGAAAGTCTATTTTGGAATTGTGGGTATTAAAAGTTATTTAAAGCCAGAAATGCAGAAAACACTACAATGGCACTTAGAAAACTGGAATGAAAAGTAGCAAGACGGAAACTCCAAAGATGCTCCTACAGTAAGAAATTTATTTGAAGAAAAATAACATGCAATGGGTCCTGAGAATAAGTTGCCGGTGAGGTAGAATTAATAGTACAAGATTGAGGGGCACCTGGGTGCCTCAGTGGTTGAGCATCTTACCTTTGGCTCAGATCATGATCCCAGGGTTTTGAGATCAAGTCCCAACATCAGAAACAGGAGCCTGTTTCTCCCTCTGCCTATGTCTCTGCCTCTCTCTGTGTATCTCTCATGAATAAATAAATAAAATCTAAAAAAAAAAAAGTAGAAGATTGCTCAAGTATGGAAAATATATCAAAAAGAGGGAGTGGCCAACAATGTCACATGTCGCTGATAGATTAAGGGAGGTAAAGACTGCAAATTATGAACTTGGAAATCACTAGTAAACTAGAGTGTTCTTCATGGTGTAATAGTAGTAAAACCTTGATTGGAAATTAAGAATTTATTTTCTTAAATATAGTGAAACATGAATATTGATAAAAAACTTAGAAAATATGCATGAATCTTTTTCTGTGTCTAACAGTATACATTCAAATGCATTAATTAAAAATAATTGTACATGCCAAGAAGTCTGACAGGTAACTACTTGCATACAGAGATCTTAAGAGAATGCTCTCACTTTTTCCTAGATAAAGTAGAAATTATATAGAACGTCAGAGAACAACCTCAATCAATCCTACATATTATAAATTCTGGCTTTATAGTATAATTAAAAACTTATAGCTTATAAATTATATTGTGGCTTAATAGCACAATTTGGTTTGTATTCCCATCTTTATATATGTAGAAAATTAAACATTAATGATATCGAGGTCTGGAGTTCCTTTATGGATTCATTCAGTTTCTGAAATAGATACATAATTATTAGGCTTTTCTATTCTTTCTTGTGTCAGTTGTTAGTATTTTTCAAAGCATTTTGCCAGTTTACTTAGATTTTTTCCTTTCTGTTATCTTTGTAGTTTTATTGAAGTATAATTGATATACACAAAAAACCCTGAGCATATTTGATGTGTCATTTGATGAGTTTTGACATATGTGTATGTCACTATATTCAAAGTGATAAATACATTCATGATCTCCAAAAGTTGCTTTGTTTTTATTTATATATATATATATTAAAAATACTTAACATGAAATCTCTAACAAATTTTTAGTATGTAACACCATACAGTTAACTATGGATACTGTGCTGTATTGTAGATATCTATAACTTAATCAATTTGTATAACTGTAACTTTAGATTTTTTTAATTTTATTTTTTTACATAAAACTTGTTATGGCTCTTTTTTATCTTAATGAATATGATCTTTCTTGAGTTATTTTTTTTTTTCTATGACACCGATGGCTCTTCTTTTTTAAGATTTTATTTATTTATTCGTGAGAGACATAGAGAGGCAGGGACATAGGCAGAGGGAAAAGTAGGCTCCCACAGGGAGCATCAATGGGGGCTCAAACCTAGGACCCCTGGGATCATGACCTGAGCCAAAGGCAGATGCTTAACCATTGAGCCATCCAGGTGCCCCCAGTGACTATTAATCAGTCTGACATAGTATGTTTATAAAAGTAATTATTCTTCTTGAAGAACCAATGTTTGGTTCTCAAACCAATATTTGGAACTCACTATTGTAAAGGGATTTTCTATTTTACAAATTTTAGCTCTAAGTATGGGCCCTATTATTATGGCTTAGTCTAATATTTTATTTGTTTAGTACACACATATAGATTTCCAATCAAATAGGCATATGTAGGTGTTCTCATTGCCCCCATCACTGTCTCATTGCTCAGCTATCCATATTATATTTCTGCCTCTTCTGGTAGTCTTTTGCTTTTCTTGATTAGGACTGCATCTTTAGCCTCTCTAAGGCTCTGACCTTCTTTGTCATTTCTTACCCCAAATTACCATTGTTACTGAACATGCTGCAGGGTATAGAATTTTTGAGCTCCACTTTAAAACAAGTGGGCACCTTCCAGCAGCAAAATTTCTGGTTTTCATGGCTTGTCTGGCTTTCAGTCAATTGACTAAGCTACTGATAGAAGGTGGTGGGGGGAACTAGCCTCATAATAAATTCACTGTTTCTACCTAAGCAGCTGTTTATTTTATTTTTTTATTTTTTTATGATAGTCACAGAGAGAGAGAGAGAGAGAGAGGCAGAGACACAGGCAGAGGGAGAAGCAGGCTCCATATACCGGGAGCCCGACGTGGGATTCGATCCCGGGTCTCCAGGATCGCGCCCTGGGCCAAAGGCAGGTGCCAAACCGCTGCACCACCCAGGGATCCCAAAGCAGCTGTTTATTATGAATAAATTCTTCTTGAGTGACTGGGTGGCTCAATTGATTAAGCTTCTGCCTTTGGCTCACTTATGATCCCAGAGTACTGGAAGTGAGCCCCTTGTGGGGCTCCCTGCTCCAGGAGGAGTCTCCTTCACCCTCTGCCCCACCCCTCCTCATGCAAGAGCGCTCTCTCTCTCTCTCTCTCTTTGTCTCTTTCTCTCTCTCTCTCTCTCTCTCTCTCTCTCTCTCTCTCTCTCTGTCTCTCTCTCTCATATACATATACATACAAATAAATTTTTAAAATGGATAAATTCTTCTCAGTTTTCTGTCTTCTTTGGTTGATTTTCATAGCCTTGAAATGGTTATCTTGAAAATTCTGTCCAGTTGAAATTATTTTTAGTGATAGGATTTTCCAAGCCCTTTCTCTAATGTAATGCATTCCCATCCTCATAAGCTCACTTTTTAAAGTATAGGCTACAGGGATCCCTGGGTGGCGCAGCGGTTTGGCGCCTACCTTTGGCCCAGGGCACGATCCTGGAGACCCGGGATCGAATCCCACGTTGGGCTCCCGGTGCATGGAGCCTGCTTCTCCCTCTGCCTCTCTCTCTCTCTCTCTGTGACTATCATAAATAAATAAAAGTTAAAAAAAATAAAGTATAGGCTACATTAGTGTCTCTGCAAACAGAGACAGACAACCACAGTAGTGCACAAATATCTCCTGGTTTACACAACTTCAGGACTCACTACGAGTACTGTGAAGGAAATTGTATTTCCTTTTTAAAAAAATATTTTATTTGTCTATTCATGAGAGACACAGAAAGAGAGAGGCAGAGACAGAAGCAGGCTCCACTCAGGGATCCCCACGCGGGATTTGATCCTGGGTCTCCAGGATCACACCTTGCACTGAAGGCCGTGCTAAACTGCTGAGCCACTTGGGCTGCCCGGAAATTGTATTTCCTAGAGTCACATGGCATTTGAGTTCAAGTCTTAAAGGAAAGGGTAATTCAATTCCAGAGGTCTAGAAATCTTGGAAATGTTAAGGTTACACAGAGGTGTTACCTAATTCAAATTAGGTAAGTTATGCAAAGTCTTCAAAAATAAACAGTATTTAAATCACTGTTTGTGTGACTCCAGAATCATTGTTCCTAACCACTAAAATTAAAAATCAGGTAAATACTGTCATGTAATCATCCTTCCTTCCTTCCTTCCTTCCTTCCATTTATTTATTTATTTATTTATTTATTTATTTATTTATTTTAAAACGATTCTATTTGTTTATTCATGAGAGACACAAAGAGAGAGCAAGGCAGAGACACAGGCACAGGGAGAAGCAGGCTCCATGCAGGGATCCTGATGTGGGACTCGATCCCGGGTCCCCAGGATCACACCCTGGGCCAAAGGCTGGCACCAAACCTCTGAGCCACCCAGAGATCCTCTCATCCTTACTTTAAATCCATTTTTTTAGACATCTACTGTCTCCTTGATATAGTATTCATTCTATATTAGGATGTGCAAAACCATCTTTTTTTCTTTTAGTTTTTCAAAAATTTGTGGTCCTCCTCCCCTACTATATATTCACATTTATCTACATTGTAGAACAAGATTAAAGAGGATTATTCATTTATGTCATTGCATTATTAAAATAAATTATTTTTATTTATTTTTTGCTTTTGAGTATAATAGCAAGTAGTTTCATTGAAAAGTCATCCTCAAACATCTTTTTTTTTTTTTTTTTTTTTTTTTTTTTTTTTTTTTGCTTTTGCCTAATAAGTTTTTGATTGCAGGCATCAATTTATTTTGGTAAATGAGTATGTACTTCTTCATATAGCCATTATATTCCAAACTGTCAATTGTCAAATTTTACACACACACACACACACAAGGACCATACTCATACTCAAAATACCAGTTTCCTAAATTCTGTAAGAATGTAAATTTCTGTAAGATTAAAAATAGGATTCTGGGGAGTAAAGTGATGTTGATGACATATATTTCCAAGATAATGAATTATGGTTTCTGAGGAAATTTCTTACTTCAGAGTACTAAAATTCTCTCTCTTGACTTATTCCCAGAGTGGTAATCATTTGCCATTGGTCAGGAGTATAGTCAAAGAAACAGATGGAAGTGATTTGAAGAGGGTGACAATTCCTGAGTTCCAACTGGAGAATGGAAAAAGTAATCTTAGACATGTAGGCAGTAATTCTCAGAAGAGTTATTTCATTTGAATCACAAAAAGAGTTAAGAATATCTAAAAGCTATCTTAAATACAAATTATCTTATAACTTACACTCTATGTGAAATTAACCTTGAGACTGCTAGTCTTCTAGTAGTTTTATATTATCTTCTTTATTGTGTTGTTCCTTAAGTAATTCTCCATTGAAGTGGGGAAAAATGACATAGGCTATTTTTACCTTGCTCATGAAAGAAGATTTGCATTATTTCTCGTACTGAGTACTTTTAGTTGTTGCTTTAATGTTTCTTTGGTGTTTGTCTTTTCTTTGCTTCTCCCTTTTCCCCCATCCAATTAACATTTAATGTGCTTTGATTGATTTTTTCATCCACAATCCATTCTCAACTATGATTCAATTATCCATCATTATTGTGAGAAATAAATTTTAAAAAATCCATTTAAAGACTGAAAATGAGTTAAATCAAGGTCTTCTTAAATAGAAAACCCTTAAAGCAACATGCCAAATATATTGAGTAGCTGATCAGAGCTTGAATGAAAAACAACCCAAGGGATTAGGATAGTATTTGTTCTTTTACAAAGAAAATCTTCAGGTTAGTGTCTATCTGGAGATGATCAAAAGAGAAAAGGATGCTGTTTCCAGTAAAACGTTTACTATCTGGAACCTGCAATCAATTCTAAAGTTAAATTGATCACAAGCAATGAATAGAAGAGTAAATATGAGACAGAGCTTCTCAGTAATCCATAGAAAATCCATTGCAGTTGTAGTTAATTATTTTTGATACAATGTTTGTCCATGTTTCTATTTTTCTCAGTTTAAAATAAAATATAAAAGCCCATTTTTAACCCAAAGGATTCTTCTATTTCTATTTCATCATTCATTTTGGTCTACACAATTTGGAACTGATAACCTATTTTTTTTTTTTTAAGATTTTATTTAGGGACTCCTAGGTGGCTCAGGGGTCAAGCGTCTGCCTGCAGCTCAGGGTGTGATCCTGGAATTCTGGGATCAAGTCCCATATCGGGCTCCCTGCATAAAGCCTGCTATGTGTGTGTGTGTATAGCATGAATAAATAAATAGAATCTTTAAAAAAATTAAAAATATAAAGCAGTTTGGTTCAATGTGGGACAACTTTATGGGGACAGTATTTGCTCAGAATTTCTTACAGGAATAGCTGAAGTTTTGTTGGCCTGAATCTCAGCTCAGCTTATCCATCTGCCTGATTTTACCTCGTCCTCCTTCCCATCATATAGCTCATTCCCTAACAAATATCTTGCAGTCCAAATTCCATCTTAGTGAGTACTTTTGGAAAATCCAACCCACAATTAGAATAAAGTGGATGGATTATTTGTTGCAAGGGCCCTTTGATGTGGAATCTAAGCTACCTTTCTAGCTTTATGTTGTTCCTGATGGTTAGTCTCTTTAGAACATCCATGCTGTCCTTCGTGTACTTTGTAATATATCAGCAAATTGCCACTCCCAAAGAAGCCTGAATCCTCCATTTAAGTGCACAAATAATTAGATAGATAGATATAGATTCATAAAGTGCTTCCTCCCTTTTCAAAAAGTTAAGGGTAAATCAGTATCTACATGTATTCTAATCCTACAAGATTTATGGCCAAAATATCCTTGAGAAGTGATTTTATTTCCAGCAGGATGTCTTTCTAAAGTTTCCAAATAAATACTTTCATCTATTGCCCTATACATAAGCAGTTACATAAGCAAAAATTTGCACTGGGTGTAGAAAATATTAGTTCATTTTCTGTAATATTGTGATTAATATGTTTTGCATTACCATTTTGAATAATTTCCCCTATACTCATTGGCCAGTATTTTAAATCTAATGATCCAGTCTAAATAAATATTTAGAATATTTGTTTTCCTACTAATAAGTTTCGTTATATCAAAGTAGACTATGACTCTGTGGCAGGCATTAATAGAAGCCCTTGCATCATTTTCTCACTTATGATAATAATTTTAATTTGTTTTTAGTTATTATAGTTCTCTAAAAGTGTCTGATGATTTAAACTATTAATAGAATAGCTAAATATCTTTCCTAAAATGCAAACAGATTCATAAGTTTAAAATTTTATTTGTTGGGCTATTGCTTAAATTCACTAAACTATAAAAATTATGCATTTTGTAAATTACATATAAATTTTCTAACTCCAGTTATTATATTTGCTTCCCCACACAAATTTTCTGTTAAATGTTTTTAAATACATGTTCAAGAAACATACACTATATCAATTTCTGTTTCCTCCTGTTTAGTGGCACAATGTTTTCACATGTGCTTTTTGGAGGTATTGCAGATATTTAGTTCTGTAAGAGGGAGAATAAAGAGATTGATTTGTAAGAACAGTAACAATTTTAAAGCTGTAAATATCTATTCCACAGTCGCTAGAGAGTAAACATTCAGAATATTTGTTGTAACATAGGGCAAATTCTTTTTTTTTTTAAGATTTTATTTTTTTGACAGAGTGTGAACACAAGCAGAGGGAATAGGAGAAGGAAAAACAGGCTTCCAGCAGGTATCCTGATGTGGGGGTCTGTCTCAGGACTCTCATGACCTGAGTAGAAGGCAGAGGCTTAACCGACTAAGCCACTCAGGTGCCCCCATAGGGCAAATTCTATCATAACGAATACCATAGAATTCCTAATGCTTCTGTTATGAAGAACATTGTATTAGAACGCTCTTTGTGACAAATATTGATAATTCTCACAAGCGGGTGTCTTCTGTCCAAGTTTCTGTGTCCTGGCAGTTCACAGAAAGTAGCAAATTAAGAAATTAAGAAATAAAAGAGTATTCTATTCAGCAATGGCATACCCATATGAAGGAGTAGTGAAGCAGAGGTCTGCCCCAGTGAGTAGGGTTATTTTATCTTTGACATTGTGTAGAATTACTGATGCCCATTAAAAAATATGGACTGATGTTTAGTCTATGATTGTTTTTAAATTGCATACAGATAGGGCACCTCCTCCTATTGCCCACATAGATGGTCCACTCTCACCCATTTTTCCTTGATGCATAGGGCAGCCATAGAAGAGTTCTTCTCATATTACCTAACAAAGAATGCTGCAATGAGCACCAGTGACTGTACACATCCACTTGATGCACCTTCATATCCACCACAGTATTTTCGATGGGATTACTCTGTCTTGAGCTCTTCTCAGACAACTGTGATGATGGTGGTACTAGACCAAGGCTCTTGCTATCCTGGGGGGGGGGGGGTTCCTAGTAATGACGTGCATTTCTGCCTGGACTTACTACGAGCTTTGCCAAGATTTCTCAGAGTTAAATGGCAGTCTAAACTTTTCTATACCATCTCTTTTCTTCCCATTTTCTGTCACCATTCATTTGTGTGATACTCAAATTGCAGTCTTAAGAGTCTTCCTACCTCTTTTTGTCCAGTCTTCCCTTTAACCTTTGCAAATATTTCTCCTAATAATTCTCTGACACATCATATTCCATCATGGCGCCTGTTTCTCAGATGACCAGAATTGACAGAACTGATAACTAATAGCTAAAAGGATTATCTAGAAGACACTATTGGAAGCCCATAGATGTTCTCTGAGATTGGATTTGAAGGTGCTTGATGAATGAATCCATTAGATAAGTGCAGTTAGTGGGGCTCCAACATCAGTAAGAAGTTTAGTTGTGGCTCTTCTCTTCAGGTCAGGGCTTATAGCTGAGGTAGTAGTTCAGTTATTCTTGCTAATACTGTTGTGGATGATGAGATCCCAAAGTAATAGTGACTAGGTAGTGGAACTTACCAGACAGAAGCAGCAGGCCTAATTACAGAGACAACTGGAAGAGTAGAAGGCCAACCAAGGGGATTTGACCCATTTAAGCTGTAGAGATTGTTAATGGAACATGACCCAAATTAACAGACAGATAATGAGGGTGCTCTTTAATATGTATAGTCAAAAAAGAAGATTGGTGGTGGTTCATATCATCACCCTGATTAATTAATCTGGTCCCTGCAAAAACCAAAAAGAGAATGACCGTTTGTTACCGCAAGCTTAAGCAATTAGTATCCATGATTGCAGCTGCTGTGCTGCATGTGCATGCATTATTAGAGCACAGGGCTTCAGGTACAAGCTGTATAGCTATAGATTTGATGAATTAAAAAAAAAGGGGGGGGGGCAGCCCCTATGGCGCAGCGGTTTAGCGCCACCTGCAGCCCAGGGTATGATCCTGGGGACCTGGGATGGAGTCCCACATTGGGCTCCCTGAGTGGAGCCTGCCTCTCCCTCTGCCTGTGTTTCTGCCTCTCTCTCTCTGTGTCTCTCACGATAAATAAAATCTTAAAAAAAAAAAAAAGATTTGATGAATTCTTTTCTATTCTTATCAGAAAAAATTGTTAGAGACAGTTTGCATTCACTTGAAGAGTCAAAAATATTTATAATTTTGTCCTAGGTTATGCTAATTCTCTAACTTTTGTCATAATACAGTCAGAGGAGATTGAAACCATTACATCAACTCACAGATCAAAACATCGATCCATTTTATTGATGGTATCATGCTGATACAGCAGCATGAAAAGGCTATGGCTAGTATTTCTCTATTCTTGCAATGGTATCAGGAAATATAAATTTTAGAAACAATATTTGTAAAAGTATCATAACAGGAAATATGTAGGTAAAAATTTGCTAGGCAACATTGCCTATGTTAGCAGAATGGATTTGATAAATCTAACACACACTCTTTTTACCTGAATTTATGTTTTGAAATATGGAACATCTGTAGTATGACACAATTAACTATGTTTTTACATTTTTCCATTTTTGAATTCAGGATGAATCTTACACCTGATGATATCTTATAGTGGTATTGGTCATTTCCCCCATATTTTAGCACATCTAAAATCAAAATGTCTAATGATCACTGAAATCTTTAACTTAATGACAACAGCAGTTCCTTTGATAATACTCTCTTGTATACTCTTGTATATTTTCTTCATTTATATAATTGAATGAATTTATATATACAACTTTGTGTTGTTCTGGTCATACACAGAATTATATGAATTCTAGGTGCTTTTTAAGATTTTATTTATTTTTTTAAAGATTTTATTTATTTATTCATGAGAGACAGAGAGAGAGAGAGAGGCAGAGGCACAGGGAGAGGGAGAAGCAGGCTCCATGCAGGGAGCCTGCCATGGGACTCGATCCGGGGTCTCCAGGATCAGGCACTTGAAGGTGGCACTAACCCACTGAGCCACCCAGGCTGCCCAGATTTTATTTATTTGACAGAGGGGAACCAAGTGGGAGAAGGGGGAAGCAGGCTCCCCACAGAACATGGAGCCCGATGTGGGACTAGATCCCAGGACCCTGGGATCATGACCCAAACCCAAGGCAGATGCTTACCAACTGAGCCACCCAGGTATTTCTTTTGAAGAGTTATTGCAACAAACTGGAACTAATACATAAGAGATCAATGAATGATAGTCTGAAAGAAAAAGTTGATACATACTACAAGGAATATTTGAATAATCTGGGATTCTTGAACTGGGTAAGAAAAATTTGAGAGAGATTCATCAAATATCTAAGAAATATAATACGAAAAGCAGGAGAATGAGGAATAGAAGAAGAAAGGAGGGAGAAAACTGGTAGTTCTAGTAAACAAATGGCTTAACATTCTTCATCTCATTTAGATATTTCAGCAAAACCTTTGAGGCAGTATTTTGAGATGAAGTAAATAAGATGATATAATGCAATGTGTAGGCTTTTTTAAATTCAGTCTATGACCTGAAAGAGTAATGGATGTAAGTCAAATAGGTCAGATTACAATTTGACAGGAGAAAGAATTTGTAAAGAAATAATAATAATAAAATAAATAAATTTTAAAAAATTTAACAGGTAAAATACATAATTAGATGTAACAAAGATTGAAAATAACAAAGACTTTGCTAGGAACCATACTGAGGATGATAGTCTCATAATACCTGGATATTAAGATCCATTGTAACCCTAAAAATTTGAGGTTTTATGGAAAAACATTTATTGCTTGAATGCCATTTGATATATAATGGAGATCTTCCTTATAACTCTTTATTTTATAAGCAGTATATTGGTCAGGGAACAATAAACAATTAGCAATTACACTTTAGCATTTAAGCATAAGGAACTTCATAATTCCTTGCAAAAATAATGAAAGAGCTGAAGAATCAAACTGGATGTGGTGAACAAGCCTAGAAAACAGCAACAGGGAGAAAAAAAAAATTCTTCTAGGCCAGAGGAAGCAGTGTTATTTGAGACCAAGTACAAGGGACCCTGATAGAATATTCAATTTATTACTGAAGACTCTGCCCAGGACAAAGAGAGAGAATGGAACAACAAGGTTGCTCCCTTCTCCCTCCCACCCTCGAGCATGCTGCAGTGACTCTGCTGGCTTACCTGGTGTGGAAACCGTGATGATTTAGGGGCGGTGAGCAGCACTCCAGTTCCAGAGTAAGCAGACAAAGGTGAGGAACAATCCAAAGGGGAACGAGGCCCCAAACTGGAGCAGTTAGATGGATGTTGTGTTACTCTTGGAATATCAGCAAAGAACAATCTTGCATGAGTAACTTATTATCCAAGACCCTATCTCTTTCTTTTTGACACAGGAACCTAACTATCAGAGAAGAACTGTCCAGTTACACAATTTTTATGTGTATTTCTTTCTGTTTAGATGGAGGGGGAAAGTGGAGAAAAGGTCCTAGTAGCCTACTTTTTCAAATGCTGTTTGCTTCATAGTGATTTCATTACGATGAAATATGGTTTTGATATATCATCACTTTGAAATGAAATTGGTTGAGGGAAGCAAGTAAAGGTTGCATTTATCCAGGTTACTAGGGGAATGGTGGTTTTCTTAAAGACATTTTATTAAGAAGTAATGAGTACACAACTGGAGTGCTACACTGATGCTTTCTTTTTCCAGTTTGTCATTCACCTGTCCTCCTCACTTGACTTGATGGGAGTTCTCCACCTCATAATGTGCAAAAAGCTTGCAGCAAAGTAAGAATGAGCCTGTTGTGCAAAGTGGGGAAGTGGAAGAGAAAAGCAATGTGGAAGGGAGTGATTTCTCAAAAGTGATATCGCGATCTTTATTTTTTTCTTTTATAAATAGGGTTTTAAAATGACAAAGAACACAATGCTAAGTTTAGGAAACTATGAATGTTAAAGCCTTGTAAGTCATGTTATTCGTCTGTCAAAACCTTTATGGTGTCCCAACCCGAGGGAAAAGGAAATTCTCTTTGAGACAAATTGTAAAATGTACCTATCAAAAAGTAACATATGCCTCTGGAGGTAGAGTTTTAGAAGAAAACTGTATAATAATAGAGAAAAGTGAGGGTTATAGGCTACTGTGTTATTTAGAAATGGAAGGATTGACGCTAAATACAATGTACTAGATGAACATTATAATGCCTCTTAAAATATTAAAAGAGGCAAAGTGCTACACATTGACATACGTGGATCTCAGAAAATCTGATTTTTATATTTCGGAGTCATAGAGAAAATACCAGAAAATGACAATTAGGCAAATTTTTACGAAAGATGAGAAATAAGTAACTCTTTGAGATTTTGCTGAAGTTGACTTATGTCATTGAAAGTGAGGAATAAGAATACAAAAGTAAAACATGTATTTTGAGGTACTTTTCATGAATTTCCACTTTTATTCATCTTAAGATTTTTTTTTTTCTGTCAAATTCAATTGTAGTGGTGCTAGTCTGGAAACATCATTGATTCTATATTCTGTGTCTGGCATAGGAGGGAAGAAGTCAGATCATGGATCGATGTTTATACTGTTATATGCTGGATGACGGAATTGATGGTGGACAGACTCTCTAAAAGTCTATGATGTGTAAGTCCCTGACCCAAGTCTCATCCTAAAAAGCTCTTTACTCAAAATTATTTTCCTGTGATCTTTGTGTGATAATTCTAGTTTGTTGCAACAATTCTTAAATGGAAACACCTAGAACTCAGATAATGCTGTGAATGACCAGAATAGTGAAAAGTATACTTATCAACTGATTTTTTTTATAAAAATGAAGAAAATTTAGAAGAGCATGAAAGCCTGAAGATGTTTTGATGTATTAAAAGATGTGTTTAGGGGATCCCTGGGTGGCGCAGTGGTTTAGCGCCTGCCTTTGGCCCAGGGCGCGATCCTGGAGACCCGAGATCGAATCCCACATCAGGCTCCTGGTGCATGGAGCCTGCTTCTCTCTCTGCCTGTGTCTCTGCCTCTCTCTCTCTGTGTGTGTGTGTGACTATCATAAATAAAAAAAAAATTAAAAAAAAGAAAATTTGGTTTGAGCATTAAAATAGTACTTTAAAAAAATAAATAAAAGATGTGTTTAATAGGATACTAATTTCAAACAAAAGGGATTTCCTTGAACTGATCACTGAAAACGTGCTTCCAAAAAATGTTTTCAGTCTAACATAGCTAATACTTAATTCAAATATGCTGTTGGATCAATATAAAAAAGTTTGAATTCACACTTAATGTGTCTTTTCCTGTTATGTAAAAATTCTCACGGAATTCTTGTGTTAGTTATGATAATTATAGCATATGACACAGGTTCTTTTTGCACTGATAGTAGCAGGAATAAAATCTGCACATTGCGTTTAACTGAACAGTTACATTGCAAAGGAAGAGTGTACCAACTTATTTGAAATGATTTATTGATGAGTTATTTGTAGGATGAAGTGTTCTGAGAATGAATTCCCCAGCATATCAGAGCAAAAACTCCATTACTGATGTCCGCGATTTACTCAGTAAGCAAAGATTTCCCCACCAGCAATGTTATATCCATCTTTATAAACATTTTTTAGAGACCAGAATACAGGTATCATTCATTATATAGTCCCTGATTGCTTTAAAGTGTTTTTAAAATACTAGTAGCAATGGACAAGGAGCATTGCAAAATGTATGGAGATGTAGTATTAAGAGAACATACACATAAATTTGGTGTTTATCAGTTTGTTGGTAAATGTGTAGCAGTCTACTTAAGGTAACCAATGTATATTTACAAACAAAGCAAAGTTTACTATAGAAAACAAAAAATATTATGATGCATTTGTGGTCAAGACAAAAAGAAGTTATTTTGAAACACTTTTCATTGATTCATATTTTCAAACATGAGCTGCTGATTTTTTTAAGGTTATCTATTTATTACTGAGAGAGAGAAATTGCAAAAGTGGAGGGAAGAGTAGAGGCCAAGGGACAAGCAAACTCTACGCTGAGCAGGAAGCCTGATGCAGGGCTCGAACTCAGGACCCTGAGATCACGACCTGAGCTGAAATCAAGGGCTGATTGCCCAACCAAGCCACCCTGGAATCCCGACTTACTGTTTTTTGTTTTCTTTCTTTCTTTCTTTCTTTCTTTCTTTCTTTCTTTTTCTTTCTTTCTTTCTTTCTTTCTTTCTTTCTTTCTTTCTTTCTCTTTCTTTCTTTCTTCTTTCTTTCTTTCTTTCTTTCTTTCTTTCTTTCTTTCTTTCTTTCTTTCTTTAAAGAAGAATAGTAAAGATAGAAAAGAAAGTATGCTTAATATGAAAATGAAAATCTAAGATAGTATTTGTTTCTAATTTCTTTCAACTGATTATAAATAATGGGCAGATTTTTCAAGAAGAAAAATTATTTCCTAAAGGAGGAAATAATCTGTAAATGTTCATTCTTTAAAAGTATTCGTCTTCTAAAATACAGATATCCTGAACACTGATGAATCTAAGTAGATCTCAGAAGTGTTCCAGTTTGACCAGCCCACAGGAATGTGTGAAAGACATGGGGAGTATCTATTCAGGGTATAATTCAAACTTTCTCAGGAGTCTCTTAAAATAGTAATCATAGTGTATTAGACATTGACATGGGTTATTCACAAAGCTTAGAGTGCAGTCCACCTATAAACTCTGTTTAGAGAAGATCGAGTACAAAATTCTGTAGAAAATTGTTCTTAAAAGTAAGGCCAGATGAGGAGCATTGGAAGAATGTTTCAGAATGATTGTGGGGTCATAGACAAAGCAGAAAAAGAATGGATTACTAGAGAACTTAAAATTATCACTTAACATCTCCTTCCATAGAAATAACAAAAGGCATTCTCTGAAGCCAAGCAAATTTGAGCACCGGTATCAGATAAAAGATGAGAAGAATACTACCTATAGTTCAGAAAAATTTGAAAATGTCTAAATGACTCAGTGAAAATGGGGTCAGATTAAATATTGATCTTCCTTGCCAAAGGTACAGGAATAGGAAGTTCTTGCTCAGGAAATAAAAAATTCCTTAGCATAGAATCCAGTGCTCTTAAATGTGAGTAACACTGTCATGGACAATCAGTGAAGGACATCAAATGACTTCAGGAACATCAGTTGTCCTCAGATTGTGGCATGTGTCAGAATCATATCAGATTGTCCCAGCTCGCAGTCTGAGTTTCTGCTTCAGCTGGTCTGGGGTGGTAGCCTGAGAACTTGCATTCCTAACAAATTCCCATGTGATGGACCTGCCAGTGTTCTGGAAACCACACTTAAGAAGCCATGTCTCCCCGACACACTGGAGTTGGCAATGGTATTTACTTTACCTGGCAGAGGTGTCACTCATAGATATATGATTGCTACACACTTCTGAGAAGAGAGTGTTAACTATGGAATAGACTGTTTTCCGCACCTGAATCCATCTCTGATTTTTTTTTTTTATTAACTGTGACATTGGGAAAGTTAGTTAAGTTCTCAAGCTTTTTCCATATTCATCTATTACACGTTGATGAAAATATTTCCTACAACTAAGGCTAGAGTTATAATTGAGATAATCTGCACGAGGCTCTTATTATTAGCACAATGGCCAGACCAAAATTAGTATTTAACAAATATTCACTACTTTCATTATTGAAGATGGCTCTATTGTTATTGCTTTAGAATGCAATTACCCAATGAATTTTGGTCCACAGAACAAACAGAAAAAATATACTACTCAGTATTTCCCAGACAATTCACAATTTCCATAGAAATTTGTTCTCATTTTCTTTCATCGCTTGTAGCTCTGCCCTCACACAGACCCTTCCAGTTTTCAGCAGCAGGAGGAAAATATGATTCAAAAAACTTCATCTAGTGCGTATCCACATTTAAAGCATCAGGTAAAATAGAAACATACAAACCAATAAAGTTTTTCACTACACATTTTTTTTCCCCTGCTCTCCATGAGGAACTCAAACAAACCTTTCCATAAATAAAATTACATAGAATGGAAATTTATCATTTTTCTTTCCTGCTTGCATAAATACTTGAATACTGAAATAAAGCAGTCCTCCTGACATCCCTCTCTCTTTCATCTTTAAGGATTAGCAATGAAAAACAGTAGTTCCTTGTGTGTACAACTACTCAGCAATTGAAACAATAGCCATCACCTTAAGGAATCATAACAAATGCCTCTCTAAGAACTAAACTTACTTTGGGAGATCATTAGTGAATGAATTAAAAATCTGACACAAAACACTCATTTAGCCTATTTTTATCCCTATTTTTATCCCTACTTCTTCTAAAATGTTCGATTCTTTGCTTCTTTTTTTTATCCCATTTACGTGGTTTACAACTTTAATCATTCTCTTGTCAATATCAGCTTTCTTGCCCTCTTTTGATGGAACTTATACTTGAACTCCTAGACACTGTTTAGAAAAATATATATAGATTGAGAACATTAGAAATTTTGACCTGTTTACTTTATTACCAGAAATTTTGTGTATCCATTGATAGTCCATGCAATTTAATATAGCAAAGATTGCAATATTTCTCCATCATCCTCTAATCCTACTTCACTACCACTATCCTATCTTTTACCAAAAAAAGAAATCCTTCAGGTCCTTGTCACTAAACTTGCAACCCTACCTACACATTTCTTGTTCCCTTCTATTACAATGAAAAGACATATCACAAACTAAGGCTAATCCTCCCCCCCCAAAAAAATGGATCCCAGTCTGCTCCTCTTTCTCAGGGACATGGATTGTTATTTTGGCTATCCTCCATGGCTCCAAATTCTCTACTGACAGTTCCATAACATTAAACACACATCTTTCCCATCTAAAAATGAATATTCACCATCTACATAAACATACACAATCTCATGACTTCTCTTGAGATAATGCCTTTTGCTCTCCCTTTGACTTCTCATTTAGTCCTTGACCCACTTCAGTGAGGTTTCTACCCCCCATCCCTAGACCAGGGCTTCTCCAACTAATATTATCTAGAACATAGCTGTCTTTAAATAAATATTGGGGATCCCTGGGTGGCTCAGCGGTTTAGCGCCTGCCTGCCTTTGGCCCAGGGCATGATCCCGGGGTCCTGGGATCAAGTCCCGCATCAGGCTCCCTGCATGGAGCCTGCTTCTCCCTCTGTCTGTATCTCTGCCTCTCTCTCTTTCATGAATAAATAAAATCTTAAAAAAATAAATATGTATTATGCATGTTTTAATTCTGAATTTGCTTAACTCTATTGAAGTACCTCGAAGTGCAAAAACTTTTTCTTGAAAAGATTTCTACTCTGGGATGTAAACACTTCATAAATTACATAGATCTATTTCAGTTTCAGTTGCAACAAAACAGCATATATTAAATGGGATGAGGCATCTATTCATTTGTTCCATAAATATTTATTGAACATGTGCAATAGCACAAGAACTGGATAGGTTGATCAGATTGTACCAATGTTTATGATAAATGCAAAATTCTTAAATTGTAGTAATGGTATGAGTAGGAAAATGAAAGTAGAGTCTAATATAAGATTGCATGACTGGACTAATGATTTTGAGGCACCATGTAGGGCTTCTCAGAGCCCTGGAGGAAGTGTCAGAGTTAGTTAAGTAAAGGAAAGAATATGAAAAATGTGAACAGGGGTCCTGAAAGAAAACTAGTGAGAGGAACTAAAGGAATTGAAAGCAGGCCGGTGAAGTTGGGATATATAAGCTAGAAGACTGGCTTGAGATGAGACTGGAGAATTAGTAGTGTCTTGTTTATTCAGAGTCTTATATAGCAAGTGATTTGGCACTTTATAGTATGAATTTGCCATAAATCCACATGAGTTAAAAATAATGGGAGCTGTCCATTGGAAAGGAAGATGAGAGAGATTCACTGTCTCTGTGACATTGATGGTGGTCCTTATAGATTTTTGAAGGCAGAAAAGGGTGATTAGTTGATGGTATTCCAGGACACAGAAGTGTCATAATCAAAGAAGTCAGGAAGGAAAGGGTGATAAAGTACTTAGTGGAGGTATGATCTCATACTCTCTAGAGCTGGTATTCTGCCAATGGGACATTATGACCACTTTCTGTGTTCTGTACTGGAAAACATAATTAGTCTTTAGATTCCACTTTTCTTTATTCTGGGAAGGATCTGAGCAGTGATCTTTTAGTCACCAGGAACAAAGCAAATACCTACCCATTCCTTTAGGAAAAAAAAAAATCCAAAATGAAAGGTGTTTCAGGTTATATGGTAAATGCTATTTTAAAATTAAAATTGGATGCATACCAGATTTTTGCCACTTTGCCTGACACCAGCGATCATGAGTCCTCATTAACATCTGGATGGCAAGTGATCCAATTACTGTTTTAGAGCTTGCTTCCCAGGACCATTTCCAATATCAAATGTCTTAGGTGAGATTTTCAGAGTAGCCGCCAAACCAAAGATTAAGGTGTGAGTGATACATTAAGGAAGTGTTCTCGGGAGAAACCTTTTGGGGTTTGGGGGGAATTGAAGGAGCAGGAGAGGAAGCCAAGCAATCTTCTGCTTTCAAGCTAGGTCCCAGACTCAGCCTGATTCTGCAACAAGCCCTGGAAAAGAATTTTTCCTTATGCAGCAGAACAAAGAGCTGGGCTTCGTACACTCCTGGTCAGTGGAAGAGTTAACATAAAACTCCTAGCACTTTTATTTTTTTTATAAGAGATTAAACAATATTTTATGGTTAAAATCTAACACTAGGGCAGCCCGGGTGGCTCCGTGGTTTAGCGCCGCCTTCAGCCCAGGGCCTGGTCCTGGAGTCCTGGGATCGAGTCCCACATCAGGCTCCTTGCATGGAGCCTGCTTCTCCCTCAGCCTGTGTCTCTGCCTCTCTCTCTCTCTCTCTCTCTCTCTCTCTCTCTCTCTGTGTGTGTGTGTGTGTGTGTGTGTGTGTGTCTCTCATGAATAAATAAAATCTTAAAAAAAAATCTAACACTAGATACAAGTTGCTGGCCCAAATATTATTTCCATGTAATAAAAAAATACTTCAAACTTGTATTCAGCTTTCAGGTTCGGGTAGCAGATCGACCATACATAAATGTATTTTCCCTCTTAAATATTTATTACTATGATAGCAAGAAAATACATGTGGCAAATTTATAATGATACAGAGGTTAAGAGGATAGGCTATTGGTTAAGCAGATTTTTTTATTATTTTCTGAGATGCAGTAAGCTGATAGATTTGTCATTAAACATCCACCTGATTTGAAATCTGATGATGGACCTGAAGAAGACAAAGAAAAAAAAATATGTGGGTTATTCTGCTGAGTGGAAGAATGGGAATTCTTCAAGCTTAGAGTTTGTAGACAAGCTTTGGGAGAATTATTAATCAAGGACATTTAATGGGAAACCTGATTCAATTAACCCGGCTCCTACTCAACTCACCTACCCACAAGCAAAGGCTGTTAACAAGGCTATTTTGCTTAAGCTAAAAAAGAAAGAAGAAGAAAGAAAGGTTCTTTTGCATAATTTGTCTTAAAAGGGCTAGGTCTAAAAACGTAGTGGAAATGTCAAAGAAAAAGGAGGGAATGTGTCTATAAGTAAGTCCCAGATTTCCAAATCTCTTTTCTAGAGAGTCCATATATATGTTCACAAGTAGCTAAATCAAGAATTAGAGGTGGAATCACTTCAGAAATTTATTTAACAAAGTGGCACTTACCTATAAGTAATTAGGAGAAAGAGACAGAGAAAGAGAATTAGGGAGAGAATTTATTATAAATCCATCAATAGTGCATAGTGCTAATGAGTACTTCCCCAAGTGAGTATTTAAAGCCAGACAGAAAATTGTTTTCTCTCTCACTGTTAGCTCCCTGGTGACTCCCTTGTGTCTCCCCATCCTCTGTGAGTCCAGTATCTACAGAAGATGTATTTTTAATTAAAATAAATGGAACCAGATGCAAACTACCTACTTTATATGCTGCTTTTTCTGGGGAAACCAGTATTTTCCTAAGCAGAGGGGAACAAAAAAATGCCATTATGAAATATCTACAGATTTTAATTACGGCCTCCTAAGTGTTAATTACTCCAGAGAGCTCCAAGAACAATTTTGACTATATGAAACTTTTATCTAGGATAGCTTAACACTCTCCTCAAGATTCTAATAATACCACTGTATTAAGTATATTGTGTAAGGCATTTTGTGATGATGGAGATGTTTTATTTCTGGCTTCCCAGTTGGATAGCCACTTGCCACATATGGCTACTGAGCTCTTGAAATAGGGCTGTTGTGACTAAGAAGTTGAATTTTAACAAAATGAATTTGAATTAATGTGAGTTTAAACAGCTTTATGTGACTGATGGCTACTGTGCCGGCTAAGGTGGTTTTAGAATACTAAGAACTGAACACTGGTATAATAAAAATGACTACATTTGACAGTTGAAAACAATATATAGGAAGGGGAAAGAAACTTATTTTTTTCTTTAATATCATTCAGTACTTTCCAGAATTCAAATTTATTATGTTTTCTGTTATAATAATATCTTATAAATAAAGCATACGTTTTCTAAACTTCTCCATGTGGGACACTTTTCACATATTATCTCTTTGATCACCGAGGCAATATGTATGATTTATATTGTTACTTCTATCTCATATATAAATGAAACCAAGAGTAGTTAATAATTTTAACCTTAGGCAGGCTTTTTTGGAACTGGAGCAGATGATGCTATCTCACGAAATACGTGGCATATGAGAATTATTCAGAAATTGGCTTTGTGAATGCGTGAACGATATACAATAATAAAAAGAAGTTTGTATTTGGAGAGTAAACAGGTGCAAATTTGCAACTCAAGTGTATAAATAAATGCATATTCGTCACTTTTTGAAGGTATAGAACATGTTTTTTCTTTATTAATCCATATTCTTCCATAGTGGAAAAAACAGCAACCTGCGTCAAGATAATGAGTTCCTCTTACAGGCATTCTCCTTGATTGTAGATAAGGATGGGAATACAGAAATCGAAAGTTTGAGTTGAGAAGACATTATAAGTTTTAAAAGCCTCAAAAACTGCCTAAGACACAGGGGAGGTACAGTGGGTTGTAATAGATATTATATAGTAAAAAAATAAAGAATAAAGATAAAAAAAGATATTATATAGTAGACATTGCATAGATATACATAATATGGATATAGCCTATAGAGACTATATAATACAGAATAGATATTGCATAATATACATAAATAACAGATTATAATTCAAACATGCTTCCATTAATTCAAAACTTGGAACACAATAACGTGGTTATTTGGAACAGGGACGTTGCCTGGTCAGGTGCAGCTGCATCAGAAAAATAAATGCCTATATCTCTCAATATGTGATTTTGGAGTTTTACGCTGATATTGTACTGACCTTTCAACTTTATATTACTGAGCTGTGAATTTAAATCTGATTTGTAGCATCTTGATATTTCAGTATATTTTTCAGCTTTGTTTTTAAGATTCCCCTTATATTAGATATATCTGTCATAGATACTCTGTCACTGGGCATAATAGCCTCTTTATTTTAAAAATGAATCACACTGTATCATTTGCTCATATCTCGTAACATATCTCATTTCCTTTCTGCTTCTCTCTGTTTTTAGTGATTTTCAAGGCTGACAATTTAGGATAATAAGTTATTTTAGTTAAAAGCCTGTTTACTATCTTTTTGGAATCAATGTGATTGAGGATGTCATGGATGACTTTTTCAATATGAAGCAAATTCAATACTAGTGATATAGAGCTCTGCGTTGGTGTCATGCTGGAACTCTGCTGTAATTCTCTGTGCAACTCTGTATGATCACTGATCCCTTTGTTCTGTTTCCTGGATATTGCTAATGTTTATGGAACTGCACTAGATGACAGTAAATTGATCTAGATTGAAATTATTTTTCACTCTTTTCCCTGCTTCTGAAAATGATGCTTATTCTTCAAAGCATGACTGTGTTACTACTACTTTTTATTCTCTCAGTATTCTTCTATTAATATAATCATTTTTCATCACAAACATATTATTGAGAATAATAAGTTATTGAAATCAATGCCTACTATATATTAACCATCTAGTGCATATCTGAAACTAGATTAAGTACCTTGACGTGCATGTGTGTGTGTATATATACACACCAATATGCAAATAATTTTTGTGTACATAGAAATATATGTAAGAGATAAGGACCCCCTTACTGCCTTTTTATGGACCTACCCATCCTCCATCCATAATGCCTAGAAACCACTAATTTCTTCTCCATTTCTATAATCCTGACATTTCACAAGTGTTTCTCATATATTTTATATTCACTTATAACTCAAAGTCATATTCTGAGGTAGTTATGTAATCTATTTCAAATGATCAAACTAAGGTTTAAAAGAATTAGGTGCCTTTTTCAGGTTGTAGGTGTCCTTCTGTCTAAAATGAGTCTCTTGTAGACAGCAAATAGATGGGTCCTGCTTTTTTATCCAGTCTGAAACCCTGCGCCTTTTGATGGGGTCATTAAGCCCATTCACGTTCAGAGTTACTATTGACAGATATGAGTTTAGTGTCATCATGATATCTATTTAGTCCTTGTTTTTGTGGATTGTTCCACTGAACTTCTTCTTAAAGGGGAGTTTTAAGAGTCCCCCTTAAAATTTCTTGCCACAGTAACCGGAGAAGGACAAACAGTGTATGTTCTCATTCATTTGGGGAATATGAATAATAGTGAAAGGGAATATAAGGGAAGGGAGAAGAAATGTGTGGGAAATATCAGAAAGGGACACCGAACATAAAGACTCCTAACTCTGGGAAACGAACTAGGGGTGGTGGAAGGGGAGGAGGGCGGGGGGTGGGGGTGAATGGGTGACGGGCACGGAGGGGGACACTTGACGGGATGAGCACTGGGTGTTATTCTGTATGTTGTTGGTAAATTGAACACCAATAAAAATTAATTTATAAAAAAAAAAAAAAGAATTAGGTGCCTTGTCCTACCTATATTAGTCTAAAATTGTGCTAATTACTTCTGTGATTAGTAATAGTAATAATATTAAAAGAAACACTTTATGAATTATGAAATGAGAAAATGATTTACATGATCATAGACTAACATTGTAGATTCTCCAGATAAAGGCATTGAGAGTCACCTGCTTCCTCTACTTCTTCCCATGCCTTATTTTGCTTTACTGCCAATATTGCATGTAAGTTTTCACGTCCTATGATATTGAACACTAGACTGTCGTGTAGCAACTAAGAACATGAGATCTTAACCCATATATGTGTCAGTGCAAATATGGCTAGGATATGCTTAGACTAGATTCCATTATTGAAATAATCTAGGATAAAAATGAAATAATCTAGGAAATGCTTTCTCAGTTTCTTATGAGAAGGCCTAGACACTTTATAAAATTTGCTGATCAGTTTTCTTTTCTCTTGTGTGATTATCACCATGAAATATTTTAATTAAGCTTTTTATTTCGAGATTAGTTATAGACTCATATGCAGTTGTGAGAAAAAACAGAGATCCCTGTACACTTTACCTAAGGTCCTCTGATGATAATATCTTACAAAACTGTAATTCAGTATCAAAACCAGGATATTGAAAATATCACATCATGATGGAGAACATCCCCATAATCACAAGAAGGCCTCATATTACCCTTTTATACATACACCATCTCTCCCACCCTGCACTCCCAGAAGCCACTGGTTTTTTCTTCATTTCTACAGTTTTACCCATTTCAAAAATGTTATATAATTGGACTCACACAGAATGCAGTGTTTTGTAATTGGCTTTTTTTTCTTTATTTTTTTAATAATAAATTTATTTTTATTGGTGTTCAATTTGCCAACATACAGAATAGCACCCAGTGCTCATCCCGTCAAGTGTCCCCCTCAGTGCCCGTCACCCAGTCACCCCCACCCTCCACCCTCCTCCCCTTCCACCACCCCTAGTTCGTTTCCCAGAGTTAGGAGTCTTCATGTTCTGTGTCCCTTTCTGATATCTCCCACACATTTCTTCTCCCTTCCCTTATATTCCCTTTCACTATTATTCATATTCCCCAAATGAATGAGAACATACACTGTTTGTCCTTCTCCGATTGACTTACTTCACTCAGCATAATACCCTCCAGTTCCATCCACGTCGAAGCAAATGGTGGGTATTTGTCGTTTCTAATGGCTGAGGAATATTCCATTGTAGACATAAACCACATCTTTATCCATTCATCCTTCCATGGACAGCGAGGCTCCCTCCACAGTTTGGCTATTGTGGACATGGCTGCTATAAACATTGGGGTGCAGGTGTCCCGGCGTTTCATTGCATCTGTATCTTTGGGGTAAATCCCCAACAGTGCAATTGCTGGGTCGTAGGGCAGGTCTATTTTTAACTCTTTGAGGAACCTCCACACAGTTTTCCAGAGTGGCTGCACCAGGTCACATTCCCACCAACAGTGTAAGAGGGTTCCCTTTTCTCCACATCCTCTCCAACATTTGTGGTTTCCTGCCTTGTTAATTTTCCCCATTCTCACTGGTGTGAGGTGGTGTCTCATTGTGGTTTTGATTTGTATTTCCCTGATGGCAAGTGATGCAGAGGATTTTCTCATGTGCATGTTGGCCATGTCTATGGCTTTTTTTTTCAATAGCATAGTTATTTAGATATTTATCTAGGCTATGTGTATCAAGAAGATGAGGAGAACATATCCATTTTTTGCTTTTTCTTTTTTTTTCATTTTTTGCTTTTTCTTGATTTTGCTTCCTTCTTGATATTCCAAAATTTCTTTATGTACCACATACTTTCTGTTCAGGGAAATTCCTTTAGCATTCTATGAGAGTAGGCTGTTGATATCAGAATCTCTTAGTTTCCCCTTCCTCTGGGAATTTCTAGATTTCTGCCAATTTTGCTGAAAGATATTTTTTCTAGATATAGAAGTCTTTTTGACAGTTCTCTTTCAACTCTTGAAAAATGTTACATCATTTTCTTGGACCTCCATTTTCCCTTTTATAGGAAAAACGTGACTTCTTTCTTGCCGATTTTAAGTTATTTTCTTTCTCTTTAGTTGTCAGAAGTTTGAATATAATGAAATCATACTCCTTGGAGTTCACTCAGCTTCAAGAATCTATGAAACTCTATCTTTTGTTCAATTTTGGAAGTTTGATTATTTCTCTCCACTTTTTTCAGCTTCAACATGATCATCTTCCCATCTTCTTCCAGGACTCACGTGACACAAGCATTAGACCTTCAGGGATAGCCCCCACAGGTCCCTGATAATGTGTTCCTTTTTATTTTTTTTTTTAAAAGAATGCTTTTTCTCTGTTCACATTGTATAATTCCTACTGCTGTCTTCAAGTTCACTGATGTTTTTCTTCCTTAGGAGTTTTCTCTCTTCTTCTCTCTCTCTCCCTCCCCTCACCACCCATAGAATGTCTTTGATTCTGCACACATTTCCAACTGACTTCAATGTCAAGACCACACAGATACCTTAAGTATAAACAAACAAAACAATCAAACCACCACCTAATTTGAAACATGATCTTCACCTTCCATTCCCTATTGAAGATAATATAACATTCTTTGTGCTATAAATTTCAATATTTTAGTGTTCGACTATAGGAGGAGATGAACTGTACCCTAAAACTCTCTCACTGTCATAGAGAAGGCATCTGTTTAAATATTTCTAGTACATGTTTCATAAGAATCTTGGATTTAAAATGTTATTTATAATTGAAGTTTTATCTTTACTGGAGATGAAGGCAGTTTGAGATTTATCTTTTGTGGCTTGTTTCTATGCACAGTAAACTAATATGGAATCTGGCATTTTTGTTCCCCCACATTAGTAATATTTCACAAGCTTTAAAAATCATTCACTTAATACTTTCATTTATTAAAATGCTTATGTTAGAGCTGTTTGGTAATAAGCATCACTTAGAGCTTTGGGAAAAATACAAAATGAATTGTTTTCTCCATTTCCTAATGGTACTTTTAAAATTCTGATTTTAGGCCTGTCAATCCAAAGTGCTAATAAAAGAAAATTTCATCCCTTATGATCAGATGGTAGAGTGGGTGAGTCTGTCTGGAAAAAAAAAAAACACAGAAAGACATGAAAAAGGTTGAGGGTGTCATGGAGCTGCTACGTGAGTTGTTCATTCGAGTGCCATGTTCTGCCTCTGGCTGGTGTGGAGGAGTGTGTGTCTGTGCCTCTCAAATTTCTGACAGAGATTCTGATATTCACAAGTTCTACAACCCAATCAAGGCAGTGTTCACTTTTCTCAACTGTCATCACCCTGAAATTATCAGACATATGGTCCCATTTTAGCAACTCTCCAAGATATCTGTCAATCTAAATCATTGGCTAGGACACTTGGGTACAAGCAGTTTGTGATTCTCGTCTACTAATTTTCAATCAGCATTTTCTCTTTCCCTTTCTGTAAAGTTCTCCACCTGTGGCATTGTTCTGAAAATCAAATCTAGAGCATTTTGTCAAAAGATCTCAAATGTGGGATCCCTGGGTGGCGCAGCAGTTTGGCGCCTGCCTTTGGCCCAGGGCGCGATCCTGGAGACCCGGGATCGAATCCCACATCAGGCTCCCGGTGCATGGAGCCTGCTTCTCACTCTGCCTGTGTCTCTGCCTCTCTCTCTCTCTCTCTCTCTCTCTCTCTCTCTTTGTGTGTGTGACTATCATAAATTAAAAAAAATATATCTCAAATGTATTTCAGAACACCTAGCTTGTATAAATGCATCATATCATACACTAATGGTAGCAAGTTTTACAGCTACATGTCTCTTTTGGCTTTAATATGGCATTTTTCTCAGAAAACAATAGAACATTCTAATAGCATCTGTGTAGCTTTGCTAAATCATCTAATTGCAAGCAAGCAAACCACCAAAAGTCCTATGGTAATGAATGGAATTTTAAAATATATCATATTGCTGTATATTGGTAAAAAAATTTATGAAGAAATGGCCTGAAATATCAAAGGAAAAAAAAATCCCTCTTCCCCTTCCCCTGTACCTGTTGACACACACCCAGCACTCACAGGCATTAAACTCTAATATTTTTCTAGTTCCATGTCCTATAATTTGTACAACTTGCTACTAAAGAGACTTGTTAATAGTTTTAAAAACATTTTGTGATAACTTTTATTCTAGATAATTTATCTATTTCCATATCTAAGAAATCAGAAGAATAAACCCTCCAGTAGATTAAATATAGCCAAAAGTTTTTCTGTACTTCTTCCCATCCAGAGTGGAACTATTCCCATCACTTGAATCTGGGCTGCTCTTGTAGCTTTGATTAAAGGAATTTGGTGGAAGTGACAAGTAAGTTAGGGAGCTTGCCCTCAAGAGGTTTTGCAGCTTTCATCTTCAAAAGCTTGGAAGGATGCTTCGAATATAGAGGTTGATGTTACCCACTAACTTAAGTAAGAAAGCAACATGAAGGAGAAGTGAAGCCACTCAGTTAACCACCAGATCTATCTACCAGACGAGAGTGAGGCCTTATCAGACAGCTGACCAACCAGATGGATGCAACCGCAGGAGTGAAACCTGGCAAAACAGTAGGGAAATCATCCAGCCAACCCAAATAATCAGAAGGAAAAAAACAGATCATTGTTGTATTAAACCACAACCTTTAAAGGAAGTTAACTGTGTTATATAAAGTTATTTGACAATACAATTTTGTATAAAGAAGTAAATAACAGCGAACTATATTTTACATTGTTATTGTTAATGAAATACTGTCATATTTTCTGTTTGGTTATTACTGATGAGAAGAAAGCTATTGAATTTTGTCAAACAACTTTATATTTGTTTTGGTTTTTTTTAGAACTTTATATTTGGAATACATGTTAAGCTTTCTTGTGAGTTATAATATTTTATGATTATTGATCATATCATAGAATCATCTAAGACAAAACTTATGAATAATAATACTTCTGTCCTTAGTTGTTTTTGGGTGCTTGCCAGGATTTCTAAAATTATATTGAGCAATATTAGTTATATTTATATACTTTTCTTCTAAAAGAAACCTAAAACTCACTGTTTATACCAGTTTGTATACAATGGGATATAAGGCAATAATTAGATGCCTAACTGAAGTATTTGTAGATGATTAGTCATGTGGTTAGGCTTTTAAAATGTAATGCATATTAGGTTTCTCCAATAGATAGGAGTATTTAGTTCTTTCTAATACGAAAATCTAGTAAGCTAGATTTATAGTAAGCTATAAAATTAAACAATTTGAAAATATCAAAATGTTTGTTTTCCAGCACTTTAGGATCCTAGACATACCTAGAATTCTATAAATTATTTTCTTTCTAATGTTCAAGTAACTTTGGTAGTGGCAGATTTCCAACAAGATTTTCTCTCTGATTTGTTTTCAACTCCTGGTACATGATGGGGCTGGGTTTTGGCTTCCCTCCTGGACCAGAATATGGAAACACTTAACTATTTCTGGGATAGTTCAGTGTCTCCACAATCATCTGGTATGTCTGTCCTTGTTTTGAGGCCTCCTTGAACAGTTGACTTGTTATAAACATGTGATTTTTCCTTGAAAAATAACTTCTGCAAATCTCTTAAACAGCCATCCCTTACCATTTGTTCTTGTATTTTAAAATTATAGTCATATCCCATATATCTAATGCTGCTTAACAAGCCACAAAAATATTAGTACCTTAAACAACAAAAATATCCTTTTGTAATAAATCAATCTACAATCTGACCAAGGTTCAATGGGGGCAGATGAGCTATGCTCCATTTGGCATCAGCTGGGTTAGCCCAAAGACGATAGGGGAGAGATAATTTGAATTCTAGTTCACTCACGTGTCTAATGGTTAATGCTGGTTATCACTGGGACCTTAGCCAGGAATGTCAGCTGGAACATTTACACATGACCTCTTCATATTTCCTCACTACCTGGCAAATTGACCCAGGGTGAGCATCCCAAGAGACAGAGAACCATGTGGAGGCTTTATGCCATTTTATAACCTAGCCTCAGGGTCATGCAACATCAATCTCACCATATTTAATTTTTTCAGAAGCTCGTTATTAAAGCTGGCCCACATTCAAAGGAAAGAAAATCAGATATTATCGTTTGATGAAGTGTCAAAGAATTTGTAGATATGTTTTTAAAACTACCAGATTGGAGGTCTATTTGGGGTTTCATCTAGTTATTGTCTATAAGTCTCCAACATTTTCTCAGAAAGCTGTTTTGTTTTTTGACCTCTCATATCCTTGTGGCAGGTGTGTGTGTGTGTGTGTGTGTGTGTGTGTGTCTGTGTGTGTGTTTTCAATCTGGTCCAGTTAACTCCATCATAAATTCTGTTAAAGAATTTGTATGATTTGGTTACCTTATTTCCATTTCTGCTAATGGTTTTTATTTTATTCTCCTTTATGCTGATAAATTTGGACTTAATTTGGTGGCATATAAAGAATCATATGAGAGTATTGCAGCAGTGAGTTAGACACACTGTGCTCTTACTACTTGTTGCCTTATTTTAGAAATGCCATATACCTTTGGATATTCTCTTTTGCATAATTTCTCCAATGCAATATTGTTCTGAGTATTATTCCAAAGAAGAATATGTCACTTGTGAAGAATATGAATGCCTTCATCTCTAAAAGCATCCATTCTATTACCATTGCACAGCACAATGACATAATTTGGTATGGAATTTGTTGGTTTTACATTCGTTTCTGAAAATTCTAATATTGCCTCTGACACTTAATAATATACAGGAAAACCTGAGTCCTCACTTTCTTTCCAACTAATATACACATAACTTGTTCTTTTTCTATGTTGACTTTGTTTCATTTTTCCTACAGGTTAAATAATTAGTTTAAACATCTTGATCCCTGAAATTCACCAAAGACTTTGAATTTTATGCTTCAGTCTTTAACTTCCAAAGTATTTTTGTTATATATTTGAATACTTTTGTCCTTCATATTTCTTGTTTTATTCTTCTGGGTTTTCTGCTAACTATCGTATCTTCTACGTATGCCAGTAACTTGTGTATTTATATAGTGTAGCCTTTTTAAACACAGATTTTCTGACCTATTAATGTCCTCTATTTTGGTTCTAATAATTTTTAATAGTCTCAGTTGTGGATCTTTGAGAACATGTTGTTTATTTCTCATGTGAGAAGCAGCACAGCATAGAGGCTGACGATAGATGTTTTTTGTTTGCTTCTCCATGTCCGCTACACTCTTAGTGTCTGTGCCCCAGGGAGCTGAACTTAAGGACTTTGTTGGTTCCTTTGTTCTGTGGATTATACTTGAGTTCAGAGAGGACATGTACAGTCAGTTGTGCTAAAATGTGATCTATATCTTCCTAATTAATACTGCTTTGTGCAAATTTATGCAGTTAAAACCATCGTGCTAATGGCAAAATGGGTATACCACTCACAGCTTATATATTTAAAACCTACATTAAAAACAGGTCTAGGTGCACCTGGGTGGCTCAGTGGTTGAGCGTCTGCCTTTGGCTCAGGGCGTGATCCCAGGATCCGGGATCGAGTCCCACATCAGGCTACTTGTGGGAAGCCTGCTTCTCCCTGTGCCTGTATCTCTGCCTTTCTCTCTCTGTGTCTCTCATGAATAATCTTAAAAAAAAAAAAACAGTCTAATGAAACTGGTAGCAGTTTTCCACATGTTAAAAGGTTAAGAAATGCATAAATCTGCAATAAATACAGCCTTTTCCATTGAAAAGACCTGAAGTTTGCTTGTGGAGGTAGGTGGATGTGGAAAAGATGTAGATTGGAGGTTATTCTTTTTTTTTTAATTTCTCATGTTTTAATTTTTAAAAAATTTTTATTTAAGATTTTATTTATTCATTCATGAGAGACAGAGAGAGAGAGAGAGACAGACAGACAGGCTCCATGCAGGGAGCCCAATGTGGGACTCGATCCCGGGACTCCAGGATCACGCCTTGGGCCAAAGGCAGGCACTAAACAACTGAGCCACCCAGGGATCCCCGATTGGAGGTTATTCTAGAGGAGAAAGAATTGTGTGAAAGGGGAAAGAAAATCATAGCACCAAATGTAGATGGCATGACTTCTATCACATACAATGAACTGAAGTAGCTGATAGATATGTGAGTTGTTTATACATGTTTGTTTGCATATCCTTACACTGCTCTGTTCAGCTAGGTATAGTTTTCTGTGTTTACATAGTGTTTCTTGCAAATAAATTCTCACACAAGTGAATGCAAAAATTCTTCTTATGCACAAATGTTCCTTATTACGTCGGTTACATCAGGATAAAATCTCATTTTTAAAAGAGGTAAGGTCGTTACCTGACTCTTTCCCTGTGTGATTCCAGGCTGCAAGTTCGATGTTCCTCTACGGAGTCCCCAGGTCCTTTAAGGAAAACTTCTCCCACCATTATAGCAGGTGTTCTAGCTGCTGGGTTACAGTCATCACTGTCATCTTGTCCCTTCTGGACCGTGAGAGATAAAGTTTCACAATCATTCCTTGCTGGTTCTCCCTGGTCCATCTCACATGTCTTGATCAGCCCCTCATTAATTTCTACCTATTAGCACATTTGATTGCACCATCTGTTTTCAAGAGGAATTCTTACTGACACAGGTGAAATGCAGACCTTAGGTAGCTCTGGTTTAATATTGGCTTATTCAATAACCAGCTGTAAAATGGGGTAAACTGTTTAATCATTTGAAAGTCCATTTTCTTGGGGACACCTGGGTGGCTCAGTGGTTGATCATCTGCTTTTGGCTCCGGCTGGGATCCTGGGATCCTGGGATCAAGTTCCGTATCAGGCTCCCCACAGGAAACCTGTTTTTTTCCTCTGCCTATGTTTCTGCTTCTCACTCTGTGTCTCTCATGAATAAATAAATAAAATCTTTTTTTTAAAGTCCACTTTCTCATCTATAAAATGGAAATTATGATAGAACATACCTCATAGGATTCTTTAAAGTTTTAAAAGAAATAATACCTTAAAGTACTTAATGTAATGTTCTGACATATAGTATGTTTCAAGTATTGACACTATTATATAGCATACTTTCTTTATAGAATCTAATTCAAATTAATTCCATATAAATGCAAATATAACATTACTGTCTGTAAAAACTTTTCATCTTAGTTTTGAGAGTGGTTTTGTGTGATGCTGGTAATGGACACTATTTCTTCTTCTTGCGAAATTACTACTTAAGGACCTATGACCATATTTCTGATCCTATGTTCTTTTTCTCAGTAATATGTGTCATCAGTCACCACATCCAGAAGCCATAAATTTGAGAATCACACATGATAGTATATCCAAACTTACAAACTATCAATTCTACTTTCTTAATTATATTTTAACTACACTTCTCTGCATCCCCTTTGGTTAGTATTAAGCCTAGGATCTCATCAGGTTGCACCTACCCTGCTAAACAGTGCCTTAACTATTCTCCTTCTCAACAGTCTTAACAACAAAATTATTGACCACATTGTAAGAAAAGAGATTGCTGTAGTGTGAAACTGAAATGTGAAACCATTCATTCATTCATCTATTCACTCACTATTTTTCCATCTTCATTGATATATAACATTGTGTAAGATTAAGGAATACACTATGATGATTTGATACACATACACTGCAAAGTGATTACCAGGATAAGATTACTTGTTGTTGTTGTTAAGGTAATTGTGTGAAGTGAAATCTTTTATAAGGGAACTTATAATTTCCAGTTGCCTTAAGGTTAAAATCCAAAGTTTTAATATGCATCACCACAGAGCTCTTTGTCATTCAGAACTGTCTCAGAAAATATGCATACAATTCCCTGTGCCTAAAAAATTCTAAGCCCCACAAACCTGCCTACTCAGCAACTGTACACATTCATTTAGTATCAATTAAAAATCTAATTTTCTAAAACCAAAAACAAAACCAAAAAACTCATTTTCTAAAAAACAGTTCAATTATCATATCAGTTATTGAGTATTTTAAACTAAATATCTTCAATGAATTATTTTGTTTTCCTCCACCCCATTAATGGATTGGCATAAAACAAATCATGCTTTATTTCATCTTTTTCTTCCTTGAAGTAATCTCCAGAAAAGTTTCATTAATTAGATCCTGCTTCATACATTCTCCATATCTTATTTGTAGAGGAATGTTGAAGGTGAAAATTTGTGCAGCAGAGTCTTCTAGGTAACTGGGACTTCTTGAATTGGAACAAAATTGAATATCAATATCAGACTTTTTATGTCAGGTCTGTCTTGACCAGTGTGGACTTAGTGTGAGAGTAGAGATAATAAGTATAAAAGTTAGGAATAGAGTTGTACTTGATGGATTTGATTTAGGATGTGAAGGAAAAGGGAATGATTAACAGTAAGTTCTGGATTTGTGGTCTGATCATCTGAGAAGATGGCATTTATATTTTCTGAGAGGGAGAAAAATGGGATACAAACATATTGTAAATCATTTCAATTCAGCACTCTTTTTTGTCTTATCTTTCATTTAGTTTGTGTTTATAACATCCCTCCTTTTTTTTTCCTATGCAACTCCAGAATTTTTTTTTTTTTTTTTTTGTAATTCCAGAAAGAGCTTATTTCTCATTCTTATCTACTTAGGTTTTAAGCAGCAGTCCTGCTGCTTGTCATCTACCTTTAAGATTCCTTATTATCTGACTTTAATGTATATGCAAATCATGGGGATCCCTGGGTGGCACAGCGGTTTGGTGCCTGCCTTTGGCCCAGGGCGTGATCCTGGAGACCTGGGATCGAATCCCACATCGGACTCCCGGTGCATGGAGCCTGCTTCTCCCTCTGCCTGTGTCTCTGCCCTCTCTCTCTCTCTCTGTGTGACTATCATAAATAAATAAAAATTTAAAAAAAAATAAAAAAATAAAAAAAATGTATATGCAAATCAAGTCAGAAGCTTGTTATAATACAGATTCCAGATCGGTAAGTAGGAAGCAGGACCTGAGATTCTGTGTTTCCTCAAGATCTGAGGTGAGACTGATGCTATCAATTCAGGTGTGACAGATATGTGGGAGTAATAAGGCATCAGATCAAAAAGAAGAAATTCAAATTATTGTATAGTATAGTATACTGTGGTACAGTATAGTAAATCTGTGGTATTGTAGCATTGTGTTTAGTTACAGAATTCTTTACTAATAAGAATAATTTCAGGCAACAGATTAGAGGCTCTAGTGGAACTTCTAAAACTGTCCAAAATTACTCCATGAATAAATTTTATCTACAGAGTTGTCTGCTCCCATTAGAATAGCCTTTGTGAAATGAACTTAAAGTCTTTTACCTCACTGTATCAACCTGGCCATAAATATGCATTTAGTAAGATATGAGGTGCATAGGTATGTCTGCTTGTAGTTTTTGCCCTATAAATAATTTATCAAAGCTCACTTTGAATGGCCATATTCAGCCATACTGAGTAATCTGTGTACAACAGGGATCCCTGGGTGGTGCAGCGGTTTAGCGCCTGCCTTTGGCACAGGGCATGATCCTGGAGGCCCGGGATCGAGTCCCACGTTGGGCTCCTGGTGCATGGAGCCTGCTTCTCCTCTGCCTGTGTCTCTCCCTCTCTCTCTCACTGTGTGCCTATCATAAATAAATAAAAATTAAAAAAAAAAAATCTGTGTACAACAAACATCCAATAGCGATTCACACCAGGCTTGAATCAGCATCCAATCTAGTATTTGTGGGCAAAAAGGGGAAAAAAAAATGTCAAAGCTAAACAATATAGTGCAGAGAAAAATAATGCCTACTATACTCAATTGAATTAAAATTAATGGTTTAATTAATTGAACATTTTATTTAAAAACTATAGCACTTTACCTAACATTATTTCTCTTTATTAACATGTTACATGTTTTACATGAAATATTTAATCCTTGGGCAGCCCAGGTGGCTCAGCGGTTTAGCACCACCTTCAGCCCAGGGCCTGACCCAGGAGACCCCGGATCGAGTCCCATGTCGGACTCCCTGCATGGAGCCTGCTTCTCCCTCTGCCTGTGTCTCTGCCTCTCCTGCTTTCTCTGTGTCTTTCATGAATAAATAAATAAAATCTTTAAATAAAAAAAGAAAGAAAGATTTAATCCTTATGATCTAGAGTAAGTATTATTGAGCATTTTCTAATTGTCTTAATATAACACAATTAGTAACTGGTGGAAGCCAGAATGTAATCCAAGTATACTTATACTTCTACTCTCCATATCCTCTCCTTTTCTCAAATTCTTATTTGTCATCTCCCTTAGATAATGCTACAATAAATGCTAAAATAAAAAGTGATGCAGAAATTAAAATATCTGGAATCTTGGTTAGCATTTGTGGGAGTTTGTGAACACTAAAAATTGTGCATTTACTTTGATTTATTACTTTTGAATCTGTTTTGTCTTACCTAAACAGACATTATGGAGTTTAAGTAACTTGTTTTTTATAAAATGCTTTAAATGCCATTGTTAGCAAATGTATGTTTAGATTCTCTATCCTTAGAGCACAGCTTCACAGAAATTAAGGCTGTGATTATTTTATGACTCAAATCATTACATGCCCACAAATATATGTTGGTATATCCAATTCTGGAATTCATTCTATATATTGCTAAATTGATTGTGTTTAAGTAAACACCTTGAATCTCCATTAGAAAAATGGAGAAAAACAAGAAGCTCATATTTGTGTTTTAAAATAATTCATTAATTGGATAATTTTGTTGATTTTGTATTTTTCTCCCACTTACTACAGATCATATTAAAAATCAGGTGATGGAGGTGACATAGATATAATTGGATTCATTTTGTCACATTTTATATTTTCCTGACTCAAAACTGTTGGTTAAAAATAGGCAACCCTATATATCATAATATTTAATTAGTACTGGATCAGAAGAACTAAATAATTCAATATCCTATTTGAAAAAAAGTCAAATCTTTATAACTGTGGTTGGCAATTAATTTTGGTGATCTCTTTTTATGAAAATTACTTAAATAGTTTAATTTTGTACATACAAATACACAAATGTATGTGTCGTGTTTGTATGAAAGAGTAGAACTGTAAATGTGTTCTACCTTCTGAGATATTACTGGTTTTGAACTGCTGTGTGTGTTTGTTTGGCTGGATTTTTTTTTTTTTTTGCCTTTGCAAGTTATGTTTCTGCTCTGTCCATTAAAAAGATAAGCTAATTAGTCTTCTCCCTTTGCATTATATTGGAACACATCATCCGATAATCATATACACCAAGACACTAATTATATTAGCTAGATTTCTTATTGATTATGCTTTCCTGTCCCCATCAAGATACTTATCTGTATTTGTTTATGATTTATCTCAATGCTATTTCCTTCGATGCTCATCATTAATAGCACGACTCCCTCCCGCTCCACCAAAGACTCACAGAATGCCTCCAACCACCAGGGAAATGATATTGTAATGAAATATTTCTATAACCTTAGTGAAAGATGGAATGGGTATAAAGGAAATATATGGAAATAAAGTTAAATCATGTTGCAAAATTCATCTTTTTATTCATACTGTTTTTTGTTGTTTTTACTTAAAAGAGCAGTCAGAGCCATATATTAGTATGGCAGCTTCTTCCTTTGTGGTAGAGTGGGTATCTTAAGGTCCAGTATATCATTCATTTATTCAACCAGCCATTTCTTCACTTTATAAGTAGTATTTGAGTTCCTGTTATGTTAGGCATTGTGTGAAGAACTGTTGATACAGGAGTCTCTTACTTCGGGTTACTATAACAAAAATACTATAGGTTAGGTGGCTTAAACAGCACACATTTATTTCTCACATTTTTGGAGGTTGGATGCCAGCTTCGTTGTTTTTTTTGTGAAACCCTACTTTCTGGTTTATAGATGGTCATCTTCTTGCTTATCCTCAATGTTAGAGAGCTCTCGTATCTCTTCATTCCCTTATAAGAGCACTAATTCCATCATGGGGGTTTCACCCCTTATGACCTCATCCAAATCCAATTACCTCCAAAGTCATCACATTCAAATACTATCACGTTGGGAATTAGGGTTCAACATATGAATGGAGGTAAGGACACATATATTCAGTACATAGCAATGGCAAAGTGAAAACCAGGCACCCACTCTTGTGAGATTTACAGATTACTGAATGAGATAGGCATTTGGCAAATACCCTCACATATGTTTATGTACATATACATGTGAAACTACAACTGTGGTAACTATACAAAGGAGAAGAAATTTTGAGGCTCTGGAAACATGTTTAGAAAGACTTTTGACATTTTCAGGGGTCACAGAAAGATTTGTTAAAAAAAGTGATCTGAAAATTTAGATCTGAAACAAACAAGGAGAAGTATCTAAGAGAGAGGGGTATGTGGTAGAAAGGAAAGGGTCTCTTCTGGGCAGAGGAGCCTCTCTGACAGACGGCCTACATGGAGGAAGCAATTGGAGAGTTAGTATAAGAGCTGAAGGAAGAATACTGAGGTTATAGAAAAAGGAAATAAGGAGTGAAAACAAATGAGGACAAATTTGTTGACGAAGTAGGCAGGGATCAGTCTGTAAAGAATGTTCTGGAATATGTTATGGATTTAGAACAACAAGCCACTTAAATGCTTTCAGCTCTGGCAGGTGGAGTATTAGGAGGAAAATAAACAGATTTAAATAAGGCTATTTTTTAATTTATTTTTTAAAGTAATAAATCTAGATGCAGAATAGAAAACAGGCTGCCGTGAGGGGGACATGTAAGAGATCAAAGACATAGGTGAGCAAGTTAATTGCAGAGATAAGTTGTTGATGAAGATTTCTTGATCTTGGTGATGGAATAGATTATTCATTCACTGCATGCTTTTGTCCACCATGTTGTCCTTCTACTATATGATACTAGGATGGGAGGAAGTACATGGAAGTAAGTCTTTCAGAGGACTTACATTCTAATAGGAGAAAACTGGTAACCAATAAATAAATAAATAAATAAATAAATAAATAAATAAATAAATAAAATTACAGTATAAATTAGGAAAATTACTCTTATGAAAAGAATAAAGGAAAAGAAGGCACAGTAATGATGGGGGAAAGAAGATTTTAAGGGAGCCCTTTTAAGTGAGATAACTCTGGAGCACAATGATACATAACCTGAGAGTGCACCATGTAGCTCTAGCAGGGAAAGAGCCCTAGCAGGGAAAAAGAAATCAAAAAGGTGAAGTAGTTTTTGGGTTTTTTTTTTTTTTAAGGTTTTATATATTTATTCATGAGAGACACACACAGAGAGGCAGAGACACAGGAAAAGAGAGAAGCAGGCTCCCGGCAGGGAACCTGATGTGGGATTTGACCCCAGGACCCTGGGATGATGACATGAGCCAAAGGCAGATGCTCAACCCCTGAACCACCCAGGTGCCACCCAAAAATGAAGTAATTTAAAAGGGAATGTCTGAGGATATATGAGGACATAATAGAAAAGTATGATGTAGAGCACAGTAAGGAATGTAGAAGACATTTTAAAAGATCCTTATCGGATTTACAGAAACCAACGTTCTGTCAGTTGATTAGTAGATTTACTTTGGCATTAGCTGAATGGTAAAATCTATTTTTAACCATATCGGAGTTGACATTTGTATAGCAGTCATAATGGAGCCACAAAATGATTTATAGAAATAACAAGAAATAAGCAATCAAATAATACAAACCAGAAGTATTAAGAAGCAAGATAGTATACAATTAAGAATGTGATTTACTTTGACAGAAATTCTATTGTCCGTTCAAACAACCTTTAGTTGTGGTTCATTTGGCAAATTACTGGAACTCTTGGTCTTAATTTTTTCACAGTGGATCTATGGAAATAGTAATAGCTACTTTATACTGTTGAGGTAGTTTATATAATCTTGAGCAGCTCAAACTTTACCAGCCTTGCTGTCCTCATTTCCATGGAAAACAGGTAGGTAATCGTTTACCTTGGGGTAAAAATATATTGGGGCTACATATATTTCAGACTTCAATTTTATTTTGCTTGTTCCGCATGTTAGATATATAAAATGGCCCCAGCATGATCTGTAACAGCTAACATATCTCTACCTTTTAATGAAATGTATTTTCAGACTGATCCATAGGTTTTTCCACCTCGATTCAGGTCAGTTTTACTCCCTAGAGAGTGGTGAGAAAAATGTAAATTTTAAGATATTTTTATATTTCGTTATTGTATTTATGAAGTTATGGATCCTAGGGCACCTGGGTGGTGCATTCAGTTGGGCATCCAACTCTTGGTTTCAGCTTGGGTTGTATCTCAGGGTCATGGGATTGAGCCCTGTCAGGTTCTACTCTCAGCGGGGAGTCTGCTTAAAATTCTCTGTCCCTTTCCCTCTATCCCTCCTACTCATGCTGTCTCTCTCAGGCTCTTTCTCTTTCTCAAGTAAATAAAATCTTTAAAAAAAAAAAAAAAGACTTGTAGTAAGACTTATACAGCCTTTGTCTGTAGGAAATAGTCAACTGGGATAATATATATAAAAATACATTCAAAGTTTTAAAGAGCTAACCAAATCTGAATCAATTGCTCAGTTTTCAGGGAAAGTGTTGCCAAGAGGCTACTCTAAAATCATCATAAAGCATTTTTAATCATTTTTCATAAATAATTGTCCTTATTTATAAATGCAAGCCAGTGCTGAATAAAGGATCATTTTTTTCCCTTAGAACATACACCCCAAATAGAGGACTAGAAACTATAGTACAATGTTAATGTGATTCTATCAATTAGTCCATATACATTGTATTCATGCATTTTTCTTCCACACTCTAGAAAGAGTTTATAATATCACGATGCATTTAGTCCCTATTTTATATCTTTATAAATGGTGACAATAAGTAGTAACTACTACTTGTCCTTTTATATTGTATATAACAAGTGCTAGTTTGCATCTTCAGATTTTTTAATATAGTATTATATTGGAAATTGGTCATGATTGGCACATTACATCAGAACTTCTTTTCACTCTTTCAGTTTAGTGTATTTTTATGTCCCAAATACTAAAACCTGTAAATAACTGTTTTAGTCCTCAGGCTACAAAAAAAGTTGATAGAGGAAAGTTTTCTTCATATTATAAAATTCTGTGACACATAAACATTTTACAAGGCTCTTAGGAACTACTGCATGGCTACCACACTTTGTTACCTATAGGGTTGATTAAATCTTTATCTCCACAAGTTGTATGTGCTTATTTTCACTTCATTTTTTTTTTTTTCATTTCACAAGTCTTTGACCCAAAATATACTGACCTTCCATAATGGGTTTGTAGAGAATCAATCGGGCTGGGACAGAACTAAAATACAGAACAGAATTTGTTCTATTATATTGGATAAGCCCAGCAGGCATGACAAGTAAAATACAGTTGATTGATTCTGACCTTTAAAGTATTTTGTATGTAAAGTACACACATTCTACAATACCATATGTTTAACACTATAACTGAACTCAGAGCTTGATGATCCTGGGCATAGACTGCTATTTCTGCTTTTTGTTAAGATTATTTTTCCCTCCCTCTCCTGTGTGTGTACCTACATGCATGTGTGTGCCTTAAGTAAAGAAGAACTGATTTTTTTTTTCTGCTCTTGAGTTATTTTACTCTTCTAACAAACTCTAAAACAAGTTTCTACATTAAAGTCAAATGGGGCATCTACCTCACTGGCAGTGAAGTCAATCTGATGATACCTTAGCCACATTGCTTTCTTGTCTAGTACCTCAGTCTGAATCTCTATCAAATTAATCAGTGTTAACTATTTTAATTTATGGACCTTTAGTTTTCAGGAGAAAACTGAATGATCCTACTATACAGAGGAGTGTCGTGTCTTTCCTATAAGATAGCAGAAAACTATGATGAAGGGCGAGTATATTTTTATTTCAAAAAATTTTAATATTCGATATTATTAATAATTGACATACAGTAGCATCAATGCCCTACTGATGATGATAATTCTAAAAATAATCTTGACAATGGAAGCATTTGAGTCAATTGCTTGCAGACTATTCCATCTCCTAAACTGTGATACATCAGAAAACATTTCTGGATATATATTTTCTTTTGTAATTGTGTGGATAAAGATAACTACAACTCAATTATATTTTAAGGGCAAGAATTAATTGCCCAAAATGTTAATTTTTACCTAGTCAGTCTTAATAAAATCATATAATTCAATTATTGATTTTAATTATACATAGAATGAATAATCCTTCTAATACCTTGCTGATGTTCCTTTGAAATTCTACAAGAGGGCAGCCCCAGTGGCGCAGTGGTTTAGTGCTACTTGCAGCGGAGGGCGAGATCCTGGAGACCCAGGATCGAGTTCCACGTCAGGCTCCCCACATGGAGCCTGCTTCTCCCTCTGCCTGTGTCTCTGCCTTTGTCTCTCTCTCTCTCTCTCTCTCTGTCTGTCTCTATGAATAAATAAAATCTTTTAAAAATCATAAAAAAAGGAAATTCTACAAGATATATCAATGTTTACCAAAGTTAAATAAAATTCTAACTTCTTGCCCTTACAAAGATGGTCATTTAATATAATATTTGATAGTTTTTTTTATCTTTTTAAGATTTCATTTATTTATTCATGAGAGACACACAGAGAGAGAAGCAGAGACATAGGCAGAAAGAGAAGCAGGCTCCTCGCATAGACCCAGATACAGGACTTGATCCCAGACCCTGGGATCACGGCCCGAGCTGAAGGCAGACACTCAAACACTGAGCCACCCTAGGGGGGCATCCCTGATAGTATTTTTAAAGTCATAAATCCTTGCATTCACTTTCTTCTTATCATTCTCATGTTTTCACCGAAACAAAATTTAAGGCATTGTTTGTTATGAGCTGAACTGTGAATCCTCCAAAATTTGTATGCTGAAGTCCTCACCTCTAGTATCTCAGAATGTGACCATATTTACAGACAGGATCCTTACATGAGCAACGAAGTTAAAATGAGGATATTAGGATAGTCCCTAATCCAATATGATTGGTGGTATTATAAGAAGAGGAACTTTAGACATAGACACTGATGGAGGGAGGATGATGCAAAGATACAGGGAGAAGATGACCATCTAGAAGCCAAAGAGAAAGGCCTGAAACAGATCTTTTCCTTATGGTCTTAAGAGGAGCCAAATCTGCTGACACATTGATCTTGGACTTCTAGCCTCCAGAACTGTGAGGAAATAAATATCTGTTGTTGAGCAACCCGTGGTTCTTTGTTTTGGCAGCCCTAAAAAACTAATACAATAGCCTTTTCATTTGATCTGGTTACAGAATTGAATTTCTCTATTCCTCTAAGCATAGCAAAAGATAGAGCTGGCAATAGGCAGTCAGTTAAAGCCAACAATTTCCAGAAATAATAAAGGAGATTAATATCTTAGGTAATACCATAGGTGCAGAAGGAAAATGACCAGAAGTGGAAACCATTTATTCCCCTTTAAGCAGCCAGGATGTATTGCTTTTTAATTTTTGCTGTTACATGTTTAATGAATATGCATTATTATTGAGTGCTTAAAATTGGAAAGGCAGCATGATTTAGTGGATAGGCTGATCACCTAAGTTTTCTAACTACATTTACTCCTGACTCACTATAGTGACCTAGTACAAGTCACTTTATCATCATTACCATTATATTATTATCATTATATTTTTATGACTCAGATGAATCTAGTTTGAACTCATTATAATAGTAGGTTCTTTCGTGGCCTAGTGCTTTGCAATAACCTATTATTAGAATAGGAATGTCCTGTTAATAATGCATGTGGTTTTAAATGCTGATGCTAAATTGGACAATATTATAAATTTTCAGTTTCATCAAGACAGTCAATTATGTACATAGAATTATCAACATTTGCCTTTATTTTTGTGGTTCTCAGTTCTTGCATTTACTTCAATACAAATGATTTTTCAGAATTACAGTTCTAATCATGTAATATATGTCATACTAATTCTAAGAAAAATGTATTTTCTATTTTTCAAAGGTGATTATTGATATAAATATTATATTTCTATTATATCGGTATAACATTAACCAGTTTTTTTATTTTACTAGAAAGACTTCTTTTCACTAGTTTTAAGCTTAATGCTTACACTTTAAGAATAATACATTTCAATTAATTTTGACAATAATTTTCCCCATCACTATTTCACCTTAATATATTTATTAGCAATTACTTTCTTAAATATCCTTATATATATGAGCACGTAAGTTCTTTTATTTATTTATAGAACAAAATGGAAAGATGTTTACAATTACATAACTGCATCTTTACTACATGATTTTATACTCTAGAGTTAATTTTTTTTAACTTTATTTTGGGATAACTATAGATTCACAGGTAGTTTTAAGCAATAGAACAGAGAGACCTAATTACTATGACATAGTTTCCCACAGTGCTCCCAACATATAAAAATGTGGCTCAAATATTACAGGCAGGGTATTGTTATTGATGCAATCAGGATACAGAACATTCCATCACCAGGAGGATTCCTCCCATTTCCCTCCAGTAGCCACCCCCACTCCCCTCTCCCCTCTCCCCCCAGCCCCTTTACCTTCTCAGAGTCACTATTTTTTTTTTCTGGAGAATAGACTTAGCTCTGTAGAATATTAATATGTTTTTCATAATTTTGTCATTTCATGAGTATTATACAAATAGAATCAAATATATATATATATATATATATATATATATATATATATATATATATATAATCTCCATCCTTTGGGGGATTTTTTTCGCCTCAGAATAATTCTCTAGCAGATCTTCAGACAGGTTGTTGCATGTTTCATTCGTGGGTTCCTTTTTATTGCTGAGTAGTATTCCAAGATATGTAAAAACTACAGTTTAACTATTTGCCCACTAAAGGACACATAGATGATTTTGATGTTTTGGCTACTGAAAATACAGTTGCTATAAAAATTCGTTTATAGGTTTTTGGATGAACCTAAGTTGTTGCTTTTCTGGGATAAATTTCCAGGAGTGCAATTGTTGGGTCATATGGTAGTTGCATGCCAAAATTTCCAGGATGGTTATAGACTTTCGCATTTCCATCAGCAATGTAGGAATGATTCAGTCTTTTTTTTTTTTTTCTGAGATATTTGCTGTGAAAAGCTGTTACCTCTAAGGGCGTTACTTTCCTGCTAAGTTTTTTTTTTTTTTTTTTTTTTTTTTTCTGAGAAAGCAGGCTTCAGTTAGACCATTCTTGACTGTTATAGGTTTCCATCTTTTTAGGCTCTAAGTCTTTGATATGTGAGGCAAAAAGAAGACCCAGGGAAGTAGCCACTGAATTTTCTTGGGTTGGAAGTTTCCTCAATGCTCTTAGTCTCTGTAAGTATCTTCTTAGATTGTCTTATATAAGATATCCAGAACTTTTAGTTATAGTTAGCAGAAGGTATAGGAAAAAGTAGATCTACTTCATCCTTTCAGAGTGGAATTTAAGTTAATATTTTAAGACATTTTTGAAAGATACATTATTATTTTCCATATCATATTTATAGGAATAATTCTAGGAGTTTCAACTAAAATAAAGAATTTTTATAAAATTTTCTATATAATTTTATATAAATTTGAGACAATAAAAACGATATGTGCTTGACTTTACATTCTGGAGAGAGATAGGATGATACATTCAGAATATATTGTTTTAGGGTGTTTGCCTTGAAACAAGTATGGAGATTAAGAAATAGAGAATTAACATGCTGTATTGTTTGAAGAATCAATTCATTTAGCTGAACTATTGAAAGAGCTACTTAGTAAGCATTTTAAAAATTTAAATACTTGAAGGTGAAATATTTTAGAAAAGAGATCAATGTGAAGAGTTGATTACTATCATATTAAATGTCACCTTGAAATTCAGACATGTGAAAAAAATCAGTTGATATCTGAGCACTTGCTCAGATATGTGAAAAGTGCAACTGGAATATATTAATTACAAAATATGGAAAATGTTTTTTATTGCTGTAAAGATGATATGGGATGGAAAATATGTTCAGGAGTTTTGAACTTTATAACCATCTTCATTTGGCTACATGAAATTTAGCTTATTTTCTCCTCTTTCACCATTTCTTTAGTGAAGGACCACCAGGGCATAAAAATATTAACTTCTGTTTTTGGAGGATTGGCCAAAATAGGAAAAGGCCAAAATAGCAACAACACATTGCTTGTTAAATCAAACTCTTTATTTTGAGATAATTATAGATTTACATGCAGTTGTAAAAAATGATACAGAAAAATCCCATGTACCCTTTAATCCAATTTCCCCTAAGGGTGTCATCTTGCAAAACTGTAGGACAGTATCATGAGTAGGATGTTGACATTGATGGAGTTAAGATACAGAACATTTCTGTCAGCACCTGGGTTCTTCATTTTGCCCATTGATAGCCATACCTCCTTCACTCACGTACCTTCTCCTTAACCTCTGGCACCCACTAACTTGTTATCCATGTCTATAACTTTGCCATTTCAAGAATATTATATAAGTGGAATCATACTGTATGTAACATTTGGGGACTTATTTTTTTTACTCAGCATACTTCTCTAGAGATTCATACAGGTTTGTGTGTCTCTTAAAAGTGATTTTGTATTTATTGCTGAATCAGATCCCATGATTTAGATGTACTAGAGTTGTTTATTCACATGTTAAAGAATATCTGGGTTGAGTCCAGGTTTTGTTATTGTGAATAAAGTTGTTATATGCATTCGTATACAGATTTTTAAATGAAGACAAGTTTTCATTTTTCTGAAATTAATTCCAGGAAAGCACTTTGCTGGGTTGTATGATAGCTGCTTGTTTACATGTCACTACTTACCTATCAGAATAGCTAAAAATAAATTTCAAAAAATAGTGACAACACCAAATGATGAGGATGTAGAGAAACTGGATCACTCACACAGTGCTGGTGAGATAAGTAAACTCACACAGCCACTCCGGAAAATAGTATAGTGGTTCTTTCAAAATCTCCCAAGCATCAAATCAATTTTAAATCCCCTTTTGGGGCTAAGGACAGGCTCCCAGGTTTCTGGATTTATGGAGTTAAAGCAGTCATTTAGACTAATAGTTTCTACAATTAGTAGTAATAGTTTCTACAATTGCAATAGTTTCTACAATTTTCCTTATTATTTGGCCCTACCAGTAAAATTTTTTGAAAGTACTTCAATACACACATATGTGTATATAAGTACTTCATATACTCAATTTTACAAATATAAAAATGTACATTGAATTATGTAGAAAATATATATTTTAAAAATATATGCAAATAAATGTAAATCAAACATCAGAATTGTGATTTTATTATTATTATTATTATTATTATTATTATTTATTTATTTATTTTACTATTCTCCAGTGGTTTACCCAACATAGCTTTAGTACAGTTCCCAACTGTGGAGATAGCCAGCTCAGAGTTCTATAGCATGAGAGCTGAAGCAGAAATTCTATGCATGATAGTATTTGAAGTCCAAGACCTATATAGCTAGGTATTCCTCTCTTGGTCTCTAGCTTATTTGGCTTCTATGATGATATTAGAATGGGAGTGTTAAAATTCTCAAAAGTTGTAAGTTGATTCATGGATTTTGGAGAAATTGCAATTTTTCTGTAAAAGTCTGACTCTTCACTGTAGCAGTAGTCAACTAGCCATATAATTTATGGAGTGTCTCCTGACATTTTGTAGTATATGAACAGAGACTTTTTGTAGTTCCAGTAGAAATAAAAGAAATGTTATAGCTATATTAAGGCTAATTCCCTGCCCTAAATGATTTTCTGATATATTACTTTCAGAGAAAATTAATCACCTCCTATGGAGTTTATAGAAGTCAATGACTAACTTAGTACATATTGATCCTTTTTTTTTAAGATCTAGATTAGAATTAGAGCAGGTGAGTTTTCATGCCAGAAAGAGATGCTGGAACTACATTTTTAAAGGGGAGAACATATTCTCAGCAAGGAAGTTTGGGGGTAGTAAACAGGTAATTATGTTACCAAATCTGTTGGTATCAGTCTCAGGCAGCTCTGTGGAGTTTTTAAGGGGATATTGTGTTAAATGAAGTGTGTGTAGATAGGAGAATGATTATAGAGTTTATTTCTTGTGACAAGTAGATGCTGTTGACTCAATCATTTTAAGTTAGAAAGTTAGGTAATCAAAGATCAAGCAAAAGAATTGTGAACTACTGGCAATTATGTCTGGCTTCTTCAGCAAGATGGGCCTTTACTAAAATGGGCCAGTCTGAGTAGTTTCAAATTTGAGACAGTTCTTTATCAATGCCACAGTACCTGTAAACTCTTTAAAAGGAGCTAATTCTTTTATTTTTGGGGGATAAAAATCAAAGTGCCTTTGCATGACAGACATCGTGATTTGGTACTTCCATGGGGCCATTGTGAGCAGAACAATTTTGAAATGGCTACAATGTTATTTGTGAAGTTCTTCAAGAATAATAGAGAAATGGGAAATAAGTTTCATAGTTAAGAAAGTCCAAAGGAGAGTGTCTACTATTTCTTCACATATTTGGAAAAGAACAAATCAGTACTAGAGATTCCTGCCCTGGTTAGAAAAGCTCTAATCAAAATTACCACTGAGACCACCCCTAGAATAGAAGTGAGAAAAACATTGTCTTGTGTTCACCATGAATATGAGATCCATATCAAAATTATTAAATGGATCACATCCTGCTGGCATGGTTAGAGAATTGGGAATATTTGCTAATGTACAAAAATTATTCAAGGAGTGCTTGTAATTCAAATAAGTTTATATGAGCACACATAATTAAAAGATTTCCACATTTTATAAAAAAAACAATTTTATTTATTTATTAGAGACAGAGAGGGAGAGAATGAGGCAGAGACACAGGCTGAGGGAGAAGCAGGCTCCATGCAGGGAGCCCAACATGGGACTCGATCCCAGGACCCCAGGATCACACCCTGGGCTGAAGGCAGCACCAAACTGCTGCCAAAAAGATTTCCACCTTAATGGGTTATGTCAAGGAATTTATTACCAATCTAGGTATTTGTGCTTGTTAATATTAAACTTAGGAATTAATAAAACAGACTTCAAGATGATTGTTATTACTGTGATGACTCAATGCTAAGGATTTAGATTCCCTTAAATAAAAACAATCCCCTGAGCAATGGGTGCAGATACAATCCTGATTAAAAGATCAGTTCGATACCAGTTATACTGGAAAATGAAACTGAACCACTATCTTACACCATACATAAAAATAAACTTAAAATTGATTTGCAGATTTCATGTAAGACTTGAGCACATAAATGTTCTGGAAGAAAAGATAGATGGTAGGCTCTTTGACATTGGTCTTTTTTTTTTCTTAATTTTTTTTATTTATTTATGATAGTCACACACAGAGAGAGAGAGAGAGAGAGAGAGAGAGAGGCAGAGACACAGGCAGAGGGAGAAGCAGGCTCCATGCACCGGGAGCCCGACGTGGGATTCGATCCCAGGTCTCCAGGATCGTGTCCTGGGCCAAAGGCAGGCACCAAACCGCTGTGCCACCCAGGGATCCCTGACATTGGTCTTAAGATAATTTCACAGATTTGACAAAAAGCATAAGCAACAAAAATAAAGAAGTAGGGTTACATAAAAACGATATATATATATATAAAACTTTTGCACAGCAAAGGAGAACATCAAGAAAATAAAAGGCAGCCTATGGAATGGAGAGAGAATATTTGCCAACCAACTCTGCAATAGGGGATTAATATCCAAAATATACAAAGAATTCCTATAACTCAATAGCAGAAACACAAATATCTCAATTGAAAAATGGACAACATACTTGAATAGATATTTTTTTTCTAGAGAAGACGTATAAATGACTAGGTGGTACACTGAAAGTGCTCAACATCAATAATCATCAGGGAAATCCTAGTCAAAACCACAGTGAACTATCACCTCATACCTGTTAGGATGTCTCATCAAAAGGACAAGAGGGGCACCTGGTTGGCTCAGTTTTAAGCAACTAACTCTTGATTTTGGCTCAAGTCATGATCTCAGAGTTGTGAGATTGAGCCCTGCATCCAGCTCCATGCTTAGCAGGGAGTCTGCTTCTCCCTCTCACTCTGGCCCTCCACTTGCTCTGATGTTCTTGCCCTCTCTCTCTTTCTCTCTCAAATACATACATACATACATACATACATACATACATACATATAAAAATCTTTTTTTTAAGGACAAGAGATAACAAATTCTGATGAGGATGTGCAGAAAAGGAAACCCTTGTACATTGTTGGTGGTTATGTAAAGTGGTACATTCACTATGGAGAAGAATATGGATGTTTTTCAAGAAATGAAAAATAGAATTGCCATATGATCTGGAAATCCCACTTCTGGTTATATATCCAAAAGAACAAAATTGCTGTCTTAAAGAGATATCTGCATTCCCGTGTTCACTGAACCTTTATTTGCAATAGCCAATACATGGAAATAATCTGTTTCCATTGACAGATGAATGGATAAAGAATATGTGGTAAATGTATATACAATGGAATATTATTTAGCCATAAAAAGACAGAAATGCTGCCATTTACAACAGTGTAGATGAAACTGAAGGGCCCTTTGCTAGGTGACATAAGCCAGACAGAAAAAGACAAATATTGCATTTTATCAATAATAGGTAGAATCGTAAGCAAATAAACAAACAGAAACTCATACAGAATAGTACAATGGTTGTTGATAGCATCTGAGGGTTGGGAAATTAAGAACTTGGTAAAAAGATACAAATTTTAAGTTATAGGATAAATAAGTTGTAAGGATCTAATGTAAAACACACTGAAGATTATTGATAACAATGTATTTTACAACTGAAATTTTATAAGAGATGAGAACTTAAGTTCTCACCAAATCAATAAATAAGGTCATGAAATTATTAACTTAATGTTGAAAATCCCTTCACAGTATATATATAGATCAAATAATCACATTGAACACTTTAAATATATTACCTTCAATTATATTATATTAGCTTCAATTATATTAGCTTCAATCATACCTGGATAAAGCTAAAAAAAAAAAAAAGAATGTACTATATTGATAAGTGATGCACATATGGGCCCAGGGAAATAAAGTTTTAAAAAAGAAACAAAGCCCCAAACATAATAAAATCAGTATTTGTGAACATGTCGAAAAATGAAACAAATCAAAGCTCAGGAGAACACTTACACGCTTAGTGTTCTTAGAAGAGAAACAAAAGAGATACAATTAATGGAGATATTTTTCTATAACAACTATTAACTGCTAACCAACAACATATATAGATATATATGATATAGATAAATAAAAACATGCACTACATATAATATATATAATATAATGTATAAGATGTATATATTACATAATATGTACATGCAGATATATGGATATCTATCTACCAATATATCCCAAAGAAATGACAGGTTTTCACAGGTAAAAAAAAAAAAAAAAGTAGAATTTTGATTAGCAGTTAAGAAAAAGCAGTTGTGATAGAAATGGATGTGCCAGACAGTATTTAGGAGACATAGTAGTTAAATTTCGGCGTATAAAACCCTGACAGCATTTATATCTTTCATTAAGGTAACTAATGATTCTATTATGAGTGATGTGAATGCAATCAAGTGAGACAATTAAAAAAGTTAGCAGTAACCAGCCAATTTCTTGATACTCATTAGTTTAGCTAAAATCTTTTTGTTATCAAATATAAGGTGACTGAGAATATTGTTTTATATAAGTATTTGATTAGGAATATCCAATGATGGTTTTTATCTCTCTTGCCACATCACGACATTGGCAGTCAGAGACCCCTTTATACGTGGAAATAGTGTTATTAGTGCCTTTAAATCTAATTAGATTAGAGGAACAATTCTATAATTCTAGAAAACCCAGAAACAATTCAGAAGACTCAGGCTTAAGAATTTCTTCCTTGAGAACCACTCCTGGTACTAAAAATCTGCATCAGATTTCTCCAAAGTAACAACATGCACACATAGTACCTACTATTCTAGAATTATTGGTAAACTATGTATATGTCAGAGGGTGGGAAATAAATCTGACAAACATTAAGAGAACTTCAGTTTCAGTGAAATTTCTACAAATCCAGTGGTCCCCCTTCTAAGGTAAAGAGTAAGTTGTAACATTTGTTTTCTAATACAGCTAATAAAGAAATACACAGACCAGTGGGCCTCTTGGATTTTTGTAAGCAGCATATTCTCCTTCAGGTTTGTTACTCCAGACCATTTAATAAAGGATCCAAAGAGCTGCTAATTTTGCATGATGTCCACAACTACAGTCCTGAGGAAATGAACCAAGGACAGTATCAATTATAGAGGCAGAGAAGTTAGGTCTCTAAGAAGAGGAGGAATGTATTTGGTTAAATCGGATGAAGGAACAGAGGTTTAGGAGAGATGTACATGGTTTGTGTGGGAGAGTGAAGGGGCAGGGATTTGAAGCAGTTAAGCCCAGATGAATTGGGCAAAAAAGGTCTAGAAGAGAGAGGTGGATGAAGTTCAAGGGGTGAATTTCAAAATAAGATTATTATTGACAGGTATAAGAAAGACAGCTAACCAAAAAACAGTAAAATTTTGAAGTCTCCAACTGAGATTCTGGGTTATAAATCCTTGCAATTTTCAGAAAACTTGTGTTTCCTATGGCAGTTTCATCTAACAGATGAATATAATTCTTTTAGTAACTAGAAGACCTTTTTATTTTTTTTATTTTTTTAGAAGACCTTTTTAAAGTGGCAAAATAGTATATGCCATTTTTGTAAGATTATTTTGAAATGTATGTGCTATGAAAGTTGCCTCTGAATCTCAGAGTACATTAATCAATAATTACAAAATGACATGAGCAATAGCATAGTAGGATCAATCTGGAATATACCATTTTAATTACCTGTCATAATATAATCTTGGTTGTTATGTATATAACAATGAATGCCCTCATGTTCTTGGACTGTGTGATTACACACCTGTTTTAGAGGAAACCATAGAGTAAAAAGATCTTGTGATCTAGTCTAAAGTAGGTCTTCTAAATTGGAAAAGGATGTTAAAAAGGAGAATTTCCTGTATACTCCCCTAGCCTGGCTCAAGCTTAATTCAGGAATATATAATTTCAGCTCAATGACATAGGACAAAATTATTTTTAAAATGTGTTAATTCTTAGAAGAAACCTTTAAATAAGCCATATTTAAAAGTGAGTTCTATGTATCTGGACATCTTTTTAAAGTTTTTTAAGTCAGAAAATATTGACCCAAGGAGTTAGTGCTATATATTTTCTTTCTTCCCTAAACTCTAAAAATTCCCCTTCAATTAACAAGTAATTGATTTGGACAGAAAAATGCATTAATTTGGTAGCAAAAAAAGAGAAATTGTAAATAAAAAATGATCCTATATAGCTATGCATTTTACTTGAGGAATATTGGATGAACTTTATTGATGTGGATTTTTGTTTATTTTCCTCATGGAAAGATATTTAAGTCACTTACTAAATTCCATTTCTCATTGTTAAATTATGATAATTAAGATTGTCCTAAGATAATATTTGCATAGATGAAAAATATTGTTTATTATATATAGGATCCAAGAAATAAATGCGAATAGATTAAAGAGATAAATCCATCTGATAAGAAACAGTAGATGTCTGAGACTTCAGATTTTCAGAGGCTATTGAATTTCACTCCCATGATCAAAGAGGGATTCATTTTATGTGCACCAGAGGCAGATTCATGAAAGTAGCTAGGTAAAAAATAAAAATAAAATAAAAAAAGAAAGAAAGAAATTCTTTAGACATAGGGATACTGCTTTGTTTAAAATCATATCTGCAGTAACACAGCCCTTTAGTGATTATTTGAATTTAATTCTAGAATCTACCCAGGAGCATGAAATTTTTATAAATCATACTTCAGAGTTGTAGAACTTGTAAGATCTGGTTTTTTAATGGATATTTTCTAGGAAAATGTAGCTATTTCTGAAATATAACTCTATAGAAAGCCTATGGTAATTCAATTACTCACCAACCTGTAATAAGAAATGAAATAAATATGAATTTTTAATAAGGTAAATAATACATCCTATAAAATGAATGTTAACAATACATATTGTGTGTATATTTAATATATTACTATTCTTTCACTTACATGCATGTAGGTAGAGCAGCTTTTAATAACAAATGCTACATAGAGTATTTTAAAAATTATAGATTTTATCATATTGACAATCGAAAGAAATAGATGTCTACAAATATCTGAAATTTTCACATCAATATTTTAACATAAGGCTTCTAAATATATAGGTGGTCATTTAAATTTACATCACTTATATAATAGCACATCACTCCAGGTGCCTGGGTGGCTCAGTGGTTGAACACCTGCTTTTGGCTCAGAGCGTGATCCCGGGTCTGGGAATCCAGTCCCACATCGGGCTCCCTGCAGGGAGCCTGGTCCTCCCTCTGCCTGTGTCTCTGCCTCCCTATCTGTGTCTCTCATGAGTAAATAAAGTCTTTTATTTTATTTTTTTTTAAGCACATCATTAAAAAAAAAATAGCACATCACTCCTAGTATAGACTCATTTGTAATAAGGAGGTTGTCCTAATCCAAATGTACTAATTTGGATTGTGATTATTTTTTAAATGCTCAAACTCAAGATTACCTTTAAAATATACATTACCTACATACATATTTGCTGTAGTACAAGGACAGATATACCATTTTTTTTAAAGATTTTATTTACTTATTCATGAGAGACAGAGAGAGAGAGAAAGAGAGGCAGAGACACAGGCAGAGGGAGAAGCAGGCTCCATGCAGGGAGCCTGATGTGGGACTCGATCCCGGGACTCCAAGATCACGCCCTGGGCCGAAGGTAGGCACTAACCCGCTGACCCACCCAGGGATCATCCCAGATATACCTTCTTTTTTTTTTTTTTTTTTTTTTTTCCGGGGAATTAAGTACCTTTGATTCTCTCAGGCACTATAATAGAGCACACATAATACACTGCTCAGTAATGGGTATGTGATTACCTCCATTGTAAGATATATTAAAATTCTGTGTATATGACAGGGATGCCCACTCTCACTACATTTGTTCAACATAGTACTAAAAGGCCTAGCATCAGCAATCAGACAACAAAAAGAAAGAAAAGGATTCAAATTGGCAAAGAAGAAGTCAAACTATCCCCTCTTTGCAGATGACATAATGCTGTATACAGAAAACCCAAAGACCCCACCCCAAAGTTGCTAGAACACATACAGCAATTTAGCAATATGGCAGGATACAAAATCAATGCACAGATATCAGTCGCATTTCTGTAAACTAACAATGAGACTGAAGAAAGAGAAATTAGGGAATCAATCCCATTTACAGTTGTACCCAAAACCATAAGATATCTGGGAATAAACCCAACCAAAGAGGTAAAGGATCTATACTCAAAACTACAGAACACTTAGTAGGGAAAACAAAAGGAAAAATGAAAGGAAAAAACAAACAAACAAACAAACAAACAAAAAAAACCACCACCCTTAGTTAACAAGATTGAAAACAAGGAGATAAGAATGCTGATATACTCTATTGTCAGTAACTATGTAAGCAATCCAGTTTCATTGTGTCAAGAATGTGGGACACCTAAAGCCAGGAAGAAGAGGTGGATAGTAACACAAAGTGATTTATTTCCATAAGTCTTGATGATTGACAGTAACTCTATGTGGTCTTCTGAGATAGCTGTAGATAAACTTTTCAAGCAGAAATATTTCCATCAATAGGCTGTTTTCCTACATTCTTTCCTTCAGCTCTTTCCACTTTCAGTGATTCCAGTTGTTAAAAACACTTCAAACTTCCAAGTATGTAATACATCTAGAATTATCTGCCTGAAAAAAAAAAAAAAAAAAGAATTTTCTGGCTGAAACCAAGTGCACAAAAAAGAAGGCCAAAAATATTAACTTAAACATTATGGAATTGCCATATTAATAAGTCAAAAGAGTAGAGTATTGGCAATTTTATTTGTTTAGTATAATATAATTGTATGATATTTGTACACTTTGAACTGACTCACAAAGAGATCATTATGCCTAGTTTTAAATTTCAAGTGAGGAAAATGAGTTCCATGATGATAACATGACTTATCCAAAACCACAAAACAAATGATGAGCATGCATAAATATAAAAGGAGTTGGACAGAGTATAATGTGTATGCCAAAGAAATCAATCCCTTTAGAAATAATTTAGGCAGCATTTTTTTTTTTTTTTGGTTTACAATATGGTTTCTCAGTGTAATAATATGTATATGGAGAGAGACTACATGCTGAAAATATTTATGTATCTGAAAATATACTTAATGTATGAATTTTAACTACACTATTTTGGAAAATGTGATTAGTAAAAGGCATATATGATGTCCTTCCTAGTGTACCTCAAATCACATAATATAGATGTGACACTGAATTTCTTAATTTTTTCAATTGTACTAGCTTCCATGTTGAAGAAAGTACACTTATTTATACAACTGGTATGTGTTTATTGATGCCTATGAACAAGTAACACCATTATATACTTTGGATAGAAAATGTGTATACACTGTCCCTCATTCTTAAATTTCTAATAGTGTGTGTTTTTTCTTAAGATTCTGAACTAGCATAAACTGCTTAATTCCTGCGTCAGAGTTACTCCAACCAAAAACAGAAATCAAGGAAATAAGGGTAAACTGTAAACTGTGGGAGATAAATGCTTCTTTGGAATGTGACTGAGAAGCAGTTTCTCCAGACTAGATGTGTCAGTGAGAGAATGATACAGTATAGAAACTTCTAATTCTGCTCTTGTTTCTCTCCTAACTTGTTTTAGGTTATTCAGAATCTGTCCTCTTAAGTGATATCTTAATCCTCTGTTTTTAGAACACATAGGGTTAAAATCAGGACAACTCCAAGAAGCCTGGTTAAAGTGAGAAGCTGAAAAAAAACATTGTGGTTTGACTAGCTTTGTAAAGTCCATTTTCCATCTTCAACCCTTTCTACACACAAAGCTGAGGAATCTATTTGGAGGCAGTGGTTCTTAGACTTGGATTGTACATTGGAGTCACCTGGATTTTCTTTTTAAATTTCATACAGAGCTACATACCAGACCAATTAAATCAGAATATCTGAATGAGATACAGTCATCAGTATTATTTCAACCTCCTCAGATTAAAAACAAATAAAATAAAAAAACAAAACAATACCTCCTCATATTCATCAAAGGTTGGACACACTGATAACAAGTACCTCTTCCTGATGCTGTTTCTCTGGAAGAATGAGAGTAAATCCTTCTCTAGAGAAGTTATTTTGTGGGGTGTGGAAGGATAAATATTGTTCTTTCAGCCTAGAGCTCTCTCCTCCAGGAGTTATTTTCACCAGGTTCTTTTTTTGTGGAATAGAGTTAATACGGACACCAGTGTATCCTTGGCTCCCTCTCTCATTCTCACTGCAAGAAATAGGAGCTTATAAACAAATCAATACACTCTCTGAGGAATACCTTTATTTCAAAGGAAGTCAACAAGGTGGATCAAACATAGATGTAGTTACAAGCAAATGTTTTGACACTTTTGAAGAATAGTATCATCATCAAACTTCATACATTAAACATAGTAGAAGAGGTATAGGTACTAGTACTAGGATATATGGGCAAAAAAAAAAAAAAAAAAAAAAATCCAGAGTACATTGTAAAAGAAATGAAATAAAAAACCAGAGTAGATGGGGTAATTTCCTTCTTTCTTTCTTCTTTCTTTCTTTTTCTTTCTTTCTTTCTTTCTTTCTTTCTTTCTTTCTTTCTTTCTTTCTTTCTTTCTTTCTTTCTTTCTTTTTTTTTTCTTTTCTTTCTTCTTTCTTTCTTTCTTTCTTTCTTTCTTTCTTCTTTCTTTCTTTCTTTCTTCTTCTTTCTTTTTTGTGGGGTAATTAGAGAAAATTTACCTGTGAGAAACAAATTTGAAAATGGAAATATCAGATTGAAGAATTCTCACAGAAATACCAAGAGAAGATAAGTTAATGAAAAGTATATAAAAAGAAATAAAAAATAATGTAAAAGTGTTAATATCTGGATTATAGGATTATAGAATAAAAGAAAATTTTGAAAATTTCGACTCAAAAATATCTGCTTGGATGATACTATTAAGTGTCCTAGAATAAAAAATGAACAGGTAAGCCTTCAAAGTTAAAAAAAAAAAAAAAGAAGAGATAAGAACATTTCAGATTTAGACACCTATAGTAAACTTTTAAAATATCAACGACAAACTAAAGTTTTAAAATCTCAGTAGAAAAGAGTGTTTCCATTAAAATAAATAAAATCAGAATGTTATGAGATTTTTCTGTGATGATATTAACTAAATAAATGCAAATTTTATAAATACAGGGGAGATAGAATTTTAATAGAACTGTCATTCAAATATGATGTTAGATTAAAAATATTCTTAGGCATGTATGTTTTAGAATATCTGACATATATGGATAAATACTGAAAAACAGTTTGTATATAATATTTATATAAGAAAAGTAATATATTCAATAGATATTGCAAGAGATGTTTGAAGTATATTGATCAGTTTTTAAACATTTACTGTTGTATTAAAAATAGCTGAGATCATAGGAAAAAGATATAATAACTCAGAAAAAGATTTCTAATAACTCAGAAAAAGATTTCTAATAAGTATCAACCTATGTTAGTGGCAGGCAGAGAACAGAGGATGTGAGGGTATGCTTAATATCTTGTCTCATGTTGTAGAAAGACATAAGAATTTTTAAATTATGGAAAAAAATAGTATTACTGAGTAAAGTTAAAAATGTACTTACCCTCGGATGCCTGGGTGGCTCAGTGGTTGAGCCTCTGCCTTTGGCTCAGGGCATGACCCTGGGTTGGGGATTGAATCCCACATCGGGCTCTCTGCCAGAAGCCTGCTCCTCCCTCTGCCTGTGTCTCTGTGCCTCTCTCTCCCTCTGTGTGTCTCTCATGAATAAATAAGTAAATCATAAAAAAATGTACTTACCTTAATCTAACAATTTCTTATCTGATATACAGCCTAAATAAGTTTGCATATGTTCCATATGAAGCTTGTATGAGTATAGTTTTATAACTATAGCTTTATAACTATTGTTCCCAATAGCAAAACACAAGAAAAAATGCAAATGATAGAAAATTATATAAATACATCTCATTTCATTCATGCAGTTGATAAAGCTGTGAAAATAAATGAAAAACACTGCATTCAGCAGTGTTTAGATAAGTATAGATAAGTCTCAATAACATGGAAAATAGAAAACAAGTTGCAAGATAAATTTAATATGATTTAACTTCAAAATATGCAAAGCTAAATAATGCATATTTTTAGAGACATAAATGTAAATAGTAAGGTGAGGGATAAAATCAAGGGGATAGTAAACACAGAGATGGGGTAGGATTACTACTGAGGGTTAAGGAAGCCATGTTCCTTCCTACATACAGAGAGGACTTCTGACAATAATGATCAATGTCCATTTCTTGGAATGAGAATATATCCCATATATTTTAAATCAATTTAACAAAATATGTGGGAAAATAGTTTTGGGAAATGTATTCAAAAGGAGAAGAGGATGAGCAGAATAATTTTTTTTTTTTAAATTCCTACCTATTCCTTTCACTGAAGTTAGAGTCAATAGACAGTAACTAAAGTGTACTTTTCCATTTACAAGATGGAGGCTATGTTCATTCAGAGTCACATTTATTTCGCTGAATGAATGTGACTTATGAACATTTCTTTCTGACTCCACTCTGAGCCTGAAGGTTGGAACACAGATTGGAGATGTGCTGCTTGGTTACACAGGTTTACAGATTTCTCTTGGAGGGCAATCAGTGATGGTGTAAGATTGGCTGGGAGAGTCACCATCAGCATCAGCAGATTACTGATATAAAATATAAATTCTACCTTAGGAAACTGTCTCCAGGCAAAATTTCTGGGTACATTCTTTGCTTCTCACATATACTTATTTTTCATCCTATTAACTTGTTTCATTGTTTTCATAGATTTTTTGGGAAAATGTTCTCTCTTTTTTCCACGTAATTTCCTAGGACACATGTGAAGGGCAAAATAACATAAAGCCAAAGAAAATCATCTTGTTAATAGACTTTTAAAATCAAATCATATAGAAATATTTTCTTTTAAAACCATTGATAAGATGTTAAGCTCATCAAGGATCAGCAGATTAATCTTTAATTTAATATTGAATAAGTTGCACAGAATGAATAATATTTGAAATTGTATATCACTCAAAATATTTAATTGAGATATTTCTGTACTAATTCCTATGAAGAAATGAGATAGTAAGTTACTTTTAATTTAAAGCATTACTTCATCTGAAGGATTCTATTTTTATGAGCTAAATGTTATTTAGATGTTGATTATGCTTCTAATATGAATTTGAACTTTAACTGACTTCATAAAAGTCTATACATAGTGAGAAGCATGGGTATTTAGCCTATGCTCTAATTTTAAAGATGCTAGAATATGGGTAAAGCTTTCTAGCATCCTTACCCTCTAGTGGAGCAAGCACATTTGGAGAAAGCACAACACTTGAGCATAGTTTTAGTTGAAACACATTAATGTAAGAGTAGAAGTAAGAGGTGTTTGTGCGTGCGGGTGTGTGTGCGTGTGTGTGTGTGTGTGTGTGTGGTGACAATGTTGGAAGAATAGGGAAGCAACAGTGAGGGGTTTTTCCATCATCTGCAGATTATTAACTTTTATATTAAAAATTATCTAGAAGCCATCAATTAATGAATAAAATGTAAGTGACATGAGAGGATATTAGGATATTGTAAGTATCTCTTTCCCCTGTATTTTATATCAAATAATAAAATCATGAGGTGACATCAGTGAGAATAACATAATAAAGTACTTCAAATCTCTTCTCCTCCATAAAAAGAGCAAGGTCAAACTTGGGAGAATCAATATTTTCAGAATTTGGGAAATTAATCAAGGTCTTGCTGAAATCTGGGGGAAAGTATGAAGAAAAAACAACTGAATCTCAGTAAGAACAGCAAGGTTTATGACATTGTTACCTTACCCCATTCCATCCTTTCACCCCCAGTTAAATATTTGAAAATCAACAGCATTCATGGTGAAAACCAGCAGCCTTCTTGCCACTGATGGAGAAGGATAAGTTAAAGCTCCTTCAAAATCCCAGTCCCTGGGCAGCCCTGGTGGCGCAGCGGTTTAGCGCTGCCTGCAGCCCAGGGTGTAATTCCTGGAGACCTGGGATCGAGTCCCACATCGGGCTCCCTTCATGGAGCCTGCTTCTCCCTCTGCCTGTGTCTCTGCCTCTCTCTCTCTCTATGTGTGTGTCTTTCATGAATAAATAAATAAAATCTTTAAAAAAATTAAAAAAAATCCCAGTCCCATAGAATTCTTATTAATAGACCCATTTACTGTTTTCTTGAAATCTCACTTCTGTTAGTTTCTGACTAACTTCAATCTTGTCTATTATGCAAAGGCATTTGTTGGAAATAATTAGAGGCAATCGATTCAAACCAACTACATACAGATAACAATTTCAGCAAACAATAGGTTAATCAGAAAGCTTAAAAGGAGATACCAGATAATGAGTTATTCATCAGGGTCTGTCAAAACTCTGAAATATTCCTGGGAATCTAGAAGGCCATGTACTATATTCATAACCAGAGCTGTGCTCATGCTTAGGAAAATCTCAAAAATCCCTAAATTCTTATGTTTGGAGGATCTTGAAGTTCTGTGAAATCAGGGAGTATATCTAAGGCAGAGTTGTAAATTGCCTAGTTGAATGTTGAAGGTGTCCCTCAATAAACACATCGAGCCCCTCAGTGCTCAGAGTCTTAGAGGTATTAGGCATTTAATGAAACCCCTTCCCCATCACTAGCTGACTACTAATCTAACTGAGCAGAGACTTTAGTGACCATACATGACATAGAATACACACTTTAGAAAATTAGTTCATAACATAAACATAAGATAGCAGAGCAACAACAAAAAATCCTGTCCAAAGTATATAATCTGATTTCTAAAGGTGCCATGTTATATTATTTAAAATGTAGTTTTTTTTTTAAAAATTATTTATCCATTCATGACACACACACACACACACACACACACACACAGGCAGAGACACAAGCAGAGGGAGAAGTAGGCTCCATGCAAAGATCCAGGATCGCTGGATCATGTCGTGAGCCAAAGGCAGACACTCAACCACTGAGCCACCCTGGTATCCCTAAAATGTACAGTTTTGAAAGAAAAAAAAAACTGCAAAGCAACAAAAGTATATGGCATATATATGGAAAAAATAGAAATCCCAAAGAATTCCAGACATTGAACTTACTATACAAAGACCTTAAATCACTCAGTAAAGAGACAGACATTATAGAAAGAAACCAAATTGAAATTATTATGATGAAAAGTACAATAAATGAAATAAGAAATGTAATAGCTCAACAAAAAAAAGTGAGCAGACAGGAAATGAAATAAGCAAATATCAAAATGAAAGTCATTTGAGATTATCCATTCTGAGGATAAAAAAGGTGAAGAAAAGTGAAAAGATCCTTGAGACCTGTGGGCAATGAAGTAACATACCAATCTAAACAAATTGAGAGTCCCAAGGGTGGGAAACAGAAAATGAGGCAGAAAGAATATTTGAAGAAACAATGGTCAAATATCCCCATGTTAATGATATGTATTAATTTACACTTCTGAGAAGCTCAATTCTGGAGTAGACCCAAAGAAATCCACATTTAGACAAAATTGCCAAATTTTTCAAAAATCCACCCAAAACACTTGAATTGTATACTGTAAATAGATCAATATAATGTTATATAAATCATATCTTGATTAAAAAAAAAGAACTTGTGACTTCCTAAAGAGAATGGACTATTTTAAAGTGACTTTATTGATTAAGCTATTTAAATGGAATGTTAAATGATCTACATTCTGAAAGGCAATGACATTCATTGCAATAAAATTAATGGTGATATGTACATCCAGTGATAGTGCCTATAAGCAGTCATTGCTTAGTCATCCTGTTATAGTTGTGGTGGTGGGGGGAAAGGAATAAGTATATATATACACACACATTATATACATAATAATATTCATAATTATAATTACATATAATAATATATATAATTACAATTATATATTCCTATAAAATATAATATGGTATAATTATTCACACATGATTAATATTAATTGCATTCATATAAATATATATTCAATAATAATTATAAAAATTTTATATGATATATAATTAATATATAAATATATGAACATATATTATATCATATAATTATATATTTACAATATTACATATGATTATATTTTTACAGAAATATATATTTATATTAAATATAAAATTATATGCTATGATGTAAATATAGTTTATTAAATTTATATTAAATATCCAATTGATAATTGTATTATATTCTATATTAAACATATAATATATAAAATATTATATAAAATATATATTTGTATATACTGATATATATATAAATAATATATATATTTGTAAATCAATGAAGACCAATAAAATACTAAGTTACCCCCAGGTAGAATACAGCATGCCTAAACATCAAATTCTGGCATTCTTTTTCAATTTTCCTTTAATTTTTGTCTTTTTAAATGTCATATCTGCTAACACCCTGAAAATAATTAGAGCTTTAAGGAGAGTATAAGAGGGATAACTTAAATATAACTTATATTTAATTTAATGAAATGAGCTAATTTGACCATATAAAAATTATAACACATGAAATAAAATTCCTTCAAACTATACTAAAATATTAGAGTATTGGTGCCAATTTATTGTGTAGTTCCTAATAGTAAGATATTTAAAATTATAAACAGAGAAGATAAATGATCTTTAAGTCTTTTCTTAAGGATTATGCAATGTCTTATTTGATTGATGGGAAGAATACACAATATAATTAGAATAAAACTAGTCCTTAGAGAAGAAGTTCAGACATTCATTGGAATTTTTAATAAATGAAAAAATAGCTTGGGAAATAGTATACATAGTATATGATATACTTAAAATAAATTTCGAGAAATTCCTACTAAAAACAGTGATTTGAAATAAATGTTTCCAATTTATGGAATTTCAAAACAAACATTTTCATCTCTGTTGGCATATACTGTGCTTTTTTTCTTGAAATCCATCTACAACATAGTTTCAGATGGTATTTGTCAGAAATACACACAAAAAAGTCAAAACAAATAAAATAGTATTCAACAGTGTAATACTTTTTTATATGTAACCTTACATTCACTGTATTATGAATTTCTGTTTCTTGTAGGCCTTTATATCCATTTTTAAATAAATGAAAATAGCATCACAAGGACATACAGGCGCCTGCGTTTGTATTCTTAAATCTGTGAATGATTCTTATTTTTCATTTCCTATGAAACAAAGATTTTAATATTAATCATTTATAAAATTTGTAAGTTTAACAACAGTCTCAAGCCATTACTTGTCATTCTTTCTTAAATATAGCAAATGTAAAATGATAGGCCAGTGAAGAAATCTCCTACATTATACCAAGAGTTTTTTGTTTTTTGTTTTAATTATTTTGTTTATAGTTTTTTGTGGTTTCAGCCCATTTTTTTTCTTTTAGAGAAAACCAGTATATGTTGAGATGAAAACCAGTATAGTTATTAGGTAGAACCAGCATTGTAGTCCATGTTTTTCTGAAAGAAGATATGATGGATATCTGATTATCTGAGCCTATTTTGTATGACAACAGCAGTTGGGTTGGAAGCAAAAAGACGTGAATTTTTCTACCTGGTTTTGGGTTGTGCTATTTTTTTTTTTCTGAAATGGTTTACATAGTTATATTCAGCACCTCTCCTTGGAAAGATATATTGCTTTAAAAATACTTAATAATAAGTTCAGATCAAATGGAGCATCGGTAACAGAGGTTTGGATACTGATTCAAAAATGATTAAATTTAAACCTGTTACATCTTCAGTACCACTTATTTCTCATTCACACTATTTCTGAGACAACCATCAATATTCCCACTTCTTATTTTAGAAATAGCTCACCAAACAAGGAAATTGCATGACAGAAATTATGTTCTGTTTGGGAGAAACCAGTTAATTTTACAATGAAAAGGAACCAAGAGCTGGTATAATAGGAAAAGTTAAAAGATACAAGGAATCATTGCCCTGACCTATCTATTCATATACACTTTTACACTTCTGAGGGTCCCAACTGTAAAATAAATACCCCAAATGCTCTGATTAATGAACTAGTTGTTGCTTAGTACATAAAGCAACTAAACTTTAACAGACAAGCAGTGACATATTAGGATTCAATGATACCTTCCTACCAGCAGAAATCTAGTAAACAAAGAAGTACCCAGAGAAAAGATAAAAGAAGGACAGCATGCATTGAAACAATGCTTCTTCTTTGGTGATTTTTCTCTCTAATTCTTGCTTTCTTTAATGAAGTCAAGGAACTGTTGTGGCTCACTGCAAAGGAGCAAAAGTTACATTGGCAGAGAGTTGTTTCAAATTTCATTTGCCTACAGCAAGGTTTTGAAAACTACTATATCTGTTTTATGGAACACAAGAAAGTGGTTTTCCTTTTACTAATAAATGTCATTCTTACAGCCTCACTGATCAAATCTCATCTTCTCAGGCATAAACTAAAAGTTTATACTACTGAAATTTATCTCACATTTTTCTCCTGTCAGAACATAGTTGCATCATATGCATTTCTTAAAAATCCAGACTTTTTGGACAGGCAATTCAAATGGTTTTATTTATTTATTTTATTTATTTTTATTTTTTTAAAGATTTTATCTATTTATTCATGAGAGGCAGAGAGAGAAGCAGGCTCCATGCAGGGAGCCTGATGTGGGACTCGATCCTGGGACCCCAGGATCAGGCCCCAGGCTGAAGGTGGCGCTAAACCACTGAGCCACCAAGGCTGCCCAAATGGTTTTATTTTAATAGTGTGTCATTTTTTTGGTGATCTCAGAAAGCCATTACATTTTGTTGATCCTTCTTTTTATACATGGATTAAGTAGTTACTCACAGAAAGCTTGGACTTTTTGTGAATGGGGCCTTTTTTTCCAGACAAGGAATTTGTGGAAGACTTCCTCTGTTAATTTTACTAATTTTACCACAACCAAATGGCAATTTTGATACAATCTATTATGGTAGCTGTGTTTGCATTTATATGGTATGTGGCATGGTATGCGTATGGTGTTGCGTATTCTTATTGGGATGGCCCTTCAAAAGAAACCAGTGACATCTCATTCTGTGTTTTGGCATTTCTCTGTCAAGACTTTTCCATCTGTAAGACTTTGGAGTCTTATAATTACATGCCAGTACTCCAAGTGAACGAAGCCAGTGGAGACATAGTAAAGCTCACAAATAGGGAGCTTATCCTGGTTGTCTTTAAAGACTGTGGGAGCAATCTTATCTGAATTTGCATGTGTTCAAGAGAATCTATAAATTCACTTTGTGTTGTGTTTTTCTAAGGTTTAAAAATTTGGAGGATGTAACAAATTTGTGGGTGTTTTAAATTTATTTAAAATAATATTTCAGCTAAACAAAGTAGATAATAAACCAGATTTAACATATTAGTTCCCACTTGCTATTTTCCCCTAAACAGTTTTGAACAACTTCTATTTTATCAAATCCTGATAAACCTTTATGATGTTACATTGAAGTTCTCCTGGATGACAGTGCCAAAGGTTGCAAATTCATTTTAACCAAGAAATTAATATTGGATAATGACTTAGTATGTTGCTAAATGTGTGGGTTAAAGTCTAAGAGGCTCACCTGAAGGGCCAATATATCTGTAAATTCTCATCTTTTACTTTAACAAATTCTCATTTTGTTGTTTCTACTGAATTATGTGTTTGGATTTTAATATAAAGATAATGATGAAATTATCAACTTCCATTGATGAAATTAACACTCCAGGAGCATGAACAATATTTATCCTTCGGCTTCACATAGTGTCTGGCATAATATAAAATAAATTAATTGGTATATGAATCCTAGTTTGAGGCATAGTTCACATCTACTAGGTAGCATTATATTCACCAATATGTACTCCATAAAAAGTGAATTAGGTGTAAATTGTAAGAAAACACCAAAAGACAAAATTTTACATTTTTTGATAGTGGCAGAAGGACCTTGAATAACACCAAAGGGACTATAATTTGCCCATTCTCTAGAAGAAACTCCTTCTGGCTCTGAAGAAATTCCACTGGCCAAGAATAGACTGGGGAACGAGTCTCAGTTGCAGCCAGAAAACGAGCAACTTTAAGTTTATGTCAGCTCACCCCCTGTTTGTGGGGTAGTGTTACAGTGATTATTTAATTATATAAAATGCCACTTGCTTCTACAATGCTGAAATCTGCACAAGCAGTACAAAAATAAAATCTTTGGTGTGAATTTTTCTTTGGTTTTTCCTATCCAAGTACTTTAAGTATCTTCGAAACGATGACTGTGTCCCAAGCATTTCAAATGATATCTTCAAGAATAAAAATGAAGTTTCTCATTACTGTGAATTTGAGCTGAACTTGTTTTGGTTACAAATGGCTTATGTAGAGCCAGTTATGTGATATGAGGGGGGAAAAGAGTGATTTGAGGACATAGCTTCATATATATATGTATATATATGTGTGTGTGTGTGTGTGTGTGTGTGTGTGTGTTTCAGCCCACTTGGTGAGAATTAATCATTTTGACTGTATGGTAAAGACATCTTTCCTTATTCCATAGTTCTTTCTCTTCAGAACATCCATTCATGGCATCATTAATAACCTGGGAAAGAAATTTTACTAAACTATGGTTAATTTTCTACCTATTAAACAAGTATCACTTAAAACCCCTCATTCTTTACAGTGGTTGTACCGTTTACAAGTTTCTTTCTCTTTTTTTGGTTTGTGTGTGTTGTGGAATGTAAAATTGCTCCCTTTTTTTGAAGCCTCCTGGATTTGCTTTTGCAGAATTCATGAAGTAATTGGTTAGTTAGTCAATGCCAACCAAAAGCAAACAAAATAAACTTAAAGGGCACGTACTGCTAATGAGCCTGCTGGAGTCTCCATTTTATCAATGGCTGTGAGGATAGGGAATTCTCAGGAAAGGGGATCAGGGACAATCTGACAACTGAGAAGGTGTCCACTAGGAAATATATATGATAATATAGAGTGTTAGATTAAAGTAGTAAGTAAACAATCTGCAGAAAGTGATTCGGAGTACTAGTTCTTGTTTATTGTTCATATTGTTTCAATTTATCATCCTTGAATTCAGCAATAGGTGTAATTTCATTCCAGAGTAAAAATTTTAGCATTGCTGAAACTGCATTGATTTGCTGTTTGCTGTTGTTGTTGTTGTTGTTGTTGTTGTTGTTGTTTTATTTCAAGCATTCTCATTCTGGAAGATATAAAAAGCTTAGATGTCAATTTTTCTTAAACAAACCGAAGACTGAATTCTAATGACTTGAAATCCTTTGCTTGATCTGCAATTTGGCTAGTTTTTATTTATTAATCAGCTTAACTTTGTTATTTCAGAAACTGAAAAATAAGTAGATTTGTATGAACCACTTTAAGTGGTAGATATTAGAAAACCAAATTAAATTACAATGATATATCTTTGTAATTAAAAATAATTGAAAATGAATTTTAGCTTGAGCAACTCTGCATAATCTCAATTTAGCTTCTGCTTTCAATACAGTTATATGTATCAATACTTGCACAATTATAAATTAGTACATTTGCTTTATGATGGATACTTTGATTAAATATTGTAGTAATATTTAATACTATAATATAGCATTTAATAATATACTGTATAATATAGCTATATTAAATATAGCATTTAATTACTAATATATACTATTTAATAATATAATATAGCATATTATAGTAAAACACCAGTTACATACAAAATAAGTGAAATAAAATAAAATAGCTTTTTGGTATCATATTCTACACATTCATCTATTATCTATGGGAGCCATATTAGAACTGAAATGTAATATATAACAATATCAGTATAAACTCATTTTTAAAAATATTTTATTTATTTATTTAAGAGAGAGAGTGAGAGAGAAAGCATGAATGGGGACATGGGGGCAGAGGAAGAGAGATGAGTAGACTCCTTACTTAACAGGGATCCCAATGTGGGGCTTGATCCCAGGTTGTGGGATGATTTGAGCCAAAGGCAGATGCTTGACCAACTGAGCCACCCCGATGACCCTATAACAATATCGATGTAAAATAAAATTAGACATAGACCCTCCTGCGTATAGAAGAAATTTATATAAAATCTTAGGTATGAACTAATATTGCATATAAGTCATATAATATGAAATAAATAGGTTTCAGTTACATTAAATGATAGATCTAAATGAGAAATACTAGGTCTTTTTTCAGAATTCTTATCCTATATGATTGATTGTGCTAGAATTCTATTTTAAATCTTATTTTCCCTTATTTTCTTATATGAGAAACAAAGGCTTCATACACTTCATAGTTTGGCCAAGCCACATATTTATAGAGGATTAATTTCAGAGCAACTCAAATATGTACACCCCACCCCTTAAAAATATATATTAGTCTAGATGTTCAGGCAATTAAGAACTATGTTGTTCTGGGGATCCCTGGGTGGCTCAAGGGTTAACACCTGCCTTTGGCCCAGGGCGTGATCCTGGAGTCCAGGGATCAAGTCTGGGGTCAGGCTCCCTGCATGGAGTCTGCTTCTCCCTCTGCCTGTGTCTCTGCCTCTCTTTCCCTCTTTCTGTGTTTCTCTTGAATGAATGAATGAATGAATGAATGAATGAATGAATAAATAAAATCGTAAAAAAAAGAACAGTGTTGTTCTAAATGTTCTGTTATGAGCAAGTGGGAAGCAACTTTTAAAACTATAACACACACAACATACATTAAAGTTATATACACACCCCATGTACAGTTACTGCATTATATTTTGCAATTTCGTTGATTTCTTGTTCTTTAAGTTCTTAAGAAGATAAGAGTTTTCGGAGTATTGATATCTGAAGAATGAGAGAATTGGACATACTAGTAATAATCTTCAATATATAACTTTCTTCATTAGTAAATGGGTGGGAAATGACAGTTGAAAGGAAAAAACAGAGTAACTTGTATATTAATAAAATAAAATGAGAAATCTATGGCAATCATGTTTAAGAAATTTCTTCTAAAGTAATATAAAGTATGTATTTTATAAGATCCGTTTACTTTTTTACAAAATTAAAACTTGGGACACCCAGGTGGCTCAGTTGGTTGAGTCTGCCTTAGGCTCAAGTCATGATCCCAGAGTCCTGGGAAGGAGCCCCACGTGGAACTCCCTGCCCAGCATGGAGTCTGCTTCTCCTTCTGCCCCTCCCCCTGCTCCTGCTCTCTCTGTCTTTCTCTCAAATAAATAACATAAAATCTTAAAAAAAATTAAAACTTTTGTTGATCGCAAAATCATACAAGACTTAAAAAAATATCATCTATAAGTGAAAAACAGTAGTGATTGTTTAAAAATATTTATTAATTGACCCTATTGTGGTTGTAATGCAATTTCCATCTTTTCATCTTAATGGAAATGATCCTGAAAAATTATTTTAGGAATTATTTATGCAGATGTCCCAATTTTAAGTGATAAAATCTATCATTTCAAAAATAGAACTATTACATGGCAAGCACTATTTTATCAAATTATATAGTTAAAACATTTTAATTGAGATTGTTACTATGTCTAGACTACATCATTATAAGCATTAGGAATTAAATAAATTTATTCCCTAATTGTGCTTTGATTTATATGAATTAGGGATTTTGAATCTCTATACAGCAAATCATTTTATTAAATTTTTAAGAATTTATTATTTGTTTTAAATAATGATGTCAATTTATTTTCTTGATAGCATGATGTTGCATAACACACATTTTTATTCAGTGTTTAATATTTCACTGTTCCATTGTTGCATAATCTATATTTTAGGTATTAAATCACATAAAAACACATAAGGGAATACTTAATCACCGTATTTTCTAACTGGGTCACGAGTGCTAAGGTGGAGCATATAATTTTTATTTAATTTTATTTTAATTCCACTATAGTTAACATACAGTATTACATTAGTTTCATATTTACAATACAGTGATTCAGCAATTCTATACTTTATTCAGTGTTCATCAATATAAGTGTATTCTTCATCCTCTTTACCTATTTTAACCCGTCCCCACTACCTCCCCTCTGGTAATCATCAGTTTGTTTTCTATAGTTAACAGTCTGTGTTTGGTTTTGATTTGGTTTGAATTGTCTCTTTTTTTCCTCTGTTCATGTGTTTTGTTTCTTAAAGTGCACACATATGAGTATATGGCATTTATCTTTCTCTGACTTATTTTACTTAGCATTATATCCTCTAGATATTGCAATGCCAAGATATCAATCATTTTATGGCTGAAAAATACTCTATTGTATGTGGGTGTGTGTGTATGTGCATGTGTGTGTGTATGCAATTTTAATGAATGTTGAGTATTATACTATGGTTATGGTTCTTACCTTCTACATATCAGTGTATTATGTTGTAGATTGTTGTTTGCTTATCTATTGAATAATCTTTTTAATAAAAAGAGGATATGGATTATTAACTTTTGTAATGTGATTATTTAATAAATTATTACCTAAAATATCCTGCTTACTGAAGGAGTGAATTACAATATATAAAGGAATCAAGGAATGTTTTAATTATGTAGATCACATACTGATATGAAGGCTAGAAATTAGAAAGGGATAACGCTTTATTTTTGAAATTGCCTCCTATGCAATTTGTATGAAAATAGAATGTAATTTTATCTGGATTCTTAGAAAAGAATCACAGTATAAGAAATTCTTGAAGAGGTTTTATTTTTTGTTTTTATTTTGTTTTCTTTCCAAAGGGTAGCCAAGAATAATGTACACCATTTGGTTTCCAAAGCCAAAGAAGGATGGATATGTAAAAAGATATTTGGATATGTAAAAGTTTACACAGGTAAAAATATATCCGACTGATTAAACCTACCAACAAAAGTTATACACTAATGCAGAAGGTTTTTTGTGTAGTCTATAAAGATATTTTCCATTTAATATAAAGATAATGATTGTGAATTAAAGGAAATCTCCATATGTTTAGAGATGCTGAAGTGTTATGAACTGTGGGGATAACATTTAACATTTCATTATGATTACTGAAAGTACCAATATTTCTTTCTCTATCATATCTTGACATAGTAACCAAATTTATGGTTTCATCCTACCATCCATAATTTAGTGAGTTTTCAGCTAATATTTGTATTTTCTGAAAACGAAATTTATTACTCAAATAACTAGAGGAGTTAGGTAAATAAGATATTGGATGAAGATATGAAGATTGGTTAATAATATGTTCAGGATTTGTTATTTTAACTCAGATACATATTTTTACATAAACAAAGCATGTCTGAGTATTCCACTCTCCCCTGGGGAATATTATATCCTCTTTTATACAACACTGTAACCTTCATGGTGTATATGTTGACTTCGAACTTCTGGCAGAGATTGGTACCAAAATATTTCACTTTTCTCTAAGATCTATCAGGACCAAATATATCTAGTACAATAGTAAATAGCAACTGAGTTTAGCATCATGTCATAGAAACCACAAGGAGTTACAAAAAATATAATGGATGAGGTACCATGCCCTGCTTAACACAGAAAACAGCCCCTACCAATTGCTATCTTTGAAAAATGTTGGATCAGTATTGTCCGATATCCCAATTTTTTAGAGAAGCTGGATATCCTGATTCTTACAGGAAAAATAACGATTTTGTTTCCCCACAGTAGTATTAGGCATAGTAGGCTCTGTGTACATTTAAAATTTGAACCACGTTTCTATGTTATCCCTAATATAAGCTTTAAAAGCTTCTGGGAATAAATTCTTGATTATACCCTTAGTTTTAAAAGCCCTACCATGCCATGTATCCTTTGGCAACTTTCTTTTTGGCTGAGGCAAAATTGTAGGCATTTTGTTTGTATCCACTCTTAATTTACCATCTCTCCCTGTGGTTTTGCACTTGCAAGGCTAATAAAAATAGTCTCTTTTAACCTTGAGAACAAATGCCAATTCCTTTATGAAAAATATTATTATCTTGATAAAAAGGTATATCATGTTCCTAAAGAATGTCAATTATAATTTAGTTTAATACTTAATACATCACTTAGTAATCATTTGTTTTTGCATATTATTCTCTCCATTATATTTTAACAAACTTGTGGTGAGAGACTGCATTATTTATTTATGCATCACCTGAGAACAATACCTAATGGGTTTTCAATAAATGTTTCTTTAACTTGGGCTTTTCCTTTTGAATATCATTTCATGGGTAGGACCACACAGTTCACAATTAAATTATTCTATTATAAAAATTGAATTTAGCAATATTTTTCTCTAAATTTTGATATCATCTTGTTGAAAATAAAAGTACACAATTTATAATATCAAAGTTTATTATGAAACAGGTTTAGGTTATTGTATGGGTAATCTTTTGATTTGAAAAACTAATGATAAAATATTCATATTGTTAGTACACAACTATAAGTCTCTGTGTGCTGCTATATTCTCATTAATCAAACAGGATTCAGAATTAAAATAAATTGTTTTTGGAAGATTATTTTCTTCTATGTAAAACTCCTGTACCTTTTACAGTAAAGTTACATAATTCAGAAATTCTAAAGCATAGGCAATATCATATTCATAGAAATCAGTAGTTTCACAGATTTTTAAAAGTACAAAATTCACCACAAAATTATTGCTGTCACTTTTTTACAAATTAATAGATAGGAATCTATTTTTCCTTGAGAAGGTAAACATTTACTACTATAAGTAGAAGTGTTGACATAATGAACTTATTTTTTATATGTGTAAAATAATAGTACTGACAGATATGCACAAACTGCTAATAATTAAACAGATTAAGTCCATCACAATTACCCAATAATTTTAAAATTAAAATAATATTAAATATATATGTTTAGAATTTTTATTTGCTCTTATGAAGGCTGGTAATTTTCTACAATTGAAAGATTTGTATGTATAAAATACAATTAATTTACATTAAATTGAACTTTGTGTAATATGAATGTTTACTATGCACATTTATTTTATTATAAAGTAAAAAAATAAAATAAGAATACTAAAGAAATTGAATCCAGTTACATGAGACGTAGAAGTAAGAATGATTCAAAAAGGAAAGAAGGAGGCTATGGTTTAATATGTCACATGACTAGTAATTCAGGGATTTCTTTCCTGTATAAATTTATCTCAAAATGGGGGATACATTGCAACTTTTAAATTTAAATCTAAGCAAGAGATTTATTTATCACATCATCGTTCCCTAATATAAGTTTGCAAATCAAAGTGAACTTGTGATAAGGCAGCATTATTTTTAATTTGTGGAAAGAAATGTGGGTGAAAGCAATATATAACACTGACCAAACGCTGACGTCAGCCACCTGATTGCACATCTAAGAATCATGGAATTACTGATACTTTAATCACACACAGATACACAGGGAGGAAAAAAAGTTACAACATAAACTCTTGAAAGGAATGGAAGGATGATCTTTGGAAATTTTGCTCATAAAGAGTTTAAACACTTGAGACAAAATGTCAAGAAAAGTAAGGATGGCAGGATATATTCAGGGTCCTAAATGAGAAGAACATGCAACCAAGAATACTTTATCCAGCAAGGCTCTCATTCAAAATGGAAGGAGAGATAAAGAGCTTCCAAGACAGGCAGGAACTGAAAGAATATGTGACCTCCAAACCAGCTCTGCAAGAAATTCTAAAGGGGACTCTTAAAATTCCCCTTTAAGAAGAAGTTCAGTGGAACAATCCACAAAAACAAGGACTAAATAGATATCATGATGACACTAAACTCATATCTGTCAATAGTAACTCTGAACGTGAACGGGCTTAATGACCCCATCAAAAGGCGCAGGGTTTCAGACTGGATAAAAAAGCAGGACCCATCTATTTGCTGTCTACAAGAGACTCATTTTAGACAGAAGGACACCCACAACCTGAAAATAAAAGGTTGGAGAACCATTTACCAATCAAATGGTTCTCAAAAGAAAGCAGGGGTAGCCATCCTTATATCAGATAAACTAAAATTTACCCCGAAGACAGTAGTGAGAGATGAAGAGGGACACTATAACATACTTAAAGGATCTATCCAGCAAGAGGACTTAACAATCCTCAATATATATGCCCCAAATGTGGGAGCTGCCAAATACTTAAACGAATTATTAACCAAAGGGAAGAAACACTTAGATAATAATACACTTGTACTTGGTGACTTCAATCTAGCTCTTTCTACCCTCGATAGGTCTTCTAAGCACAACATCTCCCAAGAAACGAGAGCTTTAAATGATACACTGGACCAGATAGATTTCACAGATATCTACAGAACTTTACATCCAAACTCAACTGAATACACATTCTTCTCAAGTGCACATGGAACTTTCTCCAGAATAGAGCACATACTGGGTCACAAATCGGGTCTGAACCGATACCAAAAGATTGGGATCGTCCCCTGCATATTCTCAGACCATAACGCCTTGAAATTAGAACTCAATCACAAGAAGAAGTTTGGAAGGACATCAAACACGTGGAGGTTAAGGACCATCCTGCTAAAAGATAAAAGGGTCAACCAGGAAATTAAGGAAGAATTAAAAAGATTCATGGAAACTAATGAGAATGAAGATACAACCGTTCAAAATCTTTGGGATGCAGCAAAAGCAGTCCTGAGGGGGAAATACATTGCAATACAAGCATCCATTCAAAAACTGGAAAGAACTCAAATACAAAAGCTAACCTTACACATAAAGGAGCTAGAGAAGAAGCAGCAAATCGACCCGACGCCCAGCAGAAGAAGAGAGTTAATTAAAATTCGAGCAGAACTCAACGAAATTGAGACCAGAAGAACTGTGGAACAGATCAATAGAACCAGGAGTTGGTTCTTTGAAAGAATTAATAAGATAGATAAACCATTAGCCAACCTTATTAAAAAGAAGAGAGAGAAGACTCAAATTCATAAAATCATGAATGAGAAAGGAGAGATCACTACCAACACCAAGGAAATACAAACAATTTTAAAAACATATTATGAACAGCTCTACACCAATAAATTAGGCAATCTAGAAGAAATGGACGCATTCCTGGAAAGCCACAAACTACCAAAACTGGAACAGGAAGAAATAGAAAACCTGAACAGGCCAATAACCAGGGAGGAAATTGAAGCAGTCATCAAAAACCTCCCAAGACACAAGAGTCCAGGGCCAGATGGCTTCCCAGGGGAATTCTATCAAACGTTTAAAGAAGAAATCATACCTATTCTACTAAAGCTGTTTGGAAAGATAGAAAGAGATGGAGTACTTCCAAATTCATTCTATGAGGCCAGCATCACCTTAATTCCAAAACCAGACAAAGACCCCACCAAAAAGGAGAATTACAGACCAATATCCCTGATGAACATGGATGCAAAAATTCTCAACAAGATACTAGCCAATAGGATCCACCAACACATTAAGGAAATTATTCACCATGACCAAGTAGGATTTATCCCCGGGACACAAGGCTGGTTCAACACTCGTAAAACAATCAATGTGATTCATCATATCAGCAAGAGAAAAACCAAGAATCATTTGATCCTCTCAATAGATGCAGAGAAAGCATTTGACAAAATGCAGCATCCATTCCTGATCAAAACTCTTCAGAGTGTAGGGATAGAGGGAACTTTCCTCGACATCTTAAAAGCCATCTACGAAAAGCCCACAGCAAATATCATTCTCAATGGGGAAGCACTGGGAGCCTTTCCCCTAAGATCAGGAACAAGACAGGGATGTCCACTCTCACCACTGCTATTCAACATAGTATTGGAAGTCCTAGCCTCAGCAATCAGACAACAGAAAGACATTAAAGGCATTCAAATTGGCAAAGAAGAAGTCAAACTCTCCCTCTTCACCGATGACATGATACTCTACATAGAAAACCCAAAAGCCTCCACCCCAAGATTGCTAGAACTCATACAGCAATTTGGTAGCGTGGCAGGATACAAAATCAATGCCCAGAAATCAATGGCATTTCTATACACTAACAATGAGACTGAAGAAAGAGAAACTAAGGAGTCAATCCCATTTACAATTGCATCCAAAAGCATAAGATACCCAGGAATAAACCTAACCAAAGAGGTATAGTATCTATACCCTAAAAACTACAGAACACTTCTGAAAGAAATTGAGCAAGACACAAAGAGATGGAAAAATTTTCCATGCTCATGGATTGGAATAATTAATAGTGTGAAAATGTCAATGCTACCCAGGGCAATTTACACGTTTAATGCAATCCCTATCAAAATACCATGGAGTTTCTTCAGAGAGTTAGAACAAAGTATTTTAAGATTTGTGTGGAATCAGAAAAGACCTCGAATAGCCAGGGGAATTTTAAAAAAGAAAACCATATCTGGGGGCATCACAATGCCAGATTTCAGGTTGTACTACAAAGCTGTGGTCATCAAGACAGTGTGGTACTGGCACAAAAACAGACACATAGACCCATGGAACAGAATAGAGAACCCAGAAGTGGACCCCCAACTTTATGGTCAACTAATATTCAATAAAGGAGGAAAGATGATCCACTGGAAGAAAGACAGTCTCTTCAATAAATGGGGCTGGGAAAATTGGATATCCACATGCAGAAGAATGAAACTAGACCACTCTCTTGCACCATACACAAAGATAAACTCGAAATGGATGAAAGATCTAAATGTGAGACAAGATTCCATCAAAATCCTAGAGGAGAACACAGGCAACACCCTTTTTGAACTTGGCCACAGTAACTTCTTGCAAGATACATCCACGAAAGCAAAAGAAACAAAAGCAAAAATGAACTTTTGGGACTTCATCAAGATAAGAAGCTTTTGCACAGCAAAGGATACAGTCAACAAAACTCAAAGACAACCTACAGAATGGGAGAAGATATTTGCAAATAACATATCAGATAAAGGGCTAGTTTCCAAAATCTATAAAGAACTTCTTAAACTCAACAGCAAAGAAACAAACAATCCAATCATGAAATGGGCAAAAGACATGAAGAGAAATCTCACAGAGGAAGACACAGACATGGCCAACACGCACATGAGAAAATGCTCTGCATCACTTGCCATCAGGGAAATACAAATCAAAACCACAATGAGATACCACCTCATACCAGTGAGAATGGGGAAAATTAACAAGGCAGGAAACCACAAATGTTGGAGAGGATGCGGAGAAAAGGGAAGCCTCTTACACTGTTGGTGGGAATGTGAACTGGTGCAGCCACTCTGGAAAACTGTGTGAAGGTTCCTCAAAGAGTTAAAAATAGACCTGCCCTACGACCCAGCAATTGCACTGCTGGGGATTTACCCCAAAGATACAGATGCAATGAAACGCCAGGACACCTGCACCCCGATGTTTCTAGCAGCCATGTCCACAATAGCCAAACTGTGGAAGGAGCCTCGGTGCCCATCGAAAGATGAATGGATAAAGAAGATGTGGTTTATGTAGACAATGGAATATTCCTCAGCCATTAGAAACGACAAATACCCACCATTTGCTTCAACGTGGATGGAACTGGAGGGTATTATGCTGAGTGAAGTAAGTCAATCGGAGAAGGACAAATAGTGTATGTTCTCACTTATTTGGGGAATATGAATAATAGTGAAAGGGAATATAAGGGAAGGGAGAAGAAATGTGTGGGAAATATCAGAAAGGGAGACAGAACATAAAGACTCCTAACTCGGGGAAATGAACTAGGGGTGGTGGAGGGGGAGGAGGGCGGGGGGTGGGGGTGAATGGGTGACGGGCACTGAGGGGGACACTTGACGGGATGAGCACTGGGTGTTATTCTGTATGTTGGTAAATTGAACACCAATAAAAATTAATTTATTTAAAAAATAAAATAAAATATGATCATTTAAAAAAAGTAAGGATGAATGTATAACATACATAATTATTCATACTTATAAGTGTATGACATTTTAATTTGATGTTGTTTATTCATATATCCGTTGTCTTCAACAATGAAATTATTCATAGATAAGCCACTATTAAATAAGTCACTAAAAAAATAAAAAGAATGAATCTTTATACTTTTGTGATGCATATCACAACTGTTTCTGAAATCTGATTTAGGTATTTGATTATTATTTTAGTCCTAATAGAGAATAGCTACTTGTTGAGTTGAAAAAACATTAGTAGTTGAACACAATACTTTATAATTAGACTCAATAAATCATTATTTAATGAATGATGCTCTTCATACTATTTCTAAAACTGTTAGACTTTTAAGTCTTGTAATCTATCTGCAGTTCTCTGTGTAAAATGCTATCTTGTAATAGTGCGAAGAATACACACTTTTTATGTCTTATTTTCCATTAAAATTGGAAATAGAGTGATGCCAACATATTTAAATCTCATTACATAATCACCTGAAAATTCATTTTCTCATGATGGAAGTGATATATATGTATGTAAAATAGAGAGAGAAGGCTAGACATTGAAAACACCTTCCGATTTACGATTCATTATTTTACTAAACAGGAAGGAAAAAAATCATACTGCTTAGGGACTACTGATTTTTATTAATTCTATTTTTTTGTGGAATTTTCACCAATTTATCCTGTTAGTAACATCTATTATTGAAGCTATGCTCACATTATATATCCTGGCTGGTGTTTCTAACTCTAAGATAAAAGTTTATGCCAACCAAATAAAATATATTATGGTAAATTTATACTTAATAGCCATGATCCTCTAGCATTCCTCTAATATTTGATTCTTATTTCCTGAATATGACATAAAGCAAAATAAAATACACAACTTCAAAGAAAATACAAATGACAGATAACCTTGCTAATAAGTAAGTTTGTATCACATTGGTTAAGGACAGATATTACTCCCTCAACCATATTTATACATGAAGGATAGATATTAGAGACAGGTGACATTTTTCTATATCATAGAAAATTTATTTCTCTAAGAGTCATTATAGTTTGTCCAGAATTTGTATGATCATAGTTGTATTCTTTTCAATTATCGTTATTGCCTGATTTGAATCACACTAATTTTTCCCTGTTTTTCTATAGTCTAAATATAAACAATTTTATGTGTTAGTTATATTGTGACATTTTGCAGAAAGATGTATTTTTAAAGGAAATACAACAGGCTGTCAAAACTAGTAGGATGAAAGACTATGCATTGTTTGTTTGCTTGTTTTTCTTCAATAAGTCAAACCATATCTATAAAAAGTTCTTGGAATGTTCTTTCATTCTGTGGGGACTAAAATCAGTGTTCTTGATGATCATGTTTACTGGCTATAATGTTAAAATTATAATAAAAATGATTAAAGATAACTCCCACTAATAGAAAGAAGGCATTTCTCTTTATAAATGGTTTTTCCTTAACATTAACTCAAATATGCATTTGCCAGTGTTGAGATATACTCAGCCTGAACATTGCTTAGTGTTAGAATCTTCCAATACTTAAAAAAAGAAACCCTGTAGATTTCATATTTGGACAATAAAATTTGCAACGCTTGTAAGGACAGAGAAACTGTGGGTACTTAAAGGAAATGAAGGGTCAAGATTTTCAATTTGGATTTTTTGGGAGGTGAAATAACTTTATTGTAACCAATTCAGTTACCATTTCACATTTTTTTCACTCACAAATATATCATTGGGATAATTCAGGAAGGATGGCGATCTGACATGTCTTAAAGAAATACTTTTGGATTTAAGTTTCTGAAAGTTAGTTACAAAATACTACTTCCAGCATGATGACATTTATATGATTATTTTTATTTATTTATTTATTTATTTATTTTATTTATTCATGAGAGACAGAGAGAGAGAGAGAGAGAGAGGCAGAGACACAAGCATAGGGAGAAGCAGGCTCCATGCAGGGAGCCCAACATGGGACTTGATCCTGGGTCGAAGGCGGTGCTAAACCGCTGAGCTCCCCAGACTGCCCTGTAAGAGTATTTTTAAAATCCAGATTATTCAAGAACAGGGATGGACATGATGTAGTTACCTCTGGAGAGGGAGAAGAGAGGACAGTACTGGATGGTGTATTGGCTGCATTTGTGACTCTTTTTTAATTTAACAGTATTCTGGGAAGGAAAGTAAAATATTTACATCAGTTAACTTGCATTGTATTATTTTTATACAAGTTTGCATGTGTCAATGTTTTATTTTAAAAAGAAAAAAAACATTGTAATAAAATTTTTCAAAGTATAAAGGGTGAACAGTGCAAGAACTATCAATAGTAGCATATTTTGATATATAATTGAGTACTCACTATGGGACAGCAATTCTACCAAAAATTTTACTTGTATTACTCATTTAATCATCTCAACACGAGATAGACACTATTATAGGTACTTTACTGATAAAGATTTTGAGGGTTTAAATAGAAACCTTGCTCATCGTGTTAATTGCTATGTCATTGGTACCAAAAAAAGCAGTCAGCTTTCAGGAAACAAATATTTAAATTCAACCACAAATATTTCATAAAACATAAAGAGCAAGGAATACTTCTAGGGATAAAAGTGAGTACAACAACAAAATATGCTTTCTTAGATCTTCTCTTCAGATGGGAGACGCAGATAGGGAATATTGATGAAAATGTCATGAAGAAAAATAGAACAGATTAAAAAAGGCAACAAGTGAATGAATAAATAAGTGAATGAAAATGATTCATAAAATATAGTGTTTGGAGGGATGGTACACTTTGGGTCTCTTGCACTTTTATATGTGTTCCTGGGTGTGCCAGACTGCAAACCCAACGCCACTAGGCTTTTTCTCAGGTTGATTTCTGAAGATTGGAAAGTGAGGTAATGCTTCTCCCCTCCCTCAGCCAAGGATCAAGCTGTCTGACTAACTGGTATAAAAGCAGTAGATTCCCCAAACTCAGTGTTCTTCAGCTGTGATACAAATCCATTGCTTGTGTAACATCCACTTGGGTTTACCATGTTGCCACAGTGAATGAGGAGCAAGAATAACTAATGCAAATATACTAACACTTATGCTCATTTCTGTGTTGTGATAATAAAGACCATTGTTTCCCCCTGAGAATCTCATGTCGTCTGCTGACATGCATGAAACAGTAACAGGCCAAGTTTGCTTGTAAGTAGAATAAAATCAAATTCCAGAGCTACAATGCATGGCTCAAGGTCTGTCACCAGGAGGATTTCTCTTTACCACTGTTCCTCAGGGCCAAACTAGAATTTAAGCTTGAGAAATGTATTTCTTGAAATATTCCTTACAGCTTTCTGCAAGTTTAATGCTCTATGATTGGGAATACTTTGGCATGTTATACTGGGACCCCCGGTGGCTCAGGGATTGAGAGTCGGCCTTTGACTCATGGTGTGATCCCGGAGTCCCAGGATCAAGACCCTTATCGGGCTTCCCCTGAAGCGCCTGTTTGTCCCTTCTACCTATGTCTCTGCCTCTCCCTGTATCTCTCATGAATAAATAAATAAAATCTTTTAAAAAATGTTATTCTAAATTCCTAATTGGGCAGATTCCCAATAAGAATTAATTAATTGAGAAAATTCCCAGTTAGGAGATCTATTTATTTGTTTGTTTTATTTGTTTTGTTTGGAAAGAGATGGTCAGAAATAAAATCCTATTATTCATGGGCTATAGCTACTGATTTGGCTGGGTAGTCAGGGGTTTGGATACCAATGGAGAAAAGGAAATATCATCCAAAGACTCTATATCCTTTTTTGGGGAAAGCCTTAGTATATTATAGGTGGAGATATTAATTTGTTATTATCTGTATTTAGAAATTAGGTACTGTTTAAAGAGATGTGTAGGAGTGCTAAATCAGAGTAGACTAAAACGACTTGGCCGTTTGTCAGATTAGTTTAGGTAATTTATGTGCCCCAGATTTCCTTTTCTAGTATGTCTGGGTAGGATGGACTATAAAAGATACTCTCTAGTTGTAAATTCTTAAAAGTGAGATTAGGACCTTCTTAGTGAGAAAGAGATACCCACTAGTATAACGGCTTTGGCCTGTGTTTCTATGGTTCTCATCTGGTCATGACATTTCCAACTCTGAATCTGCTGAGTCAGTATCCATATTTGAACTTGTTGGGCAAATATTCACAATTGCTTTAGCATCTAATTCATATGTAATATAATATAATATAATATAATATAATATAATATAATATAATATGTTATATTATATTATTCTCCCCCTGGTTCTATTGTTGGACCCAGCTAATATAGTATTTCGATACCACAACTGATTCCAGAAGAACAGAATCCTAAAGATGTGTTATTTAAATTTTTTTGGATTTTTCTTGAATTGATTTTCTAATTTGATTATACTTAAAGACACTAATGGTCCTGTTTCCAGTAGTAAGGAGAGCATTGATAGCCCACCATATGGTATGAGAAACAAGTTTAGGGTATTGCCTTTGGATCCTTTTAACTGATTACCTATAGAAGATGAGCCCCTAAAAAGAGAATTTAAAGAGCTAGGATCAAATAAATCGAAGAGTTTTGAATCAGTATGTCTGCTTTTACTGTTGGACTTGAAAAAGCAAAATATCATGTTCTAGAGAGGGCCACATGGCAGGAATAATAGTCTCTTGGATCTGAGGACCCACTCCTACCTCTACATGGAATTAATTGCTGCCAGCAACCTGTGAGCTTGGAAGACAACTCAAATGAGATTGGAGCCTTTTCCAAGATCTTGATTTTTAACCTGGTAAGACTCTAAACAGAGGACTCACCTAGTGTCCAGACTCTTGACTCAAAGAAACTGAAGTAATAAATTTGTATTGTTTTTCTATTAAGCTGCTAAGTTTGGGTTAACTGTTATGCAACAATAGAAAAGTAATATATAAAAAAGAAAACAATGATATATCTAAGTGCTAATAATTAGATATTATATACACGTATAGGGCAATCATGTGTAAATTCAGCTACCATATATACATATGTACATGATATGTATATATTCATAGAGAATGACTAAATATGCATCACATTCATTTTCTCCTCCTGGCCAAATAAGTAAGAGGCGTGCCCCTATCACTTGCATTAGTATTGGGGTTATGTGACTGGGTTCTATTCAATAGAATAAGAGCAGAAGTATTATATGCAATATCCAATTCTGGCCATAAAATATCTTTTGAGATATACCAAATTCTCTCCTGTTATGGAAGGATAAAAAATAATAAGGTTCTCCAGAACTCTGGGGTACCATTTGTAGGATAACTCTGGGTTTGGAGAAGTACTGGACTTTGCAAAGATAGACACTTTAGTCAGGTTAAGCCAAAGATTTGGGATTGTCATGCAACTGGCATTAATTTATCCAGTCTACTTCAGTGTATATATGGTTGCCTGAAAGTCTATATGATACTTTGTATAATATCTGAGTTAGAAGTTTGGAAGTTGAGGTGGCTCAGTCAGTGAAGTGTCTACATTCAACTCAGGCTCTGTGCTCAGGGTCGTGGGATTGAACCCCGAGTTGAGTTCCCTGCTCAGTGGAGAGTCTGTTGCTCCCTCTCTCTCTCTGCCCCTCCCCTCTGCTCTCTCTCTCTCTCTCTCAAATAAATAAATAAAATATTTTTAAAAGTTTGAAACACTGTAAAATACAACTTTCCCATTTGTGAGGTATGTGACTTTGTGTGGGGTATTATGCGATTACAAAAATATGTATGTTAGAACATTTTTCTTTATCCTTCCCTTCCACTTCCTTTCCCCCTCTCCCCCTTCCTCCTCTTCTCTCTTCTCTTTACCTTCTCCTTCTTCCACATTTTGTTCTATTTGGATTTAAGACTACACAATTCTTACTGATTTATCTTAAAGTTCAGATTCTTTTCTCAGCCAGGTCAATTATAGATGAGTCTATAAAGACACTCTTTATCTCTGTTAGATTTTGGTTGTTATTTGCAGAATTGTTACTCAAGTCTTTCTGAAATCTATATCTCTTCATTCAAATGTATCATCTGATCATGTGTATTATCTACCTCTCCCATCAGAACTTTTAATGTGTTGTTGTTTTTTTTGTATTTTGTTTTTAATTCTGTGTTAGTTCCATCATCAATGTCTGATCCTAATACTACCTTTTCCTCAGTACACTTGTACTTACTTTGTTTTTTTTTCTTATTTTGAAAAGAGAGCATCTTGTAGTAGAGAGTAGAGAATGAGATAAAACACTTTTTCAAAAAAATTTTTATTTATTTATGACAGTCACAGAGAGAGAGAGAGAGAGAGAGGCAGAGACACAGGCAGAGGGAGAAGCAGGCTCCATGCACCGGGAGCCCGACGTGGGATTCGATCCCGGGTCTCCAGGATCGCGCCCCGGGCCAAAGACAGGCGCCAAACCACTGCGCCACCCAGGGATCCCTAAAACACTTTTTAATGGCAGTACAATTCACATACCATTAAATGTATCTGTTTAAAATGTATAATTTAGTGATTTGTTTTAGAATCACAGGTTGTTCAATCATCACTGCTATCTAATTCAAGAACATTTTTATTACTTCAAAAAAAATTACTGCACTCGTTAGCATTCATTTACTGTTCCTTCCTTTCCTCTTCTTGGTGAACTAATAATCACCAAGAACTAATAATCTTTCTTGTCTTTTGCTTTGCTTATTTTGTGCCTTCCATGTAAATAGAATCATATAGTGTGTCCTTTTATGTCTTTTTTCACTTAGCATGATGTTTTCAAGGTTAATTCATGTTGAAGGATTTGAGTATTTCATTTATTTTAGTAGATGAATATTTCATTACATGGATAGATAATTTCTTTATACATTAGACAACACTTGGATTGTTTTTCCTTGTTGGCTGATATGCACAATGCTTCTATAAACACATTTAGATGTTTCTTGTGTACAATATGTACTTGTGTGAAACGTGGATTTATTTTCATTTCTCTTAGGTATATGCCTAGGAATGGAATTTCTAAGTCACAAGATGAGTTTACATATAACTGTTTAAGGAAATACTTTCTACTAGCAGTACACAAGAAGTCCAGTTTCTCCACATTCTTGCCAATATTTGCTATCATCTGTTTTTAATTTTAACCATTATAATAGATACAAAATGAAATTTCATAGTAGTTTCAAATTACATGTCCTGAATGACTAATGATGCTGAGCATGTTTTCCTGTGCTTATCAGCCTTTTGTAAATCTTCGGAAAAATTTCTACCCAAACTTTCTGTTCATTTTCAAATTCACTTATTTCTCTTTTGTTGTTGAGTTTAAAGACTTTAAAATTATATTCTGGATACTAGAACCTCATCAGGTATATAATTTCCAAGTATTTTAATATATAAATTCTCTTCACTTTCTTCATGATGTTTCTTTAAAGGAGATTTTTGAGAAAGTCCACTTTACTTCACCTTTAATTGTTGTGTCCTATGTGTCATATATAAGAACATGTTGTGTAGTCAAGGTTACAAAGAATTACACTGTTTTCTTCTGTTCTTGAGTTTATCTTATATTTAGATCATCGATCCACTTTGAATTAATTGTTGCATATGGCATGGGATGAGGTCCAATTTCATTTTTCTTTTCTATTTTTTCTTTTATTTACTAATTTTTTTTCAGTTGCCGGAGCAACATTTGTTGAAAAAACTTATTTGTTATTTTACAATTAATTAAGTAAAATTATATTTTACTTATTTGTCAACATACAATGTAATATTAGTTTTAGATGTACAACATATTGATTTGACCATTCTATATATTACTCATTGCTCACCAGGTTGAGCATAGTCACCAACCTGTCAACATAAAACGTTTACAAAATTATTGACTAATATTTCTTATGCTGTACATTTCATCTTTGTGAATTACTTTATAACTAGAAGTTTTTACTTAATCCTATCTATTTGGCACATCTCCCTACCAATCTCCCTTCTGGCAACCACTAGTTTTGTTCTCTCTATATAAATGTCTGGGGTTGGGGATCCCTGGGTGGTGCAGCGGTTTGGCGCCTGCCTTTGGCCCAGGGCGCGATCCTGAAGACCCAGGATCGAATCCCACGTCGGGCTCCCGGTGCATGGAGCCTGCTTCTGTCTCTGCCTCTCTCTCTCTCTGTGTGACTATCATAAATACATAAAAAAATATATATAAATGTCTGGGGTTTTCGTTTGTTTTTGTTTTGTTTTGTTTTCCACATAAAAGTGAAATCATATGGTATTTGTCTGATTTATTTTACTTAGCATAATACCCTCTAGGTCCATCTATGTCATCACAAATGGCAAGATCTCATTTGTTTGTATGACTAAGTAATATTCCATTGTGTGTATATATCTGCATATATACATATGTATATATATGTATATATATCACACCTTCATTCATTCATTTATGGAAGCATACTTCGATTGCTTCCGTATTTTGGCTATTGTAAATAATGCTACAATAAACATAGAGATGCATAAATCTTTCCAAATTAGTGTTTTGGGATATTTTGGTAAATATTCAGTAGTGGAATTACTGGATTATGTAGTATTTCTATTTTTAATTTTTTGAGGAACCATCATATCTTTCCCACAGTGGTTGCACCAATTTACATTCCCACCAACAGTGCACACAGGTTTTCTTTCTTCAATATCCTACCCAACACTGCTCATTTCTTGTCTTTTTGATAGTACCCATTTTGATTGGTGTGAGGTCATATCCTTTTGTGGTTTTGATTTGCATTTCCCTGAAGATGAGTGTTGTTGAGCATCTTTTTATGTGTCTATTGGCCATCTGTATGTCTTTGGGAAAATGACTGTTCAGGTCCCCTGCCCATTTTTTAATTGAGCTTTTTGCTTTTTAGTATTGAGTTGCATAACTTCCTTATATAAAGGACTATCTTATATTCTTTCCCAATTGGATAGTAAAAATCACTGACTATAAAATCTATAGGTTTAACTTCTGGAATTTCTATTTCATACCCTTGATTTATAAACCTAGTTTTATACCAGATCCACACATTCTTGATTGCTATTGCTTTGCAATAAGTTGTAAAATCAGGATGTGTAAGTCCTCTAATTATGTACTTCTGTCTTAATCTTGTTCTGTACAGAAAATTCAAAGCGTCATTTGAACTTCCAGAGGAATTTTAAGATCAGGTTACCAATTTCTGCAAAAAAGACAGCTTGTATTTTGTTAGGTCTTGTGTTGAATCTATAAGTCAATTTGAATAGTATTATCATCTTAAGAATAACAAATATTCAAGGTAGGCATCCTTGTCTTGTTTCTGATCTTAGGGGCAATTTCAGACTTTCACCAGTAAGTTTGATACTAGCTTTGGGTTTTACCTAGATGCCGTTTATGAGGTTGAGAAGTTCCCTTCTTTTCTGAGTGTGTCAAATATTTTTATCATGAAGGGGTATTAGATTTTATCATATACATGAAGGGGTATTAGATTTTATCATATAATATTCCACTGTGTGTATACACATATATATATACACACACCTATATAAGCATAGACATATACACACACATACACACACATATCATCTTCTTCATTCATCTGTTGATGGACACTTAGGTTATTTCCAAATCTTGGTTGTTGTGACTATTGCTTCAATAAACATAACTGTTATATAACAAATGTTGGTTTTACACTTTTGAAATTTTATTTAGCATTTATTGTCATCTAAGTGGTCACGTATATTTGCAACCTACTTTGCTTTGATTTCATCCTTGTGTTAAGTATCAAACATTAGGAAAATGTTCCTCATAAGCCTGTATATCTCATGTTGCCTTCTAGAAACAAAGCTCTGTTAGATGTAGTTTAAGTACGAATGACTTAGCTCAAACTATTAATTTATTTCCCCATGTACTTATAGATTAACAATTACTAATTGTTCAGTAGTTTTAAAACTATGATTTTTTTTCATTAATGAGTTCACTTTAAAAGGTATCAGTCATTACTGTATTATTTTCTTTAAATGACAGAACACTAAATGAATGAAAAATAGCAATTAATATTTGTATTCCACCAAAAGAAAATTCAGCTACTATAATAATTAATGTTTGTCACAATTTAAATCGCTGCTAGCACCCCAAATTAGAAAAGTAAAAATCTGTCTAGTTATATTCTGTTTAGTATCTTCCAGGTCATCACAATAAGAAACATGAAATTCTGGAGATATTTTCACCTACATTTTATTATTCTACCATAGGTAAGAGAATATCTACAATTTCCCAAATGAGATAGTGAGAATAAGAAACAATCATCCAAACAGATGTATTTTAAAATGGTATCTTTTTTTCTTTTTTGCAAAATAGATATTTTAAAGATGTACATTGAAATAAGGTAAAATCTTAAGACAATCAGAGATTTAAGGGAGCTTAGTTAGAGAATACATGTTAGAAAAATGTTGGCTCCGATGCAATGAAACACATTTTGAGTTTTAATTTTGGATTAGGATTTAGTCTTAGATCAGACTGCTATTGCAAAAATCACCCACTGAGTGAATACTACTCTGTGTGCTCCACAATCACCACCATCCCACAAAGTGCGGAAAGGCACTATGTTTTTTTAGATTATTGAACTTTCATTTTTTCACACCTCCTTCATATGCAGCTGGAGTGGCTTAAAGCCTCAGTAATAGGTTTGATTCATTGCTGCCGCTATGAAGACTCGGTTTTCATATTTTTAGATCTTCACTAACAGGGATAAAATATATTAAGAGCTCGTATATTTTGGAAGGCATTTTGAAGTATTATTGATCCTTTTAAATATTTATTTATTTTTATTAGAAATGTCCATATTTGGAGGAATGATCAAGCAATGCATTATATTGTATATATTATAAGTATGTGAGTATATATTATCGTGTATCCCTGAGCACTTTAAATTTGGTGTGCCTTATAAATACATGTATAAATATAGTTCTATATTGTATTTTACATATATCATATAATAGTCTATATATACATGTATGTCTGTACCAATGTCGTCTGTGTATGCATGTCTCTGTATGTCTCTGTGTGCATAACTAATTTAAACTCCCATGGTTGGAATCAACTTGCATTTAGATGTAGTAGTGAAGAAATATTAATCCAATATATTAGTTCTTATCCCAGTCAGCTACACATCTATATCTAGACATACAGATAGAAACATGTGAATTAACTCAGTGAAGAACAAAAATAATGTATTTTTTCTTTTGTATCATAACTTACTAACCCTGTATTCTGTAAATATTTGTCAAGGTTAAGATTGAATAATCAAGGCACAAAATTAATGATTATATTTTTCTCCTCTCTAAATGTACTTATTAATATGCAGATTTTGTGTCTTCAGGAAGCGTTCATAATTTATATTCTACAAATCATTGTGACTGCAGACTCTCCTAGTTAAGGATTTCATTTAAACATTAAACTTTAATTCCTGTTTTAGTACTTTTATATATATATATATATATATATATATAGAAAATAAGATTGTGATTGGAGAATGATACCTTTAACTATTTAATCTAAGTAGTTAATAACCTAATGTATAGTTAAGACTAAGCTAAAATGTTTTCTTAGGTTAACATTTGTGAGCTATATTGCATTAGGATGTGTTCTACAGTCTATAACTTATATCATATGTGTTTTATGTGAATTATCTTACGTATATGTTCATGTCTAAAAGTGCGTTATAGTCACCCTGTAAGGTGGGAGGAGACCCCACCCCACAGAATTAGGTTCAAGTGTTAGAGCTGATGATGCCACACATATACCAAGAAGGTCTGAAGAGATTTATTACTTATATATTAGGCTTCCTTGCAAGAATAGGGCAGACCCTTAAACTGGTCTGAATATGATTTGGGAGAGCAGATGGGACAACTGCTTTGTCTTTTATTGTAGTTGGTGGAACTGAGGAGAGTGCTCAGGTGGGCAGGCTTTGCATATTTTTAACACTAGCACCACAGGAAGGAGCACCAAGTCTCTCTTATCAGGCCTAGCTGTGAGAAGGAAGGATAAGGAGGGATGGTAGGGTTTGAAATCTGTCAACAGTCAAACATCCAGAATGGTGTCAGACTCTATTACAACATGTTATAAACTATGTACAATGAAGTATTGTTTCCCCAAAGCAGAAATCCCATTTTTATTTAACTACAAATAACATTCATTAAAATAGTTATTGATTCAAAACATGTAGCTATATTCTTTATAATGAGTAATATAGGATAATTCATGGATTCCATGTATCATATTTTAAGCAAATGTAGTTGAAGAGCTCTGTCTATCACTGTGAGACTCTGTTTTTAACATAGACAGTATGTCTGTCTTGTTCACTGCCAGTCTGCTTGGCATTTTCCAATTTTCTTAAGCATCTCTGAGTTTTGTCTTTAAGAAATAAAATTTCATTATTCCAGTTTCTTACAGGGTATCACCATCATATGGGTTTTCACTCTTATCTATGTGGCATTCTTTCAAAGCAGATGGTAACACTATGTACATTTTCTCTTCAACCTAAAATTATTTTTCTTGTCTTTTCATGTCTTTCATAGACCTCCTAATAGGATAAAAATTGCTTTACCTGATGGATATTACAGTGATATTTCCACTTCTTCAAGATATGCCAAACATATTTTCTGGGCAGTGCAAAAAAAAAAAAAAAAGAAAAGAAACAAAAAATCATAAATGTTACACAGGATATCAAAGTTACTTTTCTTCATTCATGACTTTTTTCCTTTTTTAACTTTCAAAATTTATGAAATGTGGTTTTTTAAGTGCCCCCCCTTAATTAGGCTGCCAAAATATAAGTTTTAGAATAGAAATTTTATAAACCTATAAAAACTATAATAATTTTAATGAGTCTATATAATTTATTTATGGTAACGTTAACTGTTAATTAGTTTAAATCATCAAAAGAATTATTCAGAGATAATTATACCATACTCTTGTTTTTATGAGATTACCGTCTCCTAGACATACTTGTTTCATAATGTATACTCATATAATTTTCAGAAAATGTCAAGGAGATATTATTCTTTTGGACTCTATATTGTTAATAATGATAATTCTATATTCCCTAGCATTTTCTTTATCAACTCTTTACCTGAAGTGTCTTTAATTAATATAATAGAACTAATACCAATAACTTTTGGAACGTTAGCCTGTGTATTTGAATGAGCCATTGCCCCTTTCCTCAGAAAGAATAATGAACTAGACATGAAAAGGACTAAAATAAGCAAGCAAATACATAGGATTTTCTAAATAGGGAGGTTTATGAACAGTATTTTGCTTGAATGCCAAGAGAGGATTGCACTAGTGGAAGAGTCCTACATTTCCATACAAAATGTGGATTGCATGGCTATTTGAGATTGGATAAGAGAAGGATACTAGTTAAGATTATTAAGAAGATGGGTTCTGCCGACCAATGCATTGAATAAATCTACTGCAGACGAGTTATTCAGTAAGCAGAACCACAACAGGAAAATTCTCAGTCTCATATATCCCACATTGAAGCTCCTCATGCATCCTTTCCATTTCACTCCACTGTCCCTGAAGGGAGCTTCTATCAGATATGTTGGGCAAAATGGATCAGATGTTGAATCAAACCTAAACATTTCTGTAATTTGATAGATTCTAGTATCATCATGAGAGAGGATGGTTTTAAGGACATGATAATTAGGGAAATAAATGAAGATAGAACAAATGCTTTCTTTGTATTTTTATTTTCATTAATAGAGCACCACTTTAATGGGAAAATTTAGGAAATTTCAGTTTTAAAACAGAGTCAGGCAGCCTGTTGACTCAGCGGTTAAAGATTTTATTTATTTATTCACGAGAGGCACAGAAAGAGAGAGGTCACAGGCAGAGGGAGAAGCAGGTTCCATGCAGGGAGCCCAATGTGGGACTCGATCCCTGTTCCCCAGGATCAGGCCCTGAGCTGAAGGTGGCGCTAAACTGCTGAGCCACCCGGACTGCCCAAGAAGTAATATTCTTTACATAAAAAGGTGACTTAGGGAGAAAAGAATGAATATGGAATATTGGAAACACATAGGCAGTTATAATTCAGGTGCTTATTACATGTTTTTGTTTCTGGAATCAGGGTATGAAACTCAATAGTTGGTCTGATATTCATGAATTTGGTGCTTAAATTTTAGAAAAACATATGGTTTCTCACCATGAGCTCAGTGATGAGCGCATTGAAGTTTAGTGGTCTCTAGGACCTCCAGGCAGTTGTAATGTACTTACTTCATTCTCAGAACATTTGACTTAGAAATTTGTAATACCTCAAACTATAGCAACTATGGTGCACTGAGCTTGGTGGACAGATACATCTTTGTAGTGAGGGGAGCATCTTGTATATTATAGGATGTTTAGCAAGTGTCAATGGCCTTAATCCACTAGATCCCAGTAGTACCACCTTCTATTTGTAAAAAATAAAATTAAAATAAAATGAAATAAAATAAAATAATTCTTAAAAATTCTGTAGACATTACCAAATGTTCCCTGTAAGGAGGGCTGAAATCATCCCTGGATGGGAACTACTGAGCTAGAGTAACAGTGTAATTCATAGGCATATGGGTAACTGCCATGTGATGACTAAAGAACGAGAACACAGCAAAGAGCAATACTCTGAAAAAAAAATTGAAGGGTAAAGAGAGGTGTCTTAGTCTAGTTAGGCTACTATTGCAAAATACCATAAGTTAGTTGGTTTATATATAGCAGAAACTTACTGTTCACAGTTCTAGAGTTGGAAACCCAAGATCAGAATGCCAGAATGTATGGTCAGGTTCTGTGGAGGATCCTCTTCCAATTTGCACATTGCTGATTTCTTAATGTATCCTTACATGGCAGAAGAGACAAGGGAGCTGTCTGGGGCCTCTTCTGTAAGAGCTCTAATTCCAATCTTGAGGACTCCACCCTCATGAGATAATGATCTCCAAAGGCCTCCTAGCTAAACCAAAAATTATTGGTATTAGTTCTCCTAGCTATCACATTGGACATTATATTTCAACAGATGAATTTCAGGGAGGACACAAACATACGGACTGTAGCACAGAGGAGGAGGATTTTCTTCTGAAAGGTGACTGAAAAGAAGAGCATAGAGTCAAGTATGAGACAGTTGAGGACAAAGGGTAACACAAAAACCAAAAGTGAAGAGAGTCTTCCAGAGGCCAAAAAAAAAAAAAAAAAAAAAAGAGTTATACATGTTAAGTTAGAGATAAGACTCTTAAGAACCCTTTTTAATAAAAATATGATTTAAAAAGAGCTATGCTCATGTCTTGACATGACATGATGTTGATGGGAATTCATGTGAGGAGGTAACCAGTGTTGTATGGGGGGGAAATTTTTCAAGAATATCATGATAATTTTAATAGCATCGAAACACTTAATTTATAATGTTTAATTATTTTAAGCGGCATTCTTAAATCCTAAAATATGTCTGCCTTATGAGAATAATAATGCCAGGTAATAATATTCTCAGAAATAAGTAGGAGGAAATCATAAACTGCTTCAGTGAGCATTTAGGTGGTATATAAAAATAAATGTATTTTTAAATATTTTTTGAAATGTTGAATTGGCTTTTAAAGAACAGATAACTACAATTGAAGAATATAAGCTAGAAATATTTCAGGTATCTATTTTATGTCAGAAAAGATCTGGCTTTAATTATTTATATTTCATTTAGTAGAATTGCTATAAGTAGTTCTTTTAGATATCCAGAAAATAAAAAAATAAAAAAAAAGAAATCCAGAAAATTTCGGTATAACAAACACATTAACACTTAATGTGCATTTTTAATGTGCATTTTTGTACTCTATTTTATGAGAATCAATTTTATTGTTTTAAGAGAATGACAGAAAAAATACTTTGTCGATGAACTACCAGAAAAAGAGAAAACTATACATCTCTAACACCACTCTTCATAGGGGACAATGTAGCAATGCAAACATGAAAATTTTCCATAAAAACACTTTCCTTTGATTTGGAGAAGCAGTGGCACTAAGTATGACATGAATCAAAGACTTCTTAGCCTCTTTAATCATAGTTAGGGCCTTCTCTTTAGATATTGAAATGCATTTTCATTCCAAATTTTCTAATTCTCCCCTACACATTTGGCTTTAATCTGTTGTTATTGTTAGTAGTGATTGGGGAAAAATATATTGTGTACAACTGTACATTTTCTGCCAATGCAATAAGTGACTATCTCATATGAAAATGTCTTTGTTTACATTTGTGGTAGATAATCTTCCATTTTAACTACACTTTGCTGTGGAAAGGAAGAAGCTATACATTTATCTTAGTTTATAAACAGTATTTAACTTTACGCATGCTTCCAAAATCATTTAAATACCGTATAGAATAAATTAGTATATGGTTTAGTTTCTGTATCAAAAAGATTTCATATTTTGTTGGACATCCAATTTCTTTTAAAACCATATGAAAAATTTACTCTCTTATAGTCAGCTTTCCTACTCAAATATAATACAGAAAACTTTTTCATAACTGGGGGAATTTTAAATATTGACTCATTATATCATATTAGATTCAGGGAGTTTAAATCATAGAAAAGCCCAAGAAAGCTAAGATTGAGATATTAATTAGATTGGATGAATTTAAGCAAATAGGATTACAACAGGCATGTAATTACTAAAAAAAAAAAAAAAAAAAAAAAAAAAAAAAAAAAAAATGGAGAATATGGAAACCAGTGTATGAGCATGACTATTTTACTCCACCTGTGAATACTTAGGTATACAACTGAAATGAATATAGAAATACTCATTTTAGGGACTCCTGGGTGGCTTAGTGGTTGAGTGCCTGCCTTCGTCTTCGGACATGATCCTGGAGTCCTTGGATGGAGTCCCACATCAGGCTCTCTGCATGGAGCCTGCTTCTCCCTCTGCCTTTGTCTCTGCCATTCTCTTTCTCTCTCTCTCTCTCTCTCTCTCTCTCTTTCTCTCTCTCTCTCTCCCTGTCTCTCATGAATAAATAAATCTTTTTTTAAAAAAAGAAATACTCATTTTACATTTTTAAATTTCCTTTTTTGTTATGCTTGGTATGGAACAGTTTTACATATTAATCATTTTATTGTTTTTCTCTTTGCATTCTTTGCCTATTCTTTTTACTTTGGAGAAGTAAGTAATTTAGATAGCTAAATCAGAAAAAAAAAAAAGAGTTTTCAAGTGAGGATAATCTGTATAAGCGAAGGAACAGTGTAAGGAATGAGCATTACGTACTAATTGGAGAGTGATGATGTTGGTCTGACCAAAATCAAGAATGTGCATTGATAGAGAAGGAAAGTAGTTGGATGGGGAAGGGTAAGATCTAAAGGGTCTTTTAGAGGGGAGAATTTTCCAGATATGAATCAGTGCATATTAGAGCTATAAAAAATTTACAATAGAAAAAATGATCTAAGGAAGATGATCTGGTAGTTTATAGAAGTTTTTTAGAAAAGAGGAAATTGTAAACTGGGAATCCAGTTAAAGAAACACCTATTGCAACAATTCAGGATAAAGTTTAGTATGGTCTAGAATAGTGTGGTATAATGGTCACCTAAAACATATCCTCATGCTCATCTCTGGAACCTGTAAATGTTACTCTAGAAAGGAAGGTAAGGAGGGAAGGTGGAAGGGTAAAGGAGAAAAGGGAGGGAGAAAAGAAATTTTTTATTTTATTTTATTTAAATTCAATTTATGAATATATAGTGTAACACCCAATGTGGGAGAAAAGAATTAAAAAAAAAAAAAGACTACATGTTAAGGATGTTGAGATATGGAGATTTCGTTTTATCTGTATTATCTGAGTGGACCCTAAAGGTAATCCTCCTATATTTTTATAAATAGAGGGAGGGCAGAAGGAGATTTGACATTCAACGAGGAGAAGGTATTATGACCATAGAGGTAGAGAATGGACAGGAATGACAGCTTCTAGAGAGCAACGAATGATTCTGAACCCTTAGAGCCTCTGAAGAGACCATGGCCATGCTGACAGGGTGCAGCAAAACTTATTTCGGTCTTTGGTGTCCAGAACTGTAAGAATGAGTCTCTCTTGTTTAAGTTCCCATTTGTAGTAATTTGTTAAAGTCATTTTAGGAAACTAATATCAATGGGATGTTATTTAATTGCTTATTAGAAACAGTGTTCACAATCTCATATGGCAACCATGGCATTAAGGTACTATTAAAGCACTTAAGAGCAGATAGTTTGAAATATATCAGATATTTTAAATCCCAATGGAAATAATGAGCCTTAACTCATATAATTATCATGAAAAGTAAATAAGAAAGCATATGTAAAATACTTTACAGATGATAAATGTACCCCAGATGATAATATAATTATTACACTATTTCACATCTGTTTTTATTTCTAGACACTTCATTTCACATAGACAAAACTAGGCCATATTAATCTCTTTATTCCACATACTTATCATACACCTGATGTTCAGCAGATTTATTTTTGAGAAGATAGATGGATGAATTGGTATGACGAATAATAGAAATAATATTTTTCAGAATTTGTTTACAAGCTAATATCAGGTAGAAGATAAATATTTTATTTTCTCCCGTATTGTTTGACCTCAAAATGTCATTTGCTAGTGGTAGTTTCAAACACAAAAAGAATGCTTTAAATGACTATTTAGATTCATCCATTGAAAAAAGTGTATTTGAGTCCTCGGAATTTACTTAGTTTTGTGAATGTTAAATTCTAAGGTGGAGGGTGTAATAATACCCAAATAGAGAGTCTGATACCAGATTGAATAAAACAATTCTGATCATGTAAAAAAATGTGGAAATAGTTATAAAAATACATACCAAAATTATGTTGCCTTTAGCACCACTTCAAATGATATTTTGCTGTGTTTATAATGATTAGATTTGTTTCTGGAAAATTACCAGATGCTCATAACATTAAGGTCAATTCAATGTTTATTCTGTGTTGAGGAGGCCATGCATCAATTCCAATTTTCTATATTCCTTCTTTAGGCTCTCGCTTGCACTTGATAAATTTTCCATCTACTGTTAGATTTCTAATTAGTAAATGTTTTGCCAACAGTGTACATAGCAAGTCTTCACACAGCTAAGATTTCCTCCTGGTGGCTCTCCTAAGTACATTCCCACCATAAAATGCTGCATGTAGGCTTCATGCATGCATAGTCTCTGTGTTATCACGTACTTGCTTGTTCAGGTTATTTTATTATAGATTTACAGATAATATTATGAAGCACTGCCTTGTCTTTTTCTATCACCTGTCCACATAGTGTTGTGCAGTGAGTGTTATCTTATCATCTGGGTGAAAATGTTGTTAAGATCAAAAACAACTGTTTCAAGCTGTTAAAAGCCACAACCAGTATCTATAACAAGCAGATGGGGAGTAGATGAAGAAAATGATAACAGAACTATACTTCAAACAATTTAGATATTTGACAACTACTTTTATCATTACCATATATCTTTACTTCATTGTCATACCCAGTTTTTCACATTCATTATGACATGTATCTGCTGCTTTGAAGAGACTAACATGAATGGAAATGAATATCTGAAAATGGAATACATTTTTTTAAATGTAGTCACATTGCTTTACACTTAAATATCACACATTAGAATTATTTATAAATTAGATTAGACTTCCTAAAAAAGGATGATTATACGTAGTCTTATATGCAAGTCTATACAAAAGTTTGCAGTCCCTATAGAGATTTTATTAGAAATTATGGATTATAAAAAATTCACAATGAATGGTGTCCATAATAAAGTTCACTGCACCTTTATTAAAAGTTATTGAATTTTTGTGAAATGAAATTTCAGCAAGGCGATAATATTTGGTGATTATCAGAAGAAAATAGTTTAGAAACTTGATTGCCAGTTATGAACTATTTAATCCATTGAGCTCTCAGTACATTCCATCATTTTGAGTGTTTCATATTTCTGTTAAGGAAATTAGATACTACTTCGCCCAGCCAGTCAAAATAAGCAGTTTCATAATACCAAGGTAAATTCCTTTATGTGACTTCAACCTCATTTTTAAATATGCTTGAGTCATTTGTTTGAACTGAAATAAAGTCATTTCAAAAGAATGTTGTCACAAGATCAATATCTTTGAAACTATGGTTTGGCTGTGACTGAGCATTTTTGTAGATCAGAGACTATTATCTTGTGATGGGATATCAAGTCGGCTGACATTTACTTTCAGTTTTAAGCATCACCATAATATAGTTTTGGTGTTACTGCTCATTAAATATTACATTAACACTTTTGATATGTAAAACATTATTAATATGTATTAATTGGATTATCTATGAACATATGCACCCTCGATATTATTTTCCTGCTCAATTTCACACAGTCTAGGAGTGTTGTAATAAGAGAATTAAGTAAAATGTTAATTGAGCAACAATTACGTGAAAAATTCATAATCTAGGTAAAGAAAATAAGGTGTGGGACCCTTGAGTTCATGATCTCACTGCCTGAACACCAAGGGGATGAATCTGATGTGACCGTTAACTAAACATTACTATCCTCAAATCTACTTTGTAACTCAGTTTTATTACTTCCACTCCTAAAAATGCTTGCTGGCATGCCACTGGTGTGTTTGGAAATCTCTGTCTCCATGCTGAATATATAGGCTGCAATCCTAAACCTAACTTTGTTCTTGGAGCAAAATTGCATTATTATGGGATTGGTGATACTTAGCTATTGAAGAAAATACAGGCCTCTTAGATGTCTTTATTCTCTGCTTCGGTATTTTCACGTATCTCTTTCATCATGTCCTTCCAGATCAGGGTCTCATTTATGTCCTCTTCCGTGTGCATCATCTAGAATTTCCACCCTGTTATAACAAAAATCCCATTCTCATTCTTGTCATAGAAAAGTTTCTTTCCCTCCTTGCATAATTAAAACTTGGGTGTCTCCCATTGGTGTCTTTCTGCAGACTTGTTGATGAGAAACTATGTTTTCTCCCATAGTCTGCTTCATAAAGACCCCAGAAGTGGAATTAGATTGCTATTATTTGCAGACCACTATTTCTCAATTCACACAGAATAAATTCTGCTTCTTTGGGATTTTATGCAGGCGCATTCCATCATTTTCATTATGTGCTGTCCTTGACACCTTTTAACTTGTAGCATCAATTTTCTACATTCATTGAGAACATAAGTAAAAAGGATTTCAGCTTTATTCCCTACAACTAAGTATGTGGTTACCCGGGACCACTAAAATCTATCTAGAATACAAATTAAAATATGAAGGGAGAAGTTCTTGGGCTTTGTTAAATGGAGTTGTTTTTCACTTATATTCCATAACAGTGATCACACTCTGTACCTTTTTAATGTAAACAACCATACCACTTTGAAAATGTTAAAATTCATTAGCCAAATATTTAATATAACATCTTGTTTTTTAATGGTTTTCTTTCTTCACCTATGGAAACTATTCTTTAACTTCTCAAGGCCTTCATTCTCTTACTTTTTTTTTTTTGTATTTAAAGCCTCTTATAGAAGGTCTAAGTTTTGTGTGCCTAATATGCAACACATAAAGTTTTACATAAGAAAATGGGAGAAACAAAGTTGAGAAAGACAAGAGGCCTATAACATGTTCATGGGATCTTGAAGAGATTGAAAGAGAACATTTTGTTGAGAAGTAAACTGATAAATTCTGTGGACATTTGTGTTGGGCTTGGTATGGTAAAGAAACAAAGTATTTCAGGCATGGGTTTAATGAAGGGAAATGATTAAAAAAATTTGAAGAGCAAATGCACAGAAATAGTAATGTGAATACTGGAGGAATAGATAAAAAAGCAGCAGTGGTATCTGATCAGAAGGCTGCTTGTACGTTTCTGCTGGAGCTCACCAGTCCACACTGACCAATTCGCTAGGTCCACTGACGCTTTTAGTGCTGGAACCACTGACATATTGTTGCTCCTGCTCCCATTACATCATCATCATCATTATTGTTACTATTTGGCTGTAACACATTTTTTATTTTTTATTTATTTTTTGTGTTTATTTTTTATAACACAAGTATTATATATAATATTATCTTAATTGCAGGTGTTCAATATAATGATTTAACAATTCCTTGCATTTCTAAGTGCTTCATTCTTAACATCTCTATCAACTTCCTGCCCCCACTTTTACTATTAGAGTTAGAATTAAGACACTTCTCTTTCCTTCCTGATTTTTTTTATCTTCTAACAGAGCCTTAAATCAGAAGAATCAAATATGAATCTATCATACAATGTTATCTGAGACATGTAGTTTATGGAGTTTTCAGCTCTAGCACTACAAAAATTAGCACAGAGGGACATGGATGGAACTCAGTAGACATTAGATAAATAACCAGCACAAGACTTAATTGTGAAAACCTAGTAGAAACTAGATTAAAAGTAGAAATTCATTTAAACTTATTCGTACATTGAGTTTATCTAAATTCTTCCCTCTCTTTTTGAATTTCCTAACATAATCATTCTTGCAGTGAGTGGAGGCACTGAGTGGTGCACTCTTATGGAGGCACCATTTTTCACTTGGGAATCAATGGAACTGAGATTGGCAATTGATGCTTTTACATGGCATGGCATCTTGAGTCCTTGATACTTCAGAATTCATGGAGCATTCAGATAAAAGTCATGACAAACAGACCCTAAATGGAACAGCCTCTGCCTTAGATAAATAAATCTGTGTAAAGCAAACCAATTCTACTGAAAACGTCTTCTAGAAAATCATTCTTTTTGCATGTGAATGAACAATTTTATAGTAGCTCCAGATATCACCTTGGCTGATTAGAGCCTGGTGGATTTTTCTTAATCCCACGCATAAGAAAATATTTATCTTCTCATTCAATTGTTCCAGTTCCAATCCCTTTTGATACCACTGATATGAGAGAGATAGTCAAAAAACTATCCTTAAAGCTTCAATTAGTCTATTAATTCATGACATCCATTTAGTTTTATAGAATTAGTGGAACTAAAATAGATATACTATCTCTTCCCATCCCTCCATCATTATTCCCATTATATTCATTTATTTTATTCATTCTGAATGTTTAATATATATTTTATTTTTATTGACTAGGAAAATCAAAATACTGTCAATGTCACCAGTTACACAATATAAACCACATACATATATAATTTTATTTTTTTAAACAGACTTTTTAAAATATTTTGAGACAGGGTTGGGGGGGCATAAGGAGAGAGAGAGAGAGAATCTTAAGTAGGCTCCACACCCATTGCAGCACCTGCCACAGAGCTCAGACTCATGACCCTGAGATCATGACCTGAGCCAAAATCAAGAGTCAGATGCTGAACTGAGCCACCCAGGCATTCCTATAATTCAAAACTGTTTGTATTTTAATGTCCTGAGCTTTAGAGCCAAAACCATGAAATGTCTTTTATATGTGTAGTTGACATTTCTTCCAGCTAGCATATGATCTGATTGTTTTTCCAGTAGAAATAATAGATTTATATGAATCAATCTAATCTCTGGCCCTTTATTACTAAGAAAGGACTTTTTCTCTGAAAGATTGGCTCAGTTTCTGGGGAAAAGGAGGAAGTCACACAAACCAATTAAGTTTTGTGAAAAAGAACCAGTAACAGCTTTATTCCAGACCTTCTCTCTAACAGAGTATTTGAGGTCCCACGGCTCTTGCCTATTCACGGATTCTTCTTCATTTATTCTTATTCCAGGAATTCCCCTGGGAGAACCAGACTTGAAACTGCGTAATGAATTCTTGCTTTGCAGGAAATGTTTTTTAAACCCCATTCAAAGTCTGGAACTGCTCTAATATGTTCACCATTAGCCACATGTGACAATTTAAATTGATCAAAATAAATAAACTAAAAATTCAGTTGTACAAACTACATGTCATGCACTCCACAGTCATATGTGACTAGTGGTGACTGTATAGGGTAGGAAAACTATGAACATTACATTATTGGTAATAATTCTATTTGATACTACTGGTCTAGAGCAAGATAAAGAAAACACAGTAGTTTTGCAATTGTCATCACAGGTACTCATTAGAGATTTCTTTTCTTCATAATAGCTAATAAATATGTTCTAAAATAAAACAGAACATACTTTCAATACTTACCTAGAGATAAGCTTATCTCTGGTACAGACAGGAGTAAAAATTAGCAGATATTAAGGTCAGAATTTAATTTGAAAACCTAATGCCTATCCAGTAAAAAAAAAAAAAAAAAAGAATTCACATACTTTTTTAGATATATTGTTTCTTAAAAATAGTCAAGAGTTGGGCAACCTGGATGGCTCAGTGGTTTAGCACTGCCTTCAGCCCAAGGCCTGATCCTGGAGTCCCGGGATTGAGTCCCACATCAGGCTCCCTGCACGGAGCCTGCTTCTCCCTCTGCCTGTGTTTCTGCCTCTGCCTCTCTCTCTCTCTCTCTCTCTCTCTCTCTCTCTCTCTCTGTATCTCTCAGGAGTAAATAAAGTCTTTTAAAAAAATAGTCATGAGTTGACACTTGTATGCCTTCTGGATGGAATCAAAATAGAATAAATGCATTAAAGGACTACTAATCTTATGTTTCCTCCTCTAAAGGATTTTGTTTCTTTAAACATAAAATAGCCCCACTGAAATATACACCATTATATAATCTTAGCATGGTAAAGCAGAAGCAAAAAGCAGTCAGTTCCATCACAATATCTAATTGGAACGCCTAAGTGAAGACAGATTATCTAATTGAGAAGTCATAAGCCCTCCAAGTTAACTTGATTTTCTAAAATTTATCATAAACACTAACATTTAAGGAGTTTTCTGTTTTGACCACCAGTGTAAGGCAATTGTTTGCCCCTTTATTCAGTTCCCTTTTTCTATAGGGAAGTATGAAAACATAACCCATGACTTATACAGATGCCTAAAAATCTTTGGATATGATTGTTCTCTGTAAATTTGACATCTAGACAAATACTTCCTGAGATCTTTAATATTCAACAACTTGGTTACCGCTATTGCAAGCTCATTTCCTCAGTTCTGAAATGTGAAAATTCTCCATGTGATTATTTGGAGTTATTAAATTAATACTCCATCAATTGAAAACAAAGTGAAGCAAATGATAGTATCTCTTACTTTGTAATTATCTTATTTTAGCCTAGGAGGCTAGAAATATGAATTATGTATCATAGATCTTCAAGAATATTTTTAATAACTCAAAAAAGTTAAATTAATAAGTTTTAATGGTATAAATATTACAAAAATGACTTAGTGACTAATCGTATCATATAAACACTTATCAGAAGTATAGCACAATGTTTAACATGCAAGCAAATTCCAGGTATGGTCAGTGGATGAGATACAGAGACTGCAGCTGTCAGTAATGTATACTCAGGAACTGGAGGATTTAAGGGGTATTCCCACATGAGGAAAATATTCCAGAATTATCTGCATGTGTAGCATTAAGGAGTAGTCTACAGTATACCTATTTTATATTGCAAATACAAGTTGGGATTGGTTGTAGACATGCAGGTTCTATAATGTTCAATAGAAATTCCATTATATTCCTTCCCATTATGTGAAAAACAATTAGTTTTGCTTTCATTTACATATTTATTTCAGTATTCCTGATCTAATCTTTCAATTATCTTTTGAAACGGTTATAAAATCTGTCTGGTTCTTTCATGAGTTAAGAAAATCTTTCACATGTTTACTTTTATATCTGTATGATAGGCATGTTTTTAAAATTTTTTCTTAAAATTATCTATAGTAATCACTCTTATAGTCAGTATTCTTCCACTGGGGTTCCTTTTCTGCATGAAAAGTAGAGAATTATTGGTGCCTTATAGTACTCAAGATAAAAATCTGCTGCTTTCTTTCCTTTGGTGTCATAAACAAAGAGTTAGTCAGAGAATTTTGCTTTATCTCTTCACACACCACCTCCTCATCTGCTGGCGGAAATCAACACAATTTTTCACTAACTATATATTATAAATAAGAGTGTGTGGCCTGCATTCATTAGAAATACAAGAAGAAATGAATAAAGATGAATGGTTCTTTATTTTGGAGTCCCAGATACTTTCTGGGGAGTATTAGAAGTTAGAATTGGAAGTCAAGATCACTAATTCCTTTATAAACAACAATCATTGCCTAAAAAAACCTACAAAGACTTCCATTTCTTGTGGCTTAATGAGACTGTTTAGAATAATGAGAAAGTCTCCAGCTATGTCATCACCAGTAAATACAGTAGTCCCCCCACTTATCCATGAAGGATAAGTTCCAAAATCCCTAGTGGATGCCTAAAACCATGGATAGGACCAAACCCTATGCATGCTATGTTTCTTTTCCTATGCATATATACTTATGATAATATTTAATTTATGACTTAAGCACAGTTAGAGATTAATAACAGTAATTAATAATAAAATAGAACAATTATAACAATATGATATAAACGTTATATGAATGTGGTCTCTTAACATACCTTACTATAGTCTGCCGCCTTCTTGTGATGGTGTGATATGAAATGCCTGCATGGTGAGATAAACTGAGGGGGATAATATAGACCTTGTGACATAGCATTAGGCTATTATTGACTTTCTAATACATCAGGAGGAGAATCATCTGGTTCTGGACAATGTTTTACTGAAGGTAACTAAAATTGTGGAAAGCAAAACCATGAATAAAGGGGATACCACTATACTTCAAACTTAATTTTGAGCAATTTTATCAAAATATCTCACTGCTTATAAATATTTATGAATAAATTAGGGACTTCTATATACTGAGTACTTGCACTGTGATAAATGTTCTAAAACGGGGGTTGTAACCATAAGCAAAACAGAAAAAAAGCTCCCAAAATATAAGTAAATATACTGTAATATAAAATCAAGTAGTGCTAAATGTTTTAAAGGAAAAAAATAAGGTTATGTATATGTGGGATAGATATTAAAATCATATGATTAGGGAAGTCAATGACAAAATGAAATTTATATATGAATTTAAATGACAAAGCTTGAATTAATAAGAAGATTCAATGCAACTGCTGAATAAGTGTTTCTTGTCTTTATTAGCTCACAAGGGGAGAAAACATTGAAAATGACACAAAGGACCAATTCTTAGTCATGCATGATGGCACTGAACTAATCCAACTGCCAACCTCCCATTGATTTCAAAGGATCTGTATGCTCAGATCAGCTCTGCAGAGATGCAAAGTGAGAAATTGACTCAGAGATACTTGACATCCAATATGCTTGATTCAGTTTTTCTAACACAGATGAATATAGCATTTTCTTAGGTTAAAAAAATGGGGAATTTTCCATACGGCTCTATTGAACTTGAAATTATTTTTACAAGTATTCCCTCAGAAGAATTTTCTTATAAATAATTAAATAATTCTTATTTTTCTTCTAATAGAGTGTTACTGAAATATTTCATCAAAAATAGAAGAACTTGGGGAGGGGCAAGATGGCGGAAGAGCAGGGTCCCCAAATCACCTGTCCCCACCAAATTACCTAGATAACCTTCAAACCATCCTGAAAATTTACGAACTCGGCCTGAGATGTAAAGAGAGACCAGCTGGAACGCTACAGTGAGAAGAGTCCGCGCTTCTATCAAGGTAGGAAGACGGGGAAAAAGAAATAAAGGAACAAAAGGCCTCCGAGGGGGAGGGGCCCCGGAGGAGCCGGGCTGAGGCCGGGGCGAGTGTCCCCAGGACAGGAGAGCCCCGTCCCGGAGGAGCAGGAGCTGCACCAACCTTCCCGGGCGGGCGGAAAGGGGCTCGCAGGGAGTTGGAGCAGGACCCAGGAGGGCGGGGATGCCCTCGGGCTCCCTGGGACACTAACAGACACCTGCGAGCGCCGGAGAGTGCACCGAGCTCCCTAAGGGCTGCAGCGCGCACGGCGGGGACCGGAGCAGCTCGGAGGGGCTCGGGCGGCGGCTCCGCGGAGGGGGCTGCGGGGCGGGAGCGCGAATCCCACAGCGCAGGCCCCGGAGCACAGGGCGCCGGGACACAGCCCAGGATCCGGCCTCCCCCGGGACAGGCAGAGGCCGGGAGGGCCCAGGACAGCAAGGACGCTCCTGCCCCGAGCTGAGCAGATCAGCGGCCCCGCCCCGGAGCCTCCAGGCCCTGCGGACGGAGAGCCGAGAGCCCCGAGCCCCGTTGTTCCTGCGGAGGCTGAATCCAGGCTTCCAGAGTTGCCATAGCAACTGCAACTGTTCCTCCTGAGACCTCACGGGGTAAACAACCCCCGCTGAGCCCTGCAGCAGGCAGGGGCAGAGCAGCTCCCCCAAGTGCTAACACCTGAGAATCAGCGCAACAGGCCCCTCCCCCAGAAGACCAGCTGGACGGACCAGTGATACTCCCCCGTGTTCCAATACAACTTGTTTCTGGCCACTCTGCACTGAGCAAAATGACTAGAAGGAAAACCTCACCTCAAAAGAAAGAATCAGAAACAGCCCTCTCTCCCACAGAGTTACAAAATCTGGATTACACTTCAATGTCAGAAAGCCAATTCAGAAGCACCATTATACAGCTCCTGGTGGCTCTAGAAAAAAGCATTAAGGACTCACGAGACTTCATGACTGCAGAATTTAGATCCAATCAGGCAGAAATTAAAAATCAATTGAATGAGATGCAATCCAAACTAGAAGTCCTAACGACGAGGGTTAACGAGGTGGAAGAACGAGTGAGTGACATAGAAGACAAGTTAATGGCAAAGAGGGAAACTGAGGAAAAAAGAGATAAACAATTAAAGAACCATGAAGACAGATTAAGGCAAATAAATGACACTCTAAGGAAGAAAAACCTACGTTTAATTGGGGTTCCCGAGGGCGCCGAAAGGGACAGAGGGCCAGAATATGTATTTGAACAAATCCTAGCTGAAAACTTTCCCAATCTGGGAAGGGAAACAGGCATTCGGATCCAGGAAATAGAGAGATCCCCCCCTAAAATCAATAAAAACCGTTCAACACCTCGACATCTAATAGTGAAGCTTGCAAATTCCAAAGATAAAGAGAAGATCCTTAAAGCAGCAAGAGACAAGAAGTCCCTGACTTTCATGGGGAGGAATATTAGGGTAACAGCAGACCTCTCCACAGAGACCTGGCAGGCCAGAAAGGGCTGGCAGGATATATTCAGGGTCCTAAATGAGAAGAACATGCAACCAAGAATACTTTATCCAGCAAGGCTCTCATTCAAAATGGAAGGAGAGATAAAGAGCTTCCAAGACAGGCAGGAACTGAAAGAATATGTGACCTCCAAACCAGCTCTGCAAGAAATTTTAAGGGGGACTCTTAAAACTCCCCTTTAAGAAGAAGTTCAAGTAACTCTGAACGTGAATGGGCTTAATGACCCCATCAAAAGGCGCAGAGTTTCAGACTGGATAAAAAAACAGGACCCATCTATTTGCTGTCTACAAGACTCATTTTAGACAGAAGGACACCTACAACCTGAAAATAAAAGGTTGGAGAACCATTTACCATTCAAATGGTTCTCAAAATATACCCTAAAAACTACAGAACACTTCTGAAAGAAATTGAGGAAGACACAAAGAGATGGAAAAATATTCCAAGCTCATGGATTGGCAGAATTAATATTGTGAAAATGTCAATGTTACCCAGGGCAATTTACACGTATAATGCAATCCCTATCAAAATACCATGGACTTTCTTCAGAGACTTAGAACAAATTATTTTAAGATTTGTGTGGAATCAGAAAAGACCCCAAACAGCCAGGGGAATTTTAAAAAAAGAAAACCATATCTGGGGGCATCACAATGCCAGATTTCAGGTTGTACTACAAAGCTGTGTTCATCAAGACAGTGTGGTACTGGCACAAAAACAGACATATAGATCAATGGAACAGAACAGAGAACCCAGAAGTGGACCCTGAACTTTATGCTCAACTAATATACGATAAAGGAGGAAAGACGATCCACTAGAAGAAAGACAGTCTCTTCAATAAATGGTGCTGGGAAAATTGGACATCCACATGCAGAAGAATGAAACTGGACCACTCTCTTGCACCATACACAAAGATAAACTCAAAATAGATGAAAGATCTAAATGTGAGACAAGATTCCATCAAAATCCCAGAGAAGAACTCAGGCAACACCCTTTTTGAACTTGGCCACAGTAACCGGAGAAGGACAAACAGTGTATGTTCTCATTCATTTGGGGAATATGAATAATAGCGAAAGGGAATATAAGGGAAGGGAGAAGAAATGTGTGAGAAATATCAGAAAGGGAGACAGAACATAGAGACTCCTAACTCTGGGAAATGAACTGGGGTGGGGGAGGGGGAGGAGGGTGGGGGGTGGGGGTGAATGGGTGACGGGCACTGAGGGGTACACTTGACGGGATGAGCACTGGGTGTTATTCTGTATGTTGGTAAATTGAACACCAATAAAAATTAATTTATAAAAAAAAAAATAGAAGAACTTACTATCACCATATTTTGAAAAAAAAATATATCCATCTGCTAAGAAGAGAAATCATTAATATAAAATGCATTTTATATTACTGTGCAATGCAAAAAGAAAAAAAATCCATGTGAATAGTTAGATATAAGTCAAATTCTTTGTGTGTGAGTGTGTTTTTTAGTAAATCTAACAATGACAGATGTCTGACTAAAGAAATATTATCCACTAGATAATATAAATATTGTGTGAAAATTCAACTTAATCCTCAAAGACTATAAAAATCTCAGCATGGTTTTTTCATTAAAAACAAAACAAAACAAAAAAAACCAGAAAGGTCAAATTTTAGTTTCCATCCTCAGGTATTCTTCATATTACTTCATGTATATACATACATGTAATGTTTCCGTGTCTTCTAAGAGAGCGATAGAATCTTCTTAGATGGTAGGTTTCAAAAGATGCCAAAGATGCTTTATTTTGCCCTCAGCCATAATTATCATATGTATAGGCATACCTCATTCTATTGCATTTTGCTCTATTGTGCTTCACAGATATTGCAGGATTCTTTATAAATGGAAGGTTTGTGGCAACCTTGCAATGAGCAATTCTTTCAGTGCCATTTTCCAACATTTTATCACTTTCTCTGTGTCACATTTTGGTAATTCTTGTAATATATCAAACTGCACTATTATTATATTTGTTATGGTGATTTGTGATGAATTACCTTTGATATTGGAATTGTAATTATTTTGGGGCCCTACAAACCACACCCATGTAAGATGGCAAACTTAATCAATGAATGCTGCATGTGTTCTGACTGTTGGACCAATTGGCTGTTCTCCAGTCTCTCTCCCTCTCCTCAGGCCTTCTTCTTCCCTGAGAAACACCAATATTGAAATTATGCCAACTCATAACCCTTCAATGGCCTCTAAGTGTTCAAGTGAAAGGAAGAGTCACATACCTCAGACTTTAAATCAAAAGTTTAGTAAACAAGGCATGTCAAAACTCAGGATAGTCTAAAAGCTAGACCTCTTATACCAAACAGCCAAGTTGTGAATATAAAAGCAATGTTCTTAAGCTAAAAGTTTTGCTCCAGTGAATGTATAGATATGAAAACAGCCTTATTGCTGATACAGAGAAAGTTTTAGGGGTTTGGATAGGAGGTCAGACCAGCCATGACATTACCGTAAGTTGCAACCTAACCTAGAGCAAGGCCCTGACTCTCTTCAATTCTGTGGAGGCTGAGAGAGGTGAGGAGGCTGAAGAAGAAAAGTTGGAAGCTAGCAGAGGTTGGTTCATAAGGTTTAAGGAAGGAAGCCATCTTTATATGATAAAAGTATAAGATGAAGCAGCAGGTGCTGATATAGAAGCTGCAGCAAGTTATCTAGAAGATCTGGCTAAGATCATTAAAGAAGGTGGCTTCCCTAAACAATAGATTTTCATTAGAGGGCAGCCCAAGTGGCTCAGCAGTTTAGCGCCACCTTCAGACCGGGGTGTGTGTCTCTCATGAATAAATAAATAAAATCTTTTAAAAAAATTAAAAAAAAAATATTTTCATTAGAGACAAAATAACACTTTTTTAAAGATTTATTTATTTATTTATTAAAAAGAGAGAGAGTGCATGCCTGCACACAAGGGGCAGAAGGGGTGGAGGGAGAGAGGCAGACTTCCCTGCTGAGCACAGAGCCCAGTGCTGGACTCCATCCCATGACCCTAAGATCAAGACCTGAACTGAAATCAAGAGTTGGACACTTAACTGACTGAACCACTCATGCGCCCCCACAAAAATCCTTCTATTGAAAGAAGATTCCATCTAGTACCTTCATAGCTAGAGAGAAGAAGTCAATGCCTGGCTTCAAAGGCCTACTCGTGTTAGGGGCTCATGCAGCTGGTGACCTTAGGCTGAAGTCAGTGCTCATTGACCATTCTGAAAATGCCAAGGTCCTTAAGAATTATATTAATCTACTCTGCCTCTGCTCTATAAATGAAACAACAAAGCCTGTGTAACAGTCTGTTTACACCATGATTTTACTATTTTAAGTCCAGTGTTGAGACCTACTGCTCAAAAAGAGATTCTTTTCAGCGTATTACTGCTCACTGGCAATGCACCTGATCACCTATGAGCTCTGATAAAAATGTACAAGACTAAAGGTTTCAAAACTCTAGATACCAGGAAAAATATTCATGATTCATGGGAAGAGGTCAAAATATCATCATTCACAGGAGTTTGGAAGACATTGATTCCAACCCTCATGGATGACCTTGAGCGGCTTTGAGGGGTTCAAGGCTTCAGTGGTTGAAAGAACTGCAGTTGTGGTGGAGATAGCAAGATAATTAGTGGAACCTGAAGATATGATTTCATTTGCTATTCTCTTTTTTTAAGATTTCATTTATTTATTTATGAGAGACACAGAGAGAGAGAGAGAGGCAGAGACATAGACAGAGGGTCATGCAGGCTCCATGCAAGGGGCCTGATGTGGGACTCGATCCTGAGACTCCAGGATCACGCCCTGAGCCAAAGGCAGATGCTTAACCGCTGAGCCACCCAGACATCCATGCTATAATATCTTAATAAAATTTTAACAAATGAGAACTTGCTTCTTATGAATGAGCAAAGAAAGTGATTTCTTGAGATGGGGTCTATTCCTGGTGAACCTACTGGGAAGATTACTGAAATGTCAACAAAGGATATAGAATATTACATAAACTTAGTTGATAAAGCAGTGACAAGATTTTAGAAGATAGACTTCAATTTAGAAAGAAGTTCTATCATGGATAAATGTTATCAAACAACACCACATGCTACAGAGAAATCATTTCTGAAAGGCAAAGTCAATCAGTGTGGCAAAATGTATTGTATCTCATATTAAAAAATTGCCACAGCCACACTAGTCTTCCTCAACCCCTACCCTGATCTGTCAGCAGCCATCAACATTAATGAACTACCCCCAACCAGCAAAAATAGTATAATAGTATAACTCACTGAAAGATCAGATAATTGTTAGCATTTTTAAGCTATAAAGTATTTTTTAGGTAAAATATGCACATTGGGTTTTTTTAAGACATGTGCTACTGCACACTTAATAGATTATAGTATAATGTAAGCCAAACTTTTATACATGCTAGGAAATCAAAAAGATTTGTTTCACCTAGTCTTGACAAAAATATTTGTCTTGCTATGGTCTGGAACCAACTCACCCTATTTCCAACGTATGCCTGCACTATATTTGTTTCCATAAGCCTTCTAGTTTTAAGCTTAAGTTATGTCTTCATATGCTATTTTCTGATTTGTTTGTGAATGGGCCTTGAGAGAACTTACTACAAAAAAAAAAGATTTTTATTGCTTGTGACCTAAGATATCAGAAACATGTTTTTCAGACATCTTTTATTCAGTGCACGAATAGAGGAATTAAATTTAATTTCTAAGAATACGTAATTAAGTCCTAAATATATATAATTGGTGATTAAAACAAATATACCAAAACTTAGAATTTATAAATATTTTGCAAATACAAATATTATAAGATTTAACAAACCGATAACTTTAGTGCCATAAATATACACACACATATATATCTGTATGATAGAGATGTACTAGCAAACATTCTTTCAATCGTATTTTTCATCTTACCTATTACAATCTTTTCTTTCTGTTACAATCTCTTTCCCAAAATAATAGTTTATATTTAAAAAAATTGACAGGTTGTTTACCAGAAAAATTTTTATGCTTCACAAAAATGAAGGGAATGTTTTCTGTCTTGATCTATCTTTAAACAGAGAAATCCTACTGATTTTGTGATGAGCTTCAAGGGGCACAGAGCAAGATGAAACAAGCCTCGTGCTACTGAGATCTGCTGGGCTGCAGGCATGATTTGATATATCACTGTGGTTTCTTAAAAGAGAACATTATTATATATAGTGTTTGGGAAATTAATACTATGTATTACCCTCTGCTTATACTCACAGTAATGTTTTTCATCAGTGACTTTCTTGTTTCCGAAACAAAATTCATACTGACTTGCCCATTTTGTTAATAATAAAACGAATGTTTGTGAACTCATATAAGGAAGTAACATAGAAATCAAAGCAGCAGTTATATCTGCTGATTAATTCATTGCATTAATTAGGATAAATCCCTTATTAACTTGGAAGTATATTTTTTATTCGTTCATTTAAAAATCTGTTTATTCAGAGTGCCTGACAAAAGCTCCGTTGGTTAAGTATCCGACTTTGATCTCAGCTCAGGTCTTGATCTCAGAGTTGTGAGTTCAAGCCTTGCATGGGGCTCCATGCTGGGTGTGGAGCTAAATTTATCTATCTATCTATCTATCTATCTATCTATCTATCTATCTATCTATCTATCATCTATCATCTATCTATCTATCATCTATCTATCTATCATCTATCATCTATGTATCATCTATCTATCTATCTATCTATCTATCTATCTATCTATCCATTCAACCAACCTTTCTGTAAAATGAACTAGGCCCCTTTATATTAGAGTCAACATGGAAGATATAAGGATAATTTAGAGATAGTTTATTCTCTATGGAAGTTCAAAACTTCGCAAGGAAAGAAAAAAATCTGGTGAATATATAAAATAAAGTTGATCAATAGAGCTTTGTACAACAATAAAATTGTTTAGTACCTGTGTTGTCCATTATAGTAGCTGCTGGCAGCTATTGACCACTGGAAATATGACTAGCATAGCTGATAAACTAATATTTAAAATAAATATAGTTTTAACTAATTTAAAATAAATAGTCACCTATGTCTAGTGGCTATCATTTTGGACAGTACAGATATGTGATAAAGCTTTTTAAATATTATTATATGTTGGGAAATACATGATTCATTTTCAAAAATCCTGAATTTTTAATATCTTCTCTTTTGGCCTTAGTACTGTTTTGGAAGATGGGAATATATCTGAGAATAATACATAGAAAATAACCAAGTTTATATCTGGAAGAGTGAAACAAAATATGTACTATATCTGGTGGTGATAACTGCTATGAACAAAAAGGCTAAAGCTAGGTAATGTAGTAAAAACTGTCTGCCAGTACTCTATAGAAGTGAGGATGAGTAACACTTTTATGATAAAGTGACATTTGAGTGCAGATTTCAGCAAAATGAGAAGAAGGAACAAGGCTGATATTCAAAGAAAAATATTTCAGAGAAGCTACAAAAATGACAGGTGCAAAGATCCTGTGGCAGACACCCTCTAAAGAGGATCCCGTGATCCTCAGCTCTTGATATTTATTAATTGATGGAATAACACAATGGTGATTAGATGTCACTTCTCCAGTTACATTGCACAAGGTTGCAATATCCATCTTACTAGAAGACTGTGTCTCTAGCTGGCTGATAAAACAAGAAGCTACTTTATAGAGACTCATGTGGCAAGAAACTGAGGACAACCTCCAGCCAGCAACTAGCTATGAAATAAGGAAATGAGGGAGCCCCTGGCTTGTAGCTAGCAAGAAAGGGGCCCTTAGGCCAATAGGCCTTAAAAAAGTAATTCCTCCCCACTCTGAGTTTTGACTCAGATCCTTCTGAATCAAGCCTTAGATGAAACTGCCAGCTGACATTTTGATTACCACCTGTGGAGCTTGCAGAAGACCACCCTGTTAGGTTATGCCTGGACTTCTGACCTTAGAGACTGAGTTGTTAAATGAGTGTTTTCAACTACTGTATCTATGGTGATGTTGTTACATTAATATAGACCTTAGAGAAGAAGTACATTCTGCATGTTCCAAAATGCAACATAGTAGTGAATGGGGTCAAAGAGAAAAGATAAAAAGTCATTTAGAGTCCAGGAATTAATTTAGTATTTTTAAAAATTTGACTAAGAATAAAATTTTAGCCAGATTTTCTCAGTGGGGCAGTTGGTCAAGTATCAGACTCTTGGTTTTGGCTCAGGTCATGATCTCAGGGTCGTGAGATCAACCCCCTCATTGGGTTCCACACTCGGTGTGGAGTCTGCTTAATTTTTCTCTTTATCTCTCTCTCTCTATCTAAAATAAATACATCTTTAAAAAAATAAAATTGGAGAGCCTAGGTGGCTCAATTAGTTACATGTCTGCCTTTGGTTCAGGTCGTGATCTCGGGATCCTGGGATGGAGCCCCACACTGGGTTCTCTACTCAGCATGGAGTCTGCTTCTCCCTCTCCCTGTGCAGTTCCCCTATTTGTGCTTTCTGACCCCCTCTCTCTCTGTGTCTCTCTGTCAAAAAAATAAAAAAAATAAATTACTTAATTAATTAAAAAGAGGGCTATTGGTTGGCTTTTGGAATAATCTGGATGAGAAATGAAGATGGGCTGGCCTAGGGTGACAGCAGTGAAAGTGCTAGGAAGTGTTAAGAAATATAGATATGTTTGAAAGTATAGCACAAAGCATTTGCTGTTACTAGTGATTTGAAATGAGAATTATGAATAAAAGAAAGAGATTATAATGACTCGAGTTTTGGCTTTCCAGGTTTGCATATGAATTTTCATTGAATACATTTATTTGTGATTTTTATAATACAGTCATCCAAAAGTTGTATCCAGATTATTGTAATTCAATTGAACCAATATTTAGCTGCCTTATTGTATGTCAGAGTAAGGTAAATGGCTCATTTACCTTATATATTTTTTTTCATTAAATATTCATATAAAGTGGGGAAGCCTACTAAAATCTATCATCTATCTTGGATATATATATATATATATTATATACACTTTTCTTTTTACTTTTTGTTTACTGTTTTAATGAGGTTTACTAACATGAACTCAATGAATTTAAACCAAAGTAAAAGGAATAAACAATACGAAAATGACTATATATTAATGTCTTATCACCGAGGAAGAAAACAATTTCAATAAAACACTGTTTTTATTTACTTTTAAACTTTTACAAATAAACGATAAAATATATTCTCTTATCTGTTAAAATATACAAATAGCTATTTTAGCTTTATATTTAAAAATGAAGCAAGTACAAAATCTAAAGAGGTCATAACTGGCCTCATGACTCACTTCTTTTCTTTATTGAGTATAGTTAATACATGAAATTACATTAGTTTCTGGTATAGACATAGTGATTCAACAATACTATGCATTATGCTATGCTTATCACAACTGTAGCTTACCAGCTGTCACCATGAAATGCTATCACAATACCAATGACTCGCTCCCTACACTCTACTTTTTACTCCCATGATTTACTCATTAAATAACTGGAAGTCTGTACCTCCCCCTCCTCTTCACCAATTGTGGCCTCCATCTCCCTTCCCCTGGCAACCATTGGTTTATTCCCTGTAAAGGCCTGATTCTACTTTTTGTTTGTTTATTCATCTGTTTTGCTTTTAAGATCCTGCATACAAGTGAAATCATACAGTATTTGTCTTTCTGTGTTTGACTTATTTTACTTAGCATAATGCCTTCTAGATCCAGCTCTATTGTCCAAAAGAAAAAGATAGCATCCTTTATATGGCTGAGTGATATTCCATTATATATATATATATATATATATATATATATATATATATATATACCAATGGTCTTTATCCATTTATCCATCAGTGGGCACTTCAGCTACTTCCTATCTTGGCAATTATAAATACTGCTGCAATAAATATAGGGGTGCATATATCTTTACAAATTTTGTTTTCTTTGGATAATACACAGTAGTAGAATTATTCAATTATATGATATTTCTAGTTTTAATTTTTTGTGGAACCTCCATACTATTTTCCACAAGGTATTGTACAAAGCTGTAGAAATCAAAACAGTCTGGGCCTGGCACAAAAATATATATCTGATCAGTGGGACAGAATAGAAAGCCCAGGAATAAACCCATACTTATATGGTCAGTTAGTCTATGACAAAGGAGACAAAAATATAGAATGGGGAAAGGATAGTCTCTTGATTCCCTTTTTGTAGAAATAACAAAAAACTAATAATTAAATAGCACTCATATTTATATATTTATATATATTTTATATATATATATATAATATATATATATATATACACACACACACACACACAAATATTTTTAAAGTATATGAAACCCCAGATACATGATGGGCTTGTATTTTTGGCTCTACTTATATAATTCTGTATTATTTTTGTTCATCTTTCTATTTTCCTCCAAACACAGAATATGTGCAAAATTTTCAGCAATAGAAAACTAGATAATTAGAATAACTACATAATTAGAACATTAGATAAAATTGTTTTTACAAAATAAATGAAATCACATCCTTCTAAACAGGCATATTTGAAACCACTCTTCTTTGGCTCAATTCAGCCCTATAGTCTCAATAAAAAGAAAGAAAGTATAACACTAACTTAATGATAACTCATGAATAACATAGGTAGGACAAGTCTTTTCATCATCCAAAGTCACTTGTTTTATGAATTCTTCCCGAAATCACTTTGGCTTAGCACATCTTCTTCAAAAATCCTCAGCACATTACAATAGAGCCATACAGTGATATCTATAAAATAATTATATTTATATATGTATATAAATATATATAACAAGCTTTCAATAAATTTATTTCTTGAATCAATATGTAACATTTTCATCTTTGATTCATTTAGCAAAATAACAGCTTTAACTCACACATGATTATTGTAGAATAGTTATTACCTAATAAAGGTTAAGTACACTGGAAATGAAGCATAAAATTGTTTGTGGTACAGACCTTTGAAGATTAGTAGCTCTTAAATACGCTCACATCTTCAGAGAATCACAGTAACATTTCTACCTACAGTATCTCGGCAACAAGTGTATTTGTTGGCCTGGAAATGTTGTGATGGTTAAATCCCTAAATCACTTGACTGTGGATATAAACACGTTACTGATTACTGTAGTATGTTGTATGAGGTTGCAATGGAGGGATGAATTAGGCAAAATCAGAAATGTGCATGTGCCCTTTCTAGATTTTAAAAAAAATGTAATAGACTAAATTACTTGTAAAGCGTATTTCATGGTATTTTGAAAGGCGTTACAAGTTTTCACAGAAATAATTCAAATAACATCTTTCTAAAAATAATTTTTAAAAAGGGTAATGAGCTGTGTCCCATTCTACATTTGGGGATCTTTTAAAAATAATGTTCCAGCGAAAATTATGCTGCATTTTTTCTAGCAATATACGGAATATTTTCAAGCCATTATTTGTTTATATCCATTTCATTTTTATTTTTAAATGTGATTGTACATGATGCCAGTAGAAATCAAGAATTATAGTTACTAAATCTGGAACACTAGCACCATTCTGTCTCTCCTTCAAACATGAACCTGCAGGGAAGGAATATAGTCACAGCCACTTGCAACATAGCTACACGTAAGTACATTTCATATGTAATTATACCCCTAGGTTACAAGGGAAATTGTGAATAGGAATGAAAGAGTTGTTAGAAACTGTGGCAATGAAGAAGTGATGATGTCTTTAATCTTCCTTTTCCCAAAGATGGTCTATGAAAATCCTGATGGGCACCTACTGAATTATTACCTCAGGGCATTATTTGGACATCTGCATTTTAAAGAAAAACACATCCTTGTTATACACAGTAACATTTAAAATGCCCTGAGTTGTATTGTCTAGGAACACAGAGTATTTGTAAATTGAATTTTATAGTTTCATATTACCTTCTTAGACTTTTTTGCTGCACTCTGTTTTATGACTAGCTTAACAAATGTTTATTTAGAAATTAAAATCTTTGGGACACCTGAGTGGCTCAGCGGTTGAGCGTCTGCCTTCAGCTCAGAGGTGTGATCCCAGGATCTGAGGTCAAGTCCCACACTGGACTCCCTGCATGGAGCCTGCTTCTCCCTCTGCCTGTGTTTCTGCCTCTCTCTGTGTGTCTCTCATGAATTAATAAATAAAATATTTTTAAAAAAGGAAAAAATAAAATATTTGAGTAAACTCATTTTTTATAAAAGCCTTCTATAGAATGCAGGTGGAAGACATGTACCATTGTGCCCATTGTCTGTAGACTCCCCTAATTCACTTTGTATGACTCACTTTGTTCAAAAACTGTCATTACTGAACTAAGCTCATTAGTAAACTAAAATTCCGTCGGTATATATGCAGTTAATAAAAATAGGTGATAAGGAATAGGTGTAAGGCAAGCCCTGTGATTCTGCTTACATTACAATAAAAAGTATTACAATGCCTAGATACACTGTCTTTACAACACTGTATCAGAAGTAAAAAAAAAAAAAATATACATCTGGGGGTGAGTCATTGCTTTTGCTAGCAGTTTTCACTCTATGTTCTAGAACAATGTATCATGTCTGAAATTTCAACAAACCCAACTATTATATAGTAATAATTGCTGTTGTTAAGTTTCTTACAAATGTTTAGTTTGAAAAGTATATTAATTTTGCTTCTCTAGAATAGCACAATCTGGTGATGTTATTCATTCGTTCACACTCAATTACAAGTAACTTGATTTACCTGCAGAAAAATTGTCTTCCAGTGTGAAATTAAAGTATAAAAATCAGCTAAGTATGCAATTCCAAAAATTAATTGCAGATCTTTCTGTGATATTACTATTGTTTAGCGACTGAACTATCATTATTAAATCTTTTCCATTTTCACAAAGTACCTCTCAATCCTTTTGGCTACTCCCTCAGGAGAACTGAGATACCAGTAGTGCTTTGATATATTTGCTTGGCAACTTTTTCAGACAAGTGCATTTCCTCACAGAATCTAAGTGAAATTCCAGTCTTCTACGAGGAAAATTTGTCCTTGTGGTTAGATGCATTGCCTCAGGAGAAAGTAAGGATATCGATATTTTTTCCTAAATCCACCTTAAAAGTTTGTCAGTTGGGTATACAGACTCTATAGCCTTCTCCTATCCTACAGAAATATTTTGAAAGCCCAGGTTATAGTCATCATAGTTAAAACCCTCAACATTACTGAATAAAAGATTAATAATATGTCTTAGTCTTTAATATTTTTATAAGCAAAATTCGGATCTGAGTTTATAAGTATATTTATATGTACATGGATTTTTTTAATATAGTCATCTAAAGATCTCAAAAGTGATTTATTTTCTAATATGTAAGGGACTACATGTTTTCAGATTTGTATTTTTCATAGAGAAAAGTAAAACTATAAAGCTTAAATAGACAAATGTACATTCTCACAACAAGTAATTACTATAGGATACAGCATCCTTAAAAGGCAGCATGTAATAACCACAAAGATACCTTATCTCATAACAAAAATGAAAAAGGAATTATATATTCAGTAAGAAGCTAGAAGACAGGATGTGCATTTGCCACACAATACTATAATGGACTGAAGTTATACTTATAAGAACCACTTAAGGAAAAAGATGCATAAGCTTGCTGTTTACCATTCTAATTCTGAGAAATGCAGATGCTGTGATTAACAGTCACCTACAACCTGCCCAAAGAAGGGTGCTTAAGAAAACATGGGTCACAGAACAATAGAGCTGACCTATTTGTAATGCCTGTGATGGCCAAGTATATATATATATATATATATATATATATAATTTGTGTCAACATATTTGTGCCAATATATAATATCTGTATATATTATATGTAAATATATTATGCACATAATATTTATATAATTTACATATATAATTACACATAGACAAATATAAACTGTGTCAGCTATACTCAGAAAAAAAAAGCTGTAAAAACGGCACTGTCTCTTCAATTTATGACAGTTTTCAGTGTTTTTAATAAGCATCTTTTCTGTTGAGTCTAACCAGGACTGTCCATTTCCAGCTGATGTACTGGGGGACACTGCTATAGCTTTCTTTCCTCAAATGTGATTATAAGGCCCCATGTGATGGGTAAAAGAGAGCTAATCTTGCCATTTCTCCTGTTCGATTGTTTAAGCCTATCTTTAAGATCTTAAAAGAAGCTAAAAACCAATTTTCATTTCATAGTTTAAGTTGTAATTATAGGTCCAGGAAGGACATAACTTAGAGTTTGATCACCACCACAAAAGAGCAACAGGGTGTCTCTACAGTGGAGCTACAGAAAGCCGAGAGCCACATTTTAGTACAAAAGCAGAACAACCCTTTTGAGCAACTGCACCAGACAGGATGAATCTCGGAATTAGAATGGCACAATGCTAAATATCAAACCTTGCAATTATATGCACAAAGGATGATCTTATCATTGTGAGTTGGAAACAAAAGTTGTTCTAAGTTGATCAGCTGGTTATAAAAAAAAAATCTCTTAGGTGATACTGTAATATGCTGAAGTCGATTCTCTTAACACAGAAAATGGTGAAAAAAGGATAACACAGAAACCATATAGTTGTAGTGGAAGAACTAGATTAGACTTACATTTCCCGGATGTCTGAGTATTTTGTACTTTAAAGTTAACTCATTTAAAAAAAAAAAAATTTCAGAAGGGCAGCCCAGGTGGCTCAGAGGTTTAGCACCGCTTTCAGCCCAGGGTGTGATCCTGGAGTCCTGGGATTGAGTCCCATGTCAGGCTCCCTTCATGGAGCCTTCTTCTCCCCCTGCCTGTGTCTCTGCCTCTCATTCTCTGTGTGTGTCTCTCATGAATAAATAAATAAAATCTTTAAAAAAAAACATTTCCAAAAAAAAAAGCTTTTCAGAAAATGAGGCTAAAATGGATGATTTTCCTTTTATAAACACAATATTTAATAATCAGGACATTTGCTTCCTATTACATATAATAGCATATTTTATGTAGTTGTGTGTTCAAGGCAGAATATTTTAGTATGCTACATGTTTTTTTTTTCTGAAAGAGGAATAGACAACACATTTATGTTCCTTAATGAATATTTTGTTTTGTGTTAAGACAGCTCTGATGGATTGCTTGTATTTGTTCAATTTCCATCTGGGCAATGAAGTTCACCATCTTCACTTTCTCTATCAATTTGAATTAATTTCATCCCCGTTAGAAGTAAATTAATGTTAAAATAAAAAAAATCCAGCGTAATCTTTTATTTCAAAGCATTCTGCATGATTTAACACTACATAAAACATGTTTTAAAGAATAAAATTTTTCTGCCTCTCTAACTAGCTATTTTGAATCACTACAGAATGTCAAATCCACTGACAGCCAGGAAAGGTAAACTTTGAAATTTAAGAGATTTCACTGCGATCTGCATGTCTGTTATTGGTGGTGTTAAGGTTTTTAATTACAGAAAAATCAGGTCATTGACCAAAACCAGTACACTAAGTTCAAGTATCGTATGTTCAGCCCTGATTATATCTAAGACTCTCTCCTGTGAGGACTACATTTAGGCATTAATCTTCCATAAATATATTTTCTTCTTTTGTTGTTGTTTTACTTTTTATTTTTTAAAAATTTAAACTCGTTAGGAATTAATTGCAAGTATAAAATGGAGATTTCCAGGTACCCTTCCCCCCAAAGATTATATTTTATGTAACTAGAATCTAATATTAAAACCAGGAAACTGACACTGGTAAATGTGTGTGTATAGTTCTGCAGCTTATCTCAGGTATAGTTTCATGTAAGCACTACTACAAGCCAGATCCATAACTATCCCATCAGTGCAAAAGATCTCTCGGTACCCCTTTATATACTTCCCCTCCGCTACCCCCCATGCCTGTTAGCCAGTAATTTATTCCCCATCTCTATAATTGTGCCATTTTGAGAATGTTATATAAATGGAATCATATGGTATATGACCTTTCTGGATTGGCTTTTTGCAGTGAACATAATACCCTTGAGGCCTATGCAAGTTGCTGCATGTAATAGTCGCTCACACCTGTTTTTTTTTTTGCTGAGTATCCCATGGAATGGCTTTACCACCACAGATTGGATAAACATTTGCTTTTTGAAGGACATTTGGTTCTTTCCTGTATTTAGCTATTGAATATGAATAAGACTTCTTTAAAAATTAGTGTAGAGGATTTTGTGTGGTTATACATGTTTCATTTTACTAAGATAAATGCTAAGGAGTGTGACTTGAATTTTATGTAGGGACGCCTGGGTGGCTCACTGGTTGAGTATTTGCCTTCAGTTCGGGGTATGATCCCAGGGTCCTGGGATCCAGTCTCACATTAGACTCCCCTCAGGGAGCCTACTTCTCCCTCTGCCTATGTCTCTACCTCTTTCTGTATGTCTCTCGTGAATAAATAAATATTCTTTAAAAATTAATTTTATATAAATGTATGTTTTCCAAACAAACTGTTTTTTCCAGAGTGCTATATCAATATCCAAACCTACCAGCAATGTATGAGAGATCCAGTTTCTTTGCATTCTCACCATCATTTGTAATTGGCACATTTTCTGGCTGTTTTGATAGCTGTGTAGGGATAACTCATGGTGGTCTTCGTATACATTTCCATAATGGCTACTTATACTCAACAGTTTTTCTTATGTGTTTCCACATATCTTTTGGGTGAATCAGTACAATGTTTCTCCCATTACCAGTTTATAATTGAATTTTTTAAATTGTTGACTTTTAAGATATCTTTACATTTTTAGATATTAGTCCTTGAATCCAGTGGTCATGGCATTCAATTCTTTTTATATATTTCTAAAACCTATTTGATAATAGTTTAAGAGTTTTTAAGTCTATATTCTTGAGGGATATTGGCCTTTAGATGCTTTGTTGTTGTTTTTATTGTTGTTGTGTTTTTGTCTGGTTTTGGTAAGAGGTAATAATACTAATTTCAAAAAATCATTTCAAATAATTATCAGATTAAAGTTTTTGAATAGTTTACAAAATGATCTAGAGTTTCCAAATATCATTCACCTCCTTTTTCTTCCTGTGACTTTGTGTATATTAAATATTTTTTAAGGCTTTATATTTTTGGAGTAATTTGATGTTCAGAGCATGAAACTAAGGGCAAGTACAGATATTTCTTATATACCTCCAGCTCCTACATATGTATGGACACAGCCATTATCAACATTCCTCCCCAGAATAATCCATATGTTACAACTGTGGACCTACACTGACACATCATAATCAGCCAGAGTCCGTGATTTGCATTATAGTTTACTCTTGGTGTTGTACATTCTGTAATTTTGGACAAATGTTTAATGACATATATCCAACATTATAATATTGTACAGAGTATTTTCACTGCCCTTAAATTTCCTCTGTGCTTTACCTATTCATCCCTACTCCACCATTGCCTGGAAACCACTAATCTTTTTACCCTTTCCATAGTTTTGCCTATTCCAGAATGTCACATGTTGGGAATCATACAGTATGTAGTCTGTTTTATATTGCCTTCTTTCACTTACTGAAATGCATTTAAGATTCCTTCACCCATGTGTTTTTGTGGCTTGATAGCTTATTTCTTTTTTAGCAATGAATTATGTTCCACTGTCTGGAAGTACTGTAGCTTGTCAATTTACTTACTGGAGGATATCATGGTTTCTTCCAGGTTTTGGTAATTATGAATAAAACTACCACAAACACCTGTGTACAGGATTTTGTGGGCAGCCCCTGTGGTGCAGCAGTTTAGTGCCGCCTGCAGCCTAAGGCGTGATCCTGGAGACCCTGGATCGAGTCCCACATCAGGCTCTCTGCATGGAGCCTGCTTCTCCCTCTGCTTGTGTCTCTGCCTCTCTCTCTCTCTCTCTCTCTGCATCTCTATGAATAAATACATAATCTTAAAAAAATTAAAAAAAAGGATTTTGTGTGGATATAAGTTTTCAATTCCTTTGGCTGAATACCAAGGAGTGTGATTACTGGATCAGATGATGAGTATGTTTGGTTTTGTAAGAAACTGCCAGTCTTTCAAAGTGGCTGTATCATTTTTCATTCCCACCCTAATGAATGAGAGTTCCTGTGGTTACTCCTTATTCTCACCAGCATTTGGTATTATCAGTGTTCTGGATTTTGGCCATTCTAATAAGTATGCGATGGTATCTTACTGTGTTTTAGTTTGCATTTCTCTGATGACATATGATGTGGAAAATATTTTCGTATACTTATGTGCCATCTGTATGTCTTCTTTAGTGAGCTCTCTGTTGAGGTCTTTGGTCCATTTTTAATTGGGTAATTTGTTCTCTTCTAGTTGGGTTTTAAGAGTTCTTTGTATATTTGGGATGTCAGTCCTTAATCAGATGTGTCTTTTGCAAATATTTTATTCCAATCTGTGGTTTATCTTATTCTTTTGACATTGCCTTTAATAGAACAGAAGTTTTTAATTTAATGAATTTCAGCTTATCAATTATTTCTTTCATGGGCTATTTGTTTAGTGTTGTATCTAAAAAGCATCTGCATAACTGAGGTCATATAGGTTTACTTCCAGGTTATCTTCTAAGAGTTTTATAGTTTTGTGTTTTAAGTATTTATATGATCAGTTGTGAGTGTAGGTGAAGGTTGTAACATCTGTGTCTAGATTCTTTTTTTTTAATGTGAATATCTACTTATATTGTTTTTCATACTCAACTTCACTATAATCACCCAAATCAGTCAAAAAATACTTAGCATAACAAGAATATGTAACATTTATAACTGATACATAATACATATTTAAAAAAGTATTTGTATTAGTATATTTCATTATATAGCATAAATCTATATATAAGAAAAATATCTGCTTGGATGTCACCCAGAATATATAACCATGGGAAAGAATTATTGCTACCTGCTTATTAATACATAGGTGCAGGCATTTATTAAATACTTCAGGTTAAAACACACCTATTTTGTTGTTATAAATTACTGTCAAGGAAGAAAATCCTAGTGCTATAAGATGAAGTGAATGTTTTGTGCTTATAGCCAGTAAAAGAAAAAATAGTTATATTTAGCATTTGCACACAATGAGATCTAAAATGAAAGCACTGTGTTTATTTAGATAAGAACTCTGATTCTGAAATTAGTTCCACTCTCTTATGTCATCAAATTTTTCCAATCATGAATTACTTCTATTATTATAAAGTTAGGCTTCAAAGTTTCTATATTTTTTTCTTTGTTTAAGATTTATTTATTCATCTGAGAGAGAAAGAGAGAATGGTGTAGAGAGTCAGAGGGAGAGGGAAAATCCTCAGGAAGACTCCCTGCTGAATGCGGAACCTGATGCAGGGCTAGGTCCCAGGACCATGAGATCATGCCTGAGGCAAACTCAAAACTCAACCTTTAACCCACCCAGGCACCTCAAAAGTTCCTATCATAAAGTAAAACAAAATTCCCTGAAAAAACTCCATAATCCCACATTCCCTCTCTGTAATACTTTCTTACTCTATTCTTCAGAGCAAAACTGAAGGAGACAGTGGTCCATAGTTTGGTCTTGATTCTCTCACCTTTAAATTTTTTTATTGAGTACCCTATTTGCCCTTAGCTTCCACTATTTCACTGAATTGTAGTTATCAGATTATAAAAGCCATCCCTATTTCCCAGGCAAATATTTATAATTTCTTATCTATTCCCTCTCTCTTTGGCCAAATGAGTTTCATACATTTGTCCATATGCACCTTTGTGAAACTTTTTTTTTCTTAGCTTCTTTGATGTTCTTTTTCCTTGTGTTTCTCTTTATTTTATTCACTAATTATTCTTTAGTATTATTGATAGCTGTTTTGCTAATATTTTAATGGTTGGGGGTCCAACTGTTTGTCCTTGGTCTCTTTTTGTTTTCCATAAGAATGATGAAAAATAAAAATCTTAGGGTTTCTTTGAGGAGTATAAGAAGTTAACTCTAAAACTTATGTAAATGGAAAAAGGCAAAGATATCCAAATAATCTGGAAGAAGAGGTACACATTGCATGTAGACGCCATTGAATAAGTAGTGACTCATTGTCCAGATTGGTGATTTTAGTGATTTTATGGTTTTGTATTTGTTTTATATTATTTTTGTAACCAGAAGGTAAAATTTGACCCTGGAAAGCAAGAAAGCAGTTGACTATATTATATGGGAAGCATATGTTTAGATAGCAACATAGTTAAACTTTCATATAAAAAGTGATCCCTGAGAGGAGAGAGAATGCTACGATATTTCTCAGATTATGTTTTAATCAGTGATCATTTATGACTAACCCATATAAAAAAAAAGGTGCTGAGTATTAGTCAAATAATGATGAAAAAGAAAGTTATATCACTGTCTGTAATTGGTAACATCAACCCAGAAGAGAGAGGATTTCTGATATACGAGAGTATTTTACCAGAGAACAAGATATGAGAGGATAAAAAACTAATGTTTGATTATAAATATTCAGTTCTAACTTCAACTCTATATTTAAAATTATTGCTTTCCTTTTTTTTGTTTTTTGTTTGTTTGTTTGATTGTTTAATACAGTGGCTTAAGGTTGAAATTTCTTTTAACATTTTATTTATTTATTTCTGAGGGACACACAGAGAAAGGCAGAGACATAGACAGAGGGAGAGGCAGGCTCCTTGCAGGGAGCCCCATGTGGGACTCAATCCCAGGACCCCAGGATCACGCCCTGAGCCAAAGGCTGAGGCTCAACCGCTGAGCCACTCAGGCATTGCAAGTTTGAAAATTTAAGTGACTCAGACAGATGTGAAATAGGGAGAGACTGGTAAAAGGGTACTAAGTTTCAACTGTGAATAAGATCTAAAGATCGAATGTAAAACAAAGTGGCTGTAGTTGATAGCATTGTATTTTATAATTTAAATTTGCTAAGAGTAAAAATTAAATTTTCTCACCAAAAGTAATAGACAAATAGTTGGTGGATGTGTTAATTATATGTGAACCCTTTTCACAAACCATTTACACTTTATGTATTTTATAACCTTGTCACTTATACCTCAATAAAGCTGAACAAAACAAAAGAACAAGCAAATAAAAATAGCATTGACAAATGCCTGAAAGCACCCTGATACTGGTTTTGAATACCATTCTCCAATAAAAGGAACCAGAGACCTTTGGAGAAATGCCTGATTCCAGGACTACAGCAGACAAGATACAATATGGCCTTGAAACATCTTGTACAGCCAGAGAGAAGTTAGTATTTAAAAAATAAATCACTGATCCAGATATGTGAAAGAGGTATGAGAATCAACTGAAAGTGCTCCCTATTGTCAAAGCTGGAACAATTTGAGCAACCAAATGAATAGTTTGGATTATAATCCAAAGTATGAAAAATAAAGGCATCAATGAGTCCATATTGATATAAATAAATGTTTAAATCAATTAATACATGGTAAGGAGGGACAAATCTCCTGTGCAGAAGAATTCTAAATAAATTTTCTATTCAACCCTAAAGAAGGGAGAGCATACCTTCTCACTAAGTGTAGGCTTGTGTATAGGACCTGCCTCCAGTGACTACTGTATGGAAAGGGAAGGAAAAGAGAAAATTTACAGCGGAGAAACTTGACAAATATATTTCAGGCAGGTGATCGAGGTCAATAGCAATATTCATAAGCCATATTGATAGTATACTCTCTTGGTGTGATGTGATGAGAGTGATGACCTCTATGATCTTGCCCCCTAAAACCATAACCCCCATGTAATCATTAGAAAACATCAGAAAACCTCCATTAGAGGAGCATGTCTGGTTCTTCACAGACATGCTTGGCTTTCTTCCCAAATACTCACATGACACTCTTTCTGGACTCTCTGAACCTTCCCCCTAATCTCTGACATCTTCAATCTTGCTTAATCATTCTTAGTTCCTCACTTTAACACATCAACAACTGACAATAAATACATATATTTGTTTATAGACTCATTGTCTGTCAATCCCCACAAAAATATAAGCTCTAGCAGGAAAGGAACTTTAGTTGCTACATTCTCAAGACTTTAAATAGCACTTGACATGTAGTAGGAACTCATTAAATATTTGTTGGGTGAATGAATTACTTTCTTCATCTATGATATGAATTTAAGAATTCTAAATTATTGGTTGTCAGTGAAGTTTAAATTATACCCTGTTACATGATGGATGATCAGTGGATATTAGTTTCTTTCTTTTACTCTCTGAATTGCTTTACATTCATATTTTATGGATAATGTTTATCAAATATGTATCTATAACAGTATTTACTACTATTGTAAATTCATTAGCCTAGGAATTCAGGCTATGTTAAATTACAAAGTAGTTCTCTCCCTTTCTATATATTCTGAAAACATATGCAGTGATTGCCCCTCTCTTTGGATTGGCTTCTTTCTGCCTCTTTTATGCAGTAGCCATGGAGAAATTTTACTCTTCTTTTGATTCCATTTTAGCAGAAGAAAATAAAAAAGAAGTATTATAATCATTAAATATTTATTTATTTATTTATTTATTTATTTATTATTTATTTCCCCATGTTTTGTTTTGGTGGTGGTGGTGGTTTATTTTTATTTTTTTAAAGATTTTATTTGGGGGACCCCTGGGTGGGCTCAGTGGTTTAGCGTCTGCCTTCTGCCCAAGGTATGATCCTGGAGTCCCAGGATCGAGTCCCACATCAGGCTCCTACATGGAGCCTGCTTCTCCCTCTGCCTGTGTCTCTGCCACTCTCTCTCTCTCTCTCTCTGTCTCTCATGAATAAATAAAAATCTTTTAAAAATAAAGATTTTATTTGATTGAGAGAGAGACTGAAGGATAGAGAGAACACAAGTATGGGGAATGGTAGACATTCACATTGAGCAGGGAGACCAATGTGGGGCTCAATCCCAGGATGATGGGACCAGGACCTGAGCCCAAGACAGATGCTTAACTGAGCCACTCAAGCACCCTTATTTTCTTTCTTTCTTTCTTTCTTTCTTTCTTTCTTTCTTTCTTTCTTTCTTTCTTTTCTTTCTTTCTTCTTTCTTTCTTTCTTTCTTTCTTTCTTTCTTTCTTTCTTTCTTTTCTTTTAAAAGATTTTATTTATTTATTCGAGAGAGAGGCAGAGACACAGCAGAGGAAAAGCAGGCTCCATGCAGGAAACACAATGTGGAACTCAATCCCAGGACTCCAGGATCACTCCCTGGGCTGAAGGCAGATGCTCAATCGCTGAGCCACCTGGGCTTCCCTTTTTCATGTGTTTGTTTGTTTGTTTTTTAAAGATGGATTTATTTACTTGAGAGACATAGAGAGAGAATGTGAGCAGGGAGAGGAGCTGAGGGTGAGGGAGGAGAATCTCCAGCAGACTCTGTGCTGAGCGTGGAGCCTGACAAAGGACTCTACCTCCCAACACTGAGATCACGACTGTGCTAAAATCGAGTCAGATGCTTAACTCACTGTGCCACCCAGGCACCCCAGTGGTGGTTTATTTTTAATGATCAACTTGCAAGATTTTTCTGTAGCCATTGAAGATTTTTTTTTAATGTATTACATGTACTGTAGTATGGCCTTGAATTATAGCAGTATTCAACTATCAGATAAAACCACTTGTACATAAACTGGGATTACATGCCTGAATGGAGAAATCTGGAGATTTCTGGAGAAATCTCTTCCTTTTGTTTTATATGCTGGACCCAGTCCTTCCCTTCCATTTCAGTGTCCTATAGTTAATTTAACTATTTTAAATGAAAAAAAAATGTTTTTATATTTAAAATCATCAAGGAGCACCTGGATGGCTCTGTTGGTTAAGCATCTGACTCTTGATTTTGACTCAGGTGATAATCTCATGGTCATGAGCTCAAGCCTTCCATTAAGCTCCATGCTAAGTGGGGAGTCTGCTTGAGATTATCTCTCTTCCTCTCTGCCTCTCCGCCCCACCTCTCTCTCAAAAATAAATAAATAAATTTTTAAAAAATCATCACCACCACTATTGAGATTCTTTAACCATACACTTACTTTTTGTATTAAGAATCTATTAAATTTTGATAAGACAACATAAATTCCATTTATATTTACTGTCATATGTTCCTTAATAATTTCTATTTTAAGAGTCCCTTATGAACATGTAATTTTTTAAAAATAGTACTTATGTTTCTGATATCTGTCATAATCATTTGAAATATTATTTTATCATATTTTTATATGTTACTGCTAAAAATCCAAAATGATGGTTGAGTAATATCCTATTATGTATATATACCACAGTCTCATTCATCAGTTAAAAGTACAAGAGGAATACAGTTTGAAGATTGCTACTCAACATGATCTCTCTGAAACAGTGCCTGACTTAAATATTCAATATATGCCTGTTGACTTGAATTGGAATCCAATTACCTTATGTTGTCTTTTTCTAACTTACTGTACTATAAAACATGGTGGTTATACCTCTAACAAAGTTATAGCCTCTGGTCTTTATGCATCATTCTTTAATTGAATAGATAAGTATTTGTTGCATGAACCTTATTATATTAGGAATTTGGTATGCTAAATTGAATAAAACATGATTCTTGCCTTTAAATAATTTATATTCTGTTGAAAATGAAAGAAAATGAAGCCGCCTGAGATCCTCTCCCTCTGCACTTCCCCCTGCTCAAACTCACTCTCTCTCTCTCTCCCTCAAATAAATAAATCTTAAAAGTGGGGGGAGCAGGAGGCACCTTGGTGGCTCTATCAGTTAAGTGTCTGACTCCTGGTTTCAGCTCAGGTCATGATCTTAGAGTCATGAGATCAAGTCCCATGTCAAGCTCAAAATTTGCTTGAGATTCTCCCCCTCTCCCCCTTCCCCTGCTCAAGCTCAACCTCTCTCTCTTTCTATTTCTTATATAAATAAGTCAATCTTAAAGAAAGTTATTCTTCACAGTCAAAAAAAAAAAAAACTACAAATGGAAAGGCAACCTATAGAATTGGAGAAAATATTCTCAAATCATATATACAAAATATGTGAAGGACTCATATAACTCAGTGAAGAAATAACAATCTGATTAAAATATGGAAAGAGGAGTTGACTAAATAGGTTTCCAAGTAAGACATACAAATGGCCAACAAGCACATGAAAAGATGTTCAACATCACTAACCATCAGAAAAACGCACATCAAAATCACAGTGAGGTATCACCGCATCCTGTTAGAATGGCTAGCATTAAAAAGGCAAGGATTGACAAGTATTGGTGAGGATGTGAAGAAAAGGGAATATTTGTGCACTGCTAGTGGGAAAGTAAATTGGTCTAACCTTTATGGAAAATAGTATGGAGTTTCCTCAAAGTTTAACAAATCTAGCTATCATATGTCCAACATTCCCACTTATGGGGATATATCTAAAAGAAACTAAAAGATAATCTTGAAGTGATATCTCTACTCTCATGTTTATTCACAAGAGCCAAAATAGGGAGATGACCTGAGTGACCATTAACAGATAAACAGATAATGAAAATGTAGTATATATATATATATATACACAATAGATTACTATTCAGCCACAGAAGAAATGAAATATTCAATTCCTATATCTACTTATAAAACTAAACATTAAAATGTTATCACAACATGAATCTTAAAATTTCCTTCAATATTAAACAATTTCTCTACCTAGGGATAAAGTGACAATATGGCCTTTATTCCTAAGAGAAGAAGTAATTACCAAAACAAAATTCTGTAATACATGTAGGTAACCAGTTTCCCCTGAAAACCAAGCAAACAAATGGATTAGCAATCTGACTAGAGTGAGACAAAGTTCCACTTATGTTGTGGCAACATGGATACACCTGGAGGGCATTATACTAAGTGAAACAGGTTGAGAAGAGAAAGAGAAATACAGCATGATGTAACTTTATGTGGAACAAACAAACAAAAAACCAAACTCTTAGAAAGTAGTATAGTGGTTACCAGGAGTTGGAATGGGGGTGGAAACAGGCAGATGTTGGTCAAAGGGTACAAACTTCCAGTTAGAAGTTGAAAAGTTCTGGGAATTTAATGTACCACATGACGATATATTGCATTACAATATATCACAGTACAATAAGCAATACTGTATTATATACCTTACAGTTGCTAAGAGTATCAATCTTAAATGCTCTTAAACAAGAAAAATGAAATGGTAATTAGATAACATGATGAAAGTGTTAAGTAATGGTATAGTGGTAATCATACTGCACTATATAAGTATATCAAATCAACAAATTGTACACCTTAAATTTATACACTGTTGTATGTCTCAATAAAGCTCAGGGCAGGAAAGAAGCAAAAAGAAAAAAAAAAAGAATATCTTGTAAAAACTTGCAAAAGGACCAGAGTCATAAGGAAACATGAGTGAGAGATTAAAATGCTTTAATAAAACTGAAGTGTCCTCCACCCCAACCCCTTGGATAGAGTAGCATTTTAATTTAAAAGAATCATTAAGAGTTAATAAATAAAATACCATAAGGAAAGAACCATTTCATGCAGAAATATGCAGCATATGCAAGATATTTTGACAGATTATAGTAAAGCTCTTTTATTTGGGCTAGAATATATAATATAAATGACAATAGTCATAGTAATGACAGTTATGTGTAGTGCTTCTAAATGGTTTGATTCCTGACTTTGTCCCACTCTAGTCAGATTGCTAATTCTATTTGCTTGCTTGGTTTTCAGGGGGAACTGGTTATCTACATGTATTACAGAATTTTGTTGTAATTATTTCTTCTCTTAGGAATAAAGGCCATATTGTCACTTTATCCCTAGATAGAGAAATTGTTTAGTATTGAAGGAAATTTTAAGATTCGTGTTGTGATAACTTTTTTAATATTCAGTTTTATAAGTAGATATAAGAATTGAATATATATAAATCAGAATTCCTTTACTTGTGTGAAGGAAGGAAGAAATAAAGAAAGGAAAAAGGGAGAGATAAGAAGGGAAGCAGGTAGTTTGAATGGTCAGATTTTTTTAAAATAACAATCAGTTAATCAATTTAATTAATCTGATGAGCAGGTTGTTTTTTGTTTTTGTTTTTGTTTTTGTTTTTTTAATAGGGTAATCGTTGTTGGCAGACCCTGGGCAAATTCATAACATAGGTCCATTGTACTTTCACTAAATTACTGCAATATTTACTTCTGAATTACATTTCTAGAGAAGTATTCTATTAGATAAAGCATAACATGATTGTGTTTATCCATTCGGTTAACATTTCTTGAGCACTGGCAATGTACCAGACACACTTTTTTTTTTTTTTTTGTAATTTGTTGTGAACAAAACAATGTTTTGAAATATTAATTTTTAAGTTAAACATTTTTAAGACTCAAAGAGGGGCTAATGAGGAATCTGTAGACTCTGAGAGGGAATGGGGGAACTTTGGGAACTGATCTTTTTCCCCTTTCTCTTCCAATAATTTTGTGAGGATTACTGGCAGCTCCCACTCTCTATTAGAAATAATTAATTGACAATCTAAATAAGTAATGGGCTAGCTAACTACTGATGATATCATGGCTCAATTCTTATTTTCAAAAATTTTGCACTTCTCTTATTACCAGAGGGCCTACCTCTGTGAAGAAATAAATAATTTTATAGGTATAGATTCCATTAAAGAAAAAATAAAATTAGTATAATTCATAAAAATGGTTAAATTGGCGAATAATGCAATAAAACTAGTTCTAATGGCAACAATTTATTTATCTCAATAAATAAAATGCATCCCTATTCATTATAGTGAGTGAAATGACCATAGCTCATTAAAATTTTAATTCTTATTTAATTGAAAACTTGTGGAAAATGAAACGACTCCCTGTTGTGCACTATTGCTATTTGTAAGATGTCTATATTTCACACACAAATCCTTTTGGTTCCTTTTTGTCATTTCTGCCTTCTGTATTATTATTATTATTATTATTATTATTATTAATTTATTTTTTTTAGGCAGTTAGAAATCTTGAGTATCAAGTTAAATATTTAAAGATTATAAAACTGAGTTGAAAATAAATTTAAAACATTGTTTCTATGATCAATATTGCTGAATCCTCAAATATATTATCAAGTTACTGTGTAATGACTTCAGAAACAGTACCGGATTCTCCCTAACTTAGAACCTCTGGTTGTAAAAGTTGTGAAAACAAACTCTTTTTCTAGATCCCCAAAATAGTCAAGCAGAAGAAATAAAAAGGGCATGGGGTATTAAATCCACTGCTGTCTAGAATTTGATTGTCTGATTTGCCCCCTAAATTGATGGAGAAAACAAAGGCAGAAGAAAAATTATTAAATGTCCTTACTTCCTGCAGCCCACTGACAAATCCTTGAAACAGGCAGAGTGACATTCCTCTAGGGACTCAACTGGCTTGATGCTAATACTTAGCTAAGGGCAGCAGCAATCTTAGCCTAATCTCTAGGATTCTCGAAGTCTATTTTAACATATAAAATTCCTTTAGAAATGTCCTTTATCAGGGATCCCTGGGTGGCTCAGCAGTTTGGTCCCTGCCTTTGGCCCAGGGCCTGATCCTGGAGACCCGGGATTGAGTCCCACATCGGGCTCTCTGCATGGAGCCTGCTTCTCCCTCTGCCTGTGTCTCTGCCTCTCTCTCTCTCTCTCTCTCTCTCTTTCTGTCTCTGTCTCTCATGAATAAATAAATAAAATCTAAAAAAAAAAAAAAGAAAGAAAGAATTTCCTTTATATCTACTCCTCAAGGTACGTGTTGGCAATCATCCTTCAAGCACATGGCCCACCACCGATATACATCTGAAGGGTCTCATGACTAAGGTTTTATTAGACAATAATAAATGACCTTTTCCCAAAAATAGCTAGTTCCCTCAAGGTCCAGGGAACCTTGGTTCCAAAATTCCTTAGAGACTTATGCTCTCCCTAACCCCCTGCCAAATTGAAAGTATATATAATGGGACATTCTTCATGACCCCAGTACTGCTCTTTCTGCCAATGGGTCCTGTCCCCATGCTTTAATAAAACCACCTTTGTGCACCAAAGATGTCTCAAGAATTCTTTCTCGGCTGTTGGCTTTGGCTTTGAACCCTAATGTAACTTCCTACATCATAAGTGACCATTATAACAATGATGCAATGAAAATACTTGAGAAATATTTGATTTTTTTTCTTTTTTGCATTTGTGAACTTTCATGCATGAGTTCTATTTAACATATGGCTTTGTTATTGCTATGGCTTTTTATTGTTTAATTCAGTGCTAGCAAACTTTTGGCAGACAAACATACCCTAATTCTCCTTAACATATAAGGGAAGTTTTTTGCTTGAAGGTTTTGTATAATATGTAATATTAACTGTATATAAAAGTATTTTCTCTTCTCTATTTGTCTACTCTGTTAGCTTAGTCTTTCCTATGATTTTAGGTACCATCTTTCTAAGTTAAAACTTTTTCATTTTGTGCCCAGGTCAAATTTCTCCTGAGATCCATGCCTCAGTTCCAACTGGGTATTTGCACTCGAATGCTGCATTTATACTTCAAATTCAATAAGTCTAAAACCAATCTTTATAAAGGCAGGTTGTGTAGGTGGTTAAGAGTACAGCCTCTGCAGACAAGAAGCTGTTTTTTAGTTCTACCATTTACTAAAATCAGGATAATGAGCATATTCTCCTCATAAGAGTATTTGAAGACTTAAGGATTTAATGCCTATAAAGTATGTAGAATGGTGCTCCTAACACAGCAAGTACTAAATTGTTTCAGGCAAAATGGTAACACAATATTGTGTTTAGAATTTAGGATCTTGTCTGGCAGTCTAGATTAATATCCATTTATGACTATAGCTTTGTGACAATGGGTAAATTATTATAACTTATTCAAACCCTGTTTCTTCATTGTTAAAATAAAAAATAATAGTTCATATCCTATATTTTATTGTGAAGATCAAGACAGTATAAAGCAGTTAGAATTTCTCATATATGTCTTTAGAATCTCTGATTATTCTTTTTTTTTAATCTTGTTTATTTATTCATGAGAGACATAGAGAGGAAAAGGCAGAGACACAGGAATTGGGAGAAGCAGGCTCCATGCAGGGAGCCCGATGTGGGACTCAATCCTGGGACATGGGGATCACGCCCTGAGCCGAAGGCAGTCTGTTAACCACTGAGCCACCCAGGCGTCCCTAGAATCTCTGATTATTCTAGTCCCTAGTATGACTTTTCTTAATTTCCTTGTTTTATCTCAATGACCCAGACACCTACTTACCTTTATTTCCCACATTTGACATCATTATCTTTTCACTGTTTCCCACTCATTAAGCCACATCAGTTGTCATTCCTCATTCTCTCTCTCTCTTTTTTTTTTTAAGTTGCTTCGTTTTATTCATACTCTAGCCAAGGCAATTTAGCTTATTTTTTACCTTTATAATAAAAGTATTTTCTTGATATCTTCAATACCACTCTTCTGTAATCCCACCAGACTGTAACTGTCAGATTATCCTCTGAAGAGCATAGCATGTAGTTTGGCTCTTACCTGTTCAGGACCTAAGAATGGTTCCCTAGTGCCCAGTGACCCTCATCTGAAGTCATAATGCTGTAGCCAGAAATGGAAGGTTCTCTTTAGTGTGACCCATCACCTATTTCTCTCAAGAGGGGAAGGTTTCCTAAATAGTACCTCCCACTCTCTTTAGGGTGTTTTATTTTGTTTTCCTTAAGCATTAGAAGAGATTTCCTCATTGTTGTGTACTCTTTACGCCTCAATATCAGCTTCTTCCAGGAAACTTCATCATACTCCCATGTTTAAGTTGTATTTCCCTTTCCTATATTTTGTTAAACTTTCTTTGTACTCATTCTATGTGCAAAACTCACTGGGCATATGCTCTATTTTCCTTAAGTCCTTAAGATATTGCATGTCCCAGTATGTTTCTTGAATTATGGATGCGCAGTAAATTAAGGGAATGAAGGGATGAAATAAATAAGTTCATTCAGGTTTATTGCTTAAGAATTTCTTGCATCTGTATCTTTGGGGTAAATCCCCAACAGTGCTTTTGGATTAGTAAATTGTCACTATTTTCAACTCACATTTTCTTTAGTTTAGCTGTACCTACAGGGAATGATACTGAAAATACATTTGAATTAAAGTAAACTTTATGAGTCAATAGTAGGTGTATATACATAGCTTTGCTAGTTTCCCTGATAAAGCCTACTGTTTTTATGCCAGGTTTTATCAGCTATGACAACCAAAAGTTAAGGTATTATGACCACCAAATGCATCATTTTGCTGTGGTTCACCACACTGTAACTGTATTTTATCTTAGCAAAGTGGAAGTCATGGTATTCCAGTATTACAAGACTGGAACAAACTTATACACTTATTAATTTAAATTTCCAGGAGTACAGCTTACTCAAGATGAAGGTACAAGTATATGTAGGCTGTAGCATTTGTTTAATTGAAGTATAATTAATATGCAATGTTATATTCATTTCTGGTGTACAACATATTGATTCAAAGATTCTATACATTATTCAGTGCCCACAGTATAATCACCATCTGACAACAAACATATTACAGTATTATTGACCAAATTCCCTATGCTGTACTTTTCATCTCTGTGACTTATTTATTTTCTAACTGTAAGTTTTAATTTAATCCTCTTTATGTATTTCACCCATCCCCCCAACCACTTGTAACATTTTTGGACCTGTTATGCAAAAGATTTACAAGTAGCCAATCATTTGCCATAGTCATTTTTTGTCTAACATGCCAATTTTATCCATGATTGAAGTGTTTTCAGAAACTTACCCATTTCATAATTTTCTTTTTTTAAAATTTTATTTATTTATGATAGGCACACAGTGAGAGAGAGAGAGAGGCAGAGACATAGGCAGAGGGAGAAGCAGGCTCCATGCACCGAGAGCCCCAGTGGGATTCGATCCCGGGTCTCCAGGATCGCGCCCTGGGCCAAAGGCAGGCGCCAAACCGCTGCGCCACCCAGGGATCCCCCAATTCATAATTTTCAATTTTATTCCCGGTCCTTATTTAAATGAACCTTGCTATCTGTCATTAGTACCCTAATCTGAATAGTGATTTATTGTCATATTGCAACTCAGTATACAGAATTTTTGAAATAGAATTTATAAATTAAAGAAAGAATTAAAAACATATCTGTAGATACATAAAAATGTGAGATTGCCCTGCAACTATTTCTGAATGACTGGCAGCAGCATTGAACATGCTGGGAAAAGAGGGGGGGTCCCGGTTTGGTTTCCCAGTTTGACTTCTTTCATCTCTATGTTTGTGTATTTTTGGGAAATAAAAATTGCTCACGTTCATTATTTTAACATTTATATGGCATTCTTATTCTCAAGAAGCCATGCTTATTTCCTTATTTTTTATAATAAATTTATTTTTTATTGGTGTTCAATTTGCCAACATACAGAATAACACCCAGTGCTCATCCTGTCAAATGCCCACCTCTGTGCCTGTCACCCAGTCACACCCACCCCCACCCTCCTCCCCTTCTACCACCCCTAGTTTGTTTCCCGGAATTAGGAGTCTTTATGTTCTGTCTCCCTTTCTGATATTTCCCACACATTTCTTCTCCCTTCCCTTATATTCCCTTTCACTATTATTTATATTCCCCAAATGAATGAGACCATATAATGTTTGTCCTTCTCCAATTGACTTATTTCACTCAGCATAATACCCTCCAGTTCCATCCACGTTGAAGCAAATGATGGGTATTTGTTGTTTCTAATGGCTGAGGAATATTCCATTGTATACATAAACCACATCTTCTTTATCCATCATCTTTCAATGGACACCGAGGCTCCTTCCACAGTTTGGCTATCGTGGACATTGCTGCTGTAAACGTCTGGGTGCAGGTGTCCCGGCATTTCATTGCATCTGCATCTTTGGGTTAAATCCTCAGCAGTGCAATTGCTGGGTCATAGGGCAGGTCTATTTTTAACTCTTTGAGGAACCTCCATACAGTTTTCCAGAGTGGCTGCACCAGTTCACATTCCCACCAACAGTGTAAGAGGGTTCCCTTTTCTCCGCATCCTCTCCAACATTTGTGGTTTCCTGCCTTGTTAATTTTCCCCATTCTCACTGGTGTGAGGTGGTATCTCATGGTGGTTTTGATTTGTATTTCCCTGATGGCAAGTGATGCAGAGCATTTTCTCATGTGCATGTTGGCCATGTCTATGTCTTCCTCTGTGAGATTTCTCTTCATGTTTTTTGCCCATTTCATGATTGGATTGTTTGGTTCTTTGCTGTTGAGTTTAATAAGTTCTTTGTAGATCTTGGAAACTAGCCCTTTATCTGATACGTCATTTGCAAATATCTTCTCCCATTCTGTAGGTTGTCTTTGAGTTTTGTTGACTGTATCCTTTGCTGTACAAAAGCTTCTTATCTTGATGAAGTCCCAATAGTTCATTTTTGCTTTTGTTTCTGTTTCCTTCGTGTATGTATCTTGTAAGAAGTTACTGTGGCCCAGTCAAAAAGGGTGTAGATGTGTTCTCCTCTAGGATTTTGATGGGATCTTGTCTCACATTTAGATCTTTCATCCATTTCGAGTTTATCTTTGTGTATGGTGCAAGAGAGTGGTCCAGTTTCATTCTTCTGCATGTGGATGTCCAATTTTCCCAGCACCATTTATTGAAGAGACTGTCTTTCTTCCAATGGATAGTCTTTCCTCCTTTATCGAATATTAGTTGACCATAAAGTTCAGGGTCCACTTCTGGGTTCTGGATTCTGTTCCATTGATCTATGTGTCTGTTTTTGTGCCAGTACCACACTGTCTTGATGACCACAGCTTTGTAGTACAACCTCAAATCTGGCATTGTGATGCCCCCAGCTATGGTTTTCTTTTTTAAAATTCCCCTGGCTGTTCGAGGTCTTTTCTGATTCCACACAAATCTTAAAATAATTTGTTCTAACTCTCTGAAGAAAGTCCATGGTATTTTGATAGGGATTGCATTAAACGTGTAAATTGCCCTGGGTAGCATTGACATTTTCACACTATTAATTCTTCCAATCCATGAGCATGGAAATTTTTTCCATCTCTTTGTTCTTCCTCAATTTCTTTCAGAAGTGTTCTGTAGTTTTGAGGGTATAGATCGTTTACCTCTTTGGTTAGGTTATTCCTAGGTATCCTATGCTTTTGGGTGCAATTGTAAATGGGATTGACTCCTTAATTTCTCTATCTTCAGTCCCATGTTAGTGTACAGAAATGCCGCTGACTTCTGGGCATTGATTTTGTATCCTGCCACACTGCCAAATTGCTGTATGAGTTCTAGCAAATTTGGGGTGGAGTCTTTTGGGTTTTCTATGTAGAGTATCATGTCATCGGTGAAGAGGAAGAGTTTGACTTCTTCTTTGCCAATCTGAATGCCTTTAATGTCTTTTTGTTGTCGATTGTTGAGGCTAGGACTTCCAGTACTATGTTGAATAGCAGTGGTGAGAGTGGACATCCCTGTCTTGTTCCTGATCTTTGGGGACAGTCATCAAAAACCTCCCAAGACACATAAATCCAGGGCCAGAAGGCTTCCCTGGGGAATTCTATCAAACGTTTAAAGAAGAAATCATACCTATTCTACTAAAGCTGTTTGTAAAGATAGAAAGAGATGGAGTACTTCCAAACTCGTTCTATGAGGCCAGCATCACCTTAATTCCAAAACCAGACAAAGACTCCACAAAAAAGGAGAATTATAGACCAATATCCCTGATGAACATAGATGCAAAAATTCTCTACAAGATAATAGCCAATAGGATACAACAGTAGATTAAGAAAAATTTTCACCATGACCAAGTAGGATATATTCCCGGGACACAAGGCTGGTTCAACACTCATAAAACAATCAATGTGATTCATCATATCAGCAAGAGAAAAAAACAAGAACCATATGAACCTCTCAATAGATGCAGATAAAGCATTTGACAAAATACAGCATCCATTCGTGATCAAAACTCTTCAGAGTGTAGGGATAGAGGGAACATTCCTCAGCATCTTAAAAGCCATCTATGAAAAACCCACAGCAAATATAATTCTCAATGAGGAAGAAGCCCTGGTTAATAGTGAAAAAGACATTTAAATTTATATTTATAATACATCTGGAAAACAACATTGGAGAAGATTGCACAGGGTGGCCCCAAGAAGGAAGACTTCTATAGTGTGCTTCAGTGTTGGAACTGGTAAAGAAATAGAATAAGAACTGGAAGTACAAAAATTTCAATTGCTTCAGAGTAAGAATGATAATAATTTAGGAGGATAGAGTATATAGGCTCAGAAATCTCCTTAAAATTGTTTATTGCCTCACGTATATCTAGTGTATTTCTGAACTGATGGGGAAAAGTGAAAAATCACATTAAGATAATCAGAGTACATTTTCTGTTATTACTATGTTTTGTAAAGAACTTGAAATAACAAGAAGACTTGCGGAATACCCTTAAATATCTCACTTCTCACATCTCAATATATCATGACCTCACACAACAAAATTGCCATGGTTTCTGTGAGTTTAGAATATACCACCCCAAATATGCCACTTTGGCATATTGACTATTTTGAGTTTAAGGCATTTGAAAAATAACAGATGCAAGAAATACACTCTGACCTTCCTCCTTTTCTCAAAGCAGGAGGTAAAATTCCCATGTGAAAGATGTTTTCCCTATGCCAGAAGGAAAGTAGCATTCTTATCATCAAGGATGGGAAGTTGAGACCAAGAGAATTCTGCATAAACAGACCTGCCAAAATATTTTTTATATTCTGAGCACCTGGGTGGCTCAGTCAGTTAAGCATCTGCCTTTGGCTCAGGTCATGATCCTGGGGTCCTGGAATTGAGCCCTGCATCGGGCTCTCTGCTCAGCATGGAGCCTGCATTTCCCTCCTACTTGTGCTCTCTCTCTTGCTCTCTCTCTCTCTCAAATAAATAAATGAAATGAAAAAACTTTTAAAAACATATTTTTATATGCCCTTAGTTTCCCTACATAGTTTAGTTACTTTTCGTAATTGCCTCTCTTTGTTCAGCCTTGTATAAAGCACTAAGGTCTTGCCACTTCTTTGGGTCTTCATTTCCTTATGAAGCCTCCCATAACACATATGACTTGAATTAAGTAAATTTTTATACTTTTTTGTTGATCTGTCTTATGTCAGTGATGTAAAATATGTTAAGTAATTCACCTAAGAGGGTACAATATAAGAGCATGAATATAAGGGTTTTCTTTCTGTTTTTTGAAATTTTTTTGACTGTGAGTTATCGAATCAGTTTATCTCTGGCTCCTATACTGAATATTTTTGTAAATTCAGGTGAATTGCTTAACAAAATGTAATCCCCAGTTTCTTCATCAGTGAAGCATAGCTAATCACTTTGGGCTTTTGTGAATATTAAAAAGGATAATGAATGCATCTATTAACATAATAAGTCCAGCTCCTGGTTAAAAATCTGTGTGTGACTTTTCAGGCCTGGACATAGGAAATTATCAAGGTTTGCTCTAGAAAGCCTCATTCTGAAAAGCTGCTCCCCTCACACCAGGTTTGGTGTACAGCCAATACATTACAGTATCTTAGAGGAGTCAGAGTCAAGGACTTAGGTGCCTTGAGTTGGTTGTACCTGTTTACATTCCTAGCTCTTAAGCTTTGTGCCTGCATTTCTGGGTCTCATCATCTGAGGCTTCTCTTTATGTGCCTCTGCGGAAGCCTTCCTGTTGGGGGAGCAGGGGAAAATCTTGAAGAATCTTTTCCCCACTCTAAGTACATGCAACTTTCCCACTCGAAGCCTTCAGACCTCACACTGCCCCTAACCCCAGGGGCCATAAAACTACTACAGTCTTTTGTTCTGAGCTTTCTCAGCAGTAACATGACCTCCATTCTGTTCTGATCCACCTGACCATCAATCTATGTGCCATTCCATGGAGAAAATTAGAAACGGGGAGTTGCCATTTGCTCTGATTTTAGCCTCTTGCTTATACCACTACAGTAAGTTATTTCAGGTTTAACTCTTTCATTTTGCCATTTTGCTTTAATAAGCTACTCAGATACCTGGTAGCTCAGCTCACTCCCTCTCTCCCAGCTCAACTGACCACAGTTGATACCCATTATGATTAAACTTAAATCCAGAAAAAATAAAGAAGGTGAGACCCATGTGAATAAATTAGAAATACAAGAAACATATCTATTACCTGGTCATTATATCTACTGTGGAAATATGTTGCAAACTTATAGCCTACCAGAGTAGAAACTCAGTAGGAGATTCAGTAAGGAACAGAATTTGAGGTGAGGTTTAGCAGTCCTGCTCAGTTACTGTGGGAGCTCTTTTTAATGTTGATTGTCAGCTTTTCTATTTGCAGTGATCTAATTGCCAGGATCTCTTCCAGGTAATTTGGTATTCGATCAAAAGCCAGTGTATGTTCCTTTAAATCAATGTCTAATGGTAAAGCAGATATTGCATGTTACATTACTATTAGAAATAGAATTCAACTATCTCACAGGTTGATTAGAACTTTGTATTTCTCCTGGGAACACATACTTCTATTCATCTATGATTAAAATATTCTATTTTGTTTTTTATTCAAGTAATGTTTTCCCCTAAAATTATTCAGAAATGGTGCTGTGCCATTTATGCATACAAATACAAAAAGCAAACAGCAATATAATGAGTGTTTGTGGATGTATAATATATATTGCACGTAAACACAGACACATATGCATATAAGTGTGTATGTAGTAAGATACGTGGTACAGTAATTTGTGCGTAAACACCCACACTCACAGGCATACCTGTGATATTTTTATTGTAAGATATATTTTTGGTAATATAGAATAGTTCATACTGTAATACATTCCTTTTCTGTTGGATATTTAGTAACACATTCCTCTGTGTTGATGGAGTAACCCAACTGCACTGTGATTTGCAAGTAACAAATATAATTAAATTACAAAATACTGTGTTGGAGACACAAGACACAATGCAGTTAAGAAATATAAATTCAAGTTTAGAAGAGGAAGCGGTCACTGGAATATTTCAGATCAAATCTTTAGGGAAATGAAAACAATCAGAGGAAAGCAAAATATTTTGCCACATTAGAAATGTAAACACAATGTATGTATATGGAGATAACACAGGAACATATTTCCTTGAACTAGTCAATAGTAAACATTATTCATATACTGTGAATATCACACTGTATTTATTTTAAGCCACAAATCACAACGTATATTGCTATACACCTAACCTTACTAAATATGAGATATTCAGATAGAATGCCCAGTTTCTGCCATTTGTGAATTCAATTATCATAAGAAACATGTTCAATTATGTAAATCAACTGAAGAAAGTGACCTACTCTGGAATTTAGTAAAGCTGCTTATTTATGACTACAGGCACTCCCATCAATCAAAAGCTTTCATGCACAGAGAAAAAAAAGGAGATGAAATTTTCAGGTTACTTTGTACCCAAAGAAATGTGATCATATGATATTGTTCATAATAACCTAACGTGCTATTACAGTCAGAAAAAGTGTCTCTCAATTCAAGCTGAGTAATCAACTAGAAAAGGAGTAAAAACTCGTGAACTCAACATTGAAAGTTCAAATACTAAGAACAAGTCTTCAATAATCACCAAAAACTCAATAAAGATAGCGTTTTTCTTTCATTGTTACAGCTACTGAAACCATTTCAATGCCCCAAATAAAAATTAAAAGTGTGACATAATACTCTTTTACCCAAAATCTGTACAGATTAAACTCCAGAATGGGTTTAACTGTTTCTAGTACCTTTCAGGAAAATCTGAAATAAGAAGAGGGGCCCACCTTAGAGCAATCAGTTGACAGTGTCTTAAGGGAGGGGCATAGAAGAGAATTCCAGTTGTTAGGATTATTGTTCTTTAGGTCAGCTGATATCATGAGACTGTAACTATTTACCCTTTGAGGAAACTTCTCAAAATCACATAGTACTTTATCCATTAAAATGATGCTGCACTGCAAAAGAAAGCATATACACCACAGCAAAGACTATATTTTCAGTATACATTTTTCATCAAATTCAAATTGGTGTTGCAAATAGACAAGGCAGAGATTTTATGAATTTAAAAATTGTAAATTTTCTTTAGCGTGAATGTAACAAGGATAAAATTTTCCAGATGTTTCATATGCACACACACACACAAGTACACATGCATATATTTATAAAATATCAATAATCACATGTCATATGACAATATTTTATCATATATGCATGTTACTCGTGTAATAGTTTAATCCTTTAGTAAAAACTTGTTTCTCCTTTCAAAAGTATAAAGTAATATGACATTTTTTCTGATCTCTGGTTATATTTGAACTTTAATACCTTAAGTAAATCTAAATTTGACTAAGAAATGAAAGTATAGTAAATCACCAGGCAACCAATTAATAAGAGCTTACTGAGTGCCTTTTATTTACTTGATGTTTTAAAATTTCCGCACTAGATGCTGCAAGATTTAATAAAAATAAAACCTGCATTATGCTGCCTGGAAATTTCAGACTACTTGAAAAGGGAAAAAAAAAAACTTCCAAAGTTCGAATGCTTATCAAATATAAGCATTACATAATTATGTATTAAAATTTAGGACAAAATATGGAAGCTCAGACAGAAATTACTTTGTATTTGATAGTTGAAGAAGTGCTAATACAATAGGTCCTTAATTGATAAATGCTATTGAATACAAGAATGAAAAATTAGAAGAAATGGAGAAGAGGAGGGAGGTAGGGCGCAAGAGGGTGAAGAATACAGACTACTTTAGCTATATTTTAAAGGATGAATCAATTTGCAATGGAAATGGAACTATAAAAATGATATTTTGAAAGGTTTAACTGAAACAGTCAAAGAAACAGAAGTCAGTAAAATGTTCCTAAAATATGTAAAGATCGATTTCTCTGAAGGCTTGAGTGAAAAATAGTAAAAATCAAGGTTAGATGTACAAAATGATGGCCAAGATCATATCAGTAATTCTTTTATGCAAATAGTCTAGATTGAAATGTGCTCTCTTGATTAGTGTAAATTACAATGATAGGAGAAAATTAAAGAAACACTAAGAGATTATGCCTATTTTAATATGAAGATCATGGCCATATAAATTTAGTGACATTCTTAGCCAGGACTGAAAAATGATACCGTATAATGGGGAAAAAAAAAAAAAACTGGACTAAAGGCAGAAAACCTGACTATTTTTTTCCCCTGGCTCCTCATTTAATAACTCTTTACATCTAAAATCAACTCAAAACTTGATCTAGTAAATTAACATTTCTGATTCAGAGCCTCCACCTACAAAAGAGGATGCATGATACTACCTACTTCCGGAAGTTATTTTGTGGATTAAAGTAGATAATAAATGTAAAGCATTTGGAATTTAAAACATGGCACATATGTGGCATAGAGAAAGTACTTAATAACTGGTAAGCTAAAATTATTGCTATTCCCATGGACTCCACCACCAGTTTCCTTCATTTGGGTTAGATCTTTAACATTGGTTCTGAACTATTGTCTCATCCTTTTTCTCTCTTCAAAGGAATCATTTTTCCATGTTACTATGAATAACTAGCAAAGAAAAGCAAACTTGTGCTTAATGACAACGTTGTAGGGAGATCAGTAGCCATGAAAACCGGTAAAAATTTTAGGGAAAAAATTCAACAGCAGCATATATCACATACCAAAAGAGAGTTCATATTGACCTGGTGTCATTATTTTGAAATTCTAATAAAAGTGTGTGAGAGTTCTATGCACAACAGAATATAAGTGTTACTTATAATATAGTACTATTGAAAGCAATTGAAATGTTCATGGAGAAGAATGGTTAATTAAATTGTAAATTATGGTACATCTTCCTAATGAAAAACTATATGCCTATTAGAAATGGTAATTAGAAAAATTATGAAGCACTATTGAGAAAAATGAATATGATATGTTAAGGGAAAAAAGGCATTATACTATAATATGAATGTCCATTATGATGGTAATTTTGCAAAGAATGTATATGCATAATAAAAATACTGAAATGAGATTCATACAAAATAAAATATTAGCTAAGTTAGCCTGGTGGAACTAATGATTTTTCCTATTTTCTAACATTCTGTAATGTCCAAATATTTTTCAAATAAAAATTATAACTCCATTTTTCTCTTGAATGCTTAAAGACTCAGTATTAATTCCATATTACCCTAAGTGTAATATATCAAATTGTCATGTCAGGCAAGGTATACCACCAGTTTGTCATAAGTTACTCTCTAGGCTCATATCTCTTCAGTTCGTGTGCATGACTTTTCTGTTATGTGAAATTTCTCATTGTTTCCCTAAATGTCACACATAGAAAATTCTTTTGAAGTCAGTGAGTTATGGATTAACACAATTGTGATAATAATATGAATCATACTTTGGAATTCCAAACATGACATTATTTAATGCCTATGTTTCATTTTCTTCAGGTGTAAAATAGGGAAGAGGTATGATAAAAGTAGGTACAACATAGACTTGTTAGGATTTAAAGCGTTAATACAAACAAAACACTTAGAACTGTGACTGCCATTTAATCAGTACCATATGGACTTAGGTTTCAACAACAAAAAATAGCTAAACTCATTGAGCACATATTCTACTGAAAGCTTTGTTTTGTTTTTCCTTGTTAAGCAATTCCATGTATTGGAATTCCATGTGTGACACCATGGAATTCCATGAACCTGATTCTATATATATTTTTATTCAACTGTTTGAAGAATTCTATAGTATAGATGCTATTGCTATACCGATGTATATACAAGGAGGTCAAGGCACAGGCAAGTTGAATAACATATCTGTGGTAAAAGAGCTAAAGAGTATGCAAAGTAAGTGATTTTTTTTTTTGCTAACTATTGGACATATTTTGGCTTTATTTTGTCATTATTAAATTTGGGGCCTAATGAAAACATAGCCAAATTTTCTAACTTTCAATCCATTTTTTTCCAATATATCATACTGCATTATTAGCAGTCCTGAGCAATATAACTTATTTGCCCTATGATATACTTGGAAATGGTGTTTGCAGTAAACAGACTTGTAATCTGTTAACTTTTATTAAATTATTCTCTAATAAAATTATAGTTCCTTGCTGTTTTCAGAGGATTTTTTTAGATTAGTGGAAGCTTTAAATGCTTTGGTAATGTATGCATTTCTGTTTCTCAAAACTATACCTTATTTCTACATATATATATGTGTGTGTGTGTATATATATATATACATATATTTCTATATATAGAAAAACGTATGGTGCTCTGTGCTGTATTAACCATTTTTAAAGTTCAGTGAGATTAAGTACATTCATATTGTTGTGGAACCATCACCACTATTCGCCTCTAGAACTCTTTTCCAATTACAAAACAAACTCTGTAACCATCAAACTATAACTCCACCATTTCCTAACTTCTTGCAGCACCTGGCAATCCCTGTTGGACTTTCTATCTCTAGGAATTTTACTACTCTAGCTATCTTACATAAGTGAAATCATATGTATTTGTCTTTTTGTGACTGGCTTATTTCACTTATCATAATATTCTCAAGATTCAAAAAAAATATTCTCAAGATTCATCCATGTTATAGAATGTGTCAGAATTTCCTTCCTTTTTAAGGCTCACTTATACCATTGTGTGTCTGTACCACATTTTCTTTATTATTCACCCACAATGGGCACTTAGGCTGCTTCCATATTATGGTTATTGGGGAATAATATCACAATGAACATGATTGTACATATATCTCTTTGAGACTTATTTTCAAATCTTTTAGGTAAATACCCAGAAATGGAACTACTGGATTATGTAGTCATTCTGCTTTAGATTTGCTAAAGAAACACCATACTGTTTTCCAAAATCCTGCACCATTTTACATTTCAGGTAAAATGCACAAGGGTTCAACAGTGCACAAGGGTTCAAATTTTTCCATAGCCTTGATCCTTTTCTATGTTTTTGATAGTAGCCATCCTAACAGGTGTGAGGTATCTCATTGTGGCTTTCATTTGCATTTACCTAATGATTAGTGATGTTGAATATCTTTTCATATGTTGGCCATTTCTACATCTTCTTTGGAAAAATGTACATTCAGCCATTTGTCCCATTTATGAATTTGGTCATTTATTTTCTTGTGTTTTAAGAGTTCTATATATATATATAATATATATATATAATATAATATATATAATATATATAATATACATATAATATATCTATTAAGGATTCCTGATATGTATCCCTCATCAGATACATGATTTGCAAATATTTTCTCCATTCTGTGAGTTATTTTTTGATGCACAATTTTTAAAAAAAATTTCATCAAGTCTGTTTTTCTTTTGTTGTCTGGGCTTTTAGTATTCTATCCAAGATATTTTCTATCTTTTCTTTTTTTTTTAAGTTTATATACTTTTTTTATTTTTATTTATTTATTTTTATTTTTTTTTAATTTATTTATTTATGATAGTCACAGAGAGAGAGAGGCAGAGACACAGGCAGAGGGAGAAGCAGGCTCCATGCACCGGGAGCCCGACGTGGGATTCGATCCCGGGTCTCCAGGATCGCGCCCTGAGCCAAAGGCAGGCGCCAAACCGCTGCGCCACCCAGGGATCCCTATCTTTTCATTTTTAACTTATTTATATCTTTAGATATGTTTTTTATGGATAGCTTATAGATGGATCAAGTCTTTAATCCACTGTATCCAGTTACATTTCTTATACACAAATAAAAACATATACAATTTCTTCATTTTTGTCAATTTTATGGAACTATAGTTGACAATTGAAAGTTATATAACTTTCAATTATGGGATGCTGGGTGGTTCAGTTGGTTAAGAGGCTGACTCTTGATCCAAGCTCAGGTCTTCATCTCAGGGTCCTGAATACAAGCCCTGTGTTGGGCTTCACGCAGGGCATGGAACCTACTTTTAAAAAATGTATATATTTAAAATGTACAGTTTAATGACTTGATGTATGCATATATTATTAAATATTCACAACAATCAATCTATTTAATATATCTATTGCCTCATGTAATGCTGCTTTTTTTTTCCTTTTTTTTTTGTAGTGAGAACTAAAAGTTGACCCTAATTGCAAATTTCAAGTATAAAATATGATATTAATTATAGTCACATCATTGATATTAGATCTCCAGAGCTTATTTAGCTAGGATATTTGAAACTTTATATAACTCTTGACCAACATCTCCCCATTTTTCCTCCCTAGCCTCTTATAGCTACCATTCTTTCTGTTTCTATGAGTTTGACTATTTTAGATTCCACATACAAGTGAGATCAAGAAGTATTTGTCTTTGTCTTTCTGGCTTATTTCACTTAGTATAATGTTCTCCAAGTTCTGTTGGTAGGATTATAAATTAGAATAAATATTATGGAAAACAGCACAGAGTTTCCTCAAAAATTGCAAAGAGAAGAACCTTATAACGCAGCCATCCCATTTCAGGGTCTATATTCAATGGAAATGAAGTCAGTATCTTGAAGAGGTATCTTCACTACCATATTCATTTTAGAATTATTCACAATAGTTGAGATATGTAAATAACCTGAATGCTTACTGATGAATATTTAAAGATAATGTGTGTATGTGTATGCACATGTGTGCCATATATGTATTTCATTATATAATATGTATTTTCCATTATATTATATACATATATAGTGAAATATATTGCCTTAAAAAAGGAGAAAATTCTGCCATTTATGATAACATGGATGAGATTACGCTAAGTGAAACACAAAATCTTTTTTACTCTAGTTAATATTTGCTCTTCTATATGTGTAAGAGTGAACAGGTTTCAGGCACATTATTTTTTTAGGAATTACATAGTTTTTCTTCAACTGTAATTCACTTCTTCAATTTCCTGAAACATTCAAGGAAGTTTCTATGTTGAATCAGCACCATGGCTGGGCTAGAAGTTTTCAGCAGTCTCTTTCCCTATTGGAATACTCTAAATTAGTAAGTTGAGTAGGGGAAATGTTTGCTAAATTTCTTGTTTTAAAAGTGCATATTGCTGATGGCTGATGGTACAAGTTCAAAGAAAGACATTCTAGACAAAGACATTTATTTACCTAGCTAGGTCCTCTCAAGATAATGAGGAATTTTCCAGAGTAAAGATGATTAATTCAAGTAACAAAACAAATGCAAGTAAATTAACAAATGAAAGGGAAGCATCAATTTTACCAATGCTAGGTGTAACATTCCAAAGAGAGTTACTAGGGTCTTTACCTTGACCAGCCCAGTCTATTCTTATTCATAAGCCACATGGAAAGCCAAGCACTTATGATTTGGTTTGGTAATGATGGAATGTAGGAAAAAATAAATATGTACATATATATACATATAGTTACTAATGCAACTCAAAGGTATAATATCGGGCTCCGAAAGTCCAATCTACACATCTCTGTCATAGGATTATATTTGGCAGGCAAACCAGATGATGGCATCAATCTGGCAGGTCATTCTCTCGGCTTGGATGGATAAAGCCCTTCTGACTAATTTAATATTTCTGCATAGACTCTGTCCTTGAACATTACATTAACTTAAAATTTTATTTGTACTATGTTCTTGATTTAGTTGACAGATTTGTGTTCTTAAAGGACAGTCCTTAATATACCTTATACTTCAAAACAAAAATGAACTTAAACTCTCCAACCTACTTGAGTATTTTTATATTCTGGTGCGATGTGGTGATTTGTGTCATTTAGCCTGTCTGCACTTTTATGATAAATTTCTAAAACAATCTGCACTCTGGGATGCTGTCATAAGTTACACATGTCATTTCCTTCACTTACGTGAGGAGACAGCATCAGTATTGATCGTCTCACAGTTTAAATAAGTATTTGAAATATAAACCCTCCCCTGTGTGACAATACACAATGTGGGTTCTTTAAAGGTGGGAAAGAAAGTGCAATTGTTCAATTTATGGAAGGATAATTACTGAAATATAGGAGGAGTAAATTAGAAGATCAGAGGGACACCAACGTCTTGGCTGCTGAGGGCGCTTGAAGCTTTGAGAATATCACTGCTCTACACAGTAGAAGGGAATATATTATTCCAGGACACTCTGTTTAATATGATAGACCAAATTGAGCACTTTCAATTTCAGACTTATTTACACTGACAGGATATTCTAAAACAGGGGATTACTAGTGTTTGAAGCCATGAAAATTGGTCCCCGTTTTAAACCAGATAGCTTGTCCTGTTACAGGCCGCCTCCTCAAGTTGGTTTTATTTAAGCAGTTTAACATTAATAAATTTATGTGAGCAAAGGGCATATTTGATGTTGATGTCAGCTCAGAAGAAGTCATTTCGATATCACTTGTTCATGCTTACTTTGAGCATTTGTTTTAAATAGCTCAGAAAAGGAGCTATAACATCTATGGCTAATCAAAAGCTATTGAGTTATAGATTAAGGCTCAGTCATCCATATCTTACTAGTTAAAAGAGATATATGGAAGCAAGAAAACTAACTTACTGGAAGATAGGTGATAGATAGATGATAGATAGATAGATAGATAGATAGATAGATAGATAGATGATAGATAGATTATAGACACATACTTATTTCTGACATTTGTTTCTTACATCTGTTTAGATAGTATAATTTTATAGCCCTGTTAGTTAATACTTTTTTATACTGCTCTTCTTTAATTTTTGAAATAATTCAACTTAAAGAGTGATAGTAAGTTTGGGAATTGGTTGCTGTCAAAATTTTTGCTGGGCATGTGTATACTGGCTAGCAATTTGGCTTCCTACAGAAAGAGCAAAGCCAATAAAATCAGTAGCCAAAAATGAAAAGTTATCAATATAATAGCAGCATGCAATTTTACTGATATGAATTTTAGAGTTAATCAGGTTTTCTATATTAAGAAAAATTTCTTATAGCATTTTCTTTTTTTTTTAATAATTTTTTTTATTTTATTTATGATAGTCATCACAGAGAGAGAGAGAGGCAGAGACACAGGCAGAGGGAGAAGCAGGCTCCATGCAGGGAGCCCGACGTGGAATTTGATCCTGGGTCTCCAGGATCGCGCCCTGGGCCAAAGGCAGGCGCTAAACCGCTGCGCCACCCAGGGATCCCTCTTATAGCATTTTCTAAGGCATTATTTCATTATAGAATTATCCATTATATTTCACAATCATTCCCAAGGTTTTGTTGTAAATGTACAGCTGTCCGCATTGGTGTTACTTACTTGTTTTTATGGAGTTAAAAAATAAATAAATTACTGGTGAAAAGTTTATGGGGAATTCTTACCTAAGCCCTCATATAATTCACTTTATTATTTTTGCTTTGAATATTGAAGTATTTGAAAATTATTGTAGAACTGTGAAGCACTACAACTGGAATATCATGAGTTGCTTCTCCTAGGCTAAACCTCTAGAAATGTTTTGACCATCCATAAATCATTATAATAAATGCTATAAGTTTTTGAACATTCAGTATTTCCCTGAAACCTTAAGTACATCATGCCTTATATTTCTCACATCAACCTTATGAACTTGGTATATTACATTCACTTTACAGATGAGGAAACTGAGACTCAAATCAATTTTCCCAAAATCACAGTTTGTAGGAGACAGTACCAAGAATCAAATCTTTACCTCTTCAATTCAAAAAACTGTATTCTCACCACCCCTTGAGAATCTCTGGAATCCTCCATTAGTTAGTCTAAGCACAAATTATACAATTTAAAATATTGAAATGTTAATTACAGAACAAAGTCCATATAATATGCATCTATATTATTTTTCCTGACACATAGCATGAATTTGGTCCTTACATGCTGATTCCTTGTTCTTTACGAACGTTGTGTCAGAGCTCTCCCCCACTTCTATCTCCAGGACTGCTTGTCTCTGATTGTCACCAAAACATAGGTCAAGAGACTATATAGTGCACTCATTAAGAACCTATTTGTTGGAGTCATATTAGAGTAGACAAGTGGTTCTCAAGTGGAGCAGTTGTGTGTCCCAGGAGACATTAGACAACATCTGAAGACATTTTTGGTTGTTATAGCTTAGGGAAGTGTATGGTTGCTACTTGCCTCTGGTGAATAGAGGTCAAGGATGCTGCTAAACATGCTATATTCCTCATAAATCTCCTGACCACAAAAAAAACTACAAGGTCTGTGGGCTACCTGGGTGGTCCAGTGGGTTAAAATATAGGACTTCATTTTGGCAAAGGTCATGACCTCAGGGTCACAACATTGAGCACCCCTTTGGGCTTGGCCCTGAGCCTGGAAGCTTCCTTAAGATTTTGTCTCTCCCTCTCTGACGGTGCCCCTTGCATCCTGCTCATTCTCTTTCATTCTCTCTCTCTCTCTCTCTCTCTCTCTCAAAATAAAAAAATGTATATATTTTTAGAAATGATCAGATCTAGCATATCAATAATCTGAAGGTTGTGAAACCCTGGTGAATTTCAATATTGGATCTGCCTCTCTTAAACTAGGTCACTAGCCTATTTCAAAGCTTCCTTAAGCCTTGGTTTTATAATCTTTAAAGAATGATATGATGATGTTTTCCCTAATCATAAGGTAGGTGGGAGGACTAAACTGGGTAATGTGTGCTACACACTGAATACAATGTCAGGAACAAAGTTTGTGGTAAATAAATTGTTGCTATTAATATGGGCCACTAATCCCTGACATAGTTGGTATATGGTCTTCAAAGTATTTTAATGTCTCCATATAACTGAGACTAAAAGTATTTTTAAATTCAGTTTTAAATAACTATAATTTCCTTATTAGTATAAATAATGAATTGGCTTATTCATAATTTTTTTTCAAAATGTTAGTATCTTTTTTTCTTAAGATTTTATCTATTTATTTGGTAGAGGGAGAGAACACAAGCAGGGAAAGTGATCTAAGGAGAGGGAGAAGCAGACACTCCCCTGAGCAGGGAGCCCGACACAGGACGTGATCCCGGGATCATGACCCAGCAGAAGGTAGATGCTCAACCAACTGAACCACCAGGCACCCTTATCCTTAATTCCTGAAAATATAAGAAATATGTAGAGGCTGTATTTGATGACCTGGTCCAGTGATACTATGATGATGCTTATATTATAATAAAACATTATAAGTTTATATTTATTGATTGTATTGATGCTTATATTTATGCATCAATATATATAAGCAATAAATCACATACCTCTATTAATCTCTCCATCTGAATTCCCCATCCTGTTAACACAAAAAGTAATTTGATATGATCTGCATGAATTTGATGATTTTTCTTCATGTGCCTCCTACCCTATCCCCAGAAGATGTGAATGTTTTATTATAAAGGAGAAAGAAGTTAAAATCTGAAGTTGAAAGTATTTGTTGTTTCTGTATATGTAAGTGTGTATGTTTGTACATATATAAGCATATATGTAACATGTTTATGGATGTATATGGGGTGATAACCCAATACTAACAATAGCAAAATTAACTCAGTAAATATACTATTTTTTATAAATGTTTTTTTAATTTTTATTTATTCATGATAGTCACAGAGAGAGAGAGAGAGAGAGAGAGAGAGGCAGAGACACAGGCAGAGGGAGAAGCAGGCTCCATGCACCGGGAGCCCGACGTGGGATTCGATCCCGGGTCTCCAGGATTGCGCCCTGGGCCAAAGGCAGGCGCCAAACCGCTGCGCCACCCAGGGATCCCTAAATATACTATTTTTATGCATTTAAATGTTTTAGCATTTTAGAGGTCTGATATTTTAACTCTATATGCCTTATAGACTTCGAATTTTCCTTTCTTTCTTGCCTTTGTATCATCAATTCCACAAATGTGTATCACTGCTTAAAAAATGGGTTAGGTCTCAGGTAGCTCAAAGACACAGAGCTTAGTAATGTATATAATTCCTACTCTCAAAGAGTATGCAATTGAATATGTACTCTGAAAGATGAGGCAAATCTAGCCTATAAACTGTTAAAAATAACCATTATGAGATATGGTAAATGATCTACAAATTCTACCAAAGTTCTAATAAGTGATTGATTTTTAAAAATATTTTATTTATTTATTCATGAGAAACACACAGAGAGAGGCAGAGACTTAAGCAGAGGGAGAAGCAGGCTCCCTGCAGGGAACCCTATGCAGGACTCAATCCCAGGACCCCAGGATCACAACCTGAATCAAAGCAGACGCTCAACCACTGAGCCACTCAGGTGCCCCTAGTAATTGATTCTAAATATGAAAATAGGGAAATTTTTTCTACAAGGCTTGAAAGCCAAGGAATGAGACCTTGAAGTGTTAATTAGTTGAATCTTAGTGATTTACTGGAAAAGACTAATCTTATTATTTTCTGAATTATGAAAAATCTGGCTTCCACAAAAACAGGTTTTGGTTGGTTAATAAGAAGGAAAGATCTATGTATTATCAATAGGGACTAGGGGTGGGGGTGAATGGGTGACAGGCACTGAGGGGGGCACTTGACAGGATGAGCACTGGGTGCTATTCTGTATGTTGGCAAATTGAACACCAATAAAAAATAAATTTATTATTAAAAAAATAGGGGAGATGCCATTTAAAAAAAATAAAAGTGAACTTGTCAAATACATAGACTCTCTTAAAAATACTGGAACAAAACCCAAGACTACACAAAGTGAACTCACTCCTGCTTCAGATTTACTTCAGATATACTCTGCAATAATTAAAATTGGTGGGGGCACAAAGGATATGTTGAACAAAAGCGTACTCAGATAGTTGGGAATGCAGTCAGAGGAAAGTACAAGCTCAAAAAGCATTTTATAGCAGCGTTTAACTCCAGAAATTCAATAGAGGTGAGTGCCTTAAGGTCATTGCCAGGCTCCTAAGGCAGATTGGAGCCGGTTGGCTAGGCTCATATATATTGTTGCAAAGAAAGGACAGTGAAGGAAAAAAATTTAAAAATCGGAAAAAATTCTATCGTTGTAATAGAGTCTTTTTATGTAATCACACATTTCTCCTAATTTGTAGTAGGTCCTGGCTCTGAAAGGTTAAAAAATTCTGCCTTTTGCCTCTGCATCACTTTCCTGTGAAATCATCTAATTTAATTTCCTCTCAGGGTATTCTGACGAGGATGGGGTCTATCATGAAAGACATAAAGTAGAAATATTTGTTATGTGACTTATTCTCTTTTTTCTGTTAAACCTGTCCTAATGGGCTAACCAAAACTAATGCCTATACAAGTATCCCTTAGGCACCCAGCACCTTTTCTTTTTCAAACTGTCCGTTCTCTTGTTAGCTACATGAATTTCTTTGTCTGGGTTCTCCTTTCATTTTTCTACACCTTATTCATTTTTATGGGACTTTTTTTTTTTTTTTAACCTCCTGGTTTTTTTTTTTTTTATGTCCATCTTGGTTTGTTCTTCATGTCTATTGTTTTCTCCACTAAAACAAAACAAACAGAACCTTTATTTTTGTCTAACCCATGCTTCCTTGTCCTCTATTTCCTGCAATTACTCTATATTTTTTTAATCTCCACTCTTTTCCTTTTTAAAAATACTTTTTAGGAGCTCCTTGGTGGCTCAGTGGGTTAAGTGTCTACTCATGTTTTCGGCTTAGGTCATTCTCCCGTGGGTCCTGAGATCCAGTTCTGCATCAGGCTCTGGGCTCAGCAGGGAGTTTGTTTGTGATTCTCTCTCCCTCTCTCTCTGTCCCTCCCCACACTCATGCATGCACGCCAGCCTGCTCTCTCTCAAATAAATAAATAATAAATAAAATAAATAAAGTACTTTCTAAAGTTCTCCATCTTTGGTAAGTTCCTTACTCTTGTATCTTTGTTCTTTTGTGGCTTTGCCCACATTATTATTTTATCTTTTTGTTTAGCCTTGTCTATTGCTCATTGCCAGCAATAAAGAAGACAAAATGAACTGTTAACATTTTCTTGCTTCATATTTCTTCACTTGTATCATTCTATCATCATGGCCACTATTATTCACTCTTTTGAATAGAACGGTCATGAGCTAACAGGTTTCTGGAACTCAGATAAGTGATGTTTTATGCAGCAATTATAAATGATAAATAGATTGCCCTGGTTATTGAAAAATGACCTTTTCCATAAGATTAGGTAAATGGTGCAATTAATCATGTTAATACTCACAAATGGATCAGAACATGCTATTTAGAGTACAGATACAAAATAAATTTGGATTGAGCCTATTAAAATCTAAGCTATTGCCTGTTGTCATTTGGACTATCTGTGGAGGTCTACACTTAAGATTACTATTACCAGATTGGTCAGTTCTTGTCCCAGTTGCACCAGAGAATTGGAGACCTGAAACCAGAATGGGAGATACATTTTATTGAGTATATGAGTATTGTACATTTTCAAGAGTGAAAACAGGGACTGCTTGGGTGGCTCAATCGGTTGGGTATCAGATTGTCGATTTCTGCTCTTGTTGTGATGTCAGAGTCCTGGATCAAGCCCTGCACTGGGCTCCATGCTCAGTAGGGAATCTGCTTGAGATTTTTTCTCTCTCTCTCTATCCCCCTCTATCCCTGCCCCCTACTCGCTTATGCACTCTCTCTCTCCTTCTCTAAAATAGGTCAATAAATCTTAACAACAACAAAAAAGAGTGAAAGCAGGCCACAGTTGGAGTAAGAGGGGCAATGCGCCTGAGAAATTCTACCTACATTCTTTTAAACCTGCTTATGTACATGTAAATTTGTCTTTGATTGACAATTGTCAATGTATTTATAACTGTATTTATTTATGTATTGCATCTTCATGGACTTTCAATGGAATTCTTATGAACTTAACATTACTTAAGGAGAAATTGCACCCCTTGTGCCCATGCTTAGCACTTAAATATCCCTTGTGGCTTTTGAGCCAGCTCTGTGGCTAGGCCTTTCCTGCTCTGTTACCCTCAGAGGTGGCTCTCAATGTGTGTGGCTGTTAACCCTTGGGGTGGCTCGAGGAGTGTGATCAGCACCTGCTTTATCCTTCCTCTCTCATGTCTAACAAACTGCCTGACAATTACTATTTTTTTATTTTAACCAGTTACTTAAAACTTCATTTGGTCCCATACCATTGTGATGTCATATTTACCAGTACATATAAAAAATAGATATTAAGGAGAAAGTCAATTAGCTTTATATAAATTTTTGATGCAGGACCTCATTCCATGAGAAGTGAGTAAGCAATATGTTGGAAAGAATATGGGCTATGAAAACAAAGATGTGTTTGATACACAGAATTAAGTTATTATTCATTAATTACCAGGATAGGTTTTCAAAGTTGAAGTTTATAAAAATTGTATGATATCTGAAAAGATTAAATGAAAACATATAAGGTAAAGCACTTTGAACTTTGTAAAGTGTAATATATGAAGTAAATGCTTATTAGTAGTATGAGAAGGAAAATAGAAAACATTTGAAAATGTTTGCTTAAGATCCAATTAGACATTATAAACTCCAGAATTAGAGACCTATCTTCATTCTGTATGTTTTTATAATGGAATGAATAAGAGGATTATTATAAAGCTATATATGCTTTGGAAATGTATGTATTTATTTTATTGGTATTACATAAATAACATCCTTCTGGTAAAGAGACTGTCACAAAAATCAAATAGCTTAAAGGACTTTAGACAAATTGGTGAAAAATTACAGATTATTGTATCTCGTGAGTACAAAAAAACATTATGCAAATATGGCACAAATTATAAAAGCATTATTTTTTAAACTATCAATGTTATTTTTATATTTTTAGCAGGAGTCAGGCTATCATATTATGTTAACAAAAAATTTGTAAGATTGTTTTGAATCTCAGTCTTCAATTCCTGTTAAATTTTGGCAGCTTTTGAACAGTATATAAGGGGCTCAAAATAATGCAAATGCACCTTTTTACTTGCCTTCCTATTGTTTTATGGATGTAATTTAGATCATCTTCCAAGATAATAAAATTCATTATTATTTATTCAGAGGAAAGATATGCATTAGGCCTTGCATGTTGCTTTGAAGAACACAGAGTAAACAGAGAATTAGACTATGTAAAATTGTCATAGGTACACATTCCTCAGGTGTATGTGAAATATCAACCATCCTTATTTTTCACAAATTAGGTATATTTTTATGATGAAATCTCATTTGGTTAGTTTTGGGAAAAATTTTGAGTCATTGCTCACAGAAACAGTGCAAAGGCCTTGAACCTACATGTTGCCAATACACTAGATAGGATCTTACATGTTTTCATCAGTTTCCCCTGGTTTAGTGCTGAAATTACTACTATTCTAGTCTATGGAGTGACTTCAATTCTCTGATTCTGCTCCTATCGTATCACTCTTGGCACTCATTACCTTTTTTTTTAAGTTTTTATTTTAATTCCAGTTAGTATACATACAGTGTTATATTCGTTTCAGGTGTACATAGCATGGCACACATTATTCTATAGTGAGGCTTGGAATCCCACTCTGTGGGTTGACTTCTTAGTCATACCACACAAAACCAGTGGCTACACCTTTTCACTGGTGTAGCCAAACAGTGCTCACCTAACACAGCTTACAGACTCCTACATGTTTATATTCCTCTACCTGTAAGTCCCTAGGGTGGGGTGTTGTGGTTTTTGTTGTTTGTTTGTTCTGTTTATTTCCAGTTAAGAGGAGTTACTGTCTTGCTTTTAATTTTCCTCAGAGAAGATTTCAGTGTGATCTTTTACTCCAGGATATCTAGGACAGTGTTCAAGAGACTTGATGTCAATCTCTTGCACAGACCTCTTCTGAGGGAAGAGAAGACAAGAGGTCATGTTCCCCATCATCACAGATTTGGTCCCCTCTTACACAGTTTCATTTTGGAAGCAGAGAACAGCATGCTACGTTGGATATTAACATAGGCATAACAAAGAGATCTGTATCTCTACTCTAACCACTCCTCGTAGACATCTTGGCAAATTAGACATCTAACATAATACCTGTGAGGACATCCAGAAGCAGAAAGAGAGATGAAATAAAGTATGCTTGGCCTTGTTTGATTTATGTTTCCCATCTTTTTATGGAATAAGCCATTTTAAAGGTAATCTTGTATCTGTCTAGAGAAACTTAAATTGATCTTTTCACCCATCTTTATATTATCATGGAAAAATGATTTCTAAATATCCACAAAGATTGGGTATTTTTATTATTTTTTTTTAATTTGGGACTCTAGGAGATTTGCAAGCCTTGGTATCTGCAAACTAAATGGCTGTATTTAAGGATTACATTAATATATTATTATTTCCAGAAAATGTGTTCTCACTTCAGATATTTTCAAACATTAGTCAGCGAGTTGGATCAAAAGACAACCTGGAAAATCAAGTAATAGTTTATGCTGATCTATCTGAGCTTGTCAAAATTCTCTGCTTTTTAGTGACAACATTTCATTTGTTAAGTAAATACTTATGGAGTGCCTGTTACACATAGGTTCCTAGCAAGATACAGTAAGGGACACAAAATAGCTTAAGCACTTGCCCTTTTAGGTTTGTGATATAAAAGGGGAAGTGAGGCACACCACAATTATAATGTCAGAAAATAGGTGATATGCCATAGTAGGGGAAAGCATGGACTTGTAGAGTTCAGAGGAGATGGTTAACTTCTAATTTTCAGGACACTTTATGACTGTTTGCAACAACATTGAATTTTCTTTTTTTAAAACATTTTTATTTATTTATGATAGTCACACACAGGGAGAGAGAGAGAGGCAGAGACACAGGCAGAGGGAGAAGCAGGCCCCATGCACCAGGAGCCCGATGTGGGATTCGATCCCGGGTCTCCAGGATCATGCCCTGGGCCAAAGGCAGGCGCCAAACCGCTGCGCCACCCAGGGATCCCCTCAACAACATTGAATTTTCAATTTGGGTTTGAGATGAGTTGATTTCAAAAGACAGTAATGGAAATAATGGATAGTCCAAGTATAGGAGACAACATAATGAGAAGTACGGTTATAAAGGAATAAACAGGTCAATGTAGCTATTGTATCTGATGTGGAGAATGTCATAGTGGAAGGGAAGCTTGGAAATATGAGCAGGAGTAATATGATGAAAATCCCTTAAAAATGAATACTTGTTTACCTCTGAAATTGAAACATTCAATAAGTGCTGTTCTTTTGTTTTGCTTTGATAAGTATGTAGGTGTATGGGTATCTGTGTTTAGAGGAGAGGAACATAGCACAAGGAAAGCATGAAGAGCCAGCCACCTCCCTAGATCCCCATGGCTACATTTAGGTGGATGCTAATGGTGCAACTGAGGAAAAGGCAGTCATTACACAGAGATCTCCATCAAAGTCTATTTTTAAATCTCTGCAGGTCCAAACACTCAAATAAATAAGGGCTAGTTTTGATGAGGATATTTAAGGGATTAAAGAGTTTATATAGATACAGGAGAGAAATTAGAAGGCATCTGCAGTAGTCCATGTAAAAGATAACATGGTATTGAAATAGCATTGTAAACAACAATGTTAAAAATAAAAGGGGTCTTGTACTTGACAGGTATGTGGAAAAATAAAAAGAACAAACAAATCAAATTATAAGCAGTAGGCTTTGGTGACTAATTTAATATGGAGACAAAAGAGACAGGGTTATAACAGTTGGTTCAGGGCTTATGAATTAATAGGAGATTAATGGTGTAACTACTAACTAGTAATCACAAAAGCTACCATATTTTATTTTATTTTATTTATTTATTAAAGATTTTATTTACTTATTCATGAGACACACACACACACACACACAGAGAGAGAGAGGGGCAGAAACACAGGCAGAGGGAGAAGCAGGCTCTATGCAGGGAGCCTGACGTGGGACTTGATCCCAGGTCTCCAGGATCAGGCCCTGGGCTGAAGGTGGCGCTAAACCGCTGAGCTACAGGGGTTGCCCACTACCGTATTTTAAATTCTCATTATATTTTGGTTTATCATGTAAATACAAGCTCTGATTTTAGGCACATGTAATAAATATAATAAAATATTCCCCAGTTTCTATCTAAAAAGAAAACTTTAGCTGCTAAGTCCATGAGAATCGTGAACAATCTTCTCTGTGTTTCTTTTTGAGCTGTTGTGCTAACTTAATTTTGGTCCTTCTGATTTTATTCACTATATTGTGAATGCAGCCATTGGAAGGGTGATGTGGAACTTTGGAGATTCTCACATTTGCAAATACTTCTTTTTCTCTAATAGACCACTTTGGATGAGTACATGAGGATGCATCCTTAAAAAAATATACTTTTCTTGCCATTCCCAAAGGAGAGTCTTTTTTCACCCTCCATATTCTCAGAAACTCCTTTATTTCCCAGCATTAAAGACTCATAGGCATAAAGAATTAGTAAAATATGTATAGGGAAATTTCCGGCAAGAAATAAAATTTCAGCACTTTTTTTCAACAGGTTTTGAAGATAATTTTAAAGTAATTTTGTTGTAAAAACATTTTGTTGATGTAAATATAGCACAATATACAATGGAATTCTACAGTAACGCATAAGTTTTATATAAGCATTAATATTATGCAAGCACTGAAAAATAATTTAAGGTTATGTAGTCAAAAATAATGCATGTATTTGTGTACTGGTAAATACTAGGCTATAAAGCCCTGTATAAGCTAATACTGTAATATATTTGAGTAATGATGGTAACTGGAAAGCAAGACATAACATACAATAAATTTGAATGAATTTCTATATAGCACATGCAGACAAGGTAAATATGAGTAAAAATTCATACAAAGCAAGCAGCAAAATATAATAAATTTTAATGAATTCCTATATAGTTAGCCTCAGTACAAGTAGACAAACAAATATTTCAATACTGAGTTTTCAGTGCATAAAAAATAATATATTTGAAGGAATTCTAAGGGCATGCCCATACATTCAGTAAAAGCAAATAGTACTAAATAGTATACTACAAGCAGTAGAAAGTATTTAAATTAATGTTTCTTAGTAACAGGAGTTAAGGGATGTCCTGTCTTTAGTATAATCAGCAATAAGATTCTTTAAAAACTGTCTCACCCGGGATCGAATCCCACGTCGGGCTCCTGGTGCATGGAGCCTGCTTCTCCCTCTGCCTATGTCTCTGCCTCTCTCTCTCTCTCTGTGTGTGTGTGACTATCATACATAAATAAAAATTTAAAAAAAATTGTCTCAAAAATTTCGGTCTTCATTTATATTGATTTATTTTTTTCAACCTTCATTTTTAAAATCTGAGAAATCATGTCAGCAAAGCCAGGTCCCCATACCATTAAGGCTTGAAGCCAGAGTTGGACACTAGCCTTTCTAATCAAAGAACTTTATAGGAGAAGGGGATTCGGGCCCACATTTGGAAAGGTCTCATAGAGTATCTGCAGACCTTTCTCAGAAACCCCCTCCCCCTCAAACTCCATTATTCAGCATCCAGAACTGGGACACTAGGAAGTGGAAGTATGTATGCATGATAAACCACACTCAGCCTAGCAATCTATATTTGCAATAAATAGCCATTTGATGTAGCATAGCTTTTGTTTCTTTTTTTTTTTCCTGAATGAGAAGGGATTCTGTTTTCCATGATTGTAAATTAGATACTTAAGCTAAAATTCATTATTTCAATTTTTTGACACTCAGATTTCGAAACTTTTCAAATGCCTAGATCAAATGTAGAATGACCCTCATGCACATAGAAGGAATTAAATCTTCTCTTCTTCATGTGTAGTAGCAAACTCAGTATATCTCTAAGATTACGACTCTGTATTACTGATATTCAAATAGAATGGAACATTTAGAGCTACACACAGGACTGTAGCTGCTGTGCTATTCCTGTTGGAGACACAAAGAAAAGTGTTAAGAAGTCACGAACCCAGGGAATCTATAAAAGATCAGAGGAACATTCATTCCATCAACTTGAATGAATTTGTTGTTCCATCCTTCTTCATTTTTGTGTATTACTTGCCTAAGATAGAAGATCCTTGGTAACAGAAACTTTATCACTAACATTATCTTTCAGTTTGCACAAGCATGTATAAATTTTGTTCCTTTTCACAGTTCTCTATTACTATACAAAAAGATCTCTTACTGGTTTCTGCATCTTCATCGCTCAGATTGTCATAGTTAGAAGAGATTCCAACACTTCTCTATATCTAGAGCCTCTACCAAATAAATGGAACATTCTCTTCATTCACTGTGATCGTTAATAATCATACTAAGTACATATTTTTTTAAATAAATAAATAAAATCACCTCTTCCTTTTTTTTCTTTCTTTCTTTTCTTTTCTTTCTTTCTTCTTTTTTTTTTTTTTTCCTCTTCCCTTTTAAAACTGTCGCCATGCTGAACATTCAACCTGACAGGCTTGGTGTAGACAACCCATCTGTCACAAGTATTTGACTGTCACCTATTTTCATGGAGGCTTAGCATTGCCATGCAAAGCCCTAAACCATGGGTATTTCCATAAGAAACAGCTGAGTAAATATTTATGTGAGGAAAATGTTCACTGTCCTGCTTTCCCAAGATCTATCACAGAAATAGTCACAGGGCAGCCGGCGTGGCTCAGCAGTTTAGCGCCACCTTCAGCCCAGGGCCTGATCCTGGAGACCAGGGATTGAGTTCCATGTCAGGCTCCCCGCATGGAGCCTGCTTCTCCCTCTGCCTGTGTCTCTGCCTCTTTCTCTGTGTGTGTCTCTCATGAATAAATAAATAAAATCTTAAATAAATAAATAAATAAATAAATAAATAAATAAATAAATAAATAGAGTCACAATTAGGTATCTTTCTCACGGTATGGCTCAGTTTTTCACTAAGAGCATCTTAAAGGAGTGAAAAAACCTTGGAGTGTTCATATTATTGTTAATTCCAAAATGTGCTTTATTTGATAATATTAAACTTTGTTGTTTATTTCAAGTATTATATATTAAGTTTATTTGACTACCTACACAAATAACAGATTAATAATAGGATACACACACAGACACACAAAAAAATAGAATATACCTTATACTGTAAACAAGTATACAACCTTATATGTGATTATCTGAACTGACTCCTGGGCAGAATTGAGTAGATTATTACTGATGATTCATAGGTGGTAGGGGTAGGGTAAGCAGAGACTGACAAATTATTCTGACAAAATGGGTTCTTTCTTTTTATAGAGTAATATTCAACAAGTTTTTCACGAGAATCTGCTGTATGCAGCACACTGGATTAAATATTATAGGGATCTAGGAGGAAATGGCACTCATATTGAAGTCATTAGAATTAAGCTAGAGTTATAAAGATTAAACATCTGTGAATAGATAAGAAAGAATTAGATGAATGGGCTGGTTAGAGAACCTTCATAGGAAAGCAAGTTTTAAATTAGTTTCTATTGGAAAAGATGGAAAGGAATTGTCAGAAATGTGGAATAATATATTTTATTTAGAGCAATAGCATGAAGAAGGGCATTTCAGGACATAGTAAATTGTGGAAGACAGATTTATATAGAAGCATATTTTCCAGTAGGTATGCTTTGATAAAATATTCACTAAAGATGATATTTTTCCTAAATTTAGCTCTTACTTTGCAGCAAAATCTATGTTAATATGTCTTGTTCTATTCTTACCAAACTGCATTAATATTTTATTGATCACTTCAAAAGAAATGAAAGTAGCACCTTCTTTACAAGGAATAAGACTAAATTTTACCCATTAAATAGCATAATGCTGGCTATGAGAACCAATGAATCATGTGGGTACATTTTTATCTGAAAAAAGACAATTGCCTTTGGGAAGGCATAGGAGAAATCTATATCTTGTATTTGGGTGAGTAAAAGACAATTAACAATTCAGCTTTCAAGCACCTTAGATCTGTTATTTGGGTATTTCATGAAATAAATTTAACCAATAGGTAATATTTAAAACAGCCAATATTTTAATACTTTTAGCATATACAACACAGTTTTCAATTAATGATAATATGAATATCCTAAGATAGAAGCATGTAAAAATTATACTCCAAAAATTCAAAAAGATAAAAAAGGCTAATAAATATATGACATTTTCACTTTCAATGGTAATCAAATAAATCCAAGTAAAATTTAAATGAGACCATCCAGTTATTGAATACCTGAATATTTAAATAATGATAATATTCAGTGTTGAGAGAGTAGGGAAAGGAGTGTTTTTATGAAGCTGGTGGGTAGACTTAGCTGCAGGGTTTTTCACCTGAGACTAATAGAAAAGTCAACTAGCAGAGGCTGCACCTAGGGGTTTAAGTTTCAAGCAAGAAAAAGATGAAGGTGAGGCTGTTGAGGATGGTATGATGGCTAGACGATGCCACCCACTAGGAATCTCAGCTTCTTATTTCCCTTTCCTGCACTATCGTCTTATCTTGTCTTCCTCTTCATGTTTTCAAGACCGTAAGACAGATGCCGCAGAATTTTTGTGCCTCAGGTTTTTTTTTCTCTGTAAATACTCTATGCATTAGTTTTTATGATGTTCAATTTTAAAACATGGAATTCTCTTTTATGTCTGCTAAATCTCCTAACTGGCCATTTTAATTGAATGTTAACTTTGACTTCATGGGTAGCTATGTTGAGCATAACTCTAATTCATTCATTTTACTGGACGTTTCAGACATCTATAGACCTTCACACTTCCAGGTCTCACCTCTCTTTATATTTTTCATCTCTATGTATGTGTATGTATGTATGTGTGGATACATATATATATATATATATATATATATATATATATATATATATATATAATTTCTTCCCAGTATCATTAGATCTTTCTTCTAAATTAGTAATTCTGTATCTCAGTCCAAATATGCTGCTGAATATATCACATTTGATTTTTTTTTTTTATTTATGATAGTCACAGAGAGAGAAAGAGAGAGAGGCAGAGACACAGGCAGAGGGAGAAGCAGGCTCCATGCACCGGGAGCCCGACGTGGGATTCGATCCCGGGTCTCCAGGATCGCGCCCTGGGCCAAAGGCAGGCGCCAAACCGCTGCGCCACCCAGGGATCCCAATCACATTTGATTTTAATTTCAATTTAATTTCAATTATTTTATTTTATTTCCAGGCATTTTGTTTTTCAATATTGCCTAATAATTACATTTCAAATCTACTTTATAATTTTCAGCATATTAAACATGTTTAACTTACATTCTGGGACTGATAATTATAGTACCAGGGATTTTGTGCTCTGGATCTGTTCTTTGTCGTTGATAATTCGATGTGTCTCTCCTTACATGTTTTGTGATTTTTGATGGCGAAATCCTTATTTATCTTGAATTTTGGCTTGCTAGGTTTCTTTAATCCTAGAACAGAGGTAGTGTGATCTTCACACAGGACTTTCATGTATTTTTATTAGCTACCAAGTTGACCACTCCTGGACCAAAATGAAATAAATTCTGATCTTGAGAATTTTAGAACATAGTAGCAGTGTTTATTTATGCTAAAAACCCATATCAGAACTAGACTGTAGATATAAATTCTCAGGAAGATGATTTATTTTCACTCATTTCTACATTGTGAGAATAGTGATTTTTATTCCAGTCCTCTTGAAGTGCTTAGTTAGGAGGACATTTTATTCCTCATTCACTTGGCAGTTGTTGTTATTTAAAGATTTTATGTATTTATTTGAGAGAGAGAGAGAGAGAGAGAGAGAGAGAGAGAGTGCGTGTGAGTGGGGAAGGGTAGAGCAAGAGGAAGAAAGAATCTAAAGCAGACTCCACAGTGACTGCAAAGCCTGAGGCAGGTTCCATCCATGGACAAGATCGTAACCAGGGAAAACCAAGAATCTGGCACTTAACCAACTCAGCTACCTAGGTTCCCTCCTCATTCACTCTTGTGAGAGGATCAATCACGTGGGAGAATAGTTAAGGATTCTTAGTAGCTGACACACCCTTGATTGGCATGTCTTGGGTTTGTTGCCTCTGAGTCTCATGAGAGGGACCCTGGCCTAACTTGGTTTATGGCTGAGCATTCTTTCTCTTCTTTTCAACAATTTCTTTAAGACCTTTTTTGTTTGTTTGTTTATCTAAGATTTTTAATGGACTTTAGCAAGAGAGTCATCCAGGTACTTAGTCTGAAATACAACCGGAAATGGAAGTGTGCAGTGCCTTAATAGAATGTACAAATAATTAGTACTGTCATGAAACTTAATGGAAGGTAATAAGTCTAGCCTATTATTTAAAGTTTCATATCGAGGCAATACTTTAACAATATTTTCTGAATACATTTCATTTAATAGTTTTAATATTTGTTAATTATTTTGATTTTCAATTTAACTATTTTTTTATTTAAATTCAATTAGCCAACATAGAGAACATCATTAGTTTCAGATGTAGAGTTCAATAATTCAAAAGTTGCATATATAACACCCAGCTATCATCATATCATGTGCCTTCCCTAATGCCTGTTACCCACTTACCCCATCCTACCGCATACCTCCACTTCAGCAACCCTCAGTTTCTTTCCCATAATTAAGAGTCTCTCATGATTTGTCTCCCTCTCTGATTTCTTCCCATATTAGAAGTTTTTCTCTCCCTTCCTCTATGATCCTCTGTGATGTTTCTTATATTCCTCATATCAGTAAAACCACTTAATTGTCTTTCTCTGACGTATTTCAATCAGCATAATACTCCCCAGTTCCATCCACATTGATGTAAATGGTAAGATTTCATCCTTTCTGATGTATATTAACTATTTTATTTTATTTTATTTTAAAGATTTTATTTATTCATGAGAGAGACAGAGATGTAGGCAGAGGGAGAACAGGTTCCCTACAGGAAGCCTGAGGTAAGACTTGATCCCAGAATTCCAGGATCATGACTTGAGCCAAAGGCAGATGCTCAACCACTGAGACATCCAGGCATCCCAACTATTTTAAACCTAAAACTATTCTTAAGGAAATTTTGCATTGTTTGTCTCAAGTAACAACCAGTTTCGATTTTTAAATATATATAATGTTGATAATAATTTGCCTGAGTTATTACAATCAATACCAATCGCAATCACTAAATGAATATTTATATTCAAATTAATTGGGAGATAGGATTTATAAAAATATTTATCAAGCCCCAATCTTAAATTGGTAGGATTTGTTTTAATTTTCTTGGTGAAGTTTCTAGTTTTTATCCAAATGTAGTGAATTAAAATCTTGTGAAATTAATTGCTCTAATCACATTAACTAAAACATATTTAAAAATAAAGTATTTTAAAGTAAAAATAAATTTCATATATATGTAAAAGACTCAAGCTTAAATAGTTTCATAGTGCTACTAAACATAGTTCATAAGAAAACAAAATATCGATATATTTTTTATATTCAGTTCTGATTTATGCAATTGATTAGTAATTTGTTATACAGCATCAAATAAATATCACAAAGAATCAAAGAAGGGTCCTTCTGTATTAGTTATATTTTAATAAAACTTGGAGTAGATTTCCATTTTTCTTTTTAATCTATTCAGAATTTATTTAGGGAGCAGTGGATGAAAGACTTATGTAAAGAAATTATACAGCTCTATGTTGTACCTCAGCGTTGTTCAGATGAAGTGTATGAATGAATAAGTGCTTACTCAGTACTTTAATGCCATTTGTTTACTGCATCTTGCTTATGGTGTCTTTCCTTTATTAGGGCTGTGCTCTAGAATTCTAGAAATATGCCATAGGCAAGACCCCCTACCTCTTTCTGTTTTCAGGAGGAAGAACTCTACCAAAATGAATATTTTGGCCCTTCTTAGCCGCCTTTCTCACACTTCCTCTTTCCTACTATAATTCTACATAAATCTTTTATGCTGTTGATTTTATAAGAGCATATTCTGTCCTTGTGGAATGAAAGGTTATATTTTTTTCTCACAAAGTCTGTGCTTGTGTTCAAAGACTAATACTTGTGTTCAGTATACAGGAAATCTACATACCTATGTCCTCCAGCCTATACTTCATCAATAATAACATTCGTTTTTTATATATGCTATCTTTATCTTCTCTTTGTCTCTTGATTGGATCTGAATTTTGGTAGGAAATGTGGTCAATGTTTATTTGTTCCCTTTCAAACCCCAATATGATATTAACATATAGAACTTTAGCACTTAATATGAGTTCAGAAATATACTGAATCTCTTATTGAAACAATATAAATTTAATTAGAAGAGAAACAGATAAGTTAGCATAATTCTCTAGCATCTAATTTATATATTAGAGTTACCTGAATATAGGGAACTGTGTAAAATGACTTTTCTCTGTTATTTCCATCTTATTTTTATTTTCTGTCATTCTTTTTTTTCCACATTATAGAGGATAGGATCTGCTTTAGAGAAATGCCTAATTTTGTGGAAAATGCACAAAATCTTAAAAGCTATACCTTTCCTAATATATTCATAAAAGGAAAAGAGACTGTTAGAAAGTATCAGAAGCAAAAGATATAATAGCTGACTGGAGATAAGACATCCAACATTAATTTGATTTCTTCATCTAGTCATCTGATCTTGTTGAGAGATTATTGTTTTTAGCAATACAAATTTTGAAAAAATCCAAATAAATTAGTTTTCCTTTTTTTTTTTTCTGCAAAGCCTATATATTTCTGGATATATTACTATTTAAAAAATCTTATTGCAGACAACAGGACCTGTTGTCCACCAGGAGGAAAACCTTAAGGGAAATTTCCCCCATGCCAGGGTCCAGGAATCAATGGGTATAAGTATCAATACTCAGTGTTATTCTCAGTGATCCTGTAACAAATCTTATGCTTCTTATTGTCACAACTTTATGCTCTTCTGGGTATAGATGTATTAGTTCCAAAAGGAGGTGTGCTTCCACGGGGAGACACAACAGTGATTTTAGCAAATTAGCAGTTAGAATTGCGACCTGGCCCTTTTGAACTCCTCATGCATCTGAACCAATAAACAAAGAAGGGGTTACTTTATCAGCAGGGTGGTTTGAACAACCAATAGTCATTTCTCACAGTTCTGGATGCTAGAATGTCCTAGATCAAGGTACTGACAGATTTGGTTCCCAGTCAGAAGCCTCTTCTTGGCTTACAGATAACCTCCTCCTTGCTGTCTTCACAAAGGAAAGATGGAAACCTAAGGAGCTCTGGTCTCTCCTTTAAGGATATTAATCCTATCATGAGTAATCCTACTCTCATGACTTCATCTAAACTTAATTATCTCCCCAAAGACCCAACTCCAAATATCATCACATTAAGAGTTAGAGCTTCACATCTGCCTTCGGCTGAGGTCTTGATCCTGGGGTCCTGAGATTGAGTCCCACATTGGATTTCCTGCTCAGCGGGGAGTGGCTTGCCCCTCTTCCTCTGCTCTTCCCTCTCCTGCTCTTCCCTCTCCTTTCCCTTCTATACTCCCCCTGCCCCCCCACCCACAGCCACTTGTGCTTGCTTTCACTCTCCCTCTCTCTCTCAAATAAATAAATAAAATATTTTAAAAAAAGAATAAGGGCTTCAAATCATATGAATTTGGGATGGAAGGACACATTCAGTCATCTCTTAGTATTACCATGACCTGTGATTAATATCAATATAAACTGTAATAAACTAATTTAAGCAGAAATGCTAATGGCCCAGACTCATCAAGAATAAAAGCTTGAGTCACTCCACCAGGTAGAGTGCTTACTGAGGACAAAGAGAATATAGAATGGGTAGCAGAAAAAAGTTATAAATAACAGCTGCAACCATGTGACTAGTTGCAGAAAGGAAGGCTGTAATTATTATGAATTCTTCTTTATCTCATTATGACCATGTCTGTTTGTGTATACATGTGTATATAGCAAATATCTGTGTTTTCTTCCCTCCACTGTATCTCTCTCTCTCTCTCTCTCTCTCTCTCTCTCTCTATCCATCTGTCTATCTGTCACCTATCTATATCACATCTTCTTTATCCATTCATCTGTCCATGGACATCTGGGCTCTTTCCATAGTTTGGCTATTGTGGACATTGCTGCTATAAACAGTGTTGGGGTACAGGTGCCCCTCCAGATCACTACATTTGTATCTTTAGGGTAAATACCTAGTAGTACAATTGCTGGGTCTTAGGGTAGCTCTATTTTCAACTTTTTGAGGAACCTCCATACTGTTTTCCAGAGACTGTTGCAGCTTCATTCCCACCAACAGTGTAAGAAGGCTCACCTTTCTCCATATCCTCACCCAACATCTGTCCTTTCCTGCCTTGTTAATTTTAGCCATTCTGACCTATACAAGATGGTCACATTTGGGTTTTAGTTTGTATTCCCAGGATGATGAGTGATGAACATCTTTTTATATGTAGATGTGACTAACATTTATATCAATAGACTTTGAGTATGGCAGATTATCCTCCATAATGTGGGGAGGCCTCATCCAATCTGTTGAATATCTTAAGAAAAAGGCAGAGAAAGACTGAGGTTTCTGAAAAGAAGAAATTCTGTGTCTAAATTGTCTGAGCATTTGAGAATATGGCATCAACTTTTACTGGAATCTCCAACCCACTGACCTGCCTGGACAGCATAGGACTTGTCAGCGCTCCCAATCACTTGAAGCAATTCCTTAAAGTCAATCTCCTTCTCTCCTACTTCTCCAGTTCTTTCTTCAGATAAATAAAACCAATAGAGTGTGTGTGTGCGTGTGTGTGTGTGTGTGTGTGTGTGTATTCATTCATTCATTTATCTTTCTCTGGTGAACTGTAATATATAAAATAATATTTAAACAGCATATTTTAGGTTATGCTTTATTTCATAATTGAATTTAATTGCTTGAAACCATAAAGGGTGGGCAATATATTTTTTCAGGCTACCAGTTTCTGTGAAAATGTAGGTTCTTATGAAGCCTGGACATACTAGATTTAAATTCTATAAAATTTACAAAGAAAAAAAAAACTGGAACACATTAAAATATGATATTTTCAAGGATCACAAAAGATAGCAACAGATTTGAAGTAAAAGATTCAGGGCTGTTTTTTTTTCTTATTCTTTTATTTATTTTTTTTCTTTTTGCATCTGGCCCTAGGATAAGTAACACCTTCTTAAAAGCACTAAGTTACCCATGGTCAGGCCAGCAATCTACACAATAGCCTTCTTAAAGCACTTTGTTTGAGCTTTGTAGCAATAACAAAAGCCCTAAAGCATCTCACAAAGCAGACATGATTTTTAAAGCAAGAATCTTCTGAACTGTGTAGAAAATGGAAGCTTGAATTACAAAGAGGTGAATTTTTAACTTCTTTGTGAAAAGGGAAAAAAAACAAACAAACAAAAAACAAGAGTTACCTGATTAAGAGAGAAGTAGATTAATGATTTATTACTTTAAACTTGTTGAATAGGTATATTTTGAGGGGGAAAAAAGCATCTTAAAGTTTTTATTAGGCGTCACTGCACATACAGTGTGGTGTGATGTGAAGGGTGTTTTCTTGAAAATATTGTGCACTTAGTCTTTCATTTAGTTTAGCTTCTATATAAGAATCTACAATTCTCTGAGATGAGACACTAGCCAGTTTTCATTCTTAAGTCCACATTTGAGACTCTTGTGTATTTTAGAGATACAATTGATGAAGGATAGTTGGAAAGCAGGCAGGCAGGGACAAGGCCCTCCCCATCTCCCCAAGAGGAAACCACCCTTGAAAGGATTTTATACCACCCTGGAAGGAGCCCTTCCCATGTGATAAGTAGATGACAAAAGCCTGATTGGGTGACAGGCTCCTGGAGAGTTAGTGAGATTAAAACACCCTTGCCAACAAGCCCTTAAAAACCCTTAGACTTAGAGGCTTTGGGGGCAAGCCTCTCTGGTCCCCTCCCTCCTTGGGAACTTTGTACTATCTCTTCACTATCGCTCACTAAGCCTTGCTTTACTGCTCACCACTCTGGTCTACCCCTTCCTTCCTCGAAATGGCATGACCAAGAACTGTGAGCACTGATGGAGAAAACTCCTGTAACACAAATGTCCAGGGTTCCTGACTGTACTTAGTGGGAGGATAAGGGAAAAGTGTATCTACTCTGTTGCCAAAAACAATAAATCCTTTTATCCTTTTATACTATTTTAGTTTTTTTTTTTTTTTTTTTTTTTTTTTTTTTACGATAGTCATACAGAGAGAGAGAGAGAGAGGCAGAGACACAGGCAGAGGGAGAAGCAGGCTCCATGCACCGGGAGCCTGACATGGGATTCGATCCCGGGTCTCCAGGATCGTGCCCTGGGCCAAAGGCAGGCGCCAAACCGCTGCGCCACCCAGGGATCCCTAGTTTTTTTTTTCCTAAGATTTTTTTTTTTTTTTAATTCATAAAGACACAGAGAGAAAGAGAGAGGCAGAGACACAGGCAGAGGGAGAAGCAGGCTCCATGCAGAGACCCTGACATGGGACTCAATCCCAGGTCTCCAGGATCACGCCCTAGGCTGCAGGCAATGCTAAACCACTACCCCACCTGGGCTGCCCTATGCTATTTTAGTTTTGTATAGTTTTTGTATAGTCTGTAAGGATAAATATAGATAATATATATATTTTCTTTGCAAAGAGCAAAGAAGCCATTTCATCCCTTCCTGGTTTCTCAGTGTTTCCTCGGGTACATGGTAAATCTCGATCCTTACTGTAACTTTTGGAAAATAGATAGATTTCTAGGGATTAAACACTGTGTCATATTTTCGTGGTATAGAGATATCTCCAAAGTCATGGTCCCGATACCCTGTACATATGTAAACTCATACCTCCAGAGTTAACCCAGGGATCTTTCTCCAGAGACTGGACAGATTAGCACATGGTGTAGGCTTTGTCTCCTGAAGAGATAAGTGAAATTAATGTTCTGTTTTCTACTTTGCTGTATGAATTATGTGACATTTTGTCCTGATTTCATGGTCATTTTCATGCTATCTTACATGTATATAATCTGTTAATACTTCAACAATAAATTGTTTTCTCCTTCTTCCATATTGGAATGCAAGAGCCTTTATATTGGCAGGATTTTTTTTTATTTGTCTAATATTTTGCTATGAATGGTAGTGTGACAGTTCTTGAATGGACTGGACTAGCTGAAGGCTTTTGTGGCCACTCAATAGTCAGTGAGAGATACTGAATTATAACATAAAAGTAGCCCTTCTAGGTTTCTACTGGAAAGAGGAAATATTATACAGATATCCACATGGACAGCCACTCTCCAAACTCTAAATTTTATTATTAAATATGTATGTTAATCCTGGCTCATCAGGATCACCCTCAGGTTTAATGGGGGCTAAATATGAAAATGTTGCCTGCAGGTCTTTTTATAAGTGGCTGATAATTCCCTATCACATTAGGAGCAGGTATGTATATGTTGAAAAATACAAAGAAGGAAGTGCAAAGATTAAAAACATCTCTTTCTCTGAAGGATGGAACCTTCTTCCTTTCACTACTATCTCCACACTTCTGTTCTCTAGGCTCTTTATCTCTCTCTGCCTGAGGCTGAAAGGAGGGAATCAGGGAAGCCCAGAGTCTGAACCACTCGGTAGGGAATAACTGGAAAATAGCTAAAAATTGACAGTTGGAGAAAGTGTACTATCTCTTTACTATTGCTCAATAAGCCTTGCTTTGCTGCCCACCACTCTGGTCTACCCCTTCTTTTCCTTTCCTGGTAGGTACTTCCACATTTCTACTGAAATTTATCTCTTTTTCCATCTGTTGACAGATCAATAGGTTGCTCTTACTTCTGGTTAGCCTTGTCTGTCCCTTTTTTTGGGGTCTCTATACAGATAGGTGGAGCTACTGAAAAAGGGACATGTTTTCTCAAATTTCTCCTGATTCTCCTCTGTTGAGGAAATTTTCCTCTATTGAGGAAATTCTACTGTGCAAATGAAAAGCTACCATAGCTGGTACAGAGTCAGAAGAGAAGCCTTGATTTGGTTCTGATGTGCTTTCGTGAATAAAAAAAAAAGGGGGGGGGGATTAAGAGACAGTAACAGTCTCACTCCAATCTGGGATGCACTCTGAGCCTAAACATTATTTTGGGCCCTAGGGAATGATAATACAGGTTTAATCACAGATACTGAGCCAATAAAATAGCTTATCAAAAGGATAAAGCTACAGCCCTATGTAAACAATATTCTGTGTCAAGAGCTCAGTTAGAGGGAATCAAAGTGGTAATAAAAGAATTAAAAGTACAAGGATACAGGATCTTAGAGAAGTAAATAAATGTGTAATTCATCTCAGTAGGTCCTTTAATCCTTATAACGTTGTGCTTTTTCAGTTCTCCTTTGAACAGCTTATAACATCTGCCAATTCATTCACATCGCATGAATAAAACACAGTCTTTGCATTTGTTCATTCTTGTAATTCTATCCTTTTCTAAAAGTTATCTTTTAAACAGTCTTGGAGGTCTCCCATTGAGATGCCCAATGGATTCAACTCCCAGAACCTGGTAAATGTTCACGGGGGAAATAAACTTTCTGGTTGTTATAAAACCAGTTGTGACTTGTTTTCATTTTCTTAGACCTGAATCCAAAGCAGCAATAGGATTTTACTGGTACTCTGCTTTTCAAATTTTAATTTTCTACCTCACTAATTTTGTTTTGTTTAGACCCAATAAATTATTCTTCATTTAGAATTTGGTTATAAGGACAGCGTGGGTGGCTCAGGTTAAGTGCCGCCTGCAGCCCAGGGCCTGATCCTGGACACCCAGGATTGAGTCCCATGTTGGGCTCCCTGCATGGAGCCTGCTTCTCCCTCTGCCTCTCTCTCTCTCTCTCTCTGTCCCTCATGAATAAATAAATAAAATTATAAAAGAAAAAAAAGAATTTGGTTATAAGTTCTGTTGCTTGATGATCTCTGTAAATTGATGGTATATAGATATTTATTTTCTATTGAGTGAGAAACGACAGAACCTTTTTTTTTAATGTTTTCTATTTGGCTATTTGCCTCTTTTGATTTCACATCAATTAAGAATTACATGCCCATCAAGAAGTAGATATCTGGACTCACTCTACCAACTCATTGATGAGTTTTGTATTTTGTCTATATTTGATTCATGACCGAAATTTTAGAATTGAAGCAGAAAGCTTTCTTTGTCTCTTTGTATCCATAAATCAGAAAGTTATTAGCCATTGTGTGTGTGTGTGTGCGCTGCACTTTTCTACCTCCTTATCATATTTATAAATTACATTATAAAATGTCTTAAATTGAAACTGTATTCAGATTGGCTTATTGAGGTACATATGTACTTATATAAATCAAATATTACGAGTCTCCTAGAAAATAACAAAATAGAATTTAAAATACGGTGTTCTAGAAAAGTATTAATACAAAAACAATTCATAAATATTGTAAGAATCTAAATTCACATAATTAAGGCAAAACTTTGGCTACTGAGACTTGTTTAATAAAAACAGCTATGTGGGGGATCCCCAGGTGGCTCAGTGGTTAAACACCTGCCTTCGGCCCAGGGCGTGATCCTGGAGTCACGGGATTGAGTCCCACATCCGGCTCCCTGCATGGAGCCTGCTTCTGCCTCTGTCTGTGTCTCTGCCTCTCTCTCTGTGTCTATCATGAATAAATAAGTAAAATCTTTCAAAAAAAATAAATAAAAACATCTATGTCATCTCTAATTATCAATACTATTTATAGTACTAGCATACATATGTATTCAACTAGGATATTCATTTTACTAATCAATACCTCCTATGTAATGTTAAAATTTAATGTTTAAAATTATGAGAAAAAATGTGTTTAACCATATAAAAATGTAATTATTATTATTTTTTATTGGAGTTCAATTTGCCAACATATAGCATAACACTCAGTGCTCATCCCATCAAGTGCCCCCCTCAGTGCCCATCACCGAGTCACCCCACCCCCTGCCCACCTCCCTTTCCACCACCCCTTGTTCGTTTCCAGAGTAAAGAGTCTCTCATGTTCTGTCTCCCTTTCTGATATTTCCTACTCATTTTTTCTCCTTTCCCCTTTATTCCCTTCCACTATTTTTTTATATTCCCCAAATGAATGAGACCATATAATGTTTGTCCTTCTCTGATTGACTTCCTTCACTCAGCGTAATACCCTCCAGTTCCATCCACATCGAAGCAAATGGTGGGTATTTGTCGTTTCTAATGGCTGAGTAATATTCCATTGCATACATAGACCACATCTTCTTTATCCATTTTTCTTTCGATGGACACCGAGGCTCCTTCCACAGTTTGGCTATTCTGGACATTGCTGCTATAAACATTGGGGTGCAGGTGTCCCGGTGTTTCATTGCATCTGTATCTTTGGGGTAAATCCCCAACAGTGCAATTGCTGGGTCATAGGGCAGGTCTATTTTAACTCTTTGAGGAACCTCCACACAGTTTTCCAGAGTGGCTGCACCAGGTCACATTCCCACCAACAGTGCAGGAGGGTTCCCCTTTCTCCACATCCTCTCCAACATGTGTTGTTTCCTGTCTTGTTAATTTTCCCCATTCTCACTGGTGTGAGGTGGGATCTCATGGTGGATTTGACTTGTATTTCCCTGATGGCAAGTGATGCAGAGCATTTTCTCATGTGCTTGTTGGCCATGTCTATGTCTTCCTCTGTGAGATTTCTCTTCATGTCTTTTTCCCATTTCATGATTGGATGGTTTGTTTCTTTGCTGTTGAGTTTAATAAGTTCTTTATAGATCTTGGATACTAGCCCTTTATCTGATACGTCATTTGCAAATATCTCCTCCCATTCTCTAGGTTGTCTTTTAGTTTTGTTGACTGTTTTTTTTGCTTTGCAGAAGCTTCTTATCTTGATGAAGTCCCAATAGTTCATTTTTGCTTTTGTTTCTCTTGCCTTCATGGATGTATCTTGCAAGAAGTTACTGTGGCCGAGTTCAGAAAGGGTGTTGCCTGTGTTCTCCTCTAGGATTTTGATGGAATCTTGTCTCACATTTAGATCTTTCATCCATTTTGAGTTTATCTTTGTGTATGGTGTAAGAGAATGGTCTGGTTTCATTCTTCGGCACGTGGCTGTCCAATTTTCCCAGCACCATTTATTGAAGAGACTGTCTTTTTTCCAATGGATAGTCTTTCCTGCTTTGTCAAATATTAGTTGACCATAGAGTTGAGGGTCTACTTCTGGATTCTCTTTTCTGTTCCATTGATCTATGTGTCTGTTTTTGTGCCAGTACCACACAGTCTTCATGACCACAGCTTTGTAGTACAACCTGAAATCTGGCATTGTGATGCCTCCAGATATGGTTTTCTTTTTTAAAATTCCCCTGGCTATTCGGGGTCTTTTCTGATTCCACACAAATGTTAAAATAATTTGTTCCAGCTCTTTGAAGAAAGTCCATGGTATTTTGATAGGGATTGCATTAAATGTGTAAATGGCCCTGGGTAGCATTGACATTTTCACAATATTAATACTGCCAATCCATGAGCATGGAATATTTTTCTATCTCTTTGTGTCTTCCTCAATTTCTTTCAGAAGTGTTCTGTAGTTTTTAGGGTATAGATCCTTTACCTCTTTGGTTAGGTTTATTCCTAGGTATCTTATGCTTTTCTGTGCAATTGTAAATAGAATTCACTCCTTGATTTCTCTTTCTTCAGTCTCATTGTTAGTGTATAGAAATGCCACTGACTTCTGGGCATTGATTTTGTATCCTGCCACGCTACCAAATTGCTGTATGAGTTCTAGCAATCTTGGGGTGGAGGCTTTTGGGTTTTCTACGTACAGTACCACGTCATCTGCAAAGAGGGAGAGGTTCGACTTCTTCTTTGCCAATTTGAATGCCTTTTATTTCTTTTTGTTGTCTGATTGCTGAGGCTAGGACTTCCAATACTATGTTGAATAGCAGTGGTGAGAGTGGACATCCCTGTCTTGTTCCTGATCTTAGGGGAAAGGCTCCCAGTGTTTCCCCATTGAGAATGATATTTGCTGTGGGCTTTTCGTAGATGGCTTTTAAGGTGCTGAGGAATGTTCCCTCTATCCCTACATTCTGAAGGGAATCTCTGAAGAGTTTTGATCAGGAATGGATGCATTTTGTCAAATGCTTTCTCTGCATCTATTGAGAGGATCAAATGATTCTTGTTTTTTCTCTTGCTGATATGATCAATCACATTGATGGTTTTATGAGTGTTGAACCAGCCTTGCATCCCGGGGATAAATCCCACCTGGTCATGGTGAATAATCTTCTTAATGTATTGTTGGATCCTGTTGGCTAGTATCTTGTTGAGAATTTTTGCATCCCTGTTCATCAGGGATATTGGTCTATAATTCTCCTTTTTGGTGGGGTCTTTGTCTGGTTTTGGAATTAAGGTGATGCTGGCCTCATAAAACAAGTTTGGAAGTACTCCATCTCTTTGTATCTTTCCGAACAGCTTTAGTAGAATAGGTATGATTTCTTCTTTAAACGTTTGATAGAATTCCCCTGGGAAGCCATCTGGCCCTGGACTTTTGCGTCTTGGGAGGTTTTTGATGACTGCTTCAGTTTCCTCCCTGGTTATTGGCCTGTTCAGGTTTTCTATTTCTTCCTGTTGTAGTTTTGGTAGTTTGTGGCTTTCCAGGAATGCGTCCATTTCTTCTAGATTGCCTAATTTATTGGCGTAGAGCTGTTCATAATATGTTTTTAAAATTGTTTGTATTTCCTTGGTGTTGGTAGTGATCTCTCCTTTCTCATTCATGATTTTATTAATTTGAGTCTTTTCTCCTTTTTAATAAGGCTGGCTAATGGTTTATCTATCTTATTAATTCTATCAAAGAACCAACTCTGGTTTTGTTGATCTGTTCCACAGTTCTTCTGGTCTCGATTTCATTGAGTTCTGCTCGAATGTTTATTAATTCTCTTCTTCTGCTGGGTATAGGATCTATTTGCTGTTTTTTCTCCAGCTCCTTTATGTGTAAGGTTAGCTTTTGTATTTGAGTTCTTTCCAGTTTTTGGATGGATTCTTGTATTGCAATGTATTTCCCCCTCAGGACTGCTTTTGCTGTATCCCAAAGATTTTTAACAGTTGTATCTTCATTCTCATTAGTTTCCATGAATCTTTTTTTTTAATTTTTTTAATTTTTATTTATTTATGATAGTCACAGAGAGAGAGATAGGCAGAGACACAGGCAGAGGGAGAAGCAGGCTCCATGCACCGGGAGCCGGATGTGGGATTCGATCCCGGATCTCCAGGATCACGCCCTGGGCCAAAGGCAGGCACCAAACCGCTGCGCCACCCAGGGATCCCTCCATGAATCTTTTTAATTCTTCTCTACTTTCCTGGTTGACCCTTTCATCTTTTAGCAGGATGGTCCTTAACCTCCATGTGTTTGAAATCCCTCCAAACTTCTTCTTGTGATTTAGTTCTAATTTCAAAGCATTATGGTCTGAAAATATGCAGGGGACGATCCCAATCTTTTGGTATCAGTTAAGACCTGATGTGTGACCCAGTATGTGATCTATTGGAGACAGTTCCATGTGCACTTGAGAAGAATGTGTATTCAGTTGAGTTTGGATGTAAAGTTTTGTAGATATCTGTGAAATCCATCTGGTCCAGTGTATCATTTAAAGCTCTTGTTTCTTTGGAGATGTGCTTAGAAACCCTGTCGATTGTAGAAACTGCTACATTCAAGTCACCAAGTATAAGTGTATTATTATCTAAGTATGTTTTAACTTTGGTTATTAATTGATTGATATACTTGGCAGCTCCCACATTTGTGGCTGTGTCCCTGGCGCCCTGGACTCCGGGGCCTGCTCTGCTGGATTTGCGCTGCGGCCGTGCAGCGCCCTCCACGGAGCCGCCGCCCGAGCCCCTCCGAGCTGCTCCCGGGTCCAGCCCTGCGAGCTGCAGCCCTTAGGGAGCTCGGCCGTGGGGTGTGGGGCTCTCCCTGGGGCGCAGGTCCTGTTAGTGCCCCAGAAGCCTGAGGGCATCCCCGCCCTCCTGGGTTCTGCTCCAACTCCCTGCGAGGCCTTTCCCTCCGGGAAGGTTGGTGCAGCTCCTGCTCCTCCGGGATGGGGTGTCCTGTCCTGGGGACACTCGCCCTGGCCTTAGCCCGGCTCCTCACGGGGCCCCTCCCCCTGGGATGCTTTTTTATTTCTTTATTTTTTTCCCCATCTTCCTACCTTGATAGAAGCGTGAACTCTTCTCCCAAAATGTTATTTTGAAACATTATTCCAATAGTAGTTGTGTTTTTAAGTATGTGAACATTTTTTTAGATTTTATTTACTAAAAAAATAAAAATAAAAAATAAAAAAAATTAAAAAAAAGATTTCATTTATTTATTCATGAGAGAGAGAGAGAGAGAGAGAGAGAGAGAGAGAGAGAGGCAGAGACACAGGCAGAGGGAGAAGCAGGCTCCATGCAGGGAGCCCCATGTGGGCCCCATTCCAGGGACTCCAGGATCATGCCCTGGGCTGAAGGCAGGTACCAAACCAATGAGCCACCCAGGGATCCCCAAAGTATGTAAACATAAAGATAATTTCCAAGAGTTTTAGATGACTTAAAATCATAGACTAATATTAAATTAAGTTAATGGTGCTCATTAATGTCTAGGTCACTTCTAGGTCACTTTTATCTTCTAAGTAAGATAAAATACTGAGATAATCATTAAGCATAATTTTATATGCTGTTACTATATATTTTTATGATAAAGAGAAGCTATGTGTTTGAATCTGTAAATTAAAGTTTACTTTTGTCACTCTGAGAATTTATATTATATGGGTTATATGTATATGGCTGTAGAAAGTATAAGATGTGTATCCATGAGCTCTACAAATCTTTAAAATATTGGTATATGACAGCCAGCCCAAAATTAACTATCTTCTAGATTTTTTTTTTTTTTTGAAATAGAGTTATTTTTGGTTAAAAATTATGATGTAGTCTGGCTGGCTCCCACAGGACTAGCCAAGAGGATTTTTGGCTTCATGAAGAATAGAAATCAAACATGAGCCAACAGGTGGTGAGAGCATAATTTAGAGATGGGATAGAGAGAGTTCAGGTAAAGACAGGTACAGACAGAGTGTGTGGGAGAGTCAGCAAGAAAAGGAGAGTGAGTCTCATCTTTGCTCAGGGCCTCGGGTTTTTATTGAGGATTGCGGTCTGTTGTACAAGTCTTCTTGGGTATCCAGGAACTAGTTAAAACAAAGACAAATGTTTAGGTGTCCTTCATCAGTCACTTATGCCCTTGAACCAGTGATATTGGTGAGGCGTTGGTCTGGAAATCCTGCAGGATCCCCTCAACTGGTCACTCCTTACATGTTACCTATTGTGCTTGGAAGACTCCAAAGAAATCATTAAGTGTTTGACCTTTACAAGATGGACATGAATTATCTGACTATAAGGCATGTATAAGGTGGTGGCGCAGGGTCTAGTAAGAATAAAAGCAGCAAAAAAGCCGTTCTTCGTGGGATCCCTGTAGTTTCTCTGTCTCAGTTATAATCAATATACATGAATGAGGCTCTGTTAGGAGTAGTATTGACATAGAGAAATAACTATGTGAAAAGTATACAAAGATGTGTTTTAAGAGGAAGAAAAGAGATTAGTATTATAGTAGGTAAAATGGACATTTGTTCCAAAATGCAAAAGAGAAAAACTGAGTAGATATAGAAAGTTGTAGAAGACTTGAAGAAAGAGAATTTTATTTGCCATCGGCAATGCTGGATAAAATTAATGAGTTTACTTATAAGATTCTCCATAAAAAGCATCGATTCCTTTGATATCAAATATTATATTTATACAAAAATAGAATTTCTTTTTCTCCTTGTTAAATTGACATTTTTCTTGGAGTGTTGGTCTACTCTTTTATTTTTTTTTAAGATTTTATTTATTAATTCAGGAGAGACACAAAGAGAGGCAGAGACACAGGCAGAGAGAGAAGCAGGGAGTCCAACGTGGGACTTCATCCCAGGTCTCCAGGATCACATCCTGGGCCAAAGGCAGTGCTAAACTGCTGGGCCACCAGGGCTGCCCTTGGTCTACTCTTATTTGTTTTTTTTTTTTTTTTAACCTTCTATAAAATCTGTCTAGATATCAAAGATTCTGTTTTACCAGAAAAAAAAAAATGTCTTCTGGTTCATCTTAATTTCTTTTTTTTTTTTTCATCTTAATTTCATCTGCTCATTTGAGAACAAATCTTACCGTTTTTGAAAACTAATTCTTTATAAATGTTACCTCCTCTATTTACTTTTGAAATATTTTATTATCACTTTAATTATTTTTAAAAAAATATTTATTTATTCATGAGAGAGAGAGACAGACAGACAGAAACAGAGAGAGAGGCAGAGACACAGGCAGAGGGAGAAGCAGGCTCCATGCAGGAAGCCTGATGTGGGACTTGATCCCAGGTCTCCAGGATCACACCCTGGACTGAAGGTGGCGCTAAACCACTGAGCCACCCAGGCTACCCTTGTCAATTTAATTAAATAGATAACCAAGTATTGTTTCTAAATAACCTATGGTCCTACTTTAATTTCTTTTTCAAGACTTTATTTATTTATTCATGAGAGATACACAGAGAGAGGCAGAGACATAGGCAGAGGGAGAAGTAGGCTCCCCAGGAGGAGCCCCATGTGGGATCTGATCCCAGATCCCAGGATCACAGCCTGAGCCAAAGGTAGATGCTCAACCACTGAGCCACCCAGGTGTCCCACCTCTGATCTCACTTGATCAAGTGTCAAATCTCAGACAACTTTTTTGGTTTCGTATTTCTAAAATTGAACTGTAAATGTAGGAGAAATTTAAGTAAAACATTCAGGATACTTTTTATATCTAAATTTCTCTGTGTGGTTTCTTAGAGGGCATCTGAAAAGTATCATAACAATTTGTTCACTCACATTAGTAAAAGAAATACTAGAAATAACTAAGTTTACTTGACACATTAGTATTGATGAGTGTTGTGGAATAGTTGTCAGCTCTCAAGGGATAGTTAGGTTTCCCTAGATGTTAAACTGGCAGAAGTATTATATTATTAATATAAAGCCATCGTATGCTATATGGAAAATTCTTGGAGATTTTTTAATATCCTCACTTTCCATGGTATGTTTTTCTATTTAATATATTCCTAGAAGTGCTTTGCCCGATAATAGGCAACAACAATGTAGTGTCATTAATCATATTTTCAACAATTTCTTCTAAAACATCAACTTGATTTCAACCTTAACCTTTAAGTTGAATCTAGTTCCTTCTTCTAAGGCAGTCCTTTTCAATTAGAGATGGACTTCAGATGTACTAATGGGGTTTTGTTAAAATACAGATATAAAATTATTCAAGATATATTAAAGAGATGTGCTATCTGTCACTGAAATTCTTCACTGCAGAATTTTTCCTGATCAACTCTTACAGACTGAATGTTTGTGTCCTTTCAAAATTCACATGTTAAAACCCTACTCCCTGATGTGATGGTATTAGAAAGTAGGGCCTTTGGGATATAATTAGGATGAGATAAGGTCAAAAGAGTTGAAGTCTCACGGATGGGGTTAATGCCCCTGTGAGAGTTAGGACAGCACTTGCTTTCTCTTTCTGCTTTCAGCCTTGTGAGGATACAAGAACAAGTTGGCAGTCAGCAACCCAGAAGGCTCTCAACAGAGCCTGACTATGCTGTCACTATGATTTTAGACTTCCAGTCCCTAGAACTGTAGAAATAAATTTCTGTTGTTTATAATCCACCAGTTTATGATATTTTGTTATAGTAGGTCCAACTAAGATACTGATTTTATCCAAAGCCTGGTGGCAAAAGACTTTAAAACTACAGAAGCTAAGAGTTTGTATTTACTGTTTAGGATTACCAGAGAGTTTCCCCTAACTCAAAGGCAGGTTCCTTAAAAGTGGTAAAGCCTCTTTCGACAGTCAAATTTCTTACATAGGAAAGACAAGAGTATAATGAATCAGGCAAAATAATTCAATTCATTTTGTTTCCACAGTTACTCATGAATTATATAAATATTTGTAGAATCTTAGGAACAGTCCTATTCCATATCATCGTTATTCCTTAGAACAAGTAAAATAAATAAGTAGAACTTTTAAAAAAACGCATTGACTAAGATTAGCAATCTGCTGGGTTAAAATCTCTTTACCATTAATTAGCCTTGTTAAGGGAGGAGGAGGAGGAAGGAGAAGGGGAGGGGGAACAAGGGGAGGAGAAGGAAGGGGGAGAAGGGAAAGAAGAGGAAGAGGAAAAAGATTTGCCTCAAATAAGCATGGTATAACTTTTTAACTTATGGTAGGTAAGGCTATGAAGTTAGGTATTACAACATATCCCATGCTCAACTTAAATCCCTAACAATTATTTACACTATTTAAAAGAGATTCTCTCCTCCCTAAAAGACTTATGCACCTAAAGTTATAAGGTGCAGTCTGCCATTCAAATTGGCCAAGAGGCTCTTACTACATAAAAGTGTTTGAAATAAATCATCCCACTGAGAGGGACCTATTCAGGAGCTACTGATTACACATACTATCAAAATGAGAGAAAAATCCAACTGAACTTGTGTTTTCCATGTGAAGGCAGCATCTCAAGAAGACCAAACTGTGACTCCTACAAATCGCTTGAAACTTAGGTTTTCTAGACCTTGAAATTCACTAAACTAAAAAAGTGATATTTTAATGGGCCTACTTAACAAGATTGTTTTGCCATTGTATCTATTTTTTCTTTTTAATCTCTCAGCCAGTTTGCCCTTCCCCCCATTTCAGTCAATTACCACTCTGTCCTCTGTATCTATGAGCTTGTTTTTTGTTATTGTTTGCTTTCAGGTTCCATGTAATAAGTGAGATAATATGGTATTTTTCTTTGTCTTATTTCAGTTAGCATAATACCCTCTAGGTTCATTCATTTGTTACAAATGGCAATATTCCATTATACATATTTATATACTACATTTTCTTTTTCCAGTCATCCATCAAGGGACATTTATGTTGTTTTCATATCATGTCTGTTGTAAATAATGCTGCAGTGAACATGGGGTTATATATATATCTTTTCAAATTATTGTTTACATTTTCTTTGGGTAAATACTCAGAAATGGAATTGCCAGATCATATCATATAGTTCTAATTTTATATTTTGAGGATTTTCCATAGTAGTTGCATCAGTTTACATTTTTATCAATAGTGCACAAGGATTCTCTTTTCTCTATATTCTCCCCAACACTTGCTGTTTCATGTCTTTTTTTATTATAGCTATTCTAACAGATGTGTGGTGATATTTCATTGTGGCTTTGGTTTGCATTTCTCTGATAATTAGTAATGTTGAGAATCTTTTCAAGTCATCTGCATGTCTTCTTTGGAATAATGTTTAAGATATTCCACCCATTTTTGAGATTACTTTGGTGTTATATTCTTTTTTCTTAATTTCTTAATGCTTTGTATTTTGCTATGAACTTGATAGATATTTCTGTGGCTACATAATATACAGCAAAAAATAAACATGACAATGGAAACCTTTAGAAAATTGTAATGTTATCATGAAAGAGTAATGGAAGAGGAATTAATTGTAAGTGTGAATGAAAATTACCTTCCCTGTTTATAAAGGGCAAAGAGACAATTCTCCCCACCTTTTCTTGTTTCCTTGGAGACAAAGTGAATCTGAGTCCTCATTCTAACCATTGGAAAATGAATAAACCTCTCTAGAGATTAAGAACAGTCTCTCTCTCTCTCTCTCTCTCTCTCTCTCTCTTTTTCTTTAGTGATATTTCCAAAGTCATGTGCTAACTAACCTTTAGATATGAAAATAAGTACTAAAATTAATGCAGCATTTTCTCTCATGGGATGGATAGGAGACTGTCATAAGGTATAGCCTTTGTATTTTCAGGAGATACAAGGAGTTCTGTTTTTTACTTTAATGTATAAATTATGAGATTCTTTTTTCTAAATTGTAGTTCTTTTTTTCACTACCTTACATGCATCTGGTCAATTAATGTCTATCCAATAATAAATTGTGCCTGTTTTATTTTCTGTATTGGAAGGGGGGGATATTCTGGTTGCCAGGATTACTTTTTTCCAAATCAATTCAATATAATATATTAATATATTATTAATAGTAATAATATATTAATAATAATATTTGGAAATGTGCTGTCTATATACTTAATAATGGTTGTGAAGAAAGTATCTTACCTTTCTATGAAAATTTAGGCACACAAAGATTTTTTTTTCTTTAAAAAATTATGACTTATACTCTGGTCTCCAAACTGCTTCTCATTTAACAAAATAAATTCAGGTACTACTTTACTTATTCTCAGTTAAATTACAGAAACTATGATCCTTCAGTCATGTATAATATTTCTTCCCATTGAAACCTTCAAAGCATTAATCTCTATTTACTTTTAATGGAAACATAGTTTACACATATTAAATTATAAGATCATAAATATTTAGTTGATTGAGTTTTAACAATTGTATATACTCATGTAAGTATCTGAAACAAGACTTAAAAACACACATCACATGAGATGAACCATTGGTAAAAGTTGGCAGGTGGGACTACTTTTGATTTAATTGTTCGTACTAGACAATGTGGAGTTGTCAATGGGACACTAAAGCTATCCTAGTTGCTCTGATCCCCGTCAGATACCTCCTAATACTATCATTCTAACAGGGAAGAAAACAAAAATCCCTTCTATCTTATGAAAATTTCTTTCTTGAATTTGCTTAATTGAGACTTCTTTATATTCACAATTCTCAGATAGGGTTTAAATCTGAAATTTTGTAGCTTTTTGTTGCTTGTCTGAAAGTGATGATCTCTAGTGACTGTCTACATTCTAACCAGAAGCTAAAGGCCTAATTAGAGTTAAAGCCATTTAAAATACCCAAGTTTAATATTCATTCTGTTTCTCATATCTCGTATGTAGCATCATGTTTATCTCTGTGTTCTTTTCTAAAATCTCTGTGGACAAGTTTTCAAATTTGCTCTTCACCAAATTAATTCAGCTTACCAAGTGAAAATATTATCCTTTATGTGTCCAGAGAATATTTTATTTCTTCTATTTTACTTTTTATTCTACTGTAGTATTCCTTAGGCCATTAATGTGTTTTTCATTTTTTGCCTATTTAATCTTCTTTCCACATGAATTTCTGATTCTATTTAAAAGATACATCTTGATTAAATCTACTGGGATGCTCAATATTTATTATCTATTTTTAAGAATGACTTCAAAAGCATGTGTTTTGAATCAGTCAAAGCAAGAGATAGAAAGAATACAGTCGTATGTTCCTTAAATAACCAGAAGAATTTGGGCCTGTGTGATAGAAAAATATGAAAATATTTCAGGACAAAATGAAGTAGTAAATAATTTGATTTGATCTGATCAACTAGTAAGAAAGAATCCTGAATTGAGATTAAATAATTTTACAAATCCTAATTAGATAATGCAGTTGGTAGAAATGAAAAGAAAAAGTACTTCATATGTCTTATTGGCTAAGGTTGTTATAACAAAATACTGGGTGGCTCAAAAACAGACATTTATTTTCTCAGTTCTGGAGACTTGAAGTCTAAGATAAGGGTGCCATCATGGTTGTTTTCTGGTAAATCTCTCCTCCAGGCTCATAGGCAACCTGCATCTTCCCGGGTCATATGACTTTCTCCTTTTGTCCACATAATGGCCAGAGAGAAGAGACAGAGAAAGAGAGCAGACACAAGAGAAGGAGCTCTGGTATTTCTTTTTATGACACTAATCCTATTGTATCAGAGCCCCATCCTTATGATCTCATCAATGTTAACTAGTCCTTATTGACCCTATCTCTGAGTCCAGTGACACTGGTAGTTAAGACTTTAACATAGGAGTTTTAAGCATACACAATTCAATCCATGACACCTTATTTGCATAATATTAGCATGAAGGTATAAAATGTCTTAACATGGTAGTTGTAGTCATGAGAAAAAACATGCAGTAGTTCTTTAGCTCCAGATCTTATATCCTGGCCAAAAAACATAGTTTGTGGGAATTCTTGTCTACTAAAAAGTTAATTCAATTCAATTGTTTAATAGCCCTACATTTTGTCTTTAATTCGTGCACCATTTTAAGCCATGGTAACATTAAGGTAAATTAAAATTAGAATGCTCCTTTTATGTGCATAGTTTAGAAAGCAATGGATATTTGCTAATATAAATTTTTGAAAATTTTATGAAAATTTGGCCAGAAGATAAACAAATTTGTCTATTATTGAAAGGCTTGAGTAATTGATTTAAACTTATTGTTTTAAGTAGAAGAGTGTAAGAAAGTTTATTATTTTCAAAATAGTAGTGAGATATTAATGAGAACTTGAATTTCATTGTATTTATAGATTGAGTTTATTGTGCATAAGTGATATTTAGGTAATAATAGTTTGGTCTTATATTTATTTACATAGCTTTTGCTTACCCAGAATTTTACAAGAGAAATATCTTTATTTTCCCTGTTTAATACATGTGAAAACTGTGTCCTAAATATGTTAGAAGTCTTCTCAATGACACACATATACTAACTGAGTTAGGATTTGGATCCAGACATCTTATTTCAGAGTTCATACCCTTAATCAATATGCATTACTGCCTCTCACTGTAAGGCTTGCTACCTTAAAAAAAAAGTCATTAAATCTTTAATATGTTATTAATGATTAATATTAACTTTAAAAAGAAAATTGAATATACAAATGTGTCTAAATTTTAATGTTTGAAAGTTTGTTTTATTAACAGCTATCTTACTGAAAATGCTTATTAAATTTGCTATGTCTTAGGGTGCCTGGGTAGCTCAGTTAAGTGTCTGCCTTCAACTCAGGTCACAATCCTGGGGTCCTGGGATTGAGCCCCACATTAGCTCCCTGCTTAGCGAGGAGTCTGTTTCTCCCTCACCCTCTGCTCCTCCCCACCACTCATGATCTCTCTTGACCTCTCTGAAATTGATAAATAAAGTCTGAAGAAAACGTCTGCTATATCTTTAACAGAAAAAACAAGTTTATATATCAGACCTTAAAACTTAATAAAAATTATTTTTACCTGGTCATTTAAATTGATTGTTTTGAAAACATATTAAATGCCACATAACCACTTAGTTTTATATAATAGTCAATCATCAACATGATTATCTTCTAAGAATTTAGAATGATGTTGTATTCCCTCCCCTTTTTTCTTTTTTTTTGGTTAATGCTTTAAGAATTTATTTTGAACAAGTAAGCATTATTTTAAGTCAAATTCTTCTCAGGTGGGATATTTAGATTATAGTCTGTATATTCATTGTTACTTTCATGATTAAAAAAAAGATAAAACAATTTTTAGGATTTATAGCTGAAGTAAACAAAGATGAGCACAGTTCCCAAACTAATCCCAATTAACCGACTTTCATCTAGTATACTTGTGCTCTACTTCAGGGACACGATACTGAACGCTAACCAAGTCCATTAAATCCTATAATTCTCTGCATGCACTGTAGCCACACAGTCCTGCTGTTATTCCTATTTGGGATTCACTGTATCATTTGTACATTCCAGGTTGCAATGGAGAATGAGTGATTTCCATGCCTACCTCTGTCCCACAAGGCATTTGTGCCCTCTCTCATAGTGTTTCCCAAGTAAAATTTAAATTGAATGATGTGTTCCTGAAACCAGCAAAATAAAAATAATAATAATAATGCCAAACATTTCGGTAAGACTAATATGGGACATATGTGAAGGATCAAGGGAGAAGTGGCAAGTAAAGATCCACAAATTATACATGGTGCTGTCTCCCATGGGAAGGGTGGCATTATCCTGACATGAAATAGGGTGGAACCTGCCAGAGCAAGTACAGAATCTGAAGAATTTTATTCTGGATTAATTTTCTTAGAAGAATATTTTCTTTTAATGTTTAGGGTAGAGTCATTCAATTGGTTAAGATCTAAGAAAATGTGTTTACTTTTTCTGATTAGGCACATCCACTTTGGAGAAAATATTCAATTTCATTTCCTATCCTCTCTACATAATAGATGAATTTGGTTAACTAAATCAATGCTTCTGAACTTGAGTTTTGGTACATAAAACAAGTATACTTCGCATTTTAAGAATTTTGAAAATTGAAAAAAAAAGAATTTAGAAAATTACATGATACACACACACACACACACACACTCGTAAGTATGTGAGTATATACACTTAGCAGTTGCTACACATAATAAGGACTACATTAATTGTAGACACTATCTGCCATTATGCCAAATTCCCATTACTTCATTTGGACCTTTTGTATGTCACTTGTCATGTAATACCTAGTTTTATCTGCCTTTGCATATTCTTTGTTTTTTTTTTTTTTTTAAGGTTTTATTTATTTATAAGAAAGAGGGAGAGAGAGAGAGGCAGAGACACAGGCAAAGGAGGAGCAGACTCCTTGAGGGAACTAGCTATTTTTGGGGAAAGGTCGTTTATTATTGTCTAATAAAACCTTAGTCATGAGACCCTTTAGATGTATATTGGTGGTGGGCCATGTGCTTGAGGGATGATTGATTGACAACACGTATCTTGAGTAGAGATAAAAGAAATTTCTTTCTTTCGTTTTTTTTTTTTTCTCTTAAGATCTTATTTATTTATTCATGAGAGACAGAGAGAGAGAGAGAGAGAGAGAGAGAGAGAGAGAGGCAGAGGGAGAAGCAGGCTCCACGTACGGAGCCCTATGTGGGATTCGATCCCAGGATTCCAGGATCATGCCCCAGGCCAAAGGCAGGCGCCAAACCACTGAGCCACCCAGGGATCCCCAACTTTGCATATTCTAATGCACATCTATTAAGCATTTCCTGTGAATCTAAGAGTTGTAAATACCACAAAATAAAGTAAAAAAAACAAATAAACAAACAAGCAAATTTGGTTCTTGGGGGAGTGAAATTATATCCAATTATTTTAATAGCACCTTCCCAGTAAAATATTAATTATTTAATTGTGAACTCGTTATGCTAATCTTAAATTTGTGAATATGGTTTATATTTTAAAACTATTAATAGGCTATCATAGAAAACTCAATAGTCACTTCACTCAGATTATAAATGTTTTTTTATCCCATTTCTAAGAACTCATACTCCTATAATTGTGTAATTAAGCCTGCTATGATTAATGCTAATCTCTTCATCTTAAACACACACACACACAAAATTATGATCCTAACATGGATCTGTGCATTAAACAATGACTAGCCTCTATGTTCAATGATACAAGCCAGGGCTCTGCTTCCCAGAGATGAAAATTCAACAGTAAATATTGAATTACCTTTGCCAGTTTGAATTTATAACAATAACAATAAACAGGTGCTTCTGAGAAAGAAGGTATGTGGCTTCTTTAGAAAAATATTATTCCCCTCATTTTATATAGATATATAAATTTTTAATGTCACATATATTATTTGCATAGAATCATTTTTATCAATGTTTGCAGTTAATTTAGAAAGTCAGATGAGGAGGTGTTTGACAGTCATCTGACAGGCCAAGTGGGTTATCCATCGCCCTTGTCCCTGTGGTACTTTGACATTTGGACCTAGTGCTGTTGCATGCCATCAGTGGGACAGGGGATCTATGGGTCTATATTCAGAGAAGTACTCTGCAGCCATTCCTTACTTGGAATTTGTGTGTCATAAGATGTTGCCTGAAACTTGGGTCTCACTCTCATATAGATCTCACAGAAATCTTCCTTTGTCCCATCCTATCCAAAGGGACTTCATTTTAGAGCAAATCCCTGCTTTTCACCTTGTATCTTCAAGGCACTCCGCCTCTTCCTGCAATACCTTTTTCCCCCTTTCAACAGTCCTGTAGACTGCATATTACAATACATTAAATTTCACACACAGATGCCATATATATCTTTTTCTCCTTTTGTAATTTTTCTTTTCTGTCCTATTAACATATGTCTTTTGAACACTGAAACATTGCTTTCACTCTTTTTGGTTCTGCGAACTCGAACAAACAGCTTAATCGTTTTTTGTACCTTCATTTCTCCATTCTATACTGCAAATAATATTTCTACTTCATAGAGTTTTTAGATGGATTGAATAAATCAATGTAAAATGATTAGAATAAGCACCATATAGCACAGAAAGCACTATACGATATTGTTATTGGTACTATTACAATAATAATTATTATATCCATGGGAGTAAGGTGAATGTATTTAGTAAATATTGCCAACATGTAAAAATTCATATGTAAAATATATAACCACATTTTGAAACGGTTGATATACGTAGGGGAAAATAGAGTTGGACAATTATATTGCGAATTGACAAAAATAAAAAAGCACATTTTATACCAAATAAAGCTTTACAGAATTTTCCAATTAATTCTCCGAAATCTCCAGTTTATTTTATCAATCAAGTTCCTACCCCAAATAATAATTGTACTGGTTCAATAATTTGATTTTAGAATATAAAAACAAAAGCATTACTGGGATTTAGCAAAAATAGTTGTCTTTACAATGCTTCAGAAACCCATTTGTTCCCCAGCGAATGCTAAACACAATGCTATGTTATGTCTAAATCTATCTTTGAAAAAAAAATTCATATGGAAACTACTTTTGGTTATTAGATTTTGAATTAGGTAGAGTACATCATTTATACCACCCATGCATGTAATCATTCATTGATTTAATATGCATTGCAGGAGAGCCATCAAGGGAAATAGAGGGTTGATATTAGAATGTGAAATTGCATAAAAGAAGATGAATGATAAGGAATTAACCATAACAGTATCCGCTTTTCCACACAGGGGCTTGGCTCAAATAGGAAATTCTATAAACAGAATGTGGATACTCTGTATTATTAAAGGGTTATATGACATATTTTTAATTTAAAATGTTTAGTTGTGAGAGAAACAAACCATTTAAGAACACTGAAGTGCTTTGAAGTGCTTTTCAAATATGAGGAGTCTATATATTTTAAAACTGGATTGTTGAGCATAAATGCATTTATACAATGATAATGGAAGTTGTAATATTTCATAGACAGATTTGTATTCAATCCCCACTTCCAACCTCATGCACACAACTCGCAAACAGAATCACTGGAGGAAAAGAAAAAAGTCTTTTTCCCCCCACGTCAAATTTTGACATTTAAAACTCAGCCAGACATTTTATGGTTTTGATAATAGTTTAGTCCTTTATGCTTTTTCTATTGGAGGGTCCATATATGGAATATTAGACTCGCCAGTAAACAACTTTGTGATGAAACAAGGTTGGGAAGCAAACAGGAAGAGAGGGTCTGTAGCTGAAAAAATATGAATGATATCATTCAGAGAGCCAGAAGAGCAGCTTGCTTGGGAGAGAGGAATAATAGATTCATACAAGGACTCCAAAGAAGAATGTAATTCACCACTGCCCAGTGTTTCTAATATGCAAGAAGTTAGGGATCAGAAGATACAGAGCCTACTTTCTTATGAAACAGTCGAGACCAGTGAGGTTGAAACTTACCTTAAAATCACACAGCGAATAAGTGACAGAGAAAAAAAAAAATTGAGCTCCATCTCTCTGACTCTAAAATATATGCTTATTTCCACCTGAACGCCAGAGAATAAGGAGGATTGGAAGTGATTAAAATTTGATATATATTTGTTACCAGGAGAAATTTACTCCAATATGGGTATGGATCAGAAAGCAAATTAAAAACAGTAAGAATTTAATATTAAGACAGGGTAAGAAAACAAGAAGCACATCTATCCTCGGCAGATAGACTCACTAATACCACTCCTGCTTCTTTTCAAGAAGCAGTAGGATAACCAATATTTGCAAAATAAACAAAGATAAACCCATTAATATTTGCACCATGCTGTGCAATGTATAATGGATAGATTGATGACAGATGATAGGTGGATAGGCAGATAGTTGCCCTTCACTTTTCTTCATGGTATTGTCTGAGATATCTCCTTCCTACCCTCCTCCTACCCACCCAGGGACCCCTGGGTGGCTAAGTGGTGGAGTGTCTGCCTTCAACCCAGGGAGTGATCCCAGGTCCTGGAATCAAGTCCTGCATCAAGTTCCCTGCAGGGAGCCTGCTTCTTCCTCTGCCTGTCTCTGCACCCCTCTCTGTGTCTCTCATGATTGAATGAATGAATGAATGAATGAATAAAATATAAATGTCAATAACAGCCTCTTTCTGCATTTTTTTCCATCTCCAGTTAAGAAATTTGGCCTCTCTCTTTTGTCCTACCATAATATCCTATGCATATATCTAATCTCTGTCTTCTGACAGGATATTATATTACTTGTGACTTACTGTATTTTGGGTTTTCTCAATGTAAATCTGCACTATTCTGTCCAAAGACTGTATTTTGTTTACCATGAGGTGAAGAACAGAAATTGTTTAGGGCTTAGAGGGACAATTTTTAAAAGTAATGTTAGTTGCTACTAATAAAAACTACACTAACTAATGCATTTAAAAAAAAAATCAAAGTTTATTACTCATTTATGTAAAGTACAATAGGGATCCCTGGGTGGCGCAGTGGTTTAGCGCCTGCCTTTGGCCCAGGGCGCGATCCTGGAGGCCCAGGATCGAATCCCACGTCGGGCTCCCGGTGCATGGAGCCTGCTTCTCCCTCTGCCTATGTCTCTGCCTCTCTCTCTCTCTCTCTCTCTCTCTCTCTCTCTCTCTGTGTGACTATCATAAATAAATAAAAATTAAAAAAAATAAAGTACAATAATAGTTGGTGCATGTTCTTTACTGTACATTGTCCTTTAGGTCTTGGATGCTCACGAAAATGCCATATTCACTATTAAAATTGACATCCAGCTACCAGATGGGGAAAGAACATGGTAACAATTTATGTCCTAGTTTTTGTATGGTCATGCCTGAAGCAGTGTACATTACATCTGCTGAGATTTCACCAGCCAAAACTTAATTACAAAGCTACAACTAACTGTAAGGAAGGTTATGAAATTGATTCTAGTTTTGTACCCAAGGAGAAAAGGGGATTAAAAAAAAAAGGGTTAATGAACATCTAAGGAGGCTTTAACGTAATACTAGAAGTATTATGTAAATTTTGGTTGAATGAATTGATGAGTGAAAGATAAATCACTGAATAAGTATCTGAATAAATATTTAATCAATACAGTCAACTCCTCTGGAATCACCACACCCTTCCTCTATAAAGCTTTGAACCATTCGGTTTGTGCTGTTCTCTGTAGTAAGACTGGACGTTAATAAGCTTGGACTAGATAGAGGTAAAAAGAGATGTTCTAGTCTTCAGATTTATAATCTTTAAAAATGTAATTGTTAAATGAGACATTGGGGACTTCACCTAAATTCTCAATTCTTAAAAAAAAAAGTGCTAAAAGATAGAATTGTTATGTCACTTTTCAGACAAGAGTATAGAATATCAGAGGTTATTTCTGAGTCCCACTCAGCTAAAACTGGGGGACTATCTCACCTCTTTTGTCGCTGCATGTGCCTACCTAACCAATATGCTCCTCATTAGGATGCACTAGGATTTCATCCTCCACCAACTTGCTTTAGGTTTTCTGTTCCACATAATAATCATAGAGAAGTAAAGTTGTTCTGATTTTTAAAAACTCTTTTGGAAATGATAATGGATAATAAAATAGGCAAGCCTAAGGAGTGTTATCCAAGATCAGAAAATAAGCAAGAGAATCATATCTTCACACTTCATGCATTATAGTATTTTTAGAAATTATAATATTTAACATATTGATATTTTTATCCGAGATATATATTATATATATACATTATATACATATAATCTGATTCAGTATTAGTCCTTATTTATTTTGTTTGTTTGATTTTTATAAATTTTAATTCCAGTATTGTTAACACAGTGTTTTATTAGTTTCAAGTGTACATTATAGTGATACATCTGCTATTTTAACAAGAACAGAGGAAGCAGATGTCTTGTGATATCTCTGTTTCTTTTGTAGTTTCATGCACTTTGTAGCTTTTTTTTGGGAAAATAGTACACCGAGAGTTGGATGTTTTACCTTCTTAATGCACTATCTTTTGCATCTATCAGATATTAGAAAATAACGTCTTGCTAGCTACATTGGGTCAAATTTCAGGGAAATTCTACCTCTGTCTGTACATGTGGCTTCAGCAAAGCTGAAGTAGAATATAGTCAAAGGGATTAGTGAGGCACTTACATCTTGATGTGATAGCATAAATTCATCACATAAATGATGAATGAAGAGCAATACATCAGGAAAGAACAGATTGCATTCCATGTAGTCTGTGCTAAACAGTGAAGTATCCATAGAAGATATATTGGATTAAGGGTACGATGACATCAGATGGAATTTCTGAATTACAAATGCAAAAATTGCAAATAATTTTGAGAGTCTTAAATCATTTGGAGAAATAAGGCAATGGCTGATCATAACTATTCTGTATTTTGCATTTTCAAGTCCTAGTGGATTGTACCTTCCAGTCACTATCCATCAGGAAACTCACATTTATCTTAGATAATAATCTACCTTTATGAGAACTATTAGAAAAATATAATTTATTATAAAATTATTTTACTTAAAAATTATTTTATTTAAAATTATTTATTTTATTAAAATATTTTGTTTTATTTAACATAACAAGTACTATATAGAACATGTTTGTAGATAGATAATTGAATAAAATAATTGAGAGTTCCTCTCCAGATATGAATGGGGTCTATTACCTATGATAACTGAAAAAGAAAGTCTTCATGAACAATTTGGACAATAGTTCATTTTTTCTTTAATATTTAAGTGTGTGCCTGTGATGTACAAATGTATTTTAGTTATCTAGATGCTGAGGATAGATATGTCAGTACAATTTAGTGCCACTGCATTTATATTTATTCAGTCATCAAGAGTTAGACTCGTCACTATCTTACAGTATGACTGGAAATATCAATACAGAAAAAAAGGCAATTAGTATCTTAGTATTGGCCTGAAAGTACTTTTGACCTCATGGACCATTTGAAATAGTATATGGTTCCCACAAAGGTTAACAAATGGTCCTTAGAAAATTGCTTATATAAAGCAACCTATAAATCAGTGGTATATATTTTCCATTTATTCACTTGCTTAATGGATAGCCTTATTCATATTATCCAATTTAAAATATGAAATTTAATTGATGTGAGTTACAAATTAAATAAGACACTTTATAGCATTTTCCAAAGGGTAGAGAAACTTCTTTAAGAATAAGAGAAATTGAAAGATTTGTTTCACATCATTTTCGTTTTTGATTCCAGATCAGCAAAAATTCTATTACATTTCTAGAACAAAAGTTGTTTCATGGTTAAACTTCTAATTTACGTGAGATTCAGCATACCAAACAACAAATTCCAAGTTTCAATTTCACTCCTATTATATCTGTTCAATTGTGTGTCTTGAAATACAACAAATATTTCACTTATTTCTTTCTTCTGAGAAAATATAACAATATAAAAAATACTTTTCATAAAATGGAAGGTCAGCACAAATTAAGCATACTTTGGACATAACCAAAATTAGTTTACATAAATTTAGTATTATTTTACTGTAAAACAAAAGCCTCAACATATGTTATACATATGATATGCTAAGTATAGATATACTTAGAATCTTCTCTATTGCTTCCCTGAAATTGAAATTTCTATCATGCACAGTGTATTCTTTAGTATAATTGAAAATGATGGTTTAAAATATGAATTTGATAATCAATTATAGAATACAACTCCATAAGCCATATTATGTAATCAGTCGTCAAAAGAAAATTACTTTGAAGGATATGCTTTAAATTCCAGTTTCTAATTAATGTAGTATATTGATCTTAAACTTTATGCACATTTAAGAGCTTTCACAGATTTGCCTTTAAAAAGATGATTCTCTAAAATTACTTAGAAGAATATTTGCAAGTGAAATTCTTTTATTTATTTTTATCTACAATAGTACCAATTAAAGCAGTATTTTCCTTTAAATATTCATAAGCAGTGCATCTCTGAGTAATATTGAGAAATAGGCAAATGACAGGCTGATTTTGTGCAACTATGTAATTAAAATAATTTGCTCTGGCTGTTTTCATAAGATATAAAACCCATAACCTTACTTCTTTATAATTTCAATTAGACCTCAGATTAATTGATGACAAATTCCTTTGCTCTCTTATATAGAATAAAATGAAAATAATAAAAAAGTAGTTTACATGGTATTATAAAATATAAAATTCAACATACATGTAACTTTAAGTACTAATAATCAGTAGGAGAAATAGTTTTCCAGCATATTCTCATATTCTTAAAACTTTACCTTTTCAATCTAAGTATTCCTTTGCTCTATTTCCCTGGGGTTGTAGAAGGAATCCATAATTCAATAACAGTAGATTGTAAGAAATTATTACCAATAATCAAGTTATATTATTATTTTTTAATTTTGTCTCATAACCTTTGAAAATTTGATATATTGTGAAATTTTGTTTCACTGGTCACTGTTACTTCTTTCTACCTCTTTCCTACTTTGATTACTGATTCACAATTAGCAGAAATAAAATCATGTTCTAAATTTTTCCATTTGAATGCCAAATTACATGAAATACTTATATCAAACATATGACTAATTCATCTTATTTATTATCATTTTTATGAATGAGGAGTGTGATGTATGAGGAAATATAAAGACTCTGGTATGAATCTCATTTTATGTTTTAGCTTTATTTACAAATGAATTTGTGTATAATTTATGCATACAAACATAGTTTAATTATTAAATGTTTATTGACCATCTATTTAGTTGAGGGTTTGGGGATGGATTGAATGGGGGAAAATCAGACTGGAAACCCACACTCAGAGTAACTAAAGCCTATTGGAAAAAGACAATCAATTATCAAATACTCACTGGCATTAACATAAAGGTACAACCAGAATATGTACTTTGACTCAGTGAGACTGCTTCCATTAGAACATTTTATAGGAGAAAAAAAAAAGAACATTTTATAGGAGATATATCATATTAGCCAGGTCAATTATGTTTTCTTTAGGAAGATACTTTGAACGGACATTTGAAATGTAAAAACAGGTTTATTACTTAATAATCATTATCTAAGAGAGAGAGAGAGAAAGCAGCACTATAATCAGCTAGAACAGCAAGGTCGAGGACACTCTGGATTGAGAGACTTAAAGATAGCCAGGGTGCCTGAAATGGAGATGTGAGATGACATCTAATGGAAAGGCAGTGAAGAGAGAAAAAAAAAATCAGAATTTAGTGATGAATTTGGTGAATGTCTTATGTAGAAAGAAAGACTGAATAGGGATCTGAAATTTCCAGCTTATATAATTATGTAAATTCACTAAGCTAAATGACATTGGAAGAGTCATCTTTCAATCAAGGTTTATATTTTGGAGTGGAGAGGGGGAAAGATGAAATAGGAGAGGGAATAAAGAAAATCAACAATTTGGTTTTGTACGTTTGATGTTTTATTTTCCCTTAAAATACCTAAACAATTTTAGATTAAATTAAACAATGATTGAAAGCATCCAGAGGTCAGTGGATAACTTTTAGGTAAATTTCTGAGTCATCTATATAGAGGTAAATACAGAAACTTTGGGCTTCAGGAATATGTAAGGAAAGAAGAAATAATCCTAGTGCCAGACTTGGGGGAATTCTAGGGAGTGGAATCTGAAAAGAATATAGAGAGGCCAAAAGGGCAGGGGCAGCCCCTGTAGAGATTTATGGTATAGAAGCCAAAATAATACAATATTTCAAGAGGGAAAAGGGGTCAATAGTGTTCATTTCACAAATAGATAAATGAGAAGTATGTCTTATACTAGGTATCTAAAATAGACAAACTCATAGAATCAAGAAGTAGGATCAGGGTTCCTAGGACTAGGGAGGAGGGACTTACTTAACAGGGAGTTGTTATCTAGTGGGTATAAAGTTGCAGTTATGCAAGATGAATATATTCTAGAGTTCCACTTTCTAATATTGTGCTTATAGTTAACAATAGTGTTTTTTACACTTAAAAGTGTGTTAAGGGGTTAGATCTCACATCCAGTGTTCTAACCACAATAAATAAATGAATGGAGAGGAAAGAAGTCTATTGGCTAGAAACATGGCAGTGAACTAAAACATTTATATGAGACTTTTTGAGAAAGTAGTAGAGGAAAAGCCATTTCCAAATGGACTGATGACTGAATGAATGGAGGATGGTGACATAGAACTGTACTGGAAGGACTGAATGGAAGAACAACTTAAAAGGAAGAGTTTAAATTCAAGAAAACACCATAGATAAGACAGACATTTTCTCATAATGCTGGCTTTACTTTCTAAAATTAAGATAGTAGTAATTTTCAAAGATTAAACATTAGAATAGATGTTGCAGATCATATACCGGAAGAGAAACTTTTGGGGAAAATCAAATCAGTGTCTCTGACTTGTCATGTTTCATTTAGAAGCATATTATTTTTTTTCTGCCAGTGAAATACGCATTTACCTATTAGCTATAGCAACCCACATTAAACAACTCAATGTAACATGACTTGTACTATTCTTAATACAATTTATAGTATAATTAGCATTTCCTGGAGGAAAGGTTACTTCTGAGATTAACTTAGCATTTTATGGAAAATGGATAAAATATCAGAATACTGAATGATCCATTATTTTAACTCTGAGTACCTAACCAGCCTCCGTTTAGAATTTTGGGTTTTAAGCACACTTTATGGATTATATTCTTATAATATGAAATAATAGGTGGCATTTCCAAAACTGATACACACACTTATATAAATGAATATAAATGAGAAAATATATACACATATGCATATCTATTCACACATCTATATAAATGAATATATATATATATATACACACACACATATATGTATACACACACATACTTGCACACACATTTTTGGAGTATCTTTTAAATATAATAGTATCTTACATAATACCTATTTATTTGTGAAATACATAACAGACATTGATTTTTTAAAAATATTTGTGGACAAGTTTACTTTTTTTGACAAGTTTAATTTAGATAGTCATTGATACCAAGTGTGTGCAATTTTCCTTTGGTATTGAATATCACTTCACCTTTACCTAAATTTATCCCATTATTTTCTCCTTTCAAATAAAAAGGAGGGATTGATTTTTCTAGGGGAAAATCAACAGCAACTCTGCATAATAAAATATACTAACAGAAGTATAAGGTTAAAAAATGTATCATATTTCATGACAGAGTAAATAATGGAAGAGTTGGCCTAGCCAGTTAGTAAACAGAGCAAGGAGACAGGGTGTGAGACATACTGTTGGGATAAACGAATCCGGCCTTGCTGTCACCTTGCACACATGCCAACTGATCATTTAGGTTTATAGAATTTTTTTAAACTACAAGAATGTCTAAACAGATAGTAGAATATGGTATCTGGATAGTAAATCCAGATTAAAAGTGGTTTATCTGTGAAAATATATGGCGTATAGAAAATCCAATAGAATAATGGGGGGTGAGTTGGACCATGGCATAATTGTGACAAAGGCTGGGGGAACAGTTGCTACATCACAGCAAATAGCAGAGACTTTGTCAGCAAGCTATATTTTGAAACAAGTTTCAAGTTTCTGAACTTAGGGAATATTCAGATTTATGAGGACCTCCACCCTTGGAATAACATAAATTGTTAATATGAGGCATTGGCTCAGGTGTATAGAGATGTAATACCATAAGTGGAAGAAAAAGTCCCCAAGGTTGGGGAAATGAATAGATCTAGATACATATCTGGATTGTCAAAGTTAAAATTATTACATATTATTTACAGAGAAAATCAAATAAAAACTTCTAGAAGTTAGTGTCTTGTTAGTTGTCCATGGAGACTTTACATGTCTTTCTTAGAAGGAGGTAGAGTTTATAAAGAATTCAGGTAGCCTGGACTCAGGCACTGAATGTCCTTACTCATGTTTCTGGGGTTAAAACCTGCTTGACATTTTATACTTTTGGTTCTGGTGGAAACTTAGTATAATGAATGATTCCTATTTATATCTGATGGTGAAGATTAATGAATTGGTGTCTTGGAAACATAAGGTCACCGAATATCTTTTACAACTCTGAACATTCTTCCTCTCTTATATCTGTAGAAATACTTAACATCTAGCTTTAGTTTATCGTACTGCAGGAAGAGAAGTTACCTAAATAAATAGAGATACAAAGCTATCTAAAGAGATACAAAATGATATTCTGGTCTATTAATATGTATGAAAACTATACGTTCTGATTTAAACATTTTAGCAGATGTGATGAGGATGGCTATCAGAAGTAGAGGTCTCTGGCACCCCCTGGGTGGCTCAGTGGGTCAAGTGTCTGATTTCGGGTCAGATCATGATCTCAGGGTTGTGAGATTGAGCCCTGTGTTGAACTGGCCAGGGATCCTGCTTAGGAATCTCTCTCTCTCTCACTCTTTCTCTCTCTCTGTCCTACTCCCATATGTGTGTGTGTACATGCATGCTTTAGCACTCTTTCTTAAAAAAAGGAGAAGAAGAATAGGGAAGTGGACAGGGAGGCAAGGGGAAGAAGTGATTTAGCTACTCGATTTATTAGAAGAAATCTTGCATATTTCTTAAAGGAGAAAAAAAAAGTAACAACTTGGCTCATGGTATGATTCCTTATCCTCACTTATTGTATGTAAACAAAGAGGCAAAATGTCATTCACGTCTATTCAGTTTCCAGATTAGAGATGAATTGCAAATTGGCACATTTTCACAAAATGGCATAGTATTGTATTGATTTCTATTGCTGTTGTAACAAATTGCCACCAACTTAGTTTCTTTAAGCAAAGAAATGTTAGTATTGTATTCTTGAACTAAGGAGTACAAAGTGGATTTCACTGGACTAAAACCAAGATGATGGCGTGACCAGGTTCCTTCTAGAGGTTGCCTGCGTTTCTTAGACTGTGTTCCTCTTCCATCTTCAAAGCCTGAAAGAGCATTTTCAAATTTCTCTCTGACTTTGCGTTTGTTTTCATATCTCTTTTGTAACACTTTTAAGAACCCTTGTGATAAGATTGGTTAATCCAGAATCATCTTCCTATCTGGAGGCCCTTAGCTTAATCACATCTACAAATTCCTTTTTGATATTTAAGGGGAAAGTATTCATAAATTCCAAGGATTAGGATGTGGACTCTTTGGAGAAGGTATTATTGTGCCTATCACAAGTATTGTATTCCTTTCCATTAAAAAATACATATTTTCCTATCTTATCAAAATGAAAGGGAGAAAGATCTTATGAATTCCAACACCTGTTTAATGAAGCCTCATTAACAAGATCCTCATTATCACTTTTGCCTTGAATACCTGAATATTCACTTTGCCTGAGTTACTTGTTAGCACTCCATTGGCACCTCCTTAGCATATTTCTATTAGCACTTTACAGCTGTATGAATATATATCTGTATATTTCACTGTTTTAGCTAATTTCAGATTAAAATGTGTATTATTTAAACTTTGAAGGAAGAATATTTCAAAAATGAAAATATGTAGCCCAGTAGGCAAACAACATATTTTTCTCCTCATTAATCTCTTATTCTAATTTGCTATTTATTTTCTTTCAAACCATGACAGGTGCTGAATGCTAATAATACATGTTCTAACTGCAGATATTTGAGGTTATTAATTTTGAAATTAAAGTCCAGAATCAAATGCCAGATGAATAGGGTTACCCCAGAATATTTGAGTATATTACTGCGTATTAAGTATCGTAAGTAGGCCATCTGTTACATTTAACATTATTTATAAGTAAAAATGAATTACACAATTTTCAGTGGTAACTAAATTTCTTAAAAAGTGATCACACATAAAGCAAGTTTCAATAAAGAGAAAGTAAATTAATTTGTGGACTAAAGGTAGACCTAGTCTCTTTAGTTATTGTAATTACAATAGACTTTGTGTCATAAATGCAATCCTTCAGTCATTCAATATAGTTTTGTGTCTTAAAACTTTCTGATACCAGTATGACATCTGAGAGTTCGATAATCTTAATGGAATTAAAGTAGAAAAAAATACTTTGGGCACATCATCTGTTGTGTTGTTAACCTATAGATGTGAACATATATGCTCCTCTTCTGAATTCACATGCAAAATAATTTATTGTGCTTTAATTTTTTTCTGACATGATGTCTTTGTTTCCAAAGGTCCAGGGAAGCACAATTTTGCTTTTATCTCATAAACATAGCTTTATAAACAAGTGCACCTATGTTTGGAGGTCTGGCAAGTAACCAAAATCATGGGAGATGGCTGATTAACGAGGGATGCAGTGGATCAAAACAAAAATATTAATTAAAAATCATTCGGGCAAAAAACCAAAAACCATTAATGCCATTAATAGGGATAAAAGCCTGGGTATTAGAAAATCTGAGATTCAAGGAAAGGATGTTTGCTTTGTTTTTATGTTTTTACTATTCATAATTTTATCCAATTCTCTTTTGATGTCCCACACATTTACTATCCCCTGTTTTTACTAACCTCAAGCTTCTTAGGATTTCTGCTATACAACTCAGCATCTCTTCACTATGTCCAAGTACATGTATTTTCTCACCTCTATTTTACTGATTACCTCTCCTTCACCAGGGTTTCAAAAAATGTGTTGAAAATTTTCATTTTCAAATTTAGTGCTCCTATAGTTGTCATTGATGTCCTTTTACATATTTTCATGTAAATATTTTACATCTTTTATTTATTGTACATATATTATTTATTTACATATTTATTTCATGTACATATTTTACATATTTTCATGTACTTACTAATTTTAGTGAGAAAATGAAAGGAGGGAAAGTAAAGCTCTAAGATGTTCTTGGATTACAGATACTCCTATGTTTTTGAATAGGAGTTTGTTTTTGAATAGTCTTTCTGCAGCTCAGGAAAATGTTAGACTTTTATCACCTCTAATACCACGTTTTGTTCCAATTGTAGTCTGAGCATGAAAAAATGCCATTTATTAGTTTACCTTCATTGTTTCTTCCATACCTATTATTGTCTAGCATACCATTTACTTCCTCCATTTTTTTCTTTGAGACTCCATGAATTAAAATCATTTTCTAGATCATTGAGTAAATTCCCTACAATATTAAATTGTTAGAACAGTCTACAAAATACAGAAGCTGAATTTTCATTTTTCATTTTTTTTATTGCTCAGTAATTTCTATCAAGCACCTAGAATAATGCATGGCTCTATAAAGCATGTGCTGACTACATAAATATATAAATGATTGGTCAACATTTTAGAATTCTCTCCATTCTTTAATTCACTTTTTGTTTATTTTTAAAAATTGTATTCTCCCCTTTTATTTGCTGGATTTTTAAATAGATGCTATTTTTGTTCTTAATTTACTAAACGATTCTAAACATTTTCAGTTGCACTTCATTTCTTAGGGTAAATACCTAAAAGTGGCACTCCTGGTCATTTGATAAATATAGATAAACAATTTTTTGAGAAACTGCCGAACCTTTTCCAGAGTTACTCTACCATTCTCTCCAGGAATATAAGAAGGTTAAAATTCTCTCTCATCTTCACCAGGGTTTGTATTATTTTTTTCATCTTTCACTTTTAAAATTATTTTTTTCAGTTTTAATATAAGTGAGTAGTGATAACTCATTATGACTTTAATTTGCTTTCTTTAGTTACTAATAACATTGATGATTTCCTAATATGCTAATTACCATCCTAAAGTATTCTGTGGTTAAGTGTGTATAGAAATTGTGCCCGTTAATTATCAGGTTACTTGTCTTCTTATTGTTGAATTATTGTTCAATTAAGATATAATTCACATACTAAAACTTATAAAGCATATGATTTAGTAATTTATGGTACATAAGACTATGCCACCATCACTACTATATAATTATAGAATATTTTTATTACTTCAAAAAGAAAACCCACATGTTATAACTATCATCCCTCAATACCCCATCCCCTAGCTCTAAGCAATCAATAAAGTTTCTAAAGGTTTGCCAATTCTGGACATTTCAGATAAATGGAATCCTACAATATGCTGCCTTTTATTTATGTTTTATTTCACTTAGTATAATGTTTTCAGGGCTCATCCATGTTATATATAGTATGTACCATGCACCATTTCTTTTGCAGCCAATTAATACCAATTGCACATCCATTTGTACAACATTTTGAAGCATTATCTCATTGTGATTTTGATATACAGTTATCTGATAACTAATAATATAGAGCATCCTTTCATATGCTTTTTGGCTATTTGTATATTGTCTTTGAAGTAATGTCTATTCAGAATTCTCCCACTTTTTAAAAAATTGTGTTATTTTTCTCTTTGTGTTTGAGTTATGACTTCTTTATATATTCTGGATTCTATACCCATATAAACCATATGATTGCAAATATATTTCCCATTCTTTAGGTATCTTTTTATTTTATTGATGGTATCCATGGGAGTACAAGTGTTTTGTTTTGTTTTGGTTTTAAATTTTGATGAGGTATAATTTATTTTGTTTGTTTCCTCTGCTTTGTCATATCTTTAAAAAATTAGCTAGTTCCAAAATCATGAAGAATTATTCCTTCTTTAAAAGATTTTATTTATTCATGAGAAAGGCAGAGACACAGCCAAAGGGAGAAGCAGGCTCCATCCAGGAAGCCCAATGTGGTATTGATCCCGGGACTCCAGGATCACGCCCTGGACAGAAGGAAGGTGCTAAACTGCTGAGCCACCCAGAGATCCCCAATGAAGAATTATTCTTATGCAAATGTCAATTTTTTATAGTTTTAGCTCTTACTTTTTGATCTGTGGTACATTTTCAGTTAATTTTTGTATATGGTGTGAGGTAGGAGTCTAATTTCATTCCTTTGCACATATATGTGTGTATATGTATATATGTGTATGTGTGTGTGTGTGTATACCCAATTATTCCAGAACCATTTGTTGAAAGATATTTTTTCCTCATTGAATTTTCTTGCCACCCTCGTCAAAATAATTTGACCAAAATCATTTAAGTTTATTTCTGAACTCTTAATTCTATTCCATTGACCTATATGTTTATGGTTGTTATAGTACTGCAGAGTCTTGGGATTATGGGAACAAGTGTTTTGTTTTGTTTGTTTGTTTGTTTCTTAATTAGAACCCTGACCTTGTAAAAAAAAAAAAAAAAGCTACTTTCTTTGGACATTTAACCATAAATGTTGTGTAGCCACTTACTCTTACATTCTGAGCTTCATCTTATACTTGTTGCTACGCTCTGCTCTACTAAGAATGTGTAAAGATGAGAACTTTAATAAAACCTAAGATTTGTGTGCAAAAGAGACAGGAATGGTTACTCTATCATCTAAGCTTTACAAAACCTTGACCAAATTATTAAGGTCCTTTGGAGCAAATAGCTATGTATGTGGCTATGTTGAACTGAGAAGTTCAGACATTCATAGCTTCAAATTGCTGTTAGTTTCTGAAGTTGTGTTGGACCATGAAGAGGCTGAAAATGGAGTTTAAGTGCTGACATTTCCCACTGCTGGATATCAAGTATTCCTTTAAGGGGGATCTAGTCAGAGTGTCCCTCTTTCTACCACACTGGCAAAAGAAATGGCAGTGTGAGGAGGGTTTAACTAAAATATGCTTCTAGAAACAGGGCTTAAAATATTTTCTGGCTTACATTCCCAATGTTTATACCATTAAAAAAATAAAATCTTTTAAAATTCATGAGCAAATTTCTACAGATTGTGACATCCAAAGAAGGTTGGGTGTTATAAAAGGTAGAAAAAGAGCACATAAAAGAAATTGAAGAAAAATGAAATGAAATAATAATTAGGGGGATCCCTGGGTGGCTCAGTGGTTTAGCGCCTGCCTTCAGCCCAGGGCGTGATCCTGGAGACCTGAGATCAAGTCCCACATCAGGCTCCCCGCATGGAGCCTGCTTCTCCCTCTGACTGTGTCTCTGCCTCTCTCTCTGTCTGTGTGTCTCTCAGGAGTAAATAATAAAATTAAATCTTAAAAAAAATATTACTGAAGTGATTGTTTTCTGTTTTGAATTTTAAAGGTTTTTATTATTATTATTTTAAAATAGGTTAGAATGGAAAAGTCACTCAAGTGAGGTAAACAGGGTTGGCAAAGTCAAGTACTGTAATATACAATTGGTAGAAACTGCACACTCCTCATGAAATATCTGCTTTACCTACCGGTTTTAAGTTAGTGGCCAATTTAGCTTCTTGATAGAAGACTAAGTGAAAATCTCCAAAAAATATACCAGACAATACTGAAGAAATTATGCATGTTGAATTTTTAAGGAATTTGTTCAGGAGTATTTTATTTTATTTTATTTTATTTTATTTTATTTTTTATTTTTATTTTTTTTGTTCAGGAGTATTTTAAATACTAAGATGAAGAGTTCTAAGTCAGTTGAATAATTTATATTCTATTGCTTTTGGTAACATTGAGAATTAACACTACATAGTGGCTTTAGAGGTAAACAATCAAACTTGATGCTGCTGGCTGTTTATGTTTTAGATTTTCAAGAAAAAAAAAGTGACATAAAAAGTATGATTGTTTATAGGTATTCTGACCATAAAATATGACTTAGAGAAAAAATGTTTTTTCATCTTGAATTAAATTTGAGTTGCAGAGCTTACATAAGTTGTACATTTAAATATTTCAAGTATTACAAAACTATCAAAGCAAACATATTCGATGGGGTAAAAACTTATGCTTTTTAAAAAAGTAGCAAGTTTACTATTCTATTTTCTGTCTCCAAGATTTTGACTACTCTAGGAACACCCTGGAAGGAGACCAAACAATATTTGTCCTTTTGCTGCTGGCCCCTTTCATTGAGCATAATGTCCTTTAGGCTCAAACATGTTGTAGCTGGGGTCAGAGTTTCCTTCCTTTTTAAGGCCGAATAACATGACATTGTATGGATACACTACATTGTGTTTGTCCATTAATCTGTTTTCCATATTTTGGCCATTGTGGATAATGCTGCTATTCACACAGGTGTATGGGTATTTTTCCTAGTTTCTGCTTTCAATTCCAGGTAACTTTTACAGAGAAAATTCTGAGGGGCTCCGCTGGCTAACATTTGTTTAGATTTGCATCCATGTTTATGAGTGAGCTGAATCCATTCTTTTCCCCTTTTGGGGTTGCTGGGTTTTGGTTTCAAAGGATCATTTCCTTTCATTTTCTATTTTCTGGAAAAGTTACTATAATAAAGACTTTGCCTCTTCCTTAAGTATTTGGTAGAATTTGCCAGTGAAGTCATCAAGGCCTGATGTTTGCTTGGGGAAGACTGTAAAGTCTTATAATTGGACATACATACTGTCTGATGGATATTTATAAGGTCTCCTTTCTCAAGAACTTAATCTCTTAAATTCTAAGTCAGTAGCTTTGATGTAAGCATTTCCTCAACCTTGTCTAGTAAAATGGCTACAATTTTTAGGTTGGTATTTTTGTCAGATCTCCATACCCTACACTGTGAATGGGCAAATGCCTTCATTGGGAGAAAAGGAGGGAGAAAACAATGATGAAGTAGGGCTCACTACAGTAGATTTTTCTTCAAGATATTTGTCCCTAAATCCATGAGAATCTTGGTGTATCTACAATGGCTTTCCAGTTTTTATACTTTTTCATTGTGGAAGAAATCCATGATAAAAAAGATTCATCAAAATTCAAATTCAATTCAAAAATGTCAATCTTTCTTTATAGATACTCCATTTCCAGGAATATTTCATTTCTCACTTCCCTCAACTCTATACGATTTCCTACATTTCTTCAAAATAGTAATCTATCTTTCCTCAGTTTTCCTCTTCCTGCTCAACCCCTATTTACTGTATAATCCTTGTGGAATGGTGGTGCTGAACATACCTCTTGACTCATACTTGAATGAATCATAGCTGGTGTTATTTAATAGGAGTTGTTCTGTTTTAGGAAATAGATTTATTTTCCCAATTCAATTTTTTTTCAGGTATATTATAGACGAATAAATTAAACTATCTCACCTGATTACTTTATCCTGCCTAGTTTTTCTTAAGAATAATTTGAGTATTTGTTTATTCTAGATGCTATACTTACAAAAAGATCTAGTTCAATCCATTAAGCATAAAAGACAATAAACAGTACTTAGCTTTAAAATTTCATATTTTAAGAAAAAAATTCATGTTATGTTTCATAAATCGTTGATTATTTTCATTGTTGGAAATCATGACAGTGAATCAGACACTTTAAACACTCTTCAGAAAAAATTCCCTTTAACATGATCAAGTTAGCATCTTTTATTTTTTTTTTAAGGTTTTCTTTACTTATTCATGAGAGACACAGAGAGAGAGGCAGAGACATAGGCACAGGGAGAAGCAAGCTCCCCGTGGGGAGCCCAAAGCGGGATGGATCCCAGCACCCCGGGAACACGACGTGAGCTAACAGCAGACACTCAACCACTAAGCCACCCAGGCGACCCTCAGGTAGCATCTAAAAATATATATAAATATGCATTTAGTATGAATATTTGTATCTTTTCTGTTTATATGACTGACAGAAAGGTACTTTTTAAAGAATAAGAACAGTTCATTCTCTCATACATATGCCACATAATAAACGTGTTAAGAAAAGTGAGACATTTCTCTTCCCTGTTCTTGTTAATTTTTTCCTAACTATAGACACATGGATGATTTTTCCCTTTTGAAAAAGAATGTAAACAATTGCCATTCCTGTTTCTTTAGGATGGATATTATCTTTGATAGGAAGAATTCCCAAGTCTCCAGACTTCAGTAACTTCAGTCTAGGCTTCAGATTTATGAAATGGCATTTCTTATGACTTTTGGCTAACGTAATCTTAAAAGTTTTGGGGAAACTTCCTAAATGAGGACTTATTTAAGCTAAGGTCTGCAGAATGAACCGAGTACCTGAAGATAGGAGTTAGGAATATTTATCAGATCCCAGAGGGCAAAAGGTTAAATGAAGCATTCTGGTAATTGTGTTTACATTTGATTCACTATTTGATTCTTCTACACTTGTAAATACTTCAGCCAATCCGATATAGATAAAAATGCCATCTTATATATTGTTTGTATACATAACACGTAGGCTGCCCTGTTAACGGTTATTGAGAGTTTATGTGGTTTTGTCTCCAGCCATAAGTTTGATTTGTGACCATTTCTATTTCATACTCCACTTAGAATTAAATGTGGATTGAAAAACATGTCAATTACAGTACTAAGTATCATGACAAAACCTTTTAAGGTAAAGATTATTTCTTCCACACCATGGATTGCTATGTTTTATATTATGCAATGTCTTCCTCAATTCCAAAAATAACTAATTAATATGGGGTATTTAAGTCATGGGCAATGTGCTTAATATTGAATGGCATCTTAAAAAAATGAATTGGGTAAAATCATTCTATCCTCTTGAAGAGTTATATAAACTACTGAGGTAAGGAAACTGTTAATATCAGAAGCAAAAATGGATAGGGTATTAGAAGAGTAATGAAAGTAGTGTGGGTCAGAGGAAATTGGTGCAGAGTTGTAATTATAAGGTCTCTTGGAAACTCTAAATTATAAGAAAGTGGAAATTATGAGTTAAAAGAAGATATAGTGTAGAGAAAATTTACATAAAATATAAAAAGTAGAGATGGCAAATTGGGCACACACCCAGAATGAGGCAGAAATATCATGAGAGAGACAGAAAATGACTTCCATAAGAAAAAAATCAATTCCTAAATCTTCATGTCTCATAAACTTCCCTTTTATTAAGGTTGTCCTAAAATAATCTATGTAACATGTTATATTTTAAAATATGACATTAATTTAAGATTTCTATTCAAATAAATGTGAAGATTTTTGTGTTGGGATGCTGAAGAAGTTTATCTTTTTCCAACTCCATCAACAGACATGTTTACATATACACATGTCATAGTAACTCATGACTGGATTTCTATTGCTCTTAGAGCAATGTGAAATAGAGTTCTATGACTATATTTTATGAAATAAGGAATCATGTTGCTTAAAAGAGTTTTCATGAAAGCATTCTGACTTTAATAATACTTCTCAGTAAAACATAATATAACTGCTTCTTTACAGAGGATTAGTAGAGACTATAGCACCATCTTTGAAATTCAAAAACAATTTTAAATACTAAGAAAATTTAACATAGAAATGTCTAAGGACATTTCCTATAGTTTACAAAAAGTTCAGTAGAATCCAGTATTTATTAGTTACCGGTTCGTAATAGTATTGAACTACTGTGTTAGTGTAGAAGACATCACACATAGTCCAAACCAAAGGATAAAGGCTTTTATAAGAGGAAAGAATTGGCAAATATATCTTCTTATGTGAGATACTCACCAAAAATAACCCCATATTTAGTTTAAGGAACAGATTATTTTAAGAAATAATAGATGAGCCATAAAATATATATGTGGAAAAACACAAAGAACACAAACACAGACATATGTATAAACACATGTAACACAAATCCAGAAAAAAATTAATCATGACCAGCGTGCCAAACATTTTCATCAGTTTAATACTAATTTAAAAATAAATATCTAACACTTTTTACAATTTTATGAAGACATTCATAGACACTTCTAAAATTTCAAATCTAATTTTTCTTGGCTAATGCCATGTAAATGGGAAACTTAGTTATAGACAAGACTGTAAACACTCCAAATGTTCCTCCTTTCTACTCTCAAAATGTTTTCTATGCTTTTTAGGGCAACTTAAATCCCACTTTCTAAAAATCTCCATTATCACCCCAAACTTCCCTTAATATGATGTCAAAATATCAGAGAACCAATTGTATTTGTGTGTGTGTGTGTGTGTGTGTGTGTGTGTGTGTGTGTGTTGGTATGTTATAATGCTTTGATATCTTAACCTTTCTGGCTGGAAGAGGTTGCCTCTCCCTAGGCTAGCAAATTCTAGACGTACCAAAGGGCCCAGCTGGGAGCATGATACACACACTACTCAATCCAGAGCCATAGTTCCTGTCTCTGGCCCCAGTGCCGGGAGGCAATATTCTCCTGATTTAATCATCTCAGGGCCAGGTACCAGGCAGCTAGAGACCATCTATTTAGCCCAGAGTGGCTGAAGGAATTACTCCAACTAGCCAGGACTAAACTGTTCACTATGACCCAAAGAAAACTCAAGAAAGGCTCCCCTAAACCTCCCTCCCATCACTGTCCTGTGCCTGCTGACTACCCTTGTGTGATTTCAGCGACCTTGCATGGCATGCCTCCTATTATCCAGGTTTGTGAGTATAATAAACTATTTCTCAGGGTGCCTAGATGACTTAGTTGGTTAAGTGTCTGCTTTCAGTTCAGGTCATGATCCCAGAGTCCCTGGATCCAGCCCCACATTTGGCTTCCTGCTCAAGGGGGAGTCTGTTTTTCTCTCTCCCTCCAATCCTACTCCCACCCATGCATTTTCTCTTACTCTCTCACTCATTCTCTCAAATAAATAAATAAAAAAGGTTTAAATTTTATTTCTTGAAAGTAAAAGTGGTTTTATGATTTTTAAAAATTTTCTGTCTTCTCAGAAAAATTAAATTTCAAAACTGTTTTTTAATTCAATTTTTATATATTTTAAAAAATGAAATGCTACTTTTTTCTTTTTTTGCTTAAGAGATGCAATAAAAATCCTTACTGAATACTTACACAAGTTTATAAATGTTAAGATTATTAAGGATTTTGTTAATTTCTTAACTTTCTTAACTATCATTAATAAAAGCATAGGTAATTTAAATACATGTTTAAACATTCTTCATATTAACCACTTGGTTAATCATTCTAAAACAGCAGGCCCCTATCTTCACTGAAAGACTCCTCCATAGCTTGGTTACAATCAATTCTTTAAAAACAATTTTCCTACTTTATCTCAGATTGACTAACTAGCTATTATTTCTTCTTTGATACACCTTATTCATTCATAGGCTATTTTTCCCTGGAAAATGTTCTTCTAAATTTACTTATACTTATTCCATTATTAAAATTTAGGGTTTTTTTTAATTTTTTTTTTATTTATTTATGATAGTCACAGAGAGAGAGAGAGGCAGAGACACAGGCAGAGGGAGAAGCAGGCTCCATGCACCGGAAGCCCGATGTGGGATTCGATCCCGGGTCTCCAGGATCGCACCCTGGGCCAAAGGCAGGCGCCAAACCGCTGCGCCACCCAGGGATCCCTAGGGTTTTTTTTTTTTTAAAGAATTTAGGCTTTTACTTTTTCTAATGTTCTTTTTTTAACTGTAAAATTTATGTAAATTTATATTACTGTGCTAGTCAGAAAGTGGCTTGAAAATGTTAAACTTGAATAAAAATTTAGCAAATCAATTTTCCTTTTATTAAAAAATGACTATACTTTAGAGTATGAGTGGTTATACAGATTTCCACTCGTGTTTGTGATCTCTAGCAAGACCTAGAGAAATTGCTTTAAAATATTTCATTATATCTATAAAAAATTACATACAAAATAAAGTTGTTATGAAAATGAGAGATCAAATTACTTTTGCTTTTTTCGATTTTTAAGTCTAAGAAGAAATGAAAATCTATAGTTGCATTTACTTCTTACAATACAAAGAACTATATAATCAATAATTAGCTATTAAGCAAAAATAAAATTAAGTAATAAAATTGAAAAATCCATGGATTATTACAAAATACTTATTTTTCTGTAATTTTAGAAAAATTTCTAAAATTTCAGACATTTGTGAGTTACAGTGAAGAATATTGTCAACATCTTTTCTCTTTGAGTATATTTGAATATTACCTGATCCTTTGTATTCTTGAAAAGTCTTGTGACTTGTTTGGCAAAACATACAAGTTTAAGTATTAATGCATTGGCTGAAGTACTATTATAATATTTCAACAAACTAAATTTAAAACTTTCACTGCTTCCTACAAATATCAACTCTTCATTCTTGTAAGAACCTAACACTAACACTGTTAGTTATATTTGATGACTAATATAAAACTTAATCAACAGTATATTTTGCAAGATTGAATATCTTTTTTATACAGCCACTTTCTTTCTGTTACTTATCCATGGAGGAATTATATACTCCAAATATCTCAGTATATCAAATATTATAATAATACAAACATATATTTCCTAATAAAATGATCACTGGTATATTTCATAGGCATAGAAGTATACCAGGAAAAATAAACAAAAAGAAATTGTCTGAAAAACATTGCTTGAAATGGCATAAAGTTTTGAATATTTTGATAGGAAAACTTGAAATATGTAATTGCCTATTTCAAAGTGTGTGAAAGTTCCTAGTTATTTATGAGTATTTGAAGTTATTTTCTTCATTCCTTGTTAATTGCTTGTGACAGCCAAGAGTTAAAATATGGGTATCCTCTTATATAATGTAGGAGAACAGCTGCAACACAGTCTGCTTCTGCTGATGCTCTTGACAATGTGTCTCCTAATACCCTAAAAACAGCTTCTCCCTGCATGGCTGTTACTTCACACTTTCAGGCTTAAACAATTGGCCTCATGAAATATTCAAGTGCCACACTGAGGAAAATCCATTTCCACCCATCGCAAAGAGATAGCAAGACAAACATGCAGTGAGGACAGAAAAGCAAAACAAACTATTGGCAGCCGTGATTGTCCTGGTTTCTTAAGAGCACACAACCGAAACATTTAACTTTGTGAAGAAATTTTTATTGTTGTGTACTGACTTGTTATGATTTAGGATCCATGTTTTGGACAAAGTGGTTTGCAAGTTTAACTTGTATTGATGAAATTGCACTGAAATTGGATGTGAGAATTTTCTTATTGAACTCTTTCACCTGGAGTAGAGAGGTATCACTGACATCATAGTAACAGCAGTGCCAGAATTTTAAACTATAAAAAACCAAGAACTTTAACCAGAAACTCAAAAGTGTTCAGTACAGGCTACTCTTCTTTGATCTTTTCTCCAAAGATACTGGGATACTTGTTCCCACTGTGGCCAGGCTACTCTTGGTGAATAGTGGTAATTAAACCGCACAACAGTCTAGGAAGAGAAGAGCATCCATGTCTATCTTGACAAGGCTATTCCCCATGGGCAGTGGTACAAGCCATGCAGTGGTCCATGGAATATCAACATTCAGTGCAGTGCACCTTGTTTGCCGATACCAGGGCAGTCACCCACCAGTGACATGCCCTACCAGTGAGGCCTCGAAGCCTTAGGCTAATAACCCAGCTTTTAATCAAAAGGATCAACCCCACCAAGAACCAATTCATAGAAAGGTACACTTCAACTAAATTTGGACTTTCTTTCTTTCTTTCTTTTTTTTTTTTTTTTTTTTGGACTTTCTTTCATCTCCCTTTTGCCTAGAATAATAGAATTAATTTATCATTGGTTTGAATCATGTAATTCCTTTCTTGGCTTAGTAGAGACATTATTCAGCTTGCTATTGGTTTATGAAATATTGTATTATAATTCTCACGGTGAACCTGTGTTAAATAAATTATTGGCAGAAACAGTCTCAGTCTTTGAACATAATTTGCTCCAAACAAAGCATTTATCAACTCTGTTTATGTGTAAGTTGTTCGTGGAAAATTTCTTGAGGTATTCAAAGAAAGGATTATAGAAAAATCAAAAGTTTACAAAGATAAAACAGGTAAAAAGTAAATTTAACTCTAGCATAAGCAGTAATTCCCCTGCTAACTTATGGACACCAGTGACAGAAAAGGCTCTGAAGATATTTTATTTGTTCCTTGGGAACTTTCAGATTGGGCCCGAAAATAGATTAAGTTTTTTTTTTTTTCTAGACAGCTTTCACATGACTTGAGCCAGAGATCTTCCCTCACTTCACCAAGATAAATTATTGTACAGATTAATATCAGAAGCATTATTTGTCGTGTGCCTCCTGCTAGGGAGGCCTTCTAGTTCATGAAATAATTTCCCTGGGGAATTGCTTGTACCCACCAACTTCAGTCATTTAAACTTGGTCTAGACAAAACTCTTAATCCAACATAGGAAAATACACTGCCTGTTAAAGTATGAGTTCTGTGACCTCAAGCATTTGTCCTCTTAAAAGGCCCTATAAGTGCATGTAAAGAAATATTGATAAAGGATTCGTAGAACTTTGATGGAAGTAGATTAAAAACAAAGGTGCAATGGAAGGAAACTTTTAAATATATCTTATCTCTACACATCTGTCTATTTCTTATCACATTAAACAATAGTAAAATGAATTTAAAAATTTTAGGTATATAGAACTCCTCAAGTACTTTCGATCATAATTAAGAAATGGGTTACAATCTCTTATCAACATATCTAATCAATGTGCTTACGTAAATGAGTCTCAGAACAGAGTGAAAATTTGCTCAATTACTTGGAGAAGATACTTAAGCACAAAAAAGGAAGTAGAAAGCACTCTACACCTAAATAAAATTTAGGAAATGTGATGTATAAACCAGAAAAGTTAAGTCCAGAAAGCTGTGAGCAAAAAAGTTCATTCTCAACAGAGACCACCAAAGGCACAAATACTCAGAGGACAGTACTAGCATTTTAATAATACTTCAATATTTATTAAACTTCATTTCAGTAGAAATCAAAGTATCTATAAGCAGTTTATGATTCGGTAGAGAAACTTCATTACACAAATAAAATGACTAATGAATCTTAAAAGGTTATCTGGCAGGATATGTGAAAAGAGAAGTGTTTACTCACTAATGAGAAAATGAATTGATGACAGAAACCTGATGCATATTAAAACATGACCTGGCTTTGCTTAAGTCTACCCTTTCCTTAGAGCAGGGGCTATTTTTAACAAGACTTCGCTGATTCCAGATTATAGGCTCTCAAAATCTAAAAGATACTCACTTTATCAAACAATGTAAAGGGCTTTGATTTATTTTTATAAATGGTGAAATATGGCAGTAAAGACATACATGATTACGTTGATGCTGGTGAAAATCCGTGTGGGGTAGCCATTGATAAAGCATCCCAAGTTTGCTCCTTTTTAAAGGTAGTGTTTAAAGAGTATTTCATGGTTTTAAAAAATTAGTAATGGAAGAGTAGTTTTCATGAAGAAACAAACCACAAAATACCAGTTTTCTATTCCCTAAGTAATTATTGCTTATGTATGTATATGTATATATATATATGTATATATATGTATATATATATATATGTTTTAAAGATTTTCTTTATTCATGAAGGACACAGAGAGAAAGGCAGAGACATAGGCAAAAGGAAAAGAAGGCTCCCTGCAAGGAACCTGATGTGGGACTCGATCCCAGGACCCCAGGATCATGACCTGAGCCAAAGGCAGATCTTCAAGCACTGAGCCACCCAGGTGGCTTTATTGCTAATATTTTATATCTGTTATTTCTTCTGATATGGATAGATTGTGCTATATTTGTACTGCATATCTTGCTGAATATAAAACTCACAAGTCATTTTTCACTTAATATATCATGTAAATTATATGTTCAGAAAAAATATTTTAATAATATTATAATCATGATTATTATTTTAATGATATTTCATTATCCATTTACTATGCTTACTATGTTATATACCCACATAATTATATGTTGCTATAAATCTCAATAGGAATATAGTTTTTATATATAGAATTGAGTTTTTCCTGGAGTCAGTTTCCTAGTCAAAAGATTAGATTACAGGTAAAAGGATATCAGTAGTTGGTTGTTTTTTGATGACTACTGTGAATCTAAATGTTTTTTTTTACAATTTATACTTCTGAAATATTAAAACTATTCAAATTCTTCTTTCTCCTCTGTATAAACAAACATATCAATGTTTCTTAATTAGATAATCATAAATGGAATCTATCATTGGCTACTATTGTAGTCCAACGTTCTGTCAATTTATTTATTGCCATCTGTTTCTTTCTTTCTTTCTTTCTTTCTTTCTTTCTTTCTTTCTTTCTTTCTTTCTTTCTTCTTCTCTTTCTCTCTTTCTTCTTTCTTTCTCTTTCTTTCTTTCTTTCTTTCTTTCTTTCTTTCTTTCTTCCCTTTTCTTCCCTCCTTTCTGAGGGAGAGGAAGAAATTAATCTACACATTGCCTCACTTTAGTAATAAGTGTCACATTTACTTTTTTATTGCTTGTGGTTTCAAATTTTCAAGTAATCCACCCTACTTGTTGCTTATTTTAACTGAACAACCCAATCTAAGGAGAGTTGAAAATGTAAATTCTCTTTCACTTGATCTCTCATTCTCCAATTTGTGAATACAGCATGTTGCATAATTTTCAAGCATTTTAAAAATTGCATCTTGCTTCATATAAATAGGTTATATAGATGTGATATATATTTTTAAGCATTTTATACACATAATGCATAATTAGATTAAATCCATAAGGAAAAGTATATGCATATGCTTATTTTTAAGGAGAAATTATTGTATTATACATAATGATCTATGTCTTCTTTCTCAATTAAAATATATTACTAACATTGTTCCATTTTAGCATATATTGGTTTTGGCTCATTCTTTATTAGTTATATAGTATTCAAGTTTTAGATACATCAAACATATGTGAGTAATGGTGTGATGGGTTAAGCTCTGTTCCCCCAAAGATAAGGAAGTCCTAACCCTCACTACCTCAGGATATGAACTTGTTTAAATAGGGCCATTGTAAATGTAATTAGTTAAAATGAATTCATACTGGAGTTAGGTGGGCTTTCACTCCAATATGACTGGTGTCCTTACAAGGAAAAGAAAGATGATGTGAAGAGAAACAGTTGAAGAAAATACCATGTAACAACAGAGGCTGAGATTAAAGAGGTGTGAGTCAAGAATGTCAAAGAATGGCAGCCATCATGAGCAGCTGGCATGAGGAAAGAAAGGGTATTCCTATACAGGCTTCAGAAGGGTGCATAGCCCTGTTGGTGTCCAAATTTTGGAATTCTAGCCTTTAAAACTATGAGATTATGGATCTCTGTTGCTTTAAACCATGTAGTCTGTGATACTTTGTTATGGCAGCCCTAGCAAACTAATACAGATAAACACTACAGGTACTGTTTTTTTGTTTAGTTACTGTGATGTGTGTGTGTGTGTGTGTGTGTGTGTTTCTGTATATGAGTAATTATTTTCATTAGATGGGATTCTTAAGTAGAATTGCATTATTTTAGTAATGCTATCTAAACAAGCTATTCCAATTACGTATAACACAGTAAGTATATGATCATCTTTTTTCTCCGATATCATTCAATTTGGGAAGCAGGGTTGATCTTTAAGTTTGGTAAAAAGAAAAAAAATATATTAGTGAAAAGAGCTACTTCGGTGTTACTTCAATTTGAATTTATATTTTTTTCTGATCATTAGTAAAGTCGAATATTATATTACATGATTATTAGCCTTTTGTGTTTTTCCCATTGTGAGCATCCTATCCATATATTCCCCCCCCATTTTTTGATGGATTTATTTGCTCTACCATGTTCTGTTAATTCACTGATGCTATATATTATATATTTGTTAATATATTTCCTAATATATTACTAATAACATTGATTACTACCAATAATTGCCTTGCTAGAATTAACACTACTGAGAATATCTATGGGTGCTTTCCCTTTGAAATGGCAGTTTTGAGTAGTGGCAACAGGAATGAAAACAGCTCATAGAAGCCCCAGGTGTGGGGTATTGCACTTTACCAGAGAAGTTTGTTGACCTCTGCTCTCCATGGTATCCGAATATTCATACAACTAGTCAAAACAACATGGTATCAGCAGGCCTGGGTGACTTAGCAGTTGAGCATCTGCATTAGGCTCAGGGTGGGATCCCGGTCCACATCAGGATCCCAGTGAGGAGCCTGCTTCTCTCTCTGTCTATCTCTGCCTCTCTCTCTGAGCCTCTCATGAATATAAAAATACAATCTTAAAAACAAAACAAAACAAAAAACCACCATGCTATCTGGCACACAGACAAAAATACATCCTCTAAAACATAACTTGTCTTCTAGAATTTAAAGTAAGCTTTGTGTAATTAAATATTATGGCCTTTGGGTAAGAAGTACTGACCAGAGTAAGGATTTATTTTAATGATAGATGAAATGGCCTTGAGAAGTTAAAGTTGTAAATTGATTTTTAAAAATATCCTGTGTAGGTCTACTAGAACATGGAGAGAGGAAAAAATGAGGGGAGAAAAAGAGGCAGAATTATATGGAGATGGGCTTATTTAAACCATAACAACAAAAAAAAGAAATTCACAAAGATTACCCCATTTAAAAATGCTAACTATATTCATTAAAGCTATAGTGCTATATAATTTCCCAGCAATGCTAGTATCATTTTATGTCAATGTCATTATTGAAATAAATACTAGTGTAGGGCTTCGCAGCTCTGGGAACATCTAGAGATGAGATGAAGTTTTGTGGTCTCAAAGTTAAGAACTTTATTATGAAGGAGGAAAAAAACATGCTTTAGTAAAAAAAAAAAAAAAAATTTTCTTGAGTTTGAATCCTTAAGAGATATTTTGGATTTGCTTCTGCTACTCTATATCTTCTCCTGCTCTGTGTTCATGCCTGTATAAATCGTATTTAGTGCTGTCCTATAGTCTTAATTGTCCTATCTGCTTGCACCCTAATGAATATATATATATAATATAGTACATAATATATTATATATTACAATATATATAATTATTTATATAATTATATATTATATACATTTATATATAACATAGAATATTATAATATAATATATATTATTCAATATTATATATTATATATCAATATTATATACTATATATTAAATATTCAATATTATATGATATACATTATTCAATATCATATTATGTATTATATTAATATATTAAATTAATATTAATTTATATTTGATTTATCATATTATATATAATATATATCATATATAAACATAGTGAAAAATATTTATATTCCATGCAGTAGTAACCAAAAGAAAGCAGGGGTACTGTGATTAGAAAAAGAGACTTTCAATCGGAGAAGGACAAACATTATATGTTCTCATTCATTTGGAGAATATAAATAATAGTGAAAGGGAATATAAGGGAAGGGAGAAGAAATGTGTGGGAAATATCAGAAAGGGAGACAGAACATAAAGACTCCTAACTCTGGGAAACGAACTACAAGTGGTGGAAGGTGGGGGGGTGGAGGTGAATGGGTGACAGGCACTGAGGGGGGCACTTGATGGGATGAGCACTGGGTGTTATTCTGTATGTTGGTAAATTGAACACCAATAAAAAATAAATTTATTAACAAAATTAAAAAAGAGAAAAAAAAGAAAAAGAGACTTTAAGTCAAAAAACTGTCAGAATTCACAAAAAGTGCATTATATAATGGTAAAAATTCAGTTTACAAGGAAGATGTAACAATTTGAAAGACATATGCATCAAACATTGGAATAGCTAAAGATGTAAAGCAAACATTGACTGAAATGAAAGTAGAAATAGACAACAATTTAATAATAATAAGATACTTTAATATACTTTCAATAATGGAACATTCAGAGAAAACAATAAAGAAAAAGTGGACTTGAGCAATGCGGAAGAAAAAATGGACCCAGCAGACACATATATATAATATTCCATTGAAAAGCTACAAAATACACACCTTCTAAAGTGCATATACAAGCTTTTTCTGGATAGATCACATATTAGGACACAAAACAATTTTTTTTTTAAGAAGCAGGCCCTCTGTGGGGAGCCTGATGTGGGACTGGATCCCAGGACCCCGGAATCACAACCAGAGCCAAAGGCAGACACTCCAACCACTGAGCCACCCAGGGATCCCCAAAACAGTTCTTAGTACATTTAGGAAGGTTGAAGTCATATAAAATATATTTTTAACCACAATGGAATGAAACTAAAAATTAACAATGAAGGACAGCTAGAAGATTCACAAATACATGAAACTTAATAGACTCTTGAAAAAGAAACTATCTTAAGACAAACAACCATGAAAGTGAAACATACCAAAATGCATGGAATACACAAAGCAATTCTAAGAGGGAAGTTCACAGTGAAAAAATACCTACATTAAGAGAATAAAAAGAAAGATCTAAAACAGCCTAACTTTAAATTTCAAATATCTAGAAAAAATAAAATAAAAAGTTATTCCAAAAGTTAGCAGAAAGAAGGAAATAATGAATATTAGAGCAAAAATAAATGAAATACAGAATTTTTAAAAATAGAAAAAATCAGCTAAACATTATTTTTTTTAATTTATTTATTTATTCATGAGAGACAGAGAGAGAGAAAGAGGCAGAGACACAGGCAGAGGGAGAAGCAGGCTCCACGCAGGGAGCCCGATGTGGGATTCGATCCTGGATCTCCAGGATCACGCCCTGGGCGAAAGGCAGGCACTAAACCACTGAGCCACCCAGGGATCCCAAACATTGGTTTTTGTAAAGGTAAAATTGACAAGACTTTAGCTAATGAAAGAGAGAGAGAACTCAAATTCATAAATGAAATGGGAGATGCTACATTGATGCCAAGGAGGATCATAAAATGCCACCATTAGCAATTACAAATAAACACACAGGCTAACAAAATAAATGAATAAATCCCTAGAAACATATAACATACAAAGAGTGAGTCATGAAGATATAGAAAATATGAACACACCTAACAAGTAAGAAGACTGAATCTGTAATGAAAATCCCCAACAAAGAAAAAGCCAGAACCAGATGACTTCATCCCAAACACCAAGGTATTAAGGAATTAACACCAATCCTACTCTAACTCTTCTAAAAGTTGAAGAAGTGGGAACACTTCCAAACTCATTTTTTGAGATTAGCTCTACCATGTTACAAAAGCCAGACAAATATATTATAAGAACTTAAAAAGAACTTCATAAGGAATTAATATTTAAAAAATATAAGAATTTCTTTTTTAAATGCTAAAGTTATTATGTTTATTACTTTTATAAATTTATTTTTTATTGGTGTTCAACTTGCCAACATATAGAATAACACCCAGTGCTCATCCCGTCAAGTGCCCACCTCAGTGCCCGTCTTATGATAGCACAAAACACCCTATTCAAAAATGTACAAAGGAATTTAAGAGATATTTCTGCTAAGACATACAAATGGTCAATAGGTATGTGAAAATATGCTTACCATCATTAATCATGGGGGAAATGTAAATAAAAACCTCATTGAGCTATGACCTCACACCTGTTGGGATGGCTATAATCAAAAATACATAGAAGCCCTAAAGATAAAAAATGTGGACAAGGATGTAGAGAAATTGGAACTCTTGCACATTATTGCTAGGAGTATAAAATAGCATGGCTTCTATGGAAAACAGTAAGAAGGTACTCAAAAATTTTTAAAAATTAAAAATAAAATTATCTAATGATCCAGGATTCCTAACTCTGGGTATTTACCTAAAAGAATTGAAGTCAAGGTCTTAAAGAGATACCTGAAATCCCACGTTCATTGCAGCATTATTCATAAGAGTCAAGATGTGCAAACAGGGTTTGTTTTTGTTTTTGTTTTTGATGTGGAAACAATTTAAATGCCTATCAATGGGTGCATGGATAAATAAAATGCAATACAAGTACACCATTGAATATTATATCTCAAAAAAAGAATATCCTACAATATGTGAGAACATATATGATTTTGAGGAGAGTATGTTAAGTGAAAGAAACCAGTCATGGGAGATCAAATACTGTATAATTCTACTCATGGGAAGTATATAAAATAGTCAAACCCATAGAAGCAGAGGGTAAAATGATGGCTCCTAGGGTCTTGGAAGGAAAGGAAATTGGAAAGCTGCTATTTAAGAAATATATTATTTCAGTTATGTAACATGTCCTAGAGATCTGCTGTAGAACACCATGTCTTTAGCTAAAATACTGTTCTGTACTCCTAAAAATTTGTCAAGGGGCAAGGTCTCAATACATTTTCTTAACACAATAAAAAAATGTAGTGTTTTTTGGAAATAAATATACCTGAAGAGCTTAATAAAAAAAAATAACACCAGCTCCCTGAAGGTGCCTATTTTTGACAGTTCCCTTCTATTCATAGATTAATATTTTCCTCTCTTTGATCTTCATGAAGAGGGAATCATACAATTCAGATCTTTTCCCTTAACATAATCAGTTTTGTGTTTTGAGGGATTTTTTGTTTTGTTTTTCAGAGAATTTTCCTTTATATATGATTACCTGAGATCGGCAAATTCATTTTTCTTTTGAGGTTTTATATAATTTATAGGTTTTGGTATTTGAAGAAAATTGTTGTGGTCACAGTTGTGCAAATATTTTTACAGACAAAGAGACTAAAAAGTCTTTTGAATATATTCCTTGGAGTGGAATAGCCGCAACTTAGTGCAGGTGTATGCTTCACTTTAAAAGAAACTTCCTATTTGGTTGTGCCATTCCACACTCACACCAGCGATATATAAGTATCCATTAATATTTTGTGTTAATACTGGATTATTTCAATAAAATATCAATAAGAAAGGAAAGCAAAACATAAATTAAGACTACAGTTCTTTAAAAATCTACCTATCAAAAGATACTATTAAGATATTGAAAATACATGCAATAACCAGTCTGAAAATACATGCAATATGAATATCACAAAGAACTTATTTAGGAGAGGTAAAGAGCTCTTACATATCGATAATAAAAAGACACAAAATCCAGTTTCATGGGAAAAATGATATATGAATGACAATAAACATATGAAGAGGTGCTGGTAATAGGCAATAAGGAAAAAACAAATTAAAATCACAGTGAGATAAGAATACATACCCACTAGAAAAGTTAAATTAAAAGAAGGCATAAATTAGTTTTTATGTTCAAATAATAAACATAGAGAAGATTTAGATTGTGTGCATATATGTTATTTTTAGTCACAAAAATAACTTCAGAATAAATATATAATAAATTTATAAATACAGTAGTGCACCTGGGTAGTTCAGTCAGTTAAGTGTCTGCCTTCAGCTCAGATCATGACTCAGGGTCCTGGGATCCAGCCTCACATCTGGCTCCCTGCTCAAGTGGGGAGTCTGCTTCTCCTTCTCCCTCTGCCTCTCCCCCAGCTTGTATTCTCTCTTCTCTCTCTCTCAAATAAATAAAATCTTTTTTTAAAAAACTATAAATACAGTAAAACTATTTGTCCATAAAGTAAATGATTATTCCTTAATTAGGTGATAGTACTTTAGAGCCACCTTTCACTTTTAGAAGTATGCAAATTTGTGTAACAAATTATATCACACCGCCAATATAAGATTATTTTAGTACTATAATGGTCTAAAGATTGAATTAAAGCTCTCCTGACTGGCAATATAAACATTTTAAGATACCCTCTCTAATTTAACTGAAGTCACTCTTTGGATTAAGGGTCAGCATTGAGCTCAGTTCCAACTGGCTTACAACAATGATGTCTTCTTAAATAATTCTATCTGATATCCCCAGGGAGATCTCTCCCAGAGAAGAAAAGCAATCCTAGCATAACATTTTCCTTCATTTTTGTACACCTTACCATGGTTGTTGCTTCGCCTAGTGCACACATTTCTGGACAATCTGGTTTTTATTAAATGAGTGTTAAAGAGCTTTTCCAGAGCATAATTTACTACTCTCTAGGAAGTGGAATTGTTCTTTTTACAATGACCTCCACCTTCATCTCATCTTTTTACCTCCCATGGTGATATCTCAGTATCGTCCATTTATGCTATATCTAGCCAAAGACTAAAGATACCTATTTCTACTTTTTCTTTTGATTTGTGGTTTTTGCAATATTATTAAATCACCTTGATCATTTTAGTCTAGTTCACATAGGTCAATAGTGGTTAAAATGTTGTTATTCACTTGATTATTTTGAAGAAATCGTATTCCATGAAATTATTGCAGTTACCAAAGGAAAATTTAACTTCTTTAAATGCACTTGACTTATTTTTGTAGTGGAATCTAATTTCTATGGATTTTGGTACTCTTTCTAGATTTGTGTTATTGCCATATTTTCATATCTGGCTACAGATGCTAAGAACCTATCTAATTAGAATCAAATTCTAATACCTAGTTAACTTATAGTAGTGCCTTCTTTATACAATATGAAACCTTTTGTACCATAAAGAGGAGTATATCCTGGCAGTACTTTTGAAGAAAGGTAGAAACACTTTGACTTCTCTGGCTTAGTAGAAAGCTATTTATTATTTATCATGGATCTAATACAAACAATATTTAAATTCAGTAAGGTTTTGCTTAAGGAATGTCCACTTTTTGTATGTTCCATTTGTTAGTACCAATCTGTATTGTTTTGTGTATGTTTAAATTTAAGCTTCAACTTTTTCTCAGTTTTGTAGTATAAGTCAATGTTTAGAATTTAATAATAGCAATACTGAAAAATTAATATTATTATTATGATGGTTCTGTTTCTTTTTTTGTTTTGTTTTTATTGTAGTATTAGTACTTTGACCTCTTTTCCTTGCTCCCACTTTCTTTTGCTATATATATTTATTGAATTAGAAATAATACTTTGCTTAAAATTAGCTTTAAGTGATCAATTCTCGATAGTTCATCTCATGGAGGAGCAGTCTTACCTCATGCTTTCCTTATTTGAGAAACAGCACCTTACCCAATATTTAACTGATAAAATCTGATTAGAGACAAAATATATTTTGTCAACTTTAATTTTCATATTCCTGACAAATGCTTTTGAGTCTCTCTAAAATAAAACTCTGGAAATCTGGCAACCCATGTGATTTGTACTTCAAACTTACAGAGTTTACATGAGGAAATACCAAATCTTAAATTCATTTTAAATGCTTTTCATTTACCTCAATCAAATGCATAGTTTAAAAAAAATCTAAGCATTGACAAATAAAAAAGATTTAAGATTTAACAAAAAAGATTTTCCTTTTTTCTTAGTGTACACATTTTGTTTAGTTTTATGACATTGTTTACAATAGTGAATACTAAGTAAATAGCATTCTGTGCTTGATGTTTAAAAAATTTCCATTCCTCAGATATGAGCTCATTCTAAAAAAAACATGTAGGCAGTACAGCATTATCCCAAACAGTTGTGAAGAGGCCTGTTAGTGACACTTAACATATACTATATTTCTGCCAACTACTGGCCTTAGAAAGTTCTTTCTATTATCAGGGAGATAAGTAAGAGATTTGTAAAAATTCTCTCTGTTTTCACATGCAGCCACATTAATACAAGTAGAATGCAGTCCCATGAAAATATTAAACTTAGTGTTATTTGGAAAATCTAACAAACACAAAATTTCCTGTATTTGAAGAGGAAAAAATTAAAACAAAAAAGCCATTATTTCTATCAGGATCTCTGGAGAAAGTAGAATTTCTGGCTGCTCAGATTGCAGTGTGCTGCTGAGCCATGGTATGGCTAGATCTGGTGAGTGAATAATAAATATGTAGCTTCTAAACCCAGAAGATGATACTTCTGATTAATATAATAAAAATATGAATATGCTGTCAGTTTCTAGACCAGAAGGCAGCCAGAAGAAGCTACTGTCACCAATTCTGTTGCTGCTATTATTATAGTGTGTATGCGTGGATGACTTTTATTTGTTTAGAGACAATAGTTTTTCAAAATATACAAACAAATGAAGAGTTATTTACAATTGATTTTACCTGTACTAATTAGCAGTGGCATTTGCCAACAAATTATTTTTACATCTTGCGGCATGGGCACTGTAGACATTGAATGGAAGAATTGAAAACTAATTCTCACAGGGCCTCTGTATCGGTTATATATTTGGAAGAAAAAAAAAGGCTTGGTGTTTAATGTTTAAACAGTTTGTTTAAAAATTAAATAGGAATTTTTTTCTCTGATTAATTAAATGAGAGCAAAAGCTTAAAAAATTAATTTCAAATGCCTACAATGTGAAACAAAACAGTATCAGAAATAACACTTTTCTGCAATATGATGATCACTGGGATTTTTTTTTCAAATAGCATACTTTTATTTTTTTATTTCTCTTAAAATATATTCAGATCACATGTGAAAAAAAAACTTGTTTATCATTCAAGGAACTGACTGCTCTGTTGCAGGCAAAAGAAAAGGGAGGGATTCAGCTTTTAACAAAGCAGTTGATAATATGCTCTGGTCTTTATTTGTCCTTGGTCAGGACCAGAATACTAAAGAACTGAAAGATGGATATTTGTACTTTAGTATTTCTGAAGGGTTCTTTAAGGAATTCTTTTATTGTATTTACTACTTAAGCAGCATGAGAATTTCTTTTCTATATTCTATTGTTTGTATTTGAAGCATTTTACTGGCATTTTCATTCTTCAAGGATATTGGAGTCAACAGTTTTGTTATTTCTTTTTTGGATTGGGGAGTTTGATCCCCATAATTTAGGTGAGGAATCTGGGAAGAGAACCTATAAATTGGGAAAACAGTTATATTCATCATTTAAATTACGTATTTCCTCAAAGATGTATACATCATTAAATTTGTCTTTGAAATAATAGATTTCTTAGATCATAAATTCCTGAGGTTGGAGATGGATAATTTATTATGACTGCATTTTCCCCACTCATTACATAGTCAATAATGATTATTAATTGCCTACAGTGTATTTCATCCCTGAATGTTCAGAAAAGGATTTAACATATAATTTAATAACAATGAATTAAATGCTTGCTAAGGGCAAGGCACTATAGTCTTTACTATGTATGTGTGAGTTCCTCTGAGAATACCACTCAAGAGGGTATTATCCCTGGCCTGAGGGAATTATTCTCCATTTTCTATTTGGTAAAAGACCACAAGCAGATATGATAATCCAAGGGCACTCTACACTGTAACTGAACATTGTCAGTATATTTTTCTCATCCAATCTTGCTAAATAAAACAAAGATTACTCACAATGGAAGGGAGGGAGTTCAACTTTGCAAGACTTAAAAGAATTGCTGAGAATTTTATCCAATAATTTCCAAAGTCAATCTCCAATTCCACAAAGTCCTACTTTGCCCTGCTAGGCAATTTTTATTATTAAACATTTTATTAACGTTGAAAAGATTAAGCATGACTATTGATATTTTAAATAATAATTATCCATTAGTATCACATTAGCCCTGCAGATGAAAAATATACAGTATCCAGCCACTAGTAGAATCAAAGTCAGTCCTCAGCATTGATGTCTAAGCACAATGCAATCTGACAGACTGTGCTAATCTTGTATCATCCCATCATATTTCCTCTTAGAGATTCTTCACTTGAACCAGTGTAACCAAAATGAAATACTGAATCCTGCCATTAAATTTAGCCAGGCTATGGGTGTCTGGGTGGCTCAGTTAAGCATGGGACTCTTGATTTTGGCTCAGGTCATGATCTCAGGGTTGTGAGATGGAGTGCAGCCTCAGTCTCTGGGAGGGGCTGGAGCCTGCTTAAGATTCTCTCTCTCCCTGTGCCCCTCCCCTACCCCACCCCCCCACCGTGTGCTCCCATGGGTGCTCTCTCTCTCTCTCTCTCTCAAAAAAAAAAAAATGTCAGGCTAGGTTTTTAGTTTGGTTTTATTTTCTTTTTACCTAGATTACCGCTGCCAGATTTTCTTCTTTTTTTTTTAATATCTGTACAAGTTTTATTTTTTTAATAAATTAATTTTTATTGGTGTTCAATTTACCAACATACAGAATAACACCCAGTGCTCATCCCATCAAGTGTCCCCCTCCGTGCCCGTCACCCAGTCACCCCCACCCCCCACCCTCCTCCCCTTCCACCACCCCTAGTTCATTTCCCCGAGTTAGGAGTCTTTATGTTCTGTCTCCCTTTCTGATATTTCCCACACATTTCTTCTCCCTTCCCTTATATTCCCCTTCACTATTATTCATATTCCCCAAATGAGTGAGAACATACACTGTTTGTCCTTCTCCGATTGACTTACTTCACTCAGCATAATACCCTCCAGTTCCATCCACGTTGAAGCAAATGGTGGGTATTTGTCGTTTCTAATGGCTGAGGAATATTCCATTGTATACATAGACCACATCTTCTTTATCCATTCATCTTTCGATGGGCACCGAGGCTCCTTCCACAGTTTGGCTATTGTGGACATGGCTGCTAGAAACATCGGGGTGCAGGTGTCCCGGCGTTTCACTGCATCTGAATCTTTGGGGTAAATCCCTAGCAGTGCAATTGCTGGGTCGTAGGGCAGGTCTATTTTTAATTCTTTGAGGAACCTCCACACAGTTTTCCAGAGTGGCTGCACCAGTTCACATTCCCACCAACAGTGTAAGAGGGTTCCCTTTTCTCCGCATCCTCTCCAACATTTGTGGTTTCCTGCCTTGTTAATTTTCCCCATTCTCACTGGTGTGAGGTGGTATCTCATTGTGGTTTTGATTTGTATTTCCCTGATGGCAAGTGATGCGGAGCATTTTCTCATGTGCATGTTGGCCATGTCTATGTCTTCCTCTGTGAGATTTCTCTTCATGTCTTTTGCCCATTTCATGATTGGATTGTTTGTTTCTTTGCTGTTGAGTTTAATAAGTTCTTTATAGATTTTGGAAACTAGCCCTGTATCTGATATGTTATTTCGCTGACAAATTTTCTGATTTTGAAAAAGCTCATTGTCTTTAATATTTGTACTAAATTTTAATAGTTACTAAACATATATTCAATATTTAATATTGTATTGATAATGCATTTATTTATTAAAATTAGATATTAGGGTGAAAAACATGCAAAATATAGTAGTGTATTCATGACCTAGCTTAAGAAAAAATACATTTTAAATCATATTGGACAGCCTGTGCACTGCACTGGATTCAGTTCCATTCTCTTCCTTCTTGGAGCAGACCATTCTGTGTTTGCTATTGTATTATTCTTCTTTATGATTTTGCCACACACACACATATATATATCCTTAACAACAGAATATTGCATTTTCTAAGCTTTTGAAATTTAAATAAATAGAGTATATATGCACTCTGAGACTTTCTTTTTAGTTAATAGTATGTTTCTGAGATTTATCAATATCCTCTCATAAAGCATAACTCATTCCATATGGTATCCTATATATGACTCTATTGCAATCTGTTTCCTGTGCTGCTGTTGATGGATGTTTCGGTTATTACTTTCTTTGTGTTTTTTTTTTTTCCTGGCACATATGTAGAAGTCATCTCTGGAATAAATGTAACTATGGAATTACTGCATTCTGAAGTATTTAATTTTTAAAATTACTAACTGATGCAAGAATGGTTCCAAAATGGATTTAGGAAATTCACAGGTTTCTATAGTGGATGTTTTACTGTTTCTCCACATCGTTACCAACACTTATTAAACTTTTAAAATGTTTGCCAAGTTGGTGTGTTTCTAATGGGGTTCACTTTGTGGTTCCTTGATAACTAATGTCAAGTAGTTTCAGGCTTATAGGACATACAGGTTTCTTTTTGGGGAATATCCCTTTCAAAATAGCTGCCTGTTTCCAAATTAGGAAGCTTGTGTTTTTCTTCATTGGTTTAGGAGGGATTTTATCCTTTATTATCTGTATGTATTGAAATGTTCTCTATTCTGTACAGCCAAATATACTTAATTTCAATATAGTGAATCTTATCACAAATGTTTTTCACTTGACCTGCTGCTTTGTCATAATTCAGAAATTTCATTACATGAGTCTATTATTTTCCTTACTTCTTTAAAGATTTTATTTATTTATTCATAAGAGACATAGGCAGAGGGAGAAGCAGGCTCCCTGTGGGGGGCCTGATGTGGGACTCCATCCCAGGACCCCAGGATCATGCCCTGAGCCAAAGGTAAATGCTCAAACACTGATCCACCCAGGTGTCCCTACATGAGTCTATTTTTGATGCATTCATCAAATCATTTGCCCTACACCCATAAGATATTGCCTTACTTACTGTAGCTTTATGACAATGATTGATAGCTGGTAAACTATATTTTGTGCTATATCTTTTTCATTGTCCTTTTAAATATCTTGATTATTCCAGGCCATTGTTCTGCCATATATATTAAGAATCAGCTTTTAAGATTTCTCATAAACCTGTGTTATTTTCATTAAGTTTTTAGAACCTATATTGATGAATGTTGAGAGAACTGATATTTTTATGATATTAGATCCTATGGCTAGGATATGGCATAGTTCTTTATTTACGTAGGTAATTTCAGTTAATTTTAGCAAAACGTAATCAAATTATTTTTGAGTGATAATTTTATTCATTTTATTCTTCTATCTCTTCTTTTTTATATAAATTTATTTTTTATTGGTGTTCAATTTGCCAACATATAGAATAACACCCAGTGTTCATCCCATCAAGTGCCCCCCTCAGTGCCCATCACCAAGTCACCCCCACCCCCCACCCACCTCCCCTTCCACCACCCCAGGTTCGTTTCCCAGAGTTAAGAGTCTCTCATGTTCTGTCTCCCTTTCTGAATATAAAAAATAGTGAAAGGGAATAAAGGGGAAAGGAGAAAAAATGAGTAGGAAATATCTTCTATCTCTTCTTGACCTTTGCTACCTCAATATGCTAGCTAGAACCTCAAGGAAAAGTATTGAAATGGTATTATGCATCCTTCATTTCAGAATCAGGGAAAAGTAACTAAATATTTTATTAAAAGTTAGGGGTAGCCCCGGTGGCTCAGCAGTTTAGCACCACCTTCAGCCCAGGGCATGACCCTGGAGACCCAGGATGGAGTTCCACATCAGGCTTCCTGCATGGAGCCTGCTTCTCCCTCTGATTCTCTCTCTCTCTCTAATAAAGAAAAAAAAAAATATTTTTTTAAAAAAGTTAAAACTACTATAGACCTTCATTGATATATTACCAGAATAAAAAATTATTTCTGTTCCTAGTTTGTTGAGATTTATTTTAGTCATGTATGAATATGAATATTGACTTTTTTTCAAACATATATTCTGCATCTATTGAAATGATCTTGTGGTCTATTTTTGTTGTAGTTAACCGAATTACATTGATCCAGAAGTTATTGTTTTTTGCTGATAATTTGTGTTATACTTTCTTCTTTGACCTATTTGTTTATATTTACACAAATGTGTTTTTATTTCTTTGACTGAATTTGTCTTATTTGCCTACCATCTTATTTGTGTTTCTCCTACCCTCTGGCTTTCCATATATATTCCCTCTTTTCTCTTTTTGTACTGAATTTTTTTGCACATACTTTTTTCTTCAAGTCATCTTAAAGTTGAACAGTATAATCCCATTTAAAAGTATTTACTATAGAAATTTTTAAGTGACTTTTTCTCACTTTTTGAAGTGAATCAGTATCTATCTTCTCATTCTAAGTAACACAAAGGTTTTAACAAGTTAAATCTCATCACCTTCCTCCTGTGTATTAATGTATTTTTTTAATTTGAAAACTTTTCAAACTCAAAAGGAATTATTAATTTTTTTACAATCATCATTTATGCTTTATATTTAGCATTTTATTTGCATATTCCTTCCTGGGATCTAAGTCTTCCCAAGGAGATGAATTTTCTTCTGCTTTTTTTTTCTTCTGCTTTTAATCATCTTTCTACCATATCTATTTATGAAAGTCAGTATAGTAAGCACAGTTTTTATTTGTTTTAAACAATGATTTTTGTCAGTTTGTCAAAATTTTATGCAAAAAAAATTGTGGTTAGTAAAACAAGATCCTGCATTATGCTTTTATTGTCTTTATGCCCTTAAGGGAGGAAGAAAACAACTCCAAGATGCAAGGAAAATAAATGTTTTGACAAAAAGTAAATTAGAAATGATATAAAGACCATTCTCTTTTCACCTCACTCCAATCTCTAGAAGTGTGAGAAAGGTGGGCAGTACAATATGTTTACTTATAAGTAAGCTTTCTTCAGAGCCTAAAAGGCAAAGTGGTGATGCAACAAAGTTTTTTCTCCTATTTTTGATATAGAAAAGTTAGAAGTAATCAGGATTGTGAGTGTCTGCTGAATGCAAAAAAGATGCATACTACTAGAATGATGTGTTAAACTTCATCTAAGGGACTAAACAGCTGAATCTCATTGGATCAACAAACTGGGAAGAGTATCAGCAAAATTATGCTGTTTGGTCTGCCAGTATTTCACTCAGAAAGTACCATCTATTTATTCCCACTTTAACATTGTAAAGATAGGGAATATTGGTGAAAAATTTAAATCTATGTTGAAATAATGGAGCCAAATTTGCTGAGAAATTAATAGATTTGAGTAAGAAACCAGTTTTGAATAAAAACTCTTGCCATCAGTAAAGTTAAGGCTTAGATTCAGAAATTATTGTTTTAGAAAAAAACTGTATTTCTAAACAGTTGAATTATATTAATTGTTATAACTATAAAATCAAACCTCATAAACCTTCATCTATTTTGTTCATTTGTCACTTTAGTTTTCTGCATTAATATCACCACATGAGGACAGAAGTTAACTGAAATTTAGAGTTCTAGGTGTCATTAAGCTGAAAAAAATTTACACTTTCATATGACATTGCAACAAAAAGTGTGTGTCCTAAGGAGCACAGAGATAGATCTATTCAACTTCAATTTGTTCTACGCAAAGTAAGAATTACTTGCTAGAGAAGAAACTTCCACAGATGTTTGTTGTTTAGTAAAAATCAGTTCTTTTTTAAAGAGGAAGATTATTGAGGGTCCTGGGTGGCTCAGTTGGTCAAGCGTCTGTCTTTAGCTCAAGTGATGATCCTGGGGTCCTTGGATCTAGCCCACATGGAGTTCCCTGCTCAGCAGGGAACCTACTCTCTCTCTCCTGCTTTCCCAGCTTGTGTTCTCTCTCTGTCAAATAAAGTCTTTTTAAAAAGGAAAATTATTTAAAAAGCAGAAAAAATAATAAAAAGGAAAACCTGCACCTTGTTTTTCCAAAAGCATATACCATAAATTATTTATCATGAACCATGCAGTGATATTGAGGGTGGTTAACACTATCAAATGTCTCAAAACATTTCTAAAAGTCAGAGTTAGGTATGACTAAATCTTGTGCTGTGAAAGATGAGATGGGATAAACATCTGTCTGGCAGTTTTTTTTCCAGCTGGTTTTAAAGAGAAGTTCTACTTAAATATTTTGTATTCTGTTAAGAAATAAATAAGTAGTAATGGGTTTCACCAAATAGGAAAAGAGAATGATACCACTGTATCTCTATAAATATTTTTTTTATGTTCTAAAGACAATAAAATGATATACTCTGGGCATTTATATTGAAATATCCATGTGATGCATCAAAGCACTGATGATTAAATTGGATTCAGAACTATTTTTTTAAACTATGATTTTTTGTTCCTGTCATATTTTTTGTATTGTGGTAAGTCAGGAATGTATGCCTATCCCTCTGTATTTGTGTTTTCTGGTCAACTAGTGAAGATGCCTTTTACTCACTTTTTTCTATTGGACCCCAAAAATCCATTCCTAAATTGCAAGTAAAATAAATTTAAAAATATAAATCAATTCAGGCTACATGTGTTACCCCTTCAGGGAGCCTTTATTTAACTTCTATAAGTCACTAACCTTCTACCCCTACTGTCGATGAATACCCACCCCCCATCACACATATACCATGTATACTTTTTGGCCATCATAATCACCTGTTATAAAGCCTTTTCAGTTTGTTCTTTTATGGTTTGTTCAATGAATTAGTATTTCTATTCCTATTTAGAAAGTAAACTCCATGAAACTAGTAACTCCGACTTCTTTGTGCATCCATCGAGCTTAATATGAAGTCTGACACATGGTATACAACATACAAATATTCATTAAATAAAATAGTTTAGATAAAAACAACTCCCTGTTGGCTGCCAATAATTTTATTCTAAGAAATTTATAGAAGAGTATCAATTGTTTTTGTTTTTCAGCTGAATAGTCATGACCTAGGGTCCCCATTTAGCTCTACCTAATCCAACATGGACAGATTTTAACTTTCAGATATTGCCCCGGGGGGAATAAGAAATACTTCAAGGAACAAATAGAAATGAGTCAGACAATATAAAATTATTTTTAACTAAAAAAAAAAAATCTTTTACTCAAGTTTATATTCCTACCTTCTATGATCTTCATTGAGGAAACAGTTTACAATTAATCACCTTAGAAGTTTTAGTTTTCTCGTAAAACTTGTGTGTATATCCAGATCTCTAAATTCAGATTTTTCCTAAGGATAGCCTATCACCTATGTTTTCACAGTGCTCTACAGATTATCCTGCTTTATATTCTGCTGGTAAATAGGGCAGCATTGGGTCCAAATAATAGTCGGCCTTTAGAACAAGATGTAAAACCACAGCTTGCTATTTATGTTAATCCACTGAATATGAAATATCTGTTGAGACTTCCCAAAGCAATCAATTCAGAATGATCTATACTTCCCAATGGAAGTATCAAATCAGACTGAGTTAGATGAGTTAGAAGTGCTGTGCAAAAGCCATTATTTATCTCCAAAGGAGTGAAGCAAGGCAACAAATAGTGCATGCCTTATCCCATCTATCACACACACTAGTTTGAAGAGGTTGTAAGAAAACTGTGGATTAATAATAGATTTCTCTCTCAGTATTTTGGGATACTTTTTAATTTATGAAATTAAAAAATTATCCAGAAAGAGTAATTATCTTTGAACCTGGAAACAGGTATTAAAGAACTTGTGTCTTTTTATACCACTGTTTTTTATTGACTTTATACCACTGAAGAATATCGAAATTTGTTTCCAAAATGATGTTTGAGGATTTATACTAAGAATATCATTATTTTGATAAACCATAAGAAAAAATTCTTGATTGTGTGCTGCCAAGAACCACTGTAAGCATTGGCATTGGTAAATCCATAGACTCGTGGATCTTATATATGATCCATTTAGTAAAGCTAACTAGTATGATCTTAGTGTGATGTATGGTGACCCAGTTGTTCCATATGGAGACATGGTTGAAAGGAATGGTTCAAGATCTAGAGCATTAAGTAACATATTTAAATGAATTCATTTATTTGATCAATAATTATTTAGTGCCTATATTCCAGGCATTACCTGAGGATATATCAGGGAACAACACAAGAAGGCAAAACCAAAAATATCTCTTCTCAGCTGGAGGAAGACAGACTAAACCAGATCAATAAGTAAATCATATAGTAAGTTATAAAGTGATTAAGTGCTTAAAAACACACACACACACACACACAAAGTAAGTGTAATACAGAATGTGCTGGAGAGAATAGTTACAATACTATGGTGGTCAAACAGAGTCTCAACGAGAGTGTTACATTTGAGAAAACATTTGAAGAATTTGAGAAAGTGAGCCAGGCTGAATGCATAAGAAAAACCTCAGAAAAAGGAAGTAAGTCTTTGAACTGTTCAGAGATAGCAAAGAGGCTGAGTAGAATTAGCAAAGGCTAAGGACTAGGAGGTAAAGTTAGAGAATTCAGAAAGGACTAAATTTTATAGGACCTTGTATGACAAGCGGTGCCATGGGGGGGGGGGATGCTGAGGTTGAAAATAAAGTGACATGATACAAGTAAACCTTAACAGGGTCACTGTAGCTTTTATGATGAGAACACAGAGTAAGACTGCCAGATTAGAGGGGTGTCTGGGTGCCTTAGTTGGTCAAGTGTCTGCCTTCTGTTCAGCTCATGACCCCAGGGTCCTGAGACTGAGCCCTGCAGTGGGCTCCCCACTCAGCTCTCCTTCTCTCTCTACCATGCCCCCCGGCTTGTGCTCACTCTCTCTCCCCCATCTCTTCAAATAAATAAAAAAATAATATAAAATCTTTAAAAAAATGGATTATAAGAGTAGAAGCAGGAAAAGTGGATAGGAGGCCCTTATAGTCTATTGGCTAAGAGAAAATGATGTCTTGAATTAGGGTGATAGGGATGGAAAGCTGATGGTGACAGATTTGAGATTTAATTGGAAGGATTTCCTGAATGAATAAATTTAAATATATAAATATATAAATATAAACATACAGAATAAAAGGTCTTTAATATTGAGGACATTAATCGAGATTGGGAAACTGTGTTAAGAACAGGTTTGTATGAAAAGAATCAGGTTTGGACCATGTTATTTTGAGATGCCTTTTAGCTAATCAGTTTGATTTTACAAAGATAAAAGGGGACATTTTGCTAGAGTTCTGCTGGACAAGGTATGGAGAATGGGAGAACAAGATACCAAGTAATAAATTTGGGAGGATGTGATAGATGATATAACAGAGATTTATACTAAGTACTAAGGAAACACAAAAAGAATGTTTTTCTTCCTGGATTGTTTAAAATATTTTAGGTAGCACATAATCTGATCATGAAAAAATAGTTCACGTACTCACAAAGAAGCAATAGCAATGCAATTATATCATCAAAGTGGTTTGCTTTCTTGTTGGGTTTGTAAAACCAGCCACATTAGTAAAATTTTGTCTAAAAAGTCATGTACTGGCAAAGTACTATGCCCAGGTTTTCTTTATCCTTACAGAGTTCTGGTTGTGAGGTTACAGTTATTTTTTTCTTAATCATAATAGGTTTACCAACTGGAAATATTAGTGAATGTTTTTATACACTCATTCTTCCATTATGTCTCAAGTCAACTTATAAGTATTGTGTTTGTATAGAGGGTGTGTATGTGTATGTGTGTGGATGTATAAATATATGAATATTTATCCAAACAACCAGTCTTTGCAAATAATTAGAGCATGCTCTATATTTTCTTTCTGTTAAAGTACAGGTATACCACCTTAAGAGAACACCCCATTTCAAAATTTGAATACAAATGCACTTGTAAATAATTTGAAACTTTCATTTGCTATTTAATAGGATGCATTTTTATTCTGTTTGTAACTTTGAATATATTTATTTCCTTAATTTTGAGAGTAAAACAAATACTACTAGGCAAGTTATCTCGGTAATATGTCCTATCTTATTCAAATCTTATTCATAAGCTGTATTCAGCTAGTTAGAGGTGGTTTAATGATTATTAATGTATTTTAACAAAATAATTGTGCAAGCATAGTGAAAGCAATTCCTTAATGTAAGCCTTTTCCCCTATAGTACAAAGGCGTAAAGAAAGATGTGATTAATGCCATAAGTTGGATCTATGCTTTTCTGTTAAAGTAATATTATTAATATGAGGGTTGGTTTAATTCTCATGTAAATACCCAGCTAAAATGATTTATGTTTTTAGATTAACATGTTTTTAGATTAACAAATCTACTTTATTCCTATAAATTTTATAAATATTCAAGGAGTTATATAGACAAACAGTTTCATTTTTTTAATGTATTGCTTTTTTCTTTTGAGCCTTTAAATTCTGTTTAGCTTAGCAAACATTTTGAGTACTGATTTCAAATGTATATGTATATCAATTTAACTGTGCCTAATTACTAAAATAATGCATATTAGTGATTGATTCCATAACTTCTTTAATTAGTGTGATACAAATGTAATTTAATTTGAAGTTGCATTAGCAGAGGAATACCTTTATAACCCTTTAATTTTTGGTGAGGTCAACCACTGTACTGCAACCTCAATGTTTACATATTGGATATGTTCTCATCTCTTTTATTTTTTTAAGAATTTGGAAAGAAAGCATCCAGTGTGGCTAGATTGTTTTTAAGACTTAAAGGAAACAAAGGAAGAAATGTTTTAAGCGTCTAACTTGGCCGTTAAATACTGCAAAATAAATGTATTGGAGATTCTTTTTTTTTTTTTTTTCTTTTAAAAGCATTCCTTGGGTATCACTACCAGCAAAGTCCAGGTCAAAACACTGTGTTAAGGAAAAAATCAAACCTGTCAAAATATCAAAATATACTATGTAATAGAGTTGAAGCTGATTTCCAGAAACACACTTGCCATTCCTTGTATAGCGTCATGTTCCTTATGACACATTACACCCACATCTAGACAGCCAAATTAAATTAGACCTTTAACATCTAATTTAAGAAAGGATAACGTAAATTTCCACTCCACAACAGCTTCCTATACAAAACTGTGTTAGTAAATTAGTTATCCACTTCTATATTAGCAACATATGCACATAGCTTTTCAGGACAAGATTATCATACAGTGGTTAACGGTCTAAGGACTATTGCAGTGATTGAAAAGAAATTTTCACAATTCCCACATAACTTTGTTTCTTCATCAATTTTGGGGAATCTTCAATGCCTATGGGATGAGTAATTTTAGAAGTTAAAAGAGATATCTTTAATCATAATATGACAGGAATTGAGAGACATTCTTAATAGATTAATTAATTCAAAGTAAAAAAGTGAGTTAAATTATTGACTATCACGAGTAAGACACAATTTTAGGGGTCGTTACCTGTGTCTTAGAACAAGAAATTTAAGTTCACTGTATTTTCCTGACTCTGAATGCTAGAATTATTTGTGAAGATATATCTCCTTTTATTAAAACTCTTTTTTTTTTTGGTCAAATATTCTTATCAAGGCTTACAGTGTCAGATAGTCTTGGTTTCTTATACATACAGGTCAATCACAATTAAGTGTTTCAATTTCACTCCAATTGAACTATGACAGAATTACTGTTCAATTCATTATTCAGATAGCCATCAACTCTTTGCTATTGTAGTAATCACAATAAAATTTCTAACTAAGTGAAAATGACTCATACATTCATTAATTTGAAAATTATTATTAATTGCAGTCCATCATACCAGTTCAGCTGATGATCAGACTTGTTCTACTTTAAGCCAAGCCTGACAACTGCTAAATTATATAATTTCTTTTAAACAGTGCTTATTGAAAAACTGCCAAGTTGTTTGATAGATTTTGGGCATCCATAGACATATAATCATGGACCCTAACATCATGAGTGTAAACTGTTAAGGGAAAGAAAATATCTATCAGTTACTCTTACTACAATCTACATATTAATTGTTTAAAAAGCTGCAGGGGATTGATATATAAGTGCATACAGGGATTTCTTAAGCCAGAGTGGAGGTGGTTGTGTACCACAATAGAAAGAGTGCTTTGTAATAGTGGAAAATTATGGACTCTGATTTTTACGGTTCACAGTATTTTAAATCAGATATATATATACATATATATATATATGTATATATATATACAGATATATATAAATATATATTAAATCAGATATATATACATATATATGTATATATATACATATATGTATATGTATATCACTTTTTGGATAAAATAGTAAAATATAAAAGTTAATTCTACAAAGTTATTTTGACAATTAAGGAATTACTAAAAGTGACAAGAGCCTTATGAGACAGCATGGGGTTGTAAGTGGGATTTGAAATTTTCTGTCAAATGTATTTAAGTGTGATAGTTGTATGTCTAATTTGGCAAAATTATGAAGTCACTCAAAGCCTTCACATTTCTACCAAAATATTTGAATATTTATACATATACACATGTATGTTGTATACACATATACATACAAATACATGTATATATGAAAAGAAACATTAAATTATTTGAGTAAAGTGTTTATCACATAGAAGGTACTAAACAAACAAACAAATGTGAAGGGCTCTCTTTATAAACTGTGAAATTTGTCCATAATTTGTTTTTCTATTTCACCACATGTGTGATGTGTCTAAATGCTTTTTATGTTACTTCTATCCATTCAATTGCTTTCTTAGTTCAATTACCACTGCTGTTTTCTTAAACTCTCAAAAGAACCAGAAAAAGAAAAGGCATCTAATGCACACATTCCAAAAAAAAAAAAAAAAAAAAGATTCCAAGGGAAACTACTTTTTCTAACCCCCTTGCTCAGTAATTTCCTCTCTAGGACCTAAATCACTAAGAATAATTTCTTGATTCATATAAAAACTTATGGTATCATTATAGCTTACAAAGATACTTCCCCATCCAAATGTTTTAAGTATGTAAAATGGATATCTGAATGTATAACTATTAAATCATTAACAATCAAACTAGAATGATACTAATTTTCTGTGTGCATAAATTCAGTCTTGATTTTATGTCAGGACATTTTGCTTGATTTTTGCCCTTACTAATAACCATATCAAACATGTTTTGATAAGCTTTTCAATGATAAGATTAATTCTTAAAACTGAATAGTATTTAAATGTAACAATCCATAACTATTATGCAAAATTATATGAATACAATGAACAGCTATTTTTCCTAGGCATAGAGCTTTATTTAGTATTTGGGTTGCTATATTTATCTTTTCTTATACTAACACTGAGCAACATATCATGGATTATATATTCATTTATGATATATAATATATACATTTATATACATAATAGCATATAAGTTAAAATTTTATAAATTTGTTATGTATTTTATGATGTAATAATCTCTTTTTATGATGGAATTAGATATGGATTCTTAATGCCATTGCTAAAGTTATCTCTATGACTTTGGTGAGGAAAAGTGGGGACGATATCTATACTGTATCCAGGCCTGATTTTAAAAAAAGAGACAACTCAAAATTCATTTCTCCATACAACACAGTTGTTAGCTTTCTGGCTTGTCCTGTAGCGTAAATCAGAAAGAACTCAAATACTCTTAAGCTATAATGTGAATACATTGAATGTAATTGATGAGTGGCTGACTGAGCATATATATCTCTAAAAGCAATTTAAGAGTTGAAACAGATTTCTTGGAATCCCTTTGAGCACAAAATTATTTTCTGGATATTTTGAAAATTACCTTTGAAGCAAATGATGCAATAGAAAACAACAAAAATAGTGTAGCTTATAAATGAGCTTCCTCAGTGCAAATATTTGGACAATATTTTGAAATGCATAAAGTTATATTTTATATACTCTGCTCATTTAATCTTTATAGATTCACAGTATGAGAATGAATATGCATGCCAGTCCATTCACCTATCATCTATATCTGTCTATATAAAGTCTCTCTCTCTCTCTCTCTCTCTCTATATATATATATATATATATATATATATATGCATAAGTGCATGTAAATATATGTACTAGAAGAGAAAAATTAAATATCTGTACATGGCCTACACATTGATATATAAACACATGTACACACAAAGCAAGAACAAATGCAAGAGAGAGAGGTTTGGAGTATTATATTTGAGTAGGAATATAAATATAAGAAGTTGAAATATGCCCAGTGGCACAGTGTTCTCAAAGTCAGTGAGTATGAAGACCCATAAGCCAACAGTTATGACACATATAGATAATAAATATAGCGAGAGTATATGTACTTCCATATATTTTTTTCTTTTTTAAAAAATTTTTATTTATTTATGATAGTCACAGAGAGAGAAAGAGACAGAGGCAGAGGCAGAAGCAGGCTCCATGCACTGGGAGCCCGATGTGGGATTCGATCCCGGGTCTCCAGGATCGCGCCCTGGGCCAAAGGCAGGCGCCAAACCGCTGCGCCACCCAGGGATCCCCCATATATTTGTTCTAGAACTTTCTTAAATATGTTACAATTAAAATGTACATATTGTTTATTTGGTTTTAACTAAGGGAGTTTCAAATTTTACATGTAGGTAAAATAAAGATTGCAAAGTTTTATATACTTACTTGTTGCCTTTTGATAGTACCTACAGTTCACTGATACCTTACATCTGCCCCCTTTTCTCTCAGGATTTACATTTTGGTGTAACTACAAACTCTTCTCTACTTTCCAAATTCTATCTTATTATATAGTTTCAAAATTTTGAAGTAGATTTAAAGTTATAAAATTAGACAATGCTATTAATATACCGAAATATGAATTTCTAAAACAATGATTTTTCAATGGGCATAATTAGTGGATATGAACTAAATATATCACAAGACTGATGAGTATCTATCTTTGTGTTTTGGGGTATCATTAACCTAAGATCAGTATCTCATATGAACTGGCTTGTCTTGTCCTGCATTCAATAGCTAATTGATAGTCTAATGTCAATGTGTTACTATAGTCATTGTGGAGTACATATGTATTATATATTAAGATTAAAGATTAAACTTGTGAAATAACCATATGCTCTTGGATCTGTTATACTAACATTTGTTTAAAAGAGTAATTTTAGAGAGAAGTAAAATCATTGCTGATTAGAAATTCTGCAGAAAGTATCCTTAGGATAATTATTTCATTTATTTAGGTTTAATTAAATTTCATCAAGTGAGCTTATTGATAATTTATTTCAATGATGAGACTACTAATATATTTTTCTGTCACAATTATAAGATGTTATCAAGAGAAAACTAATAATATAAAATGTTCATTTACATATTATCTGAAACTATATGACACTATAATAAAAATTCCCTCTCTCCGGAAATAAGTAAGAAATATCTCAAAGAATGCATAAACATAAACATGCAAAACTGGAAATGTCCTTAGTTAAAACCAAATAAACAATATTTTGCAAAGTAAAGGGCAGTGAAACAATCAACTTTCTCAGGCTATACATTGTATTTGAATAAACACAGCCGAAGATTGAGTTTCTTCATGTGCCAGCTACATGTAGAGATTGCTAATCTTTCACTGTACACTATGATGCAAAGTCATACTTTCCTATTAAATGTTTCTTGTAGAAATTGAGGTCTTCTTATTAAAATCTATTTTAATAGTATTGATTTGTTACTTCAGGCTCTAAAAATTGGGGGCCAAAATTCTGCCATCCAATGTTCTTGACATTTTGTCTCAAACCTTGATTGTGCCAAATAAGATAACGAGACTTTTGGGGGACATTTCAGGATAAGAGAGTACCACATCCATGATGTGTGCCTTACTGGGCACAAGCCAGAAGGATGGATGTGTGTGGTGGTGGTAATGGTGATGGTATTATTGGAAGACAATTCTCTATGGGTCTCGTGTGTTTCTACCTGCCTTGTGATAGCTTTTTTCCCCCAGATTATCTGTCCAAGGATATTTGTATAATAAACAGCCCTGGAAGATGGAGAATGCATCTCTCTCCTTGGAAAATGCAGATTTATTAGTTTTTCTGAATAAGTTCCCCTAATGGGGCAAATGAGGGTTGAGAGTAGCTTCCTTAGAAATTTGAAGCTTTCTTAAACTAGGGATTTTCAGCTATAATACAGACGTAATGATTTTACAGCATCCATTTCACACATCTTTGCATCACCAGAGTAATTAGTGAAAACGTGAAGTTCTGTCTGCAGTATTGAGTTGAGTCCATTGCCTCTAATTTTTTTTTAAGATTTTATTTATTTATTCATGAGAGACAGAGAGAGGCAGAGACACAGGCAGAGGGAGAAGCAGGCTCCATGCAGGGAGCCCGATGTAGGACTCGATCCCAGGTCTCCAGGATCACACCCTGGGCTGCAGGCGGCGCTAAACCGCTGAGTCACTCAGGCTGCCCTAGAGTCCATTGCCTCTAACACAGGAAGGAGTCTCATACCTTCTGGCAACATCTTTGAAGTTTTTGCAAGCAAATTGGTTAGTTGTAAGTAGAATAAAACATTAGAAAATCCAATTATTGCCAGTGGTAGTTATGGACAAATTCTAGCATACCACCCTCTTTCATGCCACAAAGGAAGCCAATTTAAAGCATGCAGTGTTGAGCATATCCACCCAGATTAAGCTTATTTTTGAAGAGTTATTTGGCCATTTCCATGTTAATTTTTTTTCCCATTGAGGGAAAAAAAAAAAAAAGTTTTGTTTGTTTTCCCCACTGAGTATTCCATTGAATAATAATAGATCCTTAGTACATGGTGAGACAACACCTTGCCAACACTTTTTCTGACTAAAGAACATCCTCTAATGTCTTCTTGGATATTTTAGTAGGAATGTGACCACTAAGTGGAGAAATGAGGAGAATGAGGTCATGTAAAGTAGACATTACCAAATAGTGTAATTTTTAAGCTCCAAAGAGATACTCTGAAACCTATTTTTTCCCCAAATTTTTTTATAAAATATCCTGTGTTTTCACTCTTTTGTTTCAATTATGTTTTTGTAAATTGCAACCCAAAAAATATTTATAGAGAAGAGAAACTCAAATGATATTCACGCTTTATGGTGGGAAATTGGCAGAGAATTCTTTTCTATATCTTTCAGGCCAACATAAATAGGTAGTAGCTCTTATTAGGTTATTAACAAAAACAATGCATTAAGGTATAGAAATATGAAACATATTATTACTGTTTGATTTCTTCCAAGTAATTTTTGTATAATGTTGTATGCTGACCTATTGTTGACTTTTTCTTATGTATTCAGGGTGTGTCTACTGAAAAGCATACATTAAAGAATTATTTGTTCTGATAAAGCAATAATCTCAGCTATGTTCTTGAATTTGGGATTGCCATCCACTAAATTACCAGATTAATAGATTTGAAATACATTTTTACCATTTGGAAAGTACAAATAATTGCACATGACAATTATGTTTAGGTGATTCTATGTGAAATATTCAATACAATTCAAAATACAGAAATGGATAGAAGAATGAGAGAAAATGTAAAATAGGTGGGAAAGAAGAGAATAAAAGGAAGGATAAGAAGAGAGAGGGAAGGGGAAGGAAAAGATAAGGAAAAGGAAAAGTAAGAGACAGAAAGTTAACAATTTTGTAAAAAAGCAGATATGAACATGCTTGTAGTTTAAAATATTACTAGTTAAAACAAAAAAAAAAACTAACAAAACCATAGTAAACTAAATAGTAGGAGTGAATCTAGGAGATCTTTGGAAGCTTGCAGTATTATCAATATGTGAATACATGTTCAAATATGTGTTTATATATATGAATAACTATTCAGTATATATTCTGTATATATGGATACATGTATACATAAACACATACACACAGAGAGAAGCCTTACATCACGTCAAGAAATAAACAATATGGGGATCCCTGGGTGGCTCTGCGGTTTAGCACCTGCCTTTGGCCCAGGATGTGGTCCAGGATATGGTCCGGGATCAAGTTCCACATTGAGCTCCCTGCATGGAGCTTGCTTCTCCCTCTGCCTGAGTCTATGCCTCTCTCTCTGTGTCTCTCATGAATAAATAAATAAAATCTATAAAGAAAGAAAACAACATACTTAATTGTTTAAGAATCAGCACATATTTTACATATTCTATCACAATTTTTTTTGAAATTCTGGCATATATAGAGTTATCTTTTTTTTAAAGATTGTTTGTTTGTTTGTTTGTTTGTTTGTTTATTCATGAGAGCCACAGAGAGAGAGGCAGAGACATAGGCAGAGGGAGAAGCAGGCTCCTTCCAGGAAGCCTGATGTGGGACTAATCCCTGCAACAGGGATCATACCCTAAGCCAAAGGCAGACGCTCAACCGCTGAACTACCCAAGCGTCCCGAGTTATCTCCTCTTTTATATTTTATGTGCCTGTTTTTGTCTTTCATATGGGTTTACTTGAGTATCTGTCTGCTTGGTTAGGGTATAAGCAGGATGGAGTGCTTTTCAACTTGAATCATCAGCATGTGAGCATGATGCCTTGGCTATAGTAGTGACTCAACAAATATTTCTGGAATTAATCACATAAACACTTTTGCAAACAATTTTGATCACTTCTGTGTGCTTCTAATGTGTAAGATATTGAGCAGTTAGTGGTCAGAAAGATAGCATACCTTTACTTCCATAGTTTTCTGTCTAAAGAGAAGACAGGTAAAGAGTGACCATACAATATATTGAGGAGCACAACAGGGTGAAGTGTGAGTTGCTTTCGGAGCACAGAATAAAGTGTTTTATTCTGTGGCTATCTTGATTACATGACAATGAATTAAGCTTGAAATACAATGAAGAACTAGGCATGATTTGGTTAAATAGAATTCTAGGCATGATTTGGTTAAATCAGACTTGAATCAATCAGATCAGACAATGAATTAAGCTTGAAATACAATGAAGAACTAGGCATGATTTGATTAAATAGAATTCTAGGCATGATTTGGTTAAATCAGACTTCAGGTTCCCTCCAAAGTCTTGCCTTTAAATATGTAGATGTACACAGGAAATATTATAAGCCTTGTACTAAAGGAGCCTTATATAAATTTGATTTGTAGCACCTCAAGAAATTTAAAACTACATCTTTCCCTTAATGTCACCTCTATGTTATGCTTTCAATGTTCACTTAAAGTAAGGCACATAGGCATTAAATTAGATGTATCTTCAAAACTTTGGATTTCAATATTGTTGAATTAGTCCTATGGTATTTTCAGTCACTCTTGATGACTTCCTATTTCATTATCCAAATTCAACTCATTTGTAATTCCTGCTACTTTAGCTTCAAAATATTCCCAGAATCCAGTCACTTGTCAACAAATTGACTGGCACAATCTTGGCCCATCCACTATTGTCATTCTGTGGATTAATGAAGGTTGTCCCCAAATGGTTTCTAGGTTTCTGGCCCTAACCCTTTATAGTCATTTCTCAACAAAGCAATCATAGTCTTTAAAAATGGAGATCAGAAAAAAAAATGTAGATCAGATCACGTCACTTCTTAGATCTTCACCTTCCAAAGTTTTCCTATCTCATTCAAAGCAAAAGTCAAAGCATGAGTCATGGTGTACTAGATCCTACATTACATCTCATACTACTTCTAGACTCCTACTACTCTTAAAATATTCCTATAATTCCACTACATCTTCTATTTCTATTCATCTATTTAATTTTAGCCACAGTAATCTGCTTGCTATTATTCAAGCACATGAAATGTGTTTGCACCACACAATCTTTGTATTTTTCTGATGCCGTCTCTAATGTTCTTAATCCAGATTTCCATAAGTTTCACTCAGTCACTTTCTTTAAGGTTTAGATTCCAGCGAACTTCAGTGATGTCTTCACTTCTTTATGTAAAATATCAACCCTATGTTCACCTTCACTCCAGTATTCCTTATTTCCTTTGTGTTTATTTCCTTTATGCACATATCACCGTGGGAGATACTATATTTTAACACACACATATGCATATACACATATTGGTTTGTCTACTGTCCTTGCTCTAGTTCAAAGTTATGAACTATTGAAGCAACAGTTTAATTCAATTTTTTTCCTGCACTATACCAGTACCACAAAGTGTATCTGGCATATAATAAGAAGCAAAAGACTATTGGATGAGTGTTTAATGAGAACTTGAAATATAAATGATACCATTTCTACATCACTTTTTGAAATTAGACAATAGTATCCTTTGGAGTCCTTAAGTTGAAAACATGTAACCATGTTCTAAGTAAGACTCAAAAAAATCAGATATGCTTAAAAATAAAGTAATAGATTTCTATATATTTTCTATGTATACATTAATTTATTCATTTATCACATACTGTTGCTAGTCAGCTTGTTCTAGGAACACATGGAAGACATTAAGCAAATATAAATAGGAAAAAAAGTATGTGTCTTTAATTTGGAAGAATTTAGATCTCTATTTTAGACATAAATCAGTAAATTAAAAATTGGAAACATAGTATAATCTACTAGAATTATTTTGGAGGGTATAGATGGAATGCAAAATAAAAATATAGACAATATTATTAACTGAATCTTGAGGGATAAGTGGAAGTTTCCCACATCAAAAAGAAAGATAGGCAGAGAAAACTACAAGTTCTGAAAAACAAAGATAAGAAGAAAACTATTTTGATATGAATACAATATATGTGGGATCAGAAGATACAGTATACTAAGTATGAAATGAGGTGCGAAATGAAATATTTCAAGGTGTTTTAAATTCATTAAATGGGGATCTTTTCATTTTGTCTCATGTCTCAAGACTCAACTCATAAAAAATATATTTTGAAAACTTTGGATAAGAAACATATATGAGTGTGAAAAAAGCTTCTTTCTTGATGAAGTCACAAAGTTATTTTTGCTTTGTTTTTTTTTGTTTTGTGGATGTATCTTGCAGAAGTTACCTGTGGCAAGTTCAAAAAGGGTGTTGCCTGTGTTCTCTCTAGGATTTTGATGGAGTTTGTCTCACATTTAAATCTTTCATCCATTTTGAGTTTATCTTTGGTATTGGTGCAAGAGAGGGTTAGTTTCATTTTCTGCATGTGGATGACCAATTTTCCCAGCACCATTTATTTGAAGAGGACTGTCTTTCTTCCAGTGGATCGTCTTTCCTCCTTTGTCGATATTAATTGACCATAAAGTTCAGGGTCATTTCTGGATTCTCTATTTGTTCCATTGGTCTAGGGGTTGTTTTGTGCCAGTACCACACTGTCTTGATGACCACAGCTTTGTCTTACACTGAAATCTGCATTGTGAATGCCATCTGGAAAACTGTGTGGAGGTTCCTCAAAGAATTAAAAATAGACCTTTTTGGGGGGGCCCCCCTACGACCGCATTGCATGTTAGGGATTTACCACGAAGATTCAGATGCAATGAAACGCCGGGGACCTGCACCCCGATGTTTCTAGCAAGCATGTCCACAATAGCCAAAACTGTGGAGGAGCTCGGTGCCCATCGAAGATGAATGGATAAAGAAGATGTGGTTTATGTATACAATGGAAATTACTCTGCCATTAGAAACACGTATACCACCATTTGCTTCAACGTGGATGGAACTGGAGGGTATTATGCTGAGTGAAGTAAGTCAATCGGAGAGGACAAACAGTGTATGTTATCACTCATTTGGGAATATGAATAATGTGAAGGGTATATAAGGGAGGGAGAAGGAAATGTGTGGGAGATTCAGAAAGGACAAGAACATAAAGGACTTCTAACTCTGGGGAAATCAACTAGGGTGGTGGAAGTGAGGAGGGCGGGGGTGGGGGTTGATGGTGAACGGGACGGAGGGGTGGACAGCACTTGAGGCGGATGAGCACTGGGTGTTATTCTGTATGTTGGTAAATTTGAAACCAATAAAAATTAATTTATAAAAAAAAAAAAAAAAAAATATAGGGTCTCATTTGTTGAGTGTGAAGCTACAAATGGAGACCTTGTTAGTATAATTCCAGAGATGTAAACAAAGTTAATCCCTTTTTTATCATTTTAAAAAGAATTAAGATACTGTCAAATTCTTTTAAGTGAATTTCTCTTAAATAAACATGGAACAAAAAAAAATAAAAAATTAAAAAAAAATAAAATAAAAAAAAAAAAAAAAAGAAAACTTATACTGGGACCGCTTTAAGTTTAGCTTGTTAAATATTTTTCTGGGGAAAATAGTACTAGATATTGCAAGGCATAACAGATCCCTGTTTGGGTCAGCTTAGACTAACTACATCTGCTGTACACAGTTCATATGGAAGAGTTTTGTCCACTCATTCAATGCATATTTTTTAGTGTACTAAGAACAGTATATTAAGAGCTAGTACAGGTAAGTGAATCCATACTTTAATACAAATAACATTTTATAGAAGAATTAGACAACATAACCAATACTGTCCTTTTATGACATATAAAAGGAAAAGGAAGTAAGACATATTGAAATTTTTATATGTGCTAGTAACTGATTTTGTATTTTGCATCGATTTTATAATGTTGCACAGAATATACTGGGCAAGTCTTTGGCAAGGGCATTATTTTTCTTTCCATTTATTCACAAGGAAAATAATGCCATGGAAGTTTTGAATCTATATTTTTGTTTTTATATATCTAATTTGCTTTCTACTGAATTATTTTGTTCTTCATCAGGGATTTAAAATGTGAGAAGTTACTAGCAAGATTTTAGTATATAAAATTAGTACAGTACAGATGTAGTTAATGCCCTTTACAACATTAAAGCTTAGTGGGAAAATATGTAAGTTTTAAAGTATAGAAAGAATAAATTTTAAAAATAGCAACGAGAAGAACCACCCATCGCTGCCCCTTAGATCAGGGAAAGACGCCCACAAGGAAACAGTCTTGTTGAGCTCTAAAAGATGAATAGATGTTGCAATTCCAAACAAAGACCAGAGGAAACAGAGGTTCAAGAATATGAACACTTGGAAACAGGGGGCATAATATAAGAGGAACATGAATTTAGATGTTGATGGGAGATAAAGTACAGTTGAGAGCGCGGTGGGAGTAAGGCAGAAAAGATGTCTAAGACCATAATTTTGGCTCCATGACTAATAAAGTAAGATGAGTACTGTTTCAAAGGTAAGAAAAGAACAGTTGTTATGGAAACACCTTGTGAGGACTGGTTAATATTGCTAGAAGTCATTAGAAAGGACCCTTGAAGTAGTCTAGAGGAGAAGGTCAATCTGTTTGATCCCTGGCAATTCCTTATGTACTGTGAGGGATGAGAAAGAGTATTGGGTCTTCCTGATGGCAGGAATATGAGATTGAATGAAAAGGACAGGAAAAAAAATGTAGCATTAAAAATATCTTATCTGGGTGCCTCACACAGTTAGTTAAGTATCCGCTTGTGATTTCAGGGCAGGTCATGATCTCAAGGTTGTGGCATTGAGCCTACATTGGGCACCACACTGGACATGGAACCTGCTTAAAATTATCCCCTTGTCATATATATATATATATGTCATATTTATATTATATATTATACATAAGTAATATTTATAAATATATATATATTTATATGCTCATATATATTTGCAAAAATTTAAATAATATTTAAATATATATTTATATTGATATACATTTTATAGGATTTTAGTTCTCCATCTCCTTTATTGATTGAAGAATATATTAAAATCAATGGAGAAGATTGCTAGGCTTATGCATATTAATTTCCTGTACTATATTCAAATCCCCCCAAGTCCTATTAATGCATATTTGAGACTGGTTGCCAAATAAATTCTACCACATTTTGAATTATGTAGTGTAAATTTGTGTAAAAATGTGTTGAAATATTCTCATTTTTACTTCATTAAAGTACTTGTGAAGAGGTTATAGCCCAGTCCATTTTTACATTAATATGCATGCCGGTGTTTTAGATTGGATAGAACATATTTTGATTTTGCATTAGTTGGAATCATTTTTGAATATTGCATATTCTAGATGAATAAATGTACCCTTTTTGATTCTTTTTAATATCAAAGCATATAAAACACATTATATATTTTAGCATATTTATTGATTCAATAAAACATTCATAAAATATATTTTAAAGTCAGGTTGTTCTATACCGTTAATTAAAATAATCAAATTATATTTTAAACTATTTAGCATTCTTAATTTCCTAATAGAAAATGTATTAGTTCATGCAATGACAAGAATATTTCACAAGGAATGTTTTTCCTGTGATTTTTTAGCATTTCCTTTTTCCAATTCTAGGAAAATTACAGGGAGAATTTGAACACCTTGAATATACTTCTTTTCCCTGTTTCTTCAAATGACTTCATATAAAATTAAATATGATATAGAAACACATCCTAAAACACCAAATGATCCCATTCAGCCTGTCAAAAATAATTTGAAAACCAAAAGTCATTGTTATAAATATAAAGGAAAACAAAAAAAAAATGGTACTAAGATCTGTAGGCAAGAAGAGAAGAAAAGAAATATTAAACCATGAGCTCTATTATGAAATAAAGTAAACCATCCAGGAAAATAAAGATGATTGCAGCTTTTTTTTCTCTTTTGTTTTAACTAGGAAGCTTTAAAATATACCTGGACATAGGTCATTATGTATTTTTTATTGCCTTGTAGCTGAAATTGGAATTACATGAAAATTATATAAAATTATATAAAAAGTATAGTAATCATTTTTGTGAAACTTCCCACTGAATTCTTAGTGTTATTGACTTATTTAATACAGGAAGTTAAAAAATTTTCTATCTTTTTAGACAATCTAGAAAAAAAGGATACTATTTACATTATAGCACAAAGAATCTCACATATCTAGCATTTCATGGCTTGGATGAATATTATTTTTAAAAAGAGTATTTCTTGATTCATGTATTATGATGAAATTGGAGGCTAGGATAATAATTAAATTTAAATTAAATAATTAAATTTAATAGCTCTTTTGGCCTACAAAGTAGTAATCTCTAGGGATATTAGTGTAACATATTAATAATCATAACCAATTTATCCTATCAGGAGTACTTCTGCAGTAGACAAACACTATGTTACTCCTCTTAGGATTCATAGTTCATAGGATTCATTTCTGTGTAATTTCCTCCATTTGAGGGTGGATAGTACCTGTGATGTGCTTTTCACAAATAGAAAATGGAAAAGGTAATGAGTTATCTCACCCCATAACTATGTTACATAAGTTTCTGTCCTACCAACAGACTCACTGAAGACCCCTTTGCCTGCCTTTGAAGAGTAGCCATGTTGGGAGTTTCATAGGGCAGGTGACATTAGTCTCTAGGAACTGACGTGGTCTCTGGCTAACAGTCAGCAAAAAGTACTGTTAGCCTTACAATGACAAGGTAATGAACTCTATCCACAAAACTGAGTGAACTTGAGAGTGGATTCTTCAGGTGAGAACACAACTCAGTCGATACATTGATTATTATCATAATCAGAGGACTCAATCTAGCTGACCCTGGATCCTAATCTACAAAAATTATAATGAATATCTGCTCCTTTAAGATACCAAAATTTTGTAATTTGTTACATGGTAATATAAAACTGATAAAACCCACAAATCTTTTAGAAAAGGAGGGCACACAGTGACAATTGCACGCACAATTCTAGTGACAAACATGAATATTGCGACAGAGAAATGAACAAAAAAACAGAATTTAGGAGACTTTGACCTTTACCATAACTTATCTTACAAAACACGAGAGTCACTTAATCTCTGAATTTCAATTTTTTGGGTTTTTATTGAGATATGATTGATATATAACATTATATTAGTTTCAGGCTTATAACATAATGACCCAGTCAGTATATGTAAATATTGCAAAATGATCATCACAATAAGTCTAATTAATGTCCATCTTCACACATAGTTACAATTTTTTCCCTGTGATAGTAACTTTTAAGATTTACTCTCTTAGTAGCTTTCAAGCACATAGTTTCAAATACACAACTATAGTTGCCATGCTATATGTTACATCCTTAAGACTTACTCATTTGTAACTGAGCATTTAATGGCAAGATTTATTTGTTGTTATTTTTGTTGTTGTTTTATGACTGAATAGTATCTGTGTCTGTGGGTAGTATATAGGTATATGAACATATACATACATGCATTACATTTTCTTTATCCATTTATTGTTCCATGGATACTTAGGTATCCAAACAACATGGATACTTAGGTTGTTTCCATGTCTTGGCTTTTCATAAATAATGCTGCAATGAGCACAAAGGTGCAGATATCTTTTTTAAAGCAGTGTTTTCATTTCCTTCAGATAAATAGCCAGGAGTGGAATTGCTGGAATAGAACAGTAATTCTATTTTTAATTTTTGAGGAATTGCTATACATTTTGCATAGTGGCTGCACTGATTTATATTCCCATCAACAGGGCTTAAGGGTTCCCTTTTCTCCTTATCCTTGCCAACACTTGTTATCTATCTTTTTGATAATAACTATTATAACCGGTGTGAGGTGATAATATCATTATGGTTTTGATTTGCATTTCCCTGATGATTAGTAATGTTGAGCATCTTTGCCTATACCTGTTGTAGAACTGTATGTATTATTTGGATAAATGTTTGTTCAACAACTCTGACCATTTAATTGGATTGTTTCATTTTTTGCTACTGAGTTATATGAGTTCTTTGTATATTTAAGATATTAATTCCTTATCAGATATAATTTTTGCACATATTTTTCTCCCATTCCATAGGTCACCTTTTCCCTTTTTAAAAATTTTTTTATTATTATTTATTTATGATAGTCAGAGAGAGAGAGAGAGAGGCAGAGACACAGGCAGAGGGAGAAGCAGGCTCCATGCACCGGGAGCCTGATGTGGGACTCGATCCCGGGTCTCCAGGATCGCGCCCTGGGCCAAAGGCAGGCGCCAAACCACTGCGCCACCCAGGGATCCCCCTTTTCCCTTTTTTAGTGGTTTCCTTTGCCGTATGGATGCCTCTTAGTTTGATATCATCCCATTTGTTTGTTTTGGTTTTTGTTTCCTTTACTGTTGGTGACAAATCCAAAAAAAGAAAAAAAGATCATTGGCAAAACTGATGTCAAACTGATGTCATTACTGTTTCCTTCTAGGAGTTTTATGGTTTCATGTCTTACGGTTAAGTCTTTAATCAATTATAAGTTAATTTCTGTGTATGGTGTAAGATAATGATCCAGTTTTACCCTTTTGCATGTGGCTGTCCAGTTTGCCCAGTCCTTTCTCCATTATGTGTTCTTGGTTCCTTTGTTGTGAATTAATTGACCATATATATCATATATATATAAACTTATATATTGGCTTTTTTCTGGTTCTTTATTCTATTCCATTGATCTATATCTGGTGACCAATTTCTCTTTTATTTTGCTGACTCCAAGTTCTTTAAATCTTTTTGTTGTCATTGATGTGAATCTTCACATTAGTAATAAAAAATATTTTCCACTTTAGAAAAATCTATGATTTTGTTAATTTTTGAATCAATGTCTTAGAAATGAATTCTAGTCTGTATTGAGTGGTGCAATACAGCATAGCCCTTAGGAGTAGAATGGTCTCCTTTGCTATGAAGAGAGTTTTAAAAGAAAACTTCAGGCTTATAGTAGGAAGGCAGTTTTTAATCAACTGTTGAAGAGAAAGGAAACGTAGGAAGGTATGTGAGGTAATGGTATAAAATCTGTCAATCTTTTAATATTTAATACTTAAAATGAGTACACTGAGACTTATATCTCAGCAATCATAAAAATGGAGGGTTTAGTTGCCTGATATCCTTTTTAAAAGTATCTCAGATGGACGAAATCTAAAAGCTAACCAGCAGGCCCCCTACTTTCCTGCCATTACACTTTCTGTGTGGTTGCTGCTGAAAGTAGATAGCTCCCATAACTCTGTGTTGTGCCTGCCCCTTCTATAGTGACTACGGAAATTCAGAAGACCTAGCTATCCTGTGTCAATGCTATAAACCTTGCCTATTATGCTCTTTTATATCATGCATTCCTATTTGACCTGTGAGAGGTAAGAATTTAATTATACTTAATACTTCAAGATTTTCAAAAACTTTTACTGGTGTATTCTGAATGCCATTATCTCACTTAAGAATGACAATGGCATTTATATAGTGCTTGTATGATGCATATTCATATTACCATTTTTATAGACTTTATCTCCTTTATTACACTATTAGAACCTCGAGTTCCAAAGTTAATTTAATCCCCTAGTTGTGAACAAAATATTCATTGAATAATATGTATCTTTCATGAATTGATGCATGAATAATCTCTGTGATAACAGTATATAAAACCAATTTTTCATTGCAAACACTCAAGATTGTCCTTTAGATTGAAGCACTGTCTGAGGACAGTTTAGCCTGCTACTGAAATAGTTCTATGGGAAGAATATTACAGCAATACTATACACTAGTCCTGCTTTTTGTCATCTCACAGTAGTTTTAAAGAAATATTTTTCTCCTCTGACATTTCAGATTTAATTAACATAAACAGATTATAGTAAATTACAGAGTTATCTCCTTTCAGTTACTCTTGCCATTTCAAAAATAATTCAACCTCTAAGGTAGAGAAATGTATCTTTTGGCAAAGAAAGTTCAAGTGTTATGTCTTATATCTAAAAACATGAACAAAAGCCAATATGAGATCTAAGGAAATTGGAGCAGGCTTACATGAGAAGAAAAATTATTAAACATTAATTGATGTAAAATGGAGAATAAGTAAACAGAAGTGAGTTTATTCAAGAGTAAGAAAAAGCTTGAAGAGTCATCATTAGTTTGGGGTGATATGAAAAAGGTCTTGTACAGGACTAGTGAATAGTTTTTTCTCTATCACTGAATAGAGGACAGGAGGGAATAGGCTTAAATTACAGAAAAAAGTAAGCACTTCCTGGCTTTGACTGTCCTAAGCCACTAAAACGTGTTATAAGGGAAAGTTACAATGCTTCCCTCACTAAAAGTGTCTGAAAAAATCCTTTATAAAAATCATCCTCCAATAATTGAGATACTATCCAAGTTAAAGTTGGGGAAAGAAATTTGTAGTAACATATGGCCCCTTTCAATCCAGTCCCAAGAGTGGCATTATAACTGAAAAAAAATATTTCAAAAATGTATTTTTTCAAAGTAAAAGGGTATATAAAATTTTTTGCTCCAAAAAGTTTATATATTTGAAAATTCTAAAAGGAAAGAATTTCACTTGATTTTCTTTGCCCAGTTGAAATAATGATTTCATGAAGGAAAAAAAAAAAACCATAGAGATTCTTGTCATGCAATTGACTGCTTTGGATGGTCATAGAGTGAAATGCCATTAAAAAAAAAGCATTAAATGCATTTATAGCCACTGATTATCATAACTTTTAATATGGGGATAGTCATACCTCATACTTTAGGGCATAAAGTAATTGCTGTAGGGATAAGAGGAGACATTTTTACTTTATATACAAACATTCTAACATTTGTCATTTGACATTTGTGGATTTCACTCCTTGTTTATATCATATATTCTTTATAGTACCACACTCTGGCCTGTGACACTGACTGTATCTCATAGAAACTATGCAACAATCTAATGAGACAACATTTATATACTCACGTTGAAATAGAACAAGAGGTCATAAGATCATAACTATTTTGCCTTTAAGAAAGATGCAGTAAACATGCCTTGATACAAATATTTAAAAACTTAATAACACATTGACTCTTATACAAAATAAAATGTCACTGGATCAGCTTTGTTTAGGAAACAATAAAAAATTCTGTTGGCATATAGAGTGTTGCAGTTATTAAATTAGCTTGTTCATCTTGTGAATTAGAATAATGGGAGGGCTTTTTCTAGCTTGAAAGAGTAAGCGTTTCTAGTAGAGACAGCTTAAAAGAAAAAGAATTTTAGGAGAACATCATCACTGGAGGAAATCAAACAAAGTTCCAAAGTCTTTTGTTTTAGGGTTAAGAGATGAATCAGAAAGTTAAAGCAAGATATCAATTAAATTAAAAAGATGTGTAATAGAAATAATTGCGTATATTATTTTTACCTTCAGAAAACTTCAGAGCTATAAAATAATAGAGTAAAAAGCAATTGTTCTAAGTCCCTGTCAGTCAGAGGCTTAAATAAAATTATTTCTCAGTATTTCTACCCCCAGCTCTGTCCTTTTTCTTTGCGTTTTTTTATTCCTTTTAAAAATTTCTCCAGCTTTTGGGGCACCTGGGTGACTCAGATGGTTAAGTGTCTGCCTTCAGCTCAGGTCATGATTTCTGGGTCCTGGGATTGAGCTCCCCACCCCATCTGGCTTAGTGGGGAATCTGCTTCTCCCTCTCTGTCTGCCCCTCCCCCTGCTTGTGCTCTCTCTCTCTTTCTCTGTGTCTATCTCTCTCTGTCTGAAATGAATAATTAAAAAGAAATTATCTAGCTTTAGTTATAATTGACAGGATTTCAAACATTTATTATGTACAACATGATGTTTTGATATGCATATATACTGTAAAATAATTACTGTAATCAAGCTAATTAACATGTCCATCATCTTTATATAGTTACATTTGTGTATATGTTTTAACAACACTTGGTATCTATTCTCTTAGTGAATTTCAGGGATGCAATACAGTAATATGAACTCCAGAATTTATTATTCCTGAAACTGAGACATTGTACCCTTTGACCAACACCTTCCATTTCCTCCGCCACCCAGCCCCTATCTTACACCATTCTACTATCTACTTGTATGAATAATGATTTTTTTAGATTCCATTTAAAATCATGCAAGATTTGCATGATTTCTGTCTCTCTGTGTCTGGCTTATTTAATCTAGGATAATGTCCTCCAAGTTCATGACGTTTCAAAAATTATAGTATTTCCTTTTTTTAAAGGATGAATACTCTCCCCCTCTATATATATTCAGATATATTCAGTCTTCCCAGTGCCATTTATTGAAGATATTATCCTTTCCACATCACATATTCCTGGCATCTTCGTTGAAGATTAGTTGCTGTAAATGTGTGGGTTCATTTCCACACATTTACAGTAACTCTATCTTTCTATTGGCCTATATGCCCATTTTTATGCCAGTACTATGCTGTTTGAATTATTAAAACTTTGTAGTGTATTTTGAAATCATGTAATGTGATGCCTCCAGCTTTGTTCTTAAGGCACAAGATTGCTTTGGCTATTCTTGGTCTTTTGTGGTTTCATATAAATTATAGAATTTTTTTTTTAGAATTTTTTTTCTATTTCTGTGAAATATAACATTGGAATTTTGATAGGGATTGCTTTACACCTGTAGATCATTTTGGAGTATGGATATTTTAATAATATTAATTCTTCCAATCCTTGAACACAGTGTATATTTCCTTTTACTTGTGTCTTCTTTAATTTCATTAATATTTTATAGAGTTCAATATGAAGATCTTTCTCCTGCCTGTTTAAATTTATCCCTATCTTTTTTTACACTATCGTAAAGGAAATGTCTTCCTAATTTTGTTTTGGGGTTGTTCACTTTTACTGTATGGGAATGCCACTTATTTTTATATGTTAATTTTGTATACTGCAACTTTGTTGAACTCATTTTTTGATGAGATCTTTACAATCATCCCATCTGCAAAAAGAGACAATTTTATAACCTCCCTTCTAATTTGAATGCCTTTTATTTATTTTTCCTGCCAAACTGCTCCAGCAAAATGAGACTTTCAGTGCTATATTGAATAGAAGTGACAAGAGTGGTATTCTTGTCTTGTTCCAGATATCAAAAGAAAAACTTTCAGTTTTTCACCACTGAGTATGATGTTAGCTGTGGGATTGTCACATATGACCTTTATTATGTTGTGATACATTCCATCTATACCTAAGTTGTTATTATCATGGATATGTGTTGAATTTTGTCAAATGATTTTTCTGCATCTGTTGATATGAACATATGTTTTCTATAATTCTATTAATGTGGTGTATTACATTAACTGATTTATGTGTGTTTATCTAACCTTGCATCCCAGGAATACATCCCACTTGATTATGGTGTATGATCCTTTAAATTAAAACTTTCAGTTTGCTAGTATTTTGTTAAGATTCTGTCATTTTTAAGGATACAAATTCATATTTTCTTGATACCAAATATTCCACTGGTTGTAGCAGAGTAAATTCTTCCCATTTCATTCAGATAAGATTGCTCCGAAATGAACACCTGTAGATCCAGTGTCTGCTGTGCTTAAAGTCTTTGTTTATATTTCTGGTTATTCGATCATCAACTTCAATGTCTATACTAGTCCCATTCCTCAGTTTGTACTTCTTGCCAAATTTGACATTGCATTAATTCATGTGATGATAGATTGGCAAGATATAGGAGAGGAAGGCAAGAGGCAGTGTTTTTTTTCTTCCCTAAACCAATAGCATGCTTGTAAACAATTCATGCCCTATGTACTTCCCTTCCAATCCTCATACTCTTTATTTCACTTATTAGTTGTGTAGGTGTTATCATTCCTACTAGGCTCTAAATTGCCTACAGGAAGATCGTATCTCAAAGACTTAAGTATTCTCAAGTCTTAACAGAGCAAATAGAACACAACAAATACTGAATAATATGTTTGTGGAGTAAACATGAATTAATGAATGTGTTTGGATTGTTTGGATGAATTTCATACTTAGATCTCCATCCCCAAAATATCAATACTCTCCCCTGGAACAGGTCTCTTTCCAAGGGCAGTAAAACATTATAGTAGTTAATGTTACCTAATCATTTCCACCTGATTGACTTCTATGTTGATTTTCTGTTTTGCATTTAAAAAAAATGAAATGCACTTATCAACTTGCAAAAATAGTTTTCAATTTTCATAACAAAGAAAATCAAGCTTTAAAGCAGACAAGGAATTTTGAGAGTCTTTGAGCCACTGAGAGTCCAGGGGTCTTTGAGCTTTTGTATCAAAACTAGAGTAAGAAAAATATCAATCTTTTATGGGGGAAAATCCTCAATTTTAGAAAAATGGACTCCTTTAGTATCATGTAGTGCATTCAGAAAGGAATGAGCCTGGAGGGTTAAACAGAGCAGGAAAAGCAAAGTGTCAGGATTCCAGCACTTAGGAAATTCATTCAACCAAATAAGTTTTAAATCAATATTTTTTACCAAATAATTTCTCATGCTACAATACAAAGTAATACTCTTACATATGATGTTATATTGTATTATGAGTAATTTTTTTTAAACATTTAAATTTTTTATTATTATTTATTTATGATAGTCATACAGAGAGAGAGAGAGGCAGAGACACAGGCAGAGGGAGAAGCAGGCTCCATGCACCGGGAGCCCGACATGGGATTCGATCCCGGGTCTCCAGGATCGCGCCCTGGGTCAAAGGCAGGCACCAAACCGCTGCGCCACCCAGGGATCCCCCTGTATTATGAGTAATTTTAAACCAAGAACACGCTCACTGACTTATATATAGAACTTTAACTCTTTAGAGCTTTTTAAATTTTATCTTAATAATTAATATGGAGGTATTTCTAAAGATTTTAATATTAAAAATTAATAACTTTTTAAAAATTTAGCTTTATTGATATATAATTGACAAAATTGTCGAATATTTAAAGTATACATCATGGTTACTTGACTATATAAACATTGTAGAAGAATTCTCATTATCTAATAAATTAACCATCTACATATCCATCACCTTATTTATTTACTTGCTTACTTACTTTGGTGAGAACATTTAAGTTTTACTCTCTTAGAAATTAGAAAATTTTAATTATACATACAATGTTATCGACTATAGTCACCATTCTTTTTTTTTTTTTACCATTCTTTAGTAAGAATGGTACCACACCTTATTCATCTTATAGCTGAAAGTTTGTACCTTTGCCAACTTCTCCCTATTTATCACACCCCCGACCCTGAATATCACTGTCTACCTCTGTTTCTTTGAGTTTTACTTTTTAAAAAAGATTCTACATATAAGCGGTAGCATATAATATTTGTCTTTCTCTCTGTCTCACTTATTTCACTTCATATAATGCTCTCAAGGTCCATTAGTGTTGTCCTAGAAAGCAAGAGTTCCTGATTTTTAATAGCTGAATAATATTCCATTGTGTGTGCACACACACACATCCTATCTTCTTTATCCATCCATCCACTGAATGACACTTAGATTGTTTTCATACCTCTGGTATTGTGAATAATGGTGCAATGAACATGGGAGTGAAGCTATCTCTTCAGTTTCATTTCCTTTGGATTTATACAGATGTAGGATTGCTGAAACATATGATAGTTGTATTTTTAATTTTTTGAGGAACCTCCATAGTGTTTCCCATAGTGGCTGCATCATTTGTATTCCCACCAACAGTGCTCAGGGTTCCCTTTTCTTTGTATCTTCACCCACACTTAAAATGTGCATTTTTGATAATAGACATTCTAACATATGTGAAGTAATACTTCATTGTAGTTGTAATTTTAATTTCCTTCATGAGTAGTGATATAGAGCACCTTTTCAGATACTTGCTGACCATCTGTATGTCTACTTTGGAAAAACGTCTACTTTGGAAAAATGTCTATTGAGTTCCTGTGGCAATTTTTAAATTACATTTCTCCTTTCTTCTTTCCTCCCCCCCTTCTTCTCTTTCCTCTTTCCCACCTTCCCTCTCCTTCCTTCTTCTTTCCCTCCTTCCCTCCCCCATTGCTCCCCTCCTCCTCCTTCTTGATAATGAGTTATAAGTTTCTTATATATTTTATATATTAACCCTTTATCAAATATATGGTTTGAAAATATTTTCTCCTGTTCAGTAAATTGTCTTTTCATTTTGTTGATGGTTTTCTTTACTGTGCAAAAGATTTTAGTTTAACTTAGTCCCACTTGATTTTTGCTATTGTTGCCTTTGCTTTGCTTTTAAAATTTGGTGCCAAATTTTTAAAAAATAATAATTTCCAAGACAGTGTCAAAGAATTCACAGCCTACCTTTTCTTCCTAGTGTTTTATGGTTACAGGTCTTATATTCAAGTCCATTTTAAGTTGATTCTGGTGTATGGTGTAATATATGAGTCCAGTTTCATTGTTTTACATATAGCTGTACAGTTTTCCCAACAAAATTTTTAAAAGACCATACTTTCCCCCTTGTATATTCTTGGCTCATTTGTTGTAAATTAATTGACTATATATGCATGGATTTATTTCTGGTCTATTTTGTTCTATTGATATGTTAATATTTTTAATGCTAATATAATACTGAGAAAGGCAAGTGGTAGTATTTTTTCTTGCCTAAACCAATAGCATGCCTATAAACCAATCATGTCCTATATACTTCTATGCTTACTACAGATTTATAATGTTTAAAATCAGAAAGTGATGCTTCCAGCTTTGTTTTTCTTTATTAAGATTGATTGGCAATTTGGGACTTTTGTGGTTCCATACAAATTTTGTTCTATTTATGCAGAAATGCCATTTGAATTCAGATAGGTATTGCATTCGATCTATAAATTGCTTTGGGTAGTAGGTACATTTTAACAATATTCTTCTAATAATTCTTAATGAATCTTTTGTCTTTATCATCAGTGACTTTGACTATGAAAGAAGAAAAAGTGCCATAATATTTTTCCAATGTAAAATGTGCATAGCATGCTCCCAGTAATTGATTATTTTTATGCTAATAAAAATAATTTGTAGGTGTGATTATATGATTAACATATTTTAGAAATATATTTTGTAATATATATGAAAAATTTCTCTTTTGGAGCAATTATATTAAATTTAAATGTATGTAAACACAGCCATGAATGACTGGTGAAAATTATGTAAGAGGTAATTTGGCAATAACACAGGAAAACAACTCTTCTTATTTGACATACCTGACTATCGCCTTATAGTAACTAGCATAATTTTTTTTTCTAATAAATGCTACATACATAAGAACATGTCCTACAATATGCTATAAAAGTAATTTAAGCACTTTTCTCCTATTGCTTGAGACTCCTAACTTACCTCTTTGTATTTTGAACTTTCTCTGTAACTTCTATGAAGTAAAATGGTAATTGTGAAGACAATGCAATTCCAGTAAAAAAAAAAAAGGAAAAAAAAGAAAAGAAAAGAAAAGAAAAGAAAAAAAGAAAAGAAAAAAGAAAAAAAAGAAAAAAGAAAAGAAAAACAGTACAGATGTTTCAGCATAGGATAAAAGGGAAAATGGTTTTAGACAATTTAGAAAATGTAAATTTTAGTTCTAATCAGAGCCGTTATTTTCATTATTAAGTGGTTTTAAACAAAGCAGAGAATCTAAATGATTTCTGTAGGCCCTCCAGATTTGATTAGTACAGCATAAACTAAAATCAGACTATTGATCATCCTTCTTTCCCTTAAAACCAAAAATTTAAGCTGTGGTTATCAAAGGCCTAGTGTGTATTAATAGAGTATACCTACCAGTGTTATGAAAGGCATGTGTCAGATGAAATGTCTGGCATAGGTCGATAAGCTTTGATGTAAAGGGAATTACCAAGGACAAACCAGTTAGCATTTAAAACATATAAAGTCCATTTTAAATAACAAAAGAGAGAAAAGATAATAAAAGTATCAAAAAAGGGAAAAAAATTAATTCATACAGTAAAATCAAGCAAAGGAAGAATGATCTATAACACATATTTGAAAGGCTGTTTAACCAAAGGAACACCATTTTATATCTTTGAGTATTGCATAAAGGAAAATGAGAATAGATTAAAAAGTGCACACAGAGTACATCAAAGTGGCAGAAATCTTCAAACGCTTTGCATTATTTTTCTTCAAATGAAATATTAGACATTATTATATTAATTTAACTACCCTGTTGCAACATATTTAGCAATGGTGTTGATCATACCATTAAAAAAGTTGTCTGTAATGTAGAGATGACGGAGATCCCGTCAATAGCTAATAGCACTAGAATATCCAGTCAAGGTCCAACAATGCGAAATGGATGGATAACTGTTTTCAGCATTTTACACTTTTATGTTACTGTGCTTCTGATCCCTTTCAAGTCAGTTCAATCTCTCTGGTAATGTCAGTAGCCACTTGAATGGCCTATCTTGCTTAATGAAGTTTTTGATAAGTGATAGTTCACTTACATGAAAAAAATCTACTGAAGTATCCAGTGAGGCATTTCATTTGCTCAAATCTCTGTGAAATAGATATGAGTCTTCAAGGTAGAGTGATTAGTACACAGAAGCTTACATTGACAAAGTCATGGAGATTTTAGGAACTGCCATAAATATCTATTAGTTCATAGTCTTTGCCCCTTACATTCAGAGAAAGCTGATAGTTAGAGGTAAAATTATTTGACAAGTATCTACATCTAGTTAGGGACAAAGTGAAAATAAGTCCAAGGATTTCTTACCACAAATGCTGGTCATTTCCCACCATACCACACTACCTTGCCGTGGATATTAACTAATTTTAATTTTACAAATGCCTTTTTTACTCCCTTCAAGTATTACAAATAGAACAGTTCCATTTTTTTTATTTCCTTTGTATTATTATTTGAAAGGAAAATTTGAATTTTTACAAAATTTATACAAAATTTGCACATTTCAAAATTGTCTTAATAGTGGCTGGTCAGAATAAGTATTTTTATAAAGAAGACAATAACCATTATACTCATGCCAAATTTTAGTTATGCAGAGGGTTTTATTAAGTGTTCTAAATACTAATAAAAAAGTACTGAGAAAAACAACATTTAAGAGACAGAGGAAAATATACTTTTATTAGTAGTTTGCCAAATAAAACATTTTTGGGATAGCATTTAATGGATGCTCTCAAATTAAATGCATATAAGGAAAAAAGATGCATAAAGGAGATATATATTTGACACACTTAAGTATAAAGGGACTAGGCATATTAAACAGGAAAATATATAGACTAATAATACTGTAGCAGAAATGAAATAAAGTAACCATATAAAGAACCAGATTAACACAGTAAAATGAATGTACAGACTAAAAAAATGTAAAAGGGGATGATAAGAGGGTCTTCAGTAATATGTTGTAATCATAAAAATTTCAATGAACATTTTTGTTTTTTAGTAAATGTTTTATCTCCATTATGTCTTTAAAGTGAATTTATATTTTTTAAAAAATAAAATAATGTAATCTTCCCATTTTAATCCTTTTCTCTTATTTCATTTTCTGCTAATATGTTTCTGAAGACTTTGCTAGGTATTATCCATCCTTTTACTTTTGACTCAAGTACTCATTTTAGGCTCAGAGTTCCAAAAGATTAACCTGCAGAAATGAAAATGTACAAAAATAAGATGTATGATACTGTTAAACATCATAAACATCTGAAAAAGCTACTCATATCCTATTGAAATAAACGTATGAAAGATGTTCGCTGTATTTTAAGTTTAGGAAACACACTGGAAAACAGTAAGGACAATACAATTGCACTTTTTCATACACACAGAGACATTCACATTGATACCATTTTTGCTATTTCTGTATAGAGAAATCAATTACTTTTATGTATGATTCCTACTATTACCCCAAATAATATAATCTTTACTATCAGAATATAAATAAGTGCTATAAAAATAAGTGAGGACAGAAAGAAACTTGAAATAATAGCAGAATGAAAATTCAAAGATTCACAATATGTGAAAATTTAAAAGCAGACTTCTAAATAACTAGTAAGTCAAAGAAAAAAATTGAAAGGGAAATTAGGAAATATTGTTACACAGTGAAAATGAATCACAATATACCAAAACCTATAGGATGCAGCAAAAACAGGACTAAGAAGGTAGTTTAGAGTAATAAATGCCTGCATTTAAAAATAAATATCTAAAGTAAACAATCTAACTTAATACCCCAAGGAAGTAGAAAAAGAACAAACTAAGCCAAAAGATAGCAGTAGCAGGGAATTAATAAAGATTAAGCAGTAATAACAAAATAGAGACTATAAAAATAGAAAAAAATAAAATTGAGAGAGATTTTCTTAAAAGATTAACAAAATTAGCAAAACTTTAGCTAGACTAAAAAAGAAAGAGAGAAAACTCAAAATCAGAAAGGCAGAAGAGACACCATTTATGCCACAAAAGTAAATATGATTGTAAAAAACTACTTTGAGGGGCGCCTAGGTGGCTCAGTGGTTAAGCATCTGCCTTTGACTCAGGGCGTGATCCCGGGGTCCTGGGATCGAAGCCCACATCAGGCTCCCCACAGGCAGCCTTCTTCTCCCTCTGCCTATGTCTCTGCCTCTCTGTATCTCTTATGAATAAATAAATACAATCTTAAAAAAAAAGGACTACTTTGAACATTATATTCAAACAGGATCACCTAGAACATGTGGATTAACTACCAAACTGAAGCATAAAATTATGGAAAATATGAACACTCCTAAAACCAGGAAAGTGACTGACTCAGTAACAAAAATCTCTCATAAAGAAAATCCCAAGACCAAAGAAATTCATCGGTGAAGTCTACCAAACATTTAAGAAATAATACCAACATTGCCAAAAACTGAAGAAGAGGGAGCATTTTCAAGCTCTCCCTCTCTCTCTCTCTCTCTCTCTCTCTTTTTTTTTTTTTTTTGGAAGGACAGTAAAGCAGTAGTCCCTAAGTTCAAAATGTTAAGCAGAAAAATGGAAAATATATAAAAGACACAATCTAAGTTTAAGAGAAGGGAACTACACTGTCCAAAAGGATGTACTGGAATGGATTGACAGCAATTAGAAAATACAGAAGAAATACATTTGATAGGACTTGGACTGAATCTGCAGATCCCTTTGAGCAGTACTGCCACTGTCACTCCATGAACTCTTCCAACCTGTGAACACATGGGATGTGTTTCCATTTATTTTAAAACTATTTTAAAACTCCAGTATGATTAACACAGAGTGCTACTTTAGTTTCAAATGTACATTAGACTGATTCAACAATTCAACATTACTCAGCGCTCATCATGATAAGTATGCTCTTAATCCTCTCATCTACTTCATCAATCCCCTACCCCCTGGTAACTTCTGGTTGGTTTGTTCTCTATATTTTAGTCTGGTTTTTTGTTTGTCTTTTTAAAAATTCGTTTTGAAAAAAAAATAAAAATTTGTTTTTTAAATTCTGTATATAAGTGAATTACTATGGTATTTGTTTTTCTTACTGATTGACTTACGTCACTTAGCATTATACCTTTGGTATCCACCCATGTTGCAAATGGCAAGACTTCATTCTAATTTATGGCTGAGTAAAATCCGTATGTAATCCGTATCTAATTTATGGCTGAGTAATATCCGTGTATGTATATATGTGTATAGATATCTATAGATATCATTTATATATCTCATATCTATCACCTATTCTTTGTCCATTCATCTTTTGATGGTCACTTGAGTTATTTTCATAATTTAGCTATTATAAATAATGTGGCAATAAGCATGGGGTGCATGTATCTTTTTGAATTAGCATTTTTATATCCTTTGGGTAAATACCCAAGAGTGCAATTACTAGATCATATAGTAATTCTATTTTTAGTTCTTTGAAGAGCCTCCATACTATTTTCCACAGTGTCTGTACCTGAGTTCCCACTAATAGTGCACAAAGATTCCTTTTACTCCACACCCTCACCATTAGTTTTTTTGTGATTTTTTTTATTTTAGCCATTCTGACAAGTGTGAGGTGATATCTCACTGTGACTCTAAATTGTATTTCCTAGATGATTAATGATGCTGCACCTCTTTTCATGTGTCTGCTGTCCATCTGCATCTTCTTTGGATAAACAGCTGTTCAAGGCTTCTACATTTTTTTTTAAGATTTTGTTTATTTATTCATGAGATACACAAAAAGAGGCAAGACATAGGCAGAGGGTGAAGCAGGCCCCATGTGAGGAGCCTGATGTGGGACTAGATCCCAGAACCCTGGGATCATGCCATGAGGCAAAGGCAGACACTTAACCACTGAGCCACCCAGGTATCCCACTTCTAAACATTTTTAATTGGATTATTTGATGGGTTTGGTCTTTTGTTTCTTGGGATTTTTTTGGGGGGGGGGATTTGAATGTGTAAGTTCTTTATATTTTGGATACTAACCAAATATATCATATCAGATATATCATTTGCAGATATTTTCTCCCATTCAGTAGGTTGTCTTTTTGTGGATTGTTTTCTTTGCTGTACAGAAGCTTTCTATTTTAACCTAGTTCCAATACTTTATTTTTGCTTTTGTTTTCCTCACTTTGAAAATCTAGAAAAAATGTTGTTATGGCCAATGTCAGAGAAATCACTGTATTCTTTTCTAGGATTTTTATGGTTTCAGGTCTCACATTCAGAACCTTGATTGATTTTGGGGTTTATTTTTATATGGTGTAAGGAAATGGTTCAGGTTCATTCCTTTGTATGTAACTGTCCAGTTTTGCTAATTTGTTGAAAACACTTTTTTTCTTCCTGCATATTCTTTCCTCCTTTGTCATAGATCAACTGGCCATAAAATTGTGGGTTTATTTCTGGCTCTTTTCTGTTCCATTTGATCTGTGTCTGCTTTTTGCCAGTACCTTCTGTTTTGATTACTACAACTTTGTAGTGTATCTTGAAATCTGGGATTGTGATTCCACTAGTATTGTTATTTTCAAGATTGCTATGGCTATTTGGGATCTTTTGTGGTTCCATACAAATTTTAGGATTATTTCTTTAGTTCTGTGAAAAATACTGTTGGTATTTTAGAAACTGGATAAAATCTGTAGGTTGCTTTGGATAATATTGACATTTAAAAAATATTTGTTCTTCCAATCCTTGAGTATGCAGTATCATTCTATTTGTGACATCTTCAATTTCTATCATTAGTGTTTTGTAGTTTAAGAGTACAGATCTTTCACGTCGTTGGTTAGGTTTAGTCCTAGGAATTTATGATTTTTGTTGCAATTGTAAATGGGATTGTTTTCTTAATTTCTTTTTCTGCTACTTTATTATTAGTGTATAGAATGCAACAGATTTCTGTATATTGATTTTGTAGCCTCTGTACTGAAATCATTTATCAGTTCTACTGTTTTTTTTTTTGTGGCATCTTTAGGGTTTTCTACATATATAGTATCATGTCATATACAAATAATGATAGCTTTCTTTCTCCATTACCAATTTAGATGCTTTTTATTTATTTTTCTTGGATTTCAACTTTAGTGTTATGTTGAATAAAAGTTGTGAGCTTGGACATCCTTGTTTTGCTCCTGATCTCAGGGGAAAGCTGTTAGTTTTTGTTTTGTTTTTTTCCATTGAGTATGATGTTAGCTGTGGATTTTTCATATATAGCCTTTCTTAGGTTGAGGTATGTTCCCTCTAACCCTACTTTTTGGGGGGCTTTTATCATAAATGGATGCTGTACTTAGTCATGTACTTTTTCTGTATCTATTGAAATGATCATATAGTTTTTATCCTTTTCTTTTTGATGTGATATAGCATGCTGATTGATTTACAAATATTGAGTCACTCTTATATGCCAGGAATAAATCCCACTTGATCATAGTAAATAATTTTTAATGCATTGTTGGATTTGGTTTGGTAATATTTTGTTGAGGATTTTTGTTATCATTTGCCTCAGGATTATTACCCTGTATTTCTCTCTCTCTCTCTCTCTCTCTCTCTCTCTCTCTCTCTCTCTCTCTCTCTTTCTCTGTAGTGTCTTCACCTGATTTTGCTATCAGGGTAAGCTGCCCTCGTAGAATGAATTGGGAAGCTTTCCTTCCTCTTCTATTTCTTGGAATATTTTGAGAAGAATAGGTATTAAGTCTTCTTTACATGTTTAGTAGAATTCATCTGTGAAGCCATCTGATCTTGGACTTTTGTTTTTTGGGACTTTATGATTACTGATTCAATTTCACTGCTGGTAATTGGTCTATTCAAATGACCTATTTCTTTCTGATTCAGTTTGGGAGGTTATGTTTCCAGACATTTATATATTTCTTCTAAGTTGTCCAATTTGTTAGCATATAATTTTTCATAATATTCTCATAATCCTTTATGTTTCTGTGTGTCAGTTGGTATTTCTCCTCTTTCATTTCTGATTTTTTAAAAAACTTTATTTATTTATTCATGAGGGACACAGAGAGAGAGAGAGAGAGAGGGAGGGAGAGACATAGGCAGAGGGAGAAGCAGGCTCCCTGAAAGGAGTCTGATGCGAGACTCAATCCCAGACTCCGGAATCATGCCCTGAGCTAAAGGCAGATATTCAACCACTGAGCCACCCAGGCATCCCCATTTCTGATTTTTTTAAATATTTTATTTATTTATTTATTTATTTATCTATCTATCTATTTATTTATTTATTTATTTATTTATTTATTTATTTATTTATTTATTTATTTATTTATTTATTTATTTATTTATTTATTTATAGAGACACACAGAGAGGCAGAGACATAAGAACCGGGGAGCCTGATGCAGGACTCGATATCCTGGCCCCCAGATCATGACCTGAGTCAAGGGCAGATGCTCAATCACTGAGCCACCCAGGTGCTACTCATTTCTGAAATTGAATGAGTCTTCTCTCTCTCTCTCTCTTGATTAGTGTGACTAAAGATTTATCAATTTTGTTGATTAAAAAAAATACCTCCTAGTTTCGTTGATATATTCTATTACATTTTTAGTTTCTCTTTTTTTTATTTCTCCTGAATCTTTATTATTTCCTTCCTTTTATTGGCTAGGGGTTTTGCTTATTCTTTTTCTAGCTCCTTTAAATATAAGGTTAGTTTTTTATTTGAGATTTTTTTGCTTCTTGAGGTAGGCCTATATTGCTGTAAACTTCCCTCTGGACAGCTTTTGCTACATTCCAAAGATTTTGGATTGTTGTATTTTCATTTTCATTGGTCTCCATGTGTTTTTGTATTTCTTCTTTGATTTCTTCTTTCATTCTTCTTTGAATGACCTATGTATTGTTTAGTAGCATGCTATTTAATCTCTGTGTATTAATGTTCTGTTCAGATATTTTTCTTTGGTCGGATTCTAGTTTCATAGTATTGTGGTCAGAAAAGATGCATGGTAATGACTTTGATCTTTTTAAATTTGTTGGGATCCCTGGGTGGCGCAGTGGTTTGGCGCCTGCCTTTGGCCCAGGGCGCGATCCTGGAGACCCGGGATCGAATCCCACGTCGGGCTCCCGGTGCATGGAGCCTGCTTCTCCCTCTGCCTGTGTCTCTGCCTCTCTCTCTCTCTCTCTCTCTCTCTCTGTGACTATCATAAATAATTAAAAAAAAATTTAAATTTGTTGAGACCTGTTTCATGGCTTAACATGTGGTGTATTCTGGAGAATATCCCATGTACATTCGAAAAGAATGCATAGCCCACTGTTTATGGATAGAATGTTTTGAATATATCTGTTAGGTCTATCTGGTCCAATGTAACATTCAAAGTCACTGTTTCCTTGTTGATTTCTGTTTGGATGATCCATCCGTTAATGTAAGTGGGGTATTAAAGTCTGCTACTAAAAATAAAAAAATAAAAAAAAATAAAGTCTGCTACTATTAATGTATTTCTATTGATTACTTCTTTTATGTTTGTTAATACCTGGCCTATGTTTTTGGGTGCTTCTATATTGGGTGTATAATTATTTGTAGTTGTTTATCTTCTTATTGGATTGTGTCCTTATTTGTCTTTAGTAACAGTCTTTGTTCTAAAGTCTCTTTTGTCCAATGTTAAGTATTGCAACCTCGGCTTCCTTTTCACTTCTATTGCATAATGTTTCTCCATCCATTTACTTTCAATCTGTATGTGTCTTTAGATCTGAAATGAGTCTCTGGTAAACAGCATATGGACAGGTCTTGCTTTTCCTTTTTTATATACTATGTCATCTTATGTCTTTTGATTATAGCATTTAATCCATTCACATTCAAAGTAATTATAGATAGGTATGCACTTATTACCATTTTGTTATCTGTTTTACAGGTTTTTTTGATATTTTTTTCTCTTTTCCTTTCTTCTCTTGCTCTCTTCTCTCATGGTTGATGGTTTTCTACAGTGATATGCCTGGATTCATTTCCCTTTATTCTTTGCTTCTATTACAGGTTTTTGATTTGCGGTTACCAATAGGATTTATATGTAACATCTTATGCATATTCCTATCTGTATTCAGTTGATGGTATCTTTAGTTTGAACCTATTCTAAAGGCCCTGAATTTTTACTCTCCTCTTGACTACGTTTTAGGTGTACAGTGTCATACTTTACATCCTTTTATTTGTGAATTCTTGGACTATTTTTTATTTCTTATTTATTTTTTTATTTTTAGATATACTTAATTCTCCCTACATTTTCTGTGGAAAATATGTTCTATCAGTCTTTGTGTTGTTTTCTGGGTTATTTATTCTGATGTATGTGTTATGTAGATGTATCCATGGGATGAGGTGTTCTTAGCTGTTCTTATCCCACAATTTTCTTTCTTTTTTTTAAGATCTTATTTTTATTTATTCATGAGAGACACAGAGAAGGAGAGAGAGAGAGAGAGAGAGAGAGAGAGAGAGAGGCAGAGACACAGGCAGAGGGAGAAGCAGGCACTATGCAGGGATCCCAATGTGGAACTCAATTCCAGGACTCGAGGATCATGCTCTGAGCCAAAGGCAGATGCTCAACCGCTGAGCCACCCAGGTATCCCAGGACTATAGTTTCATTCTAAAGGACAGTCAAAGGACAAGTAGGACAAAAACTTCCTCATTCTGTTCCTGACTCTGCTCATACCACAGTAAGTCACCTCTCCCTCCTGCTCAGTTTAACTGCTGAGCCAGCCAGGCCTCCCTCCCCACCATTTTCCTGAGAAGTCTCCAAACTGATTTTTATTTAGGACAGCATTATCCTGATACCAAAGCCAGACACACTACTAAAAAAAAAAAAAATCCATCAACTATGGATAAACATAGATGCAAATATAGTCAATAAAATATTAGCATACTAAATCCAGTTCCATAGTAAAAATCATCATAAACACGACCAGTGGTATTTATCCCTGCAATCAAGAATGGTTCAACATACAAAAATAATGTTATGCTTTGTTTTAACAAAGTGAAGGAAAAAATTATATGATCGTCTCAACAGATACAGCAAAAACATTTAACAAAATTCAACATCCTTTCACGATAAAAGTTCTCAACAAACTAGTAACAGAAAGAAAATCACCATAACATAATAAAGACCATAAATGAAAAGCCCGCAGATATCAAATTTCTCATGAGTGAAAAACTGAAGGTTTTTTCTCAAAGATTAGGGAAAAAGTAAGACTGACCATTCTTGCTACTTATATATGAACAGAAATTTCACCAAAGAAGACATAGACATGGCCAACAAACACATGAGAAAATGTTCCGCAACACTTGCCATCAGGGAAATAAAATCAAAACCACAATGAGATACCACCTCACACCAGTGAGAATGGTGAAAATTAACAAGACAGAAAGCAACACATGTTGGAGAGGATGTGGAGAAAGGGGAACCCTCTTGCACTGTTGGTAGGAATGTGAACTGGAAAAGCCCTCTGGAAAACTGTGTGGAGGTTCCTCAAAGAGTTAAAATAGAGCTCCCCTGTGACCCATCAATTGCACTACTGGGGATTTAACCCAAAGATACAGATGCAGTGAAATCCTGCGACACCTGCACCCCAATGTTTATAGCAGCAATGTCCACAATAGCCAAACTGTGGAAGTAGCGTTGCTGTCCATCAAAAGATGAATGGATAAAAAAGATGTGGTATCTGTATACAATGGAATATTCCTCAGCCATTAGAAAGGATAAATACCCATCATTTGCTTCAACATGGATGGAACTGGAGGGTATCATCTTGAGTGAAGTAAGGCAATCAGAGAAGGACAATCATCATATGGTTTCACTCATATGGGGAATATAAAATAGTGAAAGGGATTATAGGGGAAAGGAGAGGAAATGAGTGTGAAAAATCAGAGAGGGTGACAAAATATGGGAGACTCTTAACTCTGGGAAACAAAAAAGGGTAGTGGAAAGGGAGGTGGGCGAGGGAATGGGGTGATTGGGTGTCAGGCATTGAGGGGGGCACTTGACAGATGAGCACTGGGTGTTATACTATATTTTGGCACATCAAACTCCAATAAAAATATACATATAAAAAATAAAAATAAACATAATAGTGAAACTCCTACCCAAGACAATCAGGCAAGAGAAAACAAAAATGCACTCAAATTAGAATATAAGTAAAAGTATTTTCAGTTTCAGATATCATTATCTTATATATGGAAAACCCTAAAGACTCCATATTGAAAATAATATATAGCTAATAAATTCAGTAAAATTTCAGAATAAAAAATCATCATACAAAAATCAACTGTGTTACTAAGCACTAAAAATAAATCATCTAGAAAGAAAATTGGGAAATCAATCCATGTACAATGCATCAAAAATAATAACATATTAGGAATAAACTTAAGGTGAAAGACTTACACTAAAAGCCATAAAACTATTTTGAAAGAATTTAAGGAAGTCACAAATAAAAAAAAGGACATTTTATATTTATTGATAGGAAGAATTAATATTGTTAAAATGTCTACACTACCTAAGGGAATCTATGACTCAATAGATTTCCTATCAAAATTTCAATAGCATGTTTTTTACAAATAGAAAAAGAAATTCTAAAATTCACATGGAACCACAAAGACCCCAAATAGCCAAATCTCGAGATAAGAGAACAAAAAAGCAATGCTGGAGATACTATACTTCCAGATTTTGAAATATTTTGCAAAGTTATAGTAATTAATAATTAAACCAGTACGGTACTAGCATAATACAGATATATAGACCAACAGAACTTAATAGAGGGCCCAGGAATAAACCTATGCAGATACAGTCAGCTGATCTTTAACAAGGAAGCTAAGAATACACAATGGAAAAAAGAGTCTCTTCAACAAAGGGTGTTGGAAAAACTGAGTCTTCTCAGACAAAAAAAAAATAAAGTTGGACCTTTATCTTACAACAAAGTCCACAAAAGACAACTCAAGATGGATTAAGGACTTAAGCATAAGTCCTGAAACTATAAAATTTAGAGCTGAAAATCTAGGGAGAAATACTTATGACACTGGCAATTCATTCTTGTATATAACACCAATTGTGCACAGACAACAAAAGCAAAAATAAACAATTAGGAGTACATCAAACTTAAAAAGCTTCTGCAGAGCAATGGGCAGAAGAATGAGAAGATAGTCTATGACCATTCTTGGAATGCAAGAAAATATATACAGACTTTACATCTGGCAAGTAGTTAATATCCAAGTTTGTAAGGAATTGCTTCAGCTCAATACAAAAACACATAACCCATTAAAAAAAAAAGGCAAAGAAATTGAATAGATATTTCTCAAAAGAAGACTTAGAAATGGCCAACAATATATGAAAAGTTGCTTGATATCATGGACATGTCAATCAAAACCATAAAAAGATATTACTTCACATCTATTAAGATGATTATTATTTAAGTAACAGAGGACAAGCGTTGGCCAGAATGTGGAGAAATTGGAACTCTTGTGCACTATTGTTTAGAATGTAAAATGGTACAGCCTGTAGGGAAAACAGTATGGAGGTGCCTCAAAAAATTAAAAATAGAACCACTGTAAGGAATGCAAACTGGTATAGTCACTCTGGAAAACAGTACAGAGGTTCCACAAACATTAAAAATAGAGCTACCCTAATATCTAGCAATTGTACTGCTAGGTATTTACCCAAAGGATACAAAAATAGTGATTCAAAGGGGCGCCTGCATCCCAACTTTTATAGCAGCAATGTCCACAATTCCCAAAGTATGGAAATAGTCCAGATTTCCATCAACAGATGATTGGATAAAGATGTGGTGTGATATATATATATATATCCACAATAGCCAAACAATAGCCTACACACACACACACACACACACACACACACACACACACACACACTGGAATATTACCCTACCATCAAAAATAATGAAATCTTGCCATTTGTAATAACGTGGATGAAACTAGAGGGCATTATGCTAAGTGAAATAAATCAATCAGTGAAAGACAAATAAGACAAATACCATGTAATTTCACTCATATTTGGACCTTAAGAAACAAAACAGAGGATCATAGGAGAAGGGAGGGAAAAATAAAATAAGATGAAAACAGAAAGGGAGGAAAACCATAAGAGACTCTTAACTATAGGAAACAAACTGAGGGGTGTTGGAGGGGAATTGGGTGGGGGGGATGGGGTACTTAGGTGATGGGTATTAAGGAGAGCATATAATGTAATGAGTACTAGATGTTACATGCAACTGATGAATCACTAAATTCTAACCTGAAACTAATAACACACTATACGTTAACTAATTTATATTTAAATAAAAAAATAGAGCAACCATAGTATCTAGAAACACCACTTAGGGTTTTTATCCAACATAATGGAAATCAAGATTTCAAAGAAATGCTTGTGCTTCCATGTTTGTTGCAACATTTTTCACAAAAGCTAAGATGTGAAAATAACTTAAGTGTCCATCAGTAAATGAACAGAAAATAAAAATATAGCATAAACATACAGTGCAATGATATTCAGCTTCAAAATGAAATAAATCCTGTGCTATATATGAACCTGGAGCACAGTATGCTGAGTGGAACAAGCCTGTCTCAGAAGGACAAATAGTGTATCATTCCACTTACGTGAGTTATGTCAAATAGCCAAATTCATAGAAGCAGAGATTAAGACATAGGCTTCCAAGGCCTGTGGGAGTGGGGGTGGGGGAGAGGTGGTGGGATAGAGGAAGGGACAGTTGTTATTCAACAAATACAGAATTTCATTTGTGCAATATGAAGAAGTCCTAGCAATCTGTTCAACATTGTGGCTATAATTAGTAATATTGCATTGTACACTCAAAAAAATGTTTAAAGGGTAGACAGCACGTTAAATGTTCTTACTAATTTTTTTTTTTTAAAAACATATAGGCAAGGACAAATCTAGCAACTACTGAATTAGTTGAGGTACTTACTTTTGTACAGACTAGACTTACTTTTTAAATGACTTAGGAACTAATGAAGTGATTGTACTAGCATTTAATTAAGGAACTGGGATATTCTTTGGTCAGTAGAACAAACTGAAATACCTGTAGCAGAAGACTTTCATAAGTCCACATCTTCTTTAGAAGATTAAAATAGCTGCAGAAGCATAAAATTTTAGTGGGGAGAGACTAATAAGAAAGAGGTTAACCTGTGAGAATGGCTCTAGTCTAGCGGGGAACTAATGAACCGCATAGGAGCAACAGTGCTCAAAGGAAGTAATCAATTTGGCAGAATTTGCAAAAGGAAAATCATAATCATAGTAAAGGGTTTTCGAGCATCTACTTTCTGCAAAGTATTGTACTAAGCATTTTACAAAAAATTATTCATCTCAGTTGTATGAACTACATTTTATTATTCCTCCCATTTGGTTAATGAAAATAAACCAAATATTCTATGGTAAGTGGCAGACATAGAATGGAGTAAGAACTGGTACCAAGTAATACCAGGGATATCCCTGAATATCCCTAGTGCTTTCTTTTTTTCTTTTTAAGATTTTATTTATTTGTTCATGAGAGACACAGTGGGAGAGGCTCAGGGAAAAGAGGCTCCATGCAGGGAGCCCCATGGGGGACTCGATCCCAGGACCACGGGATCATGCCCTGGGCCAAGGGCAGACACTCAACCACTGACCCACACTGGTGTCCCTCCCTAATGCTTTCATGTTTCAGTGTCCCCCAGTTTATCAGTTCCTGTTGTGAAATCCTCTTGCCTAGATCTCCAGATCAAAATTATACTGAAACCAAATTCCTAAATCTCCTATGCTCCTCTCCTTCCACCGTGTTCACCTGAGGTTATGCCAGCCTTTGATCTGTGCTATATTTTACTTTGATTACTTTTAAACACACGCATTGAGTACTCTGAGGAAATAACATAAATATTCAGATTAGGTCACTATAACCTATTTTTAAATCTTGCCTGCTTTTACGACCTTTTTCAAATAGAAAAGGATTTATGCCACCAACACTTCCTTGCTTTTTCTCATTCTGGCCCCTAGTCTTCAAGCCTGCTTCATTGCAGAACTAGAGCTTATTTCACCTGGTCTCTCAAAACTTGCTGACACCATTTTTCACTACCTAGATATCTATCTTAATTTCTTCTGCCTAGTTTCAGAGGAAAATATATCTCTTATTTTTCATATATATATATATATATTTTTGTTTGTTTGTTTGTTTGCTTTGTTAGTCACTCATTCTTTTCTGTTGCTCCATCAACCGTCTCCTTCCTCTAATGGGTTTTCACCTTAAACCAGTACATTTTTGTCTCGGCAATTATAATAAACACTCTTCTGATATTGTCTTTATCCTTTGTTAGCATCTGCTGTTTCTCCCTCCCTTTCTACTCTTATTTTTTATTCAATACTCATGAATTTACACAAATTGCATCTTCATCTAATATCTTTATTATTGTAATTGCTTTTACTAAAGTCATTAAGAATTACTTACTAAAAAAAAAAAAAAAGATTATTTTCCAAAACAGTAAAGGGGCATCAAGTCTCATTTTTTTATTTTTCAATTTTTTATTTAAATTCTAGTTAGTTAACATAGAGTGCAATATGAATTTTGGGAGTAGAATTCAGTGATTCGTCACTTACATATAATACCCAGTGCTCAACACAGCAAGTGCCCTCCTTAATACCCATTATTGATCTAACTCATCCCCCACTCACCCTCCTCCCCTCCAGGAACCCTCAGTTTGTTCTCTATAGTTAAGAGTCTCTTATGGTTTGCTTGTGTCTCTTTTTTCCTTCCCTTCCCCTATGTTCATCTGTTTTGTTTATTAAATTCCACATATGAGTGAAATCATATCCTATTTGTCTTTCTCTGACTGATTTATTTCACTTAGCATAATATCCTCTAGCTCCATCCACATCGTTGCAAATGACAAGATTTCTTTCTTTTTGATGGCTGAGCAATATTCCATTGTGTATATTATAGATATAGATATACAGATGTATAGATATAGATATAGCATATCTCCTTTAGCCATTCATCAGTCCATGGGCATTTGAGGTTTTTCTATAATTTTGCTATTACCAATAATGCTGCTTTAAATATCAGGGTGCACGTGCTCCTTGGAATCTGTATTTTTGTATCCTTTGGGTAAATACATAGTAGTGCAATTGCTGGGTCTTAAGGTAGTTCTATTTTTAACTTTTGAGGAACCTCCATATTGTTTCCCAGAGTGGCTGCACCAGTTTGCCTTTTCACCAACAGTGTAAAAGGGTTCCCCTTTCTCCAAATCCATGCCAACATCTGTTGTTTCCCCTATTATTAATTTTAGCCATTCCGACAGGTATAAGGCAATATCTCATTGTGGTTTTGATTTGTATTTACTTGATGATGAGTGAGGTTGTACATCTTTTCATGTGTCTGTTAGCCATCTGGATTTCCTCTTTGGAAAAATGTCTATTCATGTCTTCTGCCTATTTCTTAACTTGATTATTTGATTTGGGCATTGAGTTTGATAAGTCCTTTAGAGATTTGGATACTAATCCTTTATCAGATAAGCCATTTGCAGATATCTTCTCCCATTCCATAGGCTGCCTTTCAGTTTCATTAATTGTTCTTTTGCAATGCAGAAGCTTTTTAACATAAGTCCCAATAGTTCATTTTTGCTTTTGTTTCCCTTGCCTTCAGAGATATGCCTTTATGTTTTTGCATACCTTCTGAGTCTGGCACTATGTTTCCCAACTTCATTACTACCAAACTCTATTTTCTTGGCTTCTGTAATACTGTATCTTCTTGATTCTCCATAAAATATGTGAACATGTTTTATCTAGTCTTATATGTGGACTACCCTTCATCTCTTTGATCCTTAAAATGTTGTTTCTCAAATGTCCCAAATGTTTGTACCCAACTGATTACTCTTACAAAATCATCTAACTGATTTTATATACTCTTATGGTTAGTCAATTCCATAGATTAAGGAGTCTCAGATATGTATCTATTCTCTTTAATTATTATGCAAATTGTTCCCATAAACTACTATATTGATATTCCACAAGAATTTCAGTGCCAATATTTCAAAATTTACCATCTGTCTCTTAGGATTTTTTCTTCTTGCAATATTCTCTGACTCAGTTGATATCACTATGATCCATCTAGTTACCAACATTAGAAAATTGGGAGCTATTGCTGATGACCATATGTCTTTCAAGCGAATGACCTGCTTATTGAATATTCTAATACTGGTGTGTTCTCCATTCTTTATATATGAAAATTGTGCTAGTATTTATGATATCAGCACTAAGATGACTGATGAGAATTTCCACTATTGTATAATGCCTTAACTTAAAAAAATGTTGATACTGTATACATTTTTACTACATGATGAAATAAACTATTAATTGTTTTATATATTTTCATAACAAAAATATTTGTACTGAAAGAGAGTATCAGGGTCTATGCATATGGTCATAGAGGCATATGGATTGACATAAATTTTCCTGCTTCAAATAATAGAATTTTATGAAGTAGGAACCTTATAAAGACAAAAATCTAAAAACTCATGTAGAGTAATTTCTAAGTATAAATAGTACATTTAAAGGAGAAAAGGAATTGCAGACAAGAGGAAGATCTCCTAAAAAGGACTGGAGTGGACCAGTGCTAGGGTAAGGCAGTAATTGCAAAATGGTGTCTGTGTATAGCTGTGTCCTCGTATATGATCTTGATCTCTCATTTCCCTTTCTCAAATCATTTATTCCACCAAGGAACATTGGAAATATTGATCAACTTGTAATCTAAAAGTTATTGTTGTTGTTTTTTATAAAAGGAAAGTGTATATAAGTTGACATTTTATCCTGCATTGGTGGTTTGATAAAGTCTTTTTACACAATTTCTAGTTTAAAAGGAAAGAGGCAGACTGTCTCATCAAAAGTATGAAGGATGACTCATCTCTAAGTTATTAGAACTGAAAATGAAGAATTCTTCTATGACTATTTGATGTCATATCCAGTGCAGACCCTTTGTGTTAATACAACACTTCCTGCCCAATTAATTCTGACTTTTCCAAGGCAGAAGAAAAATATGACCAGGGGGTTTCAGCCAGAAGTGACCTTGCCACTTAGGAACAAAAGGAATGCATTAAATAAAATAATAAAGCTTATTTCTCCTCATAGCAACTTGGATCTTGCATTTTTGGTTACTATGAGTCCCACCTCTACTGTACTCTCTCAGACAAATATTTAAATATTCAGTTTAGGTGTTCATAGAACATAAAGCCACCATTTTTTATAAGACAAATTACATTAATAAATAGAATATCACTGCTGCTTTTGGATAAGATGTTAATAAGATCAAGATTTTGGCTGTTGATTATCTCTCTTTACATAAAGTAATAACTGATCTCATTCTAGAGATTATTGTATTTATACAAGTTATTATACATTCATGGAAGCATTTGGAAAAAAATAAAACAGTACCATCTGGTAAGTAAGAAAATCCCAAATGTAGAGGAATGTCTTAAGGTCAATATGATTCATAAAGTACACTAAAGTAAAGAAAAATTCCATAACATGTTGGAAAGAATAACAGAACAACTGAAGTTATCAAAACTAACATTCTGGAATAAATTTGATAAAGCTCCAATGAGCATGTAATATAACCATAACTTTATAACAAAGGTGTATTAAGAAGCAGTAAGAAAGAAAATCTAATCAAGCCTAGAAAAAAACTGAGATCCTACTTATACGTATGTTTAAAAATGAAATATTTGGTGGAGGTGGGCGGTTTATTGTTCCTGTGTGTTTATGTGGTGAGTTTTCTTTTGCGAATATTGATTTGCTTGCTTGCCAGTGACTTGCTTGCTTGCCCAAAACACAGTTAGAGATTATGGAATGTTTTTAAGATATTTGAAATTTTAAGTTTTTTTTTTATAAATCTTGATAATTTTTGATAAATAGCTACAAAGATATTAATGACAAATGAAAATAGATCTAGGCAGATTGTTAAAGCTCTTGTCCAATACCCCAGGTTCTCATGAACAAGGTTTTTTTTGAAGGCTAGAAACTTACTTGGGCTGTTAATCAAAATAGTTGAGCTGAAAGATGGGCAAAATTGTTGAGGTTAAGCATATTTTCTAAGCAGCACAAGCAAGCAGTCCATTCTGAGGCTATCTGATTTAATTATACTCCAAAGACTAAGTGAAAGGCTTGATTAATTAAACTGAGAAGATAGTGCTTGTTTAAGTAATTCTTTCCTGTTGGCACATACTCTTTAGAAAACATCAGTATTTTTTTTTTAAAAGTTGCAAGTCGGTCATATGATAAATCCAATGACACAGTTTAGTTAGAAAAGTCTAGAGTAATAACAATATAACCATAAGGACACACTGAAATAGAAAAGGATGTTTCTCTAGCAATTTTGAAGGTTATAAGAAAAACATTGTTTCTCTCTCTACTACAGTTGTTTGTATCATTTTCTAGGTCCTCAGATTTTTCAATCACTTTATTCAAGGCTATTATTTCATTTTAATTAATCTGTAATAAATTGATTATATCTGTAACAAATATATTCTTATTTTATTAGTAGCCTTCTAATAGCTTAAAAAAACTCTATATTAACTTTTTAATAAAATGAAAGGCATCCATCGTGTATTGTAGCTCAAGAATACCTACCCTCCTAGAAATTCTCATTTGCAATTATGAGTTTTTACTTTTGGCAGTTTATAATTCAAATGTTTATAAAATTCTGCATTATTATGTGATATAAATTCATGCAATCAGATGTTATATTGCAATGAAAAAAAAACTACAACTATACAAAGCAATATGACTTTCCCACATGCACAAAATGTAACACAGAGGCATCCAGTCACAAAACATTACATACTGTGTGATTCTAATTATGTAATGTTCTGAAAAAGCTAACTATGTGAAATAATGACAAAGTCATAATGACAATGACTTGGGAGTGTGGAAAGATTGGAAAGGGATACAAGGTTGTCTCTGTAGTTCTGTTAATGTTTTTGTTCATGGATGTGCTAGGAAAATTGATCTGTAAACGTTATGATTTGTATTTCTATTTACAGTTCTATTTTAATCTGAAATGTACAGCAAGCATTTTAGTCACTATACAGTTTAAAATCTCAACTTCAGCATTTACTTGCCTCTCTGGATTTTTTCTTTTCTCTTCTTACCATTATCTGTCATCAGAGGAGTGCCTCCATCCAGCACTGGTTTCTATAATCTAATTATGAAGTAGAAGGCATTTCAGTGGATTACAAATTTGCATTCCTTTTTTTTTTTCTGATGAAGAGACAGTTAAACAGCATCTTGAGAAGCACTGATTAGATGAATGGTTAAATAGGGTGTTCCAATCTATGCAAATAACAAGTATTAAGATTTAGAGGCAAAAGGAAGTGCAGAGATTTTTGAAAATTCCTGAAAGATCACTGTCCTTAGAATACAGATATCAAAGGTTAAGAAAAGAGTGGTAAGAGCAAATCATAGTATTGCCAGGAAAAAAAAAAAAAGAAATCATACAGGAGACGGAACACATACTAAGCTATTTCTATATAGTCTAAGAGTGATAAAGGGCTATGGAATAACAAAAAAAAAACTGAAAATTTCTATTTTCATCCCTTGTTAATTATTTTTACATATATTTTGCTACATCTTCATATGTATCTCATACGACCATAGTTTCAGTTTCCATTTTATTTTGTTAATGAAATGTGAGTGAAAATGTAATTTCTGAGTGGAAGTTGTTAAGCATTGCTTACTTTGTCACAGTTTCTCTTCCAGTGACTGCTCAGTCAGTCTGGCTGTCAGAGTAAGGGTAACGATTCGGTTGCAGAGCCCCCAGCAGATTGGAACAAGTCCTAGCATTGCCAAGGCATTTTAGCACTTAGGAGATGCCTATTGAACATATGTATAAAGACAGGCATTTGCAATCCGTGTACTACTTGGAAAAATGTGTGCTGCTTTTTTGAGTTAGGCCCCTGGGATTTAGCAAACCCAGCCATAAGCAATGGGATTAGCATGGCCGAAGTTCATTGCAGAGCAAAGGGAGATCTGCTTCAAACAAGCAAAGACTCATTACATGTAGCTGTCAGACACTGGCAGCTGTATTTTTTTTTTTTATCATAGTTTAGTTCCCCTTTCTGAATATCCTTCCTCTAAGCTGGTATTGTAAGCCATAAATTTACATAGCAAAACTTGACTAAACTCCAAATTTAGTACAGAGCAGTATTATGTGAGGCTTGTCTTTGTTTATTTGGTTTTTGTTTTGTTTTGGTTGCCTGAATAGTCTTGGATCAGTGGTGATCCAGAATCCTTCACTTCCTTCCTTACCCCTCACATTCAGTCTCTGTCTCAGGATAAACTGATCCACGTTTGGAGTGGAAATGAACAAATAATTCTTGGTGCTTATAGGTAATTTGAATCTACAAGCTCTATCATCTCTCCAAAATAACACTGGTGTTGGTTGTATCATAATCTCTGCATGAGGGTTCTCCATAGAAACAGAACCCATAGGATAAATAGATACATACGTGAGGAGATTTATTATAAGAATTGGCTCACACAGTTATGGAGGCAAATAAATCCCACAATCTGCTGCCTGAAAGCTGGAGAACCAGGGAAGCTGGGGGTATAATTCACTCCAAGCCCAGAAGCCTGAGAACAGGGGGCCCCTGGTGAAAGCCCCAGATTCTTTAGACCTGAGAAGTAGGAGCTGTGATGTTGAAGGGCTGGAGAAGATGACATCCAAGTTTAGGAAGAGGGAGAGAAAAAGAATTTGCCCTTTCTGTGTCTTTTTGGTCTACTCAGGTCTTCCAGATTAGATAATGCCTGCCCACACAGGTGAGGGCAAATTTTACTCAGTCTGCTAATTCAAATGTCAACCTCTTCTGGAAACACCCTCACAGACACACTCAGAAATCATGTTTTATCATTCTCTGATATGGCTCTGGAAGTGGTTTGTTATCTATAAAGCTAGGAGGAGTGGTTAAAAAAAAAAAATCCAGTGAGAAGGATGTCAGGTTTGATCCTGAAGGAAAAATTGCAACATTATAGGACTTTGCATAGCAGAGTGGTAAAAAGTTAAGAACTTTCAGTTACATGTCTTAGTCTGTTCAGACTGTTTTAACAAAATATCATAGACTAGGTGGTTTATAAACAATAGAAATTTATTTCTCACAGTTCTCGAGGCTGGGACGTACAAGATTAAAGCACTGACAAATTTCATATCTGGTGGAAGCACCCTTCCTGGTTGATAGAAGGCACCTTTCTGCTATGTCCTCACCTGACCAGGGGTTGAGGGATTTCTCTGGGGCTCCTTTATAAGGGCACTAATCTCATTCATGGAGGCTCTATTCTTATGACCTAATCATCTCTCAAAGGCCTCTGCCTTCAAGTATAATCATCCTGTACATCAGATTCTTAGCTTACGAATTTGGCGATGGGCGTGGGGTGGGGAGGACACACAAATGTTCAGATCTTAGCAACTACCAATGAAGAACATAGACTAGAAGGAGGCAACCCTTGAGAAGATAATGTTAGATGTCTTATGTATAGTGACCCTGGAGAAAAATGATGAAAGATTGAACTCTAAAGCTGTGATAGAGAAGGGATGGAGTGTGACAGGAGTGTTGAAAGAATATGCTAATCTCTCAAGACCCTGATTACATAAGAGAAAAGGCCCAGAAGAGCCTTGTGTTTCTTACTTCATTAATTCAAAGAATGGCAGAACCATCCTCAGTGATGGGGAATGGAAACACATGACAAAGTGAAAGAGAGAGTGATGTCTTCCAATTTGAGCATATTAAGCTCCTTTTTTTCATTTTCTTCCATTCACTAAATTTGCAAAATGAGCCTGTTCCTTTTTAATTGGAAAAAAAAATTCTCATATTTGAATTTATTTTAAGAGATCTAAATTGGGACCATAGGATTTTTAAAATAAGGGAAAAAAGAGCTATTTTAAAGTTTGAAAAGACTTTGGCATTAAAATGAAGAATAACATAATATGACATTTCTATGTTCAGAGGTCAGACTAGTGATTGAGCTTGAGGCATCAGGTTGCAGGTGGTAAGTAAAGCGAGGTGAGGATGCTCCATTCATTCGTTCTTTTCTCTTCGTTTATCATTTGTGCCATGAATATTTTATGCCATGCATCGCACCATACAGTTCAAGTCTTGTGATGGATACCAGAGAAGACACTGTGTGCAGAAAGACAGAGAGTGGAGAATAAGAAACAGAGTAGATAAGCATGTTACTTGAAAGGTGAGCTGGTGTTTGAATACCAAATAGGAAGAGAACCTGAAATGGATACAAACGGGAGGCTAAAGGCATAAGCATAAAAACTAGGAAGGGATTATGTCCCATAAAATAAGAAAATATCAAGACAAAGGAAGAATATTTTTATCTCATTTTTGAATTGTTTTAAATAAAAAAGTTACTTCTTCATTCTCTAAATCAGTGATGTTCAAATTTATATTGGATATGGAAATATTTCCTTAACAATTGCTTAAATGAGAACCTAAGGAACTGACAGGACAGTGAGCCCTTTCCAGCAGCCCAACCTCCCCACCCATCACTCCCATTTCCCATATTCCCCCAGGCAATCTGGAGGGGGCTTGAAGAACTACTGGAAAAAAACACTGCTCAAACATTATGTCTTGGATAATGCAAATTTATACCCTGTGTGTTACTAATACAATGGTGAGATTTTAAAACATATTTTATTTATTTATTCATGAGAGACTCACAGAGAGAGAGGCAGAAACATAGGCAGAGGGAGAAGCAGGCTCCCTGAGGGGAGCCTAATGAAGGGCTGGATCCCAAGACCCCAGGATTATGCCCAGGGCCAAAGGCAGATGCTCAACCACTGATCCATCCAGGAATCCCTAAAATGTTAAAATTTAAAAAGACAGGAAATTACCAGATACTGACAAGAGCATGGAAAAACTGACTCTAATACAACATAGGTACCAGTGTAAAGCAGTAGAACTCCGTTAAGAAAACACATGATATCTACTGGAGCTACATCCATCCGTAAACTGGACAGCAATTCCTCTTTAGGTATGAATCTATGAGAAATTTGTTAATATGCTCATCTAAGACGTGTACTAGAATGAGCTTAGTGGGACTCTTTGCAATACCTCAAACTGGAAACAACACAAATGTCAAAAAATAGATGAGAAAAATAATTTGGGGTGTGTTCACTGCAAGAGAACACTATATTGCATGGAGATTAGAAAATCTAGATCTGAGGGATGCCTGGGTGGCTCAGTAGTTGAGCATCTGTCTGGCTCTTGTCATGATCCTGGCGTCTTAAGGATAGAGTCCCCGCATCAGGCTTCCCACAGGGAGCCTGCTTCTCCCTCTGCCTGTGTCTCTGCCTCTCTCTCTCTCTCTCTCTCTCTCTCTCTCTCTGTGTGTGTGTGTGTGTTTCTCATGAATAAATATATAAAATCATCAAAATAAAAAAAAAAGAAAATCTAGATCTGAATACAATGATATAACTAATCTCATAAACTGTGTGTTAAAAGTAACTCCAGGTACAAAAGAATATATGCTGCATGATTCTATTTACGTCACAAATTCAGGCAAATAATAGAATGTGATACAGGTCGTGACAGTTAATGTCTTGAGGAATTAATGATTGGAAAGGGACGTGAGGATAACTCCTGGGGAGCTGGTAACTCTCTTTCCATATGCATGCTGATGATCTGAATGTCTTCAGTGTGTGATAATTAATTATATACTTATAACAGGTGTACTTCTCTGCATGGATATTTGCATCAATAAAAGTTTTAACAATTACACAAAAATTAGTCATGGACATATTTTTGACACCTAAACTAGATCAGATATTTACTAAAACAAAAGATATATCAGTTTCTATTCCATGTCTATCTCCAAACTGTCAGTAGAACCCTTACACTCAGTTCTCAATGAATGCCTATTTAGTACTTTTTACTATTCCGTATGAATGGAGTCTTTTGAAAATAACAGATGTTTGTTGCATTTTGAGCAAATAATTGTAACTTATTGTGACAAACTTAGAAAATAAATACTTATAATGTTACTGCCATTTTCTGCTTAAAAAAAAATACTAGCCATCACCTCTTTTGGTCATTCTTTTGATGTGAGATCTCAACTAATGCCTCTGAGGTATTACAAATGGATGAAATTGGGGACTATAAATCCTTGCATAGCACATGCATCTAATATTTCTTCTTTTAAGAGAGATTTCCATTATTGTCAAAAGAGGATGTAACATAAAATAACCTTGCAATAAGTTCATTTGCCTCTAAAATTGCTTCTCATCTGTGAATTAATACAAATGAAATTGCACACTTATCATTTCAAGGAGCTAGCATGAGCTATCTTGATTCTAGTGACTTACTCAAAAACATACTGCAACAGCATTTTGAAAATATTTATTTTGTCATGGTAATGTTACAGAATGTTTTTTTCAGCCTAAACAGCATCCCCATATTTAGGCCTTTGAATTTGATCAATAATTATGCTTGAATTATTTTATTTCCATAGTCCTTAAGTAGCATTTTGAAGTGTCCTTATTAAATAAAAATTAGTGAAAATTCTTTATATTTCATTTTTTAAAGGGATTGTAAAAGAAAACATTTGACTTCACCATCAACTCTAAGTTTATAACATTTCCCCCTTATGTTCATACTTCCCGCCCTTTCTCTGCTCTATTTATTTATCCTCAGCATTTATCACTACCTACGTTTCTCTGCATTTTATTCCTTTATCTTATTTCATGTATCCTCTATTATATAGACATCAGATCATTTAAGGCAATGATTGTTATCTATTTCATTCCCTGCTCTATACCTGGAATTTTGGAATAATACATGATATATAGTAGGTGCTCAATGAATACTTTTGAATGAATGGATGAACTATATATAATTTAAGTGTTTCAAGATTAAATGTTAGCATAGGCTGAATTCTCAGAGGACACTGGAGCTTTCAGCCAACTCTAATTTTTGCTGATGGCTTCTGAAAGAACATGGAAAAGAAGTTATGTTTTAACGCTAGAGCTCTCCTTAGGTGGATGTGAAAGCAGTACAACTCCTTATATCTGAGGATTTTCATTCATACTGTGTATGTTAGAATGAGTAGTAAACCTAGTAGGAGGGAGAACCAAAGCTTTCCAAGCCTATCCGGGGTCTTGGATTAGATTTTGCTGATCATTAGTCAAAATACTTGTTGTTAACTGCTTTGAAATCCTCCAGGTAATTGCTGTGACTTCAAAGGAACACAATAATCTGGTGATTGTCCTGTATCTTTTTGTGACTTGTCCTAGGCCCAAACACAAGACTTAATTTATAAAAAGTGCTCCATAATATTTCTAGAATCAGTAAACATGGTATCTGTGCCCTAGAAAATTTAAGTATTCTGTGTAACCATTGTTAATCTGTTGTTTCTGACTGAATGTCCACTAATATCAAGTCTTTAGAGGGGTACACAATGCATAGTAGAGCTTTGTCATTCTGTTAGCAATATAGAGATCTGATGATGTTATGGAAGCCCTTCGAAATAGATACAGTGAGTAAAAGGGAATACTGGATTGCCAGAGGTGGGAGGTGCTGGTGGCCACACCGAGGAGGTGATATTCAGGAAACACTTAATAGTGACTCACAGGATTAATGATAGACAAACTTTTTAAGCACGACTTGGATATAAATTTAAATTTTGGAGAGGACTATGAAATCAGTTATCTCTTTGGAATCAATTTAACATACATTAGCATGGACAGGGCAAGCATGAGGTGAATAATGAAGAGTCTTTTAGCACTGGCAAAATTTGTACAAACTCTGAAAGACAAACATACAGTTAGCATGATACAGTGATTAAGATTCTAAATGGCCTAACTCTGAGTCCAAGTCCCTCATTTACTCTTTATGTGAATTCAGGCATGCTCCCCTGTCTCAGTTTTCTCACCTGTAATCCAGGGGTGGTAAGGTCCTTGCAGAGGTTACACGAGTTAAAATACAATTTAAAATAACACCTAACAAACTGCAAATGTTTGCTGTTATTTTACAGCGGAGAGAAATTTCTCAAAAAGTCGTAGCAATTGGTAATTATCTAAGTAATCACTGAAGGGAATTAGATCCTTCTGGGGACATGGTCAGAGAAAGGAGAGTTAATTTATACACTGTGACTCTAGATATAGATCTGAGTATTTGCCTTATTAGCAGAAAAAATTTTGTGGCCTGCAGTAGAAGGGAAGTTTCCATTTTGGGATAAATCAGCATTATTCCAATGCCATTTAATAAGACAGACAATAGAGATTCAATTTTGTTTATTAATTGAGCATGGCACCTCCTTTGGCTGCAGTTTCTAACATTGTGTCAGCGATAATATTAATACCACTTAAGAAAAGGTGGAGAACTGAGTGAAGTGCTAAGGCAAATTCCCCCACAGGCTAGCTGTAAATTAGCTATCCCCGAAACTAGATTATGTCTCCTAATACTGGTGTATTAATTTCTGGGGACTGCACAGGACTCTGAGGGAGAATGAAGAGGGAGTGATTAACACATCTTTGGTAATTGTTCTATGCCAGGCTGTTCTAATCTGCTTATCTACACTGCCTGCTGCTTTCTCCTGCCAGCTCTCATCAATGTCCCATCAGGCCACAGCTCTCTGGAACAATCTGCTGCTGATGAGGCTTCTGGGCTACCAGTTCTGTCTGTCTGCTACTCTTCAAGAATGACAAGGCTTTCATAGAACTCTCTTAGAGGCCAGGGGAGGAGCTAAATCGTGACACTGTCCACCCATGATTGGGCAAGACTCTTAAGGCAGTCTTCATGTCCTTCTCTTCCCATCGTGTGGAAATATATTGCATTCTAAGCAACTCTCTACCAGTATGAACTATCAGAATCACCTTTGACAGATTCTTAATCTTTTTGAAGTAAAGATCTCCGTGTTCCCATTCATTTCAATTGACATTGTTTCTGTCTTTAGGTGGAGATTTTAAATAGGCTTCTCAAGTGTTTGCATATGAGGTAGAGAAAAATGGGATAATTTTCTGGTCTATCCCATTGTTCGTCTGCCAGTCTTTGTCAAATCACTTGCGAATGTAAAGGAGGAAATTATTCTCACTCTAAGGAAAATAGGCTTCACTGTCAAATTAATTATCCAGATACGAACTTTTTACTTACAAATGGTTTCTAGGGCCAATTAATTAATTATGCTTACTTTATTTTACAATGTGTCAAGAGAAAAAAGGATTAGAAAACAATGACCAGGACCAAATTCTTTTCCTTGAACAGAGGTCACATGTCAGGAGTGTTATTAGCTTTTCCTGTGACAGGATATTGATTATAATTTGTTGATATAAATAAATTGCCACTAATTATATAAAGGTAATCAATCTAAATGTTCTAATATATAATTCTTACACCATTATCATACTGTTGTCTTATTGCCTATTATTATGTGAAGTCAGATGCAATCAAGATGAATAACATAGTACAATTAGAACATTTTGTTTACCAAAGAACTTTCATCATAATTATCACATGTTACAAAATAAAAATTATAGTAAGAGTAATTCCTAATATCTTTGTTAGAAACATATAGTTTATTTTTTTATTTATTTTATTTATTTATGATAGTCACAGAGAGAGAGAGAGAGAGAGAGAGAGAGAGAGAGAGAGAGAGAGGCAGAGACACAGGCAGAGGGAGAAGCAGGCTCCATGCCCCGGGAGCCCGACGTGGGATTCGATCCCGGGTCTCCAGGATCGCGCCCTGGGCCAAAGGCAGGCGCTAAACTGCTGCGCCACCCAGGGATCCCAAACATATAGTTTATAAAGTGGCATGTATACATATATATCCAGAGCCCCAGTTCATATATGTCTATGTACACATACATATTACATATATTTGCATTATTTTAGAGCTATCACCTTCAGAAAAATGTCACTGGGGTTTCCTTTTAGATATCACAGTAATCTACCAAGCAGTGTAATAAAAACAGGAAACCAATGAACTTGGGTTTGGATAGCTCTAAATTTGAATACTATCTCCTCTACTTAGCCTCTCTGTTACTTGGAATAAGACATTTAGCTTCATTTAGCCATAGTTTTCTTATTTACCAAAAACTGGGGTGATAAATATATACCTGTGGGATTACTCATGGGATTAAATATGATAATTAGATGTAAAAAATATACAGAGCCTATTCCATAGGTGTTTGATGAGTAAGTTAACCCTTGTTTTACTAATTACTTAACTCTTGCCCATTATTAAATGGTGTTATGTATGAGCATATGTATACTTGCAACGAGCATATGTATACTTGCAACTTTGTTCAACCGTTATACAATATTTTATAGTATGCATTTTTCATTCCTATTATAAGAAAAAAGCTCATATGAGATATTTTTCTTTTCTTTATTTTTAAGTTTGGAGGAAGTGAGTTCATGGAAAGAGTGGAAAGAGATCTGTTTCTTTTTCTTTTTTTTTTTTTTTTAAAGAGAGAAGGGGTATGAGCAGTGGGGGAGAGAGGGGGGGAGATGGAGAGAGAGAATCTCAAGCAGACTCCCCAACAAGTGCTGAGGCTGGTGTGGGGCTTGATTTCAGGACCTTGAGATCATGACCTGAGTGGAAACCAAGAATCCAATGCTCAACTGACTGTACCACCTAGGCACCCCAGAGATACTTTTAATATTTTATTTAAATACACTTATTTTTGTTAAAGTTATTGCCCAGAATCTATGTTCTTTCCCAAGAGGAATATCAACCACAAAACATCCTAGCATAATTATTAAAGCACTCTCAAATAGTTTCAGATACAATGACAGTGAATGGAAAAAATCAATGTGCTTTTAAAAGTCCCGATGTACTCCAGGAAATTAGATGAAACAAAGGGGGAAAAAAAATCTGACTAATAAATGACTAAAATGGTGGATTTCCTAGACTCAAACTTAATCTATTGCTTCTCTATATTTGTATTCACTGAGTCTCTTCTTTTCACCTTTGAAAACTCTAGACTAAACCATAGTTCAAGCACTCCATCCATTCTTTTCCTCACAGGTTGAAGATGTCCTTTCCCAGCATGAAAGTGTTGGACCATATGTTGTTCTGTTCCTCTTCTACTGTGAAGTTAAGCTCCTACCGTCTCAAGGAAAATTGTATCACTAGGAGACCAAACATGTGGCATAACATGTTTTTTCATATTGAACGTATAGAAATAAAAATAAAAGTAGAGTGACAGAGAAAAATAAAAACAGTGTATTGTAAAATCATTTTGGTACAATTTGTGTATGTGGGTTTCCATAGGAAGAATATTATATATGAAGGTTGGTTTTGGAAACAAAGTAATTATATACCTAAAATAGATACTTGTGCTTTTTAATATAGTATGTAAACCTACTAAAATATAGTTGTTGCATCAAGGGGTATTGCTTAGTTACTTTCAGTTATTTCTAGAGCAAACAGAATTTATTGAATTAAAGTAGATACAGGTTATTAATATATCCTGAGTGCTAATGTTTGATAAAACAAGAGATTTCAAGAAAAGGGAGTGGATGGATGTTTTAGAAAATATTCTCAAAAAGGCTATTAAACTAACAAAAATGTTGCAGATTGATTATTCTGTTCAATTTTACTTGACAATTTGTGGCTTTCCTTGTTTCTGAATATTCTGCTTCTGCTCATACTGCTCTTATACTTATCAGATGCAATTAAGTAAGTTTTGGGCTCATTATTATCCTGAGGGCAAGATAGAGAAATAATGAGAAGGTTAGAAAGGACAACAAAATGAGTACCTGAGGTAAATTTATTCAACTGTCAGGAATGAATAAAATCATATTGGAGACAATGTTTCCCCAGGAAGTTTGTAAAGGGAGCAAATGAGCAAGGAATGTTTAGTTGTTGTTCATCTTTGTCCAACTGCTCCTGAGTATCGTTTATCAGAATGCTTTTGTTGCTGTTCAAAGATAATGTTGGAGCTGGATGAGCAGAAGAATATTGAATGTAGTCAAGGGGAAGGAAAATCGTCTTTTACATGTAGCTAGATATTACCAGATATGTGTTCAAACCTCATAGCCTCATGTATTCAAAACACAATGAAGACTTTGCAGTTTTATTTTGTATGGTTTTGTTTTACTCTATTTTTATAATGCTGCTGATAACCTACCAATAGCTCACTATCCTTGGTTTGAACAAAGTTGTGCTCCTGAGTTGTGTAACCCCTCCACTTTCTCCAGAGGAAAACTGCCAATGAGGAAGCATCATAGTCTTGTGTCCAGAGAACACAGTATCCCCTGATGTCCAAGTGAATATTCTACTCTGCCCCTCCCTTGAGAATTCACAGGGGAAATAAAACCTGATTTCTCTATTTTATATTTCTATCATTTCTTCAGTCTTCACTTCTCTAATATATGTAGCCAGGTTTTAACTTCCTTTTGCTTTTTAAAGGGTTTTCTCCTTTGTCTTGGCATCGTTTTTCCTGAGTAGTGCCATTTTTTCCTGAGAGTCCTGCCTTAATATGGAGGGGGCATTCACTCCACGATCTTAATGAAACTTGACAGCATTGATCCAAACCATTGCTATCTCTCCGTTGAGAGACAAAATAGCCTCCTAACTAATCTTTGTGCTCGTTTGTGTCAATTGCCTGTACTCTCTGTAGGGGCTGGACTGCTCTCTGAACTGTCAACGAGATCATGTTATTCCCCATGTTCAAATCCACCCCTCAGACCTCAGACCTCCCAACCAGTAAGGTTAGAATAAACAGTGTTCTCATCATTTGGCCCTTCATTATCTCACAACCTTCATCTCATAATCCCCAATCCCACAATCACTATGCTCCAGCCGTATAGGAAGAAGATTGTTCCCACGGTAGTGACTTTTATCTAGATGCTTCCTCTGCAATTTTTAAAACTACACTGTGTGTCTCTCTATAGCTTACATGCAGTACCTGTTTCTTCATTACTTCGAATTATTTTAAATTTTATTTAGCCATGAGAATATTTATTTAACAGTGACTGAAATGGAAACTTAATAAACTGCCATGAGACTGGAAGCCCTTTTCAAGACCACATCCGTCCGGTCACTCTCCTATCCTGTATTCCCATATTCCTTCATATGGTCTTAAGTAAGCTTGTTCAACCATTAGGAGAATGCCTTTTCAAACATCATGCTATAGTATACGTTATATTACGTCTTAGAATTTCAGCACATGTTTATGATACATCCATATCATAAGCTAATATTTTGTTTTGAATTTTGTTTTTTGAATTCAACTCTTTAAAAACACAGATAAAACAAATATCAGTAATTTTTTACAATTGTTAATTCAAGTCTGATATCATTTTCCCTGTCTACTTCAATCCAAATTTCATTTGTTCTTAGTCTACTGGTGATGTTCTTTTATTTGTTTATAATTTAAAATATGTCAAGTTCACTCACCTTTGGGAAATGTTATGTTAGGCAAGGATTACATAATAGTGGAAAAGAAAATTTATTCACTAGAAAAACTCTTGTTGTCTGGTTTAGGTTTCATATTGCAAAATAAATTATATGCTGGCTTTTAATCAAAGTAACTTTTTTCTTCTACTGTCAAGAAATGAGGTCATAGTACTAACGTAACATTGACCTATGATTAAAATTAGCTTGCTGAAGCTGAGAAAAGAATGGTTCTCAAGTGGATGGAGCTTACGTTGAGTCATTATTTTTTTTCAGATCCTTTTCCTAGGTGATACTCAGCTGCATCCTGAGGGACTTCACTAATCTTTGCTTTGTTCTCAGATACTATAAGCTCAGTCACTGAGAAATGTGTTTCTCTCTCTGATATATATATATATATTCCTATCTAGAATTATAATAAAATCATCAGATAAAATTGTTGAGTTGAAGGATATGCTTCCTAGTATACTTTCCTTCCTTGAAAGAGTTTTATTGAAATGGTTATCTATAGATGCTGTCTCATTTCTCATCTTATTGAAATGGCTATCTACATATGCATTATCTCATTTCTCACCTTACATTATTTTTTTTGTCTAAGTAAATTTTTCACTTCCATTTTTTAAAATTGTTTAATTTAAAACGTTTTAAATTTATTTTTTAAAGATTTTATTTATTTATTTATTTATTTATTTATTTATTTATTTGAGAGAGAGCATATGAGAGCATATGAGAGAGTGTGTGTGAGTGAAGGGGAAGGACACAGAAGCAGACTCCCACTGAGCAGGGAGCCCATGTAAGGCACAATCTCAGGACCCCTAGACCATGATTTGAGCAGAAGGCAGATGCTTAAGTGAGTCATCAAGGTGCCCCCATATTTTTTCTTTAAAAAGATTTATTTATTTCAGAGAGAGATCACAGGCAAAGGGGCAGAGGGAGAGAAGGTCCAAGCAGTCTCCCACTGAGCAGGGAGCCCAATATAGGGCTCAATCTCAGGAACCATGCAATCAGGACCTGAGCCAAATCCAAGAGTCAGATGCTTAACCAACTGAGCCACTCACGCGCCTTTCATTTCCATTTCCACAGCAAAACTACTCTTATTGGAGCATCTAGGTGGCTCAGTCAGTTAAGCAGCCATCTTCAGCTCAGGGCATGATCCCATGGTCCTGGATCAAGCCCCTATTAAGCTCCTTTTTCAACAGGGAGTCTGTTTCTCCTCTCCCTCTGCCCGTCCACCCACTTGTGTGCTCACTTATTATCTCTCTCTCTCAAATAAATAAATAAAATCTTAAAAATACTACTCGTATCATCTCAATACCTCTATATTGTTAAATATAATGATCATATTTCAATATTCATATTTAGCCTTTAAGTGGATCACATCCAACCAGATTTCAATACATGTATATGATGATGATTTACAAATTTCTATTTTAAACCAAGGCCTTTTACATGAAATCTACTTGGATGTCTAAGAGACAATTAAGTGTTACCAAAATTGAGCCTACAAAAAAGTTTAGCCCATAGCAAATGCTCAACAAATAACTGCTGAATGAATAACTCTCTCTCTCTCTCTCATATATATATATATATATATACACATATATATAATCTTAAATAATATACATATATTTTTTTAATCTTCCCTATCTGAATAAAGGGCAAATCAATTCTTCTAGCTGCTCAAGCCAAAAAGCATAAAGTTAAAATTGAAAGAGAAAATTCTGTTGTGATTCTCTCTCTCCCTCTCCCTCTGACCCTTTCTAAAAAATAATAATGATAATATTAATAATTAGATATTTAAAAATAAAAAAATGGAATACCATCATGGTCCAACTGATAAGATTTTTAAGGGAAAAAGCATAAAACTTGCTCTAAAGTTTTTATAAAGATGATAATTTCCTCATCATACATAATAGTATATTTTTATTTCTTTTCTATGGATGCTTATGTAACAAAGTGGAATTCTTAAATATGATTACAATTAAAAGCAGCAAAGTAGAAAAATTTAATTATATTATATATCCTTATACTTAATTTTAATCATATTATAATTCTATAATTGAAAATAATGTAACTACCATTTCTAAAGTGGCATTTAATAAAATGCTACTTAACAGTGATTACCATTAGATTATGGAACTACAGATAAATTTCTTTATACTTTTTCATTTTTTAATTAGATTTTTCCATTAGATAGTATTATTTTGAAATCAGAATAATTAGTAAGGTTATTTCAAAAATAAAAGTAATCTTAATTATATTTTGTTTTCCTCATGTTTCATGTCAGTCCTTCAAAGGAAAAATAATCTGAAAATTGAACAAAATAACTAAGCCTAAGATAGCAACTTCCTTCTCTGTTTTTGCACCTGTTCACTGTACTAGGAAGTCTTGTAACAGAGTAACCTATAATTCCTCCCAATTCTGTACATGCATGTCATCACTTACATCAAGTGGCAGAGTCTGAGCCAGCCTTATGTTCAATAAAATAAAACTAAAATGATGTTTTGGGATAGCTGAGTTCAAGCTTTAAGAGAACAATTTGCTTTAAGAGAACTATTTAAGGCTTCTGCCCCTCCATCTTGGAGGCTAGGCATTATGCAGTAAGAAAAATCCAAGTCCAGCCTAAACTGCTAGAGGCCATATGGAGCAAGGTGGACATTCCAGCCTCACGTGGGAATCTAGCTGATTCAATCAAAGAAGTAGTCTCACCCTATGCAATATGGAGTAGAAAATCAGCCAACCTAGGCTCTAGATTCAGCTCACAGAATCATAAAGAATAGTCACTGTCAATTAGAGTAACTGAGTTTGGGTATGATTTATTATGCAGCCATAGATAACAGATATATGCACTAAGGTATATATTATGTTCAAAATAATCAATTGGCTTCCCTTCTCGCAATAAAACCTGATAGTAAAATAAGATAGTGTTGGGGAGTTCATCGAGACAGGTTGACCATAGGTTCACCCATGAGCTGAACCCCAGCAATTGGAAGTCCCTTATCTTCTCCCCATCCTAGAAAATGCATTTTGCTTGCCTTCCCTGCTCCCAGAGGCTACTCCAAGGATGTAGCCTTAAGATAATGGTACGATATCACATCACTTGAGACCTTGAGACTATCTACATGGTATACATGACTGAACCCAGTTAAGGCCTCTGTGTAAAATTTTAAGATTCGGTGGGCAAGTAGGAGACCTACTCATCTGGTGGCCACCCTAGCACACCTGATAGGTAGGTTTTATTACTTAATAAATCTGTCACCTACCAACCTCCTTCTTGTCTCTACGTACCCTCCACCTACAGGGGCTGATTTCAAATTACACCTGGGAGGCCCCTAAGGAACTTGCAAACCAACAGATAGATTTTTGTTCTGCCTAGGATTCTTTAGGTAATATGTTTATTTTAAGCCGAGGAGTAAGTTTCAAGACCTCCTAAAGAACATTGACTTAACAGAGTTTCTATGTATTACCAAACACTAGAGCAAATAATGGTAGTCAAACAGTAACTCAAATTCAAGACATTTTAAGTTCTCTAACTGTTGCAGACGAGGCATTTATAGAACAGCTTCTACGAACACGGGGAGATTTTAATTCCTCCCTGGCCTATTAAGGTATCATTTAATATTCTTCCAGATAGAAACCATCCTGGAGAATTGTGTTCAGCTTTCCAAGATGGTCCACTTCAGTGATGCCTTTGTAATATATCTCCAGGACATGTACTACTTGGGAAGGGTAGAGGAATGTTTTGATTTTGTAATGGCTTAAAGTCATTTGAAGATATCTTATAACTTTTTCATCACCTTTATACATAAAAAATTAGATTGACCTAAGTTTAGCTCTTTGGAGAATTGGCTTTTCAAATTTAACCTTGACCAGTTATACATTCAAATGACTTCATATTTTTTTCACTCCATGCAAAATGTTTTGCCCCTTAGGTTCTGGAAGCAGATTTCATCTTTTCTCCCTGACAGTGTCATATGTCATTCAAGGAAAAAGTCATCTAAAGCACCTGTTCTGCCATTTAAAGATGTGTCCATATCATATCGAAATTGTCAACATGTTTCACCAACATATTTTGAAGTCCTTAATAACTAATTGTTGTAAAGGTTATGATTTTATTTTGCCTTTCACCATGACTTCAGATAGTTTTTAGTTATATAATAAATCAATAATTATTATATATATAAATGATTTTAATTATTTTCATTTCATTAAGGTACAAGTATTTTAATGTATAATAACTTAAAGATGTAATTTACTCCTGTTTGTACTATATGTAAGAACAAAAAAATCTATCAGTCTATATTCTAAAAGCTAAAACTTTATTCTTATTCATTGTATGATTTACTTTTAAATAAAAACAGGAAAAATAAACACATCACTATGCTTAGCTCTATTGATATATTTATCATACCATGTTCTTGCCTATGTCTAACAGCTTTTTAATGCTATTGACTGATGAGTTAATAGTTAATTTTTAAATATGTATTCTAGTAGTCTTACTGAAACTCATAATATCATACATTTGTTAAGCACTAACTTAATTGTCATACTACATTATGAAGTAAGAATTATTATTTTGGAGATGAGAAAAAATAAATCCAGAAAGACTATACACTAAAATATTTAAATGTCATTTGTTTTGTATGTAAACATGTCAAAGGCATTTTGGTTTACTACAATTTTAGAATTATACTTAATACTTAACTCACTTTATAACTTTGAGCATTTATCCTTCAAACATTCTAAAAATAAAGCAATTTGCACAGCTTTGATTATGAACACAATCTTCATACATAATTGGTTTTTTGTGGTTTTAATTTAAGCTATTCTACATTGAATAAGAAAATTTTATTTTAAAATTTTAAGTCACCATTAGTATTAAAATGCTGTTTTTAAAAATATTAAAACTATTCCTTGTAATATTTTTTTCAGTCTCATGAATTCCTGTCAAAGAAAAATATTTATCACCTTATATTTACATTCAAATATATAAAACTAAAGATAATAATAAAAGTAATAATGAACAACATTTTTAAAATTTTTATTTAAAATTCTAATTTGAATAGTTATTAAATGCTATACTATTGTCTTGAAATAACAAAGAAAATATTTAACTTTTATTCACCCATTTTTGATCAAAATAATCTATAAAATCACTTTTACTGAATAGTTTCATAAGCTATAAAGAAAAAATAAGGACTTACAGTTATGTTTTGTGAATCTGAACTTTTTTCCTTAAACTGGCTAAGATATCTTGAGCAAGTCACTTTAATTTTTCTGAACCATAGTTCCCCTGTCTGTAAATGAAAAAATACATTTCCACTATTATTAGTATTAAATATCATTATCCATAAATGCCTTTTACAGTCTTGGTAAAGTGGGAGCTATTTCAAAAAATATTTAACAGGGAAAAATTAGATTGTATAATTACTTTAAAAGTCTTTTGATATTATAATGCTGTATCATAATAGATTCTAGTGTTTTGTGTAATTGCAAGAAATGTGGTCAGATGTCCTAGTATACAATATACATTATACTAAAGTCTCAAACAGATAGACCTATGGAATTTATTTGCTATAGAACATGGAATAGAAGATTGGCAAGAGTATTTAACAGTCTCTATAGGAGTAAGAAAGTTGAGTTCCAGGAATGAATACTAGAAAAACAGAGAGACAGACAGAAATGAAAAGAAAATTCAATCAGAAAAGTATAAAGTACAAAGAAAATTAAGTCGATAAATAGAAAAATTGTGTTTTCAATAGTGAAGAGTAGACCCAATAAGAGGGAAAATCGAATACTTGTTATCATGGTTTAACCTGAGTTACTCTCTCAGAAGGGAAAGAAAGCAAAACACAAGAAGGAATTAAAATGGATTAGTAAATGTAAGAAATATATGGATGATAAAAAAAAATGTGAACTCTAAACCAGTAAAACAAAATCCTTTCCTGGTTAAAATTAGAACATTGAAGCAGAGAAAATAATCCAGATCAAAATCAATATTAAATTGTACATGAGCTGGAAAACAACCTGAATTTGCAAAATAAAAGATTTTACTCTTTCATGTAAAAGTAATTAAATAAGCACCACATCATTATAAATGAAGAGAAAAATACATGTAATTTAAGGAGAATAAAATAAGACCCTACACAGGGACAAAAATAATATCAGCACATATTTTTTTCTCTGATAAACTGAACACCAGAAAGTTAATGTCACAGTAGCTAAAAAATTGTGAAGTTAAAAAAAAAAATTGTGATTCCAAGCTACTCTGAGAGTAAAGTTTTCATTTATGTATGAAGAACATTTACAGAAACAAAGATGTCAGAAGTATTTAACATTCTGAGTTAAATGCATCCAGCCACAGTTCAAAGGTCAAAATAAATTAAAAGCAGTTGAATTACAACATCGATAAAAACCCAAAGTTCTGTGCACAAACTATACTTAACTTAAAAAAAAATGAAAAGACAAGGAAGAAGATGAAAAATTATAATGACAAACAGGATATACTACTGATAGAGAGGAAGTTAAATAAATTATAACAGAATTAGATGTGCAACTGTATGACAACAACTTTAAGAATCTAGACAAATGGGCACTCCCTCTGAAAAAGTATATTTTGCTAAGTTTGTCTCAACTAGGGAGAAGAAAATGTGAATAATTCAATAACCATAAAAGAAATTAAAAATAATCAACCTGGGTTAAAAAAAAAAAAAGTCAAGAGGTCTAGAGTTTTTAAGGGCATATGGCAAATCTCCAAGCGACTCAGGTATAAATTCCCTGTTATACAAAAAAATGTTTCAGAGGATAAGGCATAACGAAACCTGAAAACTCATGAGGTTCACGAGGTTAAAATAACTCAGAATAAAAAAGACAAAGATTTATTTAGAGGTTGTGCAAGGCAACATTGCTTTGTTTATATTGTTAAAAAAAAGCCCCTTAAATCTCATCAATATGACAGTGGTTAAATAAAATCTGGTACATACAAACTATGGAAAACTGTGACAAGATTTAGCAGAATGATAGAGACCTATAAATAATAACATGGAACAATTCTCAGGCATATTTTTAAGAGATAAAACAAATTCCAAAAATGGCACATGTAGAACGACAGTATTTATATAAAGAAAATTAATTGTAAGCATCTGTAATGTGTGTAAGAGTTCTGGAAGGAAGAAGATGAGTGGAAAGGGAATGAAAGATGAACTTTAATTTTTGCTTTGAATTGTTATATATCGCTTGATTCTTTTATAATGGCAATATATGTATTCTCTGTACACAAGAGTTGCTGAAAATCAAAGTACCAGTTCCATATAGAAATGTATTATTTATATCAACTTTTCTCAACTGCAATATCTTGGTCTATCCTATTCAGCTTTGAAGTTTGTCACATTATGTTGGTCTTATTAAAGAACAATGATTTTGAATAATCTATGTATAAAAAGAAAAATGAGATTAGAGTCTGGATTTCCTCTGTTGGAATGTTCCTCTTCCTTGCATGGATTCAGATATTTTTTTAATAAATTAATTTTTATCGGTGTTCAATTTACCAACATACAGAATAACACCCAGTGCTCATCCCGTCAAGTGTCCCCCTCAGTGCCCGTCACCCATTCACCCCCACCCTCCGCCCTCCTCCCCCTCCACCACCCCTAGTTCGTTTCCCAGAGTTAGGAGTCTTTATGTTCTGTGTCCCTTTCTGATATTTCCCACACTGGATATTTGTTTTGAACCGGAAAGAAAGTGGTGGGATTTTAGCTGGTACTTTTAAAAGTTGTGTGGAATCGGATATGTACATGGAGTGTGTTTGTAATCAGCAAAATAGGCTACAGAAAAAAATTAAAAATATTAGCTGCTTATAATAACATAGATTTTTTTTCTAACTCCTACTAAATGCCTGATAAGGTCTAGAGAAGTTTCTGTTCCATTGCAGTCCCTATGACACATAGGCTAATGAAGAAATTACCATATTGAATGTTGTCAGTCTTGTATGCAAGGAAAAGAGAGCAAGTGTAGGAGTCTTGCAATGCCACTACAATGGCACTTAAAATACTGTAGCTTGGAAATGACAGTCTGATTTTCACAACTACTTGGACATGATTCCATTCAACCACTAAGGTCAGGAAATGCAATTTTTGTATGTGTCCAGAAGAAGGAAAATTAGGGATACTTGGAAAATAGCAATCATTACTGCCCCAGTGTTTTACTTGGATACTGTAATTGGAAGTTGAAAACTACTGATCTCTACAATCCATATTCAACAAAATATTTATTGTACATATTTATCGATCTAGTATTCAAGTTCATTATCATATTATGGAATTAGACATCACAGATAGGGAGACTGGCAGATTGTGTTTAGAACCTGCCATATTAATTTTGTGATCTTGGATGTTTTACTTGAACACTATAATTATTTCTCCTTTAAAGAGCGGTAATAGCAAAAACAATTGCTTTTCCCTATATGAACTTGATATGATTTTCTTTATGAGGTGCTTGTCTGAAGTTGAGCCTTCACTATTAGGGCATATAGTGACAATGGCATTATTATGTGCCCGAGTTTTATGACCACCTAACAGTCATATATATTTTATATTTATAAAGTTCTTCTAAATATTTTAATTTACTACCTATCATGTGAGGTTAAACACAGATTAGGTTATCCACATTTTATATATAAAGCAATTGAATCTCTGACAAACATGCTCCTGGTCACTGACAGTGACTTCTTCACTGTCTCAGGTCAAGGAAATTTGAAGAGCCCAGAATCAAAATCTGACTAAAAGACCCCATAACAGATTTTAAAAAGAAGAAAAGGAAAAGGAACCTGTATATGGCATATATATAGCTTGTAGCTGGATCGTAAAATAGGTTAGAACATGTCTTATTAATCAATATTGAATCAAACAACATTCTTATTCCATATCAGTAATGCTTTGAAGCCAACTAATTGTTTTAAGATATGAATTGTGAAGATTCAGTGTTAACCTTGATTTACATGCAATGCCAAGTGCAGTGTCAAGGAAACTTGTCAAAAATAACTAGAAATATCTTAATAGGCAGACAATTTTCATAACCTCATATTTTGCTTGTTTTTGACTTTCTACACTATAAAAGTATTTTTTTTTGTACATCAATTCAACTCTAGTTGAATGGCTAATTATAGTTCTTCTCAAATTGATATTGATAGGATTTTGCAAATCCTATTCCTGGACTAGATAACCCTACCCACAAATTGCCTACAGAAATTGCTCTCCAATATGATTTTCTTGGACATAATGGGTCCCAGTGTGCCACTGCTTGTCTCACTGTCTTCCAGAGACACCCAGAATACCTGAGCCTTCCTTTCTTTAAGGACCAAATGTTCTTGACATGCCACTGTCAGTATTCTCATTTAGATCTCCTGTTACTGTTTCCTTGCCATTTCATAAGAACATCTTATTACAGAGACAGTACTCAAAGTTATATGCAGGATGTTGATCCAAAAGCACTATTGCATGGCATTTCTAGCCCGAGGCAAACGTTCAATCTATTTTTGAATAGCTACCATGTAACTGCAGGTAGGTAAGTGGTGGATTCTATATCCACACATCCCAAACTGAAACTGTAATAATTGAATATTTTGAATGGCTAGGAGTTTGAAGCATATTTAATTAGATCATGATCAGAAAGATTTATTTAAATAAAATGTCCCGAAGACAGTTGTTAAAAAAATTTATGATAAGAATCAAAACCATGGGATGTTCACATAGATTTCCAATTCAATATAAATGCTGGGCCCATGGCAGCACACAGTCAATACTTACAACCCATTTCAGGTAGAATTTTCTTACCTCAAACTATGAGAGAGGTTCTGCTCTGAGTTCCTGTTTTATAGGGAAGGAAAATGGAGCTTATAACACAGAGGTCCTTTCTCCAAAGTGTGACAAGTTGTGGTCAGTCAGTCTGTCTTCAGAGACACAGATGGTTACTGTATCAATAGAGCATGTTCTTTTTTTATATCACAAAACACTGTCAGAAGCAAAATGCTAACAATGGAATATTACTCACCATTAGAAACGACAAGGACACACCATTTGCTTCGATGTGGATGGAACTGGAGGGTATTATGCTGAGTGAAATAAGTCAATCGGAGAAGGACAAACATATGGTCTCATTTGGGGAATATAAAAAATAGTGGAAGGGAATAAAGGGGAAAGGAGAAAAAATGAGTGGGAAATATCAAATAGGGAGACAGAACATAAGAGACTCCTAACTCTGGGAAACGAACAAGCAGTGGTAGAAAGGGAGATGGGCGGGGGTGGAGGTGACTGAGTGACTGGCACTGAGGGGGGCACTTGATGGGATGAGCACTGGGTGTTATGCTATATGTTGGCAAATTGAACTCCAATGAAAAATAAAAAATAAAAAAATAAAGAAGCAAAATACTAGGACTGTAAATTGTGGGTTCTAAACTTTCCTAGCCAAGGCATTATAGACGTTTTAGACCAAATATTTTGTTCAGGGTCAGGGATCTGCACCTATTTGGCACTACCCACTAGATGCCAGCAGCCCCCTCCCCCCAGTTGTGACAACCAAAAATATCTGCAAAATTACACTTGGTCGAGAACCACTGGTACTGGCTTAATAAAATCTATTATATTTATAATATTTATATTTATATTAAATATAAATATATATATTAAAATCTATAATTGAGACTAGAAAGTCTTTAAAATAGACTATTTTTCTTTAAGAACACTACTATTGTTTAAGGATGCAATATAACAAAGCATTAACAAATGAATACATGTTATCTTTTCTGTATGTATTCAAGAAGAAAATGTCAAGAGAAGAAACTGTGACTCCTATTTATTATCTATACAAAATAACTTATCAGTTTTTGCTTTATTTTATTTATTTATTTATTTATTTATTTATTTATGATTTTATTTATTTGAGAGAGAGAGGGAGAGAGAGCAGGGTGGGGAGGGGCAGAGGGAGGGGGGGGAGGGAGTCTCAAGCAGACTCAGTTATGAGCTTGGAGCTGGTCACAGGGCTCCAACCCTAACCTGAGACCAGTACCTGAGACCACTACCTAAGTGGAAACCAAGAGTCAGACACCCAACCGACTGGGCCACTTGCACCCTTGCTCCTTTTATTATCATAGGCAGTGCTAGGGAGTAACCAACTCTTTGACATCTTTTTCATTATGGACAACTTTTCCTGTGTGTTCAGATATGTGTTTTTTGTCAGGTTGTTCATGACCCAGAATCCCTTTGACTTTTGCACATGTGTCAATACAGACCTAGATAACAAAAATAGTTTTGTTGTACTTCTGTATGGTTTATTGAATTAGATACAAACTTAACAATTTTTCTGCTGTAATTTAATTTTTGGTTTCTGAAGATTTGGGTATTATTTTTGTTAACACACAGGCAAAGTTTTTAGGAAAACAACTGTTTAATAAAAGTTTAGCACTGGGAAGCATTATAGTACTAGACATAAAAATTGAAAACATTTTTTTTTACCCTCTGCCACCTGGCGAGTCAACGCATTAGCATATTTTTGTTTTATGCAGATTCTCATATCTATTTATAAGTAGTTATTTCTGGTCTTTTCTGAATAGGGATAGAAATATATATAGAGACACATAAGTGTTAAACATATACAAGAGTAAACTAAGTGCTGGGTAAAATTACTGTTGTATGGTTTAAATAAATTAGAAATGTGGGCAAAATAAGAATGAGAGAATAGAGATAGTCTGAATTCCAACTCCAAACCCTGTCTTTCAATTGCTAGCAACTGAAATCTTTGTATAATTCTTACACCTGTCACTGGCCTGCTTGATGTCTTCCACCCACACAGGAGGGTCCAGATTCTGCCAGATATTTGGGTCTATACACAGTTTCTTTCCCATCTTTACACAGATATCCAACTTCCCTTCTTGGCTCAGTTCTTTGCAGTTTTTCCCCTTCACTGTCTAGAGGCTGTGGGAGTCCTGAACTCTGTGCCCTGGTTCAAGACAGTAAGACTGTAGGTTTCTTCCTAAATTTTAGTGCTCCTTGTGTCAGTGGGCACCTTTGGTCAGGGAAAAGCCATAAAAAAGAAAATACAATTTTAAAAAAGCAAACTCACCCAGTGCCTTCATTTGTGCCAGTTTCTACTGATTTGGGTTCCTTTCCATTACCTGTAAGTAGTTTTTTTTTTGTTTCTGTGTTTTCCTTTCAAATATTTTCAGTTTCTAGCTGCTATCCAAGTGAGGACTAGTCCCATAAAACAGTTTCTCCACGATTGGAAGCCAGTGTGCCAATACCTTCCAGATTTGAGCAGATTCCACATCTGAAGTTTTATAGTTTTCCTCTTTTTTTTTAAATCATGCTGATTTAAGAGCATATTTTTTTAAGAGCATATTTAACTCACTTAAATGTACCTACTTTTGGCTAATGGAATTGCATGCTTTACTGATCATAAATTGTAGAGTGTATTTTATTTGTGCTAATTTACATAATTTGCTGATTAAACTACATATTTAATCTATTGACCTTTATACATATCTCACTTACACAGGCATATAATCAAAGCATATACTTAGCTGGATGGTGTTTATATCTTATAGACTTATTTATCCCTTATCAGCCTCTGAAATACTGGAGACAAAGGCTACATGGTCTAGGCTAAGCAGGAGTCTAGTATTTTCTTCTTTCAAGAATACATACTTTTTGTTGGATTTGGTTAGTTCCTCTGTTCTTCTCCTTAAGTTATTTTTTTGTTTATTAAAGATTCTATTTATTTATTTGACAGAGAGAGAGAGAGAGAGAGAGAGCATGCCCAAGTAGGGAGAGTGGAGAGAGAGGGAAAAGCAGGCTTCCTGCTGAACAGAGAGCCAACTTGCAGATCAATCCTGGGACCCAGGGATCATGACCTGTGCCAAAGGCAGATGCTTAACCGAGTGAGCCACCCAGGTGCCCCATCTTTTCCTTAAGTTCTAGTGCAATAATTTGTCTTCTAATGTTACTATTTTTTCTCTCTTCTTTGGCTCTATTTCTTTATGGCTGTCTCTTTTTATGCCATATTCTGATCAATTATAAATATATCCTTAATAAACTCCAAGATACATGGGGATAAACATTTCCCCTGGAGATTTTAATGAAAACATGATCTTGCATAGGTTAGTTAGCTTGCTTTGTCTAGTCTTTCCTCTGATTGAAAACTGCCTTTAAAAATATATTTTTAGGGGTCCCTGGGTGGCTCAGTCAGTTAAGCGTCTACCTTCAGTTCAGGTCATGACCCCGGGGGTCCTGGGATTGAGCCCCATGTCAGGCTCTCTGCTCAGTGGGGATCCTGATTCTCTCTCTGCCTGCTGTCCTCCCTGCTTGTGAACATGCTCTCTTTCTCTCTCTGTCAAATAAAGAAATAAAATCTTTAAAAATAAATAAATAAAAATATATCTTTATGTTTCATAAACATTCTCAATTTTGGTATATATTCTAGTAGGGGAGAGAGAGAAGGAAAGAAATAATCATAACATGGCAAACGAAATGTTATGTGTGTAATGTGCTGTGGTTTGCAAATAGAAGGGACAATTAACCCTTAGTTGCATGGGAAAAAAATATATTTTAAAAAAACCCTGAAGTTGACTTTATAGCTGACTCTTGAAAGATATCTGGTTGTCTTAATAATACAACTTTATTGACATGACATTTTGGTATGTGACTTTTTTTAAAAGATTTATTTTATTTTATTTTATTCATGATAGAGAGAGAGAGAGAGAGAGAGAGAGAGAGAGAGAGGCAGAGACACAGGTAGAGGGAGAAGCAGGCTCCATGCAGGGAGCCCGACAGGGGACTCGATCCCGGGACTCCAGGATCACACCCTAGGCCAAAGGCAGGCGCCAAACTGTGAGCCACCCAGGGATCCCCCAGTATTTGACATTTTTTACTGTGGGATATTATTTTAAAAAGAACTGATAACTAAGTAAAACATAAACTAATGTTAAGGGCTTCAGCCAGTAGCACATTTTCTTAAAAGACTAAACATGTGAAATCCAAAGAAGTTAATTGCCCAAGTACCAAGAGTAACCAAGAGCTAGATACTGGCAGATTTGAACTTGGATTTAAGAATGCATTATTGGACTTTGATGTGACTACACAGGGTCTGTTGACTAAGTATAATATTAAAAATAAATTTCAGGGCAATGGATAGCTTAGTTGGTCAAGCGAATGACCGTTGCTTTCAGCTCAGGTCAAGATCTCAGGGTTGTGAGGTCAAGCCCCATACCTGGCTGTGTACTCAGTGATGAGTCTGCTTGAGACTCTTTCCCCTTCCTCTGCTCTCACAGTCTCTCTCTTTCTTTCTAAAATAAATAAATCTTTAAAAACAAACAAATAAATAAATGTCAAAGATAGTTGATGGATTATTAGATAAAATAGCTCAAAAGAGAGAAAAAAAGACCATTTACAAATAACAGTTGAAAAGTTCTAAATGGGTAAATAAGATTCAAACGCTGGACCTCTGATTATTTTTTTTTATTAATTCATGTCAGTGTGCCATGTTATGAAGCCTGTTTTGAAAACCTCTTTCTTCACAAAACACAAATTCCTACAACAGTACACTATTTGATGTTTGTATTGTATATCTATTTTTAATAAAGTAAGTTTAGCCTATTAATCAGTTTACAGAAAAAATTTGAAGAGAGTACACACTTCCTCAAGCACTGCACACCCAATTGCTACAATTAATAACATCTTAATTTTGTACATTAGTATGGTACATTTTTTATAATAATAAACTTTTATAATTAATAATATGTTATTATTAAATAATCTCCTTATTTTACTCAGGTTTCTTTAGTTTTTACTTGTTATCTTTTCCTTTTCTGGGATCTTATCCCAGAATACTCTATTATATTTAGTCAGCATGTTTCCTTAGGCTCCTATACCTGTGACCAGATCTTCCTTGTTTTTGATGACTTTTATAGTTTTGAGGATTTATGGTCTTATTTTCTTTAGAATGTTCCTTAATTAAGATTTGTCTAATATATTTCTCATGATTCGACAGGGAGTCTGTGTTCTGGGGAGGCAGACCACAGCAGGAATGTTCTATTATCATCACATCACATCAGGTGTACACTATCAGCGTGACTTATCACTGTTAATGTTGACCTTGGTGACCTGGCTGAGATGATGTTTCTAAGATTGCTCTTTTTTCCTCCCTTTCAGTCTTACGCTTTTTGAAACAAAGTTATTATGTACATTATGCACTCAGAGTGGGGAGTTCTCTTTCTTCTCCTTGAGGAATGAATAGCTGCATAAATTATTTGAAATGCTCTTGCATAGGAAATTTGTCCAGAATCCTTTATGTATTAATTAATTTACTTATTTCTGTAAGTATAGACTCATGGATGTTTACAATATACTTTTAGAAAATAAGCCAATACTACTTTCTTTGGTTGCTCAAATTATTTCAATTTTGGCTATCAGGAACTCTTCCAGTGGCTCTGTATTCCATTTAAAATATCCCTATCATTTGTGCGTGTCTGTGTGTGTCTGTGTGTCTGTGTGTGTCTGTGTGTTGAGCACCTTCTTATTTTCTGACACCACAAGATGCTCCAGGATCATCTTGTGTATTTTTTGTTTCTGTCCTAGAATAAACCCTTTTTCCATGGATCCCCGGTTTCTTTTACTAAAGAATGATGTTAGAGATCAGTATATGGTGCTTTTTAGGTATGTTTGTTCCTACCAGAATTTCCTTTAACATGTGGATCCTTTTAGCCTCTTCCTCTTATTAGTGAGCTTCCTCCTATTATTATCTATAAACACCAACTGTAACAGTGAAAAACTTGGCTCCTACCATCTGCCATCCATTTAATTGTTCAGTTTCAGCACACATGTATAGCAGTATCAAAATTGTTAGCCAAAACCCATAGGCCTGTGGAAACAACTGTATCAACTATGATTCAGTGCCATGTTCAGCATAATGTTCATCACTGAAGGTAGAGAGATGACAAAGTGCACTTGATATTCAACTCTGCCCTCAGGTAAAGATTATTTGCAAAGCACATACTTGATACAGAGAAAACAAACTGATTTACACTGTCATCTGATCTTTTAAACATGCAAAGGCAATTGAATGGGGGAAAGTATAGGCTTTACAACAAATGGTGCTATAACACTTGGTCATCCTCATGTAAAAAAAAAATAAACTTAGACATAGAGCTTTCATATAACATCCTTTAATAGGTTTTATAAGTTTATCCTATCTGTAACACATTCTCTCAGGCTTTTTAAAAAATATGTAAATGTATCTTATCTTCTTTTGAAAGGCACGTTTATTGGTTATAAGACTATTGATTGATAGGGTTTTTTTGTTGTTTGTTTTGTTTTGCTTTTTACTCTCAACACTTTGAATATGCTGTTCCGCTGCTTCATGGCTCTGATGTTTTCGGATGATAAGTCCACTGCTGTTTTTATTGTGCTTTCTTTTGTACAAAAGTCATTTTTCTCTTGCTTCTTTAAAGATTTTGTGTTTGGTTTTAATATATTGACCATGATGTGTCTGAGTATGGATCTCTCTGCATCTATCCTACTTAGACTTGTGATGCTTCATAGATGCATAGATTAATGTTTTTTTAACTGTTTGGGAAAGTGTTTGGTCATTGTATCTTTACGTAGTTTCTGTCTTCTCTTTCAGCTGTACTGTTGTGAAATTTCCATTTCAGGAATTGTACTTTTCAACTCCAGAATATCTATTTGATTATTTTAAAAATTTCTATTTCTTTATAGATTTTTTTTAAATTTAATGAGACATTGTCATAATACCTTCCTTTAATGTGTTAGGGATAATCTCTTCCAGTTCTTTGAACATATTTATAGAACCTGCTTTACAGTCTGTCTGCTAAGTTTACCATCTGGGCCCCTTCAAAGATAGTTCCTAATGCCTGCTTTTATCCTGTGTAAGGATCACACTTTTCTGCGCCTATATACATCTCATACTCTTGTAACTTTAATTAAAAATTGGGTACTTTGATAATAATTATAATAACTGTGTATAATGATTTTACCTGTTCCTTTTGTGACCTCTGGGCTGCTTTCCATGAATGGAGACCTTGGTCCTTGGATTCCCCAAGAAAAGATTTAGGTGAAGATAGACATTGAAATAAAGACAGGAAGTATGAAGCCATTTATTAAAGTGAAAGTACATTCTTGAAGTGGAAGAGCAGGGCAAGTTTCCCAAGGTAACTAGTCCTTTGTTTTAGAATAGGATATTTTTTGCATCTCTCTTGGCTGGGAGGAGCTGCGGGGGGTCTTTAATGGAGGCTGCTTCCAATTATTTGGGGAACTCCTCCCACAGATTGGGAGAGGGAGTTTTTCTCTACCAGTTTTTCTTGTCCCTACAAGGTTGGTAGTATAACCGTCATGGCAGCCTTTCTCTATAGGTTTGGGGGTTGGAGGGCTGGGAAGGGTGCTGCACCTGCAATGCAGATGAATTACCATGAGTCTAGGGATTGCCCTGGGGGAAATAGCCTGTTCCGCACCAGTGGCTCTTGATCTGTCAGCGTCAAGGTCTTGGAAACCACAGGGTTAGGATGTGGAACCTCAGGCTTCTAATGTGTAACCCATTTATCACCCATCCTTGCCTCCAGCAAATGTCTCTGTTATTCCCCTTCAAGGACCTGGGGCTCTGCCTTGGGGTGTTCCTTCTATTGGTCTTGTCTAGCTTCTATCTAACACTTTATTTGTTTAGTTACTTGGGTTAACTCATTCTGTGGAATTTATTTATCTCTGCTTTATATGGCCTCTAGTGTTCTACTAAAGTTATTTTCTCTTTACTTTCTTGCTTTCTTATTTATTTATTTATTTATTTATTTATTTATTTATTTATTTATGTTTGTTTGACTGGATTTCTACAGGTTGCCCCTCACCAACATATGACGCTTACTGTCAGAAGTTTCGATTAATGTCTCTTCATCAGTCTTATTTTTTTCTTTACCATTTGATTTTGGTAGCTTGGAGCTGCTAAGTCAGTTTATGACCATAAGTGGCAAAAGTATAGTCACCTTTTTTTTTTTTTCTGAAATTATTCCATCTGTGTTGCTGATGGAAGTGTTTTTTTTTTTTTTTCACTATTGTGTCCTCAGGAACTAGGAGACTGTCATATTCATAACAGATGCTCAGTTGTTGCTGATGAATGGATTTGCATTCTTCACTATCCTTTTCTTTTTTTAAAGATTTTATTTATTTATTCATGAGAGATACACAGAGAGAGAGAGAGAGAGAGAGGCAGAGGGAGAAGCAGGCTCCATGCAGGGAGCCCGACGTGGGACTCGATCCCGGGTCTCCAGGATCACACCCTGGGCAGAAGGCTGCGCTAAACCACTGAGCCACCAGGGCTGCCCCTTCACTATCCTTTTCTATACTATTTTGATATTTGGTAGTTGTCTCCTTCCATGAAACCATTTAATGAAAATTATTATAAATTTTCAGATATTAGTGTGAAATTCTAAATATTAGACTTTAAAACAATGTTTTTACCAAGCATAAAGTATATTATATTTCTGTGACTGCAACTTTTTTTAACATCTAAATAAAAGTCCCTTGTTATCAAATGGATCACTTTTTTTAAATTTTTAAGGTTCTATAAACATGTGAATGTCTTAGCTCTTGGATGGTTGCCCTTTATGTCTTGGAGCTACTACTGTTTAGACTAATATGAAGGTAAATGTGACAAGAGGTGTAAACTGGTGTAAACTGTAATTTACCTCCGAGATTCCCCCTAAGAATGAGTGACTTTAACCTTTACAGAGATTTATTGGACTGAAGAAAATTATTTCAACCAAAGTCATACCTCTCCTTTCAAGGGGCAACCCACATTCAATAACTGATAAATGTAGGGGGTAAAAGTCTTGCTAACTCCAGCTCAGGACTAATCAGAAGCACCATTCAATCTCCAAATGTTTCTATGGGTTTAGGTAAGAATTTCATTTAAAGGGCATCACAGGGATCCCTGGGTGGCGCAGCGGTTTGGCGCCTGCCTTTGGCCCGGGGCGCGATTCTGGAGACCCCGGATCGAATCCCACGTCGGGCTCCCGGTGCATGGGGCCTGCTTCTCCCTCTGCCTGTGTCTCTGCCTCTCTCTCTCTCTCTCTCTCTCTCTCTCTCTGTGTGACTATCATAAAATAAATAAAAATTAAAAAAAAAAGAAAACTAAAAAAAATTAAAAAATAAAGGGCATCACAACTCAGCTTCTCCCTTTCTTCATCCTGCCCTTTCCTCTTACATTCTGTAGGTATTGACTGAAGGAGTCTAAACTTATAAACATCCCGCATGTGCATCTGTACCTGAGTATTCAAGATAACCCAACCAGTAACATCTATATCTGTATATTTATATATCTGTACCATTTATATCTATATACCAATATCTGCTGTCTAGCAAAGATAATTCTGGTAAAAAAAAAATGGAACATTCAGTGTGATTCCAACATAAATAAAATTATGGTGCCATTAGTTTAAAGAGAAAGATATGTCAGAGTAAATATCAGATAGGTCCTGCTGACTTTGAGGAATGAGATTACATGGAACTTGTTCTTTTTACATCTTTCATTTGATATTTTATCATGATTATATTCTTTTTTATAAGAAAAAAGAGACTCACAAGGCCACAATACTTTTTTTTTAAATGACGATGATGATTATTATGCTCTGACTTGTTACCCTCCCCACCACCACCACCAACATTCATAGGTTGAAGCCCTAAGCCCCAATCTGACTGTGTTTGGAGAAGGTCTTTCAAGGAGGTATAAGGGTAGAACCTGAATCCAAAGGGACTAGTGTCCTTATAAGAAGAGGAAGAGATACCAGGAGAGTATATACACTGAGGAAAGAGCCTGTGAGGGCACAGTACGAAGACATTGGTAGCCACTCAAGGAGATGACCTTACCAGAAAACAATCCTTCCAAGATCTTGATCATAGACTTCCAGTCTCCACAAGTATAAGGAAAAAGTTTTTTGTTTAATCCATCCAGTCAATGGTATTCTGTTATGGCAGCCTTGGTAGATTAATACAATGAAGATAGCCTCTAGGTTAAAAAAATACAATGATGATGATGACAGTGCCATGATGAACAATATTTTATTTAAATTTTGCAAGTGTTCTTGATTAAGTTCCATGAATGTAAATTCTGAAGAGGCATTTGAAGCTTAAATGCAATTAATTTTTTATTCAGATGACAAATTATCAGCTTGACAAATATGATTCTTCATTTAGGAACATATCTCAGTATTTATGTCAATATATCTTTTTTTTTTCCTTTTACCCTCTGCATAACTTGTAATTCTTCAAATTTTTTTAGGCTTATTCTTATATATCTGATTTTTTAGAAACCAACATGAATTTGCTATAAACAATATTTTTCAGTTTTGTTTTTTATGGTTAATCAATTCTTGCACTGATTATATGATGTGAGTAAAACAATAAAAGAATACTAATATCATTGTACATCATGAAATTAACCTAAATTTTATGTATTTGTACAGCATTGCTGATATGATCTTGTTATCATGTTGGTTGCCATTACTGTTGTAGTTTTGTTTTTGTTATGGTTGGAACTTGTCTAGTGTTCGTACTGCCCATTGCAAGAACACTGTTTTTATTAACACTTAGATAGGTTGACAGTGTTTATTGAATATCTTAAGATTTTCCTCAAAATACTGGAATAAGTTATTTCATAGTGTTATGAATATGATGGTAATATTACCAAAAGTTTGTTAGTCACATCAATGTTTTCGTGGATATCAAGAATTACAATACTTTCCCATACAACTGTCCTCTAAGTTTGCAACTGTCCCTAAGTTATTTTATTTTATATTTTTTAAAGATTTCTTTATTTTAGAAGAGAGAGAGAGAGAGAGAGCACGCGGTGGGGAGCAGCAGAGGGAGAGGGAGAGGGAAAATCTCAATTGACTCAGTGCTTGATCTCAAGACCCTGAAATCATGCCCTGAGCCAAAATCAAGGATGGGACACAATCAACTGGGTGAGCCACCCAGGCGCCCAGTGTGCAGCAATATTTCACAAACAGCAAAAGGGACTTCTGTTTAGAATTAAATGTGCAATGCCAAGTACATGAGTTCTGGCTGCACTGAAAAGGTACATTCAGTCTGTTATTTTTGACCAATTGTTAATGCATCACCAGAAATCATTGAGTTGTCAAAACAGATCCCGTAAGTCACAGGTTTTCCCCAACACTGACATTTGCTAATGATTAGTAAAGAATGAAAACAACCAGGAAATAGCCACAAGCTCATCATCATTCTTTAGAAGTTTTAGATGTCCAAAAGTCTCTTTTGGCACTCTGAGATGTAGTTCTATTTCAAAGTGACAAATGCCAACTGCATGCAGAACAGCTGAACACAAGGCAGCCACTTAGTTTGGGGTTCTTTTTGGTTTTTATATCTTGATTGTCATGTAGCTAAAGGACTTATGTGACTTACTTGTATCAATAACTTGATAATTTCACTGTGAACCCAGCTGCATCCCATAAATCCAAATCATGGCTTCATGTATAGTAATCATCAAGTTCTATGAAAACCCTCATAAGAACTTAAAAGCTCTTTAGCATGTTTAAAAAGAGTTCTGTTTGGCGGTCAAACGGTGGGAGACTGCTGTGCAGGCGGTTTTCCTACGTACAGAGCTGAACCCCAAATGGGCTCCTAGAGGATGAAGCTGGAAGGAAGGTGAGGCCCCAGGCCAGACAAATCTCAATTGACTCAGTGCTTGATCTCAAGAGCCTGAATTCATGCCCTGAGCCACAATCAAGGGTCGGACACAATCAACTGGGTGAGGTTTCATTTTGTTCTCTTCTTCCACAAATGCTGCACTGTTGGTTCTGAATTTTTAATCTCCAGATTCTAATTGCATAGGTAAACCTATGCAATATATATATATATATATATATATATATATATATATATATATCCAGGAAAAATAAAAACAAAATACAAAACAAAACAAAAACATAGATTCAGGAGGCAATGCAAGCACAGAACCAGGCAATCTTTCTGGTTAGGTACTAGGAGGAAGGAAGGAATTTAGAAACCCGGTGTTAACTGTTTCCTCCAAGTTGCCATGTAGGAAGTTGCTCAGTGAAATTGAATCATATTTTAAAAGAAGAGAAAAATTCAGCTTTTTATGTGAAATTTCCTATGGATAATACTGGCTGAAGTTTTGTGTAGGAGTTAGCCCATAAGCTGTCAGGTTGTTTTTCTACTGTAGATATAGTGAAGCCTTTCTTCCCTCTCTTACTGTTTTCTTGAAGGCAGCACAATGATCAAGAAATAATTCACACACTGAAAATCACCATGGGGCCATTATTTAACAATTCAACTATGGTATTTTTCTTCCATAGGAGAAAGCAGACCAATTGGATAAAATAATAAGAAGATGTATTATTACATATAATAGGGAGTCCAAAGGCAGGGCAATTCAGAGATTGGTTGATTCGGCTACTTGGCAACATCCTAGTTCCACTGAGCTTGTCTCCCGCCTTCTGCCTTTTCCCTCTGTTTCATGATATTCTCAGGGCTCCTTCCTTATAGGAAGGCAAAAAGTAGGAAAAAGAAAAAAGAAAAGGATCATCGCTGGGTTATGTGAAATAAGAGTGAAATAAAACTTCTAGGAAGCATCCAAAAGAGGCTTTCTCTCATATTTCAATGGCCAGAAATGGAATGGATGTCTCTGTCTTAATCAATTACTTGATGAGAGGGCTAAGCCTATCATAATTGACTTTTGAGAGACAGACATACAATGGTGAACTTTTGAGGCTATCAAGGGATCCTGCCACTGCTGAAGGACATGCCCTGCAGTCGCAGGGGCAGTGAGTCGGGAATAAAAAAAAAATAGCAAAAAGCACCATCTATTTCATATCCTTCTTACATCAATTTCAATGAATAAGCCTACGTTAAATTACTTTCTTGTCCAGTCCCACCAAACTTCCGGCTGATATACTCATTTTTAAAACCTGTGGCTTTTTTCTCTCAAGTTGTCATCATGCTACAATATGTCATCAAATAATTGTCTTGAATAAATTAGAAAAAAATTTCCTCTCTCTATCTTCATATGGCACAGCAATGTTTTTGGAATTGAAGAGATGCCTTGACATTTACTAGCATTATGTTTGCCAATGTACTTTAAAATTGTATGATGGTACAGAATGTGATGGTATCCTCTGCAGCCTTTGGCACAGTATTACAAATAGAAGGAGACTGACGTATATTCATTGATTGATTTAAATATTTCAAATCGTTTGTAGGTAAAGTATGTTTTCTGTTTACATTTGATATGTGTCCCTTAAAAACGAGTATCATATAAAGCCACGTATAGTAAAACCTTTTTATTCCTGCCCCTGTTAGAAATTTACATCTTTTGGAATACTTCACTTTTAGAACATATCCTCCATGGCTGCTATTTTCCCATATTTATACTCTTTAGTAATGTATTTTATTTTTTTTAAGATTTTATTTATTCATGAGAGACAGAGAGAGAGAGAGAGAGAGAGAGAGAGAGAGAGGCAGAGACACAGGCAGAGGGAGAAGCAGGCTCCATGCAGGGAGCCTGATGTGGGATTCGATCCCGGGTCTCCAGGATCAGGCCCTGGACTGAAGGTGGCGCTAAACCGCTGAGCCACCTGGGCTGCCCAAGTAATGTATTTTAAAACATATATAGGAGTTGGTTAACGTTATGGAGGCTGACAAGTCCCAAAGTCTACTGTCCCTGTAGTCAGCAAGCAAAAGACCCAGGAGATCCAATGGTACAACACCCTGAAGAATATGTGACCTCGTATCTAGGTATCTCATGGTCCAGTCATGTTGGCATATAAAGTTAATCATCACAGTAAATATATTCCGTTATGGTCATGCTCTGAGAGAACATTACAAATTCATTAGGAAAATAACAGTTGAATCTCCTTCTAGCTGAGAGTTAATCATACCAATACCAATTTAATTTTGTTAATAAAATTAGGAACATAATCTGAAAATAAAGACAGTGAGTGCTACAGCAGAAGGCATGTATATGAATCAATATTTTAAAATATTTGGCTTAGCTTATTACCCATATTATTTTAAGTATGTCTCATGTAAATTTGTCTATGTGTGTGACTTATTTTTCTTTCAAAAATATTGTCAGGGTAAAGCCTTGGAAGACTTTCTCAGAATATAGTTAGATCTTACAAAATATATCAAATGATTTATATCACAACTGTCATGACTCATAAATTCAAGCATTCTCTACTATATTTTCTGCCCATTTTCAAATACCAGATTATCTCTTTAGTCCTTTGATTGTATTTAGCTGTATGTGAGTAGAAGAAGGTAAGGGAGGGGTAAATTATCCACTGTGTTACAATTTTGCATTGATATTTAACTGAAAAAAAAACCACACAACTAATGTAGATTTAGTAAAGTAAAACATAAATTTTGGAAGGACTTCTCAGAAGACCTAGAATATATCTTACCTGAAAAAATACATAAGTGTGCTTTCCCTCAGACATAAATTATATATACAATATAGCATTTTATACAAAACATATACTTACGGAAATATTATTGGCGCCTATTCTCACAGAAAATTTGTGTGAAAGGCAAAAATCAACTTAAAATTATCTTATTTCTTTGTGTATTTTCAATTTATTTGATCCCCAGAATAATAACCACACTACATCACAAGTCGGAGTTATGAGAGAGAAAAGACAAGTAGAAATGCAATAATTATAGTAATATTTCTCAATAATTAAGTCATGGTTTGCTACCAGAAGGAGAAATAGAAAGGTTCCAAGATATTATCTATTTGTGTTCACAACTGACAACTTTTTTTTATTGATAGTAAAGGAGCTATATAGAAAGGTTTCTTCTGTTCATGTTGAGCACTACTATTTCTTTGCTTTTATCTTTCTTCCTCTTTCTACATAAACATAATCATTTTATTCCTGTTGCCAAATCATATGAAAGTGCCAGGAAGATGTTCATCATATTTGAAATATGATTCAGATAAAGTGCAGGTCTGAAGGCATAAATAGAATTCACTTAGCAGAGGAACAGAGGAAGCCTCTGAATAGGTTAGTTTCTGCAAAACAGCTGAAAGTATGTTACTTCCAAAGATGCCAATTCTTGATTAGGAAATGTGGAAATGGATGTCATATCCAGTTGTATTCCAGAGGTAGAAGAAACAAATTAATTGTTCATATAATCAACAAATGGTGGTGGAAGTTGTGAAGGCTCAGCCTTTATTTCTAACTTAGCTGCTTCTCCTTTAAGAAATTCCATGTTGGGAACTGAAGACTAAGAAGATGCAGAACTGACTGGCTTGATGATGGATGACTATTATCCAGAGCAAGAAGGCCACGTAGTCAAAATGCACTTGTCCTAATGAATACAACAATCAAATCAGTTATCCTATTCTAATACTTTGTATTTCACCTTTTTCTGGATTATTATCTCTTCTCCTGCAGAGCTTTGGTTTAGAACAGATTGACATAGGAGAAAAAGTCAGAATAAACTTTTTTTTTCAATAGAAAAACTTAAAGATGGACCAAAAGAATTAGTATTGTTACATTGTTAAATATTTTCCTAAATATAATTCTCTACTGAAAAATAGAAGGTACTTTTTATAGCAGTACCTTGATGCTTTCTTAGTTCTATACCCTTTCAACACAAATATGAAAACCAGGAATGGGGATTCCTAAACAGTGGCATGTAAATTTAAGGGATAATGATACTAGTTGTAAAACTTAAAATTTAAGTTCATGACATTGTCAAAATGTTTCAAATAATTATATGAATGGCATTAAACTGATCATAACTCTGTCTCAAAGCCATGAAACGTAGAAAAGATGTAGACAGCAAATTTGAATTCACACAAGAAAACTCTCTTCTTGCCCAGAAATAAGTTCAAAATTCTATAACACCAAGAGAGTTCTCTCTTTCGGCTTTAGGAGTTTGCAAATTAAATTCAAGAACTATTTAGAAACTGTATAAAAACATAGGGATTAAGAAAGAAAGGTCCCTTGTTTCTGATTTCTTTGAAGAACATACACAACTTGTTGCAGTCATAATGACATCTTTGTTCTCCCAGGTAATTGAATTTTTTTTGACAAATTACACATAAAGTATAACGTTATTTTAACATGCCTACAAGATGGAGTAATTTGTCAAATTTGGTATCACACAATGCACTCCTTGTAAAATATAGACTTTAAAATGTGTAGTACAAAGTAATAGAGAATGATAGTATTTTTGTGTGCATGAAAGAAAAGAAAGTTTAAAATATCAAAGCAGTATGGAACTCATGCCCATTGAGACAATTCAAACTTTCAACACAGGTGCAAAATATGTCTAGAAAAGGTAATAATGAAACTTTGCATTGGCCTTTGTTTTTTCTTGTTTATTTTGCATAAGGGATACAAAATATCAAACTATGAAGCCAATTATCTCTTAGGTTTTGCACAATTTGTTCTGGATATATAGTTTTATATACTTTTCAATATCCCTTTTATTTAGTTTACATTATCAACTGATGGAAACGAGTAGAATTTCTGCTTAGTTCCTTTAGCCAGGTATGGACAAAACATACAATGTGGATACTTAGTACATAGCAATTGATAAGGAAGATGATGTTCCAATTTAAAATAGATGTAAAAAAATAAAATAATAGAATAGAATGCATCCCATTCAGGATTTCCTATTTGCTTTCCCTTTTAAAAAATAACAGCAGTCTCTCATACACTTTATGTGTATATACTCAGTATACACAAAACTGTAACATATTCTGAATGATGATACAGAAAATCGAAATTCTCTGCATAGGATAAAGAGTGTTATCAAAGTTAGAAAAATCACTGCTGTGCCGTGTTCTACTCAGAGAGTAGATATGCTATGAACAGAGACATAACATTTTTTTTTCTTCTCAGAGGCAGCCCAAAATGCCACAGATTCAAAACAAAGAAATAAGATTTCCTTCAGGTATTTTAGAAGGGTTCTTTTCCTTCAAGTTACCAGCTTCTATGGCTAAGAAGGAAGACAGTAACCATCAGTCTTTCAAATGACACCAATGTGAAAAAAAATAGTATCTAAGTTGAAATTAGGTATACCTGATTTTTAGGTGGTTGCATTCCCACCATCTTTTCAGTATAGGCAGAACTGATGTCCCAAGAAAACAAGCTGATCTTAAATGAGGAGCTACATACTTTGTCCTTAGGCTATTTTCTATGGTCAGTATTTCGGTGTGACACCATGTTGGAAATAATGCCAATGTAGGCAAACGAAGAAGACTCTTATGGCAGTTATTCATTTACTACCTTATGGCTAATCAGCATATATCAATTTAGATAGATATGCATACCCTAGTATTTTCATAGAACAAGGACTGAAACTGCCTGTGTCCTAATTTTTCAGATAAATTACCTCAAGTATTTTGCATATATTTCCTTTATGCAGACAATTGTAGAATCTTAGTGAGTAGCTGAATTCTTGGGTGTGATGTATAAATATTCTTATTTTTAATAAAATATCTGGTTGATATTGAAATGGCATTTCAAACGCAGTTAAATTTAGTTTTGTGTTTGAAAATTGTAAGTTAAATTTAATTCAAAATATATGTGCCTAAAATTTGTAGATAATAAATTATTGATGTACTTTTTTATTACACCCAAATGACAACTTCTTATAAATGATAGCACTCTACAAAAGCCTAATAGTTTTCTTTTATGGGAGATTTAATTAGTACACTCTCAATTCAGTGATATATAGCCACCAAATCTGTTCTTTCACTGAATCTCTGCAGGCCTCCTGGGTTCTACAGATGCCCAGATTAATCTAGATCCTTCAGGGGAAATTGTGTAACAGATTTCTTCATTTTTGATTGAAGAATACCGTTGAAACCACTGCAGTTTGTGTCTTTTGACCTGATTATTATTGAAGTCACATGTTTAGTATTCTTATCGTGGACTCTAACGGCTTATACCCAAAAGACATCTGGTGATTATTCCAATAGCAGTCAGGACCTAGATTGACTGTGGTGATAGACACAAGCTGAAGACGGGAAGGGATATGTCCATCACTTATGTGTTTCTTACTTTCCTATTTTCTTGGGGAAGTACAATTTAACGTCTGTAACTGAGATCTACTTTTAGCTAGTAAGATTAAATTAATTTGATCAAAGAAATATAGTTGATCAAAGAAATATAATTGAATGGCCAGAGAAGAAGAAATTATCCACATAATGTTTTATCATGTATTAATATAGCTGACTTTTGTAAAAATGCACATTATATATCTCACATGTATATATATTTTTCCAGAAATAAACTAGTAAAATTAAAAATATCTATGTGGCTCTTCCTATCCATTTATCCTTTCTGACCTCCAAACCCATAAATTTCGGTTGAATTTCATGTTTCAGAGTCAACAAGGCCCTGATCACTTTATGAAAAGGCTTCTATACACATCACGTGGAAGCTAGCTCTCAAGGACAAATCTTCATTTCTTTTTGGCTTCAAGTTTTAACTTCTATTAAAAAGCAAAGGTTCAGGGTCCCAAGAAATTAAAGTTTCCTCAAATTCTTACATCTTACTGTAAGAAAACAGGATATACTCTCTGATACATCATTGAGGAAAAGGGATGCAGAATAGAGAGGGTGAGGTTGGTGATGAGCATAGGGAAATGCAGGGGTAATTTTACCAATATATTCTTTTTTGAGTAAGGCTGGCAGGAATTTTAGGCAATATCAAGCCTTACAAAACTGGCAATACAGATAAAGATATGTTAAAGCTCTCAAATGACCAAATAGACTGATTTTGTTCTGAAACCAAATCATCTCCTTTCATTTAACAATGTATCTGTCTTATGTAATCTTTTATGTCAAAGGTTAAACCCATGGCTGAAAGTCACCCACAAAGCATCAGACAGCTAAATATTTATTTATAATGTTACTATAGGCTCGCATGATGTGCCAACTATTAAATATTTCTAATATCAACTTTATATATAGATATAACTGACCTTTTATTGATAGCTTCATAGAACCCCATTTTGTAAGTCTTCTTTATTAATTTAATCAACACAAAATTATCGGTTCCATGGTTTTCCAGTATGGGAAATCCTATGTTAACATCTTTATAACATACTTTAGCATACTTGATTTATATATTCTTGAGATAAATTTAACAAGTGGAGCTAGTGACTCAAATAAAATTTGATACCTGTTGTCAGAATATACTACAAAAAGGTAGTTCTAAGTTACATGTCTTCCAAGATTGCATGAGACCACTCTTTTCCTTAATCCCTGAGAGGACTGAAAGGTAATATTTATTTTGATTTCACGTTTCTTTTCTTTCTTTTTTTAAGTTCTCAGTCATATATTTCTTTACTTTTCTTAAAATAAGTATGTACTACTTTGAATATCACACATGCACAAATGATTAAGAATTTTTGTAAAGAACATCTCCAATGTAGAGCTCCTTACTACCTATTCTGAATCATAATAGACTGCAGAAGTAATAAAAAGCCCAAGCCATTGGCATTGATAATCAAATGGATAGATATCCAACATGGATGGTGCCATTGCTGGTCTAACCAGGCACATCTTGAAGCTGACCACAGAGCCAAATCTCTACAAATCTCTAAACCTCAAGAAATTATTCTACCAGACTCTTCAACCAATTCTATCCCCAGTAGAGCCATCTGGCCAATGGTTGACAGCTTGCTCTAATAGCAACATTTACTTTCTTTACTGATGAGGACTGAAGAAGATGCACTAAAAGGCCAGCAGGAAATCGGGCTAAAAGGCAAACTTGGATTTAATAAAAATGCATATTACAGGGAATCACTTTCATCCTTCTGAAAACTTGCTGCTGATGACCCACAGTATTATTGTAAAAATACAAGGAACTGGGAAAAGAGGCAACAGTAGGTAGTGAATCATTAAAATTCCTTACATGGCCAACATTACATTATTTTTTGTTTTGCATTTCTGAACTAAAATATTTTTCTCCTTTGGCACATTTTTTTCACATTTTTACATTAGTTCATTTTTTTCTTATTGATTTTCTGTTTTTTAGGAGATGTTCACATGTTGGGGTGTGTGTAGATTATTAAGCTTTGTATCTTTCTTTTCAAGTCTACTTGTGTTAGAGTTTTTTTAGAACAGTTTTAGGTTCACAACAAAATTATGAGGGAAGTACAGGGAGTTTCCATATACCATCTGCCTCCATATATACACAAGTCTCCCCACTATTAAAATCCCATACCAGAATAGTTCAAATGTATAATGATATGCATCCACCATTGTAATGTCATACAGTATACTGTAAGTGCCTTAAGAATCCTCTATGCTTTGCCAATTTATCTCACCCTTCTCCTAACCCCTGTAACCATTGATCTTTTTACTTTCTCCATAGTTTTGCTTTTTTTCAGAGTGTGATGTACTTGGAATCATAGAATATGTAGTCCTTTCAGCATGGCTTCTTTCACTCAGTAATAATCATTCAAGGTTACCTCCATCTCTTTTCACGACTTGATAGCTCATTTATTTTTAATGTTGAATAATATTCAGATATACCACAGTTTATTTACCAACTCACCTACTGAAGGACATTTTGGCTTCCAAATTTTGGCGATTATGAAAAAAGCTGCTATAAAGATTTACATAGATGTTTTTCTGTGGACATGTTAAATTCGTTGGGTAAATACCAAAGATTATGATTGCTGGATCACATGGCAAGAGAACGTTTAGTTAGTAAGAAACTGCTAAACTGTCTTCCAAAGTGGCTGTACCATTTTTGCATTTCTTTTTTTTTAAGATTTTATTTATTTATTCACGATAGACATAGAGAGAGGGAGAGGCAGAGACACAGGTGGAAGGAGAAGCAGGCTCCATGCAGGGAGCCCGATGTGGGACTCGATCCTGCGGCTCCAGGATCATGCCCTGAGCCAAAGGCAGACACTAAACCGCTGAGTCACCAAAGGATCCCCCCATTTTTGCATTTCTACCGGCAATGGATGAAAGTTCTTTTTTCATATCCTCACTGGTACTTGACATTTTTGTTTTGGGCCATTCTAATGGGTATATACTGTATCTTACTGTTGTTTTAACTTATAATTCCCAAATGACCCATGATGTTGAGCATCTTCTTGTATGCTGTATCTTTTTTGGTGAGATGTCCAGGTCTTTTGCCTGTGTTTTTTTTTTTATTTTTTATTTATTATTTTTTTTTTATTGAGTTGTTCCTTTTCTTATCATTGAGTTTTAAGAGTTCTTTGTATATTTCAAATAACAGCCCTTCGTCAGATGTGTCTTTTGCAGATGTGTCACTTTGCAAATATTTTTCTTCCAATTTGTAGCTAGTCCTCTCATTCTCTTGACAGTGTCTTTTGCAGAGCAGAAATTTAAATATAATTAATGAAGTGAGGGTTATTGACTATTTTTTCTTGGACTATGACTTTGGTATTGTGGCTAACAACTTTTGATTGTGGTTTTGGTTTACATTATTTAGGTAGTCAAATCTACCATTTTGAAAAAAAAAGACAATCAGATCTGCCTCATTCTTTGATAAGCCTTCTCTACCCAAACTCTATAAAAAATATATGAACACATATTTTCTGTTAGCATGTTATAAATACTAAATCATTAAACAAATATGCAAAAAAATTATGAAATTGTAGAATTACAATCAAATATATTTTTAAGGAAATTCATGCAATATCTACATCTTTTAATTCACTAAAATTAATATTTACTGAGTGCCTAATATGTCTGGGCATTAATTTTGGTATTAAGGATAAAACTACAAATAAAATAAATCCCCTTTATTAACAGAGTTTACAATTGAATGAAGATAGTGGTGCCTGAGTAGCTCAGTGTGTTAAGCATTTGACTCCTGATTTCAGCCAAGGTCATGATCTCAGGGTTGTGAGATCCAGACCCTCCCTCTTCAGGCTCTGTGCTGGGCCTGGTCATGGAACATGCTTAAGATTCTCTTTCTCAAAAAAAAAAAACAAACAAACAAAAAAAAAAAAAAAAAAAAAAAAAAAAAAACAAAAAAAAAAAAAAAACAATGAGGATAATGTGAAGATAGTGGAAAATTTGCCAGAGGTAAAGGAGGATTGGGGACGATCCATTATGACCTTACTGGTCCTTGTAAGGGATTTGGATTTTGCTTTAGGTTAGATAATAAAATATTGGAGAATTTTTTAGCTAAGAAGAGATGTGGTTTAAGTTGTATATTTAAGTATGCACCCAGCCAACCATGTTGGAAAGAGTATGTTTGGCTACAGTAGTGAAAAAAAGGATGTCCTAAAAAGTACTAGGAGTCTGGTATACATCTTTAAGTCATATCTCAATAATACAGAGCAGTTAAGACAAAAAAAAAGATGTCAATCAAACATGAATTCGTGAAAGCATTTATGTTGATTAAATTTAAAATATCTTTCATCCTCAGTAGTTTTTTCTTTTTTTCCTTTTATCACTTGTGTGAAATAGAGTTGCTTTGCCTTTTCTTTTCTTTCTTTTTTTTTCCTTTTACCATGTCAAATGGATTGAAGTGGTAGAGAACTTCCTTAAAACTGATTCAGGTCTCCATTCAGATTATTATATATTCACACCAGAAACCTCCAGGAGTAAATTTACATAGAATTCTTGGGTTTCTCCATGAGCCACATGCCTTTGCTGCACCACGTATATGACCTATATAGGAATGATGAAAAATTCATGGCAAGGTGGAAGGAGTGGGAAGGCTTGAGAAGGGTGGAACACGTGGGTATGGACTCTGTGGTTCCAATTACAGTCTTTTCACTCTTTTCTGTCAATGACTGCCCCACCCACTACCCTGGATGTTCAGACTCAGAGCCAGGAGCATGTCTTGATTTTCCTCAGAAAAGGATTATATTTCATGTATTCTGAATTACAATTTTTATTTTCTTCATAAATTGGATATCCCTATAATATCCATGGTCAGTTTAATTCTCCAATGTTATGGTTTCTTTCATAAAAGTACATTTCTTCTACTTTCAATAATAACCTGAAGTAGAGGAGTGATAGATGTATATACTTAGTCTACTTGATGCAAGTAGACACCTAGTTCTTGCTCACACAATGTTTTTACCACGTCTATATGCAAATGACCAGGTTTCCACAAACAGAACGTGGATCAGAGTTTATGACACAGATACATATGTGGTTAAAGGGGCAGAAAAACAGTGGATTGAAAAACAATGTTAATAACATTAAATTGTCATTTTTCAAGTTTGGAATTATCTGATTAAAAGGCTGCTACTGAAATAATTACATTATAAGAATTGAATCTCTCTTTTGACAGCACTGAAGCCTATTGGTCCGGCTCATGAATTCAGGCAGCATGTTGAATCACTTTGTTAATTTAAATCATTCAGTATATTAAGTCAAACATGTTTCATAGGGATCCCTGGGTGGCTCCACGGTTGAGTGTCTGCCTTTGGCTCAGGGCATGATCCTGGAGTCCCGGGACTGAGTCCTACATCAGGCTCCCTGCATGGAGCCTGCTTCTCCCTCTGCCTGCGTCTGTGCCTCTCTCTCTCTCTCTCTGTCTCATGAATAAATGAATAAAATCTTAAAAAAAAAAAAAAACATGTTTCATGGTATTTTACTAACCAGAGCATGTGTTAAAATAGTAAATATGTAAATAGTCATGCATAAAAAAGTAAAGTAAATAAACATTAATGTTCTCAGACAAGCAAAGTGAAAAGAGAAATTAATAGCAAAATGGATATATTTTAGATTGCCAGTTAAAATGCACTTGTCAAGTTTGAAAGCTTGATAATTAAAAGAATCCTAAATTATTACTTGAAAATCTTACTATTAAATATCTCTAGCTTTTTCTAGGTCCTTTCATTTATCTACGTAGTTTTGCCTCTTCCTAAAAATGCACAATTTAAATAAAATGGAAATACTACTTTATTGACATAGACCTCAAAACCCTGAAAAAATATGAAATTGAATTGATAATTATGATAATAAGCAACACCTTTTTTCAAATAAACACCAACAGACTCACATACTACTATAGTTCAGACAGTTTATGTATCAAAATTTCTACATTGTGCTTTAAAAAATTATATTTCTATTTCTTCAGGCAGACTTCAATGGGATGGGAATGAAAATGCCTTTTTTTGTGCAAAACAATCAGTGTGTGATTGATTATGCCTGTCCATACATATGTCTGATGGATTTAAAAGTGATAGTATCTCTAATTGCAAATCCAATACCTGATTAATGTTGTTCTGAAGTTTAGTGACCTTTTAAAATAGAAAAGTATTTCACATCAATCACTGTATTGTTACTCATCAGAATATCCATTTTCACTCATTTGGATATGTGCTGCTATTGGGCAATGTGCCATTACTCCTTAACAACTGAGGCTTAAACTACTAAATTGCTTTCATATAGGCAAAAAGAAATGCATATGTAAGCCATGTAGACTCCTCTGATGCACACTATTCATTACAAGGAGAATATTCCTTTGGAAAAGAGAAATCTGAGCAGAGCAGTCTATGATGGGTTTTGGTTCACAGTGAGCTACAAAACGCCCTAGACCTTAGCAACATCTCTGGTGCAAATAAAGAAAACTTCAAAGGTGTATTAGTGATATGCACACAATAGGAATTCAGTAGCAATTGTGTATGAACAACTATAAAACTGACATTTTATGCAACCATGCAAATTTATGCAGTAGTATCAGAATAACAAACCTAAATTATACAGGTAGACTACTTAACTACAATGATTAATAAGCAATTTCAAGCATTTAGGTTGTTTTTAAGTAAATGTTATGCAAATATGTTTGAATCAAGAATTAAAAGCTAAACAAACACGCTAAACTTTCAAGTAACTGCTAACATAAATGTTAATCTGACACAAATACTCGTTTGTTATTTATTTTACTTGTCAGACACTCTGTGACCTATGTTAAGTAGAAATCACTTGTGTGCTCACATATTACAAAGGGAATAAATCTACATAATTTTAGTTCTCATTTTAAAGTAAAGAAGTAAAGTGGAATATAACTAAATAACCCACATGTTGAGACTATATATATCTTCTACAATTTTATCTTTACAACTCCGTTGAGTTATAATTGGCATACAGTAAATTAAATTTTATGATTTGGCATTTTGATATCTATATACGACAGTAAATCCAACATCAAAATGATAAAGAACATATTTGTCACCCTTAAAAGTTTCCTTATATTCTTTTTAATCCAGCTTTTCCACCTCTCCCCACATTTCCCCAACCCTTCATCTTCCCCAGGTGATCAATCCCTAATCTACTAATGTTCTTTTTTTAAAAAAAGATTTTATTTATTTATTCATGATAGAGGGAGAGAGGCAGAGACGTACACAGAGGGAGAAGTAGGCTCTCCACAGGGAGCCTAATGCAGGACTTGATCCCAGGACCTGGGATCAGGACCTCAGTCAAAGGCAGACGCTCAATCACTGAGCCACTCAGAAGTCCTCTACTAATGCTTTTATAGATTAATCTGAATTATACAGGATTTCGGATAAATGAAATCATACAAGATGTACTTTGTTTTTAAATTACTATAAATCTTTTCTTCCTGAGTTTCATTGAGAAAAATGGACATACGTCACTGTAGAATTTTAAGGCATACAGCATGATGATTTCAATTACATATATTATGAAATGACTACCACAATAGGTTTGGCTAATACCCATCTTTTCATATAAATACAATAAAAAGATTTTCTTCTTGTGATGAGAACTCTTAACAACTTTCCTATATATATATCATATAGCAATGTTAGCTATAGTCACCATGTTGCACATTACAATCCCTAGTACTTATTTATCTTATACCTGGAGGTTTGTAACTTTTCACCACCTTCCTCAAATTCCTCTTCTTCTCCAACCCTCCACCTCTGGTAACTGCAAATCTGGGAGTCTCTTTTTCCTTCTTTCTTCTTTCTTTCTTTCTTTCTTTCTTTCTTTCTTTCTTTCTTTCTTTCTTTCTTTCTTTTTCTTTCTTTCTTTCTTTTCTTTCTCTTTTCTTTTTTTAAGATTTATTTATTTATTCATGAGAGACGGAGAGAGAAAGGGAGAGAGAGAGAGAGAGAGAGAGAGAGAGAGAGAGGCAGAGACACAGGCAGAGGGAGAATGAGGCTCCATGCATCAGGGAGCCTGATGTGGGACTTGATCCCAGGACTCCTGGATCACACCCTGAGCCAAAGGTAGATGCTCAACCACTAAGCCACCCAGACATCCCATCTGGTCTCTTTTTCTATGAGAAGTTTTGTTTGTTTCTTTGTTTTTTAAATTCCACATATAAATGAGATCATATAGTATTTGTTTTTCTCTGTCTCACTTATTTCACTCTCATTTCCAACATCCCATTTTCCAGGTTGCTGATTCTTTATTCCGCATGATTGAGTCTACTTTTGAAACTCTCTTGAATTCGTCAGTTTAGTTATTGTATTTTTCAACTCTAGGATTTCTGGATTTTTGTTTCTTTTCCTTTTTTTTTCTTTCTTCCTTCCTTCCTTCTTTCTTTTCTCCTTCTTCTTTCTTTCTTGCTCTCTTTCTTTCTTTTTCTTTCTCTTTTTTTCTTCTGTGATTGGTATTTCCTTGTTGAACTTCTTCTTTTGTTCATGCAATGACAATATTCCTTACAATATCTCAAGGAAATCTTACCAAAATTGTTGAAAGTTGGCTCTGAAGAAAGTCTCCACTAGTTCCAAAAGAATAAATTCCATAACTAAAATATATATATATATATATATATATATATATATATTCTATTTAGTTGGAATAATAGCATCTTCTGATTCAGAAATGAGAATCATAAAATGTTTTCAACTCCATAAAAATGAAATATGGCATATCTCAAAGTGTGGAAGGCAGTGAAAACTATTCACAAAGGAATCTTTAGACTTAGATTCCAGTATTAGGATAAGAAGAAGGCTGAAAATTCAATAATATAAGCACACTTCTCAACTAGTTAGGAAAAATCACAGAAAACTGTGTCCAAAGACTGAATAAAGAAAATGAAAATTCATATAAACAGAAAACTATATTATTCATACTAATTAAATATCTAAATATATAACTTCTAAAAGCCACAGATTTGTGGAAGCTATTTACAACTGCATCTATCTGCCAAAGATTTCTACCAGAATAGAGTGAACCTATAAAATTGATTTCCATTCATATTTAAAATAAAATAATTTGCTAGTTCCAACCTAATATTAAGTTCTCAGAAAATCAACAATAAATAAACAAAACAAAATAAAAATTGGCAAAATATATTTATAGGAACATCACAAAAGATGACATGAAAATGACAAATACCTGAAAGGAGCATAATCTTTAGTCATCAGAAGATCCAGGATTATTGTTGGTAATTTAATCAGTACCATAATAGAAAACTCTTTGCAATACATAACAAAGTTCAACACATGCTTATCCTTTGAACAAACAATTTCACTCATGGGTGTATACAAAACATGTGTGTGTATGATTGTGTGTGTATGTGAGAGAGAGAGATAGACACACAAACGTGTTTAAATATGTTCATTTATATTGGCCCCAAACCAGATGCAATCCAAAGCTACTGCAACTGTGTGTGGATTATAATGTATGTTTTATTTTAAAACTGAATATTATAATGCAATGAATAGATGACTGCTACATGCAACAAAATAGATGAACTTACATATATTAAACAAAATAAACCAAATACAAAAGGAAACATACTTTATGATTCCATTATTGTAAAGTGAAAAAAAAAAACAGGCAAAACTAATGAAGAGTGAGAAATGAAAAGAGGAGAGGCTGGGAGAAGGGGAGGATATTGAATGCTGATTCATATCTCATTTCTGGTTCTGTGTGGTGTTCATACAGATGCTGATTCTGAAAAAAATAATTGAACCATACAATGTTTTCACTTATTTTTTTAAGATTTTATTTATTTATTCATGAAAGACACAGAGACAGAGAGAAAGGCAGAGACATAGGCAGAGGGAGAAGCAGGCTCCTCACAGGGAGCCCAAAGTAAGACTCCATCTTCAGACTTGGGGATCACACCAAAGGCAGATATTCAACCGCTGAGCCACCCAGGTGTCCCATTCACATTTTTATAAATAAATTTTCATAAAATATACTTAAAGATAACTATTACTACCTTTCTTCCCTTCTCTGTCTCCTTTTATCACTGATATACTCACTGCCCTGCCCATTCATTACTCGTACTTCTGTGAAAGGTATGATGCTTTAATGCTATAGTGAAGTTCAAATATATAGAAGAAAGGTGAAATCTTTTCCACTGAAAAGGAACAAAATCTCCATAAAAAATTCTTTCCAATTTGCCTCTGTTATTCTTTTAAACTAGATATAAGAAATGATGGATTTAAAGGAGACAAAAGAGAGAAGATCAGACAGGAGGGATACAAGAAAGAAAGAATGAAGGGGATGTGAAAGAGAATGGGTGTGAGCCAAACACAGGAAAATTGATGGAACTAAGAGGGCACCAAAGGACAAAGGAAACAAAGAGAAACCAAAAAGCTTTATTTTTCAGTCTTTTTACTAATATTAAATACTATTTATAATTTTGATAGTTGTACACATAGCTAAAACTCTGTAAAGATTGCCATTTTTCATTTTACAGGCTGCCATGTAAAAATGGCTTGTAAGTAAATCTAAGTAAAATTCTTATTGAATTTCATACATAGTCCTTTGATAGGACTCAATGTCTCAGTTTCAAGGCGAATCTCTCAGCCCAGATTTTAAATTAAAATTCTCCTTTTGGGTTACCTGGGTGGCTCGGTCAGTTGAATGCCTGACTCTTGGTCTCAGCTCAGATCTTGACCTTAGGTTCATGACTGGGCATAGAGCCTAGTTTAAAAAAGATTTTCTTTAGTTGGGATTTATTGCTACAAAGCTTTAGTAAATTGCACAAAAATTTCTTATACCGAGATGAGTATAGACATATTTCTCCTTATATTTCTAAGCTGTGTATTTTTAAAGCTTTTTATCAACGCATTAATAGCTTTGGTTTTGAGTATGTTTTTTTTTTTTTAAAGTTGATATTTGGGGTGCCTGGATAGCTCAGTCAGTTAAGGGTTTGCCTCAGCTCAGGTCATGATCCCGGGGGTCCTGGGATAGAGCCTTAAATCTTTCTCCCTGCCAAGTGGGGAGTCTGTTTCTCCCTCTTTCTCTGTTCCTCCCCTTGTTCATGCTCTCTCAATCTCTCTCAAATAAATAAAATATTTAAAAAAGAGTGATATATCTCTAAAATTACAAAAACTCTAGCTTATATCATAATTACTAATTAAATATATCCAAAGAAAAGCTTCAGCTTTTAAAATATACACAGATTTATTGGGGCAAATTTGGAAGTAGAAATGTATATATATCAAAACACAAATAATGTTTAGCTGGGACTATATTCTCAATAACAAAAAAGCTCCATGATTTAGTAAAAAAAAAATAATTTAAGAGAGGAAGCAATTTTATCTGTATTCTAGGATAAAACCTTTATCTGATATATGCAAAAAAGTTTCATTGATTCTAAGTGACTATTTCATTGACACTATGAAATGTATTTTTGCACATTTTCATATTAGTAAGAGTGGGATGCATTTGACAATTGTTGTCACAATTGTTATAGTCTTACAATCACCATAAGACTGTTACCAGTTATGACAGAGCTGTCATTACCTGCCATGTATGACCTTGGTCTCAGCTACTCATATTGTAATTACTTCAATTGAATCATGTGCATTATTGGAACTACACATGTCAAGTTTGATTACCATTTTAAATGTCTTTTAAAATGTTCCACTATGTCTCAGCATTGCAACGCAAAATGTTATTGTGTATTCAGAGGCATAGAGGCAGAACCGCAGGGCATAAATAAGACATTAGTGAAGCAAATATTCATCATTGGAGGAATGTGGCTGCAATTTCAAATTTTCTTGAAAGCCACAAGCAAATCCTTTATGGGACTTGAGTAAGGAAGACACTCCCAAGTAAGAAAGCTAACTTATTACTCTGAGATACACAAAAGAATTTCCAATCACTGGCCATGGGGGAAAAAAAAAATGAAATGGGAAATTATCAAATTTCTAGTAATATTTAAATAAAAGAGAGAGAGAGAGAAAGAGAGAGAGAGAAAGAGAGAGAGAGAGAGACTACTATGGAAAATTAGATATTTTTAGGTTATCAGTTTGTGAGAACGTCCAGTGATTTTGTACAAGTGGCTTACATTCCAGCAGTAAGTAATTTTGTTAAGAAAAAAAAACAACTATGACTGTAGTAAAATAAAACATACTAATGTAATAGCAGCATCTAAATTTTAAAAATGGGTTTCAGTGGCTTAGAAGAAAGTTTTGTAGACAAAAATTAAGTACTTGTCTGAAAAAGTTGGATAACCAATGCTCTTGAGGGCAAAAACTAATGCATTATGTGGAAACAAATGAAATTGTTGACTATGATTAGAAAACTTAATATAGATTTAGGCTATTAGTGAGAGGGAATATTGAACAGTTTCTTAATCATTTTTCATATATGCATTTTTAATTTATATGTTAGAAACATTGGTATGTTAGAAACATCTATGAAATTTAAAGTAGCTTATTCAATAATCGTTAAGATTGCTATCTAAAACAAAGGCAAAAATTTACAATCCACTAACCCTGCTAAAGAATCATTTATTTGTGAAGATCTGCAGAAACAGGAATAGTACCTGAAACATGGACTTCTGTTGATCCATTGTATTTTACGGCAGAACACAGTGTTTTAGGCAAACTGGATCTCAGAGTGTAGAAGAAAGTCTCAGACTTTGGTGCTTTTAGCTGTATAGTTAAAGAAGCACAGCCCTACTGCTGAAAGAAACAATTGATGGGATTCAATAAAATTTGATATGGCAGTAACACAGGTCCTGTTCTCTTGTTTTGTTTTTGCTTGCTAATATTTAGTTTTTCTAAAAAAATATTTTATTCCAGTATAATTAATGTACAGTGTTACACAAGTTGCAAGTGGACAGTATAGTAATTTGGCTATTCCACATATTACTCAGCGCTCTTCATGATTAGTAAACCCCCTCACCTATTTCATCAATACCCCCTAACTCCACATCCCCTCTGGTAACCATTGGTTCTCTATATTTCAGTCTTTTTTTGCTTCTCTCATTTTTCCTTTATTCATTTGTTTTGTTTCTTAAATTCCACATAAAAGTGAAATCTTATGGTATTTGTCTTTCTCTGTCTTATTTCACTTAGTATTATATCCTTTACATTGATTCATGTTGTTGCAAAAGTTAACATCTCTTTCCTTTTTTATGGCTGAGTAATATTCCTGTTTGTGGGTATTTATTCATTCATTCATCTATAATGGACACTTGGGTTACCTCCATATTTTGGCTATTGTAAATAATGCTGCAATGAACATAGGGATATAAATACCTTTGCAAATTAGCGGTTACCAATTCTATCCAGTAGTAGAATTTATGGAGCATGTGGCAATTCTATTTTTAACGTTTTGAGGAAGCTTCATACTGTTTTCCACAGTGACTACAACAGTTTGCAAATCTTTGGACAAAAATGTTCATGTATTCTTCTCATGTTTAAATTGAAATTTTTGTTTTTTGGTGTTGAGTTGCATAAGTTCTTTATATATTTTAGATACTAACTCTTTTTTTTTTTAATTCATGATAGTCACACAGAGAGAGAGAGAGAGAGAGGCAGAGACACAGGCAGAGGGACAAGCAGGCTCCATGCACCGGGAGCCCGACGTGGGACTCGATCCCGGGTCTCCAGGATCGTGCCCTGGGCCAAAGGCAGGCGCCAAACCACTGCGCCACCCAGGGATCCCCTAGATACTAACTCTTTATTAGATACATCATTAGAAAATGTCTTCTCCTATTCTGTAGGTTGTCTTTTGGTTTTGTTGAGAGTTTTATTTTCTGTGTGATTTTTATTTTGATGTAGTCCAAAATGTATTTTTTCCTTTATTTCCCTTGCCTTAGGAAACATTATCTAGAAAAATATTGCTATGGCCGATGTCAGAGAGATTAGTGCTTGTGTTCTCTTCTAGGGTTTTTATGGTTTCAGGTTTCACATTTAAGCTCTTAAACCATTTTGAGTTTGTATGTGTATTCTGTAAGAAAGTGGTCCAGTTTCATTCTTTTACATGTGGCTGTCCAGTTTTCCCAGCACCATTTGTTGTAAAGCTCTCAGTTTTTCCCCATTGAATATGACGTTAGCTGTGGGTTTTTCATATATAGCCTTTATTATATTGAGGTATGTGCACTCTAAACCTACTTTGTTGAGAGTTTTTATCATGAATGGATATTGTACTTTGTCAAATGCTTTTTCTGCATCTTTTGAAATGATCATATGGTTTTTATCCTTTCTCTTCTTGATGTAGTGTATAACATTTGATTAATTTGCAAATATTGAACCACTCTTGCAACCCCAAAATAAATCTCATTTGATTGTGGTGAATGTTTTTTTAATGCATTTTTGGATTCCATTTACTAATATTGTATTGACGATTTTTGCATCTATGTTCTTTAGAGATATTGGCATGCTGTTTCTCTCTCTCTCTCTCTCTCTCTCTCTCTCTTTAGCATTTTCAACTGGTTTTAGTATCAGGGTAATGCTGACCTTATAGAATGAATTGGGAAGTTTTCCTTTCTCTTCTTTGTTGAAATAGTTTGAGAAGAATAAATATTAATTCTTCTTTAAATGTTTGGTAGAATTCACCTGTTGAAGCCATCTGGTCTTGGACTACTATTTGTTGGGAGTTTTTTGATTAGTGCTTCAGTTTAATTGCTGGTAATTAGTCTGTTAAAATGACCTAATTCTCCTGATTCAGTTTTGGGGGGTTTGATGTTTCTAGTAATTTACCCATTTCTTCTAGGTTGTCCAGTTTATGGGTGTATAATTTTTCATACTAGTCTCTTAAGCCCTATGTTTTCTGTGCCATTGATAGGTATTTCTAGTCTTTCATTTCTTATCATATTTGAGTCTCCTCTCTGTTTCAGTTTCTTTTTCAGTTTATTTCTCTTTCTTGTGTTCTTTTCAGATTTTCTTGTGGTTGATTCCTGGTTTCATAGTTTGGGTTGGGGGAAAGATGTATGGTAGAACTTGGATCTTTCTGAATTTATTGAGACTTGTTTTGTGGCCTAACATGTGACCTGTTCTGAAAAATGTTCCCACTGCACTTAAAAATGATGTGCATTCTGTTTAGGGACAGAATTCCCTAAATATATCTGTTAGAAGCCTTTAGTCCAATGTGTCATTCAAAGTGAAGGTTTCCTTGTTGATTTTCTGTTTGGATTATCTATCCATTGATGTAAGTGGGTGTTGAAGTCCCCTACTATTATTGTATTATTATTGATTACTTCCTTTATGTTTGTTAATAGCTGCTTTTGTTTTGGGTGCTCCTATGTTGTGTGCATAAATATTTACAACTGTTATAGCTTATTGTTGGAGTATTCTCTTTAAGATTTATATTGTTCTTTTTGTTGCTTGTTGTAGTCTTTAATGTCTATTTTGTCTGATGTATTACTATCCAGCTATTCAGCTTTGTTTCCACTCCCATTTTCATGATAAATGTATTTCCATCCCTTCACATTCAATCTGTATATGTCTTTATGTCTGAAATGAGTCTCTTGTAGGTAGCATATAGATGAGTCTTGCTTTTTTAAAAATCCATTCCTTTATGTCTTTTGATTGGAAAATTTAGTCCATTTACATTTAAAGTAATTATAGATAAATATGTACTTACTGTCATTTTGTTACCTGTTTTACAGGGTTTTTTTTTGTACTTATTTTCTGTTCCTTTTTTTTCCTCTCTTTTATTTTCACAGTTAGCTGGCTTATATTAATAATATACTTGGATTCCTTTCTCTATTTTTTGCATATATTTTACCAGTTTTTGGTTTGTGGTTACCATTAATTTTATATACAACATCATTTGCTCATTTGCATGTAGCAGTCTATATTAATGAGACGGTTGTTTAAGTTTGCACACATACTAAAAGCATCCCATTTTTACTCCTCTGTCCTCCTTTGCTCACATTTTAGGTATATGGAGTCATAATTCACATCCTTTTATGAATCCCTTCAATAATTTTATAGATATATTTAATGTTACTGTTTTTGTGCTTCCTATTTTTCTTACTCCTACTTATAGTCTTTCCTTTCCATTCAAAGAGTCCCCTTTAAGAATTCGTGTATGATTGGTTTAGTGGTGATGGGGTCCTTTAACTTTTATTTGGGAAATTATTTATCTCTCCTTGTATTCTGAATGAAAACCTTGCTGGATAGAGTAGTCTTAGTTGCAGGTTTGTGTTTGTGTTTCTGTTTGTTTGTTTTGTTTTTTTTCTTTCAGGACTGTGATTATATCATGGCACTCTCAGTCTACAAAGTTTCTGCAGAAAAATCAGCTAATTGACATATGGGGTTTCCCTTATATGTAACTGTTTTGTTTCTCGAAATTTTTCCTTTATCAGTTTGTCACACCATTTTAATTTCTATGCATCTTGGTGTGGACATCCTTGGATAGATTTGGTTGGAGGATCTCTTTGCTTCCTGATCTGGATTTCTTCCCCAGATTCAAAAACTTTTCAGCTATTATTTCTTCAAGTAAATTGTCTGTTCCCTTTTCTATTTTTACTCCTGAGTTCCCTATAATGTGAATGTTATTACAGTTGATCATGTCATTGAGTTTCCCTAATCTACTCTCATATTTTAGTCTTTTATTTTCTTTATCCTGTTTATTGCTTGATTGCTTTCCATTACTCTGTCCTCCGTGTTACTAATCAATTCTTCTCCTTCCTCTAGCCTACTATCTATTCCCTCTAGTGAATTTTTAATTTCAGTTATTGAGTCCTTCATCTCTCATTGGTTCTTTTTTATGTTTTATATTCCTTTAGTGAAGTTCTCAATGAGATCTTCCACTGTTTTCTCAAGTTTGATGAGTATCTTTATGAACATTACTTTAAATTCCCTATCAGGGTGTTACTTATCTCTGTTTAGCATGCTTCTCTTGCTGTGATTTTGTCTTGTTCTTTCATTTGAAACATTTTCCTGTATCTCATTTTCTATTTGTTTCTATGTGTTAGGAAAAGTCAGCTATGTCTCCTGTTCTTGAAAGTAGTGACTTAACGAAGAAAAGGTCTATGGTATCTTGTAGTGCAGTGTCCACTGCACTAGAACCTGATGCTTCAGGTGCATCTCTTTTGTGTATATGTGTGCCCTACTGTTGTGGCTGAGCTGTGCTTGCCTCAGTCTAGTCATCTGCAGTGACTCTCTTTGCTTATTGTGGGCAGGTCTTGTTTGATTTAACTCAAGCCCAAGGTGGCCCTGTGCTTTTAGTGAGCCAGTCTGGGGCTGCTCTGGGATTGAGTTGAGTCAGACCAGGCATTTGCTAGAGCTGTGTTCACACCAAACTACAGGATGTTTTCCCTTAGTTGTTTCCTAAGTGGCTTTTTGTTGGAAGGTGGGGCCTGCAGTCAGGCCAATGTCTACCCCCAGCTCACTTCTGGGGCTAGTACTGGATTGTGCATGTGGTTATCTTCCTTTTCCCATGAGAAGGAGTCACTTTTCAGTGGTACTGGCCTTTGTGGTGGCTATTTGCACAATGCCAAGTTTGGTGTGCTGCTTTAAATGGACTCCTGCCAAAGGCAGGTTGGTTGAGCAGCTCTGTAGGAAAGCATGGGGGCAGGTCACATAGTGTTAATGTTTGTCTGCTGTGGGAAGAGACCTGGAGCTGCTTTGGAAAACTATTGACATGGCAAGTTAGTAGGAAAATGCAGGGCATGGGGCACCATGAGCAAGATGGTTGGAGAGTATTCACACTAGCTCCAGCAGTTGTATCTAGGCTGGAGAGGAAAATGGCTCTTTTGTTCTTAGAGAAATCTAAAGATCCCTGCCTCTCCTGCACATGTTCTGACATTAGTAAATAAATCTCCTCACCATATATCCCAGGTATTTTCAAACCACTGTTTCTATGTTGTATCACAGTAGGGTTGTTTGTTATGCTTTCTTTTTAAGGGTACTCAGTTTCCTTTTGCCAACTCTGCTGTACTTTATATTTCCAGGTGTTAAGCCCCACTAGTTGTATGAACTCACAAAATTAGAGCCCTCTGGATTTCAAAGCCAAATGTTAGTGGGATTGCTCTTCCCAGTGCAGGTTCCTCCATGCCTGTGGTGCCTAGTATGAGGTCTGCTCCTGTCTCTTCTCTGTTGGCAGTAGCCGTCCCTCCTGGGGATAGACTCCTGAGTCAGTTGTGCTCCTGTCATTGCTGCCCTTCCTATTGTTTTCAGTGTTACCTCTTCTTATATTTGGCTGTAGAGAATCTGTTCTACCAGTTGTCAGATCATTTTCTGGGTTAATTATACTGATGTGGGTATTATGTGTATTTATGAGTTAAGGTGAGCCTAGGATCATTCTACTCCGCCATCTTCCCTGAAGGTCCAACACAGGTCTAGTTCTATATTGAAATCTCAATACTTGTGATTTGAGGAATATCAGCTGCTCCCCTGCATGATCATAAGCCTGGGATCTGTGCTTGGAATTGTAGCAGAAATAGCATGACAAATTTGTCATCAGCATTCATGAGGAAAAAGAATTAGGTTATAGTTTCACTCACATTATTCTCATATGTTGTGGTAAATTTATAGAAAAGAGCATTTTATGATTAGATGTGACTTAGAATTAATAAAATGTGGTAAATGAAGCAATTATCCATTTTGTTTCTCCACTGAAGAAAATTGCTAGTCATATGGCTTGTGTTTCTAATACTGATTTATACTCATAGATAGATATTATATCCGCAGTATTCTAAACTTGTTCCAGAAAATAGTAAGATATATAAAGGAGAATATATCTCTTTTTCTCTTTATATATTACTGCATATATACAATAAAGGATAGAATATGAGCAATTCTTGGCTATCTTTTGGCTACCTTGGCTTATAAACTTTTAAATAAAATAGGGCATGACTGGAATCTACCACTAATAACATTAAATATAACATCTATTTAATCATTGCATACATTATTTCCAATCCTTCCCTCTTATGATCTTTATGAGCTTTCTAGTAAAATGTCTTATTCCTTTTATCATTTTAAAGGTAATTTTGTTACATTATATTGACATCCTTAAATCTGGTAATAAAGTCCTTACAGTAATGTAATGTGACTCTGTAATGTTTTCTAATAATAAATAAAGATATATTTAATAAGGCATGCCTAAGTAAAATCACAAATATTACATTTTTACCAGTGACAGTACTATATTAGGAGCCAGGATCAAAGATGTTCTGGAAATATAGGTGATGTAATTTCTGGGTTTTTGCCTAAACTGAAATGCTTCATAAACAAATATATTCTCTTTGAAATTACTATTATTATTTCAAATAAATGTTGACTGAAAATGTCTGAATACTTTTCTCAAAATTATCACTTTAGCTCCGATATAATATACTTCTAGTCAGATGAGAGGGCTATAGAACTTTTTAAGCATCCAGTAGTCTATTGAATTTGTATATATTAAAATTCTTTTAAAGTTTAGTACATTCTTTAAAATTTAAACAGAGGAAGTCTTTCCATACTATTCTATCTTAGGCATTACTAATACTTTGGTGCTTTCTGTTGCTAATTTATCAGATCCAATTTGATCATTATTGTTGGGTTCTTTTGGTAGATATCAATAATAATAATCTCACACAATTAAAGGTAGGTTTGGGCATGGTTCCTTTTCCTCACAGTTGAGATACCAGGTGTTCTACTACAATAAAAACAAATCTAATATTAAATTATACCACAAAATTAAAGCAGGCATTTACAATTTGACACAACAAATGTAAGTTTATCTTAAAGGTTTGATAAAGCACAACTATCTACTCTGATAAGTATTTTTAGAGTTGACTGGAGGCCAGTGTAATGGTACTATATTTTAGGATTCAAGTAATATTCCAGTCAAGCCATGTTATAGCATCCCCTGTTCATGGTAGAATGTGGACTTAGTCAGTGTTCTAGGCCTATTACACAAACTCAAAGGGTTAGAATAGTAATAGTAATAGGTTAATAGTAATCCTATATTTTAGGATTCAAGTAATATTCCAGTCAAGCTATGTTACAGCATCCCCTGTTCATGGTAGAATGTGGACTTAGTCGGTGTTCTAGGCCTGTTACACAAACCCAAAGGGGTAGAATAGTTCAGTATTTATATATTTTATACCATGTCAGTTTTTAAAACTTTATGAATTACACCAACTGTTTAGGAGAGGACCTCACATGGATATCACTAATCAGTTTCATAATTTTACAGAGCAATGATCTTTGTCAAACCTTAATGACACCATTAACAGGTTTATATTGGGAAAATAAGAATGTCAATCTAGATTTACTTGATGAAATATTCCTGAAGGACCTTCAAAAACATGCTTTTATCCACATTGGATTAGACCAGAACTTTCAGGAAGCTAGGTTAGGAAAACCGTCTCCATAGGTACAAAAAGACTTGACTCAGTAGATCTTCCATTAAGTAGGTTGTCTTTTTGTTTTGTTGATTATTTTCTTTGCTGTGTAGAAGTTTTTTTATTTTATTTCAATGTAGTCCCAATAGTTTATTTTTTGCCTTTGTTTCCTTTGCCGTTAAGAGGCATATCTAGAAAAATGCTGCTATGGCTGTCAGAGAAATTGCTGCCTGTGTTCTTTCCTAGGATTTTTATAGTTTTAGGTCTCACATTTAAGTTTTTAATCCATTGTGAGTTCATTTTTGTGTATGGTGTTAAAAAGAGGTCCAGTTTCATTTTTTACATATAGTTATCCAGTTTTCCCAGTACCATATATTGAAAAGACCCTTTCCCCACTGTATATTCTTGTTTCCTTTGTTATAAATTAATTGACCATATAATCATGTATTTATTTCTGAGCTCTCTACTCTGTTCTAGTGATCTCTGTATTTATTTCGGTGCCAGTATGATACTGTTTTGATTACTACAGCTTTTAGTATATCTTGATATCTGGAATTATAAAACCTCCAGTTTTATTTTTCTTTTTCCAGATTGCTTCGGCTATTTGGGATCTTTAGTAATTCCATACAAATCTTAGGATTATTTACTCTAGTTTTGTGGAGAATGCTATTGGTATTTTGATAGGGATTGCATTGAATCTGTAGATATTTTGGGTAATATGGACATTTTAACAATTAAAATAATTTGAGAACAGTCTAAATGATCACAAATCAGAAATAAGGAAAAATATGTTTACAAAGTTATGATTATTAGGTAACAGTTTTGGAGGAACTCTTAGAAGTGGTCATTATCATTCCTGTATAAATGAATAGTTCTGTACAATCAGAAGTCTACTTTAGTGATAAAAGCTAATCAATATGGATTAAATTATAGATTTCTTTTAAAAATCACTATATCTCAACTCCTGATATGATCATTAACTTAAGCAAGAATCATCAAGTGGCACTGGGTGGGGAGAGAAAGGGATGTTGGATATTCATGTGATGCTAAGGTATATTTTGATAACAAAAGGAAAAACAATACACGAAGAAGGAATCAAACTTTCATCATTTAATCAACTGCCTAATCTCAGCATCACTCATACTGAGATGACAAAATATAATTTAATATTTAATGTAAAACTAAGCATTAAATATCATACATATACAATTAAATGATATAATTTTAAGAAAGCTTAACTTGCATCTCATAAAGTCCTTTGTTTTGACTTCCCAATTTGCAAGAATTTTAGGGAATTGGGGTAATTCAATCTTCACCAAAATAAGACAGTCAGATGCATATGCTCCCATCAACAACTATTATTAATTATTATTATTATTATTTTAAGAACTAATATTATTAACAAAAAGGACAGTTAAAAATGTAGAGTCTGGAAATAATCTACTGTGATTTGTCCTAAATTATATCTTAATGCAGAAAATGAGCTGTAAAGATAATTTTGGGGGAAAACTATAGGTTATAATATTTAACATATTATAATTAAATCACCATTGTTCTTGAGAATGTAATTCTCAGCATATGAGGGGTGCTTAAATTTACTAGAGAATCATACTAAAATATTTAGTTGGTTAAAACTATATTGTTTATAATTTTCTTTTTGAAATGTTAGCATTAACTGTAGTTATATATGGAAGTAAATCAGTTTCAGTGTACAAACTACAGTTCATATTTGAAGTGAACTTGAGAAAAAATATATATACTCTAGGCATTTTTAGTTATGACTGACTCAAGTCTTTCAATCCTATCTCAACTATCTTCATCTTTGGTTAGTATAGAGTTTCTTAACATAATTCATCTCATACTTTTTTTTTCTATTTAAATAGTACTCAAGGGATGTAATTTGAGAGAAAAATTGTTCAAACACCATGATTTTCCATGTATAATATTTTAAAACTCTAAAATTCGGAACCCGGCCCTTCAGAATGATGCCCTGGGCCCAGACCCCTATCCAGTCCTGTATGTTTAGCCAGCAAGAAAATTTCACACAGATTAAAATATTAGCTAAAGTTGGTGTCTAGGATATTGTCATAATAATCTCAAACAAACCTTCCATACAACGTACTTTTCAGTGTGATAAAATGAGTTAGAGCTTTATCAAAATTACAGGTTATATGGTAGTTTTGCTTGTTTTTGCCTTCTTGCTAAATACATGTTGTTATATGTCAAAACCTCATTCTAGATTTGCTTCCAGCTGATAGAAGATTTAAGTATGGGGAGAGAAGATAATTTTATACTTCACTTGTCTCTATTTAATGTTATTGATATCTGACAAAAGAAACAAATGTAATTACCAAAATTGGCTTACCTCAGATTGCAATATTATCAAACCATAAATGGGATTTATTTCCTTGTTAATCTCTTCAAATTTTATTGCTGTAAAGTTTCTAGTTCTTTGTTAGGCAAACTTTCTATGGTCTTGCCTTCCTATGATAACAATATATTTTTTTTAGAGAAACTTTCTTTTTTTTTTTAATTTTTTTATTATTTATTTACGATAGTGAGAGAGAGAGAGAGAGAGAGAGAGAGAGAGAGAGAGAGAGAGAGAGAGGCAGAGACACAGGCTCCATGCACTGGGAGCCCGACGTGGGATTCGATCCCGGGTCTCCAGGATCGCGCCCTGAGCCAAAGGCAGGCGCCAAACCACTGCGCCACCCAGGGATCCCGAGAAACTTTCTTTAAATGGTCTAGTCACAGAGTATTACTTTTTCCACCATAACAAACACTTGCTTCTCTAATTGTTTCACAGCTATGTACTCTTACATGAAATCTAAAAGTAAACACTAGTGAAAATACTAATTCTCTGTATTACCCATGTAGCACAAAGTAGGGCTATATTACTTATTAAATTCAGTGGATATCATGGAAGGTAGGCTTCTTAATTACAACTATCACAGTGATTAAAGTGTATTAGATGAAAAATCTGTAGGTGGAAAGATACGTAGGCTATCTATGAAATACCTATTTCTAAAATGTGGCTTATTAAATTCTAATTAAATTAATTAATTACTTAGAAAAAGAAAGAGCAAGTGTGGGGAGGGAGAGGGACAAACAGACTCAGCACCAAGTGTGGAGCCCAATGCTGGGCTCGATCCCACGACCCTGCGATAATCTGAACTGAAATTAAGAGTCAGATGCTTAACTGACTGAGCCATGGGCAGGTACCCGTGGCCTAATAATTTTTTAAAGCAGATAAAATATTCGACCTTAACAAGAGTCAGGCATATATCAGTATTCTCTTTTAGGAAAGGTTTATTCCATCTGTTAACTTAAACATGAAGGATGGGAGTAAATCAGTTCCAATGTTAGTTCAAATGTTATGACTTAAGTAAATGGGATACTGGTAAGCCGATGTTATGACTGCACTAGGGATGTCTTTCCAGTGCAATAAAGTCAGCTCAGTCAGTTGAAGTCTAAGGCTGCAGTAATTCCTTCATTCCCAGGAAAACAAGTCATACTTCTGGGAATCACATCTCATTTTCAGCCAGTGTTGAGTGGCTAGTAGGGTTGTGTATAATTTTTTTCAGACTGAATAAATTTTTCTTCCTAATTAATCATCTAAATGAATGCCCAGGTTTCTTCATTTTCAGAGCTGAATATGAATCAATTTCAAAGCGAAGCATAATGAGAAAGAGGGCAAGTAAAGTTTTGCCTTGGAAAAAAAGTGATGTACAAAGGGTCAAAATACTCAATCAGCACTGTCCTCATTAGGAGCATTTGCATAAATGAAGACTAAATACTTTTTACACTGAAAGGAGAAGTTTATTATTCCAACCATTAGCCTGTTTTGCTTTGTGAATCCTAATTATTAAAAGTTATTAATACCTCACTTATTCACAAGCAGAAATATCTATTGCTAGTCTTCTAGTTTACTTTTTGATTTGTGATAATTACAATAGTACTAATATTTGTGGTATAATTTATGATCATATTTCTATTTGTCTAAAAAATTCCAAAATTAGTAAACTTTGTGCCCTAATCAGACTCACCATTCATAGAATTTGATCCACTAGTCCTCTTTTTTCACCAAAAATTTAGGATAATATCTATTAGAAAGAATAAACTTTCCAAATAGTGTTACCTTGATATTAGATTTCAGCTCATATTTTTATTAATATAATTCTTTAGACCATTCTTGAAGGTAATTAAGGAAGTTTCTACTTAACATTTATGAAGATTTTGATGAATAAGATGAGGTTCAGTCTGGTTACAGCTTTAGCAAATGATCACGTAATTTGTTAGTGGTAATGCTAAGACCTCAATTTAGAATTTTTTTACTCCTACCTAGTGCATTTTAAATTATAGTATACTGGCTTAAATTTGATCCATTTTGACTTCAGAATTAAACTAAATCCAAATCTAAAATAACTTAGTAAAAATTGTCATTATTAAACACCTATTAAGGTCAAATATCTTTAACAGTTATACTTCGGGGCAGCCCTGGTGGCTTAGCTGTTTAGCGCCACCTTCAGCCCGGGGTGTGATCCTGGAGACCTGGGATGGAGTCCCATGTCGGGCTCCCTGCAGGGAGCCTGTTTCTCCCTCTGCCTCTCTCCCTCTCTCTCTCTGTGTGTGTCTCTCATGAATAAATAAATAAAATCTTTAAAAAAAGAACAGAAAAAGAACTTCATCCTATTGATAATCAAATTATTACTGCCAACCATACTTTATAATAACCATATATATTTATTATTCCAAATATTTATTTAAATATTTTTAGTTAACAGTAACTACTATGATGAAGATAAAAATATTATTTCTAATTTGAAAATGAGAAAACTGAGGTTTAGAAAAGTTGTGACTTGCTCAAGTTTACAGAGCTAGGAGGCTATAGAACTAGATCATAAATGGTGTTTATAGATCATAAATTTATGTTTATAATGATGACAAAAATGATAATGGTATGATAATTCAATGAATCCAATGATTAGGAGACAATGATACCAATGACATTAAAAATGATGATAATTAGGAGGATGTTGATGAACAGATAAGTGAGGTGATATTAGAAGAGATAGTACTTGGTTAGATATATTTTGGGTTTGGAGGTCACATTGTCATGTTATGTCTAAACATGAACATGGCCACTTGTTTCCTTCCTGACCATTAAGAAATTACTGAAGCTTTAATTTCCCTAGTTTAAAAGTGGGTAAATTAACGATAACTCATGGGATGTTGTGGTCAGGGTTTACATGCATTAACTCATGTAATCCTACCACCACCCAGTGAGGCAATTTTACAAATGGTTAGAAAAGTAAATCTTGAGAAATTTCATTAGTAAATGTGCCCATCTTTCACAGGAAGTACAAGAACAAGTCTGGATTCATACCTGACACAAAGTACATGTTCTTACCTTTCGGCCACATAGTTTTCCTAACAGTATATTTAATAAAACACGATATCAAGAATGATACATTTGTAGAATCTTTCAATGAAATTTCAATGATGATCATTTTTAGCCAACTATATAAATACAGAAATTACTCTGCCAGAAAGCAATGTGTAACCAATTCAAGTGATACTGATGGTTTTTAGAAATTGTGCACAAAAGCCTTTTCACAAAACAGTTGATTTTCCCCAATACACACATCTGGCTATCTCACAGCCTTTTTAAATAAAGAAACATAATTTTCAGAAATGTAGGTTTACAAAGCATGGTGGTCATGAACTCTTCTCTCTATTTCAAAACTGGGCAGCCAGACACAGAGCTTCTTTGGGCGATTGGCCCAGTAAATCATGTCATAAATATAGAACTGGCCGAAAGTACTGAGTGCCAAACTAAACTCCTAATGTTCTATTTCAATCCAGCAGATTCTATTGTGACTGATTTTGGAAGATGGACAATTTGGCTTACTGCCATATTTCTCACTCAACCCTGCATTGGAGGCAAAGAGCCAGACTTTGAGAGAAATCTGTGAGCATTTTTTAAATTCCTTTCTCCTATGTAATTACATATATTAATTGAGCCCCACTGATAGTTGGGAAAACAATTCAACAAAGGGATCCTGGTGTGTCTTGACTACACATGGAAACTCATTCACATTTTGAATAATTACTTTATGACCAGTTGATTTTAATGATCTATGGGAAATATGAGTTAGGAGGCATCTGGTTCCCTGAATTTAAGTGGGAAGCACACAAATGAAAAGGCAATAGCAGCCAATTGGTCTCAAAATATTGATAACAGGACCAGAAATTCCAAGAGTAATTAGTTACCTATATATAGCCCTTTGGTCTAAATCTCAGGATAGAGACTAAGCTGAAGTAGATAAATTGGTAGTTGGTGGCATCATCAAATAGAAATGTGATGAGAAAATGCAAATACCTCCACTTTCAGCATAGGGATAGTAATTCATCGTGAGTCTGTGTATGGAGTAGCTGTTTTGTGTAGTTGACTTATGTCACATCTTAGCTCACATTTCCATCTGTCTAATTTACTATTTGTCTAATTTAAAAAAATTAAATTTAAATTCAATTTAGTTAATATATAGTGTATTATTAGTTTCAGGCATAGAATTTACTGATTCATCAGTTGCATATAACACCCAGTGCTCATTATATCAAGTGCCCTCCTTAGTGTCCATCACCCAGTTACCCCATCTCCCCACCCTGCTTCCCTCCAGAACCTCAGTTTGTTTCCTAGAATTAAGAGTCTCTTATGCTTTGCCTCCCTCTCTGTTTTATCTTATTTTTTCCTTCCCTTCCCCCATGTTCATCTGTTTTGTCTAAATTTAATAATCACAGCATGCCAAAATAAAAAGTGGAGCCAGCTCACAAGCAAAAGTTTAATTATTCTCATGTCTTATCACTCATTTTTTCAATCTCCCCCAATTTATGTCTCAAATTACATAACTGAAAAGTATCTGTCAGCTTTTACAAATGGAATAATGTCATAAACAGTGATATTTTTCTAATTACCAAAGCTCTACTTCCCTGAGAATTAGGTTATTTCAAAGATGAGGAAGAAATGAAGAACTGGAAAAATAAAATGTATCATCAGATAGATGACTGTAGAACCGAAGGAGATAACATTACTAGGATGACTGCATCACCTCATAGATCTTATATTGTTGCTCATAAAGGCCAAGGATGGCCTCAGAAATTTCCAGAAATAGACCTGAATCTAGAAATCAATCTAGTCATTTTTAGATCTTTTGATTTAATAATTCCAAAGTACAAAAAAATAGTTGTATCAAAGGGATTTGAATTTACTTCCATTTGTTATCAAATTATTAAATGATACCTTTTAACTTCCATTATAAAACATATGCCCATTAAAGAAAATATTGAAAATATAGGTTCTATCATTTGTGGCCACCAAGGTTACCTCTCCTATACCTATTGTGTAAGTCTGTGTATATAGTTACTTTTTTCCTCTGACAGTTAACCAGGGTAGCTTAATTTAAATTGAAAATTGGAATATCGAGTTCTTCTATTATAAACAACTATTTTACCTCTGCTATTTTATTTCTCTACCAACTTATTTATTTATCATTTTCTACTTATTCATAAGGTTGTTTTTCAACTTGAGCCAGACTCATAAAATTCAGGCAATTTCTTTTTTCCCCCCAAATTCTTCCTTTTATTTTTTTGAATTTAAAAAATTCAAGACTTCTCTATTCAATGATATCTCATTTGTTATGTAAGACTGCTTTACAAATACATTTTGTTATTATTTTATCCAGGATGGATAACTGAGAAGAAAAAAAAAATCAAGGTGTTCCAAAAACCTAAGTGGGGTCCAAGACTGATTCACAGAAGTCAACTGTGAGTTCATTTTAGTTGAACAACAAATATGGCAACACTGATTTTTTTTTAAAGTAATCAAGGGCACTGAGGCATATTTTACTTCTTTCATGTGAGTCACCATGAAAGGGAATAAGAATATCCTATTTGGAATAAGGGATTTTGAATATGACGTCATCTGAAGTATGCAGGCATTTAGTTGGTATTAGCAAGTAGAAGGAGACTAACAGCAAAAGTTTGAGTTGCCAAAAGAATTTAAGAAAACAGGGTAGTTTCCAAAGAACACTTTGGAGGAGACTGAGTATAAGGAAATAATAAATGCATTAGGAAAGCATTAAACTTAGCAACAAAGGGATCAAAGTTCCTAGAAGCCAATCAGAGAGTAATAAGCAAAACTGCCACTTATTAACAATACATTTTGAGAACTGGGGGAGTTACTATTTATGTTGGAGAGAAATGGTAGTGACAGATGACTAGAAATGCTACATCACCAGATAAATTGTTCATATTTAAATATCACTATTTATATGATATGTGATTATGATGCTACTTTTGTATTATGATACACCAGATGAAGCATGACCAAATAGATGCTTCTTTTATGAACCTTCACCTAATATTAATGAGCTACAATTTTATAAATTCCCAGCTCCAGCTTGAGATTGTAAGAAAAAAAAATAGAGTTGCAAAGGTTAAAGATGTGTTTAAAATAAGAATAAGGAGAATCTCCTACTAGCAAATAATATATTTTATAATAATTGCTTCAGGAAATAATAAAAAAATTTCATATGAATTTCCAAATTAGCAGCCAGATATCCTAATGGCCAGCACACTGAGCAAAATATACAACTGATGAAGAAAAGAGGGACTATATAATGATCCTTAATTTTATTGCTCATTTTGCTTTGTTTCTAAAGACTTAATAACTCAAATATTTAAATCCTAATGTGAATAAAAGAATACAGATCTAATATTTTTAAAGCTTTCATTTACAAGAATGAATCCACCTTTATTTTTTTAATTTTTTTTTTTTTTATTTATGATAGCCACAGAGAGAGAGAGAGAGAGGCAGAGACACAGGCAGAGGGAGAAGCAGGCTCCATGCACCGGGAGCCCGATGTGGGATTCGATCCCGGGTCTCCAGGATCGCGCCCTGGGCCAAAGGCAGGCGCCAAACTGCTGCGCCACCCAGGGATCCCCATGAATCCACCTTTAAAATATAAAAAACATGAAAGTAGATTCTACATTCATTTAAAATTATACATCTGAAATATCACAGGATATTGCATTTATTTTCATCCATGTCATCATTATTCTCTCTTGGAGTCTTTCATTTGCTATATATTTGGATCTGTTAATTGGCAGTTTACCAACTGTCTGCATTCTATTCTCTCATCAGCTCTGTAAACACCCCTATCTGGAGATAGCATCATATAATGTTCACTTACAAATGTCATAAAATAAATGGCTACATTGTGCATTGCATTGAGCATACATGGGGTTTAGTGGTTTTAAAGCCAGAGTTATTTGTGTTCCCCATGCTGTGCAAAGGGATGTTTCAAATTCTAAGAAAAGAATATTATTAAATGATGGTGCTAGTTTTTATGGATTTTTGAAAGGAATGGTGTGGCATGCTTGTAAATGTTACTGAGGCAAAAACATGAGGTGGTCTGTACCAAAATATAAAATTGAGGAATATGCTTTTTCTAGCCCATCAAACTAAGATTCTAAGGAATATATAAATCTCATGTGTAATATATAACCTGTTTTTCATCCAAACAAAGTAATCCCCTGATCCTTTCTAGTTTAGATTATCATTTATATCTACTAAATTTATATAGTTAGTTGGGAGAAAGTATATAGAAAAGAATCTTAAGGATCAGAATATGAACAAAATAGTTGGGCTATATATTCTGATGACAAAAAGTTGCCTCTTACATGTTTCTTTCTTTTTTTTCATTTATTTCTTTAATAGTTTTTAATAGTATATTCAGTTTTGTGGGGGATCCCTGGGTGGCTCAGCAGTTTAGCGCCTGCCTTTGGCTCAGGGTATGATCCTGGAGTCCCGGGATCAAAAGTCCTGCATTGAGCCTGCTTCTCCCTCTGCCTGTGTCTCTGCCTCTCTCTCTCTCTGTATGTGTGTGTGTGTGTGTGTCTACCATGCATAAATAATTTTTTTTAACAAAAATACTGTTTTCTGTTTGTAACCATCCTATGTGATGATCAGTGTCAAATATATTGCTTTTGAAAATTATTGAAGTAGTTATAAGTTAAAGTTTACCATACCTTTCTAAATACAATGTCAGACAATCTATACTTTATAGCATCTCAGACTTGCTGTAGTTTGAGTATTCTCTTCATACGTTCTGGATTAGTAGCATTATTTTCCATACTGTAGAGACAGTTAAAATAACAACCACATTTATCTGTCTCTTTTCTATCTAGTCATCACTTATATATTTTATCTGCCCCAATTGTTATCTACTTACTGTCAACCCAAAGGCACAGAGAGGGGAGATACAGTACATTTTTTTTTATTTCTGTAATTTGTGTACATATTTTAACATACAAAGAGAAAGTGAATGGTGGTATTAGGGATTGAATTTTTTTTTTTGTTCACAGAAAATATTTATTATTTGGGACAGGGGTCCATCATGATCCAAACTCTTTTACTGTTAGTTTTATTATACAAATATGTATCTAATGTATGAATTTTATATGCATTCTTGTGTGTACATAATGTGTAGTTAATGTTTCTGTTCATTTTTTTTCAAGTTTATAGTATCACAAGTTTATAGTATCTCACAAAGTGAGAAAGGGACAAAGAACCATCTTGGTTTAACAAAGAAGATAAATGCAAATGATAGTCATATACAGTCATACCTCATTTTATTAAGCTTCACTTTATCGTGCTTCACAGATATTCCATTTTTTACACATTGAAGGTTTGTAGAAACCCTGCACTGGAAAAGTTTATCAGTGCCATTTTTCTAGTATCACTTCATTTTCTGAGTTACAATCTCATAATTCTAAAAAAAAATTCAAACTTTTTCATTTTTATATTTGTTATGGTGATCTGTGACTATGACTTGCTGAAAGATTAGACAATGGTTACTAGTCTTTGCAAATACTATTTTTAAATTAGACTGCAGTATAGTCTAAACATAATTTTTCTTACACTGGAATATGAAAAAATTCATTTGACTCACCTTACTACAGCAGTCTGGAACCAAACCCACAACATCTCCAAGGTATGTCTGCAACAAATAATGAATGCAATACCAGTTTTAGAGAAGCTTCTATATCTTCCTAGAGTAGTTGGAAAGGAAAGGAAAGGAAAGGAAAGGAAAGGAAAGGAAAGGAAAGGAAAGGAAAGAAAAGAAAAGTTGATCAATTGTTGAGAATCTACCAAGTATGTTGCCTTATAATGTCCAATTACTACTATAAATATTATACAAGTGATAATGACAAAAAGAGAATTATTTTCTTATTTTTTTAAAAGATTTTATTTACTTATTCATGAGAGACAGAGAGAGAGGCAGAGACACAGACAGAGGGAGAAGCAGGCTCCCTGTAGGGAGCCCGATGTGGGATTTGATCCTGGATCCCAGGATCACGCCTTGAGCCGAAGGCAGACGCTCAACTGCTGAGCCACCCAGGAGTCCCCAAAAAGAGAACTATAATGCTTTTTAAAATGATAAATGAATCACTTTATTTCAAAACTATCCTTTTTAGGTGAATTTTGGGGAAGATGGCAGAGTAGGAGGATTTTAAGCTTACCACATCCTACAGATACACCAAGATAATACCCACATCACTGTAAAAAAAAAAAAATGACCCACCCAAGATTAGTAGAATTGACCTCCCAACAGTTCCCAAATGTAGAAGAAGAGGCCACATTGAAAAGGGTAGGTAGGCTTGAAATGTTGTCAGGAACCACACTGACCTGTAGGATTGTCTGTGGGAGTGAGGGACACTGCAGGCACCAGAGAAAAGAGGAACAGAGCCCACGCCAGGCATGAGGGGGCTCACTGGGAAATGCTGGCCTTGAAAAACAGAGGAGCTTATTAATTTTGTGAGTTCTTACAGTCACTGGGGCCTAACACCTGAAATTTTAAAAATCAGCAGGCTAGGATTAGGAAGAACCTAGGAGTGATAGGAAATGGAGTTCCTGCCTTTAAGGAAACAGCAAAACAAATGACCCCTCTGAGATATAGCCTAGAAGCAGCAGTTTGAAAAATGCCTGGAATATTCATTCCTTGGTATGGAGATTTACTTGTTAATCTCAGAACTAATCCCAGGAATCTTCAAGAGACTTCTCCAAGAACAAAAGAATGGGTCAGTGTCATTGCCCTCCCACACCCCAGCCTACATACATGACCACCTGCAGGAACCAGTATGAACAGTCTCCACCTAGCTTGCTAACAGTGTGCCCTGTCCATGTGCTCTTCTGTGGACTCTCTCTCTCCAAGCTGTCCTCAGCTGAAATTCTCCAAAGCTGCTATAGGCCTCCTCCCACAAGCAAAATAGCACAAACTTTGTTAACACTATGTACCCTAAATCTGCTCTCTCTTGCTAACTGCTGCATAAAACCTGCCTTTGACAGGAGTCCATTCAAAGTAGTTCCACAAGCATGGCAGTGTGCAAGCAGTCCCAGTAAGAGCCAGCACCATTCTGAAGTGAACCAGCCCTGGGGAGAAAGGAAGATAACCATGTGTAGCATTTGACTGTGGCCCAGCAGTAGGTTGGGGGCAGACATCTATATGACTGCAGGCCCTGGCCTCTAATGAAAGCTTCTCAGGAGACAACACAAGGAAAACACCTTGCAGTTCTATGCAACCACAGCTATGGCAATAACCTGGTCTGTCCCACCTCAATTTCAAGGTGGCCCTAGATTAGTCCATTAACAATATAGAAACAAAATCCTGCCCACAACAGGCAGAGATTTATTGCACACAATTGGACCAAAGGCAAACAGAGCTCAGCCACAACAGTAGGGGGAAACAACACACACTACAGACACCTCTGAAGTGCCGGGTTCTGGTGAATATGGGACATTGCTCTGCAGGGCACAAAAGGAACTCTTCTTCATAAGGCCACTATTTTCAAGAGCAGAAGATGTAGCTGAGTCTCCTAACACATGAAAAGACACAAAGAGTAGACATAGGATTATGTCCCAAATGAGAGAAAAGGACAAAATCACAGCAAGAGATAAACAAAATGCAAAAAGTAGTGTGCCTGATAGATAATTTAAAATAATGGTTATAAAGATACTCACTGGACTTGAAAACAAAACAAAACAAAACAAAACTGTGGAGTATCTCAGTGAGATCCTCAACAAAGAGATATAAAACATGAGAAACAAACAAGCATAGGTAAAGAACTCAGCTGAAATTAAAAATACACTGGAGGGAATAAATAGTAGACTAAAGGAAGCAGAGAATAGATCAGTGACCTGGAGGATAGAGTAATGGAAATAAATCAAGATGAACAGGAACAAAAGAGAATAATATGAGAATCAGTTAAGGGAAGTCACATACACCATCAAGCATAATAACATTCACAATACAAGGATCCAAGAAGATGAGAGAGAAAAGGGGGAAGAAAGTTTATTTGAAAAATGATAGCTGAAAACTTCCCAAATCTGGAAAAGGAAACAGAAATTCAAAACCCAGAAGCACAGAGAGCCCCCAACAAAATTAACCCAAGCAAGTTTACATCAAGATATATAATAATTAAAATGTCATGATATAGTGATGAATAGAAAAATTGAAAACTGGCCAGAAAAAGGAAGATAATTACATACAAGGTAATCCCCATAAGAGTATCAGCTGATTTTTTAGCAGAAACTTTGCAGGCCAGAGGAGTAGGATATATTCAAAGTGCTGAGGGAAAAAAAAAATCTGCAGCCAAGAATATTCTATCCAGGAAGGCTGTCATTCAGTCTAGAAGGAGAGATAAGAGTTTCCCAAGCAAAAGTTAATGGAATTCATGACCATTAAACTAGCTCTACAAGAAACATTAAAGGGGACTCTTGAATCAAAAGGAAAAACCATAAGCAGGAGTGAGAAATGTAGGAAGCACAAAAACAGTAACATTAAGTATCTCTACAAAAATTAGTCACAGTATTCACAAAGTAAAATGATGTAAAGTATGACACCATATACCTAAAGTATGGGGAGAAAAGAAGTAAAAACTTAGTGGATTAAAACTAGTTTCAAACTTAAGCAACCATCAAATTAATACACAATTATATGCATATTATGTTAAATATAAAGCTAATGGTAACCACAAGTCAAAAACCAGTTTGGATATACTTGGATTTCTTCCTCTTTATTCTTGCATATCATTAAAGAAAGTCAGTAAACTGTGAGGAGAACAAAAAAGAAAAGAACAGAGAACTACAAAAAGAACCATAAAACAAATATCAGGGGATGCCTGGGTGGCTCAGTGGTTTAACACCTGCCTTCAGCCCCGGCATGATCCTGGAATCCCAGGATAGAGTCCCGCATCGGGATCCTTGCATGGAGCCTGCTTCTCCCTCTGCCTGTGTCTCTGAGTCTGTCTCTGTGTCTCTCATGAGTGAATAAATAAAATCTTAAAAAAACCTAAATATCAGAATATCAAGAAGTATACCTATCCATATTTACTTTGAATGTAAATGGAATAAGGTTCCAACTAAAAGACAAAGAGTAATAGACCCATCAAGACCCATCTCTATGTCACCTAGAAGAGATTCATTTCAGACCTAACAACACATGCAGATTAAAACTGAAAGGCATAGGGAAGGATTTACTATGCAAATGGAAGTGCAAAAAAACTGTTTTGTCTGATATATGTATTGTTACCACAGACTTTAAAACAAAGACTGTAACAAGAGGACACTACAAAATCATGAGAGGAACAATCCGACAGGAAGATCTAACAATTACAAATATTTATGTATCAAACATGAGAGCACCCAAATACACAAAGCAATATTAACAAACATAAAGGAAGTAATCAATAGTAATACAATACTAGTAGAGGACTTCAACACCCCACTTACAGCAATGCACAATTCATTCAAACAGAAAATAAACTAGGAAACAAAGTATTTGAGTGACCCATTGAACCAGGTGTATGTAACAGATATATTCAGAATATTCCATCCAAAAACAGCAGAATATACATATTTGTCAAGTGCAAATGGAACATTCTCCAGAACAGATCACATGTTAAGTCCCAGAGCAATTCTCAATAAATTTAAAAAGTTGGAAGTCATACCGTGCCTCTTTTCTGACCCTAACCCTCTGAAACCAGAAATCGACCACAAGAAGAAATCTAAAAAACAAACAAACAAACAAAAAAAACAAAATACAAAAACAACCACACAAACACAAATACATGGTGGTAAATAACATGCTACTAAATAATGAATGGGTCAACTAGAAAATCAAGGAAGAAACTAAAAAAAAAAAATACATGGAGAGAAATGTAAATGCAAACACAATGATCCAAAATTTTTGGAATGCAGAAAAAGCAGTTCTAAGAGGGAAGTTTAGAGCAATATAGGCCTACCTCATGAAGCAAACAAAGAAAACCAAAACAGCCTCAAAAAACCTAACCCTATATATAAGTAGCTAAAGAAATCCTACTCATAGCAAGTAGACAAGAAAAAGTCATAAAAGGCATCCAAATTGGAAGGAAGAAGTAAAACTGTCACTATTTGCCAATAATATGATGTGATATATAGAAAACCCTAAAGACTCCACCAAACAATTAGAATGGATAAGTGAATTCACTAAGGTTGCAGGATACAAAATCAACACAAAGTGCATTTCTATACATTAATAATAGAAGCAGCAGAAAGGGAAATTAAGAAAACAATCCCATTAACAATTGCACCAAAATAATAAAATATCTAGGAATAAACTTAATAAAGGAGGTGAAAGACCTCTACTCTGAAAATTATAAGACATCAGTAAAAGAAATTGAAGACAGCACAAACAAATAGAAGACATTCCATGCTCATAGATTGGAAGAAGAAATACTGGTAAAATGTCCATACCAAAGAATGCAATCTACAGACTTAATGCAATGCCTATCAAAAATACCAACAATATTTTTCACAGAACTACAACAAGACCCTGAATAGCCAAAGCATCTTGAAAAAGAAAAACAAAATTGGAGGTACCACAATTCTAGACTTCAAGTTATTTTACAAAACTGTAATCTGAGCAGTATAGTACTGGCACAATAATAGACACAGTGAGGGGTACCTGGGTAGCTCAGTTGGCTGGGCATTTGCCTTCAGCTTGGGTCATGATCCTAGAGTTTTGGAATTGAGCCCCATGTTGGGCTCTCTGTTTGGCGGGGAGCTTACTTCTCCCTCTCCCTGCAACTCCCCTTGCTTGTGTGTGCTCTCTTTCTGTGTATGTCAAACAAATAAATAAAATCTTAAAAAAAAATAGACACAATGGAACAGAACAAAAAGCCCAGAAATAAACCCCCAATTATATGGTCATTTAATCTTCAACAAAGGAGAAAAAATATGCGATGGAATATATAGTGTCTCCAATACATTTTGTTGGCAAATTGCATAGTTACATGCAAAAGAATGAAACTGAACCACTTTCTTACAGCATATGCAAATATAAACTCAAAATGGATTAAAGACCTAAATACGAGACCCGAAACCAGAAAAATCCTAGAAGAGAGCACAGACAGTAATATCTCTGACATCAGCTATAGCGATATCTTTATAGATATGTCCCCTGAGGTAAGGGAAACAAAAGCAAAAATAAACTATTGGGAGTATATCAAAATAAAAATTTTCTGCACAGAAAAGGAAACAACCAAAACTAAAAAAAAAAAACAAAAACAAAAACAAAAACAAAAACAAAAAAACAACCAATGGAAGAAGATATTCTCAACTGGTATATCTATAAAGGCTTAGTATCTGAAATATATAAAGAACTTACACAACTTAACACCCAAAAAAGAAATAACCCAATTAAAAAATGGGCAGAAGATATGAACAGATATTTCTTCAAAGGCATAAAGATGGACAGCAGGCGCACAAAAAGATTCTCAACATCACTCATTTTCAGGGAAATGCATTTCAAAACCACGATGAGGTATCAAACCTCACACTATTCAAAATAGCTAAAATCAGAAATTCACAAGTGTTGGTGAGGATATGGAGGAAAAAGAACCTTAGTGCACTGTTGGTGGGAATGCAAACTAGTATAGCCAAACTAGTATAGTATAGCAAACTAGTATAGCTGTAGAAGACAGCATGGAGTTTCCCTAAAAAAAATAAAAATAATAAAAATAGAAGCACCATATAATCCAGTAACCACACCACTGAGTATTTACTCAAAGAATACAAACACTAACTCAAAGGGATGTATGCAACCCTGTGGTTATTGCAGCATTATTTACAATAACCAAATCATGGAAGCAGCCTAAATATCCATCAATAGATGAATAAAGAAGTGATATGTATATATATAATATGGTTGAACACTATTCAGCCATAAAAAAGAATGAAATATTTCCATTTGCAACAACATGGATGGATTTAGAGTACAATGGTAAGCAAAATAAGCCAGTCAGAAAAAAACAAATACCATACGATTGCACTCATATGTGAAACTTAAGAAAAAAAACAACAATAGGAAAAAAAGAAAGAAAAAGAAACCAAAATACAGACTAACTATAGAAAACAAAAATTGGGAAAAAAAAAAAAAAAGGTACCAGAGGGGAGGTGGGTAGGGTGGATGGGCAAAATAGTGAAGGGAATTAAGAGTATATTTACCTTGATGAGCACTTGATGGAATTGTTGAATCATCGTATACCTGAAACTAATATAACATTATATGTTAACTACACTCGAATTAAAAAAAAGTAAAAATAAATAAGTAAAAAATAAAATGATTACCAGAATTATCCTTTCTATTTAAAGCAAAAATGCATTCATATTTCTATTAACTTATAATTCAGTTTTTATTCCAATAATTTGTACAAATGGTGAAAATCAGGCTTTTTGAATGATGACGCAATCTTTATTATTTTACAAACACACTTTATAGGGACAATGAGGTTTTAGCAATTTCTGGAGAGGAGATACAAATGAGCAATTTTATAATTCTGATTATAATTTGGGGAGATCCCATCAGCTTATGCTTAAGCTGGACAGCGTTTACATGTTTATAGTGGACCAGGTCCACTCTTCTGTTTGCTTCTATATTAGTCTCTCCTTAACATGTATATAACAAGAAATATAACAATGTTTGCACAAGTGTTGGGGATATTTCTTTCACTTAGTGATAACTGGACTCTTCACAGAGAGATTGAAAGAGAGAGAGCACACAAGTGTGAGTACCTTCTCTTTGGCTTTTATGCAATTCAATATTTAGTTTTATGCTTTGTCTAAATTTTAAGCATTATCATAACATATTTACCTTTAAAATGCCTACTTGTTTCAAGTTATTATATGAAACCAGAGAGATCTTTGCTCAGGCAGATTGCTTTGCAGGGTAAATCAAAACTATAGCCCACTGGTGTGATTTGTTAGAAAACCATTTAGTGACTTTAACAATGCTAACACAAAAGCTAAGCATTAAAAACCCAATTGGCAGAAAAATTTCACCTTTGGCAAATTTGGCAGCCATTGTCTGTTCAGGATATCAAAGTGATGCCAATCAAGACATTTTATAAAAAGAAAGAGAAGAAAAAACGCTGACAAAATATTGAAGAAAATAAAACAACCAATAAGTGAACGAGGTATGCTATTCTTTGTCCTCTCTTGCTTCTATTCCAGTTTTTATTCCTATGAAACCAATCCATTTGAAAGTCATTCACTTTCAATAAATTGAATTCACTATGCTATTCATGAGAAAAATGGACATACATCCAAATATACTTTGTGTTGAATTTTCTCTACATGGAATCAGTGGCATTTCCCCCCTACAATTAGGTTAACATGTTCTCTAATGCCAAATACACTTTTATATTCACTTTTGTAAATAGCTTAAAGAACATTTGGATACCACATATTTCTATAATGTCATAATAATTAGATTTAATGTATTATCAGAGTGTGAGTATTTGAAGTTAATGGCATTTTAATGTTCTTTATATTCTCAGTGTGAATCTCAATTACAGCAATTTATACTCCCTGGGACCACTAAGAACCCCTAATTTTCAATCTTTGAATGTCCCTCTAAACTCTGGCAACAGGATACAGAGCTTTTAGGAATTGCACCCCTAAAAATGCCCACCTTTCTGATCACATGGAGAGAACATTTTTGTGCACATCAATTTTGAATATATGGTCTTATATTGTTTTGAAAAATCACCAAATTGCCCCAGCGCATCATACTCTGGTTGCTTTCTCTTTTCTTTCTTTCAGCTCAATATCAGAAGGTAAGTAGAAATAGGAATAACAATAACAGAATTAGTCAGGATTAATCTTCTGGTTGATTTATGCTTTCAGTTTAACTAACAAATATCTCCTATACATACATGTTTTGAAACACTATGAAAATAAAGAGGGTGTTAGGATAGTTGATGGTCATTCCTGTTTTGAATGACTACCTGCCCTAATAGAAAAAGAAAATTAAAAACACATGTATGATTGATTATATTATTATTCCCAATAATACATTCCTTCTCTGATAGCAGATTAAGCATCCCCTCCCATTGTCATGTGTGGGCAGAGAATACTTCCCCACCTCAGTTTCAGGTCTGATTGTGTGACATTCATGAATCAATGCGAGCAGAAATGACAATGTACCAGTTTGAGCTGAAACTTTAAAAAGAACCCATGTTTCTTACTTCTTGGTCTTTTCACATAGCATCAGCTACAACATCTTCCAAGAAGCAGCTTCATCTTCAGTGTCAGAAGAAGAAAATATGGAGCAAGTTCAACTCATCTTCAACTACTGATAAGTAATGTAATCTGGAAATAAATGTTCTTTCATGATACACTGAGATTTTGATTTGTTCATGAAACAAAGTTTGCTAATACAATACTGTTATAACATAAACAGTGTTCAATTCTATTTATATTGTATATCCTGAAAGACACAGAATGCCTATGCCCCTTTTTTTTTTTTGTCAGTATTTTGAAGGAACTTAAAGTGGCATTAATCGTTCTCTGGAGACAAAATAACTGATCCCTTAGCCACCAAATATCACAGAGAAAAGTGAAATAATCCATATAATTGTATCTTATAGGATTGTCAATAGTTCTTTTATACTTGATCATAATGTGATCTCTGCTGTACAGAAAGATGGAGAGTTTAAGTTACGTATTTATCTTATCAATTTATATATGTCATTATTTCAAAACTGGATTCTGACAGATTTGATATTGACCTTCCTTTTTGTCAATTTACAATATTGGATATCATAATTTATTATAAATCACATAATATATTTGGATACTATCAATGGACAGTAATTATATCAATAGAATAGCACACCAAATATTATCTGTCATGATTCCTGAAAATAGTTATAGTCCTATAATTGGAATCTTCTAATTGTGATTTAATAAGAAATGAAGTGACCTATGCTTTTGGTGTCATAGTCAAGAAATCAATGGCCACAGCCAGTGTCATGAAGATTTTTCCCTATGTTTTCTTCTAGGATATTTACAATTTCAGGTCTCATATTTAAGTACTTAATCCATCCTGAGTTGATTTTTACACATAGTGTAAAAATAAGGCCCAACCTCATTCTTTAATATGTGAATATCTAGTGTTCACACCACCACCGAAGTGACAATCCTTCCCCCAGTGTATATTTTTGAGACCACTGTCAAATATCAGTTGACTATGTATCTGAGGCTTTATTTCTGTCCTCTCTTCTCTGTTCCATTAGTCCATATGCCTATCTTCATGCCCAATAACATACTGTTTAAATTACTATAGGTTTATAATATGTTTTGAAATTAGGAAGTATGGTGCTTTAGCTTTTTCTTTCTTATTTTTTAACTATTTGGGGTATCTTCTGTGATTCCATATAAATTTTCATTTTTTTCTATTTCTGAAAGAATGCCATTGGGATTTTGACAGCAATTGCATTGAATTTCTAGGCTGCAAAAGCAAAAATAAACAAGTGAAACAACACCAAACTAAAAGTCCTATACCCAAAAAAGAAAATAATTAACAGTTTAAAAAAGGCATCTACAGAATGGGAGAACATATTTGTAATCCCTGTATCTGATAAAGGATTAATATCTAAAATATATAAGGAGCTCCCAAATTCAGTATCAAAATAATGACCTGATTAAAAATGGACAGAGGACTTGAAAACACATCTCAAATGACTAATAGATATATGAGAAGACATTGAATACCAATAATCATCAGAAAAATGCAAATCAAAACCATAATGGTATATCATCTCATACCTATCAGGATGGGCATTATCAAAATAAATATAGCAAGTGTTGGTAAAGATGTGGAGAAATTGGAACTTCTATACACTGTTGGTGAGAATGTAGAATGTTGTAGCCACTATGGAAAACAGTATGGCAATTCCTCAAAAAGTTAAAAATAGAACTATGTTAGGATCTAGCGATCTACTTCTGGGTATTTATCCAAAATAATTAAAACCAGGATCTTCATTCCCATATTGATTGCAGCATCATTCTCAATAACCAACAGGTAGAAACAACCTCTGTCACTGGAAGGTTGTTCATAAATATCCATCAGTGGAAGGATGGATGAAAAACATGTGAGATTATATATATATATATAATATTTATAAACGTGATATATAAAAACAAGTGACATATATATCACATGCTATATATACATGTGATTATATATCACATGTTATATATATCATGTTCTTATATATATAAGAAATTATATATATCATATGTTCATATATATATATATATATATACATGAAATGATGTTATGCAGCCTTAAAAAATTCTGCAACATGCAATAGCATGTTGCATGCAATAGCATGCAATAGCATGGATGAATAGGGAGAACATTATAATAGTTGAAATAAGAATGACAAATACTATATTATTTTACTTATCTGGGGTATCTAAAACAATCTTACTCATAGAAGCAGAGGGTAGAATTGTTGTTACCAGGAGCTGGAGTGGGGGGGGGGTGAGGAGTTACTATTCAATGGATATAAAGTACCAGTTATACAACATGAATAAATTCTAGATATCTGCTACACAACATTGTGCATATAGTTAATATTACATTGTAAACTTAAAAATTGTTAAGATAAGTCTCATGTTAACTGTTCTTACAACAAAAAAATTAAAATAAGAAATTCAGTTAAGTCTTTTAATATTTAAAGTTTCACTCCTTTCTGGCATAATTGAAAGTGTGGCTCCATTATGGAGTTTCTCTTAAATCTCAAAGTTAAGTTCCTAGAACAACATGTTTTGGATAGCTTAAAGAGCAATTTGTTACATTTTGGGGGGTTTGTGGGTTTTTTGTTTTGTTGTTGTTGTGGTTTGTTTTGTTTTGTTTTTTGCTTCCTAAAATATGATATTGCCTGACTCAGCATTTTGATATCCAGTGAAAAGTCTTTTTTAAAACATTCATTGCTTTCAGCTTGCCTATGTCATTTTTATTTTTACTATAATTTTATGTGTTTCCAGGTCTCATTATCACTATAAATTATTAGTTCTGAATGCTGCTAACATTTTAATGTCAGATATATTCTTGTAGTACATTTTCATATTCTATATCAGGGACATTGCTAGTTATTTGCATTTTTAAGTTTTTGATACAAGTTACAATCGCTTGAATGCATTTAAATACTACTATCTGGTACCTGGTTCAAACAAATATATAATACTAAAATGTCTGTAATCATATTTATTCATTTATTTTATCTGTCCTATATTTTCAAACAATACATACCTTATACCTTCACAAATTTTCTATCCTGACAAGATTTTAATTGCTGCAAATTAATGTTTCACTAAGTAGAGCATTATTTCCAGATTGTAAACACAATATGAATTAGAATAGTACCTGTTTTGCTTAATACCATACAACTAGAACCTGGACAGTACACATAGTCATCAAATGAACACTAGTGAAAGAAGAAAAAAGAAGGAAGGAAGGAAGATGAGGAAGAGCCAAGGTAGGCAGTGGGTTGCTAGCTAATAAACTCAATACACCTACTTCTAATTATTTATTCAAATACATCTAAAAACAGAGAGACAATTTATAGTCCTCAACATTAGTTTCTAGTACTAGATTTCTTCCTGACCCGCTTAACATCAAGATTTTTTTTTTACACTGGAGATCGTAATTCAGAAGCAAAATGTATAGATTGGCAGTTAAATACAAAATATAGTAAGTCTTCCATTTCCTCTTTTTCTCCTCTCACCCCATCTAATCAGTCCCCTGCCTCCCCACCTCTTTGCCCTATGTCCTTGACTTCTCTACACACACAAAAAAAAACTTACTATGAAGGGAGATTCAAAGGATAGTAGATCCCCTCAAGTAAGAAAGCAGTAGATGTTTCATGAGGAGTACTTCTTGGCAGTGGTGTAAGGGATAGAAGGAGGGATGGATTAGGAGTGGGGGAGTATATTATAATTGACATTGTTTATAACTGCCAGTACATGGTAATAATTTAAAGCATATGGATTTAGATTCTCTGCTGCTCCCACACTCTTTTGCTACACATGTTAAGATATTCTATTTTATCACAGAGGGACATGTTTTCCTTTAGTTAGGAAAAATAAATATGTAGCTTACATATTTTATTTTATTCTTTTAATCATAAAGAGATACCTGCTTATGCCCATCCTTCAATTGCTCCTCATCAAGGGAAGATATTAAAGAACATCGAGTCATATTCAGGCAGTAGCAACACACTGACCCCACTTACCTCATTCAGTAGGTCTAGTGTGGATCTCATGCTTTCTATGCTAGCTATTGGCTCTCTGAAACAATGGACATTTTCAGGAATTTATATAGTAAATCTTTTATTTTTTTATTTTTTTAATTTTATTTATTTATGATAGTCACACAGTGAGAGAGAGAGAGAGAGGCAGAGACATAGGCAGAGGGAGAAGCAGGCTCTATGCACCGGGAGCCTGATGTGGGATTCGATCCCGGGTCTCCAGGATTGCGCTCTGGGCCAAAGGCAGGCGCTAAACCGCTGCGCCACCCAGGGATCCCTATAGTAAATCTTTTAACTTCTCCTCTCCGCCTTTACATCTAGATTTGTTATATATCTTCTTATATCCACCTAACCACAAGGGTCTTCAATCACAATTTAAATTGGATGATCACTGAAACTTGGGATTTATTTACTAATAAATATGCACAATCTTACATATAAAATCATATTTTAATATAAACTAATATTGCTCAGATCATACTTGATCTGTGACTTCTTTACAATTAAAATACTCAAAATTGCTCCAGAGAAAGATAAAAACTCTTTATATCCTACTGCACATTGACATCTTGTCATTTGCCTAAAGAGAAGGATGAGCAAGTTCTCTTACCTCATTCTGTAACAAGCTATAGTATTTCCTATTTATTCAGATAGTAAGTACAGAATGTTGCACATCAACAGTGTCTGAAAGCTATGTAAATAATTGTAATATCTGCTATTACATAAAAGGATATAAGGTTTAAAATGTTAGATATATAAAGACATATATATCATTAAATAAGAAAAAAAAAGAAATATTTGCTGACACATAGGAGCTTTATCTTTAGAAACACATTGAACTCTATTTAAAAATAAAAAGAAACAGTAACAAATCCAAACAAACAAGTGGGATTGACTGAAACCATAAGAATATACCTATTTTCCATAATCAGTGATTTATAATCATCTAAAAAAGTAGTTGTGCTTAATCCATAATTTATCTAAACCAGCAAGTCATATATGTATATATATATTAACATATTTTATGTTTTATTTTATATTAATGTATTAATATATATGTATATATTTTATATTAATGTGTTAATATATATGTATATATATGTATTTTAAACATCATGTAGTATGAAGTCACATACTGTTGCATGAAGCTCATAAAGAGGATAAGGATCCCACATAAACAATCCTGGTATCAGTAGAATCAGGAAATGGCTTCGATTGTATACTGGGTTGACTAGTGTCCCCCAAAATTCATGGCCACCAAAAATCAAAATGTGACCTTATTTGGAAATAGGTTCTTTTCAGTGGTAATTGGTTAAAGTGAGGTAGCATACTGAATTCAGTAGCACATTAAAATAATCATACCTCAGGATCAAATGGGATTTATCCCAGGGATAAAAGTATGGTTCAACATACATAAATCAGTTAATGTAATAAGACAGATGAACAAAGTGAAATTTTAAAACCACATGATCATAAATGAACTGCAAGTATCTGAAATAGTCTAACATCCATTCATAATGAAAACCCTCAACAAAATAGAATAGAAGGAACTTAAAACAATAAAGGCCACGTATGCAAACCTCCTAGGTAATATCATGATCAAGGGGAGGGGATAAATAACTGAAAGCTTTATGTCTAAGATGTGGTATACAACAAGGAATCTAACTCTAACAACTTCTTGTCAACATAGTACTAGAAGTCCTAACCAGAGTAATTGAACAAGAAAAAGAAATGAGGCATTCCACTCAAAAAGAAAGATAAAATGACCCGTTTGTAGATGACATAATAAAAAATGTAGAAAATCCTAAAGACTCAACAAAAAAATAGTTAAATTCCAGAAAGTGGCAAGATATAAAATGGACATACAAAAATCTGTTACACATTTTTATGCAAAGAATTAATTATCAAAAAAAAGAAACTAAGAAATGAATAGCATCAAGACAGATAAAATACTTAGTAGCAAATATAACCAAAGAGGTAAAAGATTTGTACATTGAAATTGTAAATTGTTGATGAAAGAAATTTTAAAAAAATAAATGAAAAGACATTTTGTGTTCATCGATATATAGTCTCAGTATTTCAAGAGTGTCCAAATTACATGTAGTGATCTACAGATTCAATACAATTCCTATCAAAATCCCACTGGTGTTCTTTGCAGAAATAGAAAGCACAATTTTGAAATTTATGTGGAACTACAAAAGACCTAGATAGTCAAAGCAATAGTGAACAAAGAGAACAAATGTAGAGGTATCATACTTCCTGATTTCAACACATATTCCACAAATATAGTAAACAAAACAGTGTGTTGCTGACATAAACACAGACAAATAGACAAAATAAAAGAATAAAAGGAGGTGTCGGGATCCCTGGGTGGCTCAGTGGTTTAGTGCCTGCCTTTGGCCCAGGGCGTGATCCTGGAGTCCAGAGATTGAGTCCTGCATCGGGCTCCCTGCACGGAGCCTACTTCTTCCTCTGCCTGTGTCTCTGCCTCTCTCTCTGTGTGTGTGTGTGTGTGTGTATCTCATGAATAAATAAATAAAATCTTAAAAAAAAGGAAGTGTCGATTCTGAGGATCAGAATAATCTGTATCTAACTTGTTTTGTGTCCTTTTACTATTGCTCCTAAGACAATATTTTGTGCATTGTGATTTAACAGGAGCACCTCTGCACTGCTTTGATAAGGAGAGGGGTTTAGAGGAGTTACAGAGGGCATCCTATGACAATCAAGCTGTGCCAAAGGACAGAATATTTTGTGTGTGGTCTCAAAAAAAAATACCAACAACAAAAACCAGACAAATAGATTAATACTACAGAGTAAAGAGCCCAGAAATTAATCTACATGTATTTGGCCAACTGATCTTCAACAAAGTTGCCAGAAATACATGATGAGGAGATGATAATCTCTTCAATAAATGGGTTTGGAAAAACTGAATATCTGCACTCAGAAGAGTAAAGTTAGATCCATATCTATCACCAAAAAATAAAAATAAAAATCAATTATAAATCAATTAAGCATTTAAACATATGATAAAAAACTATAAAGACCAGAACAAAATAAAAGGAAGAACCTTGACATTAGTTTTGACAATGATTTCATGGATAGGACACTGAAAACAAAGCTAACAAATGGAAAAAAGAAACAAATCAGATTGTATCAACCTAAAATGCTTTGCATAGCAAGGGAAACAATCAACAGGATAAAAAATAAATAAAACAGCCTATGGGATGGGATAAACTTCCTGCAAATCATATATCTGATAAGAAGTTAATATCCAAAATAAAGAACTCCTATAATTCAATAGAAAAAAGTGGACAAAGGACCTGAAAAAACATATTTTCAAGAAGACATGAAAATAGCCAGTAGGTACATTAGAGATACTCAACATCATCTAAATGCAAATCATCACCATGATGAGATATCACCTCACACTTTTTAGAATCCTATTAGCAGAGAACCAAAAGATAGCAAGTGTTGTTGGCGGTGTGGAGAAAAGTAATCCTTGTACACAACTAGTGGATATGTAAGTTGGCATAGCCATTATGGAAAATAGTATGGAAGCTCCTAAAAAAAATTAAAAACGACTACCTTATGTTTCAGGAATTTCACTTCTAGGTAGATATCCAAAGTAAATAACATCAGAATTTCAGAGCGATATCTTCCCTCTCATGGTTATTTCAGCATTATTCACAATAAACAACATACGAAACAACCTAAGTGTCTGTTGACAGATGAATATATAATAAAAACATGGTATCCTGGCACAAAATTAGACACGTAGATCAATGGGACAGAATAGAAAACCCAGAAATGAACCCACAGCTATATGGTCAACTAATCTTTGACGAAGAAGGAAAGAATATCCAATGGAAAAAAGTCTCTTCAGCTAATGGTGCTGGGAAAACTGGGCAGCAACATGCAGAAGAATGAAACTGGACCACTTTCTTACACCACACACAAAAATAAATTCAAAGTGGATGAAAGACCTAAATGTGAGACAGGAAACCATCAAAACCATGCAGTTACCTCTGACATTGGCTATAGCAACTTCTTACTAGATACGTCTCCTGAAACAAGGGCGGGGGGGTGGGGGAAGCAAAAATAAACCACTGGGACTACATAAAAATTAAAAGCTTCTTCACAGCAAAGGAAATAATCAACAAAACTAAAAGGTAAACTTCGGAATAGAAGATATTTGCAAATGACATATCTGATAAAGAGTTAGTATCCAGAGTCTATAAAGAATTTATCAAACCCAACACCCAAAAAACAAATAATGCAGTTAAATGGGCAGAAGACATCAACAGACATTTTTCCAAAGATGACTTCCAGATAGCTAACAGACACATGAAAAGATGTTCAACATCAGTCATCATGAGGGAAAAGATATCAAAACTACAATGAGATATCACCTTATACCTTTCAGAATCGCTACAATTAACAACACAGGAAACAACAGATGTTGGCAAGGATGCAGAGAAATGGTAACTGTTGTGCACTGTTGGTGGGAATGCAAACTGGTTCAGCTATTCTGAAAAAAGCATGGAGGTTCCTCAAAAAGTTAAAAATAGAACAACCTTATGATCCAGCAATTGCACTTCTAAGTATTTACCCAAAGGGTAGAAAAATACTAATTCAAAGATATACACTACCCCAATGTTTACAGAAACATTATCAACAAGAACCAAATTTTGGAAATAATACAAATGTCCATTGACTGATGAATGGCTAAAGAAGACATGGTATATTACTCAGCAATCAAAAAGAATTAAATGGTGCCACTTGCAACCACATGGATGGAGCTAGAGAGTATTAAGCTAAGAAAAGTTAAGTCAGGAAAAGACAAATACCATATGATTTCACTCATGTGGAATTTAAGAAACAAAACAGAACAACTTAGGGTAAAAAAGAAAGGCAAATCAGGAAATAGACTTTCGACTCTAGAAAATAAACTGAGATTAATAGGAGGGAAGGAGGACAAGGGGTTGGGTTAAATGGATAATAGGTATTAGGAGGGCACTTGTGAGAAGCACTGGTTGTTGTATGTAAGTGATAAATCACTAAATTATACTCCTGAAACTAATATTACACCAGAGGTTAAATAACTGGGATTTAAATAAAAACTTGGGGGAAAAAAAGAAAATGTGGTATATATGCGCAGTGGAATATTATTTAGCCATGCATAAGAAATAAGGAAATCTTGCCATTTGTGACAACATGGGTAAATCTAGTAGACATTATGCTAAATAAAATAAGCCAGGCATAGAAAAACAATGTACAAGCTCAGTTATATGTGGTATCTACAATAGTCAAACTTCTAGATACAGAGAGTGCCATGATGGTTGCCAGAGGCTAGGGGAAGTTGGAAATAGGGAGACATACAAAAAAGGGGTCCTGGTCAAGGGGTACAAAGTATCAGTTATGTAAGATGAATAAGTTCTGGAGATTTAATGTATAACAATGTGACTACAGTTAATTATAGTCAACAGCACAGTATTATGTACTTGAAATTTGCATAGAGGGTAGATATTAAATGTTCTCACTACCAAAAAGAGAGAGAGAGAGAGGGGGGAAAACAAAGGTGGTGATGGATATATTAATTGGCTTGATGGTCATGATTATTTCACAATGCTTACATATATATATGTATATATATTGATATATATATATATATCAAATAATTAAGTTGTCCTCCTCAAATCCTATTTTTTAATTGTCAATTAAATAGGTTAGAATATATTTCTTAATATATAACTCCAATAAGACTATATTTATTATGCATTTAGTTATACAATGAAACATATATATGTGTGTATATAATCAACATTCAAATAATTTCATCTCATAAAAACTGATGATTTATTACAAAAGACACACAATTTGAACAGGTTTTGAGAACTAGTAAATCTGAATTGCTTGGCCAATGATTTCTTATGGAATTTTATTACATAATGACATGTATAGTTCAAAGGGGGGAAATGGCTTTTGAAGTTAAGTTCAAATGAATAATGAAAGGTGGAAGAGAACACAGAAGATGTAGAATAGGAAAGAAGATTAGAAAAGTTACAAATGTTTATTCAAAGATTAGCAGGGAAAACCAAGGCTCTAGGAAGGAATGAAACAAATGAAATCTTAATGAGGTAGCACTTTCAAATACTGAATTTCCAAATTAGTAGTTTTCAAGAATTACAAAGAAGCTTGAGGAAAGGAGAAATGGTTAAATAAAACTTGTAAAAAGTAATGTGGATGATACATCCACATGTCTTATCATGTAGAGGATACAACTTAAAAACAGGAAAAAGACAAACTGAGGCCTTTGAGATTAGATTTCCGTGAGTACTTGGAAGGGTAGTCCTGTGCTCCCAGAGTAGCTAAGCGAAAATTAAAGTTCTGTAGAAAGTGAAAGAACATGAATGGAGATCAAATTTATAATTCCATCTAGCACAAATGAAATTATTTTATCTTCAAATCCGGATTTTTTGGGGGTGGGATGGGGAATGCACCTTTTAAATTTGATAAATATCTTTCTAGGATGATCTTTAATTCAAAAAGTTCATTTAAAGAATGACTGCTGTAAACATAATCTGTTGGGTGACCGGAAAAAAATCCAGATTCATTTAGAAGTACATGCAGAGCTTGTTTGTTGAGAGTGCGATCATATATACCATTATTTAGAGGATATGGTTATAATACAGAGACAACCTCAGCAAAAGACTGACAAAGTCTATGGGATGCCTGGGTGGCTCAGCCGTTTAGCACCTGCCTTCCGCCTAGGGCCTGATCCTGGAGTCCTGGGATCGAGTCTCGCGTCAGGCTCCCTGCAGGGAGTCTGCTTCTTCCTCTGCCTGTGTCTCTGCCTCTCTCTCTCTCTCATGAATAAATAAATAAAATCTTTAAAAAAAAGACTGACAAAGTCTTTATAATACAGTATCTTGTGTGAATATAGTTTATATAGATTACAATTTCCTATTCATAAATATGGAATATGAAAATAAATTACAAATCACAAACATAACAAAATAAGCATAGCAAGAAAGCAAGCAAATATAAATGTTTGATTTGTGCATACCACAGATTTTATACAATTTCATTATCATATAAATAGCACACATATATAATCTTTCATGCGTTAATTCTGATAAATGCAACAGTAAAAATTAAGATTAATAGAGTCTGCTTTGAAAGGTTTGCTACAAGTTTATCTACAACCTTTTGCAGCATGGTTACATTGTGCTCTGAGAAAGTTTGTGCATCCTATTAGTGTTTTACAATAACTGCTAGCTTGTGTTTTTACATACTGTTAAACTATGTAAAATTGGTTTTTTTATTCTTAACTTTTGATGCCTAGATTTTTACAAGTTATGAGTCTTTACAAATGTGCTGAGCGCAGAAGAATAAATTAAGAAGTGTTTTGAACATTTAAAAGTGATAATTAAAGAACACCTAACTATTCATACACACTATACTGAAATCTGTAGCTGGCCAGTCATATTTTCTTTGTTACTATTAATATTATTCATTATTTTTATCTTATTAAATCAGCCACTTATTAATTTGGTGAACATTTATCAAGCATCTGCCATATACTAGTCATTGAACTACACAGAGAAATACAAGAAAGCCATAATGTATTCACCAAACTCAGGAGATTTACTGCCTACTGGAAAAACACACATAAGGAAAAAAAAACTTCAATAGACCGTTATAAATGTGGTAAAAGCAAGCTGGTGGTAATATGGGATCTTACTAACATAAACTGGAAGTCAGGGAAGAACTCAAATAAAAACAACCTTCATCTGATCCTTGATATATGAGTTAAGATCAGGTTGGCTTGGGTGTGGACAGGGATTCTGAGAATAGGGAACCCACATGTTCAAGTACAGATATTGCAAGGGAACATGGTATATATCCGGAACCTGAGACAGTTGCGTATGCTGATGTATTGAATCCTTCAGTGACTATAACTGGAAATATGGCTTGGACACCAAAAAAAGATAATATTATAGAGGTTTTAAGTCAGACTAAAAGAATGATACTTAATATTGAAAGCAAAGAGAGATATTTGAAAGTTTTGCACAGAGAATAAAGTTTTGTTATATATGCAACTAAAAAAATCAATCTGAAGAAACTGGCTCTTATTTCTTAAAGTGTTCCTTCTACCCCTTCCTCTTGGTCTTTTCCTCTAGGATTGAAATTATACATGTATTAGGCATTTGATATTGTATTAGAACTCTTGAATGTTTTATTCTGGGCTTGCACCCCCTGCCCCCCTTCATTCTCTCTTGTACATTGATAATTTCTATCAACCCCGCTAAATCCAATGATTTTCTCTTCAGTTCTCTCAAGTCTACTGATGTTCCTTACTGAAGTTATTGTATCATGTGTGACAATTTAAATGTTATTCCTGGCATTTCCATCTGACTATTTCACTTAAATCTCTGCTGAAATTTCCTGTGATGGTTAATTTTTAGTGTCTAATTGCCTGGGAGCCCACCTATTTTGTTAAACTATTCTGGGTGTGTCTGTAAGAGAGTTTCTGGATGAGATTAATATTGTATTTTTTTCTATGGTTTTTATTTTATTTTTTATTTTATTTTTATTTTTTATGTTTTTATTTAAATTCCAATGAATTAACACACAGTGTGATATTAGTTTCAGGTGTACAACACAGTGATTCAACACCCATACGACACCCAGTGCTCATCACAAGTACTCTCCTTAATCCCCATTATCTATTTCTCCGATCCCCCACCCATCTCCCCTCTGGTCACCACCAGATTGTTCTCTATAGTTAAGTGTCTGTTTCCTGGTTTGTGTGTCTCTCTTTTTTTCCTCCCTTTGTTCGTCTGTTTTGTTTCTTAAATTCCACAAGTGACTGATATCATATATTTGTCTCTCTCTAACGTTTGACCTATTTTTGATACACATATCTCCATTTATTTTACTTTTATAGCTGCTAGCTTTCTAACACCTTCTATATTTTTTTATTTTATTGGAGTTCAATTTGCCAACATATAGCATAACACCCAGTGCTCATCCCATCAAGTGTCCCCCTCAATGCCCAGTCACCCCCACCCCCTGCCCACCTCCCTTTCCACCACCCCTAGTTCATTTCCCAGAGTTAGGAGTCTCATGTTCTGTCTCCTTTTCTGATATTTCCCACCCATTTTTTCTCCTTTCCCCTTTATTCCCTTCCACTATTTTTTATATTCCCCAAATGAATGAGACCATATAATGTTTGTCCTTCTCTGATTGACTTATTTCACTCAGCATAGTAAGTAACTGAGTAAATCAGATGGCCTTACCCACTGGGTATGAGCCTAATCTAATCTATTGGAGTCCTGATTAGAACAAAAATCTCTAAGAAAGGGAGAATTCACTCTCTCTGATTGTTTTGGAGCTGAGACATCTGTCTTCTCTTGCTTTCAACACTGGAACTTACACCATTGTTTCTTCTGGATCTCCAGTAAAACTAATGCAAATCTTGGTTCTTCTTAGCCTTCATAATCACATAAGCCAATTTCTTATAATAAATATCTCTATATAAACTGTTTTATGTAAATATATTAGAATACATTTACATATAATATTGGGGACATTATAACCAATATACCTATTGGTCCTGTTTCTCTAGAAAACCCAGATTAATGCCTACTATATTCATACATGTTTTACACCTTTCTCGCATGTTTTAAAATTTTTATCATAGTTATTTTAGTGTCCTGTAATATAGTGTTAATATCTAAGTCATTTAAAAATCTGGTTCTCCTTATTGCTTTGTTTCTTTTTTTTATTGCTTTGTTTCTTTACAATAGGTTGGCTCCTCTTGTATGTGTATTCTTAAATTTTTAATAGAATGCTAGTTGTTTTGTGAGGTCAAGCAGTAAAGACTGAGGTACATAAGTCTTGGCTGTTACAGACTGACAAGCTAGGCCACTTGACTTTCTGCATTTTGTAATTCAGCTGATTAAATTTTGTTGAGGCTGCACATAGATTCTTTTTCTATCCTCTATCACAGTTAAGGGAATACTCATATTCCACCTTTCTCCAGAGGACATGTCCCCTCTTTCTTGAATTTTAGGTTACATATTTGCTTTGAGGTCTCAGATTTCTGATAGAGTCAAAGAAAGTTATGATACTTTAATCGATGTTTTCTCACTTTTTTGTGATAAAAATATTTGAAGCTTTATACAACCTAAGGGAAATGGGAAATTTCATGACTTTTAAACAGAAATCTCCAATATCACAGACTTACTCCACCAAGTCCAGTTTTCTTGCTTTGTGGTAAATTAAGATTCCCAATACACCTGTGAAATTGACCTCCTGGACTCAGTGTTCTAATTTTGCAGCAAAGTTTTATCCATTGATACAGACCTACTGACAGGATGTGATTTTGTCCTATTTTTAATTCAGAGAGATGCTTATCTTATTTTTGGTAATTATTTTGATAATAATATCAAAAATATTGTTATCTAAATTGATATGTGATTCTTGGGAGGGAGGCAAGTGTTCCCTTGTTTTCTTACACTTTCTTCTTGACATTTTGGGCATTTTTAAATAGCATTCTACTTGGCCTCCAAACAGAATTCATCACTTTTTCTACTCTTGCTTTCTTCTAGAAAATCTCTCTTGCCTTTTTTCTTCCTTTCTGTCTTTCTCATTCTCTTTCTCTCTCTCACTCTATGTCTTCTCTGGGTTGCATTGTCTTCCCAATACATTCAAATACATATAAACTATGACCACCAACTAATATATCTGGAGTCTAAAACTCCCTTCTAACTCTATTTCCAGTAAGTACCAGATATTTCCACTTCAGATGTCTCAATGGGCTTTAGACAAAATATATCCCAAATGTAATTTTTGTTGGTTCCCATAAATCTTCTCTTCCTTCAAACTCTCCAGTCTATAAATGGTGATGCCACTCAGCTGTTTGTTGGAAATAGAGTGCATGCTCCTTTGGATCCTCTCTTTCCATCAACCACCTGTCAATTACCAGGTTATTTTGACTTAATTTAAAAATGTATTTCAAATCTATCCAATTTTATCTATTGCAACTGAGGCTTCTCTAATTCAAACTATAATTCTTTCTTGCTGGCAGTATCTCCTGTCTCTTCACTTTTTGACCTTCTCTGCCCCCATTCCAGTCTCCTAAAGCTATATTTTATTCTCAAAATGGAAATAAAAGCATATCACTTTCCTACTAAAATTCTTCTATGGCCCCCCAATAAGCATATTACAAAATTCAAATTCCTAAATTTTTGCCAACATATCCCTTCGTGATCTGAAGACTCCTTAGTCTCCTCTTGCATCAATTCTACCTCCCTTGCTAATTTCCAGCCATGCTGGCTGACTTTCATATATTTGAATCCATTCAGCATCTTTAATATCTTTGGATATGGAAGCACATGATGCTTGCTCTATCTATGCCCTTCACTGACTCTTTATTCATACTTTCTATTAGGCTTCTGGTCTTATCTTATATATACTTTTTTTGGAAGGCTTTCCATGACCCACATTGCAAATTTGGTAACCCTGGTATAATGTCCCATATTGTGCTATGTTTTCTACAGAGAAATGATCATAGGCCATCATTTTTTCTTTATTTGGTTATTTGTTCAATACCTTTTCCTCCTTCTATTGAAAGCTTTAGCAGACCAAGACTCGTCTCTATTTCATCACTTCTGTACCCTCAGTACTTACAATAAGCATGGAATGCAATCAATTTTTAATATATATGTTTTGACTGAGGAAATGAATTTTTAAAGATATAGCATTATGTTTTAGATTAAATTAACAAATTCAAAAGCATTAAATCTACTCCATTAAAAATTTGAAATTTTCTGCCATGTTACAAAAACCGGGAAACAGGTTGGCAATTTGATATATGGCTTCAAAGGACTAAAAAGACTTATAACTTTCCCCTGTTTTCTTGCCCTTTTCCCAATGTTTATTTTACTTAATATTCTCTCATTTTGTTGTTATTGCTGTTTCTATATGTCAAATTTTATGTTATGTGAAGCAAGATCAACTAAGAACAGATCTAGTAAGTTCTTTCTTCTCTTGATAGGCTAAATAGTCAACAAGTAAATTCATTTATATTTCAGTGAGCATAACGACATTAATTCAAATTTTTAAGGGTTGGATACCTTAAAATTGGATAATGAAAAGTGTTCCAAATGAAAGCTGCTGTGGTGCAAAAGTAAAGGCTGAGCCTATTTATACAATAGCACTTTCAGGGACATATCTCCACTTTAGCTTCTCTGTTAGTCTTTAGTATTTTAAAATGCAACTCATGTAAACAGTCCTCTAAGGGAAACGGCAATAAATCTTTAATAAATTCCTAGCCAAATTTCCAGTTGCAGTGACAAAATATTTTGTTACAATAGTATCACTGATAAATTATATTAAAAATAAATAAACTTATTATTAAAAGGCTTGCCTCTTTTTCTAGAACATAGTGTTCATATTTGAGTTTGTCAGGAATTAAATAGCCATGCATTTTTAATGAAGAATGGATGGATATAACCATCATTTGAGAGTTATTGACACATCCATATCCATAGGATAGTGTCTTATTAAATTGTCCCTGCTCTTTTCTTAATAGGGTTTATACATTCAGTATTAATAATAGATGAGCATTTTAAATTCATTTCTATTGTTAAATCCTATTTGTACTCCTGCAGGAACATTATTAAAAACTGGTTTTATAAAACATTTCTCAAGATGCATATGTATAAGAGTTACTGTTCTTTTAAAAAATTTCTATGTGACTAAAATTTCCAAATCATTATAAATAAATTATTCATTTGTTAACTGCCAGAAATAACTGTTTTTCTTGCACTCGTCTCCTTGAAGGTGGCCTCAGAAATGATATACTTATCATTATCCAAGAAGTACATATTGTTTACTAATCTGTTAGAAAGAGACATTACTCACCTTGCATGCTGATCTTAACTGAAATGCTAATCTAATTTAACTTCCAGGTCTGAGGTAATCTTTATTTTGCATAAATGAGCTGAAAAATTTACAGTTTGCCAATAGAACGCAAGCAATTTAAAGCTTCAACATCCACTTGTGCATTTTGATTCCCAGACACAGAGACAACAAAGGAGTAACCCTGAATCAGTTTGTCCATAAAGTTAAGGTAAAAATATCATAAATTGTTGAATGATACATGTGTCTGTCATATCACAATTTTGAAAATAAGAAATATGTATTTTGCAGACAGTACTTTGACAGTGATATAAAATTCAAATAGGAAAAGTTACTTCTCTGATTTAAATGTCCAATTAAAAAGACTCCAAATTCTTTGTGTTTATTCTGTCAATATCAGAATGCATTTTCTGGAGCAGTGTTTTCCAGATTTTTGGCTTCATGAGCCAGAAACAATGGCAACCACGGGGAACTGGGGGTTGTTGTACTGCTGGCAAAATTTATTTTCGTTAAGACAGGACATAAAATAAAAATAAGTCCCAAACAAAACAAAAGCAGTAAAATCAAACACAAATTCACCATCCACCATTCACCAAATAGATGTCTACTGAGCACCCGTTTTCATGCTGTGCAGCCCTCTACTAGGACAACACAGAGAAAATGAACAAAATCAGCACATCCCCTGACCTTATGGACCTTATAGTGAGAGAGATGGACATAGCCAAATATTCAAAAAATGAACATATATTACAAAACACAATATGCCTCATGTTGGAAAATACAACATTACAGAAGAATATACCTTACGTTGAGGATTCAAAGTCTCTGAAAAAAAAACAGCATTTATGTTGAAGCCTTAAGACTATGAGTCAGTGAAGTATACTAGAGAGAAAGAATGTGCCAAGAAGAGGGAATAATAATATGTGTGCAGGGAGAGGATACCTGTTATTAAAAATTTAATATTTAAAAAATTTCATTCTATTATTTAAAAACTTTATGGTTGGTTTGGAGGTTCAAAAGTAAACACAGCAGACATGGCCTCTGACATTATGAAACTGATAAGCTAGTGAGGGAAGGACAATTAAAAACACTATTTTTTTATTATAAATTAATTTTTATTGGTGTTCAATTTACCAACATACAGAATAACACCCAGTGCTCATCCCGTCAAGTGTCCCCCTCCGTGCCCGTCACCCATTCACCCCCACCCCCCGCCCTCCTCCCCTTCCACCACCCCTAGTTCATTTCCCAGAGTTAGAAGTCTTTATGTTCTGTGTCCCTTTCTGATATTTCCCACACATTTCTTCTCCCTTCCCTTATATTCCCCTTCACTATTATTCATATTCCCCAAATGAGTGAGAACATACACTGTTTGTCCTTCTCCGATTGACTTACTTCACTCAAGAGAACAGATCAATGATAGCGAAAGTTTGAGGTGCTAAACCCAATTTAATCTGTAGGCTGAAAAACCGAAGAATTCTCAGAGAAAGTGGCATGCCCAAACGAACTAGTCAGATTGAACTAGTCAAGAGCAATGGGGAAAGACATAAGTGGTACTTGTGGTGAGGCTGGAGAAACACATAACAGTTACATAGCAGTTTACCTCTTCAAGGATCTTTTCACTCAAGTTTGTGATTTAATACTTGTAGGGCTTCAGCAGGAGAGCTACATGACTTGATTTATGCTTTTACATATATAAAATTTGTTTTACATAAATACCGACTACATGTGGAGACCTAATATCTTGAAAATAAAAGAAAAAAAAAACATCTAAATACAGAGAAAGCAGTTAAAATACTATTGTGATTTTCTAAGCATTCAACGATAGTTGTCTGCAATAAAAGGTAACAGAGAAAAACCGAAAGAAATTAAAAGATTCAAAGGAAATTCAGCAGGTAGCATTGACAAGAATTAGTGATTCATTCAGTGGAGGTAAGGTTAAAGTAAGCCAACCTCCCCCCACCTTAAATATTTTTCTGCATAATATATAAAATGTGTATTTATAACAAAATAACAATAGTAGCTACACATTCTGAAACTATAATTCAATTATTTGAGCTGTTATCTTTTAAAATTTATTTACGATGAGTGTGAGTTAATTTCCATACTACACAATCTAGGAAAATTTGTTTAAAATGTCAGCTATTCAACTGATTACATTTTGTCACTAAATAACCCCAAACAGCAATGTGCTGAATAACTAGATAAGGTATTCTTTATATTTCTTCTTTAAAGGCAAAATTATATAAAATTCCAACTTTACTAATTTATTCATTCTCCACGTGTGCCAAAGTGTTGAGAAACTCAGCAAAAATTTTTATGTTTTTTGACTTTCCATCTTGCATTTTTCCATAGTGTATATACCATTCATTCTACTTGAAGTATCCATGTGGGCAATTATTAACTTTGTGGGTAGTGACAAAGCACATACTAAAAAGTTAATGTCGAGGAAAGAACATGGCCTTTGAGGATCCCTAATGCTCATATTATAGCTTTAAGAATGAGATCTAGTCAACTGGACTCATCTGTTACTGTCCTGGTTCTCAGGAATGAACTGAGCCCCTGAATGCATGCAAGGATATAAAACTAAGTATAATCTCTAATTCACACAGAATATAATCTATACGTCTCTCTGGCTTCTGTTTGAGTCTTGGTTTTCTCTCCATTTCCCACACTTGCCCTAGTCCTCAGATCTGAATTCTAGGGCAGTAGATCCCTTCACATATTAATCATAATAGTTTTAAATTTTTGGTCTGATAAATTCCAACATTTCGTGCCATATTTGGTTCTAACACTTGTTTTGTCTCTTCAAACTGTGCCTTGTTTCTGTGTTTTTGCCTTTTGATATGCTTTGTAAGTTTTTCCTGATAGTCAAACATGACCTACTGAGTTAAAGGAGCTTGAGTAAATAAGCCTTCAGTGATGCCGTGGTGACTTGGGGGTGTGGGGGGCTGGGGGGGAAGGACAGAGTTCTACATAGTCCTGTGATTAGGTCTCAGTCTTTTAGTGTACCTCTGGACTGTGAACTTCACAAGTGTTCCTAAGTTTTTTTTTTTTTTCTCCTCCCACCTTAGTGGGACAGGATGGCTAGAGTGGGTTGGAGCTGAGTATTTCCATTTCCTGGGTCAATTAGGCTCTGATAATACCCCAGTAGTTTATATTCTAGTAGTTTGCCCTGAGGGAGTCCTTGTTTAGAAGAACAGAATGCTCTGATATAGTTCAAAATGTTTCCTTTTTCCCCTTTCCTTGTAGAAGCACAAGAAGACTTCTCTCGTATTTACTATGGGGACCTGGTCAAACTCCTAGATGTAAATCTCACATTACTGTGCCCAACTTATGACTAGATTCCCCTGGAATTTTAAACTCTCAGACTTGTCCACACTGGTTATCTAGCAATTTGTCAATTAGAGCTCAGATTTTCCTGCCCTGCCCTTCCTGGTTCCCAAGGTGGTCTACATTTAGGAGTTCTGTTCTAATAAATCACGATTCTCCTCTATTTGCCTGTAGCCTCTCCAATGACAGTGGTTTGCCCTGTGTTTTCCCCTCTCCTTTGGATCCAAGAAGAATTGTTAATTTTTCAGTCTCTTCGGCTTTTTATTTATTAGGTTGAAATGGCAACTTCCAAATTCCTTACATGTGGAGTCAGAACCTGTCATATCCTACCATACAGAAAAGTGTTGTTTTACAGGACTCCTTACCTATGCCATCATCTTAATTTTGAAGTTAAATCGCTCAAATATTGATGCTATCTATGATTAGTTTTTAGTTCCCCATGTCCCTTGTTTATTGTGAGAGCTAGTTTTATGAAATAATTAAAGTTTGATCTTGGTAAGATGTGATGTATGTCTAATTCCAAATTTTAAGAGCATTTATTTAAATTCATTCATTATAGCTTTTGTTCAGTTTATAAATGAAGAGGTTTTTATATCTAACTTCTAGCTTACGTGCAACTGGAAATCAGAGTGTAAATAACTAAACCTTAAGTTGAATCAGGTCAAGAACTTCTTTTGTTTGATTGGTAAATAATGCAAATAAAAGAATTCCAAAGTTGTATTGACATTTTTTTTAAAGGCACATTTTCCCATTTTGCAAGGAATTGGGAAGGGATCATTCTCACACAATTTGATATATTCCCTATAAAACATATACCCAAAAGGAAAAAAAAAAAGAATGCTTGCCATCCATAATTGTATTCTTGTGTTTCTGACTGCCTAAAATAAATTGCTGTTATGTCAATGTTTTAAAATATCTACTTGCATCATTTTTTTAACCCTCAAACATTTTCAACTATATTACCTTGTACATTTTCCTTTTTCCAGATGAAAGGGAAAGGGCCCATTAGTTCTCAATGAATCCAACATTAAAAATGTATTGAGTAAGGGTAACAGGTGTAGGGTTTTTGACTTACAGTGTCCTTTGCAAGTTCTTTGTAGCCTACTTGGTTTCTGCCTCTGTCTCCCACATATTCACTAGCTAATGGTCTCCTATCACTTCCTATTCTAGACATGTCATTCAGAGAACTCCATTAACACCAGTGTAGTTCTTAATTACCTCTTTGTTAGCGTGGGCAATTTGCTTTACAGATTCTTTCTTTAGCTGATAAAACATTCCTATGTCCAATTTGAAAAGATTTTGTTTAATCAGATCCCTGAGCTAATGAAGACCATGTTTAAAGCTATTTAAAGGCCTTTTTAAATATTTGATGGTAGTATGGAATAAGTTAAAATTTTGCTGAATTTTTGTTTTTATTTAAAAAAATATTAATAGCTTTTCGTGTAATGAGTTTAACCACATTTACTTTGCAAACAAATTACTTTAGGCTACAAATTCAAAACCATTTTTTAAAGAGAATAAGGTTTTCCTTAAACAAGAGTCTAGGCAAATTGGTACTATAGAAAGTATTGCTGATAATTGAGGATCAAAGTCTAAAAGAAAAACCCCCTGTCAACACCAATAGACATCCAAAGTGTATGTCTGGATATTTATTTTCTTCTTTTCCACTTCTACTTTATCTCAAGGGCAAAATCTACCTCATGGTAACCAAAACAACAACACAACAACCACAAACCACTCTCACTGAGAAAGTAATATAAAAGTATTAAGTATTCATGTTTATCCTTTTTGCATTATCTCTATATTTGTAGCAGAACTCTGTATACCTTACATTAAATCATACTTATTCATGTGAAAGAATTAATGTTTAACTTTCTCAAAAATAAATGCCACTACTATATTTCCAGGCTATAAGGTAATAGGTTTCTGAGGCACTGTAAGAAATGTCTCCAGGGAATCCTAAATCACAAATATCCTCACTCTTTATATGGGCATATAGAACTTGGAATAACCTCATAATAAGATGAAGAGGAGAAAGAGACTATTATAATTGAAGATTGGTCCTTTCATTTTCCTTTCGTGGCATTTCACTTAGTAATGTATGTCCATTGTACTTCTTAAGCACAATAAAGCTCTGTCCCTACGCTAAAAGCATTATTGATTCTGTTCTCATGTGCATGTCATGTGCATAGTGCCACCTGTTCAACAGCATAGCTCCAACACCTGGCCTTCCTCCATATTGTATTATTCATCAAGCACATGTGTAAGGGTTTTATGTTTGCAATCTGTTCCTCGTGTGAATCTTCAATTCTTTGTGAAGTTATGATGAATAAGGGATTGAGACTAGAACTTTACATATAGTCTGCCTAGGTCTCTGCCTATATGGTATGATCTGAAGAGTTCTTGCAGAGTAGCACATCCCAAAATACACTTCAATCAATCCAAAATGATGTCTGAAATATACCAGTATAGCAATACTCCTCTTCTTTTTTCTATATGTTTCAGTTTCCCAGTTAATAGAGGACAAAAATTATGAAATTCAGAAGGTGAAAAGATTAACATGTAAGTCAACTATCACAGTAGTTATGAAATAGTTATTATGATTTTTCTTATAATTACACAAAAATTCCAGAAAATGACAAATAAACAATAACAATCATAATAGAAAAAACAATATGTAACTATGCCTAACCTTTTGGTATTCTTGTTTCTAGTCTTAACTCTATATATATGTTTTGCAACAAATATACATAATGAATATAAATATATACATATGTATGCATTTTATATATGATTTGAGACATTTTTTGGTTAAAATATGTATTAAATAAGGACATACATAATCCAATGATGAATTATTTTCATAAGGAAGCACTTTTATCTTTCTTTTTTTTTCACTTTTATCTTTCTTGTTTGGCATTTTGTCCCCCGGGCATAATTTAGTATCTAGCGCATAATACAGTCGGTATTGTGAGTAAACTATAAAACTTATTTTATATATATAGTGTATATATGTGTGTGTGTGTGTATATGTGTGTGTGTTGATTTTTGTAGGCATATATACACATATATACATATACAGAGACACATACACATATACATATATAATATATAGAGGCCAGATTATAAAGAGGCCAAATTCTGCAGGTCAAATCCCTTTGATTTAGGGTTGCTTTAGAATTATGACTATGGGTTTATAGGAACTACACTGCTCCCAAACTATGTTTTTATTAATTGATAGAGGGAGGCTATCTCCATTTCACAAAATGGGGATGTAGAAGTATTTTAAGCTTTTAGTGGGGCTAGAAATGCTTGTTCTACTGTTAGGCATGGAACTGCCACATCTACAAAAAAATTATTTTGCATTTTCCATTGCTCTCATATGTTCTAATGTCTAATCATATAAATAAAAAACTTGTTTGTTAGTATCTGAGCATGGAAATCAACTTTGTTTTATGTACAAACACAGATGTTTTCACATGTTTTACTATAACCTTAATTCCAAAATCCAAGTGTCTTGTGAATTGGGGAAAGATTATTTTTTATTTTCACCAGATCTTTATCACAAGGATATATTATTTATGAAAATCAGCCCACTAATAGTAATGTTGCTATGGTACTGGATCACCAATATTAAAATGTGTTTTTTTTCTTCTCACATTGTGATTCCATCTGCAAGTGTAAGTATTTGACTAGCTCATTATATATTTTAGTTTAGTACACCTAAACATATTAAAATGTATATTTACTATGTGGCATTTATATGCAGTCCTTTTCATTGTTAAGGTGTTATATTTATTTGGTAAATTATATGTATAATGGGCTATACCATACTTAAATTCATTTCAGGAAAAGTGTGGGTTGAATTGTTTCCCCTAAAAAGAAATGTATAAGTTCTAATCCCAGGTACCTATGAATGTTTACCTGGAGATAGGATCTTTGCTGATATAATCAAGTAAGATTGAGTCATACTGAATTTCCTTGGTTCCCATATTCAATGACTGATGCCTTAACAACAGAAAGGAGAAGGAAATTCACATACACAGATACACAGATACATAGAGATGAAGGCCACATAAAGACAGAAGTAGAAACTGGAATTATGCTGCTACCAACTAAGGAACACTGAGGATTGTCAGCAACCTCCAGAAGATAAGAAGAGAAGAAAAAAAAATTGTTCCCTAGACTCTTCGAGGGAGCATGGCTCTGCTGATACCTTGATTTTAGACCTTTGCCTACAGAATTGTAAAATAATAAATGTCTTTTGTTTTCAGCCACTGAGGCTATAGTACTTCATCATGGCAGTTCTAGGAAAATGATGTAGAAAGTAAACGGGTATTCCAAAGTTTGTTCAAAGGAAAAGGGTGAAAGATTAGGTCCACAGCAATTAAAAACACTGGAATATGAATAGACTTTTATAGACTGTTCCATTGACTTTCATGGTCCTTTAGGATATTCCTGGAACCTCCCTTTCCCAACCAATCCTTTTGCTGCTACTCCTCCTGCAATTTACTATTATCTGAACACACACAACACCTTTATTTGTGCCTGTAATTCTGCTGGAAATGATAATTCCCTTTAATCTTTCTGATTAAATAATAACTATTGTGCACAGCCCATCTAAAAGGCAAACTCCTCCCTCCTGTATACTACCAATCAGATGTGTTTTAACATGCCATGTGTCTTCACATTTTTAAAAAAATATTTTATTTATTTAATCATGAGAGACAACAGAGAGAGAGGCAGAGACACAGGCAGAGGGAGAAGCAGGCACCATGCAGGGAGCCTGACATAGGACTCGACCCTGGGTCTCCAGGATCACGCCCTGGACTGAAGGCAACACTAAACCACTGAGCCACCCAGGCTGCCCTGTCTTCACTTCTTTAATAACAAGTAAACAAGTATATGCTTACTTGTGTTATGGTTGTCAGTATACAAATCTATTTGTCCAAAATTGCCTGAAAACAGAAACTATGTCTTATTGATCTTTGCATTCTCAAGTGTACTGACCAAAGCGTGTTAAATATTATTTGCAATCAAATAAATAAATAAATAAATAAATAAATAAATAAATAAATAAATAAATAAAATTTTGTGATATGAGACAGTGTTCTAAAGAGGAGCTCTGGGAGATTAACCACTTTTCTTGGAGTGTATCAAAAAATGGGATCATAAGAATTTAAAGAATATAGGTGCTCATTTGGGTAGTACGTATACTAAAATTGGAAAGAATGTGAAGAATAAAAGAAATGCATGATGACAATTAAAGAATAAAGTGAAGAAATAATCTGTTTAAAATTATGAGAAACAGTGAAAAAAAGATGCATTTGACTAGAATAAAAGCATATTTTGTCTCAGATAGGCAAAGCAGAAAGTAAAATTTACATTTCTCATTCATACCTATCCTGTTTATGTATAGATGGCTAAAGCCTGGAAGCAAACAATATTCCTGATATCCTAAGATGATGGAAATTGGAGGCTTACTATTTTTAGCAAGTTATATAGTCCACATTCTCAAAGAAGGGGATTTATTTATATCCTTTCCTCTTTTATTCTCATTGCTTTGGAATTAGGCCATTTCAAAAGGAAAGGCAATTTATTATAGATATCAGCTACAATACATATTTGGTTAAGTCTTAATAACATCTTCTCACACCTACACAGTAAATTACTAGTAAAAACTGCTTTAGATGTGACATTTTCACTATTTGCATTATCACCAACTCTTACATAGGCATATATTGCAATTTTGAGAAGAGAAGCTTTCACAAACATTATGACATTTGATTGAATTGAGTTACTTAAAAACCATGTCTTATTAAAATATTTCCTAAAGTCAGATTTCTATCCAAAAGGCAATATTAAGCAGATCTGTAATTGTAATGAGCACCCTTCCCTCAAAATTGGTAATATGCTATTTCTGTAAATTTATTTTCTATAACTTTCTGTCTTCCATGATTAATGATTTAAAATTTCAAGTTAGGCCTTAATTCCCTCACACTCAGTGTTCCTCAGTGTACTATTCATAGCCTACAAACAGATGAACATGACATTTGACAGTCAAACTTGAATAGAGTGTTATAAAACAATATTTAAAGATCATTCATGTATTCTTATTCACAAAGTTATTTGTATTTTGTAAAAAATTCCCTGGATATTTTTTAAACAAAGATGTAAATATATATACAGCAAATAACCAGAATGACTGGAATTTCACAAAGCAAAGAAACTAAATAGGAAGACACCCCAATGGGTAGAAACTAGGGATGCTCCTGTGGTCTATTCTATGCATTGCAGGATATTAAGTATATGAGTCTTTGATTTCCTTAAATTTATTAAACCTCTCAGGATGGCTACTATATAGCAGTCATCATATATATATATATATATATATATATATATATATATAGAGAGAGAGAGAGAGAGAGAGAGAGTAGCATTCCAAGCATTAAGTATTGACAAATATGTGAAATAATTAGAGCCCTTGCACACTATTGGGAATGCAAAATGGTATAGTCATTATGGAAAACAGAATGGATTTACTTCAAAAAATTAAAACCAGAAAAACTGTATGACACAGTAAGCCCACTTCTGGGTATTCATCCAAAAGAACTGAAATCAGAATTTCAAAGAGATGTTACCACTCTTATGTTCATTACAATAAGCATTATTCACAACACCCAAGTTATAGAAACAGCCTATTGTCCCTCAACAGATGAATGGATAAAGAAAATGTGGTTTATACATACAATGGAATATTATTTGACCTTAAAAATAAAAAAGGAAAATCTGTAATATACAACATAGAAGACCCTGGAAGACCTTAATCTAAGTGAAATAAATCAATCACAGAGAGACAAATACTGTATGATTTCACTTACATGTATCTAAAATAGTCAAATTCACCCCACCAGGGACTGGGGTGGGGGGGGAGGAGGAAATGGAAAATCACTAAACAACTGGCATGAAATTTCAGTTGAGCAAGATGAGGAAGCTTTAGAGATCCGTTGTACAGCATTGCACCTAGGAGCAACTTAAATGCACTGTACACTTAAAAACTTGTTAAGAGGGTAGATCTCATGTTGTGTTCTTACCACAGTGAAATGATTTTTCTTATTTAAAAAATAAATGACTGTGATACACTTTTAGCTGGTACATAGTCTCTTCGGCTTTACTCACTTGTTTCTTTTAATGAAGCAAGTTGCCATTAGGCAACTGTAGGCAGTTGTGAACTGCCCTACAGAATGACCTCTGTGACAAAGATCTAAGAGTGACTTCTAGCCTACAGCCCTTGAAGAAGTAAATCCTGCCATGGTCCATGTGAATAAGCTTGGAAACTGATCCTTTCCTGTCTGCATATAAAACTGCAGTTCTGATTGAATTTTGTGAAAGAACCAACAGAAGAACTAGCTAAGCTATACTCTGATTCCTTTTGTGCAGAAAATGTGAAATAATAAATAGTGCTGATTAAGACATCAAATTATGGAGTAACTTGCTATGCAGCAATGGATACTAAAACATATAAAATTTGGAGTTCACTTTAAATGTATATTTGAAAAATGTTCACAAGGCTTTTACATCTTTCTTAGAGAAAGAAAATAACCTATAAGCTGTGTCTACAGACACACTTTGACTGCTTTCAGAAAAATTATTGGTACAAATAAACTAATGAAGTAAAATAATTTAGTGGAGGTTTTAATATTTAACATTTATAGTATAATGTCACAGCTACTATAACCTTTATACATATACAAGTCATCATTTAAATGTAATATGTCAATCAGTGATTATAGGTATAAAAATTTTACTGGAATTTTGTTACTGTCATAAGTGCTGATATAAGCTAAATAATAGCTACTAAGTATAATGGCTCAATTCAAACAATCTGTGACCTGATTTTAGAGCCTACAGAACACTAGTTAACAAAATTGGCAGAAGTTAGTAACTTAACCACTCTTTTCATAAAATTATACAACCTTAAATAAATATTCTTGATCAAGATGGTACATAATCTACTCAAGATTATTTCTGCCATCATGTGAAAATTTAGGTTCCTGCTGTATCAATATTCTGCAGGAATCAAATTATAATGACAAGTTCTTCTCATATAACTTACAGATATGATACAACATTTATCATGATAATTACCATTCTTAAATATTTCTCAATTATAAATCAGTAAAAATAGAGCAGTAACACTGCTGAGTCTTGAGTTCATCTAAAAGTACTAAGTTATTTGTTGTATTTAACGAGTACACTAAAAATCTTTAAATAAATATAAAAAAATAAATTACATTTCTATTGTATTCATTTGATTCAAAATAATGCTCTATCTAAGGATGAGAGTATGAAAGAAAAACTATCTAAGGACCTAAATAGCAAAAAATAAACTGCAAAAGAAACGAGGTTCTCTGAGGCAGAATGGCAGAATGAATTCTTTTTTGTTGTTTTTTATATTTTGTTATTTGTTTTTTAAGAGAAGGGGCTGTCAAGGAAAACCTCACAGAGAAGGAGATTCTTCAATGATTACTGAGTAATGAATAGTTGATACCAAAAAGGCAGGCAGAGAAGCAGTCCAAGCAGCAAGTGCAAAAAGCACAGGCTCCAATGTGTATGAAGAAATCTATAATCTTGCTAGAATCTTGGACCAATATCTACCAGCTATTATAGGGAATTATATTTGAAAAATGATCACCTTAGAACATCTGAGCAGTTAACCCACAAAGTTGAAAGACGTTAAGGACGCCTTGTCCTAGCACCACTTTATGTTCCTGAGCTTTGAATCTTATCCTAATAAAAGTGATGCACTGCATTATTGTACTCTTTCATTTTTTTTGTTAATTATGAAAGTGCATTCTTTATGACCTCCTAAAGTACTGCCAATTTATCTGCTGTGGGACTGCCCCTTGACCTCTATGTGCCACAGTGTTCCACAACCACTTGTCTCAAAGCAATGTGATTATGTTAATCAAAAAGCTGCCAGGCACAGAAGTCACTTAAAAATTGCCACCAAGGGCAGCCCGGGTGACTTAGTGGTTTAGAGCCTCCTTCAGCCCAGGCATGGTCCTGAAGTCTCAGGATCGAGTCCCACCTCGGGCTTCCTGCATAGAGCCTGCTTCTCCCTCTGCCTGTGTCTCTGCCTCTCTCTCTCTCTGTCTGTCTCTGTCTCCCTTGAATAAATAAAATCTTTTTAAAAAAATTGCCACCAAAAGGCCTTCTATTTGTCTTATTTTAGAGAAAAAAATTATATGTGTATATGTGTGTGTATGTGTGTGTATACACATATAATAGCTTTAACATGATTCCTGGTGCCTGCAAGTACAAAACTAATATGCTTATAAGCACTCCCCATAGCTTTCCCAGGTCCAATATAATATTTTCTTTTCAGTTTAAGAAATTTCTCTATCTTTACTTGAATCTTTCAAGTGGCACATTAATTATTATACTTTGGTGACTTTGGATTTCCTTTATTTTATTTTGTTTCACTTTTAAAATACAAATTAATTTGTTGTTTTTGTTGGTTGGTTGGTTTGTTTTTTTTTTTTTTTTTTTTTTTTTTTTTTTGGTAAGACCTTTGGAATTCAGCTATAACAAAACAGAGATAGTCCTCTAATACAATTTGGGCAAATAGAAAGATAATTAAAATAGGTAATCATATTAAGATTTGATAAGTATTGTGATAGGGGAAACCCTGAATGAGACAAAAGCAAAAAAAAAAAAAAAAAAAAAAAAAAGGTAAAATGGGCTTAGTCTCATGGCCAGAAAGGTGTTCCAGAAGAAGCACTATGTAAGGGACAGATCTGAAAGATAAATAAGAGTTTCTCAGAGAAAATGAGAAATGTGAAGGACAGATAGTGAGGAATGAATGATGAGAGACTCATTTTTTGAACAAAATCAAAAGCCTAAAAGGAAGACCCAGCAGGTCATTCTGGTGAGCAAAAATAGTTCACTATAACTGAGATTTAGAGTTTATGGACATTGAATATATGATTGAGCGAAGGTAAGAGATGAGGTTGGAGAGAAAGGCAAAGCCCTATGATACAAGGCACAGAGAGGCAGGTTGCTTTATTCCTAAGACAATGGGAATCCAATGAAAGAATTAAAGCAATGCAGACATGATTTAAGAGATGATCCTACTGTAGCGTGCAAAATGAATAAACCATTTAACAGTCTGTTGTACTAGTTCAGGCAAGAGATGATCTGATCATTGCCTTTACAAGAAGGATGACTAGAGATGAATTTGTTAAATGCTTAGGAAATAGTAATGTTAGTACTTGGTGTCTTAATAGTGACAGTAAGGACAGAAAGAGAAATAACTGATGATTTCCATGTTATTAACACTTTGAAAATAGGTTTAACAGTGGAGTCATTTATTGTTAAGAGAGAACTTCAGTTAAGAACTAAATATATTGTGTTCAGTTTTGACTATATCCATTGATATGCCAAGCAGAAATGATCAATAAGCAAGAAACTATACAGTTCCTCCATTTCTATAAGCACTTTTTGGAGTCAAATTAAATGTATTATTCATCTGAAAATGTTAATGTACTCTCTTCGATAATATTTCTGCAATGCTGATCTACGTCGTGCAAAGGCCTAAAGATTGTTTCACAACATAAAGTGAAATACTGAAACAAACCAAGGAAAATCTTGAGATACTAATAGGTGAGTTAGACAATGAATTGTCTAAAAGAATCCTGAATTATAACACTATGTGACTATTTTAATGGCGATTGTATTCATGTGCTTTTTTCTGTGTGTGGCACAACTCAAAACCACACATATATTCTCATGGAAATCTATACTGGGAATGACAGTTATATGTTTTTGATGTTTGTGACAATTCTGCAACACATCTGCATTCTGAGCTGGTCAAGGAGAAAGACAGTGGAAGGAAAATTTGGATGAGAGAGTAGAAATAAAAGGACAGATAAAGGAATGTTTTCTTTTGTAGGGAACCTCTGAAGCTGTATTTCTCAATCTTGGCTGTACATCATGTAATCCAATTTGAAAATGGGCAGAAGACATGAACAGACACTTCTCCAAGGAGGAGATACAGATGGATAACAGATATATGAAAAGATGCTCAACATCACTCATCAGTGGGGAAACACAAATCAAAACCACAAGGAGATAACACCTTACACCAGTCAGAATGGAAAAAAAAAAAAAAAAAAAACAAGAAACCACAAGTGGTGAGGAAGTGGAGAAAAAGGAACACTTGTGCACTATTGGTAAGAATGTGAACTGGTGTAGCCACTGTGGAAGACACTATAGAGGTTCCTCAAAAAGGTAAAAATAGAACTGATTATACCACTGGATATTTACCCAAAGATTGCAAAAACACTAATCATACTACTGGATATTTAGCCAAAGATAACAAAAATAGTCATTCAAAGAGTACGTGCAACCCCATATTTATTGCAGCATTATTTACAATAGTCAAGATAAGGAAGGAGGCCAAGTACTCACTGACAGATAAATGGATAAAGAAGATGTGGTATGCATATACAATGGAATATTATTCTGCCATTAAAAAAATCGGGGAATCCCTGGGTGGCTCAGCAGTTTAAGGCCTGCCTTTGGCCCAGGGCATGATCCTGGAGACCTGGGATCAAGTCCCAGGATCGAGTCTCATGTCAGGCTCCCTGCATGGAGCCAGCTTCTCCCTCTGCCTGCGTCTCTGCCTCTCTCTCTCTCTCTCTCTCTCTCTCTCTCTCTGTCTCCTTTTTTTTTTAATTAAAAAAAAATCTTGCTATTTGCAACAACATAGATGGATCCAGAGAGCATAATGCTAAGCGGAATAAGTCATTCAGAGAAAGACAAATAGTACAATTTAACTCTTATGTGGAATTTAACAAAACAAAATGGACAAAGGAAAAAAAGAGAGAAAGGGACAAACCAAAAAAACAGACTTTTAACCATAGAAAGCAAAGGTTACCAGAAGATAAGGTGGTAATGAGAGGATTGGTGAAATAAGTGATGGGAATTAAAGAATACAGTTATGATGAGCACTGAGTAATGTACAGAATTATTGGGGAAAAAATATAATAGGTTATTGTCTTCCTCACGACCAAGGCTTAGGGCATCACAATTTCAGAAACCGCAATAGTAATATGTTATCCACTTTGCATGTAATACTTATTTCTGGAAAAAAAATGTTTATCTTTTAATAAAATCTGTTAAGAGGATTAGTTTTCTTTCTTGGAGTGATACTATAGGCCACTGAATTGCAATATGCAATTTTATCAGAATAATGTTGGTTTAGTAGTTTTTCATGTTTTTATTTGATTTTAAATATTTCATTTATTTATTCATGAGTCACATTGTTATTTAAATTCATATGTAGAAATTAATGATTTGGTGCAGTATTTTTTTAAATATTTTTTTCATAGCAATAAGGCAATGAACAAAGTTGTTTAACATATAAAAACAAATCCTAATCATAATATTTTTGAAAAGTACTGTTTTTAATCAACTAGTTATTGGCTAACCAACTACAACAAGAATATCTACTGTATTTAGAAAGAAGCCTGCCCCAGTCTCCACAATGTCCAGCTTTCTTTTTTTTTTCTTCACAGGTGGAGCCAATCAGTGATCATAACTTTTTTGGTGTTACAGAGCAAACCAGAGATACACTAAAGCAGAAAGAATAGGTCAAAGTAAAGCAGGACATTGTTGAGCTTCTCTGTGTCTTAGTTTCCTTATCTTTAAAATAAAGAGTCCCTTCCACCACATTTTATGAAGCTAAGTAAGCCACGAGTTGCTAAAATAATTTAATATTTCCTTTGCTCTTCTAGTCAAAGATCACTAAAATAAATTTCACACTTCAATGTCAGAGTGGATACTGCAATTTCATTACAATTAACAGGTTGTCTAGTTTTTTTTTTTAAACTATTAGGATAAAAACTGAACTCTGGAACCTGATAGAACCCAACAGCTTTCCATCTATCCAGATCTCCTCACAAAAGTAATTTTTTTTAACACATGTATGTTGTTAGACATATAAAATATATTCTCTCTCTAGATACGAGTTAATATTCTGAAACACATATGACATTTTTGAATATCTATCCTTATGTAGATAATAGCCTTGTTATATATTAACATCAAACCAAATAGACATCTTTTTAAATAGGATTTTAAAGTGTAGGTGATCTTTTAAAAATGCTTGGATTGCTTATTCTAACAAATGTACATCAGCAAAACAGTATAAACTATTAAGAATGGAAATTGATTTGTTATAAGAAAATAAACTCAAAAATATGTGTTTAATGAGCTTCCAACAGAATAAAATCAAGCTGACTTAAATTCTCTTACGTAGTTCTTATTCTAAGTATGATATTCCAGAACTTCACTTCTTATTATGTGTTAACATAAATAAAAAGAAAATATAATAAAAGAGTTGGAAGAGTATGTTCAAGCTAGAGAACAAAAAGTAGCACCATAATCTCAAATAACATAAATGGATTTATATGAGAAAACACCTTTGAAAATGAAGAATGTAGATGATAGCAGTTTTACTGTCACCAACATTTTATTTACTCAAAATATTTGTTGAGATCCTACTATATATGCTGGGAACTAGAGAGAATAGTGATAATGTTAGGCAAAGCAGAGAGCATAGACTCTAGTGAAAAAAACTATTAAAACTATATGCTTCTTTTATTGGTCAAAAAAAAACCTTCTATTTTAAGAATCTTTAAAATATGTGAAACTTAATCTTTAAAAAAGGGGGGGCATGGGTTATGATTCCAGGATCCTGGGACTGAGCCCCACATAACTCTCCCTGGTTAGCGGGAGCCTGGTTCTCCCTCTCCCTCTGCCTGCTGCTCCCCTTGCTTTTTCCCTTTCTCTGTCAAATAAATAAAATATCTAAAAAATGTGTAAAACTTTAATATTACTTATAATTTTAACGATGAAGCATATGTGCAATTCCACATAATAAGAAAACTGTCTACAAACCCAAATACATGTTTTTCCCATAGTCTTCTAGACAATGGCAAAACAGTTATTTAAAATGGCAAATAATATTTACAGACTCTGGAAAGTAAGGAAAAATCATACCTCTGACTTTATCAGAAAGAAAAATATAAGTTTCTAATATGAATTTATTTCCTTGTTTTAGGAAACTGTCATACTTTAAAAAAATAAGCATTTAGGAAAATATGTTTTCCTAAGTACCTGCACCATAAGTACCAACTTTGTGTTATATCTTACACTCAGCTCCATGAACCTTCTTCATGGCCTGTCATGGTTTCTATCTGCTATGCCAAAGTCTACTTCTGGTTAACTCACAGCCTCTGCATTCAGAGATTCTGACCCAAGAGCAGTATGAATTAATTCATGAAATTTAAAATTCATATAGGTTGCCTAAAATCTATGTTACTGGCTTCCACATGAAATATAGCAGCAAAGAAAGGTGAGTTTCCCGGGATATTTGAACAGATTAAAGAAATTTCAAGCGTTTTCTTTCCTTGGAAAGAAAAGATAATCCTTGAACAACTCTTCCCTACAGGATGGCATATTAACATCCACTGATGACTCTCTACTCACAAATCAATTAGGAAATATAATAGACCAGGTTTAGCACAGGGGGGAAAAGTGAATTTGGGAATTCGATTGCGTGCGTACGTGCGTGCATGTGTGGGTCTGTGTGTGTGTGTGTGTGTGTGTGTGTTGGAGGTGGTTGAAGGTGATTGGTGTAAAGAAATGTAGAAAGAAAGCAAGAGAGTTTCTAACACCACCCTTTCTTATCCACAGCTTTGCCCACTTCATCAGTTTAGGATATGAAAATATAAATGCCCAAATCAGGAGGGATAAACAAGCAGTATGAACCCAGGAAGTGTGCAGAGCAGATAATGAAAGGAGAAAACTAACTAGCTAGACCATAAGCTAATTATACTCTGAAATCAAAGGACTACACAATGGCACATCATCTTTTCATAAAAAAAAGTGTTCATAATCAAAATAACTTCTGAAAGTTTTGCTTGGCTCACAGACACCCTTATAAGAGTGTAGGGAGGAGGGAGGATGGCAAATAGGGTGTGGTTGAGCCTAAACTGGAAATGGCAGTCCTCTTCCACAGGCACTAAATAATAACATGGCCAACTCACTGAAAGTTTTCTTATGGATTGGTCCTAGGCTTTCACCCATCCTACCACATACTCCTGTGTCTAGGTTTTAAAACTGGCCCAACGAAAGAGGAGCTTGAAAAAAATAATAATAAATTGCTAGTAGTGCATGGACTGTAAAACAAAACAAAACAAAACAAAAAAAAAACGAAAGCTGATTAGTGTATTGTAGAGGTTATTTTTTGTATATTTTTTTAATTGGAGTTCCATTTGCCAACATAGAGTATTACAGCCAGTGCTCATCCTATCAAGTGCACCCAGTCACCCCATCCCCCCACCGACTTCCCTTTCTACTACCCCTTGTTCGTTTCCCAGAGTTAGGAGTCTCTCATGTTTTGTCACCCTCTCTGATTTTTCCTACTCATTTTCTCTCTTTTCCCCTATAATCCCTTTCACTATTTCTTATATTCCCCGTATGAATGAAACCATATGATGATTGTCCTTCTTCAATTGACTTACTTCGCTCAGCAAAATACCCTCCAGTTCCATCCACGTCAAAGCAAATGGTGAGTATTTGTCGTTTTAATTAAAAAGGGGCAAAGTGATTCAGAATTTTTAAAAATCCTAAGAAGATACCCTAATAGGACATCTCTAAATATTATCTCAGATGTAGTAAGCTAGAAATAATGTTACTCTCATCCTTACAATAAAGAGAAAGATGGAAAAATTGCAAATTAATGATTTTTTTCCTAACTTACCAGAGCACTGAGGTTTCAGGCAAATCACATAACTTGAAAACTTGGGAGAGATAGGCACCTTCAGGGAGAATCAGAACACACACATTTGCTTATCTAGGGTACATATGGCCATATGCCATATAAGCCAGTTAAAAGACACAGTTGAAAAATTTTAATGAATTGCTAAAGCCATGTGTGGATTAATGTGAGAACTTGAAGCCACTGGGGGTTGACTATAAAGGGAGATTCACTCCTACTTGGACATGTTTCCTCAATTAACCCCATCCACATTGGCTGAGAATAATAAAAACAACCCTGAGAACACTTTGATGGTGATGCTTGGCTAGGGCAAGGAAACAGGGAGTACTGCTGAAACTCTGCACAGACCAGCCCTTTCCTTTCTTCCTCCAAACAAAACGTTTAATCTGCAGAGGCAAAGGGAACAGGGGGAAAAGAAACAAAAACAGAAATTGACTTTGAAAGTGATAATACCTGCTGGCTCCAGAGCTACAGTTTTAGAAAGGGCGTGAAAACTTTCTTAGGTCATACCCTCAAGACCCAAGGATGTAGGACCTGTGAGACAGGCTTAGTCAAAACAGCAGAGAATGCCTCATGCCTCTGCCCCCACTACCACATTACCAAGCATTGAGTAAAAACGACAGCGTAACCATGATGAGGTTGTAGTATAAAGACTCAAATCCATGGGGTGAGCAGACATTGAGCAAATAACCTTTGGTACTGAGGACATGTTCATCAAAGGAACGTTATCATAGGTGTATTGTATTGGAGAATCATGACAACTAAAAATAATCATAAAGGTAAAAATGAGCTTAGTTGGTGTCACAGTTTGAGAGGGCCATCCACAAATTTTATACAATTCTAGGTTGCTTGAGCAGGAAAAGGGAGGATACCAAATTGTTACATTTTAAATATACTCCACACTGGTTGTACCACATTTTGATCATTGTTTCACGCCTGAAGGGCAATGTAGAGGGCCACACCAAACAGACAAACATTGAAAAGAATATAACCTAATGTGATAGTACTAGAAAACATTCAAAATGTAATTGTTAGAAACATCAAGGCAGGTTTAACCTTGAGAAAGAAAAGTCTATGGAATATATACTAGGTATTCAAAAACACTTAAAGGATTATCAAATGGAAAACTCAAATTCTGTATAATAATGGTATTAATAGGAAAATAACTAGAATCAATGTGAATCCATCATTGAGACATATGCTTTCAATCATTGGAGAAATAACTGCTAATTCATCAAAGTAGCCTAAGGATAAATACACTACTTCTGAGCTGTATCATTAAAGGTACTAATGTATATATTAGACAATCAATATTGGAAAATATTTTAATTGATCACTATTTGTTCAAATCATATTTACTATCCACTTATTACATAATTGTATCAAAAGTGAAGCATATACCAAGTTTTTCAACTCAGATTTTATACTACCTTTTGAGAAAGCTTATCATAGGCTGAACATTTTCATAATATTAAATGCTCTAAATCTAAATTAAATCATTTGGCAGGAGATAGTACTAACTTTTTTATCTCAGTGGAAAACAAGGCTAAAGAGAGAGTCAATGTAAACTATTCAGGAAAAAAAAATCTTTTTCAAAATAGGCCCGAGATTTATATTTATTTATCGAATGTACTAAAGACACTGAAGCTGCTTTGTATTATGTATTGCTTACACTTTACGAATGCACTTTGCTAAAGGAAAGCAACCTCAATGCATTCCATGAATCATCTTTCAGGCAGGAAACCCTGAGATTTGCCAATATCAGTAAAGGTGACCCTCTTATAAGAGTTTTCTTTCCTTTTGTCTCCATCTTCCACCAGGTTCTTAGATAAATTTAAAAATAGCATTGGCACTTAAAAATATATCTTGATTTAAATATCAAGAACTCTATAATTTAAAAGAAAATCTTGACACATCTTTATAGCTTGTATTTATAGGGAAGATTTCACAAAACAAAAGACAGAGAACTAAAAATGGCTTTTGGGTTTGCATCTTACAAAAAAAGGAATTTGCTGCCAGGAATAACAGAATGTGAAACAAGCCCTGCAATTCATCAATACTTTTTTTTTTTTTTTTAACCTGGAGCAGAGTTGGTCGAACAGATGTGGAGGGATTTGTGTTCAGGAAGGAAAAAGTATTCTGGATCCACACAAAAGGACAATATTTTTTTTCAGTGCAGGATCTTATGGGATGTCAATGGTGGGGAAGCGACTTCTATAACCCTGGTTTATACACTTGAGTAAAAAGAGCACAAAGACATTATCCATCTATGTTTCCCCATAAGAGATTGTCTGGCATTAAATTTAAGATTAAATACTATGGAAAACAATGTAGCAAGTACATTTAAGTAATTTTTTCTAATGAAATAAGATGAATTATTAAAGATTAGCTTAGGTCTTAACTTGATGTTAAAAATAAAATCTAACAAAAGGGCAACTGAATTTATTAACAACAAATAAAATACTTAGTTTTAATATTTTTATAATTTTTTCCAAATATGATTATCTTAAATAATTCATATGTAGCATAATTCATTTAAATAATAAAAATGCCAACACTTCCAAATCTAACAGTTTTAAGCAATTTTGGAGAACATGAACAGCCAAACTATAATCAAATATGCCTTCTGCAATGTTTCCCTTTTCTTTTCTTTTTTTTTTTTTTTAAGGTTTTATTTATTTATTTGAGACAGAGTACCAGTGGAGGTAGGTGGAAAGAGGCAGAAGGAGAAGCAGGGAGCTAGAGGTGGGACTTGATCCCAAGACCCTGGGATCATAACCTGACCTGAAGGCAGATGCTTAATAACTGAGCTACCCAGGCGCCCCCATGTTTCCATTTTCTAGAAACTTATGCATTCATTAATAACTGATATAAATTCAACAAGCCTATAACATGGAATAGGTATCTTCTTTCTTGATCAAGCAGTGAGTCTTGCATGTGAAAACAGAACCAAAAACAATCAAACAAATAAAACCCTGGCCACATGACATAATATACCTGGAAATGCCATATACATCCAATTAACAAAGCAAGTTGCACTGTCAAGCCTTCTATCAGTGGGGCAGGAAATAAAATCCTACTGCAGGAGAGGGTCCAGGAGAAAAAGGAAACAAATACTTTTAACCAGTAATACAATCTAGAACATATATAAAGATATCTTAATACTCATGTAGATATTTTAATTAATTTGATCTTCATCCTCAACCTCATATGAGTTTGTTGGAACTTGGTATGGAAATTGAATAGATTCTAAGTGGATACACAAAGCAGCTTTTCACAATTATTAATAGCTAATAGACATGGATGACATACCATTTACTGATAACTAAAAGTATAGGAAATACTGTCCTAAAAATCCTAATTAAAATTGCACTGAATTGTAAATATTTATTCATCTTAAATGCTGATATAAGAAAACATAAATTTAATTATGAACATGGGGGCAGGGGATGAACAAATTTGAGACTTATCTCAGTGAGATTTCTAAAATTCATAAATGTCTTTAGAAATTGATGACATTGGGTTATACTAGCAATAATTTCACAACAATATTGATGACAAATCCTATAATCAGTGCATCCAAACTTATATTAAGCTTCTCTTTAACTTAACAGTTAGGATTACGGTATATTTAACTGCTAAGGTAAGCATGTGCTAAAAAATATAGGGAAAAAGATTCTAGGTAAAATAAAGGAGGGAAATGTTACATGCAGAACATTCAAAGAACTAGAAAAAAATGAAAAGAAGAAAAATGCATATATGAAAATTTAATCAATAGAATAATCTGATTTAAAAGTCATCAAAGATAGAACAAAAGAAAAGTAATATGATACACAATTAATTTATTTTGAAAGAAATAAATGCCATAGAAAAACTAATGGAGATAGTTTATATATATATATATATATATATATATAAATATATATATAATCAGTCAGCACCTCCATCTTTGGTCAAGAAAAGCTAATTTGTTAGTGATTTGGAAATTGTGAGTGATTAGGAAACTACAGGGCCTTTGTATACAGTAAAGAAAGAAAAAAATTTTATAAACTATATATTCTTATATATAACCTCTCTTATATATTCTTATATATAAACTATATATTCTTATATATATTCTTATATATAACCTCTTATATATATTCTTATACATAAACTATAAATTCTTCCCAGCTAAAATGAGATATATTTTAATTAAGCAGTAAGATAGAATTAAAAGAAATTTTTGTTGAATAAATTCGATGGATAACATTGTGTAAGTACAATGTATTATTTGATACCTTTCTATATTAAAATATGACTGCCAATGTAGTGATATTTATCACAGTACATAATGATAGTACTCTATCGTAGTCTATATTCACTATAACGTTCATTAGATCTCTATGGCTTATTCACTACTTATTTTAACTCTCTATCCTAAAATATCATCACTATATGCTCCTCCTCCCTCCATACCCTGGTAGCCACCATTCTACTCTATTAGAGGTCTAACTTTTTTTTAGATTCCACACATAAGTGATATCATATAGTACTTGCTCTCTATCCAATTTATCTCACTTAGCATGCTATGCTTAAGGTCCATCCATGGTACTGCAAATGGGAAGGCATCTTCCTTCCTCATGGCTGAATGATACGCCATTGTGTATATATACCACATGGTTTTTTATCCATTCATCTAATGATGCACATTCGAACAGTTTCCATAACGTGGCCATTGTGAATAATGCTCCAATAAAAATGAATATGCATGTATCTTGCTGTTTTCATTTCCTTTGGGTATATATCCAGACTTGGAATTGCTGGATCATATGGTAGATCTCTTTTTAATTTCTTGAGGAATTCCTACATTGTTTTCCATAGTGGTTAGACCAATTTACATTCCCCCCTCCCCGCCCCAGCAATGTGTAAGGGCTGTGTTTTCACCAGTATTTTTTGTCCTTTGTCTTCATGATGATAACCATTCTGACAGGCGGCTGTTAGATATTTCAGGGTAGTTTTGATTTGCATTTTCCTGGTAATTAGTGATGCTGGGCATCGTTTCATGTGTCTATTGGCCATTTTTATGTCCTCTTTGGAGAAATATCTATTTCGTTCTGCCCATTTCTTAACTGGATTGTTTGGGGGGCTTTTGTTATCGAATTGACAAAATTCTTTATATACTTGGGATATTAACCCCTTATCCAATATATGATTTGTAAATTTTTCCCCTTCTGTAGGCTGTCTTTTCATTTTGTTGTTTCTTTTGCTATTCAAAGGACTTTAAGTTTGATGTATTCCTATTTATTATTATTATTTTTTGTTTGTGCTTTTGGTCTATGACCAACAAATTATTGCCAAGACCAATATAATAAGTTTCTTTCCTACATGATCTTTTAGGAGTTTTATGGTATCAGGTCTTATGTGTAAGTTTTTGATTTACTTAGAGTTAATTTTTGTGAGTGGTGTGAAATAGGGGTAAAGATTCATTATGCTATATATGTTTCCCCAGTTCTCCCAGCATGAGTTGTTGAAGAGACTATCCTTTCCCCATTGGCAATTCTTGGCTTCCTTGTTAAATATTAGCTGACCACTTAAGCTAGGGTTTAAACTTAGGCTCTCTATTCAGTTTCATCAGTGTGTCTATTCTTGTGCCTAATTTTATTTTTTTTTTATTACTATGGCTTTGTAGTATAGTGTGAAATCCAGACGCAAGATAACTGTGGCTGCTCCCACCCCCGGATTTTTTTTTTTTTTTTTTTTGCCTATTCATGGTCTTTTATGGTTCCACATGAATTTTAGAACTGTTTCTTCTATTTGAAGAATGCTTCTGGTTTTGATGGGGAATAGTTTGAATCCATAGATATCTGGGTAGTATGACCATTTTAACAATATTGATTCTTACCCACAAATACAAATAAAAATTTTTCCATTTGTTTGTGTCTTCTTTAATTTCTTTCAGCAAAGTTTCACAGTTTCCATTGTACAGATCTTTCACTTCCTTGATTAAATTTATTCCTAAGTATTGTTTTTGATGCTATTACGAGTAGGATGGTTTTATTTCTTTCTCCAATGCTTCATCATTAGTAAAAAGGAATGAAGTTAATGTCTATATCACTTTTATATCCTGTAACTTTAGTTAAATCATTAATTCCAAAAGTTTTTTTTTAATTGATTCTTTGGGATTCTTTCTATATAGGATCATATCAACAGCAAATAATAATTTTACTTCTTCCTTTACAACTTAAATGCCTTTTACTTCTGTCTTGCATAATTGCTGTAGGTAGGACTTCCAGTACTATAATGTAATAGTGAGAGCAGGCTTCCTTGCCTTGTTCCTGATCTACAGGAAAAACTTTTAATTTCTCTCCTCTCAGTATAATGTTAGCTGTGGGATTGTCATATATGACCTCCATTTTGTTGAGATATGTTCCTTTCATACTCAGTCCGTTCAGAGTTTTTATCATGAAAGGATTTTGTATGTTGTCGCATTCTTTTTCTGCATTTATGGAGATGATCATGTGATTTTTATCTTTCATTTTAATGATGCAATATAATATGTTTCTTGATTTGTGTATGTTCAACCATCCTGCATCCCAAGAATGGTTTGCTAATATTTGGTTGAAAATTTTGCCTATTTGTTCATCAGGAGTATTGGTCTATATTTTTCTTTTCTTGTGCTATCCTTACCTGGTTTTGTTAAGTATTACCAAAGTAATACTGGTCTAATAAAATAAGTTTGAAAATGTTCCCTTCTCCTCATAATTTCAAAGTTATGGAAGACTGGTCATAATTCTTCTTTAAGTGTTTGGCAGAATTTTCCTGTGAAGCCACCTGGTCTTGAATATTTCTGTTTTGGGAGTTTTTTTTATTAGTGATTCAATTTTTTTACTCATCATTATTCTGTTAAGATTTTCTTTCTTCCTGACTCAGTTTTGGTAGCCTGTGTGTTTCTAGAAATGTATTCTTTCCATCTAGATTATATAATTTTCTGGCATATAACTGTTGGTCATAGTCTCTTATGAGTCTATGTATTTCTGTAGTATCAGTTGTAAGGTCTCTATTTTTGTTTGCAATTTTTTTTTGAGTTTTATTTTTTCTTTGTCCAGTTAAAAATCTGTTAATTTTATTTATTTTTTGAAAGATCTTCTCTTTGGTTGATCCTTTTTTATTTTTTCTGCTCTGAATTTCATGTACTGCCATTTAAATTCTTATTATGTCTTTCTTTCTGATAACTTTGGACTTAGTTTGTCCTTTTAAGTTCCTTGAAGCATAAAATTAGTTTTTTAGATTTTTCTAATGTCTAATGTGCATTTATTGCTATAAACTTTCCTCCCAGAACTGCTTTTGTAGCATCCCACAATATGATATGTCGCATTTTCATTTTCATTTGTTTTTGAGATTTTTTTTATTTCACTTTTGACTTCTTTGACCAATGGTTGTTTAAAGGTGTGTTGTTTAGTTTCCACATATTTGTCAGTCTTCTCATTTTAAAGTCCTCTTATTGTCGATTTCTAAGTTTCATAACATTGTGGTCAGAGAAGATGGTATCATTTCAATCTTCTTAAATTTGCTGAGATTTACTTTGTGGTCTATTATATGATCTATGCTGGAGAATGTTCCATGTGCACTTGAGAAGAATGTATATTCTGCTGCTGTTGGATGGAAGGTTCTTTATTTGCCTATTAAGTTCATTTGTTCTAAAGTATGCTTCAATTTCAGTATTTCCTTGTTCATCATCTATCTGTATAACCTATCTACTGAAGTCCCCTATGATTATTGTATTGTTGTCTATTTTCTTCTTAAGTTCTGTTATTAACTGCATAGTATTCTTCAGTACTTGGGTGTTGGGAGCATACATATTCAGAATTGTTATACCTGCTTGAAGTACAGATCCCTTTATAAAGAATGAGCTCCTTTGTCTCTTGTTACCTTTTTTGGCTTGGTACAAGTCTGTGATACAAGTATGGCTGGATCTGTCTTTTTTCACTTCTGTGTTTCTTGCAGTATCACCTTCCATCCTTTCACTTTGACCTATGTGTGTCTTTGGATCTGAAATGAATATCTTGTAGGCAGCATATAGTAGGGTTTCATTTTCTTTTCATTAGGCCACTCTATGGCTTTTGACTGGTGAATTCAATCCATTATATTTAGGGTGATTATTAATAAGTCATGATTTATACTGCCATTTAACTTTTGACTTCTGGTTATTTTGTCTCTCCATTGTTTATTTTTCTTTCTGTTTCTATCTAGCTTTGTAAGTTGGTAGTTTTCGATGGTGACTTGTTCACCCTCCCCTTTATGTTTTGTGTCTCTGCTCTAGATTTTTGCTTTCATGTTTACCATGAGGTTTACATGAAACATTTCATAGATAAAATAGTCATTTTTCTGCTGATAGCTATCTATCTCCATTCAGTTATAAAAGTCCCATCCTTACATTCTTCCTCTTTTATATTTTTGATATCACAAATTAACTCATTTTAGGCTATGCTTTCATTATCAAATTGTGGTAGTTATTATTAATGCTCATTTACTATAAGCTTTATGCTACAGTTAAAATAAATTTATGTTATTTTTTTAAAAAATATTCTAATTCTGACTGATCTCATATTAATCAGAATTGTATGCACTTTTGTGTTTTTTTTTTGTTTTTGTGTTTTTGTTTGTTGTTGTTGTTGTTGTTGTTTCATCTGAAAGAGCTCCTATCAACATTCTTGTAAGCCAGGTCTAGTGGTAGTGAACTCCCTTAGCTTTTGTTTGTCTGGGGAATCCTTTATTTCTTTCTCATATCAGAAAGATAATTTTTTAAATAAAGTACTCTTCTTGGCTGGCAGTTTTTTATCTTTCAATATTTTAAATACGTCATTCTACTCTCTGCTGGTTTTTAGAGTTTCTGCTGAGAAGTTGGCTGATAGCCTGATGAGGGTGCCTTTATAGGTTACTGTCATTTTTCCCCTGACTGCCTTGAAAATTCTTTATCAGCAACTTTTGACAGTTTTAATACAAAACTGGAGAAGGTCTTGTGCATTGATATAATGATGTGTTCTATTGGCTTTTTGTTCTTATATACCCCATTCCTTTCCAAGGCTTGGGAAAGTTTCAGCTATTATTTCTTCATTTTTTTAATATTATTTCTTCAAATACACTCTCTGCTCCCCGCTCTTTCATTTCCCTTTCTGGGATACCCATTAATTTTATGTTGAGTTCTCTAATGGAGTCAGATAGTTATTGTGGATTTCTTCACTATTTAAAAATTTAGCTATCTCTCTTCTTCCATCTGAATAATTTTTTTAATATTTTGATCTTGAAGATCACTAATTTTTTCATATGATATGCTCTATTTTTCAATGCATTCTAGTTCACTCTTCATCTCATTATTGAGTTCTTCAGCTCCAGAATTTGTTTGGTTCCTTTATAGAAATTCAATCTCTATGGTAAAGTACTGTTGTTTATTAATTTTATTCTCAATATCATTGCATTGCCTTTCTGAATTTTCTTGCAGTTTGTTGAATTTCTTCATAAGAGCTACTTAAAATTCTTTATCAGCTATACTGTAATATTACATGTCTTAAGGTTTATTTGCTGGAAAATTGTCATTTTCTTTTTGTAATGCCATATTACCATGATTTTTCGTGCTGTTTGATGAAAAGTGCCTCTGCCACTGCATTTAAAGTAGTGAACACCTTTCTTTATAGGCAAGGTTTGTTTACTTTGATTCTAAGAGTTCAACAAGTTGATAGTAAGTTTTATCTTCTCCTCAAAGAGTTTACTCACCACTATGATTGGGAGCATGCACATTAAAAAAAAAAAAAAGAAAGAAAAGAAAAAAAAAGTATGGCAGCAGATTAGGAGAGGTATGTGCTTAGTGCTTGTGTGCCCACAGCTCAAGAGGGGGATCCTCAAGTCTGGGGGAGTACCAGAACTCCGTGGGCTATCCTCTTGCCTCTCAGGGAAGACACCAGGAGATGCTTTCCTTCACTCCTTTTTGTCTGCCTTCTTCCCTTTCCTTATCATTCACCCCAGCATCTCCCCTGGCCTCGGAGATATCAATGAGTCCCTTCAGCTATAGTCCATGTGGCCGAACAGGCCCCTATTCATTGTCTTTATTCTCTACCTCCTCTGCCAGAAGTCAGTGCTGACTCACAGCCAGACTCTTCACTACTTTCTTTGCCATCACTGCTTCTGCTGCCACTGGTTCTATGACCACTTGCCTTGCTCTGATGCCTCTTGCACAATCCAATCCACCCACTTTCTCATGCGCAAATGGATGATAATAAGCTATGCAATGTGCCTTTTTAAAAATGTCCAATTAGTTGTAAAACAAAGAGGAGAGAGGAAAGTAATGACTCCTGCCACCATGATGTTGATATCACTTATCAGTACAACAGAATTTTTAAAAAGATATTCACATTTTGACTTCCTGGGGAAAAAGAGACAAGAAGTTTCAGATGACAAAAAGTGAAACATTAGAGAATAGGCAAGTAGAAAGTCTTCCAAGATATCAGGAAAAAGAAAAACATGATTTGAACAAACTTATTAGTGGATAAGAAAACAATATAATATTTATGTTTTTTTTTTTTTTTGGTTTATTCTCACATTGAAAGACTTTAACCTTCACTACCAATACTGAGCTACAAAGGTTCTATGTTACCAATTCATTGAATTTATTTTGGCCATAATATTGAAAATAAGTGGATCTATATGTGGACTTTAAAAAAGGTAATAAATGGTCAACCAAGAATGTGGTGATATATTTTTCAGTTTAGAAAAAGTTAACTTTTTTGAGATGGAAGGTATTTTGCACAGATGTGATCTAGTTAGGTTTTTGTATAGTTATTCTATTATTGTTTGTTTTCTCTTTATTTTTTATTCCTTACCTGAACGTTTGGATTTTTTTTTTAAAGATTTTAAATTTATTTATTCATGAGAGATGCAGAGAGGGAAGCAGAGACACAGGCAGAGGGAGAAGCAGGCTCCATGCACCGGGAGCCAGACGTGGGATTCTATCCTGGGTCTCCAGGATTGTGCCCTGGGCCAAAGGCAGGCACCAAACCGCTGCGCCACCCAGGGATCTCATGGATATTGTTTTTAAAGTATCACATTAGAAGTTTTATAGGAGAGGTCTGGGGTAGTTTACATTAGAATAAGATCACCTGATAAGTAAACCTAGTAGCAAGAGAATAGTTACAATTCTTCCTTCACTCTGTAAACACACACAAAAAAGTTGAAGTTGTGCTGTTGCTCTGAAAGAATCAGAGTAATATTATAGAAAGCAGGATTCAACATGGGATATGAAGGAGTATTGAAGCTTTACAACAGAGTTGAAACTATGCTTAATATCACCCTTTCCCTTCCCAAAAAATGTAAATGCAACATCAAATTATAAGAAAATGAAAAATACCTAAGATTGTACAGCGAGAATAATAATATTGCATCTGAAATTAATGATATACTATATGTTAGTTAACTGAATTTAAAGATAATATTATCTGCTATAGTTCTTCAAATCTTACCTAATTTTTATGCTCATCTTATTTAATATTTGAAAAAAAAAAAGCAGATATAGAGACTTTGATACTGAAAGGATCCCTAGGTAGCATTTGTCCACAACTCTAATTTTGGAAAGAATAAATGAAGAGGTTTATTATATCTGGGTGAGTTGTCTAATGCCACATAATTAGGAATAGCTTTGAAATTTAACTGTTAGTAGTTCTTTTTCTTTAAAACTGTGGTAGATTGTATCACATGTATATAAACTATTTTGTGTTTATCTATACATACCTGGAAGTTTACAATTTTTGTAGACAGCACTGAATAAAATACCACATACCATGTCTGCTTATCAAATTATTTATATCTGTTTCCTCATTTTAATGAGGTATCAAGAGGCCAAAAATAAAGTGTAGTAATGGTGCCCTCTTTAGGTATATTTTGCTCTCTCCTTGCTGTACATTACCAACCTTATAAGTAGGTGGTGGAATAGAAAATCCTTTGTTATTAAGGCATACAGGTGGACCTTTAGATAAAAGCACATTAACTTTCCTTGCTTATTATGGGTTCCACAAAAATCCAAATGTTTACATGCTCATTCATATATTCTAAAACCCTGAGCCTCAGTTTGTCCATATTTATAGATAAGGTCTTCAAAAAAATGTGATTAAGTTAAAATCAAGACTTTGGGATGGGACTCAGTCCAATGTAACTGGTATCCTTGCAGGAAAAGGAAATGTGGACACAACCACGTGCATGCAGAGGACCATGTGAAGACACAGTAAGAAGTTGGCTATATGTAAGCCAAGGAGAGAGACTTCAAAAGAAACCAGTCTTGCTAATACCTTGATCTCAGAAATCCAGCCTCAAGAACTGTGAGAAAGTAAATCTCTGTTGTTTAAGTCAAACAACATGTCTATGGCATCCTCAGCAAACTAACATACTGTTTGCATTTATGAACACACATCATGAGTAGTTCACTGCTCTGGGCCTTGGCTTCTATTATTTCTTTACTGTTACAAATACAATTTTTACTTGCCATCATTTCACCTTACTGGAATAATTGGTTCGGAAGCAGGAAACATTAAGAAGTATTCATTTATGTATCAACACCATGTATAAACATGAAGCTTTCAGTAGTCTGTACAGTGTATGCTGCTATAGGTGAGAGGACATATTTGGAAATATGTCTCGCAATAAATTGCTTATAAAGAGGAATAAGTATAGTTATCCTGCCTCATTTAGACTGTTAGAATGAATCCATTTCTCCTTGGAGTTCTGCTGACCCCAATCACTGTCAGAAGTCTCATTCTTCCAATCAACCTAAAATATAATTTCTGTAGATTGCGTAACCTAACTGAATCCAATCCACTATCGTTTCTTTTTCTCTCCATACTTTTCACCAATTTATTATTGACAAACTTACCAATATTTGTACCATTTTGCATTGTACTTATTATCTTTGCTTTAGCTGCTTGCTAAACCAGCTGTCAATTGAACAACAGCTTCTCCTATAATTTCACCAATCTGGAACTATTTTTGCTGTTTTATGTACCTGTACCTAGGAGGGTAAACAGATACCTCTCTGCCTGCAATTGCCACTTCCAGATCTTTGCTATCCTAAAAGATACCATCACTACCAAAAACATAACAGCAAAACTTTCTCTTTCACTGTGTTACTGAAGGCTCAAATATTCTCACCCCTCTTCACCTGTCTCTTGGTCACTGCCTGGTAATCACTGAAGAAGTTAAATACTTGTTTATCTTTCTTCTCTTACTCTTACCATTTTCAGTAATATCAAAGTCCACATGGATACCATTTTATCAGTTAGAATTTCTCATTTCTCTGCTAGTCTTTTAGTTTCTTGAACTAGCCAAATTTTTTTCTACATCAGAACCTGTTGTATCTATTTCCTGAAATGCTCTTAATCATCTTTCCATGTACAAATTTTTCAATGCTACCAACAGCTTAAGGAGTATAAATTCAACATCTTGCTTTTTCATGGTTAAAAAAAATGCCTTTTGGGGTGCCTGGGTGCTTCAGTAGATTGAGCATCCAACTCTTAATTTCAGTTCAAGTCATGATCTCAGGGTGGTGAAATGGAGACCTGAATGGGGCCCCATGCTGAGTGTGGACTCTGCTTGAAATTCTTTCTTCTTCTACCCCTCTTCTACTGGTACTCTCTTCTTTCTCTCTCTAAATAAGTAAATGAAATCTTAAAAAAGAGAAATCTAAATTCTGTATCATTCATATTCATGGTAAAAATAAAAGTGTCTTTCAGGAAAGAAAGAAAAGAAAAAGAAAAGAAGAAAGGAGGAAGAAAGGATGGGATAGGGGAATTAAGAACAAAGAAAGATTAATATAAAAGTGAAGTCACTAAATTATTTGAAGTATAGAGCAGGAAAAAAATATATAAACCATATTTCCCATCCTACTCTTGATAAACATGCCTAGGCATGTTATTTTGAATTCTCATACCTTTACTGCCTACTTTTTAAAAAGTAAACCACTTTGGCCAAGGCCTAGATAAAATTCATTTTTAAAAGACTTTAACCAACTATGGCCTCAGGAAAAAAAATATTAGCTACTGAAATATATAAATTTGAAAACTTGCAAAATGTGCATAATGGAACACAGAATGAAAGTGACGTCACCAAAAATTGGTGTCTGCCACTTTTTAATCAGAAGACAAAGTTTAAGGGGAAGAGTATATCTAAAATTCATTGAAGTAACAGGGCAAGGATAACATCATGAACCATTTCCAAAGAATTAAAAGACCAATTTTCATTTTTTTGTTATGAAAATATTGGCATGTTATGCTTCATAATTAGGTCACATGTGAGGCCATACCAGGAGTCAAAGATAATTCAGGAAGTTGATTAGAAAATGTACCTTTCAGCCATCTTGCTTTCAGCTTATCTGAACCTGACACTTGCAGCTGTTTGCCATGCATATTGAGGCAGTGAAATGATTTTTATTAAAACGCAGTTAGTGTTGTCAGTTTGTTTCCAAAACTTAGTCTTGGCTAAAAGGGACATTTCTTCCTGAATATCCAACGCCCAATCCCACAGGGTTTATATTTGCTTTGTTTGAATATTCAGTTTCTGGTTTCCAATTGGAAAATTCTATGGAAGAGATTTTTTTTTACTACAGAAGGTAATAAAATACCACACAAACAAAATGGGTGAATAAAATCCGCAAAAATCTCACTTAAACAGCAGCATTATTTTTCTTCAATAAAATATCTTTTTTAAAAATCTCAGATACTAGTTGGTAGACTTTTCAATCATAAATACTCCTGTTTCGAATGGTATTTCCAAATCATGATTGCACTCCACAACATTCTTTTCTGGAATTTCCCTTATTCTTTTGATTTTTTTTGCTCACCTGAAAATAAATGCGATCTTTTCTGGTTTGCAAACATTTTGAAGAATACCTTTTGCCTATGTGAATGCCAATAACATATAATTAATAGAAAGAAGAATCTGTTTTGAGGTGTAATAATTTGCCAGTTTTCTTCTCATTATATTAGCACTACCATAAACTATTCATTTAACTTTAACTTCTAAGCTTCATCTGTTTAAGAAGAAGGCTTTATAATTATGTTACAGTGTTTGGGGAGAAATAAAAAGGGAAAAGGAGAAATCATTATCCTCCTGAGTGGGCACACTTTAGAAGATTATTAGAGAGGAATTTTTATTAATGGAATTTTTATTTATTGTATTTCACATGATGAAATACAATGATCTTTAATACAGAAAGACAACACAGATAAGTCATAACAATATAAAAACTCAAAAACATTAATTATTTGGCACAAAATAAAAGTAATAAGATGCCACAAATGTATGGATACACATTCACATGCATTGATTGGTTAAAGCTTGATAGCAAGTGAAAACAAGTGAGAGCATAAAATAAAAGCTACAGGCAACAAATGTAGCAGAAGGGAATGAGACAGGAAGGATAATAGCTTGCTATAAATTAAGAGGGAAATAAAATTAATGATGAGTTTTTAGTAGCCAAGATACTGAACTAATATTTTAAACTTGTCTTGAAGGGGAAAAAAATGGGAGAAGAAAATCTAGACATTTGGAGAGTAATGGAGACCAGACTAATTGCACTTTTAAAAATCTAATAAGAAAATAGGTACACCTAGAATTAAATATGTAAAATGATAGAGTTCAGGTGTAATTTGTAATAAAGTAATAAAATAATTATAAGCCCCTAAGAATGTCTTGGACAATCATAAAGCACAGAGAGAAATATAGCCTTAGCTTTGGAGAAGCTAAGAAACTACACCCAGGAAATTATTGTTCTTCTAACTCTAATCCCAATGATACCTCAATAATATAGTTTTGTTTAAGAGAAAAAATACAAAGATTTTTGCCTAGTTGGCAATAATTCCTTGGGATATTGTAGGAAAATATATAATTATTTTGTCTTTTGAAGCATATCTTCCTATTGTATGCAGACAATGAAAACAAATATACAAACAGATAGTGATATTTACAGTCTAAAAAGGAAAAACTTATTTTATGCAAACATTCTACACAGCATAAAACCCTGAAGTGGCTCTATTAATATCAGAAAAAAAAGTGAATTTTTTAAAAGATTTTATTTACTTATTCATGAGACACACACACACACACAGAGAGAGAGAGAGAGAGAGAGAGAGAGAGAGAGAGAGAGAGGCAGAGACATAGGCAGAGGGAGAAGCAGGCTCCATACAGGAAGCTCAATGATGTGGGACTCGATCACGGGAACTCAGGATCACACCCTGAAGCAAACGCAGGTGCTCAACCACTGAACTACCCAGGTGTCCCAGAAAAAAAGTGAATTTAAGAAAAACAACAGGGGCTCCTAGGTGGCTCAGTTGGTTGAGCGTCCACCTTTGGCTAGGATTGTGATTTCAGGGTCCTGGGATCAAGCTCCACGTGGGGCTCCCTGTCAAGTGGGGAGTCTGTTTCTCCCTCTTTCTGGTCATGTTCCCTCTCTCTGTATCTCTCAAATGAATTTTTAAAAATATTTTAAAAAACTAATTGTACAAGATTATAAATAAGACCATTTCATATTGACAAAAGGGTCATGTTATCAAAAATACTTGGAGTGTAATATATGTCTTCATGCAATAAAACAGATCCCAGATAAAGAAAAAATGAATTAAAAGGAGAAATAAACACATCCACAAATATAGCTGCAGACTTTAACATTATATTGTTAATAACTGAATTAAAAAAGCAGATAAATCTAAAATGATGTATATGTATATAATTTGAACACAAATGACCAAAGTGATATCATATATGTATATGTAGAAAACTTCACTCCGTAAAAGCAAAATGCATTCTTCTCAAGTTAATACAAAACAGTAGTTCAGAATCATCGAAACAATTAGTCTCCATAAATTTCAAAGGATCAAAAACACTCAGACCATGGATTCTGAACCACAAATTATACCATTAGAAATCATTAACATTAAGATATTCATAAAATCTTCAAACACTTGAGAATGAAGTATTAAGTATATAAATTAAGTCTTATAAACATCTCGATATTCCAAGAACCAAAGGAAAAAATCAAAGGGGAAATTTAAAATATATATTTTAACTAAATAATAATTAAAACATAGCATTCTGGGGCAGCCTGGGTGGCTCAGCGGTTTGGTGCAGCCTTCAGCCGAGGGCCTGATCCTGGAGACTCGGGATCGAGTCCCACATTGGGCTCCCTGAATGGAGCCTTCTTCTCCCTCTGCCTGTGTCTCTGTTTCTCTCTCTCTCTCTCTCTCTGTTATTTGTAGTTATAGCAATTATCAGAGGCAACTGTACAATTTCTAATAGCTAAAGTAGAAAAGCTATGTGATTTACAAATAATCTGATACTAACAAAAGGTCCAACTTTTATTCATTCATTCATTCATTCAGGAGAGACACAGAGAGGGAGGCAGAGACACAGGCAGGAGAAGCAGGCTCCCTGGAGAGAGTCTATTGTGGGACTTGATCCCAGGACTTGGGATCATGACCTGAGCCAAAGGCAGATGTTCAATCATTGAGCCATCCAGGTGCCCCCAGTCCAACTTTTTTTTTAAGCTGTTGGGCAATTCTTAAAAACATTCACTTAACTCTATAATTAAGCAATTCCACTTCTAGATATTTAAAAAATGAAAATACGTTCACAATGACTTTTACAAATTATTCATAGTAACTTTACTCACTTTACATTTTCATCAACAGAAAAACAAATGAACTGATTTATTTATACAATGGTGTACTACTTAGCAGTAGCAAGAATATACTACTGGTACATGCATCTACATGGAAAATGTCAAGAATATTCAACTGAGTAAAGAAGTCAGACACATAAGAGTACATAATTGTATAATTTCCTTTGTATGAAGTTTGATGGTAGGTAAACCCATCATAAGAGAAATCCATAGTGATAGAAATTAAAAAAAATGCCTGCTTGAACAAAAGTTGGAACTGATGAATAATGGACAAGAAGGAGGATTCTGGGACATAGAAAGTATACACTGCTATATATATATGTATATATACATACACACACACACATATATATACATATATATATACACACACATACATATTGATAGGGATATGACTTACACAGGTTTATGCCTTTGACAAAATTGATCCAAATTAACTTAGGATCCCTGTATTTCAATTATGTCTCAATAAAAGAAAAAGTCTTATAAAAATGAAGGTACCATTTATAGTAGCAACAGAAAATCTAAAGAATCTAGGAGTTTAAATGAAAATATATACATTCTCTATATAAAATATTTCAAAATTCTATAAGGGAGCACAAAATAAGATCTGAATAGATGAAAGATAGCCCAACTTGATATTAAAATATGCTCATATACTCAATGCAATATTAATCAAATTTCCATCTAAAATTTTGAGAAGTTTGATAAGTTTATCCAAGAAAAAAATATATGGAAAATAAAAGACCATGGATAACTGAGTCAACCTATATTAAAACAAAATTAGAAAGAGGCAATAAAACAAAGCAAAACAATAACGAAAGACTGAGGAGAACTTACCCTGCCAAGTAGTAAGGTTGCAAATATGTATTCGTATGAATTTGATGCAAGAACAGAAAAAAAATAAGTTTACAATGGGTTAGATTGATAGAATATATTAGAATATATATATACACACATTCCTCTTATTTAATGAGGAATGTGTGTATATTTTGGGAAATGTTGGGAAATTTGGGTTGACCCATAGAAACAATAATTTATTGAATTGCTACATATAACAAGGATCTGTGAGAATTAAGGACATTAATTAGAAAAAGGGAAACTACAAAGTTAAAAAATATATAAAGAGATATCACCATGCCTGCAATGTTAAAAATGTCTACTTAATAAAACCTGTAAGTTCAAACAATGAGATAAGAAATTGATGATTTTAATTATATCAAATTTAAGGGTCATTTCTAATGAAGAAAATAACAAAGAAATTGCAATTTGAAAGATATTTGTATTATCTAAAATGAATATGTTCACAACATTAAAATAAACAGAAATGTCTAGAAATCAAAAACATATATACAGGCAACCTAACAGAAGAACTGGCAAACAGATATGAATAGCCAGTTCAGAGAAGATGAAACGGCAAATTCCACAAAGCAAATACGAAAAAGATATTCAAATTTATTAGTTACAGAACCGCAACTTAAAAACAACCTATTAGCACACCACCATCATTAAATCAGGAAAACCTAGATACGCTGAGTTTTGTTATCAGCTGAAGCTGATGAAGCTCACAGCTGAAAATGTAAAGGAATAAAGCCACATTAGTTAGAAGTATCTGCATTCAGTCAAGGTAAGTATAAGTAATAATCCTGCTTCTTAAATGTGTCAACTTAAAAAACAATTCTCACACATATATACATTTGAGGATGTTTATCACAGAATTGTTTATAGTAGTGGGATGCTGGAAGCCTCTCAAGAAAGTCACACAGGGGAAATTGGAAGACCCTGGTCGATGTACAACACTGCATACATTGCAGCAGTTAGAAGTAACCAATATCAGACATACGCACTCAGGCAGATATATCTGCACACAACCCAGCATGGATACTCCCTGAAAATATACTGACAGACAGAAATAGGTACTATTGAAACATACCATTTACATAAATTAAAAGTAAGTGCAGATAGATGTAGAGTTGAAAACTTGGTGGCAGGAACTTGAGGTGGTTGCTTGTGATGGATTTTATTTGTTCTAGCAAGTAGGAGGCAAGTCATCTGCTGAGAACCACTGAGGTAGAGGAGTGTAGAGAATAGAAAACTTTGACTATAGAAACTATACAAAACAAATGTAATAATAAAATTTTCAGCCAGTATTGAGATCCAGCTGAGGTTAGTGACTATGCACTTACATTGCTAACAATCTCCTCAGTGTGTGATTTTTCTCCGACTGTTTTTAGCTGCCCAGTGGGAGGCTTAGAGAAAGCTGATGGTGAATCAGTAATTTAAAAAAATTGTCTATTTACCTGAATAAATGAATTTTTTATCCTTTTTAAAAAAATTCTTTGGGGAGTACTTACTTTGTATTTAGTTGATACTCTTGGTGAAGAACGTAGAATGAGCGCTGATTAAAAATGGCAGAATTTGGAACAGATGGATTTAAAGGCTAAGATATGTTTGGAAATCTAATCAAAAGTATGATTTCAAGTAGTTACTCTTGGAAAATCTTGCTTTAAAATGCAAGGAAATACTATGTTAATCAGGAGGGTTGGATTGTAATCCTGGCACCATCACTAGTGAACTTTGTGAGTTGAGACCCTCTTCCTAACTCTTTCGAACATTAGTTCCATCATCCATGAAATGAAGTGATCAGATGTTTGGTTGGCATCTCTCTCACTGCAGACTTAGTAAGACAAGCCGTTCTAGCAGATAGCTACCCAATCACAACCCAATTCTTAAACTCTACTAAAATTTAGATTTGCATCCTTATATAAGAACACTATAATGGAATACAAGGTTTTATTTTTGAATAGTAATCTCAAGAGCTATTAAGCTAGAGATTTTAGGATGTATCCTCTTTACCTTCATTGCCTGCACTAAGAAAATTTTGAAATTAGGTTCTAGTAGTTATGCAGTAAAAAACACATTCATTATGTATTACCCGAATCTTATGGTTGCCTGAAGTCTTTCTTGTGGATCCATTTTGTCCAAAACACCTGGCTCTGAAAACAGCATCATTATTTTAGGAGCCCGTTTTCCCCAAGAGAAAAGTAAAAATTAAACAAACCATTGTTCTTTGTGGGGAAAAAAAAATCAGAAAAATAGAAGATGAAATAAATACTTCATGCTCAGTATCCTGCTTCACATGTAAAATACGTATTTAGGAAGTAACAAATCTGATATTCTGACTACCAAACGTAAAATAACCCCATTTGTGTCTTTCAAGCACCACAACTAAATCACCATAAAATGAGAAAAAAAATATGGGCTAAAATATTCTAATTATTTGAAAAGGCATATAGCCTATATGGCACATGTATAGTAGAAATAATAATATATAGTATAATAATGAAAATAATGTATAGTATGAGGTAAAAGTGTATAGTATGAATAAAATTTTTTTGATGAAAGTAAAATTTTGAATTGATGCCTTGACATTTTTAAAATGTGACTGAAGAAAGTATTAACAAAGCATGCGAAATGGTAAAGTTAAAAACATTTCTCAAACTCATCCAACAGCTGGCACATGGGTTAATGTCTAATCTTCTTCCTAATAAAGAATATGTATACTTATATTTCACACATGTGCATTTACATATATGTATAATCTATATCCACACATATACACAGGTATGTTTGCTCACATATATCTGATTATTTTTTTCTTTTCAAGCACAGGATTATATTTTGTACCCTGTCCTTTAACTAGATACTGCCATGCAACTTATTTTGTCCAAAGGACCGGGGACTGAAATGACATGTGTCTCTTTCCAGCTAATGAATTTAATTGCTAGTGCAAGACCCTACTCTCTTATGGTCATCATGGAAGAATGTACTTAGGCGGAGCCAAGGATTGAGTCAGCTCCCTTGTCCCACAAACCAAACCTGCTGTGGATTGTATGAGTAAGAAAAAAGAACAAAACAATAAATACAAACAAAAACCTAACCCCTCTCTCCCATTAAAAAGATACTTTGTTGTGTTAGCTACTTAAGAGGTTGTGTTTACACAAAACAGATGGTTTATGCTGTCTGATAGAATAATCATCATAAATATTCCCATCTGTAAGTACATTGAGAGTCCTAATAATATACACTTGAGATAGCTCAACGGTAGATTGGTATAGTGTCAACTAGCTCAGAATGTTACATTTTTGGATATAATATTCACTCTTGCTTTTACAAATATGATTATCATAGTTGTATAGTTTATTGAAAATTTAAGATTCATGATTCTGAAAACCTGGTCTGTCATTTTTATCTTTCAAATTTATTATTATTTCCTGACAAACCAGTAGGTCTAATTTAGCTTTGCCTCTCAATCACAGCAAATTCAACTTGTTTAAAAGTTATAGATTTATTGTTCTTGCAATAAATTGTGCAGGTTGTTTTCCCCATTCTCTTTAAAATAAATATCACACAGTGCTATTTTATAAACATGTTTGTTTTTAATAGTTCATTATTTATGACTTTAATTATAGATTTCTCAGATATTTATTCAAAATATGAATATCAGATTTTATATGTCCATTTATTTTGGTGTTCATTTATATTAAACACCCTATGAAAGGATTTAGGCTCTTTCAACTAATATGCCACTGATTGATATACCTTAGAACATTGTGATTCTCATGTTTTTTTGGTATTTGGTTTTTGATTTTTTTTTAATGTAACATAGTAAGAGGACTGTAATACTGAAAAACCCTGTGCCCTTAACGTCTCATCAAAGGTTCTGACCAATTTTGAAGAGGCTACTCTTCCATGAGCAGATGGTTGTATGTGAACTCATCCAAGACATCCAAACAGATGTCTGTCCTGAGGTCATCCTACTACAGATTAGAAGATGTGCAAATGCTAATCCAGATCTGAGCTAGATAGATAACATAATTTTTTTTTTCAGTAAAATTGGATGAATTAAATAACCTAATTTTTGAAAGTTGGCTTTCAGGAAACCACAGCTGTTTGAAAATCACAGGCTACGCTCGCCATTACAACAACATTTCACTCCTTCTAATGTTCATATTTTTACAAAAGGAAAAAAAAGTTACAATTTTCCACATCCTGAAACTCTTAACTTCATAGAAAATAGGACTTTAAATGATCTTTCATATGAATCTAAAAGACACAATTATTTTGTTAAAATACATCATTTTAGAGTTATTGGGACTAAATGGAAAGGTAAAAGATCTGAATTATCAACATTTCTAAATAAAAAAAGTTTTTAACAGAATATCAAAAGTTTAATTTCAGTGTTTCAGTAATTATTTAAATGACACTTGGTTATTAGAAATTAGGTAACAAACATGTTTATAATATAAACCTAATCATAACTAAATAATATATTTATTTTATTCTACAAATACTTAGAAATTCCTAAAATGTGCCAGTTACCCTCTTTTGTCACCTTTAACTGAGACAATTTAAATAAGAGAAAAAGAGTAGAGGGGTTACTTTATTTTTCAAGGTCAGGTTATCAAATTTATGATTTCCATAGTAATGACAGCAAATACTGATGCATTTAGAAGGCTGTTTTTGAAAGAGACTTTGACTTTCTCTGTCATACATAAATTTCCCAGAACTTTTATAAAGCAAATACACATTTCATAGGTTGTTTTATAATTTGCTCTCTGAACTCTCCTAATGTGGGAGATGAAAAGATGCCAGAGGCACTACCTCTTTACTTCACCTATTTGAATTTTTGAAACTTTTGTAAGAAGCTCTATTTGTTTAAATCCTTCAGATTATTTTATTTTTACTTAATATTATATTTCTCTACACAAATTCACAATAATATTCAGGTACAGGTAGTGACTATTTCTATTATTATTATGACTGACCAATTACCCCTGTTTTATTTTTACCTAATATTTTATTTCCCTAAAAAAATTATAATAATATTCAAGTACAGGTATTGGCTATTTTATTATTATTATGACTGACCAATTACCCTGGATAACAAAACTGATACACATGCTCTCCTTCTATTCCATTTTATTTTATTTTATTTTATTATTTTATTTTTAATTTGGCTCTTATTTGTTAATCACATTAAAAAGAAATACTACTATTTTTGACTCCCTTTAGCATTTTAAACAAAGAGAATTCCTGAAAGTAGTGATTTATTCTTTTATATTTTTGAAATTCTGTTGCTTCATAAGAAATGACATGAAATTGATTATGCTACTTTATCCAATAATTGGAATCAATAGAAGAATCATTTTAAAGAGAGTGCAAAAAAATATGGCGATTATTCCTGTCATCTTCTCTGAGAATTAGTCTATTATTATGAACATAAATATGCCCAATTTTTATGTGTATTATAGGGAAACGTTAATCTTGAATATGTTAGAAGACAAAGTACAAAGGAAAATGCCAGTTTATTTTAACAAATGTTTTAAAAATACAAAATATTTAAAAATTCATTATTTCATTTGTTTCTCTGAATAAGCATGAAAAACAAGCAGGATGTACATAACTTTTCTACAAATGATAGGTTGGATTGTTGTCTTTCAAATGGCAATGATTGGTCTAGAAAAAAAAAGGCTCTTTATATAGCAATTTCAGAACTTTTTCATATCCATCAGGGTGTTCATAAGTAAAACTAAGTGGACCTTCAATTTATCTCATGTGGATCCATTCACCCTGTGAATAAAGATTATGGGAAATGTTGGAGAGGTGTAATTTGGAACAAATGCAAAATACAGTTATATTTTTTCATACTATTGTCTTATATCCTTTATATTCTGCATCATTCTAGAATTATAATCACTACAATTGTCTTATATATAGGCAAATGAAGCAGTTAATGAGCAGATCAATAATTATTTTATCAACATCTACTATACTATATGTTATGCAGAACTATATGTTATAGAGAGAAAGAAGGGCTTTGAAAAACTCATTCCCACTGAACGTAGTATGGGTTAGTATATAAGAAATATAACAAAAATCTCATTAAAAACTATAATGAATTTTAATATAGATATCCATTAAATGTGTAGTTATATCGGTGAATGCTATAGGAATTCAGATAAACAATGAAAAGCAACTTTCCTGATGGGTTGCTAGTGATGGATTCCCAAGTTTTGAGCAGACATGTGGGGATTAAGTTGGAATGAATGTATCAAGAATATAGATATGCAATTTTTAAAAACAATGGGATTCTTTGAACTCTTCAGATATAATTTTGTTTGGGAAAATGCATGAAGATACATTAGAAAAAATAAACCTGAAGTGATGTGTGAATATGTCAAAAGAGCCAAATTTCTTACTTTAATAAATGGAAAACCACTAAAGATGTTTGAAGAAATACATGTACACAATATTTTGTATTTGTATAAAAACAATTTGATTGGAATTTTTCAGTAATAAGTGTAGATTAGAGAAACTTACAAAGTTATATATGTTGAAAGGAAGACTGCTAATTGTATAGGTATAAGTCTGTGGCCTTTGGAAGGTAGCTTCACTGACATTTGAAAGGTTGGAAGACTTTTCCTTCATGGAATATATCAATAGGAAATAATGAATAATTAGAACAAAGAATCATTCATATAAATTTTTTTACATTATTTATGGTGGTCAAAGTATAATAAAATTATATTCCCAAACATAAAGAAATGCTTGAATTTCATAAGTATGTATATAAGTAATAATATTTATACTCTTCTACTAACATTAAAGAAATAAAAATTAACTTCTAAAATTGAATATGCAAAAATTATATAGTGCCTTATAATGAATGGATTGTTTAAATTATGATTTTGAAAGAATGAACTCAGAATATCCTTGTAATATTATGTTACATAAAGAAGAGTTAAAACAATATGAAAAACAAAACAAACTAAAAAAATGATACATAAAGTGAAAGATTTCCAGAGAGGATGAAGTAGAAGGAGCCTAAGCTCACCTCATCCCACAGATACAACTAGATAACACTCAATCTGTAAATAAACCAGAAAATTACCCAAAGACTAGCAGAATAGACCCTCCACAACTAAATGTAAAGAGGCAACATAGCAGAGGATAGGGAGGTGGGAGATATTGTCAGGAGCTAAACAAACTAGCAGGACTCTCTGTGAGATGGAGGTAGGGCACCGGGAACAGAGAGTGGAGAGAAACAGATACCTCAGGCATGTGAATGCCCAAAACATTTGGCTTTAAAAACCAGAAGGGCTGAATTTTGTGAGTTTTTACAATCAGTAAGGCTTAATACCTAGAGTTTTTTGTTTTGTTTCGTTTTGTTTTGTTTTACTTTCCAAGTTCTTATTTAAATTTAAGTTAGTTGTATGCCTGGATGGCTTAGTCAGCTAAGTGGCTGCCTTTGGCTCTGGTCACGACTCCCAAGATCCTGGGATCTAGACTTGCATCTGACTTGCTGCTTAGCAGAGAGTCTGCTTCTCTTTCTCCCTCCACTCCAGCCACTCCCCCTGCTTATGCTCATTCTCTTTCTCTGTTTTTAAGATTTTATTTATTTATTCATGAGAGACACAGATGAGAGGTAGAGACATAGGTAAAGGGAGAAGCAGGCTCCCTGCGAGGAGCCTGATGTGGAACTCCATCCCAGAACCCCAGGATCACAACCGAAGCTGAAGGTAGATATTCAACCACTGAGCCCCCGGGGTGTCACCTTCTCTCTCTCTGTCAAATCAATCAATCAGTCAATCAATCAATCAATCTTTTTTAAAAAAAATTAAAAAATAAATTCAAGTTCATTAACATATAGCAAAGTATTGGTTTCAGGAGTAGAATTTGGTAACATATCATTTACATATAACACCTAGTGCTCATCACAAGTGCCCTCCTTAATGCCCATTGCTCATTTAGCCCACCTCCCCTCCTGCAATCAGTTTGTTCTCTATAGTTAAGAGTCTCTATGGTTTGCCTTCCTCTCTGTTTTTATCTTATTTTTCCTTCCTTGCCCCTATGCTCACCTATTTTATTTCTTAAATTCCACATATCAGTGAAATCATATGGTTAAAGCCTAGAATTTTGAAAATCAGCAAGTTGAGGTCTGGGAAAGCCAAAAGGTGACAGAAATCTGAATTCCTATCACTAAAGAAATAGTACAACAAAAAGCTCCTCAAAGATAAAACAGTGAAGTAGCAGTTTGAAAATCATCTTGATTATATGAGAAGATTTGGTTATATGGAAGGAGAGTATGTGCTGGTGGGGCAGGGATCATTGAGACTTTTCCAGTAACAAACAACTGGCAGGTATCATTTCCTTCTCCTCCTCCCACCCCCAGCCTATTCACACAGACACCCGTGGGAACCAGCAAAGCAACAACTCTCTATCTAATTTGCCAATACCACTGGCTCCACCCCCACACACTTCTGTGGGTTCTATGACTACCCCAGGAGAGCAGAAGATAACCACACAGACAAGGCTTACTGAGGCCCCAGCAGTGGACTGGGAGCAGACATCTGGTCTGACTCCAGGCATCACCCACCAACTAAAGCTTAATACACAACGCAGGGAAAGTGCTCTGCAGTTCAATGCTACTGCATTTCTGGAAAATGCTTGCTCTGACTCAAACACAAAACAACTCCAGACTGACCCACAAACAACACAAGGACCAAATACTGCCCATAACAGACAAAAGGAGCCACTGCAGATGACTGAGATAAAGGCAAATTTGGCTGAGCCACAAAAGTAAGGTATATACAACACACATAGGAGACACCCCTGAAGTACTGAGTCCTGGCAAACAGGGGATATTGCTTTACAGATATTATAGGACATTTTCTTTATAAGGCCATTATTTCCAAGAGCAGGAGATGTAGTGGATTTCCCTAACACACAGAAAAAGAGTTTAACAAAATGGAAAGACATAATAATGTGTCCCAAATGAAAGAACACGGCAAATTACAGCAAGATAATTCCATGAAATAGAGATAAAGTTATCTGCCTGATAGAGAATTTAAAACAATTGTCATAAAAATACTAGCTGGACTTAAAAGGGGAGGACTTCAGTGAGATCCTTAACAAATAAAGAGAAAACATAAGAAAGAACCAATCAGAGATGAAGAACTCAATAAATTAAATATGAACTAGATGGAATACATAGTAGACTAGAGGAAGCAGAAGAATAGATTAGCAACCTGGAGGGCAGAATAATAGAAACAAATAAAGCTAAACAAAAAAATAAATAATAATGATAATAATAATAATAATAATAATAATAATAATAATAATAAATGAAAAGACTTAAGGAACTTAGTGACATTATTAAGTGTAGTAACACTTGCATTATAGGGATCCCAGAAGAGAAGAGAGAGAAAATGGGGCAGAAAATTCATTTGAAGAAATAATAGCTAAAACCTTCCCAAACTGGGAAAGGAATCAGAAGCCAATCCAAGAGGCACACAAAGCCTTCAACAAAATCAAGGGAAGTAGGGCCACATCAAGAGAGATAGTAACTAAAATAGCAAATAGTAGTGATAAAATGAGAACACTTTAAAAGCAGTAAGAGAAAATAAATCAGTTACATACAAGGGAAATCCCACAAGGCTATCAGCAGATTTCTCAACAGAAATTTTGTAGGCTTGAAGGGGGTAGGATGATATATTCAAAGTGCTAAAATGGGGAATAATGAGCCAAGAATATTCTATCCAGATAGGATATTATTAAGAATAGAAAGAGTTTCCCAGGACAGCCCGGGTGGCTCAGCGGTTTAGCACTGCCTTCAGCCCAGGGTGTGATCCTGGAGACCCAGGATCGAGTCCCACGTTGGGCTTCCTGCATAGAGCCTGCTTCTCCCTCTGCCTGTGTCTCTGCCTCTCTCTCTCTCCCTCTCTCTCTCTCTCTGTCTTTCATGAATAAATAAAATTAAAAGAAAAAAAAAGACTTTCCTAGACAAAAGTTAAAGGAATTCATTACCACTAATCAAGCCCTACAAGAAATGTTTAAGGGGACCTTTTGAGTGGGAAGTAAAGACCATAAATAGAAGTAAGAAGAGTACAAAGTACAAAAGCAGCAAAATTAAGTATATACATAAACTCATTCAAAGAATTCAAAAAATAAAGAGATGGCAAGTATGATATCAAATATATAAAATGTGTGGGGGGGAGTAAAGAATGGGCTCAAATGTAAGCAACCATCAAATTAATATAGAAGATGTTATATATAACATAATAATAATAACATAATAATAACAAATCTTGGGATGCCTGAGTGGCTCAGTGGTTGAGCCCCCCTGCCTTTGGATCAGGGCATGATCCTGGATTCCCAGGTTCAAGTCCCACATCGGGCTCCCTGCATGGAGCCTGCTTTTCCTTCTGCCTGTGTCTCTGCCTCTCTCTTTCTGTGTCTCTCATGAATAAATAAATAAAATCTTAAAAAATAATAACCACGAGTCAAAATCCAAGTAAAAGATATGGAAAAAAAAGAGAAAGGGGTCCAAATACATCACTAAAGAAAGCCAACAAACAATGAGAGAAGAAAGCCAACAAACAATGAGAGAAGAGAGCAAGAGAAGAAAGGAACAGAGAACTACAAGAACAACCATTAAACAAGTAATAAAATGCAATGAGCATGTAGCAATAATTACTTCAAATGTAAATGGAGTAAAAGCTCCAGTCAAAAGACATAGGGTGACAAAATGAATTAAAAAGTAAAACTCATCTACATGTTGCCTATAAGAGAGACTCATTTCAGACCTAAAGACAAATAGATTGAAAATGAAGAAATGGAAAATAATTTGTCATGCACATGGAAATGAAAGCTAGGGTTGTGATACTTATATGAGACAAAACAGACTTTGCAAAGACTGTAAGAGACAAAGAAGACACTATGATATCTTAAATGGAATAATCCAACAAGATATAAAAGTTGTAAATATTTATGCATCCAATGTGTGAGCACCCAAACACATAAAACAGCTAATAACAAGCATAAAGGAGGTAATCAATAGTAATACAATAATAGTAGGGGACTTTAACACTGCACTTACATGAATTCATAGGTCATTCAAACAGAAAATCAAGGAAACAGTGGCTTTGAATGACGCATTGTAACAGATGGATCTAACAGACATTTTCATAAGATGCCATCCTAAAACAGCAGAATACACATTCTTTTCAAGTGCACATGGAATATTCTCCAGAATAGATCACATATTAGGCCAAAAACAAGTTTCAACAAATTCAAAAAGATCAAAGTCATACCATGCATCCTCTCCACTCTAACACTATGAAACTACAAAACAACCATGAGAAGTTTAGAAAGAACACAAATACCTGGAGGTTAAAGAACATGCTACTAAACAATGAATTGGACAAGTAGGAAATCAAAGAGGAAATTAAAAAATACATGGAGACAAATAAAAGTGAAAACATAGTGGTTCAGATCTTTGGGATTCAGCAATAGTGATTATAAGAAGGAAGCTTATAGCAATACAAGCCTACATCAAGAAGAAAAATCTCAAATAAAAACCTAATCTTACACCTAAAGGAGCTACAAAATCCCAAAACCAATAAAAGGAAGGAAATAATAATGATTAGACCAGAAATAGACAAAATAGAAACTAAAAATCAAAACAAGTGATAGAACAGATCAATGAAACCAGGAACTCCTTTTTGAAAATTTCAACACAACTGATACTTTTTTTCTTTTTGGTGGGGGGAGGTGCTCTGCCTAAGGTGTATCAGAGAGAGAGAGAGAGAGAGAGAGAGAGAGAGAGAGGGAAAGTCTCAAATAAACAAAATCAGAAATGGTGGAGAAAAAACAACTGATACCACTGAAATACAAAGCATTATAAGATAATATTATAAGACAATTATATGCCAACAAATTGGACAACCCAGAAGAAATGGGTAAATTTCTAGAAATATATAACGTCTGATATGTAAAGTATAAAGACACAAATGCACTCTCTGTATTATCAAGTATATAATGTCTATGTTATAAAGCAAAATACAATAAACACTTTGAAACAAAAAAAAACAAGAAATAAGAAGGTTCAATAGTCACTAAGAACTAGGTACAATTTGACCAATTTCATAGCAAGTTTTGGAATCAGATTATTCTTTTTTTTTTTTTTGCAATAACTACTACCCTAGGTTGATATTTAGGAATTCTTTAAAATCTTTAAAATATATTATTCTGGTAATTCAATTATATATTCCATGTTGATAAATGGGTTTGGTATAATTTTGTCTCTTCTGTCTACAATAGATCCTGACACATGGTAGACGTTCATTAAGTCTTCATTGAATAAAGGAAAGCTTGAATTTAGAAGACAAATAACATCAAAGTATCAAAATTGATACATGTGTTGTGTTTAGATAATTCACTGAATCACAGAATTATATCTGAGAAGGAATCACAGTAGGGAAATGCTTCAACATGCTGATTTTCAACATGAAGAAAAGGATAGGTGAAATTATTTCCCTAAGATCACACAGAGACCAAGAAATTTCCTTCTAATTTTAAATGCTCTTAAATTCAGAAAGGGATTTTTTTAAGCTATGGTTTTCTTTGCTATCAATGTTAAAAGTGCCAAACATTTGATGCACTTAAAAGTAACTCATTTTATATGCTCAGAATTTTTATTCAGTCAAGTATAATTGTAAAGAGACGCATAGTAAAATAATGTCTTTGTAACTTATACCTATTAACCATTTCATAGAATATACTTGAGAGTAAATTTAGAAACATGTACATGTGTATGTACATATACACATATACATATGTGTATAAATATAAACACACAAACTTGCAACTGAAAAACTGATTTCATAGTTATTTTACTTTTTAAATAAATTATCTTTTAGTAACAATGCATTGAATGCAAGTTTATGGATCAGAAGGAGGTAACATTTTCTTCTTTAGTATCTCAATTTACTGTGAGGGAGTGACATAGGCACTGGGGAGAATTTGGCTTATTATTTCTCTATGTCAGTGAGAGACAGAGAAACAACAAACCTCTGGCAAATATATTTTGTTCTCAAGAAGAAAATGAACTGATTTTGTTCTCTCACCAGGGCTATTTGTGCTAGATATGGATAATGGTCACAGGTGGTCTGATCTGATCTTTTCCTATTTTAGTGGAGAAATAGCTTTTCACACTTAGGAGAGTTCACTCCTATTTAGCTCTGAAAATGAGATGCTTTTGCATTTGTTCCCAAACTGAAGTCACCTTCCTTTTATCTTGATAAAAATCCTCTCATAAATAGACCTTGGAGAAAAGTTTCATAGTCAGAGGGTAAAAAGTAGTCTTTTGTAATCTTTTACACTAATACACACAGCAAAAATTGAGGTGAAGATGCAGAATTTGATTAATTTTTTGCTATTAATCTAACTTCCATTTTTTATTTTCACAATTCAAAATAAATGGCTTGTACTAATTTCCATTGAAATAAAATTACTTCGATATGCATTATGTCAACATGGTTTTAATTTAATTATATTATTTTAAAAAATATTTTTAAAGATTTTTATTTATTTATTCATGAGAGACAGAGAGAGGGAGAAAGGCAGAGCCATAGGCAGAGGGAGAAGCAGGCCCCTCACAGGAAGCCAGATCCTGGGATCACACCCTGAGCCAAAGGCAGAAGCTCAACCGCTGAGCCACCCAGGCGTCCCAATGGTTTTAATTTTATAATCTTCAATTACTACTAATTCTCAATTATTCTTGGTATATGAATTGAAATGGTCCGTGTAAAACAAGGGTATTCCTAAAAAGGTAAAATAGAGAATAAGGTTGTGGGTCTGGAGGCAGAGTAATTAGCTGTGTGGTGAAATATTTTCTATTTATTAGATAACATTGCTAAGCTTTTAATAAAGTAAACACTAATATAAAATAATATTGAATTCACACTAACTTGTCCCTGTGTCTGACTGAGAAAACAAGCAGTTACTCCCTAAAGTTCTAACAAGAATTACAACCGCATCAGGATGAGCTGTTTCTTTGAGTCACTGAGTGTTGCTCTATTGTGCCTGTGACTACAAACTACAAATAACTAGTTGCAGGAAAGATATCCTAAAGGCCAGACCGGGAGATCTAGTACCGTCTCTGAATCAGTAAGTCTTGAAGAATGGATTGCACTGAGAAAAAATGCATATATTTATTCTTTCCAGTGAGAAGAAAATACAATAAAAAAAAAGTAGGAGAGCTCAAGAAAGCTACATCTTTCAGGATTCCTCTCTGGCAGCTCATTTATATTTGTTCACCTGTGTTGTAGGATTCATTCAACCCACCTTGTTTAACTGTTTTCAAATAAACCCCTAAAAATGAATGGTTTGAACACTTCAAATTATGTTTATTGTTCAAGTCAGTTATAAGTGGGAAGACAATCTCCACTTATTTTTTATAACCTGGCAAAATAATTAAATCAAATATTGACATGCATATTTTTTAAAATACCCTATAATGTTCCTGTGAAGATTTTGCTCAGGCAAAGCTAATAATCTTTTAAGATTTTATTTTTACATCATTTTCCTCCAAGGTTCTGTGCTATGCCTTACTCTTAAAACTGTTTAATGCTGTTTGTATTTCATGATCATAACAGCTTCGGATTTATAAAATATGTAATTTAGTTCTCACCAGGAGTGCCTGAAAAGAAACAAAAAAATGCCTTCCACAATGACAGACAAACTGAATACTGAGTCACACATGTACTGATATTTCTTGGCGCCATAGCACAGTGCTCACTCATTTCATTTGCAGTTCAGCACCACCTGTTACAGACATTCAAAAATTATATTTTTCCAAACAACCCATTCCATTGATAGCATCTGATTATTTTTTCTTAATAAGCTTAGTTTGTATTTCCATGTGCTCCACTTGAAGTGATTATCCCTTTACCACGGTAAAATGTGGTTCTTTGATATCTTTGCTTTCTAATATTTTCTGCAAACTTCCATTAAGTATTCCTATATTATAAAGTCTATTAAAATCTTACTTAAAATCTGTTCATTCCTCTCTCAGATCATTAATAACAAAGTTACCTATATGGATCTTTCATCAATCAGTTGATGCTTATGTTGGGATTCACCATAAACATTTTATTATGGTCCATTATCTCGGAATCTATTGCTCTGATACCGACAAGGGTTTATATTGTACATGAATCTGTATTCACAAATCCAGGCATATGAATTTATGTTACACAAAAATTATAGATTATAAAACACTACTAAAATAAGAACAACTGGCACCCTTCTTAATACTGAGAATTAAAATACTTTACAAATAAATTTTTTTCCTAAACATATTTCATTTATTATACATGACTCATTTGTTCTGCTGGGGATTAAATACATATTTATAAGCTGCAGCATATGTTTCCTTTATCTAACAAGGCACAACATTTACTTAGCTCCTCAATGTGCACATCCTGTAAAGCACTCTTAGTGTCATAGATATTTTAGTGTGGAATTTTGATAGTGTGCCAATAATTATTTTAATAGAGGATCATAGATCATAAGTACTTATTTGAATGACTGTATCATACCTCTTCTAAAAAGAGAGCTATTGGTTAAATTATGATTTAGGATATATATTAGTAAACATAGAAGAAAGTGTATTTTCATGTTTGATTGCCTACAGTTAACAGTTCTTGAAGTTTTGTGTTTGTCTTCAGTAGACAATTTTCCAGAATCATTTTGTAACAAGAAATTTTAAGAGAATACTGTACTGGTGGGGCTTCATTTAAGCAGTCAAAAGAAAGATGGCTCAGTATAAAAAACATAGGATATGAAGTAGATAGACCTTGATTTCTATGCAGGGTTATCATATCTGCCCCATGATAATTCATCATCCAGGTATGACTTTTTGGTACAAATTCTGACTCACAATAAATGGTCATAAATTGGCAGATATTTTCACTTTTCATGATTATAACAAAACAATATACCAGACTAACTAATAATTTCCCATGTTTCTCATCTCTATTTTTGTTTTGTTTCATTGTTTTGTTTTATGTCTCTTACTTAAGACTGCCATAATTCAAAAGAGAAGTTAAAAGAAAGTAAATTAAATGAAAAACCATGAAATGAATTATAAGATTCTCACAGATGAATAGCAAAAATTATTAACATGTATCCGGTTAAATTTATTGATGCTTTATACTCAGGATATGGTCTACGTTGGTGAATGTTCCATATAGAGTTGATAAAAACATTTAAAGTACTCTCTTATTGGAGGCAACGTGTTATGATAATGTGTTTAAATTGATTCCTTCTTTTTTTAGGTCTTCTCTATTACTGAGTTTTTCTAAATGTGCTATATATTTTATTAAAAGGAGACTGAAAGGGGTGACTGGCTCAGTCTGTTAGGCATCTGCCTTCAGCTCAGTTTATGATCTCAGAGTCCTGGGATTGAGCCCAGCCTGGGACACCCTGCCCAGCATGGGGAGTTTGTTTCTCGCCCGCCCCCCACTTGTGCTCTCTCTCTCAAATACATAAAATCCTCTCAAATAAATAAAATCCTTTAAAAAAATAAATAAGAGTTAAATTCTACAGTTATAATTATGGACCCCTCTATTTCTTTAAATTTTATAAAACTCTCTCAAGTACACACATATTTAGAATTATTAGATCTTGGAGAATTGATGCCTCTTTCATTATGTCATGCCACTTTTTATCAATGGTAATATTCCTTGTTCTGTCATTTCCTTTGTCTGGCATCTAATCTGCCTTTTAATTAGTGACTGGTCTATCATTTTTAACCTATGCTATTATATTTAAAGTGGGTTGCTTATAGACAGCACAGAGCTCACTCTTATTTTTTCACCCAATCTGACAATCTCTTAATTGGTATGTTCAGAAGATGGATATTTTCTGTGATTATTGCTATGTTTGGATTAAAATATAACATCATACTTTTTTTCTATTTGTTCTATCAGTTCTTGTTTATTTTTCCCTCCTTATCTTTCTTTAGGATTAATTGATAATATATTATAGTCCCATTTATGTTCATATTAATTTATAATTTATTAACTCTTTTAAAATTTTTATAGCTTCCCTAAGATTTACAATATGTAGTTTTTATTAGCCAAAGTCTGCCTTCAGACAAGAATATACTTCTTCAATGAAGAAGGATTCTACAATAGTATATTCCCAATTTCTCTCTCCATTTTTTGGTTTAATGCTATCACACATTTTTTTCTTTTTTCCTATGTTGTTAACAAAATTACTTTCTGGGCCCCTAGCATCTATGGTTTTGTGTTACTTTTCTTAACACATCTGATATCCCTTCTCTAGCATATAGATACTTAAACAAGAACTGTAGGTCTCTTTGGAAAAGAACTAGGAGATTCACTCCCAAAAAATATACCTTGTTGTTTCAGAGCCTTTTTCTGATGTGAACCAAGACTGTCCTCAGTCAAAGATTTCTGAGTCTATGAACTTTCTCAAATCTGGCAATTGGGGTGAGGGACCAAAATCTTTTACTGGAACCACTTTCCCCAGCCTCCTACTCATCCATGTTAACCAGCAGCTCAGACTCCTCAAGTAGGAGGGTCTAGATCACCCCACCAGATAGACAGCGTGGGTCTATAATGGAACTGACAAAAGTAAAAGGAATTTAGAATGGTTGATAGAAATGAAAAGAAATAGATGAACAACAGTAGCAGCTTCAACATCAGCCTTGCATGTTTTTTTTTTTAACATACTTTACTACTATATGAATCTCTAAGGAGACTAAAACAACCAGAATCTTAAGAAGCTGTTCCAGGTTAGAATAAAATCATCATGTAAAGAGGATTTGAGAAGAGCAAAGAGTGGACAATAGTGTATGTTGAAGTCTGACAACTTATTCTCTACTCTTGGAACTTGGCATTCATGCCCAGCCACAAGCACTTCTGTGGAATTTGCCCTTCATAGGGAAGGCTACATCCCCCAACCAGGGGTAGCCCTAGCCCCATTAACTAATAGATGAAAATACAATGGCCTAGCCCTTTTATTTCAATTCTCACCAAATTAATGTATACTTCTAGCTCCAGAGCTCCCAGTGGGATTAGCTGATATCTCTGGTGCTGTACCATAATTCAATGTCTCCCTCTCTCCAAATCTGTCCCACTTATTGCCTTATATGCATTATTTTAAGAACACCACATAATTGACCTATTTGAAAATCTCTTCCTTGAGGGTAATTTTTTAAGGAAGCCAGCCGCACACACCATACTAGTAATAAAGTATAATTTTTCTTGACTATATATTACTTCAGAGTTTTGAATAGATTTTCTGCTTTGTTTACACTTTGGCCTCAAGGATCTTGACTTAGGTCAATCAAAAATTTCATTTTAGAGGAGTTCAAGCACATACCTTCTGTGATTGCCTTTCCTTCAAGTTACCTAGGCTTTTTCATTTATTCATTCATATATTTTGCATCTTTTATCATTTAGTCCCAGGTTTGTTTGTTTGAAAGAGCTGATACTTAAGATATTTACTAAACTCTAAATGGGTATCTTCATGTATTGAATAAGCATAGATGGTATTTGCAAGAGTATTTGTGGGAAAGAAAACAAGTAGTGTAGTATGTAAACCATCTTTCACAATATGACTCATACTGGAGAAAATTTTATTTTATACCCTCTCTTTCTATACTTCAACATAAGGATGACAAAGTCCTAGCTTGATGGGACCTTTTATAATATAGCCCCAATCAATTGAGAAAACACTTTATTATAGATTTGTTAGTCATAATCTGCAACAATAGTTTCTCTAAGGAATCAAGGACAAAATAGAAAAAGAAAACTCCCTTGTTTGAAAGATTTTCTGTTCCCAGTTCCCACTAATGGAAATATTGATAGAGAGTAGACACCTTGAAAGAAGACAGGCAATTTTTTGCTTTCCAAAGTAGAAACACATATATTTATTTATATGTAGGTATGTATATGAGTGTGTCTGTATACAAACTATACATATATAGTTTGTGTATGTATACATATACAATACACACATATATACATATAGTGGATCTGGGCCTGCTTTGCGTTTATGGGAACTTAAAGATAGAACAGGACCAGGAAATATACATTGGCAAAAAGTAAAAGTCAGTCTGGAAATTTTACTTAGACTCTATTTTCAGAAAAAGGATTTTTGGCTGCATTCTTTATGTCCAAATCAGTTAACAGCCACAGAAAATCTTGAGAGTAATTCAAATCAAACACACACACACACACACACACACACACACAGGTCACTATTATGAAAAGTCAAAACATTTTTTCTTTAAAGGGACAGAAAGTAAATATTTTAGGTTTTCAAGGCTACCTAAGTTGTCTTGTGCACATTATTCTTCGTGTTTTATTTTTTGCAACTTTTTTAAAATGTAAAAAAATATTTTAATTCATGGGCTATATAAAATAGGCTATGATCTGGACTGTGCTCATAGGCTCCTATTCTACAGCATTCTCTATACTGCGTAGTTCATGAGTATAAGTGCAGTGAGATGATACAGGCTTAGCAAGGGAGGAAGGAAATCTCTGTGCTAATAAACATGATTCCTGTTAATGCAGTAGAACATAGCAGTTGAACATAGAATAGTGCACTCACTTCTTATTAGAGCTATATACTATCAAGTGAGTCTGTGTAGGTTTAATTAGCCCCAAAATATTTACCATGATTTTACATATGGAGTGATATCTTGAGCAAAGAAAACTTACCAATTTTTTTACCATCTACCCTTAAGATCCACTTCAGAACATCTCAGTAGGGTTTTTGTTTTTTGTTTTCTTTTTCTTTTTTTTTTTTTTTTAGTTTTAGTTTTTTTGTTTTGCCATCCTTAAAATGTTACCAACTGATAGAGAACAACCATAGATGATGGTGATAGCTTAGATACTGGCGCTGTCTCTACAAGTTTCTTAAACTTAATTGAACTAAGGCTGACTCAGTGTCAGAAATGATAATGTCTTGGCATTCTATGCTGTAAATAACTATTACATAGGCAATGGAATTTGGAAAAAATGTATGAGATGAAAACAAGAGAATTAAAATATTTATAAAAACAGGCTACAAGCAAGATTTTCTCCTAAATTATGATGAAAATACAAATTTTACATAGAGTTATTGGAAGCTTCAATAAGAAAAGTATATATGTGCTTTTGTTGGTTTATGAAGCCAGCCCAAACTTTGCTGTATCCCTTTACCTTAAGTCAATAATACAGCATAACAAAGATAATTATATGATAATGATGATCATGATTAGAACAACAGTCTGAATTCTCTATAACATGTATCAATTTGATCAAATTGCAAATAACTTAAATTCCATATCCCCTGCCACTTCCAAACACATTTTTGGACTAAGGTGAAACATAAGTCAACCTTGTATTAGATGCATTTATTCCTTCCTTGGAACTACATGAAAAGATAACTCAAGAATCTATTAATATCAACGTGGAATTTATAATGATAAAGAGCTCAAAGTATTTGCCTCAAAATTGCATCAGTGAAGGTAGATATCAAATATTTAGCCAACAAATTGAGATATAAAAACAAACATTATCCTGGAATAGGATAAGCTTTAATTAACCGACACTTACATTTGCAAAAAAAATCTGAAAAAAAATATATGTGAGAAACAATGTCCAAGAATCTATTTAAAGATTTTTTAAAACTAAATGTGCTGTTTGGATATATCACTGTGTTGACTCAACAGTCCCAAAGGTATGTTGAAGGCAATTTTCAGAGTTGAGAAAACTATTCTGGATTGCTTAATTTTCCTCCCTCTCTCTGTCTCTTCCTTCCTCCCTTCTTAGTTTGGTTTTCATATTTCCAGAATTTGGCTTAACACTTCATGAAACATCTTTATGATATACTTTAGAATTTTTGTCTGTAAACTATTAAGGAAGAGCCTGACACATGGAAAAGTTAAGGGACTCCCTTTTAGAACAAGAAAGAAGAGATGAAATTTGAGAACATGGACCTTTTTTAAGTCCTAAATATTATTTATTGGGAGATGTATAATCTCTATCATTCTTCTAAAAACCTAAATACATAAGAAAATTTTTAGTCTCACAAAAATTCATGTAAAAGCCATCATTCTTATTAAACAGACATGTAAAATAATAGGAAAGTAAATTTTTCTAGAATGAGACCACTTGATTTTTGTTTTAAAAAAATAACTGCATATATCTGAGTCATCATAAGTGCTGACTACTCTTAGATTGGATGAGGATATGCATGTTTATTTTTTTTTCTCTTGAGGGACATATTTTTGAGTGTCAAAAATCCAGTCTGATAACTTTTAAAATTTAATCTGATAATTGCAATTCAATTATTTAAAAATGTATTCTTAATACAAAAAAATGTCTAGGAGTCATGACTACTGAATAATTTGTAATATTGTATCTCATTTGTTGAACATTCCAAACAAACTCTTGGATACCCAACTCTTTTTCATCAGCTGCTTCTTAAAAATCATAAAGCCAATTGTTCGTTTAACCTAGAAAATGAACCTCAGGGCATGCCCATCTGTCTAAACAAATAAGCACATTTCCAACAGAGTTACAGGCAGATTGTTCCTTAAACTGAGGTGATAAATGTGAACATTTAAGAAATTATGAATTATTGAATAACACACAGCTTTATGTATTATTCTCCACCCCTATAGTCAGATTTAGAGACATATTATTGGATTAGGAGTATTTTTACTATTATTATTAAAATGTCATTAACATTAAAGTGTTTCCAGATTAACATAGGTAACCACAACCCTTTAAAAAGTGCATTAAAAAGGCAATTGAACATTGTAGAAATAAAGCTCCAAATATAAGACTCAAAGATATATACCTAAAGACTTAAAACAAATTTAAAGTACATAAATTCTGTTTTAACTAAAACTTGTATGCAAAAAGTAGAATAGTAAGTAATTCTCAATAAAAATTAGACATTATATTAAAAAATAGAACAGCAAGATGTCTGTTAAATCTAAATTAATATGGTAATTATTCACTTATTCTTACAGAGTGATTTTGACCATGCAACTACATAAATCTTATAAGATATGTATATGAAATTTTAAAGGACAATTTATATTTACAAGAGTACAAAATAACAGAAATGATCTTATCCACAATTAGGTATGTCAGTTAAAGGTTATCTGAACATAAAAGGATTGCTTTAATAGGTATGGGGTGAAAAAGTAAAGATGGGAGTAGAGTTAATGTGAACTAAGACAGAAAAACATTCAAGTGTAAGTTAAATAATTTGCCCTCTGCTTTGTGTATGTGTGTTGAGAAGCTTTCCTCACTACTAATTTTCTTTTGAAATATAAAGGTCAGCATTTGAATGAATAGGGAAGGGGAATTATTAAAAACTGTTTACAAGGTACAAATGAGGGCAGAAACTGGAGGGAATAGGTATGATAATGAGAACACAGAATTAGTCCAAGAAAAATTGTGAGCATCCAAAGTATTTTTCTTTCCTAATCTTTAGAAAGGTGGTTCATGCAATTAGAGGTAATCATTTATGTTCTTAGAGTGGTACACAAAGACTTGGAATGATTTCCAGTCATAGTAAGCAATTTCCACACTTCTGAAAATTATCCTATTTCTTTGCATATGCAATATTGTGCACCCAAAATCTTAATTATGACCTAAAACCTTCTCTGTGGAAAAAAAAAAAAACTTTCTATGTTTGAAAAGTCAAGTCCTCCAGTTAGGATTTAAAAAATATTGGCTCTTTATTTTTTAAAATCTATTTTTGCATCACTATAGTTTAGTTTAGAATTTCCACTAGAATAAAGATTTTCATGTTGGCTTGATTTTTTATATTATAGAAATTCAAATAACATAGTTTTTACTCTTTTGTGTCAGCTTCTCCCATTCAATAGTATACATGTGGGATTCATATTGTAGATGATTATTTAAAGTATTAATCTATATTTTGCACCTAAATTTTGAAGACATATTAGCTACTGTTCATATTTCTACTCTCTCTTTTGATATCCTTCTCTCTCCCATTACTCTCTCGTTCATGGAGCAGCATGTTCCCCTTTCTCTTGGTTTACACTTGTTTTGGTGAAAATATATTTGGTGAAAACATATTTAAAACCTATCTTTTAAAACTTGTTGACTAGCAGAAAAAAGTATTTTTTTATTAGAAATCCAGACCATAATTTTTTTAATCAAGAATTTTCAAACTATGCCTCCTTTGTCTTATTTTCTTTTGCTGTTGATACTAAGATGATCTGTTTATTTTTCATCCTTCCTGTGTACTTTTTCTTTTACCCTGTAAGGATTTAGAAGCTTTATTTTAATCCCAGTGTTCTGAAAATTCACACTGATACATGCCTTAGGCTGGGTCTTTCTTTTATTTTGTTCTCAGGGTCCTTTCTAGACCTTTTTACTCTTGAGATGATTACCTACAATCCAAGGAGGTTTTCCTTTGTCATTACCTGAACATTTCTCCTTTTATATATTTTGTCTTTTAGAAAATACTGTTAGTTGGATGCCATGCCTCAATTTTTGTTTTTGTTTGTTTAGCTTCTGTCTTGCCTCAGCAAGTTCTACTGATTCTTTGGCATTTCATATTCAAAATTTAAGTAATAAATAGATAACAAAGTTCTGTTATGTACAAGTTTGCTCATTTAGTGGAACTGAATATAGGATGGTCAGGGAATGAGAAATATTCTGTGGAGGTATCCTAAAGATCAGTATCCATAGGCTTCCTAAGGTTTTTTTGTTTGTTTGTTTTTAATCCTCCAACTGACTAAGTAGGGAAAAATCAATCCTGTAACACCCTTGCTATTTATTGAGCTAACTTTCATTTAATATTCTGGAGGAAGGCGAGGGAGGGGCAGAGAGAGAGAGGGAGACAGACGATCCCAAGTAGGCTCCACATCCAGCACAGAGCTCAATTTGGGGCTTAATCTTAAGACCTAAAATCATGATCTAAGCCAAAATCAAGAGCCAGATGGTTAACCAATTGAGACACCCAGCTGCCCCTCATGGAACTACTTTCTAGATTTTTCAGGAGTTCTTCAGGGAAAGCTATCTTATTTGTTATTGGGATTTCATTCTTTAGGGAGCATTTCACTGTCCTCCCTTTATTAAAGGCGTTTGCCACTCTGCCCATTTCTAACTATTGTGCTTTAACATTACAGTTCTCTCAGTTTCATAAACAGATTTTTCTGTATTTTTCTGTTTTTTTTCAATGATTTTCAGATGAAAAAGAGAAGATTTTTTATACAGACATCTTAAAATTGTTCAAATTGCTTTTTATCATATAGTTTTGATATTATGTTTGATAATTTCTGATACAGGGATATTTATATATTTTAGTCCTTTTGTCTCTATTAGGTTTACATTACCACTATTATTTAAATATTTGATGGTTGCTGGAGAACCATGATACAAAAGAGGCCTTTAAGAAGGTATTGAAAAGTAAATGTATTTCCCTTTAAGCTTCTTACATAAACTTCTAATATCTGAATATAGACCTTGCATAGTTTTCTAAGTTTTTACCCCTTTGTCTACTTGATAACATTTCATTACAAATTATATTGAAATGTATTATTAAAAAGTCAAAGTTACTAGTGATAGTAACAGTGATAATGAATGAGTCTCTTAAATTACACACTATGTGCCATAGGCCTGAGGGGTTGTAAACATCTACTACCTATTACAAATCAAAAGGACTTGGCTCAAGTACCTATAAAATAGATATTAGAATATTGACTTATTGGGGTGCCTGGGTGGCTTAGTCGGTTAAGTGTTTAATTCTTGATTTTGGCTTAGGTCATGGTTTCAGGATCATGAATTGGAGCCCCACAACACACTCCAGCTCAGACGGGAGTCCGCTTGAGGTTTAATCTCTGTCTCCCCCCTTGCCCCTTGCCCCTCCAGTCACTCTAAAATCAACCAATAATCAATCAATCAACCAATCTTTTTTTTTTTTTCAATCAACCTTTAAAGAAAACTACTGGCTTATGTTCATGGAAAATTTTTACACTGAATCTATTGCATTGTATTACACATTTAAAAACCTGGTTTAGAAATAGGGATTGAAATTTTAGGTAATTTAGGGGATCCCTGGGTGGCGCAGCAGTTTGGCGCCTGCCTTTGGCCGGGGGCGCGATCCTGGAGACCCGGGATCGAATCCCACGTCGGGCTCCCGGTGCATGGAGCCTGCTTCTCCCTCTCCCTCCCTCCCTCCCTCCCTCTCTCTCTCTCTCTCTCTCTATGTGTGTGTGTGTGTGACTATCATAAAAAAAATAAAAATAAAAGAAATTTTAGGTAATTTAACAAAATCTGATTAATCATATATATTTTCTCCAACCGTGAATTTTTTCCAATTCTTTCTTTTACAGATTAGACTGCATATTTTCCTGAGTTCAGATGGTAGAAGCACTCTGTAATCTCAACTGTATTCATATACATTTTTTCTGTCAGAAATTAGTAGTAGTTCTTATACTGTTCTGTTTCACTGGTCTTCTTAATATGCACCATCAACATATATTATGTTTTCGTGTATATCTGATCACAGTTGGGGGCCTTACCAGATAATTCTATGCTCCTCTTATGTTTCAAGTTTCTCAAAACTAACCAGTTTTTGAGGGAAAGTGTACCACTTTGGTTCAGTTGTTTCAGAAGAGTGGCAAGAATTTTATATTAAGTTAGCTTGTGTTTAAATGTATTCTTTGCTTTCAACTCACCTAGTTAACAATTCTAAAAATCCCATTATTTTTCTAAAGTGTTCAGAGACAAACCAGATAGAAATACATCTTAATAAATATTTATATTACAGTGTTGAACTTTGTATATTTTGAATAATTTTATATCATTATATAGGAAAACCAGGACACCAGAGACATTCTTTGGTGTATTCAACAACCTAGGGTACTAAATAACTTTTAGGGTAAATTTTTCACTGAACATTTCTGAAGAATTAGTTTTCTGAACTTTTGTTCAGGATGTAATCTTAAAATGTAACAAGCTTAGTTATTGTATTTTGGATTTTTATATGGAAATACTTCCATAAGGATATTTTCCTATGTATCACATTTTAAGAAGATCCATGTAATCATGGAGTTATTATAAGAATTTTCCTAATCAAGATATAATGAAATTATATCTTTAATAATAACAGCATTAATCCAACATTTATTGTGTATTTAAAATCTTCTTTAGGAGCATATTCTCATTGGGGATATAACCAATTAGCCAAAAGAGTGAAGAGAATCTGTCAACATGAGCAAAATCATTAATGAATAGGCAGGTAGACTATATTTTGATGTTAAGTAAACAATACTCCTAGGGAGGGGCAGGAAAATAATTCAGTTAACCATCCCTTTATACATAGGTTCACACTAAAATTATTTTTATATCTGAAGAACTGTTTATTATTGCAATTCAAACCATTTCAAAATTTGTACCCCAAGCAAATTTTTATAGTACAATTAATGAGAAGATAAAAAGGAGTTAGTAACAAAAATGCTGACACATCCATAACTACATTCCTGCAACCAGGCCTTGCTATAATAAAGCACAGTTTTATTAAGCACTTAATTAATTGCCACATTAAAATGATAGGGGCCCAACTCATAAAAATGACTTATGAGAATGCAGGCTTTTTTTGCTGTGTTAACTGAAAATGCAAGCTGTACACACCATTTAATTAAGAAAAATGTAATCAAGCATTGTGTGGGTGTTTAGTTTGGAAGCAAAACTTGCAGGTGTGAGGGAACAAAGAACGTGATCATGACATCTTCAGCTGAGAGTACCCTTTATTGGAAGTGAGTATAAGCTAAAGTTTCATAGGCTTAGCAACTGAAATAAAAAATGGTACTCAGAGGTTTTATTCTATGGCTTCTACCTATTTTTAATTTTCAATTTAGAATTGCATTTAAGACATGTATACAACAATCCTAATTGCAGACTATATACTCAGTATCATTATCACTTTGTTTAAAGGCAACTTAATAAGAAGAAATATTTAACTTCTTACACCCCTGGAGAAGATACGGTGCTAAGGACTTTATATGGATTAATTTTATTTCTCTCAACAGTTCTTTCAAGCGCATTCCAGTTTTATAAATGGAATCTTAGGGACATTAAATAACTTTTCTAAAGCCACACAACATGTGGTGGAAGAGACAGATTCCTAATGGAGCCAATACACATGACTGCACAGCCTGGGCATATAAACCTTATGCCTGCTATCACTGTTTTTTATTTAAATGCCACCTGTAAAATTGTGGTCACCTTCATGCTTTACAATATAAAATCTGGGGCAATAGTTTTGTATATAAACTACCCTAATTATTTTAGATTTTCTCCAGAAATAAAAATACAAAAGAGAAATTATTGTATCTGTTCAGAAATTCTAGGGATGACAGAAGTAGCAACAGGAAATATAGTTTTCCTTAGTGGTTTATCTGGAACCCAAATAAAATTATACTTTTCCAGAACTGGCCAAACTTCAAAAGCTTATTCTTGTCTCCTTGTCTACAGTCATTATTAATGAAATGAAAGCTATACTTTCCTTTCCTAAAGAAATAAGCCTTTAGCTGGCCTTCCCAGAGAGTTATTCATCACCATCATTTAATTATATGGCCATGACTCACCATCACAAAATGCTGTAAAGGAGTGAGAAGTAAAAACAGTCGTTATGAGAGAATTGAAAATCATAGAATTGAGTTTAAGAAAAAAATTTTTCTTGATTCAAACCCTAAATTTCTAAAATATTTCACTCATTTGCTCTTCCTTCAGATTTCTGTCCAGTTTCACCATTTTAACCCTATTCATCAAGAAAGCATGCCTCATTTTTGGTCTCACATGTATCTGAAATCTGGTCAAGATAATATCAGCACCAAAGTAAGATAATTTAGCTATGCTTCACAGAATATATTATTACTCAAGCTCAACAATATTTTATGCAATAAATACAGGTAAAATTTAATGTCCCAATGAAATATTGCTGATTAAGAAATTTGCTGATAAAAACATTTGTGCTTTAGTGACTTCAATGACAAAACTTTAAAGCTAAAAGAACTGTCAAAAGCAAACAAAGAAAAGAATGGTCATTTTTCTTCAAATAGTGCCTTGACCACCAATATCTTAAGGTTATTGTTCCTAAGGTAAGCCTGGGCAATTGAAGCAATGTAATATCCAGATAATTTTGGCTACATTAAATGTTACTATATCAGATAACTGAAAATAAAGTACTTTCTACAGCAAAATTATAGAATATTTAAAACTCCTTAAAAAAAAAAAACTCCTAATGTAATAGGCTAGGAACCCAGTAAGAAACAAGCCAAAAAAAAAAAAAAATGAAGACCTTACTCATCAACAAAATATATAAAAACAAAATATACTTTTCTAAAAAAAATAAGTCTTCAAATTATATTAATAGTATATCTCAAAGCAAAGAAAAAATCAGATTTTTCAGTCATAATTATACACTACTGACAAAAATACCTGAAATAATAAAAAACTTAAAATATTTACCTTTATGTGTAATTGTTATTGGCAATCTTCATTTTTCTATATTTCTTTTTTTTATTTTTTTATTTTTTTTCATTTTTCTATATTTCTTATTTTTAGAATTATTCTATAATAAATTTGATCAAATAATCATAAATATATATGATCAAATAATCACATAATTATATATACATATATAATTTGGTATCTACAAAATAGGACCTGTGCTCTATGAGACAAATGATTCTTTTGGTTATTTTTTTACCATAGAGGAAAACCTATGACAGTAAGACATACATACTGATTTATCTCTACAAGACTTTGGGAGGTTTTGTTTCTTGGTTTTGGGGGTTTGTTGTTGTTTCTAAATCAAATGCAGTACAAAATGCTATACTAGCCAAAACTGCTAGCATTTGGGCAAAAGTGGAGTATGTCAACTGACTGAATAAGTATAAGCCACAAAGTAGGTGAAACTAGATTGTCATTGGTAGCACAAAATGAAGGATTTTTCAGTGTGGAATCAAAATTTTTCAAGTAAAATGAGACGTCAGCTGTAGTCAATGGAAATAAAGATTTCTACTTGTCCAAGGGAAGAAATTACATATCTCCAAAGAGATTTAAAAATGATTTCTCTTTATCCATTTGTGGAATATAATGGACAAGATTTCTCCTTTACCCCCTTTTAAGGTAATATAGAATCAAATTCATCCAATTTAATTGTATAGTTTGATAAATTTCATAATTACATATGATTGCAATGACTATTCCCACAATCAGGACCTAAGACAGTTCCACAGGTCTAAAAAAATTCCTCCAACCACATTGCAGTCAATCTAATCTGACCTCAAGACACAGCCACTAATCTGCTTTTAGACTTTTTATTAGCATAATTTAAAAAAAAATCAATTCATAGTCTTTTGTATTTAATTTCTTTCAATTAACATAATTTGTGATTCACCTATATCTTGTGTATTAATATTACATGTCTCTTTACTTCCAAGTACTATTCCATAATATGGATATACCAAAATCCATTATTACTGATGATTATTTTTATTGATTACTGATTTACCGATTAATTGACATTTTATTTGCTTCTAGTTTTTAATGAATAATCCGGCTATAATTACCCATATGGACATATTTGTGTGGGCATATATATTAATTTCCATTGGATAATTACCTACAAGTGGAAATTGTGAATCTTAAAAAAGAAGAGTAGGGATCCCTGGGTGGCGCAGTGGTTTAGCACCTGCCTTTGGCCCAGGGTGTGATCCTGGAGACCAGGAATCGAATCCCACGTCGGGCTCCCAGTGCATGGAGCCTGCTTCTCCCTCTGCCTATGTCTCTGCCTCTCTCTCTCTCTCTCTCTCTCTCTCTCTCTCCCTCTCCCTCTCCCTCTCTCTCTCTGTGTGACTATCATAAAAAAAAGTAGCTTTAACATTACAAAATATCATCATAGTATTTTCCAAAGCAACTGTCCTATTTTCTATTCCCAGCAATATTATATGGAGTACTAATTGTTTAAACTCATCATTACTGTATTGTCACTTCTAAAAAATTTAGTTATTTTATGGATTCATCATGGGATATAATTAGGGATACAATTTGCATTCCCCTAATGAATAATAAGGCTATGTATCTTTTTATGTGCTTATTGGCCATTCACAGGTCACCCTTATGAAGCAAGTGTTGAAAGCTGTTTCCCATTTTCTTACTGGCTTTTTAGCTTATTAGCAAGTTATTATATAATACAAGAACTGTGGGGCTATTTCGAAGTTTCAACATGCATGTAAGTGTAATACCAGAATAAGAAAGAGATAATGAAGCAGGAGGACTATTTGAAGTAATAATGGCCAAGAACTTTGCAAAATTAATGACACCAAAATACTTATCCAAGAAGCTAAGTAAAGATACAAAAATTAAACGTTAAAAAAAAACAAAATCCATATAGAGATATTGAAACTTCAGAAAATTTTAGGATACGGAGAAGAATCTTGAAGACAAAGGGAAGACATCTTATCTCTACTGGCACAAGGATATGAATTACAGTGGACTACTCATCAGAATCCATGTAAGCAAGAAGACAGGAGATTTGAAAGTTCTGAAAGAAAAAAAAAACTACCAAACTAGATTTCTACATCCAGCAAATTTATTTTTCAAAAGTGAAAGAGAACTCTCTGGTCTTGGCAGGAGAAATGAGATGACAAAGGGGACATAATCATTTGGAAAGGTTCACAATAAGGCACACGCATTGTGCTGCTGCTTTGCTCTAAGGGCTACCACCTTCAGAAGTCAACCTGTGGCAAGTGTGGCTATCTTGCCAAGTAGAAGAGAAAGTGTAACTGGAGTGCCAAAGCTAAAAGATGAAATACTATTGGGACCAGTGTAATGAGGCACCTAAAAATTACATACCACAGATTCAGGCATAGATGCATGAAAGAACGACACCTAATCCCAAGAGGGCAGCTGTTGCTGCATCCAGTTCATCTTAAGGATTTCAATGATTAGTCACACAATAATAAATGTTCTGGTTTTAAAACATTAAAAAAAAGTGAAAGAGAAATAGAGACAATCTAGGCAGAACAAATGCTGAGGAAATTCATTACTGGCAGATCTGCCTGGCAAGAAATGTTAAATGATTTTCTTTAGGCAGAAAGAAAATGCAAGTTAGAACATGGATCAATATAAAGAAGAGTTTCAGGCAAGGAATAAAAAGGTAAAATAAAATATTTTTTCTTATTCCTTACTAATCTAAGAGATAATTATTCAAAGTAATAATACTAGCAATGTATTGAATGATTATAGCAAATAGATAAGTGAGATGAATGACAGCAATTGTCACAAAGGATGGAGGAAGGTTAAAAGGTACCTGCATTAAAAGTGAAATACTTTTATTTTAAAATCGTGAATTAGTCATAAATGTATATTGTAAATTCTAAGACAAAAGGTTTATAGTTGATATACTAAAAGATGATTTACATAAAATATTCTATCAAAAGAGGAAGCTAAAGAGACCTCTAGCAACAATGAGAGAACAGTTCCAGATATAGTAGATATTAATCCAGCTACTGGTGCAAAAGTGATATGCATTTAGTACAAACTATATTTTGAATTTTGATCTTTTCTTAGGCTAGCAACATAGAGATATGAAACCTTCTCATGATCCTGGGCGGTGCTCCCAGAGTTATAGCTCCCAGTCAACCACACAATCACAAGGGTAAATAATGGATAAACTTACACACTTATATGTTCATATAATCATTCTGTTTTCTTTTTTTAATATTTTATTTATTTGTTCATGTGACACAGAGAGTGAGCCAGAGACATACATAGAGGGAGGAGAAGCAGGCTCCATGCAGGGAGCCTGATGCGGAACTCAATCCCTGGACTCTGGGATCACAACTTGAGCCAAAAGTCAATGCTCAACCACAGAGTCATCCAAGCATCCCACCATTCTGTTTTTCAATTCAGTTTTCAATAAATTAAATGAGATATTTAACACTTTAATATAAAATAGGGTTTGTGTGAGACAATTATGCCCAACTGTAGGCTACTGTAACTGTTCTGAGCACGTCTGAGGTAGACTAGGCTAAACTATGATGTTTAGTATGCTAGGTACATTAAATGCATTTTCAACTTAAAATATTTTCAAAACACAATGGGTTTATCCTGATGTAACCCCACTGTAAATTTAAGAAGAGCTATATATAAATGCTTTAAAGATGAATGGTATATATGCACCAATTAGAATGCAATGACCACCAGAGTGGGGTTAAAAAAAAAAAAAAAGACACGTATATGTGCCTAAAAGAAACACACTGTTGTTGTGTTTTGTTTTGTTTTTAATTAATTAAAAGGTTTTTTAAAATCTTTCATCTGGCTTCTAGCTTTTATTTTACTTTATTTTATTATTTTATTTTATTTTAATTTTATATTTTTTGATGGGAGTTCAATTTGCCAACATATACCATAACACCCAGTGCTCATCTCATCAAGTGTCCCTCTCAGTGCCAATCACCCAGTCACCCCCAACCCTGCCAACCTCCCTTTCCACCAACCCTTGTTCGTTTCCCAGAATTAAGAGACAATTATGTTCTGTCTCCCTATCTGATATTTCCCACTCATTTTTTCTGTTTTCCCCTTTATTCCCTTTCACTACTTTTTATATTCCCCAACTGAATGATGAAATAATGTTTGTCCTTCTTCGATGGACTTATTTCACTCAGCATAATACCCTCCAGTTCCATCCACGTTGAAGCAAATAGTGGGTATTTGTGGTTTCTAATGGCTGAGGAATATTCCACTGTATACATAAATCACATCTTCTTTATCCATTCATCTGCCAATGGACACCAAGGCCCCTTGCACAGTGCGGCTATTGTGGACATTGCTGCTATAAAAATCGGGGTGCAGGTGTCCCGGCGTTTCACTGCATCTGTACCTTTGGGGTAAATCCCCAGCAGTGCAATTGCTGGGTTGTAGGGCAGATCTATTTTTAACTCTTTGAGGAACCTCCACACAGTTTTCCAGAGTGGCTGCACCAGTTCACATTCCCACCAACCGTGCAGGAGGGTTCCCCTTTCAACACATCCTCTCCAACATTTGTGGTTTCCTGCCTTGTTAATTTTCCCCATTCTCACTGGTGTGAGGTGGTATCTCATTGTGGTTTTGATGTGTAGTTCCCTGATGGCCAGTGATGCGGAACATTTTCTCATGTGCTTGTTGGCCATCTCTATGTCTTCCTCTGTGAGATTTCTCTTCATGTCTTTTGCCCATTTCATGATTGGATTGTTTGTTTCTTTGGTGTTGAGTTTAATAAGTTCTTTATAGATCTTGGAAACTAGCCCTTTATCTGATACGTCATTTGCAAATATCTTCTCCCATTCTGTAGGTTGTCTTTGAGTTTTGTTGACTGTATCCTTTGCTGTGCAAAAGCTTCTTATCTTGATGAAGTCCCAATAGTTCATTTTTGCTTTTGTTTCTCTTGCCTTCATGGATGTATCTTGCAAGAAGTTACTGTGGCCAAGTTCAAAAAGGGTGTTGCCTGTGTTCTCCTCTAGGGTTTTGATGGATTCTGGTCTCTGATTTAGATCTTTCATCCATTTTGAGTTTATCTTTGTGTATGGTGTAAGAGAGTGGTCCAGTTTCATTCTTCTGCATGTTGATGTCCAATTTTCCCAGCACCATTTATTGAAGAGACTGTCTTTCTTCCAGTGGATAGTCTTTCCTCCTTTGTCAAATATTACTTGGCCATAAAGTTGAGGGTCCACTTCTGGATTCTCTACTCTGTTCCATTGATCAATGTGTCTGTTTTTGTGCCAGTACCACACTGTCTTGATGACCACAGCTTTGTAGTACAACCTGAAATCTGGCATTGTGATGCCCCCAGATATGGTTTTCTTTTTTAGTATTCCCCTGGCTATTCGGGGTCTTTTCTGATTCCACACAAATCTTAATATGATTTGTTCCAACTCTCTGAAGAAAGTCCATGGTATTTTGATAGGGATTGCATTAAACGTGTAAATTGCCCTGGGTAGCATTGACATTTTCACAATATTAATTCTGCCAATCCATGAACATGGAATATTTTTCCATCTCTTTGTGTCTTCCTCACTTTCTTTCAGAAGTGTTCTATAGTTTTTAGGGTATAGATCCTTTACCTCTTTGGTTAGGTTTATTCCTAGGTATCTTATGCTTTTGGGTACAGTTGTAAATGGGATTGACTCCTTAATTTCTCTTTCTTCAGTCTCATTGTTAGTGTATAGAAATGCCACTGATTTCTGGGCATTGATTTTGTATCCTGCCACACTGCTAAATTGTTGTATGAGTTCTAGCAATCTTGTGGTGAAGTCTTTTGGGTTTTCTCAGTACAGTATCATGTCATCTGCGAAGAGGGAGAGTTTGACTTCTTCTTTGCCAATTTGAATGCCTTTTATTTCTTTTTGTTGCCTGATTGCTGAGGCTAGGACTTCTAGTACTGTGTTGAATAGCAGTGGTGAGAGTGGACATCCCTGTCTTGTTCCTGATCTTAGGAGAAAGGCTCCCAGTGTTTCCCCATTGAGAATGATATTTGCTGTGGGCTTGTTGTAGATGGCTTTTAAGATGCTGAGGAATGTTCCCTCTGTCCCTACACTCTGAAGGGTTTTGATCAAGAATGGAGGCTGTATTTTGTCAAATTCTTTCTCTGCATCTATTGAGAGGATCATGTGGTTCTTGTTTTTTCTCTTGCTGATATGATCAGTCGCATTGATTGCTTTATGAGTGTTGAACCAGCCTTGCATCCTGGTGATAAATCCCACTTGGTCATGGTGAATAATCTTCTTAATGTACTTTTGGATCCTATTGGCTACTATCTTGTTCAGAATTTTTGCATCTGTGTTCATCAGGGAACTTGGTCTATATTCTTCTTTTTGGTGGGGTCTTTGTCTTGTATTGGAAATAAGGTGATACTGGCCGCATAGAACGAGTTTGGAAGTATTCTATCTCTTTCTATCTTTCCGTACAGCTTTAGTAGAATAGGTACGTTGTATTGAGTTGCGTTTGGATGTAAAGTTCTGTAAATACCTGTGAAATCCTTCTGGTCTGGTGTATCATTTAAAGCTCTTGTTTCTTTGGAGATATTGTGCTAGAAGATCTGTTGATTGTAGAAAATGCTGTGTTAAAGTCACCAAATATTATTATCTAAGTATGTATTAACTTTGCTTATTAATTGCTTAATATACTTGGCAGCTCCCACATTTGGGGCATCAATATTCATGATTGTTAAGTCCTCTTGTTGGATAGATTCTTTAAGTATGATATAGTGTCCCTCTTCATCTTTTACTACAGTCTTTGGCATAAACTTTAATTTATCTGATATGAGGATGGCTACCCATGCTTTCTTTTGAGGACCATTTGAATGGTACATGGTTCTCCAACCTTTTATTTTCAGGCTGCAGGTATCCTTACATCTCAAATGAGTCTCTTGTAGACAGCAAGTAGATGTGTCTTGCTTTTTTATCCAGTCTGAAACCCTGTGCCTTTTCATGGGGTCATTAAACCCATTCACATTCAGAGTTACTATTGAAAGATATGAATTTAGTGTCATCATGATACCTATTCAGTCCCTGTTTTTGTGGATTGTTCCCTTGGACTTCCTCTATTACATAATCCCCCATAATATTTCTTGCAGAGATGGTTTGGTGGTCCCATATTCTTTCAGTTTCTGCCTATCTTGGAAGCTCTTTATCTCTCCTTCTATTCTGAATGAGAGCCTTGCTGGATAAAATATTCTAGGCTGCATGTTCTTCTCATTTAGGACCCTGAATATATCCTACCAGCCCTTTCTGGCCTGCCAGGTCTCTGTGGAGAGGTCTTCTGTTACCCTAATACTTCTCCCCATAAAAGTTAGGGATCTCTTGTCTCTTGCTGCTTTAAGGATCTTCTCTTTATCTTTGGAATTCGCAAATTTCACTATTAAATGTCGAGGTGTTGAGCAGTTTTTATTGATCTTAGTGGGGGCGGGGAATCTTTATCCCCTGGGTCTGAATGCCTGTTTCCCTCCCCAGGTTAGGGAAATCCTCAGCTAGGATTTGTTCAAATACACTTTCTGGTCTTCTGTCTCTTTTGGTGCCCTCGGGAACCCCAATTAAACATAGATTTTTCCTTCTGAGGGTGTCATTTATTTCCCTTAACCTATCCTCATGATCTTTTAGTTGTTTTTTTTTTTTTCCTCAGCTTCCTTCCTTGCCATCAACTTGTCTTCTATGTCACTCACTCGTTCTTCTACCTCGTTAACCCTCATCGTTAGGACCTCCAGTTTGGATTGCATCTCATTTAATTGATCTTTAATTTCGGCCTGATTAGATCTAAATTCTGCAGTCATGAAGTCTCTTGAATCCTTTATGCTTTTTTTCCCCAGAGCCACCAGTAGCTTTATAATTGTGCTTCTGAATTGACTTTCTGACAATGAATTGTAATCCAAATTTTGTGACTCTGTGGGAGAGAGGACTGTTTCTGATTATTTCTCTTGTGGTGAGTTTTTCCTTCTAGTCATTTTGCTCAGTGCAGAGTGGCCAAAAACAAGTTGTACTGGAAAAAGGAGAAAAAAAGAGAGAGAAAAAGGGGGGGGCTGACAGAAAACAAAAAACAAAGGGGAGTATCCTCTGATTCTATATACTGTAAATCCCTTGACTTCCCCTGGAACTTTCCAGTGTTGCTAGGTCAATAACTTGCTTTTCCCCTCTCCTTGCAGCTGGTCTTCTGGGGGAGGGGCCTGCTGTGCTGATTCTCAGGTGTGTGCACCTGGGGGAGCTGCCCAACCCCCTGCTAGGTGCATGCTCACTGGGAGCTGTTTATCCTGTGAGGCCCCTGCTCTGTCCCAGGTACAAGGTGACACCAGGAGGAACAACCACAGTGGCGGCGGCCAGGTGTCCAGCCCTGGAGACAGTTCCCGCAGTAACCACTGCAGCTCCCAGTCCGCAGGGGCCTGGATGCTCGGGGCAGGGGGGGAGGGGGGCGGCTGATCTGCACAGCTGGGGCCGCTCAGCTGCAGGAGTGTCCCTACTGTCCTGGGCCCTCCCCTCCTCCACCTGTCCTGGGGGAGCACAGGATCCTGTTATGTGTCCCCCGTGCCCTGGGCTCCCGGGCCTGCGCTGCTGGATTTGCGCTCCAGGCCACGCACCCCCTCCACGGAGCCACCTCCCGAGCCCCTCCGAGCTGCTCCCGGGGCCGCGGGGGCGCTGCAGCCCTTTAGGGAGCTCAGCTGCACGGTGTGGGGCTCTCCCCAGGTGCAGGTCCTCCGTTAGTGCCCCTGGGAGCCTGAGGGCATCCCCGCCCCCCTGGGATCCTGCCCGAGCTCCCTGAAAACACCTTTCCATCCGGGAAGGTTGGTGAAGCTCTGCTCCTCCCGGCGGGGCTTCCCTTTTCTGGGGGCTCTCGCCGCCCCCCTTAACCCGGCTCCTCACGGGGCCCAGCCCCTTGGGTTTTTTTATTTCTTTATTTTTTTCCATCCTACCTTGATAGAAGCGCAAACTCTTCTCACTGTAGCATTCCCTTGTTCTCTCTTTAAATCTCAGGCCGAAATCATAGGTTTTCAGGATAATTTGAAAGTTTTCTAGGTAAGTTGGTGGGGACAGGTGACTTGGGGACCCTACTCTTCCACAGTCTCGCCTTCTCCCCCAAGAAACACACTTTGAATAGAAAAACTAATAGCTTAAAGATGAAGGGATGGGGCAGCCCAAGTGACTCAGAGGTTTAGCACCGTCTTCAGCCCAAGGTGTGATCCTGGAGACCCAGGATCGAGTCCCATGTCAGGCTCCCTGCATGGAGTCTGCTTCCCCCTCTGCCTGTGTCTCTGCCTCTCTCTCTCTCTCTCTCTCTCTCTCTCTGTGTGTGTCTCATGAATAAATAAACAATCCTTAAAAAAAAGATGAAGAGATGAATTAAGATATATCATAGTAACACTAACAAAAACAAAGCTGGAGTGCTATATTCAAACAAAGAAGACTTGAGATCAATAAAAATTTTCGCAGATAAAGAGAATTAAGAAATCAACCTGCAACAATGTATAGCAATCCTAAATGTGTACGCATCTAACAATAGAATGTAGAAATATATGAGGTAGGGGTGCCTGTGGAGTCCAGTCAGTCAAGTGTCTGACTGGTAATTTCAGCTCAGGTCATGATATAATGGGTCATGAGATAAAGTAGCATAAGCAGAATATCAGGCTCTGTGCTCAGCAGGGAGTCTGCTTGCGATTTTCGCCCTCTTCCCCTCCCTTCACTTGTACTTGCTTGTGTTTTCCCTAAAATAAAACTAATAAAACTCAACAGAAAAGTAGATAACCCCACTATTACAACCAAAGGCTTCCATGTTAATAATTGATGGGTCAAATAGGCAGGTAATCAATCAATAAGGATATAGTTGACCTGAATCAGACTATCAGTCAACTTGATCAAATTGACATTCAAAGAAAACTTCACTCAACTTCAAAAGAATACATATTCTTCTCATGGAACATTCACCAAAATCAACCCCAGTCTAGGTCATAAAATAAACCTTAACAATTTAATAAAGTAGAAATCATATAAAGTTTGTTCTCAGACCACAATGTAATTAAATTAGAAATCAATAACAAACAGGAGTACTGGGTGACATATGGATGTGTTGAATCACTACACTGTAGACCTGAAACTAATGTTACACTGTATGTTAACTAACTAGAATCTAAATAAAAATTTATTAAAGAAAGAAAAATAGCTAGAAAATTCTCCAATATTTGGAAACTAAACAATACCTTTCTAAATAATACAAAGGCCACAACTATATTATTGAAAAAAATGTCAAAGTATTATGAACTAAATGAAAGTGAAAATGCAACTTATCAAAATGTGTAGGATGCAGTGGAAGCAGTATGTAGAGGGACATCTACAGGATATATTATATATAGCAAGAAAGAAGAAATATCCAAAATACAATAACCTAGCTTTCACTTTAGGAAACTAGAGAAAGAAGAGCACATTAAGGTTGAGCATACAGAAGGAAAGAGATCATAAACATTATCAGAAATCAAGAAATTGAAAATAAGAAAATAATGGAGAAAAAAAAGATCAACAAACCAAAAGCAGTTTCTTTCCCAATGAATGCATTTATAGGCAAGATAACAATGAAAGAGAAGACACAAATTATAAATTTCAGAAATGTAAGAGGTGTTACTTATTTTACAGATATTCAAAAGATAATAAAGGATGCTACAGACAACTTGATACCTATCAATTTGGTTAGATGAAAAGGGAAAGTAATTTGAAAGACAAAATTACTGGGGGACCTGCATGGCACAGTTGATTGAGCCTTGACTCTCAGGGTTCTGATATCGAGCCCTGTGTTGAGCTCTGAACTCAATGTGGAGTCTGCCTGAGATTCTCCCTCTCTCTCCCTCCTGCTTATGCTCTCTCTCTCTAAATAAATCAACCTTAAAAAAAGGCAAAACTATAAAATTTATTTGAAGAAAAAGATGACCTGAATAGTAAGATATCTATCAGATAAGTTGAATTAATAGTTAATAATATTTCAAAAATGAAAGCACCAGTCCATTATGATTTCAATGGTAAATTCTCCAGTCATTTTGGAAAGAAATAATTCTAATTCTTCACAATGTTTTCCAGTATATAAAAGCAGGGGAGATATTTCCTAACTTATTCCACACATCGCTTTAATAATAAAGTGATATAAAACTTCATCAGAAAATTGCCCGCCAATATTTTTCAAAAACATCTTTAACAAAATATTTAAAATTGAAAACAACAATATATAAAAAGAATTATCAACTTTGGCCAAGTGAGATTTATTCCAGTATTGTAGAATTCTGGGATTCTATTCCAGATATGAAAGGCTGGTTCAGTATTTTTTTTTTTTTTGGTTCAGTATTTGAAGAACAATCATTGTAATGCACCATATCAACAAACTAAAGACTAAAAGGCTGAAGCATTTGGTCATACCAACTGATGTAAGAAAGGCATTTGACAAAATACAATAACCATTTATTTTTAAAAAGGCTTAACATTAAGAGGATGTAACAAAAGAGGACTTGCCTCAATTTTATAAAGAACATCTACAAAAAAACCTACAGCTAGTATACTTAATGGAACAAAACAGATCACAGCCTTCCTAAAATTGAAAAGACAAAAAAGTCTCCCTCACCACTCCTATGCAGTAAGAGAAGGAAATAAAATATAAATAGAAAGAGTTATTTGCAGATGAAATAATTTTCTATATAAAATACAACAGAATAACCAAAAGAAAGAATGAATGAATCAACAAAGGAAATCCCCTAGAACACATAAATCCCCTAGAACTTGTGTAAACACAAGTTTACAGGGTTGATAATATACAGATGTCAAATGTTTTCCTACATAGTAGTAATAAACAGATGGAATTTGTTTTTAAAAATGCCATTCATAATGAATGAATGAATGAATGAATGAATAAAGAAATAAATTTTAAAAAATGCCATTCATAAGGGCACCTGAGTGGCTCAGTCACAGTTGTGTCTGCTTTGGCTCAGATTATGATCTCAGGATTCTGGGATAGAGCCCCATGTCAGGCTCCCTGCTCAGTAGGGAGTCTACTTCTCTCCTTCCCTTTGACAATCCCCTACCCTCTCCCCCACCAGCTCAGGCTCACTTACTCTCTCTCTCTCTCAGATAAATAAATAAAAATAAACAATCTTTAAATAAAATAAAAATACTACTTAGAGTTGCATCAAAAAAATACTTAAGGGATCCCTGGGTGGCACAGCGGTTTGGCGCCTGCCTTTGGCCCAGGGCGTGATCCTGGAGACCCGGGATCGAATCCCACGTCGGGCTCCCGGTGCATGGAGCCTGCTTCTCCCTCTGCCTGCTCTGCCTGTGTCTCTGCCTCTCTCTCTCTCTCTCTGTGTGTGTGTGTGTGACTATCATAAATAAATAAAAATAAAATATTAAAAAATACTTAAGAATAAATCTAACAAGTTTCGATTTGAAGATGGTAGAAGAGTAGGGGTCCTCAACTCATCTGGTCCCACAAACTTACCTAGATAACTTTCAAAACATCCTGGACACCTATGAATTTGGCCTGAATGTAAAGAGAGAACAACTGGAATGATACAGATAGAAGTTTTTGCTTCTAGCAAAGGTGTATTTTATTTAGGTCATGGTTGATATTTTTGACTCAGCTCACTCATACAGCCACTCTGCACTGAACAAAATGACTGGAAAGAAGAATTCACCACACACATACACAAAGAACCAGAAGTAATACTCTCTGCCACAGAGTTACTGAACATGGATTTAAATATGATGTCAAAAATTCAATTCAGAAGTACAATTATAGTTATTGGTGTTTCTGGGGAAAAGAAAAAAGAAAAAAAGAAAAACCGAGGACTCTAGAGATTCTGTTACTGCAGAATTGAGATCTCATCAGGCCGAAATTAAAAGTAGCTTAACTGAGATGGAATCCAAACTGGATCCTCTAACTGCTAGAGTTACTGAGGTGGAAGAGAGAGTGAGTGACATAGAAGACAAGGTGATGGAAAGGAAGGAAGCTGAGGAAAAAAGTGAAAAACAATTAAGAACCCATGAGTAAAGGCTTAGGGAAATAAATGATAGCTTGGGAAGGAAGAATATATGTCTAATTGGGATTCCAGAAGAGACTGAGAGAGAGATAGATAGATAGATAGAGAGAGAGAGAGAGAGAGAGAGAGAGAGAACCACAAGTATATTTGAACAAATCTTAGCTGAGAACTTCCCAAATCTGGGAAAGGAAACAGGCATTTAGATCCAGGATATAGAAAAAAAATCAATAAAAATGTTAAGCATCTCAATATTTAATAGTGAAACTTGCAAATTTCAACGATAAAGAGAAAATTCTTAAAGCAGCTCAAGATAAGAGATTCTTATATGGGGAGAAATATTAGATTAACAGCAGACTTCTCCACAGAGACCTGACAGGCCAGAATGGGCTGGCAGGATATATACAGGGTCCTAAATTAGAAAAACATGCAGCCAAGAATGCTTCATCCAGCAAGGCTCTCATTCAGAATAGAAGGAGAGATAAAGGGCTTCCAGGATAGACAGAAACTGAAAGGATAGGTTACCACCAAACTAGCTCTGTAAGAAATATTAAGGGGGACCCTGTAAAAGAAAGAGGAAGCCCAAAGAAACAATCGACAAAGCAGGGACTGAATAGGTAATTCAGGGACTGAATAGTGTCACTGAATGTGACACTACATTCATATCTTTCAAAAGTTACTCTGTACATGAATGGAGTAAATGGTCCCGTCAAAAGACACAGGGTACTGGACTGGATAAAAAAGCAAGACCCATCTATATGCTGTCTACAAGGGACTCATTTTAGGCCTATGGACACTTCTAGCCTGAAAAAGAAGGGGTGGAGAACGATTTACCATTTAAACGGTCCTCAAAAGAAAGCTGGCTAACAATCCTCATATCAGATAAGTTAGAGTTTATATCAAAGACCATAATAAAAGATGAACAGGGACACTATATCTTACTTAGAGCATCTATCCAACAAGCAGACCTAACAATCGTGAATATTTATGCCCCTAATGTGGGAGCTGCCACGTATATTAATTATTAACCAAAGTAAAGAGATACTTAGATAATACACTAATAGTAGGAGACTTCAACATGGCACTCTTAGCAAGACAGATCTTCTAAGCAGAATATCACCAAAGAAACAAGGGCCTTGAATGACACATTGGATCAAATATATTTCACAGATATCTACAGAACATTCCATCCTAATGCAACTGAATATATATTCTTCTCAAGTGCACATAGAACTTTCTCCAGAATAGACCACATACTGGGTCACATATCAGATCTCAACTGATACCAAAAGATTGGGATAATCCTCTGTATAGTTTCAGACCACAGTGCTTTGAAACTACAACTCAACCACAAGAAGAAATCTGGAAGAAATGCAAACACATGAAGGTTAAAGAGCATGCTACAAAAAGATGAATGGGTCAACCAGGAAATTAGAGAAGAATTAAAAAGATTCATGGAAACTAATGAAAATGAAAATACAACGGCTCAAAATTTTTTGGATATAGCAAAAGCGGTCCTAAGAGGGAAATACATTGCAATAAAAGCATCCCTCAAAAAACTGGAAAAACTCAAATATACAAACTAAACTCACACCTAAAGAAATTGGAGAAAGAATAGCAAATAAAGCCTAAACCAAGCAGAAGAGAGCTAATAAAGATTAGAGCAGAATTCAATGAAATACAGAGCAGAAAAACTGTAGAACAGATCAACAAAACCAGGAGTTGGTTCTTTGAAAGAATTAATATATAGATAAACCCCCAGCTGGACTTATTAAAAAGAAAAAAAAAGACTCAAATTAACAAAATCATGAATAAATGAGGAAAGATCACAACCAATACCAAAGAAATACAAATGATTTTATTTTTTATTTTAAAATATTTTATTTATTTATTCACAAGAGACAGAGAGGCAGAGACATTTATGAAAAGCCTACTGTAAATATCATTCTCAATGGGGGAAAAACTGGGAGCCTTTCCCCTAAGGTCAGGAACACAACAGGGATGTTCACTCTCACCACTGCCATTAAACATAGTACTAGAAGTCCTAGCCTCAGCAACCAGGCAACAAAAAGAAAGGCCATTCAAATTGGCAAAGAAGAAGTCAAACTCTCCCTCTTCACAAATGACATAATACTCTATATAGAAAACCCAAAAGACTCCACCGCAGGATTGCTAGAACTCTTACAGCAATTCGGCAGTTTGGCAGGATACACAATCAATGCACAGAAATAAGTGTCATTTCTGTACACTAACAATGTGCCTGCAGAAAGAGAAATTAAGGAATCAATCCCACTTAAAATTGAACCTCAAACCATAAGATACCTAGGAATAAACCTAACCAAAGGGGTAAAGGGTACCCTAAAAACTACAGAACACTTCTGAAAGAAATTGAGGAAGACACAAAGATATGGAAACACACTCCATGTTTATGGATTGAAAGAATTAATATTGTGAAAATGTCTATGCTACCCAGGGCAATTTACACATTCAATGCAATCCCTATCAAAATACCAAGGACTTTCTTCACAGAGTTGGATCAAATAATCTTATGGTTTGTATGGAACCAGAAAAGACCCTGAATGGCCAGAGGAGTGTTGAAAAAGAAAACCAATGCTGGGGGCATCACAATCCCTGACTTCAAGCTACATTACAGAGCTGTGATCATCAAAACAGCATGGTACTGGCACAAGAACAGAAACATAGATCAATAGAACAGAATATAGAACCCAGAAATGGACCCTCAACTCTCTGATCAACTAATATTCAACAAAGCAGGAAAGAATATCCACTAGAAGGACAGTTTTTTCAATAAATGGTGTTGGGAAAATTGGACAGCCACGTGCAGAAGAATGAAACTAGACCATTCTTACACCATATACAAAGATAAAATGAATGAAAGATCTAAATATGAGACAAGAATCCATCAAAATCCTAGAGGAGAACAGAGGCAACAACCTTTTTGAACTTGGTCACAGCAACTTCTTGTAATACACATCTAGGAAGGCAAGGGAAACAAAAGCAAAAATGAACTATTGGGACTTCATCAAGATACAAATCTGCACATCAAAAGAAACAACTGACAAAACTAAAAGACAACCTACAGAATGAGAGAAGATATTTGCAAATGATATATCAGATAAAGGGCTAGTATCCAAGATCTATAAAGAACTTATCAAACTCAACACCCAAGAAACAAACAATCCAGTCATGAAATGGGCAGAAGACATAAACAGAAATTTCACCAAAGAAGACATACACATGAAAAAAAAAGAAGAAGAAGAAGACGATGACGACATACACATGGTCAACAAGCACCTGAAAAAATGCTCCAGATCACTTGTCATCAGGGAAATACAAATCAAAACCACAATGAGACACCACCTCATACCAGTGAGAATGGGGAAAATTAACAAGACAGAAAACAACAAATGTTGGAGAGGATGTGGAGAAAGGGGAACCCTCTCTCACTGTTGATGGAAAGGTGAAGTGGTACAGCCACTTTGGAAAACAGTGTGGAGGGTCCTCAAGAAGCTAAAAGTAGAGCTACCCTAGGGCCCAGCAGTTGCACTGTTGGGTATTTACCCCAAAGATACTGATATAGTTAAATGCCGGGACACCTGGACCCAATTTTCATAGCAGCGGTGTCCACAATAGCCGAACTGTGGAAATAATCATGATATCCTTTGACAGACGAATGGATAAAGAAGATATGGTATTTATATACAATAGAATATTACTCAGCCATCAAAAAGATAAATACCCACCATTTGCTTCGATGTGGTTGGAACTGGAGGGTTTTATGCTGAGTGAAGTAAGTCAATTAGAGAACAACAATCATCATACAGTTTCACTCATACATGGAATATAAGCAATCATGAAAAAGATCATAAGGGAAAGGAGGGGAACTGAGTGGGAAAAACTATAGAGAGAGACAACCATGAGAGATTCCTAACTCTGGGAAACAAAGGGTTTCTGAAGGGGAGGTGGGTGGTGGGATGGGGTAGTTGGGTAATGAGCACTGAGGAGGGCACTTGATGAGATGAGCACTGGTGTTATATGTTGGGAAATTGAATTTGAAAAAAAAAGAATAAATCTAACAAAATATATTAAAAATCTGTTCATGTAAAGTTACAAAATGAGCCCTGGTGGCTCAGTGGTTTAGCGCCACCGTCACCCCAGGTTGTGATCCTGGAGACCCGGGATCCAGTCCCATCTCGAGCTCCCTGCATGGAGCCTGCTTCTCCCTCTGCCTGTGTCTCTGCATCTCTCTCTCTCACTCTGTGTCTCTCATGAATAAATAAATAAAATATTTAAAAAATAAAAAATAAAAAATGTATAGAGATTCTTCACTCATTGAAAGACTTAATAGTGTTAAGATGTCAATTCTTCCCAACTTGATTCAAGGATTAAGTGTGATCTTAATCAAAACTCTAGCAAACTATTAGATTTCAACAAACTGATTTGAAATTTATACAGAAAACCAATAACATTGACAGAATCAACACAGTATTGAAAAAGAACAGTTACAGGACTCATACTTTCTGAGTTCAACCTTTCTAGAAGACTTTGCTAACCAAATGAGTGTATTATTGATGAAACAACAGAGGTTAATGGAGCATATCATAGATCCCAGAAATAGACCCTAACAAACATGTCAGCTAACATATAACAAAGATCAAAGGCAGATCAATAAAAAAAATAATCTTCCCAACCCATGGCTCTGTATGAATTGGTCATCTACATGCAAAAATATTAACCTAGATTTTATATATTACATTTAAATGACTCAGAATGGATCATTGACTAAAATGAAAAACACAAAACTATTGAACTTCTAGGAGATAACTTAGGAGAAAATCTACATTATCTTGGATTTGATGCTAATTTTTAAAATATAATACCAAAAGAAATATCCATAGATGAAAAAAAAATTAGCCTTTATTAAAATTTTGTTCTTTATCAAAAACTATTATTAATAGAATAAAAAGATAAAGACTGGGAGAAAATATTATCAAAATACATATCTGATGAAGGACTGTATCTAAAATATATCAGAAAATCTTAAATATTTAGAAAAAATCCAATTAAAATGTACAAGTATCTAAATAGACAGCACACTAAAAAAGACACAGAGGGCAAATAAGCATATGCAAAGATGCCTAACATAATATGTCCTTAGAGAATTGCAAATTAAAACTATAATTTTTTTCAATACACACTTTACAATGGCTACAAGTTAAATAAGAAACAAAATTGACAATATATACTAATGATATATGGAGCAACAGGAACTCTCATCAGTTGATGGTGGGAATAAAAATTGATATAGCCACTTTGGATGGCAGTTTGGCAGTTTTTTACAAAATTAAACATCTACTTACATCTACTTAAATTCTTTTTTTAAAGATTTTATTTATTCATGAGACACACACAGAGAGAAGCAGAGACATAGGCAGAGGGAGAATTGGGGTCCTCAAGGGGGGCCCAATGTGGGCCTCTATCCTGAAACTCTGGGATCAGGCCCTGAGCCAAAGGCAGACACTCAACCTCTGAGCCACCCAGGTGTCCCTACATCTACTTAAATTCTTGCACTGCTAGGAATTTACACACTAGTTTGAAGACTTATGCCACCCCCCCACACACACAAAATCCACACATGAATGTGTAGAGCAGCTTTATTCATAATCACCAAAAAATGGAAGCAACGATTATGTTCTTTCATAGAGAAATAAACTGCAGTTTATGTATAAAATGGAATATTGTGATAAAATGAGCTATCAAGCCATGACAGTACATGGATATATTTTATTTTCTTATATTTAATTGAAAGATGCTAGTCTCATAAAGCAATATAATGCTTGATTCCAATTATATTTCATTCTGAGAAAGGCAAAACTTCAGAGATAATAAACAGAGAAGTGATTGCCAGGGAGCTGGGGAAGGCAACAATGAAACATAAAAACTATTTTAGGGCAGTGAAAAACTAATCTGTAGGATACCATATTAAGCATTAGTCAGAAGTCATGGAATTTTAGAACACAAAAAGTAAAAAAAAATAGGTATAAATACATATATATAAGTATATAATATATATGTATAGATATATGTATTTTAAATATGTAATATATATTATATCTACATATATTTTATATATTATACATATATTTTCTACTATATATATGTATATAATTTTTTTAAGGAAGTATTCAGGAACATTTGGGTGGCTTAGTCAGTTGAGCAACCAATTCTTGATTTTGGCTCAGGTCAATGATCTTGGAGTTGTGAGATCTAGAGCATCTGGGCTCAGCACTCAGTGAGGAGTCTGCTTAATATTCTCTCTCTCCTTCTCCCTCTGCTGCTTCCCCTACTTGCATTCACTCTTTTCCTCATTCTCTAAAATGAATAAATAAGTCTTAAAAATAAATAAAAAGCAAGCATTTAGGAGATCAGGGATGCCCTAGGAGGAATACAGACTGTGACTAATAACATAAGTGTATTACAAATGTATAAAAACCTCACTAAAAGGAGTAGGGAATAAGGAGCTAACTTAAGTTACTTTGAAAATAAGTAGTTGCTATAAGACTAAAGGCAAAAGAAGCTGCACAGAAGTACTATACTCCGGCTGATAGAGTAGCTTTTAACAGTGGTATGGCGGGGGGTATAATTGACAGTTTTTTAAAGTTCTCACTACACAGAAAAAACTGTTAACTATGTGAGGTAGTGATTGCATTAACTGATCTTCATAATTTTTGCAATATATACGTATAAAAAATCACAATGTTTATAACTTAAACTTACACAATGTTATATGTCAATTATATATCAATATGGCTAGAAACAATAAAATAAACAATTCTGAAACCATTTTACAAGTATGCTGCAACTGAACACATATTTCCATGAAGTAAATGGAAAGCAGAACGTTAAGTCCAGGTTCCTCATGGTTGGAGTGAGCAGTTACAGGTAAACAAGAAGACAAAAATAGAATGATCTGTGTGGTAATGGATTAGAGTTGGATATCAGTATTACGTCAAGCTTCATTTAATATAAGATGGTTATACATAGAAATATTTATAAATATGTGCCACACTCATGTTTCTGCTGTCAGCTAAAAGAACCTCAGTGCAAAAACATCCCAGAGCACCAAGCATACCTACGTACCCAGATCTTGGTTTCTAATAGGATTTTTCAATAAAATAAACCAGGTATCATTGAAGAAATGACTTATTCTAGGTCTGGGACTGGAAATACACAAAATGAACACAGAGCATCTTATATTGCCTGAAGGGATGAAAATTCTGGGGGAGAGGGGAGGTATAAAAACAAAACCTCCAAAGATGAGGGTATATAAAAGGGTCTGTGGAAAAGCTAAAAGAGCTCCCACTGAAAATTTTGCAATAATTCAGCAACAAAATAAAGACAGTAGCATGAGGCAGCCCCGGTGGCCCAGCAGTTTAGTGCCACCTTCAGCCCAGGCCTGATCCTGGAGACCCAGGCTCGAGTCCCACGTCAGGCTCCCTGCATGGAGCCTGCTTCTGTCTCTGCTCCTCTCTCTCTCTCTCTGCCCCTCATGAATAAATAAAATAAAGTCTTTAAAAAAAAAGACAGTAGCATAGAATCATAAACATCCACGAACCCATTCTACTACAAATAGATTCAATAAATAAACGATTAAATAAATCTCCCATGCAAAATAATCCCAAATAATATATGTAGATACTTTCCCTTAACAAGGTGGCTTATAACATCTTTTCATTAAGTGTGGGTAATACATAGTTATTTCCTCTCAAAAGTAAAAAAAAGAAAGGGGTAAAAAAAATAGTAACTTTATGGTGGAGAAAACTGACAAACATTACCCCAAGCCAGGCGATTATTAACATTGACAGTGATAAGTCATCTTGATAGTATGTACTCTTGACTAATGTAATGAGAACGGCATTCTAGTTTTATGAGCCTCCTCCCAAAACACATTACCTCAGTGAGAATAGCATCAAACAATTTCTGAGTGACAACTTATAAAATATTTGACCAGAATTCAAGGTCATCAAAATAAGAAAAGTCTAAAAAATCATCAAAACCATCAAGAATCTAAAAAGGTAGGACTACTAAATGTAATGTGGAATCATGGTTGGGATCCTGGAATTTAAAAAGGATATTAAAAAAAATCAAGAAAATTGGAATAAATATGGACACTAGTAATAATAGCATATCCATATATGTTCATTAATTTTGACTAATGTCCTATACACATATAAAATGTTAATAAAAGGAAAACTCACTGTGGGACATAGGGGTACTGTCCATATTACTTTTCCTTTTAGCAGTTTTATTTAGATATAATTCATATTCCATACAATTCACCAATTGAAAGCATACAATTAATGGTTATCAGTATTTCACAGTTACATGCAACCATAACCACAATTTGAGAACATTCTGATCACCTCAAAAAGAAACTCTGTGGTCTCAAGCTATCATCCACCCTTCTCTCATCTCATCTCCCCTGCCATAAGCAACCACTAAGTCAACTTTCTTTCTCTATTGATTTCCTATTCTGGATATTTCATTTGAGTAGAATAACAGAATATGTGGTATTTTGTGAGTGATATCTTGCACTTAAAACAATGTTTTCAAGGCTCATCCATGTTGCACCAGGTATCAAGTACTTTATTCCTTTCTGTAGTTGAAAAAATATTCTATTGTATGCATATATAATATTTTAGCCATATATTAATTGATGGACATTTGGGTTATTTTAACCTTTGGGCTATTATGAATGATGCTTCTATAAAAATTTTCATGCTATTTTTTTTGTATGGACGCATCTGTCAACAATTTTTCTAGTTTGCTTTCTTCTCAGTCTTCCTATTGTACCTGTGTTGATAATTATCACATTGTAAATATATGCTCTTGTGGCAAAAACTGAGGTATATATTCATAAACCACTATATCTTAATCTTAAATATTTTATGCCTTGGACAATATTTGGAAATATTAACCTTCACTATGGCATATGTAACTTTTGTATTGTGATGAATGTATAGAATGTGACACATAAATATAATTGTCTTACCTCTCTGTTAGCAAGAGCTGAGAAACCCCAGAGATGCATGATTGACTAGATATCTGCATCCAAATGAGATTCATAAATTTTAAAGCAAAGCTTTTAGGAGTATCTGTCATATCTACTTCCTTCTACTATTATCCTAATTACAAGTATTTGAAATAAAGATATTGTGTGATATGATTCATTTCCCATCAGAAATGTTAGTTCCCTTCTTCATGATTCTGTGACATATGTGCTATATAGTTTAGAACAATTCTGATGACAATGTTAAAAATATGTAAGTTGCTCTCCCCCTTCCTTTTTTTTTCAAATAATACCACTGAAATGTAATAATTCCTAGTAGCCAAAAGAATACCATATAAGTCTATAGCAGTCCTCAAAATTTTATAATCAAGATTCATTATAAGCTCAAATACTCCAATTAACCTTGACACCTCAAGTCCAGCAAAAATTATGTCTAAATATTTTTAACAAATAGAGAGTTTACCACCTGTGGACAACAGATTCTTGGAAATAAACTGAAAGTCACAATTTCTATAGTTCTCTTACCTTTCTTAGTTACTCCTCATTTTCATATATTCCCAGAAATTAGTGTTTTATTAACTTCACATAATCCTCCACTTAGTAGCTGAATGACTATATAATTACAAACATAACAAGTTATAAGTCAGTCTGAGGAGGACACTTGGGTGTTATACTATATGTTGGCAAATTGAATTTTAAAAAGTACAGAAAAAGTCAGTCTTCTCCATTTTAGGTAAAAAAAGTCAGCTTTTGAATAAACCTTGTCAATATCCAACAGAAATTTGAATTGAAGATAGCTATAATGTAATTTAGACCAGAAAAAGTTTGATTTCAAATTAGTCAAAATGTCTCAAGTCATAGCCATAATCATTGCGTAGTTCTTTGCTTAACAGGCAACATAACCTTGGATACAGATGTTCTCAATCATTTTTTTTTTACTGAATACAATTCTTATTAAATTTGTCTGGAAAGAAAAACAAAACTATTATGCTAAGATGCCTTGCCCTCCTCAGGGTTGGGCTCTTCTTTCCCTCTTATGATACTGGCCATGAATTAGCATCTTGCAATTTTAATTCACTAATTCACCCATTTATTTATTCACAGAACTTATGAGACATCTGTTATGTAGCTGCTGAGTTTTATTAGTTAAACCATTTTTTAAATTATGGGGAATGAAGGCTCATAATACAGACTGATGTTCTTGATGCTCTCTAGGAGTTTACCCTGTTAACCCTTCATTTTACCATTTCAGTATAAAGTAAGAGGAGGAAATTATAAAATATTTTATGGATTATAAGAGATAGAAATAACTGTAAGATAAAATATTCAAGAGAATATATGATGTTTCCACAAATAAAAATGATAATGTTCACTGCTATCAGGCTCAAACATGAATGACAGATTTTTCTGGGTAAACTTCAGCTCAGATCTAATGCTAGCTCTTTTACTACTCCATATTTTTTTTCTTTCCTCTTGTCATTCTCACATTTAGCAAACATACCACTGATTTTTTTACAGAATATTTGACTAATCAAACGCCAATTTAATAAGCACCTATTTTGCGATTGTCACTATAGAATCAGAAATAAGGGATTGTCACTATAGAATCAGAAATACCTCTTTCTACCAAAAAATACTCAAACATACCACTGATTTTTTTTACAGAATATTTGACTAATCAGACACCAATTTAATAAGCACCTATTTTGCGATTGTCACTATAGAATCAGAAATAAGGGATGCCTGGGTGTCTCAGCGGTTGACCGTCAGCCTTCAGCTCAGAGCATGACCTCAGTCCCCAGATCTTTGCAAACCATTTTTCTATTTATTTTTTGTTTGCCTGTTGTTTATTTGTACATTTTCTGTGTCTCACCAGGACAATGCAAGCACTATTATGGCAAAGAAAACAACAAACTCTTTCATATAACAAGTGCTACATAAACATTGAATAAATGAAGTAAGTAAATAAGGTTGATGGGAAAGAAGAGGGACTAGAACCTTCTTGGACTGTGTTTTACGAAGATGCAAATAAAGACACAATTCTTAATTTGTCCATTGGATTAATTGAATAATCTATTTCAGTATAAAGTATTAAAATGATACTTTAGTTGTTTACCTCTTTCTACCAAAAAATATTTCTTTTTCCCGTTTTTCCTATCCCTTGTAAGGATCTATTGTTCAGTTTGCTGTTCTGGAAATTTCTTTTATCCTGGATTTATTTTCCTCTCTTAAATCATCAAATCAATTGCCAAGTTTTAAAAAGCCATCTAAAACACCAATGCATAAAGTATGATGATCATTTGGAAAAAAGCAAATAATTCTCAACATATAGACACAGATACTTGCATATTTTTACTCAAGTGGAGATAACACAGTGTAAAGATACACACCAGGGGGGTAAAAATCAATTAGCTCAAGGCCATGAGAAAGCTTTGTGTGTATATGTGTGTGCATATTGGAAAAAAGAGCAAGCAAGATGATAAGCTTTGTATTTCTACATTTTATTTTTTTATAATAAATTTATTTTTATTGTTCAATTTACCAACATACAGAATAACACCCAGTGCTCATCCCGTCAAGTGTCCCCTCAGTGCCCGTCACCCATTCACCCCCACCCCCCGCCCTCCTCCCCTTCCACCACCCCTAGTTCATTTCCCAGAGTTAGGAGTCTTTATGTTATGTCTCCCTTTCTGATATTTCCTACCCATTTCTTCTCCCTTCCCTTATATTCCCTTTCACTATTATTTATATTCCCCAAATGAATGAGACCATATAATGTTTGTCCTTCTCCGATTGACTTATTTTGCTCAGCATAATACCCTCCAGTTCCATTTTGTATTGTATTTCAATTGTTAAAGTATGCACACATTAGTTCTATAAACTGAAAATCAAGTAAAGAAAATTTTAAAACAAAAATGCTTTGTTCTTTTTTTAAATTTCATTTTTGTTCAGGTTACCACCATCTTAATTCAGACTAAAGTTACCTCATCCTTGAAAGAATATACAGTTGTTCTCTCCTCCTTCAGAACCTTCCCATTTCAGTCCACCTTACACACTTCTTGGATTTATCTTCATATAACTCAACTTAAAAACCTATAATCTCTCTCTTGTGACTACACAATTATTAACAAAGACTCATATAACATCCATAATGTTCAAAATAAGGCTCTTTCTAACTTTACTATTCTATTACTTTCCTACCCTTTATAGAAAAAAAGGAACTGTCTGTGCACAAAATAATGCTGATCATTTTACTTTACCAAAGTTATACCTCCTATGTTATCTCTACCAATAAAGACATCATAGATTTATCCATTCATAATTATCTAAGCAGGCAAAAGTCATCTGATATTGAAACAAAATTACCTATTTTATCTTAAAACATTCACGCTTAAGAAAGATCCTTGTACACTTGCCTTTTTAAAGCCACACTAAATTTTGCTACTACTTTACAAATTGTTTTCCCATATCAGTTCATTTAATCCTGACTGTAGCTGTGTTAGATAAATATTATTAAGTTCTTAAAGCCTGCAAGCAAATTGATTTGACTAAAATCATGTACCTGGTATGTTATAAAACTGGCACCTGAATATCAATTTTCTGACTACAAAATGTGGAGTATTTTTCCATTAAATAACAATTCATCTCATCTTACCCAGCTCATTCAACTTGACTGAAAAATCTCTGATAAACTAAAACTCTTGGCTTTATTTTTTATTTTCAAAGGTAATTGACAAAATACTTTGAAATGGAATTTCAATAAGTATCTTTTTAAATTAAATGGTTTGTCTTTCAGACAAATGGACAACATTCTTAATGATTTTTAGACATTACCAGAAAATATGGTCACAACATTTGGATGAATTTTTGATCAGTTGGATAAACATACACAGACTTATAACTCTGTTTTAAAAAGTTTCTGATAGACCAGAAAAAAATGAGCTAAAATTTAATAGAATAATGTCAAAGTTTTATAATTATTTCCAAAACAGCAATCACTGAAAGGAGAGAAAATGATGTGTGAAAAATGTTTTAAGATCATTTAACATATAGGTGGTGTATACAGTTGATTCTAGTTACTCATGGTAGTCAGCGGTCATATTCTATAAAGTTGCTGGAAACACTAGTGAATAGTACACCATTGCTCCTAGACAAAATACAGGTTCTTGTGAGCTTCTGGTCACATTTCCAACAACTGATCAATAGATAACCTTTCTTTACACGTGTTTCTGTTTAAAGACAGCTTATATTATCATTGACTATTATTATATATAATGATATCTCACTGATCCTTTAACATTAAAACCACAGCCAACAGCACCATTCAATGCCTGAATAAAGCTAATCTACAAACACTTTCTCCATAAATCCCAAAGCAATCTTCTTTTGATTAAGGACACCAGATAGCACTTCAGTACTATGCTTGTTGGGTATTTGAAAAAGTTAAATCACAAACAAAAAAGAGCAATGTGGAAATATGGCATTATGCAGACCATGAAAAGGATACTTGCTTACAGTTTGAGAGCTGAAATAAGAAGGCAGATCCTCACCTTGTTCAGCCAGGAACTTGCAATTGGGTAAGACAAATTTTCACTGGTGTGCACCTGTGCATAAATGACATACAGTCAAAGCACCATGAGTACTGATTTGGAGTTACAAACACATTTTATCCAGCAGGTGAATGTGCAAATACAGAATCTGCCAATAATGGGGATTGTCTGTGCATGTACATATAATTTTAGACAGTCTACTTTTCCTTAAAAAATTCATATTTTCTTATTAAAGTAAAATCCAAGAAAGCACACAGGCTCATTATTTTTTTCTTCTTCTCTCCCTCTCTTTTTTCCCTAGTTGACCATCTAAAAGGTAGTGATTACTGTCTGATAAATTAGACATTGAGGGGCTTTTAATGTTTCTGGAGTCTGATGAAAATTATTGTACTTCAACCTTAAAAAAATATTCATAAAAATAATATCCTGCACGAAATTTTAGGTAGTTCATGGAGATTTAAGGCATACATAATCACACTATTGTAAATTTCCTTGACTTTGAAAACTGCATTCTGTTCTAGTAAACACATTTCTAAAATATTATAAAAACACGAATGAAAACAATATACGATAAAATGAAAACTAAAAACTAAAGCTCAAAACAGTGGGGAGAGTTAAACTGGGGACTTTTGTTATATATCATTTATATTAAGAACTAGTCACTTTCTTGGTTTCCACATGAGAATTTATAGGACAAAATAAGAATTAATGAGGGGAAAGCTACAGAAGACTATAAAAAGTCATCTCTTGCCAACAGAATTATCCAAATATGATTGAACTGCCTTAGAATGTGGGTTACCTAGCATACCAGTCCCTGAAGTCTTTAATAAAAATGTGAATATTTGTTGGAGATATTGAACGTGTTCAAACACTACATGGTATTTAGACAAGACGCTTAAGGCTCTGAATTTAGAATCAGATTTTAAAATTAATGAATATTAAATTTTATTTTTTCTTTAAGTCAAATACTAATAAGCAAAAAAAAATATTTCACAAGGAAAATAATTTCTTTCCCTTAGGAAATGAAAATGTAAAATAATGAGTTAATATTTTAAACTGGATTTTTGAAAAAGTTGTATAACATAACGAAATTTTGTGTAAGGAGAAATTTATTTGGGAATACAGGACTTCTCAGCCCTGTGCAAGCAAAAACTCTGTTTTGCTGTAGTTACATCCAAATAAACCTTATTTGCTTTTGAAATAAATAATATAAGGCAACTTACAATTAAAAATTTACTAATATTTACAGCTTAACCTAAGGATATTTTCTACTGTATAAATGTGTAAGAATAATATTCTTAGTTACAAAAGTCTTTTTGTTTCTAAATTTCTCAACATCATTTTATGTTTAAAACTTACTTTGTAGCGCACAATAGAATAATCATAAAATATTAGTTTCAGAATGCAATAGACATTCAATAAATGAAAGCTATCTGATTTTTACTGAATATTAACAAAGTAGTCCAACTATTTGATTTTGTCACTGATTGGCAGCTGGGGAGTTGAAACTAAGAAAAATGCCTTGAGAAACTGTAACTTGGATTGTCAGTCAGTGGGAAAACAAATGTCCCCTGCAAACTTTATCTAATTTTTTTTTTTTTTAGCAAACTCAGTTCCACCCAAAGATATTCAAACGATGAAACAAAACATCAGTTGATATGAGATAGAAATTAAAAACAGAATGTAAAATCATAATAATGAAAATACATTTCAAAGTTGTCTCCTAGTAATCCTGTCATTACGATCAAAGAGGATACTAAATCAAGATTATTACAAATTTATTGTACCACAATAAGGAAATATTTTATATATTTAAAAATACTAACTACTGTCCTTTCTCTACAATGGTATACAAAAACCCTTCATCATCAGAGGCAATTGTGAGAGGACATTTAATAGAATCACACAAAAAGCATTGTGCATGTCTTTTGTATTTCATCAGGGACAGAGTTGAGGGAGGGTGGCACTTCTGCAGCAATTGTCATTCTGAGGGTGCCTAGGTGGCCCAGTCAGTTAAGTGAATGTTCAGGTCATGTTCCCTCTGCCTCTCCCCCTGCTTGTGCAAGTGCTCTCTCTCTTTCAAATAAATAAATAAAATTAAAAAAAAAAAGTTGTCATTCCTACAAGTGAGCACTACTGTATTATGCAATGGAATGCATGCCCTTTGGGAAAGATTTTCTTTTTTTTTAATTTTTTTTTATTTATTTATGATAGTCACAGAGAGAGAGAGGCAGAGACACAGGCAGAGGGAGAAGCAGGCTCCATGCACCGGGAGCCCGACGTGGGATTCGATCCCGGGTCTCCAGGATCGCGCCCTGGGCCAAAGGCAGGCGCCAAACCGCTGCGCCACCCAGGGATCCCAAGGAAAGATTTTCCAAAGAAAATACAATTAAAGGAATCGTGAAAGCTATGAGAAAATAATGAATTATTTCATTCTTCTTTCAATATGTTTACTGAAGATCTGCTTTCAAGATTAGTTATATGATTGTTGCAGGATGCAATTCCTTTTGGGTGTTTGGTCTGAAGGCCTAACGTCCTAACTGATTCTTGGCCAGAAGCTGTCCTCTGTTTTTACGGTTCTGCCCTCCTGAGATATTGTGATTTATAAGAAATATAACAGGTGACCAAAATATATTTCATCTATATTTTTACTTCATCCAAGTCCCTGGCTTACAGCTTCCATAACCCTTGGAATATTCTGAAAGGTAAGAGCAATGGAAATATCTTTCATTATAATATTTTTTCACTTATTCTCAGTTCCTAAAAAGCTTCAGGGCCATAAAGGTGAAACGGATGTCTTTTTATTCATAACAAACCCCTTTCAACCACAGCTGAGTTTATTTGAATGAGATGACTTTTGGAAATCTCCTAGAGAAGGTAGGGGTGCGGAGGCTGGTTACCAGAGGGAATGGATGGGTTGGAACCCTCAAGCAATTTCCAGGAAGGGGAGAGGGGATAGAGATTGAATCAATCACCAATGGCCAATGCTATAAGCAATGATTAAATGCCTATGTAAAGAAGCCTCCATAAAAACACAAAAGGAGGAGGTTCGAAGGTTTATAGATTGGTGAACCAGAAAGCTTCCATGTGCCACCATGCAGGTCCCCAAACTCCATAACAACTAAAACTCCTTTTTGGGGGGACCTCACCCTATGTATCTCTTCCCCTGGCTTTTGACTGTATCCATTAACAGCCTTTGTAATACACCAGTAATCTAGTGAACAAACTTGTTTCTTGAATCCTGTGAGCCATTCTAGCAAATTAATTGAACCCAAGGAAGAGTTTGTCAGAACCTCTGATAGCCAGTAGGTCAGAAATACAAGTAGCAACTCAAACTTCACCTGGCATCTGAAGTGAGTGACAGTCTCGGGGGACTGAGTTCTTAACCTGCAGATCTGATGCTATCTCCAGGTAGACAATGTCAGAATTGAGTTGAATTATAGGGCACCCAGCTTGTATCTGAGAATTTCTTGATGGTGTGGGGAAATCCCCAGCCCCCTGCACCCACATTGGAGTTGGTGCTTAGAACCCTTACCTTCCTGCAGAAATGCTGACGACATTGATTTTCTCTTTGACTCTCCATCTTGAGCTCCCATTTGGTGTACAGATGGTGCCACTTTAAATAACTAGAGATGCCTCTGGAACACAGGTGGTGCCCCTTAGATAACTACCCTGTGACCTCACCACTGTGTCCCTAGCTCCATGATAGCTGGGGATTAAGTTGTGGAAATGGGTGGGGAGGATAGGGGGTGCAGAGTAGCTGCATAGTGCCTTGGATCAGCTGCCCAAGTCAGTGAATTATCTTGAATAAAACTCTGTGTAAACCATATGGAGTGGCTTGCTTCACTTTTCAGGATTAAGGTGCCTTCTCAGTTTGGAGGATAGATTACTAAATCTCCTCTACCTTCTAACACTTCCCAACAGGGCAATCTCGGGCCTGGATAGTAAGTACTTGGATGGGAGAACTTAGTCTCCAATGAGAATAACAGGTCATATTTCGGTTTTAAAGTCATCCATCTGGGCAGAACAAAGGAATGATTAAAGGAAGGCATTGGAGACCAAGTGGATGGCTATAGTAATCCAGCTGAAAAAAGCTGAGGGTGAGGCAGAGAATTCAGATTAGAACAATTTATAGCCTTGGGCAATTGGTATCACTACCAAAATGGGAAATGTCTAAAGGGATGGTAGGTAAAAGGTAATAGGAATGAATCATTTGAATTTGTTCAATTTGAAGAATATGTGGATGTCAACATAGAAAGCGTACTAGGAAATTAATGTCAGCTTTTCTGGAGTTCTAACCTAAGTGACACTCTGGAAATCACATCATATAACGTCTGATTCCCAATATGGCCACAAATTTTTTTTTAAATATACATTAATTCAAAGCCTATCTTGTACTCTTTTTTTGGTTTGGTTTGGTTTTTATGCCTTATCCCTAATCTACATTCACCAATACACCCACAATACTGGATTCAATATATGTCCTCCTAACATACTTTTCACAACTGGTTTACAGATTAAAAATCTACATGTCTATAAAAAACACCCTTCCAAACTACCTTCCATAAGTGGGGTTTCCACCTTTCCATCTATTCTTAAAAATATGATTTTGGTTTCAGAGTGTATACATTGAAAATACACTACTAGTATACTAACTGTCTCATTCTGTTATTTTTTTTTCATTTAATAAGACCTCCATGTGTGTAGATCTAGTTCATTACGTCTGATTGCTTACATTTTCATCAAGTATGCGTACTCATTTTACTTTTACATTTCTCTATAATGAATGAACTAATATGTCTATCTACCTTTACCAATATGATATTTTGATGAATGCCTTAAATACGACTCCTTATGAATGTGTCTCACAGGTTTACTGGGTTAAATACTTTGCAATAAAATTACTAGTATGTAGGATATACAAACACTTCATTTTAATAGTATTTCCAAAAAAAAAAAAAAACCTATCTTGCAATTGCTTGTGCTCTCATCAGCACCGGAAATTATTTCACTTTTTGATGTTTGCTCTCTGATGGATATAGAGTGTTAGCTCATTGTATTTAAACTTAACATTTCTCAACAATAATGATGCTGTATCTCTGTTTATAACATTATTACTTAATTAAAACTATTCTTTCTTCTTTTATGGCAGCCAGCTAATATATATCATATGAATATCTTCAATTTTAGCAAGTAATATCTGTTTTCTTAAGCAGTGCCATCTAGATACATTCCTACAACTGTGTATTAGTCCACTGTTTTACTAAGATTCCCCCCTAACTTATGCCCAATCTTTCATTCACAGATATCTCTGGTTGCACACAAAACACGCGCACACACACTCACACAGATGTACTCTGGGTATCACACATCTACACGTCTACACACCAAGGGGATAAAACCATTTCTAAGAATACCTGCAGATTTCTCATAGTTTGTGTGTATGTGTGTGTGTGGCATGTGTGTGCACATCTATGTGTATGCAGATGTGTGTGCATGTGACAGAGGGAAAGATATAGAGTTATCAATATATGTCATCCTCCAGATTCTGACGGTTTCAGGAAAGTTAGAAACCTATGCTAGTTTTCCACCTATTTGGAAAGGAAAAACTAAAACAGTTTAGAAATCAGTTCTTTTTATCAATTAATAGTTTATAAATGTGAAATACTTTCATTCACTCATTGAGATGATGATTTCTCTAAGTAAATATGCTACAATTTACAAATTTCTTCCACAAATACATTGGTTCTAAAATCAAGTAGACTCACTGTAACACAGACTCAAGGAATTTTTTTCTTTAATATTTACTGATGCATGTATGAAAATCGGACTCTTATTTTTAAAAAGTCCTTTATTTGGGAAGGGACATGGGATGCTGTATTTATTGCCCTCTTTCTGAAAGGACCATTCTTCTGCTTACCCTTCTACATGCTTCAATTTTATAAATGCTATATTTTGTATTTTTCAAGCAAGTATAAACTCTGCAATATAGAGCTGTAGTTTAAAATAAATAAATAAATACATGTGTAACAACTCTGATGCCTTGTTTCAACTGTCATATTTATATTTTCTAGCACACAGCCACAAAATGTTTTGCTAAAAATATGAAATATATGCTAATTTTAAAATATATATTTGGAAACATCAGTGTGATAATGAGAATTGCCTTCTGAAAAATTCATTCTAGGAGCTATGTTCATAGATTTAAATATGTCAGAGAGGAATACAAGCAATCTGACTCATTTTGAATTGACACTTTCTTTTTCTGACCTAGGATGTGCACTTTGTTCTTATTTGTAGCCTTTCCACTATCATTTGCATTTTGCAGCCTTGATTCCAGTGGTTGGTATTGCTACTTGTGATTTCTCAAGTGTAGTTCCCCCAGGGTCATACAGTCAACAGATCTAGATGCTTCTTTCAGTTGCATAAAGTCACACATCGGGGGTGACAGTTCAGAGAATGATCCTGCTGTGTTTGCTCTTAATAAAGCAGGAAGACTGCGGTTATCATACTCTATTTCATTGCTAGGAGTCAGTGTTACCGTATTTGCTCAAAATTACCTTATAATGATTCATTCAAATAATTTTTTAATCTAAGAGAACCTAATGTAATTTTTATTATATATGCTTACTATAGAGATTTGTGTATGTGTCTGTGTGCTTTAGAAAACATTTCTATTATACCCTTCTATAAAACATTTTCTAAGATTGGATCCCTAAACATAATAGTTCCAAGATAATATTTTTGCTACAAAAAATTTAAATGCAATATATCATAAAATTATATAATTAATTGTTTTCAAGAAATTACTTTGAAATCTGTTTCTACATACACTAAAGTTGTATATGTTCGATGGCTGTGACAAATAATTCCTCTGTTTTTTTTTTCATAAAATTTGAGATAAGATAAAAATATGAGCTTTGAATACTTTTCTAACACTGAAGTATACACAATGGACTAGTTAAAAGATGTTGAAATATTAATTTGTCTTAAGTTTGCATATCTGTTGGAATTGCTATTATGAGGATTATCAGAAGATGGCAATTTTGAATATGTGAGAATACACAGAAATTCATTAGGAGGAGGGATTTTAATTCTCTGGAGTAAAAAAAAAAGAGTGAAAATCATAGGAAACCAATAATGTGTGTCTTTTGTTTTTTGTTTTTGTTTTTTTTCTTTCTCCACTTAATTCTTTTCTTTTTTTTTTTCTTGTTTGAAATTTTTGTTTTTTAATTTTGTCACAGGTATATGCATACATCCAAATTCATCAAAATGTATACATTAAATATGTGCAACTTTTGCATATTAAATATAATCATTAAAATTGGAAAAAATAAGGCCTGCCCTGAGGGAGATTAAATAGTTAGTTCATCATTTAAAAATCCAGATTAGGGTGCCTGGGTGGCTCAGCTGGGTAAGTCTCTGCCTTTGGCTCAGGTCATGATCCCAGGGTCCTGGGATTGAGCCCCACATTGGGCTCCCTGCTCAGTGGGAAGTCTGTTTCTCCCTCTCCATCTTCCTCTCCTTGCATATGCCTCTTACCCAGCTCATGCTCTCCCTTGTTCTCTCTCTTTTTCTCTCTCAAGTAAATAAATAAAATATTCAAAAATAATAAAAAAAATAAAATCCATATTATGAATCAGTTGATCCTTTTTGGATCTTGGTAGCAGAATGACTGTATTAGTTTACTGAGACTGATATATTACCATAAACCATGTGGCTTAAAACAAGAGATTTGTTCTCTCATAGTTCTGAATGCCTGAATTTAAAAATCAAGGTTTTGCCCTGGCCACAGTCCTTCTAGGGGTCTTAAGGGAGAATATATCCTTTGTCTCTGCTGACAACCAACATCCCTTGCCTTGTAGCTGCACTACTCAGCTCTCTGCTTCTGCGATGACACTGCCACCCCCTCTTAAGTCTGTTAAATATCCCTCATGTACTCATCAGTGTTGCTAGGGCCCACTTAGACAATCCCATATAATCTCTGAATCTCAAATTCCTTTACCTAGTTACATAGCAAAAGACCTTTTCTCCAAATAAAGTAGCATTCACAAGTTCTGGCAATCAGAATGTGGATATATCTTATTGGAGGAATACCATCAACACACTACAATGACCTGAAAAGAAATCCACTGAAAAAAATGGTGCTTCATATGCAGTTTGGAAAACAGCTCGTTAGTAATATTTACATTATTTTATGGCCATGATATTTCTGAAATTATCTTTGTTCCTTTTTTCTTAATCTTTGTTCCTATTGTTTATTCTTCTCTATGGCTTTCTCCCCAGCACCTTTTCCAGTAATTTTCCTCTATTTTCCATATTCCTCTATGTTTCTTCAATTGATCATGGCTGAGGCTTGGCTAACAGAGGAAAATCGAAGTGAGTAAACATGTGGTTGAATCACAAATAAGCTAAAGTGTGGGAAGGAATAATAAAATAATATGATTACTTTTTATCAAAATCAATCTATCTACAACAATATTTTGTGTCGTGAAACAAGGTTTTTAAAACAGGTCCTTTCTTTCACTTGTTGACTGAGACTGACAAGGTTCAAAGTAGACATTGAAAAATTGATTAAATGGCTATTAGACCACTCTTTCATGTCAAAGATACAAAAGGATAGGTAGGTTGACTACCTTTGAAGAACATTAATTTTTTTTAAAGATTTTATTTATTTATTTATGAAAGACAGAGAGAGAGGCTGAGACATAGGCAGAGAGAAGCAGGCTCCTCAGAGGAAGCCCAATGCGGGACTCAATACCCAGACCCTGGGATCGTGACTTGAATCAAAGGCATATGTTCAACCAATGAGCTGCCCAGGCATACCTTGAAGAACATTCTTGAGGAATATTTTTTTTTAAGATCTTTCTTTCTTTCTTCTTTCTTTCTTTCTTTCTTTCTTTCTTTCTTTCTTCTTTCTTTCTTTCTCTTTCTCTTTCTTTCTTTTTCTTTCTTTCTCTTTCTTTCTTTTCTTTCTTTTCTTTCTTTCTTTCTTTCTTTCTTTCTTTCTTTCTTTCTTTCTTTCTTCCTCTTTCTTTCTCCCTTTCTTTATTTAAAGAAAGAGAGAAAATGAAGGGAGAGGCAGAGGGAGAGAGAGAAGCAGACCCCCACTGAGCAGGGAGCCTGATGCAGAGCTCCATCCCAGGACCCTGAAATCATGACTTAACCAACTAAGTCACCCAAGAGCCTGGGAGGAACTGTTAGCTATCTGCTGTGATTCCCAAGCCCCAGAAGGAAAGGATATACTTCTTTCACTTTAAGACAGAGTAGAATTGTAAGGTCCACATTGTAAGACTTTAGTAGAGGTTTGCATACAAAACAAGGTATGAGAAAACAGAAAATCAGTGTCTACATAATGTCTGAGAAATCTAAAGGACAAGATTAACTGCAATTTGAGAGTTACTTGCACTCAGGCAGCCCATGAGAGCTGAGAGTAGACTTTCAAATGCCTGGGGCTACAAAAGGTATGGCACATGACTAGCCAATATAGAAACAGTAATTTTGGTGAAAATCTATATACTTAGAGGAATGGACACTGCAGGAGTGAATTGGGCTGTTGGTGTCAATTAACAACAATGCAAGAGGCCAATGAGAAAGAATGAAACATATCCCAAGTTCAAAGGGCAAAGATTATAGATTACCATGATGTTATCAGTCTAGAAGACATCTGTTTCCAAATTTCTTCTTTTGACTCCCACTACTCCAACTTTGCAAGCTTCAGAAATTGGATGAAGAGGAACAGAAACAGGAAAGATGACAGAGACATAAAGTAGAAGCCAAACACACACTCTCTTGCCAGGAAAGTGCTGGAGAAGAAGAGAAGGAGGCTTTAACTAAATATCAATCTCAGATCTGTGACTATTATAAAGGAGCTGATCTTCTAGTTATTAAGTTAAACCTGATTATATCATCTGTATTAGTTTCCTATTGTTACCATAACACATTACCACAAATTTAGTGGCTTAAACAACATAGACTTTTTATTTTATAATTCTATGGGTCAAAAGTTCAATACAGGTATTCCTGGGTTACAGTAGGGATGTTGATGGGGTTGGGTTTCCTTCAGGAAGCTCTAAAATGATCTATTTCCTTATCTTTTTTTCAGCTTCGAGAGCACACACATTCTGTGACTTCATCTTCAGAATCAGCAGGGTTCTATCTTTCAGACCATTTTTCTAATTAGGAAAGGTCCCCAATTCTAAGAATCCATGTGACTACAGTGGGTCTACCTAGATATCCAGGGTAATCTCCCTAGGTAAAGTTCTCAATTTAATAAAATTTGCAAAATCCTGTTTGCCATGCAAGGTAACATATTAACAGGTTCCAAAATTAGGACTTGGATATTTTTGGTGGGCTATTACTCAGCTTACTACATCATCCAAGAGAGAGAAATGTCTCTGTGGCAAATTTGTCTCTGAAAAAATTTAAAAAGATGGTTTATAAACCTGCTTTATAAATAAATGCCATAAATACTATTTTGACAATGTATCAGATAACTATACTTCAAAGTTTGGTACTAATTAATTTACTTGTGTTATTCACTACACTTTTTCATTTTAAAACTGGGTACTGGGAGAAAAATGCACACAGTGAGTATTCCAAGTCATTTAGGTTGGAAGGGCAAGAAGCTTCAGGAATTCAGAAACCAAAGGGCATGTGCAAACATGCCAGTTAACAGGAAATCCGGGATTGCTATGCTAAGGAATACAGCCTACAGAGAACACAAAGGCAAAAAAATAAATAAATAAAAATCAATCAATCAATCAATCAATCAATCAAGGGCTACAGGAAGTTATTAAAGGTAGAAATATGGAGCAAATGGTCAAGGTTTCCAGAAAATGAAAAGTTCAGGAAGCAACAGGGTACTCCCTGGAATAAAGTGAGTAAATGAAGTGGGAAGAAAGTAGGAACAAGACAAGCCCTGCATGGCTTCTAAAGATCTCTAAATGCCACTTTAGTGTGTGGCCACTCTCACATTTGCCTTTATACGTATAAGTGTTGGCAAAAACAGTAAATGATGAAGACTCAGCTCAATGTCTCTTATAAGAGACTACGTATTCTCACTGGATGTCATCCAACCAACAAGCCAAATAGGTTACTAGGATTAATGTATTAATTAATTCAAATTATCCTAGAGATCTGTAGGTTAAGTGCTCTATACATTTATCAAGTAATACATATTATGAAATGAGAAATTTGATAGGTTACTCCAGCGTTAGTTTAATATAATGTTGATCTTTCCTCTTTGAATAAAGTGCTGACACCAAATCAGCACCTGGATGTAAACAGATTCCCTAACTTTTCACTTTATAAAATGAAAGATATAATTTACTTTCCTAAATTCCTAAAATAAGACCAGCAAGAGAATTCAGAGCTACTTCCCTCCATATTCAGAGCTATTTTAACACCATCACAAGGCAGTATTCATTGGCCCGTGACAGGAAGAATATCTTCCCTTCCTCTTTCAAAATGACAATCAAAAATTGATGGGTTCTCACTATTTTTGTTCACTGACACTGGCTAATTATTAACTCTGCAGGAAAAATTAAATTTTAATGTTAATGTCATTGTAACACACCAGGATCTGTCTCAGCATGATAAGATATCATAAAGATTTAAGTTGTTTTGGTAAGTTAGCCACCTGTTTAAATGTTAAAAATTTACACAGCCTCCCCAGCCTTACTGGTGTCCATCTTTTATACTGATATATATGTTTATAGTCGCTGTATTTGCATGGTTTGAAATAGTCCTTCTTTAAGAGGTCTGCTGAATGCATAGTTTAAACTGCAAATATTACACACTTCTTTCAAGAATAATTTATATTTTCAAATCTTTCCATCTGATATCTTGTTAGAAGTCCCATTAAATGATTAAAATGTCTTGGGAGAAAAAAATAATAAAATAAAATAAAACGTCTTGGAAGGAAGTTGCCTAAAATTGGAACAATCTAAATATAAAAACATTTTGTAACCTCTGGACTGCAATGAACATTCAACATAGAAAACAAGAGCAGGCAAACGCACTGTCAATTAATTACATGCTTCATAACAAATTTTTGAAAAGATATTCTGTGAATTTCTTTTACCTACTGGTCTCTATAAAGGAAAGACAGCTAGTTGAATAGTTTGAGTAGCCCTTTAAGTAAATATTTTTATAAAACAATAATATTTTATAAGAACAAACAGCTTCTATCAAGCCAAAGGCATTGCTTTATCATTAAAGATTTCCTGTATTTATTTAATTAAACCACAATAAAAAGATTATAGCCACGAATTTCATTTCTATTGTTAACCTTAAAATAAAGAGCCATAATGAGAAGCAAACGAGTATTTAGTTGGCATCAAAGAATCGCAATTCTGGAAGCACAGATTCAAGTAGAAACTCAAATAATGTCCTGCTTGTAGAGTGAAAACAAGGGATTTTTAATAAGGAAAAGGAAGATGAGGGGCAATTTCATGAATTAAGAGGACAACCCCCCCCCATTTTTCTATGGGTGTTAAGCTAAACTACCCTGAGTTATACATTGATTGACTATGGAGTCTAACTTCACAAAGTCCACAACCATCAGTCTTGTGACCAGGATGTCTGTCTCCTACTGACTTCTCAAGAAATTGCTTAAAACAGTTGTCATCTTGGCCAGCCCAAAGATTATGGCTTAGCTCAGAGACAGGTGGGGCAGTTTCTCTGCAGTGGCTGTTCCAGCTCCACTTAAAAACTGGTTCCATTCATGTCAATTTTTCACATCATTAATACATTTAGATATGAGAAGATATAATTGCAAGTAGGGTTCTAGCTCAAAGACATTTTTCTTATGAGACACTGTTTTAATATTTAACATGCATAAAATTTTATCGTATGTAAACTATTCATAGGGGAACTATGGATCAATATTAAAAAAATAAGAGACAAGTCCTTTGCTCTCAAGTTTATAATTTAGATAAGGTTTTATCTTCATGGATATAAAAAAATTATTCAGCAGCAACATTTGTTTTGAAAATAGACCCTCTCCCCCTAAAATTTGTTATTTTACACAAAGAGAATCATGTTAAGAAATGCTGAGTAGAGTTTGATGATGAGTCTTAGGAGTATCTTCTAGGATTAAGGGAAGGATAAGAGAAGGATAAAGGTTTTGTGTTAGATTTAAAGATTAATTAATTATTTAGTCAGCAAACACTTGTTACAAGTCTCCCATGTATCACTTTTCTTCACATTGGAGATGTAACCATGAACAAGACAGACATGGACTATGCCCTTATTGAAGTTAGAATAATAAAGCTGTCATAAATGCAGTGACAGAAGTGTAGCCTGCTTTGAGATCACCTACTCAAGGTAAATTTCCCAAGCCAGACAGTAATGGAAAATTTTAAGGAATAGTAATAATGATACAAAAATACAATAATAGTAATAAGGATCACAATAGCCAAAATTGCTTAAGCACTACATGAAGTACTTTTGTACTCACTTTATAGGTATAAAAGGAAAAACTACTTTGCCACTTGTTAAAGATGGTAAGGCGGACTTTATTTGGTGGGACTATGGCAATGAGGTTTTGTAATAGGGGAGAGAGATTGAACTCAACCCCAAATACCATAAGGATAAGTGGAGATTTATAGCCAAGGGGCAGGGTAAGAGTCAGCAAATGGAAAAGTACTAAAAGGGGATCTCAGGGGTAAGGGGATTCTGACTAAGCTCACTTGACAGAATTTTTGCTGAGGGCAGGACAGGATGATAAGATATTGAAGGTGGGGGATAAGGAAAGTGATCACACATCAAGGGTGAGGATTTTCACTATATTGACTGAGCAGGATTCTTGCTAAAATTGGACTAAATGGGCTTAGGGCAGATCCCAAGGGCAAGACCTAGTCAAAAAGAGAACTCAGAGGAGCCTGGCTAAGGAGGTCAGAGAGTCTTTGTCATAGATATGAAGGCATTTAGTACTCATAGTGCATAAGGCAAGCATTAGTAATGTCATGCTTTTACTGATAAGAGAATCAGGGAACACCTAGGATAAAAATATTGCTGAAGATTACAGGGCAAGTAAGTAGTATAGCCTGGTCCCAAGTCCAAGCTCTCTCCAGAGCCAATGCTGCTAGACTTCTATTTCACTGATATTTTCCAATTCAGAGGGATACCATGCACAATCCATTGGAATGGGAGAAAAACATATCAATTGCCACATTTTAGAATTTTTAGGGTATATCCAGGATTCATTTCCACAATTTTTTCATATATCTATATATTTCTCTGTAATCATCATATGATATAAATGTCATAACTTTTTATTATTATAGTATTTTTAAATTACCCATAAAACTTAACTAAATAAAGATCACAAAGTACAGCTGGCACTTAAAATAAGGCAGGGCTAAGGGTGCTGACTCGTCCAGTCCCCAGTAGTCAAAAATCCACATATAACTTTTGGCTCCCCAAAAACTCAACTGCTAATAGACCAACTGTTGACCGGAAGCCTTATCAACAACATAAAGGGTCAATTAGCACACACTTTGTATGTTATATGTATTATACCCTGTATTCTTACAATAAAGTAAGCCAGAAAAGAAAATATTAAGAAAATCATAAGGAAGAGAAAATGCATTTACAGGACAGTATTATATTTAGAGAGAGAGAAAAAAAAACTGTTTAGATGAACTGGCACAGTTCAAACCCATGTCATTCAAGGGTCAACCATATTTATTCCATAAATATCCCTTAGTTTTACTAGCCATCTTACTATACTTTGGTAATAAAAATGTTTTCAATTCTTCACGTCATATTATTTCAAATTGAATATCATTCAGTGATGTCATTTTTAAAATGCTATTCCTGAGGTTCATGTGATTTCCTACGGAAATAGATTAAATGGAAACGAATGTGTCATAGCTGCCCTATTTTTTTTTAATGAAAAGGTTTGTAACATTTTACATTCCCTCTCATATTATATAAAAGGGCCCATTTACTTGAATATTTTATTTTTAACCACTTTAATTCTTTTTCAATATATAACTTGGCAAAATGTCATATATTGTTAAGTTTTTTTGGGGAGTGTGTGTGTGTTGAGACATGTTTTTATGTTTCTAGTTGCTGTTTTGTCAATGTGTATGCCCTTTCTGTGAACTGTCAGTATTCTTGCCCCATTTATAAAATTAACATCTTGGTTTTGGTTCACATTTACAGAGTACCTACTACGCTCTAGGCACTGTGGATAAAGTCGCATTGTCTCTAACTATGGAGGGGAGGTCAACAGGGAAAGATAATCACAGTGGAGGGAGATGAGTAGTGGTTATGGTGCGAGCAAAGGCAGAGGCATCTACTTTGCCTCTAAGATCAATGGATAAAGTGATTTTTAAACTGCTTGAAGAATGGGACTTAGTCATGAGTTGAGGATATTTTTTTGCATTTAATTAGGTTTGTAGCATGTTTTAAGTCTCAGAAAATCAGAAATACAGTGATTCCAAGTAACTATGTGTCACTAAAGCACAGGGTAAGTATAGGACTAGGGTATGATAAAAAATGAGGATGTAGAGGTAAGCAGAGACCCTATGATGAATGGCTGTGCATTCTACTCTAAACTGCTCATACTCATGCTTATCTTAACCAACTTTTATTCTATTTCTATTTTAAATGTTTCCCCTATCACTTCTTCTACTTTTCTATATTGGTCCAACATAGTTTTAAAAAGTAAGTGAATAAGACCATCCTGAACTGGTTTTATTTCTCAATTAACTCAACATATTTGAAAAGAAATCCACTTACAAGGGAAACTACATATTCGAATGAATAGAATAGCAATGATTATGTTTATTTTAGTAATTACATGTGACCACATCTAGAGTAGTAATTTCAAGAAATATCTATTGTTCGCGGCAGTATCTCATGAATATTCCATAAGCTATTGGAAATGCAGTTTTCCAAGATTTCACAGGTGGTTTGGAAAACCCATATAAATTGAAAGGTCTGTGTATTTAAATTACAGCTCAGTTGGTGTTAGAGCCAGCCTCTTCACAAGTTGAACCAACTGCATTATGTGGGAGTCTGGAGGGTTTCCACAGCATAGGGCCATTTAAAGCTGTTTATACTGCCACCAATTCTCATTATAATAAATGTATCTCATGGTACAATACTTTCATCCAGATCCAAGTTGTCTTTGACACAAAGCCTAGAAAATAATTTGTAGGTAATTTTAGACAATCATCCCCTTATATTATTTACTGTGAGAGATTATTACTATACTTACCAGAGAATTTCAAAAACATCAAACTATGTTGAAAATTCTAAATCTAAAATACCGAGAAGCACAAAAATACAGATACTATCTTTCAAGTGACAAAAATTTATTCTTGAAAAACCCTATATGCCTGCAATCATCTCATTCAGGAATACAGCTTTTTAACACTTATTAGTCACATCTAATGGCACTACATTAGAAAGGGTGGAGGATGTACTTATTTATGACTGTCCTTGTAAATACTTTTATTTTTTTAATACAAGGAAGTAAATGCCGAGAAAGTTTTATTGAATACCACCACTTACAATAATAACAACTTTTAGTGTCTCCTTATCATTACTATCTTTTGGACCCTGCTTTAAGCATTTTACATACACTAACTCACTTAATATAAAAACTCCAATAAGTATTTATTACTACTATCTTCGGTTTACATATAAGAAAATTGAGTTCCAGGAATATTATGTAATATTAATAATATTCCAATGATACAACTATCTCAACTTGAATCATAATCTATGACAGAAACTACATGCTAGGGATGTTACACACATAAAGTTACTAAGATCTTACAACAATAGCATGAAATGACTTGTTATCCTGAGTGACAAGTGAAGCAACTAAGTTGACTTAGAAGAATTTAGTAGGGCAGCCTGGGTGGCTCAGTGGTTTAGCGCCGCCTTCAGCCCAAGGTGTGATCCTAGAGACCCAGGATCCAGTCTCACGTTGGGCTCCCTGCAGGGAGCCTGCTTCTCTGCCTGTGTCTCTGTCTCTCTCTCCCTCTCTGTGCCTCTCATGAATAAATAAATAAAATATTAAAAAAAAGAAATTAGTAGCATGGTAAATTGAACATTGACTATAGAGCATGGCCTCACCTAATTTGACTATCATGGCTCATACCAACCTGTGCCCAAACAAACTCCCCTAAAGAGAATTGCACATTCTAAGAACTGTAATAATTATGATAGTTAAAAATAATAAGTTGAAAGGAGCATTGATTCCACTAAATCCTAACTTTATCTATTTTTTTTTATTATTGACTTCATAAAACTTTTACTGGAACAATAATCAGTTTACCCTTGTGCCTTAGTTCTTTGTCATTTTTTTTAAAACATCAGACAGATGTGATAATTATTAGAGACATATAACGACAAAAAAAAGAGGCAGGAGAACAAAGGGCTTGAATAATTTGGAAATTATAATTAAATACCAGATAATAAGAATTTGCTTTTGCATGAACAATGACCTATTAGAAATCAATATGAATTTTATCCTATTAAATACATTGTCAGAGTTACAAAGGTGTTAGCAATTATATAAATACCCAGGTTCTAGGGCATTTTTATCTCTTTATAGTGTATTTACAATTTGATCTCTGATTTCGGATATATCCAAATCATAAGTACTTATTATTTCTCTCTCTTTTTTAACCTAACATCTACATGTAATATTAAATTGATAAGATAATTTATCCTTAATAAGTGTAGTTTCGTTATATCACTGACGGATTTTGTCATCTGATAAATGATAGAATTCACATTTCGACCTATACCAAGAAAGTACTATATACTGCTAAAGATTTTATTGAGAGTTTAGGGCTAAAAGCCCTCACAGAGTTTTCTTTCTGCACTCTCCTTAGTCAAGAAAAAACATCGTCCAATTATTTCTTCAACTTGGAAAGAAGAAATAGACATTGGATGAGAGAATTCTATAAATTTTTGGTTATTTTCAAGAAATGTATCACTAATATTACAGTAACCTACCAAACAAATTCAAAATCTTGGAGTCAAAGGCTCTTTTGAACTCATTAAGATGCCCCTTATTGATACCACTGTTAACTTCTTGGTGAGGTTAATTTCCCTATTCACCCTATGAGCATTTTGATATAAAAAGATATACAAACAAATAATAAAACAATCCCTAAAACAAATGAAAAATTGAATATATAAACTTTTAAAATGAGTAAGCATAGACAATTATAAATCTCTACATATTTATTTTTTATTTGCAAGAAAATGTTATTTTAAAACAAAAAAATTATCAATCTTTAGAAATATGATAGTTTCCTAATATCAATATCCAGTCAGAATTCAAATTTCTCCACTTATTTCATGAAGTCATTTTGACTGTTGATTTATTGGAAATTACATCAACCAATCCTCATTTATGTTAGTCTCTTCACTCTCTTTTTTAATCTATAAGTGTCCCCAACTCTTTTTTTGTGTTGGAAATTTATGTAGTAAAGAATGCAGAACTGTATTCTGTACTAAAGAATTCTCCACATGCTCTTTGTTAGATGCAGCTAATTACTTCCCCATGATGTGGTTAATACAGTCCTTTGACTTTTTTTTTTTTTTTTTTTTTTTTAGTTTTAGAGCAGAATACTTGATCAGATTCATGTTTGATTTTCTGACATGACAAATTCATAGGTAATGGTGTGTACCTCCTATTGTACCATATCAGAGTTGCATAATTCCTACTTATTTATTTCTTTATTCTTTTAAGATTAGTCAGAGGTTTCAGATGTCATCATCCCAATTCATTCAATAGTTAGTTATAGCCTAACACCTCACTTGGTCAGGTTGACAGTAGACAGATACAAACTACAGATGCTGCTGGAATTGGTTGGTGATGGGCCCAAAGATAAATACTCAGACATGTGCACTGGATGATGACAAATGGAGATATTGACTTCTCATGTGCCTTACAACCCACTAAAATTATGATTTTTAAATTCTCTACATCTATCCATCTAAAATCTAAAAGTTATGTATTCCATAGGTAATTTTTTATATCAAAACATGCTTAGGCCTGATAAGCAACTCATGTATGTATATATATTATATTATCCAGGATCCAGACAAACAGAACCAATAGAAGATAAACAGATATATATATATATATATATATATATATATATATATATACCTATTTAAATATATATATACCTATTTAAATATATATATACCTATTTAAATATATATATGTTTATAAATATATATATATTTTAAATACATATATATTTTATAAATATATATAAATATATATTTAAATAGGTATATATTATATATAAATATATAAAAAGTATATATAAATAGATATATACAAAGATATATATGTTATATTCCCTTACATATTTATAAAGACTAAGAAGATAATGAAGTTCTCTCTGCAAGCTGGAGGTGCAGGGAAGTTGGTGGTGGGAATTAAGCCCAAGTCCAAGAGCCTAAGAACCAGGGGACCAATAGTGTAAATTCCACTCAGAGTCCAAAGGTCTGAGAACTAGGAACATAGATATCCAAAGTCAGGAGAAGATGGAGATCCCAGCTAAGTCAGACAGAAAATTCACCCTTCTTCTACCTTCCTGTTCTATTCAGACCCTCAAAGAATTGGATGATGACCACCCACAGTGGTCAGGGCATCTTTTTTTACTCAGACTATTCATTCAAATGCTAATCTCTTCTAGAAGCACCCTCACAGATGAACTCAGAAATAACATTTTACCAGATACCTAGGCATCTGTTATCCTTGCCAAGGTGACACATAAAATTAACCATCAAAAGTGTACCTACATATAATTTTATTTAGTATTTCTTGTAGGAGGTAAGCTCTTTGAAGTGAACTTAGTGCTCTCGTATATGATTTTTATTATATTTTGGAATAACATTTTATTTGAACATGTGACTGCAAATTCCACAGAAAATACCATCTGATACAATTTGCATATTGCACACAAATTTTCAGTTATATCTTATGTTTAAATTAGTGAAATAGTGCTTATTAGCCCAATATATTTATTAAGTATCTCTTAAATTCCAAGACTTCTTTTTAGCATGTAGGATATATAGTAAAAAGTCAATAAAAATCTCCTGCCCTAAAAATAGCCTATATCTGTGGGTTTTTCTATTTTGTAAAAGTCTCATTCAATTGAATAGCATTCATATATTTTATATTTATAATATATATGTTTATTAGATTATATATAGTATTATATATTACATACATTCATATGTTATATATGATTATAAGTGATTAATGTCTAAGCATATTGACCTTGGACAATTCAAATTACCTCTACAATTTTATTTTCTGAGGGCTCTAAAGACAATGAAGACCTAGGAGAAATTCTTTGTTTCAGTATTAAGGAGAACAGCATATTAGCACATATCTAGTTAAAATGCATGAGAAATCTTACTATTAGAATGTAAGTTCTAATGCCCTGCTCTCAAGACAATGTAAAAGAAAAACATTATTCTAACACATTTTTTCACCTTTTATTACTTTAGACCTTGACAATACTCATGTTTCTCCAAATTGTGTATGTAATTAACATTTATTTAAAGGTTACGTATAAATGTTTACATGTATCATATTAAATGTAACTAATGATTACCGAGAATATTAAAAATGTTTGTGCCACTGCTGTGACAGTCTTGGACTGAAAGACCATGAAGAATCAGTTTATTTTTGATTCATTAACTCAGCCAGACTTTAGTTTTCAACTGTAATACTTGCTTCCATAGACTTTTCAGTATGAAAAAAAAAAATATGTGAAAGGTATAAGGCTCATGAAGCTCACATGACAATGGTTAGGACTGAATTAAGCAGCCAGACCTTGAGCTGAGGCAGTGTAGAAGGCTGTGCTTTGATGCATACATTGCTCTTTAAAAAAAAAAATCTGTTTCCAGGGGTTCCTCGGTGGCTCAGTCAGTTAAGCATCTGACTCTTGATTCTGGCTCAGGTCATCATCTCAGGGTCTTGAGATCAAGCTCCACATGGATTCTGGACTGAGTGTGAAGCCTGCTTAAGGTTCACAGTCTCCCTCTGCCCCTCCCTGCTCTCTCTCTCTCTCTCTCTCTCTCTCTTTCTCTCTCTCTCAAAAAAAATTCTATAAATAATAAATAAATCTGTTTCTTTCTGGGTTAAGCAATTACAAAAAAAATAATAATTCAATTGCCACTCTTGGAAAAGCACAGGAGAGGACAGTAAGTCTGTGGGCTAAAGAACATAGATGTCTTACATTACAGAGAGAGAAGACAGCAGAATAACCAAAATCAAAGAAAGAAACAGAGGAAGGAATAGGGCAGGAGAAAGAGAATTTTTTTTCTTGGAATAAAAGTAGGGTTGATGTCTAGTTATACTAACTGTTAAAATATTTAAGCATAAAAATGTTTCATATCAGTTGCTAAGTAGTTGCTCCATGAATCACTCAGAGAGACCACATTAACTCAGATTGCTCTAGCTCCTCTCCCTAGATCCTTAGAATTACCCAAGATCTAACAATTAAAGGGTAATATTGTGGGACCAGGGTGGCTCAGCAGTTGAGCATCTGCCTTTTGCTCAGGGCGCGATCTGGGGTCTGAGGATTGAGTCCCACATCGGGCTCCCTGCATGGATCCTGCTTCTCCCTCTGTCTGAGTCTCTGCCTCTCTCTCTTTCTCATGAGTAAATACATAAATCCTTAAATATATATCTATATACAAGACTTTCAGTGTTCTTTCAAGTATTCTGAACAAATCATTTTATTTCTGTATGACACACACACAGAGGGCAAAATGAGGTGAGGAGCATATTACTGAGTGTTGACCACACTCCACTTCCACTTGTTTATTAACTTAAAAAAAAATCCACACTCAGTATTTTTTAAAAAGAAATACTATTAAGAAAATATCAGATTAAATTCAAGAGTCTTTTATTTTGTACCTATGCCAGGTGCTATACTAGCCAGTAAAGGTAGAAAAATAATTATGGCATGGTCCCTGTCCTCAAGGAGTTCAAATATATAAGATTGGAATGGCCCAGTAAAATGCTATCAGCCTGGATGACAGAATAAACAATTGTTTCACGGAGTCACTTAACTCACACTAGGAACAGGAAAAAAGAAACGGTATCGAGGAATTTCAAAGAGCAAGTGAAACTTCAATGAACGGAAGACTTGTAAAGTAAGCCAGGGGGACCCGAGTCTCTCTGGTTTTAACTGCACACTCCCCTTCACGTGACACCCATCTTAAGAGAAAGCAACCATCATGGTTCTTCAGGCCTCCCAGTGGAGGGATTTAAGCCAGACTAATACTCCTTGTTCTGACCCATTTCCCTAGACTCCTCATTTATTCCTCTCCAAGGAAGGAGAAAGTGAGTTATCCGATTAATGAGTTTGGAAGAATGTTCCTCTTTGGAGCAAGACTGCATTATGGACAGATGTGTTCTGGCCTGCTTTCTCAGCCTGGTGGTGAGCTTAGGGAGCTGGCAATGCTCTGGTGGAGCAGCTTACAGTTCCTCCAGTAACTGGGTAAATAAGTTTGTCCAATTCTAGGAGGTATTCTCAAGTCCTTTGGCTGTGTATCTAAGCCATGTCCTTTACTCCTTTGATCTATTTTTTATTAGCAGTAAAGCTGACAATTTGGTCTCCATCTAACTGACTCTTGTGTCTATTTCTAAATTCATTCCAAGTATGAGGCAGTAAAGAAGGATGTTATTTAGGGATTCATTAAAACTACAACCATCACTTCCAGTATATTCTCTTAAGTGGTTAAACACATACAATTTAGTTTTGGTGATTAGTTCAGAAGCCTAGAACTTGATTCAAATTACAATTTAGGTCCTGATAGCATCTCTTTTCCAGGGTCATGGCCAAGAAAGACACATCTAGCAAGAGCTACAATTTTAAGTTAATGCATTTATTCTCTCAGCTTGACTCTCTTGATAGGTCAAAAAATAACAAATAATACAAATCTATCAACACTGGAAAATAACCATGAGCACTTGCAGTATTGCTTATGCATTCATTGCGTTATTGTTTTTGTTGGCTCCAGCAGCTGTAATAAAGAACCATAGACATCATGCATTTAATTTTCTCACAGTTCTGGAGGCTGAAATGCTGAGGTCAAAGTACCAGCATGGTCAGTCTCCAGTGAGGCCCCCTGTCCTCATTTGTAGACAGCTGCCATCTTGCTGTGCTCTCACATGAGGTCTTCTTTGTATACACAGAGAAGGAAAGGGAGAAGGCACTCTCGTGTCTTTTCTATAAGGACAGCAGTCCTGTACGATCAGATCCACAGTGTTATGTCCTCATTTTACCTTAATTACCTCTTTATAGGCTCTATCTCCAAATCCACTCACATTGGAAGTTAAGGGCATCAACATATAAGCTTGGGGAGTGGGGTACACAATTTAGTACACAGAAATTACCTTTGTAAGAGTAATGATGACCAATTCATCTTTATTAATCACTTTTCCCGGACCAGTCTGTGCTGTTTAACTTTAATCCTTAATCTTATATTATTGTTATTACCTATTTCAGAAAACAAAATTAAAATTAAAGAAATTTCAGTAACCTGTCCAAGATAACTACGTGACAGGATTAGAATATAGATCCTGCAATCAAATGCTGTCATTCTTTGTTATCTCTCAGCCCGGGTTGGTTCATATTCCCTGTATACTTTCATTTGCCTGTTGCTAGGGATTCAAAGACATGGGGTCTGCCTTTGTGAGTGGGAAGAAATGCAAACAAGCAATGATGAATAATATGTTAATCAATTGCTTCAATGGTATTAAGTCCAAATGTTTTACACATATACCACTTATTTTCTTCTTTTCTTTTCTTTTTCTTTTTCTTTTTTTTTTTTTTTTAGCCTTTTGTAAGCAAAAATACTGTCCATGATAAAGGCTGGAAAGAACATAGTACTAGCATACTCTGACAGGCAACAGCGAATGTTAGTGTCAATTACATGGATTTCAAACAATAAATGGGCAGCAATAAATAGGAATGTTTCCAAGATAATAGCACAGTGCTGGGTATTTGGACAAACAACAGTCTCAGTAAATTACTCATGTAAGTCATAGCACATTAATAAATTTTATCTATGCAATATAAAAGTTAGGATCTAGAATTTTTTTTTTTTTCACTTTTTCCTACTCTGGGGCATTGCAACCTACTAAAGCTGCGTGTATGTTTGAGCAAATTAATAGATTAATTTGTTTACATATTTACTTATTTAATTTCTTATTACTGATACTGCAGACATTGTAAGAGTAAATAAATCCTACAAATTCCTAATTTATGCCCAGGGATTAATTTGTTCACTAAAGATGTCCAATATGTTCTTGCTTTGAGGCTGTAACACTGCTACAGATAGAGACGAAACTGAATATTTCTGTTGTCTCCTATTAGCTTATTTTCATTTCCTTCTAATATCCCTATATTTGACTAATTATATTTGGATTTGTTCACAAATCAATTTATTTTGATTAAGTAAAAGGAGATAATTCCTGGGTTATTTTAATTAGTATTTTTAACAAACATCTGTCTTCCTAATGGAGACCTTTGCATGACCCAGCAAAACAACATGCTATCAATTAGAATTAATACTATTCAAATAGATCGTATAGAGGCAACAGCAGAAAAAAATAGAGCCTGGATAAATAACTTTTAAGCCAGTGCTGATAAGAGGTAAGAAAAAATAAAACAGATGTGTTTCATTCCTTTTAGTTTTTCCTCCCAATGTGAGTAAATAGCCCCACAGAATATGCTATTTTGACAATCCTCACAGAAATTTTCTTTAAAAGATGGTTTCTGAAGAGGTAAGCTAGGAGATTTTAGAATAAATTATATTTTTATTTTCTTCTTGGAAAAACAATATTACAGTAAAAATTGATATACTCTTTCACTGAATCTCTTTCTAGAATCCGTCCCAGAGTTGCCTCTACTCCATCATTCAGCACTAGACTCTCTGCCCCACTGCCCTCTGTTTCTCCTTTAGCAGAGCACCACTTCTGTTCATAGATCTTCAACCAGAACAAAAGCTTAGCCTAAAATGGCTTGGATATAATTCAGACCGGAGAGGCAGAAAGTACTGTGAACTTTTAAAGCATTTTCACAACAAAAATGCACATTTCGAATTGGAAATTTCTGTAAGATAAGATAAGGCCCATAGTGTTCTTTTATTGATGCACTATGCAATGCAATTTTTATACTCTCCTATCTCCTGTAATAGAAAATATGACCTGGAGCTACACATAACACCGGTATTTGGAACCATTACAGGCCTTTGTAAAGTGTATTATGCCTTGGTGATACATTCAGAAGAAATCCAAAAGCATATAAATCTAACTATTGCCCTTAAACTACACCTTTGGGTGAGATTTCAAGTTTTCAGAATCTGAATGTTTCTTACCAGGCTAGAATTTTAAAACCATTGGCTATTCCTCAAATGAATGTTTGACCTCTCCCCAGACAGGAACAGGAAGGGATAAGAGAATGGCATAAAGATGGAAAAGCTATTTTTATAACAGAGGCACCATAGTAATATTAAAGAATCTATCATCTATACCTATAAGTATGCATGCGCGCAAACGCACACACATTCATGAAAATGCACACACATAAAGCCCTTTATCAACCTTTCTCACTGTTCTGGTTTACTTTTCTAACTACTGCCTTTTACCACTTGGTATATTGAATATGTATTAACTTGTTTTGTCTTATTCACCCACGTATCTACATGTACTGACTGACACGTAGTAGGTGTTTAATAAATATCTATGAATAATGAATAAGTGCATATGGCAGGACACTATGCTACTTTCCCTTATTCTATCATATACTGTTTCTAAAGCACAAGCTAAATATCAATTTATTTGATCTTTAAGCATCTTGGCAATTGTGCATCTACTGGATGCCCAATACCTGTTTGATAGCTGTGAGGCTGTAAAGAGAATTAAGACAAGGAACTGTCAAATGTATGGCTTTACTGAAATCTCTCTTCTGTTTTAATTTGCCTTATTTCATCATTTGTCAATGCAGAAACCATCAATATTACCACAGTATTAGATAATTAGGCAATAAATAGAATTTTCTTGCTTATTAGGGAAAATGACAAAAATATAAACAAACCAACCAATTGGCTAGTTTTTTTCAAGTGCATAAATACATGTTTGTAAATTTATATAAATGTATAACTAATAAAATTTTATTAGTAAGGGGATCCCTGGGTGGCTCAATGGTTTAGCGCCTGCCTTTCGCCCAGGGTGCGATCCTGGAGTCCCGGGATCGAGTCCCACGATGGGCTACCGGCATGGAGCCTGTTTCTCCCTCCTCCTGTGTCTCTGCCTCTCTCTCTCTCTATGTCTATCATAAATAAATAAATCTTTAAAAAAAATTTATTAGTAAAAAAAACATATGGAGAATCATGAATTGTTTGGATTGGAGATGTGGTAATAACTATAAAATAACATGTTAAGATTTCTTCAGTGAAATTTCTATATTAGAGGAAAAAATTTAAAAACCTTTACATTATCGATCAATGTTTGTGATGCAAAAATTGCAGATGTAGGTATAATTTGATTTGATCCATTTAAATTAGAAGGGTGACTACCTATCTTAGATGAAATTGATACAGTTATGACTAAAGGCAGAAACATTTCCTTTTAATGAAAGACCTTCTAAGGATTTTTCTATATTATCAGCCCATTATTTTTAGATAATAATTTCCTTTTAACTATTTATATGTTATGTTATTCTCCCAGATATATTTGTATTTCTCCTAACATAAATGCTAGCACATAATAGACTCATAATCTTAAAACCACACTTTGACTTACTTCTATGGTTTATAATTGTGTTTATGTTTAAATTTATACTGATATCATATAACACATGAATTTTAAATATTTGACTCCATTTCATAGGTTTTAAAAATATAAATATTAATAATATTAATATAATATAATTGATTATATGATTATAAGTAACCTAAATTTATTCAATTAAAATAAATGCTATACGTTTGCATAATTCAGGACTAAAACTCATTATTAAAAATATTTATTTTAAAAAATATATCTTTTATTTTTTTTTCACTTTTTCCTAAGATTACATGCCTACTTTTTGAAGTAAATATTTTAGTATGAGTAAAATATTTTAATAAGATCCTTAGATTTGTTTTAAAAATAAGGAAAATCATTCAAAACACTATTCTAAAATATTTTAAGTGATCAATAATAAAAATTAGTCAGATTTCAAAAATATGACTGAATTGAGTTTACTATTGATAAAAATAGTTTATTAAAGGTAAGGTGCAGAAAGAGTTCAAAGATTGCATTTAAAAATAAATATATCATAAAAGTAGACATATTTATTTATTTAATTATTTTTAAAGATTTTATTTATTTGATACATTGAGAGAAAACAAGCAGGGGGAACAGGAGGCAGAGGGAGAGAGAGAGAAGCATGCTTCTCCTGAGCAGAGAGGTGGACATGGGGCCAGATATGGGGCCAGCCATAAAGCCAGACGTGAGGCAAGAAATAGGGCTCAATCCCAGACCGTGGGATCATGACCTGAGCCAGAGGCAGACACTTAACTGACTGAGCCACCTAGGCAGCACTAGGCAGTAGATGTAATGGGGAACGTGGGTGGCTCAGTTGGTTAAGTGTCTGCCTTTGGCTCAGCTCATGATCCCAGGGTGCTAGGATCTGGGGATCAAACCCTGTTTCTCCCTCTCTCTCTGCCATTCCCCTTGTTTGTGCTCTGTCTTTTAAATAAATAAAAAAATTTAAAATATAGAAACATGTTCATAAGTGCCTTACCAAGGTTAATTATATTTTTTGCACATCACTAAAAAAATATTAGTATAGAAATTAATCTTTCAAAAAGAACACAGTGGTCACTACATGTGCAGGTAAGAATTGCAAAGCTGCTTGTTACTGCAGGTGTCAAAGTTTTGCACTCCGGGTTAAATACCTGTGAAGGGCTCCAGGGAACACAATATTCCATTTTGTATGCATTCTTAACTTTTCAGACTATGTTGAGTAAAGGGTGGAGAGATCAAAGAAAAGAATAATGCATAATAAAAGGCGTTTGTGGTACATTATGTAATTGTCACATGTGCTATCAAAGTTTTCTATACACCAGTTTGAAAAAGTTGAGAAAATTAGTTTATAAAACCTATGGAAGCATTGCTCAACTTGTATATATAAATATATATATTTAAGATTTCATTAGAGGCAGAGGGAGAGGGAGAAGCAGGCTCCCTGCTGAGCAGAGACACTCTCCCCTCACCCTCTTCTCCCTCCCCTTCCCCCCCACCAACATGGAGTTAGACTCCAGGACCCTGGGATCATGACCTGAGTGGAAGGCAGATGCTTAACCACTTGAGCCACCCAGGTGCCCCTCAATTTGTATATTATTACAGGCAACTTTGACACTGGGGCTATTCAGTGTTTCTGAATATTCAGTGTTTCTAACTCTTCTTTTTCACCTTTGGCAGTATAATTGATTAGTACTTTCCTTAAGCATTTTGAAGATATAAACCATTGTCTTTCTGAGCCCAATCATCGTCCTTAAAAGATGCCAATTTTCAACCAAATTCCTCCTCCTCCCTCTTCTACTCTTCTTCCTTTTTCTTTCTCTTCCTTTCTCTTTCTGATTCTGTATCTCCATCTTTCCTCTCAAGTAATGTTTACTCTCTCTCTCTCAATTGTTTTCAAATTGCCTAGAAGATATTTTTTTTTTTTGTTTGTTTAGCAACATCACAAGAATGGAGCAGGGGACAATCAATATTCCCTTTCTGATAAGTGAAGGAAATGGGAAAGACACAAATTACTCACAGTATGATATCTACTGATGAAAAAAATACGCAAAATGCTATATATAAAATTAGCTTAATGTTCTAGAAAAGTATAAGTGTGAAGCAGGGGGCTCCTGGGTAGCTCAGTGAGTTAAGTGACTGACACTTGGTTTCAGTTCAGGTCATGATCTCAGGGTTATGATCGTGCCCTGCACCAGGCTCCATGCTTAGCAGAGAGTCTGCTGGAGATTATCTCCCTCTTCCTCTGCTCCTCCCTCTGCTCACTCTTTCTCTCTTTCATTCTCAAACAAGTAAGTAAAATCTTAAAAAAAAAAAAAAGAAAAGCATTAAGTAGTATAGAAAAAGTATTGAGAAGAGGGGCACCTGGGTGTCTCAGTTGGTTAGGCATCAGATTCTTGGCTTGGTCTCAGGTCATGATCTCAGGGTCGTGGGATTGAGCTCCAGTCTGGCTCCATACTCTGCATGGAGGCTGCTTGGGATTCTTTTCCCCTCCCTCACCCCCTCCCTCTGCTCCTTCCCCCACTATCCTCTCTCTCCTCTCCCTCTCTCTCTCCCTATCTCTCTCTAATAAATAAATAAAATCTTTTAAAAAATAACAGTATTGACAAGAATCGACAACTATATAACTCCTGCTAACAGACTATTTCAAGTGTAGAGATTTTCATGGATAGGTATTTTCTTTTATATTATTTTCTGTTGTTTCAAAAGACTCAATGAGGATGTATTTATTTTTAATTTGAAAAAATATTTTTATAAATAGTAACAAGACACCCCACTTTGTAATTTGTTCAATATATTGCAAAGTTAGAAAATGTCTTTCTACTTTTGCTCAAAAATCATTCACCATAGGAATATAATTGTCCTCCAAAAAAAGTATCATTATCTTCAATTGTGAAAAGTTGAGAAGTGAAAATGCAGACTTACAGAAAAAGATTTTTGTAATTTGTAATGATTCTGTAATTTAAAAAAATAATTAATGAAAGGAAAATTCAAGTGGAGAATTTAGTTCAGGGGTTTAAAACACTATTGCAGTCTTAAGAACGCACACTTCTTTCAAGTTACTGCCTTTTTTCAGAGGAAGATGAGGTCTGCTTTCTATGTCATAAGAATTATTTGGAGGGAAAATAAGAAGATGCTCAACAATAGATCTAATAATGTGATAACACATGGGTAGGAAAAGGATTCTAAGCAAAATAAACAATGTCATTTGCATTTTCAAGAGAAGAAGAAAGTATATTAATAAATTAACAAGAAAAATGAGATATTGTTAAAGAATGCATAACTAAAAACAAATTATATAGTATATGAATATAGAAAGGCAATTATAGAGTCTTCCTTTGTTGGATCTAAAAAACAAAATAATTAACTTTGTCCTCGATGACTTAGATGTTAGCAATGTGTTTGCATAGTATTTCCTTGATTGAAATGAAAATATCTTTAACATGAAAGCAGCACATAAAATATAAATTTAGACTAGAGAAAAAAATAAGGTAAATGTGGTTAACAACAACACTTATAGGCTGCTGCTAATATTTCAATGAGTGACATACATACACCAAACTAATATATCTCAGGAATGCTAAACCAGGGTGAAACCAGCTATTTGGCAAGAAAAAATATGTTTCTCAATTTTTTAAACAAGGTCTTCAACAATAGGGCAGCCCCAGTGGCTCAGAGGTTTAGCGCCGCCTTCAGCCCAGGGTGTGGTCCTGGGGACACAGGATTGAGTCCCACGTTGGGCTCCCTGTGTGGAGCCTGCTTCTCCCTCTGCCTGTGTCTCCGTCGCTCTCTCTCTGTGTCTCTCATGAATAAATAAATAAAAATCGTTTAAAAAAAAGGGTCTTCAACAATAGTTGTAAATTTTTTTCATATAGGTGGTACATTTTTTCTTAATATTCTTACATTTTATATCTATATTTTTCTGCTTTATGAATGGGTTATTATATAACCTAATTAGTCATTTTTATGTAGAAGAAATTTCAATCTATAATATAGTAGTTTATTGAGGCAATATTTAATTCAAATCTTATAAAATGTTTTATTTTATCAAGTATTCAAATTTATTAATGTAGTGTTATTTAATGTATTTCCTTAAATTTTTGTTATTCATATGTCTTTAAAGAACTAATATTGGTACTCTAAAACTGCTTTTACACAGTGTATTATTCATTTATTTGTTTAGTTTGTTTTTTGATAGGTATCTTGGTCAAATTTTTCCTACTTATTATTTCTATGTTATTATCATTTCTATTTTATTATTTCTAAGGCTGCTGTTCAAATGCTACCTATTTTCATTGTGTGGTTCAACTAACACTCAGATTTTTCTTTGCAAAAACATTTTCTGGAAATTGATGGTTCCCAAACTTTGTGCCTAAGTAGTCATACTTTCAAGAGAGTTAATGCATTATCTGGGCTTCAGTGGTATTCTAAAAATGAATCTACTGGAGAAGGGAGGCAATAATTAAATGATACGAGTCTTGTGACTCAGACTCTGTGTTACAACTCTAAGACTGTCAGTGAGCTACTGGCAAGGAATCTCTGAATGGCATTCTCTAGACAGTGAAGCTCACAGAACTGTATTTCAATTTCAACTCCATGTCCTTAATCATTTATGAAAATATGATATAAGATAAAATCTCAAGATAAAACCAGAGATCATAGGGATTATATTTTGGTCTTTCTCTGTCTAGTTACAAAGTCATTTTATTACAGATGCATATCCAATTGGGCTCATAATAGGTACTCTCTACAATATTATACTGCTTGCAAAGTTTCTTATTCTAGGGAATTGTAAATTGATAATTTGATGGCTTGTCTCAGTATCCTTTCATGTATTAAATTTAAGCTGGCAAGTCAAGAATTACTAAATTATTCCTATTTCTCTTCTAATAGTTTAAAATATGCATACATATTCACAGATTATTTTAAAAAATAAATGTAAAGATAGAAGATAAAAATAGCTAAGACTACAGAGTGTTATTCACATAACATATTGTTTTGAATCGTATATTCAATGCATATGTTACCTCATTTCCAGAAAAGGAAACTAAGGCACACAGAGGTTACACAGTATGCCTAAATTCACAAAGCTAGTCAATGTTGAAGCCAGAATTCTAGCCCAGCAATCTTGTTCCAGCACATTATACGACTCCCACTGCAGTCATACTTTGTAGTCATATGGAACCTCTATTGTCACTCAAAAGCATGCATTATCCATTGTATTGCTGACTTTAGTAAGTAAGAAAAAATGGAAGAGTAGAAAAATCCACCAAAGCAGAAACCTCAAAAATTTGTTTGAAAAATGTTTGTAACATTCACTTAAGCATTTAATTACAAAATGCATTTTATTATTGTTGACAGAAAAAATACAGGATGCTCAGATAAGTTTGGGCATACTTGGGACATGTTTATACTCAAACACATTTTGCTGTTTATCTGAAATACAATTGAATTGGGCATCTTGTATTTTTGTTGACTAAACATGGCAACCTTAATCTCATAACCTGTTAGATATTACAGATCATGAAAAAAACACAACCTAGGTAATCAAAAACACTTTGATGAATTATGTCACATAGCTTTAACATTTATAAACTTGAATATTTCTCAATTATATGCTTTAAAACTGTTGTAGTTTTAAATCAAATAAAAAACATCTGGGGGGCTCAGTAGGTTAAGTGTCTGCCTTCAGCTCAGGTCATGATCCCAGGGTCCTGGGATCCAGCCCCACATCAGGTTCTCTGCTCAGCAGGGTGTCTGCTTCTCCCTCTCCCTCTGCCTCTTCTCCTCCTTGTGCCCTTTCTCTCACTCACTCTCTCTCAAATAAATAAATAAAATATTTAAGAAAAACAAAAACCACCTAAATCAGTGCTCAACTGTCATTTACAGGAAAAGGCACAGAAAGCAGTTTTGCCATGGTTTATAACACTCAGAATCAACAGATAAATTTTTTAAAAACCTAGGTATATATTAATATATATAAATATATATGTGAATGTATATAGAATATACATGTATACATATATATGAATGTATATAGAATATTTATATATGTAGAAAACACATAGTTGAGCTAAAGAAACAAAATGTGTCTACATATCACATATCAGAACTGGAAAAGACATTCTAAATTCCCATAAGACAGAGGTCAATATCATCTATGCCTCAAATTTGGAATGTGGGTTTGAAACTTGACATGTAGGCACTGGAAATGTGGCAACATAAGAAAGGAAGAAGCCTGACACATAAGAAAGGATGCTCTCACTGGCAATAAAAAAAATGCAAATTAAAAAATAAGAAAACAGGATCTCATGCTCTCGATATGGGCAGAATTTTAAAATTTGACAATATTAAGTGTTGGGAGAGATGTAGAACAAAAGCAACTTTCATATACTGCTGATGGAGCCTACTTGGGAAAATAATAGAGAAGAGCAATTAAGCAATATCTTATTTTATTGAAGGTATAAATAGTAAATATCAAAGCATAGTCTTTGACCTATTTGCATATGGTAGGATAACTATAATAGTTTTGAATGTACTTTTGTCGAGTGGTAGTTAAATGGATTTATGTTATATTTAAAATTTTGGATCCCCTAATTATTTGAAAATAATGATTAAAAAATAAATTAAGAGAGAGGATATCTTTAAACAACTACTAGAGGAAAATTTCTCTAAAAATAATTAAAATGAGTTTCCAGATCGAAAGGGAGCTAGAGATAATGAAGCAATTCTGAGGGAAAAGTATTCTCAATCTAGAATTCAAGCAAACTATACCATAAAGTGAGTAGAAACATATACTATCATATATTATATCTAATAACAGTTTTACCCGAGAAAGACAACGGGTATTGTGTACTACTGAAAGGAGGATGTGAAAGTGAGGAATAAGCAAGACCTGGGAATGCAGGAAGCAGGGGTCCTAGTGTAGATGAGAAGTGAAATACATTCCCAGACTGATGATTTAAGGGAAGTCCCAAGATAAGATTTGTCCTGTGAGGATAGTGAACGTGGAGTCTAAATTAGAACAGAAAGTCAGAAGGCTCTATGAGTAATGTTTCTAGAGTAACAAATGAATTAATAGATAACATGATGCAATGAATTGTTCTAGAATTACTTCAGGACATTTAAAGTCCAATGAGTGAGACAGCATAGAAACCAAGGCCTGGGCACCTCGTGGCTCCATAAGTTAAGTGTCTGCCTTCGGCTCAAGTCATGATCCCAGGGTCTGGGATCCAGGCCCACATCAGGCTCCCTGCTCAACAGGAGAATCGGCTTCTCCCCTTGCACCTGCTCATGTGTTCTCTCTCTCAGTCACTCTCTCTCAAGTAAATAAATAAAATCTAAAAAAATAAAATAAAATCTAAAAAAAAAAAGAAGAAGAAAGAAAGAAACCTAAGGCCCATAAAATTCAAAAGAATTCATAATTAAGAAAGAAAATTATACTACAATAATTCAGCTTTTGGGATGCCTGGGTGGCTCAGTGGTTGAGCGTCAGCCTTCAGCTCAGGGCATGATCCTGGAGTCCCGGGATTGAGTCCTACATCAGGCTCCCTGCATGGAGTCTGCTTCTCCCTCTGCCTGTATCTCTGCCTCTCTTTCTGTGTGTGTCATAAATAAATAAATAAATAAATAAATAAATAAATAAATAAATAATAGTTCAGCTATGGAAAATATTTATACACAAAGATGGATGTTACCACTGAATATTGTTTTTCAAAAAATCATGAAAAAAACCTTTTTAGGAGAATTTAGGAATGATTTTCATACTAGAAGAAAGTGAGATGCATTCAATTATATTTAAAAGAGAAGAGGAGTGCAAGACTTAGCAGAATAAAAAACTCTTCCTTTAAGAAAAATTGAGTGAATATTCAAAAAATGAATTTGAAATGGGAAAAATACTGTGTTCAGGGGAACAGAATAGTGCCTAGAAAAATAAATGCAGGAAACTGTCATAATTTGTCATAGTCTTGTAATATTTAAACATAACAATGTGCTTATATTACTTTGAGGGAAAGTGAATTGATTGGAGCTAACAAATGTTTGCAGGATCCTTACAGAAAATATTATAAAGCATTATATATTTATATATATAAATACATAGGAAACCAGAATAAGTGGATAATTACGATTTTGGTAGAGTGATGGTTACTGCTAAGTAGCATATTCACAAAAGTGAATACAATAATCAAAATAAGTGAATAAAAGTTATTGTATCAAAAGGAATAAGGTGGGCACCTGGGGTGGCTCAGTGGTTGAGCATCTGCCAAAGGTGATACCGGGGTCCTGGGATTGAGTCCTGCATCGGGCTCCCCATGGGGAGCCTGCTTCTCCCTCTGCCTGTGTCTCTGCCTCTCTCTCCATGTCTTCATGAATAAATAAATAAAATATTTTTTAAAAAGAATAAGCCTAAAAGCATAATGGTAAGTCCTAAAAGCAAGGTGCAAACTTATATTTGGAATATGATATCTTTACTCAAATTTTAAGACCTAGAAAAACTACTATATTTTTGGATACAGACATATATAATAGTGGTATCAAAATACATTTGAGAACTACAAAAACTATATGCAACATACTGATTGATTCTTGATAGTAGGAAAGGAAATTGGAGAGAGGATTCATGGAGTTACAATGTAGTTTACAGATTAAATGATTAATAAAAATCCAGTAATAAAAAAGAACACAATATTAGGATTTGACAGATCTGAGAACTATAGATTCAGATATTTTTTGTATATATTTTTCCTATACGGCCAAAATATCAAAAAATTTAAAACCCTGGAGTACTATCAGAGACAGATGGAGAATTCCTGGTGATTAGGAAATTGGTATTATTGTGGGTAAATGACCAGTTAAATGTGGTGGAAGCAAAAAAATAAAAAATCAAAAATTAAAAATAAATAAAAATTTAAAAAAATGTGGCAGAAGCATTGGAAGGAGCAGGGATGATGACCATATGGCCAGAAAAAGAAGTGAAAGAAAGCAAAGGATAAGTCTACATATGAATGTATAAAATATATGTTGACTGGGTGCCCACAATCCTGGCAGCAAAGTGCTATACACTTAGTGTATATCATCTATTTTAGGGCTCTCAGCAATATATGTTAATTTGAAGACAAGAAAACCAAAGATGGGGGGGGGGCGGCAAGACGGCGGAAGAGTAGGGTCCCCAAGTCACCTGTCCCCACCAACTTACCAGGATAACCTTCAAATCATCCTGAAGATCTACGAATTCGGCCTGAGATTTAAAGAGAGAACAGGGGAATGCTACAGGGAGAAGAGTTCGTGCTTCTATCAAGGTAGGAAGACGGAAAAATAATAAAGAAATAAAAAAGCCTCCAAGGGGGAGGGGCTCCACGAGGAGTGGGCTAAGGGGGGCGGCGAGTGTCCCCAGGACAGGGAACCCTGGCCCTGAGGAGCAGGAGCTTCACCAACCTTCCCGGAGGGAGAGGCGCTAGCAGGGAGCTCAAGCAGGATCCCAGGGGGGGCGGGGATGCCCTCAGGCTCCCAGGAGCACTAACAGGACCTGCGCGCCGAGGAGAGCCCCACACCCCGCGGCCGAGCTCCCTAAAGGGCTGCAGTGCACACAGCTGGGCCCAGGAGCAGCTGGGAGGTGGCTCAAGTGGAGGCTCCGGGGGGAGGGGGCTACACGGCCGGGAGCGGGATTCCAGCAGTGCAGGCCCCAGAGCCCAGGGCGCAGGGGACACAGCCCAGGATCAGGAGCTCCCCCCGGGACAGGCGGAGGCCGGGAGGGCACAGGACAGCGAGGGCGCTCCTGCTGCCAGGCGGCCCCGAGCTGTGCAGATCAACGCCCCCCCACCCCGGAGTATCCAGGCCCCTGCAGACTGGGAGCTGAGGTGGTTACTGCGGGAGCTGACTCCAAGGCTGGGGAGCTGGCTGCCGCCACTGTGGTTGTTCCTCATGGTGTCACCTTGTACATGGGACTGAGCAGGGACCTCACTGAGCAGCTCCCACTGAACCGTGCAAGTGGCAGGGGGCTGGGCAGCTCCCCCAGGTGCACAACCTGAGAATCAGCACAGCAAGCCCCTCCCCCAGAAGACCAGCTGCAAGGAGAGTGGAAAAGCAAGTTATTAACCCAGCAGCGCTGGAAAGTTCCAGGGGAAGTCAAGGGATTTACAGTATATAGAATCAGAGGATACTCTGCCTTGTTTTTTGTTTTCTGTTTGTTCTCCCCCCCACCTTTATTTCTCTCTCTTTTTTCTTTTTTCCAGTACAACTTGTTTTTGGCCACTCTACACTTAGCAAAATGACTAAGAGGAAAACTCGCCACAAAAGAAAGAATCAGAAACAGCCCTCTCTCCCACAGAGTTACAAAATTTGGATTACAATTCAATGTCGGAAAGCCAATTCAGAAGCAAAATTATAAAGCTACTGGTGGCTCTGGGAAAAAGCATAAAGGATTCAAGAGACTTCATGACTGCAGAATTTAGATCTAATCAGGCCGAAATTAAAGATCAATTAAATGAGATGCAATCCAAACTGGAGGTCCTAACGACGAGGGTTAACGAGGTGGAAGAACAAGTGAGTGACACAGAAGACAAGTTGATGGCAAGGAAGGAAGCTGAGGAAAAAAGAGAAAAACAATTAAAATATCATGAGGATAGGTTAAGGGAAATAAATGACAGCCTCAGAAGGAAAAATCTATGTTTAATTGGGGTTCCCGAGGGCACCGAAAGAGACAGAAGACCAGAAAGTGTATTTGAACAAATCATAGCTGAGGATTTCCCTAACCTGGGGAGGGAAACAGGCATTCAGATCCAGGAGATAGAGCGATCCCCCCCCCCCAAGATCAATAAAAACCTCTCAACACCTCCACATTTAATAGTGAAACTTGCAAATTCCAAAGATAAAGAGAAGATCCTTAAAGCAGCAAGAGACAAGAGATCCCTAACATTTATGGGGAGAAGAATTAAGTTAACAGAAGACCTCTCCACAGAGACCTGGCAGGCCAGAAAGGGCTGGCAGGATATATCCAGTGTCCTAAATGAGAAGAGCATGCAGCCTAGAATATTTTATCCAGCAAGGCTCTCATTCAGAATAGAAGGAGAGATAAAGAGCTTCCAAGATAGGCAGAAACTGAAAGAATATGGGACCACCAAGCCATCTCTGCAAGAAATATTATGGGGGATTATGTAATAGAGGAAGTCCAAGGGAACAATCCACAAAAACAGGGACTGAATAGGTATCATGATGACACTAAATTCATATCTTTCAAAAGTAACTCTGAATGTGAATGGGCTTAATGACCCCATCAAAAGGCACAGGGTTTCAGACTGGATAAAAAAGCAAGACACATCTACTTGCTGTCTACAAGAGACTCATTTGAGATGTAAGGACACCTGCAGCCTGAAAATAAAAGGTTGGAGAACCATGTACCATTCAAATGGTCCTCAAAAGAAAGCAGGAGTAGCCATTCTTATATGAGATAAATTAGTTTTATCCCAAAGACTGTAGTAAGAGATGAAGAGGGACACTATATCATATTTAAAGGATCTATCCAACAAGAGGACCTAACAATCATGAATATTTATGCCCTACATGTGGGACCTGCCAAGTATATAAATTAATAACCAAAGTTAAGACATACTTAGATAATAATAACTTATACTTGGTGACTTGAACACGCTTTTACAACCGACAGATCTTCTACGCACATCTCCAAAGAAACAAGAGCTTTAAATGATACACTGGACCAGATGGATTTCACAGATATTTACAGAACTTTACATCCAAACGCAAATGAATACACATTCCTCTCAAGTGCACATGGAACTTTCTCCAGAATAGACCACATACTGGGTCACACATCAGGTCTTAACTGATACCAAAAGATTGGGATCGTACCCAGCATATTTTCAGACCATAATGCTTTGAAACTAGAACTAAATCACAAGAAGAAGTTTGGAAAGATTTCAAACACATGGAGGTTAAGGACTATCCTTCTAAAAGATGAAAGGGTCAACCAGGAAATTAGAGAATAATTAAAAAGATGCATGGAAACTAATGAGAATGAAGATACAATGATTAAAAATCTTTGGGATACAGCAATACAAGCATCCATCCAAAAACTGGAAAGAACTCAAATACAAAAGCTAACCTTGCACCTAAAGGAACTGGAGAAAAAACAGCAAATAGATCCTACACCCCGCAGAAGAAGAGAGTTAATAAAGATTCAAGCAGAACTAAATGAAATAGAGACCAGAAGAACTGTGGAACAGATCAACAAAACCAGGAGTTGGTTCCTTGAAAGAATTAATAAGATAGATAAACCATTAGCCAGCCTTATTAAAAAGAAGAGAGAAAAGACTCAAATTAATAAAATCATGAATGAGAAAGGAGAGATCACCACCAACACCAAGGAAAAACAAACGATTTTAAAAACTTATTATGAGCAGCTATACACCAATAAATTAGGCAATCTGGAAGAAATGTATGCATTTCTGGAAAACCACAAACTACCAAAACTGGAACAGGAAGAAATAGAAAACTTGAATACGCCGATAACCAGGGAGGAAATTGAGGCAGTCATCAAAAACTTCCCAAGACACAAAAGTCCAGGGCCAGATGGCTTCCCAGGGGAATTCTATCAAACGTTTAAAGAAGAAACAATACCCATTCTACTAAAGCTGTTTGGAAAGATAGAAAGAGATGGAGTACCTCCAAACTCATTCTATGAGGCCAGCATCACCTTAATTCCAAACCACACAAAGACCCCACCAAAAAGGATAATTATAGATCAATATCCCTGATGAACATGGATGCAAAAATTCTCAACAAGATACTAGCCAATAGGATAAAACAGTAGATTAAGAAAATTATTCACCATGACCAAGTAGGATTTATTCCCAGGACACAAGGCTGGTTCAACACTCATAAAACAATCAATGTGATTCATCATATCAGCAAGAGAAAAACCAAGAACCATATGATCCTCTCAATAGATGCAGAGAAAGCATTTGACAAAATACAGCATCCATTCCTGATCAAAACTCTTCAGAGTGTAGGGATAGAGGGAACATTCCTCAGCATCTTAAAAGCCATCTACAAAAAGCCCACAGCAAATATCATTCTCAATGGGCAAACACTGGGAGCCTTTCCCCTAAGATCAGGAACAAGACAGGGATGTCCACTCTCACCACTGCTATTCAACATAGTATTGGAAGTCCTAGCCTCAGCAATCAGACAACAAAAAGACATTAAAGGCATTCAAATTGGCAAAGAAGAAGTCAAACTCTCCCTCTTTGCAGAAGACATGATACTGTACATCGAAAACCCAAAAGACTTCACCCCAAGATTGCTAGAACTCATACAGCAATTCAGCAGTGTGGCAGGATACAAAATCAATGCCCAGAAATCAGTGGCATTCCGATACACTAACAATGAGACTGAAGAAAGAGAAATTAAGGAGTCAATCCCATTTACAATCGCACCCAAAAGCTAAGATACCAGGAATAAACCAACCAAAGAGGTAAAGGATCTATACCCTAAAAACTACAGAACACTTCTGAAAGAAATTGAGGAAGACACAAAGAGATGGAAAAATATTCCATGCTCATGGATTGGCAGAATTAATATTGTGAAAATGTCAATGTTACCCAGGGCAATTTACACGTTTAATGCAATCCCTATCAAAATACCATGGACTTTCTTCAGAGAGTTGGAACAAATCTCTGGCGGGGTGTGCGCCGGCACCCCTCTATTTATGGTCTGACACCGAGGAGGACTATTTATTGTTTAATTTATTCATGGAGGTTCCCTCCCAGTGCCCTCGCCTTCTCCCGCCCGGAGTGGGGGGCACCGCTGTATGTACCCCAGGTCCTGATCCTACCTGTGTCTGTCGGAAGATGGACTTGTACAGTGGCTAATTTAAGGGGTGAGGGTGACCGCCACCTGGGCTCTGCGCCTTTGGGGGGGGCGGGTTGGGGGCGGGTTTTAAATTATTGACCTTTTACAGTCTGCTTGTTGACTCTGGAGGCGAGGGGTGGGGGTAGAGTCTCAAGCCTTTAATTTATTGTAGCAGCGGTGTTTTTGTGATCTTGGTGTGCGTAGGCATCAGGGATGAGGTTTCCTTCAGTTCAGAAGTGATGTCTCGAGATCATATAAAAACCATAGTCTGGAGTCTTTTTAAAAAATAAAAAAATAAAAATAAAATAAAAAATAGGGATCCCTGGGTGGTGCAGCGGTTTAAAAAAATTAAAAAATAAAAATCTTAAGATTTGTGTGGAATCAGAAAAGACCCCGAGTAGCCAGGAGAATATTAAAAAAGAAAACCAGAGCTGGGGGCACCACAATGACAGATTTCAGGTTGTACTACAAAGCTTTGGTCATCAAGACAGTGTGGTATTAGCACAAAAACAGACACATAGATCAATGGAACAGAATAGAGAATCCAGAAGTGGACCCTACACTTTATGGTCAACTAATATTCGACAAAGCAGGAAAGACTATCCACTGGATAAAAGACAGTCTCTTCAATAAATGTTGCTGGGAAAATTGGACATCCACATGCAGAAGAATCAAACTAGACCATTCTCTTGCACCATACACAAAGCTAAACTCAAAATGAATGAAAGATCTAAATGTGAGACAAGATTCCATCAAAATCCAAGAGAAGAACACAGGCAACAACCTTTTTGAACTTGACCAAAGTAACTTCTTGCAAGATACATCCACAAAGGCCAGAGAAACAAAAGAAAAAATGATTTGTGGGACTTCATCAAGATAAAAAGCTTCTGCATAGCAAAAGAAAGAGTTAACAAAACTAAAAGACAACCTATAGAATGGGAGGAGATATTTGCAAATGACGTATCAGATAAAGGGCTAGTATCCAAGATCTATAAAGAACTTATTAAACTCAACAGCAAAGAAACCAACAATCCAATCATGAAATGGGCAAAAGACATGAACAGACATTTCTTCAAACAAGACCTACACATGGCCAACAAGCACATGAGAAAATGCTCCGCATCACTTGCCATCAGGGAAATACAAATCAAAACCACAATGAGATACCACCTCACACCAGTGAGAATGGGGAAAATTAACAAGACAGGAAACAACACATGTTGGAGAGAATGTGGAGAAAGGAGAACCCTCTTGCACTGTTGGTGGGAATGTGACCTGGTGCAGCCGCTCTGGAAAACTGCCTGGAGGTTCCTCAAAGAGTTAAAAATAGAACTGCCCTATGACCCAGCAATTGCACTGCTGGGGATTTACCCCAAAGATACAGATACAGTGATATGCCGGGACATCTGCACCCTTATGTTTATAGCACCAATGTCCACAATAGCCAAACTGTGGAAGGAGCCTCGGTGTCCACCAAAAGATGAGCGGATAAAGAAGATGTGGTCTCTGTATACAATGGAATATTCCTCAGCCATTAGCAACAACAAATACCCACCATTTGCTTCGACGTGGATGGACCTGGAGGGTATTATGCTGAGTGAAGTAAGTCAATCAGAAAAGGACAAACATTATATGGTCTAATTCATTTGGGGGATATAAAAATTAGTGAAAGGGAATAAAGGGGAAGGAGAGAAAATGAGTGAAAATATCAGTGAGGGTGACAAACCATGAGAGACATATAACTCTGGGAAATGAACAAGGAGTAGTGGAAGGGGAAGTGGGTGGGGGGTTGGGGTGACAGAGTGTTGGGCACTGAGGGGAGCACTTGGCGGGATGAGTACTGGGTGTTATGCTATATGTTGGCAAATTGAACTCCAATAAAAAAATTTAAAAATAAAAAAAAATTAGAACATAAAGAAAAGAAAACCAAAGATCAAAAATAATAAAATTATCATATCAACTAAAGGATAGAGATAGAATTCAACCTAAATTCCATATGCCATCAATTTCTACATATTTTCTATTCTATTCTGTTGCCGTATAGGTCAAAATAGGGCAAATTTACACTGTTCCCAACTCCAGGACTAAGACTACTCAATTTTTAAGTAAATAAAGAAGACAGCCAGCACACACCTGTTAGAATTAGCAACAAAGTAAGCTAATGAAAAGAAAATAGTATTAAGAATATCATAAGAGGGATCCCTGGGTGGCGCAGCAGTTTGGCGCCTGCCTTTGGCCCAGGGCGTGATCCTGGAGACCCGGGATCGAATCCCACGTCGGGCTCCCTGCATGGAGCCTGCTTCTCCCTCTGCCTATGTCTCTGCCTCTCTCTCTCTCTGTGTGACTATCGTAAATAAATAAAAATCAAAAAAAAATTAAGAAAACTGGTTTAAAAAAAAGAATATCATAAGAGAAAATATACTTACAGTACTGTACTGTAAAAGTCCGACTATAAGTGGACTCACGCAATTCAAACCCGTGTTGTTCAATGGTCAACTATATATTGATTTCAGGGGTACAGCATAATAATTTGATATTTATATACATTACAGTGATCACCACAATAAATCAAGTTACCATCCATCCCCATACAAAGTTAACTTTTAGGATTTTCTCTCTTGACATCTTTCAAGTATGCACTACAATATCACTGACTATAGTCACCATGCTGTCCGTTAAATCCACCGTCAGAAGTTTGGCAGGTTTTTAAAATGCATAGAGACTCTTTTCTGGAACTTATTACCAGCTAATAAAAATATTACTGGGTAGTGGTAAGTTAAACAGTGATTTTCTTCCTAAGGCATGGTATTATTCAGACTATCATATGGCAAAAGTATCCAAAAACTTTTAGTGAGCAATGATAGTGAACCAGGAACTGTGGCTTATTCCTGGAAAAAAAAAAAGAAATAAAGTATACTTTTCCCTCAAGGGCATATAAAGTACCAATTACAAGACAGGATAGCAATTTCTTTTTTTTTTTATTAGGATAGCAATTTCTTAAGCTGATATTAATGTAACGATAACAGAGAGAAAAGGAGGTCAGTGCAAACACAGTTTTCCAGTTTACTCCAGCCCTGATTGCTATTTAAACTACAGACTGATCCAAAATAGGGAATGACTCGAGAGCTCCCAAAGGAAGTAAGGTCACAAGAGTCCTTGGTGTCACATCAGAAGTATGGACTTTATCCATCAGAAATGAATTGCCTGAGCCAATATGCACTATTGTATATAAAAAAAATTGCCTAAGAAAATGTCAAATGGGGGGATGGGGGTGAATGGGTGACGGGCACTGAGGGGGACACTTGACGGGATGAGCACTGGGTGTTATTCTGTATGTTGGTAAATTGAACACCAATAAAAATTAATTTATTAAAAAAAAGAAAATGTCAAATGAAAATTTTAAAAATAAAAGAGGTACTTCTAGCTTATTATCAACTTATTTTAAATAACGACAATACTATAATTATATGAAATTTTTAAATTTATATTTTGATTTCTTTTACTGGAGATTATCTTCTGTACTTGTTCACATTTAGCTCCTCTAAAATCTAAGAATAGATTTTATTCTTTTTAAAAATTAATTGCAAGAATCATTATTTCTGTTCTGAGTGGGATTGCTATCTAATTATAACATTTCCTTTAAAATTACGCATCTAATTCTAGTTTTTGAAGAAACGATCGCAAGTATAAAAGAAAATCTTCTTTTATGCATTTTGTTTGATCTGATCAATCACATTAAAATGTAATTACCATACCTCAATTTGTTTTTTTTTTTTTAACAACTTTGAGTCACTTTCCACTACCATGCTACATTTTGGTCTAGCTACATCTTTAGACATTTTATGTTAATTACATTATTTTAAAAGTATTTTTTATCTCAAACACTGCTTTGCGTCACAGTACTCAAATCATAAACTTTTTTTTTTTTTTGATAGTCACAGAGAGAGAGAGAGAGAGAGGCAGAGACACAGGCAGAGGGAGAAGCAGGCTCCATGCACCGGGAGCCCGACGTGGGATTCGATCCCGGGTCTCCAGGATCGCGCCCTGGGCCAAAGGCAGGCGCCAAACCGCTGCGCCACCCAGGGATCCCAAATCATAAACTTTTTATTTTAGATTTTGTTTGCAGGGATTTTAGTGTTCAGGTGTCAGGACAAAATCCACTCTTGACAGTTTTGTTACCACATAGTGAAGATGGTCTCTGTGCTTCAAACAGCTTTTTGTACTTTTTCACATTAAATATTTTCTCTATTTCCATATCATTTTGTCCTTTTCCACTGATACTGTGTAGTCTTGCCACTCACAATCAGCTCCAGCCTTTAGCTTTATCGAAAACATCGCCTCAAACATTGCAATGAATTTTCTTTCCAATTTTAATTCTCCTTGCACAAAACAATCTTGAATATCACCTACTTAGTGAAATAGATGTGTCCTGAGCTCTAAATTTTTCAGTATCCTGTCATGTCACCTTGCGGGAGTGACCTAACTTCAGTGTTTGAGCTTCTGCATTGTACGATAGCATGTAGGATAATAAAGTTCACATAGGAGCTGTGAAGATAAAATAATTGCATAGCCCTGTGTAAATGTGAAGTGTTGTAGGAATAGGACAGGAATGAAATACTAAGTCTCTTAATTTCACTCTGGCTTTCTCATAAATGTGTCTTGCCAATGTGTTCCTACAGCCTCCAGTGGACGCATTAAAATTGCTTTGCCAGGACACAGGCAGATAGCAAGTAAGGGGTTATTTTCTTCAGAGTTTTAAGTCTATGTGAAAGGGAAACAAAATACAAGAGGGATAGAATGTAAGGAAAAAAAATTTTTTTTTTCTCTAACCAGGAAAGAACATAGGTGGCCTAAGTACCTTGCTATCCTTATCCTCGGCATGAGGGAGAAAGCAAACTAAGCTATGTGCATTTATTTCTTTGCAAAACAGTCTTCTGTGTCACACAAAGAAAGGTTTGGGGTTCATGGGGACTCAAGTTCAAAGCATCACTGAGTCACTCCCTGGCTTTCTAAATGTGATTTAAGTTAGGCACTCTGACACTCAGTTTCAAAACTATAAAATGAGGAGTAAAGGGGCTGCCTGGGAGGCTCAGTCCAATAAGCTTCTGACTCTTGATTTTGGCTCAGGTTGTGATCTCAGAGTCCTGAGAACCAGTTCCTACCTTGGGCTCTACTCTCAGCAGGGAGTCTGCTTGAGGATTCTCTCTCTCCTTCGCCCTCTGCCCCTCCCCCTGCTCACTCTCTCAAATAAATAAATTAAAATATAAACAAACAAACAAATAAATAAATAAATATTTAGATATTGCATTCAGATAGCTGTGAAAATTAAAAATAACAAAAGTATTTAATGTCGTTTTTGGCACATGGTTAGTATCTCCTAGATGGCAGTTTTTGTTATCTCTGTCTTTGTGCACACATGATGGGAAGGTGTCACAATGGAACCTTTACTAAAAATTAAGTATTTAAGTTTGCAATATAAATATTCAAATAACAGAAATATTTATCTATGTGTATATATATATATATATGAATGATAACCTGAATTGCGTATATTTACTAATATAAAGTAGTGGACTCTGATTTCAAATAACAAAATTATATATATATATATATATAAAATATATGTATAATGATATCATATATATCATGACTATTTTATATATAATATATATCATATATATACAATATATATCTCATATATATGTGTATGAGATAGCTTGAATTGTATACATTTACTAATATAAAATAGTGGACTCTGCTCAACATACTGTAACCTATCACCTTCCAAAAGATAGTCATCATTAATGCCTGCAACATCTGGCTAAAACTTTTTTTTTTTTTTTTATTTTTTTATTTATTTATGATAGGCACACAGTGAGCGAGAGAGAGAGAGAGAGAGGCAGAGACAGGCAGAGGGAGAAGCAGGCTCCATGCACCGGGAGCCCGACGTGGGATTCGATCCCAGGTCTCTAGGATCGCGCCCTGGGCCAAAGGCAGGCGCTAAACCGCTGCGCCACCCAGGGATCCCATGGCTAACACTTTTTTGATTCTATCTTTGGATGTTGATTAAATATTTATTTATAATCTAATACAGTGATGGGATGCCTGGGTGACTCAGTGGTGAACGTCTGCCTTCAGCTCACGGTGTGATCCTGGAGTTCTGGGATCGAGTCCCACATCAGGCTCCCTGCATGGAGCCTGCTTCTTCCTCTGTCTCTGTCTCTGCCTCTCTCTCTCTCTCTGTGTGTGTGTGTGTGTCTCTCATGAATGAATAAACAAAATCTTTAAAAAAATAAGGAGTATAATACAGTGAGTGTGTGTGATTGTGTGTGTGTGTGTCGTTGAAATGAGAGGAAAATTAACTTTATTGAAAAGAATGTAAGAGACTTTTACTTCTTATTTTACTTAAAAATTAACTTGTCATACTTATTGGCAACAAAAGTTCCAAATGATTTATGCTTCTCTGTCCTCATTTTTATATACACAAAATTAAAAGAAATAATAACATTATGGGGTCATAATTATGGACCAGAGGTAATTAGCTTTTCCTCTTCTAGTTGATTTTTGTTGGCTAACAACAACAACGACAACAACAACAACAAAAAACAATTTTAAATTCATATAGCACAAAAATAAGGGCTTTCTATATTAGAAATTTAGACACTTTAAATTGAAACTTATAGAGAGATATTTTCCTTTTGAGAAACCAACATACATATCTCACCTCACAACATATGCTCTTTTATCAAAAAGGAATGAATAATGTAGAGTTCTTACTCTAGCTTTTTGGAGGTGAATATTTTAAATTTAATCTTTCACATCATTGGCTATAAAACATGTCTATCTCTGTATCCGTATCTCTTTCTCTCCGTGTCTCTCTCCCCTGCACATGCAGACATGCAGTCTTTGGAGTATGTTTTGCTGTGGCATCTATTCAGTATTATCTCCTAATCACACTCTTCTTTTTCTTCTTCCTTAAAAAGAAATGGGTTTCTTACAGCTGAGTTCTAAAGCATGCAAAACATCATAAATACAAGTCATTCTTTGCCCTTGGAAAAGTGGAAGGGCTTAAGCAGATGTGTCTGGGATAAAAACGTATCTTCAAAATTCTAAATGTTCTTTACAACAGATCTCATAGAGTAACACATTGCATTGTAATGTACTTCCCCAGGAGAAGTGAAAATTCAGAAAAGCGGATGTCAGCCAGTTCTCCAGAGGTAGCTTCAGGGTCCTGAGAAACTCACCTGCGAGATACTAGATAGAAGATGCAAGAATGACTTCCAAATACTGTCCCCCTTTCCAAATTAATTATGTAGGATAAAAAGAAAAATGCTTATCATCTGCTTTAAATTAAGATTCAGGAACATCTAATGTAGCATTCATGATTTATTAGATATTTAGTCTCTACTACAGATGATACGTGCTTCATTGTGAATGGCATAAAAAGCAATTATACATCACCCTTGCCACCAAGGAGTTTATAATCTAGTCGAGTGTTATTTTAAGATATAATGCTAGGTGCTAACAAGAAATTGGTAATATTATAATTTTTCAGTGTTTAAGGAATAGCATTAGAAGCACAGATTTATCACCCTTTACCTGGAATTGATCCAGTACCGGCTGTACATCACCTCCTTCCCCAGCATCCCCCGCACTAAAGCTCAGTGACTTTCAGAAAAATCCATGACTCTATTATTCACCCTCCTTAATGTTTCTTCTGCACAGGTTTTAGTTCCTCCAACCCCTCATTTCCACACGTTAATTTTATTGGATTTTACTAATGTACAAATCGGTTTTTCAGGGCTATGTAGAGGATTTAGAACAAGGACTAATTAAACAGACAAAAGGACCCTTATAACGGCTTTCATCTCTCCTGAATGAGAGGATTAATTTCAACACATTACAATTGTCTTAAGACTAATCCACAAAGAACTGCCCTACAAGAGTCTTTAATGATGAAAATTTTTCCTTAGCAAATTTGTACTACTTGTTATTGAGATTTTTTAAGGCATTGAAAAGATGCCCCCATGATTCATTACACATCATTCTAAACACTATAATTCAGAAGAAATGCTAATGTGTGTTCTAGCCGATAGGTCAAGAATTGGCATCCATAAAGCAAAAATCTCTAACTCTACATTCTACTTTCTCTTCTGCTGAAACATAATAATTTTGACCAATATTAGTGCATTATGGCTGTGAGTGTCCAGTTAATTCATCCCAGCTTTGCCTCATTGAAGCAGCACCTTTATGCCAGTCATTTGCTGAAATGGCATTTTTCCTTCAATACCAAATTGAAGTTCCTCCTTGTTAAGTTTGTTCTTTATTTCCTCAGTCTTCCAATCATGACTTATTTTGGAATATTTATGTGTATAACTCTAATAACTCTAAAAAACACTAAATATAGTACAAATTTTGTTGCTATTGTAGTTTAGTCTCACAAATACCTATTTTATAAAGTAATGCATTTCAGATTTTAAGAAAATTTTCTATGATCAGTAAAACAAAGTAGAGGCAACCTATATATTATGAACATTAAACAACAACAACACTCATCACCAGAACTACTGGCAAAAGCAAGAGTGAAAAAGAATAGCAAGAATGATTTGGGTTTTAAAAGTATAATTTACCTCCAAGGTTCTAAGAAATCAAATACAAGTGAAGAACAAGATATAGGTAATTCTGAATATTTGAGAATATATTTAGTGAAAACATAATGACTATATAGTCTATTCGAATTTGGGGGAAAAGTAAAATATTAATTAATATTTTCCATTGTTCATTAATAACATATTTATTGAGCACATATCAGACTTTGTGTTGAATAAATCATTCATTTTATAGAATAGATTCATGTTATAAAAATCTTATTGCAGAAATTGACAAATGAATTTTAAAAAAATCACCACCTTAAACCTAGTCTTTAAAGGAGACAATTTGAATAACATACAGTGCTACCACTAAGGAGTTTATAATTTCTTTCTTTAATTAGGGGGAAAAGAAGAAAAATTATATAAAAATGAACATTAAAATACTTGAAAAGACAAGAGGATCAGGTATTAATATGGAGCAAGGAAGATAAAATAATGTGATCCTAAGGTAAATTTAGTTATCCAATAAAAATGTATTCACAGTGCCTGGCACTGTGATAGACACTACAGATATGATGTTGAGCATAAAAGAAAGGAATCCTTCTTTTCATGGAGCCTATATTCCAGACAATAAGTGCAATGCCTGGTATGTTAGTGAGACACACTAAAAAAATAAACAAACAGATAAGAGAATAGGAAATATGCTTAACTGGTTACAGTTTTATAATGTGTGCAAGGGATAGTCTTACAAATTGTCATTGGAATAATTACCAGAAGGAGCTGAGGGAAGAAGTCATGAATATATCTAGAGGAAGAACTGAAGAAATAGTAAATGCAAATGTCCTACGAAGAGTGGAGGAAGGGTGGTGCTGGTGAACAGTGAAAGATCAGTGCCCCAGCTTGAAATTGGAGAGTGAGGGGAGAGTGAGGAGTCAAAAAGAGTAATATGAGAAAAAAAATTAACAAAAGTTTTAATCTAAGCATCTGAAGTAATGAGATTCCATTTACTGAGATGTGAATTACTCTGAGGGAACAGGTTTCATTGATAAGATGAGGAAATGAGTGAAAAGAATGACAGGGCTCTATTTCAAGATGTTGAAATAGGAAACTTCGGAACTCACCTCCGCCCAAGGATGCACCAAATTTATAGCTATACATGGAGAAATTTGCCACCCAAAGAAATCCAGAAACTAGCTGAGGGAGTCATCTCCATCGAGTGAATGAGAAAATACCCACGTTGAACCATGTAGGAAAGGCTGAGACACATTCTTGCCATAAACCATATCCCCAGCACAGTAACATACGGTTGGGAAGGAACTCCCAATTTCCAACTTCTTCCTGAGAAGTGAAGGCATTGGATCCAATGTCCAGGGCTCCAACTTTTAAGATGTCCATTTAGAAGCAGGCCCCTAAAACACCGCACTCTTAAAGCTCATCGGGCTTGCATCTGTGAGACCCCTAAGACAACAGCAAACAAAGATATAGTTCTTAGATTGCCCCAGAGGACTCTCTGTGATTTAGGCTCAGCATAGATAGAGCAGATAGAAACACCCAACTCTTTCTTTCTTTCAGTCTTCCCTGAAAGAGGCCTGTTCACATACTTCAAAAGCTGCTAAAAGCATAACCCATGCTGTTAAGTTTCTCACTGAGTACACATTTAGGAGCTGACTGATTCTTCTGGGAGACCAAGGGGCTGGGGATGCCATCTCTGCCTCTCCCTCTGGCCCCCTCCAGGTCACCAGTGTCTTTCTAGGAGGCGCTTGTTCATATCACTTGCCCACCAATCCGTTTTCACAAGCCCTCCAAGTCACTCTTCTATATAGTATAGTTTTGATCACTGTCCTAAAAGATCATTCCAGAAAGAAGCAAACCTCACACAGAAGAACTAAAATGCAAGAAAATATCCAATATGGTAAATTTTAGGAAACACAGCCTATCAAAATAATGATGGGGCATGTGGGTGGCTCAGTGGATGAGCATCTGGCTTCAGCTCTGGGCGTGATCTTGGGGTGCCGGGGTCAAGTCCCAGATCGGGCTGCCTGCAGGGAGCCTGCTTTTCTCTCTACTTATGTCTTTGCCTCTTTCTCTGTGTGAATCCTACGAATAAACAAAATTTTAAAAATCTTTAAAATAATGATAAATTAAGGTCTAATTTGTAGGGCTAAAAAACAAAGAAGTAAATAAAATACTAGGAAAAGCATATCTCTCCTGAGATCAGTGAGTGAGTTGAAAGCATATATCCTTTGGGAGTAGTGTAGAGAAAATTATTAACATTAACATTCTCTGTATGTTAACATTTTAAGGGCAATCACTAAAGTAATCAAAATAGGACGCATACATTCCAAAATAATAAAAAAGAAATAGTGATTAAAAACTAACTTGCTGGCAACCCAAAGAGAGAGAAAGCATATTCACAATACAGATATTTGACCAGTTCAGAACATATAAAGTACTCCAGAAAATCAACTAGAAGAAAAGTCAGATGATGGAAACACAGGGGGGAGAAAAGACTTAAAAGACACTTCACCAAAAACAGAGATATTATCTAAATAGCTACACAACATAGGTAACAGTATTGTTGAACTTCTCTGACCACCAATAAAATGCCACTGCAATGCTGTTAGTCTAAACACCAGAATGTCTAAAACAAAAGAGATGAAAAAGTGTTGGTAAGGAGGTAGAGCATCCAGGATTCTGTATGCTGTTTGTCACAGTATACATTTATACAACCACTTTGAAAAACTATTTGATTTGGATTGAAGGTATATTCCTAAATGAAATGCAGACATAGATTTATCAAAAGATACATGCTGGTGTACATAGCAGTACAACTCATAACAGTTAACCCAAACTGTTAACTACTCAAATGCCTATCGACCACAGAATGAATATGTAAACTGTGGTGTATTCACAAATAAAATACAACAGAGCAACAAGAATAAACAATCTGCAAATGCCTAGGAAAATAAAAATGACTCTTATAACCATAATACAGAATAGAAAATCAGACAAAAAAAGATACATATTCTAAAAATCTAGTTATCTAAAGAACAAAATACCAAATTTCATCTGTGCTGCTAGAAATCTGAACAGTGGTTCTTCTTGAGTGGCTAAAGACTAAACAGGAGCATGAGAGAATTTCTAGGGTGATAATAATACTCTGTTAATCTGAGTGCTGGACATATAGATATATTCAATTTATAAAAAAGATTATTCAGGGAATCCCTGGGTGGCTCAGCGGTTTAGTGCCTGCCCTCGGCCCAGGGTGTGGTCCTGGAGACCCAGGATTGAGTCCCACATCAGGCTCCTGCTTCTCCCCCTGCCTGTGTCTCTGCCCCTCTCTCTCTCTGTCTCTCATGAATAAATAAATAAAATCTTTAAAAGAAAGATTATTCAGTTATGTGCTTATGTACGTTTTTGTTTGCATATTATACTTTGATGAAAAGTGTTTTAAAACTCTTAACACATTCCGTTATCAATAAAAAGGAATTCAGGGAAAATTTTTTTTAAAAATACAAACAATACATATAAAGGTATATATGCAAATGTATTAAGCATCATGGTGAATGCAAATGCATTAACTATTCAGTTACAATATTAAAAAATATAAACCTAGGAAAACGTTAATGAAATATATATGTAAATCATAAGCTTATAATAGGGTCGAAAGTAAGATAATATAAAATCATACAGCAAGAAATCCTAATGAAAATGAAGGTTGGTATGGCTACATCAGGGTTTCTAAACAGAGGCACTATTGACATTTGGGACCGGATAATTATTTGTTATGAGAGATTGTCCTTGCAGGCGTTTACCAACATCCCAGGCCTCCATGCACTAGATACCAGTAGCACCACCACTTCCATTGTGATAACCAAAAATGTCACCAGACATTATAAAATGACCCCTGGATTACAAAGTCACCCCTAGTTGAGAACCACTGGACTATATTAACATGATACAAAATAGACTTTAAATAAAAGCTATCAACAGACTTAGAGCTACTGTGTAGTGTTAAATTATTTAATTCATATTTGTTCCTCAATAAATATTTATTAAGCTCCTACAATATGCTAGACACCAGGGATACAAGAGAGAATAAGCAAACAGAGTTCTGGTTGTCAGGGAACTCACAATCTAGTGAGGATCGACAAACAATAAACAAATAAATAATTCATTGATAACAGCTAGAAATAAAAGTAAAACATGGCAAGTGGATGGATTTTGATGTAGTGAAGTGTTATTTCTTATAAAGTTCCCAGAGAAGATTTATGTAATAAGTTGACATCTCAAAATGCATGTCAAATTAGTCATGGATAGTAACGATTGTTCTGGAAGAAAGGAAAGCAAGTACTTGCACAGAATCCAAAAACAAGAGAAAGGATAGCATCGCTCAAATAGGGTAAAAAAGAGGAACTGTAAAATAAGAAAGGTTGTGCAGCTAGTTTGTCAAAAAGTTCTGTTTTAATTGGATACAAGGATTTTAAACACATATGTAGCTAAAAACAAAGGATTAAAATACATAAAACTAGTATTATCAGAATTCCAGACAAACTTATGAAAATACATAACCGCATCTGGAGACCTCTCTCAGCAACTAAAAGATCAATCTGAGAGAACGTCAGCAAGGATACAGAAGAGTTGAACAACATAAATAAGTGACTAACTTCATCCAATAGACATATCCTTAAATTTGAAAATAAACCCTTAGCCTTGATCACCCTACACTTTTAATCTTGATGAACAGTATTAATGAACTCACATCATCACCAAACTCAGAAACCTAGTTAGGACAGCTGATTCCTTTATCCCCCACCCTACATCTCTCATGTTCATGCAATGATTGTCTCATGTCTGTCTCCAGAACTGCACTAATAGGTTTCCATCCTCTTCATCTGTGCTGCAAAAGTCCATGACTCCCCCACCATCACTTGCCTACAATACAGTTTCTGGGGAGCTCAACTTTTCTCTTCCAACGGCTCCTTCATGCTACCAAGATAATCTTTTGAAGCACAACTATGACCATGCAACTCCCATACTTAAATCCTTCAACCGAACCCAAGGATAAAATCCAAATGTAAAGCAAACTCCCTTCCTCACTAATTCTGGCCAAATGCTCTTCCTTCTCTAGGTCTTAGATTAAATCAGGAAAATTCCTTGTCATAACTTAATTTATATCAGTTTTCTTATTATTCATGTTAGCATTCTGAATTTCAACTCCTTTTTCTTTGCGGGAATTGTTTTATTAAATGTTTATTTTAAAAATTAATTATGTAATACCAATCTCTCAACCAGACAAAAAATGCTACACCTTTAGGCATGTATTCAGTTTATGCCATAAAACCAGCACACTGATTGAATGAACGATCCAGGATACCCAATCACCCTAGGCCCAGTGCTCACAATAATCTCTCCCATCCACTTATGGAACCATTATCATATTCTGTATCCCTGCTATTTCTCAGCTCTGTGTTTTTGCTCAGGAGCTTCATTCTCTTTTTCCTCAAATGCCCTTACTGCTTACATGGCTAGTCTGCCAAACATCCATATAGTTTTTAAGGAACCAATTAAGAAATGATTAAAGGAGTGGAAATGATCTCTTTAATCAAATCATCTTTGACCCTCCACTCTCCATTTTACTGCCAATAGAATGGACAGTGTCCACATTTTTGCACTCACTAATCTCGTATCATTCAGGGTTCATTCTGGGCATAGAAACCACAGCAGTTACTTCAGCAAAGAGAACTTAATATAAAGATTTGCTAACTAGGTATTGAAGAAATGAAAAGACAAAATGGATATATGAAAGTATTTCCTTAGGTAGGCAACAACAGAAAGCAGCTACATCCCTAAGGCTGGAGGAACAAAGGGTTGCACATTTTGGTTTTTTTTTTTTTTTTCTGTTTTATTTATTTTTTTATTTAAATTTGCCAATATATAGTAACACAACCTGTTGCAAAATTTAAATTGTAGCAAACTCGGAGGAGGGTCCCTTCAGGGGAAAATAGATGTCTGAGTAGAAGGTGCTTCTGCCTTCGGTTCCATGGTTCTGGTTTCCTAAGTGTCATGGAAATTGCTACTAATGAAGCAAAATGCCATGGTTAGGATAAAGCGGCTCTCTGCTAAGGTGATGCTGACAGGTACAGGAAACAAACAACAACAAAATGGCACACAGTCCTTCTTTCCCTTTCAGCCTTTGGGGATCTATCACCCCCTACTGGCAGACACTTAACAGAGAGCTATCTTGCTGGGAAAATGTGCTTTACAGAGTCCACATGTATAGATGAGTTTAAAAGAAACACTTCATAACTGGAACACAGTTCTGTCTGCTTTATTGTATTTATTTGTTTTTTTTTTAATTTTTTAGTGATAGCTTGCACACACACATGATGCACGGAGTGGTAGAGGGAGAGAGAATCTTAATTAGGCTCCACACTCAGCTCAAGCCAAGAGGGCTCCATTTCAGGACCCTGAGATCATGACCCGAGCCAGAATCAAGACTGGGGCGCTTAACCAGCTTAGCTACCCAGGCACTCCTCGTTCTAGTTATTTTTAATTTACCTTTTCTTCATTCACTTATTCAACAGATGTTTACTGGTAATGTCAGGTAATATAACTTTTGCAGCTAGAGTAATGAATAATAATTAGACATCTTGCCCTCATAGTGTTTGTTCTTCGTTGTGTGTTTTTTTTTTTTATGATGGTCATTTTTTGAGTCTTCTATTCCACTAAACTCAATGCACTTTTAATCAGAGATAACACCTTTAAAATAATATTTTAAAATACAGAATATTTTAGATATAAGGAATATAATACAATAGGCACCCATGACTGCAGTGGCCCTGGTCTCTTTAGAACAGTAGATCTCAAGTGGAGATGATCTGGGCCCCACACCAAGGGACATTTGGCAACATATACCACTGGACAGCAAACTATAACCTGATGGCAAATCCTACCTGCCACCTGTTACTGTAAATAAAATTTTATCAGAACACTGTCACACTGTTTATGGCTGTTTTCATGCTTCACCAGCAAAGGTATGATTGTGACAGGGACCAAATGGCTCACAAAGTCTAAAATATTTATTATTCATCCCTTTAGAGAAGAAAAAAAAAACTGACAGTTTTTAGAACAAATAATTAAATTTAGTATCAACACTTAAGAGGATATCATATAGGTGAAAAATTTTGTTATGTATGCATGTAAATATGTGCTACCAAAATTAACCAGGGGAAATATATTAATTTACTTTTGAAATTTAAATAATTTTGTGTGAACGATTTCCTTAGGGCATTAAAAATTCAATTTTTGATTATCAGTCTAATTTAAAATATTTTCAAGCAATTTTTCAAGGACACTTAGTGGAGGAATAACTGCTACAATTTTGTTTGTTCATTTGTTTCTCAATTCCCTATACTGTTTGAAACAAGTGTGTCTTCTTAAGCTCACTAGATAAGAAACATATGTTTTCCCCAAAGGTAGTACTTCTTAGTAGTATTTGGCAGATCATTTGTCACAAGAGACCTAACATATAAAAGTGTACTTTTATTCCCCTTTATGTGCCTTTTACTTTTGCAAGGGCAATATCTTTCTTTTTTTTGTTTATTAGCACACTGATAATTAATTCATCAAACCATACTGCAGTAAACTTTAAAAAGAATCTCAATCCATATATAAGCCAAATTTCTGAATGAACCTGCTAATTTAAAATGCTTTTTATTAGCCATAATGTGCTACTAGCCCAGGTAAAAACTTAAGTAGGTTACAAAGTTTAAGCAAAAACATAAACTAAACAAAGAAATTCACACTCTATGTTGCCCTTTATGTAAACTATTTTTATATATATTCAAAGATAGAGTATCACTCCCTGAAAAATCTCTCCTTGCACTATCATTGAAATCATAAAATTACTTTGAAACATTGTATTATTTAATTATTTTGACTTAAAATTTCTTCTCTAAGACTTCTTTTTACTAGTATCGCTTCACAAAGCAACAACCTATTGACTTTTCTTTCTTTTACGTTTTTTTTTCTTTTTTTAGAAACCACATTTTTCTCTGTCCATGAAAGAAATATTTTCCATTTCACAAGTTGTAAGAAGTAGAAGTACATATTATCTTTGCCCTTTCAAACAAGAAAAGGGCAAAATCCTTCAAGGTATTTTTTTTTTTCTAATTGCATGCATTTTTCTTTATTTTTTTTTTATTTTTCTTTACAAGATAAGAATACAATAAGCTAACCTCTCCTAAAGCTGAGTTCCTCTGTGACATTGACTAAATCAACTTGATGGGGCCCTCAGTCACTATATCATTTACTATCAGTCAGTCAATAAATAATTAGTAAGCATTTACTACATAGTTCAGGTGGTGTGGGATCTATACAGTTGAAAAGAGGAGATCTTTGTCTTCATGGTGTTTACAGCATGGTAAAGAGTCCAGAGAACTGACAATGCATGATTAATTCTAGCACACTAAGATAATGTTAGAAAAATGATAGTGTAAATACTAGATAACTATTTTAAGAGACAAAGTAGATTCTACAGGGGAAATAAGTTTATATGAATTGTTACAGAAATAGGCCAGTCAGTACTTTTTGCAGTCAACACACAGAGAGAAAGGTTATTCCGGGGTGTGTGGCAAGAATATGTGAAAAACTGTATTTTGAGAGTTCATTTGAAGAGTTAAACAGTCATCTGTGTCCCTGGAATATTAGACACAATACTAAAAAAAATAAGGATTGTGAGAAATATATCAAATATTACAGTACAGAATACACTGAAGTGTGATTTTATTTTAAGGACAAAGAGGACCTATATGCTAATTTTAAACAAAACATAAACATTACCTAAAATACTACTAAAATAATATGAGCAATAATGGGGAGAAGTGTATATATAAAATAGATAATTAAGAGTTTGCAACTGTGTGTCTTATTTAGCGATCATATTAAGGAGATAAAGAAGAAGGGGAAAAAAAGAATCATTGCCAGGTTGCAGGTGTACTTTGGCTTGTTTCTGACAAAAGGATAGCAGCGTCATTATCAAGGGTAGAAAATCTAATATGACCAATTTGATAATTGCATGCAAAGTTTGAGACGAAGTGTCCAGTGGCTACTCACTAGAGATCATTTATGAGCTCTTAGTATTATGTGAAGTCATTTTCATATATGCAGTTTCCCCAGAACAGTGTATGAGGAGTGAAGAGTGTCTGGAGAATATATATATTTATAAGAGGATAGGGGAAAAGCACTTCAATAAAGAGGAGACAGTTTAGGAGTTTCTCACAAAACTAAAACCACATGACCCAGCTATCGGCTCATAGGTATTCATACAATTTATTTGAAAATTACATTCATACAAAAACCTGCATATAAACGTTCAGGATCCTTCCCATAACTTGTTATCATTTCACTATGATGTCCAAGCCCCTGCAATAGCTCTCAGTAACCAAAAGTCAAATCCAATGATGGAGATGGTTTATTTTTATTATTATTTATGAAAATAGTCTCATCAAAATTCTACTAGCCAGAAAATCCACACTGTTAAATTTTCACAAGATAAAATTTGTAACTTCTGATTTGAAATTCAATAGTTTGAATCATTTCATTGTCTTCCTGCAGGTAAAGTAATAATTCCCAGAATTGAAATAATTTTACTAATTATCTTTATTTGCTCTCTCTCTCTCTCTCTTTTTAAGAAACTTACTAAGTTTCTGGTAAATCTAAAAAAAAAACAGTGATAATCTTGAGAAGATCATTAGATTCAGAGTTTTCACAGACTCTGGCACTTGTCAAAAAGTTTAATTTTCAATTGTGACTAAGTTAAAATTTCAAGTGATTGAAAACTGGTCAAAAAATTACATTGCTTGTATCACTCATTCTTTAAAGTTTTTATTCAAAACTTTCTAGTATAAGATATATGGTCTTTTATAAGACAAGTAGTCAAATTCATGAATAGCCTGTAGAAAAATCTGAGCTTCCTCTTTGTGTCTTTGTTGTTAAAATAAGGAAAATCCATCAAATTCTTCAAGAATTTTTCTAGAATATGCTGTCTGACTTTACCCAGGGAAGAAACTGTACATCTGCCACACCTGTCACAGGGCAGTTTGACTCTGCCACCTTCAAACCCACAGTTTACCCATTAAATATATAGCTCTGCGTGTTACCCAACAGATCTAAGAGTCAAGGAAATAACATCAACAAAAATGTAATTCACCTTAGAGGTGTGTTGTGACAGTTCACAATTTCATTAAAATGGAGTAATATTGAGTGATTCTGGGATAGAAAAGTTTGTGCACCTTCGAGTGCATATTTCTTCCTCCTCTCACACCTTTAATGAGTCATAAAACATAATACTCCCCAGGTTATGTGAGCCAAGGAGCCCATCCCCCACACCGCTCATTGATGGCTTATTCATTTCACAGTTTCCACAGGCAGTATGTCAGGCTTCACCAGTTCCTCAAAGATTGCCAAAAGAGAAAGCCCTTGGTGTTTTATGTCTATAACACATATTTTATGAATAGGCTCAAACTGCTTTAATAATCCATCTGAGGAGTTTGTGCCTATCCTTAAGTGATTATATCATATCTTGCTAGATATTACTGTAAGAATATATATTATTTACATGGCAGTGCTCTATAGCCAAGAGTAAAGTCAAGGAAAGGCAAATAAATTTTAACTCTGCTACACTCTAAAATAGCTGGAACTCTGTACCATCTTCCTTTTATTTCTGCTTCAAAAAGGCCACCTTTTTTTTTTCATGAACACAGCAACCTTTCTTAATTCACTCTCCTCTTGGCATGATCATTTTCTTTTATGAATAAAACGTGCCTAATGGCTAACATATTCTTTCATCTCTAAACCAAGTTCATATTCTTGAGCTTATTCCCATCCCTCAGTTAAGGGGAAAGTCAATTATTACATTCAAGTTTTGCAAAATATTTACTCAGGCAGGGTAAAAGCCTCTCATTAATAAGTTGAAAATGCTTTCAAGTTTACCTTCCCCTAATTTCACCTAGCATTTCTATCTGAAACAGTCTCTCTCCGTTACATAATGATTGGTTTTGATGATGGCGGGGATGGGTGGGTGCTACTGCTGATAGTGATCATAATGGTGATGCCTTAAGTGATTTACACATATTGACAACGCTATGGGGTTGGGGTCATTATTCCTACTTTGCTTACTTCTCATCGCACCACCACTCTAATCCTTGATTTCTATTTTATAAATTTCTCATTTTAAATTTTGTGCTTCTGATTTTCAACCACCTTTACTAAATTTACTTTGCATGCTATAATTTTCTTAATCTAAGATATAGAAATAATTTGCGATCCAGAAAACTTTATGTGACTTTTTAGTGACAATTGAGATTTTTTTTCTGTAATCCTATTAATGAACCCTGTGGTTCATGTATTGACTATGTGGATTTTTGACAGTTCGACTGTAATATGTAGATTAAAATCAGAAAGAAAAAAATTATGAAATTACAAAAAACTAAAATTAAAATATAAAGATATTCTAATAAAACATTTCTTTGTTTAATAATGTTAATATATTCCTAATTTTCCTTATTTTTATAATCTCAAAAATAAAAAAAGTTAAATGGCTAATTTAAACAGCATATTTTAGAAATATATATTTTTAATTCAAATATTTGCAGTAAAATGGAACAAAAGTGGAAGCACGTCCGACATTTAAAAAATTATAATTTTTTTAGGTTTTTTTATAGAATAAAAAATATATAACTGTCTTACTGTTAGTAGTTAAACCTTCTATCAGATTTGGTTACCAACAATACGGATTTAAATCTATTAAAGAAACAGTATCATTTCCATACTATTAAATTTCTTTACAAACTATTTTCCCACAGGTAACTTAAGTAGAAAACCTGAGGTAAATGTCCATAATACTCACACAAATTGATGATGTTTTACTGACCTATCTAGCTGGATATATTCTAGAGAAAAGTCTATCCAAAATTGTTCTTGGCTAGAAAAAAAAAATTACTCTTGATGATGCAATGATCTGCTACTGATTCTGAAACCAACCACATTACAGCAGCAGCTTTTCTTCCCTTTTATCTCTATTGTCTCATACACATGATAATGGACAGATGTTTATGGAAACATTTAAGCAATTAATATTGGCATAGCATTAACTTACAACAAAAAGAATTATTTCTATTATGGAAATAATGCAGCTATATAATATTTCCTAATTCTGTGGAGACATTTTTTAAGTTTCGTATTGGATGTCATTTCATAAATAGCTTTGTCTTTAACTCCATACCTATCCTTTCAACAAAAGAAGAAGGGATAAGTGGTTGTTGGGTGAAAAAAAGGAAAGAAATGAAATAAACATATTTAAGAATAAATTTATCAGTTTCATAAATTTGGAAAACCTGAATATCTCATTCTGCTCTAAAAACTTGGAAAACTCCACAAATACAATGACAAAATACCTTGAAATCATATAAAATGTTCACAAATTATTAGTAGTGTGATTTTAAGGTTAAATGAGTTGTGTTCAAGAAAATGATTCTTACAAATAATATATAATTTGATACACATTCCAAATTTGAGAACATCAGTAGGAACTACCTTAGCTCTACTCATGTTGTCATCACTTTAAGAAGAGATGTAGAAAATGAGAGGCTAAGTCAGGTACAGATTCTGCAGCCATGTTCTTAAGTATATCAGATTTTCACCTTTATACCTAGAAGATAAACACATATACAATAAAATCACTATACCAGGTAAATTTGGTACCCTTTTAAAAATCACAATAAGAACTATGAATTATTTACCATGTGCCGGATTTTGTTCCATGAACTTTATACCTATTATATCAGTTCATCCTCATTACAACTTTGGCTCAGTTCTGGAAGGAAGGCAAAGCTACAATAACAAAAGTAGACTCCCAACATCTAGAACACACAAAACTAATCTTTCATGTGACATTTTAGGTCAATGAAGTCTCCACTTCACAGTGATTCAGGGACTTATGCTGATGAAGACTCTTCCATGTTCGGCTGGTAGTCTGCAATACTGTCATTGTCATTTCCATTCTGTTCAATCAGAAGGCAGAAATGGAATGAAGAGGCAGCATTGGGAAAGGATATTGTCTAGGCCTACGAGTGGCATAGATCACTTCCCAATGAGTGAGTAAATCAGCTAGAAAGTGAGAGACTGCCGAACAGGGAAGCAGGATCATGGTGTACATGAACATAGTGAGCCCTTCAAGGAGGAGCTGGAGGGGGAGATCAGGACTGTATTGTTCAGGGTGTTACCAACCATATTAGAGGACCTCTTAAATCATATTAATGGTCTTTTGATTTTAAACGTAGTGGATTTTTTATTTTAAACATAAAGAATTTCAGTAAAGTATGACATCAAACTTTTTACATTTTAAAATATTGATCTTTCTTCAAATAAATGCTTTATTTTAGAAGTTTTAGATTTACAGAAAAATTGCAAATATAATAGAGAGAGAGTTCCCATATACCTCGCATCTAATTTCTCCTCTTATTAATGCATTACATCAGAATGGTGTATTTGTCACAATTAATGAAGTCCAATTTATCAAATTTTTTCATGAATTTAACTTTTAGTGCTTATCTAAATACTCATTAAAAAATCCAGTTACATAAATTTTCTTCTGTCTTACTTTCTAAGTATGAGATTGCAGGGGTGAAATTGGATATTTCAGTTAGGAGATATATGATTATGGTTCGGAATAGTTTTGTGATGCTGAAAAAGAGAAAAGTGGACATATCTGACATATATTCATTCGCTGACAAACTGTTATTGTGTATCTGTTCATTACCCAAGATAATTAAGTGCCAATATAAGCAGGCATTTAATTACTTATGAACATAGAGTAAGAGTGACTAAAGATGAATATACGAAATTTATCAGAGCTTCTCAAATTACACTGTTAATGTTGCCTTTCATTGAATAAAATGTAGACTCCTGGAGGGGTAAAAGGAAAACAACTATTTCTTGGAGAGCAGGGAATTCATGCTCCCAGAACAGATGGAAGGATCCAGCTGATCATTTTTAATTACCTGTAGAGAACTTTTTATTTTACTAGATGAATTACTAACACTGTAGTTATTTTATTATCCCTTTATGAAATTGTTGCCCTGTTAATGTCCTTACTACTAACAAATACATTAAGTTTATGACTTTCAAATTGTAGAAGTAGCAAGGGAGGAAGAGGAAATAGAAGATTAAAGATGAGAAGTAGGAATAGTTGGAAATTTAATGCTACTCGACAGAGGTCTCTGGTTCACATTACAGTTTATACAAGAAAAGCATGTGAGGTACTCAAATTTGACATTTTTATGTCTGTTGGACACATATTTATCATTTCTTCAATTAAAATTCATTAGATATATGGTGCCCATTATTTTAATAAATGCGCACTCAGAAATAATATTAAGCATTCAGTTATGAACGCTGATGTGAAAATAAGCACAAATATAATAATATCAAAGTTGCTCAGGAGGAAAATTAATATGGCCAACTACTGAAGAGGATAAGTTATAAACAGGGAGATGGTTAAGCATCAGTCTGAATATTATAGAGAAATGTCCTCCAATTTTCCATAGCAAGAGAACATCAGGAAATTTAGAACATCAGGAAATTTATCTAAATGAGGAAGGTGTTCATTATGTATTGCTTGAGCTGATTTTCTGTTATAGCCTCTCTCTGTCTGTTTCTGTCTGTCTCTCTCTCTCACATACACACACATACACACACACATACACACACACATACACACACAACTTCAACTATATATAGAACTGAGACAACTGGCAATCAGAAACTTGCCCTAAAAAAGTCACCAAATAACCACATACTTGGTGCTTCAATCTCACCTCTCTCCACACACATAGCATCTGCCAATGTTAATTGACTACACAGGCTTTTTGAACATTTATTTCCCACTTTCTTCCTATATACTAATTTTATCTATTCCCCTTCTAATGTCTCTGATCAAGTCACTTACATTTTAATGATAAAAATAAAGTACTAATATTTACTGTATACTTAGAATATACAGAAATATTTAAAAGTAAAGAAAATTATACTACTTCACCCTCATAAAAGCAGTAAATTAGAATAGTTTTTTATCCCATTCACACTGAGTAGTGTCTATTTTCAACATTTTTAGACAGGAAAAAGGTCTTCTCCCTGAGTTTTCACATAAATGTGTTCATTAACAAGGATCTGATCTGACTTCGAATCTTACTTCCAAAATATCTTTCTTGGTAGTCATATAATTTTTCAAGGGGGGATGAGAGGATGGGTAAAAGAAGTGAAGGGAATTAAGAGGTAAAACTTCCAGTTAAAAATAAATAAGTCATGGGGATGAAAATACAATATAGGGAATATAGCCAATGATACTATAATAACCATATAAAGATATGGTGTATCAATGTTATCTTCTCTGGATCTTTGTTTTTGGATTTTTGTTCCTTGATTTTACATTGTTTCATCCACTCATATTTAAGCACCTACTCCTTATCACAGCATGTGTTGGGTACTAGAGAATCCTGATGAAGACTTTAGGCACCGCATTTATGAAATGCACTGGAGGGAAGAAAGTTCATGCTAGTCTCCTACGAGTTATACAGCTGAAGTCTGAGTCAGTTTCTATAGCACCCTTTGCCTCCCCAAGCATATTTCTTACTTCTTGTTAATGTATGATCACATATTTCTATTCAACCATTGGTCTTCGTAAGTACCATAATGCTAACATGTTTTTTTTTAATTTTTTATTTATTTATGATAGTCAAGAGAGAGAGAGAGAGAGAGAGAGAGAGAGAGGCAGAGACACAGGCAGAGGGAGAAGCAGGCTCCATGCACCGGGAGCCCGACGTGGGATTCGATCCCAGGTCTCCAGGATCACGCCCTGGGCCAAAGGCAGGTGCTAAACCGCTGCGCCACCCAGGGATCCCTGCTAACATGTTTTTAAAAGCACATAAAATGCATGGTCATACATTGTCTTTCACTCAACTGGTACACATTCAGTAAGCCAGCTCTGTCTCAAGTAATAGCATCGTTACTTAGTCAACAAAATGTGATATGTGAAGCAGTAATGGAAACTATTTGGGCCCAATCCTTTCACTAAATCAATTATAACTAAAAGTAACCATATTCTAAAATAATCATGTTCCTTGCTTTTTTTCTCCATCACTATGATGACCCATTTCTGTCACCTGTTGCTTCTTAGCTGGGGTCCTGAATAATGTTTTACTGAAAACTCGAGGACTTGCCTTTTTAGCTCTCTCCATTCTCTGCATGAAACCAAAGAAATTTCTAGATCACAATTATGGTAAAGTCACTATAGTAAGTAAACATTTTAAAACCATTCCTTTCAGATATTTGGAATTTTAAAATGTAAACTTTGAATTTTGCTTTGTGTCTCATTACCATGACAGCACTTCTCAAAGTTTGTTCGTGGGCATTCCCAAGATGTTTTCAGGGAGTCTAGGAGGTCAAAAATATCTTCATAATATTAGAAATTACTCTCTATTTTAACTGTGTTGACTTCTATTGCACTATTGATGCAAAAGTAATGTTGGGCAAAATTGCATATATGTCAGTATGAACCAAGCCAATGGTACAGAAGTATTCTAGAAACCATTATATTCTTCACTGCCACACATTCTGGTGTATTTTTTTAAAGTGAGTGTTGCATGGATTCACTTAAGAATACCCCTAGGGACAGCCTGGGTGGCTCAGCGGTTTAGCTCCACCTTCGGCCCAGGGCCTGATCCTGGGGACCCGGGATCAAGTCCCATTTTGGACTCCCTGCAGGGAGCCTGCTCCTCCCTCTGCCTATGTCTCTGCCTCTCTCTGTGTGTGTCTCTCATGAATAAATAAATAAAATCTTAAAAAAAGAACGTCCTTGATAAGGCAATACAAAATATCAACTGTATTAAATCTTGAACTTAAATATACCTCTTTTCATTATATGTGTAAAAAAATGAGGAGTAAACATGAAAGAACTTTTGCTGCATACCACATAACAGTTGTCTTGAGGAAAACACGTGAATGACTACAACCTAAGCTGAACTACTCACATTATCATTGAACACCATTTTTATTTAAAGGAATGACAGAGAGGTAAACTATGCAGATGTGGGTATTTGGCAGACATTTTCTTGAAGATAAACAAAGATAGTCACTGAAAGGAAAACAAATGACAGTATCTGGTATCAATGCTATAATACATGCTTTTAAATAAAAATTAGAGATTTGGAAAACTTGTATCTGTCACAGCTTCTTTTTCTTAAAGATTTTATTTATTCATTCATGAGGGACAGGGAGAGAGAAAGAGCAGAGACACAGGCAGAGAGAGAAGGAGGCTCCCTGTGGAGAGCTCAATGTGGGACTCGATCCCAGGACTCCAGGATCCCGACCTGAGCCAAAGGCAGATGCTCAACCACTGAGCCACCCAGGAATCCATGTCACAGCTTCTAAATACTTAAACACTACAAAAAAGATCGGTAATGATGTTAAAGAATGTAATTCTTTGTTCTAAACTGAAATGTGTCAATGTTAACTACATGATCAAGTTAAAAAATATTACATATGAGAAGTGCCTGGATAGCTAATTTGGTTAAGTGTCTGATTCTTGATTTTAGCTAAGGTTATGATCTCAGGGTCCTGTGATAAAGCCCCACACTGGGCATGGAGCCTGCTTAAGATTCTGTCTCTCTCTCTCTTTTTCTGCCCTGCCCTTCTCTCAAAAAATATGTATTTTAACATTGTTTTCAGTTTTAATTTCTCTAAATTATTTAGAGATTATTTACCTAAGTTAGTCAACTATACTAAAGATCTTTGGAGTCATCAATTGTTTTAAGTGTAAGGAGTATCTGAGGCCAAAATATTTGATAATTGCTAATCTATGGGATAAAATCCAGGCTCTTTAGATCGTTACATGTTGATACCAGCACCAATTGCCTAGAAATTTCATGTTTTCCCTCATATATAATAGACTCTAAATAAGCCAATCTATCAAAATACTTTATCCCTGCATACCTCCATGCAATCTTTCAAAATAATCCTCCAAAATGTAATTCTCTCTCTCCCCACTAACAGATTTCCATTATATTCCCCCCAAATTATTGAAATGTCATTTATTCATACTGTTTCCTCTACCCGCCCAAATACAGAATCATTCACCAGCTCATATTTGTTCCCTCAGTACTTTATAATACAGCTATTATTATATATTTTAAATTGCATCAATTTTCAGTGTCTTTTTGTGTTGATAAATATTAGTGGCCTGAGAGACATTTGAAAACCAACTTTGTTGTATTTTATACTCAGGTTTGCTGTTTTGTCTTATGCTAGGTTAGCTAGCACATAATGATTAAAAAATAAACTACTGAATTTTATTGGTAAATCCTTCCAAGAACTGGGACTAGGCATCAACATTTATTTGAAAAATAAAAAGTATATTACTTTTAAATTGGGATATACAGACACCATTGAAAAATTGAGTAATAAGAGTGTATTTTAGGTAATAGCAGAGCTTTATATTCAAGAATGTCAGCACCTTTATTCCTGCTTTTTTAAGGTTTTAGTGGCCATAACTTGTTTTGTGATGGATAATATGTGGACTTCTTAAAAATATATGCTTCTGTGTGTTCATGTCCAATACACTGACTTTCTCATTTGACGCACTATTAATCCTAGAGTGGCTACTATTTGATCTTTATTTCCATTTATTATAGAAATCAGAGGAATACACATCTTCAAAATGTGCTGTCTCTATTCTATTTGCAACTTTGAGAGAATTGAAATTGCTGATGCCAATTATATAGAAAGCTTCTTTTCTAAGATGTAAATATAGCTCACATTGAACCTGAGATAGGTTTCTGCAAAAAAGCACATCGCTTGCAAAACTTATTTTTCAATGTGTGTGTACAATTTATAATGTCAGCAGTGTATAGTGGCTAATATATATGACAGATGCAGTTTTCACAGCTACATAAAGATTATAACTTATTATTTAAGTTATGTGAACATGAATGGTTTTAGCCTAATTTATCCACCTTTCTTCTGGTGAAGTCTTTGTGATGTTCCTCTGGTGAATATGTCTTCCCTACTCTTGATATTTGGCTACTTTCAAAATTGACTCGCATCCAAACTCCTGGGTCACATTACAGATCTGTGCACCAGAGCACCAAGTGTTTGGTTACAGTGATCGATTCAGAGATAGGTATGATGCAATCAAGGCAAGGAGAATCTTACAGAATCATTACTTGAAACATTTGTAAATAAGTTTGCTTTTTCCATTGAAGTTGCCAAAATGCCAAGGTGGAATTCAGAAGCTGCTGATGGCTATATTTAATGATAAGATTTGCAAAGAGTCTGCCTGGGAATCACGCCAAAGACAGGTAAGTGAGTCATAAAATGAAGAAAGATTGATTCTTAATGAAATATTTCAGTCCCTGGATCCAATTGTTCCTGAAGCCAAAGTAACCCCTGGACTTTCTGGTTGTATAAGGCATTAAATTATGTTACTTCTTAAAGGCAGGTTGAGTTGGGTTTCTGTTCTTTACCATTGGAAGTAATAACTAATACAGTAAAATGAACTTGGCTTTCAGGTCAGTCTTGACAGAATTACATTATAAAACAGACAAACAATTTCACAGTATGAATGATGACCCTATTTTTTAAAGATTTTTATTTATTTATTAATGAGAGGCAGAGAGAGAGAGATAGAGACAGAGAGAAGCAGAGACACAGGCAGAAGGAGAAGCAGACTCCATACAAGGAGCCCGACGTGGGACTCGATCCCGGGGCCCCAGGATCAGGCCCTGGGCTGAAGGCGGCACTAAACCGCTGAGCCACCCAGGCTGCCCCTGAATGATGACCCTATTAAGGGTATCACTGACTATATTGAAAACATCAAAACTAAGGCAATAGTTTTCAGTTCCTGAAACACAGAACATGCTAAATTTCTTAACCTATTTTCCCTAATAACTTCATGTACAATTCAGAAACAAAAATAAGTGTCAGTTAAGTTGATATATACATTACAACTAAATTACAATGCAATTCCTAATTATTTTTAGAGGGTCCTTTTATGATGAAAAGAGAAAAGCAATTTTAGTACGGTATATCATTAGTTTCTAAATCTTCTAAATAATGAATTAAAAGAGAATCTTGTCAAAATGATACAATAACCATATAATGTATATCTGTTACGTCTACTTTGTTGAACTCTAAAGCACAAAAACTAGAGTAATGGTTTCCAGAATTTGTTATAATTTATACTAAATTTTACCATTACTATTCTACATTCATTTTATTATGTATAAAACCTTCTATTATTATCTTTTTAAAGATTTATTTATTTGAGAGAGAGAATGTGTGTGTGAGCAGAGGGAGGGGCAGAGGGAGAGGGAGATTCTCAACATGGGACTCGATCCCAGGACCCTGAGGTCATGACCTGGGCCGAAATCAAGAGTCGGACACCTAACCAACTGAGGCACCCAGGTGCCCCTATTATTATTTCAATCAACAAGTGTGCTAAGCTTGAGTAAGATGCATGTCACACGTCATACAAAGTATATTGAACCTCTGTAAGAAATTTGGCAAGACAAAGAACAGTGTTTTACTTATAAGTAATACTATTTCAATACTTATTACTTATGTACTATATGTTACTTATGTATTATAACCAGTTTTAGTGAAGATTGTCTCTCTTCCTTTTAGGCTAATAATAGTTCGGCAACAAAAATTTAGCTAAATAGTGCTATATTATTATTAAGAGTAAAACGCTAGATACTTCAATTCTTAAGAAATATTATATGAATGGTAAGATGTAAACATTACACAAAAAATAAACTTGCAAATTTAAGCAGGTTTCACACTTATATTTCCTTGTGACAAAGAAAGATTAATCATGCTTGATTTCCTAAAGCTGATTTAAGCCTCACATAATTTATAATTAACCATTTTAAAGTATAGAATTCATTGGTGTTTGGTGACCAGTTCATTGATATTTGGTGTACTCCCAATGTTTGCAACCACCAGCTCTCCGTACTTACAAAATTTTTTCATTACCCCATAAAAACACCACATAGTCTTTAGATAATCATTCTAATCCCCTGGCCCCATACTAGGGTAACATCTAATCAGCTTTCATCTCTATGGTTTTGACTATTTTGGACATAAAACAAAAAGGAATCAGGCATCATGCAACATTTTATGTTTGACTACCATGTTTCCAAGGTCTCTCTAAGTTGTATCATGTATTGATACTTTGTTCCTTTTTCATGACAAAAAAACAGATATATATCTATATGTTATCTCTTGAGATGTTCCTCTTGAGGTTTTGATAAGTTATGTGTTTCTGGGAATTTGTCCATTTTATCTTGAATATAGATATAGATATAGATGATATAGATATAGATATATAGATATCTATCTATATCTATCTATCTATGTATCTATCTATATAAAATCTAGATAAAATTTTACCCATATATATGGGTATAATTGTGACTAGTATTACTTTGCAATCCTTTTCATTTCTCTAATACTAGTGGTAATGTCTTCATTTTAATTTTTGATTTTTGTTATTTGCATATCTCTCTGCTCTTCCTTAGCAAACTTAAAGTTTTATGAAATTATTTCTAAGAACCATCCTCTATTATCATTGATTCTCTGTTTTTCATTTTTTTATTTCATTTATATCTACTCTAATGTTTGTTTTTTTTTAATTTTTATTTATTTATGATACTCACAGAGAGAGAGAGAGGAGAGAGAGAGAGAGGCAGAGGGAGAAGCAGGCTCCATGCACCGGGAGCCCGACGTGGGATTCGATCCAGGGTCTCCAGGATCGCGCCCTGGGCCAAAGGCAGACGCCAAACCGCTGCGCCACCCAGGGATCCCTACTCTAATGTTTGTTATTTCTTTCCTTCTACTTGCTTTGGGATTATTTTTCCCTCTATTCTTCTAATTTTTAAAACAAATTTGTTAAAGAGAGAGAGAGCACACTTTTGGAGAGGGGGCTGGCGTGACAAGGCGGGGGGCAGAAGGAGAAGGAGAAAGAGAATCCTCAATCAGACTCTGCTGAATGTGGAGCCCCAGGCAGGGCTCAGTTTCAGGACCCTGAGATCACAACCTCAGTTGAAATCAAGCGTGCTACTTAACCAGCTGAGCAACTCAAGTGCCCCTCCCCTCTCTTTATAAGGAAAATTTAGCTTATCATCAATGATCATTTTTAGATCATTCTTCTATTTTAATATGAGTAATTACAGCTTTATATTTCCCTCTGAGTCTGACTTCTAGCTGAATCCAATAAACTTTGGTAAGTTATTTATTTATTTATTTATTTATTTATTTATTTATTTATTTCATCTTAATAAATGCTTGTTTTCTTATAAAATCCTCCTTGGCCCATTAGCTCTTTACAAGTATGTTGTTTGATTATCACATATATGTGAATTACTCAAATTTTCTTCTATTGTTGATCTCTAATTAATTCTATTGCTGTCAGAGAAGATTTTTATATGATTTTAATCTTTAAATTTAGAGAGGATTAACCTGTGATCTAGCATATAGTTTATCCTGAAAATGTCCACTATGTGCTTGAAAAGAACGTCTTATGCTGCTGTTCATTGAGTGGTGTGTAAATATGAATGTCCATTAAGTTATTTAGTGTATAGTGTGTTCAAGGTCTCTCTTTCCCATGTTGATCCACAGCCTAGGTTTTTTGAATATTGTTGAATGTGGGTTAAATCTCCAAATATTATTGCTAAACTACCTATTCCTTCCTTCAATGTTATCATTTTTTGCTCTTTGTTTTGGCTCTGTTCTGGGTGCATTGTTTTTTTTTTTTTTAATTGCTCTTTCTTGATGAATTGGCTCTCTCAAAACTTAAAAAGGTCTTTTGTCTCCAGTGGCATTTTTTTTTAATTAAAGTCCATTTTATCTGATATTAGCGGGTCCATCCCAGTATTCTTTTGGTGATAAATTAAAGATATATATTATAGTTTTGAAAGCAATCACTTAGATGATTAAAACAAATAAAAATAATTCCAGGAAATTATGAATATATGAAATAAATACATGGAATAATATAAGTAATATATTAATCAATATGTTGGCAGAAAATGAGGGAAGTAGAAAGAAAATTATATGTGACAAATTGAGAATAATTTGCAAAATGGTAGAATCAACCCTGCCATACCAAAAATTAAATAAAATGTAAGTGAAATATGTATTCCAATTCATTTGCATTTCAATTGAATAGCAAAGACTGTCAGAATGAACAAAAAGAAAAAAACAACTTTCTTCCATCAACAAAAGATTCACTTTAAACATAAAGACATGAACCATTTGAAAATAAAAGTATAAAAATACACATATCATAAGCATGATAAACAGAGTATATTTCTATATCAGATAAAATAGACTTCAGGACAACTTTGAGATAGTGGAATTTCTTGCTAAAAAGACTAGATCATGGGGCATCTGGGTGGCTCAGCTCTCAAAGGAGCATCTGCCTCTGGCTCAGGTCGGGATCCTGGGGTCCTGGAATCAAGTCCCACATAGGGCTCCCTACTGGGAGTCTCCTTCTCCCTCTGCCTATGTCTCTGCCTCTCTCTCTGTGTCTCTCATGAATAAATAAATAAAATATTAAAAAAAGAAAATTTGCATCTCTGAATTCTCATGTAAGAAGAAAATAAAAATTAATATTAGCCCTTCATTCCACTTCTAAGAAGCGTAGCTGTTAAGAAAACAATTGCACTGACAGTATCATCAAAAATGATTAATACTTAAGAATAAACTAAACCAAGGATGAAAAACTTGCATACTGAAAACAATAAAATACTGACTAAAGACATTAAAGCAGATACAAATGAATGCAAAAGCATACAGTTCATAGATTGGAAGAATTAATATTGTTAAATATCCATACTTCCCAAAGTCATCTACAGATTCCATGCAATCCCTATCAAAATTTCAATGGCATGTTTTACAGAAATATTTTTAAAATCCTAAAATTCCTATGGAATCACAAAAGATCCCAAATAGCCAAAGCAATCCTGAGAAAAAAAGAACAAGGTGGGAGTCATCACATTTCACGATTTCAGAATATATTACAAAGCAATGGTAACAAACGGGACAGCACTGGCATAAAAACAGATATGTAGGCCAATCGAACAGAACAGAGAACCCAAAAATAAATTCACACACATATTGTCAAATGATTTTTTTTGACACGAGTGCCAAGAAAACATAGTAGATGTGGGACAGTCTCTTCAAAAACTGGTGCTAGAAACACTGGATATCCATATAAGAAAAAAAATGAGATTGGACTCATACCAAACACAAGTCAACTCAAAATGAATTAAAGACATAAAGGTAAGCTCTAAAACTGTAAAACTCCTAAAATTAAACATAGTGAAAAAGCTTCATACCATTGGTATTGGCAATGAGTGGTGGATATGATACCAAAAGCACTAGAAATAAAAACAAACAAATAGAAGTGGTGTTATGTCAGACTAAAAAAATGTCTGCACAGCATAGGAAATAATCAACAAAGTGAAAAGGCAGCCAACAGAGAAAGGGAAATCAGATATCCAATTCGCAAATCAGATATTTTGTGAAGGCTAATTTCCAAATACAAAGGGACTCTCATACAGCTCAACAGGAAAAAGAAAGAAAGAAACCCGAACTGATTTTTTTAAAGTACAAAGGAACTGAATAGACAGTTCTCCAAAGATAACACACAAATGACTAAATGGTACATAAAAAGGTATTCAAGGTCATTAATTATCAAGTGCAAATCAAAACTGTGAGATATCACTTCACAATAGGATGGCTGTTAGCAAAGGGTCAAAGGATGACAAGTGTTGGCTGGCAAGGAAGTGGAGAAATGAGGACCCTATTACACTGTTGGTAGGAATGTAAATTGGTATGGTCACTGGAACTTCCATACTGGTATAGCCATTATGGACAACAGTATAGAGATTCCTCAAAAAACTAAAGCTAGAACTACCACATGTTCCAACAATCCCACTTGTGCCTGTATATCTAGAAGAATTGAAATCAGGATCTCAAAAAGATATTTGCACTCCCATGTTTGTTGCAGCATTATTCACAACAGCCAAGATATGGAAGCAACCTAAATGTCCATTAATAGGTAAATGAATAAAGAAAATGTGGCATATACATACAATGGAAGAGTATTAATTCTTAAAAGGGGAAAATACTGCCATTTGCAACAGCACAGATGAACCTGGAGAATATTATGCTAAATATCTAGGATATTGAGCTCTACACAGAAGATATGTACTCCAACATATCACTTATTTATACTATGAACCTAAAATAGTCAAACTCAGAAGCAGAGAAGAAATGGTGGCAGCTGAAGGTGGGGGAGGAAAGGGAAAACAGGGAGATAGTAGTCAAAGGATACAAACTTCCAGTTTTAGATGAATCATCTAGAGTGATCTACTGTACAGCATCCTGCTTATAATTAACCTTATTATATTGTACACTTAAAAATTTGTGAAGTAAGTACGTATGATAAGTCCTTATGAAATTAATAACAATAATAAAAAATAAATAAAAGGGCAAGACGAAACTTTTGTCAGTGATGCATAGGTTTATGGAATAGACAGTGGTGGGTTTCAAAGGTATATATACTTATCTCCAAACTCATCAGGTTTTATACATTAATTATGTATAACTTTCAACATCTCAAAAATAAAATAGCAGCATAACTAAGCAGGAAGCAAGACATAAGATATCACAACAAAATTAAGTAGAACCCAATCAAGAAAATGTATAAAGTTAAAAATGTTTTAAAGGTTAATAGCTTTGATGAACCCCTTGAACTGAATAAGGTAAAAGGGAAGTAAACACAAATTATCAACAGAGAATGAGGAGTATCACTCCTGATTGCCAAGCTTTTAAGTATCAAAATAATGGAATACACACACAAAAAGAAACTATTTCAATAAATTTCACAACCTAAAATAAATGCAGAAATTATTTGAAAAATGCAATTTACCAAAATTGACACAATACTAAATAGAAAATCTACATAAACCAATAGTTAGAAAAAAAGAATGGTTCATTTAAAACTTTCCCACAAAGAAGACTCCAAGTACAAATGACTGTACTGGTAGGATTACACCAAATATTTATTGAAGAAATAATCTTATAAAAAATTTCTGAATATAGAGAAGAAAACACTTAAATTTATTTTTATTTTGTCATAACACTCATTCGAAATCTGACATTCAAAAATTTTGAGTAAAAGAAGTGGGCCAACATCTCTCATGAACATTGAAATAAAATATATTAGCAACATAGGTGCAAAAATAGATTTAAAAATGAATCATTAACAACTAGAACTTGTCCCAGGAATTCAAGAGTAGTTTAAAATTTTAAAACAATAAATGGAATTTGCCACAATAACAGAATAAATTGCAAAATTTATTTGTTCCTCTCAATAGATGCAGTAAAATAATTTGAGAAAGGTATTATTCATTTATGCCAGAAATATCTCTCATAAAATGAAGAAAATATTAGAATCAGCTCAATATGTTAACTCAAAAGAAAATTAAAAATAGTTAATCTTATTCAATGGTTGTGATGGTTAATTTTATATGTTAGCTAAGCTATGGTGCCTAGTTGTTTGATCAAAAACACTAGTCTTAAAGTTAAGTGTGAAAGTAGTTTTTTCAATGTGATTAACATTTAAATCAGACTTTGAGTAAAAAGATTACCCTCCATAATATGAATTTGCCTCATTCAATCAGCTGAAAGTCTTCTGACCAAGACAGTTTTCCTGAAGAAGGAATTTGGGCTCAAAACTGCAACATAAAAATGCTGTCTCAGCTTGCAATTTTTCTGGCCTTCTCTATACATTTTCGAATCAATACGTGATATCAACACATTGGAATGCCCAGATGAAAGTTATTTATAAAGTAACTCTATGGAATCCATTTTTTTATGTTTAGACAAGATATGAACTTTTTCTTCCTTAATTTCAGGCAAGAAGAAATTTAGAAATGGTGAATTCAAGTTTTACTCAAATTAAAAGCAGCTGTAATAATACATTCCAATTCTGTTTTCTTAGACGTCTACATCTATAATTTAGAATTTTGATATTCCAAAACAAGTGTTTCCAAGATCAACTTACATACACACACATACATAGAGAAAATACATGTCTCTTTATTGGAACACTTCTGAGTATTAAAAAAGTTAATCTGTATTGTAATTCTCCAAGATAGAAAAATATGCAATTTTCCTGAGGTTTATTTCATAAAAATGTTTTTTAGCTGCACTTTCATAAAATTTCATGGGAACACTCTTTAGCTGAACAGATATTTGGGAAAACTGACCTAGAATATTATCTTTACTCCTTTAAAGAACTGAGAATATATTTTAATTTTTCCCGTGATTCAGTATGGATATACATAATATATATTATGTTTATTAAATATAACAATAGCATAAGGATATATTTAAATGTAAAATAATTAAATTATTTATTTATTTAAATATAAAATAATTATATATATTAGATTAAATTATATGTATATAATTTAAATATAATGGGAGCACCTGGGTGGCTCAGTCGGTTAGATGTTGATTTCAAATCAGCTCATGATCTCAGGGTTCTGGGATTGAGTCCCATTTGGGCTCCCTGCTCAGTGGGGAGTCTGCCCTTTTTCTCTGCCCCTCCCTGAGCTCATGCTCCCTCTCAAATAAATAAAATCTTTAAAAAATATATAAATATCATGCATATATAATATACAGAGAATTAGAAAATAATGCATGTATAAACTAAAGAAAAATTATGGGTTTATAATTTATACTAACAAAATATAGATATAATATATATACAAAAAAGAAAATATAATGTACATATAAAATATAAATATAATACATGCATAAAACATGAAAGACATATATAACATATATAAAATATATATTTTTAAATTTATGTAAATTTCAAACTATCTTAGTTTTATTTAGTTTAAAGGTTTGGACCAAATGTGCCAAACAAAATACACTGGCAATTCATGTGCGCTATCTGCAAACTCAAAAATTCTGAGCAGAAAATGCACTAGCCATATTTAAACTAAAGTTTTCAACATTCATATTGTCTTTATATACAGACCATCCAGGGGCACCTGGATGGCCCAATCAGTACAGTCAGTGATGAAAGGGATTCTTTGGTTTCTGCTCAGGTCATGATTTCAGGGTTGTGAGATCTGGTCCCTGTGCTTAGGGGAGCTTGAGGAGCATAGGGGAGCTCCTCAGCATGGAGTTAGCTTGAGTTTCTCTTTCCCTCTCCCTCTGCTCCTCCCCCCAAGTACTTGTGCCCTCTCTCTCTCTTTAAAATAAATAAATCTTTAAAACAACATATATATGTTGTTTAAAAAAACATATATACATACACACACACACACACAAAAAAAAAAAAAAAAAAAAAACAGACCATTCAACAGATATCTTCTTACATTCTGTTTTCTCCTGATTTTTCTACTTGGGCACTTGTAAGGTCATTTTCACCAAGCTTTCAAGGAATGATTAATAAGATTTTCAACAAAGACTCACAAAATTAAATGGGATATGGACATTTTCACAGTTTACATTTTATATGTACAGTTCCCCTGATACATGATTTAAGTTTGACAGAAGAAGTACACAGTCATAAAAAATGAATTGCTTAATAAAATTTATATATCCAGGTATCTTCAACAAAGAATGCCATCATTCTTTAATAACTAAATAAAAAAATTAGAACAAGCTTTTTGACGTAACTTGGAAATTTTTTCTTCCATAGGACTTACCAAAATAGCACATGTAATTATAGTGATCCTTTAGGAACAGAAAAAAAAAAAAAAAAAACACATTCGCGAGTTGAGAAAATGGTTTAAGACACATGGGGTTCCATCTGCTACCTGTTCTACTTTTAAAGTACAAAACCCGTATCATGGTAGAGTCAGTAAGCCGCATTCGGAATCTGAAAATCCATCACTGCGGGCTCTGCAACAAGTAAACAAATGCCTCTTCTGTTATAGAATGAGAGTTGTCTGCCCTGACCACCTTCCTGCCTCAGACCCACAATCAAATCTGCTTGATAGCCTGCCACAACTTTTAAAATCACACTTAAGTTTATTACTTTGGAGCCAAGCATCAAGATTGCAGGAAGCTCCTGTAATACACAGATTTATTAGCTGAAAAATTGTTCCCTTCATACTCCCATTCATCACCACCTATTCTAGAACAGCGATTCTCAAATTTTGGTCTCAGGATCCCTTTCCATTCTTAAAATTGATGAAAGACCCCAAGGAACTCTTGCTTATGCAGGTCATAGCTCTCAATATTTAGTATTAGAAATTCGAACTGACAGGTTTTATAAATATTGATTGATGTTAAAGTAGTGATAATAAACCATTTGCATATTAACATAATGTCAAACTTTTAATGAAAAAAGCATTGTTTTGTGTCAGTCTCAGCATATTGATAGTGATGCCATCCATGGAAATGTCTAATGGGCATTCATGTGGGTTCTTGTTATTGGTGGGAGACCCCTCAGACAATTCCTCAACCAAAACCAATGTTGTGGGTGGACCAGCTTTTGTGGTTCTTATTAAAAAAAAATTATATATATATATATATATATATATATATATATATATTCATTTGAGAGAGAGATAATCAATGTCCATGAGTGGGGGCTGGAGCAGAGCGGGTGGGAGAGAAATCCTCAAGGAGACTCCCTGCTGAGCACCAAGCTGGAAGCAGGGCTCCACCCCAGGACCCTAACACCATAGCCTGAGCCCAAATGAAAAGTTGGATGCTCCACTGACTGAGCCACACAGGCACCCCTGTGGTTCTTATTATGATTGCAAGACCACCTCACCAACAACCATCAAGGAATTTTGGAAAAAAAAACAAGGTTTATTACTCACAAATCCTGAAGGATACAAGGTATGCCTGGGGCCACACAATGAGGTAGAAAGAGATTGGTCTTGGCCTTCTACCCTTATTGAGGTGAAGGAGGGGGTGCCTTTACTGGTAACTTTAAAACATAAGAATGGGCATTCAAGTGCAGGGAAGGGAAAAGCAGGGTCACTCTAGCTGTCAATTATCTAGGTTACCCCAGGCTTTCTAAAAGGGGAACTTCATGGGTGAGGCAGCCTGGCTCTTTATCAAGTTAGGTAGCTGGCAACATGTTTATTCTAGATAGATGTCTTTAAATGGATTTCTCAGCAATCAAAGGTTAATGTCAGGCACTTATATTATAATCAAAAAAGGTAATTGTCAGGTACTTCCATACACAAGCCACTTGTATTTTCCAAAACAAAAAGAATGGTAAGAGGAGTTCATTGTTTTACATTTTTATAAATCTCTTTAATGTCTGGATTAACAGAAGACAATTGGATTGTCATATCAGCTATGGATTCAATATATTGTAATAATATATCTTTTGGAAAACTCTGCCAAACAATCTCAGTCTTGTAAAAATAATTTTGACTTGCTATACAGCCTGAAAGTAATGTCTGGTGACTCTTAGCATCTCCTAAACCCTTCCAGAATCTATATAAAGTCAAAGCTCTGGTCTGGCTGTTAGTACCATGCCTGAGAAAACTCCAGGAGAACTGGGAATGGATATAAATACTAGAAGAATAAGGCCTGGAACAGAAAGGCCTCAAGACGTCAAAGGAAAGCCAGAAAATGTTTTCAAAGAATAGAGGTTATGGGAAGCCCCTAAGCCAAACTTCACTAACTTTACAAATTTTCCCTGAGCTAGCTCTATCAAATATATTAATTATTGAGATAAGATACTTTCTTTAAATTTTTATATTTAGGTTTATTTCTTATATTAAAGTTGACCTATCACACTGCAATTAACTGGGATACACTTTCACTAGCCCTTCCTACATAGGCATAAGAAAACAACATTGACTGCAAAAGATGTCTTATGGCATGTATTCATTTCCTTCCACTCAATTTTTTTTTCCTTTCTGACCATTACAACCAAAGGAGAGCCATAAAGGTTCTGAGCCCAATCATGCGTAATTGTTTACCTCTTAGTAGAAAATAATCCACTCTTAACTTCAGAGAGTATAAGGTCTGAGACAAAATAATAACCCAATCACTGAGGTCCAGAAACCACATACTTCAACACTTTTTATCAGGTTCCTTTATAGTTACTTTACTTACCAGTTCTTTATGTGAAAAATAAAATGTAAATTATATACTTTGTCAGAATATATAAAGGATAGGATATGGACACAATCTGGATTCTATATTTAAATATTGTTTTTTTTGTGCATACAACTGCCTTTGCTTCTCTTAAAGCAATTATTACAGACATAACTCCTGATTTTTGAAACACAAAATCAAAAAACCAGAATATTTTAATTGTACATAGGGACGCCTGGGTGGCTCAGCAGTTGAGCATCTGCCTTTGGCCCAGGGCATGATCCTGGAGACCTGGGATCGAGTCCCACATTGGGCTCCCTGCATGGAGCCTGCTTCTCCCTCTGCCTGTGTCTCTGCCTCTCTCTCTCTCTCTCTCATGAACAAATAAATAAAATATTTTTTAAAAAAGTAAAAGTATTTTTAAAAATATAGGAGTCATGTAAGTTCATAAACATAAACAAAATTACATAATATATTGTCACTTCAAAAAAGGAGTTAAATATAATACTGTGAAACAACTTTGAATCTTAAATTATACACAAACCATAGTCTTTTTCTTAAGAAGGAAGATATTTCTAATTGTGATACATAAAAATGAAAGAACAAAGATATGCACCTGGGTGGCTCAGTCAGTTAGGCGTCTGCCTTTGGCTTGCGTAGTAATCCCAGGGTCCTGGGATTGAGTCCTGTGTTGGACTCCCTGCTCTGCAGGGAGTCTGCTTCTACCTTTGCCCTTCCCCCCTTCTCATGCTCTCTCTCAAATAAATAAATAAATAAATAAAATCTTAAAAAAAAAGAATAAGAAGAACAAAGAAATAATACAGAGTGACAAATAGTTTTAGGTTAGGTATTCACATCCAACTTAGATCCATCCTATTGGCATATAAAATTTAATTTGAATAAGAAATGTAAAATGATATTCATGTAAAAATGCTAAGAACATATATTAAAATGTATAAAATCACGAGCAATCAATTAGTCTATGGCGATGATTGGCTACTGAATTCAGAATTTCTTGAATGAAAATAATGACAGCAATTGAAGGATTTGCTATATTCAAATTTGCCTTTAAGGTATTGCATAGGGATTGAGGAGAGCATGTAGAACTTGTTCTGTATTTCCAGAGGCAACAGAGTCACTTTGTGTAAGGTTTTTGATTGATCCTTCAAGATCAACCCAACTAGTGTATTGTTGGGAGAGTAAGATCTCTAGTATCCACCCAAATGTGGTCAGGCTATGTATTCTATGAGTTTATTAAAAGTCATAAGAGTGATGTTTTTTTTTCTCATCTGATATATGGCCCTTGTAAAGAAAATAAAACTCCAGAGAAAGATGTGTACCTTTAGAAAAGAAAATATTGTTCTAGAGGTCTCCACATCTTCAAGGGAAAGTGTACATTGCAGGTGCGTGGGCCTAGGCACGCAGATTCCTGCCGAATCTGAGTGCTGTCACTGGCTGATCAACACTCAGCCCATCTGCTCACACAGGTTTATTGAGCCCTGAGCAGCAGACGGGTACATGTTGTTGACCGAACTTTAGAATGAGGTACAAGAACATTTGAAAAGGGAATTAAAATTTCAATTTGATTCAGAATATGATGGAATCCTTCATTTTATGGTCAAAACCTACCTCGAACTTTGGAGAAGTTATTAAACTAAAGGTAAAACAGTATCGTTTTAAATTTTGTAAGAAACTATCAAGCATTTAATAAATGAATTTTATTGGTGTTTGACTTTAAATATCAATTTTTACTGGTCTAAGCTTAACTCAGGTGTAATCATTTCTGTTGCCTCTACATTTGTTAGCACTACAATTTGGGGACATACCATATTTTGGTGAGTATTATGAAAACTAAATATCCTTCTTTTCCTCCTATGCTGGGAAACTTAGAAGAAACTGCAGAAATAATACCACCATTTTATTGTTTCCATTTGCTCTCCAGTCTTTTATCCTTTCCCATATATTTCACATATGGTGCTCCATATTTTTAGCAGCAACAGCTCAGGTAACATATATTTACAACAGGTGTTCATGAATAGAACCAAATAAAAAGTTAAAAGCTCCTAGATTTGGTAGTAGAATGGTTCCCACCGTTGAGTTTTCCAAGCAGCTACACTGTTTCCTCTCCAATGTTATAAAACATCTCTAGCACATGGAATCCAAATAATAATAAAAATAACGCTGCCCATTACACTCTGGAGATAAGAATCACATCTTCATTTCCTCAGCAATGTATTTGTTAACATACATTTAATAACAATGCATATTATTTAATCATTATATTTACACTAGTTATTATGCCTATTTCCATACAAAATGAAACTGCCAAGTCAAAAAGCTGATAGAAATGGAACTAACATATAAACTCAAGTATTTTCACTGGCACCCTGAAAAAAGTTTACTCATCTAATTTTTTTTTTTACTAGGCTTGTGTTAATAGCTAAAGAATTTTATTGCAACTCATTGTGAAGGAAAAGACATTACTCATGAAAAAGAGGTTCTGATTTTCAAAAGAGCTGCAAATACCAGCAAAAACAAAAACAAAAACAAATCATTCCCCATTTTTCCTTCCCAAAATATCTACTTTATGATTCCGTTTTCACCATGTTTTTAAAGTGATGTATAATGTGTAGCACATGACTAACTCTTCATAATTCAATATATTGTCTTTAAACTGATTCATGTATATGGACCATGTGCAGCCAATAAAGCTTTAGACTCCTAGAGAGCACTTGGCAAAACTCCTTCACATATACTTATAAGAAAAGAAGCATTGATGTCATTATTCTTTCCTATAAAATAAAATCTGTGACCAATTTAGTTCAGATCTAACTTTGAACAAAAGGTGTAAGAAGGTATTTCTACCTTCACACATTAACAAGAGGATTTTCATTAAATATAATGGATTTAGCAAATGTAAATAAAAAGTTCTTGAGTTATGCTGAATATATGGCCAAAAAGAAATCCTAATAAGAAAATTTCAGGATCGTAAACAATATTAATTGAAAGTCTGAATACTACATCTCAGAACTAAATGTTACAGTAACTTAACCAAATCAAAACCACAATGAGATACCACCTCACACCAGTGAGAATGGGGAAAATTAATAAGGCAGGAAACAACAAATGTTGGAGAGGATGCGGAGAAAAGGGAACCCTCTTACACTGTTGGTGGGAATGTGAACTGGTGCAGCCACTCTGGAAAACTGTGTGGAGGTTCCTCAAAGAATTAAAAATAGACCTGCCCTACGACCCAGCAATTGCACTGTTAGGGATTTACCCCGAAGATTCAGATGCAATGAAACACCGGGGCACCTGCACCCCGATGTTTCTAGCAGCCATGTCCACAATAGCCAAACTGTGGAAGGAGCCTCGGTGCCCATCGAAAGATGAATGGATAAAGAAGATGTGGTTTATGTATACAATGGAATATTACTCAGCCATTAGAAACAACAAATACCCACCATTTGCTTCAACGTGGATGGAACTGGAGGGTATTATGCTGAGTGAAGTAAGTCAATCGGAGAAGGACAAACAGTGTATGTTCTCACTCATTTGGGGAATATGAATAATAGTGAAGGGGAATATAAGGGAAGGGAGAAGAAATGTGTGGGAGATATCAGAAAGGGACACAGAACATAAAGACTTCTAACTCTGGGAAATGAACTAGGGGTGGTGGAAGGGGAGGAGGGCGGGGGGTGGGGGTGAATGGGTGACGGGCACGGAGGGGGACACTTGACGGGATGAGCACTGGGTGTTATTCTGTATGTTGGTAAATTGAACACCAATAAAAATTAATTTATAAAAAAAATAAAAAAAAAAATAAAAAAAAAATAAATGTTGCTCTGAGGAAAATAAAAGTGAAATCTAAATTAAAAAAAAAAAAACATAATTCCAGCTAGAAATAATTCTCTTACAAGTTTGTGAGAGGAAAAATGTATATCACATTTCCTTATTTTCCTTTTAATCATTCAATATATAAATTCCTTTAATAATTATTCTTCACCTTAAGTTCTGTTCATATTGGGCTGATGCCAATTCATTTCAAACCTAATTTTCAAGCGCATTACTTCCTTCCCATTAGTCTCCATTGTCCTTTCTAAGACCTCATATTTGTATGATTAACACTGTCCCCTACACTCCTTTGTGTGTGTGTGTGTGTGTGTGTGTGTGTGTGTGTGTGTGTGTGGTGGGGGTTATAACTTTATTGACAATCAGTGGTTAACTCCTATCCATACTGACTGTAGAGTTTTGAAAGTAGTGACATGAACATTGGTAAAGAATGTATAGAGCTTGTTTGGTGAATCATATTCCTTTCTGGACAACTACACACCGACATAGTAGGAGACATCCCTTATTCCCTTGGCCCAGACAGCTTTGTTAAGCCTGGTGTCAATAGACATATTTGATGTTCCCATCCTCATCACAGTAAATTTCTGAATCTTTAAGTGTACAAGGGGCACCCTGTTTGAAGCCTACTCCAAGGATGCTCTTGCAAATGTTGGTGGTATAGTCTCCAGGCACTGCCTCTTTGACGGCAAAAGGCCTTTCTTCCCACTCTTACTTGGAGGATCCATTCTGCCTGGTGCAGATCGTCAAAAAATTATTCCCTTTAATGAAACCTTACTTTCACTCTTTGAACCTAATTTAAAGCTGTTGTTTTGCAAAATCTCTTCTTCCTCCATCACTCACCATAATTAAATGTGAAAAGATAGAATTGGAACCCATTAATCCTCAGTGATCTCAATGATGTTACCACTTCTTATTTTTAAAAACCATATATACAAAAAAAAAAGCCCTCTTGTCTTTTAGGTAATTTTGTGAGATCCAGCTTCTATCTTTGCTAGTTTCTGTTGATTTTCATATAACCAGCTACCTCACTACGTACAGCCAGTTGTCATTTGGTCAGAGTCCTCCTTTGCATGTCAAGAAAATGCTTATGATGTGCTCAATATCCTGGCCTCCCTGCTTTTTAACCCATACATCTCCAATGTTCTGTTGTTATTTTCTTTGCACTCTGCTCAGCACCCTTACCCACCTACATGGTGATCACCTGAAAACCTTTTTCTCAAATCACTAAATCAGATAATCTGGTCTCTTCGGTTTTGATCTCTCCAATGCTTTCACCATACCTATTGTTTCTTATGATGAAAATCTCCATCACTAGGTTCTCTTCACTTTTCCCTATCTCTCTTCACTTTTCCTTTTCACTTTTCCCCATCCTTCACTTCCTTGTTTCATAATTTCAACACTATCTTTTAAAATATCCATGTCCCTTACTCATTAGTCATCTATCCTATTCATCTGGATACCCTCTTCCTAACTGAATTCAAGCATCAGTCAACAACCTTCTAAGGGTGTCCTGCCCTCAAGGTACTCTTCAAATTCAGGCTCCACTTTGCATTTATTTTAATTGTTGTGAAATGCAAATCCGATCACATCTCTTTCCTACTTAGAACTCACCAAAGTCTTTTTATCACTTTGAGTATACAGTTCAAAATCTTTTATGGCCTAAAAACACTTTTGTGACCTGAACTCCATCAATCATATACATCATTTCATCTTTTGCCACTGATGTTCCTTCATTCCTTTCTTTCTCCTCGTGGATTTTTTGTTTGCTCTTCCCCATACCTATTACTCTACTTGGATTTCTCTTCCCTTTCCTAGGTCAGAATTATCATTTTGATTTCAACTTAAACATCAATTCTTCCAAAGAGATTTACCTGTATACCCACCCCATCACTCCACAGATAGCTTTGTGTATATGATTACATGACACTGGGCATATCCTTTCTCAAAGCAAAGTGTTCATGTTCAGCAGATATTTCTTCTCTCCACTGGAGGGTGAGTTCCTTAAACATACAGTCCTGTTCTTCTTCATCACCACTATACTTTTTCCACATATAACACCTCACCTATGACAGGTGCTTAATTTATGTTATTAATAAAGGATAAATTTCTCACTAATATCTTATAATAATGATCCAAGTACAACAAAAAAAATGACTTACTATTTGAAAATGTTGAAATTTTATTTTTTTAAATTAATTTTTTTAATTTTTTTAAATTTTTTTAATTTTTATTTATGATAGTTACAGAGAGAGAGAGAGAGAGAGAGAGAGAGAGAGAGAAGAGGCAGAGACATAGGCAGAGGGAGAAGCAGGCTCCATGCACCGGGAGCCCGATGTGGGATTCGATCCTGGCTCTCCAGGATCGCGCCCTGGGCCAAAGGCAGGCGCCAAACCGCTGTGCCACCCAGGGATCCCAAAATGTTGAAATTTTAGATATGAACCTCAATGTATGCTAGATATATACAAACATCAAGATTCCATGTAATTACAGAACCATCATGACACATTTATCTGTTGTTAACATCTATTTTTAATTTGTAAAATATATATAGTTCTTAATTATTTCTCAATGTGAATTACATTTTTCTTAGGATGATAATGTAATTATCTAATGTTAAACTCTTTAACGCAAAGTCCCATGGTTTATTCAATTTCATTCATGTGAATCCTCCTCAGCCTTTCTGCTATCCCCAAAGTTGCAGAAACATAGATGCCTTCCAAATATCCTCTATCCCTTCTATCTTAGAAATAGAATCCTAATTTTACTCAATAAAGCAGTGTTCACAGCCAAAATAATGCATTCCCTAGCCTCCGCTATAGTTAAATATGGGCATATGACTCAATTGTCGTCAGTGACATTAAAAAGAGTATTTGGTATTTGGTGGAAGGCAGGTTGGTCAGTTAGGAAGCATATATTTTGGCTACTGTCTGCTTTTCCCTATCTCTTTTTCATAAAATGAGCACATGGTGATGATGGCTGTACCAACCATCTTGGATTATAAATTGAGTTTGAGGATAGAAATAACATTTTACAAATGTGAAGCAGATGATAGAAGGAACTTAGGTCCCTTTAAATTCAGCAAGCTTTCAAGATTCAAAAGGGATACCATAATGAAGTCGAATATGATTAGTTGTTGACTGATTCCCACCTCCTCAGAAGTTTTTCTTCAGTGCAAAACTTAGAAAGCTGAAAACTACATTTCCCAGATATCATTGCAGGTAGGATTATGTATCAAAAATAGTTTGAAAATTAGATGAATTTATGTGAGATCTGGAAAATGTCAACCTCAAATCCATCAATTTTGTCTTAATATAAAACTGGCTATATATAGTCTGCCATCATTGCTCCCATGGGACCTGCTTTTTGTTTGTTCGTTTTTTGTTTTGTTTTGTTTTGTTTGTTTGTTTTCAGATTAGCTTCCTGGGCTTAGTATGACTGGGCTTGTCATTGTGTTTCAAGATATTCTCCCTTAGTGTCCTCTGAAATTCCCAGCTTTGGTACTCATTACTATAGGTTTTACAAACTTGATTGCCCTTTTCATTTAATAAAGCCTGTTTTTTCCTCAATCTCTAGTGATCCACTCCATTTCTGGCATGTTTATACCAATTTACACTTTAAAAACTACCTTTCTTTCCTTTTGACAGTTCCATTCTACCCATAGCTCACCAATGATGGTGTCAACCCTACCTCAACCACTCACTCCCATGGTCATCCATGAAAACAGATCTTGGTGTTACTACTAAGAGCAATATTTTCATAAATCCAATGCCATGCATCCTATTCTTGACCACCTCTTCCTAATTTTCAAGCTCATTCCTTCTAGCATTCCCAAATCCAACATTCTCTCAAGTCCATTAAGAACTCCAAACCATTGATCGTATAACTTTCTGTTACTCATTGACATGATTTGGTCTTTGCATTTCTTACCTGGCAAAAGAGATCACTCTAAAATGTAAGCCAATGACTCAGTCTTCCCCTATTATTCTCCCCTTTGTCCAACACTTTTCAGTGACACCGACTACTCTGCTATTTTCAAACATCCCAGGAACATCCGTGCTTTAGGCTCTTAACGGTTTTTGCTGTTGTTGTTGTTGTTGTTGTTGTTGTTGTTGTTTTCCTGTCCTGCAGATATTCAATTAACTAAGTCACTCACCTCTTTAGGTCTTCAGGATTTTGCTCAATTTTCATCCTCCCAATTAGATTTACCTAACCAACTATATAATAAGTTTTGCTGCCCTGCATACCAATTCTTCACCCTACTTTTTTTTTCTTTCCATTCTTCCTTTTGTCTATTGATACTATAGCAAATGACCACAAACATAATGACTAAAAATAACATGAAGTGATTATCTAACAATTCTGTAGGTAGGATTTGAACATGGGTCTTCCTAGGCAAAATTAAAGTGTGGGCAGGGTTGTGGTCCTCTCTGGAGGCTCTAGAGGAAAATTTGTTTCTTGCCTTTTCTAGCTTCTAGGGGCCACCCACATTCCTTAGCTCATGACCACATTCTTCCATCTTCAAAGATGGGACCTCACCCTGATTTTCTTCCATTGTCACAATTCTCTCCAAAGCCCTTCTGTTTCCTTCTTCCACTTTTAAGAACCCTTGTGATTACATTGGACCCACACAGATAATCTGAGCTAATCCCCCCTATTATAAAATCAGCTGATTAGCAATCTTTAATTCTACCTGCACAGGTTTGGAAAATTAGGATGTGGACATCTTTGAGAGGCTATTATTCTACATACCAAAACATGCACATGTGACTCTATATCTTGACTAATACTGTTCCATTGATCTGTTTGCCTATCTTTATACCAACAACACATTCTCACTTACTGAAATCTACCATAAAAGTAAGACTTGATATCAGGTAGTTGATAAGATTTTTTAAGATTTTTAAGATTTTTTAAAAAATCTGTTCTAAGTTCTATGTTTTTCTTTTTTTAAGATTTATTTATTTCTTAGAGAGAGAGAGCACAAGCAGGGGGAGCAGCAGGCAGAGGGAGAGGAAGAAGAAGGATCCCTACTAAGCAGAGTCCGATATGGGTCTCTATCCCAGGACCCTGGGATCATGACCTGAGCCGAAGGCAAATGCTTAACCAATGGAGCCACCCAGGTGCCCCTTTTTTCTACATAAAGGATAGACTCAGCTTTTCAATTTATATACAAAAGCTCTTTGGGATTTTTACAGATGACATTTAACCCATAAATCAATATAAAAGGAATTAAAAACAAAGCAAAGCTGAGTTTTTCAATATATTTATGATACTTTTTTTTCACTTGTATGGGTCCTATTCAATTTCTCTTGATAATTTTTTATATTTCATGTAACAATGTTAAAAATAATCTTTTAAAAATTTCTTCCTAAGTATTTTATTTTTTAATACTATTGCAAATGGTGTAAATCTTAAGTCTGTCTTCCCAGTTCTCTGATTTTTGTATATTGGCCTTGTATCCAATGAGAAAGTTGATTTTTTGTTTTAATAGTTTTATGCTAAATTACTAAGAGTTTTCTATATAAACATGTATGTCACTTGCCAATAACAACAATATTATCCACTCTTTTCTGGTTGTTGTGCCTTTTATTTTCTTTTTTTTGCTCTCTTGCACAGTCTAGGACCTCAAGTGTAATGTTGAATATAAGGTATGAGAATAAGCTAACTTGCCTTTTACACAATTTAATAGTAAAAGAATTATCAGTAAAAGGATAGCTATAGGAGTTTCATTGCTACCACTTACCAAATTGAGAAAGTGAACATCCATTCTTACTTGAGTGATTTTCCTATTAAATAATCATTTATTGTGTGATGAATTTAAGAATAAAGAAAAATTATATATGCTTGTATTTAATCCACTACTTACTGTTTGGGTCATACTTATTTCTTTCTATAGATCTAATGTTTCATTTATGTCATTCCCCTTCATACTGAAGATCTTCCCTTAGCATTTCTCATAGTGTAAGCCTGCTGGCTAAAAATTCATTGAATTTTTATTTATGTTAAAATGTCTTTGTTTGCTTCATGATTTAAAATATATTGCTACATGTAAAATTCCAAACTGATAGTTTCTTTTAAGAGTCTTAGAGTTGGGGATGCCTGGGTGGCTCAGCAGTTAAGTGTCTGTCTTTGGCTCAGGGCATGATCCTGGAGTCCCAGGATCCAGTCCCACGTCGGGCTCACTGCATGGAGCCTGCTTCTCCCTCTGCCTATGTCTCTCTCTCTCTCTCTCTCTCTCTCCCCCTCCCTGATGAATACATAAAATCTTTAAAAAAAGAATCTTAAAGTTGTTATTCTATATTCTTTTCTCCATTGTTTTTTGATGAGAAGGCATCTTTTATATCAGTGTTCTCCTGCATTTTGTATCTTTATTTTCCCCTCTGGCTGCATTCAGTATTTTTTTTTCCTATTTTCATTGTTAGCATTTTGACTATAATATGTCTAGATATGATTTTCTTTGCATTTATTCTGCTTACATTTTGCAAAAAAAAGAATATTTGGCTATCATTTCTTTAAAATTTTTAAAGAACTTATTTATTATTTATTTATTTATTTATTTATTTGAGAGAGAAAGAAGGAGAAGGAGTAGTGGGAGGGGAGGGAAAGGTAGAGGGAGAACCAGGCTCCCCACTGAGCAGACAACCCAACACAGGGTTCCATCCCAGGACCTGGGATCATAACCTGAGTTGAAGGCAGATGCTTAGCCGACTGAGCCATCCAGGCACCCCTGGCCATTATTTCTTTAAAGGCTTTTAACCACCATTTTCAGCCATCATCACAGTTAATTAATAACTGAATTGAAATTAGACTGAGAAAAATCACCAAAAATTGTCTGGATGCTATATTCACCTAATGCTCTTTCCCCTCCTTATTTTCTGAATATTTGTGTGATAATTGCCACTATTTCTTTCTTTCTGAAATCCCTTTGTACCTCTGTGACTTATGAGGGATCACTTTTTCCTGATTCTCTTCCAACTGAACTCAGTTTCCACTATTGGATATGTTCTTACTATTAGCTTTAAATGGCTGTGTTTCCTAGACATCACTCTTTTAGTAATCTTCATTTCATATTTACATGCCTTTCCTAGATATCTCTGTCAATTTTTGTCTTTGATCCTGACTTCTGTTAAGATTTACCATCATATCTAACCTGCACTGAAATACTACAAGCATATAAAAGATAAACCTATTATTTGCACTTTTTGTCTTTTTTTATAGCACTTCCATTTACCCAATCACCTAAACCAATTATTTAGTGATTCTTCTAAATATATTCTTTTTCTCATTAGTAACTCTACTCATCAACCAAGACTTGCCAAGTCTAACCCCATCCCTATTGCTATAAATGAATTAAGGTCCTCATTATTGTGACTTTAACCACTGTAAAAGAACTGGATTTCTTTTCTCTACCTATTAATCAGCCTTCATATTCTAAAATACAAAATAAATCTTCTCCTTTCACATTTTTAAATTCATTTATTCCTATAAAAATATTACTAAGGAATTAAAAGTTAATGGTAAGCATTACTACTCCACTGCCACCATTCAATATGAACAATGACTATTTATTTAGATGATGTGGAGTTTTAAAAGATACACTAAAAATTAACACAAACACATATATCTTAAGAGTTTAGATAAAGATCAAGTTCCTGCAAAGAATATGACTTATTTTTCTTTAGAAAGGAAATATTCATTTTTCTCCGTACTTCTGTTACTAAAAATATTTGTTTTAAAATCATAATGTTGTGGTACTTTTCCTTATCCACTTTACAATAAGATATAAATATACTCAATAAAATTTCATAAAGATTTATAAATACCGTGTATATTTTTTTCTGATTAATGATTTCCCTCTCTGAATATGACATTTGTGTTAAGAAATATAGTTTTTCTACATATTTCCTTTAAGTCATAAAATCTCACTGGTAATGCATTTTTTTTGCCTTGTTTCAGTATTCTTATAGAGATTTTTCTCCTCTAGACAAAATACTGCTTAGGAATAAGTCAATACTTTTCAGAAGGGAGAGATGGAAAAATGTTAACAAAACATATTTCCTGGGGTCTCCTGGATGGCAGTCAGATAAGTGACCAACTCTTGGTTTCAGCTCAGCACAGAATCTGCTTGAGATTTTCTCTCTCCCTCAGCCCCTCCCACCCATGTGTGCACGCACAGTCTCTTTCTAAAATAAATAGATCTTAAATATATACATATTATTTTCCAGAAAATTGAATGGATGAAAATCTGCTCCTTGTCAAAAAAAACATAAGGTTTATGGTTTTCTCCAATGTTTATTTCAAAAGGATGTTTTACAATTAAACTTATTAAAATTATTTCAAACTCATACAACTCAAAAAATGCAATAATTAAATTAAAAAGTGAGTAGAACATTTACAACTGTACCCAAAACCATAAGATACCTAGGAAGAAACCTAACCAAAAAAGGTAATGGATCTGTACTCTAAAAACTATAGAACACTTATTTAAAAAATTGAGGAAGACACAAAAAGATGGGAAAACATTCCATGCTCAAGGATTGGAAGAATAAATATTGTGAGAATATCTATGCTACCCAGAGCAATTAACACATTCAGTGCAATCCCTATCAAAATACCATGGTCTGTCATCACAGAGTTGGAACAAATAATCCTAAGATTTGTATGGAACCAGTGAAGACCCCAAATAGCCAGAGAAATGTTGAAAAAAAAAAACTAAAGCTGTGGGCATCACAATTCCAGGTTTCAGGTTGTACTACAAAGCTGTGGTCATCAAGACAGTGTGGTACTGACACAAAAACAGACACATAGATCAAAAGAACAGAATAGAGAATCCAGAAGTGGACCCTCAACTCTATGGTCAACTAATATTCTACAAAGCAGGAAAGACTATCCACTGGAAAAAAGACACTCTCTTCAATCATTGGTGCTGGGAAAATTAGAGAGCCACATGCAGAAGAATGAAAATAGACCATTCTTTTACACCATACATAAAGATAAACTCAAAATGGATGAAGGATCAAAATGTGAGACAAGAATCCATCAAAATCGTAGAGGGGAACACAGTCAGCAACCTTTTTTAACTCATCCACAGCATCTTCTTGTAAGACACGTCTATAAAGGGAAGAGAAACAAAAGCAATAATAAACTATTGAGACTTTACCAAGATAAAAAACTTCTGCACGGCAAAGGAAACAGTCAACAAAACTAAAAGACAACCTACAGAATGGGAGAAGACATTTTCAAATGACATAAAGGGCTAGTATCTAAGATCTATAAAGAAGTTATCAAACTCAACATCCAAAAAATAAACAATCCAGTCGAGAAATGGGCAGAAGACATGAACAGACATTTCTTCAAAGAAGACCTACACATGGCCAACAAGCACATGAAAAAATGTTCCATACAATTTGTCATCAGGGAAATACAGTTCAAAACCACAATGAGATACCACTTTATATCAGTGAGAATTGCTAAAAGGAATAACAAACATTGGCAAGGTTGTGAAGAAAGGGAAACCCTTTTGCATTCTTAGTGGGAATGCAAGCTGGTGCAGCCACTCTGGAAAACAGTGTGGGAGGTTCCTCAAGAAGTTAAAAATAGACCTACCCTATGATCCAGTAATTGCACTACTAGGTATTTATCTCAAAGATACAGATGTAGTGAAAAAATGGGATACCTACACTCCAATGTTCATAGCAGCAATGTTCACAATAGCCAAACTGTGGAAGGAGCTGAGGTGTCCTTCAACAGATGAATGGATAAAAATGTGACATATGTACACAATGGAATATTACTCGGCTATCAAAAAGGATGGATCCCTATCATTTACACTGACATGATGGAACTAGAGGGTATTATGCTGAGTTAAATAATTCAATCAGAGAGAGGCAATTATCATATTATTTCCATCATATGTGGAATATAAGAAATAGTGAAAGTGATCATAGGGAATGGGGGAAAACTGAGTGAGTAAAAATTAGAGGAGAAGACAAACCATGAGAGACTCCTGACTCTGGGAAAGAGATTCTGAAGGGGAGGTAGGTGAGGGGATGGGGCAACTGGGTAAAGGGAATTAAGGAGGGCACATGATGTGATGAGCACTGGGTGTTATACTATATGTTGGCAAACTGAATTTAAATTTTAAAAAAGTGGGCAGAGGACATGAATAGACATTTTTATTTCTAGAACACCTACAGATATCAACAAATATATGAACACCAATCACCAGAGAAATGCAAATCAAAAGCACAATGAAATATCACCCATACCTATCAAAAGGCAAGAAAGAATACACATTGGTGAGGATGTGAATAAAGGAACTTTTATGTACTATTAGTGGGAATGTAAACTGGTGCAGTCATTACAGAAAAACAGTATAGAAGTTTCTCAAAAAATTAAAAATAGACATACCATATGACATATGGTATTTACCATATGTCCACTTCTGGGTATTACTCAAAGAATTAAAGAAAACTAATTCAAAAGATATATTCACCCCTACGTTCATTGCAGCATTATTTATAATGGAGAAGATATGGAAGCAAGCTGTCCATCAACAGATGAATGGATAAAGAAATTATACGTATATATAGTGGAATATTATTCAGCCATGAAAAATAATGAAATATTGCCTCAACAATATGAGTATTATGTTACAGGAACCTATAGGGTATTTATTAAGTGAAATAAGACAGAGAAAGATAAATACCATATGATTTTACTTATATGTAGAATCTAAAAAACAAACATACAAACAAAATAAAACAAAAACAGACTCATAAGTACGGAGAACAAACTGATGGTTCCCAGAGGGAAAGTGTTAGGGAAATGAGTGAAATAGGTAAAGGAGATTAAGAGGTACACACTTCCAGTTACAAAATAGGTAAGTCATAGGAATGGAAATACAGCATAAGGAATATAATTCTGTAGTAACTATATATGATGACAGATAGTAACTATCAGTTACTTACCATAGTGAGCATTTAATAGTGTATATAAATGTCAAGTTTGATATAATATTCAGGTATATTAGTATACCTGAAACTAATATAATATTGTATGTCAAATCTACTTCAATTAAAAAAAGCAAAGAAACAAACAAAAGCAAAATTATTTCAAACTCAATGGTTTTGAAAGTTAAGTCACAAACCTAGCAATATATTTCACATGAAATTACTGGCATGTTTGCCAATAGGAATTTCTGGGAAATAAACATTTAAAACTTTCCTGTAAATTCCCAAACAAGTAACATATGGGAAATATTTCTAAAAAGGAATACTGCCAAATATTTTCTATTGAGAAAGTAATAGACTACTATTGTAATTGACTACCTTTTAACAGATAAAAATATGTTACTGCAGAAAATCAAAATTATCTTTTCAGTAACTGCTTCTACAGGCTCAGAAAGCAGTAAGAACATATAACTGTGAAATTGGCTTAAAAAATAAATACATACCCTTGTAAATGTGGAATGACTGACAGAACACACAAACTCCATTTACTCAGCTTGAATACAAGTGTCGCCCTATACCTTTAACAGGAAATTTATGAAAATTAAGAAATGCTATATTTTCCTATATCTGATTTCATTTCTAAAACAAATATAGAATTTCTTACAATAAATAAAAATTGCGATGAGTCAGGTAAAAAAATTCTTCAAGAAATGAAAATATTCTTAATATCTTAATATTCAACTACGGAATAGCATTTCATTTCTTAGTTACAATTTCTAGAATGTTAAAAACAAGAAGAAATACTATTTGTTGTAATTATTTCTTATGAAAACAATGCAATTGCATTGTTAATAACTCCTTAAAATAAACCGCTTTCAAAATTTTAGAAGGCTAAATCCCCTGTTGAATATCTGCATTGTTTTCAAGGCCATCAATATTTCTTTGTGTATATCATTAACTAGAATGTGCAGTCATCAGTATTTTGATTAGTGTTGACCTAAGTGACCAACATACTTTTTATTGATTAATTACTAAGAAAGATTATTGAACTGCTTTTCAAGAGAGACAAGACAGACATCTATGGGAATAATTAAAGAATTATTATATGTAATGTGATGGTGAATTTATGTGTCAACAAGGCTGGTCCACAGTACCCGGATATTTGGCTAAATATCATTCTGGATGTTTCTCTGAAGTTTTAGATTAAATTGATATTTAAATCAGCAGACTCTGAATAAAGTAGATTATAGCCTATAATATGGGTGGAGTTCAATCATGTGAAGGTCTCAATAGTAAAAAGACTGACTTTCCCCAAAGAGAGGAATTCTGAGAAAAAGACTGCCTTTGGCTTTGGACTTCAATTCAGTTTTTCTGTGGGTCTTCTGCCTTCCAACCTACTCTGCGGATTTTGGACTTGCCAACCTCAACAGTCATAGGAACCAATTCCTTAAAATCTCTCTTTCTTGGAATATATAAATTTTATACACAAACATGTAATATACATGTTGCTGAAATTACTGTACCATCAGCATTGTCAAATATATAATATATACATAAATATGCACACAGACAGTACATAATTATCATTATGATATCTGTATCATATATATTTATATACACAGAGAGAAGCAGTGTGGGAGGATTGAGGGACGGAGTGAGGAAGGAAATGAGCAGGGGAGAGGGAAAGAGAGAGAGAGTGAGAGAGCGAGATATGTTTCTCTTGAGATGTTTCCCCAATTAATACACATGGTATATTTAGTTTTGAAAAATGCAATTGATTTTAAAATTAATGTCATCTAAGTCAAAGGTTTTATATTTTTATTGATACTTAACTTCAGTACCAATTATCCAGAATAAACATGGGGAAATGTGTGATTTTAAAATATTAGCCATATTTGCAGCAAGTGTTAATTGTCTAAACTCTATCACTGTCATAAAATTAGGGGTATCCGTCTTTGAAAGTATTTGTTGGCAGTAATACTATTGGGAAACAATATTAATACCATCCCTCCCTAACGCTGTCATCTAATTTGGTTTGTTTAAGACCTAATTGGGAGAGAGGAGCAAAAATGTATTTGCATTCTTTCCAATACAGAATTGACATTTATCTATTTCATAGTGAAAAATAATAATAACATTTATTTAACCCAATTCAATTCTAGACGTATATTAGAAAAGTTAAAAGTGAAATCAATAGGTAATTATATTTCCAACACTTCTTCTCTCCGAATAGGAAAGGGTATGTTTAATTTCAGAGAGGAGGGCTGCTTGTTTATATATATTTGTACTGAGGTTCTGTTTTATTTATTTATTTATTTATTATTTTATTTATTTTTATTTTTATTTTTTTTTAGGTTCTATGTTTTATACTACATCCCATCATTTTCCCAGTTAAAGTGCTTAGGTAACATACTGCAAAAAAAAAAAAAAAAAAAAAAAAAAAAAAAAACAAAAAAAAAAAAAAAACTCCAGACTGTTGCATTAAATGCCTGTTTCATCTTCATAAGTACTTTTGCAAATGACAATTACTTAAATGTCTCTTTAAAATGAGAGGGCAAAATCAGTACTTGAAAGAAAAAAAATATGCAATAAGAAATGATAGAATCAGCCAATTAGAGTATACTAGCACTTAAATCACACGGGATAGAATGACCACTACATGGCTATGTAGCTTGTCAACTTCTCCTTTATGTATTATTGGTGCAATTATTGTAGCACCAGGATTTTCACCAGCTCTTCTCTTCATTTTCTGCATCTGCCATCTATCCCAGCTTGCCCATGGCCTATGTGGTACTGGCGCATGCTCAATCTCGCTGTCCATAATTTTCAAAATTCACAGGCTGCTTTTGTTTCCAGGCTCCTAATACTACTGTTTATTCTTTTTTTACAATCTGTTCTTAGTTCGTTTGGACTGCTATAACAAAATACTGCAGGCTGGGTGGCTTAAAAACAACAGAAATTTAGTTATCACAGCTCTGGATTCTGAAAATCTGAGATCAGGGTGCCAGCATGACCCTGAGTTTCGGGGGTGGGGGGTATCTTTTGCAAGTCATAGACTTCCTTTTGTGTCTGCACATAGTATAAAGGCTAAGGAACTCAGGGTGACTATTTTTTTTTAAAAAGAAGGTTTTTTTTATGTTTTTTTTTATTTTTATTTATGATAGTCACACACACACACACACACACACACACACACACACACAGGCAGAGACACAGGCAGAGGGAGAAGCAGGCTCCATGCACCGGGAGCCCGACGTGGGATTCGATCCCGGGTCTCCAGGATCGCGCCCCGGGCCAAAGGCAGGCGCCAAACCGCTGCGCCACCCAGGGATCCCCAGGGTGACTTTTTAGAGCATTAATCCCACTCATCAGGGCTCCAACCTCATGACTCAACCACCTTTTAAGATCCCACATACTAATAGCATCACTTTGGGGGATAGGATTTCAATATATGAATGTGGGAGGTGATACAAACACTCAGATCATATCAAATGGGACCGACACACCTTTGCAGGTTTCCGTGTATGAATAACACTGGTTGAAGTCTCATCTTCAGTACTTACAGTTCGGCAAACTTGGACCCGTTCATAACCCCACTAGTTCAATACCTTCCTCTATAATTATGGGCTTAAAGATATCTAAGTCTTGGGCTGATAAAGAATACATGTGAAATGTTTAAAAGGTTCTTTATAAAGAAAAGCTCTATCAATATATTAAGAGTGTGTGTGCGTGTGTGTGCGCGCTCTTCTGGGGAGAGTGATGCTTTGAGATGACAATCTATTTTAATATATGTTTTTTAATTTTTTTTCTTTTTTTCTCCTAAAACATCAACACTCATTAGCAGCTAATTCTAAAAGTCATCTTTGTACAACAAAGTCCTGCCTCATTTGAACTTTGCTGCTTGCTATTTAATGCCCATTATACAAATTACATGAGAAGTTGCTAAAATTTTTTTTTCGTAAAATTGTGACATGGATTTTTGTGAAATTATCATCTTGATTATTACAGTAGTAAGAAACTAAGCTACCTAGTTTCTATGTAAGTTTATTCATCTTTTAAAAAAAACTTTTTTTTTTTTCCCAAGATCTCCACTGATTTTTTCTTTGTGCTGATCTACTGATTTTTCAGCCAAGGAAGAAAGATTGCAGAGAATAACACACAATAGAGTCCATTCACATCGGTATTATTTACTGATTTCTGTATGTCTGTAACCCGCAGATTTCTGGAAACTCGGATCACAGAAGGCCCCCTCTGCAATGATAACTGGTGAAAACTGCAGGGGTTCAGGGGTAGCCAGGGTCATCTGCAGAGCAGGTCACTGGCAGGTACCAACTGTGGAAGCTTTCACAACATGGCAATACTGGTATCACCTGCTTTCCACCCTTGTTCCTAGCCCTCTCTATGCACATATATTAGCTTTGGCAGTTTTGGGGTGTAACCTAACTAAGCAGGGCCTTTGTGTGGTGCCCCTAGCCTTTTGGCTAGGGAAATTGTCATTCCCCCCATTCCTTTTGGCTGTGAAGGGTACCCTTTTAAGCTAGGGAGTTCTCTCTTGGTGCTGGGCAATGCCAGCTTGGGAATGGGATGTTCCATGCAAAATAAAGCTCCTCTTACTTCCCAGCATAGTTATTCTGAAGGCATATGTTCCACTGTGTCACTGAAGTTTCTTATGTGGATTCCAGGGCTCTCCGAGAACTGTTTTTGTTTGTAGATCACTAATTGTCGATCATTTTGCTGGGGCAGAGACTGGGGTCTTCTACTTGGCCATCTTATTGATGTCACTGTGCAGATTCCAAATGAATATATTTATTTTGATTTGTCTAAAGATTTTTGTTTGTTTGTTGTTTATTTATTTATTTGACAGAGAGAGAGAGAGAGAGAGGTAGAGAGAGAGCACAAGCATAGGGAGTGAGAGAGGGACAAGCAGACTCCCCACTGAGCACTGAGCCAGATGTGGACATGGGTCTCCATCCCAGGACCCTGGAATAATGACCTGAGCCAATGGCAGACACTTAACTGACAGTCTCCGAGGAGCCCCCCCGAATAAATAAACAAACAAATAAACAAATAAATAAATAAATATATATACACACACACACATATGATATTATCTACAGATTTAAATTGTGTAGTTAGTATTTATACCTGTCTGAACCTTAATGCAAACCTCTACCCAGTGAGTTCAAGGCAATTTTAACATGGGTGGCCATGTAAATAACTCTGTAATGCATATCTGTTATGAATACATTCAATTTTGATTTGAAGGAACAGAGGGCCCCCAAGATGAAACTCAAAACTGAATGCATGTAATTTGAAACCCATTTTCAAGATAAGATTTTTATATTAAGAATAAAACTTTGCCTCTTTCAGATGTTCTAAACTAGCTATTTTCTCCCATATAGCAGAAAAAAAAAAAAAAAACATTGCCTGAAATCTAGGCCAGATTACACATATATGTAGTCTTTTCCTGCCACAGAAATTTTCACATACTAAATACATTAAATGATTCCAGTTTGTTAGTAGTTTCATTTTTAAGATACATATTACTACTGGGTGTCCACCTATAATCAACTTAACAAACTGTTTCAGCAGTTGTTTGTTGTCCCCTTCCTATGGTTATTTAGAACAACTTTTGATCTAAACTGATGGTGATTGAGCAACCTGGGTGGCTCAGAGGTTTAGCGCCGCCTTCTGCCCAGGGCTGATCTTGGAAACCCGGGATCTGGTCCCACGTTGGGCTCCCTGCATGGAGCCTGCTTCTCCTTCTGCCTGTGTCTTTGCCTCTCTCTGTGTGTGTGTGTCTCTCATGAATGAATGAATGAATGAATGAATGAATGAATGAATGAATACATAAATAATCTTAAAAAAAATAAACTGATGGTGAACTTATCTATTTTAACAACCCCTAAACTCAACCAACTGACTCAACTACTCAGTAGTAGCAGTATCTCACCTTATTTTTTTTCCTTTTTGCCATATCCAGCACCAAAGAAATAAAAATAAAAACAATTCATGTACACAGGCCGAATCATAAAACCAGTTGTGCCTTTTTCCTTTCTTAAGCAGCACTAGGCTGCGCTGAGATCTGTCTTTCCACTCTAAAATGTTTGAAGACTGAATAAAATAGCACATGTAAAAATATTTAATACATGACCAAGAATGCATTATTTTCGTGATATTTGAATCTATTCATTATTTCCCACTTTATAATCTCCAAGTAATCTGTACTTCTTTCTTATTAGCAAAGGGATTTTTCTTCACTGATACCCTTATTTCACATTTTTTTTTAGACATGTGCTATTCTGTTTAGATTATTTCAGTCAAATTGGAAAATTGCTGAGTTCTGCCAAAGGTAATTCTTTATTTATAATATAGAGTGTAATTCTATAATACCTATTTTTTACTTTTGTTATAGAAATGGCTGCTTTAAATAAGGCACATTGTCAGCTTATTATATTCACTTCCATAATTTGTCACGCAAGCCAATTGCCAAGGAAACAAGGACAGTGAACTGAGATATGTCACCTGCCAGAGTTCTACTGGAAGTTGGTGACAGAAGAATTAAAATTCACAATCTGAGAAATTCAAAGTGGAGTTGAGCACATCTGTTACATCCTCCATTCCACACCAGAATGGAAGATAGGAAGAAAGCAAACAAAAAAGAATAAAAAAAAAATCTGTTGATTGTTTGCCGAGACCTAAATCATAGCATCGTAGACTGCTGCAATAAGCTGTGCCACTCTGTCAATCAGAATGATGGAAGCTGATACTCTCAGAATGGTTTTTCTGCCTCATGCCTCTTGGGAGAACCTCTTCCTCGTCTCACCAGTGAGATCTATAGATGCCAAGAAAACATATTATCTGGAGGCTCATCCTAATCCAGAAGGGCGACTCAGCCACTACTTTAGCTCAAAGCCTACTTTGATGTTCCCTTTGGGTGGGTTTCTGCCCTGAGGCATAAGGATCAGAGAAAACAAATAACAAGACAAATATAGTTTCTCAGTTATGTGGCCACCACCCAGAGGACTGTCTGGTTAAGATCAGAAAACCTAAACAATACACCAAAGAAGAATTGAGGGAGGGAAAAAAAAAAATCAACCAAAGAGAAACCAGAAAAAGGTAGTATTAATTTTCTGTAGCTTAGACAAAAGCTACATTTTAAATAATATATCAGTAAAGTAATAAAATCAATATTGATAGCAGTAACCGTCCCTGCTAGCGAGAAAAATGGGTGTCTCAACCTGTCATTGAAAGGAAACAAATTAACAAAAAAAATGGAATGATTTCTTTATGTGTGACTATTACAGTTGAAAAGGCAAGATAAAGATTATGAAAATCTTTCATGTCTTTAGGTATATTGTACAATGCTCAGAAAACATTAGCAGATTATAAATCATGAGAAAATAGTTTAAAATAGAACTCCACTAACAAAAACAAACAAGCAAAGCCTTCTGCTATAAGGATTAGCACGTGCTAATATAAACATTTGAACTCTTTCCAGCCAGACTGAAGTTTTCAACAAGTTTCCTAGGAGACAGGGAAGGAAAAGGGAAGAATAATACTGATTATGTTTTTGAGGAATGGTAAACTGCATAAAGAAAGCACCAGAGAGCAGTCTGAAAGATTTTCATGTGAAGCAGCGTAGTCAGTGACCAAAAGAATCTAATTAGAAGGTAGGGACGCTCTGTCACTTACATGGGTAGAGTTGACACAACTCATACTATGTAGCCGATAAGATATTAAATGAAAAGTGATAAACAAGAAAAACAAAAAGAATATTTAATAGTGTTTTTAGGAGCTTCTATGTCATTATCAACTTCTCTGTGATCGAGGAATTACTTTTAACTTGGATACAAAGCAAATCACTATTTAACTCATACTGGAGCACAATAAAAAAAAACAGAAGCAGAAATTAGAGTTAGCAGGGAGAGAGAATGAAAATTAAAAAAACAGGTAAGATTTTTTAGTGATTACTAATACTCATTTGAAAATTCACATCAGTGGAAAACAAACTACCATAGGAACTGATTATGTACTCTATTACGTATAAACTTGAGTAAAGATACATATAACATGGAGATAATCTTTTCAGGAAGTTCCCTAAAAAAAGAAGTGACAACTCTTATAAAGACCCTGTAATAGGCAAAAATCTAAATGCAATCTGCAACAATTTTCCTATATAAATTTGGCCAAATATATGCTCAGTTCCTAGAGACGGGCTATTACTGGTTACTAACAGACCACTGTGAGTTTTTATTGTTTATTTGATACATCTTCCCCAACTGTGTAACTTTTACTATTATGATTATTTTTCAGATAATCTTCCCATTGTTTTGCCCAAGTTTTCATTTAGTTGTGCAGTAAATAAATAAATGAGTGTAATCTTCACATTTCTTATTTCTACTAACTCAATAAGATCTGGTGATAGAAATGGGCTGATTAACCTGTTTATTGCACTGTTGGGGGGAATGTGAACTGGTGCAGCCACTCTGGAAAACTGTGTAGAGGTTCCTCAAAGAGTTAAAAATAGACCTGCCCTACGACCCAGCAATTGCACTGCTGGGGATTTACCCCAAAGATTCAGATGCAATGAAACGCCGGGACACCTGCACCCCGATGTTTCTAGCAGCCATGTCCACAATAGCCAAACTGTGGAAGGAGCCTCGGTGTCCATCGAAAGATGAATGGATAAAGAAGCTGTGGTCTATGTATACAATGGAATATTCCTCAGGCATTAGAAGTGACGAATACCCACCATTTGCTTCGACAGGGATGGGACTGGAGGGTATTATGCTGAGTGAAATAAGTCAATCTGAGAAGGAGAAAAATTATATGGTCTCATTCATTTGGGGAATATAAAAAATAGTGAAAGGGAATAAAGGAGAAATGAGAAAAATTAGTGGCAAATATCAGGGAGGGAGACAGAACAGGAGAGACTCCTCTAATTCTGGGAAAGGAACTAGGGGTGGTGGAAGGGGAGGTGGGTGGGGGGTGGGAGTGACTGGGTGGCGGGCACTGAGGGGGGCACTTGACGGGAGGAGCACTGGGTGTTATTCTGTGTGTTGGCAAATTAAACACCAATAAAAAATAAATTTATATTAAAAAAAAGAAATGGGCTGATTACAAGGAAACTGACAGAATTGGTATGGTACACTGGCACATGTTATGATTTGGGGCCTTTCTTCCTTTTGAAAATAAACACTTTTTTTTTCTGGAGGAAAACTTTTTTCTTAAATAATACTACAGAAGGGAGTAACCGGTCCTTCTTATTTACCATGATACACAACCAATCTATCAAAATAGCTAAAAGTTTCTCTTTCATTCTCAAATTCTTCCTTTTCCTATGTTTAAGTATTTGCACTGGTCTCCAGTCAACCAAAGTCCTCGTCATTTCGCTACTCAAGGGTCACCAAACTGATAACCGTAAATAGAATTTACCTGTACGTTTCAACAGTGCAACATTTCCTATGCTCTGATCCCACCTCTTCAATGTTCCAACACCTGGTTCAATCAGCCTATTTCTCATAGAATGAGGTAGAAACTCATTAAAGAATCACTTAATGTTTCACTGTCCTATCTCCAAACTTATTTTCTAAGTTGTCCCCTTTATTTAAGTTAAACATTCACATTTGGTAATTAACATGTGTTATGTGGAACTGTTTCCTCTCTGAGTAACTTTACCACTTTGTAAATTTTATTTTTAAAGGTCATTTCTAATTGCAATCTGGAGAATAGATTAAAGAGAAGGAACACTGAACGAAAAATTATTTACGAGACAAATACACCGGCAGAAAGATGAACTATGGCAGTGCTGGTAAGCGAGGCTAACAGCTAAGGCAGATAAGACTCAAAAGTAATATTATCTTCATTGTTCAACATTTTTTTTTTGAACGCATACCTTTTTTTATTTGCTTGACTTTCTGAGTACTAATCACTATCCTTCTTCAAGGTTCTTCAAAGAAATTGTGAATCCCCTGTTTCATGAGCCATACACATGAGGTAATAGTTTTGTCTTTGTTTTTTGTTTGTTTGTTTGTTTGTTTGTTTTGGTGTGCTGGTAAGTAGGAAACCCACCTCCTGATCCCCATTCTCTAGCTCCAATCTATACTAATTATCAATTTTACTGGAAATGACTTCCCACCATTTCCATTATGTACTGTTTCTTCCTTTTCTTTTCTTTCCTCCTCTTTCCTTCTTTCCTCTTCTTTCTTTCTTTCTTTCTTTCTTTCTTTCTTTCTTTCTTTCTTTCTTCTTTCTTTTTCTTTCTTCTTCTGAGTTTGCATTAATGGAAATGCTATCTTCTATCATTATACTTGATGGATAATGTAGAAAGTTTGTAAACAATTATTTCAGAAATAAATATCCCTTATATTTTGAAGGGTTTTCTTTGCCTTCTACCTCCAGGGTTGCGTTGATAAACTGACACCATTATTTAACGTGATTTTCTTGGCATAAACTATTGTCTATCTGTCGTCTGTCTCTCTCTCTCTGGAAGCTTTTAAGATCATTAATTTTTCTCAGGGTTTTCAAAACTGTGTGGCAATTACACCTTAATATGGGTAATTTAAAAATTTTGTCCAGGTACTCAGTGTGCTCTTTGAACTGACCATTCCATGTCTGTCAAATTTGCTTCAATAATTTTATCATTTCTTCCTCACAAGGCTTGCAATTACCCTGAAACTCTTATCAGGAGGAGTTTTAGATTCCCAGGATCTATCCTCAAGTTTCTTGAATAATTTTTATTTTTATATCACCATCTATTTCTTTCTACTTTCAATGGCTTCCCAAAATGTCTTTTCCACTATTTTTATTTATATTTTAACTAACAAATTTCAAAAAAAAAAATACCTTCCCTTGTTCTGATTGTTTCTTTATCACTGTTCTTGTTTTAAGAATTAGAGATTTCCTCCATTCTTTGTAGTCTTTGTTCCCTTCATATTCATTGCTGTTTGATGTAGATTTCCTCAAAAGTATCATGATTCTTGACTGTATTTTCATGATATATCATGAGGCATAAAAACTGCTATTTGGAAGCTTTGTGAGCCTGCATGAGCATTGTGAATGGACTGAATGAATGGCATTCAATGTACAAAACAGTAGGTAAGATCTCCAGATTCCAATGCTTATCAATCTTTTCTCTTAGCCTCTCATTGTCTCCAAAGAAGAATCCACCATTCTCCTTTCTTAGGGATATAAGCATATATACACTAGTGCACCAGGAGCTGAATATTTTTTATATAGAGAATTTGACTTAATCTTTCCATCTTTAGCACACCCACCCCACAATGCCTTCAGTGGGCTCTGAAGGCCCCAATCCACAGGCTCTCAGATCTATATATCAAGAGCATAAAACTCTCCTTTGGTCAAGGCGGACTGAGGTCTGGTTTTCAACAGATCCTTGCTCTTCTGGTACCTCCCCTCATGTCCACACTCTGAGATTCTCTGCATCTCCATTCTGTGCACTTGTGCAGGTTCTGGGTGAGAAATTGACTCGGTCCTCATGGGCTTCCTCCTAGCGAACACAGTTTTCACTTTAATTTTCTCCACCAAATCAATTACCAATGACCTATTTTTGCTTTTCATAATTTATTGATGTTCACGTTTTAGTGTTTCTTAAGTTCACCAGTCCTTTCTTTTCTTCATCTTTGTGGATTTATACCATTGTAAAATCTAGTTCAGCCCTTTTAGTTTTTCTGTTTATTTTGATTTTTTGTAAGACACCGAGGTACTCTCTTATTCTCTTATGGTTAGTCAAAAATCCAGGTGATATATTTAAAACAGAGGAAAGTTTCAAGAAAATAAATACAAAGGGTTGGGAAGGAGGTCAGCAATGGAAGAAATGACCTTGAGTGGGAAGATGTAACACCAAACAATATAGCAATGAGTGTATGGATAAGGACGCTTAGGGGCTTTTAATTTGATTGGTGTTCTAGAGAAGGAACATGTTTGAAATAACAGACCTCATAAGAACAGATCACCCCAAGATGAAGTTCCAATATCAAAAGCTCAATAATGAAAGTAGATTTCAATCTCTGAACAGTATTCAAATACTATACTACTGAGGATGTTTTTTGATGCTTTTTAGATAACTCTCTCCAGACAGATCAAACTTAGAATGGTGTAAATCAGAAGTCCTGGGATAGTGTTGGAAAAATAGGTATTGGAGTTTTATGACCTCATTATTAAAAGCCATATATTGGGTATTGCTTTGATAGTGGTCTTAAAACTCCAAATTTTCATAATAGCTAACTAGAAAATCACCAACCTGAAGGAATGTATCGGTCTTTGGTCTTTGAATTCATATTGTCCATTTTAAATTATTCTATACTCTATATGCTAGAGAGCATCACCAATAAAGCAGTGTCCCCCAAAATTTAGAAAATAATGTAAGCAGCCTCAATAAATGTATACTTTTTATTTCCTGAGCTGTACACTGGGGAATAACTGTAGTTCCACTGGCTTCATGTGCATGTGACTTAAGCAATTACACAGAGCCTTACACTGAGAAGATTCTTGATTTACTGTTCAGTTTTTGTCATCTTGAAATTATTAATAGGTTTTGGACAAAGGGCCCCACATTTTCACTTTGCACTTGGCCTTGTAAATTATGTAATTGGGTCTATTCCCACCTCATAGAGCTGTTATAAAAACTAAATGTAGCGGCACATTGCCCTGTAGATATTAATCCTTCAATAATGCCAGCTGCCAGCCTTATTAGAATAATTGTTATTATTATTATCAATAGTAGTAGTATTAAAAATAGCACTGTATTCAGTAGTACTCAATTACACCATGCTCATTATTCACTAGTTCTTCAACATAGAAGCATTCATTATTTCTTGTGTTAGATACTGTTCTAGGGAATGTATTAAAATCACCAGTTGGATCTATATTCTAAATTATACCATAACCTTCTTTAACAATCAGAACTTATCATGTTCATTTTAATAGCCCCCCTGCCTACCAAATATAGTTGCTCCAAATTATTCGTTGGAAAGATAAATGCCTAAGTATTTTGTAAGTACCTTATAAGCTATTAAGCCATATAAAATGAAAACTATTTTTATTTATCCACTCATTTTAATAATGTTTTATTAGATGCCTTCCAATTTAACTTTTAATGGGGTTCTGTGCACCTACTCACTCCCCTTGGCAAATAGTGCTAAAAGCATGGTTCTTTTAAATATTATAAAGCATAATACATATGACACCCATTAGGAACAAGGCAAAATTATCAAATTTGACACTTAAGACTCAAAGATTATAATGGAATGGGTCACTGATGTAATTGCATTATCTTGCACAATTGAAATCCCTTACTCATCATATTAGGAGCCCATCACTTCTACTAACAGCATGATGGCATGATGTCTGATGATATACAGAATTTAAATAATTATAAAACCTTGCCACACCATACAAATACCAAATCACAACTTTGTTCAGTCTTTTAAGAAGAGGATCCTGTAACAAGAAGCAAAAAAAATAAGTCATTTGGCTATAAAGGCATTTTCTATTCAGAAGCTCAATACTTATCTCCAAATACCCTCATTTAAAAAAAAGGGGGGGGGGATCCACTTAAACTCACAGTTCTTTTGAAAATCAGCCTAATTAGAAATATTGGAGGATTACTGTCAAGAAATGAGATTGTTTTACTTTCAAGTTTTATAGACTCCATATGCTTGATAGGTTATACAGTGCTGACATGTTTATAAGATATTTCAATTCTCTGAATTGTGTGAAAGATTATAGCTTAACTATGTGGGCTTTGCCACTTAAGTGATTCCTGTTTTCATGAAGATATCAATTATGTGTTGCTTCACATGAACTGATCTACTTGAAACTCTTGTTTCCTGTACAATTATGCCACAGGATTGGTAATGATGTTGATATAATAAAAAATAACCATTGTTAAGTTTCACCTCTGTGGAAAGTTACTAAAAATTCTGAAGCTAAGAAAACAAAAATAGTACAGTTGACCTTTGAGCAACATTGGGGTAAGAAGCACTCATTCCCATGCAAAAACCTGTGCATAACTTTGAGTCCCCCAAAACTTAATTACTAATAGTCTACTGTTGACTAGAAGCCTTCCAATACCATAAAGTTGATCAACACACATTTTGTATATGTATTATATATTGTATCCTTACAATAAACCAAAGTAGAGAAAAGAAAACAGTATTAAGAAAAAGAAAACACATATACAGGACTGTGCTGCGTTTATATAAAAAAATGTCTATATATGGACCTGTGTAGTTCAAACTTGTGTTGTTCCAGGGTCAAGTATACATGCAAAGAATGTAACAACTGTTCTGAATGTACTTGACAAATTTACAGATAAAAGGGTTACAGATTTATTGCTGATATGCTGGCATTATGTGGCACACTCTGCGGTAAATAATAAAAATTAATCATGATAATAATAGCTAGCAGTTACAAATGTCATGCTATACACTAAGTGTTATATTCATTGTCAGTTAATTTTCACAATAGCTTTGAGAGATAACATGAATGTGTTTATAAAGACAGAGATGTTCTAAGATAGTTCAGACTTAAAGACCATCCTGAGAAATGCCAGAATGAATGGAAGTTGCAGTCAAGTTACTGACCAGGTGAAGCTAGATTGAAATCTAAATGAAGTATGGCACATCTGTGATCATAATTTATTTGGCAAAAGGTACAAAGGGTGGATTTAGAAGAAAAATCCATTTTATCTGTCAAGGGTTATAATGTGATGATCCTAAAATTATTATAAATATTGTCGTCAAGTGGTCAAGAAAGTGTAGAGGAAAATTCAACTGAGACTGTTAAACTCTCATTGATACCAACATTTAACTATTAAAGTTAATAGATTATTTTTTACTCATTTAAGATACATAAGAGATTTGAAAACCATGGAGTGCCTAAGAAAGGTACATGTAAAAGAATAGAGGTAGCTAGTTGTATTTTGTTTTTGAGGATGGCAAGGCCCAAATATAGTGGCAGAAAATTTACTGAGAGTTTGAGTTACCTGTAGTGGTTAGCACTGACTTCATCTGTTGTCAGCGGTGTCTTGTAAGTGTATTGTTGTTTAGTATACGCATATTTATATGTGTGTGTAAAAGACCATTTAATTCAAAATTTAAATAATTTTTTTCAATTTTGACTGTTTGGATAATACAAGTGTCCCTATTTCCTCCTCATATTCAGAAGTCAGTAACCCAATTTTAACTTCCCTCAAAGAACACGAGATGGCTGAATTTCCAAAGAAAAACAGCATTTCTGGACTGTTTACAGACTTTCATTTTGTAAATGAAAGATTTTCAATAACAATGAAATTCATTTCCTTCTAAAGACAAATGGATGCAAGTATGAGTTCATGAAAGACCACCATGGATATCTCTATATCCACATGACATGTTTTTCTGGGAAGTCTGTGACTATAAACTTCTTAATGGCCTGGTTGACAATTTATAAATGCTGTATTTTTAAAGTCAGTTTTGCTTTGAGTTACTATTTCATATATAATCACAAAATTCTTTTTTTAAGGGGTTGGGAGAAAGGCAGGCGCCAATGCCCAGTGGGGTGCCTGAGGTTGGGCGTGATCTCATGACCCTGAGATCACGACCTGGGCCAAAACCAAGAGTCAGAGGCTTAACGACTGAGCCACACAGGTGCCCCACAAAATTTTTTTATTACTACACAATTTAAACAATGGTAAAAATACCTGAACCAAAATATTGTCTTTCATTTTGTCTAACCATATGAGTAATAATAAAATAGCTGTTTCAGGTAGTCTTAGGGATGGGTAAAAAGTATATTTTATTTCCTACTGAAGCAAACATCTAATCAGCAAAGAGTACTAGTGGTAGCTTTCCATCTACAAAGAAAGAGGGTGGGGATCCCTGGGTGGCTTAGCAGTTTGGCACCTGCCTTCGACCCAGAGCGTGATCCAGGAATCCCGGGATCGAGTCCCACATCAGGCTCCCTGCATGGAGCCTGCTTCTCCCTCTGCCTGTGTCTCTGCCTCTCTCTCTCTCTCTCTCTCTGTCTCTCATGAATAAATAAATAAAATCTTTAAAAAAAACAACAACAACAAAGAAAGAGAGGAACAATAATTTTCCATGATGACATGTCTTCAAACTCCAAATTACCACAGTAGTATAAAATGGCAATGATGTAATTCAGTGAGCTATATAAATCAACCATACATCCATTTGTAGAAAAGTCTTCGTTAGAAAATAACTGATATTTGTTCTAAAAGAATGGCTAATTTCCTAATTAGTCCAGTTTTAAAAGTACTTGTTTTGACATGTATACTGACTATATTTCTAAATTTCATGTGTCATTAATTTTTTGACTCTTGAATTATTAAGCAAATATCAGTTGAAAAAATCTATACTGAGTATAAAAAGGAAGGAAGGAACAATGAGTAAGACATCGCTTCTTCAATGGGCTTATTTTTGGAAGGAAAAATGCAGACTTGAAATATAGGTCAATACAATATAAGAAACTCTGACAAAGAGCACACAGGTTTTGTTTCAATGGCACCAAGCAATCAAGACTTAGTTGTGGATATTTTCCCTTTTCAGTTAAGACAATGGATGGGTGGAAGAAGACAATCAAGAAAATGTCAAATGAAGAGACAGTTGTGGTTGCACACATAGCCCCTCTTTACAAGTAGCTGAAGTCCCAGATATGACTCAGAAGGCTATTGCAAGCAAGTAAATCATTCGGTACTCAGTTCAAAAGGGAAAGAGTTGCCATACTGTGTTAAAAATTCATCAGTGTAATTTTCAGTTAAAGTCATATTTTACTCGACTTATTTTGGTTGGAATCCATACTTACCTTTGCTATCTCTGAAACCCATGCAATGTAGGTCTAAAACTGTGCCTACCACATAGTTCTCAAAACAAATGTTGAGAAATCTATCATTGACACAGTAGAATACTACACTTTGAGAAAATACCTTCCCATATTTCTTCATACTAAGGTCAACTATATGCACCGATATATTTTTGACAAGTTAGCATGGATAATTGAGAAAGAAGTATGATGCATTTATCTCATCATATTAAATAAAGAGATACAATGTATTAAGGGAAAAATCACTTTAAAAATAACACAGGGAAGCAATGTACAAATGGCAAAATTATCTATTTGGCATGGACACTTAAGAAACTATTTTCTAAAAGTATAGACCAATATATAACCATTTCTGTTCTATTTATTGGGTTTAAATGGAGCTTTTAAGAGGAAGACTAGAAGACACCTGCTATGCAGACATGCAGATTGGTTACAATAACCCTAAAAATTAGAAGTCATCATTACTCTTGTATTCTTAGAGAATATATAAAAATTACAAAAATCTGATTGTCCTCATATAGATACTATTTTTTGCTATAAATAATATTTTAATGACCATAGGATACTAATTCCCTGTCTCACAAGAATTAATAGTAAACCTCCATTATCGTTTGGCACATTAGAAATACATTTCAGTTTGGAATATAAGGGGAAATTCTAAGCATAGATTGAAATATAATTGAAAGTATAAGTTGAAATTTAAACTGGAATTAGTAAAGAATCATCATGTACTTGAAGTAGTCCTTACAAACTTTAATTAGATAACTAGCATGCATGTTTATTTTTGCTGTAAAAATAAATCTGCCTATATAGGTATAACCTTGATAATAGAAAATAATTAGGTGCATAATATTTTAACAATTACCTAAAGTCTTAAGTTATAAGCTTACAATATTATTTGCTTGAGCCTAATGAGTACAATTATTGGTGCAATCATTAAAATAGCTTTATGTTTTGCATTTTAGCTTATTCAATTTTTTTAAGTGCAGAGTACATGTCAAAAATTGCCATTATACCAAACTTCTCAAAAATCGAAGTACTGTAAATAATATGCGTTTATTCAGAGTAAATAAGATTTCTAAAGTCAGAGGGAGAAAAACAAATACCAGATGATTTCACTTAGATGTGGAATCTAAAAAACAAAGCAAACAAAGCAGAAACAGACCCATAAATAGAAAACAAACCGATCTTTGCTAGATTGTGGAGGGTGAGGGGAATAAACAAAGTGGGTGAAAAGGAGTGGGAGGTACAGAATTCTAGTTATGGAATGAATAAATCATGGGGATGAAAGGTATAGTATAAACATTGTATAGTGACAGATGGTAGCTACGCTTGTGACATAGCATAAAGTATACAGTGGTCAAATCACTACTGTACACCTGAAACTAATGTAACATGGCATGTCTATTATACTTCCATTTAAAAAAGTTTCCGAAATTAGATATGAGATATCAGATCTTAGCATTCTTAGTTGTAAATGCCAACAATACAATACTGTCATAACTGGGATTTTACTTCGGTGAATTATACAGTGTTTCTTATACTAGGTATTAACAACAATCAGTTACAAGGTCTATCTAATTCTTCAGCAGTATTTACCTATTATCAAAGCTTAACTGTGAACTGGAATATAGGGATTTAACCAAAGGAAAAATGATATTCTCTGCTTTTATGAGCAGTAATATGATGCTAGAATCATAAATAAATTCAATAAGGATTTAAGTCACAAAACAAAATCACAAAGACTTACGGAAACAATACTCCTTTCTTCAACTAGCTAAAAATTAATACCCAGGAAGGACAGTGGCCTAGCTCCTATGTTTTCCTTACAATGTCAGAGTTTTGATTACATTAGGCGTTTGTATCCTGTCTTTTCATTTATAAATTCCCCAAAGTAAAAAGAGGTCGCTTAAAAACACCTTTCTTCTTGATTTAGCTTAGCGTGCACTTTTCTAATGAGTTTAGCCATCATGTCAGCTAATTGAAACTGTGTAGCCTAAACAAATGAGTTCTCTGGCATGTACTTTGTATATATTTTATATTCTGTAAGTTGACACAAAAATATAGAATTATGTTCATTAACTCTAAAGATACAATGACACTGTAAACATAATCATCATAAAATCAAGTAATCAAAAAAATAAATTAACACTGGTACATAATTTAAAATAATAAGAAAAGATTTGATCATGGTCATAACAAAAGAAGAAAAAAAGAACAAATCTTGACAAAATTTTCCATATACTAATATACTTACAAATAAATCATTTATAAAGTCACTAGACTTGCAAAATTTTGTCTTGTTTACATTTATCTTCCCCATTCTTTACTTTTCCTAACTCCACTTCCACATTCCCATTAACATTAGACAAATGTCTATCTGCCTCATATGATGTTTGAAGTCCATTCCTAAATCCAAGTCTATTAAAAAAATAAAAGAAAGATAGAAAGAACAACAGATGAAAGAAACAAAGATCAATTTTGAAGAAAACTGTTGAATAGATTTCATTTCTTTTAGACCTCTACTTGAGTCTTATTAATTTTGACTCTTCTCTTCTAAGAGCACCTTAGTCATCCACTGAAATGATCTGGCTGATGCTTCAATAAAATGCATAAAAGTTCACTGTAACTTTGATCTGCAGGCAAAGAATCATGATATCCTGGGACACATGGGTGATAGCTTTCCTTATGTAATTCTGATGAACTGCATCAAAGTTCCATTCAGTTTTGGTTGCCTCAGCAGCAAAGAAATGTAGACAGAATGGAAGAAGTTCAGAGAAAAAGCTCAAAATGACTAAGGATATCAAGTGGCATTATAAATAGATTAGATTAAAATAAAAAAAAAAGGATGAATAGCTTGGTCCACTGATAACTAAGAAGTTACATGAAAATATCCAGAAACTAGATCTAAACGCTATTTAAGAAAAGAATTAGATACTTTGGTACTAAGATAAATAGTATAAATAGAGAAATAACTAAAATTTTAACAAGTGACTTTAGATTTTAATAGCCATTCTGAGAAGTTACTCAGCCTTAGAAATATACATTTATATGTATATACAAATATACACGTACAAAAGACCATGCACACATTTTACTAAGCAAGAACATATTGATCCAAGAAATTGCTATTATGTTGAAATGCATTCTTCAATCAATAATTATTCCAATCTGATTCTTAACAGTAAAAAGTAAGTGATAGAAAATAAATTATTTAACATAAAGATAGTAAATTGAGTAAAGCAAGTATACTTACAACAATTCTCTTAATGTACCAGGCACTAGAGTTAAGAAATTTATATATATATATATAAATATATATATAGTTATATATAGTTATTCTATATATATATATATATATATATATATATATATAGAATAACTATTCTGTGATATGATGATGATTCCTACTTTATTGTTGATGGAACCAAGTAAATTAGGAGGAAAGATAACATGCCAAGGTCGCATAGCTTGTTAATGGGAGACTCGGCAGCTGTAGGTTCCAGTGTCTATGCTTGCATCCGGTAGCTCTGCTGCGTCTCTGACGGCCTGTACCTATCTAAATGCATCGTCCGTGTCAACTCACTTCAAAGCAAGTATTCTCACACCTGAATGTCAAGGTAGTGGGGTGCTGCAGATCTATGCCATACAACATTGGAGGCAATCAATAGCAACATGTGATTACTGAGTGCTTGAAATGTTTATTTCAAATCGAGATGTGCTGTAAATGTAAAACACATAATGATCAAAGATCTAAAAAAATACAAAGTGTCTCCGTGTTGATATTGTTACATGTTAAATGAAGAATTTTGGGTATATTGGGTTCAATGAAATATATCATTAATATTAATTGCACATGTTCTCTTTACTTTTTTATGTAGCTATAGAACATTTTAAATGTATATGTGATTCACCTGTGCAACTCATTACATTTCTATTGGATAGGACTCCATGGATGAATTCCATGGTCTGTGCTATTTCAAGTATCTGTAACTCTGTGCAAAAGCTGTAAAATAGCTTTCGGAAAACCTTTCAAAAGAGGATTTTAATTATTATGACTTATTCTGTTAATAAACCTGAGGAATAAAATGAGTTAACAAATGATTGATTATCTATTCTAATTATCATTGCATTTCTTTTGTTAGTGTTCAGTATATCTCTATCAAAATTACGTGAATTTTCTTTTAAAATTCACATGCTTTGAAATTTCATGTTCTAAATGTAACGACAAAAGGCTTCTTTTATTTGCTATGCTGATTTTTGACCTAGTAATTAAAACAAAATGTAAAATGAGGGTAATGCAAGAAAGTAGTTTAGAAATAAAGTTTTGAAGTGCAGCAAAAGCCTAGTTAGGGTCTTCATGTAGCCTTGAATTTCTCCCACCTATTTTTATACTGATATTTACAATTGGAAAATGCCTCAAACTTCAAATGTGCCATATTTTAATATACTAATTTTACTATGCAATGGTCAGTTTGTGAGATACCAACGGACAACAGGAAATTAAACTTATCATCCTAAAAAACATGTCTAAACTTCATTATTTCTGGAAAATTGAGGATCAGTTTGAATCTGTTTGTAATTGTCAGTGAAACTGAAAGACTTAAGGTGATGAATTTCAAATATGTTGTTTTTGTTTCTAATCAACATACTATTTTGCTTACCCTTAAACCTAAAATGCATCCTAATGAACCTCCAAAATACCCTGGAATGCATATTAAGTATTATGCTCCTGTTTACAAGTAAATCCCAACTTAAATTGGTATTTATGAGCCTTGAACAATAGAGTAATTGAGTTCTGTTTAATTTTTAAAGTCATAATTTTCTATTAAATTTTTTTCTCATACAGGGATATTTTAATCATGGAAACTAAAACAATTATTTTTTATTACAATGTTAAAGGAAAATAAGAACCCAAGCTTAAACATAATGAAAATGAATATTATCAATAAATTATGTAGCGTGTTCTCTTTTTACTCATTTCACATATTAAATCAAAATTTATTCACGTCTAGCTATTCACCTTACAAAAGAAAATAAATCAAACATCATCAAAGTGACATAATGTTTTGATGAATATGACAGATGACACCTGATTCATTGTAGTTTATATCTAACAAGGGCACCCTACCTGTCAGTTATCTTTCATTCATGAAATATAATAATTTTCCATGGTTGCACTATAAAAAAAAGAAAAGGAAATATTTATTTGTTAGCAAAATTACATTAAAGCTTTTTATTTAACGTCTAGTAGATTTAAATTCAGCCAACATGTGAAATATGTACTTTATTAGTTTGCCTAGATATGTAAAATGAAATATAATAGAATTTTGGATTTATATGCATATATCTTTTTAAATTTAATCAGCAGGTTCTTCTAAATACTCTTCATTTAAGGCTATGAACCTATTTCTGACAATATGGAAAACACTCATCTTAGTTTAGGCTTTTTCTTTAATTCTTCTCAACCCTAACAGAGACACCAAGATGTAAATGTGGAAAAAAAGTGGACCAATGGGACAGAAACCCTTTTTGTCCCTTTGGTCAGAAAGAAACTCTTAGTAACTAGAAATATTGCTCCCAGAGCATTGGTTTCCCAAGTAGTGGATTAACTAGTTTTCAGTAATTATTCAAATTTTTAAAGTGCATTAGCCTGTGCAAAACTTTAGCATACTGTTATGTTCTAAATCTAAAACATTTGCAATCTACAATTTTTTCCGAATGCTCTTATGAATGAAATGCAATAGAATCTATTAGAGGGTGCAGATGATAGATGTATTGAAATTGAACATGTTATGGACTTTCTTGTTTGGTGAATAATTTATATTTCAATTTTTAACTAAATTTTAATGGCTTGGAACCATCTTGCATGAGGCTTCATGATATATTGATTTAATATAGTTGACTTTCACCTTTAGAGGTTTGGGTTTAATCTGGCTTTGACCTCAAACTGAATGAATTTAATGGCTTCAATTTAGCCCATTTGTCCACATCACTGGACTACAAATTTCTGGTAATAACACAAACTTGGAAGCTTTTGCTTAGAAGAACCCTGGGATTCAAACAGGGTTGCTAAACAGCAGGCTAATATTTGGCCTAGTCACTTGGCTGCAAACAGTACTATTAATTTCTTATTTTTCATAAACATAATTTTCCACAAAATTTAGTATGTAAAAGAGAAAATATGTTTCAGTGAAAAATACTATTTGTAAAATCTAATGAAAGGAAGATTAGAGTTATCCTGACCATATAAAGTAGGAAAATTACAATCTTACAAATAATTCAGACAGACAATATGCCCAGAATAAATTTGCATGTGACTGAGATACCTGAATTTTGCTTACATTATCTGGATAATTTCTTCAGTTTTCTTGAAAAAATTACAGTATTGGCCAACTGATCCTGAGTAGACTTTCACATGCCTATTTATAATCAGAGAGGTACAACTCAAAATTGTCTTACATCCTTCTTTCCTGTGCAACATCTTACTACAAATGAGTACAAAGAATATATATCTCATATGCAAAACATCCCTCCATATAAAAGACAAAATCTGGCTTTAATTTGGCAAGATGTGTTTTGCATATGTTCACAAAATCTGGCCTTTATGACAAAAGACTCTCATTTATTTCTAATTTTTTATCTGGAGCCATAAGGAGAAAGGAAAATTCTCCAAAAGGTAACAAAAAATGGAGATTTCTTGGAAGGAAAACTTCCAAACTCACTCTATGAGGCCAGTATTACCTTGATTCCAAAACCAAAGACCCCATTAAATAGGAGAATTATAGGCGAATATCTCTGATAATCATGGATGTGAAAATTTTCAACAAGACTACTAGCATATAAAATCCAACAGTACATTAAAAATTATTCACCACCATCAAGTGAGATCTATTCTTGTGATGCAAAGGTGGTTCAATATTCCCAAATCAACCAACATGATACACCATATTAATAAAAGAAATGATAAGAACCATATGATCCTCTCAACAAATGAGAAAAAAACATTGACAAAGTATAGCACTCATTCATGATAAAAACCCTCAACAAAGTAGGGATAGAGGGGGAAAAACTTCAACATCATAAAGGTCATATATAAAAGACCCACCGCTCCTGTCATCTTCAATGAGGAGAAATTGAAAACTTTCCTCTATGGTCAAGAACAGACAGGGATGTCCATTGTCACCATTGTTATTTAATATAGTACTGGATATCCTAGTTTCAGCAATCAGACAACAAAAAGAAATAAAAGGCATCCAAATGATCAAGGAAGAATTTAAACTTCCACTATTTGCAAATGGCATGATACTGTATGTAGAAAACTAAAAAAATTCCACCAAAAAATTGATAGAACTAATACACAGATTCAGCAGTCATAGGATACACAATCAATGCACAGATCTGTTTGATTTCTATTCAGCAATAATGAAGCAGCAGAAAAAGAAATCAAGGGATCAATCCCATTTACAATTGCACTAAAAACCATAAAGATATCTAGGAATACACTTAGCCAAAGAGGTAAAAGTTCCCTCCTCTGAAAACTATGAAACACTTATGAAAGAAACTGAAGAGGACACAAAGAAATGGAAAAAGCATTCCATGCTCATGAGTTGGAAGAACAGATATTGTTAAAATGCCTATACTACCCAAAGCAAACTGCACATTTAATGCAATCCCTATTAAAATACCAACAGCATTTTTCACAGAGCTAGAACAAACCATCCTAAAATTTGCGTGGAACCACAAAAGACCCCAAATAGCCAAAACCATCTTGAAAAAGAAAAGGAAAGTGAGAGGCATCTCAATTCCAGACTTCAAATTTTATTACAAATCTGCAGCCACCAAGACAGTATAGGACTAGCATAAGAGCAGACACATATACATAAATCACTGGAACAGAATAGAAAACCCAGAAGTGGACCCACAACTAAATGGTCAACTAATTTTCAACAAGACAAGAAAGAATGTCCAATGGAAAAAAAATACAGTCTCTTCACCAAATGGTATTGGGAAAACTGGACAGCAACATGCAGAAGAATAAAGTAGGACCACTTTCTTATACCACACATAAAAATCAATTCAAACTGGATGAAAGACCTTAATGTGAGATAGAAAACCATCAAAATCCTAGAGGAGAACATAGGCAGCAACCTCTTTGAACTTGGCCACAGAAACTTCTTACTAGACACATCTCGGAAGGCAAGGGAAACAAAAGCAAAAATGAACTATTGGGATTTCATTGAGATAAAAAGTTTCTGCACAGCAAAGGAAACAATCAACAAAACTAGAAGGCAACCTACAGAATGGGTATTTGCAAATGACATATCCGATAAAGGGTTATTTTCCAAAATCGATAAAGAATTTACCAAACTCAACACCCTCAAAAAACAATTAATCCAGTTAATAATGGGGAGAAGACAGTTTTCCAAAGATATCCAGTGGCCAACAGACACTGAAAAGATGCTTAACATCACCCATCATCAGGTAAATACAAATCAAAACCATGAAGAGGTACCACCTCACACCTGTGAGAATGGCTAAAATTAACAACACAGGAAACAATAGATGTTGGTGAGGATACAAAGAGAGGAGAGCCCTTTACACTGTTGGTAGGAATGCAAACTGGTATAGCCACTGTAGAAAACAGTATGGAAGTTTCTCAAAAAAATTAAAACTAGAACTACTTTATGATCCAGCAATTGCATTATTACATATTTACCCAAATGATACAAAAACACTAATTGAGAAGGATAAATATACTTTTATGTTTATGGCAGCATAATTTACAATAGCCAAATTATGGAAAGAATCCACATGTCCATCAACTGATGAAGAAGATGTGTTATATAAATATACTGCATATGGAATATATAGTAGAATATTATTCAGCCACCAAAAAGAATGAAATCTTGGCATTTGTGGTGATGTGGATGGAGCTACAGTATATTATGCTAAGTGAAGTAAGACAGTCAGAAAAAGAAAATACCATGTGATTTCACTAATATATGAAATTTAAGAAATAAAATGGATGAACACAGGGGAATACAAAAAAAAATAGAGAGGGGGCAAACCATAAAAGACTTTTTTTTTTTCATAAAAGACTCTTAACTGAAGAAAACAAACTGAGGGTTGTTGGAGGAGAGGTGAGTGGGGGATGGGCTCTGAGTGATGGGTATTAAGAAGAGCACTCCTTGTGATGAGCAGCGGTGTTATATATAAGTGATGAATCACTAAGTTCTACTCCTGAAACCAATCCTACACTATATGCTAACTAACTAGAATGTAAATAAATACTTGACAATAAAAATAAAACGAATGCAGAAAAAAATGGAGATTTCTATGTAGCCTTGTTACAGTGACATTGCAAAAAGAATCACACTAACAGTTTAGTGTATTTTAATTGCCCATTTCATAATTGATATTCTCTTTATAATTATATATGCATTTAAGATTTTTTTGGTGCCTAGACCATGTATCCTATAGACATCTTACGAATAATGAGATGACCATACTTAAAATAACCATGTCATAATAAACAACTTGTGGGGCACCTGGGTAGGTCAGTCGGTTAAGTGTCCAACTCTTTATTTCAGCTCAGGCCATGTTCTCAGTGTCATGAGATCAAGCCCCAAGTCAGGCTCCATGTGGGCGTGGAGTCTGATTAAGATTCTATTTCTCCCTCTCCCTCTGCCCACCCTCATCCCCACAATCATTCGCTCTCAAATAAATACATTTTTAAAAATTAAAAAAAGAAACAACTTGTTTCAGGATCTTAACAAATATTAAGTTTGAATGTTATTAACAGATTGAAGACAAGGCTATGTGATGTTTAAATAATACTTAAGTACAACTTAATAGATAATACCTAATCTTTTCCCCACCTTTATTGGTTTTCCAGTTTGAGGAAAATGGACAGGATATTTCACAGCATCTTCATACTAGGTCTTACCCTATTACATGGAAATAACACCATGCACAAGGTGTTTTGCATGTAGAATTAGACTGTCATTCTGTGAGATCTATATAAACTGTCAGAGCAATTCCTCTGTGTGCGCATGTGTGTATACATATGCATGTATCAGTTACCATAAAGTATTCTAATAAGAAGGCTTTTGGTCTAATTCTTTCATCTTTCATTTGTCTGTCCTCTTCAGGAATAACAGGGTGGTAATAAACAACAAAATCAGAATAACAATATTCATGTAACTCTAATTATAAATCATTATCTTGGGCAGCCCAGGTGGCTCAGCGGTTTAGCACCGCCTTCGGCTCAGGGCCTGATCCTGGAGACCCAGGATCAAGTCCCATGTCGGGCTCCCTGCATGGAGCCTGCTTTTCCCTCTCTTTGTCTCTGCCTCTCTCTCTCTCTCTCTCTGTCTCTCATAAATAAATACATCTTTAAAAAATTTATAAATCATTATCTTCTAAAACAATTATAGCTTCACTTATGAATCAAATACTTCACTTATGAAAATCTTTAGAACTATTATAGTCATTAACAAATAATTCAGGAACTCAATAATCTTAAGGTGCTAGAAGTATTTAAGTATAATAACAATATTTTTTCTCACCATCTCTAAGGGATAAATTAGGTAACAGGAAGTAGTCACCACCAAATTTTTATTGTTGCAAAGTATTCATCACAGCAGTAATAAGAATTCTCTTGTGAGCTGTGAGCATTAAGCTTAGGAACAACTCTAGAAGTACACCCTTCTGTTTCTGAGTATCGCCTTAAAAAATGGACCATAGTGGATCTTTGTGCTCTACAGGTAGCAGGCACTGCCTGATTAATGATGATGCTGAACTGACAGCAAGTACAATAGTCAGTAATTACTCTAGAAGACATTGTGTTTCAGTGTAAGACTGGCCTAAGTAGCAGCTGGGTGATAGTTGATGAACACAACCTATGTGAAAGATCAAGCATATCTGAAGCCTTTTACCACAACAATGGAGCAAATACATCAAAAGGTTGATGAAACTTAGTCTTTTGTAAAGCAAGCAAATTTATCAAAAATCCATAAGTACATGCTTGCTATATTAAAGAATGCTTGTGTACATGTGAGTTATTCTACAGCTTATAGATGCCCAGACTTTCTCTATATATACTGATCTTTAGGAGGTTTTCCATTCAAGTTACTATAATAGATTCCTGTGTCACACATTTCTTCAGAAGAGGAAAAGATGAAGGGCAAAACAAATGAGAAGGTAGTTAAGCAGTTATTTAAAAAGTAAACAAATAAACATTTTTTTGCACAACCACTGAACGTGCCAGCAAACATCAATCCATATTTAATGGATAATATAATTGATCTAAATAATTTAAATAAGGTATGCAAGCAATTTTTATTTTCTCAGACAAAAAATAAGCAAATATTTTAAATAAATAGCTTCCCTTTCGTACAGTAAGAAAGCTGCATATCCAGAATGTGCACTTATATAATCAACTTTTTATATGCCCTAAATATATGAGCTAGAAATGTATGTGTTCCTCCTCCTGAAATGAGCAATTCATCTGTAATATATCCAATCTATAAAGACATTTTAATGAAGTTTTTTTTTTCATTCCCTACAAAGATGAAACACCGTGTGTAAGAATCGGTCTCCAGTGTTGCAAATAGTAACTGCACTTAGTTCACATGCAAAAACATTAATTTCAGGAAAGTTATTCTATGAATAAAACATAGGAAACATAAATATCTATGACTGGAAAAGCACAAAAAATCAACTTCTTTATATTTTATCCCACTATTCTGAATGTAGATTTTTTTTAAATGACTTCAAACTACACAATGGAGAAGACACAGAAATAAATAAAATAAGAAAATAGTGATATTTTAGAAAAATGGCATTGATTCTTCACGGGCAAATGGGACAACATTTAATTTAAGAATTTACAATTCTCTTAAATTTACTTCCTAAGTTCTAATTTTGTGGAAATCTTTAAAAATATTCTTGTGTAGTAGACATTATAAGAAAAGACCGTATTTTACTATGCTCAATATCTATGTAGTTTTTATGTTGGAATTCAAAATATCTAAGAATATTTAGGGGTCAAGAAATTCTGTCAATTAAACTCAAATATACCCCAAGGTGTAGATAAAACAATACTTAAAAGTAAATACCTTAATTTTTTACTACTATAAGATCAATAAATATTTGTCACATAAATGTTCCCAAATTAAACAAGATTTATCTAAAATATATATTGAATATTCCAGCATTGGGCTTACATGAAAAGATAGCTTAATTAGCCTTAATTATCAAGGACAGCCAGATCTTCCTGGCATTTGGACATTTGCCCAGTGGTCTGTTGAACTGAGGTGCAAAACCCCAGTTGAGGGATCATGTCATGGCACCATCTGTTTCTGATTCTGCCCAGATTTTTCTGCCCCTCGTGCTCAACTTGCTCAAATATTTCTGCTTGGTTTATGAACTTAGGGTCATCTTAGACAAAACTGTGTGGCAGATGATGTCTCTCCTTGGCAGTCTCACATTTCCCCTTTGACCTCCTGCAACTCCCTGGAAGTCCTATGACCCATTCCCCAGATACTCACACGCTGTCCAAAGTCTTACACCACAGCAAACCACCTGAAGCTTGCCACACGTAACAACATCTCAACCTCAGAAGTGTTGCTTCAGGGCTGACTACTTCAGTCAGCATTTTTAATTGTTAGCAATAGACCCCAAATATGACTATTCTAAGCAAAAGAATACTGAAAGGGAGGATAGTGAGAGTTCAAAACATTCAGGAGGCATTGGGAGCAGGGGTTGAGTTTTGGATTGAATTTGGATTTAGGAAAAAAAAAAAAAGGCAACAGGGTAGCCAAACAGTCGAGGCAGCAAGTTCACAAGTTGTTATAAAAAAAAAGGTCTAAGCTCATTTCAATATACACACTTCAGATATTTTTTCTGAGATACGAATGTCAAGAAGTCCTAAGAAAAAGGGCTGAAAAAGGCAAATACCACAACTCTTTCCTCCAGCTACTTTTATTGACAAATCTACTTCTTTATTATATAAGATATAGGTTACGATAGATATTATGAAGTAACAGAAATTGGAAACTTCATAAGAGAATTATCCATGAAAATATCTGTGAAAGTGTTTCTCTGAGTTCAATTTGAGATAGGATCAAACCTGATTCCATGGTAAATCCACATATCACGTGGCCAATATAATTCCAAAGAAACTTTAAGTCATTCTTGACCACACAACCTACGTGATTCAAAGTTACATGGCCAATAACTGATGAGAAAAGGCCTTCAGAAATACTAGTAGTGAATGCTTTTTTGTTTGTTTTGTTTTCTAGGAAAAGAGAAAAAAAATGTGATACCAACACAGAGTTTATGGTACAAGAACATATGACAAAAAATATCAAGAAAAAAAATGGGAAAAGGATGGGATCCCTGAGTGGTTCAACGGTTTAACACCTGCCTTCAGCCCAGGGCATGATCCTGGAGACCCGGGATCGAGTCCCACACAGGCTCCCTGCGTTGAGCCTGCTTCTCTCTCTACCTGTGTCTCTGCCTCTCTCTCTCTCTGTGTGTGTGTCTTTCATGAATAAATAAATAAAATCTTTATTTTTAAAAAATGGGAAAAGGAACCCTAATACACTATTGGCGGTAATATAAACTGGTGTAGTCACTGTGTAAAACAGTATGGAAGTTCCTCAAAAAATTAAAAATAGAACTACTCTATGATTCAGCAATTGCACTATTAGGTATTTACCCATTATTTCAGCCACAAAAAAAAAAAAAAGAAATCTTGCAATTTGCAACTACATAGATGGAGCTAGAAAGTACACCAAGCAAAACAAGTCACAAGAAAGACAAATTCCTTATGATTTCGTGCATATATTTGATTGAATTTGAAAAACAAAATGAACCATCAAATGGGAAAAAAGAGACAAATCAAGAAACAGACTTTTCAGTATAGAGAACAAACAGAGGGTTATCAAAGGGGAGATGTGTGTGTGGGGGCGATGGGGATTAAAGAGTACACTTATCATGAAGAGCAGTGAGCAATGTATAGAATTGTTGAGTCACTATACTGTACACCTGAAAGTAATATAATGTTGTATGTTAACTATACTAGAATTAAAAGTAAAAGCTTAAAAAATCAAGCTTCCCTAATAATCACATAACTGTAAATTAGAGCACAATGAGTTTCCATTTAAATAATCGAATTTGCAGAAGTTTGAAAAATAAAATTGCTCAGAGCTAACAGAATATGAAGAATTGCTGAGGACTATTTTAAAATGTAAAGATGCTGAAACTCAACAACAACTTACAAGCCTAGGAATTTATCAGAAAATTATCACAGAGGTGAACAAAGATGTACTTACTCACAAGTTTATTATTGCAGCATATTTTATAAAAATCTGAAATATGAAACACTACAGCTATCCAATGATTGGAACACTATATAGTTGTTAAAAGTGACAATACAGTTTGGAGGAAATGTTTAAGAATGTATTAAAGAAAAAAGGCTAGTTATAAAAGCAATATTATATAACTCAATAAAATAAATATGATCCACGAGTTGTATTATTTTTGGGGGGCTACAGGAAATAAAGTATCCTGAAATGGATGGCTTACACAACAGAAATTTATTTTCTTACAGTTCTGGAGGTTAGAAGTTCAAGACTAGGTGCCAGCAGGATTGGTTCCTTCTGGAAGTCATGAGGGAAGCATCTGTTCGAGGCTTCTCTCCTTGGCTTGTAAGAAGGCCATCTTTTCCCTGGTCTTCACATTGTCTTCACTCAATACATTTCTCTGTCCAAATTCCCTCTTCTTAACAGATAGTAGTCATATTGGAAGAGTACTCACCCTAATGGGCCAATTTTAACATAATAACCTGTGTGACAACCCTACCTCCAAACACATTCTCTGGTACTTGGGACTGGTCCTTCAACATATGAATTGATGCGAGGGACACAATTCAATAATATGGGTATCCATTTTAACTATGTTTTTAAAAATATCAGTATGAGTATATGTGTGTCAATGTGTATATGTGGTATGTGCATGTGTGTCAGTGTGTATATACAACTAAAAAGAGAGAAGAACAGGAATGCATATACAATCATTTCTGTTGAAATATGATTTGTATCCCTCAAAAACCCTCATTCTACAAAATTACACACTAAAAATAGTGGGATTTATGACAAAATCAGGGATAAGAGCAGTGTGCTTAATACCTATGAAGTTTTGTAACCAGAGCACTAATAAAAACAATAACAACTCTAATAACACTTTGAACAATTAAATTTCTCTAGGCATTTTACCTAGCATCACAGTAAGAAGATCCTTTGAAGTCTTTAAAGTAGGGGTCTTGCTTCCTCCTTTGAAATAAAGATCCTGAAGGATATTTACATTTCTTTTAACACTGGGGTACAACTTTACAATTTCTGTTTAGTGCTTTAAGCATCTCCAGACATCTTGACATATCTGAAAGTGTAGCTTCTTTTTTTTTAAGTAGGTTGCAATCACAACCCTGAGACCAAGACCTGAACTGACATCAAAAGTCAGATGCTCAACGGACTGAGCTACCTAGGTGGTGCCCCCAAAAGTGTAGTATTTTTGGTCTCTAAGACAGTCACTACTTCTATGAATGGGAAGCAGTCCCATTTTCTTTTCAGCTCTTTTTAGAAGTTCTCTCTATATTGTTAAACCTCTGATTGTAAAAGTTTGCCCCTGATCTCCTCAAAGCATTAAAGTGTTGGGAAATTTAGAGGCATGAACCAACACAGCTTGGTCATTATACTATCACATCACTTCCTCTTTAAATAGATCACTTTTGAATTAATTTGCATTTTTAAGGATGTCTTCTAGCACAAGGGACAGTAGTTCAAGATGTTAAGAGTGTTTGTGGTAGACACTTAGGGGATTCTTTTCCCCTAGCACTTCTGTCTAAAACTCTTCCTCTAACCACAGGGCTACTGTCAGCATCTGCATTTTGTGCAATGTGACACTGACTTGGACACAAAAAGTGTTCCAAATGCATGCACTTGAAATCTTAGACCATCCCCGTTCCTTGGCATTGTTGAATCTGATGACCTCATTCCTTTTCCTGTGGCTGCAACTAAAATTTAAAGTGTTTCCAGCCATACGAATAAGAGAAGCAGAGGTTGTCCTGTTATAGGGGAAAAAAGCAGGCAGAAGCTGTGTGTAGAAAAGATAATGAAACAGAGAGGATTTAACTGTATTTGAGAGTCTAGTTTCATATACTCCAAAGATCCTGCAATTGCTGATTTTGTTTCTGTAAAACACCACACCATCCTTAAATAAATTCATTTTTCCCCTGTAGTTATGCTGATTCAGATCAGATTTCCATAATTTACAACCAAACAATCCTAACCAATATTATAGCTGAGTAGTGAGATTATGTGTGACCTTGGACTTGCTCATGACACTTTTCTTCATTTTCAAAAATCCTATGATAGACATCTTTCCTTTTGTAAATAGACAAAATTGTAATCATCTATGAAGTGAGCAACAAAGAAAACTGCTGTATATTGATCATTTTGTAATTTGTGCAGTTTTCAATAATGCAAAATGTGGTTGACATTTAGATACTTGCTACGTAGGTTTTAAAAAAATCTTTGCGATTTGTGATGATCACATTACCACCATCTGTGACATTTACTGCCTTCTACAAATTTCCCTGAATTTAGAGGCCTTTGGGGATCTCTCACTAAAGAAAGGTATGGAATGCAACTGCATCTCTAATGCTTCTCTAACCTCTTTTCAGGAAAGGAAGTTATGGGATGCTTTACATGGCAGTAAGCTTCTCCCTATTGCTCCACCCCCTTCCATAAATTTCTGCTCCTCCCCTTCATTTCTCTTAACTCCATGTGCTATGTGTCTGGTTGGTCCAAAGGAAACCCATAAGTTTTGTGAAAATGTATTCATTTGTATGAATTGCAATTAATCTTCCAAAAGGAAGGAAAAAAATCCTTTTTAGAAGATACTCATCTCCAGTGTAAAAACTATTAATATTTGAAAACATTTTATGCCAAAAAATGAAAGCTAGTGACCAAAAAAGGACTTAAATATTTCAAAGAAAAGTTGATATTTTGTTCAAAATGGGGACAAGGTTTCCCAGTATCTACAAAGACATAATATGTCTTTAATTAAGCTTCATGTTTAAGATAAGGTTAAAATAAGGTGAATGTTAACTTTAATCTTGGCTAAAATTCCTCTCATACTCTGATCAAGTGTAGACTTAATGACATTTCTGGTGTCTTAACATCAATATCCAAATTCAAACACAGGATCTAACATTATAATCAAGGGCTTTTGACTGAAGATTAGTTTTTTATATCCTTTTTCTTAGATTTTTTATATCTTAAAGACATTTTCACATCAATCTTTGTATATATATTTATATAATTATGATTTTTACCTGTTCATCTATAAATTATTTAAGACAAAAGCTGGATCATCTCCATTTATATATGGTTTGGTGTCTTGACCACTGCTTATGTTAAGAAAAACAATGGGATTATTTCTGGAATCAAGGAGATTTGAAGTATAATTTGGAAAGGATCTGTTTTTCAATATATACCTACTACATATCACTAATATGGTATACATAGTCACAAAGTTTCCTAGCTAGTCTCTACTGCTTTACTCTTTACTTCCCCTTCCCTTCATACTCCTTCATCCATGCACTGACCCAGCTAAACAATCACCTGTTGAAATAAATATATTGCACCATAGATCTGAATGACTCTTTTTCTGGAGAATAATTTGCACAAGAATAATTGCCCAAGAGCTGATGACCTGTTCAGATCATCAGTAAGCATTTGGTTTAGCAAGTATTGCATCATAAAAGATACTCTAGGCAAGAGACAAAAACAGACAAACAAAAAAAGACAAGACAAAAAAGAGAAAATTCAAGAAAAAGTTTTGCCCACTTACAAACTTATTACACTAATGCAGTGGTTGACTTTAATGCCAATATTTTTCTCTAGCTATCTTTTTCGCCTCCATACATAGCATAGTACTCATCAAAAAGTAAGATAAATGCTGCAAATATTTTATAGAAAGAATTGCTAATAATTTAATATCAATAATGACATACACTGATTTGCTTTTTGCTAAAATATGAAGATTGTGTAGTATGAACACATATTCTTACCTCTGAGCAAGTCTGGTGATGTACACAAATTAAAGAGAAAGAATTGAATACATTCCAATAATTAAGTGTTTTAGCATATACCGGCAGCTTAATCTATTTGTAAAATGCTGATTTGACTTAGTAAGATACTAAAATGTTTTTATTATTGTTAATAACATGTAACTACAAAAATACAGAACTGTATCATCTATGCCAATTGAGATACACAATTGATCAAGTAGATCAATTATTTTGCGCTGAAGATTGACATATAGAAGACTAAAAGTATGACTATGTTAATTAAGCTAGGCATATGCAGAAGGATGGAGTCGATTGCATTAATCTTAAAGGAGGTTGAAAAACTGATGAGCTAGTAATGAACACTGTTGAATTTAAAGCTTTAGGAAGTTAGAATATGTTATAAGAACTTTCTCTTTTATTTAAAAGAATGTGTTCCCTGTATATAAAGCAACAATCTTAATCCTCTTTAAGCTGTTATGAACTGAGCTGAATTTTCAGGTTTCCGCTGTGTGCCAAATAAAAAGCAAGGACAGAAATAATATTGTTCAAAGTTTTGCCCAGTTTTACTAAATTTAGGGGACAGAAACATAAGTATTATCTACTTTATTCTTTTAAAGAAAAAAAGGATTAGGACACTCTTTTTCAGGGAAAACTCAACTTGTAGCAGCATTACACTCAGTTTCAATACAATCCTGCTGATCCGATTAAGAAGTGAAGTTACACAGGTGCATTATGTAGTTCACTTTGAAAGGAAAAGCAACAGACTTGATCAAAACATGTCTCCCCATAGCTGCATTGACAGACAGGACCACTTTTAGGATACTAACAGAAAACGTGAATGAGAATTGCTATTTCCCAGAATTGTTAAATGAGTATCTAATAATGGGTATCAGATGTTCTTTCCATTTTCTTCCTAGTCTAACTGTAAGATTCAATAAAAGAATCAGTAATTTTGACTACAAACATATCTGGCTTCCTGCTACCACCTACCTAAGTCAATTCTTTTTACATTTTATATATGTGTATAGAAGTACTGAGTGTTCTCTTCCCAATGGTGCATTATGCAAAAGATTTAAAAGTGTGATTTAAATAATATCTTCATTATGCCATAAAATAACTCCAATACTCTTTGAGTTGTTGCTGAATAAAGATATCTTTCCAATAAAAACAGAAAATGAGATATTAGCACAGTTTGCTAAAGAAACATTAACTTTATTTATTTATTTATTTATTTATTTATATTTATTTATTTATTACTTATTTATTGAGTGCCTTCTATGTATCAGTCCATGTCCTAGATGATTGAAATATAGCAGCAATAAATAAAGAAGGACCAAAAATTTTTCTACCCTCATTGCAGCCATATTTTAATAGTGGTAGAAAACCAAGCATCAAATATAAGTGAATATGTGTGTGGCGGGGTAGAAATTGGTTTTATGAAGAAGGCAATGGAGCACAAAAGAATAAAGGGTATAAGATGAAAGAGTGTCATTTTTAAAATAATTATTTAAAAAGCCTGCTTTTAAGTGCACGTGATTAGAGACCAGAAAGAAGTACGAGAGATGTGCCAGCTGACTTTTATGGGAAGAGTATTCCAGGCATAGGATGCAGCAAATGCCAACAAGCACACAGAGCCATGGGGACATTTCAGGACGAACAGTAGGTATAACTGCAGCACATGGGTGAAGAGATGAGAGACAGGGGATGCGTTCAGAGAGGTAATGGAGAAATACATTGGGTAGCATCTAGTAGATTGTTGTAAGGATTTTACTGAATTGGGAAGTTCTGAGTGAGACGGGGAGTTGTTGCAGGGTTTAAAGCAATCTTGGGGACAACTTCTAATGCTGGGTCCTGTGGTGAGAATGGGTTGCTGGAGAACAAGCGTGTACCCTGGCAGACCAGTTGCACTGCAGCAGGCTTCAAGATGAGAGATGGTTATGCCTTGAACAGGGGAAGGCAAATGATAAATGGCCATATTTTTAACATATATTGAAGACAAATCCAATGATATTTGCTGTTGGATTGGAGGTTTGGTATGAGAAAATGAAATGTGTGAAGGGTGACTCCCCAGCTTTTTGGTCTTATAAACCTGGAAAGTGGGGATTGCATCTTCTGAAATAAAGACCAAGAAAACATTTTGAATGGAAATGAGGAGTCTGGTTAGGGATGCTTTAAATTGACACGTAGACATCCATATGGTAAAACTGAATAGTCAGTTGCATATGCAAGACTGAAGATCATGGAGAGGTCCTAAGTATATTGATTATCAATTCAGAGATGCATTTTAATTCCATAAGAATGGATGGAATCACAATAAGAATAAGTGTAGAGAAAAAGATAATAGTTTAGAGAACTGAAAGTTGGGGCAGTACAATATTTAGTGGTTAAGAAAATAAGGAGAAATCGGGGAGAAAAGTGAAGAGTTGGTCCATGAAAAAGGAAGAAAATCACATTGCTATGATTCTTTATATTATATACATATATTATATACATATATATACTATAGTATAGTATATTATATATACTATATATTATCATATGTTATTAATATATAATATTTTAATCACTTAGCATATTAATTATTCTATTAAATACAGGATTTTATACTACATATATATTTGATATATGTGTATATGCATTATATATACACTATATACTATATATGTATATATAATATATATACTATATATTAAAATACAATATTTTATGCTGGACATTGTCTACAAAAGTAAGATTAACACCAATCCTGGAGTTGATGCTATTTCCTCCCCTTGAGAAGGCAGATAGGAAGGGCTGTCATCTCAGTTCAATCAGGCATTGATCTGGACCAGACCTGGATTGCAGTTTTAGTTAGATTTAGCCACTGCTCCTTTCTAATGTCTCCATGACAAGATGTATTGTGTGTTTGCTGCTGGTTATCCCTCTAGTACAACTTTGTCTTCTACGGGCCGTCAGGCTAAAAGCTCAGCGTGGCTGCCCAGCCCTACCCCCAGCCTTCCATATCATCATCTCAGCTTTTAGAAGTGTCCTATAGAGAAAACAGTCATGAGCTTGGAGTTCCTCTAGATGCCAATCCAGCATATCAGCCCACATGGCCATAATATGTTTGGGTATTTTCTTTTCCCCTAACTGATTAATCCACTTAAATTAACCTACCTTATGCCTAAATTAACCCTAACCCTCACCTTGCAACCAATGACCCTAGGAACAAAAGAGGTCTGACAATCAATTTTATTTATTTATTCATGAGAGACACACAGAGAGAAGCAGAGACATAGGCAGAGGGAGAAGCAGGCTCCCTGTGAGGAGCCCAATGTGGACTTGATCCCAGAACCCCAAGATCATGTCCTGAGCTGAAGGCAGACACGCAACCACTGAACACCCAGGCATCCCTAGGTCTGACAAGCTTACCTAAAGAGTGTTCATTCTTCTCTATTTTTATAGTTCATCTTGTCTTCTTCACGTACAACTTTTTTAAAACACAAAATTTTAGTTAACCTTTTTTTTTTCTAGTTGTTGCTGTGGGAGTGATTTGCTGTTGCTAGCTACTAAATCTTACTTGTAAGTACAAGTCTAATTACTCATTATCTTTATACACACTTTGATAGTACAGGTTTCCCCCGCTATCCGGAAGTATAGCATTGCTGTGAAAACTTTTGAAAATCAAAATAGTGTTAAGCAAAGAAGCAATTAACCATTTCAAAAAAGCAGAAATCCTCTTTGATTTCTTTCAGTTAGCAAAAACAGGTACTAACACAGGTCGTTGATAAAAGCAAAGGGGCATTAAAGCACAAAGCGAACTTTCAGATAGCAGAACCTTCAGATAGTAGGAGAAACTTTTATTTGAGCATTTGAAAAAGGCTAACGAGTGACATGAACTTCAGCATAAGTGGTGGGGCAGTATCTTTACAGTAAAACAGTACCTAGAAGAGTGTTTTCTAATGAGCAAGAAGATTTGCATGGGAAGAGTGGACTTTAGCAACTGCTAGTGGTGTGACTTTAAGCAAGTTTAAATTTTTTCAAGCATCATGCCCTGAAAGACTCAATAAAGGGAGTTCTCCTTGGAAACAACCATTCTAACTCATTCTCAAGCCAGTCTGTATACACTTGAGTCTACCCTTGGCTTTGGGAATGGACACATCACCCCAAAGCAGATTAGAACATGTTCTCCCCTAGCTAGTAACACCCTTAACTGGCCAAGAGGCACATTCTAATGGAAATAGTCACATCTGGCTTCATGGGGCCCAGGGCTCAGCGAACAGGAACTTAAAAAGTGCTATCAGAAAACTAATAAATCGCCACTAGTCAGAATCATATTTATTTTTTTAAAGATTTTATTTATTTATTCATGAGAGAGAGACAGAGAGACAGAGATAGAGAGACAGAGACAGAGGATAAAAGGCAGAGGGAGAAGCAGGCTCCATTCAGGGAGCCTGACGTGGGACTCGATCCTGGGTCTCCAGGATCATGCCCTGGGCCGAAGGCACCTCTGAACCGCTGAGCCATCCGGCCGCCCCTCAGAATCATATTTAGCACCTATGATAACCTGTAAGGGTTTCATCATTATTTTTAAGTTTACAATATAAATAGTGTAATCCTCCATATCAAAAAGTTTAGGTCAAGGGTTATAATGAAAGACTTCCAAGATCTCTTTGTTGAATAAAATAACTATTTTCACCATTTCTAGGATAAAAGACAATATTTCTGCCATTGCTTCAGTAATGTTGATTTTACGTCCTGAATATAGATATTTCATAGTTCAAGTTTGGAAACTGCAGATAAGACAGCATATATTATTTACGTGCTTTTACAAAATTAGATCTGTTATACCTGATAAGTAAGAAAGTATAATGATCAAGAACTTGGAGTCTGGAAAAAGATTAAAAATATGAAAGAACTTGGGGCTGGAGCAGGACTGCCAAAGTTCAGGGGACTACTGCTTATTACTGGCTATGCAACACCAATGAGCTAATTATCCACGCCTCTGTTGCCTTTTCCATGAAATGGAGACCTACCACTGCTTACTTGCACAAAAGTGTGTTAATATAAAGTCTTTAGAAAATTGTCTGGCACAAAATGAACCCTAGATAAATATTAACCTTGATTGTAACGGTCTCTTTTTTTCCCCCAAATAAATAGCATTAGTTTCTCTGTCTTTTCTAGTTGTCATTTTGGTTTGACTGAAGGGGAAACTACAACACTATATTCTACACAGAACACTTTTATTTTTAAATTTTACCATATTTCCAAAGAAGTGAAATTCTCAAAAATAACTGTTTTCTTTGATTCAGAAAAAAATATTTTAATATGTTTATTTAAGTAGAGTAATGATATTTCAAATATCATCTCTGCTTTATCCCCTCTTAAAATGCATAATGAGGTACTAGTTGTCCGATAAGACACCAACAAGGTTATAAATAGAATCTATATATTCTAAAATTCATGGGAGATGGACATATGTAAATTAACATATGTAAATTAACTACTTATCAAGTCTGTAATTCCTATAGAGTCAGAGGGTATATAGGAAAGCTACAAACTTATATGAGGAAAGGCCAAGGTGAGAAAGAAGTTGAAGTATTAAGTATATATAATCTCAATTTTATAAACAAATTAAAAAGACGCATAAGAATTGTAATAGATGGTTCACCAAATGTATATGGTTTTGTCTTCTCCTTGCAAGTTGGAATTAATATATATTTTTAAATAATTCAGACTCATTGTGGCTTTTGTTTCCCTTGAGCTGATAGATGGAATCATATTACTTAAATTAATACATGTAGAAATATCCTCTGCCATTTCTTTAAACCAATTTTAGTGGTTACAAAGTCACTTAGAAATGAAAATCAGGATGAGCACTGGATGTTATGCCATGTTGGCAGATCGAACTCCGATAAAAAAAAATACAAATAAAATAAAAATAAAGAAATGAAAACCAAATAAGATATAAATCAATGTAAGTTCTGCAGAACAAGAATAATGGGAATGGATATAGAATAGTTTATTTCTCTAGGGCAACTGGTTGGCTCAGTCACTAGAGTGTGAGACTCTGGATCATGAGGTTGTATGTTTGAGCCCCATGTTGGGTGTAGAGATTACTTTAAAAATAAATTTAAAAAAAATTAAAAGAATAGTTTGTTTCTCATATATATATTTAATATTTTTAATCCACATACTCGGCTTTACTTTTTAAACTATTTCTCCTCTTTTGGGACACCTGGGTGGTTTGGTCAGTTAATTGTCTGCCTATTGATTTCAGCTCAGGTCAAGATCCTGGGGTTGTGAGATCAAGCCCTGCCTTGGGCTCTGAACTCAGCATAGACTCTGCTTAAGATTCTCTCCCTCTCCCTCTGCATTTCCCCATGCTTGCTCATGCTCTCTAAATAAATAAATAAATAAATAAATAAATAAATAAATAAAATCTTATAGACATATATATAATATATATATATTATTTTTTCCTCTTTTTTGTGGATTCTGTGACTTAATGAATAATGTCTACTAAAATTAGGCTAACTACTGTGAAGGAACAAAACACTTCAACAAAAGTATAAAACTAAGATTTAGGATAATGTAGTTTAAAAAATTAAGATAATGTAAAGAATGAAGGTCATACCATTTGATTGAGGTGTCAAGTTTAAGATGGATTCACATGGAGTGGTCAGATCAAACAGGGAGATAGTACCACCAGGTCATTTGGACGAGGATCAACTCCTGAGGGCATAACAGATGTTGTAGGTAGATTACTCTCCAAATAATCTGTCCTTTTTGCTTTACCTGTTTTGTGAAATCCAAATTATTTTCAAATTTCAGCTACAGTTATAATGCTTTTGTGACTCTTTGCTTTACTATTCCAGAAGTTAGGAATGCCAGTATTTCTTCATGATCTCCCAGGACTCTGACCTTGTCACTATCATCATGTTTTATTGTATCTTATAATTATGTATTGTGATTTTTTTAAACCAGATAAAACTTATCACCTTTGTGAACCACTAGAATATCCTGAGATCATGTTTTATTCACTATGTATCAACATAAATTAGCATAGTTTAAAATACATAATATCCACTCAATACATATGTTTGTTGACTTAAATGAAACTTTCCATTTCAATTGTTTTAAATACATAGTTCGTGGTTTGTCTATAAAAATATATTTGTGCAAGAAATAGTCATCACTGCAGCTTTTTCACACCTCTGCAGGCATTCTTTCACTCACTTGGTCCAATTTCTCTTGCTCATCATGTTCTCCCCAGGGTCCCCTTTAGAGTACTAGCATTCATTAATCCTTTTAATATTATTATTCATTTCTGTTTTTCTAGATTCTCCCAATATCTCTCTTCTGCACCTTTGTCCAAAGGGCCTCTCATAGAGCTAACTAATCAAAGATGGTTGCCTCTCACAGGTAAAGCAGGACATCCTTTTTGTTATTTTTCTAGCACTTTAATGTTTAATCATACTTTAAAATATATCTGTTACAAAACCTTTTTAAATATTTAAGTTTTCAAACATCGCTGAGTTTTAAAAAATGCCTTAAACATGTGACCTAACTTCTCCTCTATAAAAAGCATCAAACTTATGTTGTTATTTTTCCAAGATCGTGACATATTAACATATGAAAAAAACTTTCTTTCCCCCTAAGTCTCACCTTCTCACTCATCCCATCCATTATCACGCCTTTATACAATTCCAGAATTCAGTTCTATTAAAAAAATCTGAATTCATTAATATATATTATATATACTCTATATATACACTATATAAAAAGTATATATAAATACACACTATATTATATAGACACTCTTGTTTTTAGGGAGGAGACTCACATTGACCAAGCATGCAAAGTCTCATTGTTTGTACCATGTTTAAAACATACAAACTTATAATGAAATATAATCACAGGGCCGCTATGGTTATATCCCTGTAACAAATCTAAAATATCGAGGAGGAAATGTGCAAGTGATAATATTCTAAGTCAGTATATTCTTTCTTACTGAAAGAAGAGGATATTACCATGTCAATATTAGCTTATCTGCCAACATTAACCAACAAAACCAAAATTTGATTGTTAACCAATCTACCTACCTCATTTCCAAATCTTTGAGAAGATTTAAAGTAGACTTCTCTGCTAATATTACAGCTCAACTTTCACAGGAAGTTTTTAATATGTTCTACTCCAATACTATTTTAAGAAGGATAACACAAAATTTTTCTCTTATTACCACATATAATAAATATTCAATATAAAATGCTTATTTTTCACAAAATTGTTAGGATTGAGAAAAGGAAACAAATAATAATTTATTACATGCTTGTTCCATATGCTTTAAAAATATCTCATAAATCTTTGCGGTAACCATTTGACACATATTCATTATCTCTCTTTTTTTCAAATGAAGTAAGGTTCAAAAATATATAACCTATCCAGATTGCATGTAAGGCCAAGATGCATACCTACATCTAACTCCACAGTGCACTTTCCATTATACATGGCAAGCCATAATCAGAGAACCCTACTAATACAGCAATCCATTTTGGAGACTAAAGGACAGAGACAACAATGACAAACAAACTTACTAAATCGACAAAATTAATTTTATATATGCATACAATAATACGTATAATTGTTGCTGTTTTGCTCAGTAATTCAGATGTAAACAAATATTTCAGTATATAGCTGTAGCTAATATTAAAAAGTCAAAGTATTTCTGAATCAGGACAAAGAAAAATCTTGTAACAGGAAGATGTTCCAATATCTTACTTAACTAATCTGAGTCCCCTTAATCCTCTATTGAAAATGTTCCTCTAGGTAGCACTTATGAAAACAGGATGGCTCACTAGGTAACATGTGAGTGACCTCAAAGTCTTTTGTTTCAGAAAAAATATCTTGCTGCCACTGAAACTACCTCCCCCATATTGCCAAAAATCTAAAAATGAATACACATATAGATCAACAAAATGAATAAAAGATCATTTCAGGCAGAAATGGCAAAAGAAAAATTATACAGTAGATAGATTTAGAATTTATGAAAAAAAGAAGATAAAGAAGTCCAAGTGGGCAGCCCGGGTGGTTCAGTGGTTTAGCGCCACCTTCAGTTCAGGGCCTGATCCTGGAGACCTGGGATTGAGTCCCACCATCAGGCTCCCTGCACGGGGCCTGCTTCTCCCTCTGCCTGTGTCTCTGCCTCTCTCTCTCTCTCTCTCTCTCTCTCTCTCTCTCTCTCTGTGTATGTCTCTCATGAATAAATAAATAAAATCTTAAAAAAAAATAAAGAAGTTCAAGAAAAGGAAAATAAAGTGGGCCCTTTCTGGCAGACCAAAACAAAAGGCATAAGTGTTTTTAGATTAACAACTAATAAACTAGTTGGGATGGAACTGCTTTGCTTAGTAGATTAATGGTAGGTAAGATGAAAAACAAAAGTTAGGACCAGAACAAAAAAGACCTTGAAATGCATGAATCGTGTGCATAATATTTTCCAGGGTCCTTGTAAAATGACTCCTAGATGCTCTGTCCCCAGTATAACATGCCTTCTACCAGTTACTGAAACCAACACTAATCTAGATGTTTCTATGAAGGGATTTTGGCAGATTGAATCACGGTCTCCAAACAGTTGACCTTAAGATAGGTAATTATCCTGGATGAGCTTCATTTAATCAGATAAACCCTTTAAAGAGAATGAGATCTTCTAGAAATCACAGATTTGAGCATAAGAGGGATTTGAGTCAGGGGAGTTTCTGTTTTTGGCTTTGAAGACTGAGGAGACTCCATGGCAAAGAATTTGGGCAGTCTCAGGGATTTGGTAACAGCCCACAACTGATATCCAGCAAGAAAATGGTCATCTTGGCTCCACACTGCAAAAAATTAAAGACTGCCATCCACATGGGCTCAGAAAACTCCAGACTCTAGGGGCATCTGGGTGGCTCAGTGGATGAGCATCTGCCTTTGGCTCAGGTCATGATCCCAGGGTCCTGGGATCGAGTCCTGAATCAGGCCTCTTGCCAAGCACAGAGCCTGTTTCATCCTCTACCTATGTTTCCCACTCTGTGTGTGTGTGTTTCATGAATAAATAAAATAAAATCTTAAAACAAAACAAAACTCCGGGCTCCGATGAGAACAAACGCGTAACACCATAATTTCAGCCTTATGAGACCTAAAGAAGAAATGCCAGTCATGCCATACCCAGACTTCTGACATACAAAACTTTGAGCTAAGAAATAGGTAGCATTTGAGGCTACTTGGTTGATAGTAATTTGCTACGCAGCAATATAAAATGAATATAGCCCAATTTAAAGCCTCTATCTTTCCTTTCTTATTCTATAAGGTTATCGTATATAACTGATACACAAAGAACTGCATATATTAATGTGTCCAATTTGCAAACTTCCATAATAACATCACCACAATTAAGAGATGTAGTCCATACCTCCCAAAGTTTCCTTGTGTCTTTTTTTTTTTTTTTCTTCTTGGTTTTTTGGTTTCTGGTAGGTTTTTTATTTTTATTTTTCGTTATTTTTTGGGGTGTTTTTTTATTTTTTGTTTTGGTTTGCTTTGTGTTGCTTTGTTTTTGTTTCTTGTTTTCTTTTTTTTTTTTTCCAGAGATGCCACAGCTTATGTAGCTGGCCACATATAGGCTGTCCTATTGATGTCCGCAAATATTCTGTTACTCCTGGTCCCACCAAGAGTTCGCTGATATCCACGACAATACAGATCTCTGTGAAGTGTTAACAAGGCTGTCTCATAACACTGCCAACCCTCCTCCACTAATATCAGACCCGCTTCAGTCCCTTCAAGAAGGTGACGATTCATTTAGTATTCTTAACTTTCTATTTTGTTACTGTTGCTTAGGCTAAAAACTTAGGGATGAGCCGATGAAGATAGAACCAAAGCTCAATGAGAGACCATATCTTCTTTACCAATTTTTGCGGAATCTTTCATTGGTTTTGAATAAAATATTGGCATCTAGATTTTCTTCTCTGTTAAAATGAGACTTCTCAGGAAGTTGCTTTTATGTAAACATAAATCTAGGATGGTGATTCCCCAATAACTCCCATGTCACAACCCACCTAATTTCTGGCAGAACTATAATTTAGGATTACAATACAACCTGGTTTAATCAATAAGCATTACTCAACAGAACACCTTAAGGCATCATGATCCAATTGTGTATTGCTGTTATCAAAAGTAGGTAGGTTTTCCTTCCTTAAATCATAAAAGACTGCGCAGCCCCAGTGGTTCAGCGGTTTAGCATCACCTTCAGTCCAGGGCATGATCCTGGAGACCCTGGATTGAGTCCCACGTCAGGCTCCCTACATGGAGCCTGCTTCTCCCTCTGCCTGTGTCTCTGCCTCTCTCTTTCTGTGTGTCTCTCATTATTAAATAAATAAAATCTTTTGAAAAAATCATAAAAGACTAGTTATGAGTCAAATTAATTTTAAGATAAGAAAACAAGGGTCCAAAAGGTGAAAGCAAACATTTGCTTAGGTTCTGACCAAGTACTGACAATTTTCTTAAAATACAATAAACCAATTAAGAAAACATTAATGCAAAATGTCAAAATCTAATGTTTTCTATATATTACAATCAGTGAGAACTAAATCAATGTTTAGATAAATATTTCCTGACCATGAAAAAAATTAGAATAGGATAGCTCTGCTTTAATGTTGATAAAAGTACGCCCTCAAGAGAAGGATTCTAAAATATCTTCCGAAGAAGCTATCACACAAATATCATTACACCAGGAGAAATATTCTAACTCTGAATCACACTTTGTATGTTTTCTCTCAATGCTTCTGAATTCAACGCTATAACAAAAATTTAGCATTTATACTATTAGATTTAAATTTTGGAATTTCTCCCTTATCTCTCATAATCTTTAGACTCCCTTAACAAAATCACTGCCTCAAATGTGGAATTAATTAGTCTACATTGGCTATCTCAGATTCCTGATGTTACCCTCTTTCTAGTGATAATGTTCAACATTGTTTTCTACAAACTACATTGCATTTTACTACATCACTGTAATATTGCAATAGCCCAAATCCAGAGCTGAGAAAAAGTATTATACATTTATTATGCACCTAATAATGCCAACTCAGCATGAGGCAGATAACTAGTTTCTGTTAAACCACCATAACCATCACATTCACCTTGCTCAATTTCTAATATACACTTTATTTATATGTGAAATACTAGTTTTAATGAATAACTTATTTCAACAAACATTTCTTGTCCAACTAATATGAGGAAGGCACTCTGATGGGTGATGAAGAATCACATAATGAATAGAAGATGGTCCTATGCATATAGAATCTCATGTTCTCTATGGACTACGTTGCACCACCTAATCCAATGGAATTATACTCCCTTCCCCTATCCAACCACCCCGATCACAGCAAGGATGAGGATATCTCTGCATGAGGGTAGAGCCAGAACTGGCTTATTTTAGGTAAATTTTGTCTTATACCCTGCCTAGCCCTTCTCTCCTGGTATCACATATCTCTGCTTTCCCATGATAGCAGTCTGTCTATTCATGCTGTCATCCAATGTTTTGTAATGCATTAACCTCCCCTCCCCTCCTCTTCCTCAAACTGGAATCAGGTTCCAAAACTACCTTTTAATTCATCCCTACAACCATCAGTCTCCCCTTCCAATTGCCTGAGTGTTAGAGATAGTGTGTCTGCCTGAACATAGCATAGCAATAGCATAAGAAAATAGTGACTTTATTAAACAACATGCTTAGCATTATTTAAAAAAGGTCTCTTGAAAAACTTTGTATATATGTAAAATTACTAGAAGAAGAAGTTAAAATAAAGGCTATTCTCTCCTCCCCACACATATATACCCACAAACATGAAAACAATATGATCTATGTAATCTGTCAGCAGTGTACTGGAATCTAAACTTTGGCATTTATTACCTGTGTAATGGTAGGCAAGCTAATTAAATTTCATGAACTTCAGTCTCCTAATGTCTAAAATGAAGATGGGTAATAAAGATATATTTCGTAGAAGTGTGATAATAAGCAAAGTTTTAGCAGAATATCTGGAGCACTGCAGACACTCAATAAATGCCATTTCTCCCTCATTCAAGTAAAAATAACAATCTAATTTACAAAAGCCATAAAGTATTTACTGCATTCACTACTAAAGTATCCATAGGAGCACCTAAATGGCACAGTGATTGAGCCTCTGCCTTCAGCTCAGGTCATGATCTCAGAGTCCTGGGATCGAGTCCTACATCAGGCTCCCCGCAGGAAGCCTACTTCTCCCTCTGCCTATGTCTCTGCCTCTGTCTCTGTGTGTCTCTCATGAGTAAGTAAATTAAATCTTAAAAAAAATGAAGTATCCATAAAATATGTTTTAAAGATTTCTTTAATAATTATAATTGATAGATGATCAACTATGTACCTAATTTCATTTTTTTAAAAAATAAGCAAGTCTAGGAAGTATTATAATATTTATATTGAGGAAACTGAGACCAAGAAAGATCAAGTAACTTGCTCAGCATCACAATGTAATTAATAACGAAGTCAAAGTAGGTCTTTTTTGATTCATTTCTGTGTTCCTTTACCACCTTGATCTGACAACACAGGGAAACTTCCTGCCATTTCAGCCCTATATCCCCACAAACTCTCCATCTGATTTAATCTTGATGGAGAAACTCCATTTGCTCTTTGCCCTTGAGATACTCACAGTTCCAGTTTTGGTTCTTTTTGTTTTAAATCAAAACAAAAAGTGGGGATTTTCTCTATCTACATATTTTATCATAGATCTTGTTTTCTAGAGTTTTCTGCAATTTTGTCTTACATTAAGCCAAATTTCAATAAGTACCACAGAGAGCATGAAGAACTGGGAATAAGCAGTCACCACATCCCAGCCTTAAGACAATGATTAGGTTTAAGAATGGTCAGTTGACATATTTCTGACCAATGAGATGTTAGAGGAAATGGGTTTATAGGGCTTCTCAGAAATGATCCTTGCTCTTAATAAAGAACAAACCCATGCTATTCCTTTTCCTGTCTGTATATTACTACCTAGATGTAACACCTGGATTTACAACAACTCATACATCACCGAGATTAGCGGAGGAGCAAGGTGGAAGGACTTAATGCCACCACTAATTGGATGAATGAACTAAATCTTGAAGCACTCTACTGCTGGACTTTGTTAAGCAAAATAATAAATACCCTTATTGATCAAGTCAGTTTTAGTGGAGTTTCCAAAAGCTGCAGCATACACACCTCAAAGTGACAGAGTTAGGATGAGCCTTTACCAGCATACTCTGATTACTTGATGGTGCTTTTTAAAAATTACACCATACGGTGCCTGGGGAGATATACCTATTCATATTAATGTAAAAAAAAAAAAACAGAGATTTTTATTACTCCAAGGAAAGCCTTTTATTTTTTTAATTTTTTTAAATTTTTTTGATTTTTATTTATTTATGATAGTCACAGAGAGAGAGAGAGAGAGGCAGAGACACAGGCAGAGGGAGAAGCAGGCTCCATGCACCGGGAGCTCGATGTGGGATTCGATCCCGGGTCTCCAGGATCGCGCCCTGGGCCAAAGGCAGGCGCCAAACCGCTGCGCCACCCAGGGATCCCAAGGAAAGCCTTTTAAAACAATTTAGGGAAAAGTAGTATATATCAATCTAAAATGTAAATTTTTCGTAATCAGTCATCCATACTATAGCCAAAATGATAACACATAAACTAAATTTCTTAATAAACTTAACTTCTTAATAAGCTAGACTTCTTAGAGAGCCAATTGCTTACAGAAGTGTTTCTCCTCTATGGCTGAACATTTTAGTAACTTGGGGAGATTTTTATAAATAATTATGCCTGAGTTCTCCACCTTTAGAAATTCTGACATGGTAGAATTGGATATGGCCTGGGCATCACGATTTAATTGTGAAGCTAAGATTGAAAACCCCTGCCCTATATATTAATTCAGTTAGTTTGGGGTGAGACCAGAAAGAATACACATACATATGTGTGTGTGTGTGTGTGTGTGTGTGTTTAAGTCTCAGGGTTATTATAAATTAGCTAGGATTGAAAAACATTAGCTCATGAGACAAAGTACAAATTCCTTACATGGGATATAATCCATTTTCTTTTCTCTCTCTGAATATTTTCAAACTGTCTTCCTAAGCAAGGCCTCCTCTCTCGCATTGTGTTCCAATTATTCTGTATCAATTAGAATTTTACTTTGCTCACATAACAGAAGAACTCAAAACCAGTGGCTTAAATAGAATAAAGAGTATCTTTTCCCCTATTCCAAACGAAGGTTTTAAGGTACACATTGATGGCTTTAAGGTGTTATCAGAGTCCCACATAATCCTTTATTTTACACCTCATTGGCTAGAACATACTCATATGGATAAATCTAGCTATAAGGGAGACTGACCATATGCCCTTATAAATAAAGTCAGTATTCTAAAATATATGGGAAATGGAGAATAGATATTGGTTGACAACTAGCCTTATTTACCAAACATTAAATTCTTCTGAACATCATGCTTCTTTTGTCCCTATGTGCCTTTATGGAACCCTCAAGCAATGATTTCCCTTTCAAGTCCTAGCTCAACTATCAGGTTAGCTACAAGGATCAGAAATCCCCCTAGTTGATGTAAAACTGATTACTCCACATACTTCTTTATATAGATTTGCATCATTTCATGGCAAATATTTCCATTTTTTACAAATTAAAGGTTCATGGCAACCCTGTGTCAAGCAAGTCTATAGGCACCATTTTTTCTAATAGCCTTTGTTCACTTCATGGCTCTGTGTCACACTGTGTTAATTTTCACAATACTCAAACTTTTTCATTATTCTTAAATTTGTTATAGTGATCTACGATCAATGATTACAATTTATTGAAAGCTCGGATGATGGTTTGCAAATTTTAGCAGTAAAGTAGTTTTAATTAAGGCATTTACATTGTTTTTTCAAACATGATGCTATTGTACACTTCACAGACAACAGGATAATGTAAACCTAACTTCTATTTTCACTGGAAAACTAAAAAACTCATTTCACTCACTTTATTGCAACATTCACTTTACTGTGGTAGATTAGAACTGAACTCGCAGTATCTCTGAGGTATGCCTGTATAGACTGATATCCTACAGCCTAAGATATAATATTGTAGTTACATGTTTACATCATTCTCTCTCTTTTCAGATATATTAGCTCCTTGAGTACAAAGAAAGTTTTAAGATATAAATATTTCTGGCATCTAATGATACTGCATAGAATAATGGTTAAAGCACAGATGTTATAACAATCACTTGGGCTCAAACGCTGACTCAATGACATATTTTCTATATGTAGAAATTAGAAAAGTCATATAATACCTCAACACTTTAGTTTCCTTGTCTGTAATTTTACATTTGGGTTAAATAAATAGCACCCATTTGATAAAGTTATTATGAAGGTGACATGAATTAATAAGCTTAAAGCACTTAAAATAGTTTCTGGCACATGGCAAATGCTGTAGAAGGAGCAGTTAAAATTATGCATCCATTGCCTAGACCAAAATAATGCTATACTTATTGAATGAATGAATCATCTATGTGTCCTGACTTACAAGTTTTAAATTATAAAGAGATTTATATGAGAGGACACAGAAGCATGAGACATTATCTTTACAATACAGAAGTGGAGACCATTGTTGAAATGAAATGCTACCCTCTAATGTGATACTTTGTTTTGAGTGAGGTCTCAAATCCATAGAACATATTATAAATGATCCCATTCAGAGGAAGTATAGTTCACTGAGAATAATAAGGGGAAGTTTCATGAGGACGTATAGTTCAAGCTGGATTTTAAAGGATGCACAAAGAAGATGCCAGAGAAAAAGTGGTAGAGGTGATCTAGAAATGGTAGCGCAGTTTGTTTTTGAAACAGTGTGAGTAGCTTGACTGGAAAAGAGCTTTCAGTATGAGATGGAGATTTTAAAAATGGATTTTGCAAGCATTCATTGCTTCTGAGCAATGTTCCAGCCACAGTGCTAGGTGTTTTTCCACAAGTTTTAAGGAAAAATCTGCATAGATACAGCAAGATCATAGAAATAAGGAATTCTAAAGAAAACTATAAGAATACAGAGTTAATGGACGTAAAGAATTTCATGAGGAACCTGTCGTATAAAAAGATTATGATGTGGTGATATTCAGGAGCATTTGATAAAAGAATGGTCTAGAATCAAGAGCCCACCTGTGACATAGTACCTTTAATAAAATGCACTAGAACACATAGCACATCAGATGCATTTGTCCCACAGCATTGGATTCCCTATGCAGACAAGTTCCTGAAACAGAGCAGGGCAAAAATGTCTTTTCTAAGCACACTGTAGAATCTCTGAGGTGGGGGAGGAAGATATCTATTTTAACACATTTACATTCATACTTTTAATTGACATGAAATGACATTAGTTACTTTGAGATTATAAAGGAGGATCACGAAGCTGACAAACATCTCTTTCTCCATATTGCTAAATATCTGAAAATTTATCTACTTGATCAGCTTGTTTGAGTTGAATAAAAGTGTGAGAGGAGTTCTTATTTGAGCTTCCTTGGCATCCAAATATTTTTTGTTTAAATTCATGGTTTAATACTTTGTTTTAATAACAGTCTTTACATGGAAGCATATCCTTTTTTGGACACATTTTCTTTGCAATTTACCCCAAATTCCCTATAGTAGTTAAAAATATTCCAGCAACAAGAGATTAGATAGAGTGATACCAGTAAGATGGCACAATAGGAAGCCACAGATCATCCTTCCACCCATGGAAGACACTGATTCAACAATACCCACACAACTTTCTTTGTGTGAAATCCATAAACCAGTTAAGAGTCTCTTACACCCCAGGCAGGTGAAAAAATAAGCCAAATCAAAGCTGACAGGGAAAATTCTCTATCCCCCCAACACAGTTTCACATGATCAGGAGAAAATTCCCAGCTCTTAACTTCTCCCTGGGGAGGGAAAGGGAGGACTGGACCAGATAGCCAATATACTAGCTTTTCAGAGGAGTTCCTTGAGGGACTGGCTTCTGTCTTGTCAACCTCTGACTATAGACAGGAATCAACAAAATCTAAATGCCTGAAGGCCCCTGACAAAAATGATCAGGTGATCATGCTGGGGTTCCAGAGGGGCCAATGGTATACAAGACAGAGGCCAATAGAGCTCAGTGGTCTCCCCTCACCAGAGATAGTAAAGAGTAATATCCTGGCTTTTCAGGGGGATCTTTGAGGAATCAGTCTTTGTCTAACCCAATTTTCGTCACTAAAGGAATGCATATACTCTAGATGCCTGGGAAACTTTGAGAACAACAACAAAAAACGTAGAGCAGCATGTTGCTGCTTCAGAGGACCAATGGTATAGGAGAGAGATACCAAAGGGAGCAAGAGGTTATGATCTGTTAAAAAAAAAAAAAACTGGCAAATACCTCTAAGGAATCTACAAAGATATGTAAAAGAAGACATATCCATGGAAAAGGTGTGAGGGGCCCCAGGGTAGTTCAGTTGGTTAAGAATTGGTCTCTTGGTTTTGGCTCAGGTCATGGTCTCAGGGTCGAGAGACTGGACCCTGAGCCAGGCTCTGCACTCAGTGCAGAGTCTGCTCAAGATCCATTCTTTCCTCTCCCTTTGCCCCTTCCCCAACTCACGCAGCTCTCTCTCTCTCTTTCTCTCTCTCCCTCTTTCTCTCTCTCTCTCTCTCCCCCAAATATATAAAATCTTAAAAATAAATAAATAAAAAGAAAGAAAAGAAAAAAAAAGGTTCACAAGGCCTCCAGTATCTCCAGCTGGGCTGATTGGACAAGGTCTTTCCTTCTAAGAAGTCCTTAAAGACTAGGAAAGATGGCTATTTGGTTGGTTGGTTATTTTTCCCAAATATGTGAATACCAATACTAAGGTACAATGAGCACAAATAAAAAGAAGAAATGTCCCAACAAAGGGAAAAAATAAATATTCCAGAAATAGATCCTTAAGAAAAGGAGATATATGAATTACTAGACAAAGATATGAATTACTGAACAAAAACTTCAAAATAACTGTCAAAAAGATGCTGAATGAGTTCAAGGAAGTGACACATGAACAAAATGTTACTTTCAATAAATGGAAAATATGAAAAAGAAACAAATTTGGAGCTGAAAAATGAAATAAATGACCTGAAAAATTCAACAACAGACTTGAGCAAACAAAAGGATAAAAGGTCATTTGAAATTTTCCAGTCAGCAAAGAAAAAAAAAATGAAGAAAAAAGGGAAGAAAAGCAAAGGACTTTGCAGAAATAGTGCCAAAGAGGACAAAATAAAATTTATGGGAGTCACTAAAGGAGACAAGGGAGAGAAAGGGGCAGAAAGTTTATTTGAGGAAACTGGCTGAAATTTTCCCTAATCTAGGGAAGGATATGGACGTCCAGATTCAAAAAGCCCAATGATCCAAACTACCAAATTGAAAGAGATTTATACTGCATAAATCACTTTTATTTATTTATTTATTTATATTTTTAAATTTTTTTAGATTTTATTTTATTTATTTATTTATTTATTTATTTATTTATTTATTTATTTATTGAGAGAGAGAGAGAGAATGGCTGGGACACAGGCAGAGGAAGAAGCAGGCTCCATGCAGGGAACCTGACATGGGACTCGATCCCAGATCTCCAGGATCACACCCCAGGCTGTAGGCGGCACTAAACCGCTGCGCCACCGGGGCTGCCCCACTTTTAATTTGGTACAAAAATTTTAAAAAACAAAAAAATGTTAAGAATAAATAAAACAACAAAAAAAGAGTACATGAAACATTATACAGGACAGATTACATGTTAGATCAAAAAACAATGCACAAATGTAGGAAGATTGAAATCATAAAGTATCTTTTCTAACCATATAGAATGAAACCAGAAAGTAACAACAGAAGGAAAACTAGAAAAATTACAAATACATAAAAATTAACACACTCTTGAATGACCAATAGATCAAAGTAGAGATGATAAGGCAGATCAGAAAAAATCTATAGGAAAAATATATTAAGCTTACAGGATGCATCAAAAAGAGGTACTGAGAAAGAAGGTTACAGTGAGAATAAATGTTACATTTATTGTAAATGCTTACATTAAAAAAAAAGAAAACTCAAGCTAACTCCACACCTCAAAAAAAAAAAAAAAAACAGATTAAGAACAAAATAAGCCCAAGTTATCAGAAGGTAATAAAAAAGATTAGAGCAGTAATAAATGAAATAGAGGCCAGTAAAACAATAGAAAAGATCAATGAAAATAAGAGTTGGTTTTGGAAAGACCAACACAATTAACTAAACTGTTAGAATAAGAAAAAATTCAAATAGATAAAATTAGAAATAAAAAAGAAGACATTAAATCTGATGCCATAGAAATGAAAAGAATCAAAAGAGACTAGTATGAATAATTATACATCAACAAATTGATTCATTAATGGCTATCTAGAAGGTATGGAAAAATTCCTAGAGAAAAACCACCCAACAAGATTGAATCATGAAGAAATAGAAAATATAAACAGACTAGTAATGAAGAAAAAGATTAAATAAAAAACTCATTTCATGAGGCCAGCACTACCCCAATAACAGAGTTGGAAAGGACATTATAAGAAAAGAAAATCACAAACCAATAGCCCTGATGAATATAGATGTAAAGACCTAAACAAAGTACTAGCAAATCAAATGTACAGAGCATTAAAAGGATTATACATGACAACTGAGTCAGATTTATCCCTGGATGCAAAGAGGTTCAAAATACCCAAACAATAAATGTGATATACCACATTAAGACAATGACGGTGACAATCACATGATCATCTTAATATAGATGCAAAAAAGCATTTGATAAAATAAAACATCATTTCATAAAAAAAAAACCCTCAACAAATAGTATAAAAGGAATGTGCCTCAACATAATAAAGGCCATATATGAGAAGCCTACAGTTTACATCATGCTCAATGGTGAAAGAGAGCTTTTCCTCTAAAATGAGGAACAAGGCAAGGATGCCCACTCTCAACACTTCTGTTCAACATATAGCACTAGAAATCCTAATCAGGGCAGCCTGGGTGGCTCAGTGGTTTGGCGCCTGCCTTCAGCCCAGGGCATGATCCTGGAGACCCGGAATCGAATCCCATGTCAGGCTCCCTGCATGGAGCCTGCTTCTCCCTCTGCCTGTGTCTCTGCCTCTCTCTCTCTCTCTTTCTCTGTCTCTCTCTGTCTCTCATGAATAAATAAATAAAATCTTAAAAAAAAGAAAAAAAGAAAGGTTGACACCTTAAAAAAAAAAAAGAAATCCTAATCAGAGCAATTAGGCAAGAAAAATTTAAAAAGGCATTAAAATGAGAAAGAAAGAAGTAAAACTGTTTCTATTTGTAGATGACATGATCTTATATAGAGAAAATACTAAAGACTCCACCAAAAAACTGTCAACATTCATGAACAAATTCAGTAAAACTGTAGGATACAAAATTGGCATACAAAAAATCATTTAAAACCTGATTTTATGTATAATAGCATTAAAAAAAAACCCTTCAGAATAAACCTAACTAAAGAGAGGCAAGACATGTCCACTGAAAACTACAAAACACTGATGAAAGAAATTAAAGAAGAGACAAATTAAAGATATACCATATTCATGAATTGGAAGAGTTAATATTGTTAAAATGTCCAAACTACTCAAAGAAATCTATAGATTCAACATTTCACATCCAAATCTCAATGGCATATTTTATAGTAATAGAAAAAATAGTCCTAAAATTCATATGGAACCAGGAAGTATCCCAAATAGCCAAAACTACTGTAAAAGAACAAAGCTGGAGAAATCTCACTACCTGATTTTAACATATGTATCAAAACTTCCATGATTAAAACATGATGCTAAAGGCATGAAAACAGACATTTATACTAATGGAGTAGAATGAAAAGCCTGAAATGAATCCATGTATACAGAGTCAACTGATCTTCAACAAGGGTTCCCAGAATACAAAATGGGAAAAGGATACTCTCTTCAACAAATGGTGTTCAAAAAACTAGTCATCCACATACAAAAGAATGAAACTGGATTCTCATCCTATACCATAAAAAATGATTAAAGACTTAAAGGTAAGTCCTAAAACAGTGAAACTTATGATTGAAAACATAGGGAAAAATTTTTTTAAAAATAGGGAAAAAACTTTCTGACATTTGCAGTGGCAATGATTTCTTGGGTATGACATCAAGCACACCAGAAATAAAAAGAAAATAGACAAGTGGGACTACGTCAAACTAAATACTTCTGCACAATCAACACAATGAAAAGACAACATTATCAAAATAAAAATAACAAGTATTGGCAAGGATATGGAGAAATTGGAAACTCTGCACACTGTTGGTGATGGAAAATGGCATAGCCATTATGGAAAACACTATGGAAGTTCCTCAAAAAGTTAAAAACTAACTTTCTATATAACCCAGCAACCTCATTTCTACATATATATCCAGAAGAACTGAAATTAAAATCTCAAAGACATATCTACATCCTCATGTTAATTGCATTATTCACAATAGCTATGAGGTGGAACAACCATGTCCATCAACATAGCCATGGATAAAGAAAGTGTGCTATATGCATGCAATGGAATATTGTTCAGCCACAAGAAAGGAAATCCTGTCACATACTACAACAAGGGTTAATCCACGTGACACCATGTTAAGAAAGTAAGGTAGTCACTAAAAGACAAATACTACAAGACTGGACAAACTCATTGAAGCAGAAAATAGAATGGTAGTTTCTAGGATCTATGGGAAAAGGATAATGAGAAGTTGACATTCCCTAGGTATAAATTTTCAATCATATAAGAAAAAGTTCTAGACATCTTCTCTACAACACTATAATTATAGTTGACAATACTATCACCTAAAATTTTGTTAGGGTAGATCTCACATTAAATATTTTCTACCACACACACACACACACACACACACACACAAAATAGAAAATACTTGAGTTAAAGCTAAAGCACTGAGGAAATTTATAATTGTAAATTTCCATATCTCGAAGGTGAAATAGTCAATTCAGCACCTTGCAAATAATATTAGTTATCCAGATTCTTAGGGTTTTCTTTTGTTTTGGTAATGCAAACTTGAACATAATGGTTTGGAATCTAGGTTGTTTCTTTAAGATTGCAGGACAATATGACACTTTCAGATGTTAAATCTAGTTATGGCATCTGGCTTATGGAGGTCTCTTGTAATTATTTTTTTATTTGAAATTATTTCCCAGAGTGTACTCATCATATTTCCAAAGTCATATTTGCCAGTAGAGGACTATGCCATATGCCTTTGCCCTAGCTTCAAAGCTGGCTTGGAAAGTGAGTGCTTGGCAATTTCAGACTTTCTGCTGGTAGATAGCATCTTCCAGTCAAAAAAATAAAATGAGATAAAATAAAATAATTAAAATAAAATAATTAATTTCAAAAAGAAAAGAAAAAAGAAAGGGAAGATTGGGAATAACGATTGGTTGAGAATTGACAACCGTTTCTACTACGTTTTTCTTACCCTGTGTCATCTTCCACAAAGCAAGACTAAATATTTATGATCTACCAATTATTCTATGGGTTAAGTCTTCAAATTTACTCATACTAAAAATGTAAAAATAAAATGTGGTTTGCATATTTCTTATTAAAACATCTGATCTTTAAAGCTGTTACTGCATAGAGTAGCATGGAAAATGAAACAAAATGTAAGATTCTGTGAACCCTGTTAAATTTAGCCTAAAGAAACAGACTTTTTTTTGCTAGCTAACCTCAAGCACATTCTCAGTATTTCAATTTTTCACCCATGCTTCATCATTTCTAAGCATGCCTTAGTATACATTGTAGAAATAATTACAAAGGCGGCTTTAGTGGGAAGAAAATGAATCTTATGGTTTGGGATTCTCATCTACATGAGCCCCTGGCGAGGATTTGCAACTTTGGATTCTTTTTCTTAAGGAATACCTCCAAAATAATATAAGTATTAGGCCTCACAACACCTGGATCCTCCACTGAGGGCATTAATTATAGAATTTCATTGATCTTATTGCAACAGAAAATCAGAATTCTTAGACTCATTTCATAGCTTTTAGAAATGCACTTGTCTCCTGTGCCATGGCTGGTCTGTCCCACAAGCTACATTGGTCATTTTTTGGTTCACTGTTGTCATCTGGCTTTTTGAGAGGGAAAAGCATATGATAGGACTACACCTTAGCCAACCACTTTCAGTCTCAAAAGCTGAACATGGTGGGCTGTCTGCTTTGAATTCAGTCCTTTTAAAAGTCTATTGTCCTTTCAATAATTCTATTACCCCTTCCTGCATCATGTGAATAAAATTGAATCCTACAAGCAGGCCTTGAGAAAACAAGTATATTGCTTCAGACTCAGCTCACCTTCATCCACACTCTAGTACAGTAATGCACGTTTTAGAATAAATATATTCAGAATACACTTCCAGGCTTTCTGACTCCTTGCCATGCCCTTGGTTGTTTGCATGAGGACATCTTTGAAGGGATCTCCTTCCAGAATCCTAAATCAGAAGGGATGCAAAACCTGTCTGATTTAAATATCCTCCACTCTTTTCCTTCTCCCAATTATTGGCCCGTGAGGATAACATGAGATCTTAGACAATGACACGTAACTTCATCACCCTAATTGCTTCACAATACCTGAGCTACAGGCTTTGTAATTTATCTAACGATAAATTGTAGGACACCTGGGTGCCTCTGTCATTTTAGCATCCGACTCTTGATTTTGGTTCAGGTCAGGATCTCAGGGTGGTGGGATGGAGGCCCACATTGGGGTCCCTGCTCAGTGGGGTGGGGTGTCTGCTTGAGATTCTCTCCCATTGCCCCTCCTCTCACTTGAGGTCTGTCTCTCTCAAATAAATAAATAAATAAATAAATAAATAAATAAATAAACAAACAAGCAAATGATTTTCAAACTTTTTCAAACTGGTGACCATAAACAATAAACTAGATAAATGTGTGTGTGTGTATATGTGTCGATAGCAAAGTGAAACAATGGTTTTATACGCAATCTTGCCAATCGTGCCTTCACTAAGTGCATAACAATATTTTTCTGCCCTAGTCTCTTTGACTCTTTTGAAAATCATGCTTATAACCAGAAAAATTGACTTTAAGATCTACTAATGGGTCTCTCCTATGTGTTCAAAATCATATCATCCTACTTTCAGATGCATAAATTGGCTGTAATTAGAATACACTATCATATAATAATAGACCACCAGACCTAGGCCTTGATAAGCTATATGAGGATTGGACAAGTCTTTAAAACATCATTTTAAAAATTCTCAACACCTGGTTTTAACAGATATGATCTTGCTAAAAGAGGAAAATATAAAAATGTTGAGACTCAAAATATCTTTACTCCAAGTCAGAGGTCTACAATTTTTTTTCTTAAAGGTCCAGCTAGCAAGTATATTAGACTTTGTAAGCCATTCCCAGTTGCAACTACCCAACTCTGCCCTTGAAGCATGAATGTAGCCATAGATTATGTGAACAAATGATTGTCACTGTGTTCTAGCAAAGCTTTATTTAACAAAACAGGTGATAATTTGCCAACCCTTGTTCTAAATAAAAATATCTTAGGTGCTACTCTCATGGTACTAGAGTTGAATTGACACAGTTTTTTTTTTATTTAAATATTTTATTTATTTATTTATGAAAGACAGAGAGAGAGAGAGAGAGAGAGAGAGAGAGAGAGAGAGAGAGAGAGATGAAGAGACATAGGCAGAGGAAGAAGCGGGTTCCCTGCAAGGAGCCTGATGCAGGACTTGATTCCAGGACCATGGGATCATGCCCTGAGCCCAAGGCAGACACTCAGCCACTGACCGACCCAGGTGTCCCAACACAGGTTTTAAAACAAAGTTTTACCACTAACCAGGTCCTAATTAAGTAAAGAGGCAGCTCTATACCATCGCTTCCCAGACAATTATTAAAATAATTTTGTTTTCCTGTAATGCTTAGCTTTTGAGATAAGCAAAAAAGAACACAAACCTAAGTAATATTCAAATGATCCATGTCAATTTTATTTTTGCTGATTTAATACACTCTGCAGCTACTGATACATAATGTAAAAATTACACCCTAAGTCGCATAAGTCAGATAATTTTTCCTCATGGAGAATGTGGCATGGAAAAAGACTGAGAATATTTGTTATCCAGAATTATTTATTGTAGAAAATAATAAAAGCAACATTACAAGCCCTGGAAATAATTTCATGTAGAATTGAGATCAGGTCCTTTAAGGGAAATTTACTATAATGAAATTTTACCTGAATATAAATGGAAGGCCAAAGGTGAAGATGATAGTGGATTTCTATCACACACACACACACACACACACACACACACACACACACACACCTTCCAAACTCTACCAGAAGGTTCAAGTCAATTATTTAGTTATAAGATATTTGACTTAAATCACTGACAAATTATTTCAGAGCTACTAACAAATGTCCTCTTTGTCTTGCCAGTTAGCCAGAAGGTCATGGCCTCTCACTTCACCTGCCTAGAAATTATTTCCAACTCTCTGTCAATTCAGTTGCTACCAGATTTTTAGGATGCAAACAAACCTCACTGGATGTTGTTGTTGTTGTTGTTTTTATGGAAGTACATTTGAATAATCCAGTCTGGAGGGATTTCTCTTTTTTCTGAATATGATAGTATTTAAAGGCTAAAACACAAAATCTATCATTTGCAATGTTTTCACTTTTTAAAATTTCATTGTTCTTCAGTGGTTCCAGGTAAGCTAATCTTGTCTTCCCGTGGAGAAAGTAGTTTTTTAGACAAGGATCATATATTTTACTACTTTTAAATCAACCAAAGATAGAGATATACAAGTATATGCTCCACTGGTTGATCTCTTTGAGGCCGTTTAGATATAATTTAACACACTGAAAGGAACAATTTCTAAATATGATTATGGGGACTTGAGAGATCACACACCTGAGACTTGTATTCTTACCACTAGGCATTAAAACAAGTTTAAAGTCCTCTTTTCCTTCCTCCTTCCCTCATTCTCTCCCTTCTTTCTCCTCTTCCTTCCTTCTTTACTTCCTTGCTTTTGTTCTTTACATCATTCTTAGAATTGCACCATTTTGCAATATTTCACTTCAGTGATGACATGTGTAACCAGGGAGACTTCAAGACTAATTATATGATTATAAAGAGAATTCTGATGGTCAATCACTAAAATATTGAGTTGCTTTATAAGCAGTTTTTCCTTTTTGTTATCAACATTTCTTCACTGTTTTCCTTAGTCAAAAGAACATCATTCTAGGAAGAAACATTGATAAATGTAAAGTTATCTTACAAGCTCATTCAAGAATGTGACATGCTATTTTTCAAAATGCTTACTTTATGTCAATCAATGAGCATTACTGAATATCCTGAGAGAAGACCTAGTTGAATGAACAATGGCAATTACATTTTTAACATATTCTTTGGATCAAAGGATGGACTTTAGCTTAATAGTCTGCTTATTTCTGATATTTTAAATTTGGATAGAAATAACAATTTTATAGTTGTAGATGATATATTTCATACAAGAGAATTAAACCATCAAAGTCATTTCATTTATAATACAAAAAAAAACAATAATTGTACTTGGAAATTAGTTGAAGATTCTCTATCTTGTACATTACTGATAAAAAGTATATAAATGAAAAACTACTTAAGCTTGAACATATGTTTGATCTTAATTTTTCTGTCCATTGTGATTTAGTTTAGTTTCATTACTATTTCACAATTAATTGCACTATGTTAATTTGCCTGGAAGTATATATAATATATTCAGAATGCATTTTCTTTTTATTCAATATTGCTCACTTAAAATACCAAAAATCAATGTATTTATTTAATGGGATAGAGTACAATTTGAATTTATTTTCTGTAACTGAAATTATTTGATTAAAAAGGAGTTCAGTATGGTTTAATGAGACATTGTCCTAGTAAAATAAGAAGAATGTCTCCTTTTGCTTGTTTTTACTACCAAAAGAACTCCAAAACAAATAAACAAAAATATGTTTAATCTTTCTTTTGCTGGCTGTTACATTTAGTGGCATATACTACAGGTTACCTGAGTAATGTGAAAGTAAGATATTATTACTGATAGAGAATAAGTTAGTATATAAATAATACAAGCAGAACACTTATTACATTGTATTTTAGTAGGTGCTTCACAGTTTATAAGGTACATTCACACATGATCTTTTTGACCATCTAAGTATGACTAGAAAGAAAAAAAATGAATGAGGGGAATATGTGAGTTAATAAGTACAGTGAATAGAATTTGCCATTTGTGGTATACAGAATAATATCCCCTCCAAGGATATTCATGTCCTAAAAGCTGTGGAAACTGTAAATTTGTTATGTTTCATAGCAAAGCATCATAAAGAATCTGGACTTAAAGTTCCTAATCAAATATATTTAAGATAAGAGAGATTTTCCAGGATTATATGGTTGAACCTAAATGAAGTCTTTGAATATGGAAGAAAGGAGCCAGAAGAAAAGGTCAGAATGATTTGATGTCATTAGGACCCAACCAGCCATTGCTGGCTTTAAAGTCAGAGGAAGGGATACCTGGGTGGCTCAGTGGTTGAGTGTCTGCCTTTGGCTCTGGTGGTGATCCTAGGGTCCTAGGATCGAATTCTGTATCGGGGTCCCCGTAGGGAGCCTGCTTCTCCCTCTGCCTCTGTCTCTGCTTCTCTCTCTGTATATCTCATGAATAAATAAATAAAATCTTTATTTAAAAAAAAAGGAGGAAAAGAGCCACAAACCAAGGAATATAAGCTGCCTTTGGAACCTGGGAAAGACAAGGAAACAGATCCATCTAAAACCTCCAGAAAAGAATGGAGCCCTACTAATATCTTGATTTTAGCCTAGTAAGACCCTTGTCAAACTTCTAACTAACAGAACTACAAGATAATGAATTTATATTTTTAAGCCACTAAGTTTCTGGTAATTTCTTATGGCAACAATAGGAAACTAATATATCAGCATTCTATTTGTATTGGCAATGATCACATATATTCTCTGAAGTTAATTAGAATCTTTGTGCCTAGTAAAAATAATTTTATTTTTATTCATTTCATTTTTCAATAATTTTAAAATTATGTTCATTTCTTGATTTGTGAATTTAGGGAGAATTGGAACTTTTATATTATTAACCATTGGAATATTTAACATTTTAGTTATTTGCCGTTTGATAAGATATAGCTGTATTTATTGCAGCCATTCTTACAACTCAGTTGGATTTTTCTTTCCATTTAGAAACTTCTATATTTCATATTATATTTCATCTTTATATTTTAATTTGTTGTTGTTGCTATAAGTGATGTTTTCTTCTATTATAGTTTATCTGGTTTTAACCAGTGTTAACTTTTATATATTCATGCTAAAATCAATAAAATACCTCATTTTTTGTTTACTCTAATTTTTCAGTTGAGTCTATTACAGGTTCAGGTTATGATTATATCCTTAAGTAATGAAATTTTTCCTCCCTCCTTTAAAGTATATTTCTTTCTTTTATCTCTAAATGCATTTGTCATCACTTCCAGAACAATGTTAAATGATGTTCAAGATTATGAGCATCCTTGTTTTTTCCTGACTTTAGTGATATCATTTCTAAGATTTCATCGAGTATGATACTCAACACTCATCTGATCGTTTTAGTTGTATGGTCAAAACAAGACAAATACAGCTATATTCACTATGTAATTCTGCCTAAAAATGTTAGAAATGCAAACTATGTTGTATATGGTGATGGATGATAATGACATTTCTTGGTGATGATCATTTCACAATATATACAAATACCAAATAGTTACGTGGTACCCCTGAAACTTATAATATTTTCTACCCATGTATAAATATATTCCTACTCTGCTCATTACACATTGTGAATAGCAGACAGGAGTGGGGTCATGTACTGTTATAGATTATGGTGTCTACTGATAACCCTAATAGGTAAAAGTGAATGGAGCAGATACATAAATTCTAAGAGCCTCTCAACATGTGGGAAAAAGTAAAAAAAAAAAAATGAAAGATTGAAGAAGGAAGTTTGTTTACAAAGTAGAGAGAGAAGGAATATCTCAAGGTGGGAAAATACATTTCTGAACAACAGAATCCCACTGGGGGATCACTGTGCAAGTTTTAAACACTTTAGAATATTTTTGAAGTCATTTTCCCTTAAATAATAATTCTCTTAAGATAATCCCCAAATTTCACAAAAGGCTATTACTGCACACATAGCACTCTTACACTGGTGAACTATGGTGGATAATTCAGTTTGAAAACAGAATAGGAAAGCGTGGCATTGTCTTTAATCACCCTTCTACTCAGGTCAGAGCAGTGGGAACAACATCATCTTAAAGGAGAATGAAGGTACTAGAATTCCAGACTAAGATTAGCAAGAAGCAGTAGGAAAATGAGACAACCTTTCATAGGAATTACATTTGGCATTTATTAAAAACACACATTCCTACTTGGCCTGAATTGGGCCCTGGAAACCCATATATTAGCCAAGATTTAATTTGTGATAAGGTTATTTTGTGAAAATCTGAACTACGGATTGTTTCCTCCTTAAAATAACAAGAATAAATCAATTACAAATGTTATTATTTTCATTGTTGTCTGTGTGTGACCTGTATATTACAGTATAAAGGTGTTTCCAGGTTGACATTTTCCTGAAATCTGCATTTGTTTGATTTGCCAATTTTTTAAAAAGATAACTTTATCTTTCCCACAGGCAGAAGTTGGTCCCCAGTGGAATAAACTTTTAATATTGAGAAACTATGTATTCCTACAATTAATTTTATCTGCAGGAAACTTCTAGAACTCATCATCTCAATAAACAAGTAAAACCTGCTGTCTCAGGACATTCAGGCTGCTATAGCAGAATAACAGACTGGGTAGCTTATAAGCAACAGGAATATTTCCACAGTTCTGAAGCCTGGAAGCCCAAGCCAACAACCCCTGGAGGAGCAGGGTATTGAGGGCTACCTTCCAATAGAACTCTCAGCCACACTCCTCTCCTTCTTTCATTAGGAATCCAGGATACATCACAGTTCCCACCAAAGTACATTCCTGGCACTGCTCAGACCCTCTTCATATACACGTCTGGCAGCAGTTTTTCCAGGGTTCAAACATGCCTCTGTCCATGGGGAATATGAAAAGCATATTAATAAAACAAATTATACCTCCCAGTGTGTTACACTTGTCTTCTTTTCTCCTTATTCTTTTTCAATCCCTCTCCCTGTTAGCTTGTAGTATATCCTATGTCAGTCTTATATTATTCCCCTGATGACATGACACAGGCCATCATGCCCAGGGGAGTCATTATGCCCTTCTCAAGCTGCAGTTAATGTATTTATCCATTTTCCATCAAAATTGGGCAAGAATGTACCAAAAGGCATTCAACTGGGTTATCTGGGTACCAAATACATTCTTCCATGACAATGCTGTGCAACAGCAGTTCAACCTCCTATTGATGATCAGGATCCGTTAGCCCTGACAAGTTGTTGGCTCTTGCATTGTCTTTGAGTCCTTTGCATGAAGTCTCAAGTACTCAGGTATTGAGCTGTCAGGTGTCAACGTGGTCATAGGACAGTTAGCCAAACTGAAAGGAACAATCGAGCCTTTATTCACTGGATGTGATAGTGTAAGCAAGGGAAAAAGTAGGTGCTGGCTTCCCAGGGTTCCATTTCTCCCCAACAGAAGGGCACAAGGTGAGAATCAAGTAAATCAGTGCCTATGGGGAAACTGTCTTACTGTCAGGGAGTCCCAAACAAGATGCTCTTGACATTTTTTATAGTCAGGGGTTACAAGAGAAAGAAAAGGTAAGCATACCAAAAGTGCAGAGTCAAAGAGGAGAAAAGTGTCTTGTTAAGATCTTTTGATAAAGAGGTGAAGGAAAAGTGTCTCAGTTGAGGTCCTTCATTAGAAGGACTCTGAATGGAGGTGACTAGTTTAGGAATATAAATTTACAAGACTGGCTTGGGGAGGGAGTAGAGTACTTGAAAGTATCCTTCCAGAAAACTATAAGGCATGGCTGTGCACTAAGTTTAGTGTGGGTAGGGTTTTCTCCCATGAGGCTGGTCAAGCAAAGACTATGATTGGGTCTGAAAGATGATACAGGATTTTTTTCTTTTTTCTTTCTTTTTTTTATTGGAGTTCAATTTTCCAACATATAGCATAACACCCAGTGCTCATCCCATCAAGTGCCCCCCTCAGTGCCCGTCACCCAGTCACCCCCACCCCCCGCCCACCTCCCTTTCCACCACCCCTTGTTCATTTCCCAGAGTTAGGAATCTCTCATGTTCTGTCTCCCTCTCTGATATTTCCCACTCATTTTTTCTCCTTTCCCCTTTATTCCCTTTCACTATTTTTTTATATTCCCCAAATGAATGAGACCATATAATGTTTGTCCTTCTCCGATTGACTTATTTCACTCAGCATAATACCCTCCAGTTCCATCCACGTCGAAGCAAATGGTGGGTATTTGTCGTTTCTAATGGTTGAGGAATATTCCATCGTATACATAGACCACATCTTCTTTATCCATCCATCTTTCGATGGACACCGAGGCTTCTTCCACAGTTTGGCTATTGTGGACATTGGTGCTATAAACATTGGGGTGCAGGTGTCCCAGCATTTCACTAATGATACAGGATCTTAACCTGAAGCCACACTCTTCACCAAACAGCACCAGTCTCTTAGAGGTCACTTGAACTATTGCTGTTCCCCTTGACTGAAACCTTTCCTCCATTGGGACTTAGAGTTTCTGATCTTGCAGAACCCAGATTTGCAGGGATAGGAAACAAATCTTCCTTAAGGCACCACTGGAAATTATAGGAAAGTTGGACATTATTTTTTCCATATAAAGGTCAGATCCATGAATTCCTCCTGTTAAGTACACAGTCCATATAAACATATTTGCCTCAAGATGTATACTGCACCCAGGAAGATGATATCTGATCCTCTTAAAGTTATTACATCTGATTTGCCAGTTCAACTTTGTTATCAGCAGAGCATTCCAATCTTCTATCAGTCCAAGTTTCTAGGTCATATGATAGACATGACCAGTTGATGCCACAGTCATGGCTCATTCCCCCACATCCTTTTATATACAAATTGTTAAAAGTGATATTTTATAGAACCCTATGCCACTGAATCAAATGTACTGTAAGCTCTTTAATAGTAGTGTTAGTTGAGGCCCCGCAGGCAGGAAGGACAGAACCATACCCAGAATATATCTATTTTTCTGTCTGAATGAATCACTGGCGCTTCCAGGGTAGAATGGGACCAGTGTTATCAACTTGCCAAAGTGGGAGCTTATTTATCTTCATAAGGGTTTGTGCCACATTGGGGGCTTAGCCTCTCTATTACTGACAGGTTGAGCACTCAGAAATGGCAAAAGCTAGATCAGCTTTGTTAAGTGGGAGCTCATGGTATCAGGCTACTGCCACCATAGCCAACTTTCATTTATTGTCCACTGTACCAGGTGGCTGATATTAGAATTCTCACTGACATCAACAGGTGAAGAATCATCTTAACTGGTTGTATAATCTGACTCCTATAATGAATGCTCTCTGGAAGATATTAATATGATAAAAAGAACTTCACATATTATGCCCACTTGCATATGTACATTTGCATATTTTTTATCTAAGACTTTGTCCGTAATCTTCCAGTCTTTCCCCAGTGGCCTGAGTTACATGTAGGTCAGGCTATTAGCCATATTCACTGGCTAGTATATATTCTGACTTATAACCACTTCTAAACACAGCAGATGACAAGGTATATTGCCTCAGGAAAATCTCCTTTACAAGGTTTTTCATAACTACCCACGAGTGAGACTCTGGTGTAGCTACTATCCGTTTTTGCCTTACATCTACGTTCTTAGCTGACCTATCCAAGAACTGAGCTCAAGCTTCTTTCTACCTCAGCATCTGGATGTATAAAATTCCACATACCATAAGTGTGAGTTGAGGGAGGAGCAATGATGCATAAGCTGTCAATGGCATGGGTTCTGGGCTACCAAGTTAATGGTACATGTTCATGTCCTCTTCCCTACTCATGCTTAATTCCATTTATACCACTACCAACTAACACTGGTTATTGCAAAGCTTGACCAACTGTATGACTTGGTGGATCTTCCAGAACCTGGCTTCCTACGGACAGTTCCAAACACATATCACATGTTCCATGGCCAGACACTCCATCTCTTCCTGAGCTCACTTACTAGAGTTCTTTTCAATAGGTATAAAATTCTCTATGGCAAATGAAATAACCTTAATATAGAACCACAGGATATTATTTTGTGATTAGCACTTGCCATAAACTTCACTAATATATCTAGTAATCCACAAATTGTCAGTTGTTTGGTCCAAATTACATGACTGCTGGGAAAGGGATGCAAGATGCCTTTACTTTGGATGGGATATCCTGGAAAACCTCTGGCCAGTGAACCCTAAAAAGTTTACTGATATAGTCAGTCCTTAAAACTTCAAAAGTTTATCTCTCCCGAATTAGGGGTGGTGGAAGGGGAGGAGGGCGGGGGGTGGGGGTGACTGGGTGGTGGGCACTGAGGTGGGCACTTGACAGGATGAGCACTGGGTGTTATTCTGTATGTTGGCAAATTGAACATCAATAAAAAATAAATTTATTATTAAAAAAATAGAATATGCATGGCCTGCCAAGGTCTTCAATTTGTCAGTCACTTGTTTTTGATTTAGCATTTTAATAAATTGTTATATATTCAATGTATCATGTTCAGCCTGATATCCAGATGGACTAAATCTTTGGGGACTGTACTATTAATGGGCACAAGAGTTAACATAGACCTGAAGTCTATGTATGTATGTATGACAACCATACATGAATGCAAAGTGTTTCTAAATCTTATTTTTTCAATATGGATAGAAAAGAGCACATTTGCTAAATCTATGACTGCTCCATATACTGGTGTCAGGTTACCTCAGCTCTAGCACAAATACCACAGCTGGCAACTGCAGTTGCATTGGAGGGTGCTACTAGTTCAGTTTGTGATAATGTGCTGTCATCTTTAAGGATCTACTTGGTTTTGCAAAATATTGGTGAATATTGGTGAACTTTTGGAGACATGAAGAAGACCAAGACTTTAAATCCTTAAAGGTGGTACTAATTTTTTCATCCTCTCTAGGTTGTAATACTTTTGCTGATAAACTACCTTGTACTTGATGGTTGGTTGCAGTTGCAGGGGCTCAAATTTGGCTTGCTCCACTATATAGTTCTCACCTCATAGGCCAAGTACCCAATGTGGGGGTTGCACTCACAATCAAGTATGTCTATTCTAACCTTACATTAGACAATTAGGATGGGCCTGTGAATTCAATATGAGCTGCATATTACCCACTGTTCAACTTACTAACTAGCTCTCATATGTCACACTCAAAAAAATGAAACAGTGATACTTTCAATCTCTGAATACCAAAATACATTAGTCCTTAAAATGTTTGAAAATTCCTCTTTTTCCATTGTAAATTTATATTGAGTAAATGACTGGGAAAAGACAGAGTGAATCATTATCTTGCACATGGCCAAAGTATTACAGAATTCTTTTGTCAAAGGACCTAACATTCTCTTTTACAAGTGAACCCTTAATTAAAATTGTCTGAGGTCCAGAAACTAGGAAAGAATTTTAAACAACTTTAATAACCCCTTCCCTAGCCTCCAAATCATCCATTTTTTAATTTTCTTCTAAGGGTACAAGTTGAGTAATTCCATTCTTGGGTGCTCACTTTGGCTATCATTTTTTCCATACTTCTGAGAGTTATTCCAGTAAATTTCACATCATCTCCTGAGATTCTCACTGAATCTTATATCCTGCATCATGAGTGAATACTCCCGCAACAATAAACTCTCATTTATTTAGTCTGATATCTCAACCCTCATGATCAAGTACCCCGAAAATTAAATTCATCCATCATGCCCCGATCTACTAATTCTCTGTATTAAAAGTATTAGAAACTCTTGAAAAACTGAAAAGTATTTATAGCTTAAAAATGTTTTAACTGAAATGACTCTACTGAAGTTTATTACTATCTGTAATGTCTTCAGATTCTTATATATATATATATATATATATATATATATATATACCAATATTTTGAGTACTGGAAAGGGGATAATACATCTATATCTTCTTTATGTTTGAAGCAGTTAGAGGATAAAATTCTTCCTTTATCTTTTTATGGACATGTTTAAGTTCATGCACATTCCCATAGCTGTTCTACACCAAAGCAGAATATTACCTGCACATTAATGGAGTGACTATAACTTAAATTTATCAAGGGAAAAACTCAGATAACTAAATATTATTTTATAAAATAGGCTCAGTCACTTTTATCCCATTTTATGGCCCCAAATGGACCTTTTGGCATGGATGAGACAGACATAACTATGGTCTCTTCCACACAACTATATACTGCTGAGTATATGGAAATTCTCCTAGAATGCTAAAAGAACCTCTTAGCTACTGGCAACAATTCTCCGAAACTTGTGACAACAGTTGTCTTGGACTATGTTCTCGAGGAAAAGCAAATGGCCTTGGAAAATGAAGACTGTGTCTTCCTTGTGGTCACAGAGCAGATCTGTTTACCATCCAGCATTGTAAAGGTAATGGGTCCTTCTAAAGAGAAAGTTTAAACATGTTTGCTAGAAGTCCCTTATGGGAGATTAGAGTTTCCTAATCTCAGGGTTCATTAGCTGTGACAGGAACTCACTATGTATGTACCATCCACCTAGGTCTGTTTCTGCATTGCTTCCATGAGACTTCAGCAGTGTTTTCTATACTAACATAACAAATTATCACAAATATAGTGGCCTAAAACAAATGCAGTTATTATCTCACACTTTCTATAAGTCAAAGATCCAAGCACAGCTTAATTTGATCCTTTGCTCAGGGTCTTACAAGACTGCAATCCAGGCACCAGCCAGGGTTCCTTGTCATCTAGAGGCTTGACTTAAGAATCTGCTTCCACTTTCATTCAGGTCACTGGTAGTTACTTGCGGTTATATGACTGAAGACCCTAGGTTTCACTTGCTGTTGACTAGATGCTGCCCATACTTCATAAAGGCCACCTGCAGTTTCTTGACAAGTGGGTTATCTAACCTGGTAGTTTGCTTAATCAAACTTATAAACTGGAGTAGTCTCCTGCTCCAATCTACCAAGATAGAGTCTTAAGGTAATATAATTATAAGGGTGATATGTCATCAACTTCACCATATAATGTAACCTAACCATAATATAATAGCACATCCTATCACATTTATTATATTCTGTTGGGTAAAAGCAACTCATAGATCCCTCCCATACTCGAGGGGAGGAAACTACACCTAAGTCTGAACATCAGGAGGTGGGAATCATTGTTTGGGGGTAAAGGGCCACCTTAGGGGTACATACAGGGTACCCCTGTACATACAGAGTACATAGGAAACCAAGTAAAAATTGAAATTCATGGTGCCTACTGGATTGTGAGTAATATAGTCCTTTTTCTCTGACCCAGGAGCTATCTTCTGCTGGCATCCATGAATCTGTGGCAGGATGATTTTTTAGCTATAAGTATGATAAAATCTCAGACTTTTTGTAGTTTGTTTTTAAGATTTATTTATTTGAGAGCAAGAGAGAGAATGAGTCGGGGGAGAAGCAGAGGGGGAGAGAGGGAAGCATACTCCCCACTGAGTGTAAAGCCAATGTAGGGCTTGATCCCAGAAACTTGAGATCATGACCTGAGCCAAAATCAAGAATCCAACTCTTAACCGACTGAGCCACCCAGACACCCATAACACTCTTACAGTTCTTAACATGATTTTTTTCTAAACTTCTCCTAGGTATTCATAATCTACTGACAGTTTAAAATAATATTATCCTGGCCCTTTCCTTCCCTTAGTGGTGAAGGATTATCCAGAGAAGAGTTTTGGGTTTTTTTTTGTTTGTTTGTTTGTTTGCTTGTTTATTTATTTATTTATTTATTTATTTATTTATTTATTTATTTATTTATTTTAGAGAGAGAGCCCATGCATGCATGCCTATGAGGAGAGGAGCAGAAGGAGAGAATCTCAAGCAGACTCCTTGCCAAGCACAGAGACTGACAAGGGACTCAATCCCATGACCCATGAGATCACAATCTGAGCTGAAACCATGAATTGGGCTCTCAACAAACTGAGCCACACAAGAGCCCCCAGAGAAGAAGAGTTTTACATAACTACATAGTATCCCCAACCCCATGACACAGACATTCAGAAACTTTATACTTCTAAAGGCAAGTACTTGACATCCTCATCTTTACTTATGTAATGGTTCTTAAATCTATGGTTTTACTGTTTAAACCAGTTCATCTGGAGTATAGTTACATTACCAGTTTACTTAATTTGAATCTTTCTAGACCCCTAGAGTACAACCAAAATGACTGTAGAAAGGTAATATACCAGAACTCAGTCATGAAATTTATGGCCAGTGACCTGAATGGAATATGATCACTCCTTTCCAAACTTGACAGATTCTCATATCATTTTTTTAAAAGTTTAACAATGTATAATGTCTTACTAGAACCAATAAATACACCATCAGGGTGGTTTTGAAATGCAGATTGCTTTTAAAATTGTGCTAAAATGGGTTATTTTTCCACAGACTACTTAGCAATATGAGTTCAAAGATCACCAGTTGAATAGCCCATAAAAGGTCCATTATGTCATTTTATACACATCTATCTGCCAAGCACTCAAGATCATAATAAGAAATTAAATAGTTCAAAGAAGATAAAGTTGTGAAAGTTAAATGGTGAGACAATGCAATGCTCTACTGATAAAGAAGTTATTTCAACAGTTTATAAAGTGTTGACAGCTCTTTTCCAGCCTGGCTTAAGCACAGTCTTGTCATATTGCCAAAGCAATACATTGTGTAGTTCAACCAGGTATAGTCTGCGCCCATAATTTGAAGGTCCTCCATTCCTCTCCTCTAAATTCTCCTATAGGCATTCCAGAATTTGACATTCATTACCACTATATTATAATAAAGCAGACAAACAGTTCCTTCTTCCCTCATGCTGTAAGAAGCACCTAGTTGGACCTGGGGAAAATTAAGTGACTCCCTTCCAAATTATCTTCTTTACTTTTCTTCTTTTTTTTAAAGAAAATGTATTTATTTATTCATGAGAGACCCAGAGAGAGAGAGAGAGAGAGAGAGAGGCAGAGACACAGGCAGAGGGAGAAGCAGGCTCCATGCAGGGAGCCTGATGTGGGACTCGATCCCGGGTCTCCTGGGCCAAAGGCAGGCTCTAAACTGCTGAGCCACCCAGGGATCCCTCTTTACTTTTCTTCTACTTCTGAAACTCCTCAGAAAAAATGGGCAGTACATCTGATTTCGAAGTGTTCCTTTTTCAATGCCTCTCTAGCAATTTTAGGACTCCCCTGCCAAAAAAAAAAAAAAAAAGAAAGAAAGAAAGTTCCTCCATTGTTTCATGAATTACACAAAATAACTAGTTTCCTGGTCACCAGTTTCATTGCTACTACAGATCATCAGAGTCCGAATCCTCAACAGTTTCCCGTCATATATTTGTCAATGCTTCCCAAGCTTTAGAGTATATAAATATTCCCTGGTGAACTTGTCAGAAATACAGACTTTCGGGACTATGTCCATAGTGGCTCAGTCATAGATTTGCATGTTTTTTGAGTAAATCCTAGAGTGCACTTCTATTAAAAACATTTTGCTACCAAAGCACTGACGTCTTGGTACACCCAGCATGGCCTTTATCAAGCTAACAAAGTGATATCATTAGAGACAATGTTGGGAAAAGATGGACACAATTAATTCTTACGAGCCAGTAGCAATTAGCTCCAGCACACTATTTCCCCTAGGTGATTCTACTTCTACTAAACTGCTTGCACTCATATGGTATTATTAGCTGCTAGTATCTGTGCTTTACTTGCTCCCTTTCCCTGGAATATAGACCTTTTCTTTCTCTCTGACTGATTTTTTCCTACTAGGGATACTCACAATCCATCTGGGAAACTATTGTTCAAGTAGCAATCCCAGATGCTTCCATAGTTAAGGGTGAATATATTCTTTCATAGTATTTACCACATTTCATTGCAATTATCTATTAAAATGTCTATTTTGATCCTAAATTGAGTCATCAGAAACTATATCTCATTTATCTCGGTATCACCAGAGGGGGGAAAAATGTAGGAACTAAATGCTTATAACACTTATAATTAATTATATTAATTAATATAATAGAGTCAGTGATTTCAATATTGATTTAGTATTGATTTAATATTTCCATCAAAAAAATAAAATAATATTGCCATCAAGGAGGAAATGGAACAGGGAAGTGATAAGTTGACCACTGCGTTTTAAAAGGATGGATAATTGGAAAAAATATAGAATTAAAAGAAATAATAAGCAATGCCTTGCTCAGAGTAGCCAACTGGTGAATTTTTGAGGTAGAAAAATCACTGGTTGGTTTTATAAACAGTAGGATTATATTTCATTTCTATTAAGCACATTGATAACCACACCAACCAAGGAGCATAAGGATAATCAAATTTCAAGCCTTAAGACCTAAGCCTGAGATCAAGGAGAAGGTATTACCCTCTATGTAATTTTCTAAAAGCTACAGAAGCTAGTCAATACTAAAATCTAAATATAAAATTGAACAGCGTATAAAAAAATACCATTATTGAATATGCTTTTATAGTAAACTCACTACAGATTATTCATTTTTCAGCTTTTAGTCCATATTGATTCATAAACCTATATTTTCCTATAGAATATACTATTATAAATGTTTCCCATCTTTAAATTCAGACTTTAGAAAAGATAAGGTGACTCAATGGGTATTTCTTTGATACCAGGAACACCGCTAGGGACAATTTCATAAAGCAACAGACTGAGTATTCCTCATGTTCAGGAATTGGATAGGAATTGGGGTTATCCTGGCCATTTGCAATGGGAAAATAAGAACAAACTGAGAAAGTAATCCTATTTTAAACATACTTTCGATTTTCAAAGGATACCAATGCACAGGAGGAGTTAAGGGATAAGGGAAATTAGAAGGTAATTTTTGAGAATATAAATACATTTTGCTTTATGTTCATGCTTTCTTCTTCTATTTTTGTGGTTTAAGATATGGGCAATTAGGTTCAGAGATAAGAAAATGAGAGATCTTGAGAGAAACTTAGAAGTTCTCCTCAAATCTTTCATTTTACTGATGAAGAAGATAAGGTTCAAAAATAACCTTTTATCTTGGGAAGTTGGGGGATTCTCCACACTTTTATTAACTGTATTCAATGAGGAAAAAAATAAGCTCGAGATGCTACTTCCATTTTTCTATTTCTGTTTGTCCACTTTTCCTCTGTTTTTTTTCTTTTTCTTCCTTTTTTTTTTAAACATTGTATTTATTTATTTATGAGAGACACATAGAGAGAGGCAGAGAAATAGGCAAAAACAGAAGCAGTCTCCTTATTGGGAGCCTGATGAGGGACTCGATCTCGGACCTGGGATTACAACCTGAGTCAAAGGCAGATGCTCAATCACTGAGTCACCCAGGTGTCCCCTTTCTTTTTCTTCTTAAGGAGAACAGCTTTCTCTAAAAAATAAACTTTTAGAAAGACCCTCTACATGTTTGAAATAAAATTAAATATCTGCTTAGATTTACTGACATTCTTCACCCTGGGATTTGAAATTTGTTTTAACATTTTTATTAAAAGAACACACAGCTGAGTTTTCTTCTTATCAGTTTAGAATCACTTCATTCCTGAGCAAGATGAATAGCATCTGTATACTCCTCAGAGCACATATCAAACCCTCAACCGAGTTCTGTAACTTGATCTGTCACAATTTTTACTGCCACAATTACTCTCAGAGCCCAAAATGTATTCCTCAATCGCAGATTCTCAATTTCATAAGGGAGATTTCCCACAAATTCTGATCTCTTGTCCCTAGGTGGGGTCTCAGATGCAAGATTAAGATCATAATCCAGATTGATGCACCAAGTTTTTGGTAGATCCAAATGTAAAATTCATGTTTTTCTGACCAATCTGATTATCTACGTATTTTCTTATATTGTCTTAACTATTTATTGCCAGTTGGGAATTTAAAAAATTAGTATCTTTAATTAGCTTTGTGACTTAGTCATTTTCTTTCTTGTTCACCTCTGCAGAAGGAGGGAACATGTCTTCCAGTGGTCACATTTCCTGTTTTTATGACCCCCTGGTTATTAATTACCAAAATCAAGAAACAGTTTCGAATTAAAGCATGCAGAAGCATGTAAAGAACAAAAATGAAATATCACAATCATTTTCCAGGCTTCTGTGGAATGCGAATTCTGAATTGTGGATGATTTAAAATTTTTCTTTCTACACGTCAAGCAGCCAGATACCATAGTATGTGGCAGACTGGAAAACTGCTCACCAGATCTATTTTCTTTTCCCCTAGGGCACATAAATAGAATTTATACTTCAGCCTCTTTTTTGAATTTAGATATAACGATGTACCAATAGGATGTGACCAGAAATAAAATGGGTCACTTTCTGCCTGACCATATAACTTCCAACATGGTTAGCCATGCTTTTCCCCTTAAGCTCAAGACTGAAGTTCTGTAGGGGGCAGAGTCAAAAAAAAATAAAGAACTAAAACAACAATATGGAAGGATGACCATATGAAGGAACACCAGCTTCCTGTTTTGGCCACCTTCACAGGAGTAAGAAAAAAATAAATACCTATTTTGTTAGAGCACAGAAATTTTTGGATTTTTCTGTTAAAGAGTTGACCATTGAAGACATTACCTTATCTAGCATTTAATGGTTCTTAAAATTCTATGAATCTGATATTCTAGTTTGCCAAACCACATATCTATATTATAATAAATACACAATCTATGTTAAAGTGGCACCACAGGCAAGTTTCTTGTTTCTCACATCAGTAATTACATTGAATTCTAAAGTAATGTTGCTCAAAAATCTTGTTAATTTATCATTTTAATTGAAATTCCTTTTGAAGCTGTCAAATAATTTAGCCATTTTAATTAATTACAATTTTTCTTTTTCCTTTAGGAAATTTGTGTATATCGTTTTGCCTTAAAATTGTCATTCACATCCTGAGAGGGTAGAAATCCCTGAAGGTAGCCTTAGAGAGGACTATTTCTTAATTTCAAATAGATTAAAATATGAACACTTTTAAAGAGGTTTCAAAAGAACTCTTTTTTTCCCATATCACATTCATATCTAGAAAAGATTAGCATATGTTCTTGTGATAAACATTCTATTTTACCTATTGAATTTTCTATTAAATGGACACATACTGAAAATAAGAATGTAAACATTTTAAGTAAACATCTAATACTTTTAATCTTTTTTCTACTTCTTTGTGTAATAAGAGCAAGCTCTCCCAAAAACACAAAAATGAAAAAAAAATCTTATTTAGAAAACTAAGCCAAAGACCAAAAGGTATTCATTCTAATAAAAATTTATGAAACCCATATGAATGCTGTGTGGGTTAAACAATCAACTGTACTAATAAGCAATATTTCCCATATTAGAATATTAATTTGCCAGAGACTACCTAGCAAACTAAAATAGCTATTGTAGTGTAGCAACTAATAATACTTAAGAAAATAGTTTAAATAATAGTCAGTTAACTTATTTTATAATAGCAAGGAAAGAAAAATATCATAGTGCAGATACCTTTAAATTTTATATTTGTTTTCTTTTATATAAGAAGAGTAAAGTAGTGGGATGTCCAGAATAACAGTGACAGGAGTTGGGCTAATACTGTTCTTAGATAAGCAATTATTTTGTGGGGAATATTATAATAAAACAACCACTGAAATCTCTGTAAGTAATCTTAATGACATATAAGAAATGGATAAAATTTCATTCAAAAAAAAACAAATAAATCTCAATAAGAGCACTGTGAGTTTATAGTATTTGAGCCATAAGCCATTCCCATCCCCAGGCCCAGAGCTGTATGACAAAAACTCCACTCTGAATAGATTCTATCACAAAGATGGGGCTCGCTTCTCCATCAACTTCCAGTCTAGGGCTACAGTTTCACTCTAGGTGGGGCAGATGAGCAGCATGTCTCATTTTACTCAGTTCCATGTTGCAAAAAAGCCGCTACAATACATTATCTAACAACAACAAAATGTCCCAGGGGCTTGGGGAAGGGTATGAATGTCATGAGTTGCTAAAATGCATTGAAGTGTCCATTTTTCAACAAAAACATATGATTTGCAAAGAATTGGGTAAATGTGACTCATACACAGGAAAAAAAAGAGAAGGCAATACAGCTTTGCATTTCAGGGGAACCCGAATGCTGGTTTAACAGACAAAAATGCAAAGTAGATTTTATAAATATGTTCAAAACAGAGAGAAAACTATGTTTAAATAATCAAAAGAAGGCATAATGACAACGTCTCACCAAGTAGAGAATAACAATAAAGAAGTAGAAATTTTAAAAAGGAATAAAATGGAAATTCTGGAGTTGAAAATTATAAAAACTTAAATGAAAAATTCACTAACAATGCTGCACTGAAGAAGAGTTGTGGCAGAAAAAAAGAATTTGTGAACTTGGAAGATCTATAAGATTACACATTGAAAACAAAGAGAAAAGGGAAAGAAGAAAAATAAATTTAGCTACAGAGAAATGTAGAAAACCAGTAAGCAAATTAATATATTTGTAACAAGAGTGCCAGAAGTACAGGAGAGAGAGAAAGGCAATATTTGAAGAAATAATAGTTGAATTCCAAATGTGATTAAAAAGTTTAAATTACACATCTGAGAGACTCAACAAACTCCAGGTAGAATAAATTCAAAAGATGCACACCCAGATACATGATAATTGATATGTCGATAAGTAAAAACAAATAGAAAATCTCAAAAGCAGTAAGATAAAATAGGTTATCATTTACAATGGGCACCCTCCAATAAGATTTAACAACTGACCTCTCCTGAGGAACACAATCTAGAAGATAATGGGTAAAATAATCAATAACTACCCTACACGGGGACGGGGTTGGGGAGGGGGGATAAGCTTTCAAGTAAGAATGCTACATCCAGGAAAAGTATATTTCAAAAATTAAGGTGAATTGAAAACACTTCTCAAAATAAAAACTGAGATAGTTCATTGTTAGCTGAGTCTTCTTCCAAGAAATGCTAAGTTCTTCAGGTAGAAATCATGTAAACCCAGACAGAAATTCAAATCCACAGGAAAAAACAAAGACCACCAGTAAAGATAATTATGTAATTCTAGAAGACAATATAAATGCTTATTACTGAACCTCTTTTCTCCTATTTAAAAAGTAATTTTATATATGTATATGTGTGTATATATATGTATATATATGTACCTATACACACAGCTCTAATATATATATTATTATATTGTTGGACCTATAACATATAGAAATGTAATATAAGTAATATATTTAGCACTAACAGCTTAACCTTCAAGCTATTTAAGGTGGGTGAAAGTAAAGCTGTTTTGGATTAAGAAAATGACGCCATACAGTTGCTAAATCCTTAGGAAGAAATGAAGAGATAAGAAATGGAAAATAAGTTTAATATAACAAACATTATAAATATATACTTTCCTTTCTTCTCTTAGCTTCTTTAAAAGACTAATAATATAAAACTAATACATAAGACAATGCATTGATCTATTTGTGCCAGTAATGGAACAAAAAAGGAGGAAAATAGAATTGTGTAAGAGCAACATTTCTGTATCTCTCTAGAATTAAGTTAGTATAAATTTGAAGTGGATTCTGATAAATTAAAATAAATGTGATAAGCCCTGGAGCAACCACTAAAGACATAACTGAAAAAAAAAACTACAGGGAAAATAATTAAAGGAATTAAAATATTACATTAGAAAACATTCACTTAATGCAAAGGAAAGCATTAGAGGAAGACTAGAGGATCAAAAATTAGCTATGAGACAAAATTTTTTGAAGTGAAAAGACAAACATAAATCCAACGTTATCAATGATAATGTGACTGGATTGAGCAATCTGATCAAAAAAGTGATAATCAAACTGGATCAAAAAAATAAAAATAAAAAGACCTAACTATGTCTATGGGAGACATAGTCTAACTATCAGTATGTCTATGGGAGACATACTGTAGATGAAAAGATACAAACAGATTGAAAGGATTTAAAAAATGTTCATGCAAACAGCAATCATAAGAAAGTAGAAGTGTCTATACTGTTAGATAAGCTCTAAAAATAATGTCAACCCATCAGGAAAATCACAATATTCACCTCAAAATATATTAAAATAAAGGACAGAAATAAAAAAGAAAATAGCACAATTATAGTAGTTGAAGACTTTACTACCTCAGTAGGCAGGAGATCCACATGGAAATAGACTTGATCAATACTATAAATCAGCAAGACCTAACAGACATCCATAGGACACAATACCCTAAAACACCTAAATACATATTTTTCTCAAAAGCACACGGAGTACTCTCTAGGATAGACAGTATTATACATCATAAATGAACCTTAATAAAAAGGATTGAAAGAATACAAAGTATGTCATCCAAACATGATGAAATCAGTAGCAGAAAACAATTTAGAAAACTCACAAATATATGGAAATTAAGCAATACAATAGAAATTATAAAATGCTTTCAGATGTATAAAAATGAAGACATTTTCAAAACTAATAGATACAGCTTATGGATACATATTACATTTATGAATGCAGCTAAATCAGTGCTTAGAGGGAACTTTATAGCTATAAATGCCTATATCACAAAAGTGGAAAGATGCCCAATGAACAATCTCACCTTCACCTTAGGACACTAGAGTGTAAAAAAAGCAATCAAGCAGAAAGATGGAAATAAATATCATAACTGAAATAATAAAATGGAGATTAAAAAAAACAATTAAGAAAATTAATGAAACCAAACACTGATGCTTTGAAACAATTAACAAAATTGGCACACTTTACACTATACTTAACAAAAAAGAAAGTAGAAGACTTAAATTACTAAAATCAGAAATTAAAGTAGGGGCATTAATACTGACCTTACAGAAATAAATTATAAAGGAATACTATGAAAAATTGCATGCCAATTAATTAGATAACTTTGATTAAATGGATACATTTCTGGAAAGACACAAACCGAAACTGACTCAATTAGAACTAGACAATTAGAGGAACTTCTTTAACCTGATAAAAGGTGTCTACCAAAACACCCACAGTTAACACCATACTTAAGGTTAGTGAATGAGTGAAAGCTTTCCCTGAAGATTTCTATTTGCAGACTGCTTTCTATCTTTACAAAAAATCTAATGGAATCTATAAAGAAAGCTGCTAGAATAAACAAGAAAGTTTATAAAGTATGCAGGACAGAAGACCAATATAAAAAACCAATATTTCTATGCACTAGAAATGAATACTTCATTTTTGATGATTCAAAGTGAATCAAGAAAATAATTCATTTATAACAGCAACAAAAGAATAAATGACAGATACATAGTGAGATTGTTCATATACTGAAAACTACAAAATATTGTCAAAACACTGGGTGCCTGGGTGGCTCAGTTGGTCAAGCATTTGCCTTCAGCTCAGGTCATGATTTCAGGGCCCTGGGACTGAGTTCTAATCCTACTCCCTGCTCAGTGGGGAGTCTGCTTCTCTCTCCCTCTCCCCTTCTTGTGCTCTCTCTCACTCTCACTTGCTCTCTCAAATAAATAAATAAGATCTTCAAAAAAATAAAATGTTGAAACAAATTAATGAAGATCTAAATAATGGAAAAACTTTCCATTTTTCATAGATAAGAAGATTCAATTTTGTTATGAAGGCAATAGTCTCCATATTGGTATACACATTTAACACAACCCCAATCAAAATCCAACTGGCTTTTTGAAGAAGTTTAGAAGCTGATTCTAAAATTAATATGGAATTACAAAGGATCTATGTAAAAAAATTATCTTGAAATAGAAAAAAACTGAATTAGAAGACTTAGCACATCCCATTTTCAAAACTTACTACAAAGCTAATCAAGAGAGCCTTTTACTTATATAAGAATAAATACAAGGGTTGTAGGTGTCCTTCTGTCTAAAATGAGTCTCTTGTAGACAGCAAATAGATGGGTCCTGTTTTTTTATCCAGTCTGAAACTCTGCGCCTTTTGATGGGGTCATTAAGCCCATTCACGTTCAGAGTTACTTGAACTTCTTCTTAAAGGGGAGTTTTAAGAGTCCCCCTTAAAATTTCTTGCAGAGCTGGTTTGGAGGTCACATATTCTTTCAGTTCCTGCCTGTCTTGGAAGCTCTTTATCTCTCCTTCCATTTTGAATGAGAGCCTTGCTGGATAAAGTATTCTTGGTTGCATGTTCTTCTCATTTAGGACCCTGAATATATCCTGCCAGCCCTTTCTACAACCTGAAAATAAAAGGTTGGAGAACCATTTACCATTCAAGTGGTTCTCAAAATATACCCTAAAAACTACAGAACACTTCTGAAAGAAATTGAGGAAGACACAAAGAGATGGAAAAATATTCCATGCTCATGGATTGGCAGAATTAATATTGTGAAAATGTCAATACTACCCAGGGCAATTTACACATATAATGCAATCCCTATCAAAATACCATGGACTTTCTTCAGAGACTTAGAACAAATTATTTTAAGATTTGTGTGGAATCAGAAAAGACCCCAAACAGCCAGGGGAATTTTAAAAAAAGAAAACCATATCTGGGGGCATCACAATGCCAGATTTCAGGTTGTACTACAAAGCTGTGTTCATCAAGACAGTGTGGTACTGGCACAAAAACAGACATATAGATCAATGGAACAGAACAGAGAACCCAGAAGTGGACCCTGAACTTTATGCTCAACTAATATACGATAAAGGAGGAAAGACGATCCACTGGAAGAAAGACAGTCTCTTCAATAAATGGTGCTGGGAAAATTGGACATCCACATGCAGAAGAATGAAACTGGACCACTCTCTTGCACCATACACAAAGATAAACTCAAAATGGATGAAAGATCTAAATGTGAGACAAGATTCCATCAAAATCCCAGAGAAGAACTCAGGCAACACCCTTTTTGAACTTGGCCACAGTAACCGGAGAAGGACAAACAGTGTATGTTCTCATTCATTTGGGGAATATGAATAATAGCGAAAGGGAATATAAGGGAAGGGAGAAGAAATGTGTGAGAAATATCAGAAAGGGAGACAGAACATAAAGACTTCTAACTCTGGGAAATGAACTAGGGGTGGTGGAGGGGGAGGAGGGTGGGGGGTGGGGGTGAATGGGTGACGGGCACTGAGGGGTACACTTGACGGGATGAGCACTGGGTGTTATTCTGTATGTTGGTAAATTGAACACCAATAAAAATTAATTCATAAAAAAAAAGAATAAATACAAGGGTATTTAAGTATTTAAATAATTTAATACAATATTAAATAATTTAATACAAGGGTGGCTCAGACAGTTAAGCGTCTACCTTCAGGTGAGGTCATGATCTCAGGGAGCTGGGATCAAGCCCCGCACTGGTCTCCTTGCTCGGCAGGGAGTCCCCTTCTCCCTCTCCTTCTGCCCCTCCGCCTCACTCATGCTCTCTCCCTTGCTCACTCTCTCTGTCTCAAATAAATAAATAAAATCTTTAAGAAAAAAAAGAATAAATACAGAGATCATTGGAATGAAATTGTGAATTCAGACATAAAAGACTACATTTATGGTCAATTGATTTATTTGGCTTTGTTTTAAGATTTTATTCATTTATTCATGAGAGACAAGGGAGAGAGAGGAGGCAGAGAAGCAGGCTCCCAGGAGGGAGCCCAATGTGGGACTCTATCCCAGATCCTGGGATCACGCCCTGAGCCCAAGGCAGCCGCCCAACCCCTGAGCCACCCAGGCATCCCTTATTTGGTTTTATTTTAATACCAGTGTAGTTAACATTCAGTGTTATATTAGTTTCAGGTGTACAATATAGTGATTCAACAGTCCCAAATATTACTCAGTGCTCATCAAGAAAATTATACTCTCAATCCTCTTCACCTATTTTACCCATTCCCCCACACACCTTCCTCCTGGTAACCATCTGCATGTTCTCTATGGTAAAGAGTCTGCTTTTTTGGCTTTCCCCCTTTTTTTTCCCCACTTTGTTTACTTTGGTTTGTTTCTTGAATTCTACATATGAGTGAAATCATATGGTATTCGTCTTTCTCTGGCTTATTTTGCTTAGCATTATACTCTCTATACCTACCCATGTTGCTGAAAATGGCAAAATTTCATTCTTTTTTATGCTTGAATAGTATATATACTACATCTTCTTTACTCATTCATCTACCAATGGACACGGGCTGCTTCCATGATTTGGCTAGTGTAAATAAAACTGCAATAAACATAGGGGTGCATATAACCTTTCAAATTATTGTTTTTGTATTCTTGGATAAACACCCAGTAGTGTGGTTACTGGATCATATGAGAGTTCTATTTTTCATTTCTTGAGGAACTTTCATTCAACTGATTTTTTTATAAGGATGCCAAGAATGGCACTTTCAACAAATGATACTGGACAACTAGATACACAATCAAAACAGTGGAATCGGGTCCCATCCTGATATCATACACTAAAATTAACACAAAAATGGATCATAGACATAACTGTGAGAGCTAAAATAGAAACATAGGAGTAAATCTTTGTAACCTTGGATTAGGCAATGGTTTCTTACTACAATACCAAGACACAAGCTACAGAAAAAAATGACAGATACATCACACTTCATCAAAAGAAGACTTTTATACTAACTATATAACATATCCCTGAGAAAGTAAAATATATATATATACAACCTACAGAATGAGGGGGCAAAAAAGAATGAGGGAAAATATTTGCAAATTTTATATCTGATAAGGAGCTTATATCCAGAAAATATAATCAATTCAACTCAATAATCAAAGGATAAATAATCCAATAGAAAATGGGCAAGGATGTGAATAGACATTTCTCCAAAGAAGATAATGTATATCGCCAATAAGCACATAAAAAGATGCTCAGCATCCTAGTCATTAGGGAAACACAAATCAAAGCAACAAAGAAATTCCACCTCATAGCCACTTAGGGGAATGCAATCAAAAAGACACTAACCAGTGATGGCAAAGATGTGGAAAAACCGGGACTCTTCAGATACTGTTGGTGGGTTTATAAAATGATACAGCTGCTTTGGGAAAAAATGTTGTAGTTCCTCAATCTGTTAAAAATAGAATTACCAAATAAACTAACAATTCAACTATGTATATCCTCAAAAGAAATAAAAACCACATTGACGCAAGAAAAAAAAAACATATATACAAACATTCAAAGCAGCACTGTTGTCTAAGATACGTGGTCTTTGTTCCCAGATCCTGGCAGAAAACTCCTAAAACCCTTGCAATTTCCTGAGTGATGGCAATTTCCTGAGTGATGAGGATGATAGAAATGTCTTTTGTTGTAATGAAGTGACTCTTTTTTTTTTAAGATTTTATTTATTTATTCATGAGAGAGAGAGAGAGAGGCAGAGACACAGGCAGAGGGAGAAGCAGGCTCCATGCAGGGAGCCCGATGTGGGACTCGATCCCGGGACTCCAGGATCACACCCCAGGCTGAAGGCAGGCACTAAACCGCTGAGTCACCCAGGGATCCCCTAATGAAGTGACTCCTGATGGGCCCCTAGACAGCTTCAGGATGGGAGCTGGTCACCAGAAACACTAACCCTCGATAGAAGCTTGGAACTTCTAATTCTCCAGCCCCCATCTTCAAGGAGAGAAAAGGCCCTGGAAACTGAGTTAATCTCCAATGGCCAATGATTTAATTAATCTACATAATGACTACCTAATGAAACCTCCATAAATTCCTCTAATCAATGGGGTTTGGGAAGTCTGTAAGGAGGCAAAGACATCCACATTCTGGGAGAGTGATATACTCCAATTCCGTGAGGACAGAAACTCTTGCACTTGGGACCTTTGGGGACCACACCCTATTTAATTTTTCTTTTTCCTTTTTTTTAAGATTTTAATTATTTATTCATGAGAGATACAGAGAGAGAGAAGCAGAGACACAGGCAGAGGGAGAAGCAGGCTCCATGCAGGGAGCCTGACGTGGGACTCGATCCCATAACTCCAGGATCATGCCTGGAGCCAAAGGCAGATGCTCAACCTCTTGAGCCACCCAGCCATCCCCCTATTCAATTTTTCATCTGGCTGGTCATCTGTATCCATTGTGAAGCATGGTAAACATAAGTATAGTCCCTTCCTGAGTTCTGTGAGTTATTTTAGCAAATTACTAACCAGATGAGCAAGTCATGTGAACCCCTGATTTCTAGCCAGTCAGTTCAGGGGGCCAGAGACTTGCAAAAGGCATCCTGAACTGGGGGCAATGTGATGTGACTGAGCCCTTTAATTTATGGGGTTGGAAGTTAACCCCAGATAGTGTTAGAATTGAACTGAATTGTCAGACCCCTGCTTGGTGTCAGAGTTGGAGAAGTGGTGTTAGAAAAGATATCCTGGGGCTGGGGTCAGAAGGTAAAAAAAAATCTACCTCTCAAACACCTATTTTAATAACCAGAAGTTTAAACTCAAATATACATCAATCAATGCATGGGAAGTAAAATGTGGCATATCCAGAATAGAATATTATTTGAAAATAAAAAGAAATAAAGTACTATTAAAAGTTAGAAGGTGGATGAACCATGAAAAAATTTTGCTAAGTGAAAAAGCCAGTCACGAAACACCATACACTGTGTGATTCTATTTACATGATATTTCCAGAATAGCTAAATAAATAGAGACAGAAAGTGGATTAATGGTTGCATAAAGCTTTTAGGATAGTAGAGGGAAATGGAAAATGACTGCTAATAAGTGTGGCCTTTTGGGCTTTCTTTTTGGATTATGAAATGTTCTAAAATTGATAATGGTGATGGTTGCACAACTCTGTGAATATATTAAAAAATCACTGAATCCCCCACATAGTCAGCAGACCTAGGTTGTTTTAGAATACCTGAAAAGGCTAACCATTTCTTTTGTTTACTCTTTGCAAAGAAGCAAGGGAAAAGAAAGTAGGGAGCTTCCCAGCCTTAGTTTTAATATTTAATTCAGCTTTTATCCAAACAATATATTGGTGATTATTAAAAGATTATCTGTCTAGTGATAAAATCTATTTAACCACTGCTCCTTTAGCTGGCACCCCTTTGATGCCTCATATGTTAATGGCTGCTCATAATTTCTGGTTATTATATAGAATACTGTTTATTCATATAATTAATAGCTTCATCATTAACACTCATTTTTCTAAATTCAAGTATAGTAAAATTATTTTAAAATCACTTATATATGTATATTTAAATATATGTAGATTAGATTAGGCTATATACAAAGTTATATACATATAAATATACACCTAAACATCTTGCACATATAGAAGAGTTACTTTATTATACTTATGTTTTAGCCTAACCTGAAATGTATTGTCTAACACTTTTACAACTACCTTCAAACACAATAATGTATTCATTTATTGGGTATTTTATCTCCTACATAACAGTCTTGATCTATGTAATGTGGAATTAATGAGTATTAAGATCAAAGAGTAATAAGATTGGTTCTTGTTCTCAGAGTTTATAACACAGAGACAGACACATACATACAAAACAGGATGAAGAGACCATAAAACTATTATTTACAAGATTGCACAACTACAGGTAAAGAAGTAAAATCTGGTAAATAGAGTTTACTAGGCAGAAAAAGGGAGACAGGAATTTTATTCTGTAGACTCACTAGATTGTATAGTACAGTAACCAACACAGTCATATATTTGACTAAGTGAAATACTGAAGTGGGATTTGGGTGGGATTCCATTATTAAACATCTCTTGGTGAATCTTTATGAAACAGAAAGGGGAAAGGTCTAATAAACCTCATGCTTAGAAAAATTTTGAAAATTTTACACTTTCTGTTCTACTTTTGAAATATATATCTCACTAGTTAGCAAAAAGAACCTCAGAAATCTCAGTGGCTTTCACAATAAAAAATTATTTCTCACCTATTCAGACAAGTTGGAAATCTTCTTTCAATTATGATGCTATACTCAACGTGCCAGGTGCCCTCCAAAATTGCCATGGTAGGGAAAGAGAGGGATGAAGAAGGGATATCTTCATCCTGACTCTATCAGTCTTTGACAGATGTATGTTACTTCAAACGATCCATTAAACAGAATTAAGTAAGTAGTTTCAATCTCATTGCAAGGAAGCCTGAGAATTCTGAGAATCACATAAAACAACTGTCATCACTATCTCTACCACAATGAAACCTCTTTGAAAATTGTATATTCTCTATGTGTTCGGTAGTTTGCAAAAGAATGGCAACCATTTTTTTTTCCCTTTCCAGGATCCATACTCCCCTCAGAATGTGACTTCAAAGCTCTTTCCAGCAAGAGATGGAATATATTTCCCCAACTCTTAAATCTAGACTGACCTTGTGACTTGCTATGACCAATAGAATGTAGAAGAAATGTAGTGGTAGTCCTCAACTTAAGTCTCAAGGAAATGTGCATGCTCTGCTAGCTCCTAGAGGCCTGCAATTGCTTTGAGAAGAAGCCTGGGCAAGAGGAACACATGCTATCCCCCACAGAAAGCCAGCCATTAGACATAAGAGTGAAGACTCCTCAGATGAGTCAGACCCCAACACAGCTGTCAGGTTACTGAAGAATCATGAGCCAGCCCAGATACGATCAAATAAACCTGACTTCAATCTTGTAAGGATAATTACAAATGACAAGTAAGAAAACAATTTAATTCTTCCTGAAGCAAAACAAGAAAGAGCTCCCCCTTCCCCCCCTCTTTTTTACAGTATTTCCTTCAGAAACATTTAATTGTAAATTCTGTGCCCTTTGAGATATATATACATATTTTTTAAAAAAATGCTACCTAAGTCTACTCCAGTTTTACCACTCAAGCATATGTTTCTTAAGGACGTACAAGCCACCTCTTTGAAATATAATCATTAAGGAAAATAGTACACCTACCTCCTAGTCTCCAATGAGAGGTTGGATGAAAAGGGACTAACTAGCTTAACCTCTGTTCCAAGCTCCAAGTTTTAATATTTACCTCCTGTCATCATCATCCAGCTATGAGAAGTTTATTTTTCCCTTTGGATAAAGGCAATTAACCAACACAGATGGCCACTCCAATTACCGGGCAAATTTACAACGCTCTACAAGTGACACATGGGCTCTTTCTTGAGCCCTCTTACTTGACTAGTTCTGTTTAACTTTGAGAACACAAATGTAATTAGGTGTATCCACCCAGCTATATAAAAGGGCGAGATTTCTTTCTATCTTTGAAATATTTTTTTAGCAAATTGCCTGTGATAAACATCTCAGTCTGGTTTAATGTTTATTCAATAATAGTAACACCACTTTCTTTTTTTCCTGTATTTTGTGTAGAGGAATTTCTAGATTGGCAGAAGATCTTTTGTCTTATCCCAATAATCTGCAGAACTACTCCTCTGATGTTAGGCTCATGAACCATAATAAATGAATAATAACAAGTAGTGTTTTTTTTTTAATCTTACAAATTTTGGAATTTTTTGCCCAGAGTAAAACTGAGAGGTAAACTCTGTGTAACTTAAAAAAAAATATATGCAGAAATTCAAACATACACAGATGTAGAAAAAATGCATAATGAATTCATGCACTAACCATCCAAATATATCCATCAAATATTAACCACTGGTATTAACTCCTATTAATCAGTATCTAAAACCACTTCTCTTTCGTTTAATCTCCAAAAAAATCCAAGACAGTTTATTTCATTCCCTGCTATACAACATTTGTAACTGGCAAACATCATTAAAACACAAAGTCAACTGCTCACTTAATGTTTGGTTGATAGTACAGTAAAATATCCGAAATAAACAAGAACATCTGGACCATATCATCTTTACATACGCTGCTTTACAATTTCAGAGTTCTCTTCCACATTTTTGACCTCAGCAAAAACAACAACAAAAGACATGACTATCGGGTTTTGTTGGTGTTGTTGTTCCAGTGGGGTTCTAATTTTGTTGGACTGTGTTGTGTTAGATGTACATGTTATGGACCAGGGTCTCTAATGAGTGTATAAAGTCTAGAAAAGATGGTTGGTAAAATCATGATCTTTTTTTGTTAATTTATCTCAATAAAAGCCAACACACACACACACACACACACACACACACACAAAGCCAGTCAAGATATGGCAGCCCATGACCTGCAGGTCACCTACCTTAGGGACAGCAGCACCCGCAACATCTTCGTCTAGGGAGGACGAGGAGACGGTGCGCTGCATCAGGGCTGGCGGGGCCCCTTCTTCAACCTGTGGGTGGAGTTCCTCTTCAGGAACCACCTGCGGGAGGACTAGATGCTGAAAAGGCGCCCAGGGCAAACGGGAAGCTTCCAGAAGCATGGGTTCACCCCGGCTGACCCAAGGCTCTCGTGTTGCAAAGACCCCCTGGGTGCCTTGAGCCACGGGGAGGTCCTCAGGGCAGCAGGGAGCGCAGCTCAGCTGCGCTGGATGGGCCGGCGCGGTCCACCCCGGGCCCCCACGGGCCACCGGCCCGGTCAAGGTCACCTCAAGTGCAGGTTCCTGCGGGCCTGCAAAACGTGGTGGGAGCTGCGGACGCGGCCAAAGCTCTTTGGAAGAGGATAGATGGGACCAGGCTGCCCCAAGTGGAAGCCCACTTCAGGCACACCTCCTAGGAAGGGGTGGTGCTGGATGCGCAAGGACTCGTGGCTCTCCGCGGCCCGCGAGGACCTCTGGGCACCTGGGGACGGAGGAAGGTGACCGCCCCGCCCCTTGCCTCGCTCCGAGAGTCAGCCCTGAGACTCTGGAGCCTGACGGTGGGCAGCAAGCTGCACCTCGAATGATCTGACTCTGTCATGCTGCCGTCCCCCTTGGGTGATACACCTAGTTCGTGTTCCCATCCCTGCCCACTAGACCGCTCTTTCTCTGAGACCGCTGCCTGGCTTCCCAGTTGAGGGTGGCCCCAAAGATGCTCACTATCCAGCCCTGCCACCGCCCACTGGAGCAGGACCCAGCCTGTGAGCTGGGAAGGCTGGGCTGTGGGTACAGCAGGCCTGCCTGGCCAAGGGGGGGGGGGGCTCTGAGACCTGCCTACGTGCCACCCTTCCCCACCCATCCCAAACATGCTCCATTCTTCCTCCTCCCCACCTTTCTTTTTCCTTTTCCTTTCTGCTTCCTCTCCCTCTTCCCCAAGAAGTATTTACAGAGAAAAGAAAAACTAATCTTCCTTCCTTCCTTCTTTCTTTCCTTCCTTCCTGTGGCCTTCAAAATATATTACTACTTGAATATAGTTCAAAACGTCCTCAATTATCCTAAAAATAAAACTACAAAAAAAAATAAGCATTGCCTTTACAGCATTTATCACAGTGAGATCTGACTTTAAATATGACATATCCACTTCAGTTAACTTTTCTCTTTAATTTTCCTTTTCTTAACTATTTTTAAAGCAAGGAAAGTATAATTGGAATATTTAATGCAATATTAAGTTTATTAGGTTAAAAAAGAACTTTCTCGAAAGATTTAGGAAATGCATTGTCTTCTTGCTTTAACTTTTCTTTTCCATGCTATGCAGTAAGGCAACAATATAGCTGACTAATAGAGTTCTAATTCTCCCATAAAGAGTTATAGAAGATTAAAAATTAAACAAAAACAAGTAAATGAATGAAGTATGTTATGACATTTTTTGTTATGACATTTTAAACAATTTTTAAAGATCTACTTTGTAATTTTTATTATAAGCACATTGATGTTATTAATGTGCTTTATTAATTCATAGAGTATATACTAATGGAATCAAAAAGGTGGTAAATATTTTTTGGCTGAGCAGTGTACCACCAATTTGTATATATTTGTGGGATAGTAAATAGGAGAATTTTGTTTGGGCCTCACATGAAGGGTATTTTCAGAGCATAAGCACTCAACCTAATCATTCCCACAAGGGAAAATGAGGTTGGAAAAAAGCCTTTATTAGAAAAAAATTACCAGTTTTTTAATTCATGTAACAAAACAAGGGTCTCAAAAGGCAAATGAACTAGACTTCAGCATATATCTTAGACTTTTGGGTTTTCTTTGACTTTTGAATTTCAGTGACATATTTTCATCCCAATTTTCTCATATCTATTTAATCAAAATAAGAAAAATATAATCTGCTTTCCCAAGTGTCCATGTGTATCTTAATCTCCTGCACACTGCTCTGTTGCTCATATTTCTTCCCCTATAAAATGAAGATGGAGAAAAGTATAAATACTTCTCTATCTCTTCCACACTCCTACCAAAGAAATGGGGAATTTGGACTTTGCCAACAACATATGCATGGAAATCCACATAAGGGACATCTAATAAATCTTAATAATTTTAATAATAGCTAAGAATGACATTGATTAATATAATACTTTGCTTCACATTTGTAGCTATTACTCTATATATTTCAGAGAACTTGAGAAAATGGGATGAGAAGTATCTGTCTTATCAGAAAATAATAATCTAAGCTACCACAGGGCTTACTCATTCCAGAAAGTGAGAAGTATTTAAATATTTACTCATGAATGAGAGGGAAAAATAGGCATTGTATAGAAATATAATAAATGTATCATATAGTATTCTAGATTTTTATTGCTGTACCAATTATTTAGTCCCTTCTTGTAACATCTCAACCCCTTGCCGTGGGATATCCAGTGCCTTCTATGAGAGGGATCTTTCCTACCCCCTAGATGTTTTACTTTGGCATATGAGTTGATTTAGCCAATAAAATGTGGATGAAATGAAATTATATTTCAGAAGTTACCAGTCTTTTCAGAGAAAGACAAATACAATATGATTTCACTTACATGTGAAAATCTCAAAAACAAATGATTAGACAAACATACAAAAAGCAGAATCAGACCTATAAAGACAGAGAACAAACTCACGGTTGCCGGGGGGGGGGGTGAAGAATTAGGAGATGAGCAAAATCGGTGAAGGGGAGTGAGAGATACAGGCTTCCAGTCATTCCATAACTGGAATAAAAGGGAATATAGTCGATGATACTATAATATTGTATGGTGACAGATGGCAGCTACACTTGTGGTGAGCACAGCATCCCATAATGTATAGAAATGTTGAGTCACTATGTTATACACCTGAAACTAATGTAACATCATATGTCAACTATTCTGAAGTAAAAAGATTTCATGAAAGAAGTTACCAGTCTTTCCATAGTTCCATCACAAGAGCATCTTATCCTAATAAAGGTAGATTATTCTATATAATCTGTGATATAAAGAACACACATGGAAGAAAGATAATAGGCAACTTGTATCTGACAGGTTATTTTAAGCCACTGTCTGTTTTTGTTTTTTACGTTTGTTTTTTTTTTTTTAACTGAAGATAGGAAGATCAAATTGCTTGTATTTGAAAATAATCATAAAACATGAAAAATAGGCCTTTTTGTACTTTTGATAAGTGAGGACAAACAATGCCTTCCAACCATCTGTACTATATTTGCCCTCTGAGATCATTAATAGCACCAACATCTTACAAATGAAAACTTAGTTATTCCTAAGAAAAATAACTTCTTAATGATGCTGAGCTCTAAAACCTGAAATAAAAGTTGTAACAGAGATTTATGGTCTCATATTTAAGCAAAAGTGCAAGCAAGATTTTAACCATCTGAGCTTTCTATTGGGAAACATTTAGAGCTAAAAATAAGAAGGCTTCCCTAAAGCACTAGAGGAATATGTGAAGAAATAATATGTGCAAAGAGAACTTGAGAACAGGAACACCAGTCAGGGGCTGAAATATGTGATGTCAACAGCCAACATACTGAAGCTGGGTTTATATGTGGAGAAGGAAGACAATGGGGGCTGTGAAACTCAGTCACCATGGTTCATTTAGACAGCAGGCGGAATCGTGAATTTTGCAGGAAAAACAATTAGCAACTAACTTAGCCAATAAATTGCTAAAAATACTTCACAGGAAATCATTGTTAGCTCCTAGTTTAGTGCCCTGAATAAGTTGTATTTGATAGTTGATAGTTATTTGTCCCATGGTGTTCTGGGATATCTTTGGAATAAGCAGGTGGAAAGGCTATTAGACCCTAAAACAAACTAGTGAAATCCAATTTTTGAAAAAAAGACATTAGTTTGTAAATTTAACAGAAAAAATACAATGAACATACATCAAGGAAAAATAGATTTATTTTCCTTCTGTATAGTTTTCTATAGCTACAGTAACAAATTACCACAAACTGGGTGGATTAAAAGAGCACAAATTTATTGTCTTACCATTTTGTAAGCCGGAAGGATCTTACTTTACTAAAATCAAAGTCTTAGCAGGGCTGTGTTCCTTTCTGGAAGCTTTAGAGGGTAATATGTTTCCTGCTTATTTGAGTTAACAGAATGCAGTTCCCTGTGCTGTAAGTCTGAGGGCCAATCGCAGCTTCAAGAGTCCACCAATATTCCATGGCTTATGGCCCCTTTCTTCCACCTGCAACGTCAGCAAGGGCAGGTTGAATTTCTAACAGGCTTTCTCCTTCTTCAGTGTCTTTATGTTAACCTAGTAGGGAAAGGTTCTTTCTTTTTAAGGAATCCCGTGATTGATTGAGACTTCTTGGATAATCAGTGATCATCTCACCATCTCGAAGTCTTTAACCTTAATTACATATATAAATTCCATTGAGATGAAACATAATCTACTCACAGGTTCAGGTGATTAGGCATGAACATCTTTAGAGCCAATCCAGTTGTCATAAGCATAAGAATAAGAAAGGAAATAGGTATAAATAAGACAACATTTAAAAGTAGGAATGGACACTTGCCTCTATCACAGGGAACCTGAAACGTAACCAAAGGTCATGGTCATGGTTTGAAAGGTCAAAAACTCCATAAATACCTGTGGCAGGGGATCCCTGGATCCCTGGATGGCTCAGCGGTTTAGTGCCTGCCTTCAGCCCAGGGTGTGATCCTGGAGACCCAGGATCAAGTCTTGCATTGGGCTCCCTGCATGGAGCCTGCTTCTTCCTCTGCCTGTGTCTCTGCCTCTCTCCCTCTCTCTCTGACTCTTGAATAAATAAAATAGTTTTAAAAAATATACCTATGGCAAAGGGTGAAGATTGATAGATCATCTCTACTTATAATCTATTTCCTCTACTTCTTCTATATAGGAACTAAAAGCCAAAAACTCAATTTTCACATGACATTACTCAGAATTTTTATTTTTTATCAGCCTCTAGCCTAGTGTTCTTTAAGTCTAATTTCTGGGTCACCTACAATAGAAAAAGCTTGGAGTGATTGTTAGTAATATAGATCTTTGGGACTGTCCCCAAGTACTAAATAAGAATGGGACGGTACTTAGGGGGCATGCATGGCCTGGTAAATTCTATTTTTAACAATCTTCCAAAGTGATCTTATTCATAACATTTGGAAACTTCTGCTGTACTAGAGTTGCCTTTAGAAATCAGATTTTTTTGGTAAGTCATTAAAAGATATTGGATAAAATAGACCAGGAGAAAGCAAAATGCTATAAGTGGTAAATATACAGTTATGTCTACTAGTTACCTCTTTCTTTTTCTTAGTTCAATATCTAGTGTACAAAAAACAAAAGATATCACAAAACAAAAGATATCCCAACAAAAGACTTCAACTATTTCTGTTTACCTTATACCTATCACTGAATATTTTATTTGGTGAAATTAAGTAGACTAAGATATAGTCAGTGCTCTTAAAACTGTAAATGGAAAAAGTCGAATGATTACTAATAATTTTAATTTATCATTTTGAATTAAGGGAATCTACTAATTTAATCTTCATTTGGAGCAATCATTAAATCTGGATGTGGACATCCAATGGGAATGTAATGCTTCAATTTTTACATTCATCTCATATCGATGCTTCTTATCCTAAATAAATAAATAAATAATTTAAAGTATCTGTGAAAGGAACAATTATTTTCACTCAGATTATTTTAAATTAGACCAAAATTGCTCTTTCATATTCTTTGTTTGTAAAGTGAGAAGATTACGTACATAAAGATGCTTTCAAATAACTTTTTTTTCATTGATCTCATAAATAATTAATAGTTATAACTAAAAACCCGCTTTGGAAGCAGCAAAAATATTTTATGACTATTAAATATTAGAGGCCTTTATTTTTCAAATGTAAGTGAAACACCAAAGTATAGTGAATTATTATAGATTTACATAAACAACATGAACTAAATTTAGCTGCATGACAATTAACTTACTCATCTTTGCTCCACCTTCCAATACAAACAGGGAACAATTTTAAGGACATTAAAAAGCAGTAGCAAATTCCAGTATCATTTTTTTTACACTAATAGTTTTTTTAAAAATCTAATTAATTCAGTCTTGCTGCAGAACCATCACAGAGAGATTCTAAACAGGGTGTTAATAAACAAATGCCTAGCCTTGTAAAAAGTGTCAGTGTGATCTATATATACACATATAGCAGGCAGAGGAAAACTGTGAAGAAGGCCACAAGCCTGAGCCTTCAGTCACCCTGTAAATCACTTCTGCTTCATTCTCCAGATAATAATGGGACCAAAATGAATGAGCGGTAGCAGAACTCATTGAAGGTTTGTGAAAGAAAGAGACAAATAAAACAGCATAGCCGAACTATACCAGAAACTGTATGAAACAATAAATTTAACATCAGACCTGGAGCAAATAGCAAATATTAAAATTATAGTTTTCTAGGGGCAGGGGATGAGAAAATAGACAACGTAATCAGGAAATGTTCTATATCAAATGGAGCCATTTTAAAACTTTTCAATATCTTATGTTTCCCTATGTTTGGGGGGGGGATGATGTTCAAATAAATTTGTGCAATGCCAAATCTGTTAAAGACTCAATTTATCTTGCAAGTGAAATAAATATTTTACCCACTAGATTAAAAATATATATATATATATAAATCTTACTTAGTAACAAAAGTATGTTGCCTAAATTTCCCATTCACAATATATTAAAAGCTTTATTAACTTGGTATCTTCTCTCTATGTCAGGAATATGTGATTAGAAAGCATGAAATTATGAGAATCCGGGTACCATGTGAAAACCAGAAATTCGGTGGGGAGAGGGCAATGTTTGAGGACAGAGACACTCCACAAACCCAGGGAGAGTGGTTTCTGAAACTAAGTTCTCAGCCCAGAGAGTTCAAGACTTGCATCAGAATGTTTGTTTCTTTTTAATGGCCAACGTAGTGACATTCCTCTTTGAGTTTGATGTACAGAGCTTTTGGTATTACTAGTGTGCTTAATTAATATGCACGGCCCTTTCCTCCTACATATGGGCATAAATCACATAGTCAAATGCGTAAAGGTTATACTTTTAGGTAGTGTGAATAAAACAGAGGACTCAGAACACTGATGCTTTAGTACCTACCCCGTTACTTATGAGGCTATGGTTGTGAGGAAATCACTAACAATTCTCTCAATGTCTTAGATTCCCACCTATAAATGTGGATGGCATTGTTCTATAGTAGACACTTGTTCCACACAGACTCTTTCAGGTCCACTGTAGTACTTTTGTATTCAATTCCTTGAGCTTTGGTGTAATTTTGCTTTTGCTTCCTATGACTTGCTGCTGTGGCTCTTTAGAGACCTGATCTTGGTCCCTCAGAGCCCAGAGATGTGATCCATCACCCCTGGAAGATACAATCCATCACCCCCTAAGCACTAACCTAGCAGCTCTGAGCTGAGAGCGGATGAGTATAGTGAGACGAAAACACTGGCCTTTGATTGAGACAGCCTCCATGGCCTAATTTACACATTAAAGTTTCTCAGATGAATCAGGCTTAAGCTGTGCTCCATAAGGTATATACTGAAATTGCACCTTGGCTTCTTCTCTCTCTCTGTCCTGCTTCCTCCACTCCCATTGGATTTGACTGGGATCATTTCCTTAATAAATCGTTTACACAGAAATTCTTGCCTCAGTGGCTGTTTTGGGGGAACCCAACTTAAGACACTTAACAATATTGATTTTTAAAATGACTATGTTTAAACATAGAGGCATTTAGTATTAGATATGCCTTCCCAGATCAAGCACACTATATGTATTACTTTTTCCAGATAAGGAATAAAATGCATGGCTTTATACTATCTCTTTGAAAATTTGGTAATATATTTTTACTTGTATTTGTTAGTTTTATGGACATTTATGAGTCCTCTATCATTTATAAGGTATATAAAAGTTCTTTAAAATCTGAAGTGTAATTATAAAGTATGTCTTTTACTTAGTAAAATGTATTTTAGGATCATCCATGTTTTCCCATGGCTTACCAGCTCATTTCTGACAAATAGTACATTGGCTGGATGTACCACAGTTTATTTATCTATTTACCTACTGAAGTACATCTTGGCTGCCTCTCATTTTGGCAGTAAATAAAACTGCTAACATCTGTGTGCATTTCTTAATAGATATAAGTTTTCAATTCCTTTGGTTAAATACCGTTGAGTGTGATTGTGAGATTGAATTGTAAAAAACCAACAAATTGTCTTCCAAAGTGGCCGCACTATTTTACATTTCCAACCAGCAATGAATAAAATTTCCTGTGGTTCCATATTATCACCAGTATTTGGTGTTGTCAGTATTCCAGATTTTGGCCATTCTAATAGGTGTTTAGTGGTATCTCTTTGTTGTTTTAATTTACATTTTTCTGATGATATATGATGTGGAGCATCTTTTCACATGCTCTTATACAATCTGTGTATCTTCTTTAGTGAGGTGTCTGTTAAGGCCTTTGGCCAATTTTTTAATTGTGTTGTTCTCTTATTATTGAGTTTTAAAAGGTCTTTGTATATTTTGAGTAGCAGTCCTTTATCAGATGTGTCTTTTGCAAGTACTTTCTCCCCGTCTTCCCAGAACAGAAGTTTCAATCTTAATAAGTCTAGTTTACCATTTCTTTGATAGATCATGCTTTTGGTATTGTATCTAAAAAGTCATCTCAATGTCCAATGTCACCTAGATTTTCTCTTATGTTGTCTTCTAAAAGTTTTATAGCATTACATCTATAATCCATTTTGAGTTATTTTTTTATAAACTTAAAAAATGAACTGAAATAAAGAGCACTTTACATAAAAATGAAAATACACAAAAAAGAGCAGATGTTAGCTATTTTCTCATATAGTCCATAGAACAGACATCTTTGGGATTCCAAAACAGCATATTTTTTAAAATTAACCTTAAAAAAAACTCTGACAAAATTTTATTGATCTACAAGAGTCAAATTCAGAAATAATTGTGGGTTTTACAAACAGTAAGCTATAGTTCTTTCCTCTGAAGATAATTCTAATTGATAAGATATTTGAATAATTCTTATATATATATATATATATACCAAAACAGCATGTTTTAAGAACTGTAAGTTATATATATATATACCAAAACAGCATGTCCTAAGAACTGTAAGTTATTAAAAAAGAAGTAATTTATCATTCCTGGTGAAAAGGAAGTTTAGAGAAGTCTTCTTAAAAGTGGTTAAATATAAGCACATGTTTGATTGATGAGTAGTATTGAATCATCTGAAAGAGGAAAACGAGATCTTTCCAGAAAGAAGAGATAGTATAGGAAAAAAAAAGAGAGAGTGAAATTTACAAGGTATATGGGAAATATTGCTATGTGATTATAACGTGGGAATATGAAGGATTGTGGCAAAACTTTAGAAAGGCAGATTATAAAAGGATGTATTTGATAAGGAGTTAGACTTTATTATTTTGATAATTTGGGAAATAACATTTTACATGTAAGAAAATTATAGAATCAGTCTTATGTTTTGGAAAAAAATTCAGAGAAATAATTCTGGAAGTATTTTCTAGAATGAATTGAAATGGAAAGATATGGGAAGCAGGAAACCTTAGTAAACCTCCTTAATGGGAAGCTTAGTAGTCCAGGCAAGAAATAGTAGTAGTCCAGCAAAAAAGAAAGTATCTAAACTATTCCAGTGACTAGTACATACAGATCCCTAGTAAGTACTTGTTAACTGACTGCCTGTTCCACTGTTATAGAGCAAGGAGAATGATTAAAGCCATTCTGTGGCCTTTAAGAAAATGACAGTATCTGTTTGTAGAAAAAAAAGAAAGGGACAGATTTAAAGCAGGTTCCTAAGTTACTTAGGTTGATAAACTGATAATGCTATTACTTAGAAAGTTTTTTAAAAAATGAAATAGTTTGGGGAAGAAAAGAGGTATAGCCATAGAAATGCATGTACTCTAAAGAGAAGCCAATATGTAAGTGCAGACCTAACTATCACTGAGAGGACAAAGTCTGAAGTAGAGAGAAGCAGCTGCTAGATGAAGGGAAATTTTATAGATGTGGATGAGAGAAGCTGGGAATAATCTAGAACAAGAAGACTGGAGAACTGAAGGAAAAACGATGAAAAAAAGTTTGTAGAAATGGGGAAATGAGTTACCTCAGACGTTGGAGAAGACTTAGAAAAGAGGTCTCTCAGACACCAGGGGAAAATTAATTAATTCAAGAAAGCCTGACAATTGAACATCATTAGTCATCTTGGTGAAACATTTTTAAGAATCCAAATCAAATAAATGTGAAGAGGGAACTAAAAGGTGAGAAATTGGTAATGATAATTTTAGACTCATTCTTAAAAATTTTGGTGTGGGAGACAAAAGAGTGAATTAACCTGCAAGAGAAAAATAGGCTCAGTGGTTGTTTTCAGAATGAGAGGACTTATGTATGTTTGCAGACTAAACGGAAGGACCCAACAGAGATAGAGAAATCAAAGGCATGAGGATTGAGGTGGAGAAGATAGCATTCCTTGCTTTGCCCCTGAAAAGAGAGAGTTTCAATAGCGGGAGCAAAGGAAGAGTATGAGGCTGAAAGAAGATTATTACTTTTTAATTTAGCTCTAGGAAAAAAGGAAAAAAAGTAAAGATGAAATACTTCATAAATTTATTAGTATGTTTAAAAGATGTTATGCAGAGCCTTCCTACTGTGATTAGAAATTACATGAAAAAGAAGCTCTATGAACAAACAAGTTTAGAAAATGCTAGATTAATGAAGGGCATATAGTTTTCCTAATAACAGCAATACTCAACACCTCCAGTTTATCCATTAATAATCTTCGAATTAGACATGCTTTATGCAACATTTTCCAAAATTGGCAGACCACAGAATACTGTTTTGATGAAGTATCTCATATGATTATAATTCCAAGAGTCTTTAATGTGGAACATGCTGATTTATATGCTATCATCTTGTCTTTTGTCCTCTATCTTCAGAGTCTATCAGTCACTTATATTATGCAGCAGAAGTATTATATATCTAGGTAATGAGTAAGAAACTTTGGGCTCCTGAGAAAATATACAAGCCATGGTTTCTATGGTTAAATTGCTCAGTCCTATCACTTTAGATATTTCCAAAACAAAATGGTACAAGGAAGTTTGAAAATGAAGTCCTGAATTACATGATACAAATAATAATTCTCATAATTACTCAAAGATAATCAATAACAAGGCTTGGCATCCAAAAAAAAAGTTGTCATAATCTGTTCACTAAGGACTTATACATAGAATAGAGAACGAATCCTCTCAAAATTTTCCCAGTTCTATCATTAAATGATTATAAAGGAACTTTTCACCTTTCAAATGTTTGGAGTATAAATTACCACAATCCATGAAATTGTATGCAAAGAACTAAATCATAAAAAAAAAATCATACTGTACTATTATAGTCACCAATCTTAAAATAAAATTACTAAGCTATGTTTAAAGTATAATATAAAATAAATGGACCCTGTGTAAATAAAAATGCAGAAATTAAGAAAAAAATTCTCTAAAAGTATAATGTTGTCCAAAGTTACTGATACAATAATAAAAGTGTGGAATATATTTCTGTTTGACCCCTAATGAATATTCCCAGTGATTTATACAAAACATACATGTGTTTTTCTTTTTGGAAATAAAATTGCTGCTAATGACCTTTCCAGATATAATAAGAATTTCTGGAAATAGCCTGCATCAGTTCTGTTGGGGCTTTTAAAACAATTTCAAAGAGTTTAAATAAAGTTCTACGATGTGCTAATACTAACATCCTGTCATTGAGAGGGCAAGAGCAGAATCTTATAGCACAGAAATTAGAGAGTTGTTTTATTAAATAAGTCCTTTTAAAATGGAAATTAGTTGAAAGGCAATTTGATTGAAATATTGCTAAATCACAAACCAGTAAGACTATAAATTGTCAACCTAATTCTCCAACTATAAGTACCTATGGCTACCTCAAGAAAATAATTAGCTATGAGTAATACTATTTAAGTGAATACAAAAAAATATATTTACAGGTGCCTGGGTGGCTCAAACACTTGACTCTTGGTTTCTGCTCAGGTTATGGTCTCAGGTTCATGAGATTGAGCCCCACATTAGGCCCTGTGCGGGGTATGGTGCCTGCTTAAGAATCTCTCTCTCCCTCTGCTCCTTCCCCCAACCCTACCCCCATCACACTCTGTCTCTGTCTCTGTCTCTGTCTCTGTCTCTCTCTCTCTCTCTAAAAAAAAAAAAAGTACATTTCCACATAAATGAGATCTTTATTTTTTTTATTCTTTTCCTCTTTATATTTCAATGAAATAGTGCAATATTTATGCAGGTAAATTCAGTTAGTACATCATTCCTCAAATGACCCTAATTAACACATTGTATGACTTAGAATGCACTGGTAAGTCTGACTATGAATTTTCTAGCTTTGTGTGCTTAAGTTAGAGCCTTCTCTAATTATTCTTACTATAATTTATGAAAGATCTAATAAAATATAAAAATAGAGCAAGATTTATCTATCTAAAGATTATGAAAAACTTTCACATTTCAGCCAGCCATCATCATAAATATGTATTCTAAAAGAAAATAAAACTGTTGTCATTTGATGATTACTTAGAATAAGAATTATACTTTAAGAGGCGCCTGGGTGGTTCAGTGTTGAGCATCTGCCTTTGGTTCAGGTCGTGATCAGGGGTCCTGGGATGGAGTCCCGCATTGGGCTCCCTGCAGTGAGCCTGCTTCTCTCTCGGTCTATGACTCTGCCTCTCTCATGAATAAATAAATAAAATTAAAAAAGGAGAACTAATTATACTTTAAGAAAAACACTGTCTGTTCAAATGACTAATACTAATACAATTCTGAGAAAATATGTAAAGCAAAATTGTGTAAAGCCATATACCCTCCAAAAATCACAATGAAGATGAATACATATAACACTCATAACTTTAATTAAAAATAAGAGTCTCTAAAAAAATAAGAATAAAATAATAAAAAATAAAAATAAGAGTCCCACAGTGTCTAACGACATAGGATTTCGTTGTTTGTAGGTACTATATAACAAATTTTGCTTATTTAAGAAAGGGAAAATAAATTTCAACTTTTAAAATAAAAAAAAATGAAAAAAAATCATTGTGCTTACAGAAGATCAATTATTCCAAAAAAAAAAAAAATTTCCCTGGTCCTATATTCACTCTTTTCCCATTGTCAATGATACCCTTTTACAAACTTTATTCAGAGTTCCATAAAGCATATAGAGCCCTAAATATGCTGATTCTTATTCTCACAAGTCTCTTTCATTTTACTTTGATTTTTGTTTATGTATCCCTTCTAGAAACCCGATACTGACCAATTTGGATTTTGTGGAAAAGTAGATAAAATGTATAAAAATGGTGCATTGCCTCGATCAAAAATAACAATGAAGATTTTCTTGGGCCTCACTTTCCACTTGAGTATTTAGTTTTTGAAACTAAGAAGAGCTTACAGTTTCCACAATCTTCAGTTAAAGAAATAAGAAAGCAAACGCTTTGGGGTGGCGGTGGGGGCGGAACAGGGAACAATCACTCCAAACCATGCTCATGGACAGTACTTCATACCAGCAAATATTTGTAAATTATAATGGAACTTAGAGAGGTGAGAGGGAGAGAAAACCTAACCTTGAGTGGAAAGCATAGTTATAACCATAAATTTAAAAATTATTTATTCTCAGGGACAATGCCTTCTAAAACTTACTACATGACATTTATCCCTTTAACTGCCCTCCTCAATCTGACTGGCTTCTAAAGAGACGAAATTTATGTGGTTTCATGCAAGGCCTTTAATAAATAAATCTTAAGAATAGAGTAGTGTATGAATTGCATAGAAATGTCAGCCCTGAAGAGTGATCAGTGTCTGGGAGAATGGAATAATGAAGGGTATGAAGGCTAAATTTTGACATAACCTCAGTGCCACTATCTCCTTCCATCTTTCATCCTTCAAGTATCTCTTTTAGATGTCGAATTGTAGCTAATTAAGCAGTATATAAAATAATAATTATTTCAATTACCATTATTACTGCTCAGTGAGTCTATGTATCTCAAGTCACTTGCAGCTACAATTATTCCATTCTTTAAGGTTGCTAAAGCTCTTTATAGTTAATCTAGAGATAATTTACTATTTAACAATCTAATTCTAGACCCTAATTACTTTTGACTCTCAAATAAAGTCTAACTTTCCTAGAGGGAGTTTCCATGATCTATAAAGAGTTGTTTTTATATCTTCTATGGTGCCTACAACACTTGAAAATAGTTTGGATATTCCAAATAAAAAGTACTGGGATCATGGCTTAAATTAATGGCTCCCTTCATCACTCGCCATGTTCTATCAAATATCCAAATTAAAATGTTTAATGTCTACACAGCAAAACAAAAATAATGTGTGCTTACAGGCAACATCTTCTGCCCATATACAACATACATAAGGATATACAGACATTTTTGTACCATAAAACCCTCAATATAACACCATTAGAGACCATCATATTGACTTTTAAGATCAGGAAAATAAAGCTGAAAGAGGTGAAATGGTTAACTATGGAAACTCGTGGTGCTGTTTGAGGCCAGTTTTGTCAGTCTCCAAAGACAATTCATTTCTCCAGACTCAGACTTAACAGTGACTTCTTCCTCTATTTCCATGATCTCTACCTTTCTAATCTCCTCCTTCACACCTATGACATGTATTGCCTCCCACCATAGTAAACAGTGATCAGACTGGATGGAGGTATCTGACAACTTCCCCTTGCATGTACAACCACGATACTTTCTGTGGTTTGTAGTTACCAAAATATTGAGAAAATTTGAAAGCAGTGGATTATTAGTGGAAAGGAACGGATCATTAGAAGCATGAATAACCTCTTTGATTTGTAACTAAAGAAAGAAGTCCAGAAATATTTTTCCACCAAATCACATAGATAGTGACAAAGCAGGAATTAGTGTGCTTGCTTCTCACCTTGTTGTTTGGAGTTCCTTCACTTACTTTGTGTTGAAACATCTATCTTAAAATCAGTATAATTCTTGCTACTTTAGGGCAGCCCGGGTGGCTCAGCGGTTTAGCGCCGACTTCAGCCCAGGGCCTGATCCTGGAGACCCGGGATTGAGTCCCACGTTGGGTTCCCTGCTTGGACTTGCTCTCCCTCTGCCTGTGTCTCTGACCCCCCTCTGTGTGTGTGTGTGTGTGTGTGTGTGTGTGTGTGTCTCATGAATAAATAAATCAAATCTTTAAAAAAAATAATTTTTGGTACTTTAAAAACACAAAATCACTCGGAATTGGGCTGACTGAAACTTTGAGGAAGTTTGATATCTTTAAACTTGTTACATAAAATTATGTAAGCTCAGCCTGGTCTTGGTTACCACAGAAGTGATTTACTGCACTTTCTTTTAAATATTCCTTACCTTCTCTGTGTGCATGTATTATAGTTATTTTGTAGTACCCTAAAGGGTAAACAAGGAACTTGAGAATTATTCCAATATGGTGAAGATACTATATTTTCATCTTTAACCAATATATGAGAAACAATATATTATATAGCTATGTTTTTTTAAAAAAACATAGCTATATAGCTACTAAGCTTATACTTATAAATCAAATATAAATGTATGGATAAAATATATAATTTAGAATATAGCTCATTAAAATTTGCCTAAGTTGAATTTCCTTAACACATTTTAGAGAAAGCTATCAAGAACTTGTCACAATAGCCTCTCAAAATTCCTGACAGTATGAAATGGTAGGTTGTATCCCTAAGCAGTTTTTATTACTTAGATATAGTGAAAATATATCAAAATAAAACTTTCTATATGCAATCTTCTCACATCAGCAACTGATTCAGTAATCTATTTTAAAATTCTTTTGTAAGGCATGGATAATTTATCTAGTCCCTGAAACAAAGATAGAATGGGGTTTTGTTTGTAATTTTGAAAATCCAGGATAGTTAGAAAGGGATATGTTAGCATTTTTTATGAGTTTTAGGATAATCAGGAAGATAGCAAAAACAGTCCTTTGGAGCTCCAGGAAATAAAACTACTTTTGTTACAACACTGTGTAAAGATTCTGTAACCTTTGTAATATAAGAGGGATTACACTTTCTCACAAATGAGCTATTTCTATACAATTTCTTCAAAATACAGCATTAAAATAACCACCTCTTTGAACTTATAGGCCTATTCTCCTAAGCTTATTTTTTTCCTGACATATTTTTGAAGCTAGTATTAGAGTGCATATAATTATCCTGTCATATTTTGTTTTCCATATACATTTTCTTAAAATTTTACCTCCAGATCTTCAAAATTCGGGGACAAACACTTTTATTGTCTACTATTTGTGTCTTCCAGTCAACAACAGAAAGAGATGACAGAAAATTCATAGGTGTTAGAACAATAGTAATAAAAACACTTAAACACAGGAGGCAGTTGTTTTCTGCAGAAAGTTTTAAAAGTTGGTTTATGCTACTTTACATTTATTTGGGACTTGGCAGTTCACAAAGTATGTGCAAAATATTGTCTCATTTAATTCTGATATCAACCAAATGGTAATATTAACATTAAATAGTGATATTTAATATTACTTTTTTCTATTTAATATATGAGAAAAGTGAGCTCACAGAAGCTACACAAATTGATCAAGGTCAAGATAATCTAGTAAGTGAAAAAATAGCTTATCTTCACCTGCTTAAATTTTCTCCCAGACTTATCAAATTACAAGCTTCTAAGAACACGTTTTTAATCATTTACATGCCAGAACAAATGTATGTATAATTTACTGGTGGCCATATTTAATATTATTCTACTTTACTACATTCCAGAAAAAAGGAAGTCAAAGGAATTACTTAAATAGAGCCAGATGCATTTATTTACTAAATCATTCATTTAACAAATATTGGTGGAGTTCCAATCATATTTCAAATTCTTACTGAAAACTGTGTATAATGGAATAAACAAAGCAGAGGTGGCTCCTGTTCCCACTCGGCTTAACATCTTACATAGTCCCATGTGAATAAAAAGCATATACAAAATTCTGTATCAGAATAACCCAGTTTATGCTGGACCAACAAACATCTCTAACATTTTATTAGCTTAACCCAGGAAAAAATATTGCTTTGTTCACACCACATGTCCAATAGAATTTAGAAGTGAGACTCTGCTTGCTCATCCTAGTGGCTCAAGGATCCAGGCTGACAGATCCGTTTTGTGTTATCCTTACATGATTACCAGGGCAAAGAGGCAAAATAACAAGGCAAATCACTTGCTGGCTTTTAAATCTTCCATTCAGAAATGACATAATATCTTCTACTCACATGTCACTGGAAAATCACATGACCATGACTAATTTTAAACAGGACCAGAAAGCACAAATGTACCATGTTTTAATAAGCACCATGGGAATATATATGAGTAGTTCCAATAATCACCATTGATCCTAAAACAGGATATATGCATAATTCATAATATGAGTAATTCAAAGTAAAAAAGAAGACTGGTACACAGACTCTAATGTGGCCCTTATGATCTCCATCATGGTATTCACATCTGTGTAAATTCTCTTTCTTCAAGTATGCATAGAACCTTGGACTTGGACTTGTTTCTAACCAAAAGAATGTTGTAAAGGTAATTGGTCTGTGTGGGCTACTATAACAAAATACCATTGACTAGAGGGCTTAAATAACAGAAATTTATTTCTTACATTTCTAGAGGCTGGCAAGTCTATGTTCAAGATTCTGGCCCATTTGGTTTCTGGTAAGGATTCTCTTCCTCGCTCATAGATGGCTGTCTTCTTGCTACATGCTCACATGGTCTTTCATCAGTGCATCTGCACAGAGGGAAGATGGGAGCAGCTCTCTGATTTCACTTCTTATGAAGAAGCTAATCATGTGGAATCAGAGCTCTGCCCTTATGACTTCATTTAACGTTAATTACTTATTAGTGGCCCCATTTCAGATACCATCATACAAGGGGTTATAGCTTCAACATATGAGTTAATAGTGGGAGGGATACAAGTATTTAGTCCCTAATAGTGACAGATATCAGTTCAGTGGTAACACTACATAATTATCTGTAATTATCTGTTTCGTGGAGACTCTTTTCCTTGCTGTCTTTGAGGAAGGAAGGTGACATATTGGGAACCCTAGGGAAAGAGCCACATAATAAACAAATGAGGGTAACTTCTGGACAACAATCAAGAAACCAAGGTTCTCAGTCCAACAGCCTGAAAGGAACTGAATACTACCAACAGTCTTATGAGATTGGAAGCAGATCTTTCCCCAGACTAACAACAGATGAGATTGTAGCTGTAGTTAGTGTCTTAATTTCAGCTTTATGTAATCCTGAAGCAAGGAATTCAGCAAAGCTGTACCCAAACTTCAGATTTACAGAAATGGTGAGACAATAAATGTGTGTTGTTTCAAACCAGTATGTTTGTGGTCATGTTGTTCCACGCTAGTAGATCATGATACAACTACAGTTTAATGGAGTAATTCATTCCCAGATAAGTGATATTCCAGAAAGTTTCACAGATAGAGCTGAACCTAAGTATAGTTTTCAAGAATAAATAGAAATATTAAAGTTGAGAGTGGAAGGAGAGGGAATTAAAAGAAAGCGTAGAAAAATGAAAGCATAGGGCTCCTGGGTGGCTCAGTGGGTCAGACTCTTGAATTTGTCTCAGGTCATGATCTCAGGGTCGTAAGATCTGGCCTTCATTGGGCTCCACAGTCAGTACGGAGTCTGCTTGTCCCTCTCTCTCTGCCTCTGCCAGTCCCCCCACTCTAGCTCTCCTTCTCCCTGTTTCTGTCTCTGTCTCTGTTTCTCTTGCTCAAATAAATAATCCTTAAAAAAAAAAAAGAAAAAGAATAAAGAAAAGAAAAAAAGGGAAAGAAAATGGAAGCAATCAATGTTGCTAGAATAAAAGGAATCCATATAAGGAAATGTGAGAGGATCTGCCTAGAATCCAAACTAAGAGACATAGAAGAATTTGAAATAAATAAGTTAATGGCATATTTATGAGTTAAATATACTAAAGCCATTCTTTTACTCTGTTTCTTAAAAAAAAAAAGAATATTTTTCCAGGTTTCATTTAATGTTTCACTTAATGCAGGAATGTTTTTAAAGATTTAAGTCAACTATGTAAAAATTTTAAAAATCATTCTTTATATAGCTTTATATTTTTTTCATCACTGCTTTGTGATTTATTCTCCTAAGTCTCCATCAGCCGGTAGAATGAGAATACCCCTCCCATGCTGATGCTTTTGTCAGTCAAGGCATTAAAGTCCTTTAACGCCTGCCCTGTCTGCAGGACCCACACATGAATGCCTTGTTTCTCCTGGCACCCCAGTTAATGGAAGCACCTTCAAGGCCTCATCCCTCGGCCATCACAAGTGTTTGCACACCCATCTTGACAACTTCCCCTGCATCTGCAGGCTGCATACAAGGAGAATGCTCAGTTCCCATATCTACCTAATCCCAAGCCCAACTTTCCCTGGCCACACTTTGCAGTATTTAAAGCTTTTACTGAGCCCTGTACTTTCATTTGCCCTCAAGATAGGGAAGCAATTTGGGGGGCTGTGGGGGAGCACATGAGGAACTTAACCGATGCCCTCTCTTCTGGGAGCTGAGATCCCAAAGGGCTCGGTGCATTACCTCTCTTTACACAGCTTTAAAAGGAACTTGCTGACCCATATTCACATACTAATAAAAACATGAAATAAATCAACAACTTTACTGAACAACCCAAATAAGCTTTTCATTTCATTTCATTTAAATAACAAATCCCTATAAATAAATATCGTTTAAGCTATATATATTTAATAGATGCTTCAATTATCTATTGTTGCATAACAAGTGACTCCAAAAGTTCATGGCTTGAAACATATCAATTTGCTATTCTTGGCAATTCTATGAGCTGACTGGGCTCAACTGGATGGCTCTTCTCCATGAGGCATCAGCTGAGGTCACTCACTTACTGCATAAAGCGGGTGGCCAGTCTGTGTTAAAGATCCTAGTTAGCTTCACACACATGTCTGTCACCTCAGTGTTCTTCCATAGGGGCTCCCTCCCCATGTGACTGTTTTAGCCTTTCATATAAGGCAGTGGTCTAGGGTGATCATTCTTACAAGAGGCCTCATTTGCCCAGAAAACACATAAAGGCAAGCTTCTGGGCTTCTTAAAAGCTAGGCACATATGGACTTAAAACCATGATTTTTGCCACATTTTTTAAGTCAAAGCAAGGCCAGCTCATATTCAAAATTAGAAGTAAAGACTCCACATCTGAATGAGAGGAAGAAATGATTTATATTAGTTAAGTCTGGTCACCTCCTACTACACTCAGTATATAACAGGCATAGTTTACTTTCAGTGAAATTGAGAATTCTCCGTTTCCAAAGCTAAACATCAGAACTGAAGTTTTAGAAAACTCTTTTTGAAGACTACTGATAGAACAAGACAGGTAAGTTGTAGCAGCCACTGATAAGGTCATACAACTAGAGTTTGAATGTAGGATTAGGCTCACCCCAGTCAAAGCTAGGTACCACTCACACCCCTAATTGTTTAGCCTTTTGTTTTAAATGAAGCTACTCCGATTATATAGTCCATCAATTTATAATTTTGTGTTCAAATAGTTTTGAAAAATAATGAAAAGTATTTCTATTCTCTTTCTAAAGCATTGACAACATAAGAACATTAAAATAAGAGTTTTCTGATTAAGCCTATGCTTCCAACAGAAGCAATTTCTAGAACTGGGGTTCTTAACCTCAGAGAGTCAGTAAGTTTTTGCAATTTATGTAAAATTTTGCATATATACATTTTTCTGGGTAGATGGCTCATTAGCTACCTTCTTAGTTTTGGTCCCCTCCCCCACCTTTTATATGTCTCATTATGTAGAGTCAGAGAGTTATATTTGAACCATGATTTAATCAATATTAATCAAATGTCTCATTTGTCAAATAATACTACCTGTTCAGCCTCAAAAGCAATGCCGTGAATAGGAGATATCACTTGTAAAATAATTATTAAGATATTAGTTATTTTTGGCAACCCCGGGTTTTAAATTATGTTTTTTCCTCATATGGGATCTAAGTAACTAAAAACCACTAATTAACCAGTTGTCATGTGCTTCAAAATCTCTTAAGTGCTTTAAAAGTATTATCTTATTTGGTCCCCACAGCAACACTATGAAATAGGTTTTGTGATTCCCACTTTACTGCTAGGAAAACTCAAGAGATAACAATTTCACTTGTTGCTACATAGTCACCCAAAAGGAGGGACTGACGTAATATTTCATTAATACTTGAACCTCTCTCTTTAGAAGAATTATATATCTCCTCTTGAGATATGTATGATGTAATTTGGCTTATCCAGGTAAAAGTACCACCATTTCGGGTTGTAAGCTTTCAGAACTAGTATAAAATTCAACAGGTCCTCTTTCACCTGCTACAATTATGGTGGATGTGTCAAATGCAAGCTTGGGTCAGGAGTAGGAAGACATGAAAGACCAGTAAAGATAAATGAAGTATGAATGAGAGATAAATATAGTTATCTTGAATCAAGAAAAATTTGGCATGTTTTGCTATCACAGTCACACCTACCCTATCCTGACTGGTATACAGACCCAGTACACCAGTATACCTGTATAAAGGGGAACCAATCCAGTCTGGCTCCTAAGCTGGAACTTTGAACTGCTCTGCTCCTCTACTTTTCTTGATTTTACAAATAGCTTTTTTTTAAAAAACTCACTTTCATTCATTAATCCCTTATGTTTTCTGAGGAAACATTTTGTTGTACACTTGAGGAGACATTTTGTCCTGCATGGTCCTAGTTTTCAGAGAACAATGATAGTCTGTAACCTGCCAAACTTCCCCAAAGAATTATTTTGAAGTTTGGAATAGCCTCCAACACCAGAATGGGAATTCTGTTAGAAGTGCTAAAAATATTTATCCTAAGCTAATTAAGGGAAATAGGATAGAAATTTTGACCACAGCCTCTTTGGATAATTTGGACCTCGACTATTAAATTGATGCTACCCTATTAAATATAATGAAAACTTAGAGGAGTCTGCATGGCTCAGTCCTTTGATCGACCAACTTTTGATTTTTGCTTAGGTAGTGATCTCACGGGTCATGAGATCCAGCCCTGAGTCAGGCTCCTCACTCAGAAGGAGGTCTGCTTGAAGATTCTTTCCCTCTTCCCCCCCTCAAAATAAATCGATCATTAAAAAAATAATTAAAACTTAGAAAAAAACGTAGTATATGAATTTTTGTAAAAATACTTATATAAATGAAATTCTTTCTACTTGTACACTGCTAAGTTACTAAAAAGAGCTGAGATGGTCAAGACCCTTTTCTTTCTTTTTTAAAAGCTCAAGCCAGCTTTCTTATTTCTTTTTAAAGATTTTATTTATTTATTTATGAGAGACAGAGACACAGAGAGAGAGAGAGGGAGAGAGAGAGAGAGAGAAACAGAGACACAGGCAGAGGGAGAAGCAGGCTCCATGCAGGGAGCCCTATGTGGGATTTGATCCCAGGACTCCAGGATCACATCCCCAGCCATAGGCAAGCACCAAACTGCTGGGCCACCCAGGGATCCCCTCAAGACCCCTTTCCTAAGGCTAAAAATTGCTTTGATGAAGATGAGGATGATTACAATGATGATAATGATGATGGTGAAGATACCAGCCAACATTTATCAAGGGCTTACTGTGTGCCAGGCCATCTGCTAAGTGATTTTCCTTTCGCAACCTTATATGGTGGGTGTGATTCCAACCTCCATTATATAAAGGGAAAGCTAGTATGACTAAGGAAATTGTGCTGAAATCAAACCCTTGCAAACTGAATTCAGAACTCCCATGCTCAATCACTCTGGCATATTTGCCCTATGCAACCAAGATAAAATCTGTGTTTCTTTTCTGGGTAAAACTTTCTTAAGATGCTGGATCATAGGTTCTTTATCAGAACCTCATTTGTATTATTTTTGACAAAAACAGGCAAACTTGCAATTAAAAGTGAACAGAGTCGAATGGTCCTCCAATTAGGGGAAGATGCAAAATCTAGGGTCAACTGTCTTTATACCAAGGTCTCAACACTTTTATATTTGGAGCAAAGATTTTATTTTTTTTAATTTGTATGCTGTTATTTTACTTCAGTTGTAAACTGAGAATACTACAGTATTCAGTATTCAGTAGTCTCTAAAGTGTTCATTAACGTATAATATAGAGCATAATCTTTCCAAAAAGAAGCTGATTTGGGTTATTATTTTTATTTTATTTTATTTTATTTATTCATGAGAGACACAGAGAGAGGCAGAGACACAGGCAGAGGGAGAAGCAGGCTCCATGCAGGGAGCCCGATGTGGGACTTGATCCCAGGACTCCAGGGTCACTCCCTGGACCAAAGGCAGGCGCTAAACCACTGAGCCACCCAGGGATTCCCCTAGGCTACTATTATATCAGAAATCAGTCTCGTCTTCAATAGGGGTTGAATGGAGCAAGATATTGCTTTGACTTAGCTATAGGAGAAAAAAAAATGACTAGAGAGAGAGGAGAAACATTTCTGTGAAATTCTACATCTTTGATTTATTTCCTTTCTTAGTTTTAGTTTTGTAAGTCTGAGTTTAAGGCCAATCAAGCATTTGTTAAATTATGCAGAAATAACTAACACAATTTCAAGCTATAGTTAATAGACATTTAAATGTTTATTTTATTAATTTACATAAGGTTTTGTGTACAATATGCATTACGATTGGGAAATAAATAAAATCAAGTAGAATTGTATTTGTTCAAAGCTTTATTTTGCTTTAGAAATTATTTGCAAAAACAGAATATTATGCAAGACTAAATTAGAGTATGTGGGTTTTTTTTTCTCTTTTTTCCCCTCCAATATCTCTCCCAGTCTTCTAGAGGGTGTGCTTATCTTTCAAAAAGAAGTATTAATTAAAAAAAAGTCTACACAAATGAATTTGAAAGCTTTAATTTAGGTAAATCAGGAAAATGCAAATATAGTATTTGTCATAGCAGAGTGGCTTAGTTTTGCTCTCTGATGCCTTTCATATATTTCTAGTTGCCATGGCTTCCTGCCTATCACGTTCATGACAAGCATTCAAAGCAGAAATATTGTAGGAGGATTGCCTGTCGGAGGACACACATACTACATAAGGCCTTTAATTCTGGCTCACTGACACTATTCACCTAAACATAAAGGGTGAGTGGTCAAACAGACAATACTTATTTTTATTCTTGTTTTGTCATCGTCAGGACTCTTTAACCTGGCATGTTTATTTTACAGAGTGGCTTTTCTTGGTGTTCCTTACGTGTTACCGGATCAGGGCCTCCTATTGGTCAGCAAAGGCCATAACACCACTTCTTGCATTATTCTTCCTAAAAGTTTGCTTGGTGAGACTTCTGATGTAGTTTGGATCTGTATAGCTAACGGGGGATCTGCGATGTTTTACTAACTTGATAGTTTCTTGGGTATATGAGTCACTTTCCTGTTTCCATTGCAATTACAATGTCTACATTTGTCTTAGAAAAGGTCTATACATGTGCTGTCCAATACAGTAGCTACAAGACCCATGTAGATTCTTAAAATAAAAAGTAAATTAAATTAAGGTTAGAAGAGCCTGAAAATCTTTGTGAACAGGATTGGTTTCTGAGCCAAAGATAAAATCTGTAGAATATACGCTAATGCAAGAACTTGTTAATAGTTTTAATTATTATTAACATTTTTAATTGAACACTTTATATTACAATGTGATCTCTATATTCATAAAACATTACTCTGCTTTAAAATAATATCTTGTTGCTTTCAAGCACAGTTTTAAGTTTGCAAACTCTATGTTCTACTTCGAAAATCTGGTCACTTAATTATACGTAGATTTTTTTTTTCTTAGTCTTTCTCCAGAAGGCATACAGTATTTTGACCTGGAAATAGCAAGTAGGTAGAATCATTTTTTTATTGTTGGAACTTCTCATTATAACCTACTATAACTAAGATAATATTTGTTCTAATTCACCTGCCTCTAAAGATATTTCTAAAATATGCATCATATCATAGAGTTTAAAATTACACATATTTATATTCATTACTATCACACTTTTTTGAAATTGATGATATATATACGTCACATATACATACATATCCTATCACATGTACATTTCTTATTTCAGCTTGAATAGTAGTTTAGCTATCATAAAGTGTTTACTTCTATATTTAAAAATGCAACTTATATTTCCTCTAATATCCTGTGCAATTCAAGTAATATTTGTCTCTATTAATGTTTTATATTTATATAGAATCCACAAGTATTCATGCAGACATGTGATCTGAAGACATTTTTTATTATTGTTATTGTTTCATAAACAAGAAAGGAACAGCAGGAAATATAGTGAAATTGTAGTTTGTTCAACTTACATAATTTAAAGATAGAGTTTCACTAGATCTTGCTGCCTATAGCAAGCTGTTACTTTTTTAATATATGAAAGCTATTGTCTTTATTTTAAAGTCTGAAATTAAAATAATATACAATTGAGAAATTATCTTCCCACCTTGACAACAGTATGGTAATATTTTCATAAATTTACTTTCATCATGTTACATATTAGTCTAATATGAATCAGAGCTTCACCAGTAGAAGAACTTTATTTCTTAAAAGATTTTATTTATTTAAGGTCAGGGGACAGGTGCAGAAAGAAAGCAACAAGCAGACTCTGTGCTGAACACAGAGCCTGATGCAGGGCTTGATCCCAAGTCCCCAAGATTATGACCTGAGTCAAAATCAAGAGCCGACCCCTTATCTGACTGAGTTACCTAGGTGCCCCTGAACTCTAAACAGACATTTTTTAACCTATCTATCTATGCAGTCAATGCGATGAGGTTGTTTTCTGAGGCATACATCTTAATCCTAATTTTATTTTAAGATTTTACTTTTAAGTGATTTCTATACCTAATGTGGGTCTTGAACTCACAACCTCAAGATCAAGAATCACATGCTCTACTGACTGAGCCGGTCAGGCTTCCAATCGATAGTCAGTCCAGCTTTCTTAACCTCTTTTCCAAAGGTGACGATCTCATGAACGCTTTCTAGTTAATTCCTTGCCTACCGATCTGTCTCAGAGCTTACTTCCTGAGGTACCTAACCTATGATAATGAACATATCTCTTCACATTTCCTTAATATTTGAAATTTAGACAGGTACTATCTTGTGTGAAGTTGGCTGGATTGCCTAACTTCACCTCATTCAGCCTGTTTCCTGGTTCTTAGCATAAGCTATTAACCCCACTTCTGAAGGTAACTGAAAGGATTAAATGAGAAGGTTCATATAAAATCGTTCACCCAATTTATGGTGACTAGAAAGTACTCAACAAATACTAATTGTTAGGAAAATCAGACACATTTTGACTCATCCTGCGACATGTAGAAATAAAATTTATGACTGAATTGTGCCATGTATGCACAAGCTAAATAATTACCCCTGTAAATTGATCATTACCCCGTAAATTATCTGTTCAATTAGGTTATTTAAATCCTATTGTAGAAAAATTAGAATCTGGATATACCTATTGTAGTGAATATACTTAAAGAACCATTGTGCTGTGGCACCTGAGTGGCTCAGTGGTGGAGCGTCAGCCTTCAACTTAGGTCGTGATCCTGGGGTCCTGGGATGGATCAGGATTCCTGCGTGGAGCCTGCTTCTCCCTCTGCCTGTGTCTCTGCCTCTCTCTGTGTGTCTCTCATGAATGAATAAATAAAAACTAAAAAAAAAAAAAAAGAACCATAGTACGACATGAAGTCTAGAAAAGCTGGCATCTCCACCAATTAATTGACAATTGAAGAATTCTCAAGAAAAAAAAATGTTTAACAATCTGTAATTTACATTTCTCAGTGGAAACCAATAGTATGTTTATATTATAGCACAGATAACATTATTAGCAGAATAATCGAGCCAAATGAATCATGACTGAAAATCTCATTACCAGAAGGCACCATGCTGATATCATAGACCTCACATACTTTCTTCTTTCATCTTGTTGCAGTATCACATTTCTCCTGCTATTTAGTAGGTATGCTTTGGTCTCTGTTTCTGGTCTCTTATAACTATTGCTTTGATATTATAATACATTTCTTCTGAATGATGAGCCTTAAATTAATTTACTCTTTCAAAAGAGAATCTACAAACATGGACAACTGTTTCTAATAAATTTATTTACAACTAACTAATGTGCAATTTGTTGCTTGTCAAAACATTGGAAATTATGTTCTTGTTTCATGTAAAATATAATTAGCCAATACTTTCAGGAGGATGTACAAGCAGAGGAAGTATTACCAAATTGAGACTCCATAATCTATGTTTATTCTGTCTTTGATTTTAAAAAGAATTAAAGAAGTCTTATCTTCTATTCAAATGAAATCAAATAAAATAATTTAGCACATTCTCTTCATGTCTGGCTGTATCATTTCTGATTTTATGACAAGCAATGCAAACAAAATCTGTTAAAAAAAAAAACACAACTACTTGGACTCCACTAGCTAATGAATCATAATACTCTATTCTGATATATATGTTTATAGATGTAGATTTGTTCAAAGTTTAGTGGTTTTTAAAAAGAAAGTAATTTATTTATTTTAACATACTTTTCCGTAATGGAAAATAAAGGTAAATGTACTCTAAAATCTTAAAGTTCCACACTTTACCTATAGCCTTTGGTGCTTAGTTCCTTTTCCTTTTTAATTTTTTAGTGTTATTTTATTCACAGGGTCCTTTGATAAGCAATCAGAAGCATGAACAGTGTTAAAATAAAATTCCAAATTACACAGCAACCATCAAAATATGACCAAAGTTTGGATTACTATCATCAGTTAGCATTTAATAAACATCTACAGAGATCTCAGTACAATCATACCATGTAGATTTTATTTTTAGACAAGATCTGCCCAAACATTACTCCCAGGTCAAAGAAGATGTTTTAAAAAGTAAGCACACTGAAAAAAATTTACAATCAAAAAATCATTTTAACATAGAATAAAATATACAAAAAGTTTAATTTATAATGCAGAGTGGAATGGGTAACTTTGAAATAATTTAGAACAGTTCTATTTGAGTGTATAGTTTCCATTCTTTACTGAGCTGAGGTCAAAGCTACTTCTCTGCTCTCTGGTATATGGTAGATTCCCTTCTATTTTCAAACCCTTCAGGTTTCTCCTCCTCTTCTATAATTTTCTCCACAGATAACAAACAGTTCCTCTTTCTTCCGCCTTCTTTTTATCAATACTCTTCCTCCCATCTGTTAAATGAAGTCTTATATGAGGGCTCTCTGATAGGCACTGTTCTGCATACAATATGGTAAGTGTCTTCTAGTCTCATTTTCCCCACATCATCTTACCCACAAGAGTGCAAACTCCCATCATCTGCTCATTCTCATATTCAAGTGGGATGAACAGAGGTGTAATATTAAGTTGACATAATTTATTTACCTGGAATAAACAGGGCTTAAACACTTCTTGATGGGCCCATTACCAACTTATACCACATAGTATGAGTAGAAATGAAACAAATTTAGAAACAAAACCCAAACACTAACCTGTTGTGAACCTAAATGAGTCATTTAACCTTTCAGACTTGCATTATTTTCTATATAATATAGTGCTGATGATACCACACAGATTCTGTGAAAATCAAATAGTATATTGTATGGAAATGTAAGTAGTGGTACATTTCCACTAGGGCAATATAAAAGGAACCCAGGCCCCCAAATCAGTCACAGGCTATTTGAAACTTGTTATTTTCAAACTGTCTAGTAGTATATGACCCCAAGCAAGTCACTCTAAGTCTAGATTTATGCCTCTGAAGATGGAAATAATATACCTTACACATTAGAATAGTGATGATAATTAAACAAGATCATTTAAAAAAATAGTACTGAGAAGTGGGAGAGAAAGTAGGAAGAGATAGACATGTTCTATCTTGTTCAGTTACCTAGTATTTACCAATTTTTTCATCCCGAACATGCATTTGCTATCTCATGGAAGTTTCATTCTGGTGATAGTTTTGGAAGCTTGCAATGTCCAGAAATGGATGTTTCAATAACAATTGTGAGACTTATTTTTGTATATGAAATTGTGTGAACATAACTACATGATTCTATCATAAAATACTCTATAGGCCATTGCAAGAGAAGCGAACTCGTGGAGAGGAATACCTGCCTTGATATGTACTGATTTTAAAAATTTATATAGCGGCATCTTACATTGTTTCTGTTTTTCTATACATTTGAAATACTTTGTAGTTGAAAATGATTTTGTAAACTTGATTATTCCTTGAAGAGTAGGAAATAATTAGAAGGTCAAACTGCAAAGAGGATTCAACTTGACATCACAATATGGCTCTTCCTACATGGGGATCTAGAGAACGATCATTGAAGTTGTGCTTGATGCTGTCATATACTGATTTTTCAGAATTGGGGGGAAAGATAAGGAGCAGAGACAAAGGAAGACAGAAGAGTTGCCAAAATGAAGAATTTGGGGTCCCCTTTAAAGGACAATTACAAGATAGAAATTCCTCGGCAACTACAGTGACTAGGTGGATTTTTGCAGTTTAGAAGGCCTTATCCAGAAGATAAGACCCTGAGTAGAGGCAGAGACCTTGACTGATACTTTGGGTCTGAACATTCTACCTATCTGATAAATAGAAATTTTTGAGAAAGAAGTTTCTACTGGATGCACCAATAGAGGAAAGGTGAAAAACTCCATTTTCTTTTGCTAATCTATTCCTTTAAAAAATTAAATTTTACATGGAATAATGGAAATTCAGACAGTGGCGGTGAAGTAGAATGACTTGAGTCTTGCAATGCAAAGAGAAAGAATGGTAATGGACTCCTGAGGGTTGACCAGCCTACATTACTCAAGAGTCAAGAATGTAACACTTTAACCTGGGATTCCTTCTATTGTTAAAATTTACTGTAATTAAAGAAGAGAAAAATAATAGTAGTTAAGAAACAGAAAATTATGTGTTTCTCTCTCTCTCTCTCTCCCACACACACACACACACACACACACACCTATATGCATATACAAACTACATACAGCTATAACCATAGGATAGAATGACTGAAAGAGCATCTTACTTCTGAACTAATGTCTTACACAGGCATTAATAACAATTGAAATTGGAGATTTTCAGACTTTTTTTTTTGGATTGACAAGATATGCTGAAAGATTTATCTTGCCTGATGGCACATCAACCCAAAAAGAGAAGAGAAAAGGCTTCCTTGGCAATGGACTTCAGGTGACAATAAATTTCAGTCCTTAATTTTACTAACAATTGATTTCCTGTGTTTCTCTCCATTGCCTTTTTGGACAAATTACCCATAATTATGTATATCTTGCTAACCTTGTGATAAGCACAAAGTCTCAGAAAGATGTTGAGGGTCAAAAGTTAGCTCTAAATCTCAACCTGCTTGAATTCAAAACAGACAAGAGGGCATCTGTGGGCTTATTCTTCTATATGCAGTTTGTTCACTCAAACTGTCAGAGAGAAATAAAGAAGTTTTCGGAGAGGATTACCGAAGTCACAGTCGAAAGACTGGGAAAGAGACACCAGAGCTCCAAGTTTATAAAGTTGTATTTTAAAGATTCAGTGATGCCTGAGGAATGAAATGGGATGAAGAAGGAAAAATTATGCACTAGGAGCAATGTTTTCTGTCTTCTGGAATGGGAAGTGAGATGAACAGCATAGGAGATTTGAAAGGTAGCAAACAATCCAGGAGACCTACAGGCCCGTGATCAATGACTTAAGAGATGATATTAAGTAAACATTATATATGATACTATACCCTCCTTTGAGAGTCTGTATTCATATCTGAGTGTGGCAATACTAAAAAAGCCTGAAATATTAGAATTCATGTCAATTAAAGAATACTGAACAAAGATAGAGTGATATATACTGGTCCCCAACTACAAAAAACTTTGAATTGCCTAGTCAAGAATCAGTTTGATTTAAGGAAATGAATACTAGCAGGCATTCTATTGTGGAGAAGGAAAGGGTAAAAGCTTCACTTGGCCAGTAGGGTCATTATATCAGAGAAAGTGGGTAATCTGGTGGAGGGCATTACCTTCTAATAGTTGGGCAATGAACTATTTAGAGGATCTGAATGTGGGACAATGTTGTGTTTGAAAGGACTCAGGAGAGATATAAATAAAGGTAATTATGAATCCAAAGGAGGAACAGTTGAAACTCTCATTGGACAAGTGACAGCATTTTCTGAGTTAAGCATGTAGAATATAACATCTTTATCAAGGGATGAGCAGCAGGTATAAAAATATGTTGATTTTTACCTATTGACCTTATCCTATCAACTTTGGAGTATTAGGATTACTCATATAAAAAAAAATAAAGGAAATAGATGGTGACAGAGAGTATTGCAGAAAATAGTGTGGTCAGGCAAAGTCTTACTGAGGAGGCGACATTTAAGCAGACACTTGAATACAGTGATGGATTGAACCATTCGTATTTTGGGAGAAAAAGCAAGCTGGGCCCAGAAAACAGCAAATGCAATATCGGAAGATGCTTGTAGCAAGGAGTTTAGAGAGTGGCTTTATGAAAGATTACATCTACATAACCAAACCTTTATTAAGGTGGTATAAATATATCCATTCAACATGAGATCAGCAGGGGGCTAGCCAGGAGTTGCAGTGAACGCAGGGAACATGATGTCTCTGGCCTTTAGCAATGATCAGTGATAAATAAGGAAGCTTACATATAACCATTCAGAATTCAAGAAGGTCATCTGCATAAATGCTTCTGTATTAAATGCTGTGGATGGTAACAAAACTCTCAAACCATACAAAGATGCAAGTTTGGAAGAATTACGGTTAGGTATTTTCTGGGAAAGAAATCGTTGACCATTGTTAGTTGAGCCTATTAGAATTGAAAACATATTACCCTGTTCTTGTACAAAATCATATGGTTTTGAAATAGGTTTCCAGGAGAATGTGATAGGCTTCCAGGTGTGAATTGATATGGAGATATATATATATATATATATATATATATATATATATATATCACACATATATTCATAATGTATGTAAATACATACATATATCACATATACATATATATACGTATATAATAATCAGACTGCACAGGGTGGTAGCTTTAGCCAGAAATAGAAAAAAAAGTAGTAAATCCATGAGTCACATAGAAGAGCACATTGCTGTTATTATTTAATAACCACCTATGATAAGAACCAGCTATGATAAGAAGAGATGAAGGTTTTCTGTGAGCACAGAGCTTAAGCTACTTAGGCAGCTACAGAATTTCTTAGAAATAGCGATATCTGAAGGATTAGTTGAATCACAGGCATACTCTTACTCTTCTTTTATCCTGGTTAACTCCTACTAATCCCTCAATTCTAAATTTAGCTGATAACTTTTTCAAATGCTGTTTTTGTCCTTCTAATAAACATTACTTATCCTTTGTTATTGTATTTCATTGGATCCTATTTTTTTAATAAAATTTGTTGCAAATTATAACCATATATCTACATGTGTGCCTTTCTTTCTTTCCTTCTTTTTTACTTTGTCTCCACAGATAGAATATAAGTTCTGAAGTTTAGACACTAATTCCATTTTGATCAAAATACCCCTGGATGAATATTGGTTGAATGAATGGAAAAAAAAAACTAACATGGATAAGAAGTCAAGGAAAATATGAAAACAACATTTATCAGGAAGAAGGTGTAAAAAGCCACAAAAGAAAGACTTACTGCATTCATGAAAGTAAAAGACATTCCACTTGGGTGAAGAGAAATGTGTAAGCAGGGAGGTGCTGGGAAACAGTTTCAAAGTTCAGCAAGCAACCATAAAGGCCATAAGATGGAGTTTGCTTATGCTCTAGAAACCAGAAAAGACTTTTAAAGATCAGGATAAAATGAACAGACCTGTTAGTTTGAAACTTGGAGAATGGATTGAAAGATGCAAAACTGGAGCCCAGGAGAAGAATGGGGTAAGTGCAATATTTTAAACTGCTTTAATGGCAAAGGAATGAAGAGAAGTAGAGAAGTGCCCCCCACACACACACACACACTTACCTGTGGTTTTGCTTTATGAGGTTTTAGTTATCTGTGGTCAACCACTGTCCGGAAGCAGGTGGTGAATGGTCAGAGGTTCAATAGTAGCCTAGAGCAATGTCCCAGTGCCCACATCATTCACCTCACTTCATCTCATCACACAGGTATTTTATTATCTTCTATCATCACAAGAAGTAGGGTGAATACAGTACAACAGGACATTTTGAGAGAGAGCAAGAGGCCACATTCAAATAACTTTTACCACAGTATGTTGTTATAATTGTTCTACTATGTTATTAGTTTTTGTTATTAATCTTAATGTGACTAATTTGTAAATTAAACTTTATCATAGCTAACGTTTGTATGTGCATAAATATAGCATATAAGGGTTTAGTGCTATCTGCTAATTCAGGCATCATCTGAAGATCTTAGAATGTATCCCCCTCAGATACAATAAGACTATTGTAAATGCACGTAAGATAACCAAGAGCTATGATAAGAAACATTTGGTAATAATCAAGCTATAAAAAAACTAAAAATGAAATTAAATGTTTATAAATTGTGAATGGAAAAAGAACTTAAATTCTTTGAACTGATAGAAAATACCAGGAAGAAAAATATTGACAGGTCTTACTCTTACCTAATTTAAAACAATCAAACCAAACAAACTGAAAAGGCAAACAATATTCAGAAAATATACATAGTTTTAAAAAAAAGAAAATATACATAGTTTAAAAGAAAAAATATTCATAGTAAAAATAGCAAGAACAGTGCCAATTCCTTTATAATATAAAAAATTCCACCTAAATTCTACATATGTCAATAAACTCCAATTTATAAATAGATAAATATGATACAGAATTTCACCAAAACAGATCTACAAATATTTGATAAACATGAACAAATATTCAGCATGTTATTATCAAACACACATCTAAAATCACACAAAAAATGTGTCTGTTTTATTCTTTGGAATTATCGACCATTAGCTTGATAAAAATTTACAAATCACAAATATAGAAAGGAATTGTTACATGTAATATATAGTAAGAAGTACTGATCTATTATAAATGTGATTCATTTTTAGAAAACACATCCTGGTTCCTAGTGATTTTCTCTTTCCACTTTAAATTCCTATAAACATTATGCTGTTATCATATTGTCCCTATAAATATGATGTTTATTTGACTTCTTCTATACCTTATTTTCCTTTCACTTCTTTATGATAATGAAATATTTCAGCCATACAAGAGTGTACATCCTTAATTTTTAACTACTTCTTTTTTAAAGATTTCTATTTATTTATTCATGAGAGACACACAGAGAGAGGCAGAGACACAGGCAGAGGGAGAAGCAGGCTCCCCACAGGGAGCCTGATGTGGGACTCAATCTCAGGACCCCTGGATCATGCCCTGAGTCAAAGGCAGACACTCAACCACTGAGCCACCCAGGAGCCCCTAACTACTTATTTCTTATGAAGAATTTTAACACAGGGGCAACTGGGTGGCTCAGTAAGTTAAGCAGCTGCCTGTTGTTCAGGTCATGATGACAGGGTCTTTGGATGAAGCCTCGTATCTTTGGATTCCCTGCTCAGCAGGGAGTCTGCTCCTCCCTCTCCCTCTGTCTCTACCTCCCCAATTCCTACTCTCTCTGTCTTTAAATAAATAAATAAATAAATAAATAAATAAATAAATAAATAATCTTTTAAAAATAATTTATAACACATATTTTTATACCTGTAATATTAGTCATGGTTAGTCAGATCTTCAGAAAATAGAATATTTGTAAATTTTTTGACTAAAAAGATAAGTAAAGCAAAATAGAAGTTATAGTGTACTCTCTCATGTTTAAATTGAACAATTAGGACAATCTAATTGCCATCTTATGTATATGAAGGACATATTCTCTCCAGTGTAGTTTAAGAAAATAAAAGCACTTTCATTTAAGTTGTATTCCTTTCCGTAGGCTACTTTTACCTGAGATTTACAGTTTAGCCAGCCCAAACCCAACATTTAATTACAATATAATTAGAATGTCAAATCAAACACATTTACTTCTTTGGGTTCCCCTTAAAGACCTTAAGTGCAGCAGGTGATGATAAATGTTTTGCAGATGTTTACCAAGAACAAACATTAAAACAATGGTCATCTGTAATTAATCAAAATTATCCTAAAGAGGATATTTCATTTGCTCATGGTTAAGACAAAGTAGAACCATCATCCTTCTTAAGGGAGAAAAAAAAAAGATCATTTCTATGAAATTCTTGCAGATTCTAATTCTTACATTTTTATACCAATAGGATTATCAGAATGAAGTTTTCCAATTTTAAAATTTAGTGATTGTTCAACCTTGCTTCACCAATATCTGCTCACCTTATTCTCTGAAGATTGCATCATCTTCTTCATCACAAAATATCAAAGGTTTAATTCTGTGTGACACTGTAACAGAGAAGACCTCAAGACGTCCCAAATATTGACCCTCACATACTATCTCTGGTGCTTCTTTGAGCAACGTAGCAGAAACAATGGACAAAACTCCTGTGGTTGACCCTGCTTTAAAAATTATTTTATAGTTCCGTGTGTATGTGTGTGTGTGTGTGTATTTATTTAAGATAGAGACACGCTACTTTCTCTGAGAGTACAAGAAACTGTGTTGATGATGGAACATTATAAGAAATGTCCTAGCTGGGAGAAAAGCATTATACTTCAAAATGATCAAAACAGTGAGAAGCCACGGAATGGCAAATATGCTGCAGTACAATAGAACAAGCTAAACCTACAGCTCAGGCATGCATTGAGGTGTAGAAATCCTAAGAAAGCTAATATAAAGTTTCACTGCACCGGTGGCTATCATTCAGTCCAACAAAAGCAATCTTCTGAATAATGGGAATAACATTAAGGAAAAGTCATAATTACATGGGTGGATACCTCACACTACAAATCCTACAGGGCCATCTAGTTCTTCTGTGATGCATATTATATGCACTGTGGAAGAATGTCTTCCTTACAAATAAATATACAACCTGAGTGCAGAAAAAGAAGACACAATGAACAGTATTGAAATATTCAGTCTCTCACAACTCCGTATCTGGCAAGTGACTCGGGTGCTTTAGGCAGCATTAAACTCCCAGCATTAATGCTGGGAGGTGGCGATGGATGACTGTGTCTTTGTGAAACCCATTTAATATGGTAATGAGAAATATATTGCTATAGATAACATCTGTGAAGTAATATAGAAGACCACAAAGTGGCTAAAAACAATGACAAAAAGTAGATTTATTCTTATTCCAAGATGATGAAGTTACTATTAAACAGCCTCTTTGTCCCTCTGCATAGAATGAAAATTAATGCCTATCATGAAAAGATACATGAGGACTGAGTTGGACAATTATTCCTGGTTATTGACCAAACAATGTTGTCATCCCATCAGCCCACCCAAATTACGTAATTACGATGTGTTTTCTAAAGGAAGTCGGAAATCATCACAACAGCTTAATAATGTTTTATATGACCTACAAAATATAGATTCGCCTAGAGTTAGTTTTTTTTTTTTTCCCCGCACTTACAACAGATCCAAATAACAATAGGAAAGTAAGAGCAAGGTGTAGACTTTAAAATAAGCACACGTCAATTTAGGTTAATTTTATTTTATAATAAATCAAAGCAATCGTTAAATTCATGTTCATTAGCTAACTCCTTGACGTAAGAATAGAGTCGAGTTTTCCTTTCATTGGGGAGGTGTATTTTCAGGTCAGTTTGTGCATCACACTTTGACTCTCTTCCCTGTTTTCATAAATTCAGGCTTCCTTGGATGAGTAGCCTAAAATCAACTTCTGTTGCTTCCTGTTTACTCCTTTTCTCTTCTACCTTCTGACATTTGATTTTCATTTCAAAGCTCTGATAAAGTTGCCTTTGAAGGATGACCAAATGACTTTTCTGATGTTCAGCCCACTGGCTCTTTTGTGAGTTAACCTGTTCCGTGTCCTCCACCCCTTACCATCACCCACATTTTGCCTCTTTCCTGGTCTCTGTAGAGCAGATCTTAAAGTGTGTCTCTGAGTCCTTCAGAGAAAGAATGCTTGGTTCCTTCAGTTAAGTCTTCTCTCTCCACTAACATCTCAAGTTAGCTATGTCCATGTTCACTCCTCAGTCCTCAAACTCTTCATGTCATTTCCATCCTGTCACATGACTTCCACGCTCATGTTTTTGTAGCTGATTTCCAAATATGTATGGTTTAGCTCCCAAAGTCCATTTTGCACTTACACAGAGTATGCAGTTACCCTAATCTCAACATGTCTCAAAGAAACTTCAGCATTTTTGCCTGCAGACTTGAGTACCACCTCTTAGTTAATAGCTTTACATGATTTGCTCAATTGCTTAAATTTGAATATTTCACATTCTCAATAATCCTTCCCTTCTCATAACTCCACTTCCCAGGGCTTTAAATTTTATGCTTGTTATCTCTGTTCTGGATTGTACAATAATTCCCTAACTGGACCCCATAATTCTCAACAATCTGTTGTGGTTTTATCAACATCTCTTTCCGAAACCTAAATCTGAAAGCATCACACCTCTAAGAAATTAAATTTAATACAGGTTAAAAATGAAAATTTCCAGATTTCCACCACCTGACTTCAGTTCATATTACAGCCTTATCACAAGACATTGAACCCAATGCTCCTTGATTTTTACCATAATTGTGTTAAATATTGTCTTTTCTGGTGGCCTGTGATTTCTTGAACACCTTTCATTTCATATACATGTTCCTATTGACCCTTTTCCCAAGGTCCACCTCATGAATATTGTCAAGGAAATCTCTGCAGAGAGGATTAATTAGATTAAATCCCTCCATCCCTATCTTTCTATATCCTATTTATTGATTTATTTATTAAAGATTTTATTTAGTTATTTATGAAAAACACACAGAGAAAGGCTGAGACACAGGCAGTAGGAGAAGCATGCTCCTTGCAGGGAGCCTGATGTGGAACAGGATCCAGGACTCCGGGACCATGCCCTGAGCTGAAGGCAGATGCTCAACCAGTGAGTCACCCAGGCATCCCTCTATATCCTTTTTAAAAACATATATGATCAAAAAATTAAAAAATAAAAACATATATGATCTATAGCATCTGTAAAACAACAGGTTTGAATATACAAATCTTCTGGGTCTAGTGGGTCTACGTTCTCACTATATTGTGGCCTATCATTTATTGAGTAACTGTGGATAGAAGATACTCAATAAATACTTCTAATCGTGTAAGTGAATTAGTGGGCTCCAGTGTTAGTGGTAGTTAAGAAACTAATAAGCCACAGAATATATAATTTTTAAACATTCTCTTATTTTACCATAATACATACATATTACATATTAGCTAGTACTGCTGCATATACTTCTACCTTATTGAACTGACTCCTACCACTTTGCTCAATAGTATTTGTTTCTTCAGTGGTTGTTCAGTGTCTGTGAGGTTTGTGCTTAGCTCCATCCCTAACTTTGTTGTTATATGTGTGAGGAGGTAAAGGGTAGTAGTGGTGCTAGAATGAATTTAATAAAATGTAAACTCAAACAACTAACATTCACATTACAGCACCTAAGAATATTATGCAGGAAACAAAGAATATTATGCAGTGAGAATTTGGAGAAAACACAATTTTATTTCCAGTATGTCTGGGAAATAAGAAAAACTTCAAGTAGAAATGCTATATAGCCAATCTCTATGATTTAAACCATGTTTTATAATATTGCCTAGAAGTACAACTTTTTTCCAAAATGCATATATTGCCTTGTTCACTAGCTGAAATTTCAGGTACCTACCCTGAAAGAATAGAACTGTCATTACAGTGAATGGAATACTATGTGGCAACTCTACTTAGTGTTATCTATTCCTAAACTACTTTTTTTTTTATCATGATGCATTGTTTTTTTCTTCTGTAATTGTTCAGCACTTCAGCATGTATGTCTGAGGTGTGGGAAAATGTCAGAATGTGAAAGTATGGCCATCTCTGTAAGTCTGCATCTATTACACAGGTGTCGATCATACTGTCATCCCATAGGGGTGCGCCAACTGAAACTTCCCCATGCTTCAGTTTTTGAGTAAGAAAAAATGTATTATGCAAAATGAAGAACTAGCAGTCAAGAGGTAAATGCTGCTAAATGTCAATTGACAATATCATGAGCCCTTGCTCATGGGAGAGAAACTATACATTTTTACCCTATGACAATGTACTAACTGGAAGAACAGCTTTCTGCACTTTGATTTCTAGGAAGCAAGATTTTTTTAGGGGAACAAAAATGGATGGCATGCAAATTTTTCTCACACTAGTTGTCTAAGTTTTAATAATAAAACCCAAGATTATTGCTAAATCATTACATTAGTACATTTTGGAAGAAATGTTCATATTTAGAAGAAGGTATGAAATTTTTCATGAAAAATATGAAACTATGATAATCACTGTGACATTTTTAAAAAAGACAAATATGGTTTCTGCCCACAAAGAATTTGCAGCTTAGAAAGTTAAAATGCAGGAATAAATATGCTTTTTAAATAATTATGAAAACTCCAAGCTAATATCCAGTCACATCTTATTCTATTCTTTTGGGTTTCAGTTTTGTTAAATTTAGAAATGCTTATCACATGCACAGAGTGATACAGGATACTTTGTGAAAGAATTATGCACCAATGACAAATTTTTCATAAAATCAATTATGTAAACAAATCATTTTCTACATTTTTGGTTTAATTCTATTGCTCTGGTTGCCTTTTGTAGCACCAGTATTGTACTCTCCTAAATTATTTAAAGCATAGAACATATTTTATTATCTGGCCTTGTAGTTCTTCATGAATTTTCTTTTACAATATTGTTTTATTTGGATTTCACGTGATTTTTTTTTATGTAAGACATTTCCATCAATTGAAAGAAATAGGATTTTATTGTTCTAGAACACAATTACCTTTGAATGAATATCTCATTTTTGTGTGATTAAAGAATCAATTAATTGTCTTATTAGAGAATAACAAAGTACCCCAAAACTTAGTGACTTAAAAAGACAAACATTTTATTATATTCTACGATGTCGGGAGGTCAAGAATGTGGAGAGGGCTCGGTTAGGAAATTCTGCTCCATATGGATTTGAGTAACTTGTTAATATTTGACGCTGGGCTGCTCTGAAGGTTCCAAGACCGTTTTATTTACATACCTAATGCCTAACAATACACATACCTAATAATTCACATACCCATAATTCAAATGTGGATGGGTGCAAAGTTCCTACTCTAGTGAATCTCTGGGCCTCTCCATATCATTTTTTTTCAGGGTTTTCAAACCTCATGAAAGCCACATCAGGGGTCCAAGAGACAGAGGCTGAAACTTCCAGCTTCTTCTTTTTTTAAGGATTTATTTATTTATTTTAGGGAGAGATTGGTTGTGTGTGTGAGTAGGGATAGGGGCAGAGGGGAGAGAGTCACAAGCTGACTCCGGGCTGAGTACAAAACACCCCCCTCTACACACACACACACACACACACACACACACACACGGGATTCAATTCCATGACCCAAGATCATGACCTGAGCCATAAACTGAGAGCTGGATGCTCAACCTACTGAGCTATCCAGGCATCCCAAAACTTTCAGCTTCTTAAAGGCGTGGACTGGAATAGAATTGTATATTCTCTCCATCAAAGCAGGTCACAGACCAGCCAGGATTTAAGGGAAATAAACTAGATGCAACTGCCTGGGGCAAAAAAGTGGCAAAGAAGTTGTGGCTCTCTTTAATCCACCATAGCTGGCCCACTGCCCACAAATTATTTCCATTCTTCTAATGCATGAAATACAATCACCCGCTCCAAGACTTCCAACCTCCTATTCCATTACAGCATCACATTAAAATGGTGAAAAAGGGAATTCCCCCTTATAAATATATGGTACCTAATAGAATATATAAGACAAGACTGAAATTCAACCAATATATCATTCTTGGAGTAACAATGGATATTAAATTATTAAAGCACTTCAAAAAATGAGCTGAACTCCTTCGCCATTCCTTCTTGGCAGACCTATTCCCAGAACCTAGGTATTCAGTCTTGATTTTCAATATTCACACTCTTAGCACTGTTCTTAGACCAGAAATCCTGTGGTATAGAAGCTAGGTTTCCCCTAGCTCATATTAGGTTGCTAACTTGTCAATATTTAATGTGTTGAGGGTGTGTTTTTTCCTGCCCTTTCGTGTGATGGTCTCTGGTCCCATGCCAAGGCTTTTGGATGAATTCCCCACCCCCTTCGGAAACCTTGGCTATGACACGTACAAAACAGCTCTGTGCTCCTCCATACCGTGAAAGAATGAGAATTCTGAGGACAGCATGTTCTCTGCTGCTTTTCTATTTGTAAATTATCCCCCCCAAATCTGTATGCCTTTACTCTGTGGCAGCACCAAGGAAAGTCAGTGGGCCACCCTCCCTTATACAACCATACTGTTCAATGAAAAAAATAGATTAGCACCATTCTGTCATTTTTGCATCCATTTATTTTTTTAAGATCTTATTTATTCATGAGAGACAGAGAGAGAGAGAGGGGCAGAGACACAGGCAGAGGGAGAAGCAGGCTCCACACAGGGAGCCCGACGTGGGACTCGTTCACGGGTTTCCAGGATCAAGCCCTGTGCTGAAGGCGACAGCGCTCAACCGCTGAGCCACCAGGGCTGCCCATTTTTGCATCATTTAAAATAATTTGGTTTATTTGAAAACGGAAAATATAGCATGTTCCATGAAAAATGAGAATGTATGGACTTCGGCAGAAATAATGCATATCCTCCACTGTTGTACAAAGACTCAGACTTTGTAAAATTCACTGTCATTAAAAATTTAAAAATCCAGTAGTGCATCTTGTTTGCCAAAAATCCCAACATTAAGTCTGATACAAAATAAGTTTTTGGCTACATTTATTTTGGCAGAATCTGCATGAAAATCACAACGAGGAATAAATAATACCACTTTTGAAAATATGCATTTATGATCTTATCAACTTATCTACAACTTAGTTTTTAGCATTTGTACTTCAGTCTATAAATCTGGAGTTTCTCTAGTCAAAAATTCAAAAGCTATGTCTGTGGAAAATGTGTGACATTTTTTAGCAACATGAAGTAGCTTCTGACAGAGCCATTTACCATCCATTAATTACAACCCACACCGCCCATGTTGTTATGTGAATTGAGCTGAAAGACCTGACCACCTGCTCATCCATACAGAGCAGATCACAGCTATATCACTTACTGAGCACTTCATTAAATTATTCTTCCATTATTACAAACATAGGACTTTAAAAAATGAACCATCTTTGGGAAAACCCAATTAAAATTTTTCCTTTGCTCTCATCCACCTGGGATTTAGATTTCTGGATAATCAATCATTTTAAATGCACATTTTTGGCTAATTGTGAAAAAAAAAGGTCCTGTTCTATTACTCTACCTGACAAGTTATTGTTAAATATGGGAGAAATCATTGATTTTTAAATTCTTATTTTAAAACTATCATGTTACTGATCTATCATTTATTCCTGAGGATATTTGAATCAATGTTTTGCCCTTTCTAGATAGAATACGTGGTCTTAAAAAAAAAAAAGGAATGATAGGATTTTCCCCCATTGTAGTTGTATTATTTTATTTCTTATCTTATTACACTGGATGAAAATTCAAGATTATTAAAAAAATCAGAAAAAATTCTTAAAATTAAATGGGAATGACGGTAGATATCATTATGACATGAACACTTATTCTTCTGTTCATATTTTATTAATGACATTTATCAGTTATATACTTAATTTTTATCAAACTTTTTTGATAATTTTTTGGTAATTTTTATCAAACTTTTATCATCTACTATATAATTATATTTTTCCTTTTGACCCATGATTAAATGAATTATGTTTATATATTGAAACCTTAACAGACTGATTACATTATCCCTTCTAAGAATTCACATAAAAGGGATCCCTGCGTGGCGCAGCGGTTTGGCGCCTGCCTTTGGCCCAGGGCGCGATCCTGGAGACCCGGGATCGAATCCCACGTCGGGCTCCCGGTGCATGGAGCCTGCTTCTCCCTCTGCCTGTGTCTCTGCCTCTGTCTCTCTCTCTCTCTGTGACTATCATAAATAAATAAAAATTTTAAAAAAATTAAAAAAAAGAATTCACGTAAAAAATTGCCATGTGATAATATATTGCTGGATTTTTTTACTAGTTTTGTTCAATATATATATCTTACATATATGTTATACATATATATATATATATATATAACTAAGATGCTTCCTTTATTTTATTATTTTTTTGAGAGAGAGAGAGTGGGTGGAGGGGTAGAGGTGGAGGGAGAGAATCTTAGGGGGTGGAGCCTGATGGGGGGCTCCATTCTAAGATCCCGAGATCATGACCTGAGACGATGTCAAGAGTGGAACACTTAACCAACGGAGCCACCAAGGTGCCCTTAGGATGTTCCCTTTAATGTTCAAACATGACATTTGTGTTTAATGGGGGGTTTTTGTGTACAACTCTTGTGAAATTTTGATAGCAGAGATTTCGTACCTTTATAAAATGACTTAGAAATTTTGTATTCTAGTCTATGCGTTAGAATACCTTTACAATATTTTTAAATAACTCTTAACAAATTTAAAGTGTAAGGAATTTTAAAATGTAAAGAGTTTATCCTAAAAAATATCTGACTCTGGTGATTTATGTTTTATAATTACTAGATAAATTAGTTTATTATATGCAGAGCTATAGTTCTAGTTTCATTCTCCACTTCTTCTGTAAGACCTACGGATTATTTTCATTTTCTAAAAATCTTCTATTTATTCTGATTTTTCAGATGCTTTCTGAAAATATGTGTACTAAATAGTTCAATTGCAATTCTATAAAATTTTTATTTTAGATTTGTTCATTGGTTTTATTTCTTTTCCTCAAATTAACTATGAGTTTACATTTAATGTTGATAAAAGAAATTGTTTTTAATTCTGATTATTTACTGATTTTTAATTCTATCACTATTATTTTCTCTTTCCTATTTTTGTTTGGCTTTGTCTGTTTCACACCACAAATTCTCCTTTGTGGATGGTTAATTTTGACCCTTGTTTTCATTAGTTGAGTCTTTGAGTACAGATGGTCTCCAACATGGTGATTCAACTTACCATTTTTTTAAATTTTATTATGGTGTGAAAGCAATGTGGTTTCAGTGGAAACTGTACTTTAAATTTTGAATTTTGATCTTTCCCTGGGCTAGTGATATGTGATACAATGCTCTCTTGTGACACTGGGCAGCAGCACCCAGCTGAAACTACCAGTCATGTGATAAATCATGAGGGTAAACAGGCTAATGCAATTTCAATTGTTTTGTATATGAATAGTCATTCTATTTTCACTTTCAGTACAATATTCAATAAATATCATATTTAGTGCTTTATTATAAAATAGGCCTTGTGTTAGATGATTTTGCCCAACTGTAGACTAATATAAGTGTTCTAAGCACATTTAAGGTCAGTGAGGCTAAGCAATGATGATTGGTAGGTTAGATGTATTAAATGTATTTTCAGCTTACAATATTTACTGGGACGTAACCCCATCATAGACTGAGGAAGATCTGTGTTTTGTTTGACAGGTAAGTATACTGTGACACACTCGCTGAATCCATTTACATTTTTAAATCTCTTTACTACTCTACTACCACCACAATCCCTACAAGAAAAGCAAATTGTCTAGTATTTATTTGATACATTTTTACTTCCAAACTCTTTAGATTGATCTATTTTTACATGACAATATGAGGGAATATATTTTAGTTCAGTATATTTCTACCTGACGATGGATTCTCAATTAACTTTCTTTAACACAAAGTAAACCTTGATTTATAGAAGCATCTTCACACAGAATGTTCTTATTTTTTCCAGTTTCTTCAAATTTTGTTCCTGTTCAGCATTCTCTCTCTTCTCCAGTAAAATTTATAATCTCTTACATTTTTCCTACCCAATGGTGTAGATTCAGTTATCTGAATCTATATTTTATCTCTGTTATTATTGGTTTTCTTTTGCCTTTCTTCTTAGGGGGACAATGATGAATTCAATTTATTATTTTACTAATTTTTCCATGATATCTTTATTCTTCTCCTCCTCCTTCAACATGTCCTGAATTTTATTAGTAACAAAAATATTTCTAACATATATTTCCCTTGTGATCTTTCTTCCCCTAAAGCATCTACTTATGTTTGGATGCTAGTATAATTTCTATTATGTGTTCTCTAGTTTTCATATTGTTATTTGAGAGAATAAATTTGACTCTACTTATCATTGGGTGAAGCTTAAAGGGCAATAATGAAAGAGTATAATGTTTTAGTCTGCTCAGGTTTTAATGGAAAAATACCACAGAATAGGTGGTTTTAACAACATAAAGTTTATTTCTCAAAGTTCTGGAAGCTAGAAATCTGAGGTCAGGTGCCAGCATTGTTTGTGTTCTGGTGAGGATCCTCTTCTTGGCTTGCATATGGTTGTCTTCTTTCTGTGTTTTCATAAAGCAGTGACAGCAACCTCTGATTTCTTTCTTTTATTATAAGGACATTAATCCCATTATGGATGTCCTCTCCTCCTGAACTTATCTAAACCTAATTACCTCCCAAAGGCCACACCTCCAAATACCATCACACTTGGTGTTAGGCATTCACCATATATATTTTGGGTGCACACTAACATTCGGTCCATAATATTCCATCCCTTTGCCCTGAAAACTTCATGTCCTTCTCACAGATACACTTTGTTCATTCCATCCCAACAGCATCAGAAATCTTAACTCTTTCTGGCATCAACTCTAAAGTCTAAAGTCCAAATTTGAGACATGAGCATGATACATCAAATGGTGGCATAGGAATATCTACTACTCATCTTCCCATTCCCCAGAAACATAACTTTGAACAATATATGCATATGAATATACCTTCACAAGAGCCAAAAATTACAGGTGAGGGATTACAGCACCCGAGTGAAGCATAAAAATAAGAAAAAAATATATTGAGGAAGGTAGGAAAGATAAATGCACACTATCTCCACTACCCCTCCCTCAAGCTGAATTAGTTCAAGGTGGAAGGACATCTTCCATGAGGGAGGTGAAAAAAGTGAGCTCAACCTCACTGTGGACCCCAAAGCCAGCCCACCCCAACACCAGGCCACCCCAGAGTTGGACCACTCCAGAGTTGGACCACCTAGTATCAGGCCAACTCTTGCGAGCCTAGGTGACTCTTTACAGGATCCTTCTAGCCCATGTCCTGCTCACCTTGGCACTTGGCATGCTTCAGTGGCTCAGGGTGGATCCTGTGGCACAAGGCTTCCCACAGACTCCAGAGAACCCAGTCTTCTATCTTACCTTGTACCTGCACATTCCAAAGGCCACAGGCAGCTCCTTTAACACCAGGCTCCCAGCAGGCCCCCAGCTCACTCTGTCAACCATTAGTTCCAGGGGCTCCAGGTGGATTTTGCAACACTAGACTTCCAGTATACTCACATGAACACAACCACAGGGCACCTCCCTCTGATCCCATCCTTCTCTCCCCAGTGTCTGCCAGCTTTAGGAGCTCCAGGTGGCAGCCCAGGCACCAGGCTTCCCTGGTGGGGCCCTGCAAACCTAGGTTTGAAAATTTTGCATGCCCCTAAGAATACCATATAATTGAGATTTAACTGAGGTATGGCATGTAAGCCACATAGCAAATGCTGAATATGTTATTAATTATTATTATCTCAGTATGTTAGTTAAATAATAAGTAGTATTCTGAAGGACAGCATTAATATTAGTGGAATTACTTTGAAGTAAGTGAATTGTCATCAAAGTAGAACTGAACATTTTGCTTGTTGGTGACCCAATTCTAGTAATTAACATTAAGTGGGGATTAGAAATAGATCAGTGGTAGATGTATATGATACCATCATAAGGAAGATTTGAAACTCCTAGTGCTTTGTAGTGTAAAAACTCAAAAGCTCATTAAAGCATATTAGCAAATCCACATGTTTGTAAGGAGACTATCTGTGATCTGAGTGCTTATTACTCTATCCATGTTTACAACTCTGTTTAGTGCATCTCTTCAGGCTATCATTTTTTCTTTAAATCTCCTGAACTGGGTACCATGTTGGCAAATAGTAGACACTCTATAACTACATTTAGGAAAAAATATACTTTCATAAAACTATGCTTGCTTATGATAAACTTAATTTATTAAGAAAAGAACAACAATCAAGCTGGGAAAATTTGTGTTCTTAATATTATTTTATATACATTAAATTAAAATAGAGAAAAAAATTTCAAACTGCCATTATTATTGTTGTTTTCTTAACTCAGCCCTTTTTTTAAGGGTTCCTATGAATTTTATGAAGAATAATGAAATCAGAACAAAGTCATGAAAAGAGGACATTCTAATTTAAACATTACAATTCACCAAAGTTTATTACTTTAATGATCTATCAAAAGAAATGTGTTAAATCATGAGGATTAGGGACAGGCTAAATGTTACATTCCAGCATTAAAAATAAATGTGTGTATTAATCAATAAAATACCTTAATTGTATTGAAAAAGCTTGAAGAAATTTAATATTATGCCTGACCTATGATGGACATTTGAAATATATTTGTTGAATTAGTTTATTAACACAATGTTGAGCAAATAAACATAAATATTTATTTTTTATTTTAAAAAAAATATTTGTGTAATGAATAGATATATATATCATTATATGTCATTATTATTATAAGTCATTATTATTTTAAAATATTTAATTAATTAAGCCAAGGTTTATTTTGTTGTCTAAGGACCAGGGCCTACCAAGAAGTGATAAGGTAAATTAGACTCTCTATTTAGCAGGAGGTCATAGTATAGAGGGAGATGAATTATTTTGGAATGATGAAGTATTGTGATAAGTCTTAGAATGACATCCCTGAGGTGAAAAAAAAGCAAAGAACAAGAAACAACGGACTATGGACCTAGAAGACTTCACAGATGTCAATGATGTATGAATGGACTTCAAAGATATTTTAGGCCAAAAGTGCAATAAAAGAAACCATTATACAGGTGTGAAGGACTACAGTCTGTTCAGGAAAAAATGTAAAATGGTTTTTATGAAGAAATTTATTAAGAATGTGGACAAGTGATGGCTTTGGATTGATCATCTGGAAACAGTCTACAAAAGACTTTTTAAATTTTAGTCTCTACTTAGCATGAGCTCAATAAACTTTTTTTAAAAGGGCTGGATAGTAAATATTTTAGGCTTTGTGGGACATATGATTTCATTCACAGCTACTCAATTTTACCACTGTAGTGTGAAACAGCCACATGCAATATGCAAATGGATAGATGCGCTTCTGTTGTAATAAAACTTTATTTACAAAAGCAACAAATGGGCTGTAGTTTCCCAAGCCCTATTTTAACACCTGTGTAAAAAAAAAACATAGTATCATCAAGTTTTATTAAGAAAGTATTATGGGGAAAATAATTTGCAAATATTCACTCGATCTTTCACTTTACCCTTGTTTTGTGCTGATCTCAGCCTATCGATAACTGTATAGCTGGATCAGCCCTGGTGGTTCTTATGATTGGAATATATCTGCAGCAATAGATATTAGTACACTTGGAAACAAGATTTTATTATTTACAGGTTCTAGAGGATACACAGTGGGTCACATAGTGAGTTCTTGGGTAGAGAAAGAGAAAGGAGAATAAACCTGAGGTTCTGCTTTTATTGAGGTATAAGGCAGTAAGGGGGAGGCTACGTTTTCTCAGGCTCACTATTGGTAAATTGAAATTTTAAAAGTGGGATTTAAGCACTGAAGGAGAAAAACAAGGGGACCAAATAAATGGTCAGTGATTGAAATCAACTAAGTTCTATAAAACAAAAAAGGTTAGCAAGGGGAGGGAGGAAGGGGGCAGGGAGGCTGGCTTTTTATCTAGTCATGTGACTGGCAAGGTGTTATTTGATATAGCTGTCTTTGATGTGGATACTTCTTTGAAGTGAATGGTTAGGAAATCAAAGCTTGTGTCAGGCGCCTGCATTACAAAAAAGAAAAACCAACTGTCAGAGTTTACACTATAACCTATTAAATAACATTCTTCTGCAGGCACCTATCTCCAGAAGATATGAAATTTAGTATCCTGGGAGAGGAAATCATTACCTTCTGTAACAAAAAAAGTAAGCAAGCTAAATTTCATTATCATTTTTTAATCAAATATAATTTGAACTGGCAAACTTGATAATAAACTTTTAGATAAGGGAATTCCTGGACAGGTAGGAAATAAAACTTAGAAAAGTTAGCCCCTTTCTTCCTGGAGGATTGTATTAGAAGTAATGAGAAGCAGATCTAGATGCTTAGAACATGTCCATTAGTCCTTCAGAATAAAACTGTAAATTATCTTACACTCAATGATTCCGTTAGGGAATGTTGTGTCAAAAATAGAAGTTACTTTCTTCCACAGTGTGGGACTCTAGGGGGAGATCACCTTCTTGGCTATTGCCCATACCAGCTCTGAAGATGGCCTCATCCCAGTACAGTGGTGCATACATCATGATTCGTTGGAATCCAGTTTTGACTTTCCTTGCCTGAGCTCCCAGGTGGACTGTATAGCCTGCAGAAGAACTTCTTGGTGCTCCATTGAGAAAACAGAGAAGATAGTTGACATCAAGGCCAGTAGCCTACCTGGTGCCTATTATTTCAAAGGGAAACTTGACCCCAAAGTCAAGACTGGTTGGCGTGCAGATGGATCCTGGGATTCAGAAGAAGAACATACCTGAGAAATCTACATGTGTCACTAAGGTAGAGCTGAGTCTACCAGGAAGCACCACCAATAACTACATAAACTCTGAGGAAAGAGAGACAGGGGTTAGTAGACTCACAAGAGCAGAGGTCACTAGGTCAGCTACACCATATCTGCCTCCATATTGTGACACACCTATTTGGGACAGGAAAAGAGGAAAGACAGAAGGGTTTGCAGGACTAAAATTTAAAAAGCCAATCACTTTTTCCCTAAAAATAGTAAACGTGTAAAATAGACTACTTAAATTATTATGAAACTAAATTTTCAAAACTGATTTAAAAACAGGTTTTTTTTTTCTTGTTACATATTCGGTAGGACTTACAAGATTGAGTCAGTTACAGATCAAGTACAAAAGCTCAATTTTCTTTGCGCATGTATTCAGTAGAGTGTAGTTGATTATGCAATTCTGACTTTTAGAAACTAAACCTGAATGAAACAAAAATGAAAAGCAGAAGGGAAAAAACAGAATGGAAAATCTCTAACGCAGGTGGATCAATTAGGACATAAGGTACACTGTGATGAGAATCTGAACATAAAAAAGAATCCAGTAAAAGTAATGAAAATAGATGGATTGAAAGTGGATTCTAATATTTTAGTTCTTTTTTTAATTATATGTCTCTGTAACTTCATATAAAATTGTAAAAATAACTTGTGATTAATGAAATATTTTTATGTAACTTCATATTAATTCTTTAAAAGACAAATGAATCATTTAATTTTCTTCCAAGTTTATGTTTCTTATTTTGCTTTATTCTTGACTACTTGTTCTGAAATCTAAATTGAAGTCAATGTCTAGACAATGTCTAGATGACAAACCTAAGCTATATCCCAAAATCTATTTAGCTGATAAAATAATAGTACATATTATTGGATCAATTGTAGGACAAGTAGTAGAGATTTAGGGAAAGAGAGCAGCAGAGGTTGACTCTAGTTATTTCTTGTAAAATTAAGTAAATGATGACAATCTTTAACCAAGACAGCACAGGAGGAGTAAGACTTAGAAGAACAAGCTACTTCATTTAGGTTGAGTCATGTCAATTTCAAGTCATCCATGAGATACACTGAAGATAATGGATTTCAGAACAGAGGAAGAATATAGATGTGGTAAATCATCCGCGACTGGAAATCACAAGACCAGATGATTCTAAAGATGACTCCACCCAGGAAGACATCTGGAAAAAGAAATTGGCCAAAGTGCAACAGACAGAACCACAATTTATTGTATGGTAGGAGAGAGATCCGTTGAGAACCCTAAGTAGTTGCATTCATAATAATAAAAAAAAAAAACAGAAGAGTAAGCTCCTATGATGCTAGGGAGAGGAGAATTTCATAAAAACAGTGGGTATATCAGTAGCAATGGCAAGAACTAACAGGAGGTCACATTAAATGAAAACTTACGCCTTTGCGTGGAAGACTTCCAGAGAATTCTGGACTGTCAGTCAAAAGATGTGAATTGATTTGGGGAAATGGAAACTTTTTGTTCTTGTTTTTGTTATTTTCAAAGAGTCTGGAAGTGAAGAGAAACCAAAAGAGAAAATAATAGATAAGGAGGGAGTCCGAGGCAAAAGGAATGTAAAGAAAGTTTCAGAAACAGATAAATTTGATCTCAGGGCACCGATGGAAGTTAAAACTTCGAGCAGTATATTTGTTCTGTTTATTTGCTCTGGGCCAAGGTGAGTGAGGAAAATGTACAGAGTAAAAATTTGGAATAATTGCTGTAGGAAACACAGAAAAGGCTATGGATGAGTACACATGTTGGCAGGACGGCGCTGTATCGGAGGTGATATTTCGAAACCATCAAGTTATAATTATTCCATTCTGAATTATTAGTTAATTATCCCCTCAGCAGGCTAAAAAAAGGAATATTCCATTTTAAGAAACCAAAGTGAGAAAAAATTCTATGAAATTTTTCTTGAGTTAATCTCATTTCCTTGTGAAAAGAATGGTTCACTGAGATGTTTATCAGCAAACACTCAGAAAAGAAATCTTTTTTTTAAAAAAAGGATCTAGAGGAAAGAATAAGAATTATATTAAGGACCTGATAAGCTTCAGTAAAATTAGTATAAACCCAGCTGTATTATTTAGCAAAATTTAAATTAGTTCAAAGCTTCTTAGAATTAAAAACCATTTTTAATCAAGTGTGTCTTATAAAACTGGAAGGGGTGTATTTACCACCTGCAGAGGTAGTTCTGTTAAAATAGCACTCTTGATAAAGAAAAGGAGACTTTCATTAAGGAATACTTGAAATCAAATCGAATGATATCCAACAATAGCTACAATATTATTCTTTATTTTTATTTGTATTATGGAATGTTGGCATGGTATAGTTTTTAAATTTGGATTTGATCTGAGAGAGTTTGGGTTCAAATTATGGTTTGACTCCAACGGTCCTTTTTTTTTTTTATGTTCAGCTACAATACTTCAGTGGTTAAAATCAATTGTTTATGTGGCTGTGTTTGCATTAGACCATATTGAGACAGTGGATTTCATTTGGCTTTGTTCTTTATCTCTATTGGAATAAATTACAGCATGAAAGAATAGGTAAGTAAAGTGTTTGAAGCCTAACTGGTGCTAAATAAATGACACATTATTGTTATTGTTTCTGTACACACTTTTCTATCAACTTTTAAGTCATCTTTATACACTACAGTCTTTATCTTTATTTTAAAGATCTTTATTTACTTAGTCAGGAGAGACACAGAGAGAGAGGCAGAGACACAGGTTGAGGGAGAAACAGGCTCCCCGGCGAGGAGCCTGATGTCGATTCAATCCCATGACTCCAGAATCATGACCTCAGCCAAAGGCAGATGCTCAACCACTGAGCCACCCAGGTGCCCCTATAGTCTTTATCTTTCATGTTTTAAATACAGGGAGAGTTTTCTTCCTACAATAGAGAGGTAATTAATTACCTCCTTTACAACCCTAAACTGACTAATGAAATAATCCACATATAGTATTTTTAGGATCCATTCAACTGATCAGCTAACATGAAAAGGTATAAATTTCCTCTTGTGAAAACCATGACTTCCATTTTGCAACTAGGAAGTTAAGAGAATCACATGATTTAACACAGAGAGTGGTGTTAAAGCAAAAAGTAAGGACATTAAAGAAATCTCCTATCTTTCTTTAATACTTCAAGCCTTTCCAAACTACACATAAGCTTTTCTTCCTTCAGAACAAATGAATTACAATTAAATGAAAAAGCAACCAACGAAACATTCACTTTTTATAGAGACTTGGTATACTTAATGAGGAATTTATTATATTCTTATAATATGTGAGGCTCTTTTCCTAAAATAAGCTTAATTTTTCTTTTTGACAGGAAAGCATATTCACTATTTTTAACTTGATTTTCTTAGAAGCAAGCACAGTAAGATGTCTACATATGAGTCTCTGTACTCATACTGAAACACAAAATACACAACACATTGCACACACCACTTTAGAGTCGTACTTATTAAATTTCATTTCTGGGACAAGATATAGTTGAAAGCTCCGTTCAAGGAATATTGCAATTACAGTTTATGATCAAACCACAACAGAGGAATTCTAATTCTCTGTATAAAATGGTTATATGGCTGGTAGTGCAGATGTTATCCTCTAGTGAGTACTTCTCCCAGAAGCTTCTCTCAGGGACTCTCTTACCTCTCCCCAAGGAAACGACAGCAAAAACAACAGCACAAACTAACTATGGACTGACTGGAAAACCAAGTAATCTCATTTGCTTGTGATGGAAGAGTGCCCCATGGTAGATTTTTGTTGCTGAAATGTTAGGAAGCTATGTCACTACCACTATTGTACACTGGATGTAGTAATCCAAAGCAAAACTTCTCTGCGGGTTCTGCATTGTTTTTTGTTTTTGTTTTGTTTTTGTTTTTGTTTTTTTGGGGGAATGGCTAGTACAAACACCATGTAAGCCTTGCAGTATGTGAGGAGCCAAGGTATTAATCAACCATGGGGGGGAACTCATCCCAAATTAGACCCCCTGTGGATTCTGAAAGTATTTTCAGCAGAGCAAATTCGAATGCCTCTGGCAGTCAAAGGGTTTTGGTATGTTAAACTCAACTGCAATTCTCATTGAGTGAGGAGAGGGTGGCTCCGGAATGCTTAATGTGGCAACATGTCGCTGCTAAAAAGGTGTAGATTCTGCTGTTTATTGCTACATTTATTTTACCTGACAGAACCCTACTTCTATCCCAGGGTGTTAAAGTCATGAAACGCAAGGAGCGTCTGTTTGTTGGCAGTTAGACAGACTGCATATTTACGAATAGAGCCCAAAACAAAAGACAACCAAAAAATTGGCACAGTTCTCAAATGATGTGGTAAATCAGCTCTGAACGTGGTCTAACGTGTAGGTGACCATAATAATGATCAGATTCATTTTTTCCTTCTGTCACCTGACCATTTGGGGATTTCTTTTTTTTTATTTTATTATTTTATTTTTTGGGGGGGGGGATTTCTTGAAGCAATTTATGCCATTGCAATAGTATCAACTATTTCCATTACTACAATTAATCCCTCAACTAGGTTTTATGTTTTTTTTTTTTTTTTTTTTTTTTTTTTTTCAGAAATCAGGGATTAGCAGATGTCAACTGAAATAGAATGAGAACTGCTTGATCTCGGGTACCTGCACTGAATTTGGAGAGTTTAAGGTAATTGAGATATTTGACCTATAAACTCAGGAATATGATTAATTAGTTAACTACTAATGGCATTCTCTACCAAGTTTTCATGGGCGTGACTTTCATTACACCATTTTAACCTAATTTAGGGCGTGGGGATGGGTTGAAGGAAAGGAATGAGAGAAAAAGAGAAAGTAAAAACAGCATGTTAGTCATTTATAGAGAAAGCAATCACAATGGAAGGAAAATGCACCAGAGTTCAGTCATCTACCGATTTAGCTCTTCCCATGTATAAATACCATACAAGCCTTGCAGTATTTTAGGACACAAAAACCTTTCGATTTCAGTATGTTGAAAAATATCAGAATATTATAGTCATAGAGAATATTTGACGAATAGGGGCACCTGGGGGGCTCAGTTTTAAGCATCAGCCTTTGGCTGCGGTTATGATCTCGGGGTCCTGGGATCAATCTCTACGTGATGCTCCCTGCTCAGGGAGGAGCCTGCTTCTCTCTCTACCTCCCCCTCTCCCCCGGCCCATGCACTCTCTCACTCTCTCTCAAATAAATAAATAAAAACTTTTTAAAAAAAGAATATTTGGCAAAGAAAATAAATATTTACTATGTGATGCGGTGTCTGAATATAGGAAAAAAGCACAAATAAAATTCAGGGGGTATAAATATGAACATTTAGAAGGCATACAACTTGGAGTGCCTGAGTGGCTCCGTCAGCTTAGCATCTGAATCTTGATTTCAGCTCAGGTCATGATCTCAAGGTCCTGAGATCAAGCACTGCATGCAGTTCCATGCCGAGTGTAAGGCCTGGTTAAGATTCTCTCTCCTTCTCTCTTTACCCCTCCCTCTATGCACTCTCTCTCTCTCTCTCTCTCTACAAGAAATAAGGGAAAGCATTCAAGTTTTAATTAATACCTACTTTAATTGAAATAATAGTAGAAAATTGTATTTGTACAGGATATGAGGTGATTTTATTGTTTATATTATCTATAAATACTGCATTCAACTCTGTAGCTATAGCTATGTTATTAATGTTTTACAGGTCAATTTTCAATTATAAGATATATATATCTGATACATATATATATATGATACATATATAGAATTTGCATATCTTATACATATATATATGATACATATGTAGAATTTGCATCATTGATTTATATGAGTTACTGCAGAGCCAGGTGGTATGATTGGTCCCAAAGAAAAGAATTTATTTGGTCCAAGAGATAAACTGCTCATGTTACAGAAAATATCAAATTATTCTCTTTTAATTTTTATGTAATTTATTTTACCTCCTTTAGACCACACAGAATTTCCATTGGCTCTTCTGTCCTATTTCCACTGGATTCTAAATCCAATGTTTGTTATTTCCATAGGTGTTAGCATTTGTAGCCCTTAATAAAACTTTTAATATTGCAGTTATTGTTAGATGGCATTTGATGTTGTTGCTGCTATTGTTGTTTTTTTTTTTTTAATTTTTATTTATTTATGATAGTCACATAGAATGAGAGAGAGAGAGGCAGAGACACAGGCAGAGGGAGAAGCAGGCTCCATGCCCCGGGAGCCCGATGTGGGATTCGATCCCGGGTCTCCAAGATCGCGCCCTGGGCCAAAGGCAGGCGCCAAACCGCTGCGCCACCCAGGGATCCCTGCTATTGTTGTTTTTAAGATGCTCCTAAATTAAACTCTAACTCCTCTTAAGAGTCATTTTAAAAGACTTGTCTCTGCCCATTTGGCAGAAAAGCTTTGAACACAGAGGGTTTTTTTTTTTTTAATTTTATTTATTTATTCATGAGAGAAACAGGGAAAGAGGCAGAGACATAGGCAGATGGAAAGACAGGCTTCCCGTGGGGAGCCCCATTGGGGACTCAATCCCAGGACCCTGGGATCACTACCTGAAACAGAGGCAGATGCTCAATCACTGAACCACCCTGGTGCCTTGAACACAGATATTTTTATATGAATTTTTTCTGAAAATTACCAAACCCTGATACAATTTTGGACCTTTCTTACAGATCCTTTTATGACACAAATACAAAATATTATATATATATTTGTTGCTAAACATATCAATACATTTTATAAATGTTTTCACGTCCTGAGATATTTTATTTTTTAACTCCATATTTGTCTTTCTTTTGTATTTTAATAGTCCATAATTTGGTTCTAAACATTTAGATATTCTCTCAATTTTATCTTCATGATCATTGAAGCTTGATTGGTAGGTGTGTGGTTATGTCACAAGACCACCTGCATTCAAAGTGTGGCTGTTCCTGGATAATGTATGGAATTGTTGAATCACTATCTTGCACACGTGAAACTAATATAACACTATAAAAATAAATAAAATAAAATAATAAAATAAAATAAAATAAAATAAAAAACTACTCATTACTAACCATATAGTCTTATGTTAATTAGTCTCTCTTTCTGCTTTAGTTTACTCATTTGTGAACTGGAGATGGTAAGTGTCTCACATTCATAGATTGTTGTGAGATTGTATGAATTAAGAATATATCAAGTATATGTAATAATACCAAACCTATTATAACCACTAAGTAAACATTATCTATTTATCTGATCAAGGAGTTGGTTTTTAACCCTGGGAATATATTATCCAGTTTATTTATTAGTTTTTTTCCTATTTCAAAAGTCAAGTAAATTTTCCTTGTTCTCTTTGCTCTGTCCTTTGTTACAGGTAAATCTATTTTTCAATATATGTTTTGGCCTACATAATCTCTCCATAGAAATTTATTAAAAAGTAGGAATACGTTTGTTATTTCCAAACTCTCTTCCTGAATAATATAATGTCAATGTGGTCTTTTCATGTCTTTGTTACTCTATATATGTCTGGTAATCTTTGTTTTTTTTGGTTTCTTTTTTTTAAAAATGATTTATTTATTTATTTTTTATTTATTTATTTATTTATTTAAGATGTGGGGGGAGAGAGAGAGACAGAGAGATGCACAGGGGAAGGAACAGAGAGAGAGAGAGAGAATCTCAAGCAGACTCCTACTCAGCTCAGAACCCAGTGAGGGGCTCAGTCCTAGAACCCTGAGATCATGACTTGAGCTGAAATCAAAAGTCAGACACTTAACTCTTCTAGATACTGGTGCCCCTCTTTGTTTCATTTTTATGAAAAAGACCATGTTGTTTAATGTAAGCAGTTGATACAGGCTTCTTTTTTCAGTTCGATCGGTCTCTTTCCACAGGATGACTTCCTTAGTAAAGAAGGCTGATGAGGGGCTCTACACAAGGGAATACCTGCGGGGCAGGATGCTTGTCTGCAAAATGCCTAATCACAGCATCACTCACAACGTAAAGACAACTTCACCCTTTGCAGTACTTCAGCAAATTTAATAAACAGGCAAAAACGGTCTTGTGTGTTTTTAATTTTTTTTCCCTCAGAAAGTTAAATTTTTTCCCCTCAGGCCCTGACACTAACATTTTGAACTTCCTGTGGCATAACTATCACTTAATTTAAAGAGTGGATCTCAGTTTTAAATCAGGCCACAGCAGTTGCTGCCTATGCCTTCTATGTAGGACAAGGGGATGGAGGGAGGAAAGCTCAGCCTGGCTCAGATGTTTTAATTAAAGTTCTGTAATAAATTACCTAGACAATTTCTTCTTCTCATCTCCTGCTCTTTGGATTTATTGACCTTGCACTTAAAGCTTCTTGCCTGAGGTTGCTTGGGAAGGAAACTTTATCTCTGGTATTTGGAGGTACTGTTTGCTTTTCTGTTTCATTTTTCTAAATCCAAATCCAATTTATTTTTTTATATATTCAAGGAACTAAGTGATCAACTACCATATGCTTTTTTTTTTGAGCATGTTATGGTTGCTCATATTTTCTTTTAATATATTTTCTTTTAATATAAAACTTTTTATTTTCTTTTAATATAAAACTCATTATCTAAGGATAATCAGTTTTAGAAAAAAAGTCACTCAAAGTAAATCCACTTAAAGCAAGAACCAAAATTTTCTATGAAGAAAGGACAAAATAAGGTTTGAGAGATTAACATAAAAGTAAAAAAATAAATCTTGTCAGGATCTTTTGTAAAATTTTCTTCATTAGTCATTATTTTTTTTAATACTGACATGCTTTGTATTACTTTGCATTTGATTCCAGAAGCTGCACTTCTCTCTCTTCCATTGCTTTTATGAAATCCTGAAATCCTGCATCTTTCTCCAGAATTTCAATTTTTATTATTAATAATATACATATTGGTTTACATTGTATTGTGGGATGTTTGAAATATGGAACTGTGGAGAGAAAATAGCTGATGAAATTTTGATGCAATAAACCAAAGAACAGCTGATATTAAATGGAAAGAAATATTTGGAGTCATATCCTAAGCTGTATTTTGTTAAGACAATTTTGCTTCCATATGCAACCTCATGGGGGCTCCACCGGTGGAGACTCTAAGAACACCTGTGTATATATTTCATCAATTCAACAGAATGAAAGAGTTTTTAAACCTTTTTTGTATCCTTATTTTTAATTTTGAAAATTTTGGTGACATTTTCTTCTTTTCTATATCACAAAATCTGTTTTCTGTGTTCCATAAAAATTGAGTTACTGGTTAAGTAGTTAATTATTTAAATCTTGTTGGATAGTTTTTCTTACATTCCTTTTTATAATACTATTTCAAATTAAACAAATGATGTTTTCAGTATAACAATTCAGATAAACTCTTAACAGTGATTCCTAATTTTAACATGTTATTTAATCATCAGTGTTCACTATTTACAATTTCTATATAGGTCTTATATATACACATATTCTTTGATGCACACTTAATTTAAAACACCCTCACTTGCAGGATGACACACCCTAAGATGTTTTATTGAAAGATTTCCCAAACATTTGCTCATAATAAGTTATTTTAAATATATATATATATATATATTGAAGTGCCTGAGTTGCTCAGTCCACTAAGTAGGCTCTGGATTTCAGGTCAGGTCATGATCTCAGGGTCCTCGAATCAAGCCTGCATGTCAGGCTCCCTTCTCGACAGGGGTCTGCTTCTCCCTCTCCCTTCACCTCTCCTCCCTGCTCCTGCTCTCTTTTTCCTTCTCTGTCTCTTAAATAAATAAAACTTTTAAAAAATTATTTTTTCTTCTCCATGAGGGGCTCTAATCCCAGGACTCTGGGATCAATGACCAGAGCCAAAGGCAGACACTTAAGCAAGTCATCCAGGTGCCCCTGATGTTTGCTTTCTTCGTAAAAGTCTCCCATCCATACAACTTTCTAATTCTCTCCTACTAACATTTAAAAGGTCCAATACTTTATTACTCTGTTACTTTCTATTTCTTTTTGTCAAAATCTCTTTTTTGTCAAAATCTTTTTAGCTTTTACTTGATTAAAGTACATCTCGTCTCTATCAACAGATATACTCTGCTTGTGTATCTGCAAGAGTGCAGGAAGGATCCTGGTTTAGCTATTCTATTTTCATTGCTTACTCTTACACAGATTAATTTATTCTATATTTTATCCAGAGCCTTTCCTTAATATAAGCCCATAATCAAGTGGTAACAAAGACTGTTCTTTCATGGTGTGAAACACAGTAAAATTACTCTGCTACTTACAAGATTTGTAAAAATCAGTAACTCACTTGTTAGTCATGAAAGAAACCTGCCGTGTTAATAAAATATGTTAACAGTTTCAGTAATTATTACCAAAGACTGACTAAAGCTAAAATAATTTTTACAAGTTTGAATCTTCATTAATCTATTTAATGTTACTTCAAGTAAGTCTAACCTATGATATGCATATGTGAATATGGAGTATAAATGTTAATTCACCTCATTTTCTGCAAAATTCCAATTTGATTATGTTCATCCTTTCAGCAGAGAAGAAACAACTGAAGTAATAGTCTTATTCATTAACTAGGATGAGAGAATGATTGATTGATTGCTTAATATTTAAACTATCCTTGCATGTGCATTGAATTAACTCCTCTGTTGATAGGGTAGCTGTCATGCATAATGCTTAGACAGCTCAAATAACGAATTATTTCATTAAAAGAACTGCAGTATCATCATTGTTATTTGTTATTCATACAAATTATGCTAATGATTACCATGTCATATTTTAAGAAGCTTAAATGAAGTTCCTTAAAATTAAGCAATGATTTTAGGACAATAAAGTAATATACCAGGACATCCCACTTGCAAAATAGGGGTTATGTGAGTCATGATTTTAGAAAATGGCTTTTAATGATCACTGTATATCTCATTTGTTTATATATACTGGAGATTATATATACACAAATGTATAAATAAATAAAATATTTATGTAAATAAAAAATTACTTATGGATCCTGGATGTATTTATATTTATTTGATGCCCTTTGTTTATGATGATTTGTAAATGATAAGCTTTGCATACTTCTTCTTTCTTAATTTATAGGCTCACATATCACGCACAACAATTATGAAATATTTCCTCATCAGTCTGTTGTTCACTCAGCTGTACTAAGTGATATTCAAACTTGGTATCTGGACAAGCTGAAGCCGGTTGAGAGGCAGTAATTACATGGCTCTTCTCTTGTATTTATTGTGTGCTAAGATAAAGGAAGTTCCATATTCCTAAAATTTCAGATATTCAACAAAGTATTCTGATGGAGGGAACAAAACACAGTTACAGTCACTATTAGAAAAGGATAATATAATTTATTTCAGTGTTTATCAAGAGGACACTATTTGTAAAACATTGCAGTAGACACTGCGGGCTACACAGAGATGGGTAAGCCATTTTTTCTCCTCTAGTTCTTTATAAATTTAAAAAGGAGAAGAATGATACAGCAATTAAACAGAAATGACAATACAGAACAAAATAAAGTGTGTGTCATAAGAAATTATAAATAAATTGCTGTAATTGTCTAAAAAAGGAACAATCACATCAATTGCAAGGACTCAAAAGAGATTTACATAGATGTGGGGTTTTTAAGGGGGTCTAAAAGGATAGTAAGGAATGACTTTATGGGATATAAATTTTAAAAATTGATATGATTTTAACAGGTAGAGGCGAGGTGCTAAAGGCATTCTAATTAAAGGGAAAATATTTAGGAAAACATAAGGCATATTTAAGGAATAGCAGAAATGCATGTAAGCACAATATGTATTATCTGATCACTGCTTTATTTCACCACCTGATTCTTTATGGAGAAGCAGAATTCCATCTGAGAAGCAAAACCTGTGGAAGATGGGCCAGATATATAATCCTTTCTCAATTCTATGACTACAGTTCTCTAGGGCTTGTGTGTGTGTGTGTGTGTGTGTGTGCACGCACACACATGTATATAAGGAAAAACCTCTTTTATGATGCCAATCCTAAATTCAAGGTCCACATCTCTGAATAAATACTCAGTATTTTGGTAAGGCTTTCATGCTCAATAGCAATGTGACAACAGCTATTGATCCACACTTCTCACAAATTCTCCAAAAATTAACAATAAAGTATATAAATGGAGGAGTAGCAACTCCTTGCCCACTACAGTTGACCCTTGATCAACATGAGTTGGAACTGCATGGGTCCACTTATATGCAGATCTTTGGTATAAATACATTTCAGTAAATATTGTAAATACATTCTCACTTCCTTATGATTTTCTTTTTTTTCCTTATGATTTTCTTAATAATATTTTCTTCTCTGGTTTTATTGTAAGAAAAAATCATATACATATAACATACAAACATATGTTAATTGATTGTTTATGGTTTCAGTAAGGCTTCCAACCAATAGGCTATTAGTATTTAGATTTTGGGGGAGTCAAAAGTTATATGTGAATTTTTTACCATGTGGGGGTAAATACACATAAGCCCCTTGTCATAAAAGAGTCAACTGTATTTTCTAGAAACTTCCATGAGTATCTACTGGCTACAGTGATTGAGGGACATAATTAAGGTGAGCAGAGCAATCCTTGCCTATAACACTCTATCACCCTACTCAGGAAAGCACCTTCTCTGGTAATAAGGGAGGAGACTTAGAGCCCTACTATTTTATTCTTAATCTTGATAAAGTAGTGGCAACGTTAAGTGCAGGGTTATTCAGAGGTTATTGAGATGTTCAAATCCTGAGGCTCTGCTATTTCTGCAGATTCTAAAAATTTGGTCACATCAATTTTTTTTTACCCTTTGCATGCAGTCATATCCAGGAAAGACAATGGCAAGCATAGTGAATGAAGGGAGAAAGCTTTTCTTGCTATTACTAACCATTGCATTTGTTCACTACTCATTTCCTAAAGACCACTGAATTTATGAAGTGGTCTTGACTTGAGTGACTTGTTCTGAAAGCTGAGAAAAATATATTTGAATCAAAATTAAATGTTACTTGAATATGAACTGATCCTTTGTTAAGCTAATGTTTATATTACATGGGGGAAGAGTACCATTGAAGAACTTATACTCATTTGTAAAATTTAAAAAACATAATTCACCAATACCAAGGAGGAAAAAGCCATTCTGTTTTGAAATCCTGGTTTTGCTACTTACTAATTACTAACCAGAAATTTATCATTTTATACCAGCTATTTGATTTCAGCTAACGTGTGAATTTGCTATCAACTGTGTGACATTTGGTTTCCTTCTTTAAACACTGGGTAACAAAAATGTCTGTTTACATATTGTTGACATCTACGTTTTACAGATAAGGAATTCAAGCCAAAGAAAAGCTCAGTAACTTCTCCAAGATGACATAGCTAGTAAGTAGTAGAACCAGGTTTTGACTGAGGTAGTACCTCCCAGAGTCCATGCTCATACCTCTGTGCCAAAAGAGGTCAGCAAAGGAAACTGGGAAGAAACATCATCACAGCAGTCAGTAAGTGTGAATATATAAAATTTCTAAACTTACTTTCAGAGCTTAAAATTTTAAATCCCAAACTATTTATGAATAGAGCAATAAACATGAATTAGTCTTTTATTACCATAGTACGGCTTTGGAGGTAATTTTGAAGAAAAGATCAATATATGTGGCCTGGTGCTATATCAATAAAATACACAATGGAAACTATCAAATCATATACCTGAAGGATCACAAGGCAAAGATTCAGAAGATGTTTTTCTCTGTGTTCCTCAGTGACCACCTACTTAGACTGGAAGGAACTAGAAAAAGTCATGTGGACCAACTACCACCATTCTACATACACTTTGTAAAGTTATCTATTCTGGGACAACCATTTGAGTAGTAGTTTTTTCTATTGGATGAGTCAACATCTTCTGAGCAATGTATTTCAATGTCATTGTAAAAAGAGTGAGGACGTTGTTCTTAAATTATAGCTAATCGTGCACATTTTCAGATAATTAATGTTCAGAACGTTATGATTTAACGAATTATTTCTGAAAATAGCATATTTTAATGTATAACACAATCCTGCACTTCCTTGAAGTCACAGAACAATGAAAAATCCTATGGCTGACTTTTTTTGAGTAGTTTTGAGAACAGTTGGTTTGAAAAGAAAAAAAAACTGGGACTTGGAGTAAAAGAATATTTTATACAGGACATTTTTGATCCATTAGTATTCTAGTTCTTGTTCCTACTATTCTTAGATGTCATGACCTTTTTATTTCCTATTCACCACATGCATTGTATTTAATATAATATATTATGACTTAATTTGAATTCATTAAACCATACAATTAGCTGCATATATTAATATTTTCCCTGCCTTTTTTCCCAAAATGATTCTCGGAGATTTACACATTAAAAGCAAATGAAATGTCCTTGACGAAGGTTCAATAACTGGGCCTTAGTAAATATTATAAAAACAATAACTTCTTCATCAGTATGGGGAACCAGTTTCAAAAGCCTGAAGAATACGAATTAAATGTTCTCTGGGAGAAATGGAAAAGGTTAAAATTCATCATTTTAACTGATAGGCTTTCTATGGGAAAATAAGCAATGCAAAGAATACCAAACATAGTTTTCATTTTATAGTCTTCCCAAATACATTTTCTAGGAGAAAAATAAGTTTATGACTTTAATTGTAAGTAAGCTTCTTATGATTATTATTGTTTTTTATTTAATTGTTCTAATAAGATACAGTTTTTAGTTTAAAAAACATTGAATGAAAAAATTTAACACTTTCTTTTAAATTCAGTCCAACCACGAATTGTAATTTTAACTCCTTCGTGTTTGATGTGCTAAATCCATTGGTTTAAGTTTGAGCCTGTCTTTCATGGGTACACGGAATAGAATTAACTTCAATTGTAAATTTAAAACATTAATGTCTTCTTAGGAGTATGAATCAGATTTTTTTAAAAAAAGAAACTTCCATAATTCTTACCTTTTAGCTATTGTACATGTTGGGAAGTAAAGCAAGGAAAAGTTTAAGGTTATTAGCATTCTTCTGGTTTCATTAGAAAAAAAGGAGAATTAGTAGTAGTAAACTATGACACCAAGATGAAGTTTTCTTGGGTTCCAACCTTGGTCTGATTAATGCCATGCCAAAGATTGTTTCTGTCATAAAGTGACTCTAATATCATGCATTCCCTTTACTTAGAACATTAATGAGAAAGATCTTTAATCCCAAGACTAAATATCCAAACTCCAGATTATCTAAAGACAACAGGAGTCAGAACTGATATTTGTTTCATAGACGTTTGTGTTGGATTTACTCCTCTTGTCTTCTAGCTTCTTAATCTAGAGGCCAAGGGGCCTTTGAGGAGATCCACAAACTGTTTCTATAGCAAAGGAGGAGAGCAAATTGCCTGAAAGTGGTTACTGAAGGTGATCTGACTTTTAAGAGATATTAATATAAAAGCTTTGGTTTTGTTCAAACAGAGGGGAACTTACACAAATGATTACAAAAGAAGCTTGTGAGACCTGGAAGAGCCTAGGCAGTGGGATAGAAGTGAGGCCCCAAGGATGTAGAATTCTTTTCATATCAGGATCTATATTGAACCAAGTCGAGTTATGAGATTCTTTTATTAGGGGTTAAGGAAGAACTGGAGGCTTGATTTTTCCAGAAGCATTTTTGTTTACCTGAGTGAGAGAGAGAGAGAGAGAGAGAGAGATTTGAAAGAGTATATCCTTGGGGCTCCTGGGTTAAGCATCTGTCTTGGGTTCAGGTCATGGTCTTAGGTCATGGTCTCAGGGTTCTGGGATCGAGACCATGTTGGGCTCCCTGCTCAGCCAGGAGTCCGCTTTGTCCTCTCCCTTTGCTCCTTTCCCGGCTCATGCACTCTCTCTCTCCCTTGCTCTCTCTGTCTCTCTCTCTCTGTCAAATAAATAAATAAAATGAAGAAGAAGAAGAAAGAAGAAGAAGAAGAAGAAGAAGAAGAAGAAAAGAAGAAGAAGAAAGAAAGAAGAAAAAAAGAAAGAGAAAAGAGAAAAGAAAGAAAGAAAGAAAAGAAAAGAAAAGAAAAGAAAAGAAAAGAAAAGAAAAGAAAAGAAAAGAAAAGAAAAGAAAAAAGAAAGAGTATATCCTTGATTCTAGTACTAGACCAAAAGCCAAAACGGAGCCCAGGGGCTAAATTTGGCCAGGATGTACTGAGGCAAAGTTTACACTGAACAGAATGTTATTATATACACAGATAAATAGGAGAAGAATCTTTGGTCTGGACTTATGGAACTTCAATGTAAAAACATTTCTAATGCCCATTTTGACTCATTTTTTTTTTTGCCCAACATCTAGTTTTCCATAGTTTCTGTGATATCTGAGCATTTAGAAGAAATGGAATTTATTTATTAAAAGACCAAATAGAGCATTTAAAGCTAGTCTTTTTGTAATCTTATTTTTTAATCTTAGATTTGTTTTCCAAATATGATCATGATTAACATATATACCAGGTCATTACTAACTGTGTCATCTTGAAAAGTTTTTTAACCTCTGAATTTTTCACTTGTAAAATGAGGATAATCATGCATCAGAATGTTGTTAAGAGGATTAAGTGACATAATACATATAAGTTTCTGATAGCAAAAATACATGATATTTATTATCATTACTTGTAAAGTTCTATCTAGTTTCTTAATTTTACACTTCTTTAACTCTTCAGTTTGCTAGGAAAACCCAAGGTATGAAGTTAATTTTAATGATATTTTGGGCATATCATAATGGCGTAGCCGATTTTCCTAGTTATCTTGGACAATTTGGCATTATAGTTGTCCTTCACTGTGGTACCAGTTTGTTTCATCCCAGTGCTGGATAAGAGAGGGGCGAGGTCAGTAAAGTCTCCTCAACACCCTAAAGCTATTCACCATTAATGAGCAATTAATTTCCACTCTTGGATGTTTTCATAGTAAGTCTCCATTGAACATGAAAAGAGCATAAATTTTACACTTGAAATGTCAGCTAATAACGTCTAAATACGCATCTACAGACAATATAGAGTATCTTTTCTTACAAATTTGTATTTATAATTTTTATTTTATTTTAACGGAGATTGAAATAGCCTCATTATTGATATTATTTAAGGAATAATTACTTAATTGTATTGTTGTGAGAGATTATTAAGTTTCTTAAGTACAGTTATATCAAATACAGTTTAGCTGACTAGCTTTTACACATCGTCTAAGAAAGGCAAAATTAACCACAACATGTTCCATTCTCAGTACTGTATATCCTTTGTTCATACAACCATGTATTTTTCAAGTTCTGTTTTATTACTACCATGTCTATTTAACTCAGTTGGTTAGCACATGCTGCTAATGAAGCTGAGGGCATGGGTGATATCTGTTTTCAGGCCAATTAGTTTTACTCTGTCCACAGACTATAACCCTAACCTAAGGCAAATTGTACAAAAGTTGAATGCCCTCCATTATAGAGCGGCCAGCACATAGAAAAGTGTGATTCTTTTGTTCCATCTGGAAAAACAATTTACTGTCTATGCCCATACAAGTTAAATCACTATAGTCTTAGAGAAACACAACACATTAATATTTTTTAAATTACCTTTTCATGTATAAATTCTTACCTTTTTTTCTCAGATTCTTTTGAAGCAAATTAGTTCATAGGTTCTCAAATTGTTTTATTTTGATTAACGCTTGCATATAAACTCCAAGTCACAAAGAGGTGAATGGTAGTTCTTAGTGTGGGCATTCAATCTGGATTTAGAGTTATCATCTTACAAAAATGGTTTCAACTTTCATTTCATTCTTCAGGGGTCCACAAGTAAAAATACTATTTGAACTTTTAGGTCAGTTTCTGTTTTAGTATTAAGTTTGAATGATGACCTCTATTCATGGCAGTGGTGTATGTTAGGCTTATGATTCTCATAGGGATGTTGAGGCTTTAGAACTGCACATATACTTCTTAGTTAGCCCTAAAAGTGTAGCTGAACATTGTAAAACAGTTAATAAATCATTACAATCAACAACTTTTAAACTGCCCATCCAAAGCAACTGGCTTGACACGCCATCTGTTATTTTTCCTTTAAAACCCTCTAGTCTGTTTATCTAAGGGAGCCATTTAACATTTAAAATGATGTTCCTTTTTAAGGTATGTGATGGGCTGATGAAGACAAGCTTTTGTTTTAATTATCAACAATTTCTGTGATGCAATATAATTTTTGCAGTGCTCAGGGCCCTTTACAAATCAAAAGGAATCCAACTAAAAGAGTAATTAATGTCAAATGACTAGTCACAAAAGGCCCTATTTAATTAAAAAGTTCTAATCTTTGATTAAACCTCATCACACATTCTCCTGATTGCAACTGTTGTCTCAAAAAGGAATGTAATTGGGTACATGGTATATTGTCTATCTAAAATGACACCTGCAAATTATATAAAATCACTATGGTCTGCTTAAAGTTGGAAATCACTCCTAAGTTATATTTTTATATCGTTTCTTTCTTTTTGCCACTATAATTGGAAGCCTTGTCTTTCATTAAATAATATACCAACTAAGAAATAGAAAGAGTCAAGAAAATTTACCTATGATTTATAAAAATCTGCTAATAAGAATATTTTGGACTGAACTATATATTTTGAAGTTGAGATTGAAGAGTAGCCACATTCTTATAAAATTAGTAACAACCTGAGAAAAATGCAAATTTGAGTCAAAGTATTATGGCATATTTTGTACTTATATTTAGAAATATTTCAAAATTGAAAAAAAATGAAAAATTTCTTTTTTTGAGAGTGAAAAAGCAGAAGGCAAAGGGCAGAGGCAAAAGGAAAGAGAATCTCAAGCAGGTTTCATGCCTACTATAGAGCCCTATGCAGGGTTTGATCTCATGACCCCGAGATCATGACCTGAGCCAAAATCAAGAACTAGACACTTAACCAACTGAGTCGCCCAAGAGCCCCTCAAATAATTTTTTTTAATTCCCACATCTTTTTAAAATACTTCTCCTGTTTGAAGGCATATTGTCTTTTATTGCATATTAAAATCAATGATTATAAATTCAGGTTTCTTTTATATATTGCTTTCCATTGCACTTATTTTATTTTGTGATCATAGTGTTAGATTTATAGTTTCTCCTAGGTTTGGATATAGATAATGGCTATTCTAATTAGGTCATTAAAATAAGTATAAACCTAAATAGACACAAAGACAAAGGATTATTGGCATATTCTAGGAGGTACTTATTGCCATGTTCCTTTCTCCATTCTGATGACTAACATCTAAACCATGTGCAATCTAACAACACAATGCTTATTCCAGATTTAATATTATTGATTAACAAACTGATCTTTGAGTGTTTTATTATTATATTTCAACCCACATTGTTATTGTTTTTATCCATATCCAACCATCTTTATGCTAATTTCATTTACCATCCTAACCTAACCTGCATCATTCCTATCATTTCTATTGTTCTAAATGAACAAGGGAAGGATTTAAGAAAAGCTGAGGAGAGGAAAATCAAAGGCATTCATTCTGTCTACATTTGCCCTATGTGTGGTATTTAATGTAAGTCATTTAATTTAACCTACCAACTAAATCATTCACCATACTTTAAATAAAAAACTCATTTTGTATATCACATGGAATATACATAAAAGTAGAATATGTACATATTTTTCATTAAATTAATTAAAACTATATAAAATGTAACTGAAACTTTAAGAGTACATTTTTATGTTTATGACAGTTTGATGTCTCATAAATTATTTGATTCTAAGATCAAGCTAATAACTAAAGAAATAGAAATGCTTTCTCAAGTCTTCATCTTAAAGTAGAATTAAGTCCTTGATTAATTACCACAACACATCTTAAACTATAACATTGAGTCATTTATATGTATGACTTATATGAGTAAAGCAGTTTGCTAAAATTTGTGGATCTGACACCTCAGTAAAAAATGAAATTAACTTCATAAGGATAATTGAAACAATAAAGCAAGTTAAAAGACATATCATAAAATGATTCCAAAATTAATCCTGTCAAGTACTTAGCATATGATGTCAAAACTGATAACTATCTACCTAAAATGAAAATATAAATATAAATTTTTACTGAATTTTGATGAGTCTCTTCTTTGAAAATGTAACAGACTGCTGTAATTATTTTATACACAATAGGATAATAAATTCTCTAAATCTGGAGACAATTTCTGTGATCAGATGTATAAAAGAAAAATTCTACCAGACTAGTTAAATAGGCCATGAAGACTGTATTAAAGATTTTTGCAATAGGAGACAAAGATTGAACTCAACTTCACTGAAACAAAAGGCAGCAGTTTTTAAATACCAATGTGAGTTAGTGCAAAATTACTAGCGGACATTCCAGGGGTAGTTTGGTCAATATAATTTCTCTGCATTTGCTAATTGTCTCTTGTGGAAGTTAGGCTCTAAATTTTCACAGAAACTGGAAGATGGAGGCTTTTATCTTTCTAGATGATTACATTTCAAAGAGATGTATCTTTGGATGTAGAAAATGAACATCTCAAAGGGGCAGAGGAGAAATTGCAATTGCCAGTTTTCTAAAGTAAATGCTCTAAGAAAAAAGAGGTCAGGGGCCTGGAGTCAGGAAGAAGCCTGTTGAAGTTTAGTCAAGGTTAGGGAAATGTAAGGCCATCTTGTTCAGATGATCTGTTTCACCTTTATTTAAAAATGAACATTTTGTGAAGAGGTGGGGCATGATACTAAAAACGATTGCCAATTTTTCTACTGCTCACTTTGGATTCCAACAGGTCTCTTAATTACTAATACATCTCAAGTGCCAGCATTTTAAAAATATTAGACTTCTTCCAGTTGTGATTCTTATGACACCAAAATTGAACATAGATCATATGTTATAATCACTTGATACAGACCTAATGAATCTTCATAACACCACCTCGAAGTAGATATTTGCATTGTCTCCATTTTAGAGCAGAGGAGAGGAAATGGAACTATAGAAACATTTAAGTAACTTGCCCAAAATCAAACAAATATTTAGCATTTGCTTGAGCCTATGTACAAACCTGGTAGTACCCAGAAAATAAGTACATTTCTGGGCTCAATAACAAAAGCCTCATTCAAATCATGAAAGGAGCATCAATTGTGAAGAGAATTGGGGCTTTGTGGGTTTTTTGGTTTTTTTTTTTTTTAATCTTGGTAAAAGGAAAACAGAAAAGACATCTAAATAGCACTCTTTATGTATAAATTTTTCCACTGTATTGATTTGACATTTTGCATTAGGCCATGTTATGTATCTTTTCCTTATAAGATGATAACACGATGATGATGACGATGATGATGATGATGAAAATGACCCTAATTTTCACAAGGGACAATTAGCAAATGCAGATAAATCACACTGACCAAACCACTCTGGATCCTGAGCTAGGTGATTTACATTCAATAGCTGATTTAACACTGATCTATCATGAGCTACTTCTTCTTCCCAATAGTGTTGATTTGTCTTATTTAATTAGATCAATGCCATTTACTTTTATTTTAAATCATAGCAATAGTAATAATAAGACATTTATTTGGGCACTTATTATTTGTCAAGACTTGGATGAAGGCTTTTATAGCTATATAATTAACTGCATAAATGATACACAGGCACAGACAGGACTTTTTAAATGGTGTAAAGTAACACAGCAAGTAGATGGAGGAACCAGGATTTGAACTGAGGAAATCTGACTTTGTAACCTTCACTCTGAAATGCAAAGCTCAGCTGTCTTATCAAATATTTGCATATTCAAATGTTTTTCCTTTATTAATACACAGTAAAGATAAATAAAATAGACTCAAAGGAGCATGGATCCTTTGGTGATATTAACTTAACCATATTTACTGAAGACAGTTTTAACTCTGCCATTTAATAGCTCTGAAACCCTGAGAAAGTCAGTTTCCTCTGAAAAATGAGAAAAATAATTTCTGGCATATCTATTTCAGAAAGGTTTTGTGTAATTAGAGTAAAATATGTATAAAAGTGTTTTTAAACTGCCAGATAGAATGTAAATTCTAGTTAGTAATATATTTGTCTTTTTCTTCACCTCTAAATATAAATATATAAACAAAAATAAAAAACTGGGCCACTAGATCCAGACAATTGCAACTTAACCCTAAAATTATTTTTTCCTTAAGTTTGTTTATTTTTGGTCATCTCCACACCCAATGTGGGGCTCAAGCTCATGACCCTGAGATCAAGAGTTGCATGGTCTTCTGACTGAGCCAGCTACATGCCCCAACCCCAAATTTCTATTGAGGAAAAATACCTCATTTTGGCTTTTAAAAGTAAGCAAGTCTATTTAAACATATATTAAAATTAAATTAAACAACCCATTCTTGAACTCTTTAATGTTTTCCTATTTCATATGTTTAAACTCAATAAATTTATTGATTTAGTTCAATAAATTTATTGGTGTAAAAGCAAAGCATTTGATTTAGGCCATATTTTTCTGCTTTAGCAAAATATTCTGTCTTACATAGACTAAAACAAATTTCTTAAAAATCAAGCATATAATTGATTTTTAGAAATGCATGCTATTATATGTAAAAATATAAGTTGCCAATAATAAAATTATAAATTTTTATTTGTCTGGCAATGAGGAAAAATATTTTGTAATACCCACTAATGGGAAAATATGCAGAAATAGACATTCAATACCTGGAAAAGTTAGAATTTGATCCTGCTTTATTTCTATTAATTTTATTTTGGCAGTTTCAAATGTAAAGAATAATTGCAAGACTAGTGCAAAGAACTACCATGTACCTTCACCCAGTAAGCCCAGGTTTCTTAGTAAAGTTCTTTGTAGTCAAAGATCCAATCCAGAATTACCATTGGACCCCATTATGTGTTGCTGTCATTCAATTGGGAACAGTCTGTCAGTTTCTCTTTGATTTGTCCAAATTTGGCAGGTTTGTGTATTATATGTCAGTCATTTTTTAGATTGCCCTTATATCCTTGCTGCTGTTCCTTGCTGGTGTCGCAAATTACCACAGATTTACTGGCTTAAAACAATACAAATTTTATAGTTCTGGTGGTCAGAAGCAAATGAGTTCACTGGGCTAAAACCACAATGCCAATCTTCTGTTTCTTCCTAGAAGCCCAAGGAGAAAATCGATTTCCTTTTCTTTTTAAGCTAGAAGCCACTCTTATTCTTTGGCTTGTGTTCCCATTCCACCGTCTTTGAAATCAGCAACCTTGTACTAAATCTCATACTGCCACCTCTCTGGTTCTCTCATCTGACTCCTTTTATCCACTTCTAGGACATATAGGATTACATTGGTACTGAAATAATCAAGCTAATCTCAAGGTTTGTTGTTGATTAACAGGCTTAATTCCACTTGTAAACTTAATTCTTCTTTGCCATTTAATCAAACATAGCAACAGATTCTGGGATTAGAATATGGAAGTCTTTGGGGTGGCCATTATTCTGATTACTACAGTCTCTCATTTTGGGTTTTTCCAATATTTCCCCAATTACTTTTAGGAGGAATATCACAGATGCTGTTTCTTTTTATTGTATATCAATGGGTAGCACACAATGTCTATTTGTCCCTTTATTGATGGTAACATTAATTATTTGATGATAATAGATCAGGCAGGCTTTTCCACTGTAATGTTACTTATTACCACTTTGTAATTAATAACTATTTTTGTAGTGAGATTCTTGAAATTGTGTACATATGCTATCCTCATCCCACTTTTATTCACTACTTTTCGTAGTGATTAACTTCATTTATGTAACTTGCCTGAATCATTCGGGTAATTGCCAAATGATCTTCAACACTATAATTCCCTCCATATTTATTATTTGGCTTGCTAAGTAGCACTTTCTCTTCTCCTTACTTATATATTTGTATCCTTGAGTACTTGTAGTTTCTTATCTTATTCAGTGGGTTATAATCTACCACTGTCATTATTTTGATACTCTACTGTGTCAATTTGGCCCATGGAAATCTTTTCAGGAGTCTTTTCTACAATATCCCTATCATTTGTTTGTCATCCTTTTACTTTCTTACAAAACATGCTTTTTCAGTCTCATTTTACTCTTTTCTCTACCTCAGCCCTAGAAGCAACAATTTATTCAAGGATACTTGGTTCCTTAATTGGAGAATGATATATGAAAAGCAAGTGGGGACCAGATAACTTCATTGCTACTGGAATGTCACTTGTCCCAGGCTCTTTCAGTGGAAACAGCCAGAAAAGACACGTATGTATGTACGTGCACACACAAACACACACACATACCTTATGTATTTCTGCCTTTATGCACGTATGTTAATAACCATAAATATATACCAGTACTTCCAATTCCACTACTAAATTACAGAGTTCACACTACCTCTACCCAGTACCAAATTTGTGCCTCCCTTGGTGGAGTGTGAAATATTGCTCCCATCACCTCAGTTGTCTTGCATGTAGCCAGTCTCCCATGGCTGCTAGTTTACAGCACCCCCACAGGGCCCCTACACTGACTTAAGCCAGCATAACCCAGGGCTGCTTCCCTCATTTGAGTTTGCTGTTTGGATTTTTGACAGTGGAAGGAAGGAAAAAGGTGAGCAGAAGATAGAGGAAGAAAAGCTGTAAATACTGTTAAAAAAAAAAGTAGGGGAAAAGAAAGAGGAAGAAAAACAGTCCTGTTTCTGTGAGAGCAATTTGTGAATATCTATTGATTTTTATAACTTTCTACCTAGAAATGATTTCACAATTACCAAAAAGTTGCAACTGTAATGGTAGCACAAAGAACACACATAAATCCCTTAATAGGTTTACCTTTTACAAACACTTTACCACATTTGCTTTCTCGATCTCTCTCTTCTTTTCTCTGTTCTCTATATAGGGTCTATACACATATGCACATATGTCTATGTAAGCACATATGCATATACATCGATCTGTAGAAACACACATGTTTTTTCAGAATCATTTGAAAGTAAGTTTCATATGCCATGGCCTTTTGGTACTAAATACTGTTATGTATATTTCCTTAAAATAAGAGTATTGCCTTGCATAACCCCAGTAGGGTTACTGGCATTAAAATATAACACTGATATATGTTTTTTTGTCTAATCAACTATGTGTATTTCAATTTTGTCACTTTATCCAATAATGTCCTTTACAGCATTTTTAAAATTCAGTACAGAATTCTGTTTAGCATCAGATATAACAATAGTCATGTCTCTTTAGTCTCCTTTAATCTGAAGTATTTCCAAAGCCTTTCCATGTGACATTGATATTTATGAAGAATACACTTCCTCTAACTTTTTAGTAGAATATATCTACATTTGTTATTAAAATATGTGTTTCTCTTGACATAGCTAGTTACTTTCTAATAAGTTAATTTCGTATGAAAAATATTTCCACATATATATAAATATGCTAATAATTGTGTCAGTTTCAACATTTTATGAATAAAACACTGGAAACAATCTATATGTCTATTGAGAAGAAATTAGTTACATATATGATTATGTGTTTACACAATAAAATTCTACATATTTATTCAAAAAGATAATGTTCTGGTATAGAAAGATGTACTTGATTTATCATTACTGAGAAAAAATAAATTATATAAAGATGTGATTAGTAATTTCATCACATACATGCCCTACTTACATAGCATGTAGGTATTGCTTGCTTTTATAAATACTATGACTGAACTGCATTTTGAACATCATATTAATTTTGCTTTGTGCTATTATTTTTATATCAAAAACAAAATTAGAATATCATCCAAATTATATTTTAATAATAATCCATATAAATAAAACCCCATCTTTTAAAAACTTTTAGAATTTTTTACTTTTCAGTAGGTTTCTGACATTAGATATCTATAACAATTTAAATGGCATTTAAAAATATTATAACCTCAAGTATTTTTTTTTCAATATGGGACTTTCAATAGCAAATTTTCTATATATCCAGAAAGGAGTATCCACTAGTGTTTTAGAATATGTCAGATTATTAATTTAACTGATTAATAATTAAACTGATAATTTTTGATAACATATCCAATATAAAGTCAAATACACACTAAAGCTAAATGTTTATGTATCAAATAACTATCTAAATAATGTGTATAGGTTACCCTTTGAATTAACTTACAGTTATTTGGCGGAAAGGCCCCACGTAGAAATACCCTCCATATAATCAACCAGCATGTCAATTTCCAACCCCCTCAGACCATGCAATACGAAGTAGAATATTGCTGCTAATTGGTATATGTTTTTCTTCTGGAAGTGAAAATTCTAACCTTTTACTTGACAGATGTTTGGGTAAAATGCCATGTAACATTTTGAGAGCTTATCTGTGCTCTTTATAGTTTTGTTTATGCTGTCACACATTTAGGAGCAAACAAATGAAAAAGTAAACAAAAGTAAAAATATGACCCAGTTAACTATTTTCAGATAAACATATAAGTCAAAAGCAAGTTAATTTCAAATATGTAAAATACTTATTAGATTAAACAAATAAAATATTAACCTAGAAAGCACATCTCTAAACATTCGGAATATTTGAGAACGAATGATATATAGGATGTCCAGGAGACTAGTGATATAAATAAATGCAGTTCTGTATTTTTTGAAACAAAGTTATAATTCTTCAATTTTTCTTATGCCCATTGTTGTCATAATTTAGCTACAAAATGAACTAATACTATAATAATAGTGGCAACTATTTTTTAGAGTAAGCAATATCTTTCCCAAATGTCCTGTGGTTCTCTGCAAATTTGGGAGAGGAACATCAAATATTTTATTAGTCTTTTTGAAATGATAAAATTTAGTCTCTGGGAGGTTAACCTACTTGCCTACTGGACCAGATGAAACCAAAGTCTTCCAATAATATTTCAACATCATTAATAAGACGTCTTACCCTGAATAGCCCACCCCTCCCGTCAGAAAATTTTAGATATAATCGAGACCACTACTGATCCTATGTACTGTATTTTGTGATGTAATTATATTTATAGATACTTTGTTGAATAAATTTATTTTTGATGCTTTTGTTGAAAATGCTAAGTCCACATAAACCATTTAGCTTTGGTTTTGTGTCATAAATATCTTAAACCCATTGGGATGAATGATCGATGTATTCATTTGGACAGAAACGAAGGCGACTGTAAGTTTCAAAGAATCCACACTTCCATAAGAAAAATAGTATTTTATTAATATGCAACTATTCTACATGAATCACTAAAGAAATCTATCTGATATTGGACCTTACATATATTGCAATATTGGAACATAGCTATTTTGTATGCCTTTGTATGAGTAAAGTCACATAAATAAAAGTGGGAAGTACTAAAAAATCTTTTCTCTTTGAAATGTTATGTTAAGGTATACCAAGTCAAACAGGTTCTTATTTCATTTGCCTATAAATTAATTTTTCTCCTTACCATTGTTTGGTTTCCAGCAATGCACCAAAATAAAAAAGAATGCTAGTCATGGACATACACCAAAGATATTGTTATTTTACTTGGGGAATAAATTATTTACAATGAATGTAACAATGAAAAACAAGAGAGAGTAGTTATAAACAATCAATTGTTTCTTATAAAACTCTAGCATTTTAGAAAACTAAGTGATCTCTATGAAAAAAAAAAAAAACGACTTGCCTGGTGGGAAGAGGAACAAAAGCAAACATGGAAATTAATATTGCCTATATAAAGTGATCGAAGTTAAAGTGTTAGTAAGGGGAAATAGTAATATTGGCTTATTTATATATTTTTAACATAGATTATTCTGTGTTCATAATAGAAAATTTATAAAATCAAACATAAGAAGTCACCCACCATCCTACCACCAGATACAAATGCTTACAACATAGCCTTATAAATGCTTCAGGCTTATGTCCCTACTTATTTTTTATGTACAAATGTGTATACATAAATTATAAGAAAATTCTAGTAGAGTATACTCTGCTTTTATTAAATGCTGCCTACTATAACATTTTAGGTGTTGTTTCATCTTATTAATTTTTCTGACATTAACATTCGGGTAGGATGCTAACAGATAGCTGTTGTATAATATATTTATCCACTCCCTCATTGTGGTAGCCAAAATGCTCCTTCCAAAGATGTCTACATTCTAATCCCTGGAAATGTGAAAATTTTATAGGACATGGAAGAAGGGATTTCACAGATGTAAGTAAGGTTACAAGCTTTAATTTAGAGAGATTGTCAGATCTATCTGAATGGACCCAATCTAAGAACATGAGCTCTTAAAGCCAGGGAATTTTCTCCAACTGGAATCAAAATAGATGCAGCAGAAGGAGAAGTCAAAGAGATTCAAAATTTGAAAAGAGGCCGACTCTGATAGTTTGAAAATTGAGAGGGCAATGTGACAAGGAATGCAGACAGCCTTGTGGAGCTGAGAAAATCTCCTGACTGACCACCAACAAGGAAATGGGGACCTCATTCCTACAATCATAAACAACTGAAGTTAGCCAACAGTTCTGGATCATGGAGAAAGGACTTTCCTTGTCTGCCTAATTCCAGAACATAAAATATGTATCTCATTTGCAAAATCAAGAATGAATGAATTGTAGTTCTGCTTTTGTAGATTGCTAATATCACTTTCCAGTTTTTTTTGGGGGGGTGGGGGTTCGGTCACTTGAGAGATGATTCCATTTTTCTTGATTTGCAGGAACTAGGAGTTCTATATTACATTTGTAGTATTGTTAGGATGAGAAAGTTGGAAGAGGACTCTATTTTATAGGAGGAACAAAATGCACCAAAGGGAGTTACTAGAAATAGAAATAATTCAGTAAAATCAGGAAATTACTATATTGTTCAGTTACCTTATAGAAAGAAAAACAAAATAAGGAGAAGAAATATGCAGAACCATGGAAATTGCTTATTACTCTGGTATAGGAGTGGGAAAAACCAAGAATGCAGTAGGACTTTGAGTATATGGCGTCAAGGTTTTATAAAAGACTGAAGCACCACTCTTGATTCCAGGTGGGAGTGTAGAATGAGTTCGTGCAACAAATGAAGTCATGCAACAGCAATGTCCACAATAGCCAAACTGTGGAAGGAGCCACGATGCCCTTTGACAGATGAATGGATAAAGGAGATGTGGTATAGACATACAATGGAATATTACTCAGCCATCAAAAAGGAAGAATACTCACCATTTGCTTCGATGTGGATGGAACTGGAGGGTATTATGCTGAGTGAAGTAAGTAATCAGAGAAGGACAATCATCATATGATTTCATTCCTACGGGGAATATAAGAACTAGTTAAAGGGATTATAAGGGAAAGAAGGGGAACTGAGTGGGACAAATCAGAGAGGGAGACAAACCATGAGAGACTCCTAACTCTGGGGAATGAACAAAGGGTTGCAGAAGGGGAGGTGGGCAGGCGGTTGGGGTAACTGGGTGATGGGCCCTGAGGAGGACACTTGATGGGATGAGCACTGGGTATTATACTATATGTTGGCAAATCGAACTTCAATAAAAACAAATGAAAAAAAATAAATGAAGTCATGAAGGGGAAAATATATATTATTTATAAGAATCTTAAACCGAGCCCGAATGTTAAGGAGCTCCTGGTGTCCTGCAGCACTGTGGTTTCTTCCATGGCTTAGCTACAATGGAGTGCCTGCAAGGCACATTGTCTTGCTCATTTTCCCATCAGCTTCTTCCCTGAAATGTCACTTGTCCTGGAAACGGTCGAAACCCCACTCTGCGTTGACCTGTGGGTTTGGGTCATGAACCAATATAGTAGGTTGCTGCTCATCCTATGCTTTCTGCCCACGGGGTGGAGCCCAGGCAAAACAGCACTAGGAGCATAACTCAGAATTAAAAATTAATAATACATATATTTTTTTTCATTATCCTTGCAGTTCAAAAATCAAGAGACTATTTCTGTGTTGGTTTTTATGTTTTGCCTGGTAGTCAATGAGCTATTTTAATTAACAAATCTGGCCTTTTCCACCCCAAAACTCATTCCTTTCATATTTTTATGGTAATAGAATTTCCTCATTTTTTCCATTCTATTTTCTCTTTTATAATTTCTATTATTTATTATTGTGTTCTGTTAATGGATGGCCTGCATTTGTCACTGTGTTCATTTTTCTCTGATTTTATTTATTTCTTCATTGGCCACTTCCTCTGAGTTATAGGAAAATTGCTCAACTTTTTCATATAATTTTCCATGGCCTATGTTTTTGGCTTCTTCTCTCTCTAGGGCACATATTTACATTTTCCCAGGTCTTTTCCTCTTTTTCCCAGAAAAGTGACTCTGGGGAGTTAAAAATTTGAGAGGTTTCCTTCAGTCTAGTCCAATCTCAACTGTATGTAAAAAACATCTTCAGTGATTTAAATATGTCATTACTGTCCTTTCCACAATGATACACAATTTTCTCTATTTTCCCTTTATTTTTCTAATGATATTTTCAATGGAAATTTAGCAAGGTTTGAGGCAAGACAGGAATTAGTGACATCTACATGTCACCAATTCACTTTGACGCTAGGACAAGATTTTAGACTTTGACTAATCTTAAGTATTTCTTTTGATACATGTACCTATTTAAAACCAAGTAGTTTGGTGTTTTTTCCTTAAATATGTTATTCTTAACATAAACTACTTGGAGTGATACCTTAATCTAATAACAGTGATGGAGATTTCTCTAATCAGGAGTCCATGGGGCACAAAGAGTTCCTTGGGTTGCTTACAGTTCCTTGGGTTGCTTCTTCACAAATGCTCCCTTAAAAATATGCAACACTTTGGGATCCCTGGGTAGCTCAATGGCTGAGCATCTGCCTTTGGTTTAGGGCATAATCCCGGAGTCCTGGGATTGAATCCCACATCAGGTTTCCCATGGAGGACCTGCTTCTCTGTGTGTGTGTGTGTGTGTGTGTGTGTCTTTGCCCCTCTCTCTGTGTCTCTCATGAATAAATAGATAAAATCTTTTTTTAATGCAATGTTTTAAATCTGTATTTTTATATACAAATGTCTTGAAAATGAGCTCTAAGCATTCAGCAGACACCTGGAAAGGTACATGACTCAAGAATCTAGCTACCATGGGGCGCCAGGGTGGCTCAGTTGGTTGAGCGTCCAGCTCTTGATTTCAACTCAGGTCATGATCTCAGGGTCCTGGGATGGAGCCCCATGTTGGGCTCCTTGCTCAGCACAGCACCTGCTTGAGATTCTCTCCCTCTCTCAGCCCCTGCCCTCATACTCCCTCTAAAATAAATAAATAAATCTTTCCAAAAAGAGTCTAGCTACCATTTTTAGAATATTATCAATTTATACTTGTTGAAAGGGATACAAAATAAAATTGTATTTAAATCCTCACCATTTTTATGCCCTTCTCTGATTGCTCTTGCCTATTCATGTGAGCAGTGCCCTTTACCTCTAACCAGAGAGAATTATAAGTCCATTGTTCACCAGAGTGAGAAAGATCTCTAATTTCAACAGACCTGTTGCTACTAAACATGAATAGTAAAGTGAAAGGGCTGCCCCCTGAGCAATCTTTTTCCTTCTCTGCTGATTGTGAGATTCACTGGTATCACAATAGTTATAGTCAACTGAGCTTCCACTGCAAGTGAAGCTTCTGATCACAGCACAGGAAGCTTTTTCTTTTAAAAATGGATTTTTTAATTATTAAAATATATCTCATACTGTGCAGTGCATCACACAAACTCATCTCACCTCTCTTAAAAATTTAGTATCAGTAGACAAAGCTACTTTTTGATAATTTTCTAAAACAGTTACTTTAGTGTTTGTACCTGAGCATGCTAAGAAAGTGTACACAATTCTTACAAGTGTTCAAGAAAATATTTATACAGACTGAATTTATGGATTACCATCACATTTATTGGAAAGACATTCTGTAACACTCAGCAGATTCTTGGAAGGATCCCTGTCACAAAAGATTTTAATTACCCCTGTTCGTTATTGATATACCTTCGGAGTATTGTTAATTTATATTTCTATTTATATAAATGTCTGAGTAGTACAGTAAATTTTAAAGACTTTCTTTTTTAGGCTTTTCTCTGATTCCTATACGCCAATCAAATCATATAGAAGGGGAAAATAGATCATCCCAACTCATCTAATCATTATAGCCAATATATTTTAGAATCTATTTGTGTTTTTCTAAGCTGAGCTGGCCAACATTTATTTATTTATTTTTTAAGATTTATTTGAGAGAGAGAGAGGGAGAGAGAGAGAGAGAGAGAGAGAGAGAGAGAGAGAGGAGGAGGAGGAGCTGGAGGGGCAGAGAGAGAGAGAGGTAGAGAGAATCTCAAGCCGACTTGGCGCTGAGCGGGCCTCCATCCCAGGACCCTGAGATCATGACCTGAGCTGAAACCAAGAGTTGCTTGTTTAAACTGGCTGCACCACCCAGCTGCCCCAGAGCTGGCCAACATTTAATAAGTACTCAAGTATCTAAGTAATTTTTGTTTTCATAGTCTATCTGTTGTTGTCACATAGCAAGCTTATACTATAATAACTAGTCTTGTTGATAAAGATACCTCACTCTTTTTACTACCAAAGTTAGACTCAAGTTCTTCAATGTTTACTTTAAAGCATCGAAAATTATTATATTTCCTTTAGTACTGGTAACTTGTAAATGACCATGGCCTTTTTTCTGCATATTTTGCTGTCCTCTTTTCCAGAAACAGATGACACTGACTCAGAAATCTGTGGACTCTCTAAGAATCTGAGGTTAGAACTGAGGTTTCATAGCTCCATGAATCAAACCAGCCATGGTAATTTTAAGAATGATCCAATCCAGCGATTCCTTTTACTTAACTTTTAGCATGACTTTTAAAACATCCCTTGAGTAAGAACAGAAATAATTTTATTGGGTATACACTTGTTTATGCAGTTCTGGAAGAGAGGAGACTAAACAAAGGTGCTTTACCTAAAACAAAAGTGTGCTGCTTCCACGGTGATGGACGATGGCTATTTAATAGCGCTTGGTTTTCAATTGAACTGCTCCAAATTTTTAAAGATAAGAGGTAATAATATGCTTAGCTCACTGAAAAAGAGGAATTTACATAAGTAGAACATAATTATCCAAGTAAGACCTTGTCGCTGAGACTTGGGAGGGTTAATGATTATGATGATAATTAAAATGCAGGGGATTTGTAGAACACTTACTTGCTTTCTGAAGAGCTCAGTGTACTTCTCGTATATCCTTCTCATACTTCTCTATGTGATAACTATATAACGGGACATTTAAATATCTCAGAATAATAGACAAAAATGTGTGACCTGTTATACCAATAAGTGATTATAAGCTTTTGGGTTTTGCCTCACCTGAAAGGCAGGACCTCCAGTGACAAAGCTTTTTGAAACATTTCAGGTCATCACAGCAAAACTGACTCTGAGGAAAGAGTGCCACCTACTGAATCAAGTGGCCCAGGTTCCCTCCAAGGGCTGGCCTTACACAGCTTTAGAACTGTCCTAACTTGCCTTTAGCTGTAAGAAACAATGGGATTCCTGCACCATACATGAAATACTATCTTTGTTACTCGCCTGAGCTATTTTATTTTAACCATCCAGCAGGTGCATATATAAGTTAACTATTTCATTCATAAATTTTTCATTTCTTTAAAAAAAAAAAACTGTATACAAAGATTGAACAAGCCTAACTTTCTTAATGAAGAAAATTTTCAAAACAAATGCCTGGATGTCTCTCTTTATTGTTGCAGTGACCACAAGGGGGAGCCAGCATGTAACTTCTCCTGGGGCAGGAATGTTGAGGTTTCACAATTAATTGAATACGTTAATTTCTGGCTAAGTCAGGAGAAGACATGAATATACCATTTGGAATTCATGAAGCTTTCTCAGAATTACATATTGCACAATGTAATCCAACTCCCCGTTTTAATTATATGTTAACTAATACATTAGATGTAACATTTTTTTCATCTGACAATCTTGTTTCTGTGTGGTCTCTCTCTCAAGTACTCTACACACAACTGCACACACAAATTATTTACACCATACCAAATGAGCTTAAATTGTCAAATTTAAATATAAAAGTGTTAATTAACTTTTAAATTTGTCTCGGTAGATACTTAAAAATAAAAGTCCTGAAATATGTATCACTGTTCAAAAATTGATCATTCGCTACTAATTTATGAGTATGTCCTTCTGACTAACATACTTAGAAATGTAAAATACATGAATACTGGTTGGAAATTTAATTCATTTCTTGTGTGAATTTCAAAATAATAGAACTTGTATGTTTTTGGAGAGTTAATCCTGTAACTTTATTTATGACTTTCACTAGGAAGATACTTCATATGTGTGGGAGGAGGTCACATATATATGTATATATTATCATTTTATAAAAATATATATATACAATAAAGAAGAAAAGTAAAATATATTATTTCCTTACAAATATTTTCTAATAGCAAGATTCTGTAGTTTTAATAAAAATTAGAAAAAAAATATTCAATTTAAAATACTGTTAATTTATGAAGATATTTTAGATTTTTTTCTTATTTTGCTGTATAGGAGAGATTGAGTTGTCAAAAGCTTTTTTAAATCATAAAATATTTCCCCTTAAAATTAAGGAAAAAGCCTAAAAAATTATACTTAACTCACATTTTTATTATAATTTATATTTATTATAACAGAGAAAGATGTTCTAGTGATTTTCCTATCAGTAATGTAAATTCGTCATTCGTTAAAAGAGAAAGCTTTGTTAAAAAGTTAGCAAATGTCCAATAGCTGTGTTTAGAGGAGTGTCACAAATATCTCTCTAAAAGGAAATGAACTAAGAGAACTATCTATGAATGAAACACTATTACTCATTTTAGTATCCAAATATAATATGGCAACTTTCGATACTTATTATATCTAAAACAGTTTGGCTGTTAAAATCATTTTTTAAAATTCTCTATTAACAAATAGAAATATATGTAACCAGGTAGTGAAATGAAGGTAAAAATTAGGACCGAAAAGAAAGAGAGGGGATTTTTCATTCATACAAACAGCGATTGTGCTGAAAATATCAGCATCAAAATTTCTTTTAAGAGCTATATTTTATTGAGCTCAAGAATACATCAAATAGGAAAAGTTTTTGAAGAATGCTATAAGTGCTGCCTTTAGGGCTGCATGCATAAATTCTCAGAACTACAACTACAACTAGTAAGTAGTGAAAAACAGTCTCTCAGAGACAAAATTAAGTAACTTAAATAACATGAGATTTCATTAAAAAGCATCTTTAAGATTATGTGTTAAGAATTATTGATTTAATGTAGAAGTATTCATAAATATTTCTTAGTCTATAATAGAGACCATGATGCTTCTGTTGGTAGCTATTCATTTTTGTTTGTCTGGGTTTTTTTTAAGGATTTTACCTGAGACACAGGATACGCGGGGAGAGTGACAGAAGGAGAGGGAGAAGCAGGTGCCCCACTGAGCAGGGAGTCCCATACAGGGCTTGATACCAGGACCCTGAGATCATGACCTGAGCAGAAGGTAAATGCTTAACTGAGTGAGCCATCCAGGTGCCCCTGTCGGTAGCTAGACTAACCTAACAATCAATTCGTTTTAAATCTTACTTGGACTAGCATATCTTATTAACTAAATACTTTTATATTTATATGTCTTTTCAAGTACCTTTTCTCAATAAGAGTACATACACATTGTATTTTGATTAAATCAACGAAATCTTTGGATGTTCCATATATGTTTAACAAAAAAAGTATTAACACAATTTTGGTTTAAGGCTGAGACTACCATCTATGATTGTAAATCATGATTATCAACCAGTCTCTTTTTGAGAAATGTGAGATCGTGGGTACTGTTAGTTATACATAACACTACATTCTTCTAGATTCCTCAACCAGATCTCATATGTCCATAGCCTACTATGGTATAGAATACAATAAAATCTTTGAACTATTTAACCATATGTATATCAATTTTTAAAATGAACTTAATATTTTAAGCATACTTACAAATAAATTACCTAAGAACTATCAAACAAAAATATTTGGGAAGCAAGATAGAACCTATAATGATAAAATACATGTAGTGATATAAATGATAAAAAGTTAGTAGTGATAATAGCTGAAAATTGTATCTGGTTAAGAAGAAGCAGAAGAATTGAAAATATCAGTTGATTCTATATCCTTTAAGAATAATATAGGGATGAGACATAAGGATAAAAATTAATTAGTTTGAGTACATGTCAGTCTTTAATAACAGAACTCCATACTACGATTTAAATAAAATATAAATAGATATCTGACATAGGTCCATTTTGCTCCCTTTGGCAAATGCCCTGTGGCATGTTATTCTCTTTCTATACACTAGGGGGAAGTGTGACATAATTACTCTGGAAGGGTGGTCAGCAAATTGTCTAGGAGGATGTATTTTCCTTTCACAGGTCTCTTCCTAAACTCTCTTTCCCCCCTCATTTGTGTAACAGCACACTTAATCAGAGCCAGTCAATAAGCCATATTCCCCTACCCTTGAAATTTTTTTCATTTTCTTGTTTTTGCCTTATTGTAAACCTCAGGGATACTTTATGACTTAGCTAGAATTTGCATATAATGCATAAAAGCCATGTTTGTCATATATTAAAAAAGTAATGATTAATAAATGGGTGCATAACTCTTACTCTTTATTTAGGTTAGCTGCTGCTTTTAAAGCATCAAAGCCCCAGTTTCCAAGGCACATGTGTTGGGACAGATGTACCAAGCCTAAAGAGATAGAAAGGTAAAGTTTCACAAAGCAGCATGGTTAGGCACCCACTCAGCAAAACATCCCAGATATTCTACAAAGCTCTAGCCTCCCCGTTTATCGAAGGTATATGCATAAACTACCTACTGAGAAAATACAAAGACATTTTAGGATTTGAAGGTCTGGCTATAAAGAGCTCCTCTTTGAATTTTTAAATTGTTGAAGATAATCTCTTAAGGGAGTGGTGAATTTTGGATCCAGATCAGACTGTAAACCTCAGACTATAGGTTATCTCATTGAATCCTCCAGGAAATAAATAGCTCCTTTACTTGAATCTTTAAGCAATTATCCCAACAACAATCATCAGAACTTTCTGTAATTGGTCTGGATTTGATTTTCTCCGAATCCTGAATGATTCATGTAACAGACTTGTACGTTAGTCATTCACAATTTATAAATGGCAACTTAACTTTAGTATTTATGAATTGCGATCAATACGCTAGCAATCAAAACACTCACCTTTTCTATTTCAATACTTCAGTTTTCTTTTTCCTTAACTCTTTCCCAGAACCACAGGCTCTTCTAGAAGCAAATCAGTCTTCACTTGTGGATGTCTGTGATAATAGTTTTGGGAAGAAAGGATCTCTGAAATTGGAAACTGAACTTGACAAAGTAAATGAATCAGGAGCCTCTGTGTGTGTGTGTGTGTGTGTGTGTGTGTGTGTGTGTCTGTGTGTGGTGGTGGTGGTGGTGGTGGTGTTACTTACACAACATGAATCTTAACAGATCCCCCACCGATCTGCTTTGCACTAAAGGCTCAGCTGTTATGCACAGGAGCTTTGGCAAACGTGGTCATCAACACTCATTCGGTCTTGAGATAAAATTATGCCACATAGAACTTCAATGACAAGATCCAGTAACAAAGCCTGAAAACTACCGTGTGTGTCCACGGAGAGGTGTCCGCCTCACCTTAAATCTGGACTGAGCTGAGGGTGACCTAAAAGGGTGGTGTCCTAAGTATTCCATATCCAAATTTGAGCTTCCCCAAACTACAAAGCTGGAATTGACAGTGAGCCTTTTCCCTTAAAGGAGAGTTTTTTCCTCTGGGGAGACACGGCCTCTCTTTCACCGGGCTTTCTGCTTTTCTTCTGAAACACTTTCATAATCAAGTGACTTTCCTTGCATGGGTGCCTGGGGACGGCTGATTTTTCTCCGAGGATAAAGAAAGTCACATATCGATTGCTGTTGCTCGGGGTTTGCACCAGCTCTGGCAGAAGCGGGCGCGCGAGCGCCCTCGCATTCACACACACACACACACACTCCCTGAAATACACATAACACCCCTAGACACACACGCACACACACACACACACACACACACGCACACACACACATCCCTCTGCACCACATGCAGACGGATCCACACGCGGCCAGAAGATCTGAGCCTCTTTCTGCATCTCTGCATCTCTGCATCTGAGCCTCTCTAGGTGTGCGTTTGGTGCCAGGATGTGTGTGTGTGTGTGTGTGTGTGTGTGTGTGTGTGTGTGTGTACAGAAACCCATCGGGAAGACCGCAGCTACCTGATTCTGCAAGCACGCTGCGATTCCGGTTCCTGTGTACAAGGAACCAAAAAAAAAAAAAAATTAAATCGCTGTCAAACTTTTTTTTTTTTTTCTTTTAAATCTCCTGCTTCTGGAGGAAGACGGTGGAGGAGCTTCTCCCCCCGGTAGTTGGAGACTCGGGAGAGCCGGCGGCGAGGCCCTGGGCGCCGCAGCCGAGGCGGAGCGCGGGGCCCCGGGCAGCCCAGCCGGTCTCGCATCTAACTGATCTAATCAATGACTCGGAGGAGCTGGGGCTCCTGGCTCCGCCCCCGCCAGTGTCTTCTCCGCCTCCTATTGGGCGTGGGCCGAGGGGGCGGGGCCTCGTCCCTCGCGCGGATTGGCTGGCAGGGAATCCGTATCAATGTTTAAGCGGCGGCGTGAGGTGCATAGAGTCAGTGAGCCAGAGGCGCTGGGGAGAGAGCGGGGCCCGCGAGCCCGGCGGATGCGGCAGCGGCGGAGGGCGGCTGGGGAGACGCCGCTCCAACTGTTGAATTTTCACCTTTCGTTTCCTCCGGTGCTTTGCTTTGCGGAGATGGATTTATTTGCCTTGAAATCCGCACGTCTTTTGCAGGCTATGAGCTGATCCTGACGGGCACCAGATTAAAAGAGACCACCCGTGATAGAAGAGGAGGAAAAGAAAAAAAAAAAAAAAAGAAAGAAAGAAAGAAAAAAATTAAAAAAAAAAGCCCTCCACTACGGACTGCACAATTAACTATGCACACCGGTGCTGGACTTTGTGAATAGAGAACATTGAGAGGAAAATCGTGAACTATGATGCGGGGCTAAGCTGTGAACAGTCATTGGAATCCTGATTTTTTTTTTTTCTCTCTCTCTCTCTTTTTTTTCCCCAAGACTCTGAAAGATTTGGGGGTTCCCCAAGGAAAGGTTTAAAAAAATAAACAAAACAAACAAATAAATTACACCTAGCAAAAACAGACGCCTTGTTTTCCAGACCCTCGGACCCCGGCAGAAAGAGGTAGAGTAAAAGTGCTGCTGGATTCAGCTACACCTTCCTTCCTTCCCTACCTCCCTTTTCTCTCCCTCCTCCCCCCCTTTTTTTTTTCTTTTCCTCCAAAACATGAATCTGGCTTTTCTTTCTCTAGAGTGAGTCAGAGAAAGCGTTAGGAAGAAGCCGCAACTAATGTCTGTGAAGGAAGGACCATGAGGCCAGAGTGAATCCGATTCGTTCCACCGCTTCTGACTCATCGGGCGGATCGGAACACCTGCATTTCTGGATGTGTCATTCCCGTATGTCGAGGTGCCTCGAGAACCCGAAATGATGTGCGACCAGACCTGTGCCTGACAGCCCCCTCGGAGGGAGCTCTCGGGGGTTGGGCACCCCCCGTCCCCGGCTGGACCGCGGCGGCCGCAGCTCCTCACCCCCTGCCCTCCTCGAGTCGCCCAGAGCCAGACTGAGAGCCAGACTGCAGAATGCATCACGCCAAACCTTGATGCGTTTCTTCCATCCAGCCCACTCCTACTATTAAAAAAAAGAAAAAAGAAAAAAGAAAGAAAAATAAAAGAGAGAGAGAGAGAGAGAGAAAGGAAAGAAATTGGCGGGGGGAGGGGAACACCCCGCACTTTATTAGCTTCCAATATTCACCACTTTTATTCCTCGCCAAGGTTTTCCTTTTCTAGATGAAGAGGACTGGGAGGCAGGGCCATTGGAAGGAGATGCTGAATAGAAAGAAAAGAGAGGCACTTGACAGCCCAGCCCTGTGAATGCAGAGACTGTTTCCCTTCTAGCGAGAGACACAGGGAGAGTGTGTGTGTGTGCGAGGACTTGGGAGGGTGGCTCCCCCTTCCTTTTTATTCCGCCTCCCCCTCCCCCTCCAGATCTGCACCTCCAACCATGAGTTGCCTGTTGATTTCCTCTCGCCTGGGAAGAAAAGCAAACTGGAATTAAACTGCATCGAGAGGAGTCCTTGCTCTCTCGGGGAGAGAATGGGATGGTAGCGGCGGCTACTGGCTTGGCACCGAGGAATCACAGCGTGTGCGTTCTCCGAACAGAGGCGGGGATAGAGCTATAGACCCCCCCCACCACCACCACGTCCCCATCACCATCACCGCCCCCCCCCCACACCACCACCCTCCACCACCGCCCCCCGCCTCCTCCCAACAGACTCACACCGCAAACGCTGATCTGGCGGTGGCTTTCCTGACTTCGGGGGAGAGCCTTTTCCGAGGAAGAGAGGGAGGAGCCTGCTGGAGGGAGGAAACTACAAATCGGGACACTAGTTCTTTGCGCTGCATTTCCTCCCCTCCCTTTGGCTGCTCGGAAAGGAGAGAGCGACAGCGAGAGGAGGAGGGAAAAGAGGGGGAAAAAAAAAAGAAGAAGAAGAAGAAGAATACGCTTGGCTGGGAGATGCAGTCCGCCGCCGCCTCTGCCTCAGCCAGCAATGCAAGATTAGATCTCTCAATGCAGCAAAACACAGCCTGAAAGCCCAACAGCCCGCGAAGCCAGCCGCAGACATTTCCCAGGGCTCCGGCGAAGCTCCAGAATACCCCCGGCGCTGCCTCCTCTCTGCCGTCTCTCGGTCGCTCCTCATCCCCAGCAATTCCACCACGGGAGGCGAGAAGCAAGTAAGGATTTTGCACTTTCCCAGCTGCCCGGAGACACACCTCCCCGCTCCCTCCCCCGCCCGAGGTGCCGAGCACCGGGGCGGCCGCCGCGGGAGTGCAGGTGCAGCGCCCCAGCGGGAGCCGGGAGGACCTGCGAATCCTTCGGCCGGCCGGCCCTTGGAGACGCGGGTGCCTTCCCCTCGCCGGCCTCGTCGCTCAACTTTGAGTGTCCCCAAGTCCCGGCGGCGGAGACAAAGCGCGGGGCTCGCCCCCAGCCGCAGGGAGCCGCCGCCTTGCTCCGCGCCCCTGCAGCCTCGCTGCGCCGCCGCCGCCGCCGCCGCCGCCGCCGCCGCCGCCTCGCGCCCAGTGCGGATGCTGTAGATCAACAGGTTCGGGGAACTTGAGCGGAATAAGGAGCCCGCCCCCGGGGGGGTGCCGCAGCCCCCGAGCGCGGGCAAGGAAGGACCCACGGACTTGGGGCTCGCGTCGCGCGCGCGCGCGCTGCGCCGGGGCCCCAGGCTGGCGCGCACCCACTCGCTCGCCCCTCCGGTCCGGCTGCTCCCGCCCCCACCCCGCCGGTCTGGGATGTACCTGTCCATCTGTTGCTGTTTCCTCCTGTGGGCCCCTGCCCTGACGCTCAAAAACCTCAACTACTCGGTGCCGGAGGAGCAAGGGGCCGGCACGGTGATCGGCAACATCGGCAAGGATGCTCGACTGCAGCCGGGGCTTCCGCCCGCAGAGCGCGGCGGCGGCGGCGGCGGCGGCGGCGGCGGCGGCGGCGGGCGCAGCAAGTCCGGGAGCTACCGGGTGCTGGAGAACTCCGCGCCGCACCTGCTGGACGTGGACGCCGACAGCGGGCTCCTCTACACCAAGCAGCGCATCGACCGCGAGTCCCTGTGCCGCCACAACGCCAAGTGCCAGCTGTCCCTCGAGGTGTTCGCCAACGACAAGGAGATCTGCATGATCAAGGTGGAGATCCAGGACATCAACGACAACGCGCCCTCCTTCCCCTCGGACCAGATCGAGATGGACATCTCGGAGAACGCGGCGCCCGGCACCCGCTTCCCGCTCACCAGCGCGCACGACCCCGACGCCGGCGACAACGGGCTCCGCACCTACCTGCTCACGCGCGACGACCACGGGCTCTTCGCGCTGGACGTCAAGTCCCGCGGCGACGGCACCAAGTTCCCGGAGCTGGTCATCCAGAAGGCCCTGGACCGCGAGCAGCAGAGCCACCACACGCTGGTGCTGACCGCCCTGGACGGCGGCGAGCCGCCCAGGTCGGCCACTGTGCAAATCAACGTGAAGGTGATCGACTCCAACGACAACAGCCCCGTCTTCGAGGCGCCCTCCTACCTGGTGGAGCTGCCCGAGAACGCCCCGCTGGGCACCGTGGTCATCGACCTGAACGCCACCGACGCCGACGAGGGCCCCAACGGCGAAGTGCTCTACTCCTTCAGCAGCTACGTGCCTGACCGCGTGCGAGAGCTCTTCTCCATCGACCCTAAGACCGGCCTGATCCGCGTCAAGGGCAACCTGGACTATGAGGAGAACGGGATGCTGGAGATCGACGTGCAGGCCCGGGACCTGGGGCCCAACCCCATCCCGGCCCACTGCAAGGTCACCGTCAAGCTCATCGACCGCAACGACAACGCGCCGTCCATCGGTTTCGTCTCCGTGCGCCAGGGGGCGCTGAGCGAGGCCGCCCCGCCCGGCACCGTCATCGCCCTGGTGCGGGTCACTGACCGCGACTCCGGCAAGAACGGGCAGCTGCAGTGCAGGGTCCTGGGCGGGGGGGGCACGGCCGGCGGCGGCGGCGGCGTTGGCGGCGGCGGCGGCCTGGGCGGGCCCGGGGGGGCCGTGCCCTTCAAGCTGGAGGAGAACTACGACAACTTCTACACGGTGGTGACAGACCGCCCGCTGGACCGCGAGACGCAGGACGAGTACAACGTGACGATCGTGGCGCGGGACGGGGGCTCGCCCCCGCTCAACTCCACCAAGTCGTTCGCCGTCAAGATCCTGGACGAGAACGACAACCCCCCCCGTTTCACCAAGGGGCTCTACGTGCTGCAGGTGCACGAGAACAACATCCCCGGGGAGTACCTGGGCTCGGTGCTCGCCCAGGACCCCGACCTGGGCCAGAACGGCACCGTGTCCTACTCCATCCTGCCCTCGCACATCGGCGACGTGTCCGTCTACACCTACGTGAGCGTGAACCCCACCAACGGCGCCATCTACGCCCTGCGCTCCTTCAACTACGAGCAGACCAAGGCGTTCGAGTTCAAGGTGCTCGCTAAGGACTCGGGGGCGCCCGCACACCTGGAGAGCAACGCGACCGTGAGGGTGACCGTGCTGGACGTGAACGACAACGCGCCGGTGATCGTGCTGCCCACGCTGCAGAACGACACGGCCGAGCTGCAGGTGCCCCGCAACGCCGGCCTGGGCTACCTGGTGAGCACCGTGCGCGCCCTCGACAGCGACTTCGGCGAGAGCGGGCGCCTCACCTACGAGATCGTGGACGGGAACGACGACCACCTGTTTGAGATCGATCCCTCCAGCGGCGAGATCCGCACGCTGCACCCCTTCTGGGAGGACGTGACCCCAGTGGTGGAGCTGGTCGTGAAGGTGACTGACCACGGGAAGCCCACCCTGTCCGCCGTGGCCAAGCTCATCATCCGCTCGGTGAGCGGCTCCCTGCCCGAGGGGGTCCCGCGCGTGAACGGCGAGCAGCACCACTGGGACATGTCGCTGCCGCTCATCGTGACCCTGAGCACCATCTCCATCATCCTCCTCGCGGCCATGATCACCATCGCCGTCAAGTGCAAGCGCGAGAACAAGGAGATTCGCACCTACAACTGCCGCATCGCCGAGTACAGCCACCCGCAGCTGGGCAGCGGCAAGGGCAAGAAGAAGAAGATCAACAAAAATGATATCATGCTGGTGCAGAGCGAGGTGGAGGAGAGGAACGCCATGAACGTCATGAACGTGGTGAGCAGCCCCTCCCTGGCCACCTCCCCCATGTACTTCGACTACCAGACCCGCCTGCCCCTCAGCTCGCCCCGCTCCGAGGTGATGTATCTCAAACCGGCCTCCAACAACCTGACTGTGCCCCAGGGCCACGCGGGCTGCCACACCAGCTTCACGGGACAAGGGACTAACGCAAGCGAGACCCCTGCCACTCGGATGTCCATAATTCAGGTAAGAGACTTGTAGCATACCTGGGACTTGACTTTATTGCTGGCGTCGGGAGCGGTCCTGACACCTTTGGAACAGGACCAGCCGCCTTGCCAGCAGCAGTGAGAGGGGAAAAAAAAAAAAAATTTTTTTCCAATGAAAATCGGTTTACACTTTTGCCACTACCTGTACCTGTCTATACATGACCCCTCCCTTGTAAATAGCCTGAGATCTAAAGGATGTGAATGTTTGTACTTCTGTTGTATTTTAAAGTTTATTTTTGTAGGTTTAAAAATGTTGGCAGCGTTCAGTATTTAGAGTTCATTCTACTTGTTGGTCGACATTTCTCTCCATAACGGAGCATACCCAGAGTAGGGGGGAAACAAAGTTTTAATTAGATTTGCTTTTTAATTCTGTTTTGCTTTTTTTTTTTTTAAATCTCATGCCAGAAATGAAAGAAGTGTATACTCAAATATTCAGAAGTTAACTTCTTCTTCAAGTACAAGATAGCAGCTAGCCTGAATTTCAGATCCTGAGTATGGGCTAAGTTTTCACTCCTCCCCACCCCCACCCCCACCCCCCCACCAAAAGTCCGTTTTAGATTTTAAACAGTGTGTTAAAGAACATGAGTTTTATTTCCTCTTCTCAGCAGAGACTGCATCCTAATGCCTTAGGGTAGTTTAAACTTTTAATATGTGAATTATGTTCTGAAGCTCTTACAAAAGTTTGAATAAACGTGGGCTCTGCGTAATGACCATTAACCGTCCAAGAAAAGTTTATGTCTGTTTTGTCCTGTAGTTTTCCGGAGCTGTTTCTTGGAGTCATTGAGGAAGGAATAGAGGGTACACAGAGTCTTTTTTATATGGTTGAAAACAGGAGGCAAAGTTGGCCTGAAAGGCACTTGATGCACCAAAAAAGAATTTCAGGATGCATTTAGTTTGCATACTGTATATTTCCAGTATAGCTAAGTGATAATTTAATATATTTTAGATAGTGTAATCCAAAGTTATTGATATATATATTTAAAAAAAAAAACCTAAATGACTGACCCATCATGGACATAGATTCTAACAATAGCAGGTGACTGGACTTTGTCTAGTCGCTGCCTAGCGTCTTTTTTCCGCTATTAAGTTGTGTCACAGAAAAACTTAATTCTTGCTTATTATAGATGCATGTTGCTACAAATTACCCTGGATGAGCACTACTTGAAATTCAAAATTGAGTTTAACTAAAAGTGACACTTTGGGAGGAAGATTAGTTTGGGGCAAATGAAGTTGATTTGTTCTTAATTGTATGCATTGAAAAGCAAATACCTTTTAATGACACTTGATTCAGTAATGCTTTTATTATTAAAATGAATAGGTACATTCCGTAACCTTATCCTTTCCAACATGAGTGTGACAAATGCTAAAAGCAAAACATATTTTCTTAAGCTAGTTTAATGTCCTTGTAAAACACTCTTGTACTTGATGCTGCTGAATACTAAAGTATCAATTCTAGTATTAAATCCCACCTTTTATGATGTCTACTGTATACCAGTAATCACGATATTTTGATGTCTATAAAAGGCTGAACGAGAAATATATCCTTTAAAAAAATATTGTGGTTTCTATGAAAGTCTTTCTGTGACTGTGTAAAACTGGTATTTATGATAATCCCTTTAGGGAGATATGTTAAAATATGTATTTATAGATCTTTTGCAGTCATCTTATTATACACATATGTTAAATACCTTTCCTCTATTTTTACCATTGACAATTACAAAGATATCACAGAGAGTTAATGCCTCTTCTTCCATTTCAAATGCTGTTAGATGAATTCTTATTTAGGTTCCAGGAAAAATGAAGTGGGCGCAGTAGAATATCAGAAAGCCTGATTACTTGGGTCAGATTAGTGAGGAACACATTTGGATGGAGGTATCCAGAAGGTTTTGAGGGGCCGGGGGGCCTATACTGTATTTACACCATGCTGTTCTTTAAGCTGTTCATTGCTTGAGGAATGGATGATGGTGATGATGATGATGATGATGGTGGTGGTGGTGGTGATGATGATGATGACGATTTCTCTCAGCAGTAAATCTTAAGCCAAAGCACATCTCACACATGCAGGGAAAGAGATAATTTAAAAAGAAACCAAAGGAACAAACTTCCTTGCCATTCTCTTTCTCCTAGAATCTTAATCCCTGCCATAAAAACACAGAAAAAGTTTCAGTTTTAAGTTCTGGAAATTTTCCCCAAGGTGACTCAATGTGGCATATTGCTCCTGCCCTGGAAATGTCCTCGATATAAACGGTTAAAATAGGCACTCTCTTTCTCTTTTTTGTTCCTACTGAGTTTTTACAGTTTTATGGAGAATGCTTTGTAAATTCCTAATATGTTACTTTCCTCTTAAATATTATCAGGTTTTTCTCAGTACCTATTGTTGAGAACAGAGTAACTATGGTGACCCTCCTTTTCTCTTTCCGTTTAAACTAGCATGCTGCAAACACTTGGTGCTGAAGTGACACGCTTAAATTCAAGGGCTCAGGTATCCATGACCTCGTTTCCGAGTGCATTTATTAATGTGCATATTTAACACAGCCTGCTGGGAAACACACGACTACACTCACAAGTATTTCTGAAGGTAGTATTTTAGTCCACAGAGTACCCTGGGACTAGCAGCTACTAGGTCTGCATTAGCTTTATTTTCCAGCATGTTTGTGCTCTTTAGAAGGGGCACGGGGTGTGCTTGTACTGATGGAATGAAACGTACTTTGTAATTGTTTTGAAACACACTGGTACAGAGTGGTATGTGAAATTTAAGGATTTCAGGATGTGTAAGACTCGTATTAAAGCTTACATTGAGATTTTTCTGAGTATCAAATGACATTATGTGAGTCCAATTTCTAAGGTTAAGATGTGTAGGTTCTCGGGCGTGAGAGTATTTTTTATTGAAAATAAAATGCAGAACAATCATGTAAGCTGATTTACACAAATAACCACTATGTAGAAACAGTGGTTTGTGAGAAGAGATTTTATTTCAGGATTTCTTCAAGTTTCTCAGATGAAGTAGAGTCAGTCTGTGAAGGGTTTAAATAATAGACTAGTGATTAAAATGTGCTCAATAATGTGAGTCATAATACAACATTGTTACAATGAAATATTTTATTCATTTTAAAGCTGCAACACTGATTTTGAAAAATAGGAGCACAGATTTTGTGCTAGGTAAGGAAAAGAGATTGTCAGACAAATTTATAAAAGCACTTTTCTTAGTCATTTTATGTGACTTATTTCATATGTTAATATGAGAATCTAAAATCAAGTAGAGATCATTACTAATTGTCACGAGTAACTGCATATCGAGGCTTATCAAGAATTATTTGTTCAGCCTCATGGTAACTTCTCAACAGGTGTTTTCAACGAAGGCCTGACTGAGAAGAGGCTGGGGACTTCTTCACTGTTGGGAGAATTTCCAGTTTTGTTTGAACATCTGTGTTTTCACATTTTTTTTGTAGCACTACTGCAAGTCATTTCAGTATGATCCCATAGAAGAAAATACATTGAGCCTGCAGAATAAGATCTACTAAAATAAATTTTAAAAAAGAATACATTCTCATGTAGTATTTTATAGTTCAATTTCAAAAGATTCACATTAGGATTGACTTTAGACTTTTTATGCTAGGAAGAGAAAATCCTTTTGATATATGTGCATGGCCTTTTCAATAAAAAGGAATTAAACACATGGTAAATACAGTCAATCCAAATATATAAAAATGAGATTGGAGTATAGAGGACTAAAGTAACATAGCATAGATGATAAATCAGTATTTTAGAACGAAAAGGTGAAACGAAAAGTACATCTTTACTAGCAACATTATACATTGTCTGTCTTAAGTCTCACTTCTCTAATACAAGAGACTTTTGACTATAGGGACTCTGATGAGCTCCCAAGATCATGGTCTTTAAAACTTCATATTCTGGTATATCAGCGATCTCAATAACAAGCATAAAACATGTGAACAATTTCTTTCTTCATATATAATTTTGGGGATATTTTTCTGCAGTGTTGTTCTAGATAGCACAGTTTGATTAGTGACACGCACTCATTTCCATAAACATTATATACATCTGTATTTCTAAGGGTAATGGTGGGCTAAACAAAAAAGGAATGTGTCTTTCCTATAGGATGCCTCCAAGAGTGTCTTTACTTTTTTTTAATTTTTAAAAGATGAAAGGATTAATTCCTACTCTAAGTCAATATAAGTACACAATCAAAAGGCATTTTTTTGTTCTATCATATACTAAAAATAGTATAAATAATATACAAAAAAAACGCCATCAAGGTGTTTTGAGTTTCTTCAAAGAAGAGTTTAAAATTCAGATTATTATCATTTTTGATACATTGTTACTTTTATTCTTAGTTTTGTGTGAATCCATGAAAATCTCCACTCCAATGTAAATTTGGGTGCATTTCTTTATTTTGAAAGAAAACACAAAAGTATAGTTTTTAAAACTATATGAACTAGAAACCCCAGGTCCTTATTTTTACATTTAATTGATACAACTACTTATAGGTAATAACCCCTCTTCATCTATTAGTTGTTAGTCTTCAATAAAATTTCCAAAATGTCAGCCAGGTAAAATACTTCATCATTATTTTGCTGAGATGATAATTCATCCATCTTTTAAAAATATAGAAGTAGGATACTTTTAAATTTTTTATGAGTGCATGAGTGAGTTTATAATTTTAAGTTCTATGAGTGAATTTTATAATTTCAATAAATATTATCATATCTAAGTCTACATGGAGGGTCTTGGAATTCGATTCTTGACATCTTCATGTTATTTAAGGCTGTGTGTGATCATGAAAGCTATATAATAGAAAAGTATGTCCTAGAATTCCAGTCTCAGTTGCTTGAACATATTTCTTAGTCAAGAAAAAAGTTTCCATGTTCTAAAACATCCCCTGTGACTATATTGTTCAAGCCACATTAAAGAAATTTAATAAATAAAAAAACATAACTTCTAGAAACCTCTCATAGTAAAGTTGAAGTTATATATTATTTACTTTTTTACAGTGCAAATAGATTTACATGTGAGGTCAAAAAATTGGTCACTCTTAAAATAATCTCAAATATTTTTTTAGCAAAGGATTAAGAAATATACATATTTTAAAATAAAAAAAAACTTAAAAATCTCCAGATAGGTATTTAAAACTATTTACAAATATGATTTTACTCTTTTCTTATGTTTCGCTACCACTATCAGGTTTCAATTTTTTTACTGTGAGTGCTGCTTCTGTAATATAATGCAATAGAAATAGATCTATACGAATGAAAATATATCTTTAAATTAAGAAAATATTTCATGTTTAGATTAATAAAGGGTTACATGCACTTGCTGCTGTGAAGGTTGGCTCTGCCTATATTTATGAAAATGTGAATCATAAAACTTCTCAGCAAAGTTAAAATGTATGTATATATGTATATATGTCTTTATATTTCCCATAAAATGTATACAAATACTCAAGAATAAATATTAGCCTATTATATACTTTTTTAGTTCAAAGGCAGCTCTCCTCTTTTTAAAGGATGTATTCAAATCTTTATTTTTTCTTTGAAAATATTTTAAAACTTGATGATTGCACTGCTTTCAAACTTCACACATTTTGAAGTTCCTTAAAGTAGAGCCGGTCGCTCTAGAGCAGAGAATTTGAGGAACTACTGGCCTTCAGTGAACAATAGGTTGGAGTTTAGGTAGATTAAGAAAAAAAAAAAAAAGTTTTCATCCAACTTTCTGATTGTTTCGGGAGGCTGGTAGGATGGCTAGAGGCATTGTGAAAATATATGCCTTGATCCCGATGATGAAACAACCACAGGAGGAGGATAAAGCTGCTAGAGCTGCCCTTATGCCAGTTAGGAAGTAAAACTTAACTCCCTTATGCTGAGAAGTCTTGCAATACACTCAATAGTGGGTAAATTCTTACAAATGCACCTTCTAATTATGATATTAGTCATTGCTCCAGAATGTATTCCCCTCAGTGATACTTCTGTTTAATAAATCCCACAGGGCATTATCTTAAAGTCGTATTTTAGTAAAGTCATGAGGGAAGGTTTGTTTTTTTTTTTTTCTGTACTGAATTCCTTTAACCAATGACTGTATATTTGTTAGAGAATAGCATAAAGTTCATTTTGCCTATCAATTTGAAGACTGACTTTTGCCACCCACCTACAAAACACTTTTAAAGTTCATCAGACCTACACTAATCTATTGTCAACCTATTTTAGTAAAGGAGACGTTGACAAGAGTTTCCTTCAGTGGCACACAGTATTTTACGGTTAGTCATAGCTTTCACCACCAGCTTTGACAGTGATATATTGCTATCCTTTGGTCGCCTGAAATAAATTATCTATAATAAAGAAGTCCTTAATAACATCAACATTTCCTGCTGTGACTAAGCAGAAGTTTGCTTGTACTTCCTTGCTACTGCAGAAGTACAAGTTCAATATTTTTTAGGTAAAGCAAAGAAAGACGAAAAAAAAAAGGCAAAAATACAGATGCAAAACTGTGGCTGTGTGGGTGGCATCCTTCACTTGTATGCACAAAGTTCTTCCAGTGACAGACTGTAAAATTGGTTTCCGACAGTGTTTGAGAGAATCTATTGATATACATGTGACACACTTCTATCTGTTCTGGTCCTAGTGGCATTGTGATTACTGGTATCTGTAGGCCTTGCCCTGGATCTAATCCAGGCAGTTTTATTGTGGTGAAATGGCTCTTACAGTTCATTGAGCATCTAGCATAACTGTACTGAATATGATTGGCGCGTTTGCATATATTTATTCAAAAAATAAGGCAGTTAAACAGCATAATTATGGGAAAATGAATCATAACAATAAAAGACCATTTAAGTTAACAAGCTTTGTGATCAAAGGATAAATACAGGTTGGGTAAATGAGACTTTAGATGTAACTAATCTACATAAATAGACTTTGGTTTGATTAGAGGAATGGAATATATTAAAATAATTTAATGGTATTAGAAATGCATTTTGTTTTAGTCATTTTGAAATATTTAAAGACTTGTGTTATTTTCTTTACATTTCTACTCAGTAATACAGTTAAGCACCATATTTATATTGGAGGCAAAATGGGCAAGGTACAGATAAGTATAATCATGTAAGCTTGTTTGGCTCTGGAATACACCCTCTCTGAACAATATTTATTATTTTTTAAACTTATAATGTTTTTGATTGATTTTTAATTAGTGGAACACATTAAAGGGACCATATAAAGGACGATTTCTTGTTTACTCTCTTTATCAGCTAAAAGCAGCCTTTGTAGAATTTGAAAGTGAGAGTATTAAAACTCTATTTCAAGCTTTCAAAGCTATACCTTTATAATTGTTTTGTAGATATGTCTTGTTTTTAAGACACTGCGTGCTTGTTTGTAAATTATACTAATACATAATGTAGAGAATGACTTTATATTCAGAAAAATTCCAGTGCTATTTTGGTGGCAAAAAAATATTTTTTAAATAACAGATTTAACTTAAAATGTGACTAAATAATTTCTTTCTAACAAGTATGGCTCTTTAGATACATTTTCTTCAGCTTCTTCTGTTGATGACTTTTAAAAAATGTAATTTAAGCATAAGTCAGCAATTGAAATACCTCTTTGCAGTATTTCTGTCTGAGTCACTAATAATCATTGCTGAGCAATGATTGGATTATAATTATACCTAGGATTTTCATGCCCTCCAATTCAATAACATTCAAGTGGAAATATACACATATTTCCTAAATTCCAATAGCTTACTTTTATAAAGCAATGCAACAGGTATTTTACTATAGGCAGAAATGTCACAGTGGCTTAAATATCTTTCTTATTTCTATAACCTAATTTTACACTATCAGTGTCTTGGATAAGTTTCTAAATATTTGCTTGCAGTATGAACACTTCCATCAGTTTTGAAACCTAAAATGATAGTTTTTATCTCCAAGATATATTTTTTTTTCAAATCATAGACCCCAATATAAATGCCTTTGCTTAAAAAAGCTGTTTATTTTATTTTTCACACGATATAATTTATCAGAGTAAGCTGAGATTATTTTATGACTGAATATTCAATAGCTTTTTGGTATTTCACCAGAGCAATTGCAATATGCAGAACTGATATTTATAAAAGAAATTCACCTATGATTACAATGAGAAGCATTATCTTACCAGAGTATAAGGTGGCCAATCTGTGCTTTTTTGCCAATATCTCCATTTCAGTTATGACAACAATAAGAAATCAGAATGTTTGAGATATATAATATACTTAAAATTTCAGCAAAACTTACTAAGGAAAAACATCATAATTTAGCATTCTGGGGGGGGGGGGAGGAGGGAATTAGCTCCAAAAGGAAATGTTTTCCAGCTCAAAGCGATAATCGCTTAATAATACATCTCTGATAAACATTTGTCATAAAAACTTTCCAAACGACCTTAAAAATAATTTGCTTATTTCCATGGTTCTGTCAGCTAAAAGTGGAATATTGTCTAAATATTGGTGAATTTTGTTGTGGTGACTTCTTGAGGCACACAAGTCTTGCTTTCTACTTTGTTTTTGCAGTTTTGCATCTATTATAAAATAGTTTGCCCCAATTAACTTATTGCACTAAGAATGTGAATAAGGGGAGTTATAAGTCGAGAAAAATAAAAGAGAAATGGGACGCCTGGGTGACTTAGTGGTTATGTGCCTGCCTTCAGCTCAGGGTGTGATCCTGGGGTCCCAGAATCGAGTCCCACATCCGGTTCCTTGCATGGAGCCTGCTTCTCCCTCTGCCTGTGTCTCTGCCTCTCTCTGTCTCTCATGAATGAGTAAATAAAATCTTAAAAAAAAAAAAGAAAAAAAGAAATGATTTATCTTTATGATCATTATAATTAAGATGGAATTATAGATTTTATAAAAACTCACCTTCATATAATTTCAAGGCAAGACAATTGATTGCTTTTTTTTTAATTTTTAAATTTTTATTTATTTATGATAGTCAGAGAGAGAGAGAGAGAGAGAGAGAGAGAGAGAGGCAGAGACATAGGCAGAGGGAGAAGCAGGCTCCATGCACCGGGAGCCCGACGTGGGATTCGATCCCGGGTCTCCAGGATCGCGCCCTGGGCCAAAGGCAGGCGCCAAACCGCTGCACCACTCAGGGATCCCCGACTGCTTTATTTTTATTATTATTTTAAGTTTTGTGTGACCTCGTGTTACATTAATGAATTTTGTTTTGTTTTAAGCCAGTGCCTAATTTCTTATTTTAATCTTGGTTGAGTAAACCAGAATTTCCTAGTTAAGAAAGTTTGGTGGTACACTTGGCTATTGAGTCTTACTTGGCTTTGTATGCCTGGAATATGTTTGCTGTTTAAAAAAAAAAAAAAAAAAACAATGATAATATGTTGGTGCTAATGCATGAATCTAAGTGTAGAGTAAGATAGAGGATTATTGAGAGCATGTGTGTGTGTATGCATGTGTGTGTGAAAAATAGCAAACATTTTAATACAACACATAGATTGAAATAAAAAGTCTATAACCTTGCACTTTTAGCATTGGCATGGATAATAATAATTATTAGCTACATTTCCAGATCCTGACCTTCTAGGAAAGCTACTACTTATCTCTAGATGATAATAAGGCAGGAAATAAGTGAAACTATCCTATTAAACAAATCCCACTCAGAGGAATTTCTAAGGGTTATTGGCAAAAGCCTATTCTACAGTGTGGCCCTGCTATCAGATGTGCCAATACCAACAAATGAAGCTATATGCCTAAGTGGAGAGAAACTAAAAGAACTGAAAGACAAGGAATGCATTTAAGGAGAATTTCTTTTTTCTGATTTTGAGCAATAGACTTTCTACGATTTTTTTTTTTATAATCAAGACAATTACATAGTAATTTGGGTTAGAATGCATGCCCAGTTCCCCATCTCAAAACCCAATTTGTTACCACCTGTGGCTATTTCTATTAAAAAAAAGAAACATAATTACTATGAGTCTCAGCAGTCTTAGAGTAAATTTTTGCAATTACAATACCTCCCTCGGGCAGATGTGTGAAAATGGCAGATTAATTCCTGCCAGGATCTTTCTGTTCCTCGTGCATTTTTAGGTTTGGTGTTGCCTGCTTATTAGAGTGGCTCTGTTTGCTCTGGTTAAAGGTTATGTCAGTGTTTCCATAGTAAATCTCTAGAAATAAAGATCCACAAGTCAGCCATTAAATTTTGCCTCGGGCGAAAAGTTGACATGTAACGCTTTAGCAGCTTTCGCAAAGGAGTAGATAATATTTTCCATCAGGCTCCTCTTTTGCCTGGTTAAGTTTGAAGTACATGGTGGTAGGACCATTTGACAGTGTTGGAGAAAGCAGGACAGACTGGGAGGTAAAAAAGCAAAGTGCAGTCTTTTGAACTAGAAAATGATATTTAATCAACAGAAGTCAATGCAAGTATTTTTCTTCTATGCTTGATCCTAAAGCTACTTAATGCATAAGAATTTTAAAGAGCCATAATAAAGATATTGAGACTGGATGACTAACAGGAGATTTAATACCCTACCTGTGTCCATTCATTCTTTCTTTGATTGTGGTATGTAGGCTTTGTTTTTATAGAGATCGAATTCATCTACACACACAAAAACATGAGTATTGTTCAATCTCAACAGCTTTAAAACTCTGGATCAGTGTTATAACTGTTGGCAAAGCTAATTTGTCACAAAGCAGCTTAAATCGCTGAATATTGGAAGACAGGGACCATATACAATTTGCTTGTCTCTGTAGTTGGGAGAAACTAACAAGGTTTCTAATACATAGTAAGCACTTGAAAATATGGATCCTTTGTAAGTCTGTGATCTGATCAGATATGAGCTAGAATTTAGATTCAAACCTAGAAATTACAGAGGCCGAAGTCTAAGATATTATTTATATAAACATACTGGCAAACAGTTTATTTGAAGGTGGTATATTTTGATAATTTTTAATCGTTACCTTCTTAATAAATACAATGAAAAATTCCTATACAAGTCTATTGGTACTATTACAAGTTCCTGGAAAAAAATGGCCAAAGTTCATGATCATGAGCATGCATCAAGCTTTCAATGAATTTGTTTATATTTATACACACACATATATATGTTTATACATTAATATATATATATATACTGTTTATCAAGAGCAAATAGTGTTAAGAGTATATCTTTTATCTTTTGTCCTATTCCTTGATATGCTTTACGAAGTATTAAAACTGCGCAATCCAAATATTATGTCTCTTTGTTAAGGCTTAAGAATCACACAGCTCTAGTAAATTATTAAGAAAGTAATGTTATTATTTTTCCTATATGACTTTTTTAATGAAATGAAATTATAGATAAACCATAAATAGTAATTTGAGGATTGCATTTATTTGTATTTGTTAATATGTAATTTCATGACTTAATCACTTTAGTACCAACCATTTGCCATCTGATAATGGGAAAAGAATATCACTGTGGGCAATTATCAAAGTGTATAATAATAATAACCCAACCTACAAAACTTTTCTCAAAATTTCAGAATCTATTTTATGTAGGTGGTATGAAATTTTTATGCACATATTGAGGAAACATAATCTAAGCTTTTATATAAACAGTATGTTGCCCATTACAGTATTGTTATTTAAAATACATCTACAACCTGCAGAGTTGTTCAATCCATAATCATCAATTCAAGTAATAAATAGCAAAAAAATTAAAGCTCTTAATTGAAATAATTTACTATTTTTAAGCTATTCTAGGACTTAATTACTATTTTTCTGAATTTTAAACTTTAACTGTAAAAATGCATATCAAACAATAAGGAATTTTGATAGAATAAAGTCTTAAAGCACAATGAACTTTCAAACCATATTAAAAATTTATCTCCACTCGCCAGATAGTTGGGATACAAAATCAAAGAAAAAATAATAGGGGCATAGAAATGCAAATTTAAGAAGTTTAGAATTCATTGTCAATTAACATTCAAAAGCAAGAGAAAGACTTTCTGAAAGATTATAGTGTTAAATATTGTGTAAGATAAACTGACAAATTGCAAGTTCTCAGAGGGGACGTTTATATCCGCAATTATCCAAACATTATAGTTTGAGCCCATCTGTAGATTTACTCTGGAATATTTGGTATTTTGGGAAGAGAGGCATAGCACCGATGGTGCTGCTCTCTCTGGAGAGGATGCCAGGCTGGGTCTTGCTTTTCTGTCACTAAGAAGCTTGAGTACTGGGAGTAGATACCCTCTCAGTAGATCAGAAACTGGGCCTGTAATCATCCATAATCGGTCTGAATTTTACTCATTTCTCTTGACTGTGCTTTTTCTTGAGCTATCATGCATACTTTATCTTAAAGAATACAGCTTAGAAATCTACTGGAAATGTGACTTCTAAGTAATATTGGTAAAAATGTGAATGTCCTGAAGATACACCAAGTTTCGCACATTAGTCTTTACATGAAACCATATAATCTGAATACATATTATTTGTTTAGAAATTTCAAAAAGTTGTTTAGATATTTGAAAGTTACCATCAAAATACAAAATTTGAAGCTAAAGGAAGGGAATTATTATTTATGACTTATACTGACTTGTTCTGATTCTTCTTTTCATCTGGTCTCTTTTCTGTGATATCTATTCAGAAAATATATTTTTACAGGGATACCTTAAGAACACTGCACATTTACATCTAATGTAAATATTTTTAAAGAACTCCGATATATTCATTGATGAGACCATGGTGGTGTTTCTCACCTTAAGCTGTTTAACTATATGTACATTCGGACCTCAGATGCCTATGGTCGATTCCCATAGTGGAGCAATAGAGCAGTGGGTTGAATTTGAGATGGGTTGGGTGAACTGATGTTATGTGTAGCATTATTAAAATGCATTTAATATATTTGTTTATTAGGTAAACTTTTGTTTATTAGTTAAAAATCTTTTTGGATTTCCTTTCATCTAGACTTTTAAGAGATAAAATATTGATTTCTGTTACTTAAAAGCAATAAAATAAGTCTTTCCATAATTCCTTCCTTTTGTTCCTTGGGCAAGAATGTGCTCTACTGAGATACAGTAGAGATAAAATCCTTCATCTGCCATTCCTGAAAATAGAACATTTAATTTTTTTAAGTAAACTCTATGCCCAACTTGGGGCTTAAACTCACAAACCCCAGGATTAAGAGTTTAATGTACCAACTGAGTCAGCTAGGTGCCCCTAGAACATACAATTTTTTAACCACTTAATAAACCTTCTTTATATATTAAGCTTACACAGTCCAGTAAAATAGACTGACATATCAGTTCATAACGCAAGGAAAGGGAATTTATAGTTAAACTTAATTCAACAAATACCTTCCAACTATTTTCATTACAGATCTCCCAATGAGCTTCAGTGAAGTTGGGCTTCATTTTAAGTATTCATCATTTAACTAGAGAAATCAAATCTCCCAGGGCACATCTGTTATTTAATGATATTAGAGTTTGGGTTTTGTTTGGTGTCAGTATAGGATGGTGATGGAAAGGCACTACGGGTGGGAGAGGAAAGGAGCTCTGATTCAGTATCCCCAGGTAATATGATATAAATAATTGGAAAATGGAGATATCATTTCAGTTGGTTAATTGTAATAAACCTATTATCTTGTTAGAGCATTAAGGTAGAATCAACATGTTGGGAAACAGATAAAAGGTGCATGAAAGCATTTAAAATTCAATCATTAGGTTTCATTGCACCCATCTGCTCCCAGGAAATATAATTGGAAATTTGATTCATTGACCTTTAGCTGCCATTTTGGGCCACAATTTCAAAATCTATGTTTTCAAGTTGGACATTTGAAGTTAATTCGGTAAGAGCCATAGTCAGTACACTTTTAACACAATTACCTTTTTGAACAAAATTTGGAAAAAATAAAATCAGACCTAATGGGCTGGTGTATATTTGACGGAGTCAGAGTAGTTGTTTAATCCTGGATCTAGTTAAAGCAACTGATGTTCAAATTCATTAAGCTTTCAATTAACTAGAGGGACTGCTGAACTTTTTACTGTTATTTTATGCACAAACTCCTGCCTCTCATTAATTATTCTTTGGGTCCATGATATACTACTTAATACTTACAACATCCAATTCCTCTAAAATTATATGCCACACCACAAGAAAAAAACAATATTTAGTATTTCAGCTGATTAACCTGAATTTAAAAATTTTGCACCTCTCTCAATACCTTTTGCTAAAATTAAGTATGATACCACAGAACTTCTCAAAGAAGTTCTTATGTTTTCACTCGGAAGAGTAATATATGATAAAATTATATGCCTAACACGAAATACATTATGTAAATGGATCATCATTTCTCGTCAGCATCTGCGTACTGCTCTGCTCACTGAAGTTCATGTAACTTGGAAAAGAGTCATGATTAGACAGGTGTTTTTTCAGTCTATGAGATCAAATTTCTGAAATATTTATATAGTGATGAGCCAGATGTACACAGCTTAACCTTATAATCCCATTTCACAGCTTTTCCAAATACTTGGAAACTTGATAAGTAGGAAGCTGATTATTTTGGCAGCATAGCTCCATTAATAGGATTCAGCTCTTCCTTGTTTACAAGCCAGTGCTACTAATATAATCTAATATATTAAATCAACAGGGAAACTGAAAACATAGAATCCATCCAAGGGCTAATTGACAGGGATGTCTTTTCTAAAGCTTTTTAATGTGTTTTTTATTGACTTCATACTGTCAGAACACACATAGCGCAGGTGAACAATGTGACTGTTTGGGATACTATGCTATCTTCAGTTTGGAATGAAATAGTTATAGCTCAGATTCTTCATGCTTCTATTGTAATCTTGATATAAGCCACATAAGACTGTGCATCTGCCCTTTACAAATATTCCTTTCAACATCATCTCAATTAGAAGGCTTACTGTCATTTGACATGTGAAATTATTTTAAATGCACTCATCTTTTTTTTTTAATGAATAGAGGCAATCCGGAGTAATGTAATAATGTGTCATGATTTTCATTATGCTTATTTATTGGTTCTACAATAATAGACGGAGAGCTTATTGTTAGGCTTTCAGCTTGAGCTATTTATGCACTGTGCTACTAGGGGCACCATTTCATATTGTGATGTTCTGTCCTCTTAAGAAAAGGGGTATCAGGAAATTTAAATCAAATTAGACTACAGGAAGAGTTTTACACTTTGTCTTTTTTATATTAAGTGTATAGCTTTTATAAACTACGTAACTCTGCTTGAATAAACTCATGCTCCTTCAGAGACAGGAAAAACCTATTTTTCAAACTATGTATGACAACCTGATTCTGTTTTCAAAAGAAGAAAGGAGAAAGCAGACTATCAAAAAAGAGAAAAATTCTTCCGTTTTTTTTTTTTTTCACTTCCTTTTGGGAAAAAATATCTACTTTGTGTTTTATATTCATACAAAAATGTGTCTAATGCACATATAAGCAGGGCACATAACATTTTTTTAAAAAAAACATAGAATTAAGTAATTTATAAGGAAGAATTTTTCAAGGACAATTGAAAGGTAAATATATGAGATTTTGGGGCCGTTGGTTTTTGTGCTCCATGACAGATATTCTAAAGATGAAGCTACTCCACTGAGACTGTGCTTCTAGACCTGTATAGTTGAGATTCAGGCACTGCTAGTCTATTGCCTTTTGGATTTCAACTACTCTAACATTGAACTGGGAATTTGTAGTCAGCCTCCAGGGATGAATTGGCTACATTGACTGCAGGGCCAGTTACTTCTTTCCTATTTGATTTTCGCCAAGTCAATAGTTTCCCTAGAAGAGGTTTTACTCTCAGGAATAACAACTATTGTAAAATTTTTATATGCGAAAAATCCAAGTTTTTGCATTAAAAGTAATTTCAGATTTTTTTTTTTGTCCAGGAAATGTGTCTTTGAGTTTCTTCCTTTTTTGTTTTTTCCAAAATTAAATGATTATACTCTTATTTATTTAATCATTATAGTCATTTATATATAGTCATTTTAGTGATAGTCATTATATTTATCATCATTTTATATTTTAAGAGGAATTTTTATTGCAAAACTTCTACTAAAAAATCGTACCTAAAGTAGCACCTGTTGTATAGTACGGACTCATTATGTATTTGCGGGCTGAAAATATATTTGTAATTTAAAAGTCTTAATTGCTTGTAATTTAGTACTCCGAGGTTGTTGAGATCCACAATCCCTTCACTAAGTACAAATCCAAAGGACTAGGACCTGAACTGATTTAGGACAATTTTTAATCTTTACGTGTTCCACTTAGTGTTAATTTTTTTACATTTTTTACTGAAGAAGTAGTAACATGTTTAAATTTGAGGTATTGTACTAGTCCCTGCTGGGATGGGTACATGTACAACAAAACATTATTCTGAAATATGAAAGAGTTAGGGATTACAAGACACATTTGGGTGCAAGGGTTTTGAATAAGGGTTTGTAAACCTGTCTATCTTCCCATGCTGTTATACGCACACACGTGCATGACGCACAACTAGATTTTTTTTTACAGATATATACTAAACATAATACCATAAACTGCTTTTTGCCTAAAATGATATAAATATCATAGGTACACATCATTCCATATCAGTGATGTTTATTCATATTATCTTAACAATGCTGGAATTCTGGGCCAATTAATGGATCATTAATTTAATCAGTTACTCTCTGACAGTTTGATCCTTTACACTGAGATTCAATTCCTAAGGTTCTTGATTAAAAATATATATATATATAGCTTTTTGGTCCAGAGAAAATTGCTTGACTTTTTTTTCTGTTCTCTTATTAGATGTAATAATATTTGCTACTCATAGAACTCTCATAGGAATCCAAGATGAAATACGATTATGCATATAAAGGATATGATCAATACTAAATGTTGAATAAATGTTAACGCATATGATTATTGTTGTTAACAGCAAATGACAAAACATTGAAGCAGTTAGGGTACTGATATGCAGCCTTATTCTCCATAAAAACAATATTTCAGTTGGCCCGAATGTTAGCAGTTGTATAAGAGTACAATTTTATTCCAGAATGTTTATGATGGTAAAAAAGTAATTTTACATGGAATGTTAATTTATTTTATCATACATTTCCATTTTGACCTTTCTAAACCAGGATTGGTCACTTTTGTTTTAATGTTAAATAGACATTTTGAAAAGTGACCAATTTTTGATAGAACGTCTCCCAAAAAAATAATTTCCAGATATTTTAAATTTCTTACACTACTGAAGCAAACTCCGAAGTGGTAAGATGTTATTGAATCTTCCTTAAGAACTGTGCTTTTTATGCAGGGAGAACTTGTGGGAAGAAAACCTCACACCAGGTAGAAACTGAAGAGAAGTTTCCACAAAAGGGCAATGAATAACAGAAAGTTAGAGACATATGATAACATCTGATTTCATTTACCCCTCTTTTCATGTAAGAAAATTGAAGCATAAAAATGTTATTCATATATATATATATATATATATATATATATATATATATATATATAGCTAGGAATAGAGAATTAATGTCATCTGATTCAGTTTAGGGTTTCTGTTCCTATACCAGTTGGGATATCATGTTTGATATGCATTTATATTGAGTTATCTATATAACAAACATTTTATAGCATGAATAATTGCTAGTAGGAGTTACTGCAACTTAGTTCCTAGAATGCAGGTCAATTTGGAAAAGAATTCTTTAAGGGTTCTATATATTACGCTTCAGAAACTCTGCTGGGACCTATGTACGTATAAGACATTGCCACAAGGTCTTTCAAACTGATAACCAGCAGTAGTTTCAAGAGGTTCTGTAATTTGGTCCTTTATAGTGAAAATATTTCCAAATTTCGGAGACTCCAGAAGAAGCTCAGGATAGTCAGATTTGATCATAGAACGGGCTTTGATTCTCTTATTTGAATCAAAGTTGTCCAGTAGACCTCATTGCTTTTATCTGTGTTTAATGTGATTCAGAGCTGAACAATTATAGGAACAAAGCCATTCAAGGGGGTGTGACCTGGTATCAGAACTCTTTAGGGAGCATTGATTAACAGACATTATTAGAATGAAAGTAATAAATCTGTAAAATACATCAGACAATGATAAATAGATTAGAAAGCATAGTACAATACACACAAAAGGAAGATGGATCATACAGGACTTGCAGCTTTTTTATTTGAAGGAGTGCAAGATTTTGAGTCAATGAAAACTTGTTCCTCTTACTTACTCTTATTGGGACCTCCAGCTACCCTTTCATGAATTCCACAGGCCTCAGTTTCTCTCCATACATAAAATAGAAATAACTATAATGGTTCCAGCTGGTGAGGTTGAAAGGGAGGAATAGTTTTGGAGAGGTTGAGAAACAATGACAAAAACACCCTGTAATATGCGTAAGGAAGCAAAGGAGACAAAGGACCAAGAACAGAAGAGTTCTTTTCTCTGGGAAAGAACAGGTTACTTACTCTTATTCTAAGTACACTCTAGAGGAACTTGTAATACACTTCAGGAAACTTAATGTGTCTAAGTGCATTTTGTTTTCAGGTGTTCCCATGATGGTACTGTTTCCACAGTTTTAAGTAGTTTGGAATTGAATATAAACATGCTACAAATCATCTAACACTGAAATCCACTTAAAAAATATGAAAAGTTTTTTTTTAATCAGGCACCTTCCAAATGCAAACTCTTTAAGAGAAGTCTGTGTCACACAGAGGATGAAAACGACGTGTATGTGTGTGTGTGTGTGTGTGTGTTTCTTGACTGTAACCTAATTAAAGATAGTGTATATGTGAAAATGCCTCATTAGTATTTTATCTACAGGAATGAGTGGAGTGAAAATTTTAATTATAAGGTTAAGAACGGAGACTTAGGTTTGCTCAGCCAGGATCCTGCAACTTTTTCTGTTAAGGGTCAGATAGTAAATATCTTCGGGTTTATGGGCCATACGGTCTCTGTCACAACTACTCAACTCTGCCATTGAAGCATGAAAGCGCCCATAGACAACATATAAATGAAAGAGCCCAGCTGAATTCCAATAAAATTTGATTTTCAGAAGCAGATAGTGAGCCACCAGCCACGGTCGACCAACTATTTTTGCAAGGCATCACTAACTGTTAACATTTCTTAATTTCTTTCCATTTGTGTATAAAAAAGAAAAAAAAAAAAACCTGTACCATGCAAATTATAAATAGTCTCTAACAAGATCAAGGTATTTGTCTGTTATTTCAAAATTAGTTATGGAAGAATGCAGGCCTATTATCTCATGAATTTGTTGTGTAGGTAAGACTGATACTTTTACTATAGGATAAAAATTCTTTGAATGAAGTCTCCAAGCAAAGAAAGCCAGAGATACTTGAATTAGGTATTAAGTGTCAGTCTGATAAAGAGTAGAGATATTTCATTTCATTTTGTGCTAATGTTTAATTAAAAATCTGTTAACATTAGTAAAGACACTTAGCTTTATTTTAATTTCAGGTATGAACGCCAACCTAAAATAGACTCTTGCCATTGAATCATACATTTTGAATGTGATACTTATTCCTGTATTTCAGAGGGATAATGATAAATATTCTAGTAATATAATACTCATAAATTTGATCAATAATTAATATTTTTCTTCAAATTTAGGAATGCCTTTTACTTTGTAATAGTCATTTCTGAGGACAGGCCTTCCAAATTCCTTGTATATTATCTCCTAAATTTTCATAACTGTATTCTCACATTATTCTTGTTTTTCAAACCAGGAATTCAAATACAGTGGATAATTTTTTTGGACAATTTAAATTTGCATATGATTTTTGTTGTTTTGGAAAGGGTAGTAATAAGTTATCTTTGAAGCCAATACAAAAGACTAGGGACTTCAAAATTCCCCCAAAGTATTTACTAATTATTGTTAAATATATTGGTTGGTTAGCTGATTGCCTGAATTGTTGCTTCTGAAGATTTAAAAATTCTCTATCAAGTGTTGGAGGAAGGCAAAAAAATGAGAAAGGTATTGCATCATTCAGTTTCACCTTGAATTCCTTCTATTTTTTTAATCCTATTGAGAACTCGAATATACCTTTATAGGTGACAATTTGAAAGGCAGTTTCAAAATCAGACAGGAACCTGATCTTGTTCATGATTTTTTTTCACTTACAAATTGAATTATCTGAATAATAATTGACTTTATCTTATAATTAACAATTTAATATTTGGGGGGGCAAGATTGGTGAACTGTGTGTAGCGAAATCATCACATTCATGTTTTTAATTTGAATGTATTTTGAAAAAACAAACTGATGAAATGGATAACAGACATACACTTTGGTTCACCTTTTAAATTACATATTTGTTTTTGAGGAATTTTACATAATGATTGACTAAATATAATGCCTTGAATTTCTTTTGCACTTTAAAAGGTAAGTTTTCAGAAGTGCCTATTTTGATAATTTATATGACTATCATGATGGTAAGTAATCATACAGTTAAGCCTACTGCATGCATTAGAACATTTGATAATAAATGGCCATTATTGCCTTTTTACGTTATTGGCCAAAGGAAAGGAAATCTAGTTATTGCAGTTATATATAATGTTCAGCATATTTAAATAATTTAACATGCAAGTATAGAAAGGTAAAAGTGCAGACTTTTTCAATGGGTTGTCTTCTCATTAGGGGTGATAGTACTCTTTTTTCTCAGTGTGTAACAGTAATTTTTAAAAGCACTTCAAGGCAAGATACCTGAATTTCTCATTAACTTCTGACCACATCTGGATGGAGCCTTATTTTTCTCTATTCCTCAGAAAGGCAGTGCAGCAACTGACTGGGTCCTGGCAGTCACCAGCAAGAGTTATCTTTCTGCAATGAATTGGTTATATGATGGGTTGACTTTTTGAAAGTTAGTGCTGTAGTTTCTCTGTTAAAAAACAAAACATGTAGACAGTAACACTACTATGTCTTCTAGGGCAATTGAGAAGGATTATAATAAATATCAATAATGCTATTTTGTAGATCCCAAAATTAGGACCGCATACTCCAAACCTCCTACCACAGAAAGAGCACAATGATAGGATTTACATAAATTTAGATTCACACAGTATGTTTCAAGACAGATCCATATTAGCTAAATTAAGCTAAGTAAATAAATTTATAAAAACCTTTTTTTAACTAACTTGTTAGCAAGTTCTTTAACCCTAATAAATTAAGATTTTAAGAAAATGTATCCTACAGAAGACTCGGCATTCATCCCTATGAATAAGTAAAATTATGAGTCACCAATTTGTGTCCCTACCTTTTTTTTCTCCTCCTCAATGTCAGAATTCTAGAAGTTTAGACTTCTAATGAATTGCTATGGCTGCATATAACTTTGACTGCTTAGTTTGGAGGTCCAATTGCAGAGAATCCGATTTTAGGCATTCCCTCCAGTGGGGTAATCCTTCCATACTCAATAGAGACAGAAAAAGAGCATGATAGGTGGAAAGCAGAGGCGAGTCTTCAAAGACAAGAGATAGCAAAAACCAAACAAACAAAAAGCAGAACGCAATAGAATTCCTCCTCTCCTCCACCATCACCGCGACCACTGCCATAACTGGAAGAAAAAGAAAAGACTAGGTATGAGCTAGGGTTGAGATGGAGAGGCTGACTGTACTGAAGAGAAAGGGTTAATTGGAGATGTTGAAGTTAGCAACTTGAATTTTGGATCTTTTTCCCCAAGACATCAACTCATGGTATAACTCTATGCGATTGGCAGTGAGAAAGCACATCTGACATTCAGCGGCACCTTGGTGGCCTATGGGCTCCATGCTTCAGCAAATATAAAAAGAGAATGTGTGCTTTTATAGATAACAAATAGCACTCCTCTTAACTTTTGATTATCTCAATTTTCTTCTTTCTTGTCCAAGATGATTTTCGTTAAGATTGATAAGTTACATAATTAAATTCTGGCATGCAGGTTATTATTAAAGTTATCGGTGTCGTTTTTAAAAGAGTTAACATTTGCAAAAATGTTCTAATATACAGCCACATTACTTTAAAAAAAAATCATCTCAGTCATCCTAATTGAGCAGTAGACTTAAAATGCTCGCTTACAGGATGTGGCTGTTCTGGTCCTCTCATTTTTAATTTAAAGTAATGCTAGTTTTTGCTAAATGTGGTAAGGGTTTCTTATATTTTTGTTATGCCTTTAGTTGCAAAACACAAATGTCGACCACGCTATACTCGTATAAAATGTATTATTTTGAAAATCATTGATAAATATAGTTATTGCCATACCTCATGCACTTTGAAAATTCCAAAGCCATAGGGTGCTGTCAGATAACTTTATAAGTGGTGGCTTAAAATGCTGTTGCCTACTTCAGCAATGTAGAAAGAACCACACCATATATTCTGTTGAAGGCAAAGCTATCAGAAGCAATGTCGGTATGAAAAGGCTTAAAGTGAATTATTCACCTCTTAACACTCCCTTGTGTTCAGTCTGCTGCAAAGAGAATGCTCACTATCAATGTTAAAGCAGTGCCTTTGAAGTAAGGGAAAAGTTCAACTTGTTTGGCTTTGTTTTCAACCCAATGGCATCAATATACTTAGTCAAGCTTATGGCCCTAATTCAAAAGAATTTTCAAAATTCCACTCCCCTGTACCCTTTGGGTATGAAAACACTGACTATCTTAGTGTAGCTGAAGCTATAATGATAAGATTTAACACTATTACTACACATCCAACCCCAAATTCATTTGTCACAAGTTCTTTCTGAGGGCGTCAAAGCTCACCTTTGTGGATTTCCTCACTTATGATGTCTTGGATCAGAACTGTATGTTTGAGCCCAAGTGCCTGGATGAATTTCCAAATCTGAAGGCTTTCATGTGCCGTTTTGAGGCTTTGGAGAAGATAGCTAACTACATGCAGTCTGACCGCTTCCTGAAGATGCCCATCAACAACAAGATGGCCCTGTGGGGCAACAAGAGAATATGCTGAGCAGGAGGTGGACTTGATCTGCTTGTTTTATTCCATCCTGTGCCTAGGGAGCCTGTACTCTCTTCTCTGCTCTTTTCAATAAATAGCATTTAGGCAAAAAAAAAAAAAAAAAAAGAAGACATACCTTCATTCTTCTTTAATAATTCACATTCTAAATCAATACCTTTAGAATTAAAACTTTCTTCATATTTGTATTGCAACATTTGGGAGGTCCTTCTTTCTGTCTTTTATTTATATTTAATTAATTAACATACAGTGTATTATTAGTTTCAGCAGAATTTAGGCATTCTCAGTTATATATTATCCCCAGTGCTCATGACATCATGTGCCTTCCTTAATGCCCATCACCGAGTTACCGCATCCCCCTACCCACCTCCCCTCCAGCAACCCTTTTCTCTTAGCTATGGATTATATTTTTGTAGTTTATTGCATACGTTATAATTCCTGATCAGATCTCAGATACTGCTAATTTTACATTGTTGAATGCTGGATATTTAAAATATTGCCTGGAGTCCGAGCTAAGTGTATGTTTGTGGAATGAATTTACCCACTGAGTCTCCGTCTCAAAGGTTAAAAAAAATAATAATAAAATTAAAAAAAAAAAAACAAACCTAGAAAAGCAAAAGAATGTCTAGGATACCAGCAGTTTAGAAACCACTGCCGCCTATGTTTCCACACCAATGATTCTGGAAACGCCAGAGCCCTTTGGTTTGTCAAAAATTGTTCTCTCCATAGGAAATTTCCTGACTGCCCCAATAGTCTGTTAACATTCCGTGACTCTGTCACGGGAAATATAAGAGATATTGGCAAATTATCACCAAGGTATTGTGTGTATATATATATATATATATATATATATATATATATATATATATAGCACTAATCACAGATTGAATTCTAGCATTTGCCGAAATAGCATCTATGATGGTGAAAACTAACCATACAATCCATCTTTCTAATGATTGAATTATTTTTTTCTCTTCCTTTTGCAGGAATACTTTTGGAAAATAGTTTTCTGATTTTTTTTCCTTGGAAATTAATTAGAAATGGGACTCAGAACGATGAGGTCTTTATTTTTCTTATCCCACAGTTGTCTCATTTTCTAGTAATCTAAATATTGTTTTAAAATTGCTCAGACTTTCATTCGCTTATCATTATTTCATGATTATTACAGTGCTGAATGTAGGATTTAAGTGTAAAAGTTATAAAAAGAATTGTCTTTGGTAACTAAGAAATATTCATATATTATCCCATATAAAGTATAAAACTACACATTTTAAACAGTATATCCTAATTTTACCACCAAAGTTGCAAAATTGTTTTGAAGATATTTTGCATACACTTTGGTACATCTTAGATACTAATCATTTTATATTAAATGCCTTTAGAGGGCAGCCTGGGTGGCTCAGATTAGCACCGCCTTTGGCCCAGGGCGTGATCCTGGAGACCCGGGATCGAGTCCCAGGTCCGGCTCCCTGCATGGAGCCTGCTTCTCCCTCTGCCTGTGTCTCTGCCTCTCTCTCTCTCTCTCTCTCTCTCTCTCTCTGTGTGTGTGTGTGTCTCTCATGAATAAATAAATACAATCTTTAAAAATAAATAAATAAATGCCTTTAGAGTCCTTACAAAGATATTCTATTCACTTCCAATTGTAGAATCAATTCAAGACATTTTCTAAATGTAGAAACTCACTGTTTTTGAGGACGGATCCCAGTTCTTCGCAATATAGCCATGTTTGTTTTCTGCATTGAAATAAGAAAGCTGTTCCTTTGTTGGAGTGCTTGGCTGGCTCTGTCCGTAGAGCATGCAACTCCTGAATTCAGGATTTCAGGGTCACGAGTTCAAGTTCCAAGTTGGGCTTGGAGCCTATTTAAAAAAAGAAAAAAAAAAAGCTGCCCCTTTGCAATAAATGCAGTCTGCAAACTTCGTTTGAAGTATTTATGTTATGGCTGGGTAAATGGGAACTGTGCACAAGAAAAACATCTTTGAAATAAGTGAAAATTTAGCTAAATAATTCATACTAAGGTGGCTATCTTATAGAACTGTTGCTTGGGTTTGCTAGTGTGGCTAAATAGATCTTTATATCTTGAATCCATTTGTAGTCTGTCCAAATGAATATGGAACTTCTACATAGATTTTAATAGTTGGCTCTCTGCAATTTTAAAAGACAAAGTTCAGAAACAGTCTTTATTGAAGATATTTTAATAAAAGAGCTTGTAGTTTTATAATCTTCTGTGAGATGGAAGGATCTTCAGCACATGTGATATGCAGATATCACCTTAGATTTAATTTGGAATTACCTTTTATTAGCACACAGTAATGAACCTTTTTTTGAGTGTAGAGTTCTATGTATTTTTAATCGTGTACATATAAAGACTTCATGAAACCATCACAGTCAGGATACTAAACATTCGATCACCCTAAAAAGCTTCTTTATGGGATGCCTAGGTGGCTCAGTGGTTGAGCATCTGCCTTCGGCCCAGGGTGCGATCCCGGGTTTTCAAGGACTGGATCCCATATAAGGCTCCCTGCAGGGAGCCTGCTCCTCCCTCTGCCTATGTCTCTGCCTCTCTCTGTGTGTGTGTCTCTCTCATGAATAAATAAATAAAAATCTTTTTTTTAAAACTTCTTTATGTTATATCTCTCTAGTCAACCTTAAACCTTGGCATCCACTGACCTGTTCTTTGTCATAATAGTTTTTGCTTTTTGCTTTTTTGAGAACTTTTATAAATGGAATCAGACTGTATGCAAATTCTTGAGATGGCGTCTTTCACTCACCAAAATGCTGTTGAGATTCATGCAAGTTGTCACATCACTAGATTGTTTTTTTATGGCTAAATTGTTTTCCATTGCATCCATGCTCCACAGTCTATCTGTTCACCTATTGAAAGATATTTGGATTGACTCCAGTTTTGAAAAGAGAGCTCCTGTAAATATTTATGTACAGATCTTTTGTGTGAGCCTAGTTTACATTTCCTTAAGGTAAATACCAAATTGCTGTGTCAGTCTGGGTCTCTCTCTTTTTTTTTTTTTTCCTACGGATTATGCTTTATTGACATCATGTCTAGGAACTGCCAAATGTCAGGTCACAAAGATTTCCTTCTAGGTTTTACCTGAAGTTTTATATTTACATTTAGACATATAATACACTTTGACATGTAGATATATATACATATGTGTGTATATATACATATATGTACACATACATACACATGTCAAGGTTCATTTCTACTGAATTATCTATTGAATTGCCTCTGCAACTTTGTTAAAAATCAATTGGCCGTATTTCTGTGGGCTACTTATAGACAGTCTCTCTGTTCTATTGGGCTATGTGTCTTTGCTGTCTACAGTACTACACTGTCTTGATTAGTGTAGCTTCACAGTAACTCTGAAAATAGTGTGAGTTCTTCAACTTTATTCTTTCTCAAAACTATTTTGCCTATTATAGTCACTTTGCTTCTCGTTACAAATTTTAGTATCCTCTATAGGTATTTACAGGAAATAATGCTGTAAATATGAATGTTATTATGTTACATGTATAGATTATTTGAGGAACATTGATGTCTTTACCATATTGAGTCTTCTACTACATTAAAACAATTATCTCTTCATCTATTTAGGTCTTCTTTGATTTATTTCATCAATTTTTGTCATGTTCAGGGTACAGATTCTATACTTGTTATTTCAAGATATTTAAATTTTCCCCCTCTCTTTTTAATTTACCCTTTATTTATTTTTCTTGCCTTATTGAGCTTACTGGGTCTTTTAGTAGAACTTACCCAATTTCAGCCAACATGGTTCATTTTCAATAGGTGTTTCCTTTTGGTTTTCCTCATGGACGCATATTTTTAAAATCATGATTTGTTTTCTAGAGTTATAATAGGATGAGCAACTTGTAGAATATGTAAATATATAGTCTGATATACTTCAGGAATAGTTTATTGACTATTGCTGAAAAAAATCTGATTTTGAATATCATTTATAAATTGACTACAGTTTGCTGAGTAATACATAGAGGAGAAATACATAGAGAAATACATAGAGGCAAATAATCAAAGAAATGTTTCATATCATGCAGACTTATCCGCTTTGTATGTTTAAGTGATTACTTGTTTATATCTCTGTGTTTTCAGTGCAGAGGAAAGTAAAGAATATCTAAGTTTTCATGTTCAGCAAACAAAATAACAAGAAACAAAAGAAAAATTAGACAAGGAGGGGGGGACTCAGTCTGTCATGAGCAAATAATCTCTAAAAAATCCCCAAACTTTTGTCTTTATATCTCGAATGAAAAAGAATAAAAAGATCCTCATATTCTAAAGTTTTTAAAGTGTTTATTTTGGGACTTCTCTGTAACTACCAATTAATTCCAGGTACTTTAAAAAAATAATAAATAAATTATATGTTTTAAAAGTAAAAGTCACTGCATTTGAGTTGATTTTGAAGAGAAAACATTAGTTTTAAGATTAGTTTGAACGGAAGAGGATAAAATTTTCAAGAGTTATAAATATTCATATTTAATTACTTTGCTGAAACCTAACAAGCTGCAAGTGTCTGACCTCAGATTTTACTTTTTTCTTAGACTTAAAAGTTAAGATTTAGAGATATGCAAGGTAGAACTAAATTTTTAGAGTACATTATTGAAAAATATCTTAAGGCCCTTTTATTTCTGAATTAAATGATGCTGTGGTACATATGGCTTTTGTTTTGGGTCTATTTTCATTTTTCTATGCAAATACAGTTATTTTATATTCAGATTATTTTAAATGAGTTTTCTAACACCCTTGGAGCCTGGATAATGAAAATGTTATTTTCTATATTAAAGCCAGTGTGGTTTTTATAGGGAGTTAGTTATATGTTTGTTATAGGCCAAATGGCTATTTCATTATGGTAATTATAAGCACACACACAATTTCTCACGTTTCTACCTATTTTAGTGGGTAAATGCAAGCCGTATTAGTAAACTTCTGATACTCTGCTGCTGATTAAGTTGTACATTTTTTAAAGTTGTACTTTGTGAAATTCTACAATAATAAACCAACCTTTCTTTCTTTCTTTTTTACATCTTTTTTTTTATCTCTTTCTACTCTCATTCCTCCTCCTGCATATGGATACCTGTTTGTCTCTCTCTCCTGTTTTTCTCTTGCCTTTCTCCTTACTTTTATTTTTCTCACCTTTCTTTCTCTTCTAAAATCTCTTCCTCTTATGTTTCTATTTTCATCAGAATAACATTTGGTAACAATGCTATTGCTCAGTGTTCATCAAACACTCATGCATACCTGCAAACATACACACACATGTGCACATGCACACAAAATAGTTCTTCATTCGGTGGGGAAATGTATTCTAATTCTCAATTTAAGTTCTGTATTTTATCAGAGCTGTTTAGAAGTTTACTAGAAGGCAAACACTTTCAGATACTGTCCCTGTTAGAGCAGAGAAAGGAAAAGTTTCCCAGTCTGTCTCTCTGTGTCTAACTGAATAGGAATCCATATCCTGTGATGCTCCACCTAATTAAAGCATTAAAATCACAAGGTAACTTATAATAGTATTTATGATAACTAGAGTTTCCACTTCCACTTTACATTTTATTCTCTCCCCAGGATTCTGTTTTTCTGAAGTGTTCTAAGATATCCATGGCTTAGTCTTTAACAACAAAAATGGGTTACATACATGTTTTTGACCCAAGTCAACAGATTTTATTAAGTTAAAATGTGGAATTTTAAGTAATTGAAGTTTTAAAAATTGGCAACATTCTTTTTTTTAAAGATTTTGTTTATTTATTCATGAGAGACACAGAGAGAGGGAGGGAGGGGCAGAGACACAGACAGAGGGAAAAGCAGGCTCCATGCAGGAAGCCTGACATGGGACTCAATCCCAGATCTCCAGGATCACACCCCAGGCTGAAGGTGGAGCTAAACCGCTAAGCCACCAGAGCTGCCCAAAAATTGGCAAAATTCTTTTGCAAACATTTTGCCCCAGTGTTGTTTTCCACCTACCTTTTATTTTATTTTATTTTACTTTATTTTTTTATGTAGGCTCCACTCCCAGGATGGAGCCCAGTGTGGGGCTTGAACTCATAACCTTGAGTTCAGGACCTGAACTGATGTCAAGAGTCTGATGCTTAACTAGCTGAGCCATCCAGGCACTGCCTCCCTCCCTAATATTTTTACTACATTGTTATCCTTAAGAATGAATAGTTTACCATTATAGAAATAAACACTAAGTTGCTTCACAGAATCTAAAACCTAGTAAAACATGTTAATGAAAAATGTCTGTACCAACTACCAATTAAAGTGGATTAGAAGTGAAAAATGTATTGACCTTGTTTACCTTCATCTTTGCACTTTGATGAAGGTCTTTTGAACAACAACAAAAGACTATAGATTAAGAAATTTATGAGAGTATTTCCTGTCCCCAAACTTTTAACAGACAGTGAAACTTAGTACATTAAGCTATTAGTCTGAACATGTCTTTTTTCTCCAGTAATAGTTAAAAAAAGCCACAAAAAATAAAAATTATAACATGAGAAAAGAGTACTACTTGTTTAAATTAACTTTTTATAAGGAAAACACATATTGTATTACATTAAGCCTTACCTTGGGCCCTCTTCTTCATGAATTGTATGCTCCGGTGTCCCTGATTCTTGCATGCTGGGTGATCTTGTATGAATCCATAGCTGCTTCAGAGCACAATGGTGTGATATGAAGTGATGCAGAAAACAGGAGAACCTTTGTTGCTGAGTCAGCTGCAAGAAGAAGTGATGTGTATGAATGTACAGTATAGGGAGATCTATGAAAGATCTAGTATCTTTCTCCCAAAAGACTCTGTTCCATGATACAAGGAGAATTCAGTTCTTTTTGGCAGACCTCCACATCAGTTTGGAAGCAGTAAAACAACCACAAAAACAAGCCTGGTTTCTCAATGTCGTTACACTCAATATTTTAAGTAACATTTTCTTTCTTTTTTTTTTTTAATTTTACTTCACTCTGAATAACCAGAAGTAATACCCTTTTATTCTGTATAGTTTGAGTTCAATGCCATAGTCGGAATGTAGATGAGAATGAATTACAGAGATGAGTTCAGCCATATGTGCCATGCTTGTAATTGTTATTGGCAAAATTTGAAGTAAAGGCCCTGTCTCTCTTAATTGAGGAGTGGATGACTTTAAGTGATATTACATCAAGGAGGGCATAGAGTCCCAGCAGATGATGTAATTATGTTTAAAAATGAGTATTATTAAATAATTCACACTTTTAATATGGAGAAATTAGGTCATTTTTCCACTCCTCCCACAAATGCTCAATCTTAATATCTAAGTCATGAAACAACACAGTGTTATCCATCCCACTAGTAGCAGAGAATGCCAGTTATGACAGGCTCATTGTTTACTTATTAACAGGTAATTTGTGGACCGGAATCATTTAATTGTTCTGAGTACATAATTACATGTCAGCAATTTCCAATTTAATTAAAATGTCCAAATCTGAAGATTAAGGGAATTTTTGAATTATTAATCATTTTTCCACTAGGAAATCTTGTTGCTCTGCAGGAGATTTGTCCAGTGTACAACTATACGTATTTTTTTCCTTCTCTTTCGCAGACAGACAATTTTCCCGCAGAGCCCAATTACATGGGCAGCAGGCAGCAGTTTGTTCAAAGGTAAGGCCTATTAAATAACTTTCTCGGCTTCCCCATTTGCATTCGTGTCAAAATTGCTTTGCAAGAGACTACACTTCAGATTCGGACTCGTAGAGACAACACTTTCTCTTCTTTTTCTTTATATGTATTTCAGTAGCTCCACGTTTAAGGACCCAGAAAGAGCCAGCCTGAGAGACAGTGGGCACGGGGACAGTGATCAGGCTGACAGTGACCAAGACACTAACAAAGGCTCCTGCTGTGACATGTCTGTTAGGGAGGCACTCAAGATGAAAACTACTTCAACTAAAAGCCAACCACTTGAACAAGGTGAGTGAAGCCTTCCAATGCTTACAAAGTGTAAAGCTTAAGCAATCATTATAAACCTATTAGTACGAGAGTTGCAGTTTATCACGGTGGAATGGACCATTGATAATATATCAAAAGAAACAGCAAATCCTCAGCTTGTCCCAGATAGAAAGCAACTTATTCAATACCTCAGTAACAACAGGAAGAGGAAGGGCATGGATATTAGTCTATAATCTTCTTAAAATGAGAACTTGACCTAAGTCACTAGACTGTTCTTATCTTTATGGGCATTTCTTAACCTTTCCCATTTTGTGTTTTATTAGCAAGGAAAATAGGGCATGTGTTAGCTAGGTTTGCACATCTTAATATACTAACTTACAAGATTAAATTTAGTAAATGCACCACTTTTAGGTAAAAAGAAAACCTGACTGGGATTTTATAACTCTTAGCAGGGTTTATTTTTAGCACAGATTGTAGCTTCAATGTGGTTTTTCATGAGTCAAATTATAGCGAAGCAACACTTTTGGCTACTTTTTTTGATTTACATCTAAATCTGCATGGATGTCAAATAGACATGTATTTGTTTACCCTGATAGAGACATAAAAAAGAAACACTTCTTATTAAATACACATATTTTTTTCCTGAAAGTCTAACTTCAATGTTTGATATGCCTCCTTTTTATTAGTTTTGATGTTTTTATCATTTCAAACACAACGAACTATTTGCTACTGATTCACCCAAAGAGAAGTAAGCAACTCATGTGTAAAACTTAGATGCAATGAATAGGTTTTTACGTCTCGTTATAAAAAATGAAAAGGACTGTTGTATAAATGGCATTTCAGAATTACAAATGCATGTTATATTTGTTAATATTAGTTTTCAAAACTAATGGCACTTAAAATATCTAATATTTATTATTTCAGTTTTTAATGAGAAGCTACATTTATACTATGTGACATAGTCACTTATTCTTGTAAGTCATCTATTGATTGACAATTCATAGAAAATAATTTTTTTCCTGTAGTGCAATCTGTCATGTCACACATACTTCAACAGATATAATGTTTATTACTTTCTCTAATCATGTTGAAATGTTAATATACACATTCACACATATATAAATTCAATACAGAAATAAATACATATGTTCAGTATAATATATATTTATATTTCTGCACTGAATATAATTATTCTGGATTTATTTTAAGGTTGGCCTCTCCAAAAGCCTTCTTTTTATAAGTAATAACTGCCAGATATACCATAGTAATTTTTTGTCTAATAATGCAACATTGCATTTTAAATTATTTTCAATAAAAAGTATTTGAATGCTTATGGAATATTCATAATGCCTACAGATTTGAATGTTTACTTGAAGTGGCTTAAATGATATTGATGGGTTTTGACTATAGCGTATTATAATATGTTAATTTTTTAGACAAATTTTAAATAATGGGTTGTTGGATCTTAATATGTGAATACAGAACCTAACATAGACTCGTCTACGTGTATAATAAAGTGATTGACAGATAATGCATTGGCTACTTTTTGTAAGGCTGCATAAAGTAAAGAGTTTGCATTTATTATATCTTCATGAGAAACTGTATTAATCAAAAAGTTTATATGCTGTTCACATTAACTCTTTAAATTTTTTTCATCAACCAAGTGAGCAATGTATTTGATGAGGAGGTGTAAGGACCCCTGTGGAAAAAGGAAGTAGTTTTATTTATGTCTGAAGTTGTAATTTATACTAAATCTGTTTTTTCAATTTTGATATTAGAAAATAATACCTTAGAAAGGTGGCTATTGTTCTTGGAAGAATATATATTGGGCATATATTTTAGCTAATACTACACATAAAAAAATTGCTAGTCTAAGAGTGAGAATGCTAATGCAAATGTCTCCTCTAAAACAAGAGTTTCCACACATCCTTATTAGTGAATATGGGAAAGTTATAATGAATCTGAAAGCCACACTTAGATAATCTATGAATTATAGGAGAGATACTGACCTCTACTTTAAAGCATAATTTTGGAGGATTAGTTAAAATAGTATTTCATTGATTCGTTGACTGTTTATAAACTCATTTTTTAATAAATATCTATACATCTTTTCAATACGTGAGGGAGGTTAGATTCTTTAGGAACATCAAAAATAAATTTGACTTGGAGCCTGCCTTCAAGAAACTGTATGTAACTAGTAGAGATGGGAGATCTCTCTCTCACTTTCTCCTTCTCTCCCTCTCTCTCTCCCCCTCTATCTCTCTTTGTCATTTGCCTCTGTCATCTTACCTATCTCCCTATCTATCTCCATTATCTGTATGATCTTTTTCCTCCCTTTGTCTTCTTCCTTCCCTCTCCCTCCCTCCCTTCTGCTCTCTCCCTTTCTCCCTTTCTTCCTTCCTTCCTCTTTCTCCCTTTCTCTCTCTTTATTTTCTTTCTTTCTTCCATGTATCAATGTTTATACCTTCGATCTACCTATCTAGATTCAAGGAGGAGACTAGCATTTACTGAGCTTTTACAATTTTCTATAAACGCTGCTAGTTGCATTTCAAGTTTGGAGTTTTATCCTAGGTCTAGACATAGTTGTGTCTTTGATACACAACTTTGTCTCCAAATGGGAGAATTTGCTCAAATAGACAATCTGATTCACTGCTATGACTATATATCAAACAAAACTGAAGAATAAGTTAAAACCTGAGCTCATGTATGCAAACCTTAGGGGAGAACATTAAAATCGTTCATATGCATTGAGTGAATCATTCAGTACTTAAAACTTATTATCCTATTTCGTTTTCATTGCATTTATAAATAGGTAAGTACTGTTACTCTCACATTTAGTGTGTATTGAGAAATTTTCTCAATATTCTATAGCTGTAAATAGTGAAGTTAGCATTAGAAATAAAATGACACGCCTTCAGAACCCACCCTCTTACCCAGTGCTTTATACTATTCACATAATGAACAGTTTACTCAGAAATAATTTTAAAATGTTTGAAGAAGCAATCAGCCATTGTCTTGGTCAATGTACTCTTGTTAATTTATTTGAAAAGCATCATGAGGAGCAATGCCAAATTGATTCAATGCACACCTATAAAGAATAATTTTCTTTACAGATGAAAGATGATGACAGCTGTATTTAAGCAATTATGTCAGATTTCAAATATTAAACCCAATTTTTAATACCTTTAAAATCTCTTAAAGAACAAAAGTAAATTTCCTCTTAGGGGAAAGAAACCAAAAATTAAACAAAAAGAAAATTGTTTATGAGTTTTTTTCTCTTCCTAAAATTTTGTAATAGTGCCTTAACACATTTCAATTAAAAAATCAGTAGCATATTATATTTTATATTTTTATATTAATTTAGTTGGCTTCTTTCCTTGTTTAAACTTTTTTCTATTAAGAAAAACAATGTTCTGTTTCTGAATCAAAATATTTCTTTAACTTAGAAATTAGAATCAATTCCAAAAATAATCTTTACATTTTCAGTGTAAAATTCTATGCTAATAATGGTTTTCCTTTGCAAATGACTTAGGCCTTTGAGATTTCATATTACTAGTTCAAATATTACTTTTTGCTTCCCTTTTGTGCAGATTTTTCCCATTTATTCTACTCCTGATAATTGTGTTTTTTGCTACCATCAGTTTAATCACTCCAAATATACAGCACTAGTATATGTTACTCATTATTTTAGCAAAAAATATTTGAAAGGGTTCAGTAGTTAATTGAATGGGTGATGAACAGCACTACAGCTAGGGATGGGTGTAAGGATTTTATATTAATAAATCCTCTAATAGAAAGAGGTTATTTTAGTTTCTTTTAGTGGGATTTTTAAAATTCTCAAATAATGCCCTTAGTTTCTTTATATTTGATTGCATTTTTTACCTTGCCTTTCTATTTGTCGATTAGAATTTCTCCATACTCCCTTTGCCAAATATTATAGGTGGGTAGGTAGGTAGGTAAGTAGGTAGATAAAGCAATCCAATTTGACCACTTTAAAGAAGTGCCTGTACCTTTGAATTTCTGTCCTACAGAAAGTCTGGTACAGACTACAGAATCCTGGTCAAGTATTTTGTTTGTTAGCAATGACATTTTCCTTCTTTGAAAAGATTTAGTAAGCCTTCCCTAAAATTCAGTAGTCTATACTGATTCCCAAATAATAAATGTGTAGAATTCATGAATGCTGATAATTTCTCTGAGCTCCTTATCAATAGCTTAGGACCATTCTCAGTTTTTCAAGGATAGTCAGTCTTCTGCTATCGAAACCGACTTCTTGAATTGAAGCCACAAGCTAGTAGAATAGCATCGCACATGGTAAGTGTTGACAGCCTTTGCTAGGGATGGCAGTGGAACATCACCATGGGGGAATCTAAAATCCCTGCTAGGTGACCAGCTGTTGGTCCCTTCCTCTATAACTGGATTCCAGTACTTTTCTGATCCTCATAAGTTGCTTCACTCAAATTCTTTCTCAATTCTCCTTTTAATTAATTGCCATTTAATTTCTTCTTCTTTTTTTTTCTATTCAATTCTGTGCCTCCCCTGTCCTTCCTCTTCTGCTAGAAAATCTGACTTCCTAAATTACATTTTGGATTCAAAACATTTCACAATGGAATCCCTGATTAAAATCTAATACAAATAAAATCAATGGAAAGTTGAGAATGATAGAAATACCAAATAAGCCAGATTTGCTTCAGTGAATTCAGTTTTAAAACGAAATTACATTCTTAAGGGTTACCTTCCTACTTCCCAGAGGACATTCTGGAAAACTACAAAAACTGAAGCTAATGGATTTTTGTTGTTGTTATTATTCCTTTTTTTTTTTTTAAGACAGTGCTTGAATTTTGCTTGTGGGCCCCATATTCAAAACAGGATTAGGCTACTTTAAAGGGCTGCATATTGGTTATGTGATTTCAGAGTTTGGCGAGCCTCTGAGTCCCACTCCTTCAAATCTGCCTCCCTAATTTACTGCATAATGACTTCAGTTTCACCATATTTCTAGTTATGTTTGGAAAGGAAATGTTTAAAGTTTCCACAACCTATACTTTACCATGAAGGAATGATTTAAAAAATGAAGTAATAGGAAATAGAAGAATAGAACGTGAAGCTTTTGTCCACCAAAATAGGGGTGGGACCATATACATAGGATTTTGGAGGGGGTTATTAGACAGGATTAGGACCCTGAACACAATTTTGATCTACTTTGCAATTTCCTCTAGAACTGACCCATAATGGGAAAGTACCAGCATAGTATGTTTATATTCATTCTCAAGCTTCCATTCTGTTTTCTGTGCTGCACTATGGTTACTGCAGCTCTGACCCTTCCAATCCATCGGTGATTTTCCCCAGACCTTTCTAAAATGGACAACAGCAAATTGCTTCTACATACATAAGGACAAAGAGGTGATGGCAACGTCCATCCTCTCAGCAGCCATCTCACAATCTCTGAAAATAATCTTAAAAAGAAATGCTGCTGTAAACTTACTAATAGTCAATTTGTCTTTGGAAGAAAATAGAAAATTATTGCCATATACAGGGATGAGAAGGAACTGTTGAGTATTTAATGTCAGGAAGAAATCATTTACGAATTTTTAAAGGCACTGCTGCTTTATGATTCCAATATGTGGCATTTAAGAAATTGTATTTTTTGCCAAGAATTATTATTTTCAAGCCCTATAAGTTTTTATTGGACTGCACTTATTGAAGAGGACCTTAATACCCACATTTTCACTCTCTCGTGCTGTCTTTTAGGACTTGTAGAATTCATCTGGCTTTACATTTTACTGAATAAAATATTCCCCAAACTGTGAGCAGTTTCAGCTTATTTTACCAAACTTGCAAATAGTCCCATAGTTCACCTAACTTTAAAAGTTTCAATGACATCTCTTTTACTCATGTGCAAACATCTGCTTCTAGAATCCAGCAGCTGGTATCATGAAAATAGAGAGATTTTATCACCCTCACATTTGTTCTCATCGTAAAGCCTCCTTAACAAGTGTTGCATGATTTACTATAGACTCAATGTGTTTTTGAGATTCTCTTGCTTTTAGTAAGCACAGCAATGACTTTTGCTAAAACACTCCAATTTGGATGTTGGGACAGTATTTCTCAAACTTTTAAAAACTCATTTTGCCTTGGGGGAGGGGCACCCTTCCCAGCCTTAGAATTATTTTATCTTTCAAATACTCCAATACAACCAGAGGATTTTCCTATAATAGTTTTTTAGAATGACTTTTTTTTTCATTTTTACAAGTAAAATTCTATATTAATATTATGTAGACCTTTATGAATATTGGAGTATGCCTGTAAACTCTGACAATCTAGAAGGGTTTTCAGTTTATCTGTTAATTGAGAACTGAGAAATAATGTTAATAGGTCTTAAGTTTCTTTCAAAAATTTTCCATTATTTCACTTGAAACATATAAGCTACTACTATTGCAAGTTCTCCGTTCTTTTGAAAGCCATGTTATGAAATATTAGAGTAGAAAGATTTTTGAAGTATAATTTCCCTGTTTTGTAAGTAAGAAAGCAAACAGGTTCGTTGACTTTAATAGAATCTTCAGTTAGAGGCAGAGGCAGTACTAATTCCAGGTTTATAATTTGTTGGTCTGGAGCTCTTCGTGTCTTTCCATTCCTATAACACTTGATAACGAAACTTCTGTGCCTCTAAGCAGGTACTTCAGATTTGTCATCACATTTCATTTCTTTATTAATCTAAATGTGTAAGCAGTTATGATTGAGAGCTTAATTCTTGATTCTTTCATATATATTGAATAAATATTTAGTATGCTTATATATTATATATATAATAAATATATTAAATAGAAGCTCCAAAAGGTAAAAAAACAAAACAAAACAAAACAAACAAAAAACAAACAAACAACAACAACAAAAAACTATCATACCAGATGTAGACATTGACACTACTGTTATTTGTCACCAAGTACAAGGATGCATGTATTTCTTCTCTGGGCATAAGATCTACACTTCTAATTGTAGGTCCCTGATATTTTCTTAGTGCACCAAGGAATAATGACTCCAGGAGAGATTTTCATCCACTCATTTATATAATCACTTTTTTCTTTTAATGAACAACTGTGCCAAGGATGCAATGATGAACTAATGCACAGGCTGGGTTCTCAAGGAGCTCACGCTGTAGTAATATATTTTACATATAAAATATGAGGTTGGTGCCGTGAGAGATAGACCCCCGGTATACATGGAGTTGTGAGGAAGAAAACCCAGCCAACATTTGGGCAGATCAAAGAACATTCCTGGAGGAGACATGTGAGCTGACTTCCTTCAGAAAATGTTTATCTCACCTGGCCTAGAGATGTTGGGGAGAGAAGATGACAGGGCACTCTCAGAAACACAAGTGAAGTAAAGCAACGTATGGACACATGTGAGTAGGAAGGTGTGAGATTTAGAAAGGGGTGTATGACACAGAGATGACAAGTCCAGTAATGGGACAGCTGACAAGGAGCCATTAGAGGTTCAGGAGGTAACAGTTCAAAGTTTCATTTTAAAGAGATTATTTTTGTCAATGCCTGGGGAGACAGGGATACACTAGGAAGCTGAGAAAGTAGTCCAAAGCAAGGTGAAATGAGGCTCAAAGTAGTAAAGAAGTAGCAGGAATGGAACTAAGTGAAAGATTAAAAAACTCCTTTTTAGTGTATGACACTACTTTTACAATTATAATAATTTGCTTAGCATTCATTTGAAATTGACTTTAGGATAAAAGTTTCTAAAAGAAAGAAATCATTTTATACCCAAATAAATGGACTATAACTTGAATTATATAAGTACAATTTTGTGTAATTTATACCACATATGTTAAATTAACACATAAATATTAGAAACTTGCAGCATTTTCTCCAAATGAACAATGCTTATTTGTATGCTGGAACTGACTTACTAAAGAAACTCCACCACTGAAAGATGATAGGAAAAAACAAAACAAAAAATCAGTTAACCAGATCTTTGAGAGAACTTTTAAAAAACAATGAGGTAGTATGGGACATGGGTCATAATGAATCTTAGCATTATTACTTGAGCAACTGAGTTCAGTTTACCAACGTGGCAAAGACAGGTTGAGGTCATCACTGGGAAAATATTTGGGAAATAAAAATACTTCAGGGATCTCTGGGTGGTGCAGCAGTTTGGCGCCTGCCTTTGGCCCAGAGCGCGATCCTGGAGACCCGGGATCGAATCCCACATCGGGCTCCCGGTGCATGGAGCCTGCTTCTCCCTCTGCCTATGTCTCTGCCTCTCTCTCTCTGTGTGTGACTATCATAAAAAATAAAATTTAGAAAAAAAAATACTTCAGATGAATATCAGAAGAAGCAACTGGGAATTATAGTTTGATAGAGTAGAAGTTAGGAGGTATAAATTTGGAAACCATTGACATAGGATGATATTCAAAGTATGTAAATCAATGAGAAAGGCCATTGAGAGAAAAGAATCCAGGAGATTAGAATCCATGAGTATTGTAAGGGAAGGATCCAGGGTGGAATCCTGCAGGATTTCGAAGTTGGGAAGGGAGAAAGTTCAATAATTGTTCAACCCACCAGGGAACATATTCAGTATGTTCTGTGACAATCCAAAATCCAGAGACCTCATAGATGAGTTATGTGACTAAAATCTAGAATTTTTAGATTTCATTTCCAGCCACGTATACTTGAGAGCCAAATTAAATCGATACATTAAGTAAAATTGGGTAATGCTGTTATATTAAAAACAGGGCGATACTGAGTTCTATTTTGCAATTCAATGAACTAGTTTGGAGTAAAGGCCCATATATGTGACCTGGCATCGTGAGCATAAATATATAAATTCCAGAGCTCACTTGCTTTGAAGGAAGGACATTCATTTGGAATCAAATGTTTTGAATTTTTAATGTAATTCAGTAACACTTTGTATAGTATCATATACACACATCATATATCTTAGGTGCTATGTTGTGTATTTATTCAACAAATATTCGTTGGGTTTCTGGTATGTGCCAAGCACTCCCCCAAGTGTTGAGGATTGAATAGTAAGCAAAACAAATATCCCTGTTCACATTGAGCTTACATTCAAATGATGATAAAATTCTCAAATGAACTCTTTTGAAATTTCCAAAACCCATTTTCACAGAACTGATTGTCTTGTAATGGAAGTAAAACATATGCCAAAAAATAATGAAATGTAGAAAATAATGTGCTATTGATTATGTGCCTATAAAAGGGTCTGAGAGTTTCAAAAGAATAGAATACTGATAATTATTCAATGAAGACTTCTTACAAAAGATGAAATTTGAGCTAAGACCTAAGGGATAAAGAAGGTTTTTACTTTGAGAGGTGGAAGAAATACAACAAATACATAAATGCAGTCATGGGATATGGAAAGTGTATATAATATTTGGAGGATAATGAATAGTCCAGTGTGTCCAGAGGAGAAGGGACAAAGAAGAAATGCCGATGAAAATGGGAAAGAGGTGGTAGGTAAGGGAGGAAGGAAATAGGAAAGCCATAACATCGCAGTAGCCAGAGATAGGCAAGAACAAACATTTTGATTCTTTAGAGAATCCAAGAAAATGAGGCTCAAGGAACAGCTATGCAATCTGATAACTGACAGATCACTCTTGATTTCCATGAGAGGAGTTATAATGGAGTGATGGAAAAAAAAAAAAGAAATTCAAAAAGATAGACCATGAAGTAAGATCAGGAATTGGAGATAGTAATTTCTCTGTTATTTCAAAGAGACCAGCAAATAATGGAATGAGGGAAAGAAAAGGAAAATAGTAGCTAAGGAAGATAATATTATGAGTGAAAAATGCTGTAATTATTTAGGGTAACTAATTATTAATATACTAAGGCAGAGGATCCCATTAGAAGGAAATATTGAAGGATTGGGCCAGATGGAGGATATTCATTGGAGCATGTAATGGAGATGCTAGCTTTAAAGTAAAGATCAACTCTTTTTCTGTGAAGGAAAGAAAGGAGAAATAAATTAAAAAGATAAACAGCAATGTAGAGGTAAAGGGAAAATAATTATAGAGTTCATAATAGGTGGGCCCAATCTTCTCTATAAAGTACAAGGCAAAGATCTTTAATCTTATTATTTTACATAAGCATTTATATTATATAAGTGGCCTCACTTTTGTGAAAAGCCAAGGGAGATCCAGAAATTACCAAAATATTCTATGCCAAGGTACACACCTGTCAAAAACAGATATGGCATTTATTTTATATTTATAATTATTTTTTTAAAAAACAAGAAATAGGAATAGGTCATATAGCAAACTGTGTATATTTGATAACTATATAGCCAAATACATTAACATATTCAAATTTGTTCCTCATGTACTTTCCAGTTTCACAGTTTGAATAAATGTTTGAAAGCTGATGTTTTGTTACATATGCTTAAAATTCTTAGAAAAAGATGCTTTCCAGAATTAAGAATTTTTCAGATTTTGGAAAGGTGATATAATACGTAAATCATATGTTGTATAACCTCCCCACTGGATTGTGGGGCTGTATTCACAATCAAACACATTGAATTTTGTAGTAAAAAAGGCTGAATGTTTATGCTAAATGGACTAAATGATTACTATAAATAGCTTATATCAGTTCAAGTCAGTTTTTACCACTCTATGAGTAACCATCATTTCCAGATCTAAAATATTTTTGAGGGCAGCCTGGGTGGCTCAGTGATTTAGTGTTGCCTACAGCCCAGGGCGTGATCCTGGAGACCTGGGATCGATTCCCATGTCAGGCTCCATGCATGGAGCCTGCTTCTCCCTCTGCCTGTGTCTTGCCTCTCTCTCTATGTGTCTCTCATGAATAAAAAATAAAATCTTTAAGTAAATAAATAAAATATTTTTGGATTTTAAAATTATGGACAAGGAATTGTACTTAATTTGTATTTTGAGGCTTTTGCTTCCTTATTAACAACCATTTATACTGTGATTCAAGTAGTAACATAATGAAAAAAAAAATTCTATCACTCAGAGAAATTATTTATCCAGTTTCCTATTAAACCATAATAGAAATGTGCACTTCAGGTCTTGCTTCAGACCAAATATAGGAAAAAAAAAAGGTCTATCACCTCTAATAATTTTGATATGATAAATATTTACCTTTGGAAGCTAAAATGTAACCTGGGAACATGTAAATGTTTAATTACTTCATAAGATCCTTTTGAGTACTACTTTCAGAATCTGCAGACTGATAACAAATACACCCCCACTTCTGATACAGGGTGTATTTTTGAAGCAAAATACATATTTCATGGAGATTGATTTGTCTGCCCCGGATTTTAGTTTCTTTGAGGTTTTGAAAATTCATATTGAGGGATGAAATTATTTTGTTTTGTTTTAGTCCTGAGTCATTTCCTTCCTAATATTAATTACTGTGTTTATTACATAATATCCTTTATATAGACATATGATTTTTTGCCCCTACAAATTAACATTTTTTAAGATATTTAAGAGAATGATGGCAAGAAAACTTTGATACATGCAAAGAAAACTTTTGATACATCAAAAGAAAACTGATACATACATACATACATACGTAGTAGATAAGCATTGCTTCACACTGCTGTAAAATGATAGATAATAAATCTTAAGTAAATGTATCGATCATTTTTTTAATTCATAGAGTTGTATTGTAACTGTTGCTCATAACCATTAATTAAAATATAAATACATTAATTCAATCAATATTATTTTAACACTCATGTATATGACACTCTGCCTTCAAGTTGTTTAGTCTTTGAAGATGTCAATCCTCTCTATCCAACTAGCTATAATTTTGTTCGTTAATTAGTAAATAAAATTAATTCTGGTGAGAAATGAATAGGGAATAACTTCATATATTAGACATGCTTCTTAAAAGTGGAGTAAGACTATAAGACACAGGGTAAATCAAATATTTGAAACTGGGATAATAACATGATCAAAGATTTAGAGATGTGACAGGTGACACCATAATCCAGGTATAGAAAAAACAAAGTAGAAATATTCTTATTGGAATATGGGGTGCAGAGTTATAATGGAAAGAAATTGGACCAAATGAATAGATTAGGGTCAGATTCCATACTAACGAGTTTGAAACATATTCTACAAGCAATTGAAAACTTTATTTTGAGTGGAGTTATCTATCACTTTTTTTAGAGTGATTAATTAATAATAGACCAGAGGAGAGTTGAAAATGAAAGGAGTGCAATGACCAAACTGATCAATCATCAAATTTCAAAAAAGCAGGGGCATGTTTAATAGTTTCTAGTTTTTGTATATCAAGCCATGCAATTTAATTACTTTGACCATAAAATTTCACTGAAATAATTCTGAGCAATATAATTCAAAAGGAAAATTACTGAGTTCAAAGTATTATCGATATTTGTTGATAATTAGCAAAGTTGTCAGAGCTGGCAACCATATCTTAAATATAAATCCTAGCAAAATCATTAAAAGATTATAAACACTGGACTGACTGTGTGAATTTACTCAGATAACAGAAGATCAGCTACTAGCAATAAAGAATTAAAAAGAAAAAAAATATTGAACACCTATATATGGCAAGCACTGCACCAAGCACTTTTTTTTTTTTTTTAAGAGAGAGGGAGCAGGGGGAGGGACTGATGGAGGAGAAAGATCTTAAGCAGCCTCTATAGCCCAACACAGAGCCCCACCTGGGCTAGATCCCCGCAGCCCTGAGATCATGACCTGAGCCAAAATCAAGAGTTGGATGCTTAACCCACTCAGCCACCCAGGTGCTCCTGCTCCAAGTACTTTTAAACTAATTTGTCCTAATGGCAAGCTGATGAGATGCTCTTATCTCCTGTAATCAATGAAAAGCCTTTGCATCAGAGCACTGAAGGAAGTTGCCCACAGTTGAGGCCTTTAGCAGTGTTAACAGTTGTCTGCTTGACGTCACGTCTGTGCTCTTTCCACTCTAGTCCCTTCTGCTTATTTAGTCTTCAATAATCATGTGCAAAGAGAAATCCCCAAGGCAGTTATGCTGCATGTATTAAACTCAAGCATCCGTGTTACTTTTAGAACTATGACAGACGACTCCGAGATATGGAAGTTACATACACATATTTAATTCCACTTTATTAATGATCTACAATTTGTAAAACACTGTAGTCTCTATGTATTAAGGCATTTCACAGTTCTCTAGGTATTTGATCAAAGGTTTTGCACAATTAAAACGGAGCAAAAAAAGCTTGGATAAATTCCATTTACCTCATTTATTTTCCTCCATCCCAAACCTGCCAGTATTTTCTATTTTCATTATGTCTACCCAGCCAGCGCCGTTCTAATCCCAGTAAGGGTTATTACCATCTACTTACTCACCCAAGTCAGAAACAAGGAATGGGACTCCTTTTCTTTCTCTCCATTGTCTCAGTAGGTATCACTAATCTTGTTACACCACCCATTTCGACTTGAAATTTCTTCAGTTCCCCTCCTCCCAGTGTATTTCCCCTTCCCAGGTTGCCTCCCTTTCTCAGAATACCCTCCCTGGCAAGTGCTCACTTGCTTCTTTTGTTGTCTGGTAGTTAAATACCATCCATTAGCAAGACAGTGTTGTCCTTGAGATGTAAATTTGATCATTGCACTCCCCCAATTACAACCCTGCAGTGATTTCCATGGAGTACTGGGGAAAGAAATCTACAGTTTTAACCTTGGCCTATAAACCTTGCCCTTGTGTCATCCTCCTGCTAGCTTACTCTACACCAGCCAGGGAGGTTTTCTTCCAATTTCTTCTTTCATTTCTCAAGAAAGTGGCTTCTGGTGCTGAGACCTTTTTTGCACTAATTTGTCTCCCCTAGTAGTCTGCAAGCTTTGTGTTGCAAAAGAGATACCTCTCTTATTCTTGATGTACTTTCAGTATATCCCCAATGTTTATTTACAAAAAAAAAAAAAAAAAAGTTATGGAGGATTAAAACAAGATCAAGGAGAAGATTTTAAAGAACTTGAAGTCTCAGGGTAAATATTATTGGATCTTGATTCTGGTAAATGACATGGTAGTATATTAATCTTCAGGGTAGTCAGGTCTGTTGCAGTTAGAAACGGATCCAACAAACGTTTAATGACTTCAAAGAACTGAATTATGCACATTTACTTAAATTATCTCATTCACCATACACAAATTTGAATAATTTTATAAGATAGTTATAAGATAACTTTATAAGATATAATTGCCTTTTCCATTTTAAATAGAGGAAACAACCAGTCTAAGGTCATCAAGCTTTTGTGTGGCTGAACCAAAACTTTAGCCTAGGCTATCTGATTACAATTTCATGGGTCTGTTCATTATCTCACAGTGGCAATTGCGTATGTGAGAAGTAATGAAGTTCTCAGTAGTCTAGGTGATATTGAAAATAAGAGGGAGTCATGGGGGTGCCAATATTTTGAGACTAAAAGCCTCAACATCTTGGTAGGGAGTAAGAGAGGGTCATCAAGATTTCAAAATTAAAAACTTCCACCAGGTCATAATAATATTGTTGGTTATTGAATAGTATTGGCTGGTTAAAGCAATGTGCAGAGAAAGCAAGTGGTGCAGCAGGAATGAGTACAAGAAAAATGAGATTATGCAAAAAGAAAATACAATCCATTTGAAATATATGATACTCCCCTTGAAATATCTGACTGCAGACTTTTAGATTATTCTGTAATATTGAGGGAAAGATGGATAAATTTGGGTTATCTTTTTGAGTGTCTGTTACTAATATTGGACTATAAAGTATACACAAAAATTAGAGTGTGTGGATAAATCGACATGTTCGGGAAAAGAGTAAAATGAATTGTCACTATGAAACACAGGAGACAAATTAGTAAAATGAAGACTTATCTTGATTCTTAGCGGAGACAGAGCTCAGAAGCGGTCCTTCATATTACTAGACCCAGAAGCCATATTTGCAATAAAGTCATTATATTTGAACACCCCGGAAAGTGGTGTTCCTTTATTTGTGAGAATACTATTACAGTTGGCCATATCCATGTACTGATTTAAAAATACATCAATAATTAGATAAGTCTATTTAGAGTGAAAGAAGAGTGGGAAAATAATGGTGAAAATGAAAGATTTGTCAGAAGGAAAAGGAGACAATACTAAGAAAAGGAAGAGCAGGAAAGTCGTCATATACTGAAGAATATCCAAAGAAAAGTGTAAGTTTACCTCGTCAGAACATGATGTAAAATCCTCTGGAGTTTATACTTTAATAAGAACATATTTTTAAAATAGTAAAGATTAGGGGTGCCTGGGTGGTTCAGCTGGTTAAGCTTAAGCATCTGTTCAGTGAGAAACCTGCTTCTCCCCCTCCCTTACCCCTCCCCCTGCTTGTGCTCTTGCCCACGCGTGGGCACACCCTCTTTCTCTCTCTTTCAAATAAATAAAATATACAAACAAAATAAAATGGAAAAGACTAGAGAAACAACCCTCTAGAGGCAAGAGTTTTCTGGATTTCTTTCTTGCATTATACCGAGGATACCAACACTCTGCTCCCCTTTCCTCCTATAAAATATTGAGATTTTAAAACTAGGCTACATAGAATTTCAGTTCAGAAAATGCATCTCCTAGACTTGCTTTAATTAGGTATTTTGATTATCTATACATTTGATTGCTAAACTCATTTTCTGTTTTATACCCATACGTGTGTATGAAAAAATATATGAGATATATATACATATATATATATATATTATTTATCTTCAAAATTTGAATGGAGAAAGCTTTTTAATTTTTTTTTTATTTTACACTTAGCCTGCATCCATCAGAATATCATTAACTCCTGAAATGTATTATAATTGTGCCTGGAAATTCTATGAGGTTATTAGACACTTTAACTTGAAATTACAAAAATATTCAAACAATATATAATAATACACTTTCACATAGATTTATTAGCATAAGAATATTCAAAACCCATTAACAATATAATTATTTTCATGTTCACATGACAATATCTTATTAATAATCATTGGCAGATTTTTTTGCAGATTGTTGAAAAGAGTGAAACAGCTTTTAAAAGCTATAAGAAAAAGTATTTATTTTAGATTATGAGCAATATGTTTTATAAACAGAGATTACACATTTTGTCTAATTTGTTTTTTGGAACTGTAGTGACATGAATATAAATATGCACATTCATTTCAGTATATGTATAACTTACATGTCCTCAGTTCATTTATTAATACTATCAATATTTGAGTGATACGCTATCATTTTCTTCAGATATAACCAGTCTTTCAGTGATATCAGTTTAATAATGCTAAACTGCTCAAATTCACTTTAATAATACAGCAACAGTCATTAATTCTATCTGGGGGAACCCATCTGCATCATAAATTACTTTAAAAAGAAGTCAGATTTCTATTTTGCTTTGATCCAAAGACAACTGAAATTCAAATTGAGTCAATATTGACTCGATTGAGCATGTTGCCATATAAATCCTTATTGAAATCTTCAATGATGAATAGATATTATAGATAGTAATTAGTATGTTATCTATAATTTACTTCTAATTTATTTGAGGGAGACTAAAAGTAGTTTGTTCCTTTGGTGCTATAAGTATCCCCTTATAATTATGTCTGTGCTCCTAATGTATAGTATCTGTTAACATTTTGGAAAAAATTAAAAATCCACACTGTAATAATTATACTGATGTCTAAAGCATTACTGATATTTCAAAGTGGCATAAATTATTTTTTTATCTTTTCAAAAATATTTTGCAATAGATGATTCAACATTTATGTGTGCCAGACAATTTATTAGGCACTAAGGAATAAAATTATGCACAAAACAAACCTAAGTCCTGATATCTGGTAGTTTGCCCCAGTAAATATTTATGCCATTTGAAGCTCTTGAAACAACATCTAGCTTGAGTTTTTGTTATTGAAACATACAAGTCTGAAAAGCACATCTTAGATCTACCTACCATGCATGTGAAATCAACAAATATGTGAGTGTTGACTTTAAAAATGGGGGAGAGGGAAAATTTTATCATACCTGCAGCTATGAAATCTGTAGGATGGTATTTTCATCTCTTCTGCAGATAAAAATATTGAGGAGCAATATCCTGTGTGAAATTCTTGAACAGAACAAAGATATACAGTGAAAACTAAGGAAATTTCAGTATAATATGGACTTCAGTTAACAATAATGCAGTTAACAATAATTCAGTTAACAATATTGGTTCATTAATTGTGACAAATGTACCATATGAATATAAGATAATAATAATAGGGCCAGTTGGGTGTGAGGTACATGGAGCTCTCTGTATTACCAATTTTTCTATAAATCCAAAATTATTCTAGAATTTAAAAGTTTATTTAAAACATTATTAACTTTGGTAGAAAAAATTTAGTAGACAAAATTGTGCCAGTTGTTAGATGTTAACCTAAGAATTTGGGCATTTTTAATGATGAGTAGGAAGCCATTAAAAATGTGTTGGTAGGAGCATAACAAAAGTAATGCAGCTACATAGGGAAACTTTCTCTGTGCACAAAATATAGAAAGGGAAAGGTGGCATTGAGACCAGTTGGGTTGGGTAACTTTCATAGAAAGTGATAAAGACCAGCATTCATGTGGTGGTCAGTACGAATGGAAAAGCAAAGGTTTGACTCAGTACAAATAAAATAATTAACACTATTTGGCAATTTATGAGATATAAAGTCTATCAGAGAAACACAGTATGGGTGATTTTGAACAGTGATTTATAATATAAACAGGAACAGTGATTTATAATATAAACAGGATGTAACATAGGAAAGTAACATATCGTTTTAGACTTAGAAACTACAGTTGTGGTTAGGTAGGGTAAAAGAAGATATATTTCAGTTCCCAAGGCTAAATGAAAGTTTAATCATTTCCTCCAGGAATGTCCTGTGTTTAAATAATCTGAATCCTCTTGAACAGTGAACAAGGAATATTTGGAATTTCTGAGCCTAGAATGTCACTTTGGACTGTTTCATAGTCTTTGCAATAATGATTGTATTCTTATTTGAAATATTAATATTTTCTTATAAGTGCACAGTGAGTCATAATCTCAATGCATAAACTAAGAATTAGAATTAAAATAGGAAAATTTCTAGCTGCCAGACTATCACTTAATCAGTAATCTCTAATATGTATTCAGAATATTAATTAATGGTTTTAATAGAAGTCTAAAAATGGCACATGGCTACAATTCCAAAGTCACTTGATAAAATGAAATTTTAGGTAGTTAACTTTTATTTTATTACCATTTACATTTCTACTTTTGCTTATTAAAAGCAATTTTATGTTCCCTATCTCACAAGTGCAAAATAAATTACTTCTGAAACTTTTAAAGAGGGGTAAATGGTTGAAATTACGAAATTTGAAAGTGACCCACAAAACACGAGTAATGAGAGAAAGAGAGCTGAATTTGTTCCCATTGTGTGGAACAGTCCCCTTGATGTCAATGGAGGTTCATAAGAACGATTTTGTAGGTAATTTGAAGTATTTAAATTAGAAATAACTATTAGTTTAAACACAATCTCAATTGGATTTAAATTTTCATTTTATAGAAGTGACCAGCTCTTTAGGGTCATTCTTATTAAAGAAACTACCTTATCATTAAAAAAAGAATCTAACATTGCATCATCAAAAGAACAGTTATGAAGTAGTTCTCTGGGTAGGGGTGAGGGAACTCACATTCATTGTTGATTTGTACATTATTTTTTATTGGATTTAGTAAAGTGTGCCTTACAATTTTGTGATTAAAATAGATAAAGATGTATATATTGACCACCAATTTTCCATGAATACCAGAAAATAATAATGGAGTTTTGTCACACAAGAGGACAGATACCACGAAGTTTCCTGTGATGAACTATTCTCTCAAATCCCACTGTCATTATTGTATAAGGCTGAAGCTGAGGAGGGAGCTCCCTCGGGGAAATGAAGCCCTAGAACATGATAGAAGTATTTTTTTTCCCCATCAGGTACAGTATCTTCAGGATGGTTGGAATCCTGTGAGAGTATATTGGTCAGGATAAACTGTGCAGAGAGAGTGACTGTTCATTGAGATTACCCATACTGCAATGAGCTACAAACATCTTTGGAAATTTTTTTCTCTGCTGAGAAAAGCTTGATACAATCGTCCCCCACCTTCAGTCCATTTTCTCTGAAATCTTTAGAGGTCATGGTCTTTTCTCTTTGGATCATTAGATAGTGCATTTAAAAATTATTTACGAAAAGTTGTGTTTGTGTATAACAACACTTCTATTTTATACAAATCAACACATACTAATGCATTTTTTATTTTATTTTTTTGGTCATATAAAAAGCTAGATTAGTAACTGTTATATCTAAGCTGATCTGTCTCTTTAATATAAGATTTGTTTTTGTTTTTGTTGTTTTGTAAACACTTTCTGACATTTAAGTATCAGAGGTGGTTGCATGAGTATTTGTAGAAATGCTATACATTATGAAACTTTTTACATCATTGTAATGAATGTCAGCTTTGGAATTAGTAGATTCATTCCTGGTATTGGCTTAGTAATAATATCAGTTGCTTATCTCTGTCTTTCACTAGGGCCTTAACTGACTGGGTCTTACCTTTAAATGAAAGGAACAAACTAGGTTATCTCTATCATGCCTCACTACTTGTAATGCTGTATATATATATACTGATGTATGGACTCTGAAATGTTTTGCCACTGTAAGATTGATTTTGCAGCCTCTATTCAAATTCTACCAATTATTCCCTCAGTATAGAAATATGATTAATTCTACACATATAATATCAATAACTAAAAGGTCATTGAGAGGGAATTCATTTGTGCTGTCCCAAATTTTCAGCGGTCCTGTTGTTGCTAATGATGAGGATGGATGATAGTGTATTAATAATTAAAAATATTTCTGGGCAATAATGTTCATTCACTTAACACTTTTTCACTATCTACACTAAGCCAGATATATTGTGGAAAGGTGAGACAGGAGTCCTCATGGAGAATGTGCATTCTAGTCAACATATGCAAGTCAGCAGGGAGGAGAGCCATGAAGGTCCTGAGGAAGTGCAACCAGATTGCTCTCTGGGGAAGAGAGTTTCAAGCAGCGAAGGACCAGTGCGGTCCCTGCTTATCTGGCATATTGATTGAAAAGCATAAAGTCCAGGATGACTGGGGCAGAGGAGGTGAGTTTGAGGTAGAAGGAGGCATTAGGGAAGAGAGAAGGGGTAGAGAGATAGTATAGCACCATATAGTCATAGAAAATGGAAAAGGACACAATTTCTGGTTAATTATCTTACTGATGATGCTTGTGATCTGTTTATTGAAAGAATCATCTAATTTGAGTTCTCTTACATTAAAATATCCAACTTTGTGGGGATTCTAAATTATAATAAAACTTCCCTAGAGACAATCTTTGTAAACCCGTTTATATGTTTCCTTAGTGCCTTCGAATGTATTCTGTGTGTGTGTGTATTTGTGTGTGTGCGTGTATGTGTGTATATACACACATGTGTATTGCAATTGGATTCATCCCAAATATATAATTTGTGCATTTCCTTGCCACTTAGCATTATATCTTGGGCAAATCCCCAATTTGTAAATCTTCAAAAGCATTAGTTATATTCAACTCAATATTTAAACTTACTATTCAAAATTGTGGTTGAACAAGTCTTTATTGATGCATGCTTCAATTTGGGAAAAGTTATTTATATGTCATATACATATACTTTATAATTACTTTTATATATAATGGGGAATTTGCATTAATATATCTTATTATTTCTTTAGGAATTTATCCTAGAAGCAAAATTACTGTTTCAAAGAACATGAATGATTTTTAAGGTTCCTGATAAAAACTAAAACTCCATAGGAAGTTTTTTTTAAGTTTCTATTTAAATTCCAGTTAGTTAACATACAGTGTAATATTGGTTTCAGGTGTACAATATGGTGATTCAACATTTCGTGAAACACTGGGTGCTCCTCACAAGTGCCCTTCTTAATCCCCATCACCCATTTAACCTTTGCCCCACCTGCCTCCCCTCTTTTAACCATCAATTTGTTCTCTATAGTTAAGAGTCTGTTTCTTGGCTTATTTTTCTCTCTCTTTTTTTTCCTTTTGCTCATCTGTTTTGTTTCTTAAATTCTACATATATGAGTGAAATAATATGGTATTTGTCTTTTCGTGACTGACTTACTTCATTTAGCATAAAACTCTCTAGCTTCATCCATGTCTTGCAAATAGACATTTTTCCAAAGGAGACAAACAGATCCCCATAGGAATTTAAAAAAAAAATAGGCTATAGATTCCTCAAAGTTTTTACATGGAAAACTATCCCAGTTTTCTTAAAGGGAATATTCTTAAGAAAGAAATATAATTAATTTTTCATATCTCATACTAGGTTCTAGAAATCATATACGAAAACAATATTTTTAATGTTTAGATCAGCACTCTAACCATATTCATATTATTGGCATTATTTGAGCAAAAATGTTTTCACAAATAGCTTCAAGAATGACTATAATGTCAGTTTAATGTAATAAAGAGTTTAGGGGATTGTGCTCAAAGGTTCTTTGTCCAATTAGAATTTAAAGAGATTGTTTAATGAAGTAAAAGAGTTCAGATGTTAGATACAGCAGTTTAGAAAACCTCAAGTTATTGCCATAATATGCACACAGGAATATACTTTGTTTTATTAAATTAGGTACCTGAAATTGAATGGAAAAGACAAAAATGAGCAAAATCATGAATTTTTAGTAGGTGAAATAATATATTTAGTATGTAGCTATGATCAGAGAATATGACTTCTGAATAAAACTGAAAATTCTCCTGGGTTAAAAAAAGAAAAAAAAAAGATTCAATGCATGAGCCTTACAAACCCTTTATGGTATCATTTGTGTTTGAGGATGTGTGATGTGTAAATTGTGTAGTCTTTACTTTGTGCCAGGTACAATTTTCAAAATAATCTAACCACAGCATGTTCACTAATTGCATTACTCTAACTAGCTATATTGTATGCCCTTCATTTGACAGTATAACTATATAACCTTTGAAAATGGTATCCCTTGTGATTTTTAAATCCAGCATCAACATTTTGGCAGAATCATTTTGCAGGCATTCAAGTTACATGGATTTGAATTAAAATCATATCTTCTGAAAAATGTCTGTAATATACTTTTTTCATCTACTCCAGCTCATTGGAAGTTTAACTTATTAATTCTTGGGTGACTGTTTATCAATTCATTTGTCAAAAGTGTTTCACAAAATTGAGTATGAAGAAATTATAGACATTGAATCATTTTAGCCAAAATTCTATTAAATAAAAAAATAGAGAGTAATGAAACAAATTTTGTGTTCATTTTAAATTAAATTCATGTGAAAAAATAAAATAAATTAACTTCATTCACCCGTTAACTTATAACCATCTTAATACCACTTAGTAACAGAAGTTAGTGGGATGACCATGATTTATTATCCATAGTGGCTCATTTTTTAGGGCAAAAGGGGCACTTTTAGTACTTTCTCTGAGACTGATTTTTCACAGCAGATCAACCAATAGTTAGTTTACTGTATCGGGGTTTTTAATATAATAAGATAAACAGTGATTGTGCAGGAAAACTGAAATATAAGACCAATGGACAGATAAAAAGTGAAACATAAAAATTAATATTGTTCTTTTTGGCTCCTTGGTGATTATTTTTTAATGTTAAAGCTTTTAACATTTGCATATTAATTTTTAAAAGGAATACAAGCTATTTTTTTTACTTAGAGATGTAGTGTGTATACACATCAATTAAATGTTTAATAGCTTTACAAATAGCTTTACTCATCTCCCTTGTGTATTTACAAGTGGAAATGTTTAGTTTGAAAGAGAATCCATGAGAAAGAAAATTATTTAAAATGTAATTCATAGAAACAGCTGATCTAGAATTATTTTAGTTTCTCCAAAGTAAAATATATTGTCCTTACATATTTTACCTTTTCCTAAATCAATAAACATGTTAATATTATGCCAACTAACAAAGGTATTTATTTTTAAATTAAAGGCAAACCTATATTTGAATGCATATCAGACTATGATTTTTCATTTTGAATATATACTGGAGCTTATTAAATTTTAATACAAGTAAACCAATTTAAGGTGACTTATGGTTTAATAAATGCCAGTGAGAACAGGAAGTTAAAAGGCTTATAAAATTCAGGAAGATAATTTCAACTTGATAATATTTCATGCTGCAGACTGATAAAAATTTCTGTTACTATTTCTTTTCATCCTCTATTTTCTGGTATCCAGACATTGATATTTAGCATTTTCATGCTTTGAATAACAGTTCTATGCTTATTATTAAATTGTCTGTAATTTTATGGATAAATAAATGAGAAATTCTCCATTTCTCAGCCATGCCCAGGAAGCATACTGCCAGCTTTCATTTCTATACAAGAACTGAATGTTTCTTTAACTAGCTGCCTTCTTCATTTATCAACAGTTAATTTTATCTGTATTAGTTTACTTTTTACTTTTGTAATATTATTAATGTTTTGAAGTTAACTAGGGTGATATTTGGCAGTCTTACAATGGAATAAAACTTTAAAAGCCTTTTATTAAAATGAATTAAGATGTGCCATAAACTAGTACAGCTAGTTTCTTCTATAGTAATTTAAATATTTTACTTAATGTAAAATAGTTACATCTGGGAATTCTAAAATGCTGTATGTATTTCATATCCATTTATTGGAATGCATCTCTAAAAATGGCAATGCTCGATGAATTAATATAATTTATACTAGAAGGGAAGAACACAAATTAACTTGTATTTTCCCATTCACTTACTCTAGATTAGTACTTTTCTTGCTTTGTCTCTCTTTTCTTCTTTTTTTAATCTCCTGTTCATACTGTTCCTTCTAAAGGGGAGGAAAACAATGCTTATTTAATTTTTCTAGCTCATTCCATAAAAGAAAATCTCATTTTCCAAATTAGCATTCCAATTTAAAAAACAAACATTATGTGTATTTAAACATATATATTCAGAGGGAAGATAATCTATGTGATACAGTATCTGATTTTATCTTTATTTGAACTTGTTTTATAATTAAAGAATTTCATATCCATTTCTCTAATAAATAAACTCTTAAGAGGCTTAGGAATTTCTTCAGTTAAAGAAATAGAAACAGTAGAGTTTCTCAGCTTCACCATAGCCAAAAGAAATCCCTGGCACAGATTAGATTGGAGGGTATAGTTCCTGACTCCTCATTTCAAGGGATGTGACTCTTGTCAATACTTCCATTTTAAGGTATGTCCACAATTTTCAAATACCAAGGAAATTACTGCTGTTAAAACAAGAAAAGAGAACATTTGAAATACAAATCAACATTTTTTTCCTGTTTAAGAGTTATAAGCTCCTGTGAATTAAAATATTATTTGAAGGGAAAAATTATTTTAAAGGAAACTGATATGTTAATTTACTTTCATATATCAAGGGGTTAGGACACAGAATATATTTTTTCAAATAATACTCAAATTTTCAAATTCAGGCCTACTAAAAATTTTTGCATTGGTCTTTCATGTTTTATCTTTTTCAAGTTTGAGCATATTATTAGAGGAATTACAGGCTGATCAGAGTAGAGATGGATCCTATATACTTTATATGGCAATGGTGAATTAAATTGCTTGAAATCATCTGGATCTTACTATCTCAAATATCATGGTGGTGATACAATAATTTAGCATTGATGATTGCTTTATTTAATTTTCAATTACTCAGAAATATCTTTTTTAAGATTTTATTTATTTATTTATTTATTTATTTATTTATTTATTTATTTATTTATTTTTGAGAGACACAAAGAGAGAGAGGGAGAGACACAGGCAGAGGGAGAAGCAGGCTCTATGCAGGGAGCCCGATGCAGGACTCGATCCTGGGTCTCCAGGATCACACCCTGGATTGAAGGTGCACTAAACCGCTGAGCCACCCAAGCTGCCCTCAGAAATATATTTTATAAGAAAGATTAAATTATTACATAGCTCTTCACTTCAGTCAAAGAAGCATTTTCTTAATTATATAAGTCTTTTATACTACTTTCTTACATTTTGTAATCTTTTACTGCCTTTTTAGGATATACGTATTGTGAAAAAAAAAGAACACAGTTTATAAATCCCTTATTTAAGAAAAAAAAGAACACAGTTTATAAATCCCCTATTTAAGAAGAAAATCTAAAAACTTATTACATTTTTATAGTTTCATATTCTATATTCTTTTATAATAATTTAAGCTGTGTTTTCAGAGACTAATTAAAATCAAAATAGTTTGTAAGAATACTTCCAATTTATAAATCATAGATGCATACATTTTAGAGGCCATATTGCAATACTCAGTGAGGTATATTTTTTAGTCCATGTGCTTAAAGAATGGCATATCAGGAATGTGCAGATAATTGATGGCAACACGTCCTGGATATTTTATAGCCAAGTTTTATATATATTTTTTCTGGGTCAAGTTAGATGCAAATAAAATTGGTCCTACTCTGATGTTAGTTATTTAGATGTAAATGCTAGAAGTAGGTAGACCAGTTCAACTGTATGACTCCTCATGCTATATTTTCTCAGCCACAGGTGTTTATTACTAAAAATGGCTGTTGGAGGAGGGTTCTTTCTGCAATATTTTTGGAGCACAATACAATTCCTACATTATAATAGCTACTTTTTTGTGTATAAAATTATGTTCAGCAATGCCTTGCAGATTTACCGTCATACAAAGCAATTGTTAGAATTTGGAAAGTAATCAATGTGTAAAGTAATCAATGAGGATGAAGGGCAATCCTGGTGTCAGTCTTCCTCTTACATGCAGGGATTTCCTCTAGAACTGAATGTTCAGTATTAAGATAAGTATCATGAAGCATTAGCTAATTCAGAAGTTAGAAGCAAATTTTTAACCTTCAAAATGAAGGTTTTATTGATTGTTGAATAAATACACGAAGTAGTAGTTTTAGTCTCTAAAATAAGCAATATGAAGGTAAATTTTATCATTTTTTATGTTATCCTGAAGTCTCCTGAGATCAGCATTTGATTATTTAAAAATTTTTAACCTTTTTTTTTTCATTTTATTTTGCTGCAAACCGAAATACAGTCACAATATATGGTAGTATAATTGTTCTATTTTAATAGAATCTATTTTTTTCCCTAGTCCTCAGAGAGATCCTATGTAGGCCATTGCCAGATGTATCATTCTAGAGTATATTAATCAAGGATCTGAATCAGGATGGAACTCCTGTGTGTCCAGAGAGCTGGGTCAGGATGTTTCTGTAATTCCCTGATGAGGAGTAGAAAGATATTGGCCTTTGAGCTATATAGACTTTAGTGTTTTATATGTTATTAACCAGTTGATTCCTGCTCAGCATACCTGCTAAGTAGGACACACTTTTGTTCCAGTGAGTGAAAGCTTCAATTATTATTCAATTGAATATAATTTTGAAAACAGTTTCTTACTGTCTGCAAGAAATCAAATCAACTCTGTTTTTCTTTTCCAAATAAGTTAAAATTGAGTGTATGCGGACAGAAAAGTTGAATTGCTTTTTCTCTGTTGTGAGCTACCTGGTATAAAACAGTGGCTCCAGGCACACTCGGTAGCAAAGTCGGTTAAGCGGCAGACTATTGCTTTCAGTTCAGGTGACTTTCTTGAGATTGGGCTCTACACTCAACCCAGAACCTGCTTAAGATTCTCTCTCCCTTTGCCCCTCCTTTCATTCTCCGGTGTGCATGCACACGCTCACTCTCTCTCTTTCAAAATACTAAGTCTTAAAAAAAAATGACTCCAAATATAATGATAATTTACATCTTAAGAAATTAAGTAGTTCTCAAAAAGGAGGAGCATGATCACATTTAGTTAATGAAATTTTGCCTTTTATTATCAATACTAGCTCAGCTCCTTGGTTTTGAGATGCTGACAGAAAAAAAATATGTCATATAAAAACATACAAGATAAAAGTAAGATTACAAATGAGAAAGAAGGGGGATCCCTGGGTGGCGCAGCGGTTTAGCGCCTGCCTTTGGCCCAGGGCGCGATCCTGGAGACCCAGGATCGAATCCCACGTCGGGCTCCCAGTGCATGGAGCCTGCTTCTCCATCTGCCTGTGTCTCTGCCTCTCAATCCCTCTCTGTGTGACTATCATAAATAAATAAAAAATTAAAAAAAAAAAACAAGTGAGAAAGAAGGAAGGAAGAAGGAAAGGAAGAAAGAGAGAAAAGGAAAGGAAGGAAGGGGGAAAGGATGAAAGAGGGAGGGCAAGAAGGAAAGGAAAAGACTGATTTCCAAAGATAAATTATGTCTTCAGGGGGAATTGTATTTACTACAACTACTTCAGTAAAAATCGAGTCATTTTTAAGATATAGTCTGCTGGTTATCATTCCCCTTCCCCGACTAAGCTTTTCTGAAGTAAAGTTAATTTTGGATGGGAAAATTTGGACCAAGGCAGTAGACTACCTCTTTGCCATTTATCACATCTCTACTTTGTATTAAACACTTTACAAATATCATCACTGTCCTCACAGATAAAACTTCTGTAATTTAGATGTTATTTCCACTTTACTAAAAGAAGGATTATGGCTTTGCAATTATTCTTGTACTTTAAGTCTGCTCAGGATATCTTGGTTCATGTAGAAGTAAATAGTGAGGAAGAAAACCTGGATTCTGGATTATTTTTGCCATTTGTTCTTTTAAGGCTGGATTTCAGGATCCTCTTGAAAGAATAGCAATGCCTCATCTTCTTTAGAGATGAAGTTCAAGTGTACCGATAAATGTGAACACAGTTTGTAAGCTCTATACATACATATATGATATTATAAGAGTTCTTATCAAGACATGAGAATAGATGGTTGATCTTTATATTTTATTTTTAACTATTACCTTGGTTTTCTAAACCAGTTTACCTTTAACTTTTAACAGACAACATTTTATGAGAATACAATTTGATCCTAGAACACAAAAAGAAAACTGCAGATGGCATAAAATTGTTTGAGTCCTCAGTTTTCAAGGACCAAATTCTTATTTTGTAAATTTTCAAGAATGGGTTTATAATTTCCTATAAATTAATTTATTCAGTCCTAACACTTTAAGAAAGAAAAATCATATTATGTGAATAGAAAATTGTATTAGAATACAATTAGAAAATGTCAATGTTACTTCAGATAGATTATTTTAACAGAAGAAAATAAAGATATATACTTTTTTGCAGACAAAAAAATAAGGGAAATAATTTGGCTATTTTTAAATGTCTTAAAGTTAATTCTTTGCACTCAGTCTTAAACAGTATTGAGAAAAATATATTACATAGTTCAAAGCATTAATAGTGAGATTTAAATTTATTTTTATCATTTATATTGAATAATGAAGTTAGTGGTTCTCTTTTTTAAGCAAGGTATAAGATTTCACACATTTTGAGTGTTAACAATAGAGATTAGAAAAGAATTATAAATTGAAATTCACATTGAGGTAAAAAACATTTTTCTTCTAAATGACAGTGAAACTGCTTAAGTTTTTATCTATGTTAATAGAAGAAAGGAGTCAAATATGAAGGTTGGCAGTGCTTTCATCTACTCAAATTCCTCCCACGTCCAGAGTTGATTGACACTCTCAACAAACTAATAATTGCCCACTTGATTTGTTTTAAATAATTCTCATTTTTTTTGGATTTTTAAGTAGACTTAAATCATTAGGAAATACTTGCATCAAGTGTAATCATTTGTGTGGCTTTGACTTTTATCCTTTATTTGTTTTTATTCATTATTAAAACTTTACTTTCTTAGAGGAGTCATTTGCCTTTCTTATGGTAGAGGATCAATTTTTTTATAGAGACAATCTTCCATTCATTTAGGTACCTGCTTACATTTTCAGGTGCCCCCTCTCCATTGAGCTACATGCACTTGTTTTCATTAAGTTGAAAACCGATGAATTCAGGTTGGTTTTCCACTCTTTCTACACCTCATGCCTATGCAGAGTAGTTCTTATTTATTCATAAAATAAAATTATTTTATGTATATTAGCCATGTTACAGAATAGCAGTTTAGCAAATTTTTGCATGAGTGTTTCATGCTAGAAATCTAAGATGATTCTCTTTATTCCTGACAGGATATTAGTTTTACAAGCTATCTTTTCAGATTTATGTTAATGTAACATGTACTTTATACAACTCATACAGAAAAAAATGCAGAGATTTTGCCAAATAAGAAGAATACAGAAAATGTCGTTAAGAAGCCAACTGCCTCATATCCAACATGAATAGCTCTGTTACCACATTATCTGCTATTTAGGTTTATTATAAATGCATTTCTACCAGAAGTGCAATGAACCACTTGTTACCAAATCACACTGCTTGGATAAGAATGACCATCTTTATATATTCTCTATATAGAATCAAAAGTCAAATATTCTAGAATTTTTTTAAGATCATAGAATACTAATAACGAAATAAAACACAGGGTCTATATACTTAGCATCCTCATCCTACAGCTCAAAACAAAACTGAATTTTTTTTAAGGCTACAAAGAAAGTTGAAAAGGGGGTCAGAAACAAAACAGAACTGATACTACAAGTCATCGGTATTTCACATTAAATGAATTTAAGTTTTCTTTGTTATATGAAATCAAATAGATCATAATCCCACTTATCTTCCCATCATTCCTTCAAATACATTAAAATATGCTTCAGTATTTCAGGTATTCTCCAGTTCTTTCCATGCATAATCAAGTCATAACAGTGGAGCATCTAAATTCCGTGAAGGTGAACACCCATAATCTTGATAAAGCAGTAAAATGTAATTATGATGTTAAGAGTGTACACAGAAATTTCATTAAGTGGATTTTTACCTTAACCTGATGTATTTTGTGGCATCATTGACCTAATAAAATGTTCTGAATTGATTGGTTGCATTTCTGTATGTATGTATAAATATGCAAAGAATGTATAAATATGAAAAGATACATATAGAAAGAGGAGGAGAGGGTTTTGTGGTTTTTGTTTGTTTTGCTTAGCTTTTCTTTAACAACATATGATCATTCATATTAGCTACCATTACTGAGAGATACTCAGAGGAACTTTTCTTGTTGACCTGATGGAGAAATCGAGATTATAGAACATTTGCCTGCGCAGAGTCAAACAGTTTTGAAGGAAAATCAAGGTTCCAACATCGGTGTTTCATGTTTTATAAAGTTCATACTACTTTCTCTTAATCTTCCAGGGAAACAGCAGGCAATTATTTCTGCTTATGTTCCTGAAAACACCAAAGAGCACCGTATTGTGTTTTGAACAATTTACAGTACTAATTTTGAGTATTATCTAGTGAAATGAAATCACCTGTTTTACAGAAATCATTAAATAATATGATCCTTTCGAAAAATATTCCAACATATTGCTCCTCACCCTGAAGCTGATTGATTCAGGTCATAGAGATATAATGATCAGAAATGTTGCCGTGTAGAATGGCCTTGAACACTGCCAAAGCCAGTTTTCAGAGCTGAAGAACTCAAATGAGCAGTCACCTTCACGTTATGTAGCATATTTAGGAGGGGGGAAAAAGTGATCTTTGGCACAGTGTGGAAAGTCAGAATAAAATGTACCAGCTAATCATTTCATGTCAACAACCGAAAGGGAAAAAAAAAATGGAAAAGCCTTGACATCTTTATTTCCCCACTCTGATTCAGTTCTATGTAAACAGAGCTCCGTTCTGACAACTGTTTAGCTCAAGGCGCAGATTTGAAGTATTAAAGATAATGGCAGATTTATTAGATTAACTTTTGCCAGGATCTTTTAGTGTCCTAGATAATTACTAGCCATGGTACATTTGAATGGTTTCAGCGTGTATTATTGTAATGTGTGCATTCCCTTGTAGGCATTGATGTTGTGTCAAAAGAGATATTAGAGAGTCTATATTTAGTTATGTTTCATTGATTTGTGTTTTTAAAGTTTGTGTGTGTGTGAAATTATTCATATTTCTGGTTTGTTTCTTCCCCAAATTAAAAAAAAAAGAGGCGAGGTTTCCTTTCTATTAATTTCCTGAATTTTAAAGAAACTATTCTTTCAGTTCTTTCTAATTTTAATTATTGATCTGTCATTCTTTGATTACTCAAGTGAGCACCACCAGAATCGCTTCATCAAATTTGCACATTATATTTCTCCCTTCTGTTTTGTATGATTAATTCATACAGTCTCTTTGCATACTTGCATTTTCATTCTGGATCTAGTGCCTTTTTATCCTTCTCTCTTTTTTTTAAGATTTTATTTATTTATTCATGATAGACAGACAGACAGACAGACAGAGAGAGGCAGAGACACAGGAGGAGGGAGAAGCAGGTTCCATGCAGGAAGCCCGACGCGGGACTCGATCCCGGGACTCCAGGATCAGGCCCAGGGCCAAAGGCAGGCGCTTAACCGCCGAGCCATCCAGGGATCCCCTCCTTCTCTTTTTTATATGTTGTTTTTTACTAGCTGTTTTATTTATTTGATTTTTTAAGGCATGTTTTTATCACTACTCTTTTTTATAACTCTTAATTTGGTTTAAAGGTTTTTGATTAGCTCTTATTTTGTGTGGATTTCCCTAACATTCCCTTATTTTTGTTTGTGGTATTAAGGATTTTTCTCACAAACCAGCAAAGATTTTCTTTTTTTCTCTTTCTTCCTCTTTCTTTCTTTCTTTCTTTCTTTCTTTCTTTCTTTTTTCTTTCTTTTTTTTCTTTCTTTTTTTTCTTTCTTTCTGAGTAAGGGGTGAGGCAGAAGAAGAAGGAGAGGGAGAATCTTAAGTAAGCTCTGTACCCTGCATGGATCCCAACACCGGGTTTGATCTCACGACCCTGAGATCATGACCTGAAATAAAATCAAGAGTTGAATGCCCAAACAACTGAGCCACCCAGGCACCCCATGCCGTAAAGATTTTCTACTGCACTTTTCTATGTATGTAGATGGAACATCTTTTAATACAGTCAATAAATATGCGATTGTTTTCCAGTTTTAAATAATAAAAATTCATATTAGTATCTAGAATAAATGTTAATATTACTGATACCAAATAAGGTTTTTGTTTTATTATTTAAATGACCTTTTCAGAAACATATCAGAGGATGCTAAACTTAGTATTTCTTTATAGATAGATTATCATTTGTCATTATTTACCCAGAAAAAAATCTCTGTATACACCTGTTGTCCAGACATAATCATTAATAGTGGTCTCTATCACTTTCAGAAATACCCTTGCTTGGGCATGTTATGTGGTCATCTGTTTTTTATGGGTGACTACTACAAAAACACAACATAAAAAGAAAAATGTATAAATACATAGATTGAGGGAAAAGAACTGTACTTGGGATTAGGAGAGTAATTTTATTTTGCTACTAACTATTCTGAATTTAGTTTTCTTACCTGGAAAATAAGGACATTTTATTGCACGATCTCTAAGCCTCTCATCCCTAAAATATAAATTACCACACATAATTACATTTCCTTTGAGATTCAAACTACACAAAGACTGTGTATGCATATAAACAATAGTTGCTAGGAAAGAAATTTGGAGGGATCCCTGGGTGGCTCAGCGGTTGAGTGCCTGCCTTCTGGGCCGTCAGCCTGGAGACCCGGGATCGAGTGTCACATCGGGCTCCCTGAATGGAGCCTGCTTCTCCCTCTGCCTGTGTCTCTGCCATTCTCTTTCTCTCTCTCTCTCTCTCTCTCTCATAAATAAATAAAATCTTAAAAAAAAAAAAGGAAAGGAGTTTGGATGAGTATGCTGGACTTAAGAGATGGCTTGATTGTGGGAGTGAATACTTGCTTTCTTTTGTTTAGAGGTATATTGATATTGTCCAAATACCTTTGGAAAAATATAAAGCAAGTGTATCAATGTAACTTATTCTGTATGTGAGAAGTAAGTCATACACGTGGAAACGTGAGATAGATCTTAAGGAAATTTCAGGCAAGCAATTCTGAAAATTAAGTTCTTCCCACAATGTTCAATTAAGAGTTAAATAAGATGTATTTTTTTAGTCACTATTTCTTTGAATGTTAATAAACCATATGTGAATAATGAATAGAAGGCCAAACAGGGGCTCCTAGCTGGTTCAGTAGGTACAATAGGCTCTTGATCTTGGTTGAGGTTCTGAGTTCAAATTCTACAGAGGGTATAGAGGTTACTTAAAAAGAAAATCTTAAAAAAAAAAGGCCAAACCAAAAAATAAACCTTCTTCATTATTTTCTCCCAACATTAAGATGTAGTGGAAATAATTGTTCAAACTGGTATTTGATTAATTAAAAAAATCAAAGAAAAACCAAAACTAGCATCACCTTTCATAGTTTATCAAATTACCTTGTGTATCCTGAATGTACTTTCCTCTTAGAGAAGCACAGACATCATTGTTTCAGAAATTCTGATTCCATTCACTCCCAAAATGCACTAGAGGAAAAAATTCATATATTTTCGACCTTTCCACTGCAACTGTATAAATTAATACCACCCCAAAAAGATTATGTGTATTACTCGTTCTATGCTTGAATTTAGGGTGAGATGTACTATATTGACCATATTAAAAATAAAAGTGACAACAGTAATGTATGTTTTGCTCTGTAATATTAAAACATTGAGCCCCAAGATGAGTGGCTTTCACTTCCAGCAAGCTGCTCATTCACACTGAGTCTGTGTACAAATTTTATTGTACTTTCTTTGACTTGCCAGCACTGCCCTGGCATTATAACTTCCTGGCATCGTCCACTGAGTTGTTTTTGTGAACTGTTCTAAGTGCTTTGCATGCATGTGCTCCTTTAATCTTCAAAACGGCCCAGTGAGGATATCCCCATTTTGCAGATGAAGAATGAAGGAACGTTGAAGTTCAGTGATTTGATCCAGAATAAGTGCAGTGAGACTTCAGATCCACCTATGGGGTTTGCCAAATTCAATCTCTGCCCTTCCTCACTATTCTTAACCGCCAAATATTATTTATATTCGTAAGAATGCAGTTTTAAAGGTTGAAATTTTCAACTTCTCACACAGAGCAGATAGCTGGAGACGAAGATGGTAGGACTGCTCTCTCATTGCCTGCATTGTGCTCTCTGAGTAGTGAAAGAACTCAGCAGTGTCATATGCAGCTGCATGTAGCAAGACAGGCAGTGCCTGATTTATAAATGACCCACATACACAGAACACTCTCCCTTCCTCATTGTCTTTGCCACATTCTGAACCCCTGCTGCTGACTGTGCCTTCAAAAAGTGGGAAAAGGAAATAGCTATTAGAAGCAGGCCCAGCCAGGGATGCTGGCAGGCTCCCATGTGACACTGGCCTTTCTGTCTCTCTATAAAAGTGTGTATGCATCTGTGTGAATGCAGGTGCACGTGTGCATTTGTGTGTTCTGCTTTGCTCGTGTTTTCATGCCCCCAGCTTACTTTGATCAATTTTCACAGACCAGACAGTTAACTAGTTTTGTAAATGTTACCATTTTTTGTAAAGACATGGACTCTTTGGCCAAGAAATTCATTAAAAAGGTCACAAAAGGTGCCTTATTTTTCTCTAAATATTGAGGGAATTAGGGGTTTATTAAGTCGCCTGGATTTGGATAAAGTTAATCGGGTTGCTTTCATGTTTGTATGCGTAACATATACCGGATATGAACTGCGTGGCCTGAAGGAGAGTTTTCTTGAGGGAGGAAAAAATCTTTAGGCAGTTTGGGAGCATAGCAAACTTACTGAGGAAGTAAATAAACCAATATGGTACTTCTTGATTGGGAAAGTAAGGGAAGTCTAATAAATTCAAAAGTGGGAGAAAGTGTGTTAAATGGAGGGAAAATACAGGAGAGAACAAAGGAGACTGGAAGAAGACAAACTCTTACTCATATATTCTCATAGAATCACTCCAGTGTCTGGACTGGAGGGAACCAGCTCTGTTCCTTCTCCACTTCCTATTATGTTTTACTGTTCCTTGTTGCTAGGACTTCAAATTAAAGCCAGAATTAGTATTCTTAGTACTATAGTCCCCCACCCTACGAGTTAAGCAGGTTTTTGTAAACTAAATTCAGAATCTATTTTACTATGGCTTTTTTATGTAATGAGACACATTTTGAAGTCCAAAGTCAGAATAAGGAATAAACTTTCACAATATAACTCATCTGTGCTTGTGGCATATATGTAAGCTCGTGCATTTTTTGCTTGCACAGCGCTCTAGTGATGTTTGCTTTCTGTTGTAATAAGAATGTTGACTTACCTTTTTTCTTTTTTACTGTCATTGTTATTGTTGTTGAATTAAGGAAATTCACAGAGAATTTTCAGATAAGATTTTCTTCTGACCTAGTTGGGTATTTTAATATTCTTAAATACGTGTCCTCTGATTACGAGACTAAAATGAATGAGAATTCAGCTACGTAGGTTTGTAATTTCTGAAATTTAATCATAACCCAGCCTGTACCTGTCAGTGTGCCATTTTGTTTTGACATCAAAGTCACATGGATTAAATGATTTCCCTCTTCTCTGTAGCCATCGTCAAAGATAATGATGATTACATGGCCTATTATGCCTTCATGGCTTTTTGGTAAGAATTACAGATTATAAAATCTGCTCACTAAAGCAGTCTAATAGTCAGCTGAACTTTTGTAGAAAACCCAAAGTGTACCAAGTATTGTTTCCCTTTGATTATAGTTCTGATATTATAAATCAGTTTTGAAAATTTAATTTTGCATTCTTTTTCTGGGTCAGCATAATGACTGAGAGCCAAATAGCAAAGAAAAATTAATTTAATAGCTCTTTGCTATTGTAAAGCTCAGTTCGGTGACTCAAATCCCTACCAAGAAGCCACTGAAACCTAAGATGTAGGTATGGTACTTATTTGAGATAAAGTGACAGGGGGTAATTTGCTATGCCGCAATAAAGCATGCATTGATTTTTCATTTAAAGAAACTGAAATAAAATGACAGAAATATTCTGCTTTTGAACAGTATAACAAAACAGTGAAAGATAAATTTCTTGCATTTATGTGTAAGATACTAATGTCAGTTTTTATACACCATTAGGTTCAACCACTTTGAGAGATATGTAACTTGGATCCATTCTTAGACTGTTCACTTGCAAAGCGCACATGAATACCCAATAACTAACATACACTGAGATATAATATACGTATATTATATATATATAATAATATATAATTCATTTTTAGGTGGTTCCAAAACACCAGGTATGAGATTTGGTTCCATTTCTTTGTAGAGCTCTTTGATATTTAGTTTTTCCCCTCTCACAGCATTTGTTTCCTTTCATGAAGAAGAGTGTGGCTATAGACTGAATGTTTGTGTCCTTCCAAATTTTATATACTGAAACCTAATGTTCAGTATGATGCTTTTGAGAGAAGATTAGGTCATGAGGGTGGGGCCCTCAAGAATGGGATTCATGGCCTTATAATAGCCCCCCTTCTCCCATGTGAGGACATAGAGAAAAGACAGCTTTCCATGAACCAAATACTGAGTCTGCAGATGGCTGAGTTTTGGACTTTTAGCTAACAGGACTGTGAAAATAAATTTCTGTTGTTTATAATCATTGGTCTATGGTAATTTGTTATAATACCCCAAAAGGACTAAGGTAAGTGTTTATCAAAAAAAAGATGACTTATTAATATGCTGGGACATAAAGCCCCCAGGGAAACTATGTTTTTGTGCATGTGTGTACTCAATTATTAAAAGGAAATACTTTGCTAATAATGCATATAACTTTTGCTAATGTGCAGAATCTCTTGGTGAAATGTAGTATTATATTTCTTTTTTTTTAATTTTTATTTGTTTATTTGTGAGAGAGAGAGAGCATGAGTGGGAGGGAGAAGCAGATTCCCCACTGAGCAAGGAGCCTGACATGAGTCTCTATCCCAGGACCCTGAGATCATGATCTGAGCTGAAGGCAGCCACTTAACCAACTGAGCCACCCAGGCAAGCCTCAAGTATCATATTTCTTTTTTTTTCTTTAAGGATTTTATTTATTTATTCAAGAAACGGGTAGATAGAGAAGCAGAGATACAGGCAGAGGGAGAAGCAGGCTCCATACAGGGAGCCTGACATGGGACTTGATCCCAGGTCTCCAGGATCACGCCCTGGGCCGAAGGCGGCACTAAACATGCTGAGCCACCCGGGCTGCCCAATATTGTATTTCTTAAGGGAAATATATTTCTGCCTTATTTTTTCCCCCTTAAATGAAAAATTAAGTCAAATGTCATCCATATAAGTATAAAAACTATTTTGATTTTTATGCGTTCATTTTCTTAAAAAAGTGGAAAAGTTTATTAATATATGCCTTCAGATAATGCTAAGTAAATTTCTGACTAAAAACAAGCATGTATTTGAAGCCATATTTACATATATGGAGATATGCTTTCTCCTTACAAGCGACTTCTTTTATTGTTAATCTGAATACTCATGCACCTATGTGTACATACCTACAGTCACATTTTGTTTAAAAGCCCATTTATATGCATGAAAATTTTAAGCAAAGCTGCCATACACATGGTACCAAAAAGGTGATTAATATACACACAAATCGAAAGTAATAGACACTGAAGTGAGAAGTCTTAGCGATCTTAGAAAATAAGCACAGAGAGCTATTAATTTGCAGGAATTTTAAGAAAATATTCTATTTCAAAATACTTCATAAGATTTGGATAATCTCACACAAACACGCACACACACACACACACACACAGATATATTTTTCCTGTGTGATTTCACTTAAGCCTTATACTCAACAGCATCAATTTTACTGGCATATGCATCTATCTCTTATGCCAAATTTAGTTTATTTATGAACCATAGTATAGAAGACAACATGTTAATTCATTCATATTAATCTTATTTTACTTTTCCTGGTATCTACTTTTTAATTTGCCCTATTGTCTTTCTCCACAGTGATTTTTTTTTTTTTTACCATCTGGGTATTTTATATTTTGAAGGGTTTTGTTTTGTTTTGTTTTTGACAGTCTGTACTAGTTTCCTAGGGCTGCTGTAACAAAATACCAGTAATTGAGTGGCTTAAAAAAACAGAAATTTATTCTCTGGCAGTTCTAGAGACTAGAAGTACAAAATTAAAGTATTAGCAGGGCTATACTCTCACAGCTCTAGACTAGGGTTCTTCTTTGCCTGTTCCCAGCTTTTGGTAGTTGCCAGCGATTGTAGACAAATCACTCCCATTTCTACTCCCATGGTTATATGGTATTCTCCTTGTATAACTGTCTCTGTGTCCCTTGTTTCTCTTTGTATAAGGATAGCAGTCATAGGATTTAGATTCATTCTAGTATTAACTTAACTGACTTCATCTTAAGTGATTATGTCTGCAAAAACCCTATTTCCAAATAAGGTCACATTTTTATTTTCTAGGTGGACATGAGTTTTGGAGGAGCAGTATCCAACCTAGTCTACCCTCTGGACCCCCAAATTCATATCTGTCCCATTTAAAAAATCCATCTCCCCTCCCAATATCACCCAAACATCTTAACTCTTTATAGCATAACTCTAAGTCCCATATCTCATCTAAATATCAACTAAAAAAGTCTCACATTTCAGCATCTAAATCAGGTATAGGTGAGACTCTGGGTATGGTCCCCCCTGGGCATCATTCCTCCCCTTCCACAGACCTATCAAACTAGAAAAGAAATTACCTGTTTCCAAAATGCAGTGGTGGAACAACCATAGGATAGACACTCTCTTTCTAAATGGAAGAAAATGGAAGGAATAAAAGGGTTACTAGTCTAAAGGAAGTGGAGCACAGCAGGGCAAATTCCATTAGATTTTCAGGGCCTGAGAATAATTCTCTGTGTCCTGGTGCTCTATGCTCTAAGCCCTCTTGACCCTCTGCGGCAGTAGCCTACTCTTCCTGGTCCCTGTATCTCTGGCTGCACTCGAGAGTAATTTTTCCTTCATTTTGTCCCACCTCTGTCCTCTTCGGTCCATGTTAGCAGTGTTACATAAAATTCTCGGTAACTGTTTGTCTTCTGTGGATGTTGAGGGGATCCACACCCTTAAACAAACATGTTCTCCATAGATCCATCCTTAGTAGTCTTATCTCTAATTCTGACTTCTCTAATGATGGTTGATTGGATCCATAAATCACATCCTAATCTCTATAGCAAATGGCTGTCTAGCTACACACTCATCCTTGTTTCCAGAGCATGTTATCTGGATAGGCAGATGATTTTCCAAATCAGGTGTTGGTTTCTTTTTTGCCTAAAAGTTCATTCCTCAGTTGACCTCTTTGCCCTCACATTTTACTATAGCCAGAAAGGAGAAACCAAGACCATACCTCCTATACTTTGCTCAGAAAGCTCTTTAGCTAAATATCCAAATTCATCAATTACAATTTCTACTTTTCATTCAAGCTTGGCCGAGTTTCCTGCCTTCCACTGCCCAATAACATTTCCATCTGAGACTTTATGAGAAACACCTTTAACATTCATATTTTTATGTACTTTCTGTGCTTGATGATAAAGCCACATGTATATATCCTCAAAGATGATAGAAACTTTCTCTCGAGCTCTCCTTACTTCTTACTGAGCTCTGAGCAGAATCATAAGTTCTCTGATGTCTGTATTTCTTCCAATAGGCCCCTCAAGGCAAACGAGGCTTTTAAAACTCATGAACCTCAAAATTCTTCCAGCTTATTACCCTTCCCAGTTCCAAAGTCACTTCCACATTTTTAGGTGTGTAACAGCATATAACTTCCAGAAACCAAAATTCAGTTTTAGAGGGCTGCCACAACAAAATAATATACTGGGTGGCCGAAAATAACAGAAATTTATTCTCTCCCTATTCCGGAGGCCAGAAGTCCAAAATCAAGGTATCATCAGGGCTATGCTCTCAAATGACTCCAGAGGAGGATCCTTCCTTGCCTCTAGTGACTTCTGATGGTTGCAGCAAAGCTAGACACAATACTCCAATGACTATTTCCATCCTAACATGGCATTTTCTTGGTGTGACTGTTTCTGTGTCTCAGTTTTCTTATAAGAGCATCATACTTTGGATTAAGGCCCACTCCAATCCAGTATGACTTCATTTTAAGTAATTACATTTGCAAGGACCCTCTTTCTGAATAAGGTCATATTCTAATGTTCTTGGTGCACAGGACTACTGGGGGACAGTATCCAACCCAGCACATAGCTTATACCTTTTTTTTATTCCTCCAATTTTGATAAAATATATTTTTCTGAACAAAACAGTTCTATACCTTATATGATTCTTTTATTCTTTTCAAAATATATGCTATATTTTGAATATACCTGATATGTTAAATTTTGGTTACTGAATTTGGATTATTATCAAATGAATCTAAAGTGCCTTTTACATAGTAAAATGGTCCATGGATAGAAAAAAATCCAATTTCTGGGGAATGAAAACTTAAGAGAATTGTGTCAAATGCAAAAATGACAAATGAGTGGAAACAAAATAAGAATAAATGAAAGTTGTAGACTATAAACTTCTCCTCAAATTACTTTGGCAAAAACCAGATTGTGTCTTCAGAATTTTAAATTGAACGTAGTAACAAGGCGACTTACAGATTAATTATTTTTTTTCTGTTAACCAATATTCTGTATTCTCTATTCTGAGTTAAATATCACAATAGGCATCATTTAAGCATGTGTATGAGGCAGACTTATTTTCAGGTGTTTCCATCTGTTGTGGGAATATACTTTAAGAATAGGAGAGAAACATACACAAATTAAACACAAAGCCAGGGAAAAGAGAAAAAAAAAATGAAAGAAAACATCTGCAGGGCAACAGTGTGGAAAAATGTTTGAGCTGCCTGTTATTAACTACTCAACCTGTTTTACATTGGAATCCTGCATAATTACATTACAGGGGAGGGGCAAGCAACAGATGTTGAATAAAGGTTGAAAATAAGAAAATGAGACTATTTAAAAAATAAAGCTACTTTGCTTACCAACAGGCATTTTTGGGGGGGGTGGGGGGGCAGGACTTTCAGATAGCAATTGATTTCATATATTCACTGTGCATTTAGATCCAAAGAAAGCGTTCTCTGTTTTTCATGTGTAAGAAACTGACCAGTTGTACATCCATATATGGCTAAGTTAGAGGTGCTTAAAAGGCAAAACAAAAACAAAATGTAGCATCTCTTTAATTTTATAAAAAATATATGTACAAAAAAGAGTTGGATTTGTTACAGAAATATGCATATTTCTCATTATTAAAGTCAGTATGATTCTAAAAATTAAGAGTTTCTAAGTGACTGAGTAAAGAGCTAAGTTTCAAATCGTCTGTTGTTTCAAGTTCCAGACAATACACATCGAAATTTCACTAGCAGTGAACATTTCTATTAAGCCTTGTTCTCTAGGGATATTAAAGAACAGTCTGCAACTGACTTGGTGGCCTGCTTATTTATCTTCTATCCACTATTACAGAAAGGTTTTTGTTTTATCTAGGATAAATGAATCCATCATCACAAGAGTATTTTTCCCATTGACTTAGGCATTCATATAGCTATTTTGCATTGTTTCTATCTCATCTAAACTGAAATACTCCCCCAAAGTAATTTTCTTCCAATCACACTAAGTTGTACCTATCTGGGGAAATACCAATGACCGTATCTTTTAAGGACTGAACAATCTAAAGGATTTTAATATAAAAATTGCAATCAGTAGAGAAGGATTCATGATTCAATTGGCCCTTTTTTCCCACTTGGTTTTTCTAGTTGTTAACTAAAAATATTTTATTTTTCAAGCATTCCCGACTTTGCTTTCCTTTGCTATCCTCACCCTACACACCATCACAACTAGACTTCAGTCTGTTGATCTGCTTCCTCCAGGTGAGCAATTTCTTCATCTGCTAGCTTTCTTCTCTGTGATCCGAATTTTACTTGTTAGATGATGGCACTCGTAAGACTATACACACATAAATGCAGAACTTGTAGACTTGATTTCTTTAGGAGAAAGTGGTATAGTAAATAAGTAATTCTATTCTATTATATCTGCATCAGTACTATTAGTATCTCAGGAAAAGCTGTGCGGCATTAAGGATTGAAAAGAGAATCTAAATATTCATTTACATCAGAGTTTTTTTACATTTATTGTTCTTAAGTGAGTTGAAGTAGTTCAATTCTTTAGTTATTTAATGTAAAAAGAAAATCACCTCTTATACAAATTTCACTTTGGAGTGAGTGTAGAATATACTAGGGAGGAACTTGGTAGACTGGACTGTGAGTTGATAGAGGAAAGGAGGTTGATTATTTTCCTCCGGTGTTAGTTGTGGGTATAGAGCAAGTTACATGACTGTTGCAGCCTGAAGAAGAAACTGTTTCACCTAAGAAATTGAGTCCACAAATTCTTCTTCCACTTTGGACAGGCAATTGCACTCCATATTAGAAGTGTTATTTTATGGATATATATCAAAGACTACTTTACGCATGACTGTAAAATCTGTACACATCACCCTATTACAGATTCCTAAAGGCAGGGCAGAAAAAAAGTTCCTATCAATTGCAACAGCTAGTGAAGCTCAAAATTAAAATCCTCTGAACTTGATAAATTTTGTCAATATATTTTAATTTCGAAGTATGTTCAGAATGGGACTCAGAGACTCTGGGAAAACACATTGAAATTTGACATGCCTGAATGGATTAAGTAAAAGAAATAAGTATCTCAGGTGAAATTTTAGTTCATCACATTATATTTTTCTATGTCTGGATTGTATGTAGTCCAAGCCTGAGTCATTTGAATGCTTTTGAGAGATTAGATTGGTTTCTGAGCAGTTTAACCTCTACACAAGGCAAACGAGCCAGTGGAGAAAATTATTATATCAGGTTTTTGTGGTACTCGAAAAATATACATGTGTGTTAAAGTAATCTAACAATTACTGTTATATTCATTTGTGTTGCTTTACTCATGCCAGAAAAAGAGAAGAGGTTACATTATTTCTGTATGGAAATGAATGGAAATTGGAGAGAAAATGCAAGTAAAGTCCTTAAACAGATAGTGTTACAGTGAGGAAAGTTTTATTTATGTCTGATTCGGGGGAGTGAGGGGGAAAGTTTGACAACATGAGTGCATGTACCTACACATATACTGACACATCTATGTAAAATCATCCCTGTTATCCTTAAATAGTTGCGACTTCACATTCATTAAAATCGATTGGGAAAAAAGTTTTATTTTTTCAATTCTGTAAAAATTGAAATTAAATTTAAGGATAACATTTATACTGAAAAAACATTTTGGCTTTTAGAATTTAAATTCTGAACATTATTCTATGTGTTCTTAAAAATCTCTCCCTCTTAACTTGACATAGACTCTCTGCTGGTGAGCACGTGCATGCTTCCCGCACACGCACAGGTGTGTGCATATACTCACCTATGCTTCACCATCACTATCTACTAATGTGAAACAGAGTCATCTGGGAGTTAGAACTGAGCCTCAGGAAACCCAAAGGCCTTTGCAAGGTAGATTAGGCCTTTATTTTTACATCCACTAAATAGTTCCAGAAGATTTTTGTCCTTAGGCAAGGCTCCTTCCATTCATTTCCATTTGATATGGGAATATGTTCTTTCATCATGGGTACAAAGGGTGCATAGATAAGGATATGCATGCTTGCCTTTTTAGTTGTAGTCCTTTATTGATAGTTTTCTGGTGCATTGGAAGTTATCTTATCATTTCAAAACTTCTATTTCCTTCACTTAAAGTATTAAGATGGTGAAGCTTGTGAATTTTTTCCATCAACATATATGCTACAATAAAACTCTACAATTTACAACTCACTTTCACTGACTATAATCTTTTCCTATTTTGCACATATATATTTCTTTGATTTTTAGCATACTAGAATGATTATATCACATATAATCATTTTATCTGTGTGTTATAAAGTAATCATAACTATATTTTTATTTAAATCATGGTTATCTCTCAAATATACGGCTTACATAGATAATCTTTATGTTTATGGATAATAGGTAGATCAATAGTTATTATATGTTAGACTGTGAACTTTTAAAATAAATGGTTGATCTTACAATGAATCATTCATATTTGGAATTTTATGCAAAATTATGTGCAGATATATATGTTTTTAATCATAAAAGCATCATTCCCAATAGATAAGTTTTTATTTGCCAAGTACTTCTAACTTAATTTTTCTATTTTGCTATTATACTTATCACCATGACCTTATTTACAGTAATAATTAGGTAATTTTCTTTTGTGATCATGTATGTTTTTATCAATTCAGTGAATAAAATACTAAAATATATCTTTTATTAGAAATTTGCCAAATCAGGGGATCCCTGGGTGGCTCAGCAGTTCAGCGTCTGCCTTTGGCCCAGGGCGTGATCCTGTAGTCCTGGGGTCGAGTCCCGCGTCAGGCTCTTGGCATGGAGCCTGCTTCTCCCTCTGCCTGTGTCTCTGCCTCTCTCTCTCTCTCTCTCATGAATAAATAATATATAAAATCTTAAAAAAAAAGAAATTTGCCAAATCAAATAGTTAGATTTCATTCCATTTTTTGGGGGGGAGGTCTTGAGTTTTAATACTAGATAATTATAGGTCAAGGAACATACTCATCTGAACTAGTAAAATTAAAATAAGTCACCTAAAAATTTAAGGTTAGGTGACACTCTCTCAAATTCAAGTTGGTCTCTCTTTGGGCAGATACTTTGTGATCCCAAATATGTGTCCACTAGCAGGTTCCACATTCTCCAATTGTCTCAAATAATTACAACATTCTAAAGGTATTTTAGGATTCAGTGTGAAGGTTTCTGACATTTTCCTAAAGATTGCAAAGGGATTCATTGTGAAATAAAGTATTGAAATTTGACTTGCTCACTTCACTTCATCTCATCACATAGGTATTTTATCATCTCACATTATCACAAGAAGGGTGTGTACAATACAATAAGATATTTTGAGAGAGATCATATTCATATAATTTTTATTAGAGTATATTGTTATAATTGCATTATATTATCATTAGATACTGTTAATCTCTTAGTGTACCTAATTTTTAAAATAAATTTGAAAAATAAACTTTATTATAGGTATGTATATATAGGCAAAAATATTGCTTATATAAGGTTTGGTACTATCCATGGTTTCAGGCATCCACTGGGGGTGTAGAACATATCCCCATAGAGAAGGGAGGACTACTGTATAACCTTTTTCGGTAATGACCATGGAAATTGTTAAGCAGCTATTCAAAAATAGTTTTGGCAGCACAAAGGATCACTTCTCCTAAGACTGAGCATACATATTTTTAGGGGGAAAAATTCAAATATAGCATGCCTGAAATTAAAAAAGACTGTCTCAACGAATTCTCCTTGTGATGTCAATATGAATTTCTTTTTAGATTGGATTTAGATTACAAGTCTGAAAATAAAATGAGCTCTCATGTATTTATATTTATTTCCCTGTTAATATTACTCATGGGAAATACACTTCACTTTTATCATCTGTTCTTTGCTCCAGGTATGGTTGATTATCAATTAAATCACAGAAAGTACTCTCTAAGATAAGAAAGTATTTAAAACATCACTGTAGACACCTTTTGATGTTCATACTGCATTATGTATGGATTAGCTTTCATATCCTTTAAAAACACATTTTTATTTTTGCTCTGATTCAAGGGTAGCATTCTCCAATAGCTTTTTGACTCTCGGTTTGATTACATAGCAGGGTGATATATAGGGACACATCTCCTATCTTCCTATATATGAATTTCCTGACCTCTTTTCCCAGTTTCTCCATTGCTTCAGTGTGCTTTCATGATTACAAAATATTAAAGCTGTTACAGAAAAATGGCTTGTCATTGCCAGTAAAATCCATTACAAGAAACACTTCTGTATATTTACTCTAGAACATGCTATTGAGTGTATTGATTTTGCTTAAATTTTCATTCTTGGGATGACCCAATCATACAGGATAAAAAACATCAGCTTCCAATAAACTTACAGAACACTAAAGGTAATAAGAACAGAATGGTTTTAGAGAAATAATTCCAAGAACAGGCTTTATTTAAAATGTCAGTTATCCTTCCTTTCCTACTCTTAATGTATTTTAAAACTATCCATAATAATAGTAGCAACAATTGTTGCAGTATTAGCAGCTTGACAGTAGGAGGTGTTTAGTAAGATCAAGGCCAAATTGTTTAGGTTCAAACTATCTGTATATTATTATAAAGTTACCTTTGGGACACTATCAATTTTATTTTATTATTTTATTTTATTTTATTTATTTTAAATTTTATTTATTTTTTCATGAGAGACACACACACACAGAGAGAGAGAGAGAGAGAGAGAGAGAGAGAGAGAGGCAAAGACACCGGCAGAAGGAGAAGCAGGTTCCATGCAGGGAGCCTGATGAGGGACTCGATCCCCATACTCCAGGATCACGCCCTGGGCCGAAGGCAGATGCTCAACTGCTGAGCCACCCAGGCGTCCTGACACTATCAATTTTAATAGTTCTTTCAGACAACTTCATTTCACAGAAGGCATTTTTGCTTAAAATACATATTTATTGTCATCTGTGTATGTGTATGCATGTGCATTAAGGACATTCCACTTTTGTTTATATGTAAATCACAATAAAAATAGTTTTTGTAGGAATCACACTTACAGAGAAATATAGTTTCATATATATTCCCCACTCATATATTTACATAAATGTATTTTGTATTGCTTCTTTCTTTAAAAACATTGTATTTGGGCAGCCCAGGTGGCTCAGCGGTTTAGCGCTGCCTTCAGCCCAGGGCGTGATCCTGGAGACCTGGGGTCAAGTCCCACCTCGGGCTCCCTGCATGGAGCCTGCTTCTCCCTCTGCTGTGTCTCTGCCTCTCTTTTGCTCTCTCTCTCTCTCTCTCTCTCTCTCTCTCTGTCTCTGTCTCTGTGTGTGTCTATCATGAATGGATAAATAAAATCTTTTTTTTTAAAAAATGTATTTTTAAAAATACCGATCTGAGCAAGGTACCCCTCTGTTTTTTCAGAACTATATCCATCTCACTTAAGGTAACTGAATTGAAACTTTAGATCTGTCTCTAGAGTGGAGTTCTATGAATTTAATGAAAAGCTCTTTGAAAATACAAAACATATAAAAATCTTTCTGAAAAATCTATCTTTTGGGACTCCCAAATCCTATTGGCAGGTGTTGATTACTAAATAATAAGCAGGAGAGGATTAGTTGCATCTGAATTAACTCTATTTTCTGAGACTGTTAAAAATGACACCCGATTCTGCGTACTTGTCTCTAGCAATTGAAAACAAACAAGTGCTAGAAATAAGACGAACAATGAAATTTAAACTGGTAAATAGATACACATCCCAATAGAAATCAGATAGCAAGCCTGGGAGAAAAACGCTAATAAGACTATCTTGCCTGCTTCTTGCAAAGGGTTCGGCTTAATAGGCATGTTTTCATTGACCTTCCTTACAGGATTACCACTTTGCTGGGAGGATGACTTGAATTTTAGATGTATTCATCTGTGTCATCAAAAATGGTGTCATTATCTGAGATGGGGTTAGCTAACACAGGCAATAAAAGCATAAGAAAACATCCTTTTTAAAGATGAAGAATAGTCGCATATTTAAATAGTCGTGGGTCTGAAAATCAGACTATTTTCTAAGTTGCTATACTTTCGAATTTGCCTCTGTAAACCAAACAGCTTTTACTAACTATTGCATGCCGGAGCATAAGCTTATCACTGCATAATAAATCAGGTTCTTTTGGAAGCTGCATTAACCCTTTTAGGACTCTAAAATTACAAGGATTTATTAATTAGTTCATATGTGATGATAGCTATCAGATAAAGGGTAAGATACAGATGCAGCTAACTTAAAAGGGAGAAACTGGCACATTTGACACAATGCAGTAGAGTCAAAAAAGGACAAAGGGAGAAACGTAGGCGTGAAGAAAGAAACCTATAGATGCTGAGGTGTGGGTTTTAAGGACACTCGCTGTTTTCTGTAATTTAAAAGTATAAAGAGGTGATTATTTAAATATAGACTTTAATTTCAAGAGAGGTGTCACTGATTTTTAAAAGTCCCTGAGGGGAAAATATTCTGGCCTTTGTGCTTCCGTGGATATATGCCAGGCAGGTTTGTTTATCTTATTTGAGATTATAATAAATAAATCATAAACGTTGGATTTTATAAGTTCTCAATAATTACCAGAGGACTTTGGATTTTTATGTAAACATGGTACTTAACATACAGACGTGATGTTGCTTTATTTATTTTTTAAATAAGCTCTAGGCCTAATGTGGAACTTGAACTCATGACCCTGAGATCTAGAGTCAGCTGCTCTACCAACTGAGCTGGCCAGGTACCCCAGACCTGGTGTTACCTTAAATCCTCTATACCTTATAGCAAACGAGAGCCATTATGCATAACTGTTTAGGTCCTGGGATCATTCTGAATGCCAGCATCACAGCCTCAAAGATGAATGGGATTTTTATCATTTGGTTTGGTTTTGGTGTTCGGTTTCAAGTTTTTATTTATATTCCAGTCTGAATGGTTTTGAAATAAGTAATTTGTAAGGAGCGGTCTTTCTCATCATAGATTATCAATAGTATTTGATATCTTCTTGGTGTAGTCTTCCTTTACATCAATGATAACATTCAGGTGTGAATAATGAGTTCTGTGTGCTCAAGGAATGGAGCATGAAAGCATATATGATGGTATCAGTGTCTTGATCCTCAAGAGATATAAGGATCTCATGGAGGCAGACGGATTGAAAAATAAGAGTTAGGGAGCTAATGCTAGAATCCATAATTCAGTGGGGAAATGGTGGCACTATCTTCATCCAAAATAGAGTGCTTATTTTAGACAACATTTTCAGGAATTTCCTGTAGTAATTTATTCTTCATGATATCCAGAAACAACTTGGAAAAATTTCTGAGATTCAACATCTACCTATTTGTGGCTTTCTGCCTCGCCTTGAGAAGTATTTATTACCTCTCTCCTAGTTACCTACAGGGTCTTCTTTCTTCCAAACCTTTCCTCTTCTGGCCTTCTCAAAGAATCATTTAATCTTTCAAATATGTGATCAATTTTATAGTTGATTAATAATAATAGCGAATTAGAGAAAGAGTGAAAAGAGAGAAATAGATGTAAGAAGAGGAAATATTTTTTCTAATGAAGAATTATAAATTGTAGGATTTATATAGTTAATATAAAGTACCAGTTGAATCAACATACATTAAGACTTTCTTTAGTTTAGAAGGAGTAGGATGAGACACGAGCAGAATGGGGTCACGATGAAGTTGGAATAACTATGCCAGTGAATCATGTCATATCCTGTTGTGCTCCACTGGAGATAATCCTGGTTGGGACCAAAGCTCCAGCTATCTGTTTCCAGAAATAATGCTGATTTGAATGCATCAAAGTGTTGTATGTTAATAAGTGTTGTCTAATACTTTTTCAGTCAAGCACCTAAATATTTCAAAAGTTGTCTGAGACATACAATACACTGCTCAGATACCTATCATAGTGCCCATAGCCTGCTTCATTACATTTGTTTTTATTCAGAGCTTTTCCATTCTCTTTTAAATCCTAGCAAAATTTTCTGTACATTATTATTTTACATTTTTGGCATTGCAACATATGTCCTTTGACTTATTAAGCTGATCTTTTACTACCCTGTGAAGTCCTGTGTGGTTCTTATTTCACTTTCTCATCCCTTTCCCTAGATCATCCTTTTCTTGCTCTCCACTATTTATTGAAACCCTGATCATCCACTGAATTGCAGATCAAGCACCACTCCTTGTACAAAGCCTTTCACAATATCATAGTCTACACTTTTCCCTGTATTTCTGTCGCCTGACACTCCTATGACATAGTTCAAAATGTTATTGATCGTGAATTATTTCCCGTAGTTGGTTTTAAACCTACTTTCTAATTTCTAGTCAACGTGTAAATGCCTTAATGAAGAGATAAAATTTTACGGTTGGAGGATGCCTGAGTGGCTCAGTGATGGAGCGCCTGCCTTTGGCCTAGGGCGTGATCCTGGAACCCCAAGATCTAGTCCCACATCGGGCTCCCTACATGGAGCCTGCTTCTCCCTCTACCTATGTCTCTGCCTCTCTCTGTGTGTGTCTCAATAAATAAAATCTTTTTAAAAAAATCTTACAGATGGGAGAATTTTACAAGTGGAGAGACATAGTTTTATGTACTACCAACCTTTTCTTGACACAACCTTACTGTTCTACAACATTCTATTCAAGATGCCTTTGCTTGAAAATCTCCAATGCCTTCGAAGCACAAAGTTGGTGTTTTATTCATTCTTGTGAATGTTTAAGTATAACTTCTTTAAACTAACTACTGAACTGTACACATATAAAATTGTCACTGAATTTGAGCTGTCTTTCCTCTGCTGGCACATTAATGTCATATTGTTTCTCCTTAAGAGACTCTGTCAGGGTCCTTTTCTCAAAAAACAAAAACAAAAACAAAAACCAAAGTTTGTTCCATTCGTATAGTATCCAGCTTCAGAGCCAGTTCTCCTCAGCCTAAGTTAAGACAGAGATGGCCCCATTTATCCGTGCCTTCGCTTCCAAGCATCTGCTGTTCCCCCAGGTGATGGCTGCACCTACACTATGGGATTGGGGGGAAGGGGGTAGCTAAAAACTGAAGGCTAATCCCAGAGCAGTGTACCAGGGCACACAATTAGGTTTGTGCTATGGATTCCCAATGCATGATCTGAAGTCTCATTTTTAAGATATTTTTGATGCTTGCATAGCAAATCTCCTTATATCCTTTTGCTTTCATTCCTTAACGTAAGTTTCCATTTAATGTAAGTCTTCTTCATCTCGGAGCGTTATCTGTGTGTTGTCAGTATATATGCCAGAAAAAATTCACTCTGGTAGACGTGCTATTATGTCCAAGGGGTCACAAACACTTAAAACCATCCCTGAAGGCGTGCAGGTGCACTGAATAATAAGTGCAGGGGCTCCAAGTGCTCCAGATACCCAGCTGCAATTGGATGCAGTCGAATATGATATAGGCCAGTGGTTTCTGGTGTCTGAATGCATCCGTGGCAGTACATTGGGAAGCATTGTGCAACGCAGGTGCACACTAGAGGATTGCTACTTCAAAGCTGCCACGGTTTGACTGTTTGATGGTGTTATAATAACTTCCTCTTCAAAATATGCTCTCCACCTATCAAAAGCAGGCAGAGTGGTACTGCGCAACTGAGGCACAGTCTAGAAGCCCTATTTGCAGTGGATCAACCTAAAACTATATGTGTTTGTCTCAGAGGTTTTTTATTATGTGAACTATGTTTCCACCTTCTGATTCCTTACAGCCAATTATCAGGAAGTATTTAAGTTTCTGGAGTTGTATACCCAGGGTTTAATCAGGTATTGCTGCCAACACGTAAACAGGCATCCTCATAAAAAGAGCACCGGCATATTATAATGAGGTTCATGGTCCCCCTTACATTAAAAAAAGTAAAAGAGGCAAAAACACATCCTGCCTGTATGTATTTGTGCATGTTCCTCGATTCGTAAAACAGTACGTTCCTGTGCACAAGAAGCAGGGGAAATACAATGCAATAGATGAAAGATCACTCAGCCAAAGTGGTTTGTTTTCTGATACCACATTTTCCCTAACATTTTCCTTTTCTTCCGTGCACAAGGGATGCACCAAGCTTATTAAAAATTGTGCTAAAATTAAGCCTGGCAGTCATGTGAACAGTAGCAGAAAAAAAAAAAAGAAAAGCATGTGATAAAATTGTAATGTATTCTTTTCTTTCTTGTTCTGACACAGGGAAAAAAAAAATTGGAGACAACTTTCCAAAGCTGTCTCTAGAAATAAGATTGAAAGTGAAATTTTTACCCCTCTCATAGTCAGAGCAAAATCAGAAGGTTTATTTTTAACTAAGAGGCTAGTAAATGGGACATAGAAATCATAAATGAAAATAATTTGAATGAATGTAGATTAAGGTGCCATGTATGCGGAATGATTCACCCCATCACCCCAACAAGTATAGGGAGTTTACAGGATGGTAAAGGAAAGTAAGTGAATAATAACCCACCGCCAAAAAAAAAAAAAAAAAAAAAGGTTTGTTTATGTTAGAAAAGTGTCAGCTCACAGGATTTTGTGAATCATGTCAACCCACTGAAAGGAACATTTTATTAGGGATCCGTTGGACTGTATTCTGATGAGATTTCTATTTTAGCATCGATCCTTTGTACCTGATATGTTAGAATATATTTGGATTAAATTGTAATTTGCCACACTCATAAGGGAGTGTGTGTGCATGTGTGAAATTGAGTGTGTGTGCTGAAGGACAGAAAAAGCGAAAACAAGCTGCTCTTATACCAGTGAAACCCTTCAGGAGAAAACTGGTACACAGAAACTGCCAGTCGAAGGTCTTGGCTTGTCATTTTTGCTGGTCTGTGATGGGTACCTAGTTTAGATTCTGTAGAGTTAATCTCCAAAACCCCAGTGCCAGCCATAAATAGAGATGGGTGCCTGGTCTCTGCTTTTCCAGACAGCTAATTAGGTGTTATGAAAGCTTACGTTGGTGAAAGAAGGTAAATTAGAAATAAAAAAGAAAAATGAGAACAAATAAAAAATGGACTTCCATTTATAGAGTTGTCTACTTGGAAACAACTCTAATTTTAAGATGCTGTTAGAAACAGTAGCAACCACCACACTAAGAGAATAAAAACTCTTCCTATTTAAAGCTGTTTACAAAGCAGAAATAAAACCATTTTGTTGACAGCCAAAAAGCAAAGAAGACTCTCTCTCTCTCTCTCTCTCTCAAATGCCCTTACCCTATGGCCACAGCATTTTAGAACCTCCTCATTGATACCTTGACTCAGGGGATTTTGGTTTCTGGATTTTTATGACACAGACATTTATTTCTGTATCATAAAAAAATAAATAAATCAGACGCATATGTGAAACTCTTATGCTAGAAACTATATGCATGTTTTTGTACAAATATGTGGGCTCCCGAGGCAGCAAGCTAGTTGAAACTAGGGGAGGAAATCCTTTTATGTTTTCTAATATCTCCCTAAGTAGTAACAAATTAGTTGCCAAGTATCTCTGTTTGGGTAATGTGGCATAGTGCTTTGAAGACTGGGAAAATAAGCTTAATTTCTGATTTGTGATAAATCCCTGCTTGAGAGTGAGAGAGACTAGAATAAATACATAGATTTACTCAGGACCAAGACATTTTATGGAGACTGACTCCTTGACATGTTCCCTTTGCAGTGAACACCACTAAAGCCATAACACACAAGGACTGGTTCCCTTGACTTTTCCCAAAATAATCATGTTTACCAAAGGCTCCCTGAATCTTTACTAGTCCTTGCTAGTTTAAATGGTGTTTTGGCTTCAAATTTTAATCTTATACATAGTAATCTTTGGCACCTTTTACCCACTGCTGAGATGGCTATGCACCCCTAGCAATACAGGGACCTTAGTTACAACGTGAAAATCACAGTGTGAACATTAAGCTATGGACACCTTTGTGGAAGATTGCTAAAACCCGATAATTTAAGAGCAGGTAGTTTGATGTTTTACCTAAATATTTTCTTTCCTCACAGAGATGTAACTTCCGCAATGATAGTCCCTTTGAAGGTGTAGTTTGGCACCCAACGATTGCTTGCAGAGTATCGCTGAAATTAAGTTAGTAAACTGCTAGTCTAGGTTAAAAAGAGAGAGAGCTTCCAGATATGTCAGCAAATATGAATATGTAGATTCCAGGCATTTATGCCTAAATCAATTTGAATTACATAATATTCTAAAATCAGGGGTAGCCAAGTTGTTAGTCCAATCATGGATTTCATACCTACAGTGGTAGGGCAAAGAGAAATAAAAATTTTGGAGATTTTAAATAAAAATATAAATACCTATATGTATACATTATATTTGTAATGTTTTATATTTTAAAAAGTGTGTGTATATATGTGTGTCTGTGTGTGTTTTATATGTATTCATGTTATCTCCTAAACTATGAGTATAGAATTTCTTGTGCATTTTATTGATTCATCTGTATTTCTCTTAAGACAACTACAGATAGTAAATTTTCAGGAATACATTGGTTATACATTTGAGTTTTAAGATTTTCTTTGGACTATATCCCAGAGAAAGTTCAATTTTTTACACGTGTAAAAAACACACACACGTGCACACACACATGCAAATAAAGATCTATACGTGTGTCTGTATGTGTGGTTTATTGTACAACTGAATTGCAAGTACTATAGTCATCTGAGTGACTTTATATCTTTTGCAAAAATATTATATAATTAAGATGAAAAGTTAAAATAATATGACTGTGTTTAGATCCCTCTTTTTGAGAGCTTGTGTAATAGTGGCTATAGTTGTGGCTATAGGAGTATAGGAAATTCTTTTTTTATATATTTTAATTATTTATTCATGAGAGGCAGAGACACAGGCAGAGAGAGAAACAGGCTCCTTGCAGGGAGCCCCATGCGGGACTTGAACCCAGGACCCTGGGATCATGACCTGAGCCAAAGGTAGATACTCAACCACTGAGCCACCCAGGTGCCCAGGAGTATAGAAAATTCCTAATGCTAAACAAGTATACAAATTTATCATATTATTCCATGATCCTTCAAGGAATCATGCATTTTAAAAATGAGACACTAAACTTTCCCTATAGGCAGAACTGCCCAGAATTCCAGCTGTTGGCCTTCAGAACAGTTTTTCTCTTTGCAATATAAGCATGCTTATCTCTTAGTTTCTCATCTGCATACCATTTGCGTTATGCCATCATTTTGGCAAAGGGTGCCTTCTGTGAAAAGGTAATCATGTTTTATTGAGGAAAGGGTGAAAATGCAGATAAATAATTTCGTTGTAAATCCAGATTGGTCCAGAGGAAGAAACTGAATCTTGGATCAATTATGTTTACCTTGATTTCTTCTATCCGGAGTCTCTGAATTTGTTTTCTAATACAAATATCTAATCTATGCTAATAGCGGCAATCTATATAATTTGCTTCTTTTTCATTTGTGTGGTATATAATTCAACCTACCTATTCTGAGATGCAGTTTCCGTAAGGTACAAGAAAAAGTTTGATTATTTACCTTGTAGCTCTAGGTCTTGAGAAAATACTCCAAACTGTTATTTTTATTATACATACTTGGTTTATTGAGGGGTTCATTGAGGGGATCTTAAAAATACATAATAGAAGGTACATATGACAGAAATCCTCCTGCACAACTGCCCCTTCCCCCTCTGTCCTTCCCTACACTTAGCTTTCCTTCTTGCCTCTTTTTTTCTTCTGTTTTTCATTTTGTCTATTTTTATGTCTGGGTAGTCACTCGTTACATACTACCTATGTCCCTTTTTTGTGCCTACCTATTCATCTATTTATTTATGTTCCTTCAGAAATAATTTCACTTTCTCATAAATTCTTATTTGACCCTTGGCAGTAATAGTTCACTTTTTGCTCATAGTTTCTGCTGCTTGTACAAGAGTATCCATTAGATTTTCTTCTCTGTCTGGGAACTGCTACCGTCAAAATTACAGTCTAATCAGAAGGTGAAGAGCTTATAATGTATCATAATCAATACTTAGAATTTGCTCCCTAGGTCGTGACATAAAGGAGTCAAGTAAAAAGCTGCAGATTTTCACCTGTGAAATGCAAACAATCATTTCATGTTGATGGTTTCAAATTCAAGGTCGATTTATACTTTCATACATCTGCATTATTCTATCTCTTTCAGTCTCTTCTTAAATCCATATTGAATTCATGCAGTGCCAGGCTATCCAAGTTGCTGAAATTGAAGTCCAGTCAATATTGAGATATAAAACTATGTTAGCATATTTCAAAGAGAATGTACGAGTTGTAAATGAATTTTTTAAAAGTCATGGCTCTAAAAGACACAAAAGTAATGAAATAGATAGTAAAGTTTTCTACTGTATTTTTGGAGGATAAAATTGGTTGAATGAAATGATACATATTTATTTTCTAACACAGACTAACACTCATGTAGAGGTTATATTTATGGTTCTCATTCACAATATGTAGAAAAAAATACCTGATATTAAAATTTTCTGATATCCATTTTTTAAAAAAATTCTGCTCGACTTTAAATCCACATAGGAAGGCTTCCTAGCAAATTTCTATGTCTAGAGTTTTCTGCTGCTGTTCGTGTCCATCTGCCTAATAATCTTCCAAGACAGGTAGTATTTGAGTTCAGTCTGAGGCTATCTTTCACCATTCCTGCCACCATTACATAATAAACAACATATTTCATTCATTCGTCTGTAAATATATTTTTTGAAAACATGAAAAATTAAAATAGAGGCAAGATACCTGAATGCATTTTTAACATTTCACAAATATGAATGACACGTGCTATGAAATACCACAGTACTTTGGTTCTATCAAGACACCATTTTGATATCTTTCTAAAAAATAATTAATTTCATAAGAAATTCGTTTACCTTTTGAGATAAATAAAGTTGTGGTTTATTTTATTTTATTTTAGGATAAGGAATTATTTATGTGTTTTAAATATGAACTCAGGTTTTATATATGACTTTAGAAAGTAACTGTATGAATTTATCAGTGGTGTTAAATTTGGTGCTTTCTATTTTAAATATCTTTCATATAGACTATTTTTTTCCTTGCACAGGATACTGTGAATTTGTAGGGATCCTCTCACATCAATTAAATGACTATCCCAAAGGTCCCTAAATGTGTAGGGAATTCTATTCCCATCACACAAAGGTAAATTGTAAATATCCTCTCCTGGAAAAAAAAAAAAGTCCTGATTTAAAAAGAACCATTAAATATAAAGGGAAACAATCATTTGTAGGTGAAAGGGACAACTTGGAAGATGTAGTTCAAAGTTATCGTTTAAAATATTGGGGTGGTGGAATTATGAAGCTGTTGTCATAATGCAGGAATTTTCTTTAATATTTTCTGTTCAGCATCTTTGAAATAGGGATCATTAAAGAAGGCTTTTTTTAGATTCTCTGTATGCCTATTGGCAAAAGAGAGAAGCAAACATTCTCACAGAAAACATTATCATTTAAAATAGGAAATCATGAGTTGTCATTCATCTGAACTATATCTGTTGACTAAATCCATTTTCACCTACTTACACCAAAAACAAAAAGCTGAAGTGAAGAAAACTGATTGCATGATCTATGCCCATATCTAATAAAATAGGAATGTACACTTTTTGACAAGTTTATTCATAACACATTCTGATAGAAAATTCCATTTGCTCCTCTCAGTAGGAAAAGTAGGCTTTTTAAGGAAACCTTTTATTTCATGACTGTCACCAAAATAACAATTACAAGCAAAATAGGGATGAAACATGAAAAAAAAAAAAGCAGCTTAGGAAATGTTATGGAAGTACGTGATCTAGTTTTTACCCCATTATTTGATTTGAAAAATTAATCCTGGTCATCCTTTTTGAAGTTCACTGTTTATAGGATGGGTTATACAGAACAAAGACTAACTGATACTCCAGGAGATTAGTTTACAGTGATGTTCTATTCCACCGAGAATGATTCTCCAATGGCCACTTTTTACTTCTTCCCAGGCTATGGGAATTCATTAATATCTAGAGAATAGACTTAAATAAAACCATTGTCTCAACCAGCAGGTTTATGCAACCATCCTGAAATGTTTTAATTATTGTTTTCTTTTCCTTTTTAATTAAGAGACCAGAGGTCAAACAAGCCCACTGAGAGCTGATCGCAGCCTCAGTAGAAATTTAAAAGCAACCCTAATGATTGGATTTGCTGTTTTCTCTTTTGTTTTGCAGAACCAGAAGAGTGTGTTAATTGCACAGATGAATGCCGAGTGCTTGGTCATTCTGACAGGTGTTGGATGCCACAGTTCCCTGCAGCCAATCAGGCTGAAAATGCAGATTACCGCACAAATCTCTTTGTACCCACAGTTGAAGCTAATGTTGAGACTGAGACTTACGAAACTGTGAACCCCACTGGGAAAAAGACTTTTTGTACATTTGGAAAAGACAAGCGAGAGCACACTATTCTCATTGCCAATGTTAAACCTTATTTAAAAGCCAAACGTGCCCTGAGCCCTCTCCTCCAGGAGGTCCCCTCAGCATCAAGCAGCCCCACCAAGGCATGCATCGAGCCTTGCACCTCAACAAAAGGCTCTCTGGATGGTTGCGAAGCAAAACCAGGAGCCCTGGCCGAAGCAAGCAGCCAGTACTTGCCCACTGACAGTCAGTATCTGTCACCCAGTAAGCAACCAAGAGACCCTCCGTTCATGGCTTCTGATCAGATGGCAAGGGTCTTTGCAGATGTGCATTCTAGAGCCAGCCGGGATTCCAGCGAGATGGGCGCTGTTCTTGAGCAGCTTGATCACCCCAACAGGGATCTGGGCAGAGAATCGGTGGATGCAGAGGAAGTCGTGAGAGAAATTGATAAGCTTTTGCAGGACTGCCGGGGAAATGACCCTGTGGCTGTGAGAAAGTGAAAAAAAAAAAAAAAAAAAAAAAAGCATTGGCATTTTCTTGTCTCTTCTGTTGATTTAAAAATGATCCCTCCTGGTGACAACCCGTTTTACAGGGATGAAGAAAGACCAATGCTGCTTTAAGGCTTTTAGTGAACATCTGAAGTGCCCACAAGTATGTTCTTTTCACTGCTGTTTCTTTTCCAGAGATAACAATGGTTTTGTTTTGACCAAACTTATATTAGGACAGAATTAATGATGCTGAAAGAGGAAAGAAAAAGAGAGAAGAGAAAAGAAAGAAGAAAAAGGAGGATGAGGAGGCGAGTTACCTTTTGACAATCTGTTAGGAAGGTATGCAGTGTGAGAATGGAAGTATTTCTGATCACTCTTAAGACTGTCCTCCGTGATTTATGCTGACTTAACTGTTTACCTATAAACCCCATACGAAGCAGGGTCATAATTTGTGATCTGTGGTGGATTTCTAGCAGTCATCACAGGCTTCTACTTAAAGTCCCGAAAAGACCTTGCAGTAGTCCAAGCTACACCAAACATTAACACATATTTGTGGTAAACATTTCTGTATAAAGTTACCTGCCACACATATAAACACAAAGAACATTCCATATCATTAGTCGGGAAAAAAAAGTTTAAAAAAAGAAAAAAAACTTGGTCATTTGTAAGACACTTCATGTCGTATAAAAGTTAAATGTAAAAAGATATAGTCCATTTTGTCCTGCACACACATAGACTAATTCACTTCATTAAAGGAGAAGAAATTTTAAAAGGTTTAAAATGCCTCTTCAGCTTTTTAGTGTCCAACAAACTGTATAAATAATGATGGATATGATTTAAATTTGACCTGAAAAAAATAGTGACCGCGGAATGATTAATATTCAGAGGAAATTAACATGATTGATAGGTTTCATTCATTTGTGGACACTAAAATAGCTCAGGAAAGTGAAAATGTCTTAGACATACACAAATCATATGACCATTTAAATGTGCAAATGTAAGAAGATTCAATGTGTTTACATCAAATGACATATTTTTATTGATTTATTGCAGATTCAGTGCATATGAGCCAAATTGTTGAGTGTATAAGAGCTATATTGTGTATTTTATTAAATTAATATATAGTTGTGTTGCAAAAATATTTGGGCTTATATTGTAAATGGCAAGTGTTGCCTCGGTAGCTGTCGAACTCTATGAGTTTTGTTTTTTCCTGCTTCCTTTTCCCCATGGAGTGTGGGAAGCAGTGCCTCAGAGCAAAGTCTCTCGTTTAATGTATAGTCTACCAAGTACTACAGTACATAATCTGTTCAAAATGTGTTTGAGTGAGCTGATGGAGCTAACTGAAAGGTCAAAAAATACATCCGTCAGTCATGGTTATGTGCAAGTCCTTGTAGAAGCTTTTATTAAAGTCACGCTAAATCACAAGAATTACATTTGTACTGATACCTGAAACTTCTTCACGTTTTTTCGATAACATCCAGCTTCTGCCTATGTAGATATCATAACGTTGATTGGTTTCTCAAAAGTATCTTATAAGTGGTTCAAGATGTGTGTTCCCATTATATTTCAAAACCATGAAAAAATGCTTTAATGCATGTGTGACACCAGAACCGGTTACTTGCATTGTGTAGTGTTTCTCAAGAGGTCTGGGTCTTAACAAAATGTTTTTCCTTTATCTCAATGCTCTTCCGCCTCTTTTTATTGGTGTCCTTTGAGAACAATACACCTTCTATTCCTTCATTTGCTTACACCTTCTCTTGTGACATTTAGCAAGTTTCAAACTTACTTCCATGTGAGGCTAGGAAACCTCAAATTTCAGGAATTGGGAAAAACAAAATTAGCACTTGCAGAAGTAGCAGCAGATGGGAAAATGCCTTGATTGACATTTTCCTTCAGCATTTAAATTTTTTGGCATTTTAGAGCTTCATGACAAACAGTTTCCAGCCCATACCTTAGAAAATGTGGTGCTGAGTTAAATAAAGGCTGTTTGTGCACTGGAGCAGAAAAATGCGTTATTTGCAAACTGGTGGAGAATTCTGTGCCTTCCTTTCTGGCCACCAAGCCAGTGTAGAAACAGCATAAATGTCATAAAATCATTATATTTAAAACAAAAGCAAAAGCAAAAACAAACATTGAACTGAATTAAGTTTTGTAATTTTAAACCTCGAAAAATTCAGCTGAAAATATTTCCGTCAAATGCCGTCAAGAATTTAGACTGTACCTCGTTTGCAAAACTGCTTTGAAAGGGAAGAGTGGACAACTCCCATCAGCCTTATTCTCTCGAGAACTGTATTTGGTTCCTAGTAACAGCCTTTCCAAAGCGCTACTCTTGGTTTTTATTACTCATAAATGTTTAAATTAGAAAAGAAGGGATCTTGTACACGTGAAACCTAATTGACTCTCTATATTTTGGACAATTTATGTATCTGAAATGTGTTGTCTCTGTTATATGATGTTATTTTTTGCCAGGAGACTACAGGTTGATTTAGCTTGATAGCTGAAATTTGATGGAAAACTAATTTCCATTTAGTCTTACCAAGTGTTGCCTCTCTCTTACTAGACAGATAGCCACGTAGTACAATCTAAGGCAGTATGTAAATGAAATCAACAGAGAGTAGGCTTTATTTTTAAAACATTCTTAACGCTGAGTAACCAATTGTTCAATTTATTATATGTGTCTGAAGACATTAAAACACTGTAAGATTTTAAGAATTGGTTGTGCCAATGTGTGAGGGATTTACCTTTAGGCTCTCTGTCACCGGTGATTTACTAGTGTTAGCTGTTTAACACATTATCTGTATTTAGTAGTGATTATTTATTTACAAGTTGGTGGTAATTCAGCAGTCAGGACTCTGAGGTTTTGTAGTTGGGTTGAGGGAATCTCGCCTTCATTCATTTGGCTGGCGACTGCCTTTATCACAGACTTCTGGTGCTTGGCTTCCAAGGAAGTCTATGAGATGCCAAAATCACCCCTCTAAGGAGCAACTTGCTCTGGGGGGTGATACATGATCAAACAGTGATATTTCAAGGGGTTTCAGCATAATTCAGAATGTGGAAAAAGTCACGTCCTCCAAAACTAACCCCTCAGAAAAATCCCACACGTTCAAAAAGGAATAACTTGATAATACTTTGTCTTTTAGGTCCTTCAATAACTGAAGTCAAGCACAGAATAAGAATTTATAGACATTTTTGTAAGAAAGTCAAAAGTTCTCAAATTGTTCACTGACGAACTTAAAAAAAAATCAGTAACACAACAGTCTTTTCATTAAATGTTAATAAAAGATCTTTTCATCAAAGTTAAAAGTAGTGAGAATCAGTGTTAGTTATACCTATACCAAAGTAAACATTAAAGCGACATATCATGTAATTTTAAAGAATACTTTCATATTATTTCTTAACCTTACATACTTATCCTTATTGCAGGCAATATACAAGGATTGGCTCACTACTCCACGAATTAATTGAATCCCTGGTTGGGAAATTGACTTTGTTTCGTTTTCCCGAGATCTTGTAAAACATGACTTCCCTTTAAAGGATCTAGGCAGTGCTCAATTTAAAAAATGACACCATAAAAAAAAAAAAAAAAGTCATGTAGCGATAGAGCAGTATATGCTTTATTAGAACTAGGTTAAAAGCTGTTTGTTGCCTAATGGAGTAGAAGTTGCTGAGGTCAACAAGTAGACTGAGGTCTGGCATAATATATGCCCACTCATTATTGTCTAATTATATTCTTTTGACAACAGGCAGCATTTATCACAGCATTAATTCAAATGAGAGTTTTGGCTATCAAGGTGTGTTGATTTGAAACATAATTGAATGAGACCTGATTAAAGTCTGACTTTCCTGGCCTCAGTGTTTTTGCAGGTTGGCTATTCCCATGTATCAGCCCCATCACTCCATAAGGTTCTTAGCTGCACCAAGCAATTGGTGAACAAGGACAACAACAAAAGCAGCGTACATTGTATGGATTTATCTCAACGCTATTGTTTAATGGCTGTGTTTAATGTGACCTATCTGGAAAATGAGGACTCCGAATAAAAAGCTATTACTAATAGTGGCGTTGCCTTCCCTTGAATTCATTAACGCAGAAGTGGTGTGTTATACTCTGTGTACCTCATCATAATTATTTTGGAAACCAACTATGGTATCACGACTATTTTGCAAGTTATTTGTTTACCAGTAAAGTAAGATTTCTTAAAACTTTATTTAACAATAATGTCACTAGGTTCTCAATAAGAATGGGTTGACAATCTCTCGGACAGCTTCGGCAAGTTGGCTAGTCAAATAATCACTATGGAGTCATGGCCTAAGCATTTACGGCTTTTTAGAGCTACAGTTGGTTTTAAAATAATTTAGTACAAGAACCCAAAGGACTTCCGAAAAGTCTTTTTTTAAAGCTTTCTCATAATCTTGCATGATTGAGGAAAACACATATTTATAAATGGCATTTTAAAGTAAATACATACTTATCATGGCATCTTAAAATAATAAGCTGCTTTTTCTACTCATTCAACAAACATCTACTGAATTGCTACTTTGTGTTTGCCATTGGCTACTATGACCCAGAAGTAGACTGTAAACAAAGCAGTGGTCCCTGGATCACAGTCTTATGGGGGAAACAGATAGGTAAGTTCTAATACACTTGCTCTTTATAAATTGGATTTGGTTGTTTGCATTTTTCCTTAGTTTCTCCATGTATCCCTTATTTCTCACTCTCGGTGAATGGCATCTCCTAAATTAAAAACATAACAATCTGCTCATTTGGATTTTTCTTTTAATTTTCTCCTGAAGCATAATATATATCAAGAAGCATGCACAGCTTTTCCACATTTCAGAAGACCTTTATGGTTTAAGCTTATTGGGATAGACTAAATGGCTTATATAATCATTCTTTTGCTCATTTATTTGTTGAATTCTCTGTTTCTTTTTCATTGAACACCACTTAGGGGCTATACAAGGACCTTAAATTACAAAGAACTAAGATAATTATAATTATGTTGCCCTCAGTAGTTTGTGCCCAGGTGATATACACGAACATGGGAATGGACCTTATGTTCCCTTGACACTATTCTCTTTTCATAAGGAAAATTTTAAGAATAGCAAAAATCATATGCCTACCATTCATCACTTTCAAGTGTGAGGGTAGAGCAAGTAGAGCAGGCTGTTAATGGTCTCTCCTGATACATCTGACCAGGGTTGAGGGAGCACTGGTCATTCAAATGAAGACCCTTATCTGGCAATGCTGCAATTAGAAGGAAGCCATGAATGAACTATATCACAGGCTTACACCATGTCAATAAGCTATTATGTCCCTCAAATTAAGCTTTTTTAAATAGATATGCCCACAAAATATAATTATTTGACAATTGTAGAGAACAATTCTTGGTAGGATAGGAAGAGAATGAATTCTTAAAGGTCACTATAGCATCCATACAGCACAGAGAAATTGATCAGCAAGTTAATGGACCACCCCCAAACTCTTTATTACATGCTTTTGGAGATGGTTGCACATGGTTCACCAAGGAATACATCATTTTCTGTTCATTTCTGACCATAGAATTACAAAACAATCCATTGTACACCAGGGATTAAATTCTCAGTATTCTTAAAAGAGGGTGGAGCTTCTTTTATTGTTTCAGAAAGAGTTATATTTCGGAAAGAGTTATCAAAAAATAACTTTATTTTTTTAATTACTTTAAAGATAACGAGTCTCTTACAAGGGTTGATTGAGAGAGGGAAGATTCCAGTGAGCTTTTACAAATTTTGTTTCACAGAGGTTGACTTACCACCCATTAGGTGAAGATGGGTATTCCAGTTTTTGTCTTACAAGAGAAACATTTCATTTTGAGAGGAACAACTTATTATTTGTTTCACTCCATTTTTTCTTATACATATTACATTATCTATAGCATTTTTATAAACTAAGTTTTGGTTGTGATTTATATTCGAAAGCCTACCTTCCTGAAGTTACGTTACTCAGATTATTTCGTAATATTTTTCAAAGATCACTAATCACAAAACCAAATTTGTGAAAATTGATACTGATAAGTTCTGTTTGTAGAAACTTTCCAATTCACAGAGCATTTTCACAAATTTACAAGACATTAAAGCATTAAGGATTCTGAAACTCAAAATGGTAAAAGGATTTATACGAGGGCAATTAGCTAGGAAGCCTTAAGCCCACAACTGAACCAAAAGTTCAGCACTTCTGCTTGTTCCAGATTTTGTGAATTCTCTAGTCTTGCCCTATTTAATATCTTTCCTCTTTAGTATATTAAATTTATTATCTGAAAAAATTAAACTCTGCGAGTAATATACCTTCCCCTTTAAGTTGACAATCATAAAATTTAGATAGTTTCTATGTTAATAGTTCATAACAGTATTAAGTAACTTGAGAAGCAGAGAGTAGGGATTGTAGTCTCCAAGAAAATGAAGACATCATTAGAATCATGCCTCTCTTAAGATTTCTCTCATGTTTTGTCGTTATCTATAAAAATGTTTTGCAACATTGGTAGTATATTCTCCAAAATATTCTAAATGACTATTATCAGATATTAGTTTTTCTGTGAACTTGGTATATAGAAACAATCAAACAGACTGTAGTGAGTCCCTTTATATCATGAAGTTTGACATATACTAAACTAATAAGATAAATAATTGGCTTCTTTTAAGCAATTACATAAACTCTGATAATACTGAAGAGATATTTAAAATCCTACACCTATATGTATGGATTAATATACACATATAAAGGCATGAGAGTTGACTGATTTCAAAGACCAATATCACAAAATAAAGGTGAGAGGGAATTTAAGCAGTAGCAGTATGGCTAAGTGATGAACAACACATTTTTAAAGAAATCTTTGACTTGCCACATCCACATTGGATAAAATACTTTATCATTGGCTTCTTCAATGATCAGATGAAAAAGAGAGATTGCAATTGTTGTCAGAGTCATTTTCAAGCTGGTTAGTCAAAAGTGAAATTGTTCTGATTATGCCTGAATTTAACTTATAAAATGTTTAATATTTCTCTATGATTTATAGAAAACCAACTTTGTTTCCAGAGATCTAGAAATAAATTTTAATAGCCCTTTACATCAACCAACTAGTTTATGTTTTGAAAATCTAAATTCAAATAGGTGGGATGAACAAATATGCATTTGTTTTATTGATCTGCTGAATATCTCAGTATTACTTCTTTAGCAATATTAAATGGTATTTTGATATTATTCTTTCCTACACTGCAGTTGAGAGACTGTCTTCAATATAATAATTTGCTTTGTGATAACACTTTTAATATGTAATCCTTTTTTAAAATTAGATTTTTGTCTACATTCATAGTATCAAACTCTGTAGTATCAAATAGCTGTCATGCATGTGGCTGTTCTCATATTTTCATCCTTATTTCATAATTTTCTCTCAAAATCATCTATTATTTAGTCTTTCTCGTTCTATTTTCCCATTAAAAATGTCCATAAATATCCTTATGTCTTCATGCTTATGGATCAATTATGGAGGTAGTGATGTGTCTTCCAATAATTACATCAACGTGGAAATTGTCCAAACTGCTTTTATCAAACTATAAGAAAACTGATAATACTTTTTAGATGTAACTTACATGGAGTGTTAAAATGGACAAAATGTGTAGTCACATATAACAGGTGTATGTGAAGTAATAAATAGGTTAGGATACAGGATTTTAGCTACAAATCCTTATGTGAGACTGCCTAGCTATTTTATTGAAAGGTTGAAAAAGAGAAAGTGAATCATCTCACTCTATTATTACTAATTCCTATATGTGAAGAAATCCTCATTTTAATATCTCATGTGAAATGTTTGGCTTTGATTGAGGATAAGAAAAGACTCTTACCTCTGAGATTATATGCTAATAATTTCTCAATCTGCATCTATTCCCCAAACACCTTTGAAATTCAACTACTATACATATTTCATCATTTCTTTCATTTTGGATAACTACTACAATTTACTTTCTGTTCATAGTCCAGAGGAGGAAAGGAAATAAATGAGTGGGTCAAATGTGGCTTCTCTGGTGGTTTTCCTCCTTAGAATGTGACATCCCAATTCAATTCACCACTAATGTGTGGAGCATGTATCATGTTTCCGAATACAATGGAGCATGCAGATATTAATAAAATACTGTCTCTGTCTCTGGGACAAAATGTACTGGGAAATGAAGATATTTACCCAAATACAGATTGTAGTTGGCACTATGAGAGAAGTGCAAATTGCAGTGGACCAGAGAGAGAGAGACAGAGAGACAGAGAGACAGAGAGACAGAGAGAACAAGTACTTTCAGCTGAGGAAAAGAAAGGTGGGGGAGGAAATCCTTGCAGCTTTTTGGAGAGAGCAGCATTTAGACTGAGCATGCAAGATGGGGCAGGATTGCAGTGGAGATGTACAGGAAACACATTCTGGAAGAAGACAGAGGCAGTGTGTGCAAAAAGATTTAAATGAAGTCAGAATATTTTCTAATTAGAAAGTTAGGGTTAGAAAGGTGAGTTAGGTCAAAACTGGGAATTGTAGTGAATTCTGAGCTTGGATGATATCACTCGAATGCTTAGACCAAGGAAGAGGAGGCCCGAGGACACCTGAATTAGGTTCACCAGCTGGGAGAGCTCTGTGAAAGGTTTGCCAAGTGGAATGCGAATTTAGGAAAATAATTCTGGGACAGCTTGCTGCTGCCTGGTGATCCATTCTTTATAAGATGCTGCCTAATAGCACCTTGTTCTTGGGGCAGATCCAACTATCGAGAGGCAATGCCAACTTTGCTGAATCTTGCAATCCTCAGCTTCAAGCCCTCGGCAGGGTATTTATGTGTATATTTCCAACTTCCCAGAAATAATTCTTCCTTTGAAATCTGTAATCATGTTGGAAGGTTTGGGAAGCAAAGAGAGAGAGCAGAGAAAGACAAAGATCAAATCATGGATGATTTTCATCCCTGGAAAAGTGGTTTTTCAGCATTTCCCTATTCTTCAAGCATCTCCTGGTTATCTGCCATGTAAATTTTGTCAGGCAGATCAATTCTATTCCTAAGAATTTTTGTCTATGTCTCCTGTCCCAGGAACCCCCAGGCTGATAGAGGGGTTCCATATCCCTATCCACCCTTATCTTATTGCTTCCATAAGGTTCTATGCATATTAGTAGAAAAGCTTATAATTATTGATGATTTAGAAACTGAGATAGAGAATAATGACTTAGTTTAGTGATCCCCAACTGGGGGCAGTTTTGCCCCCCAAGGATTATTCGGCAGTATCTAGGGACAATTTTGGTTGTCAGCTGGTAAGGGAGTTGGGTTGCTACTGACACCTAACAGCTACTAAACACCCTGTGATGCATAGTACGGACCTCCACAACAAAGATTTACCCCATCAAAAATGTTGGCAATGCCCAGGTTGAGAAATCCTGCCTTGGAGAGAAAGAATGAGTTAAGAAAAGAGGAGTGAACAATGTTGGGCTTTGGATAATGGGTACTGAATACTAAATGGATTGGCATGTCTGTCTTCTTCCATAGTTTTGATAAAAGTCCCGGAAAATATGAGTTACTTAGCATAGGGCTCTTGTTCAGCTTCTTGAGGGTACAGTCTGCTCGGGAGGTGGGAAGGGCCAGTGTCTTTCTAAGCTGCAAATATCACAGACTCTAATCAATACCAGTAACACAGGTAATTGGAAGAAACTCCAAGGAATGAAAAGGAAAGGTGTGAGAAAAAGAAGGAAAGAAAGCAAGAAAGCGAGAAAGAAAGAAAAGAAAGAAAAAAAGAAAGAAAGAAAGAAAGAAAGAAAGAAAGAAGAAAGAAAGAAAGAAAGAAAAGAAAAGGAAAGGTGCTACTTGGGATGGCTGTTTGCTTTACTTCTCCTGAAACAGTCTGAAACGGATTTCTTAAGAAGGTCGGGTAAAACAAAAACCCCCAGCTTAAAGGGAAGGAAAAGAGTCCGCCCCTGCGACCATCTTGAGGGTCTAGTCTACTGTTGCCGTGTAGGTCAATTGACATGATCAACTTGCCTCCCAACTGAAGTCATCTGTACTTAATGTGTATGTAGAATCTGTCTCTACCGTGACCCTGGGAGTTTGGGGGAACCAGATTTTAGAAAGGGTGATGACACCGAGAAGTGGTGGATCAAGAAATGGCAATGTTCGAGCAGAAGCTAGATGACCATAAATGTGCCCAGATGCTGTAGAATGAATGCCTCCATTGATCTCTTAGGCATCTTCCTACCATAAATACTGATTTTAATTCTTTCAAAGTAATATGCGGAATGCCAAAAAATGTCAGATTGACTTTCTAAATGAGGTGAGGGGAAGGTTAGTGCAAATGGTTCCTTAAAAGTTTTATTTCTCTTGACACATTCTGTTTTACCCATCTGTAATGCAGGGTGGGCGGTTCCAATGCACATTTTATGAATTTGAACTTGAAATGACTCTGGTTTAAAAATAATAATGATAATGTGTTAAAAGGGTGACAGGAACTCCAGTGGCAAAGTTGAAAGTCTGCACGCTGACAGGCCAATTAATACAAATAGTAATTACCATAGCCAATCCACAGTTGAGATTTTATTTGGTATGACTTGGCTAGATGGGCATTAAGCATGTTAAAAAAAAAAAATAAGGTGATTATACACTGCAGTGAGCGCTGGTGTTACCCACCGACCGGGAACATGTTCCAAATCACAGTCGCTGCCTCCAGAGGCCTCTTTCCAGCGAAGGCTCAGTCACCCACCCAGCTCCTATACAAACTTGCTGGGTTTTATTTATGCTGAAGTCTCTCCATATTAAAAAGCAATATAATTGCTGAAATACCACTACTGTTCAAGCTAATTTACTTCCTAATGGTCTATTTGCATAGTGGAATTTGCATTTTATTTCACAGCAAATGTTATAACTCCACCTGCCCTATTTTAGATAAAACACCAAAACTAAGAGAGAAAATCGAAACAGTTAAAGAAGAGAATGAATATACAAACAGTCTCACTCATCCATCCTTGCTTGGCAGCACTGAACCCAGGGAGGGGACATGAAGAACCCTGGTATTTTCTACCCTCACAGCTAGTGTCCTGGCTTTCTGTTGCAATCTTCTCTCTGTGTCTTTGCTGTTGCAGTTCAATAAAGGTAATTTCCACAGGTGACGCTGAGCCAGGCAAAGTTCACTGTGAGGGTATATTCATTTTGAGAAATGTTAAAGACAAGTGAGGAGTTACAAGCAGCCATCGAATGTCTTACCAAACTTCGACATCACTCCTGCTCGCCTGACTTTTATTGGCCTCAGACAGACGGGAGATGCAAACTGTACATCACAGCCTAATATAACAAAGCACAGCCTTCTGACCCCCTTCTGTGATCAAGAGCATGAAATTTGGGAATGTATTTTCCGTTTTCGTTCAATGACATGCATCTTTGTATATATAAATATGTTCTCTTTTTTTTTTTCATGCTTCAAGGTTCATATCATAGGGTGACAGCTGCCATTTTAAAGGTGACTCATTACAGTCATTGAGAGAGTCCCCTAACAGATGGATAGGACTTTGTTTCCCAGGGAACACTGACAGGTTACAATTCTCAACAGCTTTTAATCATTTCAACAAACTATACACATCTGTCAATTACCCTATTTGGTAATGTTAATAATACAGCAGTCTGAGGGTGACAAAGTGCTGGATTCAAAAAAAGAAATTATTCCATAACATTTTTACATAAAGAAAATAAAATGTAGGTCAAAATACATTTGGTAGCTTATTATTTTTTTTTGTAGGATAAGACTGCTTTTATTTTCCATTATACATTTCCTGTGTAGGTTATTATTCAAAAGAATCCTTAAGTCCTTCGTACATAAAAGCATTAGGTAGAAAACAATGAACACGTAAAGAGTAAAACAAAAAATATTTTAAAGCACATAATTATGCAAAGTTGTTTTTCTCTTTGAAAACTTTAATCATTGCATAATAAAGATTCCCCCATGAATGGAATTGGAAGTATTTCCAATTACAAAGTTACAGAGAGGAATAGAGGATGCTAGTTTATTTTATTTATTTTTTTATTTTTATTTTTTTAGGATGCTAGTTTAAAGTCATAGGGTGAGCAGCTGAATTGCCTCAATTAGAGCCATAACTGTCTCCACCGCTCTAACTATGTGACCTTCTATCAGGAGTGGACAAACTATAGCCTTTGGGCCAAATCCATCCCTCTAGCTGATTTTTGTACATAAAGATTTATTGGAAGCCAGGCATACTGATTCATTTCTGTACTGTCTGTGGCTGTTTTCCAGTACAACAGCAGAGTTGAGTAGTTAGGACAAAACTGGATGCCCCACAAAGCAGAAAGTCTTTACTATCTGGTCTTAAGGAGGAAACTGGCCAGCCCCTGCATTATGTAACTACTGCATATTTCACCTCTCCATCTCTGAATGGGAATAAATGAGGCAATCATAAATACATTGTAAGAAATAAATGAGGTACTACATACAAAGTGTAGAAGCACTTTGGACACGTAGTAAACTTTCAAAGAATACCAGCCATTGTTGCAATGGACTCATTCTGGTGAATAAATCCATCCGCACACAAGCACAATAACAGAGTCTCAATCTTGTTGACAGTCTTTGTCAGATGAATTAGTCTAAAAACACAACAAAACAATAATAACAGAACGGTTCAAGGCTTTACTCAGTTTATTGGAGTTTCCTAGTCATTACCAGCAATTGAATTTCTTGCACATTAATAGCCAGGAAGTCACTTACCCACTTACCACTATTTCACCGGAACCCTGGACTCCTTTACCTTGTTTGCTACTAGCTTTTAGAAGTATGTAGTCCATGGTCAAATGCTTCTCAGTAAAGTTAAACAAGTGGCAGCTGGCACCATACAGCTCTGTTATAATGAAAACATGAGGTGGCTGCCATTACACAGTCCTGCACTAATGAGAACAGTGGGAGGCTAGCATTACAATGGTCTAATGAAAACAGGAAATGGCTGGCATTAAATTGGTATAATAAAAACAGGAGGTGGCTAGCATTACACTGGTAAAATAAATAAATTAAGAGATGTCAGGCCTCCCCAATCTCATCTCCATTATATATGACCATGGTACCCCCAATTTAGACCAGATCCACTCAAAGTCAAACCAGTGTTGGATGCAAATAAGATTTTTTTCATACTGTGCTTCCAAAGTTTCTTCGGTTTCAATTAGTGTTTCCCTGAGGCCAAGCAAGCATGTTGTAAAATAACAATATAATTTACATTGAAATCTTTGTTTCCTCTTGATTCCAAAAAAAAAAAACAAACAAACAAAAAAAACAAAACAAAACAAAACCCAGTAACATTATTTCTGACTCAGAAGAAGATGGCTAGAACAAAAGCCAACGATTCAAAAGGAGCTTCTAATTTAGTCCTTGCCTTTCCTCTCCTTTCTCTTTTAAGTATCCAATGGTGACTAAAGACTCAGAGTTGGATAAAGCACGCTAAAAGGAAACAGAAACAAAATAAAATACTGTAGAAAAAAATCAGCACAAAATCAATCGTTTAACTAATGGACATTTCCCCTTGAATGAAAGGTCAGGATTTCTCATACATTGGGTGTTTTTTTTTTTTTAATTATTAGTATAGATAGAAGACTCTTGTGTATCGCCCTCACACAATAGATTTACAAGAATCTTATGTTTTATTGTAACTCACAGAGCCAGCTGTATCTGATTCATCCTGGCCTTTTCAATCTGGGCTGAAAACAGAGCAAGTTGGCACAGATCAAGGTCAGCACATTAAGACAGTACATCAAACCTATCGGTGGCTCCAATTCCCATTAAAAAAAAAATCTCACATGATGAGATAAGCACTGGGTGTTATACTATATACTGTAAAATTTAAATAAAATTTTTAAAAACCTACATTAAAACTTTAAAAAATGTTTACATTTAAAAATACATTCGTATATATATTCACAACTGATTCAAATAGGAACAATGCCAGACGTACTTCTATGCCAAGGGTGGAGTTTCTGCAGGTTCACAGACACTGCAAGTGTTAACTTCCTAGTATAGAAAACACAAGGGGAAACATTCTGGTAAGGTAGCCAGGTGCATAAATAGCCGTGTGATTCACATAAATGTGAAAATATTATAATAAAATAAAATCTCTTAATCTAGTTTCATACATTGACATTTAGTTTTCTTTGCTCCATAATTTTTATTAGTCTTTCTCTAAGACTTCTGAATTAGCTTAATGAACAAATCCAAATGCATTATCCAATATATACTAAAGAACAAGTAAGTAGAAGGGGAAAATAATCTTATGTTATTCTCACCATACTTTTATATTTATGTAAGATTGGGTCTTTCTTCTTGAATACACCTTTATAAGAAATGACCAAAATTGATATTATTAAATTTTAAATAATCATGGAAAGTCATTTAACATGCCTTATTATTTTTTTTTCAAAGAGGTGGAATTTATAATGTAAAAGAGGCAATTTTTGTCACATGTTTAAGGCCAGAATTCAATCAATGATGTGCTGAACACTAATACATGCGTTGCATAAAATCTGTTGCCGGGCTTGCATGGGATTCACAGACATGGCTTAATCGAGACACAAAGTGATGTGTGCCATGCATTCAAAATTAGCATCTGGCCCAGGGCCACTAAATTTGGCATCCCAAGAACTGATTCTATCCTCTGCCAAGTTTCTGCAGAGACTAGACTCACTGAATTCTGAATCACAGCCTCTAATTTCCCCTTCAACAGACTCTCTTTGAATTGTGGGACCAGAGAAACTTGCAAGTGAACATAAAAATTGAATGTGAAATATAGAACTCTCCAAAGAAGAACATTCTAGATAAAAGATGGATACAGAACATGAAATATTTCCAATTAATCAATTGTAATGTGGACTGCTTACTAGCCAGCTCACCCTCCATTCAATTTGTTTGTTTCTTACACAAACAGAGAGCACACCACAGGCTGCCTGTACTGCCAAAGTCCAAAGAAATACTTGAGAGCTTATGAATTTTGCATACCATAAATTTACTTGACAGGTCTCATCACATTGGAAGCAATATTTTTTATTAGCCAACTTTGTGGAAGAAATGGCATTTTGCCCTAATATCAAAATAACCAATTCTGTCATGGCTGGCATCTTTATTACATTATTAAATACATCAGTCAATACCACCTGGTGTAATTGAGTCTTGTTACGTAACTCAGATGGTTGTTAAAAAACTACAGAGGCTTTTTTTTTTCAGTCAAATCAACAGGCAGACAAGAATATTGTTTTATTGAAATTTCAGAAAAATATGCATCACCACTGCAACTATTTCTGACTTAAAATAATGAATTGACCTTTTCTCAGATTATGCTCAGAATCATTTATAGTTGTGTTACTGTGAAAGTTCTATGTTAAGTCCTTGATTATACATGATTTCAGCTTTGTGTGGCATATGCAACCCACAAAACCGAGCACGGGCAAATTACAAGAGGATCACAAATGAATGAGGTGGCAAATGTGAGAAAATCTTGAAAAGGCTTGCTTAGAATTGAAGATAGGAGAGAGTGAAAACACTTAAGAGACAATAGAAGAAAAAGGAAGCATCTTTTATTTTATATTAAAGAAAATAACTTTAAAGAAAGAGCTTTGTAACTTTTCTCAGAGGTCAAGAAAATTATTTTTAAATAAGTAGAAATAATGCCAAGGGAGAGAAAATTCAAGGAAAAAAATGCAAGTGTTTAGTTTCCTTTTCTCTCCAAGCTCATGAAAACAGCTTTAAATGCCTATAGAAAGCAATGGCATAGGATTAAGTTAAATTTCCATAGGCAGAGTCAGCATTATTTAAAAAAATATCAGTTTCTAATCAGGAAAAAGCAATTTAATTTCTGATCTCTTCCGAATCTTGAAACCTAACACCTGTTCCATTGTGTTTTTCAAAGAGAAGTAAAATATTCTACTCTTATCCAGAAAGAGCAAAATTCCCATGAGAAATTTCTTGTATTTTTAGCACATCTGAACTTTTAGGATTCCACAAGAAGAAATCTTGGTAATAGCCCACATTGGAGCAATTTATATGTGACTCATTTTAAATAAAAATGAAAAGTTAATGAAAGATTCTTTAATCCAGACATAACATTTAATATAACCATGCACTTTCAATAGTATTTTGTAAAAGTATATCAAGCATCAAATACAAGCCTCAGAAAATGTGAAATATAACTTAGGTTTAAGAGATACAGATTTTTTTTTAAGAGATACAGATTTTTAATAATACTCCTACTCAATGAAAATAGTCCTTTTAATTTCTTTTAAGATCAAATTACCCTTTAAAAAATGTCTCAATGTATATGTGCCTGCAAGGCCAATCCCAAGGTTAATTTTTTTTTAAATGACCACTTGAGAAAACTAATATTCCTGGAAATATTTCCCTTTAATTTGTACAATGTTGTCATTGCTGCCAACAGAAAAGCATTACTGAACCCTGGGGGAGGGGGAGAGAGGGTTGTGTCACAGAGTAAAATCAGAGCTCCCACATCTTATCTCACAGAAATAGGCCCTGCATGTTATTGCACTTTTAAATATCCAGGGATAGACTCTACCAAATGCTCTGGTGACATAAGAGCCATTTACTACAAAGCCTTGTAGTAAATTCTCTATCTCACTGAACATTAGATTTTTGTTGTATTTCTTTGTTCCATTTTGGTTTCTTTGCTTAGGCTTTTCTCAGGAAACTATGCCTGTTCAAGTGCTCATTACTGTTTCAGAGATCTCAAGAAATAATAACTAAATTTGACATGCAGTTCATAACTTAATATTAAGTACTTGAGAACTTACTGTATTCACCTTTGGGAGATTAGTTGAAGGTGTGAATGTAAATTCAATGCTGGATCTCCCAGTAATTAGATTATGTATATGTTAAGAACACAGTAAAACAAAGGTATGAAAATGAAGAAAAGGTTTTAAAGTGATTTTTATATTTGACATTTTTTAAAGGCTCAAATTGATTATGAGGACAATAAGACAATTATCGAAGCTTCTCACAAATGTGTTTTATATTCATAACATTTTTATTTTGAATTACATACAGAGTGCAGGGTTTAATTTTATGTGTCCATTCCATGTAATATCAATCTATCATCTATCTATCTATATCCTATTAGTTCTGTTTCTCTAGAGAACTCTAACTAATGCAAGTGGTATGCCATATTCTTAGTGTTTAAGACGGATCTGTTTAATGGTAGCTTTGGTGTAGGACAGTTGAGGACCACACTGGGAAGTGGAACCTGAATTAATTTTGCATCAAATGCGTGTATAAGTTGATTCTCCCAAACATCTTCATCGAAAGAGGGGCCACAGGAAGTAACTACTTAGCTGCTTAAAGGTTAAGTAGAAGTCTATAGTGAAGGACGCCTGGGTGGCCCAGTGGTTGAGTCACTGCATTTGGCTCAGGTCATGATCCTGTGGTTCTGGAATGGAGTCCTAGATCAGGCTCCCCGTGGAGAGCTTGCTTCTCCCTCTGCCTATGTGTCTGCCTCTCTCTGTGTGTCTCTCATGAATAAATAAATAAAATCTTAAAAAAAAAAAATAAGTCTGTAGTGAATGGAGGGATACAGCAACTGGTGGAAAGAAGGGAATTCTAGAAAACAGAAGCAGCACATACAAAACCAGGATGCCTGAAAGATCATAACTTGTTTACAAAATTTTATTAGTAGGAAATTACGCTACAATGATTGATAGCTGTCAAAATGTTCCAGCCCATTGAGTGATTTCGTGGCAAATAGAGGAAGACTTCTCAATATTTCCTTGGAACATCTCTATTTCCTTAAAGTAGAATATATCTAAAAGTCTTCAATTATTAACAAATTATTTGTATTATTATATTAGTTGTGTACAAGAATAGAAGCAAAACTAAATATGAATTTCATTCATTGAGAGTTCTTGACTGAAAAAAGAACAGAAGAAATCTACAAATCATATACAAACAGGAATACAAATCTAATAAAATTCAAATTAACCACAATTAATTTAAGGTGGTGAATGTGTTTTGTTGAAGCTAAATTGCCATTTGAAACATGAACAGGATTATGGCATAATGCTCTGTTTAGGGACTGATTGCAGGTGGTTTTGAGTTAGGAATCGCTAAATTCCGTCTTATAATGACATAAATCTCCTACCACTTTCCTCTTTTAAACCTATTGTAAAACATTCATTAGTACACACACCCTGACGTCTTTTTAATGAATGCTTTATTTACATATTAATTGTCTCTATTCTGTTGTCTTTAGCCTACTGCAACCTAGTGTTGTATAGGTCTTAATTTAATAGCTAAAATTTCTTACGACTTAAAAAATGAAAACCTACACTTTGAAAGCTCTCATAGAAATATTCTGACACTCAAGGATTTGTCTGCATATCACAGAGAACATATGGGCCCCGATTAAGAGAAACTCTTACAGAAAGACTTTTTATAGTCATTATTTATTATTCTAAGACTTCTTAAGGCTAGATTCTTTTTGTTCTCTTTATCCCACTCCTAATCCTTTTTTTTTCCTTCAGAATAAGCATTAAATAGTGAGATGGCAAAAGGATGTGCCATATAAAGATAATGACATACATGATCCAACATCATTAATTGTATTTGGTTTCATGAATATAAGTAGAGTTTATGCCTTTATCCATAACTCAGTTATAAGAAGCTATCATTGCCATCCAGGGAACCTCCCCAAAATGGCAATGAGTATAGGTGAAGTGATAATCTTCCAAATGAAGGAAAGTCAATGAGATAAGGCATTGCTTAACAAATCTTTAAATTTCTCCATTTTTGGCAAAGTTCCTAAGAAGGAAGCAAGAGGTGGCATTGAAGTGTTTCATTCTCACCTTGATGAGCCCTTAAAATGTAATTTACTGTTGCTCTCAATTACTATATATTCCACAAGTGTTGACTATTTTTGGCTTACAGCAGCCTAACAGTCAAATGATGATGAATGAATGTAATGATCTGTTCTGTTTTAACAAAAATCTAGTGTTAAGCAAAATAAGATATTTAGACTAATCTGTATGACTCCCACGTGAAGTTTTAATAAACTGCCAAAACAATGTGCTAAAACCAGAGTGAAAAATTTTATTCCAAGAAGACAGATATTTTCCCAAGGAAAATAAGTGATTTCCTTCAAAAGGAAGTGATAATTCGGTATGCTTCCAAATGTGTTATTTGTATTAATTATCTAGATTCTAGAAGGTCTTTCTTCACATTGCTAAGAAACTTCGTAACTAGTGAAGAATTCAAGTGTCCTGATTATGGCAAGCATTCCCTAATATACTTTGATTGACACTACATTTTTTGAAGTTATATCATATGTGCCATGTATACTTCATAATATGTATGCATGTGTGTGTGTACATGTATTGGTTGTTTAAGGTCTACATGGTGGCCAAAAGCAAAACAACAAAACAAAGCAAAAACTAACTAAAAAACATTGGCAGGGAAGATGATACATATGGATGTGGGTGGCAGTGTTTGAACAACAGATCTGGTCGTCCCTAAGGGAACATTTTAGGGGAAAAAAATATTTATACCAAACTAGTGCATTGTGTTACACTGAGTGAGGGTTTCTACCAAATATTTGGGAGTTATCAAAATTATAACCCTTGCCATTTGGGGCCTGATGCCCTTGGATCCCATTCATGAGACAGAATTTTAGATGTTGTCTAGTTGTCTCTTTGCCCTACACATTTAAAATTTTGTTTATCTTGCAGAGAATTAGTTTAGAAATATTGAGCTTGTATTACTATGTATATTGAACAACATGAATAGCTCTCTCAATTTATTTCATCAGGTCCATCATTTGGGCTAGAAGCAAATAAGCAGAACATATATATTTAAGATTCATTCTGTAATAATATTATTTTTCTTAATTTTTAAAACTAAGAAAGATTACTCATAGAGAGGAAGGTGATGTAATACATAAAAAGTCTCAGTCTTTACTTGCCTAGAATCAAAATACTTTTTCAGCAGAAATTCTCAGGAATTACTGTGCTCTCCTCTTGTTTTTTTAGGTCCTGGTTTTGGCCCTTCCTCATTTCAGGTTTCAGTCTTTTGTACAGTTTTATTGATTTCTTCATTCAGAAGGTCATGCATTTATTCAGTCACTGTTTACATTAGGCCGACTAATAGTCAGACACTGTTCTAGGCCTTGGGATAAAAATGTGAACAACACAAAGCCCTTCTTCATGGAGTTTAGATTTTAGTATGTCCAGATAATAATCAAGTAAACAGCAAAGATACATCCAGATGGTGATACATGTGATAAAGATAATAAAACGGGTGATCTAAAGAAGAATGATTTGGCGAATGGGATTACCATATTAGAAAGCTAATGAAGTCAGCATCTCAGAGAAGGCAGTATTTGAACTATTATTAGAAGGGAGAGAAAAAAACACAAAACAGAGATAATCCATGACAAGAATGTGTCTTTCAAAGTGAGAACAGGGTTGGCAAAGTTAGAGAAAAACAAAATAAGTCAATGAATTGGAAGTTAGTGAACAAGGAGGCAACTGATAAAAGACATAATTGGAGAAGCAAAACAGTAACAAAGGGTCAAAATCTTAAAGATGATTTTATTTTAATTTAATTAAATTCTAAAAAGATAAGGATGCCAGAGTGGTGCAGTAGGTTAAGCCTTTGACTCCTGGTTTCATCTCAGGTCATGATCACAGGTTCAGGAGATTGAGCCCCACTTTGGGCTCCGTGCTCAGTGAGGTTCTGCTTGAGATTCCTTCTCTTCCCCGCCCCCACCCTACCCCATCTAAAATAAATAAACAAATATTTTTTAAAATTATAAAAAGATCATTCTGCTATTAGATGAATGATTTTTTTGGCCTTGAGAGTATAAACAGGGACATTACTCTATAGGCTATTGGGGATCCATGGGAGAAATGATCATGGCCCAGATTAGAGGAGTATTGATAGACTAAGAGACCTGGACATATTTGAAATCTGTTTTGAACCAATAACTGATTGATGAATTGGATGAAAGGATGAGAAAATCATGAAGCAAATAAAATGAAAAGATTCAAAGATAATTTTTCAGGTTTTTAGTTGAATAACTGAGTATACTGTGGTGTTTTCTGCAGCAGGGAGAATAAGGAAAGACCAGGATTGGGTCATAGGTAGTAAGAGTTTTCAACATGTTACTTTTGAATTCCACATTGAATTATTAAATTCAGCCCAGTAGAGACAGTTTAAACAGACCAATTTCCAATAATGAAGTAAAGAATGGTACCAAAGTGCTACCCTCTCCCAAAAAAGCAACAGATTTATATGGAACAAAAACTTCAAATTTCTCATTGCTTTTCAAACTGTACAAACTTGACACTTATGAATGTTATTTAACCTTTTCTGAAGGTTAAAGCATTGTAAAAGTATCTAATTCAAACTGATACTAAATTGCCCAGCCCCCAAAAGGCTATATATATTTTATTCACAAATATCCATGTAAAGAAATTCTAAAGAAAATTTTGGAAAACAATTAAGTAAAATATAATGTCATGCTTAAGCGGTTCTTATTCAAGGATTACAAGGATGGCTCAATATTAGAAAATCCTTTAATATAATCTATTATCATAACAGATATGGAGAAGAGTGTCATCTCCTTAAGAACTGAAAATATATTCAGCAAAATTCAGTATCCATTCCAAATTTTTAAAATGTTAATGTTAATATGATTGATGGATAACCCTTAATATTATAAAATGTTGAACCATGAAAGCTTTCCTACTAAAGTCAAGAACGAAATAGGATCCCAGTATGTCCATTCCTATTTAAAATTATATTTGATGTATGATCAAATGCAATCAGAAAAATAATCATTTAAGCATGTAAGTAGTGAACGGAAAAAGGTAAATTCTTTGTGTTTGCAGAGGGAATAATACCTAACCTAGAAATGCTAGAAGAGGAAAGAAAATATCAAAACCAAAACCAAAATTAATATACTGAATAAATTCATTTAGTAAATATGCATAATATAAAATAAATAAGAATCAGGAGATATAGTGGGAGGACTCATTTGTAAATGCAAAAAGGAAAAAAAAATACTTTGAAGGCCACCTGGGTTGCTCAGTCCCTGAAGCATTTTACTTCAGCTCAAGCATGATCTCAGGGTCCTGGGATCGATGGAGCACCTGCAGCATGGCAGGTGCTGCACTCAGCTCAGCAGGGAGTCTGCTTCTCCTTCTCCTTCTCCCTCTGCCTCTGCCCCTCCTCCTGCTCATGCTTTCTCTCTCTCTCTCTCTCTCTCTCTCTCTCTCTCTGTCTCTCTTTCAAATAAATAAAATATTTTAAAATAAGACAGAATATCTTGAAATAAACTTAGGAAATGTAGAAAAATTCTAGGAGAGTAAAATACTTAGTATCCTTGGAATTCCAAGGAGGGGGAAAACCTTGGAATACTTCTGAAAGATATAAAAGTAGACTTGAACAAATGGAAAGGACATATCATGCTTTCATGGGACCACTCAGCTTCATAAAAATGTCCATTCTACCAAGTTAATATGAAACTTAATCCAATACCAATATTTTAATTTTTTTAGCATGTAAGACATTAACTCTATAGTCCAAATGGAAAAGAAGTTATTTCTTAACTCTGAGAATTGAAAGAGTCTAGAAGCAATGATACTACACTGGTGCATTGACATCTCTAGATCTTCAATCTTGGTTTCAGATCACCACTCCTAACTAAAGGAATCAGGGGTTCCCGATGAAAGATTTAGACCCCTGTACATCCAGTAGATTCCTGTTGGCTAATTTCAGGGCAATCTGACTTCCAGAAAGAATCACAGATTCCAGTAATTAATGTCAACATGTTGAATAAACAAAGTCCATGGGACCATGGTGATTGCAAAAAAAGTAAAGAAATAAGAGAAAGAAGAAAGTAGTTACCATTGGAGGTGTAACTGTCACAGGAACTTTGAAAATTAGTAATTATGTTAGAATTAAGCATTTACCCAGACCTGTCTTTTTTTTTTTTATGAGTAACCTTAGTGTATCCTCAAGGTATCAGAGAAGCATTTAGACGAATACTAACAGATATAGAAGAAAGGATAAATTTAATGAAAATAACTTCACAATCTGCAATGAAATGATTTATTCAAGCAAGAATCATTAAAATATATTTCTACAATGAAAAATGCCATCTCACAGATTAGTTGCTACTTGCAAAGGGGGGAAATATCTTCTCAACAGAGATCTTCTGGTCACAGCATTAACTGAGTGATCAAACTTAGCATCACTTAGTGAGACAACATGATGTCATGTCCCTCCCGACACATACAATATAAATTGTCTAGAATTATGCAAGATATATTCTTACCTCAACTTTTTATTTGGATTTAAATAAGATCTCAGAATTAACATTCACTTTATAAAAAATACCAGGGATAGAGAAACAGATTCAATGAAGCCATAAAAAATTTTCAGATAAATTCAGCATGTGGGATATTTAAAGGTAACTAGCTTGATCTCTTTAAAATTCAATACCCAGCTTAAAAAATTTCAGTGAGATTTTCTGTCAAAGAGAGGCCAAAGAGACAAAATAATCAAATGCAGTGTGATTATGTTTCAGATTTAATGTATACTTAGAATTAGATGTTAAGATGTCTGCAGTTTATTTTTAAAAGATTGAAGACAGATGATAGATGGTAGATACATGATAGATATTAACGAAATAATATAAAATGTTAATTACTAAATCTAAAGATATGGTGCATAATACACTATTCTTTGAATTTTTTTCTGTTTCAAAAATTTTAAGATTGCAATTGGTAGGAAAAATGGTAGACAGTGAGAAACCTGGAGATATAAGAGTGGTCAAACAATAAACAAGCCATGACTTGGAGTGACCAACTTAGTACCTGACTTTCCATGCACTGGGAAAGCTCCTCTCGTATATTATTTCATGAGTACAAAAATGCTTCTCCTTTTTCCTTATAGTAACCATTAACCTTGGGAACTTTCATACAAAGACAAAAAGGGCTATAATTTCTGCCTCAGAAATGGATTTTAGAGAAACAGTGTATTGAGTAAGACAACAACCTGGTAAATAAAAACGGGTTATTATTTAACAAAATACCTATATTATTCACTTTTCCTAAAAAAAAAAAATAAATCTTTTGAAGGAATGCAGAACAATATGAAGGAGGTCTATTTATGCCACTAAAGTAGTGACTTAAAAAATGAACATTTACGGTAAGTGTTAACGCTTTTCAGGGTATTGAAAATAATTGGTGTTTTTAAATAAACTTTTATAGCATTTAAAGTTCTATAAAATGGTTCTGCACAAACATATTTGTTGGAATAGAAAGAACAGACATGGTGATGCATATGCTTAAAACCTAATAATCTTAGAATAAGAAATGTTTGTTCCCATAACCCTCCAGCTGTCCATTCATCTCTTTCCTAAACCTTCTATTTATCTAATGTTATCATATAAAACAGCAAATGCTAAGTGAAGATTTCCTATGTACTGGACACTATTGTAACTGCTTTATCACTTTTCAGCCATTATTTCCTTACAATGCTCCTATGTGGTTATGTATTATTGTTACCTTAACTGTATCAATGAGTAGAATGGAAGTTTGAATATATATATATATATATATATTTATCTATCTATCTATCTATCTATCTATCTATCTATCTATCTATTCCATCTTCAAGGATATATAAAATAGGGGATCCCTGGGTGGCGCAGCGGTTTGGCGCCTGCCTTTGGCCCAGGGCCCGATCCTGGAGACCGGGGATCGAATCCCACATCAGTCTCCTGGTGCATGCAGCCTGCTTCTCCCTCTGCCTGTCTCTCTCTCTCTCTCTCTCTCTCTCTCTGTGTGTGTGTGTGACTATCATAAATAAATAAAAATTAAAAAAAATTAAAAAAAAAGGATATATAAAATAGTGAGGGTGAAACCTCAATCTGAATCTAACCAGTAAAACTGAGGAGGCCACACCCTGAACGGCTCTGTTTTACTACCTTTATGGAAGGAGAGGCAGTATAGGATTAGCCTTATGATAACCAGTTTCCACTAACAAGCCAATAAAAGGAAAAAAGTGGTAAATAAGATGGCAGGCTTGGATTTGGGACAGATTGTGTTCAGATTCTCTGCTTGAAGGGACAAAACTGTAGAATTAAGGAGAAAAACCCAAGGTCAACCTAAGTGAGCCCTCGGAACTCAAGGTGGAGAGCTACCATGCCCAGGGCCATTTTGTTACTTACTAATGCGATGGACCATAGTGTTGTGTACACAAAGAGGGTGATGTGGTCACTCCTCATCAGAAGACTACATTTGTCTGACCTTGGGGGCCTCAGGACCTTGATGGCAGTCTTGAGAGTGAGCACAGGAGATGGTGTGACATCTTGCTTAATGTAGATTTTAGAAAACAGGATTTTACAGTTCAGGGAGAGTTCTAAAAATTTTCATCCCTTCCAACCACTGTATTTTGCATTTGAAACTGAGATTTAGTGTTGTGCTGGTACTTTAAGATTAATTAGGAAGTAGGGTTGGAAATACCCTTCACGGCTTCCTCCTTCCTTTTGCTAAGTATGACACATAATAAAATTTGTAAAGGGGTCAGTTGACATTTCTCTGTCTTTTAATATTATGTCTTGAATGTAAAAAGCAAATCTGAGTAGCTGAGGATTATCAGCTACCTTTCTTCAAAAACAGAATGTGTGTTTACTACTTACGATTTTGCAATAATCACTTCATCCCCAGTTTGCCTGTGTAGACACAGCCAGTATTAACTTTTATGGGGTGTGAAATCAAGCAAACTGGAACTAATTGAAGTGTTAGTCAACACTGTACTCAAATTGAATAAAGCAAGATTAATATGGCTCAGGTAATAATTGAAATACACATCTCACTCCAGATAATCTCATCTTCAAAGTAATCGATGTTTTCTATGTCCTAAGACATGGCGATCAAATTATGTTTCTGTTTACATACACGAATGTATATCTCTATTTCTACAGATACACATACCTATGAGCATAGATCTATTATCTAAGAATCTGACTACACCATGGGCATGTAATACTACAGAAGAATAGTGTGGCATAATGTTGAATATGGCTTTTGAGTCAGATAGATTTGGGTTCAAATCTTAACTGTGTGACTTTCTGGCAATTCATTGTCTGCAAAATAAAACGGTGATACCTATTTCAGGGCCTAAAGGATTACTGCAAAGCACTCAACATAACATTCGAAGAGACAATGAACTCCATAAACGGTGCCACATTAAGAAAATAAAGCAGTGACTCAGCCAAATAAAATATGCAACCTGTATCTATTAAATATATTCGGTTACTCTACCTATCACACTTCAATTCCTCATTTTCTTGTCGGAGTGTAGTCCAGCCAATCTAGTAGTTCTCAGTGGGGGACGATTTTGCCTCCCAATGGACATTTGGCAATGACATTTTGGATTGTCATGATGTGAGGAAAGGGGTTGTTACTTGCATCTAGTGGCTCGAGGCCCAAGATAATTCTAAATATGCTGTAACACACAGGACCATTGCACACAGCAAATAATTACCTGGCCCAAACTGTCCATAGTGCGGACATCAGGAAACCCTGGGCCAATCCCATTGTCCTTGGGATTTGTAATGATCGTGTTTATCAACAATCAGTAATTCAATATTTATTGTCTACCACATGTCAGATGAGTATTGGCAATAAAGTGTTTACTAGAAGGCAAGGCCCTTTTCCACAGTTTAGTTTCTTTGTTATTTTTTTTTTCTGTCCATCTTCCACCCTCAAATTCTGTCAGATTAGAGCCATCTTTTCAGAATTTCCAGAAAGCCATTTGTGACCTCGGCATTCCTCACTAACATTCTTCCCTCCAGCTGTCCATGGCACTACTGGCTTGTGTGTGATATGTGATACACATACTTCAGTTTCTACTCATCCCCCGCGGTGGGTTGTTCTCACTGTGTGATACACGCACATTTTACCTCTACAAAAAAAAAAAAAAATCTTAACTAGGAGTCACAGCTATTTTCCAAAATCCCTATTTACTGATTAATTCACATGGTAAATATAAATCCTCCATTCATGCACTTAGATGTGCAAAAATCTTTTTTTTTCCTCCAACGGAAGTAAAATTTATAATTTGCCATTTTATTTGGTAATGAATGAAATTAATGTCACTCACTCAGGGTAATTTCAATTGCTGGAGAGTTTCTCTAGTTGTGTCAGGATAAAATTTGCTCAATGGCAGCCTCACACCTGTTCAGCCTGTCCCTAGGAAGTGATTGAGATTCTGGGATATTTATGTGGCCTGGGGGGTAGTTGTCTGAACATCTCATGGTTTTTTTTTTTTTATCTCAGCTGAAAAGACATAGTCTTCTAGTTCAGGCCACATTCAGACATAAGCAGGAGAGGGCTCTCCTTGTTCCCCATCGAAGAGCAGAGAGATTGGGATGCCTAGGTGGCTCAGGGGTTGAGCGCCTGCCTTTGGCTCAGGGCGTGATCCTGGATACCCGGGATCAAGTCCCACATCGGGCTTCCTGCATGGGACCTGCTTCTCCCTCTGCCTGTGTCTCTGCCTCTCTCTCTCTGTGTCTCTCATGAATAAATAAATAAAATATTTAAAAAAAAGAGCAGAGAGATTGCTCTAAGCTTCCCTATACCCACCTTCTCTTAAACTCTACTCACCTGTGCCATGTTTGACCCTTCTCCAATGGGTGGGTGGGCACATGCTCTCCTCTCAGGGACACTCCCCAGCACCTACTCATGTCATTTTACTTTCCCCTCTAATTCTCATTCTATTTGAAGTGATTTTCAAATGTCCTATATGTGTCTTATGTGTCTGTGGCGGAAGGTAGGGACTGGGGAGCAGGTAGAGGATTGACAGCAAAAATTTGTGCTGCCTATTTCCTAGTCTTTTTCTACATCTGAAGTGTCACTTTTTAAAAAATATATACTTTATTTATTTATTCATGAGAGACATAGAAGAAGGCAGAGACATAGGCAGAGGCAGAAGCAGGCTCTCTGCAGGGAGCCGGAGGCAGGATTTGATCCCAAGTCCCCAGGATCACGACCTGAGCCAAAGGCAGATGCTCAACCACTGAGCCATCCAGGCACCCCTGAAGTGCCACTTTTGAGCCTAAAGTCCAAAAATGTATATATTTACTTTGGGGTCTGCTTCAACAGTTTGCCTCCAAGCAATGGATAGAGCCCAGAGTAATCAGAAGCATGGGAAAATCCAATCTTCAGATACTCCAGCATTGGCCCTTGTAGCCAATGCAGCGTAATAAAGAAACTCGATTATAGCTACTCCCACCACCATTCCTCCTCCCCGATTATTCATGCAATTGGTTTCTGTGTTTTACCTTTGGAATCTTCTGTATACCTGAAACTATTAGTTTTTCTTTCTCCCTTCAAAACTGACTTTAACGTATATTCTTATATGTAAGAAGTTGCACGTAGATTATTTCATATCTAATGAAAACAAATGATAATTTTCCATTTGAAGTGAAAGCCCCATGAAGTTTGTTTCTTTTCAAATAGTAAATTTCTAAAATCAGAGCTCTTTACCCAACTACACAGTAGCAGTTAGCACACTGTGGGAATACAGTAATCAATTGCCTTTATGGTTACATGTGTAATAGATAGAAGCATTTATACTTCTAATATCCTTGTTCTGTGAAATAAGAAAACACTTGAATTAATTTAATATGCAAATTTAATACAGCTTGGGCAATGTTGTAGTTACTTTGTAAGTGTCCAGTGTAAATATGAAGCTAAATATGGAGGAAGATACACGGTGGCAGCAGTTCTCTTATTTGAATATGTGCTTTATGGGCATTCCATTCCCGCATTCTCACTGTACCCATTGAGGGTGTCATAAATATTTGAGTACTACTCTGAATGTGTTCATCCCTTCGTATAATCAATTTCATTTTCCTTTGCTTCCTGAGATAGTACCAATTGCCCATCTTTGCACCTCCAAACAAACCAATCCAATCTCCCACAATTTTTCACCTGATGCTAGTCACAAGCAGCCAGAAAAATGAAACCTTCCTGTTAATGTCACCATTTGCATAGCTATTAGTATTCCACTGCACCATTGCATCACAGGATGAGAGAAAAAGTAACATCATATTTTATTCAATCAAGAAACAATCAGTGTCAAAAACCTGATGTCCAAACCTAACCTTTTAATTATGGCTTTCTTCCATTTGGGATTGTACTGTGAGGTACAAAAGCTTATCCTTCAATAAAAACAAAGAGACCTTGCACTGTACAGGAGAAATCCACAACAGAACCACCTTTGAATACAAGAAAAGAAATTATGTGAGTGTTTCTCCAGGGAAGCTTTGGTCCTGCACACTCCGGAAATCAAATATTTCTATGAGTGTTCACTGAGGATGTGATTGCCTGTTTTACTGCTAGATTAGGTCAATGCTGCCATTGCAATCTGCTATCACTTTACCAGCAAGGCAATTTCACACAATTAATTTCTTTCTTTAAAGGAAGCTATAAAGGACAGGCAATTGGAAACCCTACAACTTATAATGAGCATCCTTTCCTAACTAGTGCTCACATCTGCAAATGCAAATACCCTTCTTTCTGTATGCTTACACTCCTCCATTCAATTTTTGAATGACGATGGGGTTTTCAAAGATTCATTGTGAACTTCCCAGAAAACAAACAAACACATAAACAAGCAACAGAAACAATAAAATAGTGTTGTGAAAAGCGGAGAGCTCAGACTGACTCAGAGGTTTCAAACTCCTCTGAAAGTACTTGCGTATTCTTCGGAGATTTAAGAGTGGATTGTAATATCTGAAGGTAGAAAAAAAAATAAAGCACCAGAAAGTAACATAGTGTGAAGACAGAGTCTCATATCTAATTCATCGGTTGGCAAACATTATATGCATTGATTTCATAATTATTTTCTGTCTGTTTTTTTTTTAAGTTAAAAGGCCACTTACAGTTTTTCTAAACTAAAGTTTAAAGTGCTGTAAAGTATAACATAAGCTCTCTTTTTTCTTATGTGGACATACTTTGCTTTTTGGACATCCTTTTACTGTCAATACTTACATCTGTTGTTTAAAAAGCTATTCGTGGTGCAATTGCTTTTTAAATGCAAACCCATATGTGTGATCTCTAGAGGAACTGGTAAATTTCACCAAATGGGCATTCCTAAATTACATGCCATCTGTAGCTAGTGAAGAGAGGACTAAACCTGCTCAGCTGTGATTTTGCACCAATGTTTCCATCATTTTGATTGGCTCTAGGGAAATCATCCGTTTTTGGCATGAACTTTCCTAACCCCAACAGGTTATTATGGATTATGGTCTGCTTGGGTTGCATTGGCTTGAAAAATATTATATTTTTGTATTTTTGGCACATGTTAGAACTTATTTGGCTTTTTGCTTCGGTTTCTTTACCACATTTTACCATTATGGTTTAAAATTCACTTTTTTTTTTTTTTTTTTTGGTTTCAAACTAGTAAGGAGATGGTGAAGGTAATTCTATTGCCTACATAGGGTTATTTAAACCACTGAAAGAAAAACAAACAAGCCCCCAGATTGCACATTCCAACAGTTGAATTACCTTAGTAGAAATTACCACATTATACAACCGAGGCTGAAAGATCATGTAAGAAAAAATACAACGCAGAAGGTAATCTCTAGTATACATTTATACCAGGGTTTCCCTGCAAATAAAGAAGAAAGAATATTTACTTTTTTTTCAGTTTGCAAATACAATTTTTCACATTTAATTTCTTTTCTAGCCAAAGGCTGTTTTGGGTTTATATCTATTAAATGGTATAAAGTCCCCAAACATCAATGTACAGTTAAACACTCAACTGACATTCTAGGCAGTCTTTTGATGTCATCCTAGGTTGTCATTGAAGTTTTAGCTATTAAATAACTCAAAGTTGAAGATTGCTGTCACATAGGGTCCATCCTAATGGTCTCACTTCTTCCCTCTTGCTTTTAATGGATCCTAACGTTTTTGTAAAGATGTGGAAACATGAACAAAGTCAAGACATGAGCAAGATGTATATTGTACCTGTGTATCACAACCATACACAAGATATTTTCCTGCTCCTTTCTTGTAGCCATTCCTGAATATTCTCTTTTGGGTCCTCTTAGAGAACAGATGACTGGTGTGTGTACAGAGGAGAGTAGTGTCCTGTAGCAGAAGACTGGGCAGTAGGAAGCTTAACATGGATCACAGTGAGAAATGTCAACACCGGGAAAATGGATTGAAACTTATATTTGTAATCAATATGGCCTGATAGCAGGTAAGGGAGAAATAGAGAAGAGAGAAAGGAGACTGCATCAAAAGTCAAGGAATAAAAAAACTAGTATAAAGGGCCAGGAGAAATGCAAGCATGAGATTCAACACTACTTAGAAGCATGTCATTTCTCTGACGTCTTTTTGAAATTCTAGTCTTTGACCTTTCTTTAAATCTCTCAGTTTTCAAAGAATATCTATCCAGGGTCAGTTCAGAGAACTGGCTGACCAGGGTTGCAATAGAGTAACAGAATATGAAGAAAAATTCTAGAATTAAAAATTTTAAAACCTAAAAAAAAAAGTTGGCACCATTAATTGTGCCAGAAACACAGATCAAAATATACTTTGATTTTTACATCTTTATGTTCATCTTTACATAGAATGGTATCAATATATTGAATAACACTGCTGTCACCTCTTGTATGATCTTAAAAATTATGGCATAAATTGCATAGAAATATTTTGATGGAATCTGGGTTGAGAACTGGCAGAAAGAACAAACAAACATTTCCAGGATGTGTGGAAGATAAAGTTTTAACCAATGACCTCTTTCTTTCAGTTATAAGTAATGGGGCAGTGACATAGGGTCACTTTTCAATCAGGAAATCCTGGACTTGTAATGTGATTTAAACCACTGGACACTGTATTGGAAATGTAAGACCTTGTAGCAATAATTAGCAAATGCTGCAATTTTGGTTTCACCCATGTATTCTTAATTCCTCTAATGGAAAACTCACACATAATAATGTCCAATATTAAACAAAAACTTCATACAGAAAAAAAGAATGTGGCTTATTTCCAGTTGTTATCTTCAAAGGTTCTTGAATTGGTTCCCACAAAGCATTCATAAGGGAACAGCCAGGTGTTCTGATGCACACACCTACACATAAGGGAAATATTACAGTATTCCATCTGACTTAAATCCTGTTGAAGCTGGGTATGTAGAAGCTAGATATTCATGGCTAGATAGAAAGCAGAATAGAGAAATATTTAGAGCAAAGGCGTAGTAGTAAAGAATCCCACAGGAGAAATGCAGGAAAGACAGAGAAGCAGGACCTTGCCTCTTTGATCATAGATCATGTAGCTGACCTCTCAGGATCAGAGCCATGGGAAGGAAAGGAAAAGAGGGTGATAACATTATTCTGATCTTTTGAAATATGATATTTATATTCTGTAACACCAGCGACCAGTATTTTGTGTAGGTCTGTTTTATAATCTCTCCTAAACTATAGGCAGTCATTCAAAAGTAGTTTCATATCCCTAAAGAAGCAGCAAGTGAAAGAATTGCCAGCTGGGATAAAGGAAGCACAATAATCAATTTGTTTACTTTCTTGCATAAAGAAAATTATGGATATAGTAGTAGTCACTTAAAATACATTTGGCCTTCTTCGGGAAGGAATTATCAGAAGAGTCAGAATTGAGAAACTATTATTGAAAAAACAAAGCAATCTAGGGGAAAGAACACTGTATTCTCATTCTTTTTTATTTTATTTTTTCTGTGCCTGGTTTGGTTTGATTCTATGGACACTTTTATTGTTAGAAAGTCCCAACTACAAGAGAAAAGGGTAGGGTGTGATACTATCCTACGCATAAAAAGCACAAATAGACATCTCTATGTGGTGTGTGTATTTGTGTGATGCAGATTTAAAATACGCTGTGCATACTGTTAGTTTCCTGAAGTAGAATTGCTAGAAATTGTCATAAGAAATATATATGAGTCCTTTTTAAATATCCAGTGACAAGTTCACATCTGGAAAATTATTTTCAGTTCTGGAAACAAATTATTAAAAATAATAGGAAAATTGGAAAGCACTCAGAGAGAAGTAATCAGGACATTAAAAGAGTAAAAGTGACCAATGGCTGAAGACAGAGATTGGGATGGGTGAGGGAACACTAAACATTAAGCCATTGTCAGTATTTGAAGGATTTAGGGCCAAGAACATTATTTTATGTTGCTCTATTGGATAAACCTAAAGACAATAGAAGACAATATATGGAGGTCGATTTTAGTTTTTGTATTTGAGACATTTATGACATTCCGAACTGTTGTCAGTCAACAGAGGTATTTTAATGTGGGGACGTTTTGTCAAGTTTATTTATTTATTTAGATTCTATCTTCTTTCTTACTTTCTTTCTTTATTCTTTCTTTCATTCTTTCTTTCTTTATTCATGGGAGACATAGAGAGAGAGGCAGAGACAAAGGCAGACTCCCCACAAGGAGCCCGATGTGGGACTCAATCCCAGACCCCGGGGTCATGCCCTGAGCTGAAGGCAGATGCTCAACTGCTGAGGCACCCAGGCATCCCTGTCGAGTTTATTTAAATATGAAATGAAAAGATGTAATAAATTAAATTTAGTATCTTTTCTACACCTGAGAGATTATGAATCTATCATGGAGCCACATGAATCAGCATCATTTTAAGGGTATCTTACTTTGATTCCTTAAGTCCTATACAAGTATATCTTATATACAGGAGATACTTTGAGGGAAACAAGAATGAGAGGGGTTTGAAACAAAAGCTTCTAGTTTACTGTTTTATCTCACATAGATATTCTGATGGAAATATTTGAAAAATTGCACTTGAGTCATAAAAGTGAAATAGGGATATTTTGCAAAAGTCAAAGCCAGAATTTCATGAACAATGACATCTTTAGGATTTTAGCAAACATAGCATAAATATTTTTTCTTGTAAAATGAAACTGAGTTCAGTACTAAATTCTTTTCTAAGCAATGTAATTTTTATCTAGGTCATTCTTAAATGTGTTAAGGAAAACATTTGGATTTCTGAGGAATTGCCCTGCCCATGTGTTTCCATCAGGATATGCATTATGGTTCTCAGAGAGTTTTTTTCCCATTATTTTTGCTTATTATACTTATAGAAATATTTATCTTTCATGTCCAGGATATAGGATTGTTAACTATCTGCAGCTACAGGCTCCTAGTGATTGACATTTTAAGGCTATTATATAATAGTAGTATATAAATATACTGAATTTTACCCCAAAATTAGAAATACATTAGCCTGGAAACAGAAACTTTATGAATACTTATTGTAGGATTTTTAAAAACAAACAATAGTGTTTTACATCAGGCTCACACTAGTTTGTACCAGCTTGTGAGAAAGCTGATTTTGTACATTTTGTCTCAACTGCATGGTCAGTGACATCATATTAGTAGGTTGAAATGAGTCTCTGTGTAAGTATTTACACTATGGAAATTGGCAAATGTTATAAATAAGGGCTCTTTTTCCTCCCTTAAAATCCAATTAGTAAACATTTACTGACATACCGCTGATAAAATTTAATCATAGGATCAGAGATTTTTAAATATTGAAATTTATGTCCCAAGCAATAATGCTGTCATTTTTTAAAAGATTTTATTTATTTATCCATGAGTGACACAGAGAAAGAGAGAGACAGAGACACAGGCAGAGGGAGAAGCAGGCTCCATACAGAGAGCCCAATGTGGGACTTGATCCCGGGACTCCAGGATCACCCCTGGGCAGAAAGCAGGAGCTAAACTGCTGAGCCACCCAGGGATCCCCATGTATTGTCATATTTTAATTATATGTCTACTCATTATTAACAACATATACCACTTTGTAAATTGAGCTATTTGTGACTTATCTAAATTAATTAAGGATATATGTCTAGTCATTCTTTCCTTTATTTGCTAGGATTGTATTTATAATGCTTTAAATTATATACCATGCTATCAGAGAAAATAAGTTAAATATAAGTGAGAGAATCTAAATAAAGACAAAAGGCAGGTAGAAAATAATAATACAAAGCCAGTCAGTTCTGGTTATACTCAGGAGGGAGACAACATTTCCCAGTGGAAAGAGTACATATATGAAGAAGGATAGTCTACGGCAATACCACCCTGAACACGCCCAATCTCGTATGAAGAAGGATAAATTGCCATATATTTATTTGAAAGGATGATCATCATCTTTATTTAAGAAATCTCACAACCTCGGCTCTATGTAGTAGAGAATCCCAGCTGTATCCACCCAAGCAAGTCCAAAGTACCCATTCATGTCTGGAGGATTTATGGAATAAGCTACCAAGAAGTACCTTGGTGTTTCTCTACCTAGAAGAAAAGTCTCCCTAAGAGAAAGAGGTAAGGTAAGAAAGCTAGCAGAATAACAAAAATAGACTCATCAAAAAGAAGTAATTTTAAATACAATATGGTTTGTCTAGCACTCAGATTTGTTTCTGAGCCTGCTGTTGAATCCATCAGTAAGATCTGAGAAAGCAGTTGCTATTGGAATTCTGGAATGGTGTAGAGGAAAGCAGTATAGCTTTAATCATCCTCAGCAGACAAGTTAAAAAAGAAAGTGTTCCCTTCTCCTCGCCATAATAACCAAACAAAACTGAAACTGTGAGGATGCACTTGTATTAATCAGAAAGAGCATTTTGTGAACAGGTGACAGGTAAATATACTTTCTTATGAGCAAATGTAAACCTCTGTTAAATCCCAGTCTGCAAGATATCACAGAAGGTTAGGCCCTGCAATAGGTGAAGAACATGAAGCAGTGAGATCAGGGTTACAGTGGCATGGCAACACTTATCACCAGCTCAGTGAAAATCAGCCAAAAATATTTGTTGGCATTTTTTTCACCAGGTATCCAATTTTATTGGTTCAAATCGTAACCATATAAGCAGTGAGTTTCATTGTTATTGGATTAAATCACTGAGTCAACTGGTTAACAAAATAAAATACTGAAAATAAAAAAGAAATCAAAAACAAAATATTGAGTTGACGGAATTTTTTCACCTTTAGCAAGTAGGAAGCCATGGATGCCAATGAATTAGGCAAATCCTAACTGTTCCCTTTTCAATCAATCGGATATAGGGAAAGTGACAGAGTCATAAAGAATGACAGCCTCCATGCTCAAACTTGAAGTCCCAAAAAACCCAACAGTTGTTTTTCTGTGTGTGTGTGTGTATGCTTGTAGGAATATTGGTTGTATAATTCCTTTTGTGATGATCTTATATATATGAGTAATTATCACCACCCACAACAATATTTTTAAAATACATATCCCTGGGATGCCTGGGTGACTCAGCAGTTGAGCATCTGCCTTCATCTCAGGGCATGATCCTGGAGTCCGGGATCAAGTCCCACAGCAGTCTCCCTGCATGGAGCCTGCTTCTCCCCCTGTCTATGTCTCTGCCTCTCTCCCTGTGTCTCTCAAGAATAAATAAATAAATCTTTAAAAAAATAAAAGTACATATCCCATATAAAAGATAAATGCATAAATCTATTACATAAATAGGTAAAATAAAATTTTATACTATAGTATATTATATATAGTATTATATATAGTATTATATATAAAATATATAGTTATACATAATATAATAAAATTTTATAATAATAATAAAGTATTATTTTCAGTAAGTTAGTGGGAAATCATTATTTAATGCTACTATGGATAAGGGGAATTTTTCACCTTACTTTTTTTGGTGGACATTTTCTTTGGAGAGAAGAAAGAGTCAAAGATGAAAAACTCATATTTCCATCTCTCTGGTTGTCTCTTGAGACAGAGGCAAAGGAAGCAATAGAAACAGAACATTTATACTTTACAAAAGAAGAATTTAAAAGCCTTATTTCGTTATGTGGAAAATTGAAAAGACACCAGGGTGTAAGTGAAAATATAGAATATAAAGAACAAGCATATGAAGGATTTCGTGATATGTTATCTTTTGGCTCTTTTTCCTCTTATTTTTCTGTGTTTGTATGTGAGTGGTGTTGTGTGTGTGTGTGTGTGTTTCTTTGCTTCCTTTTTCATCTTGGGGAACATCAGATAGAATTAGATCCATACTACATAGTGTGTACAAATACAAAGATACATATATAGCGTGTTTTCTCCCTGCTTGTCACATGCTGAATCAGAGCTGTTCCTTGGAGCCTTTCTTTACCTTGTTTCCTCAGCCTAGTGTCAAAAAGGATAATTCTTAAACATAATACTGAACTTGAAATCTGTAACTCCACTAAATTTTGCTTTGTTCTCCTAGATGCTCAGGACCTATGCAGTCCTTCCAAGGAGATCAATGGCTTAAAGTTCATTATTGTCTCATACTCATTAAAGTATCATATGTATGATTAAAATACACCTCAGATTTTATTTTTCTTTCTTTTGTTTTTTTTTCGGGTCTAGGATATTAAATAATCTTCAATAAGAAGTGACACAAATTTTATTCATCCTCAAAATAAAATAAGAAATAATCTTTAAGAGTGGTTCTGTTGGTTAAGCGTCTGCCTTTGGCTCAGGTCATGATCCCAGGGTCTTGGGATAGAGCTCCATGTCAGGCTCTCTGCTCAGCGAAGTGCCGGTTTCTCTCTCTCCATCTGCCTGCCACTCCCCCAGCTTGTGCTCTCTCTCCTTCTCTCTCTCTCTCTGTCAAATAAATAAATAAAATATTTTTTAAAAAAATACTATTTAAAAATACATTTAAAGACTTAGACGTTACAAAGCATTTTATTTGTACTATTCACATGAGAATGTATTAAAATATTTCAAAAAATTACTTGCACTCAATGCAGTTAAACTTTTCTTAATTAAAACTTAACTTTTGAGAGCAATTTTAGGTTAACAGCAAAATTGAGGGCAAGGTGCAAAGATATCCCGTATACTTTCTGTCTTCACACATGCATAGTCCCCCCCACTACCAACATCCCCCACCAGCGTACATTTGCTGCCACTGATGAATGTACACTGACACATCATCATCACCTGAAGTCCACGGTTTAAATTACAGTTCACTTTTGGTGTTGCACTTTCCATGTTTGTTTTTTTTAAGATTTTATTTATTTATTCATGAGAGACAGAGAGAGAGAGAGAGAGAGAGAGAGAGAGAGAGATACAGGCAGAGGGAGAAGCAGACCCCATGCAGGGAGCCTGAGGTGAGACTTGATCCTGGGTCTCCAGCATCAGGCCCTGGGCTGAAGGTGGTGCTAAACCGCTGAGCTCCCCCTCCGTGCTGTCCTTACCATGGGTTTTGACAAACGTATAATGACATGTATCATCATATGGGATGTCTCACCTGACAAATCATTTGTGCTCCTCCTCCCCAACTCTTGGCGGCCCTTCATCTTCTCACTGTCTCCATAATTCTTCCTATTCCAGAAGGTCATATAGTTTAAATCATATACTATGTAACTATTTTCATATTGGCTTTTTTCACATGGTAATACGCCCTTAAGTTTCCTCCGTGTCTTGTCATGGCTTGATAGCTCATTTACCTTTAGCACTGAATAATAGTCCATTGTCTGGATGTACCACAATTTATTGGCCCATTCACCTACTGAAGTACATCTTGTTGCAATTATAATTAAAGCGGCTATAATCATCTGAGCGCAAGTTTTTGTGTGGAATACAGTTAAAACTGAAACATCAAAGAATCAGCCAGGTAGCATGGCTTTATTATAACAAACAACCAATATGAATAACTTAGAAATGTCTATACATTTGAACTTTTATAATTTCCCTTGCTAGTGTCTGTTCAGAGAAAATGCCAAATAATGTCGATTATTTACTTACAGTGTATGTATAAACTCTGTAGATTTACCAAATAGTTATAGGCATTTATTTGTTTATTTATTTATTTATTTATTTATTTATTTATTTATTTATTTATTTTTACTAATAGAGAATGACTTGAACAGAAATGTCTTGTTAGATTCCCAAGTTTTAAAAGATTCTGCAGATTCAATATTAGCACTTTTTTTGGCTTGTTTCTTACTTTCAACTTTCTCTACCCATTGGTAGTGAAACATGACAAATAGCCCATGACGTTTGAATATTTGACTCACCAGTGGCACTATTCTAGTTTGTAATTCATGACTCAGTAGAGAGGGTTGAAGGCCATGAGCTCACATTTTTTCTCTCTGAGTATTTATTTCTAAGATATGTCAAGTTTAAATAAATGATTTATTAAATAAACAATTTATTTAATAAATTAATAAAGTCCACGTGAGGGTCTACTAACACATTTATTAGTATCTTTATTACTCCTGATTATAAAAGAATTCATGGGCATTTGGGAATGTTGACAAAATGTAAAAAATTATGAAAGGATTATTCTATCTATAAAAAAGTGCAACAGCTAAACAGTGTTATGTTTCATCGCTCCATTCTCTTGATTCCCATTTTCTACTTATTTCTATGTTCCTAGCACTGCTGGCTAAGTCACAATTTGTTCTGTATAAAGTATGAGTCGCTCTTATTCTAGTTGACTTTTTGGATTAATTTCATTTTTTTTAAATTTTCATTTTGACTGAATGCATTAAAATATCATCTTAAGGGAAAGACACTGCTATCTGAAACCAAACTAAAGACACTTGTTTGTTCCTGAGAGTTGGAACACAGGGAAGATTCAGTTACAACTCGGGCAACACTTTCCTTGGAAGGTGGTTATGTTTCTTAGGGTTTCTGTTGTTATAAGGAGAAGTTTCCCAAAAGTATCACAAGGTAAACGAGGTCCTTCATAATCAAGTCCAACACTGACATTTCCAGATTCATGTTCCACAGTTTCCAAAAAGTACTTTTCAATTCAGTCTTGTTATACTTCTAAAGGATGTGTTTGGTGTTTTTTTTTTCTTTTTTTCCAATATTGTACCCAACACCAGTATTTCCCACCTTCTTCTTTGGTGAATTCAAGAGGGACACTCTCTGATCCTGCCCATAGTTATATTACAATCTACACCAGAGTTGCCTGACAAAGAAAAAAGATGACCCATCATAGAGGAGTCACATCATAAATATCTGTAAAATGAGTAAAAGTAGCATAATACTTTTACACGGTTTCCTGGTCTCCTCAGGTGAGGTAGATTCCAAACATTTTCCTTAATATTACCTGCTGCAAATCTCTGTTACAGAATTATTGTATTTTAGGGGCACGTGGGTGGCAGGTCAGTTTTGCATCCAACTCTTGGTTTCAGCTTCGGTCTTGAGATCAAGCCCCTCGTTGGACTCCATGCTGAGTGTGGAGTCAGCTTTCCATCTTCTCTCCCTCTCCTTCTATCGCTCCTGCTAGTGTGTGCACTCTCTCTCTCTCTCATATAAATCTTCTTAAGAAAAAGAATTGTTATATTTTATCATAATCACTGAGGTTCCTTTTCTCTTTCAAACAATATTCTTAGTTCTTAGGGTCTGAGACTTCAGTGGATGTCAAGGCCATGAGATAGTGAAGTAAGTAACAGCAGGAATAGAGAAAACGAATCTCTTCAGTTTAAGGCAGGTGTGGCTTTCCCTTAAGAAAACACTTTAATGCATTTAGTCAGACTGATAACAAAAAAGTGATATTGACCTGAACAGCTCAACTGGAATAAGAGTGGAACTCATACTTTATGCATTAACTAGAGATACTAATTAATAGAATTGGCATGATTTAATGAGAAATTAGATACAGAGAAAAGAATCTAGGAGAATTCCATTGTTTTTGATTTTCAGTGCATGTCAGTAAGAGGGTAAATTTAGGAAGGCAACCATATTTTTAGTGATTGGAACAATCAATTCTATTTGTAGCAATAATGGCGTTTCAATGCCTAGTAGATATTGGATATTTGAGCTCAAAATTCAGCCGAGAAATATAGATCAGAATTTAATATTCATCCAAAGTACTGTTGATAGCTGAAGCCATAAAATTAGGGAAAGGTCACTCAGAGTGCAGGTGGTGTGAGATTAGAGTCACAGATGAACCCTGAAGATTTCACCACTTACAGGAGAGAAAATCCAGAAGCAGGCTTTATTAGAGAAGGCTTAATTACATATGATGATTTTTTTAAATTCTGAAACCAGTTATGCATAGATGGGAATTGATCACATCTCTATAAATGATTAGTCTTAACCAACTGGAATTCTAACCCTGCTGTGGGACTAGGAAAGGAAGGCAGGATCTCTGTGTGCAGTAGTTATAACTACCAGAGTTTCTTCTTTTGTTTACCAGATACTCAGTTTACTCTCATTTCCAAACAAAAAATCCCTCTCACCTTTGTATAAGACAATCCAAAATTTTCAACTAGCTATAGCATCAAGCTTAATGTTCAGGATCTGTTAATATCCTTTTTATCAGGGATGATGAATGGAAATCTCTGGATAGTTCCCCATGTGGATCCCCTTGAGAATTATAAACAAAAAGGCAACTTATCTATCTCACATGTTCAATTTACAATGGATCAAGAGTTCAGGATAATCACAATAAGCACTTACAGAAAGGAGAAGAACAGGAGACACATAATAGTAATATCAATTGCAATATCCTTCTTGGCAGACATTGATGAGGGCATCCCATCCCGGATAATTGGAGTCCTTTTTTTGACCAGACTCAATTCTGCTCCCTAGAAAGGGTGGACCTCAGTTCATTGTTCTAGGAAGGTTTGCCTTTCTTATTATGTTCCTTGACTATAAGGGAATTGAGTACTGTGGACTATATTCTCCTTGAGAACTGAACTGCTTTCTGCTTGTAAAAGATGGAAGACCTGACAATGGCTTTATTCCAAAAAAGTCACAATCTTTTAGTTTAGGCTGGTGCTCCTTTTGGCAGAATGACTCTCTAAAACACTTGGCTTCTCATCTATTTGATTCCAGTCGGCTTCATGTGCCAACAGCTACATTCTGTTCTTTTATGGATATACTTCTTAAATTTGTTCTATTTCCCTGCATTCTCTCTTTCACTATCTCCAGAGCTCTCACTTTCATGCTCTCAAAATAATTACAGGTGCTTTGTCCTGTTAAGCTTTCATGGAAGAGGCATAGCTTTTCTGTCTTTCTCCAGGAGCCATTTTGTCCAAATGAAAAGATTTACTATGAATCACTCAGAGTGGAAATGATGAGTAAAGGGCAAACATTGTTTTGGTTCCTGCTTCTAAGCAGAATTTTGTAAAATTTTCAATTTTATAGTTCACTGTTTGGCATGGAGATACAGTTGGATTTTTTAAAACTCCAAGTCTTTCCCATTTTTTTAACTTGGAAATTTTTTGTTCTTCTTGAAATTATCTCTTTCTCTTAAGATCTTATAATGTCTACCCAATGACACCTACTAACACTATTTTCCAGCCTCCTCTCCTACATCAACATTATCTGCCTTCCAAGTTCTGATGGGGACTTGCTAATAATTATTTTACCACTGCATAAACTGAATCACTTTCTTTCCACATTTAATGTCAATTTCCTTATCGCCCACGGCAGGGCCCCTAAGCCAATGACACACATTACAGATTTCTGTGTTGCTAATACTGCTCATCTGTGTTGCAATTTCTATATTGGTCACATTATGGCTTGGTTTTGCTTTTTGTTTCTTTGGTTTTTTTTTTTAATAGAGACCTTTGGTATTTGAAAAGAACTCTGAAAATTTGAGCAGATGACATTACTTCAATCAACTTTTTCTTTAAAGTGGACAAACTAGGGCACTTGGGTGGTTTGGTCGGTTAAGTGGTTAAGTGTCTTCTCAGGTATTTGGCTCAGGTCATGATCCCAGAACCCTAGGTTGGAGCCTCACATTGGGCTCCTGGGTCAGCAGGGAGCCTGCTTCTCTGTTACTCTCCTCTTCCCACTGCATGCACTCTCTCCCTCTCTCTCAAATAAATAAATAAAATCTTACAACAAATAAAGGAAGTCGCAAACCAGAATGTATAGACTCTACATTAAAAACTTTCCAAAATTTCATGGTCTTAAAACCACAATGACTCAAATTAAGGGTATAACTCAAATGGTTTCTTACTTTTTTGAACAAAACAAAATTAAAGGAGAAACAAACTAAGGGACCAGTGATAAATCATTAGCAATGATGTTTAACGATGGATCATTAATTATATACTTTGTGAAATAAATTCAAAAATAATTTATAGAAGTGGTCTTTGTAGACCCAAACCTTTCTTCTAAATTAGTACATGATTTCAGAGAGAAGAAAAAAATTAATCCAGGTCCACAGTTACAAGAGTGACTAAGATTTTGTACATAGCTAGTGCTACTGCTTCGATTTCCCTCTGAAATCTACCTACCCATGCTCTGAGATATGTGCCAGTTCTGGATGCCCTACAACTTGTCAATCAGTAACTTTACTGATTGAAAGAATGTTCACAAATTAAACTTTTACGGAATGAAAACTTGCTTTATTGGGAACCAGAAATTACCCTATGGCTTTGTCTGCCATGTTACATTCTAAAACAGATTAATAGCACTAAAATATTAAGGATTTAAAAAGCATTGTGGTTTGTAGACACACAGATGAGAATTTTTATATACATTTCCAGTTTTATTCCCATTTCATTTCCATTTGTGCACTGAGCTTGCATAAAGATAAATGATTCCTGAAGGTCAATATTATGTCTACCTGTGTCATTGTAAATCTTTTTTTTTAAGACTTTATTTATTCATGAGAGACACACAGAGAGAGAGAGAGAGAGAGAGAGAGAGAGAGAGGCAAAGACACAGGCAGAGGGAGAAACAGGCTCCATGCAGGGAGTCTGACATGGGACTCAATCCGGGGACTCCAGGATCATGCCCTGAGCTGCAAGGCAGATGCTCAACCACTGAGCCACCCAGGCGTCCCTGTGTCATTGTAAATCTAGCTAGCTCCTTGATGAGCTAATCTGGTAGCAAGAGAAGGTGGCTTTGGTAAAACTACCTGAAATTAGTGTCATACAATATTAGTTGATATTTTTATGTAATGCATGCTGGGTAATTCACAAATATTCAAATACCATTTATGAAGCATGTTTGCAAATCACTTAATGAAGACATCCTACCTTTTCATAGTCATTTAACTTTCATTGCTGCTTATCATCAGTAATCTTCTTTACCCTCACAATAGTCTCATGAGATATAAAAACAATTAATTATATTACTCATCTGAGTGGTGACAAAGCTGGAGTACAATGAAGATTATCGACAGAGATGGTCCAGGGCCACAGAGCTACTTGAAAGAAAATGTTGTCCTCTTGCCACTTCTTTTACTTTATGATAGATTAAGTTTTTCTTTAAATATATGACTACTCAGAAGTTAAAATAAAATTGTAAAAATGAAACATATGTAAAACATATATGTGCACATATCATGTAGAAGTCTTAATAATGTTTAAAATTACTCCCCTTTATTTTAAATTGGAATCTCCTTGAAGCCAAAAATTTTCAGGGATATTCTCTTCCACAATTAACATAGAATAATTTAGAGTATTCTAGGATATTGTTACATGATTAGTATAATCTTCCATAATATTAAAGTTTTTCAGTTTCATACCTTTCATGATAGTCAGCAAGAATCCTAACTTCCCATCATTTATGCCCATGTGTCGTTCTATCTCCCATTGTATAGGGATTACCTGTGTAACCAATATGATACTGAAGAAAGGATGGAATGTGACTTCCAAGTCTAGGTCATAGAAAACATTATAATTTTTATTTCACTCTTAGACTACTCTGGGGGAAGCCAACTGTTATGTAGTGAGGATGTTCAAGTTATCACTATGGAGAGGGTCACAGTACAAAGAACTGGTCTGCCTGTAGCTAGAACTGAGGCTTCCTTTCAAAAGACATTGAGTGACTTCTGCCCATTTTTAATTGGATTGTTTTTGAGTATTGAGTTTGATAAGTTCTTTATATATTTTGGGTACCAATTCTTTATTAGATATGTTATTTGCAAATATCTCCCATTCTATAGGTTGCCTTTTAGTTTTGTTGATAGACATTTTTTCCAAAGAAGACACTCAGATGGCCAACAGATATGGAAAAGATGCTTAACATCACTCATCTTCAGAAAAGTGCAAACCAAAACTGTAATGAGATATCACCTCACACCTGTCAGAATGGTTAAAACCAATAACACAGATAAAACAACAGGTGTTGGTGAGAATGTGGAGAAAGGGAGACCATCTTACACTGTTGGGAAATTCAAAGTGGTGTAGCCACTCTGGAGAATAGTATGGAGGTGCCGCAAAAAGTTAAAAATAGAACTGTCCTATGTTCCAGCAATTGCACTATTAGGTATTTACACAAAGAATACAAACACGCTAATTCAAAAGGATGCACCCTAATATTTATAGCAGTGTTATCTACAACAGACAAGCTATGGAAGCAGCCCAAGTGTCCTTCGATAGATGAATGGATGAAGAAGAGGATACATTATATGTTACACGTGATGGAATATTACTCAGTCATCAAAAAGAATGAAATCTTGCCATTTGCCACAACATGGATAAAACTGGAGTGTATTACGCTAAGTGAAATAAGTCAGTCACAGAAGGACAAATATAATATGATTTCACTCATATGTGGAATTTAAGAAACAAAACAAATGAGCAAAAGGAAAAAAAAAGAGAAAGACAGGTAAATTAAGAAACATATTCTTAACTATAGAGAACAAACTGATGCTCACCAGAGGAGAGGTCAGTGGAAGGTTGTGGAATAAGTGGAATAAGTGATAGGGACTTTTAAGGAGTGCACTTATGATGAGCTCCATCTGTTTCATGGAAGTGTTGAATCACTGTATTGTATACCTGAAACTATATGTTAACTAACTGGAATTTAAATTTTAAAAAGTAAAGAATTAAAAAGACCTTGAGTAAATCATGTCAGAAGAGAATCCTCTTGCTCAAGTCATGCCTATAGTTAACTTCAGCCCAAACCAACATTTGCCTGCAGTCTCGTAAGCAACCCTGAGCCTGAATCACTTGGCTAAGCTGCCCCTGAATTCCTGACCCACAGACTATAAGATAAATAAATGATTTCTTTTTGTTGTTCTTTTTGTTGGTTTTCTTAAGCCACTCTATTTGTAGGTAATTAGGGGGGCAGCAAATAATGACAGGTGATTCTAATATTCCTAAAAACACCCAAATTTCACTAGGTAGGCACAACTCTAATTATAGGAAGGGTGTTATTTCAGTGTAGACAGAAGCACCTGAGAAAAACTGGAGGTAACTAAAAAGGGAGGGGACTGGGAGAGCTCGTTTTGAAGGGTAAAAGCAGATGCAACATGGAATTGGAAGGGGGAATGTCAAGCAAAGCTAAGAGAATATATGTAGCCACAGAAGTATGGAAATGTGTCGTCCCTACAGAAAACTTGAAGTTCATTGCAGTTGACTAAGCTGTGTCACTGCTGTAGGTGAAGTAGTTGATGGACCTGCAGAAGGAAGCAGGAGCATGATGAAGTGCCTTCCTTATGTAGAAGGTAAGCTATGAGTTAGAATTTTAGCCTGAAGGATCTGAGCAGTCATCGAAGGCTTTTCCATTGGAGAATGAGTAAACTTAAAAATGAAAACCAATTAAAGGATGATTGCAATAATTCCAGCAATAAGTGATAAAGGTGAATTTAAACAAGTAGCAGTGGTAGTGGAGAGAAAGAGGTTGATTACAAAAATACTGAGAAAATACTTCTAATGGGACTTAGCAAAATTTTAATGTATGATTGAAGGAGAGCTGAAGCTGTATCAAATCTCTGCAATCACATAATTATAATCTTTCAATGTCTTCCCATTGAATATATTATAAAGGTAGCCCAAGACATTTTCACTTGAGCCTGCCAGCTTTTATGCTCCCTTCCTGCTACCCACTGCCCATTTTGCTTTGTGGTATGCTGAAGTCAGCTTGACCAAAGATTTACTCACTCTGTACACACTCAGCAGACAGTATGCTTCTCAAAGGAAAAAGACTCATATCATTTTCCTTTTTTAAAAAGATTCTAGAACTACATATGTAATTGGTAATCAAAATACTTGATTAACTGACTTGGATAAATTAAAACTCATTTTTATGCTTTGATTTGCCAAGTAGATAAATGAAAATTTTATTAGGATAAAGAATCTAGGAAAACAAGTAGATTTGAAGGTAGAAAATTATTAATTTTAAAGTGCTTCTGAGATATCCAAGGTGAATCAATAGATGGTTAGTTTATTCTGAATGATAAATTAAAAGGGACAAGGAACTCTTCCTGGGGAATATCTTAAAAAGGAATAAGTAGCCACTCGGAGGTAGGAAGGAAATCAAGAAGTTATGTTACGGAAGCAAAAGGTGAGGACAACCTCAAGAGGCAAGGAGTAGTAATGGTGACGGGTACGACAAATATTTATCATGCAATTGTTATATGCCAGACATTATTATTAAATGACTTATAAGTATTATCTCATTAAATAGTTATAATTATCTATGAGATAGGCACTGTTATTTTTACCCTTGCTTAACACATTAACAAAATGTGGTACAGGAAGAGAAGATAACATTGCAAGTAAACAGCAGACCTTAGATTCAACCTATCATTGTATAATTTCAAGGTTAAACACTTACATATTATATTGTAGAACATTCAAATTAGATAAGAATGTACTAGATACTTACAATTAAAAGGTAACTGGAGACCTTACCATCAGTGATGTGTGCTTATCTATTGCTGCGCAGGAAAATCATCCTAGTTTTTGGTTTAAACAATGAGCATTTATTATCTTATATTTCCTGGAGGTCAGGAATCTGATTATGGCTCAGCTGGGTGCCTCTCGCTCAGGTATCTTGTGAAGTTGGAACCAAGCTGATGGTCCAGGCTGAGGTCTCATCTAAGCATTCCATTAGAGAGTGAAGAAATCCCATTCAAGCTCATTCAAGTGGGCTTCTGCACAGGGCTTTCTGGTGACATAGAAACTAGTATCCTCCAGGGTGAATGATCCAAGAGAGTGGGAATAAGGACCCAAAGACAAGGTAGGATCACTGAGGATTATCTTGGAGGCTGCTAATCAAAACTGATGCCATGATTTCTCATAAAGAAAATAATATATATCAAAATAACTACATAATTATATACACATGTATGGATGTAGTAGTTATATATACATATGATATGTATGTGTGTGTGCATTCACATGTGCGTATTTTTCTGTGAGTGGCAAGATAATGAGAGAGAGAGAAGGAGAGAGACAGAAGAAGAAAATGACAATGTACACACTTAAGTATATTCCCTAGCCGTTCTATCCACAAGGAGGTCCTGGGAATAGCAATATACCAATATTCCAGCTATGCTTTCTGAACAACCTTCTTCACTAGAAAGAATTGGGACTTTGAAGTCCAAGTCAAGAAGCATTATCAAAAGGGCCTGAAAAACCTTATTTTTCCACAAATCAAGAAATAATCAATGAATGAAGATGTTTAAAAAACACAGGAACTGGCTTTAAGAGGTTCCCACTGATCAAATCTGAGATGTTTAAAGATTAAGATAAATAACGACATCTTTTAAGTGAATTCATGAGTCTTTATACATTAGTACCAGAGACTCGGTGCCTTAAATAACCTAAATTTATTTTCTCACAGTTCTGAAGGCTTAAATCTGAGATTAAGCTGTTGTCATAATTGGTTCCTTCTGAGGGCCACGTGGGAAGGCTCTGTTTCCACTTTCCACTTACCTCTTTTATTTATAGATGACCATCTTCTCCTCTGGTTCTTCCCTCTTTGGGACTGTATCCAAATTTCCTCTTCTTAAACATATTGGACTAAGGCCAATAATAATGACTTTAACTTATCTACCTCTAAAAATTCTGTCTCCAAATACAGTCATATTCTGAGGAACTGGGGGTTAGGACTTGAATGCAGGAATTTTTGGAAGGCAACAATTCAACAATAACATCTAGTGATATGAAAAAATAAGTAAAGGAATCATGTACAAATAAATTAATGATATAGAATATTAAGTTATTCAATTCAATAGAATGCCAACTAATAATAATTACTCAGCAGTGGAGAAGGCTAGCGCACACTTTGAAATTAAGTGATATAAGTTGACGTTTCCTGAATGTGCCTCTTGAGATGATACAATGAGCAGGACATAGCACCATTTCTGTAGTACCCCTTCCATCTTTGCATATCATGAAGATGCTCATCAGAAAATAGCAGAGCAATTCAAATTCAGATACATTAAAAAAAACATTTGTCTATATTCTTACAAAATGTCAAAGTTATAAAAAAAAAAAAACAAGAAAAAAAAAACTGAGAAACTCTTCTTGGGTGAAGGAGACCAGAAAGTTGTTTCAATCACATGCAATGAGTGATCTTGGATCAGATTCTAGGACTATAATGGCCATTGTTAGGGCAATCAGCAACATTTGAGTGGGATCTGTAATTTAGATGGCAGTATTAAATCAATGTTAATTTCTTGGTATTAATGGCTGTATCTCAGTTATGTGGGAAGGTGTTCCCCTTAGAAAATACATCCTAAAGTGCTAGAGGTTGATGGAGCATCATGGCTAATGAATAATGAAGAAATATGGCAAAATCCTGAATATTGAGGATTCTGGATAATAGAAGATGGCAGATATGCGAGTTCCTTGTACTATTTTGTAAATGGTTCCACAAAGGTGATATTTTTAAATCCCCTCAAATACCCAACCAAATAAATAAATAGTCTCCAAATATTTTTTTTTTATAAAACTTCTTTCCAAACTTTACAGAAGGGATCCACTCCTCATGCCTAGTCTCAACCTAAGGAGATCCTCCTGCCCATCATTGATACACCTGATAATCCCTTTATATGTTGTGACCTGTTATGTATTTTGGATGCATATATTAGAAAAAAATATAGTGTTGTCTTAAATGTGTATTTTTTTAGTTGCATATTTTTATAAATCCCATTTAGTGTTCTATACTTTTAAAACTCCGTACTTATTTGCAGCCCTATTCATCCTGTTTGCTGCTTTTAATTGTTACAGTATATTCCACCCTAGGAAACCACCGGGCTTTTCCTAGCCATTAACCTAGTATTAGACAGTCAAGTTGCCTCCAATTCCTAACTGGCGTAGACAGATCTACAATGAGCTGCTTTGTGTGTATATAGTTCGTAATCTGTGTAAGAGTTTCTCCTGGACATAACTAGGTTTGGAATTGCTGAATTGTAAGATACTTGCGTACTTTATTTCTCTAAATACTACCAAATTTATTTCTCAAATGGCTATAACAAAGATTCCTTATTGGCTTTTAATACTGCAGTTTTTTCTTTGCCAGCTTTGTGATATACTACATTACACTAAGTAATATTGCTATATCCAAATCAATTAACTTTTAACTTTTTTAAAAAAAAATGGGTTTTGTTTAGGTAGTTTTTCTTGGTTCCAGAGTTATAAAATATTGTTTTATATTTTCTTGATTGTAAATGATTATCCCTCATGTTAATATGTTAATGTATCCAGATTACCCTTTTGTATATAACGGAAGTCAGTGATTCAACTTTATTTTTCCCATATAATGAGTAATGTATGAATCCTTTAAAAAGTCAACATATCTCGGAGGAAAATATGTGATTTTTCAACAGAAGCCAAAAATTGATATGTTTTAGCAAGCGCTAATAATTTAAAAACCAAGTTAAATAAAAATGGTTAATTAACCATGATAAAATCTTAACCAAAACAAACATGAAAGGCAACATCTCTAACAAAGTTATCTTTCAATTCAGGAATAAGAGAGCCTTTACTATAAACTGTTCAGAGTAGATTATTCATGCCTCAGATCTTGCAGACAATGGCCTACGACATGAAAAACAAATAAGTTTAAATATTGAATAAAAAGTAATGTTTTTGCTCTGAGTTATGGTTCCATACATAAAATATTCAATAACTCAATTAAAAAATCTCTTGAAATGAATACAAAACATTTAGTATATCACTGGATATAAAATAAATATGCAAAACCATCAACTTTTATGCGTGCTAATAATAACTAGAAGGGTAAGTAGAACTATATCCTTGGCAAAATAGAGAGGACGGGATGCCTGGGTGGCTCAGCCGTTGAATGTTTCCCGAAGTCCCGGCATGGGGCTCCCTGTATGGAGTCTGCCTCTGCCTCTGCCTCTGTCTCTGCCTCTCTCTCTCTCTCTCTCTCTCTCTCTCTCTGTCTCTCATGAATAAAAAAATAAAATCTTGAAGAAAAAAATAGGGAAAATAAGGAATGAATTTAAAATTAAAATAATGATACAGGACCTATATGAAGAACACTACTCTTTTTTAAAGCACTAGTTTGAATTCATTTTTGTTTTAATATCACCTTATTTTCTTAAACCTTTCAAGATTTTTATATATCATATTCATGCTTTGTTCCCAGCAGTACCCTAACCTTCCACACTGCAGCATACTGTAGTTTAAATATAGCAGTCACATGGTAAACTTAAAAAAATTGAGTCAATCCTTGTATCTTGGTTTTCTTTGCCTATAAGTTCACCCATTTGCCATTTTATACAGAGAAGGATCTATTTCATTTTTAAGTGTTTATTTAATATCCAGATAGTTAATATGTAGTGTAATATTCATATAAGGTGTACAATATAGTGATTCAATAATTCCATACATCATCCAGTGGTCATCACAAGTGTTCTCTCTAATCCCCATCACGTATTTAACAGAAGTGTCTATTTTAAATAGGTCGTAAAATGTAAATATAGGCCCATTCTCTGCCTCATTTCTCCTATCTCATTTTTGCTACACTGGTTAGCCGGTTCAGTTTGCTACCATAAAGCATGGGTTGAATACTCACTTTACTAATATTTTAGCATTTCTGTTGCTTGTCTGAGCAGATTGGCCAAAAAATGCTAGAGGACATGTGGCAGTGTTTTTTATCCAACCATTGACTTCTGCTTTTAAGGAAGTAGCACCTTTTATAAAAGCACTAGTGAACAGCTTGTTGCTTAATTTCTGTAACTGATTATTTCTGGGAATTGCCGAAAGAATTGTTGTCACTCAGGTTATTTGTCCAAATGTCATCACATCTTGTTTACAATTCATATACATTGAAGAGACTTTTAAAAGCGAATTATGAGATATAGACGTCAACTCACAGCTATGGAGTTTGGAATCTATTTGAAAGATGTTCAGATTAGTACCATTTAATATCTTCATCTTAGCAGCACATTTTAACCAGAACTTTGAAAAACTGTTTGTAAAGTGCTGACCTAGAAAGAAGCCCCTAAAAAATCATTTACTATGGATTTCTAACAGAACTAAACACTCCTCTCTTCTGTACTTGCTATCAATTTCTTGTCAGATCCAATTCAAAAATCTGATCCTGATCCTTTACGACTTAAACAAGGCAGGTGAGTTCTGTCCTTTACTGAATTCTGCTTTTTACAAGTGTGTTTTAAGAACACACATACAGTAGTGGATATTTTTAAGTGACAAAAGTTGATGAATAATTATTCTATTACTAATTAGAATCCAATTTTATGACTGCAGGCGCTTGCACAATTATGACTGACTACAGTGGCTAATATGCAACGGTTCTGATTTACCATAAAAAATTGCATAAACCTTCCCCATGTGCTAACGAGTTAAATAATTAAAGTACTTTTGGCGTTAACACCACGTGCACTACAAAGTGCTTTCAACATACATCATTCCATATAATCAATTGTAAATTGTCATTTTCTAAAATTGCCATAAATCTTCAGTATGATTCCAAATCATTTTGATCTAAGTGAAGACTGTACTCTTTTGAAAATAGATTGAATCCATAAGACACCCTAAGCATATTACATATTTCCTTATCTTAAAGAGATATGTGAACAGCGGCAGCCATAAATTTCATTAATTGGAGCGAAATCACTTGTCCTGGATTATATAAGAGCGGTAGCTCATAAAATAGTACTGTGACAAGTCAAAATAATCAAACTGTGTTGATAAATTCAAGCAATTCCTTATTCTGACCAGTACCAGCTACATAATTGCTAACAGCAAATGCAAAATGAAAATTTGAAGCCCTTTCTTTAAAAATTATTGGGATGCCTGGATGACTCAGTCGGTTAAGCGACTGACTCTTGATTTTGGCTCAAGTCATGATCTCTGGGTCCTGAGATGCAGCCCTGCCTCCAACTCTGTGCTCAGTGGGGAGTCAGCTTGAGAGTCTCTCTCTCCCTCTTCCTCTGCCCCCTCCTCACTGCATTCCCTATTTCCCTCTCCCTCTCAAATAAAAAAATAAATCTTTACAAATTATTAAGAATTTGAAGATTGTGGAAGCAAGCATTAAATCACACATGGAAAATTTTCTGACTGTGCCTTCCTGTGTGACTGCACAGATTGCATGACTATGAAGCTGGCTCTGATTATAACGGGGTATGTGTAATAGATTAATAGTCACAAAATCTTTGTGTGAAAACTACAATGCGCCAGGCACAATATTGAGTTTCTGTGTCCCATATAATTTTTAATGCCCAGGAAACAAAAACTGTGAGGAGTGCCGCTGTCCCATTCTAGGGATAAAGAAACTGAGGCTAGGATTTTGCAAACTCGTCCCACATTATTAGGGATATAAAATGTTTCTATTCTTCATTTTTCCCCAGTAATGATTATAAATTTAAGGAGTGGGGACTTAAAAAAGGGTCACTCTAATACTGAAATTTGAAAGATCTCCTGAGTTCAGCTGAGGAGGAAGATGTCTCTAGCCAACCTCCCTACTCCTGGTCCCAGTTTGAGTTTGTAGCATTCCTAAAAGCTTCTTTTTCATAATTTTGGATATTTCCACGGCTTGGAACATTTTTCTATTGCTTTAAAACTTGTTGCAGTTTCTTTGATTAGCATACAGATAGGGGGAAAATATGTAAATAATTTTAGTTCCTGTTTTATCTATGATTGCGAAGCCTGGATGAAGATTTGGTTTTCACTTTTTCCACGTCTCCTAGTAACGCTTCTTCTAGATTTTAGCACAAAATAAAGTGGTCTGAACCAGAAAGATGCTACCACGTGGAGGAAAGCCTGCCTTTATAATGGGCTCAGTGGTGTCACTAGAGCTGGGATGGAGAAGCCTCAAAATCTACATTTATGTTGTTGTTGGACTCCAAGGAAACAGGCAAGTCTTCTACACATATACAACCCATTTTTGTTTTTTTTTTCAAGTTTTTATTTAAATTCTAGGTAGTGTGTATTGCAATATTGGTTTCAGGAGTAGGATTCTAGTGGTTCATCACTACATACCACACCCAGTGCTCATCACAAGTGCCCTCCTTGATCCGCATCACCTGTTTAGCCCATTTGCCACAACATCCCCTCCAGCAGCCCTCAGTTCGTTCACAATAGTTGAGAGTCTCTTATCACAACCTCTTTTTTTTCTAAAGTAGTTTCTAAAAAAATAAATAAAATAAAATAAAGTAGGTTCTATGCCTACTGTGGAGCCCAATGTGGGGCTTGAACTCACAACCCTGAGATCAAAACCTGAGCCATAATCAAGAGTCTGTCACTCAGCCAACTGAGCCACCCAGGTGCCTCTGCACAACCCATTTTTGACCATTACATGCTGTAGAAAAATCATCTTTGTCCACGGTATAATATGCTGGCAGTTCCATGGTCAAGACCTTAAAATTAATTATAATTTTTCATTTTTTAAAGTAACATTTTAATGAACATGTTTTTGCATATATACTTAATTTTTCTTGAGGATATTTCATTGGGGTGAAATCTCAAAGGAGTCATTACTGACTCAAAGGCTATTATGGACTTTACTAAAATCAACTTTAAATGATTTTCATGATCATAATGAAAATTACAAGGTTATTTTAGACAATTAGAAACTACATAAAATATAAAGATAAGATCATCCCAAATTACAATAAAACGAATTTGTCACTGTTAAAATTTTAGCATAGATGTCCTCATTTCAGTCATATTTCTCTCTCTCTCTCTGTAGGCATGCATACACGTGTGTATGTATTATGTAAGCGTTATGTTTGAAATCACTATCATATTAACACTTTATATATATTTGTGTATTATGCATTTTTCATATAACATTTTGACATTAGCTTTTTATTGGGGCATTAAAACATGGCAAATCATGATTTTTAATGTCTCTACACTAACTGAGTTATGTTATATTTCCACAATTTAGCCATTTGTCCATCACTGAAATTTAATTTCAAAAGGGTGTTCATATACAACTACAGCTGTGATGAATACAATTTGTGAATATTTTAAGTCAAATTTAAAAAAAATTAAATAACCATGTGAAAAAGTTCTATCTCCCTCTTCCTTTTTTTATGATACTGAGTTATGCTCTATAAAAGCTATACTTGGGATCCCTGGGTGGCGCAGCGGTTTAGCGCCTGCCTTTGGCCCAGGGCGCGATCCTGGAGACCCGGGATCGAATCCCACGTCGGGCTCCCGGTGCATGGAGCCTGCTTCTCCCTTTGCCTGTGTCTCTGCCTCTCTCTCTCTCTCTGTGACTCTCATAAATAAATAAAAATTAAAATAAATAAAATAAATAAAAGCTATACTTGTTTACACATCATCTTTTATTTTTTTTAGGATTTATTTGTTTCTTTTAGAGAGGGGGGAGTGGCAGAGGCAGATGGAAAGAGAGAATCCCAAAGAGACTCCCCACTGTGTGCGGAGCCCAATGCAAGGGCTTGATGTGGGGCTTGATCCCATGACCTGTGCTGAAATCAGTCAGATGCTCAAAGCAAGGGTCAGAACCTCAATTGACCAAGATACCCAGGTGCCCCCATTTACACACCATCTTACGTGCTTGAGAGTACCTTTCTCGCTGCCAGTTTTGAGAATTAAATGACGTTACATGACGTTTAAGTCATTACCAATTTGATTTAGTAAAAAATATTTTCATTGTTTTTGCTTGCTTATCTTGAACAGGTGTTCAAATTCATACCAGCTATTGTCAGCTATCCATTTGGGGACTTTGTATATTTTAAAAACATGACATATGGTTGTTTATTATAAGTTAAAGATATTAACACTTTGCAAATATGCTACAGATATTTTCCCACAGTTTTTTTCCTCCTTATGGTAGCCAATTATTTATATACTTATGCATCCATTTATTGTAAAATCATCAACTAAAAGAAACCTGGCAAAAGGTTCAGGGAAAATAGAAAATATTTGTGGAGGAGATGGATCTGAGCCCTGGCATCATCTAGCATATAAAGTGCTTCAGGAAGGACGATTGACTGGAGGGGGGGATTACAACCAGTCAAGGGTAGCGGATGTTTGCACTACAGGAGGGTTCACACTACAGGAGCCTTCATAGGACAGGAGCATTCACACTAAGTTGAAGTGCCTCCCTCTCCACCTCTCTCCTTTCTGTCACCTTTTTTTCTCTTTCAAATAGTAACATTCAATTTCTTTCCCTGACTTGAAATTATTTTCTACCCATTTGTTTCTGGTGGTAGTTTTAAATAGAAATTATGACTTTTTTTAAATTTATCGAATGCATTTTTGGCATTTCTATTGACCATATAGCTTCTCACTAGCATGGTGAATTATAATGATACAATTTTTGAAATAAAATTAAACACTTGAAGTAAATTCTATATGATTATGGTTTGTGTCTTTGGCTGGATTTGCTTATAGTTTGTTTAGAATATTTGCAAGAGGAATGAGATTAGTCTGTTTTTCTTTTCCTTGTTTTTGCATATAGTAGCCTTACAAAATTTATTGGAAACTTTATAGGTTCTGCTTTCTTTGAATTAATTTACATAAAGTAAGAATTATCATATTTATGAAAATTTAACAGAGCCCTCATATAAAACTTTATGGAACCAGAATATTCTGATTTATTTTTATTTTATAGCATTTTCATGTCTTTCATGAGTAATAATCTGTTTCTGATTTTATAGTATTTCTATTATAAATTTCTAAATTCATTTTTAATGTAAAGTAATATATTTTATTATGATTTTAAAATTTGTTAGCATAAATTTGCCCAAGTAATGTTTTACAGTTTTAATACATTTTTTTTTTACTCTTCATGTTTGTGTACTTTTTCTGTTTTCCTTATCTAACTACAATTTTGATCATTTTTATGTAAAATGTAAGAATACAAAATTATTACTCTGGGATACTATCTAGGTATAGTTTAATCATATAATTTATTATGTCTGCATTTATTATTATGGTTTTTCATCTCCTGTTCCTAAAGTGTCTTGGATATTTTTTCTTACTTTAGATTTAAATGATAAATTTATTTACCTTTTTTTTAGATTTTTTTTTTTTTTTAGATTTTATTTATTCATTCATGAGAGACACAGAGAGAGAGAGGCAGAAACACAGGCAGAGGGAGAAACAGGCTCCATGCAGGGAGCCCAACGCGGTTCTCGATCTCAGGTCTCCAAGATCAGCCCTGAGCCGAAAGCAGGCGCTAAACTGCTGAGCCACCCGGGCTACCCTACATTTTTGTTTTTATATGAAAATTAAAATGCTTTTTAAGTATATATTTTCTAATGAATACAACTTTAGCCATAACTTATACCTTTTGGAATGCAATATTTATGATTAAAATGTTTATTTCTTTGACCAACTTTATTTTAAAATTAGGATTTTATTTTCTTTATTATAGCTCAAAAAAACAGAAAAATACCGTACCATGTACAGGCATCACTCATTTAACTTTTTAATGTTTATTTACTCTTCCTGCTTTTAATAGTGAGAGTAATGCTAGATACTGTAAAAAAAAATAAATGTCCAAATTTCATGGCATATCTCAACATTTTCCTCTTGTTTACAATATAGTCCATTGCAGATGTAATGATTAATGGTTGGCTTTCCTCCACTTTGTGATTGAGGGACATGGATGGCTTTTTCCTTTCCTTTTCTTTTAATTAAGAGAATTATTCTCTTCTTTTAGTTCTAATATGACACTAATATGTGTCTTATATATTTTCCATTCTTGCGCCATTTTCTTTTTTAAAATTCCAATCTGGGATCCCTGGGTGGCGCAGCGGTTTAGCGCCTGCCTTTGGCCCAGGGCGCGATCCTGGAGACCCGGGATCGAATCCCACGTCAGGCTCCCGGTGCATGGAGCCTGCTTCTCCCTCTGCCTGTGTCTCTGCCTCTCTCTCTCTATCTGTGTGATTGTCATAAATAAATAAAAATAAATAAATAAAAAATATAAAAAAAAAAAAAAAATTCCAATCTGTTATTTCCCTAAATTAGTCACCATTTTTCTTCATAAAGTATCTTTCTCTGAAACTGTACTGTAAAGAAATCCTATCACCAAAATTCTATAGCAAATTATCTTTTTTTTTTTTTATATGCAAGCACGGATATCACTTAAGACTTACTAATTTGTAGTCTCTACTAAGTTAAAGGTCCTAGAATAGCTATGACACACCTTCCCATTTCAGAACTATTGTTCTGGAAAAATCCCAAGGCTCTGTCTTTCTAACCTTTACAGGAAAAAAAAAGTTAATATGGATTAATTGAAGACTAAACAGACTATTGAGCTATAGGAATGCTTTGGTTTAGGGCTTACTGTCTGAAGCACAAAGTGCTAATGCTTCCTACCTCCTTATGTCATAAACTCTGAATTCCAGCTTTTTTGCATGATCCAGTTGGTCTCTCCCTTTGAATTCTCATCACTTTAAAATAGATTCCAGTTTCTCTCTCGGATACACTTTCTCTTAGAATCTCCACGTTTCAAGAGAGTACTAAAGCTGCCTGTGATCTTGGAGGGAATCTCATTCCCAGGGTGAGCAGTAACTTGAATGAGTTCCAGAGTAAAAAAAGTTAATGGATCATCTTACCTGGACAGGCCCCAGCACCATAGCTCATATTTGGTCCATAATTATTCACAAAGCCAGGTGCATTTAAGGGACTTAAGGGATGCCTGGGTGGCTTAGGGGTTGAGCGCCTGCCTTCGGGTCAGGGCATGATCCTGGAGACCTGGGATGGAGAGTCCCACGTTGGGCTCCCTGCAGGGAGCCTGCTTCTCCCTCTTCTTGTGCCTCTGCCTTTCTCTCTCTCTGTGTGTGTCTCTCATGAATAAATAAATAAAATCTTAAAAAAATAAATAAAGGGACTTAAAATTTATGCTAATATATGGTGTTTACCCAACCTTGTCATCCGAATTAGTAGTGAAGGGATTCCACAGTATCGGAACCAATAGGCTCTATCTATCTATCATCTATCTATCATCTATCTATCTGTTGTGCCCAAGACTGTCAATCCGAGAAACCACCAAGGAGCTGACACCGATGCAAGTACATGAGGGTTTGTTAGCAAGCTAGAGATTGGGTCCAAGTATACCTGACACAGCAGAGCAGGGACTTGGACCCCGAGGGGGATTCCAGGAGGGTTTTTATGGGCTGGTCTAGGGGATTTCCAGAAGGGGTGAAGGAATTTCTTAAGCTCTGCTTTCATTCCAATATGGGACTTTCTGTCAAGGGCATTCTGCGGTTTTTCCTGTAACTGAAGTAGGGTAAAGTTCAGCTCTTATTCACAGGAGCCTGAGATGGCTGCCTGAAGCTAAGAGGACTGTACTTGTGCTAACGCTAAACTTGAGGTGGAATGGCCTTAATTTTTTCAGCCTCCACACTATCATCTATCTATCATCTCTCTCTCTCTCTCTCTCTCTCTCTCTCTCTCATCTATCTATCTACCTATCACCAGAGATTCATTCTAAGGAATTAGCTCATGTAACTGTGGAGGCTTGGCAAGTTGGAATCAGACAGGGTAGGTTGGCAGGCTAGAGACTCACAAAAGAGTAGCAGTTCAAGTCCAAAGGCAGTCTGCTGGGAGAATTTCTTCTCGTTCAGAAGTCAATCCTTTTTTCCGTAAAGGCCTTCAACTGATTATATAAATTCACCCACATGATGAAGGGTAATCTCTTCACTTGAGTCCATCGATTTAAATGCTAATTTCATCTAAAAAACTTTTTACAGAAACACACAGAATAATGCTTGGCCAATCTTCTGGGCACCCAGGCCAGCAAAGTTGGCCCATAAAATGACCTACCACAGTACCTGCGTATAGGGCCTGCAGACACACAGACTCTGGGAGGAAACTATTTTGGTGCTCTTCTTCAGGGCCATATTCATCACACACAAAGCTCAAATCAGATAGTGTTCAACGGGGCCTAATGGACTTGATGATTTTCTGCCGTACATACATTTTTTTTCACTGAAATTTTGTCTTTCTTCTCTATCCAGGACACTCTGTTCTTCTACATCTTTTGGTTAGAGTCTCCCTAGGCCCCTTTCAAGGCTGACCTCCCCTCAGTTTGTTTACTTATTTTATGTTCCTTGTTTCCAAAATAACGTTAGTGAAATCCTCTTTGGTTCCCTCATGCCTCCTGGATGTGCCATGAAGCCGCTTCTCAGTAAATGTATAAATAGGATCAAAGACCATTGGTACACTTGAATTGTCAGTTTAGTTATCTAGAAGGCTGAGCAATGAGAACTAGGGTCCTATTGTAACAAGAGATGTTTATTTTAACATAATTTTTTTAATGAAAGTGAAAGTACTGCTATGAGATATATATACATAGACACACATATATATCTACACACATACATATATAAACATGCATGCATATATATGTATATATAATATATATAATGTATATATTGCATATATAATGTATATATATTTAAACATTATATAATGCTTAAAATGTTCTTATTATGATAGTTTTAAAAAATCAAAACTTATATGTATATATATATTCAAAACATATATATATATATATATGAGTTTAAGAGTTTTCTACTTAATCTAGGCTTTCTTTTTTTTAGAGCCTTTTCTATTGAGGCAGACTCTCATTCTCATGCCATGTCTTGCTGTAGGACAGTGATGGCAATCTTAGGGAAAAACCCCATCACCTGACGGCTCGCTCTTCATTGTGGTTGATACATATTAAAGGTGTAAGGAGTTTTTTGTTCTTATTTTTTTTTTTTTTTAAATAACTGATCTTATTTTTAGGCACTGGTTTCAGCACGGTGCGATCCTCCTTTGGTATTTTTTTTTTCTTATTCTCCTGAGATTTCTGTCTATTTCTGATTCTGTTCCCCAAGCCCTCTGTGAGAATAGGAAGGCAATGAACTCATTTGATTTTTGTTTTAGCAATGCCTGTCTTTTCAGTCAGTAAATTGCTCTGGCCATCTGTAAGAAACTCCACTCTCTCTGTCACTGACCTTTTGTTCCTTCCATGCTTGAAAAATGTCTTATTATTTGTCTTAACGTCTTCTGCAATCTTCTTTTCATTTGCCACCTTTCCTTTTCTTATCATATTTTTCTTTTACACTTCAAGCTTCCAAATCATTTATATATTCATAGATTTTGCATGAGCTTTTCTTTCACTGATACTTCTTTTTGGATTTGGTGCTGGTAGTCCAAGAAATACCCCCCGTGTCTTTCTGTCCCCGTGTAGTGCATTTAAATGTAAAAAGCTTAATTAATTTTAGCTATTCCTTATTTCTACTTTAACTTTCAAACTGGAGTAGTAAAAAATAGTATTAACTTAATCAGTCATTAAACAAATTTATACTCAATATTTACTGTGATTTAATACTTGTGATTTGTCATAATTAGATTCAACTTTAGAAAAAGTGTGTATTTTCCTTGGCTGTTTACATCACATGCTCCCATTTTTCTTTCCTTTTTATTTTCTTTCTTTTTTTTCCTTCAGTTTTAGTCTTCAGAGGTTTATGCAGAACTTACGAATATCACAAAATCTAATGGGAACATTTTCACTGTAGTTCTACAGGGCAAAGGTCCTTATGCAGGCTCTACTCTCTTTAATATACATCTTTGTCAAAAATGATAAATGGCATAGTTTCTTAAATTTCTGAATATTTTTTTTTCAAAGTTTTCTGTTTATGTCAGGAATGTCTCTTCAATGAGAGAGTTTCTGTAACTACCTATAACCAATCTATAACTAATAACTATCATGACATGACCATGCCTGGGTCCCCTTGTATAGTGGATGAAAGCTGCTACAGCTGAGGCTGGCCTGGAAGGCTCAGGTCTCTTCTGCTGCTATAGTCATGTAGGAAAGCTCCAAATGTCTGAGGTTTGTGGACTCAGATATTTATAATGTTTAAAAATGTTCTTATTATGATAGTTTTAAAAAATCAAAACCAGATATGCAAACCATGACTTTAATGCCAAATAGGGATGTTCTTTAATGTGGCTTGGGGAAAAAAAAAAAAAAAAAACCTCTTGATATTTACTGTATTCTTATCATGTGCCAGGCATTGGTATAAGAAATTTGCATGGATTATTTTATATAATTAAAAGAAACTGTAAGAGAGGCTCTGTTTTACAGATGAGGAAACTCAGAAAAAGAGAATTTAGAAAACTTGTCCAAGGCCACTTAAAGAATAAATGACAATGCTGGATTTGAACTCAGGCTGTCTTTTTCTACAATTCAAGCACTTGATCACTCCACTTCAACTGTGTGTTAGTATCCATAGACCTATCATCTATCATCCTCAGTTGTCTACCAATCAATTATCTATATTTAAATAAATAGAAAAACACACATATTAAACATGCTGCCAAATAGCGACCTGGTTACAGAGTTTTGCCAACATTTCATTTTAATGATTTTTAGGGATTTTTCCACGAATTAAAACAGGCATCATGAGTTTATCAGAGTCTAAATAGACTTATTGTTATACTAATACCCAGTTTGAGTCTTTATGTATCGCACAACAAATGTTAAGACCTTCATAGACACAATATAACCACCTTACAGTGATATTTTTTGCTTTAAAACCTTGTCATTAAAGAAAATTATAAGGAACAAAATTAATCCTTAATATTTATCCACATTTCCTTTTTTTTTTCTTTCTTTTTTTTTTTTTTTTGTCTCTTCCTTAGATATATAAGTTTCTATTTGGTATCATTTCCCTTAACTAAGGACTGTAGTATCTTTCCTAGTGCAGGTTTTGGCAATAAATTCTGTTTTGTTTACCTAAAGATATTCATTTTCCTTTCTTTTTGATATGTACCCATTTAGTATGTAAATTTCTGAGTGAATTTTTGTTTTTCAGCATTTAAATGCTATTATTTGTCTGACCTTTATAGTTTCTGACAAAAAGTTGGTCTTAATTGGAATGATTGTTTGCTGGTATATATTATGCCATTTTCCTAGGATGTATTTAAGGTTTTCTCTTTATTTTTTATTTTCTCTGTTTGCTTTGTATTTAATCAGCTTTAGTTTAACTGAGTTTTCTGAATCTGTGTAAGTGGCTGTTTCAAAACTTTTGGAAAATTTCTAGTCATGCTTTCATCAACTATTTTTCTGCTACATTGTTTCTCTTTCCTCTTTTGGTACTTTCCAAAATACACATATGTTAGACTCCTTGTCCTTGAGATTTTATTCTTTTTTTTTTTTTTCAATAAACTCTGCCCCAAGTGGGGCTTGAACTCATGGCCCCAAGATCAAGAGCCATCGTGCTCTCTATTCTCTTGATTTTAATCGTTTTCTCTCCATTCTTCAGACTGGATAATGTCTACGGGTTTTTCTTTGAGATGGCTGAGCCTTTTTAACAGCATCTCTAATCTGCTGTTAAGCCCATACAGTAAGTATATCATTTCAGGTTGTATACTTCTAAGTTCTAAAATTTCTATTTTCTTCTTGGATAATTTTTATTCCTCATTTTTTTGAGATTCCCTATGTGTTAAAACATTAAGATTACATTTCTTTGAGTCATTAAATAAACTTATAATAGCTAAAATCATCTAATTCCAACACCTGGGCTATCTCAAGACTTTTTAATCAGATGATTTTGTTGCTTGATTTTTGATAACAAGCTCCTGATGTTTTTAATTTTTAATAATTTTATTGTATGCATTGTGGAGTATGCATTTTGTTGTTTTCTTCTGCAGAGCCTTGATATTGATTTATTAAATAATGTATTATAATTCAATACTTTATGGTATATTTCTAACCATGATACAAATCTACTGTATATTACTTTCATTTTTGAAACAGTATCATTTAACCATTTAATAAATATTTGCTACATATTTTTTTAAATTACCAGGAAAATGTATACATGAATACTTAAAATTGCGAAGAAGTCACATTCTTATGAATTATTTTTGTCTTCACTACTAACAAATTTCATGAAAAATAATAATGGAAACAGCAAAATTAAAAAGTCAGTATTGGGGTGCCTGGGTGGCTTGGTGGTTGAATGTCTGTCCTTGGCTTGGGTTGTTATCCCAGGGTCCTGGGATCAAGTCCTGCATAGGGCTCCTGGTAGGGAGCCTCCTTCTTCCTCTGCCTATGTCTCTGCCTCTTTCTCTCTGTCTCTCACGACTAAATACATAAAATCTTTTTTTAAAAAATAGTATCTTATAAATTGAGACATTTATTTATTTTGCCCAAAGCACTTATATCCATCTTTTACTTCAAAATCTTCTTCCTTATGTTGGCAGAGATAGTCAAATACCTTTTGGTTGGCCCTATTTCCCAAGGGGGCAGTAATTTTCACAAAACTTTCTTTAAAAAAAAAGATTTCTTCTGTTTAATCAAGGTGGGCTACAATGATGCAATGTATTATTTTATAATGTTCTTTGAGAAAATAATGCAAAATTGTGAGTAAAGTGATAATACAGTCTGAACATCAACCTTTATATTCATTACTTTTACATTTTTAGATATTGGTCCTCCTATGATACTGCTTATGAAGAATGCAGCAGGGTAATTTGCTTTCTAGTTACACATGAGTAAACTGCCAGGCCTAACCTTTGTGCTGCTTGCTAGAGTGATCTGGCTTGCTCCTGGTCAGCGGGAACAAGGCAGCCCCAGCTAATTGGGCAATTAAAATTAAGGAACATGCAGCACAAAGAGATTCTCCACATTCAACTCAACTCAGCATAAAATATTGTTAATTCAACATTAAAATGAAACCTCTATTTTAAATAAATACAAGGCTTTGTGTTTCTCCTGGCTGGATCGAAAGCTAATTTTTTTTTTTTTATCTCACTGAAAAAAAGTTTAGGTTAGATGGGACAACACTGAAATAATAAATTTCAATTCTTTTTTCTACCAGTAAAGTGTCTTTCTGGCACATCTTGACCAACTTTCATGACAGTGATATAGAAAATGTCAAAATTATAAACAGATCATAGCCTGTGGTGAAAATAAATTTGTTTCCAGGGGCATAGTATAAAGCTCAGCTGATTCTCTTGCATCATAATACTGATGCTTCTATTATTTGAATTGAGCTTTTTTAGTGGTATTAAACTCTAAATTGTATCTACATGGTTTGTATCAGTCCATATGTTTAAAAGAACATACATGTAAGTATATGGTTGTATAACGGCTATATATTATTTGTATGTATATATTTCTAATGCTTTAAAATGCAAATTTCTTTTGCTAACCTTGGGAAATATTCTTTAATCTGTTTTTTTTCCAGTTTTGATTTAATTTCTTCATTCATATTATACCATTTTCTGTTGTATTATTACCACAATCAATAACTTACCTCCATCATTTCTGCCTGATAAAACAGCATTTTCAAGTTTTTGTTCTATTTATTATTTTCTTCCACAAACCTCCACTGTCTCTCCAGCTGGAACATTCACCAGAAGTGCCTCAGGTGTGTTATCTGAGGTCAGAGGTGTGTTCAGTCCTAGCCAGCACTTGGGGAGATATCTTTTTCCTGGTGATAGGTAAATAAAGTCTTTATAAACAATTACTTTGACCTCTGTAGACAGTGTCTTTGGTTTTCAGTGGTCTTTTAAGTTAAGGTGATCATAGTCTGGATCACAGTTGGCATTGTGTCTTCCTGCATTTTGTTACAATTGTACTCTACTATTCCATGTTAAAAAAAAATTCTTAGCACATCTAAGGATGTCGCTTTGCTTAGGGCTTCAAATGCAAAGTAAAAGACAAATCGAGGACAGGAGAAAAAGACTTATTTGCATGGAAGTTTGCCTTTGCTATTTTTATACTTTCCTAAATTCGAAGATGATGGTTGAATTGTTGAAGGGCTTGCAATTACAATCAGTCTGCGAGTTCCTATAATTTGCTTTCTGCACTACTCCATAATCCATATTTCTCTGAGTATGTATATAGAACACTTCCTGGCCTTCTTTAGTATCTGCAGCCATTTTAATGGTATTGTTGATCCTGTCAGTGGGGATAATACATTATCTGATCCATTAGCAAATACCACTGCAGGGAAATATTATTGCAGGAAACATGCAGTCACCAATATTTTATATGTAACCATGGAAAGGATGCAAAAAATACTAAATTGATTACCAGAACGGTTTGTACATATCATGAATTTTTTACAACTGTATACATTAATGCAACTGAATAGGACTTCTCAGAGTCTCAACGTATAATACATGTAATAGGCCTGCGGAATGCATGTGCCACCCTGAACCAAAAAAATTAGTAGATTTGATTTTAAAAATATTTGGTAAGTATAAACCTGATATTTGATACAAAACTGCCCACATTGGCGTTACATTATGCAATGATAGTTGAAGTTTAGAACCCAATCTCGTTTGCCACAGATACTTTAAGAAGGTGATAGAGACTGACATCAAAAGACCAAGCTAATAGTCTGTAATGCGGAGGCTTCATGCTTAACTTCATTAATGTCACTTTCTGTTATGGGTTCATTCTTGTTAACGTGTTCTCTGGCTCCAAGGAAGAATAGCGATAAAGTATCTAGAAGTAGAGTTGCAGAAAAGCAAAGTATTTTGGTCACAACTCTGTTCTCTTCATATACATATTAACTCTGCTTGTGATATAGATATCAGAGCATTACCTTAAAGTGAGGCAATGTGAAATTTCATGTACTTAACTAAACATTTTTAATTTTTTTAAATTTTTATTTATTTATGATAGGCACACAGTGAGAGAGAGAGAGAGAGGCAGAGACACAGGCAGAGGGAGAAGCAGGCTCCATGCACGGGAGCCCGATGTGGGATTCGATCCCGGGTCTCCAGGATCACGCCCTGCGCCAAAGGCAGGCGCTAAACCGCTGCGCCACCCAGGGATCCCAACTAAACATTTTTAATGGTGAGTAAAGGTCCGCAGCAGCTAAGTTCCAAAAGCCTTGCCTTGCCGTATGGAGCTGGCAATGGAGCAATAGCATCACCATCATGTACCTGGACACGGCTTAGACACGCAGCATCTCAGCTCTCTCCTGAGGCCCCTGGATCATACATTACATTTTAGCAAAGCTCCAGGCAATTTGTATTCTTGGTCAAGTTTGAGAAGCATTTCTCTAAAATACCCTTATTTTGCCACCAGTGAAATACTATTTATCTGTGACTCAACAAGGCTTATTTCTGTATGTGTCAAGAAAATGGTAAGAGCCAAAGTACACAAATATTCTACAATGTGCTGAAGCATGCCAACAGAATTTCAGTAGATGTGAAGACGTGTTATGTCCTCAAGATTGAAAATTATAAACCCTATGACACGAACACGGATTTCTTAGGGAAGTATAGCAGCCGAAATGGTCCAACTACAATAATTAGTTCATTATGGGAACCTAGTAATATCTGGTTTGTGCTCAAGTCACACAGAATTTCTTATTATTATCTTGTTCTGTAATATTTCTAATGATTAAAGCAAGCACAAAATCCTTTACGTGAAAGGTGAGTCTAAATCTGAAATAAGTATGTTAAATGAAACGAATCTGTCATTTTCTTTCATTTCTAAAGCACTTTAAACATTTTTATATTATAATGTTTTTTATACCTGGAGTCATTATGCAATTGTGAATACATTTTTTCATGCTGAAGATAGTTGTTTGGTGTGGGCTCTCTTTTGCTATATTTATAAATATAATTTGCTTTAATTTTTTTCAAGTATTCTTTAGCTTCTAATTATTATCTGTTGTTTTGTTAACATGTTCCAACTGGCATAGGACCCTTAGAAATTCCCTGTGGGTATTTACACTGTTCATTTCTCCTTTTGAGAGTAAATGTATATGTATGTATGCTCCGCCGAAGTAGTAAACTACAAAATCCTCACAAGTTAAATTCAGATTTTTCTAGGTCTCAGTGACACTTTCAGTACCAAAAATAAAAACAAAAACTTACCTATTCCCTCTGGAGGCTGGACAGGAATGTGAAATTCTCACTGAAAAATGATTTACAGTTCTTAGAAATAAAATGTATTACAAATAAAAAACATGGTAATGGAATTTCTCAAACTTATAGTTTTGAATTTCTGGGGAAATTTTCTTGGGGAAAAGGGGGAGAGGAAATGTCTGCTTTTGTTTCCAAGTTGTTTTGAGTTTTACTGTTTCTTGTTCTAGCATTTCATAATGAAGCTAGATATTTTCTGGCAAAGATGCATCTGTGAGCTACTGCAAGATAATTCTGTAGGACATCAAAGAAAGTAATGACAGCAAGAGTTAATTCTATTTCTAAAAGAAATAGCTGCTTTGTGGAGCTAGAAAGTAGTTGAGGCTACTGGGATAATCTCAGTCAATTATATTGAATTCACATAGGGTGATTATGTAGTTCTCAGTCCCTCCCTCCACCAGCTGTTCTTAATCAGTCCTGATTCCTTAGTTCAACTAATGCCCCCTACAATGCTGATTCTGTCTTGCTCAAGCAGGACTCCCTTAATAATTGCTCACTCATTTGGATCAAACTCTCCCATCACTTGCCTTTCTACGTTTTCTTCCTATTAGCTGTTTTTGACTTCTTTATTTCGATTATTAGTGATTTCTCATTGCTTTTCTTAGCCATAAAGTGTGAAATTTACATAAAATGTGAAATTTACCATGCCCACTGATTTTTTTTTCAAACAGCAGAGTAGAGGTCCAGAGGTGTTTAAAGAGCTTCACTTTTTAAAAATTTTTAAAGATTTATTTATTTATCTTTGAGAGAGACAGATAGTGTGAGTGTGTGCACATGTGCACACAAGGGGGCGGGGCAGAGGGAGAGAATATTCAAGTAGACTTCCCACTGAGAGTGGAGTCTGACACTGGAGCCCCATCCCACCACCCATGAGACCATGACCTGAGCTGAAACCAAGAGTCAAATGCCTAACTGAGTGAGCCACCCAGGCACCCTTTTAGAGCATCACTTTTATTGCTATGGTTAATTGCAATTAGAAAGTGAAAAAGAATATAAAAGAAATAGACATCTACACTCCCATTTAAACAATGTTTCTTGCACCATATCTGTCATCTGTAGTAGACTTTGTCCATCTGTTTCATAAGCCATTTTAGACTAAGGGGGCTGTATTTACTAAATGGAAATGAAATTATTTGTATCCATCACACACTGACATTTTTGGGTATCTATTTTCAGAGAATCAGAAAAATAAAACACCCTCCCTCTTCTGAGAACACATTTCTCCATTTGTGTAAGACATTAATTATTTTAAAACCAGTGTTTAGTGATTTTTATGGAAAGGGATTCCTTTACCAATCATGTAATACCAAATTGCCATATCTGAAACATCCATTTTATTTTATGTTTAAAAATATAAACGGTATGTAATCTGCAACTGCCAATGGTGGTAATGAAATGTGTCAATATGAATCATTAATTGAGTAGCTGAATTCTCAATGTACCCTGAGAGCTGGTACTACTTAGTTACTATTGGCCATATATGAAGTTAGATGTTTAAAAATATTATTTAATTCAGATTTTTAGTCTGAAAACTTATGAGGTTGGTCTGATTACAGTTTACCGATATACAACTTAAACTTCATGAGTTGAATGCATGTATTTAAATTGGAACTTTACGCTGGGAACTAAGCAAGTTCTTCTCCACCACTTCAGTCCCTGGATGTCCTACTTTTCTGGCTGGTGTAGACTCACAAGGTCAAATGGCAGCACGCCAACCATACTCTTTCCTTATCCGTTACCATATCCCTTCCTTATTCCTATACCAGTCCAGTCTCTTTCACCCAGATATTCCTACATTTTTCAAGTTTATCCTTGTCTTTTCCTCTCCTGCAAAACCCCACTTTTTCAGTGATTTTAAAAGAAAGTTAACATGGAAGCAAAATATGCAATTTATAATCTTATGCTAATGTATTAATAATTCATTTAACTTGATATGTTTCTCTTCCCAAGAGTTCAGCATTTAGAGAGAGATGAAAACCTATGTTTATCCTAAGGCATTTCCAGTAATGGAATTTCCAATGATGAGAAAGTGCCTTTGGGCAGGAGAAGTTTTCTCCCATTCACATGCCAGGTATCTATGAGGAAGGGTGTGTCAGAGGTGCTTTGTATCCACTTGTGAGAACTGATTGTTAGTGGTAAGGACAATGTCCCTGTAAATTGCACACTTCAGTGCATGGAAACAACACATCAACAACAACCAAACCAAACCAAACCAAACAAAATCAAAACAAAAAACAAACATGAAACCTGAAGAGCAAAACTAAAATACACATGTACAATATATCCTAAGTAAGATAGATAGTGAAATCTCACTAAGAACGTGACATTTGAGTTGTGGCTTGAAGGAAGCAAGAGAGTGAGCTTTGTGACTATCTGGGGCAGAAAATTCCTAGTAAAGAGAATAACAAGTGCAAAGATCCTGTGGCATAAGTGTACCTGCTATGTCTGAGGAAGAGTGAGGGCTGTAGGACTAGAGCTGAGTGAGACAGAGGTGAGGAGTTGGTGATTAGAGTAGAAAAATAATAAATGGCCAGCTCACAGAAGGCCATGTGGCTTCAGTAAGAACTGTGGCTTTTACTTTAGGTGATATGAGAAGAAAAGGAATGACATGGAAACCCACTTTTAATGGGATCTATCTGGCTGTTGTAATGAAAATAGACTGGAAAGGAAGACGGTAGACACAGAGAAACATATTAGGAAGCTAAGTAATATCCAGGAGGCTTAGACTCTAATAGTCACAGCAATGAAAATAAAAATCAGGTGAGATTCTTTGGGAAGATATAGTTAGAATACCTGAGCTGAAGGAGAAAGGAAGGTAAGTTGACACTACTACGGTTTTTATCTCAGCAACTAGATGGGGGAATTTGCAATAATTAAGGGCTTGGAAGGGAATGACAGGTCCTATTTTGTATAATTTGTATTAAAAATGCCTGTTAGACTTCTGAATGGAGATGTCAAGGCAGCAGTTGGATACACACAAATCTGATGTTCAAGGAAGAAGTAAAGGCTAAAAATATAGATTGGGGCAGCATCAGCATATATTGATAAATAAATGATGGCATTTATTTATTCATTGATTTTATTATTTTTTTCTCAATAAACATTTGTTTTAATGAGTCTCATAATTCTGTGAGATTTTTGGCCAAGTTGTTTCCATTTAAAAGTACTGATTTTAAAAGCTGATAACAAAAAAAATAAATAAATAAAAAATAAAAGCTGATAACTTAAAACCGCCACACACATGAGACAAAACAAATGGTCCACGAAACACTCTCTTTTCCTTCCAAAGGTTTTCTGATGTATTGGTACCATTAACCGGTCTTTTACTATTAAACCTAAATGGCCAATTGATACAAATACTTCTGAGACCTCTTAGAAGACCTAATATTAGTCACTATTAGAAATAATATTCATTTAGCCTTCCAAGTTTTCTGGGCCAACTTGGTGACCTTGCCAGCTCCAGCTGCCTTTTTGCCCACTACTTTGATGATACCCACTGCAACTGTCTGTCTCATGATCATGAACAGCAAAATGCCCCAGAGGAGGACAGTCAGAGAAGCTCTCAACACACCATATCAACAATGGCAGCATCATCAGATTTTAAGAATTGGGGCCATCTTCCAGCTTTTTTTCCAGAACAACGATCAATCTTCTCCTTCAGCTTAGCAAACTTGCAAGCAATGTGAGCTGTGTGACGATCCAGCACAGGTGCATATCCAGCACTGATTTGGCCTGTGTAGCTCAGGATAATCATCTGAGTCCTGAAGCCAGATGCTTCCATCGGTGGGTCATTTTTGCTGTCACCAGTCACGTTGCCAGGGCAAACATCTTTGACAGATACCTCCTTGACATTGAAGCCCACATTGTCCCCAGGAAGAGCCTTAGTCAAAGCTCCATGGTGCATTTCAACAGATTTTGCTTCAGCTGTAACACGACTGGAGCAAAGGGGACCACCATGCCAGGTTTAAGAACACCAATCTCCACCCAGACCATAGGGACAGTACCAATACCACCAATCCTGTAGACGTCCTGGAGGGGTAGACGCAAGGGCTTGTCAGTTGAACACGTTGGTAGCAGAATATAATCCAGAATTTCAAACATGTGATTCCACTGGCATTGCTATCTTTGTGAGTGACTTTCTGTCCCTTGAACCAAGATATGTTAACACTTGGCTCCAGCATGTTGTCACCATTATAACAAAAAAATTGGCACAAATTCTACTGTGTCGGGGTTGTAGCCAAGTTCCCTAATGTAGGTGCTGACTTCCTTAATGATTTCCTTGTGGATTCCTTAATGATTTCCTTCTGGTTCTAGGGTGACTCAGTGGAATCCATTTTGTTAACACTGACAATTAGTTGTTTCACATCCAGTGCATAAGCCAGAAGGGTGTCTGCTCTTCACACATCTGCTCGTTCTTGGAGATAACCTGCTTCAAATTCACCAACACCAGCAGCAACCAAGAGGACAGCACAGTCAGCCTGAGATGTGCCTGTAATCATGTTTTTGATAAAGTCTCTGTGTCCTGGGGCATCAACAATGGCCACATAACACTCGCTGGCCTTGAATTGCCACAGGGAGATATCAGTGGTGATACGACGTTCACGTTCAGCTTTCAGTTTATTCAAGACCCACCACATTTGAAGGAGCCCTTTTTCCATCATAGCAGCCTCCTTCTCAAAATTTTTTGATAGTTCTTTTGTTGATCCCACCACATTTGTAGATCAGATGACCAGGACTAGTAGTCTTGTTGGAATCTATGTGTCCAATGACTGTGATGTTGATGTGAGACTTTTCCTTTTCCATTTTGGTTTAGATTTAGTGGTAGTTTACATAATACCTCTGTTGTAGTGGCAAAGCCGTTGTGAAAGAATAATAGACGGTGTTTAAAATCATGAGACAGGATGGGATCACCAGGGGAGTAAATATAGGTAGAAAACCAGTCTATTTAATAAGATAGACTTTACCCAGAATGTTATAGCTAAACCACTACCTACATAACAGTGTCTCTCCTTCCCCCATCTCTGCTTATACACATGCTAATAGAAACAAAACACTATTCCATTGCATATTCTTTAAAAATACCTTATTAATGCTTTAAAATTCAGCTTAATCGTCACATTCTCCTCCATTTAACTACAGAATGGCTGAGTTGTCATTTTAATGAAAAATTATAGCATCATACATCGATCCCCCTTTATTTAACATATTCCTGCAGCGTTATTATCATCTGTATCATCTTTCTCACCCATGAGATCCTGAACTTCCTAAAGGCCAGGATCATATTTCCCATGCCCGGCCCTCCCCTTGAAAATTTGAAGACAAAAAAAGACAAAAAAAAAAAAGAAAAAAAGAAAATTTGAAGACACTTAGGGTATTAAAAAATAAAATCCAAATAAATGGTAATAGAAAGTAAGAGGGTGAGAAGGAAAGAGTTTATAGGTAAACAGTGGAAAGGGATGTGGGGGAGGGAGACAAAAATATATTTTATCTAGTGTGAAAGGCTGGCTCTGAAAAGCTGCTTGCAATTTTTACAAACACGGAATACATGCTGTATAGCTTAGCAGAACATGATTCAATTTCCTCTTCTGTGAAATGAGAGTGTTGAACTAAGTCCCTTCCAGCTTTAAAATGCAAAGGCTTTATGACTCTCAGATTCCCAAGTGAAATATGATCTGTGATTCGTGCACGTTTTTTCTTCCCTGTGTTTGGTCATGCCTGGTTATCTACGGCCTTCGTGCCAGTGGGGGATGCCCTCACCGCCTCTGCTTAGTCTTACTTCCTCTCTGCCCTGACTTGGTAGACTTTAATATCATCATTATTTTACACATTATTATTGCTCTCAGAAAATCTATGTCTGCTGTATTTGCAATTTTTGTGTCTGCTCCGTGTTGCCTTCACTTCCTTTTTCACTTTGTTAAGCAAAAGAAAACCCACTAAACAAAATCCCTCTTTTTTCTTTCTTTAAACAAAAACAGAAAGAAAACTTTGACAAGAGGCAGAAAGATCATCAGTAAATACTATCACTTAAAAGCTGCCAAAAAAGACATTGGATAGAAAAATGTGACAGGAATTCGCAGTAATTATAATTCATTCACTTGTGGTTTTTCAGAGATGCTTGCCATTGACTGTTGCTGCTCCATAGTTTGCCATATACCGTCAAATATTACTTAATAAAGACCTTCCTTATCCTCTTGCCATCTCTTCTGCTTCCTTCAAAGGTCGCTGCTGAAACATAAACCAGTGGAACATGTCCTCGATATGGATTTCATTATAAACTGATTCCATTTAGTGCATCCTTCAGTAGTGACTTCATTCTGAAATTAGGCACTTTCTATACCAATTCTGAAAACCCAAAACCTTTATTCTTCTTCCTAGATTATAGAAAATCCCATGGAAAGAATTATTAGATTTAGAATTCAAGTGTTTATGGTGAAGTAAAATAAAGCTCCAAAGTCTAAAACTCATTAAATAAAACATATTAGGTCCACTTTTAAATCCGCTTCTTACACAGTGCTTAAAAAAAATAAAATAACACAAGCCCATTAGTCTTCCTGTTCTTGTCAGATACACAACATGGAGTTGATTTTTCATTAGAGAGGAGATTAAATTTAAAAACCAGAATAATGGAACGTTTAAGTAATAGTGAGTAAGTCATATTCTATTTGTAACCTAAATCCTCCTTTGCAATTGTTAGGTAATTAAATCAATCATATTTTAGTATACTGCTTTAGCACAAATATGATTATTTTGTACAACATCAGACCTACTTTCCTACCACTATATATATAATTATATATATATAATCCTACCATCTATATCTATATATATATATATATATATATATATATATATATATAATTAATTCAGAGTTATTTCAACCAATCCGATGGCAGGTGCTCATTGAATTTTTATAATGTGACCAATGCTGTGTTTGGTTCTATAGAACAGAAGCTTCCAAAAAATTTTAAACAAGATTTACAGTTTAGAAATGCATTTGTATTGTGAACCAGCATTCAGGCACCCAATTTAGCAAAAAGAAAGATTTCATTAAAAAAAAATAAATTGAGGTTTATGTAGTGAAACACTCTGATGTTGTCTCTGCTTTCTCCTCTACTCCATTCAGTTACTTTAGTATATATCATTAAAACAATGTTGATTGAGGCCCAGGACCAGCAGAATGAAAACTGTCACTCTGGAGCACATACGGATTCTGTCTTAGGAAAGTTGCAGCTAGGCCAGGAGAAAAGAATAACATGAAACAAAATATGGTTTAATTTCAGAATCAGTCAAATTGTCTTCAAAAAGATGAAATCTGAGCCAGACTTTGAAGAACAAAGAGAATGTGGCAAAGCAAAGGTGCAAAGGCGAAAGGCCAAATCAAAGGAATGACCGTGCACGTATGTGTTCCCAGGATAGCAAGTAGATGATCCTGGTTGAAATGCAAGATGTGCTTTTGGCACCAGGACATTATTAAGACAAAGAAATTGTTTGTAATTAAATGCATAGGAAGTCCGAAAACAAGAGAGAGAAGTTTACAGTTAATATAGGAGAAACTAGAGAGTAATTTAAGGATTTTGATCATTACAAGTGTGTTGGTAAAATACTATTTTTAAAAGGTTGTAATATGAAACAAATACCTATACAGACTGTGTTCTAAAGGAATGACTCCAGGGAGGAAGACTCACTGTGACAGTAATTCTGATGTCATGTGAATAGAATCTAGACTAGGTGGTCGCATCAAGAAAGTACATTAAACAAAGCCATTGGTATGGTTTATGAATTCTCTGCTTAGAGAGATGACATACACACATTAGTATTTATTATCAGATTGTTTCCCTTAAAATTTTACATCTTAAGAATGCTATAGAGTGAAATATAATGACTATTAAGTAATTAAATAACTATTACTAAGCAGTATAATAAATGCTGGGAACAAGTGGTAAACTGGTCTCTCTGAATCCAATAGGTTATACAGTTGATAGACTTTTCTTTTTGACTCAGCAGAAATTTCTTTTTTTTTTAAGATTTTTTTAATTTATTCATGAGAGACACAGAGAGAGAGGTAGAGACATAGGTAGAGGGAGAAGCAGGCTCCATGCAGGGAGCCTGATGTGGGACTCGATCCCGGGTCTCCAGGATCACGACCTGGGCCAAAGGACCAAGGTGGTGCTAAACCGCTGAGCCACCTGGGCTGCCCAGAAATTTATTTTCTTACACTTCTGGAGACTGGAAGTCTGAGATCAGGCGACAGCATAGTGGGTTACTGGTGAGAGCTCTCTTCTGGGTTTGTAGATGGTTACCTTCCTGTTGTGCCCTTACATGGTGGAGAGGGAAAGTAAGCTCTGTGGTGTCCCTTTCTCTTTTTTTTTATTTTTTACTTTTTATCTTTTTTATCTTGTTTTATTTAAATTCAATTAGCTAACATACAGTGCATCATTAGTTTCAGATGGAGAATTCAGTAATTCATCAGTTGCATACAACACCCAGTGCTCATTACATTACTTGTCCTCCTTAATGCCTGTTGCCCAGTTATAGGGCAAAATCATTATATGGTCTCATTCATTTGGGGAATATAAAAAATAGTGAAAGGGAAAAAAGGGGAAAGGAGGAAAAATGAGTGGGAAATATCAGAAAGGGGGACAGAACATGAGAGACTCCTAACTCTGGGAAATGAACTAGGGGTGGTGGAAGGGGAGGTGGGCAGGGGGTGGGGGTGACTGGGTGACGGGCAGTGAGGGGGGCACTTGATGGGATGAGCACTGGGTGTTATTCTATATGTTGGCAAATTGAACACCAATAAAAAATAAATTTATAAAAAAAGGACAAAATCATAGAGGGAGACAAACCATAAGAGACTCTTAACTATAGGAAACAAACTGAGGGGTGCTAGAGGGGAGGTGGGTGGGGGGATGGGGTAACTGGGTGATGAGCTTTAAGGAGGTCACATAGTATCACTCTCTCTTTTTAATTTTTTTTGAGTATGGTTTACACACTAAATCAATTCTTTAACCCCCCCCCCCGTTTGTTTTCAAGAGAAAGAAAGGGAGAGAGAGAGAGCTAGGGGAGATTCAGAGGGGCAGAGGGAGAGAGTGGGTCCCAAGCTGGGTGTGAAGTCTGACATATGACTGGATCTCTGTTTTAAGTTTCCAAATGGTCCAGGCGCTACCTGGAGAGAATGATGGAGAGGATTGTTGAATTTCAACCAAAGTCATAAGAGAGTAAAGCAAAAGCAGCATTGGATAATGACTGCTTCAAGGTGAGGTCAGATACTTCTGCCGAAGTATGGTCTACATTCACCTGAATCAGATTGTTCAAATGCAGATGATTTGATCCCCACCCTGTCTCTCCTTGATCAAGCTATTTAGGATTGACTAGGAAATCTGCATTTATCACAAATACCCCAAGGATATCCTGAGACTACTCAAGTTTGAGAATCACTTTTATTTTATAGTTGAGTGAACTGAAGCTGGGGAGATTAAGTGATGTTCTTGGTCATACCGTCAGCGATAAAACTAAAACTAGGATATGAGTTTTCTTGATGTTAAAAGGGAATAGATTTTGTATCCAGATGTATCTGACTATGGAGTTTGACTCTATTTTTTATTAGTTATATGACCCATGTCAGAAGGATTAAGCTTCCTGAGCCATCAATGCCTTTTCTGAAAATGGAATTAATAACATGTACCTTAAAAGTGTTGCTCTAGATTGTTTGCAGGATTCAAGTTAAAATTTTTCAACCACCAGTGCCTGGCAAAAGGAATGCTCCATGGATTGTAGCTATTTGTTACTGTAACTGCTACATGAGGGTTAATAGAGCAAGCGATCAAGGGCTTGGGCTCTGAAGCTAAACCATGTATGCTCAGATCCCATCACTGCCATTTACTGACTCGATGACCTTGGGGGAAGAGTGTTGTGTCGCAATCCCTTCATCAGTAAAGTGGTGGCACTGGAAGCACCTCAAGGATTTGTTGTGAAGATTAAATGAGTTAATACAAGTAAAGCACGTAAAAAAAAGCTTGCCATGTTCTCACATATAAAAACATATATAATAAGTTCTTAATGTGCTAGTATTATTATGTCCTGACACAGAAAGAGAAAGAGAAAAAGCATTGGGGAGGTCACTGCTCATGAACAGGCTTCTGGATAGTCAGACAATTTCAGTTACAGAAGAGTAAGTGTAAAGTGTGGAGCATTTAAAAGAGGTCAATGCAACCTTAAGAGTCAGGAATGCTTGGATACCTGTTTCTCCGGTATATAGACTTGTCTCCTCGGATTTTCAAATTTAGGTAAGACTGAAAATTGAGTAGACTGCATGTTCCCTCTGGGTGTCCTTGTTCTGCTGTTTGTTTTTCTCAACTGTCTTTCTACGTCTTACAACTTTTCTTGTTTCTTTACTCTGGGCAACTTTGTTTTCCTTGAATTTCCAGAAGGCCAGTGGGACAGAAATGCCATTGGCACATGTAAAGATATTTTAGAGTTTCTTGGCCATGAAATAGTATATTTATCACAGTCAGAAAACAAATTATTATTTCCAAAGAGGAAAAATTATTTTGAAATGCTGTAGTTAACTTCTTGTCCATTAAAAAATTCAGGTCATGGCACCTAATTAGGTTCCTAATGCAATATAAGTAACATATCAGTTACTTTTATTTAAAAACATATCTTCATTTTGATTAACATTAGATTAAAGGAGTGAGTCATATTTATATATGCACATTAAAGCAGACAATCATTAAGACCTATCGATTCTGCTTTCAAAAATGGTCTCAGGCCAGTTATTTGTGTGTCTCAGACAATGACTGATGATGACTGTTACCTCCATATTATAAGCAGACCTGGAGATGGTTGTGATAACCTTCTACCGAGTCTCCTAACATATTCCCCATATGCATAGTGATCTTTTAAAACCATGTGTCTCCCCACATCACTCCTTGCTTCAAGTAATTCAATGGCTTTCCATTGCTCTTAGGATAAAGTAAAAAATCATTTAAAAGACCTGTATGATCCTGCATATATTTCCTTTTTGCTTCCTATCAAATCCCTCACTTGGCTTACTATGGTGTCATGCATCCTCACCCTCTTGAGGTCTCCCTCCTGATGTTAAGACTGGAAACATTTTACTTGCTCTTCATCTACCATCAACACACACAGACATACAGAGACTTTTTTTTTTTTTTTCGTAGCTACTCCTATTCCACAAGCAAGTATTAGGTTCAAACTTCATTCCTCCAAAAAGTCTTCTCTGATTCCATGGAATATTTTAGTCTTCGCTCTTCTATGCCAGCCTAGGACTCTATTGTATGTCCTTACATTATAGTCCTTATCACAGCTGAGCCCAAATAAGAAATTATTTAGGATTTATGGCCCACATTGTGCTTTAACCTCATCATGTTGGAGACCATGCAGGAATAGTTCAATATTACATTCCAAGTCCCTTGAAAAAGGGCCAAATGCAGAGTACGAACTCAACAAGTATTTATTAAGTGAACAAATTTGTGAATAAATAACGTGTAAGATTGAAATTTAAAAATTGGGAACATACCACTGTTAATGACACATACTACTTGTATTGACTAAATAGACTAATTCTAATAAATTAACAATTCTGTTAGATTGGTAACGCATATGTGCATATGGCAGTAATGAAATGCATCTCTATTAGTTTCTTCTTATCTTCCAACAATGGCTTTTTTGTTTGTTTGTTTGTTTGTTTTTATGCCTTAGTGTGATACCTAGTCCTTAGTGTGACATATACCAATTGATATTAATTCAAGCTAATGAAAGCTTAAGGAATAATTTGAAAATATTGGCCATTAGTATCAAATGAAGTAAAGTGATTGGCCATTAGTATCAAATGAAGTAAAGTGTATGCAATGATTCTCTGTTAGGTTTTAGTCCGTAAAGCATCTTTTCCTTTTGAGAACAAGCCTCCTCCATCTACTAGATTATCAATCAAATGTCCTCAGTGACTTCAAATCAAGTCAGATGTGGATATGAGATCAGTGTTAGTAGACGAAGACACAGTGTAGGCTCATGATCAAAACAGAGCCAATAAAAATTTAATTGGAGTGATTTCTATGAACATTTAGAGTCATTCTGAGACTGTGACTACTCAATTTTGAGCTTTGGCTGGTCATTTTCTTGTGAAATATATAGTCTGCCTAAAAATAAAGAGTAAAGAGCATCAGAAATGACAGAAAAACAAAATCACTCTGATCTAGCTGTCCTTCGAAGTGATACTTTAATGAAATAAAGTTTTTTAATTCAATCTAATTGAAGTTTGCATTCTAGACAGAGTTTATAGAGCTAATTTTTTTTGAGCTACTCCTTTAATGGGATGTGAGTATACACATGTGATACAGTATTTAAAAAAATAGATTTGTGGATAGTTTCCCTTGAGCCCAAAGATTAAAGTTGAAACAAATATAGAATATTGTAAAAATTTCACTGTAGATTTTTACAGCCCTGAGCATGTAGAGAACATTATGTACAGTATTGTATCCATCTTAAGAAATAATTTACAAAATGTGTACTAAGGGGAATAAACAGAAGAATGAGGGATTTGGAAACCATGCTGAATCAATGTAGAATATGTAGAGTGGTATTATATTTTATTCTAAAACAAAGCTTGTAACAGAGGTCAGCAAAGTTTTCTTATAAAATATTAGATAGTAAACATTTTAAGCTTTTCAGGCCATATGGTCTTTGTGATAAATAGTTAACTTGGTTATGGCAGCATGAAACAGTCATAGACAATACATACATGCATGACTCTGCTGTAGTTAAACTTTATTTATAAAAACAGCTGATGGGCTGGGTTGGATGTAAGATCCATAGTTGTTACTGCTTGCTTTGTATTATACTCTCAAATACTACTCCAAAATAGTCACACAGTCAGGTAATTTTTTCTAAAAGTCCTTGAGATGGAGATAGTTCATTCTTGAGTTTTGGGCTCATATTGATATTATGAAAATCTGTAGTAGAACCAATTGCCCCCCCCCAAAAAAAAATAAAAGAAAAAAAATTAAAAAAGAACCAATTGTCCCAAAATCCATGGTCTTCAACTGCAGCAGGCTATTAGAACATTTTACAATTCTAACGTGGCTTTAAATATTAAGAGCCAAAGATTAAAAAGACTAAAAGTAGAGAGATTATTAAAGTATATGGAAATTCTCAAGATGCCTTCAAAACCCATTAGAAATAATAAACAAATTTGGTAGACTTGGAGGGTATAAAATCAATGTACAAAACTCAGTTGTATTTCCATACCCCAGCAATGAACTGTCTGAAAGAGAAATTAAAAAAAATAATTTTATGTAGAAAAGTATACAGGGTGGGGAAATAAGAAAATGTTGGTAAAAGGGGATGAACTCTCAGTTATAAGATAAGTAAAATCTGAGGATCTAATGTATAACATGGTGACTGAGGTTGATAGCACTCAATTCGAATATAATTGAAATTTGCTAAGAGAGGAGAAATTAAATATTCTCAGTAAAAAAGAAAAAGGTAAATATGTGAGGTGATGGATTTGTTAATTAACTTAATGAGGTGAATCCATTAATAATGCGTAAGTATATCAAAGCATTACATTGAACACTTGAAATATTCTGCATTTTTTGTCAATTATACACCAGTAAAACTGAAAAAAGAAAGCTTCACAAGAAGGGCAAATATATGGGCACAATTCTCCATAAATCTCATGATCTAAGGCCATAGAAATGAGTAATTCTGCATGAACTTTTATTCCAGTGGAAGACAAAAGAAACTTTTACATTTAAATAAAGGGGAAAATATATGATAGAAATAAGTACTATGCAAATAATTAAAACAGATAATGACATAGTGTATATGTGGAGGACTACTTGGGATTGGTGATCAGAAATGGCCTCTTGGAGAGTGACATTTATTTTTTTTTTAAGATTTTACTTTAAAGTAATCTCTACACTCAAAGTGGGGCTCCATCTTACAACCCTGAGATCAAGAGTCGTATGCTCTACTGACTGAACCAGACAGGAGCTCCTCAGAGAGTGACATTTAAATGAAGCACCAGCACTGTGAAAATCAGAAAGACAAACATTCTAGGCACAGACATAAATATTATAAGGTCAAAAAAACAAGTTGCACTACTGAATAAATAGAGTCAGTATACATAAACAAAATGACTGAAAAGGAGAGTACTATTTAAGACTTGAATAAAGGCAAGGTCTAGGTTTAAAGGACTTTGAAGGATAAGGAGTCAGAATTTATTTCAAGTTCAGAGTGAAGTCAATGACTTTAATTAGGGAGTGATTGTATCTGATATATGTTTTTAGAAGATGACTGGCTATCATGATTTTCTTGGGGAAATATCAAGCATTGAAACATGAAACCAACTAGAATGCCAGCCAACACAGGATGGAGAAAAATGGATGGATTCACTACGTTTTTGTCATTGAAAACATTAATGAATGAGGTGGATGCGATGGGTGAAAGAAAGAATAATAAAAAATATTAACTTTTTTTTTTTTACTTGCGCAAATGGGAAGGTGGGGTGGATGATGTTGTGGTTTGATGAGATGAGGAAAACAGTAGCAGGACTACATGATGAGGAAGAAATCAAGTGTTCTGATTTACATTTGTTAAGGTTGGGTGACACATAATATACACTTAATACTCATTTATTACATGAATGAATTAATGATCTTTCATGCAAAAGTTTTGTCTTCTAATAACATCCAGTTTAATTTTGTTGTTTTTGCTTGGAAAAAAAAAAGGAAGGGATTTTAAGAGTTCATCTAATCAAATCTTTATTCATTTTCCAGATGATGACATAAAAGTCAATGGGGATAAGTGATTTCTTGGAGTAAGTACAACTGGTGACTAAAAGAGCCAGATTACATGTAGCTTTGTAACTATTAAACGAGTCCTGTCTCTTTTTGCTGGAAGCTGTCCCATTTCTCCCAGGTCTTCCCCCTACGGTATTGGGAAAACAAAAGCCACTGAAAATAGAGTGGGCAAATAAATCTTCACTACATGCTCATTATTCATATAATGGAAACTTTATTTGACAAAAACTGACAAGACGAAAGTTTCAACTGAGCATTAAAGTTCCAACAATCCTCGTAATGAATACTGACATTTGTATACTTTCAAGAATAACTATGAAAATCCTTATTTTGTCATTGTCCATACAACTAAAGCATTGATATGCTGTGAAAACAAACTAAATATATGTTTGTGTCCTAAGGCACACAGACCACACAGTATTTTCAAATCACCTTTTTTTTTAAATCTTATCTCCCAGTTTACTATTAAGTCTATACTACATTAGAGAGTCCAAAATTCTATTTTCTACTTCTAAGCTGCCTAATTTTTACTGGTATTGGAAATCTTATCTTCAAAGTTATATTGAATATGAGGACCTTTTAATATTTACATATACATTTTACACTGAAAACTCCTCCTACACTCCAATCAAAAACAGGACTTCAAAATTATAAGACTGATTGCTTGGTAAACCTTCAGTACCAGCCTCTCCCCACCCCCCTCAGTTTCTTTCAATCGCTCTCTCTCTCTCACTCAATCTTTCTCTCTTCTTTCTTTTGTAATACCTGGCCCCCATTTTGTTTGGCTTTTATACAAAGTAATAAATACTTTTATTTTCTACAGTAATATTCTCAGGATATTGAATAGTATGAAAATCATTAATGTCATGGTTTTTCTGATTTCTTGTGTAGCTGCAAATAAAAATACTGAATAATACTCAACTTCTATGAAATTATTATCAAATCAAAGCACCAAGACTGAATTTTTGTATTCGCCAATTCCATGCTTGATACGCTGGGCATGTTACCCCAGGTAACTTACATGTCTCACAGTTGCCTCAATGATACAACATTTGATAATAACGATATATCTATATACAGTATTAAAAACAAAATGTGGCTCTAGGTCCAGTATGTGTCTGTCTTAGTAAGTTGTGGATTCTTTCTTTTCTTTCTTCTTTCTTTCTTTCTTTCTTTCTTTCTTTCTTTCTTTCTTTCTTTCTTTCTTTCTAAGATTTTATTTATTTATTCATGAGAGACACACACAGAGAGAGAAGCAGAGACACAGGCAGAGGGAGAAGCAGGCTCTGTACAGGGAGCCCGATGTGAGACTCCATCTGGAAAGTCCGGGATCATGCCCTGAGCCAAAGGCAAGATGCTCAACCACTAAGCCACCTAGGCATCCCAGTTGTGGGTTTAAAAGCAATTTGTTATTTTTTTCTAGACTAACCATTTTATTGACATACTACTCTTCCTTTAAAATTTGTAGGATTTATCATGATATCCTTTCTTTAATTTTTATGTGTAAATGCTTCACATCAGTAACATAGTCTGTATAAATTCAGAGACTTTCTACCCCCATTTTAAAACCATAGTGTTTTGATCATCCTGCAGAGCTAAGATAAACCCCATCTAAATTTGGTTCATGCTACACATACATCAAGAGGATAAAGAGGGCTAATTTCTCATGTAATTTTGCGGACAGTAGAGCAGGTTTTTCAAGCTGGTCTGAAAATGGCTTGAGAGAACAAAGAGAGAGAGAAGATATTATCAGCTTTGTGGTTCTATTACAGTTGTATAGTGGGCTAGGGTGAGGCGTCTCACACAAAGACCAGAGCTTGCTTGGGTTGAATTTCCTGTAGGCATCACAGAGGAAGAACTTGGGCTTTCCTATCTTACACAGATGTGGAGCAGAAGGGGAAATGGAGTTATGAACATTAAAGTTGTCAACAGTCATGTCAAAACGGAGCCAGACCTTTATGAATTGTTACTGTAGATGAAAGAAGGTAAAGAATAGGTACAATCACAATTTTGCCTCTTGTACCTTTTAGCTTTCAAAGAAAATCTTACAAAATGATGAATGAAGTAAACAGATTTTTAAAACATTTTTCACTTTGGAAGAGAGTTCTTTGGAACTCTTGTATTTCAGTTTAGCTCCATGATGAGTATTCTGATTGTGGGATTAATTCCAAGAGTGCTAGAAAAGAATTGGATTCAGTGGTGGGTGGGTCAGGGAGGATTTTGTCTAACTAAAGCAAAAAATTAGGCCATATTATTCCCTTTCATCATCGAGAGTTTAGCTTTGCTTCTATCTATATTTGTGGCCAGACTTTATTCATTGTCTTCCTTCAATTTTCTTTGGATGTTCATGTTAATTTAATGTGTTTTTAAATGTTCATGTTAATCTAAGTATTGTTATGTTGAGGATTGGTTGAGTAGTGGTTGAAAGTCACTAGGCTCCCTTTTGTTCTTAAAAATAATATATTTCTGAAAATAACTGTTAGACTCTTGGCAAGCCATAAGATAATAGAGTGTAGAATAATTTTAGAGTATAATTAAGCTCATCCACAACCTAACATAGCCAAAATATAACAAGAATAAATTAATAATTCAATGAAGGAGTATTTAATAAGTATTCACTAATTGATGGACTATGTGCCAGGAAGTATGAAGAATGCAAAAAAAAAAGTATCAGATTAGGTTACTTCCATAAAAATGTATATTCTAAAGAGAAAAAGGTTTGAAATATAATCCACTAATAGAGATAATTTACCCTAAAACTAATACTTAAATAGACAAGGATATCCAAAAGCCATGCATGGCTATACATGTGGATCTCATTTTGGTTGTGCTTGCATGGAAAAGTAAATACTGGCTAGTTAAAGGTGAAAACTATGGTGTGTCTGGAAGGATAAAAGTTGAACAAAAATTTTAAAGATATTTATTTATTTACTTACTTACTTACTTACTTACTTACTTATTTTTATCACAGAGGAACCAGAGAGGGATTCCAGGAAAGGTCAAAAGTAACAAATGCAACAAAGCAAAAAAACACACAGGATATATACCTTGGATTGGTTAATCATGCCTCTTGATTTGCCTGAGACTATCTTGGTTTACCCATATTGTTGTAGCAAAAATCGTTAATAGCACCCTCTTTTGCTAAAGAATGTATCTGTATTTGTACAATTAATTGTATGGTCATTCTATCTATGGGTGTATCAAGGAGAGGGATCACATTCAGTTAAACAGTTAAAGAGATAGTAGGGATTGGCAAATAATTTATAGAGAAGCTGATCTAAGTGATATATCTATATCTATATCTATATTCATATCCCCATTTTATTTATGAAGAATTTGAAGCCAAGAGAAGTTAAGTGACTTTTCAGAACTTTGTCAGCAAGGAAGGGGCAAAGCTGACATGCAAAACATAATCAACCTGAGCCCCAAGTGCATGATCTCCTAAGGAAATACATACATCTATGCATGCATACCTGGAAGCTAAGGTAGAGACATTTGCAATGTGAAACATTGTTGAGACTGAATAGGTCTCAACCTATTCAATAGGTTGAGGTCTTTAAATAAAGTTGCATTCATTGACTACTTTTAAAGAAGAAAGTATCAATAATATAACAGAGGGATGAAGTAGATAACCCTGTGTTGATGAATTAGCCAGTAGTAAAAGGAAGACCTAGGGCAGCAACTATAAAATTTCCTTGAAAACAAATGTATTTGTGAAAGCTAGATTTATTTAAAAACAGCGGATTTGAGAAATGGGGGTCTTGCTCATTAGTGAAAGGAATGCTTGAGTATTTGAAAACAGAGAAACCAGGAAGTTCAAAGTGAGAAAATGGGAAAAAATGGGGTGGGGAATAAGCTGCAGGACAAAGTTCCAGATGGCCTAAGGGGTTGGGGTAGAAAATGCCCGTAGAGTAAATATAAGTCTGATAGCTATAGGAAGTCAGTGTCTCAAGTGAATTTGTTAAAACGACTAACAATGAATGACACAACAGCTCTGTGTGGGTTTACTATGATTTGTCCCATTCTTAAAATAAATGAAAAGGATAGTTTTTCTTTAAATTGAGAAAGCTGCTGTCCAAATCTGAGCAAGGTCAAAGTCATTAATATAGTTGGAGCGTTAGGTGAAAGGATCAAGAGAACTCAGCTCAGTGCTGGTATCCAGGAAGCCTGGACACCTGGAAAAGAATTAATTGGTGACCCAGCACTAATTGGAGAACCGCACAGCCAAGATCATTAAATAGCTGATTTTCTAGAATGTGTCTATTCCTTCCAATTAACATTATGAAATCTTTAGTTGCAAGATTGGTTTCCTGTTGTTGAGGAATGAATGGGATAAAATATTTTTGATACAAATTTGGAGCAAGACAGATGATTTAACTCATTTAACCAGTTACTTTAGTTTAATGTAAATATAACTTAAATGCATGCATTGAAAACAATTAGTTCAATTGGCTATGTGCCCAGGTTATTAATTTGTTATAGGACAAATATTTTCATCTTGCAAACTTTATACTATAGCATTATTTGATTGGTTTAATTTTTCATATTAATAATATTTGACTTAGTTGTTCTAATCAAAGATAGAGTCATCGTACCATTCTGTGCATTAGGTTATAAGCCATGAGTTAGTGAAATTTTATTTGAAATTGTTATATTTTACATTGTACTAATTCTATAAATTATGTATTTGTATGTTTCAATGCATATATGTTTACTGTTTGTGTAACTATTCACACATCTGCTCAAAATAGATTTGACAGTCTGATAATGTCAGCTTTTATTAATTTAAAAGAATGCCCTTTTACCTCAATGATTTTATGACCTTCAACTTAGCACAGACTACTATCAGAAACTGCAAGTTATCGTCAAACAGGAAAATGAAAACTGAATCTTTATCCAGTAATATAATTTAACATTAGTCTTTGTTTCAATGAGACAAAATAGCTTAGAGGAAATTCCAGGAAGTCAAGAAGATCATGGTTTAATTCAAGTGAAATTTATAGAATACTGACTACATGCCAGGCTCTGATTTAAGCAAACAAAAGGTTTCTGCAATCACAGAACTCCCAGTCTAGGAATGGGAGACAGAAGATGCAAATAACTTCCCTGTAATAAAGTGTGATAAATATCCTGTATTATCCTAATCACACCAATTAAATGGTATAGAATTACAAAGGATGGATGGAGAGATTCGGTCTGTGGACCAGAGCCAATGAGTTTTGGCAAAGACTTCTAAGAAGAATTGACGTTTAAACTGGCCCTTGAAAAATCACTAGATCTCTGCCAGGCTATGGGTGGAAAAATGAGGATAAGAAAGGCGATGTGTTTACAAAGCATATAATATTGCCATTTTAGGGATCAGCAAAGTAGTTCAGATTCTTCTTACAGTCCTGATTGTGTACCCTTGAGCATGTATCCCAGACTTCAGACCTGGTGTGGGTTAGTAGGAAAGAGAATTTAAGTTCATCAGATGAAAAAAAAACACGCATCTTCTCTGTGAAACTTCCAGAGCTTTATACATTTTCCTGTGGGGAAGTCTGATCCTTCACAGCTAGAGGCAGTGAAGAAAAGTTCAGTGATTTTTCTAATAGATACCAGAAAACTGATAGCCATACATAGGCAATGGTTTCTAACTCCCAAGTCAGCACTCTCTCCATCAGACCACACACATCTCACAGTTGGAGTTTGCTCTTTGCTAGAGAATAAATAAGAGGGTTAGATTATTTATTTAGCACATATTTATTTATGCATACTCAGTTCTTCCCATAGAAATTTAGGGACTATGGGTTGTCTTAGAAATATGGGACACATATAATTAGATATTCATTGAATGTGTATTTCTTAATTCCTCAAAACTCATTTAGTAGTGTAGTTTAAAAGAGTAGGATGGATAAATAATATTTAAGGATTTATTACACAATAGGGTTTGTGTTAGATGCTTTACATACTTTTCTTGTGTAATGACAACTCTATGAGATGGCAACAATATGGTATCCTTATTTTATAAATGAGAGATCTGAGAATCAAAGAGGCAAAATAACCTGTATTAAGCTAACAGGCAAAGCTACATTTATCTGACCAAAGTCCACATCCTTTTCACTACACCACAATACTGCCTTCACAGTAGTTTGAGGTAAAAGGCATATTTCATGTATCTTATGTGCTCAAAATCAATAATACATCATCTTCATGCTTGCCATTTTAGCAGTGTGAGGCTAAAAGTTAAGAAGTGATAGAAACAGTTGGATGATGATGATGGTGATGATGATGATGATGATGATGATAGCTAATAATTATTGAGTATTTATATTGTGGTAGATAGACCTCTGAGCATTTTATATATATTAACTGATTTGATCCTTACAACAACCCAGTGAAGGAAGGGCTTTCATCACCCTTGTTTTCAAAGCAGATATAATACACAACAAATTGGAGTAATTTGCTCATGTTCGCTAAGCTAGTAAGTGGCCTGAAATGCAGGCAGTCTGGCCTCCTGTCAGTATGCATGACGATGTGCTGGTGGCATATTCAGAGGGAATAGAAATAAAGAATATTGAGCGAGTGCCTAATATGTATGGATGTATTTTCTATGTATCTCATTTAATAGTCAGAAAAGTGTGGTACTTAAAACAGCACAGTGATTATGGATCTGAATTTAACAGAAAATGGTATATACCTATGCTATTATAATTATCCTATTTTGTGATTAAGGACAACATCCTGAAATTCAGGGAAGTAGCTTGCACAAAATCACATTGCTAAATTATGCTATGGTCATGATTTGGAAAAGGACTCTGTGCCATTTACCCTTAAATGTTAAAGTTATGGTTATAAAGCCAAAAATAAAGTAAAAATTTGACAGGCACACTGTCTTCTTATGAAGTGTAGACAGAGCATTGGAAAGTTAATATTAAAATATGAAAAAAGGGACACCTGAAGAGAAGAATGTATTTCATTTTTAGAGATAGAAGAATAACGTTCTTCCAACTAGAAACAAAAGTTCTTCAGTTCCTATGTGAACTGTGATATGTGGAATCATCCTTATATCTCCATTTTCTAGCACAGTGCCTACATTTGTAGGAGCTCAAAATGCACATCAGATGCATAAATGATCAACCAGGGAATGGTTAGACTAATGAATGGAGGAATGGATGGGTAGCAGCATCTTAGAAGTTTAAGTGGGATGTGACTCAAACAGTTACATAATCTTGTTATCTTAAGGTAAGAAAATAGGCAGGGACATTCTTTCCTTTTATGCTTTCTAATATATTTTTAGTAAAGTTCTTTTTTCTATTCTAAGATCCCATGATTCCATTTTCCAGGAAGGAATCCACTAATTAATTTCTAGGGAAAGCATTTGAGCTTCGTTCAAAAATCATAGACCTTTGCTATCCATACAGTAGCCACTAGCCACTATTAAATAGTCACAGTGGCTATTTAAATTTAAATTATTATTTTTTCAATAAAAATCTGGCTCCTTGATCCTATCTCTAGGGCTCAATAGTCACATGTAGCTATGGCCACCATACTGGACAGTGCAGACATAGAATATTTTCATTACTGAAGAAAGTTCTATTGACAGCACTGTGGTGCAACAGGGCAGTGAAAATTCTTGAATAATAAGCAGGGTGAGGTTGAGATTGTGCCACATGGATACCTTGGTAACCAGTCTGAACGGCTTAGACAAGGCCATAAAACTAGGTTGGAACTTAAGGACAAAAAAACAGAAGCTAGAAAGAGTCTCTGAATTTTAATAAATTAGTAGTGACAAGGCTATATCATACTGTGTTCATTGATTGACTCTAGGTTAGATAACTATTCCATTTGTAGAGTATTAGTGATTATTGTGCTATGAAGTCACAGAGTAGTACCTACCTTTACTTGGGTAATTAGGGAAGGCTTCTTTGTGAAGTTGATGACTGGACTCTATTATAAAGGAAGAGCAGGAGATATTCAAGTCAAGGACATGAGGAAAAAGCAGGAAAAGAAATGGCAATCTAAAAAGAGGGAGTAAATGTACAAAATCTTGGGAGTTTCTTAGAAAGACTACTCGTATTAATATGGCTGGATATGGATATTGATGGAGGTTCATTAAGAGGTAAGTGTAGAGAGAGAAGCAATGTTTAGATAATGAAGGACTTGAAAGAGAAATCAAGGAGGCAATGCCATGTCAGTACTCACTACAGTCAAATTTAGCCATTAAAGTCATTGATTGGGGGATAGTAGAGAGAGCCTGTCTTCGGCCCAGGGCATGATCCTGGAGTCCCAGAATCGAATCCCGCATCAGGCTCCCTGCATGGAGCCTGTTTCTCCCTCTGCCTGTGTCCCTCTGTATGGGTCTCTCATGAATAAATAATAAATAAATAAAATCTTAAAAAAAAATAAAGTCATTGATTAATTACTCAATGTACACTGGTTGAGGTATACGAATTTGAGGAGGATCCTGAATGTTACCTTTGACTTATGATAATGGAAAATAAGTAGAAATACTGAATATAAACTAAAATAAATAAATAAATAAACTCATATGAAAAAAATTTGTGGAGATAAATTGAGGAAAACTAAGGTTAAAGAGAGTTAACAAAAAATGTATTCCATATATCATTCTCACTGGAATAAAATTTTATTGAAATCGTACAATCATAGATTTTGTTACTTGAAAGTTTGTCATACCATTACATATCATTGCATAATTGCATCAATTGTTTAAGAAATTGAGAGAAATATATATGCAGATATTCATATATTAAGGCAAAAAATTGTGCCATCAAATGCTTTAGAAAATAGCTTCAATCTTCAATTTTCCTTTGCTGTTGTTGATTTACCTACTTTATCTTAACTCTTGCTCTTTTCTTCCTCTTTCTATCCTCCTATCCTTTTTCTGTGTCCTCCTCTCTATCAGAGCTTTCCTTTGTGCCCTTGGTATTGTACAAAATCACCGTTTTGGTGTTCATCAAATGTCTGGATGATGTACAAGAATTATTTAAAAGAATTTAAATTATATTGGAGATTCTGGCTCTTTTTACATTGTGTCCAGTTGGTAATTTATGACTGGAGAAATAATGACAATATGCTCCTGATTCCTTTTAAAATAACTTTTCATTTTTCTCTTCATTTGTAATGACTTAAACTAAAATTTTAAGGGGATGAAAACTTAAAAATAGTTTTATTACCCTAAATGAATAAACCACTTCCCTTATAATAAGCCACACAATACCTAATCTACTTTGTTAATATATGTTATATCATGTGTAACATATCAGCTATGTTTCTCTCTGTTGGTAATACAAGAATACTATGCTATTAATATGTACCATATTCTCATCCCTATTATATCTAAATACATATGTTTTCTAAGAGCTGTCCTCTATATCAGTGGATAGGTTTAGTACTAGATGCTTGGAAAAATTCCAGAAGTTTTCTTTATAATAGAATAAGATCATGCATATTGTGTTTTATTTTGACAGGTGTATGAGGTTGCCTGTAATAAATTAGCATACTGAGGAATATTCACATATTTTTAGCAATTGGAAAGTACAATTTATAGCATTCCCTTCAAGATAAATTATAATCAACATGTGTCATTGAGGTCATTTTCCCTTACAGATCTCTCACTTAGCATCCTAAAGCAAAAAAAAAAAAGGGGGGGCGGGGAGTCACAAAATATCAAAACTGCAATCCAAATTATTGTGTCCAATCTCAGCAGATCTCACAGAGGATGGTTAGCAATGTTTATATTTCTATATTAGATATCACAAACAGTCTTATTTTCAAAGAATGAGTACTTTTTTCATCATTTTTCAGGACTGAATCATCTTTCAGTTCCTACATATGTGTTCATCAGGAAATATCTTTAATGGGCATATGGGTGCAGTCAGTTGCTTCTGTAACACTAAAAATTTAGCAACCCAAACAAATCATTTTCATATGTTGCAGGTGCTGTCTATTTCAAGGAAACTTGTACTTTGATGTTCTTTTAATTAAAGTTTCAATTAAATTAGTTAGCATTCTGCGAAAAATAGTTCCGTTTTCTCTGGTTATCAACCTGTCAATTTCAGAAAGTACCAATAGCCAGTTAGTTCTGCGCTCCCAGTATTTTTACTTTGGCAAGCACCAAAGGATAAAGAGTGCTGGTTTATCTTTTAATTCAAACTCACCTGAAACACTAAATCACACTTTATACAGCAGAGTTTAGAGAACTTAAAAACACTGTGGGTCTCATCCTTGGTAGTTTCAGAATCCAGCTAAAGTAAGTTTCTATTTGGTATTCATTTACATTTTACAAGCAGTAAATAATCTCTTTATAATAAAAATAAAATATCATTACTTTACTGTATTAACATTTACTCCAATCTGTTGACTTATAGTAGAAAATCATAATGAATTCATATTCCAAAATCTAGGAGCTGCCTCTGGCTTTTCTCTTCACTGGTTACAAGGTCTTGGATAAGTAGCTTCTTTCTTTGGGTCTCAATTTCCTCATTCACAAATTCAATAAAACTGCAATTTTTAGAACATCTGAGAGCCAGCCACTTAGCAGGCATCGATCATAATATAATGATGAATAAGATACAGCCTGTGTCTTGCAGCACTTCAGATTAGTGAAATGATGCCCATTGTCTCACTGAACTCTGAAATTTTGTGGGCTTGTAGAAGCATCATTCTTACTGAAAGTACAGACATACACACACACACACAAAGCAGAAGAAAATCTTTGTATCTTTACTTGAACAAACTGAGAATTTCCATTGGTAAAACGGAATAATGTCTATTAACATAAATTCAATTGGATGTATACTCAAAAGAGAACAAAGAAAAATCTGAAATAAGTTAACCTCCTGTCTTTTTCCCTTAGAAGTATAGAAGTAATTTTACACATATGAAGTATTTTTGAACATAAATGGTTAATTACATTTGGGAAAAATAATCGTCTGAGGGACTGAATATGTTTTTGTCTTCCTCATCGTGTTTCCAACATGATACATTCTAGAAGAGTGTCCATCTTTAAAATCGTAATTATTATTTTTGATATAATTACTCTGAAGTCTGGTAACCAAAAGGCCTGATTGAAATGATTATTTTCCCATGAAGGAATTAAAAAAATTATTTTAAAAAATGCACTCCCTGGCATTATTTTAAAAATACGGAAGAAATTCTAAGACATTTTGGGCTGCATCTGCCCATTATGCCAAACACTTTTCAGAGAGTCTATTAGAATGATCATTTAACACCTGTATCACTGCCTCCTCATAGTGTAACCTGTAATCAAAGTGTGAAGCAATCACCATAGCAGTTATAATTTAGATTATAGCTTAATAGCACTGGTTGTGAAGGACTAGATTTGAGTATTTGGAATTTCCTAACCATTGATTGCAATAAGTGGGCACAATTGAGTCAGGAGCCAAAAGCTCTCACTTCTCTCCTGAGACGGAAGTGATGGCTTCCCAGCTTGACTGAACTGGCTCTTATGCGTGAGCTATTTTGCACACTGGTGATATCTGTTGTATAAGAAAAATACCTCTGCAGAGCTTTTGTTCTAGGGAAATTTTAGCAGGCTCTCTTTTATTAGCTCCTTTTGTCAAGGGTCAGTTATACACTTTTGATCTCATTCACATTTTTTTATAACAGTTTTAACATAATGACTAGTATTTTCCAGCCTCTACTACGTAAATCCCAGATGAATTTAGTATAGCTGTTATGGCTACATTTAGTTAGAACAATTACTGAGAATTTCCAATACATTACTCCTCTTTTTATAAAAAAATATATTTATCAAAAAAAATTTATAATTGAGTGCAGTTGACACACAATGTTACATTAGTTTCAAATGTATATACAAACAGGTATACAATATAGTGATACAACTTCTCTATATGTTATCTATGCTACAAGTGTAGCTACCATATGTCACCCTACAAGGCTATTACAATATCATTGACTATACAGCTTACACTGTACTTTCTATTCCCGTGACCTACTCATTTCATAACTGGGAGCCTGTATCTCCCACAACCCTTCACCCATTTTGCCCATCTTCCTACACCACTCTCCTCTAGCAACCATCAGTTTATTCTCTGTACTCTGCTTTTTGTTTACTTATTCTTTTGTTTTGTTTTTAAAATTCCATGTATAAGTGAAATTATATGGTTTGTCTTTCTCCCTCTGCCATCTCTCTTAGCGATACCCTCTATGTCCACCCGAGTTGTTATAAATGGCATGATCTCATCCTTTTTTTATGACTGTGGATTTTATGAATTGTAAATAGTGTTAATAATACTATTGTAAATAATGCTGCAATAAGCACAGAGGTGTATATATCTTTTCAAATTAGTGTTTTGGGAGGGGGGAGTTATTAGGGGGAGGGTAAACACCCAGTGGTGTAATATTGGTTCATATGATAGTTCTATTTTTAACGTTTGAGGAACCTCTATACTGTTTTCCACAGTAGTGGCACCAATTTACATTCCCACCAACAGTATACAAGGGCATCTTTTTTCTCCAGATCCTCACCAACACTTGTTGTTTCTTCTCTTTTTGTTGTTAGCCATTCTGACAGGAGTGTGGTGATATCTCTATGTTTTTGATTTGCATTCCCCTGATGATTAGTGATATTGAGCATTTTGTCATGTGTCTGTTGGCAATCTATGTTTTATTTATTTTTCTCCATTACAAATTTTATTTTTTTATTCTTTTATTTTTTTAATAATAAATTTATTTTTAATTGGTGTTCAATTTGCCAACATACAGAATAACACCCAGTACTCATCCCGTCACAATCTATGTTTTATTTGGAAAAATGTCTATTTCGATCCTCTGTCTACTTTTTAATCAGATTGGTTTTTTTTTTTTATGTTCAGTTGTTTAAGTTCTTTATATATTTCGGCTACTAACCTCTTATCATATACATCATTTGCAAATATCTTCTTCCATTCAGTAGATTGACTTTTTGTTTTGTTGATAGTTTCATAGAAATTACTCTTCTTGACTTCAAAGAAGTTTTTATTATATTTTGAAAAATGGAGATTACTAAGAAACTAAGAGCCTAAAATTTTTCACTCTATCTTTTAACTAATCTTAAATTACCTGGCAGCCTAAGGGAAAGAAAAAAGAGGGATAAAAATTCACTAGAAAATAAAATATATAAGAACATTCTTAATGCCTAATGTTGGGATATGTCAAAGTATACTCAATAACATGTATTTAGCAAGAAAAACTATTCCATTAACTAATATTTTTTTGGGGGGAAATGTATATTTTCTCCTTATCTGAAAAATTACCTATTCAAATTTGTTTCACTTATAGATAATGCTTGTTTTGCTCTACTGTGTGTCATTTCAAAATGAAGTTTGGTGGAGCATGCATAGTTTCTATGGGATGGATACTGGAATCAGATAAACCTTACTTACTTAGAAGGAATTCTTGTTAGAATTCTTGCATTGTCATTTATATGGTCTTGGATGACTTCTGCTTCTTTCATCCTCAGCTATTTTATCTGTAAAATAGAAACGATATCATCCTCTGGGTTTTATAAGAATTAAGGAGATAATGTATGTACAATGTTTAATACAGTGAATATAACAGAGTAAGTACCAAATAAATGGAAGCTATCCCTACGCTATGATTTTATTTGTACATGTGTGCATCAAATTGGAAAACTTTGGTTTTGCTTACACTGCTACTTTTTCAATGTATTATTTATTTTCCTTGGCAAACTTTTTAGTTTGTAGGCTACTAGTCATTCTGACATACTCAAACTCTTACTGCTGTTCTACTGGAATTCTACTTAGGAACAAGCATTCTCAACTGAAATACTATTGAGAAGCCATCAAAACTCCTGCCTTGTGGCTTGTCTGTCCTAGAAAATTAAAAGTACTAGAATGTGCTAAGAGATAGATACATATATTTATATATCTATACATAAATATTTTGTTTAATTTAATTTGATTCTCTGTTCTATACTCATAAAGGTAGGAAGAGTTTCTAAAAAAAGTTCAATGCTCTTACTTTGACTTCAAACACTCAGAGAAACAAGGCTCAGTGCTTTTTCATATTCACTATAAAATATCCACTCTAGTGGGTAAGCCTGTAGAGCTTATTGAAAATATCTTAGGGAGACAGATCATTGCCCACAACAAAGAGAACTACTTAATTAATCCCCAATAGATCTTTCTATTCTGCCTAAAGTCTCTATTGCCACCATCTGTGGATCTTACTCTAAGTCTGACCAGTCTTCTTTAGTATGCAAAATCATTTCCTATGAAATATAACACAGGCCCAGCCTCAGGCCAATTTCTATCCCCAGAGGACTTCTCAAAGCTTTTTTGAAACAAAATTGGTCTCCTACTTCAAGAAAATTCAAGCACAAACTGCTAAGAAGATAAACTTTTCTCCATATCTTATACTCCCTGAGTCCTAGTAGTCATAATTGCTGATCCACATACAAATGGGACAGGCAGGGTCTATTTTTGAGGAGTTTTCAGTTTTGCAAGAATGATAGACTTGTGTAAAGGTAATTATAATGTAACTTAATTCTCCAAAATATAAATGCCCAACTTACTGTGCTACCACAGCATAAGAAGGTGGACCACTAACTTTAAATGATGAAGCAGGGAAATGCATTAGAATAGCTGCTTGATGAAGAATGAGTAGGATATGTTTGAGTTAAATGTGAGAATAGTCCAATCAAAATCAAGTAAACATGGCTAGAATCTAGAATACCACTGAGGATCATGGAGTAAAATTAAATCAGGATAAGAAGTTGGGTCATTATCAAAGTGATGTCATGGAGCACAGGGTCAAATTAGAGAGATTAGAGATAGAAGTGGTAGTAAAAAAAAGTCCTAGAATCAATACAAATGAAAATATAAGGAAATAAACACGTGGTTATATCTCAGGTCCCACAACATGGAATATTATGGTATTTAACTCTCCAACAGTAAATTCCCATTTTTCCCCCCTCTGGGATAGAGATTAATAGAAAAATGAATTCTCCAAATTAATATGAGCAAATTTAAGCAAATAACAATTTTAACAGCATTTCTGCTACTCTCTAGTTATGCATATCCTTTTAAAGTAAAAAAAAAACACAAAACAAAAAAGCAATAAAATTACCTAGAACTATAAAAAAAATAAAAAATCTAAAATCATCTGGGAAATAGATTGTAGTTATCTTACCTGGGTATTCGACAAAAGGCATTAAAAAGAGAGGGAGTGGGACCCCTCGGTGACTCAGCCACTGCGCATCTGCCTTTGGCTCAGGGTGTGATCCCAGAGTCCCGGAATGAAGTCCCACATTGGGATCACTGCAGGGAGTCTGCTTCTCCTTCTGCCTATGTCTCTGCCTCTCTGTTTCTCATGAATAAATAAATAAATAAATAAATAAATAAATAAATAAATAATAAATAAATCTCAAAAAAAGGGGGGAGAAATTTGATTGTAAATGTAAACTTGAAGGATTTTTTTTGGGGGGGTTGGGGATAAAAAAGGGGCAGGAAAAAACAAAATGGTGTAAAGGAAGATACCAGGTGACCTGAGGAAGGTATGATAGTTAATTTTATGTGATGACTTCTTAGCTAAGGGATATCCAGATAGTAATCATTTCCAGGGGTGTCTGTTAGGATGTTTCAAGAAGGGCTTAGCATTTGAGTAAAAATCCTCTTACCAATGTAGGTAGGCACCATACAATCTGTAGCTATCCTCTCAGAAAAACAAAAATGCAGAGGAAAGGTACTTTTTTTTTTCTTGGTTGAACTGCAACATCCATTTTCTCTTCTTAGACATCAACACGCCTGGTTCTTGGGTCTTTGGACTCTGACTGGGATGTATATCATAAGCTTTCCTGGTTCTTTAGTTTATAGAGAGCAGTTTGTAGAACATTTCAGTCTCCATTTTTATCATGTAAAGTAATTTCAATAATAAATCTCTTATTTATAACTATATATGTCCCATTAGTTCTAACCTTGAGTAATCCAAAAAGTAACTTGGGAGTGATCCCACTGACAAGGGATACAGACGGACAGTTTGTGGAAGATGCAGAGGTCAGTTTTGGATACTTGGAGGTAATGTGTCTATTCAAGTGAAATTGTCATGTAAACACCCACATATGATGCGAAAGATATTGATTTATTTATAATATATAATGACAGTTGAATCTTGAAAGGTAAGTTTATATAATTTGTAAGAATCAAGTTTACCAAGCAGTGATTATCAACTGAGGAACAGTGTTTCTCTAGTGTGGCATAGCTAAAATAGCTAAAGGATTATTTTTAATATACCTTTCCAAGAGTTTGGATACTTCTCTATTTCACCACTCACAAACTTATCTAAGAACCTTGATGTGTAACTCCGCTGATGATATCTATTGGCACCTTTAAGTACTAAGCTAGGAAAAGTTGGGAAAATTTTAGTGGGATTTAACCGAAATGGAATCCTGGGGCAAATTTTAATTATAAATGGAGTGTATAATGGACATTTCCTAATAGTCTGCTTGCTTCACTTGTTACACTAGAACAAAATTCTTACCCCTTCAAAGAGTTGTCATAGAGATGAAATAAGATAATTTATGTAAAAAACTTGGAGCAATTCCTGTAAGTATTTAAAAATATTAAATATTATTTTCATTACCTGGAGAAAGTATCAAAGACTGGTATCAACAAGTCTACACTGAAAGGGTAGGAAGATCTATGAATGGATAAAGGGAGAAGTTGATGTAAGCAGCAGCAAGGAAGAATTCCTTAGTTTAAAGGAAAAGTCAAGAAGGGAAAATAGAGGGCAGATTTATATAAAGGATAAGAGCTGACAATCCAGTATTGGATGGCCCAAACTAATTTCTTTGAATAATTTGTTTGAACATAGGGCAATTTTCATTACCTAACTCCTGGAGCTGTTATTTACTTTTCCTTCAAGGATGTCCTAAAGGCAAGAGAGGTGACTAATTAACCTGGAAGAAGAAGTGATTTGTGGGTGACTCCTATTTGAATCCATAAATATAGTGGCTCTTAAAATATTTAACAAAGAACTCTATTGGAAATATCTTCCTAGAAATATGCTTTACCCAATGAGTTGACTATGCTCATAGAGGGTTTGTAGGTGACATTAGAATTTCCACAGAAGCTTCAGATTTCTTTTTGTCCAAGAGCACAAACAAGACAAATTACTTCATTTATTCAGAACCTTTCAGTTCTGTTCTTCCTACTGTGATTACAATGAACCAGTACCATGGCTCAGCTGGGTGGGATATGTCAAAGCAAGGAAAATAGGACTTAAGCACAGATTTAAATCTACAGTAGAGCTGCCACTAGGTTTCAAAATAAGTATGGACATCTAAATCTTGAAAGCTCAAAAAAAAATAAAACTTCTAGAATCAAAAAAGGATTTGGAGAGAATTACCGTCAACTCCAACTAAAAGTGAAATTAAAATTGTCTGATGATTTCAGCTTTCAAATGCTGATGAGCAAATGTGATTTTTCTCCTGGATAAATGTCATTTTTGCCCTTATAAAAGTTATATATCCCAGACAGAAAACTTTTTATGAGTTTTCTCTTAGTTAAAAAGAGTTTAAAAGTGGCTTTTTTTCTGAATAGGAAAAATTATATAAATTCCTCTACAGAATCTTTTATCATTTCTCTTGCCCTTCCTGAAATAAAAAGCCACTAAATTACACTTTTCCAAAGTTAAACACTTTATTTTATTGAATATAAATACAAACATATTTCAGTGAGCTTAAACCCCAAAGTAATCAAGTTAATAGTGATTTTTAAAATTCCTAGATTTATAGAGTTGGGAAGATTGAGATATGTCCATGCTGTTCTGATCCCCAGATCATCCTTCAAAGAAACCATTACCGTATCTCCACATTGAGAGCTCTGGACTGAGATGCACTTGGATGTGATTCCCTGTCTCTGTCACTTGGAGCACTACACTTAAGAGTCTTGAGCTCCATTAAAAAAAGTAAACTTGCTTTAAAAGTTAAATGGTAATAATTCCTTTTTCTTCTTAGACTATTGTAAATTCTGTAGGTGCATAGACAATGTTTCCTTCTATTGTTCTTTCCTCTTCTCATCCCTGTTATACACACACACACACACACACACACAGGCCCGATTAATCAGTACTCATTGAGGGGGTTTGCACATTCAAAGTATCTAATGTCAGAGAAAGGAGTTTTCAATGAATCTATATTATCTTATAGGTACTTTCATTAAGTATTGGAAGTATATGGAGGTATCTGGAAAAATTTTTGCTGCTTTGAAGAGAACTCAGAAAAACATAATCACTTCTTACACACAAAAGACTAATGAAGAATGAAATACATAAAATTTAATGCATTTAGAAGATTCAATATTTTCTTTTCCATGTAAAAAATCCATACCTATGTCTAAATACTGGACAATCTTTCTACTTTCCTTGGATTTTGGCTAACTCTATCTACCATGAAAACTGAATGCAAGACCTTCAAGCACTTTGAACAGCTGATAATGCCATTGAGGAAGCAGGGCTTAATTAACGTTTAATAATTGCATTCTTCAGCATATATTTCTCCTTTCCCTGGCTCTTCTCTAATAAGATATAAAATATGAGATGTATGAAGTAGGAAAAAAAAGCTGTGAAATATGCCTATCGATTACCTCCCAAAATGTATTTTGACATTGAGAGGCCCCAAATAAACCTTCAAGACTTATCATTATTTAAGAATAAAGATCAAATTAGTCTTAAAGATAACATGAAAAAAATATTGATTTTGTATTGAATGAATTCTAGACCGAACATTAGAAATATTGGGCCATTTATTAATAAGAACAAGGAGTAAATTATATTTTTAAGAGCACTGGATTCAATGAATCAATAATACTGAGTGCCGATCCAGTAGCTTGGGTCTCTATCTGAAAATCAAAGTGAAAAAAGACTAAATACATGAAATAATTGGGAAATTCACATGCTCAAAATCTCATATGTCAGACTCCCTCTGTCAGTCATTACAGAGTTTCATGTAATACCCCGTGATTATTCAGAAAATAGAGCAACTGGAGTGGATTTGTTTCAAAGCTAATTTGTTATAGGTCTCTTCAGCTGTAATGGTAAGTCATTAGAGTCTTACAGAATTAAAATAAAGCTGCCCTTTGTTAAACACTGAAAAATCATTAAGTAGGGTTTAAGAAGTGAAAGAAAGCTGGTATACTAGTTTAGTTCTAAACACTGAGAAGACAAATGAAAGAGAGTTTATTTTAAATTTGAAACTTTATCAAATACCCCACTTTGAAATGAAGTAATATAAATACAACCTCGAACATGTGGTCATAATGGATCACACTTGTGCTAGTTATTCCCAAGCTAGGACTTTAGCTACATTATTTGCATTTAGCCTTGCTAACAACTCTGCTTATATTCTTGTCAGAGTTATTATACTGCCTTCTGCAAAGAAAGGCGATATCTGTATTCCCAACCTTCTAGAACATAATAAAGAGGCAAACATTTCTGCACAAAGCTTCTTTGAGCTATTTAATTTACTTTTTGACAAAAGGAGAATGACACTGAGAACTCCAAAAAGAACAAAAGCAATTTTTCATACCATGAAATGCAAATGATAATTTCATCATTACTAGAAATACCATTTCTATATATTCAGGAAAATCTCACCCTATCTTTTTCTTACATAGACCTGGTGTAGCTTAACACCGTGGAAGCCTAAAAAGATAACTTTCCATTTCTTAAAGCATTTTAAAGTTTTTATTTGAGATGGAAATCAGTCAAAGAAAAAATCAATTAAAATTAAACCAGGAGTAAAGGTTAATCCTCTATTTCCCTGATGAATTTCTTCATCATTATATATTACCATTCATTCACCTAATTTTAGAAAGACATGAACATCTTTATTAAAGGAGATTTTTTATTAATACTGCATATATATATATATATATATATATATATATATATATATCAAATCCAGTTCTTAAAATCCCTGGATAGTTGGGTGGATGGGAATCATCACAGAAATAGCACATGTACTTGTATTAATTATTAAACTGATAACCGTTACAGGTGACAATAACATAAAATATTTGAAATAAATAATAGTGGGTAGAAAACTGGTATATTAGAAAGACAAAATTATGATATTATGTTTATGATGATTGTCATTGCATTTTCTCAGGGCAATATTTCAACTAGGAGCTCATAAAATACTACGTGATGCCCTACATCTCAGAACACCAGAATTCCCCTACCTAAGAAAAGGCAACAGGGAAGGAACCCTCTGACACTGACATCATTTCCACATTTCAGGCCAGACTATCTTGTGCAATCCTAGAGTGAAGAGGCCATGGGCTGTCAGGTTGATTCATGAAACAATGTACCCTTTCTTCCTTCATAAACAGGCACACTGGCACAGGCAATAGTCTTGACATTTGCCACAATAAACACCTGGGATAGCCCATTCACGCTGCCCTGTGTCTCTCTTAATTTACCTCTGTGACCAGTGAAACAATCTGGTTCTCCACTTACAACATATCAGTGATGGATAGTTCACCTAAAGCCATCTTCTCCCTTTAGTATTATCCATTCCACTTGCCTGTCATGCTTATTCCTCATAGTTAAAATGCAACTTATTGTCTTTCCCATTCAAGTTATTCCTCTGGCTTCTTCTAATTCTATGAAAGGCATTCATCAGGGTTGAAAATTAGAAATATGCTGTCCTATGATCTCAGAGTAAGAGTTAACAAATCCTGCTTGTCCTTCCTGCACTGCATTTTCATTTTTATTATTTTTATTAATCTCCATGGCAGCAATCATTTTCAAGATCTCATAACTTTAGTGTTATTTGTGTTATTTTCCTTCTTTCTTGATTTGGTCTTTTAGAAAAATGTAAGTTTTACTATTTTCAAAGATGTGTATTTTATTGACATTTTACTAATATTTTATAGTTTTCTTTTACATATTTGACTTTCAGCTAGTTCTCTATATTTTATGATACTTATCATTGTATTTTTCTCATTTTTATTGATATATACTTTTAAATTTCACTTAATTTTTAAAAATGTGAATATAGTTGACCCACAATGTTACATTAGTTTCAGGGGTACAACATAGTGATGTGGCGAGTTTAGACATTACGCTTTAGACATTACGCTAGGTTTACCACAAGTTTGATATGAACTGTTCATAAAATTTTCTTAAAATTTTTCTTTAAAAGTGTTTAAAGTTAATAGAACTCTCAGAGATTCTCAATTGACTACTGAGTAAAATCCAAACACCCTAGGTCGTACTTGAGAATTTTCTGTCTCACCTCAAACTATTTCTAGTTTTAGTACCAATGGGATTTCTATTAAAACCTGACTTTTTCTTCTTTCCATGATCTCTTATGCTCTGGTTAAAACAGTCTTATTTTTCTCCTGTATTAGTGTACTCACCTCCTAACTAGCTTTCCTGCTCAAGGTCTTGTCTCTCCGTTTATTCACAACATGACCACCAGTGATCCTACTAAAACAAATCAGATTATTTCATTCTTCCCCTCAAAATCCTCCCAAGGCTGTCTTTGTCACTCAGAATAAAACTCAAGTCTTTATTAGAACCCACAAAGCTAGAGGTCTGTGCCTCCGTCTCTCTGGCTTCATCTCCCACTGGTCTTCCCAACTCACTCAACTCTCGAACTGTGTGGTCTCCTCTAGCAATCTCTTTTCCCCTTTGCACCCTCATAGTACTCAGCTTGCAATTCTCCAATGATTGCTCATCCTTTTACACACTCTATTGTATTTACTTGTGTCTCTCTTGCTCTCTCCAGATAGCTTAGAAGGTGGAGGCAATTCATTTTCCACCTTGCATCTGGAAAACTGTGCCACCAATATCTAAAAGCTTAGGCAAATATGTATCTGATGTGGCAATAAAATTTACGTTGACTCATAATAAATGAAGTTAGAGTGTTTGGTTTATTGTGGGCACAACATGACATTATATTAGAATTCAATTTAAGTTGGTATTTTAAAAAATTTAATTCCACATAATTATGTTTTCCTTGTAAGATTCATATGAAGAAAGTCAATTAAATATACACAGTCTAAAACAGTGTATGTTCTCACTTATTTGGGGAATATGAATAATAGTGAAGGGGAATATAAGGGAAGGGAGAATAAATGTGTGGGAGATATCAGAAAGGGACACAGAACATAAAGACTTCTAACTCTGGGAAATGAACTAGGGGTGGTGGAAGGGGAGGAGGGCGGGGGGTGGGGGTGAATGGGTGACGGGCACGGAGGGGGACACTTGACGGGATGAGCACTGGGTGTTATTCTGTATGTTGGTAAATTGAACACCAATAAAAATTAATTTATATAAAAAAAAAAAAAAAAACAAACAAAAAAATATACACAGTCTACCACAAATGAAGGAGTGTAGACCCTAGACAAGCAAAATTCCACATATGTCTTCAGTCTTTAATAATTTCCTGAGTCTGTTGGTTTGAGGATGTATTTATATACTATATGCAGCATGCCAGAAACTACCAAGAATAACAGCCTTTTCTCAGATCATTCTGCTCAGATCTCAGAGTCTGGAAATGTAATGAACAGATACTTAGATCAGTCCTGCTTACACGTTGTATATAAGCCTGACGTTGATCAGAGTGGCTAAAAAATAAATTTGGGCTGCTTTTATTACCGAACAGCAAAGCTCAAGTGTGTGAGTCTCTGCAAGTCATTAGTTTCCTGCAGAATGTAGCATGCGATTCCTGCAAAGGAATATGCTTCTAACTGAAGGGCGGATCCAGATTCCTCACATTGGGTGAGAGCTCCATTACTGAGCTGTGTGCTATTTTTATATCTGTAGAAAACTAAATAAACTTTTTTCCCCCCTAAAGTGTGGGAACATTTGGGAAAATTGACACTTCTGAAAGAAACACACTGTGAAAACTGTTTTGTGTAGTTTCCTTTGATTGGTCCTATGTTATCATTTCCCTATTGGGCTCCAAAAGAATACAGACAGGAAAAAATTGCATTTCTAGCTTCTGTTTGAGTTTTCAGAGCTTTATTTTTTAATAATGATAAGCACGTTTGAATAACTGAGAAGGTATTTCTTTGTCATGTTTCTTGAAAGAAGAAACAAACTTTTCTTTTAATGTGCTTCTCTCACGGGAGAGAAAGAGTCCTCCCTTATATTTTGTGCTTTTAGCTCTTCTGCAAATGTAAATGACCAGTGGGCACCAAATAGCCCTGGTGTCCCAATTCTGCAGTCAGCAGCTGGTGAACTGTGTTAAAAGAATGATCTGACCTCAAATGTTTTTGTGCCAACGTCCAAAATGTCACTGTGGCAAGGTTGAGAAACTACCTTAATCTATATCCTTCTCCCCATCTACATGCTTACCTCATTCTTATTCCTCTACTGCCATCTGCTTTTTCCTTTTACTTATTATTATATTTGTGTCTCTCTTCCTTGACAGCATTATTTAAGTTAATATTCAAACTTGAATTTTATTTTATTTTTATGTCTTGAGAATATTTCTATGAGAAATGACCCACGTTATTCTCATATGGGTATCAAGAGGCAGTTGCTAATGGTCCCTGAGGATCAGAATTTCCTAGTCAAGGGTTGTGGCTATCAAGGCTTATCTTCCCCAGACACTGAGCAGTTTAATCAAAGTGACCAGGACCTATTTACAATGCAATTGCTTGTTCCCTGAGGGAGGGGAACGGACTTGTTTGCTGCCTACTACAGAAGATGGTAGACCCTTGGCCTTGGATTCCTCAGTTGTGGAATCGGGTGTCCAACCTCCACCTGAGCCCATCGTGTCATCCTATGGACTTGCTGGCAAGGAGAACCCGCATTTCCATGGTAATATTCATACTGTCGACTGCACTGTGAGTAATCAGCTGTCCTGCTCTGATGTACCATCTTATTATCTACTTTTGGCACTAGGGAGTTGTGGCAGATTCACTCCTCATCACCCTCTTTTAGGTTGAGATTTTCCCCTAATTTCACAACTGGGTAATCCTGGCAATTCAGAGCTCCCTGTAGCACTCAATTTGTAACATCCCTTTTTCCCCCTTAGTTTTTGTTTCTATTGCACTGCTATAATAATTGATTGTAATAGGTTTATTTCATCATCATATCAACCATTAATCACTATCACTGGAACACAGATCTTTCTGACTATAAATTCCATGGGCTTTCCACCGCACTAGGTATGGTTACTTTGGTTTTATTCTAATCACTTTAATGCCTCAACAGTAAACCTGAAATTTTAGATTTGCTAATAACCTCTGCCTTAACTTGTAATGATTCTTTAAATATGTAGTTGTGTTTTTACTCTACTAGACTGTGAATTTCTTGACATCTAAGTCTTACTAATCTTTGGATTGTACACTATAAATTTGGAAAATACCACAAGCATAGTAAGCTCTCCATATTTAGTAAAACTGAGACAGCATTATCTATATTATTCTTAGATATGACTTTGTTAGTTCTAAATATAGTTTTGATATTATAGGAGATCTTTCTCAAAGTTATTTTATAAATGCTATTTTGAATATATCTCAATATTGTATGCTTCCCTGAGGGCTCATCAGTATGCAGTCTAAAAATCCCAGGCTGAATCCTTCTGTCAACAGAACAGTTAAAGAGGGTATCTGTTGACACATCATAGAAGAAGGGCTATGGACCTCCAAAGATTGCACCTGATATTGAAATCATGCAAAGAAAATCATACTCAATTAGGTGTTTCAGCCATCTTAGGGGGACTATTTCTCCAGCTTTAGCCAGTGTTTAGTTCATTTATTTCCTTTTTTATTTCTCTTTTCATATTTCCCTCACTTTGATTTTAGTATAGAATTATAAAAGCTTTAATATCTATCTATCTATCATCTATCTATCTATCTATCTATCTATCTATCATCTATCTATCTATCTATCTATCTATCTATCTATCTATCATCTATCTACTATCTAAAATCAGGTTTTTACAGCTCACTTGATCATTCAACTGCTTTAGCAGGAACGGTGAAATCATGCCATAAGCTGAAAGAAGAAAAAAAATCTCCATACTGACTGATAACAGATTTATTAACTTCTTGCTTGATATTGAAATTCTTCATATTCTTATGCTCAATATAACAGGGAAAAATGAAGCATGACTCTAGGCCTCATTTTGGTGTTGTTGCTACTTTCTAAGGTTGTTCATACATAAAATGTCTTCAAGAATAAATGTTTTAGGGGCATCTGGATGGCTCAGTGGTTGAGCGTCTGCCTTTCGTTCAGGTTGTGATCCCAGGGTCCTGGGATCGAGTTCCCCAAAGAGCTCTTGGTAGGGAGCCTACTTTTTCCTCTGCCTATGTCTCTCCCTCTCTCTCTATGTCTCTCATAAATAAATAAATACATCTAAAAAAACCCAAAAAGAATAAATGTTTTACATTGTCCAGAGAAGAAACTTAAAAAAAAAAAAGGCATGAGTTTTTCAGCTTCATAGGGAAGACTCTGGGCAGATACCATCGATGACTATTCTATCACAAGTGCCCACTCAGTGTAACTCCTCTGCTGTAACAGGTTACACAGTTTAAATAAATGTAATTTTTTAAGGGTTATAGCTCATTCTGAACCAGTGAGCATAAAATAAATGATTTAAATAATGTTCCTATTGAAAATCAATATTTTCCAGTTTTTATGAGCACTGCATGTAACATAATAAATGGAAAATAAAATTTGCGTTGCTCGTTCTTCAAGGTCTCTTTAAGAAGCCACATGTAGCAGAGAACTGGTTGTCTCATACCTTGTATCCTTTTGATAGGTCAAAAAGAAAGAGTTTTCAAAACTGTCTGTACATATTCTGCAAATAATGTGTTTGCCACTAACCATAAATACAGAGGATCCCATAATATTTAATTTAAATAGGAGAACAAGGGATCCCTGGGTGGCGCGGTGGTTTAGTGCCTGCCTTTGGCCCGGGGCACAATCCTGGAGACCCAGGATCGAATCCCACGTCGGGCTCCCTGCATGGAGCCTGCTTCTCCCTCTGCCTGTGTCTCTGCCTCTCTCTCTCTCTCTCTCTCTGTGACTATCATGAATAAATAAATAAAATCTTTAAAAAATAAATAAATAAATAAATAAATAAATAAATAGGAGAACAAGCTAATAGAACAGGGGAGTAAATTTGTAAATGCGTCTTGGCCTCATCTCCTATGGGATTATTTCTGAGTTTTGAAAGCTCTGTTGAACCCTTATAATCACCAAGAGCAAGGAGGACTAACATTATAAAGCTGATTCTTTTTCTGTGCTTTGAGTTCTGTGCCATAGTTTAGTTTTGAGTTAAACTTCTCATCCTTTGGGTCCCGTTAGCTCTATAACCCTGTTAAAGGTCACCTAATACCTAAGATACCAGAGAAACATGGCTTATCACAAACATTTTTAAACCATACTTTCTTTACTCTCACTGGCATCTGGGCTCCAAATTCTGTGTCCGTGCTGTGTTTGTCTCACTTTGATTTTGAGGCCATCGAATCGGCTCTGCTGTGTCCAGTATGTTATGGGACAAATGGCCTCTAACCAGCTAGAGTGTTCCAGTGTGGAGATGACTGCCTGGAAATAAGTTAGGACTCAGAGAACTACACTCCCTCCTTCTGCTCACTGGAGGACCATTTCGCAAATTGCCATTGCAATGGGCTCAGTGATACTCCAGTGCTCTAAGTTAATTGCAGATTCGAAGGTACCTAACTTACTCCCATGACCTAACTGAAAACAGAAATATGGGCAATTCAGTTTGCCTCTGAGCATTGACTCGATGATGTATTAAGTACTCTGAACTTCTTAGAACGTCTATGTAAATGAGCAGGGTTTCTCAGTTTCACTTGCCCTTTTATTCTTTGGAGCATCCCTCCCCTCCAGGGACATAGAAGATAAAATTGTTCCTCTCCTTGTTTCAACCTTTTGGGAATCTGCAGTTCAGCTGTTGGGAAAAAAAAAATCCCCTTATCTTACCTTCATGATGGAAGAAAGCTATGTCAGATTTGGGGAAGCTATCACCATGCATCTGAATTTTGTGGGTGAAATGGGAGTACTATCAATGCCTGGATTTTTCTAGGTGTTCTGAGACTCTTTTAAATACTTCAGTACACAAACTAATGAAGCTTACATTTTATTTAGAGGTGGAGGAAATCAATACACTCTGTACCTTTTCCTAATGTATTTCAGTGAATAGAAGATGCATTTGAAGACACATGAGGTCTGGACTCTTCAATCAACTGTTATGAAAGATACATTTTGGAAAGGGAGAAAGCCAAATGCAAAGAGAGCAGATCAGGGCTCATGCCATCTTCCCTGAAGGGCATCTTGGCCTTTGAACAATGCTAATTAATATTTTCTCTTTAACAAAAAAAAATAATAATTCAATCTTTATTAAACAACCTTCCGACTGTGGAACTATGTTGGATCTGGGGCCCACAGGAGAAAATGTGTAGAATTTAGAACAAGCCAGGGAAAGGAGGTGCTCTTTGGAACCAGAATTGACAGCATCCCTAAAACTTTAGAGGCTGGCAGGCATGTAGTGCTTCCCTAAGCCCTCTTTTAAAAGTATCGTCTTCCATTCCATTTATGAGAAGACTGCTGCTTTATAAGAAGTCTTAAGTAAAATAATGAAATATGAATTTATTTTTAAATTTTAAAGGAAAAATAATTTGCACTATTTTGCAGGAATATTGGATTGTTTGCATTTATATTTGCTGTGCCACTAAGATATGTAACTGGTTAGCCAGAAATACAACTAAAAAAAAGAAAGATTATCTATCAAAGCATATGGAATTCTTAAATTGTCTAAACCAAAACAGCATAGAAACACACTCTATATTCCTTCACACCTACCTATATTCAGAAATTATATTCAATACATACTGATATGCATATACATATTCATATATACATATATATTCCTATGTGTGCCTATGTGTAAATGTATGTACATATAATTATTGAAGCACGCAAATGAGGAAACAATTGCACCACACAACAATAATACATACTTCTCAAATTTTTTATTTCAGCTAAAGATGGTGGTAGGATCTTATGATATTTTAGAATGTATTCTTAACTCTGCATTCCTTTTAAAACCAAGTTTTTTATAACTTGTTTAAAATATATATATTTTATATCCCATTTTAAATATATATATATATATTGGGCTACACTTGGGAAGGAGTAAGATCTGTCGCTGCATTTTCCGGGGACGTCAGATCCTACATTTTCTTCTGTAAGATCAGTGTTTATAAATCACTTGCTTTCTAAGCAAGCACTTAACAGACATCATATCTTGAAACATCACAATATTCTGGTGAGGGTAAAAAGGAGCAAATAGCATTCTTCTCACTGATCAGAATCTGAGACTTTTGGTTGAGCTACTGAAACACGGTGACGCCTGTCTGAAAACACACAGTGAACTTAGAACAATAATTATAAGCCAGGGACAGTCTCCTCACTGCTATGATTGGCAACTGGTTTCTCAGTGCAATTGAATGTCCTTTACCTTTTTCTGAGGGTGTATGAGAGATGGAACATTTATGATAAAAATAGGTACATATTTCTTCCAGCAATACCCTTACAGGTTAATGTGAATTTTATTTGCACGCTCGAATTCCTCAGTCAGATTTAAGCGGCCCACAGCCTAAACAACAACAAAAAATAACATTCATCATATTTCTGCTTGAATTTTATTTTCCCAAAGCCCTTCTCTTTCTACCTGAGTCAAACTGTGTCAACCAAGATGACAAATTATTTTTCTTTTGTTTGGCCACCCTCAATATATATCTGTAATCATGTACAGTTTTTTTTTTCTCGGAACGTTATGACATTTCCATGTGATTTGTTTTCTGAGTAAAAGGACTCTTTTATTATGAAAAGGGTTACTACCAGGGTTAGCAATATTAATGAATAATGTCATACGTGGTTGTTTGGACATTATAGTGGAGGCTGCTTACAGCTGCCCTGAGTGTTTATTGTTGGCTGTGAATTAATCTGCTGTTCTAATGTGACATGTTCAGTGAAATGACATGGATCACTGGCTGGTTCAAGGTCCCTGTATAACAATATGAGGTAAATAAAAAATAATTCTTCCCAATCTAAAATGTTCCTAAGCTTCATCCGTATTAAAAACACGTGGAGTGTTGAGTAAAATCCCTCTTACCAACACACCATAATGATATTTAGTACTTCTTATAGCCAGTTGCTAATAACCCCTCCCACACTGGGAAGAATAACACCTTGTTGAGATTCATAAAAATCTAGTTTCCCTGAGGTACACTCAGCTGGCCCTTTCTCCTGAGGCTCATTTAAAGTTTTATACCTTTTCTAAAATTCCAATAGTTTGATGAGAGTGCATGTGGTTGTTCAAACTTGTTTCTATTTATCACTTTCACAAATTCACTATGTATGTGGGATTCAACTTAAATCTTAAACAGAGACTTGGGTTGTTAAGTATTAAAATTATGTAAAGCATTGTTTTCATAATTTCGGTGGTTCCCTTAAAAACAGACATAAGGATTGAATATGGGGCAAACAGAGTGAGCTTTACTGTAGCAGAAGCAGCTCACCTCTTCTTTTTTATATTGAGCTTTCACTTAGGATTTCATGAGAAGAGGTTTATGAATATGCTCCACTGGTGGATGATCTGGGCTACTTTACCCTCTTTGAGGCACACTAAATAAACCAGGTGTGTGCCAGAGATTTCTGTTTTCATCTCTGCATTAATAGTATGAGACTCACCATACCTTTCTCTAATGTTGTCAGGAGAGCTGAACGTAAAAATTTTGAAAGGCCTTTGCAAAAGGTTACTCGTGATTACTCATGTTTTTATTAAATGCCCATGATTGCTTACTAATAAACTCAGTTTGTATGGCAGCCACTCGTGGGAATTCTGAAATGCAGAAATTTGAATTTATGTAATTGACAATGTAAGATTAGTCCGGTTGTTAAACTCATTTTCTTAGAGCATTTGACCATGTAGGTCCTTGAGCAAATTGCTGGCCTTTTCTAAGGCCCTGTTTTCCCACCTGTCATGAAGGAAAAAACAAACTGCTAATCTCAGGGTGGTTTTGGTATGAAATGAGATGATAGCTGTGGAGTAAGCACAGTGCCTGGCATAGTAAGTAAGCATAGTAATCAATATGTGTTTACTGTTGTCACTACCATTATTATTTACATTCCTTTTGTAAACCTGTCAGTAAATTCACCCCTGATTATTTATTGTTTGTGTAGAATAAGGAAATGCTTTAAACAGAGAAAGTATAAAAATACGACTTTGAAAGAACCCAGTCTTACTGGCTGTGTTGCTCTTCTTTAATTTTTTTTAACTTTTACTGAGATCATAACAAACTCATCTGAGTCATTATGATCTCACGAGAAGTATATGAGACGCTTCCATTGAAATTTCACTGAAATCTTAATGCAACCATTATGGTTCTTCCACTGAAATCATAATCATATGTTCTGAAGCCATCATGGTGTATCGTGTCAATGCTTACTAAGGGAGTCCTCGTGCACAGACCATTGACATGATAGACTATAATGGCTCTTTCAGAGCTGCTATGGTCCACTGTGTCAATGCATACTGAGGGAGCCCTTAACGCACTGATCCGAGCCGGCACAGTACTTCTCCACTATGGTGAGGGGGATAGTCTTATGGATATTTTGATGAAAAGCTGGCTGCTGGATTTTCATTCATTTTTAATAAGCTCCACAGTGATACAGTGATTAGTGTGCATCATGCTAGTGTATGGTTGAGGCTTTATTTAAGAATACGTAACGGTTGTTATCCTCCCAAGATGCAAAGCCACTTAGGTCAGTTGCCTGTATCAAGGACGAGAGCACCTTGTGGGGTTCATTGGTAACCTGCTTCAGTGCAGTCTCCCAACCTAATAACCCCAGAATTGCTGCCAACCACTAATGAAAGCGGCCGAAAGTACTTCCTCATTATTTCTGAACAATATATCTCTGCTTGTGATTTATTTCTGAGAATTCTGGATCACAAAAAAATGAAGTGTTTTCTAAATTCATTTCTAAATGGAGAAGGGAAATTCAAATACATTCTCAGGAAACATTAAAAGTGTTAAGAACAAAATGTAGTCATTTTACAAAGTCTTAATTATCCATCCATGACCATATGAATCCTTTTTCTTCACAGTGGAGGAAACTAAGTGTTGGGTTGTACAGATGGACACTCATATCGTCCTAATTTTTTAACTTCACTCGCTTACATAAAAAGCTATAGCCACCTTTAAGTGTTTTATAATTAACTAAACTTATTAAGCAATTAGGGAATCCAATTTAAAAGATAACTCCAAGACTGGAGGGCCAATAAAATTAGAAAATGCTTTGCAGAATTTTAGCACTTGTTTCTTCTCAAGGCTTGACCTTGTCCAAGTTTGATGTTGCTCTTGTCCACTAAGATATATTTCTTTTTTGCTTCTTTCTCTTTATGTTGCATTTCTAAACTATTCACTTATTTTTGCCCTCAGCTAATGTCAGATCATTTTTTTAAAGTGTTAACTTACAACTGCAGTTACCTATATATGATTTAGTCTGTTATTAGCCCTTCAAGGAATACAGTACTCTCATATGGAAATAAAGCCTTATAATCTAATTCCTTAAACACCCAAAGAAATTAAAGTCAAATATAATATATATATTTTTATATAAAATATATATTTTTTAAAAATATATTAAAAATATATATATATATTTCCATCAAGAAAGCTCTTTGCTATCACCTATGTGACAGATCAGTTTTGGTTTTGTTTGAAAAGCTTTCTATGGCTAGATTCATCAGTGGCCCAAAAGAAGCAGAAATAAAGCTGAAGACACAAATAATAATGAAATAACAATTACTAAAAAAATAAAAATTGAATAAGATAAAGTAACGATTATAGCTAGGACCTATATGCCACTTATTCTCTATCCATCCCACCAGATCCATTTTCCCCTTTCTCTTCTCTTCTGTATGTCATGGTGAATTGAACCTTAATGGTTTCATCAGTATGGCTTCCTTGGTCTTTGGTATCCAGTTGGTTACAGTTGATGAGGATTATAAGCAAGACTTAAGAGGGGATGGGAAGGCAGTATGTTGCTTTTTTTTTCTGCTCCCTACTCCTTCAACTCAGTAGTCTGGCAGAGGCTGAGAGTCACTCCCCAGGCTCTGAGAAATCACACCTATTGGTAGGAACTACTTTCTGCTTTTGCTAGTCATGGGGTACCTTAACACGTATTGTTGGTTCCTTTACACTGAAACACACACATATAAATCTGTGTATTAGACATGCATGTCTAGTAGATGGCAGATGGCAGTGGTCTGCCACATGGGTAAATGGTCCCATCATTAAAGTTATTCAGTTAAATCCTTTGAGTAGATATCCAAGGAGACTTACTGAGGCACATTTTAATAATCCACCTCCAATAGTAATGACCAAAAGTAAACTGCAGCAATACAGGAAGGACAGGATCATTAAGGTCTTGGACCTTGCAGTAATGATAACTTCGGTCACTCCACTGTGTAAAGAACCCGCACCAGTTGAGATGTTCACAAAGTGTAAAGGAAACATAAAAGAGATGATGTAAGAAGGAATCGGTGGTTATCAGTTTAGGCTTTACAACCTACTATCATAGGTACTGTATTTTATGTACAGCTGTGTTTTATGTTGTGTTGTTTCTTTAGTTCGTTTCTCTGTCTTTATATATGAAAAGTATTGACTATGGCTCATGTTCTAATTTATGTTCTAGATGGCAACACGACTCAATTGACATCATCCTGTGATGATATGATGGCTGATAGGAACTCTTTGGGGATGAAATATACTCATCCAAGTAAAAAACAAAAATGGATGCTGAATGTCAAAAGGAGGAGAAGAATATTCTCGTTATAAAAATCTGTTCCCTTCTCTCCCTCCTCAATCGACCTCTGCTCCTCTGGGCTCTGTGCTCTGAGCTCCAGGCAGCAGCCTGATAAGGATGGAACAGTTGGGCTCCTTGGTGTTCCTTGGGTTCAATCAATGGAAATCCCTGGCGGGTGATGGTGGAAAGAAGTAGAGAACACTTTCCTTGTCCACACCACAGCTCCAGGCACTGTGATTGTTAGTTCCTCTCTTTCCTCATCAAGCTAAGATGTAGCAATGACTCCCTACTGTTGGCAGTCCATGAATGTCTCAGATTCCTCATTTGCTCTCTAAACTTTCCACATATCTCTTTAAAAAGATTATTTATTAACTTCTCTCTAGTTAAACACATCTCAGTGGGGTGGGTGTTTTGTTTTGTTTGCTTGTTGGGCCCATAATTAATACAACGTATTGGCCATTGATAGGTCAGACCAACAACTTTTCCAAATTCGTTACATGCATTATCTTACTCTTCACAACTTGATAGGTTAAGAACTACTCTCTCTCTTTCTTTTTTTTTTTAATATTTATTTATTCATGAGAGACAGAGAGAGAGAGGCAGAGACATAGGCAGAGGGAGAATCAGGCTCCATGCAGGAAGCCCGATTCCAGACTTGATCCCTGGACTCCAGGGCCATGCCCTGAGCCAAAGGCAGATGCTCAACCTCTGAGCCACCCAGGTGTCCCAAGAACTACTCTTCTCCCATTTTATTTATGATGAAAATGAGCCATAGATAGCAACTGTCTTGCCCAATATCACACGGGAAAATAAGTGGTTATAGCTAAGATCGAATCAGGATAATCTGACTCAAGCCTATAATTTGGGGGCTTGGGGTACCTGGGTGGCTCCCCGGTTGGGCATCTTCCTTCCACTTGGGGAGTGATCCCAGGATCCCAAATCAGGTCCTCAATCAGGCTCCTTGTGGGAAGCCTGCTTCTCCCTCTGCCTGTGTCTCTGCCTCTCTCTCTCTCTGTGTCTCTCGTGAATAGATAGGTAAAATCTTTAAATAATAATAATAATAATAATAATTTGGGTGCTTATAAAAATATTTTAGAGACATGTAGATTTCATGTAGATTAATTGTCCATTAGATATGGGAAAATCTACTTATAGAAAATAAAAATAGGCAAAGAACTGAAGCCTCTGGATTGAAATTCTTTCTACCAACAAATATGGACACTAAAAAACCTTCACAGTACGTAAAATATAAGAACTTTAACATACCAATTTTGTATCCTATAACAGTCCAAGTTCTTTGATTGAATAAACAAAACTTCAACTTTTAGAATATTCAAATCTGTAGTCAGAACTCCTTTTCTGAAAACTCATTTTTGTTCTGAATTTGGTGACAATTTTCTACACTCCTTCCTTCAGTTTCTCCCGACGTTCCCTATGTTCGGTCTCTTAATTCCATACCAGAATTCAAATCATTAGAGTCCCTGTCTTTACCTTGGAGCCTCTCCTGTTCTTTCTTCTATTTTTCTCTCTTGTCCTCTCCTTCTCTGTCATTTTAATTTTATATTTTTGCATTAGTTTTTCTTGCAAAATATGTTTGGTTACAGGTTTATCCATCAAAGTAAATAGCTAGTGTGGGTTTACCTGGCGGATTTGGCCTGGCTGTGGTCTGGTAGTTGATTTTGAATATTAATAATCTGGAATTCTGCAAATAAAACTTAGCAAAAATAAAGTCATCAATCACTAGAAAGAGTGAGGATTTAAAAAGAAAAATAGGAGCTAAGTATCTGGACGACCGAGACCTGCTGTCTACTAGACATGCGCCTATAGTACACAATTTTTCTGTTAGCTTCCTCATCTGTAAAACCTTACTTATGGGTTAACCCCATACTTTTTTAAGGTCTTTTCATGATTCTGTATTTCAATTTTTCTACTGGTCAAACTAAATAATAGAGATCAGCTTTTCATATTAGCTGGTATCCAAGACAAAACTGTTAGGTGTCCAAATAAGTTTGAACACAGCATAGCATATTGTTATTCATATTGTAACTCTGAACTCTGAGCAAATTAATATCTGATGAAAAAATTTTTAATTTGTGAAGTTTCTTAAACCAAAGAATGTTTGTTTACACTGAGAAGACATGTGTTATAAGCAGTACATTTTATTCTTTTTTTAAGCAGTACATCTTAAATCTGAAGAACCAGATTTTTCTATTCTAAAATCTCATCATACATAGCACTGTGGGGCTGTCTAAATACAATATGGGCTTCAAAATTTAAAGAAGAATTAGTCACGACCTGAATGATCCTTTTCATATATATAGATAATTCAACATAATATTATATTTATTCTCGAAGTAAATCCACAGGGGGCAGAAAACTAGTCTCTGGATAATGATGAAAAGCCATAAAAGAAAATTCTTCCTTTTCTTAAGAATGGGGAAAAAATGATGCTATTCAAGAGGTCAGTTCTTTGGCAGGAACAAAAACTCTATTTTAAAATCATCTGAAAATGAATATCTATGTAGGGTTAGTGAGAGACTGAAACTACTTCAGAGAAAATGAATGAGCATACTCATGTGTCTTTCCTTATTGTGGAGTTGAAAATAGACCACTCAAGCTCATTCCTGGTTAGAACCATGGTGCCACAGAAGAATCTTTGAAGCTGAATCTCTGCTGAAGAATAGCTCACATCCAACATTTCTGATACATCACACACAAACTAATCATTACTGAGATAGAGTTGCATGCATGTTCTTATTAACTATTAAGTAAAGATTTTGATAAGTAAAATTCTGAGACACAATCTGAAAATTCCAGGATGAATGAATTTTTCACATAGCTAAATGAGGGCTCATTCAGGACAACCCCAGAATGGGCACCTGATTATAAGAATTGGACAAGAAGAGAAGGAAAAAAAATATGAGCATACCTTCAATCTCCGAATATCTGTTCTCTTTTCTTTACCACTCTACTCCTTTCCTTGTTCTTTGTTTTCTCTAGTCTTACCATTATCATCATTTTTCTTCCCCTCTCTTTGCTTTTTCTCTTACTTCTTTCCTTAAATATTGTTGGACCTTTTTTATCCTATCTCCCACTTTCTTTTCTAACCCTTTTTCTTCCTGTCTCTTTTGTCTCATTTCCTTTCCAAGTCCAAACTTTTACTTTGGTTATACTTTGAAAAAGGAAAAAAAGGCTAAATTTAATGATGGTTATTATAACTGAGAAATGTATTTTTGAATGGCAAATTTAGGCCCATTACATTAACGTTATCATTTGGTTCAAGTGTTATAGGTACTTAGCAAATTAGAGTAAAATCATTTTGAGATTTTTAACATGAGGCTTATCTTTGGAAATGATTGTCAGCCTGGCCAAAGAATGGGATAGAGTTTATGATGATGAGAGATGTGCCAAAGATCAAGCTGGCCTGCTTCTCAGTGTTGCCCTGCCTGAGCAAATTGGCAACTCATAAATGCTTTGGTTGATGATGCACACAAAAATACGTGCATGGGAGGCTGGTCAGCCTGCTGCTATGTGTGGCCAGAGTTCTGTTGCCAGCTGCTGAGTCCAGTCCCAGAGCTGCTCCTGGCAGACAGAAGCTTCCCTGGAGCAGGAGATTCTGAAAGACTTTTCCTATGCATATGGAAGGACATGTTGCTAGCTATCACTCAGAGAAATAAAGAAGAGAATGTTTCTAATGAACTTCCCATTCAGAAACATCACTGTCTGGAGGGTGAAAAGCATTCAGATTCATGTCAGGGTTTCAGGCGTATCCCATTGAGCTCCATTCTACTAAAAAACTGACTTAAAATGCTTAATAACAGAAGCCTACAAAAGGAAAGCACATTTCAAAGATATAGGCTGGGAGAGGTTTTATACTCCTATTTATCTCTCAAGGCTTGCAATTCAAATAGAACCTCAACATTGGTTTAATATTATCTTTGGTTTAAGAATTTTTAATTACTTGCTACATGCTACACACATTCTTTCACAATAACTTTGACATTTACAAATGGAGAAGCAGTATATTGTTGTCTACAATCTGGTGGATAATTAATTTACTCAAAAAAATTCACGAGAAAATACTGATATAATGCAAAACTATATTAGATGTGCAAAATAGTGAAACACGGAAGCAGAGAATAGAATGGTGGTTTCTGAAGATGCCAGGGGGGAGGGTATGGGCAGTTGCTATTAATGAGCATAAAGTTGAAGCTTGGTAAGATGATTAGGTTCTAGGGATCTGCTGTACACTATTGTGTCTATAGTAAATACTACTATGTTGTACATGTAAAAATTTGTTAAGAGTGTAAATCTCATATTAAGTATTTTTATCATGATAGTGATAATGATAATAATAATAGTAAATTCCCTAGGGCTTTTAACCTCTCTGATAAAGACCTTTAACCATTCAGACAGCAATTATATTATTCCAAGAGAATTGGAATTACCTTCTTAATTAAATATAATTTACCTATTCAGTTACCTATTCAGATAGGTTAAATATTGGCCAAGATTTTAATTGGTGCTTGAGATCTGTTCCTGAGGGTACCCAAAGAAATTCTCCTCATGACTCCCTTGCAATGTTAAGCCATTTCATAGACCCTAATTAATTAAAAAAGATGGTTAAGTCCAAAACTTGAAAGCAACATCATAAACTAAATGCTTAACTAATTACTTAGTAATGTCCTTCAACTTTACTTAAATATCAGAGTGGATGAAATTTCTCAAACCCTGCGCAGGTTACTTTACCAGGAGTTTGGTTCCAACTAACCAATCTATTTTCCTGTTTGTGATTGAATTCACTTTGTTATCTTTGTCCATTGTACAGAAAAAACTTTGGGAGATACAAGAACGGCATCTGGTTGGGTTTTGGTCATAATTTTATGATGTTCTAAATGCCCTCTTTTGCTTAAGTTCATTTGAATCGAGTTTCTGTAACTTGAAACTGAAAGAGCCTTTACCCAGAAGTTACTGAAGTAGCTTCATAAGGAGATGACTTAGCTATAAGTTGAGAAGCAGGAAATTATAGTATTTTTGGATCCAGGGGAAGAATGACTCCTTTCTCAACATATGCTTTCCTTGCTGATTCCCACACACAAATGTATCCTAAGAAGAATAAATTTGGGAGAAACTTAGAGATTTCACATCTTTATTTAAAAAAAAAAAGTTTAGAGGTTATGATGAAATCTAGTCTTGTGATATCAGAGGAATTTAAAAACCATTAGGTTATGTTTCAGTTAATGTTTTATTACTAAATATAGGTTTCTGTTTCCCGATTTGTATTTATATTTTTCAATATAGTATCTATTTTAGTTCTGATTAATAATTTGCATCTTAGTTCAGAATATCCAAGTAATAGGATAAATTCTTAACAATTCACCATCAATTTTTGAGATCGCAAGCATATAAATGTGTCATTAGTTAAATTTACCGATCTAAACACGGAGACAGAAAGAATTTTTAGCCTCTTTCTTATAGTTCCATCACATTTTGGCTTTGGTCTATTTCATAGGAAGAAATAAAATTCTCATTGTGGATTTGAATAGCTTTTCTATGAGAAGGATTTTAAAAAGTTTATTTTCCTACCTTCAGAAAATTTTTTACTAGAAAATATTGTGAGCTTATGAATATTTTAATAGAAAGAAGAGCCCCAGCTCCATCTTTTTCTTATAACAAATAACATTATCTTTATAATTTTTCCTTACTCTATAGCTTCAAAATAGTTTTAAAGCAATCCCCTGCCTCCATTTCACACAAAGATAGATTTATACTCCACTTTCCACCTCAATCTAATGACCTCCATATTGATAAGGTATAAGAACTATTTTTTGTGCTTTTTAGTAAAATTAAATGTTTTGTAATGATTTTATCTACCTTTAGCTTTTTCCATGACAAAGCACAATTCATTCCATGTCATTGAACAAAATGTTTATTTCAAATATTTTGGTCATAGTAGAATCATATCATAACAACCATGATTATCAAAAGTGATTTGTTGGCTAAGTTATAAAATATGTTCTTACTATTGGATAGATTTGAATGTTTTCTTGGTGATAACATTTGAAACCTATATTCATATTCCTCTTTTTTTCAACCAAGATTCCCATAAAGAAAGAAGCTCTATTACTCTGTATAATAAATCACAATATAGCCAAAAAAATACATTAAGGTATCATTCAGGATTGTTTAAAGTTTGTCAAAGGACTTTATAAGAACAGGAATTATCAAAGGAATCTGGACACGTGTCAAGAAATCATGAACTCTCATAAGCCTAGGGTAAAAACAGCAAAAATTATGAAGTGCCAGTCAGAGGAAAACTAATTGCAGTGGAGTGATTGGCCTCTCCATTTGATGGATTTTAGTTAAAAACCTTTATAATTAAATAATTAAATAATTAATTTTAAAATGGTTCATTTTATTTTGAATAAGAAAATATATAATGATCAATATATATTCATTGCTATTGTAATTCCTGAAATTGTATCAATAGAATTATCTATAGCCTTAGTAATAGCATCATGGATCTCTAATTTAGAATTGAACATACAAAATACGGTAATGTGTACACTGAAGTCTATACTTATTCACAGATATTTAGGTTAAATATTTACACAGGTGCATGGGTAGATATAAAGGTAATGAGACCAAATTAAATCCCTATATGATAATTGATTTGAAAGATATTATAAATATTATTTTAAAAAAATAAAAGGCTATAGATTACTTTTGTACAATTATAGATGAAGTTAATCTTTCTCTGATTTGCCTAACTTAGCATTAGGAGCATATTTATGCTATTAGTAAAATACCTTCCTATGCAACCACTGAAACAGTAATAACCTGTTCTTGGCACTCCAGAAAAGTAAAAGTCACTTTAAATATAGCAGTCTATATCAAATATGTTTAAATCTAATCGTCCTAATTATTGATGAGTTGAACTTTATATATTCTGACAATTTTATTGGTTATTTTCACAAATTTTAAAATCTGTGCAAGACTAGTTTAGGAAACACATGATTTTCTTTTCTTTTCTTTTTTTTTTTTCGAGAGAAAGAATGTGAGTGTGTGTGTGTGTGGGGGGGGAGAACCTTAAGTAGGCTCCATGCCCTACATGCCCAATGTAGGTCTCAATCTCATGACCCAGAGATCATGACCTCAGCCCAAATCAAGAATTGGTCTTTTAACTGGTTGTGCCACCCAGGTGCCCTGAAAACATGTAGTTTTCTATGTTCATATGGCAGTGTTTTTACTGTGGATATGACTTTTTTGAGATGGTATATTTGGTGCTTCTTAGTCCTATTACTAACAATTACCATTTATTCATTGGACAAATGTTCAGAATTTTTTTTTAATTTTTATTTATTTTTTTTTAATTTTTATTTATTTATGATAGTCACAGAGAGAGAGAGAGAGAGAGAGAGAGGCAGAGACACAGGCAGAGGGAGAAGCAGGCTCCATGCACCGGGAGCCTGACGTGGGATTCGATCCCGGGTCTCCAGGATCGCGCCCTGGACCAAAGGCAGGCGCCAAACCACTGCGCCACCCAGGGATCCAAATGTTCAGAATTTTTTTGGTAAAATACAATTACACAATTTTTGCTTCACTCAATTTTTAAATAACTGATATTAAGAAAACTAAAAAATAAAAATAAAAATAAAAAAAATGAGAAAAACTGATTCTGGGATGAAATATTAAATGAGAGACTCGGGCAATGCAACTTGTAATACCCACAAGTGAAGAACAAACTGTACATAAGCTGATGGGCAACACACCTGGCACAAATGAAGAATCATCAGTTGAGTTAAGATGTTTATAATTTTCCTTTTTTTTGGATTAAAAAAAACCTTGAGACTTTGTGGCATTTCTGAATAGGTAGAGCTCTTAACCAGTTTTTCAACTTACATAGGTGATTTTTATCCACTTTTCACATTTAGCATTTTTATGTTACATTTTCCCCCTCTACGATAATCTGAGCAGAAACGTATCACCTTGCAGGTGCACCTGAGGGCCATTTTTTGAGGTAAAATTCAACAGGTTCATTTTTAGTTTGTTCTACCAACTCTTTTATTTCAATGTTAAATTTGTAACTGAGTTTGCTCCTTGTGAGTCACATATAGAAACTACACCAGGTAAGTCATCCCACAAAGGAAACTTCATTTGCAGCAAATAAGGAAATCACAGGGAGTCACTTCCAAAGGCATGACTCCCTGAGTAAAGGTGAATGCATTCTTTATTTAGGGTTAGGATAAATATTTAGATAGGGAAGCCTTGTCTTCAAATGTAGAGGGCAGGCATAAACTCACACATGCGCTTTAAAGAAACATGCCTATGCAAACGTTGGTTGTTATGTAAATGAGGCTTATGCTCTTCCTTGGGGGAGATTTTAGTGTTCTAATGAGGTAAAGGTAATTGGTCATTCCAGAAGTCACTGAGTGTGCAGGTGTGAGTTGGGGTTTATTTCAAACTGGCCTGGGTGGTCTGGGCCTCCAGAGCTCTTCCTCTAGACAGTCATTATCATTTGCGGGATAGTTGCAGTTTCCATCATGGGATGTTATACCCTTAGGGTTTTTGCCTGAGATGAGCTGGGAAGTAAAGCTTAAGGAAAAATGTGGGACAAAGGTCAGTGGGTACAAGCGGGTGAGCAGTAAAGGTCACATCTTGGGCTGTAGCTGGTGATGGATAGATAGATAGATAGATAGATAGATAGATAGATAGATAGATAGATTGATTAACTGGCCAGTGATCACTCTAGGTCAGTGCTATTTGTGTCTCATGTGCTCTAATATACTAGAGGGCTAATTTGGAGAATTAGAAGAAGCAACTGTTTTGCCATGAATGGAACCCTGACCAGGGAGAAGGGAAGGATGGCAGCGATTAAGAGTAAAGAATTGTGGTCATATCCTAGCCTCTCTCTGACCCCAAGTCTAGCTATGACTGAGTATGTTGCAGGTGTCCTCTCAAATCAGGAAACCTGAGGGAGCAAGCTCTGGCTGGTGAAAGCAGTCAGAAATGGAGAGAAGTAAAGAAGATAGAGGTTGTGGGATCTGGGGCAACAGGAGCATTCCCTGCCTCTTTGGTGTCTGTATAGCAACTCTGACCTCCACTATCTATCAGTAAGAATGATCACAAAGCAGAAACTGACTTTTCTGTAAAGCCCATGTTTTTCATGCGTGACGTGGATGAAGGCTCATGACACAGAGACCCACGAAAACCGAGTCAGGAATATGTCGTTTTAAGGCTGTACCTAGTAGAAGGGGCAATCATCAACTGCAGTGATTGTTGTGCACGTTCATTTCTCTCATTAGATAAAAATCAATAAAAAATACATCTTCATCCAGCAGAGTTTCTGCTAGTAGAGAATGAATAATCCTGAACTAGTAATTAAAAAAGGACAACCTTCAGAGTCCTACATAAGCCACCTTTATAAAACTCAGAATCAAACTTCTCTTCTAAAACACGCTTTAGAAGATATTCTTCAACTTAAAAAATTGAGAAAATTGCCTGTGATGGAGGATCAACATTTCTCTTTCTGTTGTAATTCTACAAAGTCTAAGAAGCAATTCCTGGAAACACTCAGGATGTGTTTGGAGAATAAGGACAATTTCCTCCTACTATTTGGAACATTTAATGTGCAACTTGAGTTGGGGGGGGGGATTCAAATATTTAATGAACAGGCCTAACATACAATATGCAATTTTTTTGTTTGTCTCATAACACCAATAAGGAGCTAACAGAGCTCACAAGCTCCTTTATAATGGGATGAATGACTGTTGTATTATAATTGCAAACAAAGCTGCAGATGCAATTCAAAATTCTTTTTATGCTTGCAAATATGCTGCTTATTGTTCCTTGTTTTAGAAGCAGCCTTAATTTGCACTGAAAATTCTGTTAGCATCTTATTTTCATAAGACCATGTATCTTTTAACATGGATCTATTTTTTTCCAATTGGTGAATACTTTTCTAGGAAAAATGTTTACTAAATTCATGAGACCAGCACTATTCCTGCTGCTATAATTAAGGTACAGTGCTTATACCTACCTTAGTCATAAAAATACTCACTCCAGAAACTCATTTTATGGGCAAATTTTTAGTGTATAGCTCTCCAAAAAAGCTTTTGGACGTATTTTATTTATATATCCATGTATACAAAAATGTGTTCAGTGTATTTTTAAAAACTTCTTGGGAGTCATAGGCAGTTTTCCAGACAAATATTTAAATGAACAGTATTAGAGACCTTATAAATGTATATTATTAATGGTTTATTTGAAATACATTATTTTTATTTCTAAAATGTCTTTATACTGTATGCATGGGCTTCCTAAGTAAAACTATAAATTATCATTAAAAATAATTGACTGACAGGGACTTTAGATATCTTTCTTTCCTTCTTATATACTTAAACTTTTTTTTTGTTTTCCTAAATGTATGGCATTATGTATGAATTAAACAAAAAATATTAGTTATAATGTTAAAATCATAAATGACCATTTATACTCCAGGTATTGTTTTTAGTTTAACAGTGTTAACAAGTATAGATGTCATGATAACTCTATAATATAGAAACAGTTATTATTTCCATTTTACAGATGAGAAAAGGAAGGCACAGAGATTTATTTGCTTGCCAAAACCATAAAGCTAGTGAATTGTAAAACTAGTATTGGATTCTAGACTGTTCAAATACATAAGCCATATTTCTATTGAAAAACCTAGTCATATTATTAATTCTGATCAGCCTAATGAATTGGTTTGTTTTTTTCACCATAAATTACTTGTTCTTGAAAAAAAAAAAAGCTATGATTTCAGCTACAGAATTTTCCTACATACGGCCATCCAATAGACAGGGCATGGTCAATTCCTTTTTTTCCAAATATATTTCTCACTGCTGATTATAATATTGCTAAAATTAGCTTAAGTTATTAAATTAAGTCTTCTATTGTCCTTACTTTAGATACCAGTACAATATCAGAAATAATTATGAATCCATCATTTGGGAGACTTGTGTCTGTGCAAGTATCATTTTAATTTACCCCTGAGGAGGTGATATTGGAGTCTAGTATGAGATATAAAAAAATATAAATTATTTTATAAGCCTTGTTTCCAAGTAAAACCAAGAAAATACATTAAAGACTTTGTTCATGATTACCTTTGCTGTTCTGTTACAGAGAAGAAAACAGCTGAAAATGACAATCAGCTAAGAAGTAGTTACAAATTCCTTGGAAGGACAACCTAGGAGGTCCCATTGTGTTTACAGCTTGAAATTTTTCAGTTTATTTCTATTGTGTGGAGTTTCTTAATTAATGCTAAATCATGTACTTGTCTGTATCAGAGGCCATCTGTTGGCTTGATGTTGCTCACCTGCGATGCCATAATTTTGACTCTTTTAGGACAGTTTTCAAATCTAGTGCCTTCCTCCTTTTTTTGCAGCTTGCCTTCCTGTTTTCCGCAGCAAGAACTTGTTAAAGAGAGCAGGGAAACAGCAATATTCTAGTCTTCTTGGAAATTTGCATGTAGGAAAGCAAGTAAATGCGTATTCACCATGTGCATAGTTCATGGAGTGATGAGGACAATATGAGCCTCAGAGGGAATGATTGTTTCACAACAAGGAACTCATGCATTTCAAATTGCTCGACACCTGGGCTTGAAATAAGTCCATACTCCTGTTGGTAAATGCTACTGCTGTAGCACTGGCAAGAAGACTGCCAGCTTGAAGGGGCATTCACAAAGTCATACAGCACGTTAATTTTGGTAATGCGTCTTTTTTTTTTTTTTTCCTGATTGGCTAGATAACAAGAAAAAATTGGCCACATCTTCCTAGGTCTGCATCTGGTTGTATAGCACAATGAGAACAGAGACTTTGAGTTTACGGATTCTAAATTTTGCTGGTGGTACAGATATATTTTGCTGAGAGTGTATAAAGCACTGAATATTATCTGACATTCTATTTCTTTCATGTCCTTCACAAATTATAGTATTATTCATATCCCTTTACTCTTCTATTGTCTTTCCTTCTCACTGTCTGGACTTTGCCTTGTATAAGATTATAGATTCTTGTGTGGAAAGGATAAATATCTGATTACTCTTTGTTCTGTGCACAAACATGTTTTTCAATAGATTTATTGGTTATATTGAGTACAAGCTACTTAAAAAATTGAGTATCTCTACTTTCTCTTTGTTATTTATACAGATACATATACACACACATAACATATATATGTTCACTTATACATATGTGTGTATATGTTTATGTTTTATATGTATGCATGAATGTATATATACACCTTGTTTCACACAGATACACCTGAAATGTATTGGCCTAAGACTCTTAACTCCCACTTTCCATCCCATTTATTCTTCTTAAGTTATACCTGCTATACTGTGTATTTAAGGTTTATTTTGGACCTTTTCAATAGCAGCTACGCACATTATCTTTACAGTTACTGGAAAAAATGGAATTGAAGCAGCTAATCACAGATCTGAAAGAAAAAAAAAGAAAACACACAGTGATTGTTCCTCTGAAACCTTAGAGAAAATCTGACAGCACACTCTGTAGCTATTCATATTACTTTTTTGAAAACAAGCCCTGTCTTTAATCTGTTATTTGGTTTCAAACCTGCTTTTGATCCATTATTCACTTTGAAATTCAAAGATTTGTTCAGACATTCAGTTTAGCCACATATTCTAAAACTGTACCCACAGTTCAGAAAGATGAAGCCCTGGAACAACAACATTTTCTTAATTTCTTGGATCATAGAAACACATAGGAGCTACCAAACCACCAAACTCCTCTGAGCTGGCCTCAACACGAAGAAACACAATAATTGGGATCCAACCAATTAGAAAACAATTTATTTTTATATTGTTAGCTAAATACAGTAATAATGTAAATGAATAACTAACCAAATATTGAAATGTTTCCCAGCACTTCTTTCAATGAGCAGGAAAATTCTGGATGATTAGCATCTTATCTCTATGTGTTGGTTTGTTCTAGTCATTGTCCAATAAGGACCATATTTCTTTACTGACTGAATAGTGATTAATTTGAGAAATAATATAAAACAATAAAAAAGCCAACAGAATATCCCTTATTATGTACAATGGCTGGGATATAGCACATGGCAACAGCCAAGTGGAGCTGCTTAGTAACAACAGAATTGCCCAGTGTTTGTGGGTGCTGGATTCCCTTCACTGAGCTGAACTCCAGAAGCAAGAGCAGCTGAGGTCATCCTGAGGACTGGCTCACACTGCAACATTATTTTTCTCAAGTTTTCCAATCAGCAAATAAATTTGCCTCCTTAGAGATAATATGAGCAAAAGGACAAAAAGAAGCTGAAAGTACTGCTAGGTAAATTCCTCTTTGTGGAAACCAGGGAGTGGGAAAGAGATACTTTTCACAGCGTGAAAACGTTACGTTATGATTTGAAAACACCATTGCTTTCCTAAATGAACTAAATTCCCTCCTAATAATCTGGTTTAACAGATTAATTTGATTAGTGAATTATCTTTTCATAGAGCATGAACAAGCTCAACTTTAGTTTTTAAATCATAAGAATTCTTAAAATTTCGGAATGAATGTCTTCCAAATAATATGATACTGATTTACAAAGTAGCTGTGATAAATGCCCTCTTGTTCCCCAAAAGCCCTCACCATTACTTTCCCTATGAAATGTTTTCAAAATATGAACAGCGATTTCCCATTGACAAGTGGTGATTAATCCTTGAATGCCTAAATTGTATCAGTGGATTTCAGTGAAAATTCAGTCATCTTCACACAGAAACCACAAAATTAATATCATTTTATTTTGAAACAAAATTTGTAATTTTTATTGGTTCACAATCATGATTTCTGATCAGCCCTCAAAAAATGTAAACCATTTGAAATGAGAGTTTCAGATTTAAATACTAATATTCATTTTAAATTATGTTTACCTTACGTGTTCATGAAGTTTTAAGCAAATGCCTGAATCTAATCATTTTTGTAGTATATATTTTAGAAATACACCATTATCATTAGGTGGAATAGTTGGTAATACCCATAATCATTTAAAATATTTATTTTCTCGGGGTGCTTAGGTGGCTCAGTCTGTTAGGTGTCTGCCTTCCACTCAGGTCATGATCTCAAGGTCCTGAGAACGAGCCCTGCATTGAGCTCCCTCCTCAGCAAGGAGTCTGCTTCTCCCTTTCTCTCTGTCCCGCCTCACAGCTCATGCTCTCTCTCTCTCAATCTCTCTCTCTCTCAAATAAATAAATAAATAAAATCTTTAAAAAATAAGATAAAATATTCATTGTCTCAGGGGTGTCTGGGTGACTCAGTCAGTTAAGCAACTGACTCTTGATTTTGGCTTAGGTCATGATGTCAATGTTGGGAGATGGAGCCTGTATTGGGCTAAGCACTCAGGCCAGATTCTGCTTCGGATTCTTACTCTCCTCTCCCTCTGCCCCTCCCCCTGCTCATTCACATGCACCTCTATAAATAAATAAATAAATAAATAAATAAATAAATAAATAAATATCTTAAAATATGAAATATTTATTCTCTCTCCCATCTCTTTGTGGAGTAACCTGCTTTTTAAAAGTGTTTTCCTCAAGGAGAAAAAATAAGTGGGAAATATCAGAAAGGGAGACAGAACATGAAAGACTCCTAACTCTGGGAAACGAACTAGGTGTGGTGGAAGGGGAGGTGGGCGGGGGTGGGGGTGACTGGGTGGCAGGCACTGAGGTGGGCACTTGACGGGATGAGCACTGGCTGTTATTCTGTATGTTGACAAATTAAACACCAATAAAAAATGAATTTATTTAAAAAATAAAAAAAATGACATGATTGGTAGATTGAAAAAAAGAAGTGTTTTCCTCATAGTTTTTTAAATGACTGCATACCATGAAAGTAAAATTGAATATTTGGGGCGTATTTCAAGAACAGGATATGTGTCATTTGAAAATAATCCATAGGTGATAATTAACCTTGTTAACCATCCCTGTTGAGAAGCATGCTCTGGAATGTAAATTCCCACCTGACTTCACACCATCTTTTTCCACTCCTACCAGAATCTCAAATTTCCTCATGCCAAAGATCTTCTACCTCACTCATGCCAACACAACTCTTGCATTAACTCCGGTACTGTTCACCACGTTGCAGATGTTGCTGAACCTTCAAGACTGATTTGAAATATGTCTTCAGAGAAATCTTTTTCAACTCCTGGCATTAGAATTCACTAATACTCTCCATTTGCAGTCCTCAATCTGTACCCAGATTGTTGCTTCTCTCCTTACTTTCTCACACTTCAAATTGTACTGCTTGCATAAAGGGACGATGCCTATTGGTACATCGAATCCCATGCCATTGGAGGGCACTGCTATACAGTCCCTGTAATCTTGACTCTTGCAAACTAATGAAATGGGCTGGCTTCTCATCCTTCACCCACTTGTTAAGTATGACTATTTCTGGCTCTTTCTCAGTTTCTTCCCAAGGTTCTCTTCTGTTTTCTCCATATAATCTGCATGTTCTCCTGGACCAGCCCAATATACTCCATGTCTTCTGCTATCATGCATTAAACTTATAATTGAAATTTCTGACCCCAAATCATATACTGCTCATAGTTGGCACTTCATTAATTTTCTATTAGCACCTAAAATTAATATAAGAAATTCTGAATAAATTCCTACCTTCCTCTCAATTTCCTTTCTTGCCCTATTTTGATAAATGGCTCCATACTCTAGGCAGAATTTCAAACTGAATCTTGTGAATTATCTATAATTCCTTCCTAGGACAATAGTGTTGTGTTAATACTTCCTTTCAATATCTCTCAGATATAGTCTTCCTTTTTATACCTTTTGCTATTACCTCATTTCAGGTTTTTCATTTTTCCTGTTTATAATCCCCATCCCCTTCCTGGTCTCCCTAATTCCGTTTTGCCTTCTTCTGAACTATTTCTACAATATTTCTTGGAGTAATCTTTCTGAAATTAAAATCTGATCATGAATCTCTTTTGTCATTCTTTAATAGTTTGCCCATTTTATTCAAAATAAATTCTAACTTTCTTTTTATATAATATAAACTCTACAGGTTTTGGCTCATCTTTTCAACAATTGCATGTTTTGTCCTTTCTTTCTCTTTTCCGCCACATAAACAACCCATGATAAAAGCATATTAATTTTTTTTTATTTTCTCCATAAATGCACATGCTTTTATATTTCTCTAGGGACTTCTGTCTACGTAGCATTTTCTTCTTTATTTTTTTCTTCCAAAACCACAGCTTAAAGTTTTACTCCTCTTTGGGGACTTTGTTGTCATACCCAAACCTAAGTAATTTTTCCTGTCTCCACATTCTGTGATATTTCCATACTTTCGCTTACATTCCATATTAAACCTGTATAAGCTTTTCCAGGTAAACATAAATTGTTGAGGAGTGAGGCCATATGTCATTTTCTTGTGTTTCCAGAACTTACTGCATTACTCGAGATATCGTAGTCCTCAATAAATATGTTGACTATTTGAATGGTTCCATGTTTTGGGATTTTCTGCCTCTTATCATGAATGCCATCTCTACTTCCTACTCACTCTCCATTTTCTTAATGTCCTCCATCTTTTATGATGCAGCCTGTCATCTCCATTAGGACACACTTGCTGACCATTCCAGCTCTTCATTTTTCACAAAATTGAACAATACCAATTATGATGACACTTATTTATCATTCTTGTGTTAGGATAGAAACAAATGAAATTAATTTTCTCTCCATTCAGTTTGTGTGTGTATCCCTAATCCTTGGAAACAGAATCTAAGGTGGGAAGCGGAAGCTGTGCAAAAGGACCCAACACTGTTCTTATGCATTACACTTTTTCTTTATTATTTCTTAATTCTCTCTTTCATTTTTTTTAAGATTTACTTATTTATTCTAGAGTGGGGGAGAGGCGGAGGGAGAGTATCATTCAAACAGACTCCCCACTGAGTGCGGAGTCTGCCATGGGGCCTGATCTCACAACCCTGAGATTATGACCTGAGCCAAAACCAAGAGTCAGACACTTAACCAACTGAGCCATCCATCTTTCTCATAAGACACAATCTCCATTGTGCAAACAACCCTGAGGGTCATAAAAATTAGTGCAATTCCAAAGTGATGATTTTTCCCCCATTTAGTATTGTTTTCAGCAGTATTGGGATAGCCTTTTTAGTCTCAAGCTTCCTAAGTATTTCTTCTCCAAACATACTTTTTTACATTTTTTGTGATGTTTTCTATTAACTTATTTCATTAAAGTCACAGAAATATAGAATTCTAATGACAGGCTGTGTGTCTTTCTATTCTCCAGCAATTTTTCTGTACTACAAAGATTAATAAGCTGGCACTTGAGTGGCTAAAAGGAATAATACAGGAAATGTGAGATAATATGGAAGTACTCTCCAAGTATATCAAAACTATACTTCATGAGTGTATCTATGGAGACAAGTGGTTTGAACGAATTACTTATATAATTCATGTAAGTATTAATGAACATAACTCCTTGTAAAGAGCTAATGCAGATGTCACAAATAAAGAAGCAATTTCAATAAGCTAGAAAATAGTATCTCAAATCTTTATTCTTTATCCATTTGGAAATAGTTTGGTAGAAGTGGTCATCTTTGTAGGTAGAGTCAGAAACTAGATCCAAATACCGGCTTTTCTCTTTACTGTATGACTGACCTTAGATAGTTCTACTGGCCTCTAAATCTCTTTAGAAAGAATTGGAATTATAAAATGACTCATAGGGATATTGTGAGACTGAATGTTGAGCACATATATTAAGTAAGCTAGTAGCATGTGATATATGGACACAAAACATGGAATATGTACATACAGGTAAGTATGTAGCATGCCTGTGTGAGATAGGACAGGATTTATAAGGTACATTGAGTTGAAGAAGTTAGTAATCTATAAAATATACTAAAGGTAGAATAAACAGAAATGAGAGTGCTTCCTGTAGATGAAGAATGCTAGAGAGACTAAATCATGATCATACTTCCGCATGGCAGTTCATATTTGGCACCTACTTGGTGATACTCAGCATCATCCTCTTCTGGTCCACATGTGCTCTACCTCTAAAATATACGAATACAATCCATGGCAGTTTAGTAGGTGAATTTGTGAGCCACAACTGTGGCTACATACTGGTCATGCTGTATATTAGAGCACTCGTGTGTTAGACTCGGGCAACTTCTGATTAGGCTCCCTTGTTGCTTGTCCCACTTCATTTTTTAAAATCACATCATCAGTAGGAAAAGCTGATGTGGCAAAAAGAGATACAGGACACATGGATATTATGTATGTCAGGACCCTGTTGGCATACTCTTCAACCTTCTCTACTTGCTATCTATCCTGAGTATGTGAATTAATTCCATTGCTCTCCCCTTACTTCTCACTGTGATTTTTACATTGATTTAATCAACTGTGTGACTTAAGCATTTTCAATTTGGTCAGTTCCATGACCCATAGCATAGCTTTTCTGGCTGTGACTTAGGGACTATCATAATATCAGGGTGGTTTCTCATACAACATACTCTAAAGATAGAAGAGGGAGGAGAATCAGCAAGTACTTCATAAGAAATACAAATGAATAAGTATGTGAAACTAGTATTTTTAACTCATGACAAATCAAATAAATGCTAATAAAAACTACTAAAGTCATTTTTACCTCCCATGTATGCAAATTTAAAAAAAAGAATAGTCATGGTGAGTGTCAACAAGGATGTGGCAAAATGACCATTCCTTGCAGATGTAGATAGAGATATCTAGAAAAGATAGATACAGTTGGGACATAAATTAGTAAAAACTTTTGGAGTGCAATATGGTTATATGTATGGAATCACATAAATATTGCATAGTGTTTGACCTGGCAATTATACTAGTAATATATCATATGCTATACACATTTAAAATGTTGATATTGAGTTATATTAATGTGCTAAATATACATTCTACACTTCTAATTCATAAAATACACAGAAAATAGAATCTCTTTTTGAAATCCATATGCTTTTGTATAACTATATACACCAACAATATCCTAAAAGAAATTTGACTAAACTGATATTGGTACATCAGGATGGATAGAACAGTGTTGTGTGTGTTTTTTTTCCTTTGTCTCTCTGAATGCCTCAACTTATTATGTTCCTGCAACAAATATGGATTATTTGTGTAAAACATATACTAAAACTTACTTTATCTCTCTTATTATGAAATATAATACACTTACATAAAATAGAAATATTCTACTTAACAAATAATTTTAAAGCGAATACCCATGTAACCAGCCTAACAAATTTGAAAAGTGCCCACTCCAAAAGCACCCATCATCCCTGTTCTTGATTCCTCCATCATTGGATCTGCTCCATTTAACAACTTTATTTTATGGAAATTATTTCTTTTCTTTATTTTCTTCTTGAAAAGATGAAGGGAGTTCTCTTCTATTTCTAGTTTTCTGAGAGCTCTTTGTTTTAATGATTTCATCAAATGCTTCATTCAGTTTATTAAACAACCATATGATTTTTAAAGTCTGTCAATCTGTTGATATGATGAATTAAATTTTCTTGCTTTCTAATCTTAGACACACCCTCTGCCTGTGTCTCTGCCTCTCTCTCTCTCTGTCTCTGTGTCTCTCATGAATAAATAAATAATTAATCTTAAAAAAAAAAAAAAAAAAGGCAGCCCAGGTGGCTCAGAGGTTTAGCGCCACCTTCAGCCCAGGGGTGTGGTCCTGGAGACCCAGGAAAGAGTCCCATGTCAGGCTCCCTGCATGGAGCCTGCTTCTCCTGTGTCTCTGCCTCTCTCTCTGTCTCTGTGTCCCTCATGAATAAATAAGTAAAAAATCTTAAAAAATAAAAATAAAAAATAAAAAATAATCTTAGACACATCTTGCACTCCATGTATGGGCCTATATTGTTCCTATTGTAATTATTTTACTAATATTTTGCTTATGGTATTTGCATATTTTATAGTTGAGATATTTCTGTAAATTTCATCTCTTTTGCAGTCCCTGTCAAATTTTGGTATCAAGTTTAGGTTACTCTCTTGAAAAAAAATTGTAGAGTAAACCATCTTTGCCTCGTCTTTGGAAAATTTTATGGAACATTAAGGAAATTCCTTAGGTAGTCAGAACAATGGCCTCCTAATCCCCTGGAGTCTGATAATATATTACTTTACAAGGCAGAAGGGACTTTGTAGATGTGATTAAAAATGAGGACTTTAAGATGGTGAGAATATCCTGGATTATCCGGATTAGCCCAATCTAATCACATGAATTCAAAGAGGGGAAAATCTTTGCTGTGGTCAGAGAAAAACATGTGATGCCAGAATCAGGGCCAGAAAGTTGCTATATTACTGGCACCAAAGATGAATTAAAGGGGTCAAAAATCAAGGAATGAATGCATAGATTCTAGAAACAAGGAATGGAAACAGTTTCCCTCCTAAGAATGCAATACTGCCATGATCTTGATGTTAGCCTAGTAAAATCAATGTTGCATTTTTGATCAACATGTATTGTGAAATTATACATATGTTTTTTAAACCATTATGTCTAAAAAAATGAAAATAAAAATAAACCACTATGTTTGTATCAATTCGTTACAGCAGCAATATGAAACTAATACAACTTATGTCATGAATTTTATTGGAATTGGTATGGAAGTTATATGGCTGTGAATAATATTGAGGGTAGATATTTGAATACTGATTTAATTTGGTTTCTGAGTTCATTTATGTTTAATTTTAAATCATTTAAATGGCATTTAGTAATTAATTTTTGAAGAATTCACTTAATTTTTCCCAAATTTTAAAACCTATAGCATACATTGTTTATAGTATTTTATTATTTATTTAAATTATGTTAAAAGCACATAAAATGACATTTATTAGCTTAAGTTTCAAGTGTATAATTCAGTGTTGTTAACTAAAAGCACATTGTTGTACAGAAAATCCCTAGAGCTTTTTATTCTTGCACAATTGAAACTCTATACTCGTTGACTAGCAACTCTACATTTCCCTTTCGTCCAGTCCCTGGCAACCACCGTTCTACTTTCTATTTCTATGATTTGGATTACTTTGGATACCTCATGGAATCAGGCATGACTGACTGACTAACTTATTTCACTTAGCATAATATCCTCAAGATTCATCCAAGCTGTAGCACACACAGTATTTCCTTCTTTTTGAAGTTGAAAAATTCTCCGTTGTTTGTATACCACACACTTTCTTTATTCATTTATCAGTTCATGGACATTTAGGCTGTTTCCACTTCAAATATTTGTGAGTAATGCTGCAGTTAACATGGGAGTGCAAATATATTTTTGAGATCTTAGTTAAAAAACTTTTGAATTTGAATTTTCCTGGTGGTGTGAGGTGGGGCATCTTTTTGTACACCCATCATCCATTTGTATTTCTACTTTCAAGAAATATCAATTAAAGTCCTTTGTCAGGTCACCTGGGTGGCTCAGTGGTTGAGAGTCTTCCTTTGGCTCAGGTCATGATCCCAAGTCCTGGGATCAAGTCCTGCATCAGGCTCCTCCCAAGCAGCCTGCTTATCCCTCTGCCTATATCTTTGCCTCTCTCTGTGTGTGTCTCTCTGAATAAATAAATAAATTTTTTTTAAGTCCTTTGTTGATTTTTTTAATTGGATTATTTTGTTTTTGCTTAAGTTGAAGGAGCTCCTTATTTACTTTGAATATGAATCCATTGTAGTATTATAATAGTCTGCATTTGTCTACATATTTAACTTTATCAATGAACTCTGCATTCCTATGCCTTTTTTGGTTGCTGTTTGCACCTTTTTGTTTTAACTTGAAGGACTCTGAGCATTTCCGTGAGTCAGGTGTAGTGGCCATAAGCTCCCTGAGCAGTCCTCCAAACAACCAGAACATTTGATGTGTCCTCCAGTCTTCTCTTTCTCCCATGAGAAAGAAGTCACAGGCCGGAGGTTCTCTTCTGGCACTGAGCCCTGCTGGCTTTGGGAGAGGGTCTGATGTCAGGACGTGAAATCGCTCCTCCTACCCACTTCAGGATGGCTGTCCTCAGCTTTGTGCTTGCCCGAGGTATCGAAAAATGTTAACTGGATTTTAGAAATCTCATAAAGGTATTTTGGTCTGTATATCATCGTTAAATTGTTATTTCTGTGGGAGAACGAGTTCTAGGACTCCTTATTCCACCATCTGGCTGAGGCAAGTCCCATTATCTTTTAAATATCTACAAGGCTCTCATTCGTGTTCCCTTTTAATCCATGTTAACGGTTATTTTTGCTTTTTCTCACTTCTTCTCCACGATTGACTCCACTAGAGATTTAGCAAGTTTACTAATAATTTCAAAGGACCTACTTCTGAGATTACTGATTCTATTTTATATTTGCAAGGCTTTATTTTAGTCCATTAAATTCTTCCAGTTTCTTATTTTTCTAAACAGTGCCTCAGTGGATCCACATTTTCTGCTTACACAGTAATTTCGTATACCTATTTAAAATACTCTTTAATTTTTGTTTTATTACTTTGTTGGTCCCTGCATTATGTAGAAGTATACTTGTAACTACCAAATGCATATCTACTGTGTTATACTTTATCATTATACTCTAAATTAATTCCATGTAGTCAGACACTGTACCATGCATGCTTTTGATCCTTTGAAACATTATTTTTTTTGAGAATTGCTGCATGTTTTAATATATGGTCATTAAAAAAATATTGGAGTACTTTATAATAATGTATTATTCAGATGTTGGCTATGCTATTTTGTAATTATTTGTTAGGCCAAATTTGCTTGTCATGTACTTATGCATTAGATCTTTAATGATATTCTTTTGTCAGCTGCTTCTGTCAATTACAGGGAGAAAATATTTAAAAATCTCCCAATATGAGGGTTTTCCATTTCTTATAGTTTAGTCAATTTTTTTCTGTATATCATTAGGTGCATGACATTATTAGGTGCATATAAAAATTAAACATTTCTATCTTCCTGATGAAATGTAAACAATAATTATGAAGTAATTCTCTTTATTAACTTTCTTTGGCTTAAAGTTGATTTGTCTAGATAATAATATAACTATAGTAAATATTTTCATAAAGTATTTCTATATCAATATCATTTTCTTTTTAACATTTTTATCTTCATAATTTATGTGAGTTTCCTACATGAGCCATAATATTAGATTCTGAACATGGTTTCTTTTACTTGAGCATTTTGTCTATTTATAGTTAATATAACAATTGAGATATTTGGTTTTAAATCTACCATCTTTTTGTGTTATCTATTTGAAGAAATAAAAATGAAATTAATAAATGTATAGGAAAAAATACAGATTGTTTAAATCTGTACCAATAATGTATATGATGTTAAAGAAAAGAATATAGATTATTGCCATGCATTTTGAATCTGTCTTATTTACTTTAACACTAATCATTATTAATAGTATGGACTGATATAACATTTATTTCTATTTTCCCATGTACTTTCTTCGATCTTTTTTTTTTACTTTTTTTGCCTCTCTGATTTTACATTTGAGATCAATTTTCTTTTGGCATCAATACATTATTTAGAATTTCCTTTATTGTGGTTGTGTGGATGATACATTTTCTTAATTTTTGTTTGTGATAAAATGTTATTTTCTCATATTGAAATTTGTTTCTAAAACATATTTTCATTTATTATGAAATTCTGGACTGGCAGTTGTTTTCTTTTAGCATAGTGAAGATATATTTCCACTGTGTCTTGGCTCCTGTTTTTACTTTTGAGAAGTTATCTATCCTGTTCCTCTCTAAAGTATACCATCTATTATTTTCTTGCAGCATCAAAGATACTCTTTTGCTAAATTATAATATTTCTATGTGAAATGTTTTTGCACATCACTGGTTATTCATACTTGTAAAACAGTCATTTATTGTCTTCTAAAATAACCCCACAACCATATTTTCACTTTCCTTTCATTTTGGAACTTGTTAGTTATATTATAAATTTACTCTTACATATATATGCTCCATATGTAATTATATATGTTATATATGGTGTCTCTGTATTTTTTATCAGTCCTTTAGTAATTCCTTCTCATCTATCATTCACTTAACTAATTTTCTCTTTAGCTTAGTCTAATAGTCTCTCAGTTTCAAATGTTTTCATTCCCATAACTATATTTATTTTCCAATTTTGCACTGATCTTCCATATATAGTTTTATTTTTCTTGTAGATATCTTTAAGCTTATTGTTTTAAATTTCCTTAAACATTGTTAATTTATAGCCTGTGTTTGTTATTCTAATAATTGAATCTTCAGTGATTTGTTTCTGTTTTCTTTTTCTTTTCCTTGCAGTTCTAACTCATGGTGTTTTGATATTTCCTTTTGTTCTGATTACCATAGGCTATGCCATGGATATCAATCTTGAGATATTATCTAAAACAATAATGGGAGACCTGGGTTGAAGTTTCCTTTAGAATGTATAGCAACTTGTTTCAGCCAAGACCCTGCAAACAATATTGACTTAGAACCAACTTAAACCGATTTCATGGCTTAACATTTCCAAGAGTGTTCAAACAAAATTCTGTGAAAAAGCAGTTTCATCCTGAACCTGTTGTTCACTGAGATCCCAGTGTATTGTGAGAAGGTTAATTTTTTTGGAATCACTGTTTTCGTATTTTTTATGCTTTGAATTAAACTATTCTCACTCAATGGAAAGTTCAAATTTCCTAAAATCTACATATGTCCTCAGGCAAAGGGAGATTTAGAATTCATTTATTTCTCTGAATTTCATATTCTTTGTGATATTTCCTCACTGTCTTGTAGTTCCTGATACTCTTATAAAATTTTTAATAATATACTTCATCCTGATGTTATTCCTCTCTTCAGAGAGAGATACAGTCCAAATATTCTGACCTGCTATTCCTAGAAAGAGAAAAAAAACAGAAATGGACCTTTATCACATATTACAAACTATAAAACCCAAATATTTTAAAAAGATTTTTATGTTCAGAAGGATTCTTGTTTTTTTATATCTTGATTAAGCTATGATTGACGATTAAAAACTATATACATTTAGATGGTAAAATGTGATATTTAAAGACGTACAATGTGATGACTTGATATGTGTAATTATATTATGAAATTCTTACTACCACCAGGTTAATTAACATACCCATCACCTCACATAGTTAGTGTGTGTGTGTGTGATGAGAATACTCAAGACTTACATCCTTGATGAATTTCAAGTATACAATACAGTATTATTAACTATACTCACCCTGTTGTACATTAGATCCCAGAATTTATTCATCCTATACCTGAACATTTGTATCCATTGACCAACATTTCCCCATTTCCCCCAACCCTCAGCCCTTGGCAACCATCATTCTACTCTGTATTTTATGGATTTGACTTTTTTTAGAATGCACATATAGATGAGATCATATAGCATTTGACTTTCCGTGTCCAGTTTATGTCACTTAGAATAATGTATTCTTAAATACAAATTATATAATAAAAGTATGATTATTCTGAAATAATGGTTACCTTTAACATAATTGTAAGAGCATTCAATTGGTAAATATGTCAGAAAACACAAGTTTTCTTCCCCTCTCATTAGTGCCTTAAATTGTTAGGTTTGAAACTGACAAGAAGACTGGTAACTATACCATCCATGAAAAAAAAAAACACTTCCAAAAAAAAAAAACAGTTTTTATTCTTAAAAGAATAACAAAAATATAAAGATGGAACAGCGTTTACTCAGCTCTTCCACTGATAATACAAACAGTTGCCTGATTCTTGACAACTTAGAGAGTCTTAAGGAAGAGAGACAAAACCCCATGATAGCTCTTGTTCTTTTAAAATCAAGATTAAATTGAACTCATGGTAAATTAAAAATCTTCTATATTCTTCTCGTATTCAGAGGATTTGACAGTTGGATATTATGAGTTCCAAAGTATGCATACAAGTTTCATAAATAAGATTCCTTACTCCCACATGTAACAATTTGTCAAGGAGAAGGCAATTCAGTATACACTTGTCATATGATTGATCATGATTGAAAAATCTTGCTTTGCTGATTTCTATAAGTATTCTATAAAATGTTTTGCTCTTTCATTTGTTTTATTGGAATTATATAGGCAGATATTAAAAAGGTCACTACAGAAAAACTTACCAGTTGAATACAATCCTATACTTAATACTTTTTTTTGCCATGATGCTTTGCATTTTCTAAGTACACAGTTTCCCCCTACCCTGTGTTTTCAACAATAAAATAACTTTCTAAAACCTAAAATACATATTGTGTATATCTAATTTAATAGAGGTCTGTTCCTTCAGGAAACTTGAATTTGGTCAACAAACACTGTGACTGAGTGCAAAATGTGTGTTAATTAAGCCTTTTATTTTATTTTTTTTAAGATTTTATTTATTTATTCATGAGAGACAGAGAGAGAGAGAGAGAGGAGAGAGGCAGAGACGTAGGCAGAGGGAGAAGCAGGCTCCATGCCGGGAGCTCAATGTGGACCCAATCCCAGGACTCTGGGATCTTGCCCTGAGCTGAAGGCAGACGCTCAACCACTGAGCCACCCAGGTGTCCCTAATTAAGCCTTTAGAAGACAATAATCTAAAATAGAGAATAATAGTCGCATGTGGTTTTCTTTTTTTTCATTTCAGCTTTTGGTGTATAATGATATATAATATTTAAATTGTACATCATGGTGATTTGACATATTTATACATTTAAAATATTCCCCCTATTTGTTATTTAACATATCCATCAACTCACATACTTATTTTCTTTTGTGAGAGAATTTAAATTCTACTCTCTTAGCAAATTGCAATTATATAATAGTTTTATCATAATAAATTCTCAGATCTTATTTATTTTATAGCTGAAAGGTGATATCCTTCTACCAATGTTTACCAATTCTTAAGGCTTGGAAAGATATGTTTTGTAAAACCATTTTAAGGTGATTCATTTTATTTACACTTTTCATTGTAGGACCATTTATTATTTTTTTTACACATTTTATTAGTACTTTTCACTAAGGTACTATTAATATAGTATCATTTGGCAAATTTGGTAGGCAGAATTCTAAGATTTCCACTCTGTGGTGTATAGCCTTGAATGAAATCCTCCCTTGGAGTGTTGTGAAACCTTTGAACTCAGTAAGCTTCCCATGATTGTGTTACATTTAATGGCAAAGGGCTTTTGGAAATGTTTTGAAGGCTCCTAATCAGCTCACTTGGAGATAATCAAAGGGAGATTATCCTGGGTTGGCCTGCTCCTATCAGTGGAACCCATTAAAGAAGCAGCAGCAGAGATTGCCTACTGATTTTAAAGGAGCAAACTGAAAGTGGTGGACAGGACCCTATGACAGAAAATGATGGGTGGTCTGTAAGAGCTGAGAATAGCTCTTCGTTGACAACAGTAAGAAAGCAGAAGTCTCAGTCCTACAACACAGGGAACTGAATTCTGTTAACCATCATGGAGCTTGGAAGAGGTCCTTGAGCCACAAGTGAGATCACAGCACTGACTGATACCTTAATTTCAGGCAGGTGACAAGATGAGCAGAGCACTTAGCAAAACTGTGCCAGATTCCTTTCCTACAGAAACTGTGAGATAGTAAATCCATTTGTTTAAGCCACTAAAATTTGGGTAATTTGTTGGATAGCAAATAGAAAACTAGTACAGCAAGTCAAAAGAAATATTGGAGATATAATTTCATAATTTCTCTTGCCCATTGTTCATCAGTAGCAAACATTTTACAATGGGTAAATTAGTCTTGGGGAAAATTCACTATCAACTTGGCAAATTTTAACTTGAAATTGTAAAAATATCAATTATATTTTGCTTAAAACAATCGGTTCACATTCTCCGTGACTATTTCTCAAATAATATTGCCATCCAAGATGATTTTCAGATAGGAAAATAGATGAGCTCTTCCTCCTGGAGCTCTATCCTCCTGGTGTCTTCCAGCATTATGATTCTGTGATCTTAGTGGTGTAGTTAAACACCATTACTTAAGTTTTCCATACTCCAGTTTCCTTATCTATAAAATTTAGTTAGATTATATTCCTCAAAGTTCATTTTATATCAAAAGTTCTATAGCACTCTGATATTTTGATAAAAAAATTTTACTACCTTATTGTGAGGAAAACAATCAGAATTTATCCCTATTGACCAAGCAAATAAATAAAAATCAGTAGTGGAAAAACCTCCACTATTGAGAAAACCAAAATCTCTAACCAAGAGCTATTGTAACAACATTCCTGTGGAAAAAAAAAAAAAAAACAAAAAAACTAAAACCGGTATGTAACCCCATAGGAGTGATGAAAAGAATTTGTGTGAATACTGAGGAATGTTAAAAAAGTACTGAGATAGTTTCCTTTAATAATAAGTTTCTTTTGTTCTCTGTTATGAGACCAATGAAAGCTCAAGGAACAAAGTAGAGATGAGGATAAATTCCATTCCAATTCAATTCTGTAAATATTCTATAATAAATAGATTAATGTGAACATGAAAGTCGAATGAAGTCAATACCATTAACTCATGGAAAGCATAATTATAATCAGGTCGATTCTCACACAGGGGCATCATTCATTTTACTATATAAAAGAAATGCAAGACAATTAACAGTTTCCAAATTAGCTTGATGGGAGAAAACCTACAATAGAGTAATCCATTACTTACTAATGAAGTTACATTCCATAAAGGAGCTCCTCCAAGGAATTTCCTTTTGAAATAATATTTATGTACAGTTTAGCAGAGGTGAGCATTGATTGCTTATCTCAATTGCAAATTTAGTAAGTTCCCCAGAGGAAAAAGCACACAGATTGTTAGACTGAATTGTTGTGGGTGGTTTAAAATTATGAGGAAAGGCAATGTAAAAATAGAAACCATGTGGGTTTCTTTATTGTGTTTGAGGAGAATGTTACTAATTTATTTTTCCTATAAAAATTCAATGAAATTAGAATTTACATTTTGCTTCCAAATTGGCAATAACAAAGGGGGAATTAAATTAACCAGTTTGTTATATTTATTAGTTCTATATTGTTCATTTTAGCCCAGCCACTGAACATGGGTGCTGACTCTGTGGCAGAAAATATTAGATAAAGAGAAATAAATGAGAAGACTTGGCATAAAATAGTGTGAGTCGTTAACTATATGTATGAATGTGAATTTAAAACAGCCAATAATGATTTTGTTCTAATGTGTATAGCACAGCTAGATGCCTTTTGGAAGTGCAAAGAAACATATGATATCATCTCTGACTTTAGACACTTACAATGAAGTAAGTTGTTTATGAACATGAGTTATTTCAGATCCATTATCGCCTATCATTCATTCATCTGTACAATAAATAAATTTTAGGAGATACTTGGTGCTGAAAAGGACAGAATTCCTGCCATCATGGAATTTACTGTATAATGAGAAGAACAGAAAATAAATATGCAAATGCACAAATAACTTTAAAATTACAAATGTGTTCTCTGCAGAAATTGAAAGGAGTTCAGTGATAGAGTAAAATAGATAAGGGGGACAGCTGATTATATAGGAGGAAGGGCAACATATGCCTTTTTCAAATAGATGCCATTTAAAATGATGCACAAAGTTTAAGAAAGGAACAACTATGTAAGGAATCCAAATAATGCCTTCCAGGTGATGCAAATATCTGTGCTGGGATGGGAAATGACTTGGTGTATTTGAAAGTTGTACAGAGTCCAGTGTGACTGGAGCTTAAGAACCAGAATAAGAGTTTTTAAAAATGTGGTTGAAGAGGGTACATCAGGTTTCTAGGCCATGTGCATGATTTTAGATTATATTCAAAGTACCACAAGAAGTCAATGGAAAGATTTTATGAGTTATGACATGCTCAGATTCATGGCTTAAAAAAAAAAAGGATGAACGAGGTGCTTTGTGTTGTACAGACTATTGGCAATTGAGGGTATGAAGCATAAGAGTAGAAATCCACAGACCAGAAAGAGTCTATGGCAATAGTTTAGAGAGATGTGTCCTGAATTACAATAGTGATTCTGGATAGGAAGACAAGGAGACGGACATTAGATTTATTTTGATGGTGGCATTAACAATATTTTGGATAGAGAGCGATAGAGGAGAGGGACCAATAAAGAAAGCCCTCAGAGTTTTTTTTGCTTAAGAAGCTGTATGAATGATTGTGTCATTTACTAAGGTAAGAAACACATGCAGGTTTCATAAGGAGAAATTATCATGTCCACTGTGGACATGTTGCTTTGGGATTTGTAGATAAAACAAGAAAGTTGGCCTTAGGAATAACAGTAGAGAGATCCGACAAGAAATTTAACTCATTAGCAGCCATAGGAATAGAATGTAGACAAAAAAGAGCAAAAGGACTGATGAATAAGCCCTAGAGACTCCAACATGAAGCTGTCAGGGAAGTTATTGGAAAGGGTATTAGAAAAACCTATGATCAATGTCCTTGAAACTCTGAGAGGAGATGGTTTTCAGAAGAAGGGACACACAGCTGTGAAAGAGACTGTGGAGAAGTAAAATTAGGACAAAAAATGATCACTGAATTTGGCAAAAAGTTCTAGAAATCTTGACAAAAGATGTATCAGTGTAATAATGGAGAAAGAAGCAAAATTGTAGAGCACTAAGGAGTGAGTAGAAAGTGAGAAAGTGGAGTCTGCATGTGTAGATAGTTCTTTCTGAAATTTCATCCAAATAGATAATGGAGTAGTACCTAGAAAGAATTGTAGGGAAACAGGATTTTCTGAAAAAGACTGTGAAGTAGTAAGACACATTTTTATGCTGATATGAATGTTCTACTGATAGGGACAGAATGATGATTTAGGAGACTGGAGGAATGGATGACCAATGGGGGAAATACCTTAATTTCTTAAAATTGTCAAAGGAGATGGGATTGAGAATTAATGTTATGGAACAAGGAGGAGAGAAAATTTGAATGCAACACAAGGGAAAATGAACAAAAAAAGATGAACATGGAAGTAGGTTAGAAATTAAGTAGGAATCTGGGGGAATTCTAAAGCGATAATTTCTGCATTCTCAGTATTGGAAGCAAGATCATTACCTAAAAATGGTTAGGTAGACGTGATGGCTGAGGAGCACTAAGTTGTTTGAGGGGAAAAAATAATACATCAAATCATCGTTTTAGGATAGAAATCTTAGTTTTGCACAGAAATGTGTTTGGATTGCCAGAGATGTTGAGTCCTCCTAACCTCTGTGATCTTAAATTTAACGACATTTCATTTTAAATCCACCTAACTGGTTGTGTGACTTTCATTTACATCTAACCACACTTGCATTGGAGTAAGTTTGCTATCATTGAAGTTCTTCCAGCTGAGCAGGAAAGAAGGCAAGTGCAATGGAAGTTAAATATTTTTGAAAAGAAGCACTTGTTGCTAGATAGCGAGAGAATGGGGATCTACTTGGAAAAGTGAGTTGGAAGTGGAAAAGAGTGGGACAAGTGAGTGGGATTTGATATTTTGGTATTAGATAATTTGGAATTGGTGAACTTGGGGGTGCACAGCAGAGAAGGAAAGGAAATAAAAGTCGGTGGAGATATGGATAAAGAAACAGATAAGACAGCATATTTGGGAAACAATGATAGGAAATGTGCTGGAGCTACTATCGGGCCTAAGTCTTTGGGTAACATGGGGAACTGCTTATAATGTTGATAAATAATAAAATTTAGCATTCTTAATTTAATTTTATTTTTAAAAAAGATTTTATTTATTTATTCACGAGAGACACACACACACACACAGAGAGAGGTAGAGACACAGGCAGAGGGAGAAACAGGCTTCATGCAGGGAGCCTGACGTGGTACTCAATCCTGGATCTCCAGGATCACGCCTTGGGCTGAAGGCGGTGCTAAACCTCTGAGCCACCGGGTTGCCCAGCATTCTTAATTTTAGACCTCAGTTAGATAATCAAATGTCACTAATAATATGCTTAAACTTCCACTTATTTTATTGATTTTTAGAAGGGGGCCTTTGTCTTCCCGGTGCAAAAGAAGATTTTTTTTTTTCTCAATGACAGTAAACATTGCTTACCTCCCCTTTCGCTTAATCTCCAAAAGTTTATCTAGGGTTTTTGTTCAGCTGGTATACAACGCTAAGCCATAAGAGTTGTTAAATATTATTAAAAATAGAAATATCATGTGACCTAGTAATTCCACTACTGTATGTTTAGCCAAGGAAAATGAAACACTGATTTGAAAAGATAAACACACCCCTGTGTTTATAGCAGCATTATTTACAATCGCTAACGTAGAAACAACCTAAGTGTTCATTGATAGATGAATGGATAAAGAAGATGAGTGGATATATATAGTTTGTATATATGCATGTATATATAGTATATATGGAATAGACATATAGTGTAAATGGAATGGAGTGGAGTATTACACAACCATAAAAAGGGATGCCATCTTGCCATTTGCAACAGCATGGGTGGATCTAACGGTATTACGCTAAGTGAAATAAGTCAGACTGAGAAAGACAAATGCCACATGATTTCACTCATATGTGGAATCTAAGAAAAAAAGCAAATGAATAAATAAAGCAGAATTAGACCTATAAATACAGAGAACAAACTGATGGTTGCCTGAGGGAAGAGGGGCCTGGGCAGTATAGATAAAGGATAGTGGGTGGTACAGGCTTCCAGTTATGGAATGAAAAAGTCATGGAATAAAAGGCACAGAATAGGGAATATGATCAATGAGACTGTGACAACATTGTATGGTGACAGGTGGTAGCTACACTCTTGGTGAGCACAGCATAATGTATAGAGATGTTGAATTGTTACATGGCACACCTGAAATTAATGTAACACTGTATGTCAACTACACTCAAACAAATTTCTTTAGGGGCACCTGGGTAGTTCAGTGGTTGAGCATCTGCCTTTGGCTCAGGTCATGATCCCAGGGTCTTAGGATTGATTCCTTCATCAAGCTTCCTGCGGAAGGCCTGCTTCTCCCTCTGCCTGTGTCTGCTTCTCCCTCTGTGTCTTTCATGAGTAAATAAATAAAATCTTCAAAATAAATAAATAATTGTTTTAAAATTTAAAAATGTAGACAACAATTAAAAGAGTTGTTAAATGTGGAAATATGCCTGAAAGCTGAAACTAAAATCACCAACTCCCAGGGCCCTTGATATCTCTTTGTGGCCTCTCCCCACACTTCTCCTAGGAAAGAGAAGCTTTCAGAGCCTGGCCCTCCTACTAATGCTGGTAGGTAGGTACGTTCAAATGGATCCAACCAGCGGTAAAAGTTGACATAATATGTAAATATTAGTCCCTGTTGTATCCTCTTCTAAGTTCCTTGACAGGTCCCTGTCTCAATATCAAACAACATATTTAATCTTCATTTTTTTCTACCATCCACTATAAAAATATCTCCTGACTCTTCACTCATGAGATAAGGCCAGAGTGGCCTCCCCTTCTGTTCCCTTGCTTTGCCTGGCGTTATGTCCTGTCATGTGCGGGCCTTACTTTATTAAGATTGATAATATCTATGTTATACTCTCCACATGCAATTAAAGGATAGTAATAGAAAACCATTATCTAGTAATTTCTGCATGACACGCTATCTCATATCACGGGAATGATTGGAAAATTACTTGTAATTACTTTTTTTTCACTTCTTTTGGCTAAACAAGGAAAGGGAATTTTGTCTGACTGACTAGCTCTCTGGAACGTGTTGTTCTCTGGCTGGCATTTGCAAATAGCTTGGTGAGCTGTTTATTACAGAGGTAACAAACAATTCACATTTTTGAAATTTCACACAGATAGTAATTGAGTGAGTAAACAAAATTCAGCAAATGGTGGAAAGATTCCAGTTTTCGTGAAGTCCTTTACTTCCTAGGCAAGCGTGGCCTTTCCTTGGTGGTAGTTGTATTCTGTTCTTGGATAATGACTTTTTGGTGCGGCTTCACTCTTCATTCTGATTTTTTCATGGTTTCATCACATTTTTCTGCACTCTCAATAATACTACACAGCCTCTGGGGTCTCCTACTTTCCCCAAGGACAACCCTTTGGAAGCATTATTTAAAATTGTATGAACAATGAAATAGAGAATAACAAGCTTCCACAAGCCAGTTTAAGAAGTAAAATGTACAAATAGAGTTGTATACTTCTGGAAATCATTTGTGTACTCTGTGGCTATCAATCCTCATACTCCTTTCTGCCACCGCTCTGACCTAATTATAACTCTGAATTGGTGGTTATTTATTTCCCTGAATTTCTGAAAGAAATAAATCACCACATATGCATATGTCTACACACCACAGGGCATGTTTTTACGTACCTTAAATGTATTTAAATGCTAGCGTACTGTGCATACCATTCACCAGTTTGCATTTCCATTCATCACATGCTTTTTTTTTTTTTTTGAGAGAGAGAGAGACAGTGAGTGAGAGGGAAAGAAGAGGAGTGGAGGAGGAGGAAGAGAATATCAAGGAAATGCCCCGATGAGCATGGAGCCCCACGTAGGGCTCCATCTCATGAGCCTGAGATCAAGATTTGAGCCTAAATCAAGTTGGATGCCTAACTGACTGAGCCACCCAGATGCCCCTCATTCATATTATGGTTTATGGGTACCCATGTTACTACATCTGGTTTTAGGTCATTCATTTGCACAGCCCTATGGTAGTACTTTACTCCATGAACTTCCCACAAGTTATCTATTCTGAAATTGATAGATTTTTTTCTGTTTTTTTTTTTCTTTCTCATATTCTCCAGTGGACAATTTTATACATGTGTTTGTGAGTTTCAGGAGGGATTCCCTCAGTGATCTACGTGAGAATAATTGTTAGGTCATAGGCATCGACGTATATCTTCAATTTTACTAGATACTGCCAAATTACTTACCAAATTGTTTTCAACCATTTATAATCTTACCAACTGATGTATTGTTCCAAATTCATGCCAAAAGCTGAAGCTTTTTTATATGAACACATATAAAATCTTTTGAAACTACAGAGTTCTATTTCATTGTTCCTTAATAATTTGCACATTGCTCATTATCAGGGTTATTGGGTTTCCTGTTCTACAAATCTCTCCTTTGTATCTTTGGTCACTTTTCAAGTGAGTATAGTCTGTCTTTATTTATTTATTTATTTATTTATTTATTTATTTATTTATTTAACTGATTTGTTAAAAATAGAAAGTATATTTACTTAATTTTTACACTTTCTCAGTGTATGGTTTTTATTTTCACTTACTTAAGAAAGACTTGATTGACAGAATTTTTTAAATGTAGTTTTCAACATTTAATGCCTATCCCTTTTTAAGAGTTTTTACTCTTTTTTGTTTGTTTCTTGTTCAGGAAATCTTCCTCTATTTTGAAGATCTAAAGCTATTTTTCTCTATTTTCTTCTGAAAACTACACAATTTTTCATTTGACATTGAATCTACCTGAATAGACTTTTGTGTAGGAGTAAAGTAAAGATACCATTTTATTTACTTTGAAGAGAATAACAACTTAATTCTACTGGCATCATTTGTTGATACCTTTGCCCGTGAACTCCACTGTCACCTCTCTTTTTTGGTCCTAACTGGACTTGTGACTCTCTTGCTCTGCTATACAGTTGTGATTGTGATCATTATTCTTCTGAGTTATATCCATATTGGCTAGATAGAGTCTAGTAACTTCTAAGAAAGCAAATGCTGGCAGTGAAACATTTTATTCTTCATGTGGCCAAGTGATATCATCAAGGCAGATCTTGAAATCTGTCCCTCAGGCAGTAGAGTGTAGTCAAAAACAAATCTTCAAGGCAGATTGCCAGGATTTGTGTCCTGACTCCCCCACTTACGACTTGTGTGATTATCATGCCCATCTTCAAAATGGGTATGTGCACCTTTTGGGGATAATGAAGACCCTAGAAGAGATAAAAGGATAAAGATAATTCAAAGGAACTGATTTCTATAACCATGTGTATCTTTCCCCCAAATTGATCTGTGACCTAACTGTACCTTGTTTGACTGAGGTTTGGTTTTCTTTTTCCAGCCTACCTTTTCACAATCACCTTTCCATCACTTTAACAAAGAAAGACGTATTTCCCACTCATCCTAAATCTTAGCACATTCTACTATTTGTGGGTAAAATCCCAGGACAACTAACAGAGAGACAATTCAAAATGTTTTTGTGAGTGACTCTACCAACTGTGTAGCAAGTGCTTTTGCAAAACACACACTAAACATTTTGTATATGTCAACGGAAAAAATTGCTTTTAACATATTTGAAAGATGACTTGATCCAGTAGTCTGTTGAAATACTAGACCTAACCTTTGATGATAGATCAGTCTGAGATATGTAACTGTAATTTAGTGAGGAGTCTGCCTCCTGGTTAAAAACCTAGGTATGCAGGGACCTGTGTGGCTCAGTGTTTGAGTGTCTGCCTTTGGCTCAGGATGTGATCCAGGGTCCTGAGGTCGAGTCCCACATCAGGCTCCCCTCAGGGAATTTGTTTCTCCCTCTGCCTATGTCTCTGCCTCTGTCTCTGCCTCTCTGCCTCTGTGTCTTTTGTGAGTAAATAAATAAAATCTTTAAAAATAAAAAACAAAAAAACCTATATGTGATCATTTCAAGACTGATATTAGGCAGTTACAAAGGTTTTACCTGACAGGCCTCATGGGCGACCCTGCCTTCCCTGTGTACCAAGTGTGGTACACTGTGGTACACAGCCACTGCACTGCAGTTTATGGAGAGAGTTGCAGCCAAGGACTCAGGCCCACTGGAGGGTCATGCCCTTGGCATATTTGCATTCCTAGTCCCAGCACCTTCCTTCCTAGGTCGCTTTATCTGCGACCTTGGCCAGAGGTCTTCTTCAGGCTCTTCTGCTGAGATGTCCTTCTGCAAAGAACGGGAAAACATAAAGAGGCATTTCCTCACCCTGACTCACTACTAGCCCTCTACTCCTGGCCCTCCCTTCACACTCCCTTCTGTTTCCTCTTCCCTATCTTTGTCCACAAAATTGACAGTCTTTTCTTTGGAGCTCCCTCAACAATATATTAACCTCAAATCTGTGCTGATCCACATGGCCCACACTCACATGCTATTCCACAGGGGCGGGAAGGGGGGAGGGGTGAGAGAACAGAGGGAGTTAACGTTGTCCCAGTTTTATTTTCTTCCTTATACCATATCAGTAAGTGATTAAAGGCTCAACCTTTTCATTTTTTGGCTTTTTGATTTAATGACGACTCCAACACCTGGCAGCTCAGCTCTTTCTCTCCCAGCTCAGCCAAGCCCTTGACACTTAAAAATCAAACAGCAGAGTGACACTGATATAACAAAGCTCTGATTCTCATTAATTACGTACACGAACAAGTTTTCTCAGTGTGTAAATCTCTGAAAACAAAACAAAAATGGATAAAATTCAGATTAGATTATTTATTTTTCTAGCAACAATAATCATGTATAGATATAAGAAACAATTGGAACAAAGACACCATTTCATTTCATTAAGAGATGTGTGCTTAAACATTTTTCCTTTTTCTGCTTAATAATTATATGTTGAAATTTTATCACATTTTGTTGATATGCAAAGAATTTGAAATCCAAATCAGAGTTTTAAAAAAATATAGAGCTTATGTTATGAGAAAATAAACTCAGTTTTAACATATATATATATATTTTTTTTCTCTCTTTGGTGAAGTATGAAAGAATCAATAAAATAATTTCAAAACTAAAAAATTACTATGTTAAATTATAATTATGGATAGGAAATGAGTACAAGAGAAGAAATATGATATAAAATTATATCGAATTTCAATAAATATTTACATATATAATATAAATATGCAAAAATTACATAAAATTGCATTGATGAAGATACTTTACATTAATATTTAAATTGGATAATGATGCTACCAGAGTCTTATAGTTATCTGATACCAGTGGGCATATATGATTGATTGATATGAGAGGAATGCTTTAAAATATTTATGTTTACAATGCACGTAACTAACATCCCTGGTAGCTATGTTTAAACTTTGGATAAATTATTTTAGATGTCAAGTTAAAAATATGTGACAAGGTACATTGCTTTTGAAATTCATTTTCACAGTATATGCTCAAAGATATTTGATGAATACTTATCTGAGGGATCGTGATGTCCTATGACACATGAGAAATAACATGGAATTTCTATCCTGGTCAGGTATAGCATCTTTGGGAAAATAAAGTTTTTGAAAACAAATATGAAATTTTCATCTGTTACACAGATAATCAGAGTTGCAAAACCATGTTAAGGGCCTAGAGAAAAACAATTAGACATAAGACTTCTCAAACACTTTTAATTTAATTTTTAAATTTTATTTCTTTTATTTTTTTTTGAATTTTATTTCTTTTAAAGATTTTTATTTATTTGAGACAGAGAGAAAGTGCACAAGCAAGAGCAGAGGGAGAAGCAGACTCCTCACAGAGCAGGGAGACTGATGCCGGGCTCCTGTGGGGACCCAGGGATCATGACCTGAGCCAAAGGCAGACTCTTAACTAACTGAGCCACCCAGGCACACCCTCAGTCACTTTTAAAAAACTTCTAAGAGCAAATGCCCAAACTCACTCTTGGGAAGATTAATCCCCTTGGAACTTATCCCTAAATACACTGAGTTCTTAGAAGAGTCCACCATAGAAATAATGCATATAACATGGATAGAATAGTCTATCTCAATGAAGGTCATGGTAGGAAACAGATGGTGTATTCAAACAAATGACTGAAGAAAACTTAAGGCAGGGACTCTGTACAGAGGAGTAGTCAAGGTTAAGAGAGGAAAAAAAAATGATGAAGCACTAACACAGACAGGAAGTTTCTGACTGCCACAGCCTTCACCAGATCCCACTGAGAGAACCATACATATAAAAGTTGCTTTTCAGCCTGAGGCTTTAGAGAGAGAAACACACTGGAGCTCAAACTGAGGTTGAGAGTGAGAGAAACAGGAAAATAAATGCCCAGAGTCTCTTCCCTTCTTCCTTCTTGGTATCTTATTGGCCAAACCGAACTGGAGCCAGGTGGTAGGGCATTCTGATGATGCAGTTGGTAAAGATCAGACTTTCATAGTCATTTTCTTTCTTTCTTTCTTTTTTTTTTTAAAGATTTTATTTATTTATTCACGAAAGACACAGAGGAGAGAGAGAGGCAGAGACACAGGCAGAGGGAGAAGCATGCTGGAAGCCCGATGTGGGACTCAATCCTGGGACTCCAGAATCACACCCTGGGCCAAAGGCAGGCACTAAACCACTGAGCCACCCAGGGACTCCCCTATTTTTTTTTCCTTTCATTACTACTTGCTTTTGGAGATTTGCATCTGAGTATCGATACAGTAGGAATACTGCATTTATCACAGGCCTCTGAAGAACTGAAATTTTTTCTCTAATGTCCATAAGTAAAGATAGGTTATATTGTTGACCTATGAATTAAATAGGTTTTTCAGACCAAAGTCAAGAGATTTTTACTTACATGTATTATTCTTTGCTAATTATGTACGATTCTATGATATTAGGTAGCTCCTTGATCTTATTTGGAGAAAAATCATTCTACAGCTGGTGTTGGCTCAACGTAATGCCAACTAGGTGAAGCAGTCAGGTTTAAACACTGCAAACTCAGAGTAAGCCTAAAGTGTTAAGTTAATAAGAACCTGCAACTCAAAGATACATTTAGAAGTTTTATAAGGTTAAAAAACATAATATTAATATTTCATGTTGAGAAAGGATCTCTACATACTTGATATTTTATGTTCTTGTAATCTGAGGGAGAGTTCAGCCTGCTGGGGTGGCAGCATTATAACCATAAATATATAACTTTGAATAAATAATTGAATAATTGGTCGATCTATCTTTATGATTTTAAATCTTACTAAGCACTTACTATTGACATATCCCAGAGAAGTATTTATTTGCTATATTTTCAAATTTTGCTGCAGTTATAAGAATTATATAGTACTGAGAGAAGTTTATGGTGTTTCCAGATAATTGCATGTATAAAAAAAGAAATTTATTTATATCTGACATATAAAATATTTTAACGTAATATAGTGATTACTTTGTACACTGGTTGAAACTTCTTTTTTCAAAAGCTTCTTGAAAGTTGGGGCTCCTGGATGTCCCTGTGGGTTTAAGTGTCCTACTCTTGATCTCAGCTCAGGTTTTGATCTCAGCATGATGAGTGCAAGCCCCATGTTGGTCTCTGTGCTGGGGATGGAACCTACTAAAAAAAAAAAAAAAAGTAATTGTAGAAGGTGGTAGAATTTAAAAATATATTAAAGTGTCCTAGCTACATTTAAAAAAGAAAAAGGAGAACTGGGGATCACTAGATTCTTACAGCCTGGTGGTAGCTTTAACCTTAGAAAGGAAGTGGCCATCCTATAGCTTCCACAATGGTCTGTGAAAGAACCCTGAAGATCTCTATGTGACTCAGAGCAAATAACAAATTGTAGCACAGACAAGAGAACCATTACCCTAATTTCCACTGCTGGAATATCATTTCATCTCTTTCTCAATATGTTCCTTTCTCTTGCGTATCTCTTGAGTGATGAGTAACAATTTCAACCTCTGGACCAGATAGCCTACAGAATACCTAAGTGTAAACATATGGATTGCATAATGATAAAGGAAGCAAAAAAAATAAAGGAAGCAAAAAAAATTCTCTGATGAAAAAATAGCTCCTCTATAATAAGATAGTACTACTACAAGAATGAAGAAAAATATTAAAGTTGAATAGAATGATAGATCCTTAATATCGTACCACAAATACCACATGGGCCTTCCCAAATATATGTTATCAGCATTCCTTACAAACAGTCTTTTTGAAGTTTACTCTTTTGATCATGTTACTTCTAAGTAACATGAAGTTTCTTCTCCCATCTAAGTGTCAAAAGGCCCCTTTCCCTTGATGACCACAAGACAAATTTTGGAAGAGGCCTGAAGTTTTACTATTGTATAAAATAAAACTTATAGTTTTGGTGTATTGAGGAATTGCATGGTCAGGATTTTTCTTTCCTGTGTTGAGAAGGTCTTATTTTATTTTATTTATTTTTCTTAATGATTTTATTTATTTATTCATGAGAACACAGAGAGAGAGAGAGAGAGTGAGAGAGCCAGAGACACAGGCAGAGGGAGAAGCAGGCTCCATGCAGGGAGTCAGACTTGGGACTTGATCCCGGGTCTCCAGGATCACGCCCTGGGCTGAAGGTGACGCTAAACCGCTGAGCCACCCGGGCTGCCCAAGAAGGTCTTATTTTAAACTTGGGCCTTAGTTTCTTCACTACTACATTTTAAGAGTAGACAGGATCAAATTCTAGCTGAAGAAAACTGTCCATGGCAAAAAAGAAGGACTTTACTAAATTGCCAATACCCAAACTAATAGACCTAATTAAACCTAGTTTACTCAATCTCTTTAAAGAAGAAATATCTACCTTTTTCCCCCAAAGGCAAGAACTGGCTCCAAGTGATTCTGACAGCCAATGTTGTTAAAGAAGGATGGAGAGCTTTTACCCATGCTGCATGCCCTCAGCCTCATCTGCTGTCTTGGAAATCACACTCTGCAGACTTCTGCTGGGCCAACCAGCCCCGTCCTAGCTGCCAAGGGCTCCTCTTTGAGGGTAGGCCTTCTTCAGTGCTATTTCATCCATCAATGCTTCCTCTAGTTCCTGTTTTTGAGAAATGAATCACAATTTATTGCCTCTGGTTGCTTTCTTCCTGTTTGCTTAATTGTATGGAGTTTATTCCCTCTTTTCTTCATGCATTATTGCTTCAAAAGTCTTGAGAAAAGAAAATGGTGGCTCAGTCAACCCTCTGGCTATTAAACTGTATTTAAAACTGTATTAAATGCCATTCTTTTTCAGGCACTGTGCTAAGCACTTTCCTTATGTTTCCTCATTTTTTTTCCTCAGACCAATCTTTCAAGGTGAGTATTATTTTCTTTTTACCTAGGAGTTTGAGAAACAGGAACGTAGAGCTACCTATTTGAGGTATCCCAGTAATAACTATTGGAACTGGGTTTTTAGTCCAAGTTTTCTTAATTCAAAATCGAATCTTATCAATTGATTGATTGATTGGGGGTGGGGCAGGGGCAGAGGGAGAAGGAGAAAGAAAATCTTAAGCAGGCTCCACACTCAGCATGGAGCCTCATATGGGGCTCAATCTCACAACCCTGAGATCATGACCTGAGCTGAAATCAAGAGTCAGACGCTCAACCAACTGAGACACCCAGGCACCCCTCATTTTCTTTGACTTCTTTTTATTTTTGAACTGAGAAAAAAATTTGCCTGCAATTCTGAAATTTTGATGCAACTTGAATATAGCTTTTTTCCCCCTATACTATCATCATAATTGAAAACCAGAACAAAAGTGCATTCATTCATACAACAGATTATTGAGTATCTATAAGGTATGACCCTGACTAGTATTATTTTAGAACCCATTCTATTCTGGGTCAATCCTCTCTGCCAGGGTGAATTTGTTTTTGTCCCCAAGAAACAAGCTGGAGAGAAAAGGTAGCAAAATGGATAGTCCAAGGTTCTCCCAAAATAATACTAAACTGAAAAAAAATTCTAAGAGTTGTACAAATTAAACAACAAAAAAGTCACTGATAAAGTTTGTTAAACTTTATTCAGTTGAGGAAGCTTTTACTCTGTTGCTTATTGAAAATTCACAAAACCTTACAACTTGTCTTCCTACTTTTAGGCAATAAATATTCCTATGGTCATTTTATTTCAAACAACTCAAAGTTACTATCCAAAATTCTAAGCAAAAATAGTAATTAATCAACAAAGACCTTACAATTCTAAAACGAATATGGAAGGGAAATTTAACTCAGTATTTCTAAACGTTAGTCCTTGATATCCTCTCTTTCAAAATGTGGTAAATACAATAAAGAAAAAAAAAAACCTCGAAGATACTTAATCTCAATATATCCCTAAAGAAAGAGTGTATTTGCTAATATCTCTAGTTAGAAGAGAACTTCCAGAAACATTTGGGTCCCCAGACCACTAAACTACCATGTATATTTTATTATAATAAAACTAAACAGTTCCTTTCCCAGAAGTTTCCAGGAGTTATATTCTTAGATTTTCTTCAACTTCATAAGTATAAAATATAGAATAGATATACTTCACCAGATGACCAGTTTGGGTTATGTGCATGTACACTGAAAGAGGTTAAATTCAGTTGAGTTGTCATGAGATCATTAGGTAGGTAGATAGATAGACAGATAGATGATAGAGATATTTGTGTGTGTGTGTATCCAAAATAGAATAAGCATAGAATCTGACTCATTCAATTCTAAATTTATAAGTAAAATTAGTGCTTATGTTTGTACTATAACTTCAGAAGCCCTACTAAGATTCTTAGGCCCTTTGAGAAACCTCCATTAGTTTTTTGTTGATACCTGAAATTCTGGCAGTAATGACTTATTTATTTGATTGGGATTCTATTACAGTTTTAAGAATGACAGTTAAATAAAATATTTTAAGCCATTTTTGTATAGTGTTAAAATACTTTAGATTTTTCCTGTGATAGACAGCAATAACGAGAAAACAAGTTAGTAGGTGGAGTGGAAGAGGACCCTGACAATAGGTCAGAGAGAAGAGCGTGCAAAATGAAAGAATGTGAAATGAATGTTAATAGATGACAGATTTTTATCTATGAAACGGTTTTCTCCAGAATCAATTGTGGTTGGGGCAGTGAGTGAAATGGTGACACTTTGAAATCCATGAATTGACAAGTACTGTCAAGTATATTATTACTGCAAGTCTAATATCTGAGGATATTCACCCCCAGGCATCAACTAATCTTTGCTTAAATGTACCGTAGTCATTTCTGCCAGTATGCAAAAGAGAATGAAGAAACACAGGAAATGGTCTCACTAAATTAAACTGAATTGTCATCTACACTTAGCCTCTGCCATGGCATCATGATTCACATTGTCATGGCAACTAATATTTGAAAGAGAGCAAGGATCAAAACAGATATTCTTCTTTGGTTTGATTAACCGAGAGACATTCTAGAGAAAGAAAAGGTGGATTTTGATACAGCTTTTATAGTGATCTTCAGTTTTAATAATTTATTTTCTTAGAGACTTGCATTTTAATGAACTAAATATGGCTTGCGTCTACCTGTGAACAACCTAAGAATTATTTTTCTTTTAATGAATATTTGCTATATGTTAACCATTTGCCCATAATATATGCTAGGCTTTGGAGGTACAAAGACCAGACAAAAATCAGACAGATTTCCTGACCTCAAGCAAGTCACTATTTAATATGGACAACAGTTATACTTACTGTGTAGGCAATCATAATGTAATGCATATGCAGTAGCATATAGAGAAATGTCTGAGAAACTGAAGGAGGGAGAATAATTAATTCTGCTTGAGAAATCAGACAAAATCTCAAAGAAGAGCTGAGACTTGTGCTGGAATTTTAAGAATAAGCTGGGGAAATAACTTATCCATGCATCTGGTATGATCAGGAGCTCTGCTAGTGCTGATCACAGAATTGGGCGATATGAATATTTTTTGAAGGAAATAAACTGCACACACTACCATTTCTACAACATAGAATATGTTTCACAAGTACTGGTTTAGGGAGAATGGCAAGTTAGGCAGGAATAATGAAATATAAACTCTCGGATATTCCTTTGTGGACCCACTCACCAGTCTGTTCAATAATTATTGAAATAAGCTTTATAAAACATTATATTGAAAACAATTCTCATTATTGGATACCACTAGAACATTAATATAGGGTGGCAACCAAGTCTGATAACTTGGGTATATACATAATAAAAGGTTTATTGATATTTTATTGAAAACATGATAAAATGATTTTATTTTTGTTTTCAGACATTATGGCCCTGCTATAGAATAGTTAAAAGAGATCATTCAGAGAAGAAACACACTAGCTTGGATCTGCTTTTTCTGCAAGATACTGAAGATAGGAGAGTATATGGATTTAATTAATATTGTCAAAAGCAGGGCAGCCTGGGTGACTCAGCGGTTTAGTGCAGCCTTCAGCCCAGGGCGTGATCCTGGAGACCCAGGATGGAGTCCCACGTCAGGCTCCCTGCATGGAGCCTGCTTCTCGTTCTGCCTGTGTCTCTGCCTCTCTCTCTCTCTCTCTTTCTCTCTCTCCATTTCTCTCAAGAATAAATAAAATCTTTAAAAAAAATATTGTCAAAAGCATTGTTTGTGATCAAGTTGTATATACTTCAGCAGCAATTGTTTCTTCTCCAATTGCATCTAGTACAATTTGGAAAGCCAACCAGCAGAGGAAAACAAGGAAGAATAATCAGAGATGTGCCCTTAAGAATATCGTACAAAAATCCTGAATGGCACATAAATTCTTTAGTATCAGAGCACACTAAGGAATCTGAAGGCATGCACTGATATATAAAAATAGCTCACATTTCTCTGTACTTTACAAGTTAACTTGACATCTGTTTTTACATTTGTTTCCTGCAACAGACTCACATAGTAAGAATGGGCAGGAAATTTTATGCTTATTGTGTAAATGAGAAGACAAGAGTTTTTGAGGGTGGGTGGTTTTGTCCTTCATGAGAAGCCCAGAAATATATAGTGTTGCCTAGCTGCCTAGTTTTTATTCAGCATAAGTAAATTAAATATCATCAAGTTCTCAAATTTAAAAATGAGCCACTGAGTCTTCATTTCCACTCTAAACAGACTTTAGAATTAATTACCTTGAACCGAAAGGGAGGAGCAAATATATACAGTTGTGTCTTCATTTTTCCCCCATCTTGAAAAACTTAGAAGTATCTGAGATCTTTAAAACAAAACAAAACTATTTCATATGATCAACTCTGTGCAAAACACTGTGTTTACTATGGTAATAAATTCCAGAAAGTAAACCATATGCTTTTAGAGAAAATATACACACAAATATAAATAATGTGAGCCAACCATTGATAAAGTCTAATGAATGGTCCAGACAGTTGCTTTCATCAGCAGTAGTCAACCAAGGGTTCATAAATGATAGAGAATCTGGGTTGCACCTACGCTATTGGGTATGTGAGACAAATGTGAAGCAAAGAGTAGATAACAAGTAAATTTATGATCAGATGAAAGTGTAAATGCTTTTTGACTATTATGGAATGTTTATGAAGTTAAAAAAATAGGTTGTGCTGAGATTGTGGGCAGACTTGAGGGGTGCAGTTTTAGCTGATATTGGGGATGGGCAATGTTAATCTAGTTTCTTCCATTGGCCGAATAGATTGGAAATAAGACAATGCTTGCAAAAATTCACGTTAAAAAGCCTACATACTGGGCTGACAAGCGACGTGGAAAAGGAAGACCAGATGCTAGAGACTTTGGTAAGCCAAATAATAAGAATGCCGTCAAACAGAGTTTCTGGGATCTCAAGGCTTTGTTTCGAAGAGAACTGCTTGAAAGGACCCTTCCTTAGAGCATGCCTCTTCTAAAGGTCTTTTTTTGGAATATAGAAAGAACTCTGGGAAGCAAAGAGAGATGATTGCAAATCAGGTGTTTCCCCACAGGTTTCTTCATGATCAATTGGTCTTTTGAAAAGGAGACTTCCCTACATGCAAACCTTTACAACTGGAAGAAAAAAAAAAAAAAGGCCACTAAGACTTCAGGATATTATACAGCAGGTTAGTAAGAACTGATAGACTGCTTTCTCTCCAGCATTTCAAAATGATTCTTTATTCTATTCAGTGATCCCTCTCAAGGTCTTCCAGAATTTTTTTCTTATTGCTTTTCTTTTATATTTTTTTTTTCCTGGCAGGATAAACAACCTTTTAGTTAGGAAACATTACACGCTTCCGCTGCATAAAACACATGTCTTACTTCTCCGTGCCCATGGGAATTTCTGGAGTTGCTTTGCTCACTAAGTACAATACAATGTTACATGTGTTTGTCTCCCTTCTTCCTTCTTCAATGGAAAATCATGCAGTGATTATGCATTTTTTTAAAAAATTTCCTTCAACACATATACCCTCCCATCCCCCACACCCATACAAATCACATTTTCATCTTAGCCGTTGAAGTTCCTCGCCAGTTACTTGATGAGTTCTGACGACAGTGCAAAAACTGTTATTTGGCATATTGCTTCTTTTTGACGCACATAAGCGAAGTTTATTGGGATGCTCAGAGCACATAGAATTTGTTGTTAAGACCGATAAATTTCAGAAGTCAGTGTAGTGAGATGGTTGTACTTGATTTAATTCTAAAAGATACACGAGGAGACGCTTTCTCGGTTTTATTGTGCTGAACCACCTCTTTCCATGCCACCAATTTTACAGTATATGCAGCCCCTGCTAAATTTTGCAGACACCACAAAAAAACTGGAAAATTTCTGTAAATATAACACTCCAATAATTACTTCAAGTACAGTACACACGTCATCATATTCATCTGCCATTTTCATGGTGGCTTGTCCTTTCTACATTTTATTATTCATTTATGATAGCTATTACAGGCCTTTCAGATTCTATCTTGCTCTCCTGAGGAATATTTATGGCTATTATAGGGCTCTTATGAGAAGACCCAAAGATAGTTATTGCAGAAACCCTGTGAAATGCTACATTAGTACAGGGATTGGCTGGCCGTAAAAAGATCTCAAGTTGTTTCAGAGTCCCCCTTGATGAAGATAAAGAGGCAGGTCACTCCTGGTGAGGCTTCCTTTTCACCCAAGAGAACCAAGTTATTTTTGACATGGAGGTTGGAACACGTAAATTAACGCGGTTCTGCAAATAAGAGCTGTTTTGAAAAGGTCACCAGGAGGAAAGCAAGAAAGGATTTAGGATGCATTTGCAAACAGATTTGGGAATGTAGTTCATAACTCTATTGCAGAATTTCTCACAGAATGTAGTAAGGGGAAGATGTGAGTTGCATGAAAAAGAAATGGCAATGTCTAAGGCAGCGTAATGTACAGATTTCATCTCTTACCTCACTTACTAGCACTGTGGTAGGACTTAGTGAGCTCCTCAAGGGAAGGGCACCAGAGTGCTTCATTCACCACGTATCCAAAGCAGATGGAATAGTGTCTGGCACATAATATTCACTTAATCTGCATTTGGTGAATGAATGAAAGCTGTTCATTAATTTATCATTATTCCTCCATGGAGAATTTTTTTTTTAATTTTTATTTTTGCCATAATAGGATGACATGAATTTTAGTCCACAGTAAAAACCAGGTGGGTCAAAATTCCTTCTGATTTCTTAATTTGCCACATGTTCTTTTTCTTTTTTTTTTAAGAAGATTTTATTTATTTATTTATTTATTTATTTATTTATTTATTTATTTATTCACAGAGAGACACAGGGAGTGAGAGGCAGAGACGCAGGCAGAGGGAGAAGCAGACTCCATGCAGGGAGCTTGATGTGGGACTCAATCTGGGGTCTCAAGGATCACACCCTGGGCCGAAGGCAGGCACCAAATCACTGAGCCACCCAGGGATCCCCACCACACATTCTTTTATTCCAAAAAGCTACTCATATCTTTTTTTTGAAAATAATCCATTCTTTCCATTGCTTGCCCTAACACCCTGTAACTGATCATCAGACCTACACATTAAGAAATTAATTTAATTGTAGGTTATTTGCCAAGTTATGGATGTTAAGCATCATGTTTCACATTTTACCAAACACCTCCAATCTTGATCAAAGGAAAGCAGAAGGGACAAGAGGAAGTAATTTTCACTTAAGTGAAGAATAATAGTTTGCTCGAGGCTTTCTCATTTACCATTTTCTTTTGGGCAATTACAAAGGTGATATAGAGTTGGATCTATAGAGTTGGAGATTTGTTTAATTCTTATATATAATTTGATGTCAAATTGTAACAAGTGTCATGCAATTGCCCAAATATGTCAACCACAGTCACTATATTAACTTCATAAATTATTCACATGGTCACTAAAAAGAAAAGCAAAAATGATTGTAGATTTTGAAAAATGATGGATTTTTGCTTGAAAGCCAGCCCAGCTATACCTTGTGTTCTCAACTTCTCTAGTTTATTTTTCTCATGCAATAAATGAAAATTTAAAACAACCCTACTCATAAGGTTACTGTGAGAATTGAGTGAAATAAATATTATGGACACAAAGGAAGATGGTAACATTTAGATGTTGTCCTAAAACAGTTAGAAGTATTGTGGAGTCATAGACCTTTAACACTTTTGACAGGAACATTTGGCAGACACCTACAGCAAAAACTCTGTGGTCTGTCAGCAACTAAAGGGGAATAGGTCTGGAGATGAGGCCGGGTGACTCATTCTAGACCTCTGCTTATTGGTCATGGTATCCTAGACATGCCACTTTTTTTTTAGTTAAACTCTAACCTTTTCTTTTCCCCCTTCAGATTTTATTTATTTATTATTTGAGAGGGAAAGAGATAGCATGTGTGTGCACATGTGGGGACAGGGAGAGGCAGAGGGAGGGAGAGAAGCAGACTCCATGGTGAGCAGGGAACCCAATGCGGGGCCTCTACCCAGAACTCTTTGATCGTGACCAGAACTAAAGGCATCTGCTTAACCAACCGAACCACCCAGGTGCCCCTCCAACCTCTTAATTTATAAAATATTGATACTAGTCCACCTTACTGAGTTCTTATAAAGATACCATTAAATACTACATTTTAAAGACATTTTAACATCATGTAATTTCTATACACATGTAAAGCCTTGTTGCATCCAGTCAACCACCATGTCCCTGATCCTTCTGCATAACGGAACATTCCCTTGTGACATTAAAAACTTGAAGTTTCACCCTGCATTATTCCTTATATCCTCCAATAGTTCTGATTGTTTCTTGCTTTCCCAGGATTTTTAGCCATCTGATCACCAACACATTACAATGTCCTCTGCACCTATGAGGAAACAAATGGAACTGGCCCTTCAGGGATCTCAATACTGTGAATTTGAAAAGACAAAAGCAAAAATCCAAAATAGACCTAGAAATGAATTTTCTTTATGATGATGCTTATATCTACCCAATGTACCATTTTCTCTTCTATCATATTTCTATGAATGTCTAGTCTCCTCTATTGATTATTGTGAGATTGTAAACCAAAAAGAATGTCATCTGGGTTCAAGAATATGGGGACTTCTGAATATGCTTGGGATATTTGGGTTTTTGTTTTCTCCTGTCTGTGGTTGTGGATAATACAAGACCCAGCCAATGCTTTGGATTTCATTTTAGCTCAGCACAAAGCTCTTTAACGGACCATGCTTACTCTGGTGATATGGTCATTGCGCAGGTATCCAACAGCTCGTGTCAGTCATCTTAGTTGTATTAGCTACCTATACATGCAGCTCCCCGCAAGATGAAATGACCTGGGACCAATTAATTGAAAATGAAAGAAAAAAAAAAGTAGTAAATGCCGTTGGGAGCGATTAACAAAACTAGTTATGCATCAGTTGCAGATGGCCAGAGACACTGCTTGCCAAATGGAGTTGGCTACACACAAAGGAGAACATATTGTCCAAGCAGCAGGACTTGTGAAGGATATAGAAATTCCAGCAAAATGGGCATGAACAGATGCAACATTACCTAGATTCAACAAACGGAAGTGTTCTCTTATTGCTTAGTTGTTGTTGGTTCAAGTTATAGATATATTGTGAGGACAGGTACATTAAACACCAAAGGTAATTTTCTAATGTCATTAAGCTTAGAGCCACATGGATCTTGTGGCTACTAATCACCCTAGAACGTTATTCACTTGGGGCTTAGAGTTCAATTTTCTCTGTGGGTTTTAATTCATTAAGAATTTTCCTAATTATAGTCAGATGGATAAAATCTTCATTCTCTAGGTTGTCTCATGGTAAACTACCATGCTCTGTCAATAATGAGCCTTATTCCTTAATCAAAGACAAACCAGAGTCCTGTTTTCCATCTTCTCTGATTTGAAGGGTCTAGATCAATCCCTGGCCTCCCTATGAAGTTATGGTTTTAAGAAGTATAGCAATTCTTTCAATGGGAATGCTTGCCAGTGCTTCTGTAAAACATACAGTCAGGCAAGATAAAGCCCTGTTACCTGGCTCTCCAACATGTCTTTATCTAAGGGGTACTCCAGTGATCACATTGAATCTGTACCTGAATGTCCAATTTAGTGATAGCCTCTAAGAAGAGAAGCAAACCAGGCTGCAGGTAAATTTTTGAATAGCAAATAAAAACATCATACACTACCATTCATTTGTTTTTACAACTTAGAATCTGACTACAATCTCCTAAGGCTAATTACTAATTAGATCTCAGCCACAAGTTCTGTTCATCACAGTTGCCAAATAGCTCCTATTACTCAGTGATCATATCATTTCAAGCCAGTCCCTCTTGATAAAATTGACTCTAATATTTTTTTAATAATAAATGTTCCTAAGCTAGCCAGTATTACTCCAGTGAAAATCCTGGAAAATGGCATGGGGAATTTTATTTCTCAGTTCATCTGGATTATACTTTGTGAATTACAGAAATGATATCAATGGACAGTTTATACCACTGCAAAATGATTTCTGGGATAATTCATCTAAAGTAGTAGTGCTTGACCCTTTCAACCTGATGCCAGGACCTTCACCAGTTTGATTGAAGGTGGCAATCAGAAAAACTGTGGGGCTTGCTGAAAATTGACATTCATGACCCATTTTTCAGCACGGTACTGCCGGCATTCCTTTTGAAATCTCATTTAATGACATGTGCATACTAGACTACCAGCACAAAGGAATTCTCTTTTTTTTTAAAGATTTTATTTATTTATGAGAGACACAAACACACACACACACACACACACACAGAGAGAGAGAGAGAGAGAGAGAGAGAGGCAGAGACACAGGCAGAGGGAGAAGCAGGCTCCATGCAGGGAGCCTGACGTGGGACTCGATCCCAGGTCTCCAGGATCAGGCCCTGGGCTGAAAGCAGCGCTAAAACGCTGAGCCACCCAAGCTGCCCAGCACAAAGGAATTCAATTTACTCTTGCGAGTTCCAAAATACAGGGCGAGTCAATATGATACTCTCCAGACCCAGAAAGAATTCTTCCATTCTCCTTGAAAAGACTCTGCCTTTGATGAGCTTACATGAAAGAAAGGATGCATCTAAATCTTGTTCTAACTCAAATAACATCACAACATATGCACACAAAAAAATTAAAGTTTGTTATCTGTAACTAGGTCCAATATCTCTTTTGAGCTGCTACTCTACTATGTTGGTGGGAAAATTAATCTCAAACGCTTTCAATGTTTTCCATCCCATCAAGCCTGTGTCATGTTTATAGGGCACTAACTTTTTGCAGAGGACTTGGGGAAAAACTCCTAGTCTTTGGTCATCTGTCCAGGGATATTTCTAGAGACATCTTTCACCCTCTTAATTCTAATATTTGCTATCTAGCAGCTCTCTGTGTTTCTGTGGTACCCTTGGGGTACAAGAATCTTTGTGAGAGTGAGAAGATGTGTCTAATAGCTACGCTGTCAAGGGTTCCTTTGCTCCGATTATCTCACAGATTTCTGTGTGGTTTTATTGCCTCTAAGCACATTGAAGAAATGGAGATAGATCTTTCTCTTTTGGTCTTTTTTCTTTTCTACCAGGACTGGGAGATTGCCTTCTAATCTCTTTTGGGAGATTAAGAATTGGGTTGATGCACAATTTTTCCTAATGCTTCTGGGCAAGATATTTTTCCATCACATGCAAACTGTATTCCAGATCTGGAATAGAATATTTTCTGGTTGTATCCTATTTTACCTTGACATATTAATGGCAATGGGGTAATAGCAAGATCCTGAATCCTACAGCAAAGAATTATAGATCTGTGCCTACATATTCCAAAACAATAGACTCATTATAACATTGTGCAGGGAATATATGGGTACAGAGCCCACCTTAAAAACAGTTTCTTCTCAGGTCCAAGTCAGAGAGCACAACACAAAACAACCTTTAAACATCTATGCCTCAACTTCAATTTAAAGGTTTTGCAAATTCTCAGAGGCCGCCTTGAAGACAGCTATGATCTAAAATCACCACAACTTTCTGGGTGGGTTCAAAATATGGAAATATATTGGACACTATGTACTGAAGCTGTAAAGATATCTTGGGAAGTCAGAATCCCTCCAGCAAGTGCATTTTTAGAAATGTATGCAGTGCTACCTGGTAACTCTTATGAGATTTTAGACAGTCTTTAAAGGACGAAAGGGATAGAACTTTACAAAAGCATTTCTGAAACAGAAGGAAACAAGTTTTGGCCATAAAGAACTGAAAGTAATTTTTTTTTGGCTCACTATTCTAAAATTAATCCATACTTGACTGTGAAAAAGTCCACATCAATTTGTGGAAGGAATGGATGAAGTGGCAATGAGATTATTTCCCTGGGAAACTGAAGAGAATAAAAATATCTACATATATATATATATATATATATATATACATATATATATATATATATATATATATATATAAAAGTGCCCAACTTTTGCTATTACAGTTGTCAGTGATAGAAATATCTGTTCAGATATTCTATCAGTGTTAAGACATATGAATAATTTTCAATTGATTGTATAAATAACCTGATGTAACTTCAAGAACAGAAGTTACTGTTTTCTAGTTAGTGATGAATTTTCAGTCACTTTCTATTATGTCCCTTTTAAATAAAATATGCTGAAACCGTGTGTTTGAAAACACATGGAAAGATTTTGTGAACGTTTTTGATGTATATTTTATGATAGACAAAATAGCACATGTCATGTAACAAACATATCATGTGCCCAGTATGTTGCCAGACAGAAAAATATAGGCATGAATAAACCATGGGCTATGCTTTCAAGAAGCTTGCAACAGAGTGGGGAAATAGGGAAGTCAAGAGAGAAGGACAAGCCCGCATTCCTGTTGAAATATGGTTGAAAACTCAGAACAACCAACTCATCACTGGAAAATAAAATTAAAATTACACAGTGCAAATGGCATTGGAGATGTGTCGTGGAGGATGAATACCAGCTCTTCAGGTGAACGAGTCATGAAACAGAAATCTAGGTCGAGGGAAGAGAATATGAAAAGGCAAATGTGTGAAAGCAAAAGGCATGATGGCATCTGTGGAAACTCCTTTGGATTGTATTATTGTCCATGCAGATTAGGAAGGAGCCAGGTATTAGGTGGAATTGGGAAATAGAAATCAAATCTTTCCACTGAACCAAATGATTTTCACTCCGTTTAAGATATAGTTTGCCGTGCGCTCATGAATATGGTAATAGCAAGAGTATAGTAATAGTAATAATAATGATAATCTCGGCCATGCCTTCAGTAAATGGTTACTAAGCATTTGCTATTTGAATCCTCATAACCATCCTTCATTTAGAGCTAGGGAAACCTTGGCTCAAAGACGTTAGTAATGTGCTCAATCCTAGTAGTAAGTTGTAGAGAAAACATTTAAACCTAAGTCCAGTTTGCAGCTTCTTTGCTGAGCTGAGGGTAAGCAAATGACTTATTTGGTCTTGCTGATTTTCTTTACCTGTCAGGTTGGCAATTAGAGTAAAACCCCAAAGCCCTGGGTTATTGTGATCAAATAAGAGAATGTGAAAGTTTTGTGAATAGGGATGTGTGGAATCACTATGACTGATACAGAGAAAGGATAGTCTAGGAAGTCAAGCTCTTTTAAATTTTAAAGTTGATGCCATTAGGTAAATTTGGCCAGACTAACTTTATAGTCCTAACGGTTTACTCATGGCAGACAAAATGTTGTTCAGGATACATTCTCTAGAATACAATTACTACACATTATGAATAGGGTTAATTGTGGGGAAAGTGTTATACGTTTAGAAAATGCTGAGCTAAACACATTTAAACTATTGGTTTTTCTTTAATTTTAGGATTTCTCAGGGCCTTCAATATTTATTCAGTGAATTTCTAAGGACTAGTGTCTGAAGGGTTTACCAAATTTATTCATGCTCAGAAAATTATTCTCTTGGAAATTCTTCGAGGACTAGGATTTTATGGAATACATTTTGGAAATCCTGATTATGAGACATGATGTTAACCTTGGGGTCTATGTATTAACATTAGTGTAGAAATAAATTTTAAAGACAATTATTATAATGCTGGGGTAATACTTGAATTCATATTACACACAGTCCCCTAGAAATATTAATTAAGAAAGGAGCTGAAGTCTCAGTAAGATCGGACTTTTAATATGTCACATTTAGCGCTATGTGAGACTCTTGATTTTCAAGTGTTACAAGTTCAGAGTATCGGCCTTTCAAACATTGTCTCCCATGCCTGCCTCCCAGTATTTTTTTCTCACATACATTTTTTTTTCTCCCTGATCTTCCTTTTGCAGCTGGAATTCAGTTCAGATCTGGCTAATTAGATATTATGTGATGTTGGCTCAGGGATGTTTTGTTGAAGATTTTTGTCCTCGATGGAAGGGGAGAGGCACGTGAGACGAATGCTCTTATCTCACAACCTTTGCTCTTTTTTTTTTTTTTTCTGTCTTTGAACACTGTGTGCTAGGACGTGATGATTTGGCCAAAGCAGTCAGTTTGCAGTCATGAAAATGAAAGAAGACACACTGGGAATTCAGAGTAGAAGGTCAGGAAAAAGCCTGGGTCCTTGATGACATTGTTGAGCTATCAAAAACTCAGGACAGCTTACCTTTGACTTCTAGTTACTGACAATCACTTGCTATATGATTTAAACCACCGTTAATTTCAGTTTCCTCTTATTTATAGTCCAATGCTCCTACTTGGATGAAGGACATTTTATAGATGGGCCTTCTATATGTGTACTCCAGAGAGTTCGGGATGATGGAATATTGCTTAAAAACGTATCCCCAACAACAAACATTTATGTTGTCCCATATGTCACCTTCTCTTTCTTGTCTGTATTCTAACTTTATGTCACACATGATATAAGTGTGATGTGTGTGGAAAAGTTATTTTAGAACAGTGAGATTAAAAAAAAACAGCTTCTTTCCTCTATCCACCCTCATCACAAAAAAGTGTTGTTTGCTTTGTTTTGCTTCTAAACAACATTTTTTTCTGCTACTGGGAAGATAAAGTAGACATACCTTTTCCTACTTTGCCTACTAAGTAGCATTAACATTTATAGATATTGTTTATAGTATGAACCAAAGAAGTCTTTGGAAGTTGGAGAGAAGTAAGCACATTGGCTCAATTCCTTGGGATACAAGGTACAGCATGTTGATGAGTTTTTTGGGTTTTCTGTTTGCTTTTTCCCTAGCATGGAGGTGAAAAAGATGGCAGGATGGAAAAACATGAATCTCCCCAAGAAACTCACTTCAAATATGATGTTATAGTCAGGTTGAAAGTAACCAATACTTATGAAAATATTTTTTCTAGGTAATTTGAATACTGCTCCTTATTAACTTTAATAGTAATTTGTTGGCTCTGGCAGACATTATCAAAGGTATAGTTGGCCACAATTAAATAGCCTTCCAGAACAAAGCAACCCCAGTTGTCTATGGTTAAACATCATGGTTATCATCCTGACAGGAGCAGCAGGAAGACTCTCAAAATGAAGCATTTTATAGGAGCTTTATTAACCCTTTTTAAAAGAATATGATGGTAATATATATACAAGTGCAACATATTACTAATTTTCTCTCTCTCTTTGACTTTTGTATTTAAATACATATGCATTCTTCCAGAAAGCTTATAGCAGGTAATGGATTGCTGGTAAGATTCATGCTGGTACTATAAATAAAGTTTCACAAGCACAAAAAAAGAAATCCTGATTTGCCACAGTGTTCTCAAGGATTATATACACAACAAAAGTGGGAACAGTTGGACTCTTATTAATATCTAATCCGGTGCCTGATAGTTTGTAATTTATGACTATAAATGTAAATTGAAGGGAACACTTAGATCCTATGTAGTGGGCCTTCTACTTACAACCCTAAATCAAACCCTAAAACAGCGTGTCAGTCTTTGAGAAAAGGGAATGGTGGGTCACAATAGGGACTTTCAGTTCTGCCATTATTCTAGACATAAAAACTGGAAAACTAGAATAAGGTGCCTCCCCTGATCCAACAGGCTGTGAGGTGCCTACGATTGATTCAGGGTGAGCAAAGGAGAGAGTTTCCTGGACTCTTTTTCTTTCTTTCTTTCTTTCTTTCTTTCTTTCTTTCTTTCTTTCTTCTTTCTTTTTCTTTCTTTCTTTCTTTCTTTCTTTCTTTTTTCTTTCTTTCTTTCTTCCTTCCTTCCTTTCTTTCCTTCTTTCTTTCTTTCTTTCTTTCTTTCTTTCTTTCTTTCTTTCTTTCTTTCTTCTTTCCTTCTTTCTTTCTTTCTTCTTTCTTTCTTTCTTTCTTTCTTTCTTTCTTTCTTTCTTTCTTTCCTTCCTTCCTTCCTTCCTTCCTTCCTTCCTTCCTTCCTTCCTTCCTTCCTTCTTTCTTTCTTTCTTTCTTTCTTTCTTTCTTTCTTTCTTTCTTCTTTCTCTTTCTTTCTTTTTTTCTTTCTTTTTTTATGTTTCAGATTTGTCTTTAATTCTAGTTAGTTAACATATAGTGTAATATTAGTTTCAGGAATAGAATTTAGTGATTCAGCACTTACATACAACACCCAGGGTTCATCAAAACAAGTGCCATCCTTAATCCTCATCACTCATTCAGCCCAAGCCCACCCACCTCCCCTCCAGCAACCCTCAGCTTGTTCTCTATAGTTAAGAGTATATTTTATGGTTTGTCTTCCTCCATTTTTATCTTCTTTCCCTTACGGTCATCTGGTTTGTTTCTCAAATTCCATATATAAGTGAAATCATATGGTATTTGGCTTTTTCTGACTGACTTATTTCACTTAGCATAATGCAGTCTAGTTCTAATAACTTCATTAAAAATGGCAAGATTGCATTCTTTTTGATGGCTGAGTAATATTCCATTATAAATATATACTATATATATACTACCTTTTGTATACACACACACACACACACACACACACACATCTTTAGGCATTCATCAGTTAATGGATGCTTAGGCTCTTTCCATAGTTTGGCTGTTGCTGATAACACTGCTATAAACATAGAGATGCAAATAAATACATAAACAAATATTGGGGTGCATGTGCCCCTTCAACTCAGCATTTTTGTATTCTTTGGATGCCTGTCTTTCATGTGTATCTGTCTTTCCCATTCATACAACTACAGCACTATAAATGTATTTTACTTTGGAATATTAAAATAGATGTTCTTCCTTTTGGGATAAATTTGGAAGATTGTAGAAATGACCCTTTAGGGAAAGAAGGGTCAAAAAAACACCCCCAAAAAACAGCAACAACAACAAAAAAAAACATATTCAATATTTTTTTTTTCTTACCAGTTGCAGGTTTTGTTTGTTGTGCTGTTTTGTTTTATTAAGACTTCATTTTTTTTAGAGCAGTTTGAAATTCACAACAAAATTGAGAGAAAAGTGTAGAAGTTTCTTGTGTACCCCCTGCCCCCACATGTATGCCTCCCGCATTACGAATACACCTCTAGAGTGGCACTTTTGGTTCCCCTGATGAACCTACACTGACATAACACGGTCACCTCAGGCCCATAGTCTACACTGCAGTTCACTCTTGGTGTTGTACATTCTGTTTGAACAACTGTATGACACACATCTGTCGTAATGGTATTGTGCAGAGTATTTTCACTGTTCTAAAAACCTTCTGTCCTCTGTCTATTCACCTTTCCCTATCCCAACCACTTATCTTCTTACTATCTCCATAGTTTCACCTTCACCAGAAATTGTAGAGCTAGAGTCATATACCATACAGTGTTTTTTAGATTGCCACTTTTCACTTTAAAACAACAGATGTGGGGGTGCCTGGGTGGCTCAGTCGGTTAAGTGTCTGCCTTTTGCTCAGGTCATCACCCCAGGGTCCTGGGATTGAGCCCCAAGTCGGTCTCCCTGCTCAGTGGGGATTTTGCTTCTCCATTTCCTTCAGCCCCTGCCCCTGTTTGTGCTTGCTCACTTTCTCTCTCTCTCTCTTTCTCTCTTCAGATAAATAAATAAAATCTTTAAAAAAATTAAAGTTCCTCCATGTCTTTTCATGGCTTGATAGTTACTTGTCTATTATTAATTTTTTGTGTGGGGGAATAGTATTCTGTTGTCTAGATGAAACACATTAGTTTGTCCATTACCCACTGAAAGCCATCGTGGCTGCTTCCAAGTTTTGGCAATAGTGAATAAACCTGCTATAAACATTTGTGTGCAGAATTTTGTGTGGATGTAAGTTTTCAGCTCCTTTGGGTAAATACCTAGGGGTGCTACTACTCAGTTGTTTGAAGAGACCCCCAATTTTCCAAATTGGCTGTACCATTTTGCATTCCCACCAGCAATAAATGAAAGTTCTTCTTGCTTCACATCTTGTCACCATTTGGTGTTGTCAGTGCTCCAGATTTTGGTGTAGAGTTGTCTCTCATTACTGTTTTCATTTTCACTTCCTTATGACGTATAATGTGGAGCATCTTCTCATATGCTTATTGCTATGTGTATATCTTTGGTGATGTGTCTGTTTAAGATCTTTGGGCCATTTTCCAATTAGATTGTTTTCTTATTATTGTTTTAAGCATTCTTTGTATATTTTGGAAAAAAGTCCTTTATCAGATATGTCTTTTGCAAATATATTTTCCCAGTCTGTGACTTGTCTTCTCATTCTCTTGGCATTATCTTTCACAAAGAAGAAGATTAATTTTAATGTAGTACAGTTTATCAGTTATTTCTTTTATGGATTATACCTTTGATATATCTAAAAAGCTATTTAGGTTTTTGTCATATTCTCTTCTAGTAGTTATATAGTTTTGTATTCTGTATTTATATCTGCAATCCACTTTGAATTTTTGTGAAGGGTGTAACATTTGGGTCTAGATTCACTTTTCTGTATATGGATTTCCAGTTTTTCCAGCACCATTCGTCAAAAAGATTATCTTCGCCCCTACCCCTCATTCTATTTTCTTTGTTACTTTGTCAAAGTCTAGTTGACTATATATGTATGGATCTATTTCTCGGGTCTCTATTCTATTCCATTGATCTGTCTACTTTTTGCCAATACCATGCTCTCTTGGTTACCCTAGCTTTATAGGAAGTCTTGAAGTCAGGTAGCTTCAGTCCTCCAAGGTTGTTCTCTTTTAATATGGTGTTGGTTAAACCTGGTCTTTGCTTATCCACTTAAACTGTAGAATCAGTTTGTCATAGCCACAAAATAACCTGCTGGGATTTTGACTTTGGTTGGACTGAAAATTTGACACCTTGAAAATATCAAATCGTCCTATCTATGAATTTGGATTATCTCTCCATTTTTTTAGTTGTTTTTTATTTCATTCATCATAGTTCTGTCATTTTCCTCATATATGCCTTATACATATTTGGTTCAACTTGTATTGAAATATTTCATTTTGGGGTGTTAATGTAAATGGCATTGTGTTTTTAATTTCAAATTCCACTTATTCATTATTGGCATATAGGAAAGAAATTGACTTTTATAAGTTAACCTGTATCCTGCAACCCTTCTACAATCTTATTAATTCCAGGACTATTTTTCATTAGTTCTTTTGGATTTTCTAAATAGATGATCATGAAGAAAGACAGTTTTATGTTTTTCTTCTCAATCTGTGTAACTTTTATTTCTTTCTTTCTTGCCTTCTTTCATTAGCAACAACTTCCAGTAGAATGTTGAAAAGCAGTGGTGAGAGAGGATATTTTTGCCTTGTACCCGATCTTAGTGGTAAAGGTTTGAGTGTCTCCCCTTTAAGTGTGATCTTAAGTAGTTTTTTTTGTTTGTTTTTTTTAGGTAGGTTTTTGTAGATAGTCTTTATCAGGTAGATGGAGCTCCCCTTTATTCTCCGTTTCCTGAGAGTTATCATCAATGGATATTAGATTTTGTCAAATATTTTTTTCTGCATCTATTGATATGATTGTGCCCTTACTAATTTTTTGCCTGTTGTAGTTGTCCATTTCAGGGAGAGAAGTGGTGAAGTCACCAACAAAGATCATGGATTCCACTATATCTCTTCACAAGTTTATTAGTATTTGACTTATGAAGGTTGATACTCTATTGTCAGGAGCATAGCCATTTAGAATACTTATGTCTTTTTGAATGATTGACCCCTTTATCAGTGTATATGTATATAATGTTATTCTTTATCAGTATATATGTATATAATGTTATTCTTTTTTTTAAAGATTTTATTTATTTATGAGACGACACACACACACACACACACACAGAGGCAGATACACAAGCAGGCTCCACGCAGGAAGCCTGACGTGGGACTTGATACCAGGTCTCCAGGATCAGGCCCTCGGCTGAAGGCGGTGCTAAACCACTGAGCCACCCGGGTTTCTCCCTATAATGTTATTCTTTATCAGTATATGTTATATAATGTTATTCTTTATTCCAGATAACTTTCTTACTTCGAAATCTGCTCTATCTGAAATTGATTTATCTACTTCAACTTCTTTTTGATTAGTGCTGACATGGCATATTTTCTCTATTCATTTACTGTTAGTCTATATGAGTCATATTCATATAAGTTTCTTGTAGACAGTATATACTTAGATTGTTTTTTCTGATTCCCTCTGAGAATCCCTGTCTTTCAGTTGGTGAATTTAGATCATTGAAGCTCAAAGTGATTATTGACATAGTTGGATTAGTTGAATTAATATCTATCACATGCATTATTGCTTTCTTTTTGTTGCTTTTGTTCTTTGTTCCAATTTTTTGTCTCCCACTCGTTTTTTACCTTTTGTGGCTTTAATTGAACATTTTGTATGATTTCATTTTCTCTCCCTTTTCAGCATATCAATTATACTTTAAAAACATTTTTTTAAAATTTTCTAGTGGTTGCCTTAGAATTTGCAATTTACATTTAAAGCTAATGCAAGTCCTCTTTCAAATAACATTATACCACTTCACAGGTAGTGTGATTACTTACACTTAACAAATAATCCTATTTCCTCCTCCCCATTCCTTGTATCAGCACTTACTCATTTCACTTATTTATAAGCACACTTAAGGACACATATATCATATATGATACATACATTTACACACATAAGTACATTGTTGGTATTATTTTGAACAAACTGTTATCTGTTATATTAAGTAGCAGTAAGAAAAATGTTTTTATTTCACTTTCTCTTTGTTCTATGCTCTTTCTTATTTTAAGCACATATGAATTTCTGACTTTATTATGTTCCTTTTCTCTAAAACTTCTTTTAACATTTCTTGTAATGCCGGTCTACTGGCAACAGGTGCCCTCAATTTTTGTTTGAGAAGGTTGTTATTTCTTCTTCCTTTTGAGTGATAATTTCACAGGAGACAGGATTCTAAGTTGGTGGACCTTCCTTCCTTCCTTCCTTCCTTCCTTCCTTCCTTTCTTTCTCTTTCTTTCTTTCTTTCTTTCTTAAGATTTTATTTATTTATTAATGAGAGACACAGAGAAAGAGAGAGGCAGAGACACAGGCAGAGGGGCAGGACACTATCCTGAGTCTCCAGGATCACACCCTGGGCTGAAGGCGGCGCTAAACCGCTGAGCCACCCGGGGTTGCCCGAGCCTTTTCTTTTTCTCTTGAAAAATTTCTCTTGAAAAATTCTCTTGAAAAATTTCTCTTGAGCTATATTACTCCACTCTCTTCTTGCTTGCAGAGTTTCTGAGGAGAAGTTGGATGTATATCTTATCTTTCCTCCTCTATTGATAAGATGTTTTTTCTTCTTCTGGCTTCTTTCAGGATTTTGTCTTTATTTTTAGTAAAACTACGTTTTCTGTATTTTGAAAATGATATGCAGGGTATAATTTTTTGATGTGTATCCTGCTTGGTGATCTGTAAGCTTCCTGGATTTGTGTTTTGGTATTTGACATCAATTTAGGGAAATTGTCAGTCATTTCAAATACCTCAAATATTTCTTCTGTTTCTTTCTTTTTCTTCTGGTATGTCCATTATGCATACATTACATCTTTTGTCATTGCCCTACAGTCCTTGGTTATTCTGGTCTATATTTTTCAGTCTTTCTTATCTTTGCTCTGATTTTTAAGGATTCTATGGATAAATCTCCTAGCTCAGAGCTTCTCTCCTCAGCTGTGTCCAGTCTACTAATGAGCACATCAAAGATATTCTTCATTGCCTTTAGTGTGTTTTCTTATGTCTAGCATTTCTTTTGGTCCTTTCTAAGGATTTCCGTCTCTGCTTACACTGCTCATCTGTTCTTGCATGCTGTCTATCCATTAGCGCCCTTAGCATGTTAGTCATATTTGTTTTAAATTTCCTGTCTGATAATTCCAATATCCCTGCCATGTCTTGTTCTGTCTCTTCAAATATGTGTTTTGTTTTGTTTTGTTTTGTTTTTTTGCCTTTTGGTATGCCTTGTAATCTGGTCAAGCTCCTGGAGGTAAATCTCACAATAATACATGGATACACCCCTATGTCTGGGTCCTCCTAGAATTTTTATTGTACACAGTGAATCTACAGCAATTGCTCAATTACAGTTCAGGTTTTCCTATCCTGGCACTAGGTCTTATGGAAATTTCTGCTTGTGAATCTCTGCTCAGGTAATCGGCAATTCTCTATGCTTGTCTGTCTCTCTACAGTCTCTGGGGCAGCCGTCTGCCCTGTGTGTTCCCCTAGCACCAAGAAGAGTTGTTGATTTTTAGTCTACTCAACTTTGTACTTGTTATGAATGGCAGAATGGCAAGTCTGAAGTTCTTAACATACAAAGCCTGAAACAAGGGGTGCTTGGCTAGCTCAGTCGGTAGAACATGTGAATCTTGATCTAGCAGCTGTGAGTTCAAGGCCCACATTGGATGTAGAGATCACTTAAAAATAAAAATAAAATATTTAAAAATCAAAACCAAACAAACAAAACCAAGACACAAAAACAGCAAAGCCTAAAACTGGAAGTAGTCTCAGTCCTTATAACTAGGCAAGCATATGGTTTTTCTCTGAATAAATCCAGCCCCCTCGAAAAGGCATTTGAAAATAAAGTGATTTCAAAAGAATCAAATCCTACCGACAAGTCAGAGTATATTTTTCCGGATTATAAAAAGAGATACTATAAAATTTAAATTTATAAATTTTGATATTGAAATTACTTAATAGATAATCATTGTTTTAAGACTTTATTTATTTATTTGAGGGAGGTAGAGAGGGAGAGAATGAATGGGGAAGAGGGAGAAGCAGACTTTCTGCTGAGCTGGGAGCCCAATTCCAGGACCCTGGGATCATGACCTGAGCCTAAGGCAGACGCCTAACTGACTGAGCCATCTAGGCGCCTTAGGAGTTCATAATATCTTTGTAATTATATCTGGCAAGCAAGAGAAAACCAGTCCTGAATAAGATTATAAGAAATTATAGATGATTAGATACTTTAAAAATTACACAAGAAAACAACTGTGCTATGATTTTAGAAATTATCACAGAAATAAGATAATTTTTTGAGAAGCTATATTTTAATATTTAGAACAAACTGGTCAATGGATTACCAAGCAAAAGTAATGGAAAATATAACACTTAATTATTTGCTGATGATTTTGAAGAATAAAGATTCCACAAATATCCAGAAAGAAAATTTAATTTCTTATAAATTAATTAAATTTTATATTAACTTATACATACTCTTTTGTTTTTCTAAGGGCTGTAATATTGTATCTAGCTATTAATCTAATTTTGAGAGGGGAAATTACTACTTAAAAATTGCTTATTTAGCCAATTGATTTACAAACAAAAGCTCAGGAGTTGTACTCCATAGTAGTTAAAAAACAAACAAAAAGCTCTTCAGATATATTCCAGTATTCTGAGAGATAAGAAAAATTAAAAAAAAATTAAATGCTGGGAAGTGATACTCTTAAAAATATTTTAAGAAAACAATCTACCGAGTTATCTCTAGATTAATTTGTTAACTTGGTTTAGGCAATGTACTTAACATGTCAAAAGGAATTCTTAGTATTAAAAAGATCATCGTGGAGCACGATTTTTTACTGCTTAAGAAAAATTTTAAGTAACAACAACAACAACAAAACCAAAAGGAGAATGCCAGAATAAATCCTGTGGGTTGAATTCTCTAGTATTAGTATGAATTTGTGTGTATTTTCTTAAATGCATATGCAAATACATCAATAAGTAAATAAATATAGATATGTGTGTATGCATGGGTTAATATACACACATATATTACCTCATTTTATCTGTCAAGAAAGCCTAGAAGCAGGTGACACTCTAGTAGCAATAAGCACACTCAGCACCCAGATCTTGATTTATAAATATTATTCTCCAACAAATGAACTGGAGTTCCTTGAAGAAGTAGATGAATATATATAGAGCTGGAGCATGGAAAACAAAAGATGAAATTCAAATACCTTCACAATCTGAGCAACAAAATAAATAAAAATAGTATTGGATTATAACTCAAAAATATCCTTTTTTTTTTTTAATTTATGATAGTCACACAGAGAGAGGGAGAGGCAGAGACATAGGCAGAGGGAGAAGCAGGCTCCATGCACCGGGAGCCCCACGTGGGATTCGATCCCGGGTCTCCAGGATCACGCCCTGGGCCAAAGGCAGGCGCCAAACCGCTGCACCACCCAGGGATCCCAATATCCATTTTTATATCTATAAATGTCTCTATAAAATATACATATTTTGGAAACAGTAGGATGAAGCAATTAACCACAAAATTTCTAGGCTTGTTTTCTTTATTTTTTTTTCATAGTTTTAATGTTGTTTTAGACTTAAATGACCACCTCATAAGAAGAGTACTTAAAGCTTATAAAGTAAAAGTACAGAATTTCCAGTAAGGATATATGAGATGTTTGGATTTAAGAATTCTCTCAGTAACCTTCATTTCAGTGAATCTGAATACCCTAGATAAGTACAAAGTAGTAGGAAAATATAACATTCATGTACAATTTAAATGAAGTGTCTCATATAATGATTTAATTTAAATTTAATAAGCCAGTTATTGCAGGTTAATTAAATGGCACTTGATGATTAAAAGCATATTTATTTAGATTAACAGCTATTAAATGATCTTATCACACCTTTTATGGTTAATTTTGTTTTAACTATATTTTAAATTATTTAAAATTTCATCTTGTGCCCACTTCTGTTTGAAATAGTACCTTTAAAATTTAAGATTAAAACCTGTACCTTTTTTTAAAAGTCTCTTTAATCATTTGCAAACTAATTTATTATTATTAAATAAATGGATCATTTGCAAACTAATTTATTATTATTAAATAAACAGAAAACACTATGAAGCAAAATAGCATGGAGACATTAAAAAAGATCAACAGACAATTAAAGTAAGGTGAAATGGAAGTTAAGTTGATGAATTTTTCAAAGGAACTGGCTCACAATTAATTAATACTTTTTAATTATAAAAATTTCTTACATAAGTCTTACATAATAGCATGTTTTATTATTAATAATATTGGCAAACATTTATTAAACACATTTGTATCAGGCTAGTTTTTAAGAGTGTTGTTTTAGAGGCATCTGGGTGGCTCAGTTGGTCAAGCACTGGACTCTTGATTTGGGCTTGGAGGCTCAGATCATGATTTCAAAGTCATTATTTTAGGGTGGTGAGATTGAGTCCTTACAGTTGGTCTCCACTCTGGGCAGGCAGGATTCTCTATTCCTCTCTGCCTCTCCCCACCACTCACTTTCTCTGTCTTAAAAAAAAAAAATTGCTTTAAAAACAAATACACACACCAACTCATTTGATCCTCCAAACAGTACAATGTGATAGGTGTTACTGTTATCATTTTTTATATGGGAACTCAGGAATGGAAACATTAAACTTTTCAGTGAGAAAGAACTAGGAATTGACAAACCCAAGGTAGTCTGGCTCCAAATTCTGCTTTTAACCTCTAGGCTATGCTATGCTATACTCTCACTCTATGGTCAAAATGATCTTTCTGAGACCTTTTGATTACAATAAGGTACAATCACCAATAGGGAGCAACAGCCAAGTATGATGGTGAACAACAGCCTTCAGCTTCAGAGTCGGAGTTTGAGATCAGCTCCTCACAGAAGAAAGATGTGCTTCACAGAGAGAATTCCAGAAGCAGTTGATACTAATGGGAATAAGAAACAAATGTTAAGGAACTTTAAGATGTAAAAGAGAACATGGGACTTTATATCTAAGAAAGAAGTTATTAGGATCATGCTTGATTTTAACAAAGATTGTTTAAGGAAAACTGACCTCATTCATTCTTTTATTTGCGACAGCTTAGAAAATGCTGATGGTGCTATCAGAAGAGACATTCTGAAAGATCCCAGGCTCCTTGATAACCACAAAATTGCTTTCCCCAAACTAAAAACATACAGCCTAGGAGTTGGATGGAAATCACACTGTTGTGGTGAAGGGAAGGGTGATTATGAAATGGGTGTAGGAGGAGGGAGAAGGACATTCTGTGGAAGGTTTTTACTCCTGTTTTTCTCTGCTCTGTGTGCACAGGCAAATAGATATATAGCTCTATAGGCCTGTTTGTTCCTATTAAAATCTTGCTCTAGCTAGAAGTCAGAGGATATTGTCCCTTCAATTCCCTGACCTATCTAGATAACTGTTTTCAACCCAGCTCACAGTGTGGTGGCTTACAATCATGGACACCCTCATTAAATTGCCTAGATTCAATTGTAGCTCTACGATATATCAGCTGCATGACGTTTTGCAATTTATACTCTCTGGTCTCAATTTCCTTATTTGTAAATTGGTAAGATTTTATGACTAAAAAAAATTGACAAGTTTTAAAGCACATGAAACATTTTCAATGTTGTTATTAGATAGATTTTCGTATTTTTTAAGTGATTTTAACTTGATGGTTTTATGTGTAACTGCTTGCTCCTTGTTTTTATCATAAAAGTGAGTTAGAGACAAATGGGGCTAGGGAGGGCTAGGGAGGGGTCCAGGGAAGCAGGCTCACAAAAATCCCAAAACTGCTGAGGTGTAAGGAAACCAGAGATAAAGGAACAAGTCAAAGCACCCTGTTGGAAAGGTGTAGTGGGAGAGGGTGTCTTGTTATAACAGCTACTTGTAACCAACAACAACAAAAAATCATCAGACTCTAAAAAGGAAGTAAGCCATTAAAGATGTTATCACTAGCCCTTACCCTGATGGTGATATCAATGGATATGTTAAAAGGATTTAGGTTCCCAGATTAGGCTCTCAATAAAAGACCAACCCTACAAACTCTCAGTGGCAACCCTGCCGGGACCCTTCTCACTTCTGAGAGCTTTCTCTGTATCTTTGCTTAATAAACTTCTACTGCTTTACTCTCCATTGTCTGCAAGATTCATTCTTGGACTCCGTGAGACGAGAACCTAGCTCTCCCGTATCAAAAGCAGATTTATTGCACATTTCATTGGCAGGACCATCACTTTCTGCCACTTCACTCAATTCATTAATATCAAGAAATGTTATGGTAAGTTCCTCACATTCAGTACATATTTCTTTGGTGGCCATGACTTAGGTTTTCTCAAGAAGCCAGCCCCTAAACGTGGCCAATTACCCAGTCATTTTAGAGGTCCATTTACAATATAATCAGCTTTTTTTCACATGTACTGTTATTGGGCCTAGAAAAAATAAACAGCTCTAAACTCTGCACTTGCCTTTTGGATTATAGTGAAGTATACACTTTAGAGGGTTCGCTGGCCTTATCACATCCAAGGAATTCTCCATTATTTGTTTATGGATTATCTATGTGTATGTATGTATGTATGTATCTATTTGTGTATGGATTACTCTCATCAGTCTATTGAAACCAGTCTTTCCCCCCTACCTTCTTCACATCTAGACAGTATAATAAAAATAAACTCAACATTTGTCTAAATAAGGTATAAGAAATGTAGATTAAGTAAGAGAACCAGAATATTTTAATGACATTTTTTTCAAATGTAAATATTCAGTAATTGGTGAAGGATAATTAATTGGAAGGCAGGCATTCAAAGACAAAGGGCCCCTGCCCTAAGAAGAACCCACTGTTAAAAGGATTTTACTCCACCCTGGAAGGAGCCCTCCACCTTTTCCCATGTGATAGACAGGGTGACAAAAACTTGATTGAATGACAGGTGCATAGAGGGTTAATGAGATTAAAACAGCCCTGCCAACAAGCCCATAAAAACCCTTAGACTTAGAGACTCTGGGGGCAAGCTTCTCAGGTCCCCTCCCTCCTCCAGAGCTTCAAACTATTACTTTAATCTTGTTCAACAAACCTTGCTTTGCTGCCCACCACTCTTGTCTGGTCTACCCCTTCATCCTTCCATGACCAAAAGCCTTGAGTACTGAAGGAAAAGACATCTTATAATTCTGATAAAAATAAAACAAACAAACAAACAAAAAAAAAACCCCTAGCATTTAAACATGCTTTCTTTTTTGAAAGACCTGATAATAATGGTTCTGTTATTAGTAACACTATAATGCAAGCTAATCATTTCTATTATGGCTTGGTCAGAAGTCAGGAACTTTTTCATGCTAGCTCAGAGAACACTGAACATATTGGTTCTTGCTTCTCCATCCCTGATCTGTGTTCTGTCCTCTGCTCCCACTCCAACCTCCCTTGACTCCGGAGAATATCCTGTGTATAAAGAATTTTCTCTCTATTTTAGAAATGCCAGTGAACTTGCTCTTTGTAGTTTGTACACATGTGCTTCTGCTGTTTGTTCTCTGTGTTGTAAATGAAGTTCTGCTTGGGCGGGGGTGGGGGGAGGGGATGGCAGAAATAGAAGAACTTGGTTGTTGTTATATTTGACTTATAAACAAATGCATTGAAGAAAATTTGATGAATTATTATTTGGTTTCTTAGTACTAGAGTAAACAAATTCAGTGGAATGTACTCTTTATCTCCTGAGTTTAGTTTTACTTGTACACATCTCCTCCTTTCCCTCCCATTTATTTCACCTAAATGAACAGTATTGTTTAGTCCAAACATGTTTTGCTACTTTGGTATCATTGGTGCATAGTATTGATAGAAGGGTATTAAAGATAAGGCTGTGTGGGAATGTGATCTGTTGGCAGATTATCAGTGAGCTTGGGCCTGTGAACCTGACTAGGAATGAATCACAGGAGCCATTTCAGCATAAGGATTCCAGATAGCATAGAAATCATTATTTTGAAGTAGTAGTAAAACAAAGAGAAATTTGTTCCCACGTTAAGCCAGTAACACCTATACTCTCACTCCCACATAACATTTTGTATTTGGTCAAAAGATTTGTTAATGGAAGGATTTTCTTTTTAAGATTTATTTATTTATTTTAAAGAGAGAGAAAGAGAGAGCATGCCAACATGAGCAGGAGGAAGGGAAGAGGGAGAAGGAGATAGAGAGTCCTCAAGAAGCCTTCTCACTGAGCACTGAGCTCAGTATGGGTCTTCAGTCAGGGCTCAATCCCAGGACCCTAGCCAAAGTCCAGAACCAGACACTTAACCAACCGTGCCACCCAAGCGCCTCTAGTGGAAGTATTAAAGCAACCTCTTTATATAATAGTTTTTATGGTTTTAAAGAAACCAGGATTGATGCAATACTTCAATATTTCTTTAATGGGATTTCAACAACTGTTTGAGAACACTTCAACAAATATGAATAACTTGGTATTTAAATTGTCTTTGCCCTAATAGATATTATTTTCTCAACTTATACACAGGCCATAGGACACAAGAAAGTTCAAGGGCTTGTTGCAAAGTAAACATGAATTTGTATCCACATGTAGACATAACTAAAATGTGTTGGGAAGGTTCAACTTGCTTCTATAGGTATAATTATTTTTTTTCATGAACATTCAGTTGATTTTTAATTTTCTGTTTTAAAATAAGGACACATGGGACGCCTGGGTGGCTCAGCGGTTGAGTGTCTGCCTTCAGCTAAGGGCGTGATCCCACAGTCCCAGAATCGAAATAAACAAATAAATAAATCTTTAAATAAATAAATAAAATCTTTAAAAAACAATAAATAAGTAAAATAAGGACACATGTAGTCTCTTATCTTCCATGTCATTAAAGAATAATTGATATTGATGATTGGACTTAGTAAGGAGAATTTAACCGAATAATTGAACTCCTAATAAATATTAAGTCATATTAAGTCATATCACTGAATCCTGGTGGCCCTTCCAAGAGTATTTTTTTAAGAGTTTTATTTTTTATTCATGAGAGACACAGAGAGAGAGGCAGGGACACCGGCAGAGGGAGAAGCAGGCTCCATGCAGGGGGTCTGATGTGGGACTCCATCCCAGGACTCCAGGACCACGCCCTGGTCCTAAGGCAGGCACTGAACCGCTGAGCCACCCACGGATCCCCTAGTACTTTTATATAATATAATAATAATACTACATTAAACCCAGAAGGGAACCAAGAGGATACCCAATTATGATAGCAAAATATATAGAATATATAATAAAATATACACAAAATGTATAAAATGTCTAAGAATGTTAAATACAAGACTATTTATGGAGATAATTTTATTGTAATATTTCTGCTTATTCCTGGGGGTGGGGGGGGAGAAAATTAAAAGTGGTGAAAAAAACACCATGGAGTATAATTCAGTCATCTTAAGTAATGAAGAGGATGTATATGTATCCAGAGGGATGGCTCATTAGCACGTGTAAATAAGTAAAAAAAAAAAAAAGAAAGAAAAAAGAAAAGAAAATTAAAACAGAATGCAGTATATAACACAATACTATTATTTTTTACATATAAAACAAAATTATATATTTTATAAGGACACATACAAACAAAATGATGTATATTAAGTGCATAGGAATGGTTGCTACTGGTAGGGAGTGGAATATGGAAATGAGAATAAATGGGACAACAATAATAAGTTGCTGTAAACTGAACTCGTCCTCTCCCAATGCAAAATAAAACCAATAAAAATTGTTGAGAAATGAGAAGACCTAGCTAAAAGGAAACATACAATAAAAAAATTATTTATATAGCAACTGATTCATCCACCTGGGATGAGGAATAAAGAAATAAAATGACAGTAAAGTTCGAAAGATTAGGAGAAACTGATAAGAATAGCAAACTGGTAATTTAAAATGAAGACTAATTGAAGTTCGTTCAAAAACAAGTTCATTCAGGAATTATTTGCCAAGCTTTTTTTTCTAGCAACAGGAAACAAAAATTAACCAGAAAGACAAAAACTTGCCTTTACAGGGACTCATATTCATGTAGAATAAAATTCTGAATTGTTCATATAGATGGCACTAATGAAGAAAAAAATATCCTATAAAGCCAAATGTTAGAAAGATGCACAAAGAAATATTTTTAATGTTCGTAATGATAACTCCAGTTTTATTTTAAAGAGATTTTTATCATCATATTTGAAAAATAAACATTAATTATCTGGAAAACAGAAAATAAAACTTTGATTATAGACAAAATTGTAAGGATAAAGTATAAATCTAAGAAAATAAACTTTACTTCAGAATAGTGCACATATTACGATACTTATCGAATATTTAAAAGTAGCATTTTAAATGTGTATAATGACTTACCATATGTTAAAACCAATGGCTTAAAGCACGTCTTATTTCATATTCATAGGAGAGGTGGATTAACATGGGCTCCCTGAGCTCAAAAAATTGGTTTGTCACCGACTAGCTGTGTAAATTTGGCAAACCACTTATCTATCCTTGCTGTATTTCCATTTGATCATTTGTGAAGCGGGGATTACAATGGTACGTACTTTAGAGGGTGAGTGAATAATCACCTTATTAAATCATCTTATTAAATTATAAGATATATAAAACACTTAAAATGACATTTCACCCTAGTAAGCCCTCAGTAAGTGACAGTTAGTATTATTATGTTATAGAATCTTCTATAGGAGGTAGTAGAATATATTTGAATAATTTATATAACAAAGTTGGAAATATGAAATATATCTACTCATAAAATTCTAAATCAAATATATTCCAAAACCTGGAGAAATATTTACCTTATAACATTAATTCAGTGTGAAAATTTTACTATATCTTATTATTATGAGATTTACATTTAAATATGGTAACATTTGTTATTGTCTCTTTTCAGGTGTTCAGCATTACAAAATGTGATTTTTTTTTTTTTTGCTCCTTTCAAGGAGTCTTTGCTACTTCTTGCAAACATATGTTATAAAACCCTATCACTAGATTGCTATAAAATTTATTTAGGTACATAAAGTTTTTTGCTAAGTGCCAATTTGCAGATGACTCTGATTTTAATTTGGAGAAGATTTGTATATTTTTATGAAGATGGTGAATGATAACAGCTCCTGAAATGATACTGCTGGGATTACGATGAAGTCAGCATGGAGGATGGACACAGGATTTCAGCTGCACCTGTGGTAGGGACTCTCTATAGAGAGGCTTTGACTTCACTGTGCAGATGTGGGTTTCAGAGATAAAGGTGTAACACTACTTCCTATACCTTTGGTTGCATAACTGCCTTCATTTTGATATTTACAAAATATTTCATAATGTAGGAATATAAAACGTTGTGATGCTTTATCTTTTTATTTATTATTATTTATTTATTTATCTTAAAAATTTGGGATGCCTGGGTGGCTCAGCGGTTGAGCTTCTGCCTTCAGCTCAGGGCATTAACCCCGGGCCCTGGGATGGAGTCCCACATTGGGCTCCTGCAAGGAACTTGTTTCTCCCTCTGTCTATGTCTCTGCCTCTCTCTGTGTGTCTCTTATGAATAAATAAATGAAATCTTTAAAAAAAAATAAAGGATTTTATTTATGTATTCATTCATTCATTCATTCATTCATTCATTTTAGAGAGAGACAGCTTGAGAGAGCACAAGCAGGGAGAACTGCAGAGGCAGAGGGAAATGCAGGCTCCCCACTGAGCAGGGAGCCACCAACTGAGCCACCCAGGTTCCCCTCTTTTTATTTTTTTCCTTAAGTGATAGAGGACTTTCTGAGGATGCTAAGGAAGTTTAAGGGATTTTTTCAAGATACCTAAAAGCCACTGATAAAATTAGAATCTGAATAAATACACAAATATGGTGGACTAAAGGAATTTCACTTTTCTTAATCCATTTGTTTATTGTGATCCCTAAAATAAATATTTGGAGAAAAGAACATATGGCCTAATCTCATTCATTGATTGTGGACAGTTCTTTTAGATCTGAGATACTCTACATAATAGATCTGTTATATTTGTTATAAATGTTAGCCATTCTATTTTGCCTCAAAAAGGAATCCATAGCTTTGTGAAGCAGTAGAAATTCTGATTTGTAGGATAGCAGTAATGGCTGACACTTTTAATATCTATTGTTGTTATTGTTGTTTGTTGATAACTTTTTTATTCATAATTGCCCAAACAATTCAGTTCAGAAACAATTAGAATGTCTTTCAGTAGGGGAATGGATATATGAACTATGGTATGTCTAAACAACAAAACATCATTCAGCCCTGAAAAGAAATAAACTATCAAGCCATGAAAAGTCATGCAGTCACTGAAATACCTGTTACTAAGTAAAAAAATCAATCAGAAAAGGTTATATACTATATTATTCCAACTATAAGGCATTCTTGACAAGGCAAAACTATGGAGACAGTAAAAAGATTAGTGGTTGTGGGGAGGGGAAGTTGAAGAGCAGAAGCACGGAAGTATTTAAGGGCAGGGAAAATACTCTCTATGATACTCTAATGGTGGAATCAGATCATCTTATTTTTTCCTAGACTGGACCTTACTGTAAACTACGGACTTTGGGTGATACTGATGTGTCAGTGTGGGCCATCAATTGAAACAAAAATGTACTCTTATGGCAGGTATTGATAATGAGGGAGGATGTGCACATGCTTTCCCTGGAACATGTGACTTTCCCAACACCTGCCTCCCCACCTCAAAAAAATCACCGAATGTAGGCAAAAGAAAATAGATCATGGTAGGGCATAACAAAAGGCTCACAGAGTCCATCATCTTGTTAACCAATGTCTGTGCACCTCAACTGGATGAATTACTTAACCTCTCTATAATTAATTTTTTCTCAATTGTAATATGTAATCTATCTGAATTTTGGGGCATTGAATAAATTAATATACATAAACCACTTAGAAAACATCTGCTACACAGTAAGTATTATGTCAATATTGGGTATTTGTATTGTCATTCCTGTTCTGCAGATAGATACTGAGAATTCTTTTGGAGTGTGGGATCCTTTGGGCATTGGGACCCATGGGTGAAGGGCAGTGTTGGTTTTATTGTTTTTCAGACTGCTGAATTACCTGCCTTCCTGAGATTATCTATGAAGATCACATCTGCAGCCCTCTTTAGACAATTCTAGAATAAGATTCTCAGGTCCAGAAGTTATATGATAATTGCCATGTTTTGATATACAATGTCTTATTTTTGTAGTGCTCTTTGTTTTATTTTCAGGTCACCCCAAACTGTAGGGCTGCTGGTATTAGGAATGATATAGAACAAATTAATGGACCAGTATGAAAAACATATCTATTAGTATTGATGAGAAAAAGAGTACAAACAGTTTTATTTGAAAACATTTGTATTTGTATTGGGAATTGAGAAAAAGAGAGAGTGAAATGACTGAATCCTAAGTTAAAAGTAAAAGGCTAAAAAAAATAAAAAAAATTAAAAATTATAAAAAAATTTTAAAAAGTAAAAGGCTAAATAAAAACCATGAGGCTTTGGGATTCCATTCCCAATCAACCAATGGAGGCTGGTGGTCTAGGTGGGTAAGACACAGGTAATAATGTTGGAGCCTTATGAAGATAATGTCTTAAAAAGGAGTTAATCTGTGCCAAACTAATGCTCTGTGATCCTGTGAACAGAGAAATTCACTTGGAAGAGACTTGTGCTAGGCTTTGGAAATTTTCCTTTATTAAAGGCAAGATAGGACAATAAAAGATGACTTACCCTTCTTAATCAATCTTTGGAACTTCTACGGAACAATCCAAATCCTCCTGATACCTTAGCAAGACCACCGCTGTCTAGAGAGGTGGTTTGAGTACCAACTATAGGAAATTTAGAGAGAATTCCATTCATTTGCTTTCTATCTCTGTCTGTCTCTTTCAGAGACATTCATGCTACACACACACACACACACACAATCATTCTTTCTCACTCTTTCTCTTTCTCTTTTTAAAGGTAAAAGACAATCAATAAGAAATCTGATACCCAGAGATTTGCATATCTGAAACTCATAGATAATTGTCCAGAATGCAACTCTGCAAATTTCCAGGTATCTTTCCTTTTACTACACAAAATATGTGCTTTTTCACAATTCTTTTGTGTGACATTAAGCTAATATTTGCAAAGTATAATAGTAGCAAGCATAAATGCCATTTACAAAGAATTAAATAATTTTAAATATAATTGCTCTGTTGATGAAGATAATAGTTTGGAGGGGAAATCATAGTATGTCATTAAAAAAAAAACTCACTGCCATTAAACTATGTATTTTAATTTAATTTGATTTTGTAGGATTTGTCCCCACAGCGCATAATGAAATCTTAATCAAAATGGGAGTAAACATTATTAATTCACTTTCTGCATTTATATGCCAAGGTAGTTTAAAGCTATTTTTTCTTCCTTAACCTGTGATGTTTTTCTGTCATGATTTAATTCCAATGGACACAAAAATTGTGAACATTATCTGACGTGCAAAGCCATCATCATTCATTTCTGAACAAGGCTGTCATTGATTCCATTAGACTTTCTATGATATAATGATGGTCTAATATGGCTATAAGAATTGCTCCTGACATGATTAGTTGCCTTTGATTCTTACAACTTTATTTTAAGCCAAAAGTCATACTCTAAGAGAAAGTCTAAAGCAAATACATAAAAATATTTATAATTTTGGAATCTAGATGGTGGTTATTTGGTTATTTACTGTATAGCTCTTTCAATTTTGTTGTATATTTGTAAATTTTATAATAAAGTGTTAGGGGGGAAGTCTGATGGAGACACATGGTTAAATTATGGCATGCTCTAGAATAACCGTGTACAGGTTGGTTTTCATTAGCTCCTGGACTGCTTCTAACTGCATGGAGATCTACATCTTCACCTCTTTGAAAATCACGGGTAACATTAGAATCATTGATTAATGAGCGATATTGTCTTTTCTCTTCCAACAATGCTAATTAGCATTTAGAGTATAGCAAATAGCGCATATAGTACATTGAGATTCATGACTCTTTCAGTCTTTGTCGCTGCCTCTGAGTAAGCTTATTTAGCAGAATTTTAAACTCTTACTGCTTAAGTTTGAATCCAGATTACATGAGGATAAGGAGGGTATCTCTATTGTTTGCCGGGCTTCAAAGTTTAACAGAGACTCTGGTGTGGCAGATTTGTATTCAGAATTCGTTAAATTCGAGTTTGTGAATGAAAAACTGTTCCCTTACTAACTATGGATCAAGATATTTAGCACCTACTCTATTACCTGGTACATAGTAGGTTCATCAGTAAATGTTTCATGAAGGAAGAAAAAAGGAAGCACAGAAAAAGGAAGGAATCAAGGAAGGAAGGATTGTAGGGAAGATAGAAAAAATAAGAAATTATTGTTCTTTGCTTTGGTCAGTGTCCAGCTATGACACCAGTTAAGTCCCTTCCAAATCTTGTCAATATAAATTACATTAAAAAAACAACAACTTTTTTCCTTAGTTTCCCAATTCCATTCAACTGCCTCGCCCTTTCTCATGCTTTTTATCATATGTTGCCCTACATCTGAGAGAAAATGGCACGTCAGTAAGCTAATATTCGTGCATCTTGGTTGGAGTGGTAAGGTGAACACGATTTCAGTAGGATCCCTAGTTCCTTCTGGTGTGAATTGTGTCTTTGAGTAGTACACAAACAGTAAATTTCAGTGAAGTGCATCATTTTACAATTAAACCCATTAAATATCCCTTGTGATGTTTAAAAGTGCTTACAAAAGGCCTCTACCTGTCTTTCCCTCTGTGTGGTGCCTTAAACAATGCAGTTTGTCTTAAGTTGACCACATTTAAATTTAAATCAATGTAGCCAATTGTATACATCAACTACTATGGCTAAGGTGCTGCACTGAATGTTGTAAAAAAATATAAAGTGAAGAAAAATCAAACTTCTGATTAGATTGTTGTTGTTTCAGAGATAATAGTAAATGGTTAAAGAATAATAATAATAATAAAAAATCAGCCTCAGTCACCAGGGATCTTTTATAGTAATTGAAGGAAGGAAAAGAAAGAGATGGGCATTGCATGTCTACCTTACTAATAGCCATCTGTGTCCTCAGGATTGACCCTGACCTCTCCACTCCACTGCCCACACAGCTTGCTGTTTTACTTTTGTATAGTTTTAAAACAAATTAAAATCTTTAGCTCTGAATGCTGTGGTTGGCAGAGTTAGAACAGTGATAGTTCAAAGACCCCTATTTGGCAAGCAAGCTCCGAAAACAAAAATGAAACCTCTTTCCAGCTTACAAAAGTCCAGAGAGAGAGAGATTAATTAAAGTCAAAAGAGAAAACACACACACACACACACACACACACACACACACACACACACACTACTTCCTAGTATTGTCATGACAGTGATTTTCTTTTTCCTACTTGCTTACAAAGCCTTTCTCCTTCAAGTACGTTCTGTGATAAAACAATACTCTCTTCAAGTAAAATTCAAAACATTGCAGTATTTATGAATAAATCTCCTTCCTGAACCCATATTTTAGGAATCCTAAAAGGGTTGCTAATATAAATGCTGTCACATTTACATATTATGTTCTTTCTCATCCAGTTTTAACTTCTGCACAGTCATTAATCTTGGAAGTTAGGTTTATTTTTATGGACGGTTTAACATTTTTTTTCAGGTCTCTTGACACAGTGTACCATTTGCTTACCACATTTCCCTCTTTGAGCTCCTCAAGTACGGATTTAAATGGCATGGATAACGCTAGATTTCTCCCACACTCTGAGGTAATTTACATAAGCATCTTCAGGGGTCTCTGAAGTTCCTAGTGAACATAACATTGCCCAGGATAATAGGATGCTTAGACAATGGTTTGTCCTTTGAATCCCGACTTTTACTTAGGGTTTCAGGATCCCTTTAGAAGAGCCCGATCTTCTTTAAGGTTTTTGTTTCTGTGAGGAGGAAAAATATGCTGAATCAAAGCTCTGTAGTGTGCTTTCAATTTCTACATTTTAACAGACACTAAAAGCTAAAGAACCAAGCTGTCTCTGAAGTATTGTTGGGTATGATGGCTAGGGAGGAGGGAAAACCTGCTGCTCTGTGGTGGAAAAAGAAATCCAGGGATTCTTTGTGCTGAGTGAGATAACATACCCTTTACATGTTCTCCTCCACAGCTGGCAGAAATACCTTTCTTCCTTCTTTTTTTTTTTCCTCCTCCATCTCTTCTCTTACCTCACCTTATTGGCTCATCTGTTCATGGGAGAAAGAGTAGCTGTTATGCAAACTGTATGATGAACTGAGGAGGAAATCCTGGATGTATATACCTGTGCTTTGTAAGGTAATTTTATATCACCAAGTAATGCACAATAATACACTTCCTGTCAGGGAAATGAGTTGCCCTTGCTAAGTTATAAAGTTTCAGAATGGAAATGCTACTTTAGCACCATGTGCCTTAATGCATTAATTTTGTTTTTTGGTTTATTACATTTGCTTGATTCAGTTTTATTTTAATTTTAAGATATTGTCAAATGTCCTTTATGTTTTTATTTCTGGTATTTTCAGCGTAAGTCTGCAGTGACTATTGCAAAGCTATGAAGATATCTCAAATCACAAAGGCATTTGGTACACCTCAAATTATTTACCAGTACCTCAGATCTTCCTGCCAGCACCACAGCATGGATTAAAATCATGGATCAATTAAAGTTCAGTCTCCTGCCACAATATATCATATTAATACTACCAGATGCCTGCGGTCTTAGGAAAGAACTAGTAGTTCAGAGTATTGGGAAATGAAAAAAAAAATCCCTTTCCTTTCTTTTCTTTCTAATTTCTCAGTTTGAAATTAGAGCACACTGTTTTACAGAAGGGAACAAAGATTAATATGTTTTGATAATTAATGGAATGTAACTGGATCTCTAATATACAGTCTCTAATGAGATGCCAAGTTGGTGTAACAGGAAGGACCTTGGATTGAACCTAGAATAAGGTTTGAAAAACTACAAAAGTCCTGTCGCTTCATAACTGTGTGACTCTGATGAAGCCACTTTACCTCTTTAGTCATCAGCTTCAACCTGTAGAATACATTATTATCAGAGGGGAACCTGGGTGGCTCCGTTGGTTAAGCATCTGACTCTTGATTTCTGCGCCGGTCCTGATCTCAGGGTCATGAGACCCATCTTGGGCTCTGTGCTCAGTAGAGAGTTTGCTGGAGAGTCTCATTTTCCTTCCCTCTCTGCCCCTCCCTGGCTCTCTGTCTCTCAAATAAATAAATCCTTTTTTTTTTTTAAAGAATACATCGTTATCATAAATTTATGTGGAAGAGAGAGAAAGAGAGCAAGTAAGAGTTCCATAGAATGACCCTGGAAGGAATTTCCATTCCACCCCTAACAGATACCAGCACACATTGACACACACGCACTGTGTAGGTATTTTACCAGTTAGATCAATCTATAGTGGTCTACAAAACCTACTGAACAGTTTTTCCCATATAGTCAATGAATGTAGATTATTAGTAGATTTATGTGAGTGAGAAATAAATCTTAAAATACAGATTTCAGTCATCAAGAAACAACAGGCATACATGGAAAGGTAATTAACAATGTAAGGCCTTTTACGAATGTATCCCAATTAATGATTATTTAGTTAGGGCAAAGGGAAAACATGTGTTTTGATTTTTAAGGATGGAGATGATCTCACAACAGGGTAAAAAAAGCCCAGTTATCTGGGCTTGAAGAAGGGCCAGCTCTAGGTGAAGTGTCATTCTTTCATTACTTTATAACTTCATGCTCTTAGTCTGATCTTGCCATATTTGGTTACTTCTGCCCTGCCTATGCCTTCCTGAGTTGCCAGGCATGGCAACCCTCCCTCCCTCCCTCCCTCCCTCCCTCCTCCCTCCCTCCCTCCCTTCCTCCTCCTTTCCTTCCTTCCTTCCTTCCTTCCTTCCTTCCTTCCTTCCTTCCTTCTTCTTCCTTCCTTCCTTCCTTCCTTCCTTCCTTCCTTCCTCCTCCTTCTTCTTCCTTCCTTCCTTCCTTCCTTCCTTCCTTCCTTCCTCCTCCTTCCTTCCTTCCTTCCTTCCTTCCTTCCTTCCTTCTTCTTCCTTCCTTCCTTCCTTCCTTCCTTCCTTCCTTCCTTCCTTCCTCCTTTCTTCCTTTTGCCATTCATTGACTTATTCAGTTATTTCTTTTTATTGAATTTCCATCACCTGTAAGACATTATAAGACATTATCTGCAAATATAAAATTGAATAAGACATATTTTTGGTTTATAAGGAAATTAAGGACTGCAGATGAGATAAAACAATACAATAGACATATTGAAGGGAAATGTGGCTCTTAAATAAAAGTAGTGCATACATATTATTTTAAATGAATCCAGTCACTAGAAGGATAAAGAAAGTACTCAGAGAAGAAGAGTTATTTAAACTGGATTTAGAAGCATAAATAGTATTTCATTTCACTGAGAAGGGAAATCATGTATTTCACAGGGAAAAATTGGCACAATTAGTGCATAAAAGCAAGAAGATAAAGTATTTATTGGGAAAGGCTATGTATTCTTATTTAAGGAGGACATAATGAGAAGTATAAGTAGGCCAAGTTCAAATGTAGGATGTGAAATTTAAACATTAATCCATTTACAGTGAGATGCAGTGTAAGTTTTTATCAGTGCTGTACTTCATTAAAATACCTATTTAGAAAAATGTATTATAATTTTTAGAAAGATATAATAGAGAGTATAGAAATTAGAATCCGGAAAAACAGGACCACCATGAAGGTCTGAACCAGAAGACTGGCATCAAAATAAAAGGTGACTATGAGAGAAATTAATGAGGTATAATTATAAGCTCTGCCTACTATTTGAATTTGAAGTCTGAGGAGGAATAAGATGAATTTGAGGTTTTTAGCTTGAATGGATAAACAAATCATTTCGCTAGTAACAAATATACAAAAGTAGAATAAAAGTTAATGTATGAAGAGGATTCAGGCGTGTTATATAAGGTAAGTTCAGTACTTAACATATCAAATATCAGAATATCTATTCTTTTAGGTGAAATTGTGGTTTAAGAAATATTTCAAGTAGCAATCAAAACCTGTATCAATTAAAAATGTCTTTCTACTGATAATGCAGAAGGAACACAAGATATAAATTCTTTTAAAAGACTTGTGATCTAATAGTAATAATTACTACAAAAATTAATTGGAAAACAGATGCAAACTAAATTGTGAAATGTTAACTTTAAAGATTAAAAGAGACTCAGAAAACAGTGAGAAGATGAGGGGTCTGGATGCCTCAGCTGGTTAAGCAACCAATTCTTGGTTTTGGCTCAGGTCATGATCCCACTGTCTTGAGATGGAGCCCCATGTCAGGCTCCCTGCTCAGTGCAGAGTCTGCTTCAGATTCTCTCTCCCTTTTCCTCCTCCTCTGCCCCTCCCCACTTGTGCGCACACACACACACACACACATACACACACTCTCACAAGTAAATAAATGAATAAAATCTTAGAAAATAAAAGGGGAAAACAGTGAGAAGAGGATTTATTGTCTGGTTATGACAGGCAGCTTCATGAAGTTAGGCGAAGCAGCAATATTTTAAAGAGACAAAAAAGTAAAAAAAAAAAAATGTAGATATACCTGAAGGATGGGATTCTATGTTCGGAGAGAAACTGCTTAATCAAGTTATAATTAGTTCTGTTACCTAAATGTTCAAGGCAAGATTTAAGACCTGTTTGCATATGCTGTTTAATAATCTAAGTGACTTGAGCAAGACCAGGTGGCGAGCAAATGAAGTTGTTCCCGTTACAGTATATTTTAAGATCACAAGGCCACAACATTTAAGCACTCTAAAGAAAGCCAATATATAAATATTGATGGCTGAAACATGAATTCTTTCCTCACTTGGAATAGTACTAAAACTGTGAAAGCTTCATTTTATATTCTGGAAAAAGAAATAAGTTCATAATTTTCTTAGAAATTGAAGGTAGACTTGCCCCACTAACTTAAATACACCGAGAATGTTAGCAATTGCTTCTGTTTTTCTGAAGTAGGGAGCTGCTGATTCTTTTGTAATTACTCTTCCCCTCAGGGACTATCTTAAAGCTCCCTGATCATATTAAGCTAGAGTTTAGCTAACTCCATTTCTCACTTTCACATAATGGCAAGTTTTCCTCTAAGACTTGCCTTGCAAAGGTTTTCTAGAGTTGATGTTTTATTAGTGTTTTTTGTCTTGTCATTTGAATTACAGAAGATAGTTATCAATCATTACCAGACCACCAAAATTTAAAGCTTACACATACACACATGTATTTGTAAAGTTTTAAAATGGAATCATAAAACAATGTTGAAAAATAGTTACTTTTAACAACACTATTCTAAAAGTTGCATCTATGATGCAAAGTTATGCATCATAAGAAAATTTTTAGGCCCCAAATCTTCAAGACCGATTAAATATGAATATTTTCTTATTAAAGTTTCAAAAATTATTAACTGAATACTTACTATAGAATACATCTTTGTGTTCCCCAAATACCTAATGGGATGGTATTTGGAGATGTGGCCCTTGGGAAGTAATTAGGTGATGAGGGTGGAGCCCTCAGGATGGGATTACTGTCCCAAGAAGAGACAGAAGACAGCTTGCTCTCCTCCCTGACCTGCCACCATGACAAGAGACCAGGGAAAGGTGCTCTCACCCAAACCTGACCTTGCTGGCATCCTGTTCTGGGATTTCCCAGCCTCCAAAACAGTGAGAAATACTTTTTTTTTTAATAATAAATGTATTTTTTATTGGTGTTCAATTTGCCAACATACAGAATAACACCCAGTGCTCATCCCGTCAAGTGCCCCCCTCAGTGCCCGTCACCCACTCACCCCCACCCCCCACCCTCCTCCCCTTCCACCACCCCCAGTCCGTTTCCCAGAGTTAGGAGTCTTTATGTTCTGTCTCCCTTTCTGATATTTGTGTTTTATAAGCAACTCAGCCTATGTTACCTTGTTATAGTGCCCTCCGTGAATTAAGACAATGCCTATATATTATGTTCAAGGGATTGCTCCATATGCTGAGAATCTAATTTTGATAGAACAAAGTAGGTCTTCATGGAATTTTCAGTCGAATGTGAGAGATAGACACCAAATGAACAAATAAGTACTTTGTTTATACAACATCATTTCAAATAGTAAAAGAGCTATTAACAAGACAAAGGATCAAACAACCAAAAGATGGGTGTGTGGAGAATTTTGTACAGCATTCTCAGGAAATGCTTCTTTGGGAGGTGGTGTTTGAAGCAGAAGCCTGAATGAAATAGGAACTAACCCACGGCAAGCGCTTGTGGAAGAGTCTTCCAGATAAATGAGATAGCAGATCCCCAAGACTTGAAGTATGGAAGGTGGGAAATGGGAATAGGCGGTGGAATGAAGATGGATGGAATGAACGAGGGGAGAGGGAAGAGGTTTATGAGGCTAAATATGACTTGGTAAAGCAGTAAATGTTTATTATATAAATGAATGAATGTAAGTAAGGATAAATGGAGCCCACATGAACGTGAATAAACAAAGGAAAATGAACAAATTTTAGTGATAGAACAGAAGTCACTCCAAAGAAGAGATAAATTACACTGATAGGTTTAGTTAAAAGTACTGGCCACAGATATCTCCTTGCCAATTACATAAACCAGTGATTTCTAATGCTGGTTTTGAGACACTTGGTGTGGTTTTAATTATCCCAAGAGGCATAATATAATTTTCCAAACAAGTGACTAAAATTGAGAAATGGAAGAATATTTCAAAATCAAATTAGTGTGTCTACAATGCCAATAATCTAAAGTTATGGTCAGAGGAACAGGTAGTTCTTTTGCAAATGAATTTGTCTTTAAATCGACTTTTAAATGGTAATGCAACACTGGAGACATTGTGAAATGCTTCTGGCACTATCACCTTATTCCTGCATTTCATTTTAACTTATAACTTAAACACTTTCTTTAAAGTTAACATGTAATTATGTTCACCTGTAGATTGAGAGTAACCTAATAGGTGTATCGTTTGTGTCCTTCATTTACTTTACTTATTTGATTCCTATCATTATACGTATAAATGCCTGGGATGACATTGATAGAAGCATTTCCTGCTTAAATATCAAAAGAAAATGATGATAAAGGATATATTCTTACTCCTGCTGAAAGATATCCTCCCATTTTGTAAGCAAAGCTTTTCCATTCCTTTTTTTCCCCCCCTTATTCTATTACAGCCTATTGCAACTTTCCAGAAAGGCAAGTTTTTTTTTAGTTTGTCCTCCAGCTAAGGAAACTATTTAGAAAATTGGTTTCTTTTAGTTTGGCCCCATGCAGGCTTGACCTATTTTACCTTGTTACAGTGATGGAGAGCTCCATTCCTGCGAAAATTTAGCTTCAAAGGGTTCTGTTAATGGAAGAGGTAGAGACACCCCCTTACCAGCAGGTACAAACAAAACTTCTCTCTTTACATCTTTTAAAATCATTACCAAATTAGTCTGTTATATATATATATATATATATATATATATATATATATATATATATATTTATTTTTTTTTATCAAGGCAAGTGAGGCTGTCTAATAACAGTACAGTATCGAGGTGTAAGTTATATATTATCATACAAAGCACAGTGAGCCACGATTCACATCCACAAAAGTTCCAACATTTTATTTAGTATTAATAATGAAATGATTTGATTGACAAAAAAGTGAAGTCAGATGATAATCTTGGTAATTCTGGCATATGTCTTTAAATAATGTCTTTCTCTCTTTCTGTCTTTAGCCTAAGATAAAACAGATTCAGTCTCAATTTCTAGCAAACAATCTGTTCTCCCTCTTACAGAGTAGTGCAAGATAGGAAGATTTGGTCAGCTCAGTAGGTTTTAACAAGATACTTTTAAGTATGAATATAGGTTTGGTCCATAAATGAGCATACTGTTTATTTTTTTTAATGGTCAAAGAATTCTGTGCAATGACTAGAAGGCACATCACTAACCTGGGCCAGTTTCATTCATCCACCAGCCATTTTTTTATTCACAAGTAATGGAATGAGTGAGTCAGCATAGCCCATCGCCACACCTGGGAACAAACACCAACCATGTATTCTACAGGAATATTCTCTTATTTCTTGAGTCAGGGTCCCAATTATTCTAGTGTAATTACTAGATTTTGGCTAAAGTGCCTACTTTATTTTCTCAGTATATTAATGGTGCTTTGGCTGGCCTAACTCAAGGTAGCTGAGTTTGCAATAAATGTGTTTCATAAAGTTGTTTTCCAGGGACAACAAAGCATTATTAAACATTTTTCTAAATAAAAAAGATTGGAATTTTTTTTCATGACATTGACTAATTAAGATTCAATGTCAGTGCATACTCTGGTCAGCTGACAACACAAACTAGTTCATCAGTCACAAACTAGTTCATCAATTATTCCTATATCACTCAATCAATATTATTATAATGGTAGTACAGGAGTCTATATGGAGATATAACTGAATATCATGACTATATCTAAACAAATTATTTCTCTTAGGATATAGGAATTATAAGATTAAGTATTGACTAAATTCTTCTTTTTTTTAAAGATTTATTTATTTACTTTAGAGAGAGAGGAGGAGGAGGGGCAAAAGGAGAGGGATCAAGAGACTTTCAGACTCTCCCCCCCAAGCAAAGAACCCAATGCAGGGCCTGATCTCACGACCCCAAGGTCATGACTTGAGCCAAAATCAAGAGTCGGGTGTTTAACCAACTGAGTCACTCAGGAGTCCCAGTGTTGACTAAATTCTTGTTTTAAGTTTAGCAACTATAATAATAATTTGTAATAATAAACTATTACTATTTGTTATTACTAAATTCTTGTTTTAATTCATCCTGAAGAGCATGAGAAAATTTATTCTTCAGAGTCACAAATTTGTTTATATTACCAGAGAGACACACTTTACTAAGCACATGTTTGAAACATCTGTTTAATGTTTCTGATTCTTTTTCACTTACAGTAAGCTTGTCAATAAAAAGAATCATTCAGAGAAAATATAACAGAAACTCATGTTTGAGTACATTTGAAAAGAACTCAATATATCAGGTGTAAAAAGCTTTCAAATGGTGAAACGTTTGCATTTATACTAGAAATACCTTACAACTAATAGAACAAACAATTGATATGGGGGAAAGTTTCACATAAAAGGCTTCATTTTTTAATTGGAATGCTTTCTCAGTGCATGCATGTTACTACTAACTGTCCTATCAATCCCAGTCCGAATATTTCCATTTTGATAGCGTTGCTATAAAAGCTCTCCCCTTTTTTGCTTAAAATTTTCATCAATCCAAATTTCTAAATTTGTCTTGATAATCCTCCTTCATCTCAGTTTTTGACCCATCTCCCACATTTTAGTTTCTTATTCACTCATCTTCTGTATTGTTAAGTCTCTTTAAAATATTAGCAATCATTGTAATAACATATAATATTTAAACATTGATGATGAGACATACACCATGAACCTGGGTTCCTGAAGTTGTATTTAATCTTCACAGCAATGCTGTTAGTATTTTATTATCTTCATTTTACAAATAAGGAAACCAAGGTCCAGAGAGCATAACTTTTTGGTAAGAAGGGCAGAGCCAGATTTGAACCTTGGCTCCTCCAGGTATAGAGATATTCCACGCTTTCCATTAAGCCACATGATTTCACTCACCATTTAGGGAATCAATCTTGTTATCATAGATCAAGTGTCAAGTGTAAGACAGTATCAGTTGTACCACTAGAGTACCTTCTCTTTCAACCTCCTTTTTTCTGTTTCTACGTGAAGTTATCAGTCATCTATGATTGTTAGACTAGAAGACAATATTCAAAATCTGAGAGGAAGAATGGGTAAATCAATCTGTAGTAAATCTCTTATGTGAAATTTCTCATTTTAATGAGACTAAATTGAATCTAAACACTCAAACTGCATTTCCAAACATTTTGACTTAATTGATACATGATTACCCAAAACATTTATGGAAATTAAGAAATCAGTTTGTTCAAAATCTTCATTTTATAGTAATGAATGTAAGGCTCAAATGATAAATGAGAAATGAGAATCTATGAATGAAAGTCTATGTCAACCATATTTTATCATTAATCAGCTTTTAGACTCTATTAAATTCATATCCCTTGTTGTGAAAGTCTTTTTTTTTTTTAATATAGTAAGCTAAGAAGATACATGGAGGGATCCTTTGGGTGGCTCAGTGGTGCCTGCCTTTGGCCCAGGGCGCGATCCTGGAGACCCAGGATCGAATCCCACGTCGGGCTCCTGGTGCATAGAGCCTGCTTCTCCCTCTGCCTGTGTCTCTGCCTCTCTCTCAGTGTGTGACTATCATAAAAAAAAAAAAAAAAGATACATGGAATGGACAATGCAATGAAGAGGATTTCTGAAAAAAAATTACTCAACAAAATTATATATATGCTGGATTGTATTTTTAAGGACTTTAATTTTAGTATTGCTTTAGTCAATTCCATTTTCTTAAGCTTAACCTAAAATCAGATTGTAAACTGGTGATAGTGTTTTATGGTGGAGGAATATGTGTTTCAGAATCAGACAGTCCCTTCTGCTCTGATGTTATCTGCTGTATACAGTATCACATTTTTCACAAATTATTTCACTTCTCTGAGCTTCATTTTATTAATACACAAAACAAATCATAGTCACCTCATGTAGAGAAGGAAAGGCAAATCTTCATTGTTTGAAAACACCATGGTGTTGAAAAATTTGTTACTATTGATGCTATTGGAAAAGCAACACAATCTAGCTTTATTTTAGTCTATGCAGAAATTATTAACAAATGATGGTTCTTCCAGGAGACATTCAAGTATTCATTTCTCTCTTCCCAATAGAATCTGATTTCTTTCATGTCATCCAAAAGAACTGTATCCTGCCCACTATAGAGAAAGAACATATGAACTGAGCACTTTATTTATTTATTTGTTCATTCATTTATTTATTACTTATTATTTATTTACCTCTGCACTTTAGAACCATTCCATGCTTCTCTTCTCAGATATGCTTCTTTAGCCCTTCACTGTGGCGGAAGTCGGCTAACACCCTCTCTTCCTGGATCTGAAAGCCAAATTAGCTGGATTATGACACAGTAAATGCTAGAAAGGTAGTGAAGTGATTAACTGAGTAACAAAAAGTTAAGTCCAGGAATACCTCCCCCCACCACGCACACAGACACACACACACTTTCACAACACACCAGCAAATCCCTGTTAAGTTTATCTACCTTCCACAAATAGATTTAATCTTGCAGATGAATTTGGAAAACAGTTTGTACATTAGAAATACAATATTGAGACTTGCTATCTCAATTTATTGTTTCAAATACTCCTAGATAGAGGATTACGCTGAGTCCACTGAAGCTTTGACTGCTCATCTCAGGGGTGTCAGTGGAAAATGATGGACAGTGGAGACTCTCCCAGTGAGCTGAACCACGGCCACTCTTGAAGACCTGGATTTTTAAAATAAAGACATAATTTCATCTTCCTTGGGGTGGATAAAAATTCATTTTATATAAATATGGACATTTTTAATAGTTTGTTATACGTGCACAGACATTTGTCAACAACACGAAGACCTCTTTGAGACTTTTGTTATACCCTACCATGATCCCTTTTCTTTTGCCTACCTTCAGTGACTTTTTTTTTGGGGGGGGGGTATGGGAAAATTTACATGTTCCAAGAAAAGCATGTGCACAGCCTCCTCCATTATCAACACCTGCCATAAGAGGACATTTGTTGTAGGGCACCTGGGTGGCTCAGTGGTTGAGCATCTGCCTTCCACTCAGGTGGTGATCCTGGGGTCCTGGGGTCAAGTCCTGTATCAGGCTTCCTGTGGGGAGCCTGCTTATCCCTCTGCCTATGTCTCTGTCTCCTTCTCTGTCTCTCATTAATAAATAAAATCTATGGAGAAAAAAAAAAGTAAATTCGTTGCAATTGGTGGTCCACACTGAGACATCATTATCATCCAAAGTCCATAGTTTACAGTAAGGTCCAGTCTGGGTGTGTTTGGAAAAAGACATGATGATCTGTTTCCACCATTTGAGTATCACAGAGAGTATTTTCATTCCCCTAAAAATCTCCTGTGCTTCCGCTCTTCAACCCTCTTTCCCACAACCACTAATATTTTTGCTGTTTCTGTAGTTTTGCTTTGTCAAAAATCTCATATAGCTGGAGTCATAAGGTACATAACCTTTTCCGATTGGGTTTTTTCACTTAGTAATAGCTATATATTTCAGGTGACTGCATGTCTTTTCATGGCTTGATATTTCATTTCTTTTCAGGGCTGAATAATGTTTTGTTGTTTAGATGTACCACAGTTTATATATCCATTCACCTACTGAAGGACATTTAGTTGTTTCCGATTTGGGGCAATTAGAAATAAAACAGAAACATCTGTGTGTAGATTTTGGCGTAGACAAGTTTTTCTTTTTTCTTTTTCTTATTTTTTTGGTTGTTTCACTCCATTCTTTCCAGGTCCCCAAGGTAATCTATATTAGTATGTTGATACCAACTTCCATGTTTTACCCCACACAGATATGTACATATCTTTGTTATTGTATCTATATTATTCCAAAACAGTGGAATCACATTTTAAACATATTTCTGCACCCTCAAAACTATCTCCTGGAAATCTACATAGAATTATGAATTCCTTTAAAAGCTAGGTAATATTATTTGTTGTTGATATACTCATTCTGTATCGATGGGTATTTTTTACGGTTTCTTTTTAAATAAATTAATTTTTTATTGGTGTTCAATTTATCAACATACAGAATAACACCCAGTGCTCATCCTGTCAAGTGCCCCCCCCAGTGCCCGTCACCCATTCACCCCCACCCCCCGCCCTCCTCCCCTTCCACCACCCCTAGTTCGTTTCCCAGAATTAGGAGTCTTTATGTTCTGTCTCCCTTTCTGATATTTCCCACATATTTCTTCTCCCTTGCCTTATATTCCCTTTCACTATTATTTATATTCCCCAAATGAATGAGACCATTTAATGTTTGTCCTTCGATTGACTTACTTCATTCAGCATAATACCCTCCAGTTCCATCCACGTTGAAGCAAATGGTGGGTATTTGTCATTTCTAATGGCTGACGAATATTCCATTGTATACATAAACCACATCTTCTTTATCCATTCATCTTTTGATGGACACCAAGGCTCCTTCCACAGTTTGGCTATTGTGGACATTGCTGCTAGAAACATCGGGGTGCAGGTGTCCCGGCGTTTCATTGCATTTGTATCTTTGGGGTAAATCTCCAGCAGTGCAATTGCTGGGTCGTAGGGCAGGTCTATTTTTAACTCTTTGAGGAACCTCCACACAGTTTTCCAGAGTGGCTGCACCAGTTCACATTCCCACCAACAGTGTAAGAGGTTTCCCTTTTCTCCGCATCCTCTCCAACATTTGTTGTTTCCTGCCTTGTTAATTTTCTCCATTCTCACTGGTGTGAGGTGGTATCTCATTGTGGTTTGATTTGTATTTCCCTGATGGCAAGGGATGCAGAGCATTTTCTCATGTACATGTTGGCCATGTCTGTGTCTTCCTCTGTGAGATTTCTCTTCATGTGTTTTCCCCATTTCATGATTGGATTGTTGGTTTCTTTGCTGTTGAGTTTAAGAAGTTCTTTATAGATCTTGGAAACTAGCCCTTTATCTGATACGTCATTTGCAAATATCTTCTCCCATTCTGTAGCTTGTCTTTTAGTTTTGTTGACTGTATCCTTTGCTGTGCAAAAGCTTCTTATCTTGATGAAGTCCCAATGGTTCATTTTTGCTTTTGTTTCTTTTGCCTTCGTGGATGTATCTTGCAAGAAGTTACTGTGGCCAAGTTCAAAAAGGGTGTTGCCTGTGTTCTCCTCTAGGATTTTGATGGAATCTTGTCTCACATTTAGATCTTTCATCCATTTTGAGTTTGAGTTTATCTTTGTGTATGGTGCAAGAGAGTGGTCTAGTTTCATTCTTCTGCATGTGGAGGTCCAATTTTCCCAGCACCATTTATTGAAGAGACTGTCTTTCTTCCAGTGGATCGTCTTTCCTTCTTTCCTCCTTTATCGAATATTAGTTGACCATAAAGTTCAGGGTCCACTTCTGAGTTCTCTGTTCTGTTCCATTGATCTATGTGTCTGTTTTTGTGCCAGTACCGCACTGTCTTGATGACCACAGCTTTGTAGTACAACCTGAAATCTGGCATTGTGATGCCCCCAGATATGGTTTTCTTTTTTAAAATTCCCCTGGCTATTCGGGGTCTTTTCTGATTCCACACAAATCGTAAAATAATTTGTTCTAACTCTCTGAAGTAAGTCCATGGTATTTTGATAGGGATTGCATTAAATGTGTAAATTGCCCTGGGTAGCTTTGACATTTTCACAATATTAATTCTGCCAATCCATGAACATGGAATATTTTTCCATCTCTTTGTGTCTTCCTCAATTTCTTTCAGAAGTGTTCTATAGTTTTGAGGGTATAGATCCTTTACCTTTTTGGTTAGGTTTATTCCTAGGTATCTTATGCTTTTGGGTGCAATTGTAAATGGGATTGACTCCTTAATTTCTCTTTCTTCAGTCTCATTGTTAGTGTATAGAAATGCCATTGATTTCTGGGCATTGATTTTGTATCCTGCCACACTACCAAATTGCTGTATGAGTTCTAGCAATTTTGGGGTGGAGGCTTTTGGGTTTTCTATGTAGAGTATCATGTCATCGGCGAAGAGGGAGAGTTTGACTTTTTCTTTGCCAATTCGAATGCCTTTAATGTCTTTTTGTTGTCTGATTGCTGAGGCTAGGACTTCCAATACTATGTTGAATAGCAGTGGTGAGAGTGGACATCCCTGTCTTGTTCCTGATCTTAGGGGAAAGCCTCCCAGTGCTTCCCCATTGAGAATGATATTTGCTGTGGGCTTTTCGTAGATGGCTTTTAAGATGTTGAGGAATGTTCCCTCTATCCCTATACTCTGAAGAGTTTTGATCAGGAATGGATGCTGCATTTTGTCAAATGCTTTCTCTGCATCTAATGAGAGGATCATATGGTTCTTGGTTTTTCTCTTGCTGATATGATGAATCACATTGATTGTTTTACGAGTGTTGAACCAGCCTTGTGTCCCGGGGATAAATCCTACTTGGTCATGGTGAATTATCTTCTTAATGTACTATTGGATCCTATTGGTTAGTATCTTGTTGAGAATTTTTGCATCCATGTTCATTAGGGATATTGGTCTGTAATTCTCCTTTTTGGTGGGGTCTTTGTCTGGTTTTGGAATTAAGGTGATGCTGGCCTCATAGAACAAATTTGGAAGTACTCCATCTCTTTCTATCTTTCCAAACAGCTTTAGTAGAATAGGTATGGTTTCTTAGGGTTTTGGTTTTTGTATGTACTTACATTTTTACTTCTGTCCATGAGAAATATTCTTCTATTAATATCCTCCTACATGTTTCAATATGTGTTGGTACTTTCATCCATATGGAATAAATTTTCTAGTTATGTAATTACTAGGTCAACAGATAATTTTAAAAAGTTATATTGGCTTTTATGGCATTTTTCCATAGGCTGAAATAATTTACATTTTCTACAATAAGAACTAACATACCCTCTTCCTACAAGCCTACCAAAAGTAGATACATCACTGATTTTGCCAGCCAAATACAAATTGCTATTTGTCACTTTAATTTACTGACTCCTATGCTTAGGCATCTTCTTTGCAGTGTTTAGACAATTGGATGTACTCTTGTGAGTGTCCTAAGCACATTCTTGGTCAATTTTTCACCATGTTACATGTTATTTAACAGTTCATTTCTAAGAAGACTTGATATTTGTTAGTATTATTGTAAACATTTTTCCCCAATTCCCAAAGTTTTGTAGACTTTTTAATAGTATTTTCTGAAATAGTCTTTGAAAAAATTTTATATAGCAAATATTTCTATATTTTTACAGTTACCTGACCTATGGATTATCTGTAGATTTAAATATAGCCTCCTTGATTTTCTCATATTTTTAAAGCAATTTACCTGGTTTTAACACTTAAGTCTGAAACCATTTGGATTTTCTTTCACTACATAGTATGTGATATAGAAATCAACTTCGATTTCATTAATCTATTTTATTATTACCAACTCAAGATTGATATATGTATTTATTCCCAAGCCAATACTGATTTCAATGCAAAAACTGTATTATATAAGATATGTTAGATATATTATTAGAATTTTATCAGCCCTCCTCACTTCCATCTACCAAACAACCAACCAAATAACTCTTTAAAATTAGTAATGCTTAATATAAGTAATAGTACTAATTCTAATCAAAAAGATTCATTTAGGTTTTTTCCTTTGAGATACACATACTTTCGTCAACAACGTATAACATAATATAAAGAAGCAATTGTGTAAAATAAGCAATAAAGATCAAAATCCTTATTTCAAGTTCTAAATAGTACATTCACAAATCACTATTTTGGTTTGTGAATGTTATTATAATAAATGTTATAAACATTCAACTTTGTAGTATGTGTGTGTGTGTGTGTGTGTTTATGTTCTCTGTGTTTATATATTAGCCTCCAAGTTTAGGTTCTTTGATAAGTTTAAAAAGTTAATGAACTTTTGGGGTGTCTGGGTGGCTCAGTTGGCTAAGCATCCAACTCTTAATTTTGGATCAGGTCATAACCTCAAGGTCGTGAGTTGGAGCTCAAGTTAGGTTCTGGGCTTGGTGGGGAATCCGCTTCCTCCTCCCTCTCCCTTTGCCAACACCCCTACCCACACACATGTACATTATCTGCCCCCCCCTCTCTTTCTCTCTCTCTCTCAAATAAATACTTAAATAAATCTTTAGGAAAAGGAAAATGTTAAAGAACTTTCTATCTTAACTGACATCCTCCAGGAAATAATTTATGTAGGGGTAATAGGATTGATAATTTACCATGGATTTAAAGATTCTGTACATATAATTTTACATTGATACTTTCAGAGATGATGAAGTAGGACCAGGCCCTTGACCATAAAGATAGGAGAAGCACTTAAATAGTGATAGCATGATATCATAAATCTTACTCATAAATTAAGAGCAATTAATGTTAGTAGAGTACTCTGCTTGATTGATATAATAAGCTTAATGGGCATGTGCCTCAGTTTTAATAGGAAAATTTAAGTGTTAATATTTTATTCAACTTTCTTCTTGGCTTTACCATACTTAATTATATAAACAAAAATCCTAGTCTTCTGAGAATGATGGCCAAAATATTGATTCTCAAATGAGAGAAAAATAACAGACAGCTTCTTTGACACATGTTAAATTTGTCAAAACCTAGTCAGCTATTTAAAAGAAGTTAAGTCTAACCTACCTATTAGAGAATCCTAGAGAATATAATATAAAAGTCTGTGCTTGTAGTACAGGGTATATTTTTTTGTGACTTTGTCATTTAAGTTTTCATAGGGATGTGTGCATCAAGGAATAAATTGTGTCCATCATTAGTGTGGTAATTGCTACAGACCAAGATAGCCAAATGCAGAAATGCTAAGTACTATATAATTAACCAACCATGAAATAATTTGGCTGGCATCATGCAAGTCTACTTTGCTAACAAATGATAATGCCAATATTCAGCTTTGAAATAGAGAACTTTTGATTACATTTCCAACTCAAAAAAAAATTGCATTTCCTAAATCCCCATGGAAAGCAGCAGTTCAGACTTGAAGGAAGAAAATTTGAGAATATCTGGAATTCCTGGGGTTTCCATACTATAGAGAATTATAATGAACATTTATGACAAGGTTTTGAAGTGTCAAAAAATAATTATGTTTGTAGGCATGTGTGTGTACTAAAAATCACTTAGAGACACAAGAACAAAAAACCCCAAAACCCCACAAAATTTAGACAAATAAAAAGCTATAATTACAGTAAATTGGCCAAATTTGACCCTAATTCCTTTAGGGCATTAAATGATGTATCATTATTCCATGTTAATCAGATTTTGAATATTACATTAATGTATGACGACCACACACCACCAGTTATCCTAGACTGGTACAGTTTTATGTATATTTGTTATTTTCAATGAAGTTAATTTGTTATATGCATCACTTAATAAAGCTTCAATTTTTATATTTGAGGGTCTTCTTTTAAATATATTAGAAAAATTAAAAACTTTTTTTGGATTTCTGTTGCTAAAAAGTCACTAATTATAGGGAATGCTCTATGTGACTTATTGGATAAAAAATGGCTATGGCTCTGGAAACCTTTCATTCATACATACACAAAACACCCTCAATGAGACTTTATTAACTACTTTCTGTGAAGAAATTAATTCATTTGAAGATAATTGCTACTTCAAATAACACTAAAATTTCAATTTAAGTCATAAGCTTCTCTGCCTGGTTTTAACTCTATGCTTTCCTTGACAACTAAAATATGTCATCATCATTTTTACCCTGGGATTTATACTTATAGATTATATATGTGTGTGTGTGTGTATGTATATAGATGGACAAAGATTATATAGTTTAACATTCTCATTTTAATTTATTATATTCACATGATTTTAAAGCACATATATGTTTTAGAATTGAAAATAGACTTGAATAATGGGCCCTTGGATAATGAAGAAAGTTACCTGAAAGTCCTATTAGTATTTTAAAAATATCATTCAAGATTTCTGTCTTTAATAGAGCCCTGCACTCACAGGGCTATGTGCATAGACACATACATAAACATTTTATAAGTGTCAATACCACACATTTTGTATTTTTTTGATCAGTACTTTTACTTACTATATCATAACACAGTGTAGTATATAAATAAATGTACATATATCACACTTCCGGTAGACAGGTTATATTCCATTTTATGATTCTATAATGTTTTGGCCACATATCATTGTAATAAACAAGGCTTCGATAATAGACTTATAAGCACATCTTAGCATAGCTGTCTAGCGCCGCTTTAGGTAAATTCTGGAAATGAAATTGTTGTTTAAAAGAACTGATTTATAGGAACCCTGGGTGGTTCAGCTGTTGACTGTCTGCCTTCAGCTCAGGTCGTGATCCTGGAGTTGTGAGATCGAGTCCCACATTGGGCTCTTTGCATGGAGCCTGCTTCTCCCTCTACCTGTGTCTCTGCCTCTCTTTCTCTGTCGTGAATAAATAAATAAAATCTTTTGAAAAAAATAAAAGAACTTATTTATGTTTAGAAACAAGAAAACTGAATCCTAGAAGCAAAATCTTTGACAGCCCTACATTCCTACCTTTAACAGAGAATCTTATTCTATTGAAGTCAAGGTTTATGTACCTGTCTCTCCAAATCAGCATTTAAGCTCCTTTAAGGAAGAGTCCTTGTGACTCTGGCCTTTTTTTTTTTCGGGGGGGGGGAGTCTTTGCTCATCTACATCACCCTTCCTGCACCATGGTTCCTGCACCCTCCAATTTATGTTACATATATGTCTTTCTTTCTCACTAGGCTGAAAAATCCTGAGAGCAGAGACTAACTTATTTTTCTTGATTCCTTAGTATATTGTGCAGCTCCATGCTTAGCAGATTGTCAATCGTGATTTTATAGGTGGTTGAATAACTTCAGGTCAAGAATAAGGCTATCACCTCTTTGTCTCAAACCTTATTTGACAGGACAAATTCTGTTACAGTGTCTTTGATTTGGAGCATTTTTCAAAATTTTCATCTCTCTGTTTGCATTACCTAACTGTTCTTTCATGTTATTTACTTGTTCCATTTTAGTCTTTAGCATATTAATCATAGTTTTTGTTGTTGTTGTTGTTGTTGGTTTGTTTTAAATTGTGGTCTGATAATTCCAACATGCCTGCCCTATCTAACTCTGGTTTTGAGGTTTGCTCAGTCTCTTCAAACTGTGCTTTTTACCTTTTACTATGGTTTGTAGTTTTTGTTGTTGTTGAAGGGTGGACATGATGTATTGGATAAAAGGAACTGCTGTAAATAGGCCTTTCGTAATGCAGCGATAAAGTGTGGGGGAGAGAAGTGTTCTATAGTTTTATGATTGTTTCAGCCTTTGGGTGAGCCTGCCTCCCTGGACTGTGAACTTCAACAATGCTGCTCAGTTTTTTTTTTCCCCTTTAGGTGGACAAAATGGCTAGCAGGAAGTAGAGTTAGGTATTACCCTTCTCCCACTTAGAAGACTAGAGAGGGCTGGAGTTCTGTATTTCCTCACCATCCCAGGTAGGTCAAGCTCTGATAAAAACCCCAGCAGGGTAGACTCTGGTAAAAATCAGTTGGTTAAGAACCAAATGTTGTGATATATTTCAAAATGGTTCCTCCCCCCGTCCCCCACTGGAAGTGGAAGGGGATTATTCTCTGATATTTACCATGAGGACCTGGCAAAGCCCAGGGGGGTAAACATCATGGCTGTGCAAGAGCTTCCCCATAGCTATGTTCCCCTGTAGTTATTTATTTATTTTTTATTTATTTATTTATTTATTTATTTATTATTTTTATTGTTTTTTTTCCCCTGTATTTTTAAACTCTTGCTGTTTTTCACATTGACCCTCCAGTGACTTGCGAATTAGAACTTAATTTTTCCTACCTCAGCACTGTTCTCATGGGGCTTTCTAATCCTAGGTTCCTGCTTTGGTAAGTTGTAATTCTCTGACTCTGCCTGTCTCTCCAATTTTGATGAGCAGTGATTTGCCCTGTGTCCTCATTTTCCAACAGTTCTAAGAAGAGTTGTCGATGTTTCAGTTTGTTCAGTTTTTTATGTGTTGTAAGGACAGAGTGGTGACTCCTAAGGTCTTTACCTGCTGGACTGGAAAAACCCAGGCAGTTAGTGTTTGCTTGTTGTTGTTGCTTAAACTTTATTTATTTGAAGGGGGTAGGGGCAAAGGGAGAGGGAGTGAGAGTCTTAAGGAGACTCTGCACTGAGTGCAGAGCCCGAAAGGGAGGGGGCTTGACCTCATGACCCTGAGATCAGGACCTGAGCTGAAACCAGGAGTTGGTCGCTCAACCAACTGCACCACCCAGGCACCGCCCCCTGCCCCTCAGAATGTTAGTTTTTAATGAAGGACTACATGAGTCCTCTAGAAGCTCTGTGAGATGGAGGGGTGAACAAGCAAGTTCACCTTGGGCTGCTATACTGATCTGAAACAGTCCAGTCTTGCAGTGTACGACTGGGTTACAACTATGCGACAACTAAGGAGGTAGAATCTTGATGGCATTTAGGAAAATTGGGGCAAAAAAGGCAAAGAGGCATCCTGTATAATCATGTTAAGGGGTCACCATGGGACATTCCCAGGCGGCAATATTTTTTATTAAATTCTGAGACATCTACAGGGATTTGTACCAGATTGTCTCTTTTGCAGCCTTCACAGAGATCCGTCCAGTAGGACAATATCAGCTGTCGAGCCTGCATCACCGTGGTATTTCTCATATGCCAGGGGGTTTATGCTGCCAGAGTCCGTATTGATCCACTTTATCTGGTTTACCTTTATAGAGCATTTCACATCTTTGTTGATAACGCTAACCGAGTTGCTGCAGGAGTGAAGGATTGTTCACAATATATTGCAATGAAAGTTGTCAAGTGTCTTTAGAATGCGGCAAAATTGACAAGAAGAAGAGCTTATGATTCTGAATGCATTGACAATAGCCCCTTAAGATGATTATCTCAAACGTACAGAGTATTTTTAGGCTGAATCCAATTTGTAAATTTCTCAACTACTGTCTCAGTCACACAGTATGGTGTGACATTTCAGAATGCATTCCCTTTAATAAAAGCATGCTGCTGTACCTTTTGTGTTGCTGTGGTTAATAAAATTTAAAATTTCCCTTTGGGCAGTATTCTCCTGTTTTACTGCGTAGGTTGTATTCCCTCCCTCTCCGTCCTGGCACCGAACTTCAAAATCTACATTTGTCAGCTCTGTTCAGTTGCTATGATCAAATAGACACTGTTGCTTTGATTTTAACAACTCAAATTATTGAATTATCCATCTGTTAATTTGCTTGTTGTTTTTGTTTGTGTGTGTGTTTGTTTGTTTGTTTGGCCTGCAGTCGACACCACTGATCCTAGAGATAGGCCAATCTTTAGGTGCGCTATTTTATCATTCACATCTGGCTGTGGGTATATCTAAACTCACCATGTGATTACAATGCTATCTCATATGCATATATGTTAAAGAGTCAAATAAATATACACAATTTGTTCTTGTCTAGAGGACAGGAACTTTAAACTCTTTCAGCTAGTCATTGTGGGACACCTAAACAGACTACTAAATAACATGCTTGTATATATATTTTTTTCTATTTTAGGCAAAGTCTCTGAACTTTTATCTCAGGAAAATGAATATTTTTTTGTTTCACTTATCTAAACCAGTTGACCACTAGCACATATTTTTCATGTTTCCTTATCGTCAAAACATAGTTATTAGTTGATTTTGATTAAATTAAGATTCAGGGGCAGCCCGGGTGGCTCAGTGGTTTAGCCCAGGGCCTGATCCTGAAGATCCAGGATCAAGCTCCCTGCATGGAGCCTGCTTCGCCCTCTGCCTGTGTCTCTGCTGCGTTCTCTCTCTCTCTCTCTCTCTCTCTCTCTCACTCTCGCTCTCTCTGCGTCTCTCATCAATAGATAAATAAAATCTTTAAAAATAAATAAATTAATTAACATTTAGAACTATGACAACCCAAACATTATTAACAGGTTGTGTATCAAAAGTATGGTTTTTCCCCCTGCATTTTTGGTTTCTCTGAAAATAACAGCCTGTCTCCTTGGTGAATTTCCTGTGTACTTAACTTCATTCAGCCCCACATTCTGTACCCCATAATCCCAACTCTTCCTTTTTTTTTTTAAAGATTTTATTTATTTATTCATAAGAGACACAGAGAGAGGCAAGGACAGAGGCAGAGGGAGAAGCAGGCTCCCTGTGGGGAGCCAGATCCAGGACTCAGTCCTAAAACCCCAGGATCATGACCTGAGCCAAAGGCACATGCTCAACCACTGAGACACCCAGGTGTTCCCCAACCTTTCCATTTTCTTTATTCTCACTTCCTACCTAAAATTCTTATAGCTTTGATATTATCCCTCTGGACTTGTCTTCAAACTGTTTTTTTCATCCTCATTACTTATTCATATCTCTGTGTTTCTATTTTCCTCAATACCTTTATCGCATCCATTGACTTTCCAATTTTATTTCCGTTTTTAAAGAGCTCATTTTCAATAGTGTGCAGTTCCATTTTTATAACATTCTAGTCTTAATGAAAGCAAAAGGTCCTCGTGTCCCTTTTAGGGGAATAAATATTGCTACAGACTGAACGTGTGTGTCCTCACAGAATTCATATGTTGAAACCTGATGCCCCATGTAATGGTGTTAGAAGTTGTGATCTTTGGGAAGTGAATAGGTCACTAAGACCTAATTAGGTCACAGAGCCCTCATGAATGGGATTAGTGTCATTGCAAAAGGGGTCCCAGATGGCCAGCTACCCCCTTCTGCCTTGTGAGGTGATAGCAGAATGTCAGCCATTTCTGAGGGTTTAAGCTCTCACCAGACACTGAATCTGCCGGCACCATGATCTTGGACCTTTCCTCCTCTAAAACTTTGAGAAATAAATATTTGTTGCTTATAAGCCACCCGGTCTGTGGTATTTTGTTATGGAAGCTGGAATTGATGAAGATAAATTTTGTTAACTTTCTCTGCGATGCATTATATCATTTTCCTCCAAATTATTTCTTCCTAGATGACTGCTTTGTCTTCTTTCTTTTCAGATGTTTTTCATGTAAGTCTGGCAATCCTCATCTCTCTGTTAATATTTAAGAGTGGTTAGTAGAAAGCTGATTGGAAGTTCCTCCGCATAAGCTTGCCAGTGGTGGCCTTCCTTTTAAGGCAAACTGGTTGGATTCTTTTTTGGGGAAACCTCTAGATTTATAGGGTTTTTATCTTTTCTTGTACACCGAGGAAACCTCTTCCAGACTCCTGACTGCTGGATATGGTTGGATGCCAGCTCTCTAGAGTTGAGTGAGAAAACAATGTTCATGCCAGCCAGTATGGGAGTGTTGTCTTAACCTCTGACTTCACACATACAATCTCCTCCTCAGTGCTTGCCAGTTCCCCCTCATTCACCCTGCATTTTCTCTTTTCTTACCTTTTCTAAAGTTTAAATGTCTTTTACCTGGAAAGAGAGGGTCAGTGACATGCATACCTCATGGAGAAATGGTTCAGGGATTCTTCAAAAATCTTTACTGCAGTTCTCTTAATCTCACACCTGAAGCAGTGTGTCCTAAGCTTTTTTTTTTTTTATTGCAGGGGGGGATTTTATGATATAATTTATGTTGTTTCATGTCTTTTCTTACAGTAGATTAAGGATTAAATACTCTTGGATCTCCTAAATCAGTTACACTTGTTTATATTCTTTTGTTGTTACTATCTCTTACATTCTCAATCTCCAGATGGTACTATATCTTTAAAAAATATATTTAGTATAATTTTAAGGAAGTTTCAGTAGGGGGGGAGAAAAATATGCTTGTTCAAAATTGCATCTCTAACAAAGCTTTATTTAATTTTCTTTTATGTTGTGGGGTTTTCTGTATATTTAATTTTTTTCTTTTATTTGTGGAAAATTTGATAGAGAATATTTGATATTTCAGAAATATCACAAGAGAGGAGATGTAGCTTATATTTATACACTGACTCTAATGATTAGTTTCTTTTAAAAGTATTGAAGTACTTAATGCTAATGATATTAAAAGGTTAAGAATATAGAAAAGTGAGAAATATTTGTTCTTATCACCCAGAGAAAACAAAGTTATTATGTGCCAACAAACAGTGGATAGTGATCTGATTTGTTTTCCCAACATAACTTTATATGTTAACACAGTATGCAGCTAATATAATTCACGTAACAAATTTCCTCACAAAATTTTTTTTCCTCACAAAATTTTTGTGAGCAAAATAAATTCATAACACTATATTAATAAGTACACATCATTCTAGTATATTTATATGACACTAAACATAAGCATTTATCATATATTTATGTTGGACTTTTCAAAATGTTTCTAAAGTTATACTGTGGAGCTCATTCTTGAATTCAAGACATTTTATTGACCTCAGTTGGCAACTGACACTAGAAACAAACTATTGTCAGAAAGGCTAATTTGAAAAATTGGTCAGATTATAGCTGGCAATCAGTTTCCAAGTTGTATTTCTTTAGTCCTAATAACAGCACATAACCCTTACGTCAATGCAGTCATCTATGAGTGTGTTTTGTCATTAGTTCATTTATTGGCTTGAGGAAGAAACTATTTTGTGGAAAATCAGGGGCTCAAAGGAAGTATTATGTTTCTTTACAGCTCTGGTAGGCAATTACTCAGAAAATTAAGGGTCCTAATCATTTTGATTTTTGATGTAGCATTTTAAAGATATCATAGTAAATGTGTAGATGCAGAATTCAGAACTGCTCCTCAAGGAAAATTTTGGATTTGCTTGTTCTTATGGACTTCTGCTGAGTCTTTTTAAGCAGTTGAATCTCCAAGTTAGAATTTCCAATTTTCGCTGGAAATGACTACTGATGTTTTACCACCTGATCATCTTTTATCGTAAGCATCTGAATCTATCTTCAAGCAATGATATAAATGATCACTTAGAATCTCATTGAAATCATCACGTCAAATAGCCAAGCAACTCATTCTAACAAAAAATTAATTAATAGAAATAATATTTATGGAAGATTGACAGATATGCAGTCTGATTTTTTTGTAATATAAATTATATTCTTTAAATATGGTTAACTGAGCACATTAATTCACCAACAAATTTGCCTTCTGGGGGATAAGCATTAATATTCCTTTTTGACAATAAGTAAAGGCCACATGAAATCACTTTTGGATTACAATATAAATGTTTTAAGATGCTGGCCAGTGTAGCATTTAGAATTACCTCCATATAAACGACATTATATTTCTCTCTATAAACCACTTTAATTTTTTTAAAGAATTAAGTCTTATAGAGACCTATCATTGAAAAGGTATCATGAAACGTATTTAGTGCCCTATCTTCAGTGCTTATCATTACATATCCTTTATATATATTTTGGAACAATGAAAATGATTTTCATTTTTATTTGATCATATGGATTTTTGTTTGACAATAGTTTCATTCTTAATGTCAAATATAAAGACATTGGTAAATCCAGTTTAAATATTACTGAAGGAAAAGAGATTGGGGAAAGAGAAGGAGAGGTCGTTTAAAAAAAAAAAAAGTTGTCCCTCTCTTGCAATGATGTCGGAGGCAGATAATTACCTTAACTTGTTAATTCAAAAGTGTTTCTACCATTTAACTCATTAGTGACTCATTATATGACCACCTGCATTACTGACTGATAGTTCATAACTTGTTTTCATTCGTTATTTTGTTTTGTATCCCGTCTTAAAATTGTCTAATTTTTTAAAAAATATTTTATTTATTTATTCATGAGAGACACAGAGAGAAAGAGAGGCAGAGACATAGACATAGAAAGAAGCAAGCTCCCTGCAAGGAGCCTGTTGGGGGACTTGATCCTGGACTCCAGGATCATGCCCTTAGCCAAAGGCAGATGCTCAACCCCGGGGCCACCCCGGTGTCCCACAATTCTCTAATTTTTAATCATGTTAAGCTAGACAAGCTTTTTTTTAAAAAAAAATCATTTCTAAATCTGAATCTCCTTGCTAAAATCAATTCAAAGAGTAAAGAACAGTGAGGAAAATAGTCACTAATGCACATTTTACTGTCAGTCCCCATTTGTAGAAGGCACAAAAATTAGCTAAAGATATGCTGGATAGCTGCACTGATGCTTCTTTAGTCAGTTAGCTATCTGTTTCTATTTAATATCACAGAAAAGGTAGATAGTCCTCCCAAGTATGTAAGTTAAACAAAATAGTTTAGTTTATAAAGCCCATATCAAAGTAATTTCTGCTTCTTGCCATATATTTTTATTCAGAATGCATCATTGATTTGAATGGGCAATTCTGTATATGGATCGATGGTGGGATATGGTGAATAGCTATAAAAAGAACCTAACTATAAAATAGCTTGTGGCTAAATGCCTTATCTAAAACATTAATCCATCTGTTCAAATTAAGCCAATATATGTCTGAAGAAAATAAACTACAAGTAAATAAAACTGAATGATGAAATAATGCCTATATTTTCTCTAGGACAAATGTATTCTGGATTTAAAAGCATCATTGCTTTTTCTTTTCTTTTTTTTCTTTTTGCCTATTCTGAAAGACTGTTTTCATGGCTTTCCACAGTTAAAATAGTTATCTTGAGACAAACAAGTTAGTCTTGTGAAAAAAAAATTGGCCTGAATTATTTTAATTTTATATTATTCTATAAAGAGGTCCATAAATATATACAAATACACGCTGCAACACATTCTATGTGCATCTTATAGAAGTTATCAGCAGCACACATAACGTGGTATTCTCTTCCCACACAAAGAGTAAGCAATTGGCACATACAGAGATAGAGCAGCTGGTAGTGAAAAGCATTCAGAGGAACTGGCTATTCTTTTCTGCCATTCCAGGTCACCGATATGAAATAAATGAAATCATTCTCTAATTTTTGAAGCCTTTTGTAAGGTGACATTTAAAAGTTGAAGATCATGTATAGAGTACAACTCACAAACCTGAAAGAATTTTAAGTATTTATGTTGCATAAGTAACGTATGATACAAGATAACAAATACATTTTCCCCAAATATGTAAAAAAAAAAAGATGAAATGGATAATTTGAAAAAAGACACGGCTGGAGAGAGTAAAGTTTGGAGGGTTTGACTGACATCTTGAAGGTATTCTCACAATAGGCTAACAGATAGAGGAAAGGTATGAGCTAACTTCTTACAAAAACTTCTTTTCTTGGTGTCTGGACACTGTCCCCCTGGTTCTATTCTCAGAGAGCTAACTAAGACACTTCCCATTTATATCGACTTATTTTCTTTTGCTAAACTCTAAAAGTTTCAGCTTCTTCATAATTCTTTACTGGTCATGCTATTTTCTTGTTTTCCTGTGGAAAGGGGGTTTCAGGGGCGCCTGGGTGGCTCAGTCAGTTCAGTGTCAGGTCATGATCTCGGGGTCCTGAGATGGAATCCCAAAAGGTGCTCCCCGTTCAGTGGGAAGTCTGCTTCTCCCTCTCCCTCTGCTCTCCCGCACCCCCCTGCTCGTACATGTTCTCTCTCTTTCAAATAAATAAATAAAATTTTTCAAAAAAGGGACTTGATCTTCTCTTGTACTAATTCAATACTATCTATACTTATATAGATATATCTAACTTCTCTCTGGTCTTGACGTTTCTCTCATCTTCAATATATAGCTTTAGGCAGAGTGTAAATAAAGTAGAATAAATTGCTTCAAGAATGCCCTGTAGGTAATCACCACTTCAGAATGACCAATCATACTCAATTCCTTTCCTTGAATTCATTCCTAGCTTTACCTTTTCTATCTTAAAAGCATTATTTAAGCTATTTACTTGCTTAAGAAAAAAAAATCTAAGTACATCTAAGTTTTAAAATTACATTACTCAGTTACATATTTTCTGCCTAAACTATCTTTTGCATAGGTAGTCTCTCTTTTCAGCCACTCTCATCCTCTCATCCTTTCTTTCTAATCCCACTATTTCTCACTTATAATCTCAACAGAATTATCTTACTACTAGAATTCTCGCTCAAAAATTGTCACTTTTCTGCTTCAAATCTATTTTTCTTAATTATTTTTGAATAAATTCAAAGGGCTTTCCATAACATTGCTGATATTATTTTCCATTTCCTTCTCTATCTTTTCTTATCCTAATATATATCCACATTGAGTGTCAGTTTTCTCATATGTGCCATGAGATATGTACCTTTTACATTTTGAGTTGTCTTTTCTTGATAAACCTCTTTAATTCTGGTAACTCAATGGAGAAATCTCATAAACACCTACTTCAAACTCAAATGCAAGTTTCACATCTCCTCTGCAGATTTGTAAATAGCACACCACCAGTGCACCCAGTATGTGTATTCCCCCATTAGGTTATGACAGTTTCTAATTTTCACTACTGATTATAACTATATGTTTATATAACCGCCAAACTGATTGGATGGTGAGCACCTGGGGTGCAGTAACCATTTTTCATTCACATTTGTGGGTCCTAACTGCCCCATTGTAGACACTTAAAACATCCTCATCATTTAAAAAACTGAGCCTCTGACTGAGTTTGTGACCTTTACAGTTGAAATGGAAAAAAAAAAATCAAGCATTTTTCTGGGAAAATATAAAGAATGTCCCTGGGGTGCTAGCCAACATTTTACCTATCAACAAAATGGGCTCTAATATCCCAAGACAGACTCTCCTAGTGCACTCACCTAACAGTTTCAGAATTACCCAGACTGATATTTAACTCCATTATAGGGCACTTTAGGGGGTGCCTGTGGCATGAAATATACACAATAAAACCATATTCTTATCTCTTCACTGTGTGCAGCTCAGTGATAACTGGACTGTTAAGAAGAAAACATTTTGTGTGGTTTCTGACTAACCCTTCTCAGTAGTTTCTGTGCTGTTTCAAAGTAATTTAACTCTGGGGAGGGAGCAGAAGCAACAATCATCGGGCTGGGATCAGAATTAATAGGGTCCGTATTGATCAGGCATAGCTCTTTACTCAAGTTCTGCCTACAGTTGAATGTAACATTTCTTCACTTCTACCTTTGATTGTCTTTGGGGATCAACACTGAAAGATGTGTAAGTTGCAAAGTGTTAGTCATCTCATTCAGACCATTAAAAGGGGAGAACAGTGTGTTAGGTAATTGAAAACAGTGTGAACTGTCCATGTTTAGAACCTATTTTTAAAAGTCTTGGGGAATAATAATAATAATAAAAAAGAGCCGCATAGAAAAACAATGAAAGATATAACAACCTACCATTTATTATCCATGCCTACAATAGTTTTCACTATTTTACTTTTTATTTCTCAATACAGTAACAAAAGTAATAAATTGGGCCTCCTCGCTATATATCTGCAATACTCAAATTTGTAGTTTTTTTAAAAAAAGTTATTATTTTTTTCCAGACTCTCCTCTTCATTCAACAGCAGATTTACATATACCATTTTATAACACTGCATACATTTATAAAATCAATTGTACCATATATTTTATTTCATGGCTTATTTTTTAATTTAATGGTTATTTTCATGTCTGACAATACAGTTGTATAAGAAAACAAAGTATTACTCGTTGCTTTTATGTTTCCTCTCATGTGAATTTTTCCCCCAGCCTTTGAATAGGAATTCACCATTGGTAATTAGATTTAGATCAATAAAGTTAAGATAAAAACAAGAATTTGATAGAGTGGAGAAAGAATAATGAGCAAAAATGCAAGACAAGAATGAATGTAAACATATGCAAAATAAATAGTTCAGTGTGGGAATGAAAACAAAGATTTCATTCAGGACTTATCTATTTAATGAGGATAGTGATTTCCCTTGGTGTAAACGCAAGAATCCCATCTCCACCTTCAACGTCATACTGTGATATTCCTTTGAATAAGTTTATAAATGCTTACATTTTTACTTGCTTTATTTACTGAATATGTTAATTTGGAATTTAAAATAGTTTAGTCCATACCATAGCTTGTTGAGTGGTTTAGAATATTTATCTCTGTCATTAAATATATATGACACTTAAACCAATGAAAAGTAAAAAGAATTTAGGCTGCGCTAAATCCATTGTTTCATCCATATAATACCAAGTACTGATTTGACAAGTTTCTTTTACTTCTATTCCAATGAATTTATCTCAGTGATTTCATCTTTCTAAAACTGATGATTTTACTAAACAGTGTGGCATTTTTTTATGCAACCCTAACCCCAGATTCGTAATGTATCTTGTTTTTTTTTTTCCACTTTTATACGTTTATTTCCTAGGCTATGATTGACATTAGTAAGTGAATAAAATAATTGATAAAGAAATGCTAATATTAATGATCTTTATGGGAGGCAGTCAGGGAAGATCTCTCAATGGAGATAATCTGCAAAACACTAAGTTTTGATGTGGCATTCTCCTTTCTCCTACTATGGTCTTTCTCTCCATGATCATTTCTACATTGTCCTACTTTTGAATCTTTCTGAAAAACTATTATTATTTCTGGAAGTAGCATTAAACAAGAGATAGATCTTTTTATTGCATTTTATTTTTTAATAGGGACTGTCATGTCTAAAATACACAATACCTTTGAAGGGACATGCCCTTTTCCATGGGAAACAAAAAAAGACAAATCCAACAACACTGGGTACCTACTACTTACTCCCTGGGCACCTATAGAACTACATTATATTTCAACTTGTTCCTAGACACACACGGGAGTTATAAGGTCATACAAAGACACTTTTTGATTTGTAACTTACAGAGCTGATATAATTATTGACATTATGTTAATAATGTCCATGTAATTCATAAAACAAAACAAAACAAAGAACACACTGTATTTGCTCAAAAGTACTGTAATTATATATATATATATATATATATGGTCACTTCTCCAGGAATTTAATTTATATTGTGAAAATTGTACAATTATCTCTATTTTTATTCATGTAAGGGCAAAACAATTTGTCCCTGCTTTCATTTTTCAAGAAGTCAAAAAAAATTTATTTACATCATATAGTCAGCACATGCTGAGGATAATTCTTCTGAGAATCTCTATAATAAATCGATGAGTATACATTATAAATATTTATCATCATACATCAACATATTATATTTATATAGTTCATTCTTTCAATGGTTTTAAAAGATTTTTTCTCAATAAAGTTCTTGCTTATTAGTCTAAATCCCTTATTGCTCTATTCTCAAGGGAACTTGCCCTTACACTTATCCCATCCCTCACCAATTTAAATCCCCCATTCCAATGATTACTTAGCTTCCCTTAGTTCAGAAACAATGAAATCCATAATCCAAAGACTCAGTGGGGATGAAATAAGGTTGGAGTGACAAATTGCAGCTAGTATATTAGTGGTTAGAAGACACTTTTAGGAGTTTTCCTAAGCACAATGAGAAAAATGATTTTCGGTGACATATTTAACTTATAGTTTAAGGGGTGGGAGTTATTTAAGCTGCTCTGTGGAGAATAAGTATAAAGGAGGCAAAACTGATACAAGGGACAAAAGATGCTTTAGCAATTTGAGTCAAAGTTGATTTTCACATGATCTAATGATATGGTAGTAGTTATAGACTGCAGGCATGGATTTATGACATTTTTGTGGGGAGAAGGGAGAGAGGGAGAAGTAATTGATGACTGGGAGGTTTCCTTGCTATTAACTGCATGGATGAGGATAGTATACACAGTGTTAAGAAGTGAAGGGAAAAAAGCTTGCTTGGAGGACAGTAATTTGAAGGGTTGCCTCTTAGTTTGGGTTCCCTGAGAAACAGATACTGAGGAAATTATTCAAATTGAAGTAGTTTATTTGAAGAGGATTTTAGAGGATAGTAGTATTGGAGGAGAAAGTAAAACAGGGAACAGAGTACAAAAATGCAAAATTCTTTTACCTAGTAAACTGCCACTTAAATTACTAGATCCAGTTTCCAGTGGAAAACTTGACTTTGACCCACTGAGACATTTTGGTGTCCCTCATGTGCAAAACATGCTCACTAGTGTTATCTTACCTTTAAGAAAAAGGATATTTATAGAACCATGGAGCTAGGTTATTTATAGAAGAGGACTTCTCCCAAAGGATGTTAATTTCCTTCCACTTCTGACCTATATGCAGGTGAAAAAATGGGCTCCAACCGCCAGAGGAAGTTCTGTTCCAGCAGCTGGAACTGGAGCCAACATGTACTGAAGAGGAAAGGGTGAGAAACTATGTGTGGGGCGACAATGGTGTCTACACACAGCAGTAAAGCAACTTAAATTTTGACTTTACCAAAGGTAAGATACAAAGATTTTTTTTAAAGTTTTACATAATATACTTTACATTATTTCTTTTACAAATTGTAGTGGTTTTTGTATAAGTCACTGATCAATTTTTTTTTCCAAATTAAATTATCAAAAAATAAGGGATTTCATAAACTCTTGGGTTTAACAATTATCCTAAGGCAACATTTTCTAATAAGGTTATATTAAGGGTTAATATAATCATAGAAAATCTTTTGTAGCAAATATTTGTTCAGGGCTTACAATGTGCAAGCTGCCACGTTTTTTTCATGTCTATAATATTGCATGATGGACAATAGGTGTGTAAGAAGCATTTGTGGAATGTATAATAAATGAATGTATTCAAATTGGTGATACAGAGAAAGACTTAAATGAAATAGCCAAGGAAATGACTTCTGCAGTCATTAATTCCCTGATAAAAGTCAATGAATAAGTGTTTATTGAGCATCTACCATTTATCTTTTAAAAGCCGGGAAACCATGATGAACAAGATGAATTTCTTACATTCATGAAGTTTATGTGTTCGTAGGCAGAGTCAGAATAGAACTAATAACATTTTTTCAGTGCTAAGTGCTATCATTATAAATAACATTACTTTAATGTTGAGAGACTGTGTTAGAGAATGACTGGTGCTATGGTCTAAATGTTTGTGATCCCCCCTTCCAATTCCTATGTTGAAATCCTACCTAGAGACTCCAGAGAGATCCCCATCTTCTTCCTCCTTGTGAAAACACAGCAAAAAGTCTATGACCCCCCCCCCAAAAAAAAAGTCTATGACCCAGAAGAGGGCCCTCACCCAACCATAATAGCACCCTGAGCACCTCCACAATTGTGGAGGCTGGAAATCTGTTATTCATAAGCCATCTCAAGTGGTGTTGTGTTATAGTAGCCTGAACAGACTAAGATAATTAAGTAAGGTGCTTAAACGAGCAGCGTCAGAGAAGGTCTAACCAAAAGGGTGACATACGGAAAATTGAAAAACCAAGAAAACAATGAAGAAAGGAATAAAATGGAATTTGCCTTTTGGTAGCTAATCAAGTAGTTTTGGCTAAAAAACATCACAGGCAATCCCAGGTACTCCAAGACCTAGGAAACAGTTGGGACATTAAAGGGAAAGTTTTAGTGGTGATGGAGATGCCATAAAAGTATATTAGGAACAAATCTGAGAACTAATCTTTTTTTTTTTTTTTTGAAGGCCAACTTTTGACCTCTTAGCTTATGCGGTTTGGAGAAAAATGATTTAAATGTGCACACTCCAATCTTTATAAATCAATTTATATTATATTTAACAAGTAGTTTAGTAGTTCCTAGATCAGCACTAAATATTAATTATTAAGAAAGGGAAACTGATGGACTCCATAAAATTTGCTTCTTGCTTTTTCCTGCTTCTTTTCTTGCTAGGATCTGCACCCCCACTTTACACATGCTTCAGAAGTGCAAATAGTATAGGTCCTCCTTGTAATGGACAAGGAGTTAATGATTTCTCTAGAACAGATAACCTCTAAGGAAGGACCAGGTGAGAACGATCTGATCTGATAAAACCATAAAACCCCCCAGACCCTGAACAAAGAGAAGACTCCTTCCTTCCCTTTCCAAGTCTCCCCAGAGCTCCATCTGTTATCTTCTCTCTGCATATCTTTAGTAAATTCTGCTTTCACCTCCCGCTGCTTCCTGTTTGATTTCTATCCTGCACCGCAGCCAGGGACCCTCTTGGCTGGTCCTGCAGGACCACCCTCTGGGTCCCTGGAATGGGCCTGCCTGCGTCATTGGTATTACATATTGTCCATGCCTGCAATCTATAACAAGACAACTTCCTGCTAAATTAAGGGGGGGAAATAGATATTATTTTATTCTTATTTTTCAAAGGATTCTTCAGGACAGAAAGAAGAAATGAGCAGGAAAATGCAAAGACACGGGTATAGGTAACATGCTGAGTCACTTAATAGGAACAGATATTGGAGAGGAAATCTGGCTACCCACAAGAAGCCACAGCGTAGGGAAGAGGCAGGTTAGGTGCTGCAGATGGAGAGTTGTGAAGAGAAGTGCCTCCAGAACACTAAAATTAGCAAAGTAGTAAAATGAGTCATTGCAGCCAGAGGCCACTGATAAATCTATAGCTTGCAGCACTGCTGAACATTTACTTGATTTGAGAAGTGAATTTGCACAGGCAGCTTCACATGACCTTTTTGAAACAAGCATCCAGGCTCCTTTGCAGGATCTCTGAAATTATTGTTCAGCGACAATTCTGGGGACAGAATCTGATCCTAATTACTAGCACGCATAACAAACAAATGTTACTGATTATATGGAATGTGAAAAATATCACCCCTCCTTCGGTGAACTACAGTGACAAGTTCCTCCCGGCGGGGAATCAGAGCTCTTACTGCCCAGGAAAAGCTCTTTGCCAAGCAGTTTGGAGGGAATTTGTACAACAAAACATCTATCTGCCCTTTGACTGATTTAAGGCTGTGTGAGCATTCTATTTACCTAATATATGAGAAAAAAAATGTGTAAGGGAAACCTGTGTAAATTGAATTGGAGTTCAAACCAAGATGTAGTTGTCAGTTATAATAAGAGTGAGTGCTATGTGACCTTAACTTGCAGCAACGAGCAAATTTAACAGTGATTCTAGAAGAGAGATGAAAAAAACCAAATCATTATCTTTCACAGATATCAGCTCATAACATTGGTGCAGATCAAGATCTTTAAATAGCATAGGCAAAAGATGCATTTTAATAAATATTGCCCCACGATGATCTTTGGAGGCATGAGTGTTGATTGACAACTAAATAGCAAACATATTCTCTTTCTAGTGCATTGCCTTATTTCGCCATATCCAGAAAAGATAGGAAATATGGTATTGAATTTGTTCAAAGCAAGAAAATAAAGGCAAAAAACCTTATCATCTAGAAATAAATTGCTGGCAATCTGAAGTTTATCATTTTTTTCTCAGATTTTTTTTTTTTTCTAATTCCCCAAAGGAAGTCTGTGTTGCTTTTTCCAGCTCCAGGATAATTTGTCATTAGTTCCAATCCAAACATCAAATGAAGGACACCAAATTCCACCAGTCAGCAAAGCTACTGAGAAATATAATGTAGTATCGGCTGAGCTAAAAGTAGAACATCATTAGCTCCCGTGGAAAGCTGTGATTTCATTTTAAAAAGTCCCTGTTTTGCATCACGGTGACCAGGCACATCAAAAGCACCCTTTCCACCAAAAAGAGAGTTGATTACAAATCTTAAAATAACAGTTTGTTTGTTTGTTTGTTTGTTTGTTTTTACTTGAGAGTTGAACATTTAGCCTGTAGATTTTTTTTTTTTATGGAACAAAACAAAAACAAAAAAGGTCCAAGAAAAGCTACATTCATTCTTTGATGAGTTTTAAAAAAATAATCAAAAGTTAAAATGAGTACATTCAGCAATAAAATTCAACATGAATAAGCTTCTTCTATTTTACAATCTTCAAAATTATTTTGTGGACAGCATAATGAAAATTTAGAAGTTGGATTTTACAGAATGATTCAATGTTTCATAGGAGATAAAAAAATAAAACATGGCATCAAATTTTATAGAGATTCTGCTATTTTGGGTTAGTTTTTACAAAACATTTCTCCAATAACGATGCTTTGCTTAGATGAAAATAGTTAATGTGATAGGGCCACATGTGTAGAAAGTTCAAAGAATGGTTCAGATACCTTTACAATCCCATATTTTAAAAATTATTAGCTTTTATTAAATTTATCATACCGCCAGTGCACTACCTGAATCTTTTGCAAGTAGATAAATCTATTTCACAAAATTCTTTCAAAGGAATTATTTTTCCTATGGAGAATTAAGGAGTCTACATAAGAAACAGAGTTGATAACATCTATAAGCAGTACCAGCAAGATAAAATCATACTTACTTATTTCTATTTAGTATCTGATTAAGTGACTCATTTCCTAAAGATGCAGTGCTATATTTTGGAGTTCAGATATTGGAACATATTCTATATTTTAGCAATTCCAATATTTATTATGAAACAGAAAGAGTACAAGTTAATTGTATGAATGAAAGCAAATGTTTTAAAAACAAATATATGCATTTGGAGGAATTTTCAGCATGGTCTACACAAAATGATAAAAAAGATCAGTTCAATAAAATCTATACTAGGGAAAAAACTTCATTTACTCAAGGGTATTAAATTTATATTTAGTGTTGGAACCCTTGTCTGGGAAATTTTTCATAGAATGTATATTTGAATGTCTTAAAATGTTTTGATTGATGAATGCTGGGGATGAGTTTCCCTGACAGGTGTTATACATCTGTCTCAAACAATAGTCTTTCTCATCATTATTGCAGCTTAGATTTCTGGAAAAATCTTATATGTTGTACTGGTGATTTCAGCTTTCTTCTGAGGTTCGATAGTATGTGTACTAGTTGTTTTTCCATTCACAGATCTGCCATCATTTTTTTGGTCATCATTAATTGAAGCTGGTACCGTAAAAATTTGCTTGATGAGAAATAGGCAATAATGCCTCCATTGGGTACAACGGTTAGGAAATTGTATATATAAGTCACTACTGTGGGACTCATCATTACAGGTTGGCTTCAAACCATTGGAGGTAGCAAATCAGTATATTGGTAGTAGATTTCCTCTATTACAGAATGATTTAAATTCAAGAAAAATATTTCCTAAGAAATAATCACATTTCTCAGTACTTTTTGTTGTTGTTGTTAAACAGGACTTTGTGTACTTTTTAAATTTCCACTTTACTTGGTTATAAATGACTTTTTTATTCAAGTCATTTATTTTTCTTAAAGAGTTGGTCTTAGTGGCTGGCACCACCCCATCCCTGCCTCCATGATTAGTAGGATATTCTGCTAGAAAGAACAAGATAGGTAAAACCAAACTAAATGTATTGATTTTCCCTGTCTCTATATTTCTTGATACTCCAGAGCTACTTATAGATGCTGAATGGTCATATCAAGCAACTTTATAATTTAATGGTAAATAGTAGTGCATTTTCCAATTTGGATGAGAGTGCTGTGTTTGTTTTTGATTCACTATTCATAATAGGATTGACATTATTCTAAAATTTTTAGCTTAAAGAAAACACCATTCCCTATAATATCTCACTTGATTTGTATCACAATCACCCATCTCCCACCTTATTCCAACTTCAGGTAATGCACCAAGGGAAAAGTCAGATATATGATGATAAATCTGTATTAGGGTAATGTCAGTTGTGAGAAAAATGTAAGACAGAATTATCATTTTCCTCCTGGATTTCTCTCTCTTTTATTGTCTTTTAGTGCATCTTGTTTTGCATTTTGATTTTGCCTTATGGTAATTCTGTGTTGGAAAGTTACTTGGAACGAGAGTGAGCATTAAGAAACATGATTCATGTATTGTCTAAGAAGATTTATCTTTTGCCTTAACTTAGAAGAGAAGAGGAGGGAGTAAAGTAGTCAGTGTGAATTTATGTACAGGGGAGATATTGCGTGTTTGCTGTAGAAATCAAGCCAGAATTCAGCACACATTTGACTGAAGTACTCTTGTGATAATCTCTCAGGAAGGAGAGCAAAGTGGTTGGCAGCTGGATGGGCAGCTGAAGGCAAGGAAGCTGTAACTTCTGGCAAAGCCCAGAGGATGTGAATACAGCATATGAAAAATCTATAATATCTTCATAGTTGGCAGGACAGATCCCCAAATCTGAATATTATTACTGTCTTCAATTTAGAGGGAAAAAATATAGCATAGCTGAACTAATGTGAACTAGGAGCTATCTGGGACACCAAACTCAAATTTTCTTTCCTATAAAATGAGCTTAAAAAAGAAGAATGAAAACAATTTTACACATATACACACCCAAGCACATGTATACACTGAGTGAAAAGAGAAGTATTCTATAACTTTGAGAAATATTTTTTAAAAAAGGAGCAAAACAAGGAAAAGCATTGTGGTGGTGGTTCCAATAGGCATGAAATTTTGTTCTCTGTGCTTCATCGGGGATGGGCTGAGTTATAATTAATATGTATAAGTTATTTAAAAATATGTCATTTTCTCATTATAGAATATTTACCAAGCCTTAGTTTGCTAATCATCATATAATATGCATCCAAATGATAATTTTACAACAATCTTATTATTGAAGGTGATGATATTTATTATTGATGGTAAAGTGATCCCTCACTCTTCATTCCCTTATGTCTTTCTCATAGATATTAAAAATAATAAGTATTTCACCTATGTGCCTCATTATCTTCTGAACTAAACCCAATCCATGCTTCATATGTAGTTTGAAATTTTTATGTTTTACTGTAGGTTCAGAGAAATTTCAAGTGAGCCAACAATGAGAATAGTCAAGGATAGATGAGCCAACAATGAGAATAGTCAAGGATAGAATTTACTTATTTAGATTACTTTTAAAAGGTTTAAAAGGATAGCACTTTGGAATGGAATTTCACCTTTCTGATAATAATACTTCACTCACCCAGAACTAAATAGTTACAAATCACTTAATTTGTAAACAAAATTCTTTTATGTCTGGGTGTAAATCTGGTCTTTGAGGGCAGAAGCAAATAAAAATGTCACTATCAATGCTTGCAAAAGGACGGTACAAATTTCATAAAATGCATGGTTTATTCTATATAGTCTTATATGGAGAGGATCATTGGACTATGGAGGATAAACCATCAACAATGTGTCAATGTATCTGCTATATCTATCTACACATACAGACACGCATGCGTACAAATGCATTCACTCTTAAGAAATAAACTGATCCAAAATAGTCATGTTATCTTTCACGAAAACTTCCAGCCTAGATTTCTCCTTTTCTTTAAATGTTAGTGACTGCTCATGTTCTCATTCTTATTCTAACCTCACACTACCTTATCTTCTTGACACATCTTAATTATTGTCATTTAGAACTACCAACTCTCCTTCCAGAACTACTGACTCAGAATTTCTGGATGAAGTGTTAGAACTCTGCACTTTTAACAAGCCCCGTAGGTTATTCTGATTCAGGACTTTCTAGGGCCATATTTAGCAAATGTCTGTCATAGATGCTGATGACTCCACACCCCCGAAGTCCATACTTGACATACCCCACAAACTTTGAACTTATGCAGAGAAGTGTTTTCTGGAATCCCTCTGGATTTTCTAGAGGTATCACAATATCCTCTACTAGTACACGTCACATTATCCCTAAACATACTATCCCTACATGATTTTCTGAAGCAGGTGTCAATAATGCCAATCTTCTATGTTGTTATTCCCTGATTTCAACTTCATTTCCCAATCATATAAAATTGGCCTTACTTCTTTGCAAAAATCATGTGAGTAAAATTTAAGATCACTCTAATCTCAATGTTTGTGTTTAGGCTTTGAAATGTCCACCTCTCTGCATTGCTTCTCCTTGGTACATAACTCTCATTTTGTTTTCAGATTCACTTCTAATGTGTCTGTCTCCAGACCTTCCTTGAGCTCTCTCTCATGATTGTAAGCACCTTTTTTTTTCCTCTGTACTTCCCCAATACACTGTTCTCTCTCTATGCCCTTACATAACTATTGCCCTACATGCCTCATCTGCCTGTATGACTTCTATCCTGATGTTCTAGTGATCTTGGACTTCATTTAGCCTATCTCAGATTCAACTTTCAGCTTCTGAAGACTAGCAGAACATCTCCATATAAGAGATTCTCAGTAAATAATTGTTGAATGAATAAATGTAGAATGAATGAATGCATTTACAAACCGTGGGCCTAAATGCTGTGAGAAAACATGTGACATCCTACTGCCAAATTTGTGGTTTGAATTCACCAAGGAATTTTTCATTTATATAAGCTATGGGAAAATAATAATCAGAAATTGAGACGTGTAGTTTGCTTCTAAAGAAAAGCTAATTACTTTAATTCCTCCTGTAAATCCCTCCTAAGTTCCCAGAAGTGGCACAGCCCTCTGGCGGGCCCAAATTCAGTCACTTCAAGTCTTCACAGAATGTGTTGTCTAGACCATTGGCCAGGACCTAGCTATATTTTCCAGGCTTCACATCTTTTTGCCTGTTCAAGAACCTAAGTCTGGGATCTTATACTGACATGGATTCTTTATAATGGTGATCAAACGTTCTAACCCATCTTCAGCAAGCTCTCCTGCCTTCTTGGTGATGTCAGTGTCTGCTTTCCTCATCACTACATGAGCATATCTTTGCACCACATTCTTAACCATCTTTCTTATCTCTGTGATTGTCATTATAAAAAGAATAGGCACATTCTTTAACATTAAATATTAATTCTATGGTACTTCCTCGCAATCATTATAAATACATGAGTTTCAGCTTCTTATAAAATAAGTCATTTTGTTTTAAATTCTTTAAATCATGTTATTTAAAGGTACCCATTAGGTGATAAAATATAACTGAGTTATTGTGATATAAAAGAAACATCTCTTGTGCTCCCTCTCTCTCTTCCTCTTTTCTTATATTACTTTCAATGATCTTCCCTACAGAAAATGAAATGTCCTTGGGACATTATTATTAAAGAATTATCATACAACTATTACTTTCTTTTGATTCATTTTGCTCTGTAAGATATTATTGTAGTTAGTTGTGTTGAGATCTTCTAGAACTACCAAGTTTAAGATTATCATATGGCTCTGTCTTTAAATTAGAGTAATCTAAGTTTAATATTTGTGATATTTAAAATGAACTATGATTTTGAGGACAGCTATCCAGAAATTAGGATTTCCAGTTCATCTTTAAGTACTCTCTCCCCAAAATATGATATAGTTAAATGAATCCTGGATTTGATGGCAGGTGGTTTGGGCTTAAGACTTCCCTGTCCCACATATTGGCTTTGTGAACTTAAAAAAATGAGGGCACCTTGTAGAATAACGAGCTCCACATCCACACCCATTAAATGGTGTTAAAAATTGCCGTCCTTGATAGTTTATAGGCTTATTTTTAAAATCAAGTGAAATGATGTATATGAAAGTACATATATCATTTAGTAAGTGATAAAGTACTAAGCAATTCAGCACATACTTTTTGTTATAACATTCTTTAATTTAAAGTGCATGGATTTTTTATTGTAAAAGAGATCATTTTTAGCATGAATATATAAAAATTGCAGTTTTAAAAACTGAATCCAAGCAATTAAAATTTCAATAGGATCCTTAGAAAACACCGATGATGTGCTTCCAGCACGATAAACTCAGTGACAAGCAAAACTGCAAGTTGTTGTATAAAATTACAGACTATCAGCTTTTGGAGTAATCCTCTTTATGGCTTCAAAGAAAAACGATAACGTCAAGGTCTTGGGTGGCTCTAGGACATTGATTGCCAAACCAAACCATTCTTCCAAGCATTAGAAAACTAAGGACAGCAGACTGCTGCAAGCTATTTTTCAGCCAAAAGGATTAGATTTGTCTCATAGATGGGTCTGACATGTGATATAGATTTCCAATGGGTTGAGGTTTTCCCAGTTACAGGGTGACTTTCGAAGAGTTGCTGCTTTCTGAGGGTGGAGAATGGCCCCTAGTGGGGAATGGAAATTCAATATTTTACATGTGAATGCTTTCTTCTGTAAGGAAGGCTCTCTTGAGCTCCCTCCATGCAACTGTATGCCTAGTGTTTGGCAACATTTCCATTTCTTCTGCACAGAGCTGATGCTTCAAGATTCTTGTAATTACAATTGATAAAATTTTGGTAGTAGTTGCTATATGCCAAGCCCAGTCGAAGCACTTTTCATGTATTAATAATTCTTATTCTCACAGCGACCATGTGAGGTATGTATTATTATCATCTCAATTACAAGTGAGCAGACTGAGACATGGAAACACTATTAATTTGTCCAAGTTCTCATAGCTAGCAAACTATGGAACTGAGAAACACACCCAAGCAGACTGTCTGATTCTGGAAACTGAGCCCAGCACTACCGTCCAATATTCCTGGAAAGGGTTTAATATGATTTAAACAGCAGCAAAAGTGAAGAGATAGGGTAACTTAAAAATTCCACTTTAATACGTGCATTCTTCCCATCTCTCTTCCCTTTTCTTACTCTGAACTTTAAAGAAGAAGAACCACATTAAAGACTCCCTACCCACACAAAACCCTCCGTTTTCAAGTACATATAATCTAGAAAAATCTGCTGGGAAATACTGCTACATTTCAGTGCTCTTGTATGTGAAGGGAACTGTCCCCAATCCTTCCATGTAGAGTCCAGAGACCGGGTGAGGTTAGAGAATCTCCCTCCTTTATAATTACTGGGAAAGGATGTGAGATATTTTTCCTCCATCTGATATCCTTCGGACTCAATACAAAGAAAATGGGAGGAAATATTTATAATTAAGTAAAACTGGTAAAACATAGTTAGTTCAGTTCCATTTTGAGATTCAATTTTGACTTGTTTCTCTAAAGATACCAACATTATTTATATAAATAGCATGAAAGTCCATCTGCTATTTGGCTTTGTGTGAGGTTTTTCCTACCACTGAGATTTAGGGAACACCACTTCAGGGTAAAAGCAATTTTAAGGTTATCATATTAGTGACAAAGACATTGATCTGAACAGATATGCTCAAGAGACCCAAGATACAGCGGAAGAATTCCTTTTGGCTCTCTCACCCATAATTTCATGGAGCTGGGTATAATTAACACACTTCATGGGATTTAAGTAACATTTGTTGCTTCTCTATCAGAATGCAAATTTGAGAATGATATGGATCTGTTCAGAAGATGGGAACAACTGTTCTCGAGGTAATAACTTGTGCACAGAAAGAGGTGACAGATACAGCATCACTCAGGTTTTATTAGGGACTTAACATATGTTTTATTGCAGCTACAAATGTTAAAACCAGATATATCATGAAATTAACTAAAATTAAATGGTTTATTGTCATTTTGGAATTCTTAGTCTCCATTTTCTTAAAAGCTATATTAAATAATAGGGCCTGCTGTTGTCAGATGAATACATATGTGTGGATAAATGGGAGTACAATCTTCTAAACAAACAAACAAAAAATGTACTGGGTCAGCAGCCACTGTTTAGACTGGAATAAATTATCTCAACAATAGGAAGTAATTATTAATGGGCGTGTGTGCACGTGTGCATGTGTGCTCGTATGCACAAATGAAAGGATAACACTCCAGTCAAGCTTTCTAACCCTGGAACTCATACTCTTCTGTTCTAGGTTGGAGCATCTGATGAAAGAATCCATTAGGGAAATGGTTTATTTCGCTGTCCTATATTTATGTGAAATGAAAGAAACATAATGCAAACCACTCATTATATAAAGATGAGGGAGCCTGATTTGTTTATTTTTTCCCCTAATTCTGAAACTTGCCTGAAAGGTAATCAGCCTAATATAATACAGATAGGGAAAATCATGCAAATAATCCATTACAGGATAGATCTTTTGAAATAACACTTTAATATGGGAATATAATTTAAAGGTTATGTAAGTACTGCTTTTACTTAACAAAAAAAATGAATGCAAATGAATAAATGTACAAATGCATTCTCTTATATGTGTATAATGCATCTGTACATTTACGCACATATAATATATATAATGAGAAAGGGAATAATGTGCATTTCATCTAGTGTTTCAGGCTTTCATACGTAGATATTACAAATTGCTTTAGGCACATTATCTGCACTAGTTCTACTGTTCAGGTTTGCTCACATGTGTTGCTCTCTCATCTAAGACAAGCATAAATAAATACATAAATCCAGAAACATGCTACAAATCAAGCTTTCCTTAATGGGTTCAACTTTGGCAAGACCGTGATCCAAGAGAATGCTCCTAAGCTTTTATACACATAAAACTGTATTGAAGACTCATTTATCCCATATGTCTCTTATTTTTATTTAACCACAGACAAATTATTTTAAGCTTTCAAGATCATTTTAGAGAACTACAGCAGTACTTCTTTATATCAATAGTGGATTTCAAAAATAAATTATGAGAAATGTAGTGGCTAAGCTGGCATGAACGGCATACTGAATAAAATCAAAGTCTCATTATCACACCACATGAAAAGAAGCTATGAGCCCCTAAGTAGAAATGGTGCTTTTAAATTCTAAACTTTACTCTATAGACCATATATCAAAGCTTATTGAAAAGGAGAAATCTACTAGAAAGAATAAGGAATGAAGTCTACGTAGAAGTTAAGTTTCTTGCAAGTTGTCAAAGGGAAGTTATGCCACTACTGGGGTAAGTGGAGTAGAAAAAAAGTAAAGGGAACACGTAGTTCCACTCAAAGTGCAGGTGCATGGAGAGATAAGACACTTGAACTAGAATGTCCATCGATGCCTTGCTTCCTTCATCGAGAATGTCTTGCTAAACAATATGAGAGAAAGTTGTAGTAGACTAAACAGTGAGCTCTGTGATTCAGTTGCTCTACATTTTGCTATAAACTTCTTAAAAGATCATAGACTGGTTATTAAATCTGAGATGAATAGCCAATCCACAAACATACCTTGAGTATCCCTGCAAAGATATTTCTAGATCCAGATTATTGAATTAGAACATTAAAACAAATATTTCTTGCAGCGATATAATGGAGATAAGTTACAACATAGAATATTAGAATTTCGGGGTATAAATATTTGTTTTTAAGTTTTATTTATTTTTTAAAATTTTATTTTATTTATTTTTTGAAAGATTTATTTATTTTGAGAGAGACAGAGGGAGGAGAGTGTGTGTGCAAGTGGAGAGAGGAGCGGAGGAAGAGGGAAAAGAGAATCCCAAGCAGATTCCCCATTGTGCATGAAGTACGATTCAGGGCTCTATCTCATAAACCTGAGATCATGATCTGAGCTGAAATCAAGAGTTGAGTTCTCAACTGACTGAGCCACCTAGGTGTCCCATAAGTTTTATTTTTTCAATTAGAAAATTAAGTAATAATTATTTATTTATTAGCAATTCTTTTTTTTTGGAGATAAATGGTGCATCTCATTAACCTTGAAGTAGTATTGTTTCAAATGAATTTATTATACATATATAAGATACATGTTAGCAAGAGCTGAATTCAGGAATTTTTAAAAATGTAATATGAAATGTTTTACTCCTATCATCTTTTAAGTCAACATTTGCTATACGTGTGTTTTTAAGCTATTAGTAGTAGGTCATTTTATATGAAATCACTCAATGCCAGGCACATAGTGATGATAATTCTGAGGAATTGTATTTTAATTGGTACACATTTTTAAAATCACAACTAATAAAATAATAAAATAAAATAAAAACCACAGCTAAATTTTGTGTTCATAATTTTACAGCATTCTGAAAATCATTCCCGAAACAGCAGCTATTACCATTCACACAAGACACTTGCCTCCAGATCATCAGTATTATTCAGAAGTCTACAGTTTGCTTTGTGATACAAAGTCAAGTTTTTTCTCTAGAAACTTAATTTTATAAATTGGAGAAAAAATGAAGTTTTTTTGTTTTTGTTTGTATGAATTCACGTATTACTTTCAGATTCATTCAATGATACATAAGCTAGATCATTTTTCATACAACATAGCTTTAACGCTGAGGATTTACTCCATATTTATTCATAATTTACATATGAAATGAGATTTAATATTTTCACTAACAAAATATCTATTATTCAACATTTCACAAAGAAATGATGTGTTTCTCATCTCCAGACTAATATGAGTTAGATCTTGGCTCAGGTCTTAAAGTTTTCAGTTTACTTTGGGCCATAACCAAAAATCCAATTACATACCGATATTTAGGAATTAAACCCAGATGATCTGTTTAAGCTAAGAAAGAAGGATTCTTAGAAATCATGGTGCCAATGCTCAGGTTTTCCTGTTTCAATCTCCTGAAGTCATGAATTGATCTTAAGTTGAGAACTGTAATAAAAGAATGAGAAAAAAATATGTTTTTACATGCCAAATGCACACTCTACAACTTTGAGAGAGCAAAGTTGCGTCAGAATCTTTAATAATTTCTTCAGCAGCAAGTGTTAGTGTTCTCAACAACAGCAACATGAGAAAACAGCACCCAGAATAACCATTAGCTTATTTGACACTGCTCACCACTATTGACAAAGAAATTAGTAGGAGCATCAGACTGATGATAACTTCAGTGGGCATCAGCTGCTGACTTGTTGCTTCTGCCACTGTTGTCAGTAGGTCACCGGAAGAGTGAATGAAGAATGGTAATATTTAGGGAGTTTCCAAAAGTACATAGGGTAGAGTCAGAGGACATTTTACGGATTTCTACTGTGACTTAGACTTAATCATTCTCTAACTCCTGCCCTTTCCCCTTCTAGAGACCACGGCCAGGGAGAGTGGTACATTATTACAACAGTGGTAGAAACAAAGATGTTATTCCCTGTTGCTTCGCTTTGATTCAAATTATGCACATTTTTAAGAGCAAGTTTCCATAACAGGTCATTTCCTTCAAATATCTCTAAGAGGGGATCCCTGGGTGGTGCAGCAGTTTGGCGCCTGCCTTTGGCCCAGGGCGCGATCCTGGAGACTCGGGATCGAATCCCACGTCGGGCTTCCGGTGCATGGAGCCTGCTTCTCCCTCTGCCTGTCTCTCTGCTTCTCTTTCTCTCTGTGTGACTATCATAAATAAATAAAAATTAAAAAAAAAACAAATATCTCTAAGATATATCTAGTGCATCACAAGCAGTGTGGGAAATCTACAGGCATGGATAAAATTTAAAAATAAAACAAAACAAAATACAAAAACACAGGCTGTATCTGTGTTCTGTATCTCCCGAGAAATGTCCAAATACTTAATAAATATTTGAAAAGCGAATGCAACTTGTAATCAAAAAAAAGTTCAATAAATTTTAAAATATTGCTTTAAAAAGTACAGATTCAATGGTAAATCCATTTATCACTTAGTACATCATACACATTCAACACTTTTGTTAATCATATCATATTAATGGATAAACTGTAGGTCTTCTAGTCAGAAATAAGTATAATCCACAAATTTGGTTTTCATGTATTTTAATCAAGAGTTTTTTCTGTCTTCTCTGTCAGTGTGAATGATAAATCTGACATACCATCACGTAGTAACAGAAATATTTGTCCTGTGTGGGGACACATGACAATTTCTGTAGTTTCCTTTTTTTGTAGCTCTCCTCCCCAAACACTTCTGATTTCCAACATCCTTAAGTACCTCACATTAGAACTATCCTCTCTCAAATGTAATTATTGACCAACTACTTTGTGATTTTTAAGGAAAATTATCTGAATTCTACTAAGTACACAATCAATTCAATAATCCTTACCTGGAATTTCAGGACTCAGGGCATTTAAATTAGTTTTTTCTTCAAGAATGAAAACAGGGGATCCTTGGGTGGCGCAGCGGTTTGGCGCCTGCCTTTGGCCCAGGGCGCGATCCTGGAGACCCGGGATCGAATCCCACGTCGGGCTCCCGGTGCATGGAGCCTGCTTCTCCCTCTGCCTGTGTCTCTGCCTCTCTCTCTCTCTCTGTGACTATCATAAATAAATAAAAATAAAAAATAAAAAAAAAGAATGAAAACAGATTGCCCATAAGGAAAAGAAAAGTATAAATGCACTTCTTACAGGAAGTTTAAATAACTCACCAGCTGTTGATAAAGTTTTGGGGTTAGGAGGAGGAAAAATCTTTTTGATAAATTAAGTGTATATAACTCAAACATAGCATCATTTTCTTCTAATTACATTTTGTTACATGAAGTCAAAAATTTTTTGAGCTTTTATTATACCCAGAATGATTGGTGGATTATCTCTGCTAATTATGCAATCCTATAGTGATTTAAAAAAAAAGGACCCCTCCTTGCTTTGATATTTTAATTTTTCATCTAAGTATCTATGTTGCTCATTTAGTTGTATTTAGTCTTTGAACTGCATAGTCAAAAATTAAATTATAGTGCCCTTTAATCTTTCCTTTTGGTACATATTTCCCCCCAGTACATCAAAATATTTTGATAATGAAGTTCCCTAACAAACAATTATGAGAAATGCACTCACCAAAAATATAATCATGAGATATACTTATTTAACTAATTGATAATTTGACAGTGATTAACATTCAATTTCAAAGCATATTAACAAGTGATGTCTTTCATTATTTCTACTTATATCTAATATGTTATAATTATGTCATTTTTGCCCTTACTGTTACTTACATCACATTCCCACACTGAGAACCTTTGGTTCATCACATATTTCTAGTTGTGTTAGTTGCCCAAATTGTAGCTCCTTTCAAAAATCCCCTAGCTAATATCTAGTTCTACTATAGGGGCAACATATATTCCTTGGTAGAGTGTCTTGATTATGTTGAGTGCTCGGTAAGAGCATATTTTTTTATTTTTTTTTATTTTTTTTTCAGTAAGTGCATATTTTTGAAAGATACTAATACAATCTCATATAGGATAGTCCAATGATAAAAATCTGTGAATGCTCTCAAGATGATGTAGTAAAAATGATCCTTGTAATAAATGAGTAAATAGGGATCAAACATAAATATTATATTCATGAAGAATTTATAAATTTATAAAGAATAAATAGATGGAGACTGCATTTTTTTTAAATTGCAAATGAAGGTTTTCAAAAGGAACATTCAGGTTTTTTTTTTTAAACATTCAGGTTTGATTAGGTTGCTTCAAGCAAGTGGATTATTATTATTATGCTGTGGATTATTATTTATATATCTTGATTATTTGCCAGTGAAAGAAAGGAAAGAAAAGAAAGCTAACTTACTTACCTTGAAGAATATTTTATAAGCCACCAACAATCTTGGAGGCAACCTTTTTGATTGTATCAATTATTTGAACTGCTTTTAAATGATTGTTAACAGAAAATTTGCATAATTTTTCACTCAAATTTGCATACAACATAAATTTCTAACCATAAAAAACTTTGTTATCTTACATTAGGGATAACTACAAGATAGATGAAAAGCCAACAGCATGATATATTTTTCAAAAATGATCAATTTGATTTTATCAAAATTAAAACCTCTGCCATGCAAAAGACACAGTTGAAAGAATGAAAGACAAGCCAGAAATTTGAGAAAATATCTCCATTATATTTATCTGACCAAGAACTTGTACCTAGAAGATATAAATAGCTTTTAAAATTCAGTAATAATAAAACAAACAAACCAATTTAAAAAGTGAGCAAAGATTTAAACAGACACATCACCAAAGAGGACATATGACAGATACCTGGATAGTTAGTGGGCACATGAGATGACATCTTCAGTCATTAGGAAAAGTGCAAATTAGAATTATGATGAGATATCACTCCATACCAATGGAGTAACTAAAAAAAAAAGATTGATTATATCAAGTTCTTAAAAAAAAAAAACAAAAAACAAAAAACAAAAAACCTGTAGCTCTCATCCCCATTGCTGGCAAGAATGCAATATAGTAAAGTCATTTTGGAAAATATTTTGGCATTTGCTTATCAATTTAAACATATGCTTACTAAATGAGCTAGCAATCCCAACCCAAGAGCAACAACAACAAAAAAATGTGTTTATGCAAAAACTGTTCACAAATGTTGATGGTACCTTTATTCATGATCTTCCCAAACTGAAGATAATCTAAATGTTCTTCAGTCATGAAGAGATGAACAAACTTTGTCCCGTACAATGAAATACTACTCAGCACTAAAGATGAATAAAGTGGTGATACACCTAACAATCAGGATGCATTATGGTAAGTAACAGAAGCCAGCCTGGGAAGGAAGAATCACAGGCTGTATGATTCCACTTATATAACATTCTGAACAAGATAAAATTATAGGGACAGAAAACAAATTAATGGTTGCCAGCAGATTAGAATGGATTACAAAATGTCAAAATGGATTTGTTTTGTGTTGATAGAACTCTCCTACATCATGATCGTGGTGGTAGCAACAAAATTGTCCATGTCAAAACTTTTAGAACACAACATGGAAGTGGATGAGAAAGAAGAAAGAAAGAAGAAAGAAAGAAAGAAAGAAAGAAAGAAAGAAAGAAAGAAGAAAAAAGAAAGAAGAAAGAAAGAAAGAAAGAAAGAAAGAAAGAAAGAAAGAAAGAAAGAAAGAAAGAAAGAAAGAAAGAAAGAAAAAGGGGGATCTCTGGATGCTCAGATGTTTAGCACCGCCTTCTGACCAGGGCGTGATCCTGGAGACCGGGGATTGAGTCCCACATCGGGCTTCCTACATGGAGCCTGCTTCTCCCTCTGAATGTGCCTGTGTCTCTCTCTCTCTGTCTCTCATGAATAAATAAATAAAATCTTTAAAAAAATGAAAGAAAAGAAAAAGAATAATCATACTATGTAGGTTGGCAGTGACTACATTTAGGCATAAGGCCTGCAGTCAGCGAAGGTGGGCTCCGATTTGTGAAAACATTGGAAACTAAAGAGTAGGTTTTTGCTTCTAAATTAGAACACATTATCAAATTGAAATAATGTTAAGATTGTAATTAGTTTCTCTGTTTGGCTCACTATGTGTCTGAATTTTAGTGACCTTAGTCTTCAATCTATATATAATATCTAACCATCATTCTTTCTATGGAGAAATGCATGCTAAAATTTATCTTGGGATGCTTGAACTAATCATTGACTGTTAATAGCAGCTCCCTACTGTGTGAAAGGGTCATAGACTCAGTTAGAAAAATAATTACAAATGTCAAAAGTGCATTAACATTATTCATCTGTATCTACATAAGAAAAGTTAATTTTCTGAGTCAGTCAAATTTCAAATATTCACAATCATGGAACAAAAGGGACTAAAGCAGGTGAGGGTAACTGATGAAGCCAGGACATAGAGGTAAAAGAGGGGGAAGGTAAATATGGTGGAATCTTGAAATTGAGACTCCCAAGAAGAGTCCATACGTGTAACATGTGTGTGGATGCGTGTGTGTGTGTGTGAAAGAGAGAGAGAGAGAGAGAGAGCCAGACACAGAAAATTGAATGCAACCATGCAAAGTTTCCTGAAAAGCACCAGTGAGCAAAATCCCCACGCAGCTGGTGACCAATTTAATAGAAGTTTTAACAAGAAAAGGGAGCCTTTTAGGTGTAGTCTGTACTCATGAGGAAATACTATTTCATAGTATATTTTTCTGGAAACTACAAGAGAGATCATAAAATTTAGGAATTTTTGCAAAGACTGAAAACAAATATTTTTCTTTATTTTGGAAACAGATTTTCTGATCTTCCCTCGTGAAATTAAAATAGGAAAAGTGAGCCTCAAGGAGAAATAACGTCTGTGATGTCTGCCAGGTAATATGGCACCTGGTTTCCAATTCCATAGATTTACCAAGCTATATTTCTTCACAGGGAAACTTTCTCAGATGGCTGGGAGTTTGCTGCATAGGAAGCTGGGCTTATTTCCTTACCTGGAAACGCTACTGCTTGAGGACAAAATGTGTGTGCATAAGAAAAATGTGGCACCAAATATCAAATCAGTTAAACCAAAGATATTGCTTAGCCCTCTGTGAGATTATAGATGTCTAGATGGGATTCATAAGTGGGAGCTAAGTGGGGGGAGCACTACCTCACTGATCTGAGCAGTGCTGTGTTCTGTGACTAGAATATGGGTGACCTGAACACACTCATATGGTTCAAGTCCTATAAAATATACACTGACACATTCTTTTTACTTAGGGTTGAGGGATATGACACATTGTATACTATCTTGAGGACAATAATTCCAACGTGAAGTGAATTTATTTTGATATTTTATTTTCTTCCTTTTTGGTTTCCCTACCTATCATACTTATTCAAATTAGATTTAACTTAGAAAACTGGAAACCTAGCCCTTTTTATAGACTTAGCTTAATTTATTTGACCTATTTTACTGCCTGCTTTCAGGTTTAGTTTCCTAGGTAGACATGTGAAAGACAGTGAGGATTGTTCAACCTTAAATTTACCGCCTGATTTTCTGAAATAATCGCAGCTACTGTTTTAGTGTCATGGTGAAAATGGGGCAGGGTTTCCCATTTCTAGACAGTTATTTACAGAATTATGGAATAGTAAAAGCCTTCAGAGGTCATCTGCTTTCCTAGTTTGCTAGAAAGTTTTTCCTTCCTCAAACATTTTGGGCCAAAAAACCAATGAAAGCAAGCCTTGCATCAATTCTGGATTCATAAAAGTCAATTGTCCCTCCTTCATCATGATGCATGGGGAGTATAGTACAACATCGAGGTGCTTAAAAAAGTATTAATATACCTAGCCAAAAAAAAAAAAAACAAAACTCTATGAGAATTTAATGGTTTCGTATCTACAAGTAATATCATGTGAAAAATAATTGGGCAGTCAGTTAATTGAATAAATTTTCAGGAAAAGTGATATTGCTAGGTCAAGAAAGTTGAGTTAAAATAAATAAGGATAAGACTTACATTATTTCCCTAATATTTAACAAACATATAGTCTAGAACTTACTTTCTTTTAGCCTCTTTTTTCTTTTATTAAATAGCCCTTGAGACTAAGTCATGATGAGGAATAGAAATTAAATAGAAATCTAGAGCTGAAAGGGATATTGGAAGAGGCTTTTCATTTCTCTTTGACTAACAGAGAGAAAGACTCAGAACTGAAATTGTTAGACACTTCAACCAAATTCTCTCAGATAACTAATGGGCCATACCATGACTCAGACATCACAAAGTAGCATGATATGGTTCAAAAAATGAACTGAAGTCAGAGCAAGTAAGTAAGACGGTTCAGAGTTTATGGCAAATACACTCCTAAACTTGTTAACAAATAAAATAGTAAAAGGAAATAATTCATAACTGAATATTGCTTGCTATTGACCATGTTTGGTCAATCAGATTAATTTCTGACTGATTCACACTCTTTATGGTTGGTCAGAAAACATGTGGCTGCTTGTCAAATCAGCATGTCACAGATAGATGAAAAGTGAAGATGGTCAGGTGAGTATCTGGACTAGTTTCAGTTGGGATCCGTGAGTATATCTTCATGGATTTGAATGCAGAATAGCCAAATGCTGACACAAAAAAATTGCACTCATTTACTAAATGCCAAGAAATGTGTTCATTATTAGTTGTTTTTTGTCATAATTTTTTTAAAGATTTATTTATTTGTTTTTTCATGAGAAACACAGAGAGGAGAGAGAGGTAGAGACAGAGGCAGAGGGAGAAGCAGGTTCCATGCAGGGAGCTTGACATGGGACTCGATCCCAGGTCTCCAGGATTAGGCCTTGGGCTGAAGGCGGCGCCAAACCGCTGAGCCACTCGGTCTGCTCTGTTTGTCATAATTTAATAAATGTATTATCAACATATTTCTTGTCATGTTTATATGGATATCTTAGATTCTGATTAGATTATCTATTCTTTAGAGATCAGACTTAGAGATCTTCTTGTCATTCCTTTTGCATATGGCGTATTCATTCAAGGATTCAGAAATTTTAGAGTCAAAAGAGTTTAGATGTACTTTCTGTATGTACTTTATCTTAAAATATGGAGTTTAGCATTAAGAATGATAGAAACAATTTTTTTGGCCAGTTTAGTATTCAGATATTTAACTTGTCTTTCATAAATTAACTGGCTATCTAAATCACATGAAAAAAGAACTAATATAGGAGCAAATGCCTTATATCCTCTATCTCTTACTTTATTTTAATTCATCCATTATTTCAGTTGTTTTCCTGTTATCTATTCAGAAGAATTGATAAGACCTAAAAACATTGCTTCTCTGAAAAGGTTTTTTTTTTTCTTTTTTTTTCTCCTTGTAGAAATGGCCATGGCTCATAGGATGCAATAAATCACAGTCAAGCTATATTGAAAACATTTTGGAGCTGGTAGAAACTTATGGATAATCTAAGATATGAATATAGAATATGAATAATAATACACAGTGGTGTTTCAGCTATCACTTTAGTTGGAAAGAAAAACTAGAAAAGTCACCAGCTCCTCACAGACTTGGAAAAACAAATCTATCAAGATAAGGAAATAGAAAATGATTAATGTTTCATAAGTAGATCATTCAAGTGAACCTTCTTAGATTCACAAACATCAAAGTTTTAAAGAACAAAATGGAATATTTAATAAATATTTGTTGAGAACTTACAATGCATGAGCTACTTTGCTATATGCTGTAAAACACGGAGAACAAAATAAGACAAAATCCCATTTTAAATGTCATAATCTAGGAGGCAGTGGAAGACCCATATAAATAAATAATTGTTTCTGGAAAGGCAATATATGGTAAGTACCAGATGAAAGATTGAGTAAAGCACTATAGAGTTCAGACTCTACATTTTGTTTAACTCTTTGGAGAAGCATTTAATAAAATTAAAATATTTGTTCCTGCTGTGTGGTACCCATTGCTGTATGAGAACCTATTGTCTAGTGTGGAGAGTGTAGCAGGATGAGGTCAGGCATCAGAGAGGTGGTAGCCAAAAGTATAAGGAAGAAAGTAAGGCAGTTGAGAGAGCTGAATATTAGGAAAATATAAGGGTGGTGATGAATGTAGTCAGAAAAACAAAAATAGGGGCCTGAAGAACCCAAGAAATGAGGAAGTATTGAGCTAGTAGCAAGGAGAAGGTGAGAGGTACATGTAGCATGGTCACAAAAGATGATTAGAGGCAGCTATTTGAACAATCTCAAACAAGTCACTCTTTAAACTTTTGATCTCAACAAGGACAAAAGCCAAATTCAGAAAACCATTTTGAACTTTTACTAGGTACCAGACAAGAGAGCCCCGAAGATCAAAATCTAATAATGCATAGTGTCCATCTTTAAGGAGGCCAAAATGACATAATATTAAGATGAAATTTGCTGTTCTAAAACTCAAACTACAAAATGAAGAACTTTATTTAGTAAAAGGATAGAAATTAGTTGATTTTCTACTGTATATAAGGTTTATGTATTGAGAAGTCATAAAGTGCAAGCTTTCAGGTCAAGATAGGCCTCAATTCAAACTCTAGCTCACTCTCTAATTCCCAGGTGGATGTCTAATCTCTGTTGGTTTGTAATTTCTTCCTCTGGAGAGTATGAATAATAATGGTTCCCATGTAATAAATGAACTCTGTGAGTTATTTATTCTTTCTTCTTTGTTTGTTTATTCATCATTATCCTAGTGTCCAAGACAGTACATATCTAGTGGGCATTCAATGAATATTTGTTGAGTAGAGTTTTGGGAAAGATTAAATGATTATGATGTATATAAAGTGTTTAGGCAGAGGAAACAGTACATAGAAATGTTAATGAATGTTAACTATTATTTAAAAAATAAAAACACAGCTTACAAGTGATGAAATATTGCTGGCTTTCAGCTGCAATATCTGTGGTTTGTGAAGAGAGAAGTGTTTTAAGGAAATACAGAATTGGACACTCTTCAATGAGAAAAAAAATTAAAATCATTTTATTTTTAAACATTGAATTGCTAATAGGAAAAATCAATAACTTTCCCATTGATTGGGAGTGATTCTTCTTAGCAACTTAGCAAAGCTAGTAACATATTAGTTCTCTGGGAATAAAATTAATTTTAAAAGAACATTTAATGAACTCTTAATAAAGAAAACACCTGCCTTTTCCATTATGCCTTTCCTCTGAGAATTAATATACATGGAGTCACATTTACTATTCTATAGGACAATACATTTTCGGATACTGGAAATTTATTTATTAGTCTCCTTTGATTTCCAGGGAAATTGTATAAAGAATTCAAAGATTGGGGGTGCCTGGGTGGCTCAGTTGGCTAAATATCTGCCTTTGACTCAGGTCATGATCCTAGTGTGCTAGAGTCAAGCCCTGCATCAGGCTTCTCACGCAGTGGGGCTCTACTTCTCCTTCTGTCCTTCCCCCTGCTCGTGATCACTTTCTCTCTCTCTCAAATAAATAAAATCTTAAAAAAAAAAAAAGATTCAAGGATTGGAAAACTCATATTGAAGCTCATAAACTTTACACATTGCCCTGCCAAGCTGAGAGGTAAAACACTAAACATGAAAGAGTAATTATTCACAAGGGCAGAGTAAATCTTTTACCGAAAGAGCAACAGTAAGTGCACTTCTCATATAGCAGAGGGACAAGGATGAGTTAAAAATAATATCAGACATTAGCAATGGATTTACCATTTTTAAATACTATGTATTGAAAGTGTTTATTATATTTTATAAGTGAATAGATTGAGCTGGAGAGATTTTAAATGACTGGACAAACAGAGTTTATGGAGGGTAGTAGTCATATTAAAACAAGTCTTCACAACTGTATTGCTTTGAGCCCTTTAATGTAATCATTACAGGGCACCTGGGTGGCTCATTGGTTGAGTGTCTGCCTTTGATTCAGGTTGTGATGCCGGGGTACTGGGATCGAGTCCCACATCAGGCTCCCTTCAGGAAGTCTGTAAATGTAATCAATGTAATCACTGCAGGGAATGTAATGTAATGTAATCAATGCATTTACCATAGAGTAGACAATGTTGCTTCCATCCTGAAAGCTTTCCACTATGTCGGGCCAACTCCCCAAAACAAGATATTCTTATTTATTCTGAGACACCAAATTGTTTTCAAAGATAATAATTTTTATCAAAAATACATTTGTTGAGGGAAAGCATTTCTTCTTTGTGCATTCTATGGAAAAAATAGAGAGCATATTATTATCTTTTCTCATATAATTAATTATTAATGCCTATTCTCAGTTTATCACCATCAGTTCAATTACTAGTTATTGATATAAATACCTGAGGCTTATCAAATGCTATTATTTAATAACTAGCTACAAAAAGAAAACAAATAGAATGAGAAAAAGAAATTTCTCAAACTGTTTTGTTGGTACCTGGTTCATTTATTTTGACAAGTGCAGTTTAATTTTAACAACTGGCTTAATCAGACTTAATGCTGACTCACTCCAGGGAACACTGAAGGGAATGCACCAGCTTGAGGGCAGAAAAGGTTTTTGCTACTTGTGATAGAAGACAGAATGTTTATTGCTTCTGTGTCTTTGCTCATAGACTCCTTGAGACGAACAGTCAAAACATTTACTGAGCACCTGCTATGTCTGTAGAGCTATGAGAATTGACACTAGAAATATTTTTGTGATATTCCTTTTCCATGACCCAAACAAAATGTTAGATAATGAAAATTTATTTTTTCCCCTTTCTTTCCAAATTCAAACAATTCTCTAGTCCATTTCTGAAATTTACCTTACTATTCCGAGTTTGACAAAGGCTCCGAGTCCTTACTGATTTGAAGATATTTACTCACTGTCTTCCATGGATGACAAACTAGAGTGTAATGCAATACTAAGGGGACCACCACTCAAGATTCAGGAAAACAAGATGGCCTGCATTCTTTCAAACTACAGACTGTCAACTAATATTGAAAATTAAATTTATAGGAAACACTATTATAAAATGACTCTAAATGTCAAAAACTTTATTCCTGAATGTTGACTTATGTTCCTGGAAATAAATGGACAGAGAAGCAGGCTAAGGCTAATGTATAAACAAATAATACATAATGAATGAAGTTTAAAAAGAATTTTGTTTTTCTTCTCAAGTTGAGGATAGAACATGCCCAGAAAGTTTACTGATATGCCATGAAATACCACAAAGCCATAGAACAATCCTTAAACTTAAGGGAATGAGTAAACTCTCAGTAAGGCCCCAGGGAAGGTGAGAGCATAGATCTAGCAATGTATTCACATGATCATATGTTCATGGAACATCTGTGCTTTAATCAATGAAGTCTTGTTCTAGTTCAACCTCACTCCATCATACTCTCGCCTCTATTAGTACCCTTGGGAGTGGCCATGGACATTACTGAAGCCTGTATAGGGGGAAGTTAAGTTGGAAATATACCTAGTTTAGCTTTAAGAAGCTATTTGTGTGGTTCACAGCTGTTTTCTTATACCTAAGTTACTGCAGCTACCCCAACGTATGACAGTTTTCCAGGAAAACTTCTACTTCCCGCTGTATCAATTTATGTGACGTGCCTATCAACTCAGGACTACTGTTACAAGCCAGAAATCATAGAATCAAGTAGGCATATTTTATGTCCCCAGTATCACATATAGAGCTATGTGGGAGTGAAGTAAAAAACAAGGTTTGACATGCATGGTACAAGAAACTAGTCTGTGGAAAATTCTTCCAATAATCAGACCAACAAAATTAGAAGCAGACAGTTTTAATACCTAGTGAAAACAGAAATTCTCTCTTGTCATAAATATGCTCAATAATGTGGCGTATACAATTATGAATGTACCATACAATAAAATTACTTTAACTTTTTTTCTATATGAAATTATGCTGTAGGAATTATTCTGACACCAAGAAACAAACTGTAACAGAAAGTTTCAAAGCATAACAAGATCATTAATTCAAATATTTTGAAATAGAAATAATGACTAAGCTCTTGAGTTATTTGAAAATACGTTAATAGGGGCACCTGGGAGGCTCAGTTGGTTAAGTGGCTGCCTTTGGCTCAGGTCATGATCCCAGGGTTCTGGGATCAAGCCCCACATTGGGTTCCCTGCTCAATGGGCAGCCTGCTTCTCTCTCTTCACCATTTGTGCTCTCTTTCTCTCAAATAAGTAAATACAATATTTTTAATAAAAGCAAAAAAGAAAATAAGTTAATAAAGACTGTAGCACATAAAGCATATATTCTTTTTTTAAGGTTTTATTTATTTATTAATGAGAGACACACACAGAGAGAGGGGCAGAGACATAGGCAGAGAGAGAAGCAGGCTCCATGCAGGGGACCTGATGAGGGACTTGATCCCGTGACTCAGGATCACGCCCCGGGCCAAAGGCAGATGCTCAACCACTGAGCCACCCAGGCGTCCCTATATTCATATATTCAATGAATATATCATAAAACTCATAATATGCCACTAACTACAATTAACAACAGAAAATTAGAGTTGTATCAATCAAAAATCTATTTATTGTTTATCCTTATATAAGACAATGCTAAAAGTCTTGAAATAGTATGCAGAAACTGATATGTTTCTATCAAATATTGATACATACTACTAAATATCATTGGCCCTGAAGATAACAATAATTAAAAAAAATAGAGATTTAGAAAAATTAAAGTTGGCCTCTAGCTCTTGTGTTTAGGATTAAATTTTGAGCTAGGCTTTCATGAATGAGTAGAATTTGTGTATGTAAGAAAATAAAATGTAACCAAGAAGTGAAATAAGTCAGATTCAGAAAGACAAATACCATATGGTTTCATTTGTATCTGGAATCTAAAAACCAAAACAAATAGATAAACAAAAAGCAAAATCAGAACTATGAATACAGAGAAAAAAACTTGTTGCTGTCATAGGAAGATGGCCAAATAGGTGAAGGGGAGTGGGAGGTACAGGCTTTCAATTATGGAATGAATAAATCCTGGGAATAAGAGAGACACAGCATAGGGAACATAATCAACAATAATGTGATAGCATTGTATGGTGACAGATGGTACCCACACTTGTGGTGAGCACAGCTTAATGTACTGAGATGTTGAATAACTATATTGTACACCTGAAACTAATGTAACACGGTGTGTTTACTTAAATAAAAAAAAATAAGTGCTGGCAAAGAAAATGTGGGCAAAGGTAAAATGTTAATACAGGTCAAAGTTGATTCTGAAGAGGAAGCAATTTGGCTAGAGGAGATGATTTGTTGAAAAGTATATTAAGTAGTTAGATCTTAAGTAGTTTATATCATATTCTTTAGATGGTGTGGAGCCATTGAATATCATTGACAAAGATAATCACATAACTGCTGTTAATTTTATGTTATTTTTATACTAATGACAGTACATATGACTGAATGACAATCTGGGATGAAATGAAAGAAAAGATTAATGTATCGGATGATGGAATACAAAGGATTAATTTCAAGGTCACTTTCCTCCTTTATATTCTATGATTGAAATTTATGTATGTGAATAATATGAAACTGTGTAAGATATTTTAATTTTTATTATTATCATTATTTAAAGGCAAACTATTGCTTCAACAATTTATTTATAAAAACTGTAATTTCTCTTTTGTAATTTAAACATCATATACCCTAAAAAATCATTAGAAATGTGTTAAGAATTAAACTCATTTTTTCAATATATATAGGCAGTAAAACAGCAAAACCATCATTTGTATGTTCACCGATAAATTTTTAGATTTGAAAAGAAACTCTGAACTTTCTTATAATTATAAATTATTGAATAAATCAGCATTGGAACGTATCAGGTGTGTTCCAGTCATTATTGATTCTTCATGATGCTCCCTCTTCAAGGAATGGTAAAAGGAAGGGAAAATAGGAGTTTTAGAAACATGATACTACACTGATACATTTAAAGATGCAATTTCCAATTAATTGTTAAAATAAAACTTGAGCAAAAATGAACCAATAATTGAGTAATTGAATTTCTATCCCTATCACGTTTCATGTGTCCGATAAAACAGAGCACCATTTTATGGGCTATATTTATTCTTACCCCTTATTAATTTTGAACAATTTCCATCAGTATTCCTCTTTCTAATTTCTATAACTTTTGTTGCTAAAACTATTTATTAATTCTTATTAAAATTAAATACTAAATATCATTTTGCTTTCTTACTATGTACTTAAGATTGTTTGCATGACTAATGTATATTCAAAATATTCATTTATAGATAACCACTAGTTCTGATGAAGCAGATTGGTTTTCTCATAACCTCCCATTATGCATAGCTCTGTGCATTCATTTTATTTATGTTATGTCCTTTCATATTTGCTGAAAGCCAGGGATCACCATCTCTACCTACACAAAGCCAAAACATTTTATCTACCTCTTATTTTTTGTCAAGGCTACTTTTATTCTCTCATGTTATATAATACAGGATTAATACTGTACTCTCCTAATAAGTACCATTATCCTACAGTTATTTATATATAACATTAACTTAGCAAGTATGTTTAAAAGTTAGAATAAGTTTTGTTAAGGTCACCATTTTTTACCCTTTCTATCGTTTTATTACAATAGTATCTGAGTGACAAAACTCAAACAAAATGTCAAAATCACACACAATGCATGTGTGTTTATTTAGACTATATGTGAGAAAGAAAAAGTGACAGCCACAAATAAATTCCACAAAAAACTACCTACTCAGTAAAAATAAAAGGCTTGTTTACTCCTAGTGACCATGTAATTTTAGACAACACACTAAAGAGAAGTGACCATCATATAAATGTAATTCTAAAGAACTCTTCAAATATTCAATTGTGTTCATATGTACAACTTAACTGGTGACAGTAAACACATAATGGAATTTCATTTATTTATTTAGTTAGTTAAGATTTTATTTATTTATGTGATAGAGAGAGGGGAGGGGAGGATCTGAGAGACAAGCCGACTCCGCTCTGAGTGCAAAGTCTGATGTGGAGCTTGATCTCACAACCTTGAGATCATGACCTGAGCTGAAATCAAGAGCCAGATGTTTAACTGTCTGAGCCATCCAGGCCCTGTTCACACAATGGAATTTCTATAATTTGTCTCATTTCTAAGTAGTAAAATATTTTTATTTTATTGATCAATTGTTGAGGCAATTTGTACCAAATTATTCCCTATTTTCTCTTTCTTCTTAGGAAATATTAATAAATACAATATTTGATGTGTTTTAAATTTCTGGCTCTCCTACATGTAAAGTTTAATATCAATTAAGATTTCTAATTTATACACAATAAATAGTATTGATTTCTGTGCTGTCATTCTCACACCTATTAAGTCTTTCATCTCTGTTAAAGCTTCTGCATTCCTCTAACCTCCAATCATAAGAACTCAAGAAATCAAGTAAAAAACAATGCAATGACATGAGAATTATTTCTGTGACACATCTTTACAAATTTTGTCTGCTGTGTCCTCATCCAGATTTTATTACTAAGGGAAATGCATGTCATTAAATGAAATTCCTGACTTCAAGGAACATGCAATCTTGACATGAAGACAGGAGAGCTATTGCTTCTGAAGGCCATAGTGTGAATGTCTAGACAAGAACACGTTAAACCTGGTTGAGTAGGATTTCTAATCTACTTTGGACACATTTCAAGTGTTAGTGTTCATATATTTAACATAAAACTCATAAGGATCATCAATAAACTTTTGTTTCCTATGACAGGACTTGCATGTTGATTTCCCTAAAAGGAAGACAGAGGCATTCAGATAATGCAAAATATTGAAAGTGAGACATATTAAATTCATGCCAAAATTCTATTTGAGTAAATTGTTATACCTGATTCAATATATTGGGGTTGTTTGAAGTAAACTCATAGTAAGTTAAATAATTCAGAAAAAAAATCAAAGAAATTAGGTCATACATAGGGAAAATACGATCTTACAAACAGTTCATATTTACAGCACTGTGCATTGCCTGATTGCCAATCTGCTGATGAGATTTATGTACCCTCTTTGCACTTATCTGTTGTTTGTGAATGTATAGATTTTAAAAGTAAACTTTCTTCCTTCTTTTTATCAAATAAAGAGAGCCCTGAGGGTTCAGTTCACATCAATTAATATCACTTTGCTAATGGTGAATCAAGAATCTTAGTTCTGAGTCTATGAAATAGATGAAAAGTAAAAAATACACTTTATAATCCATTTCATAATTGGTTCCATTGTGCTCTTTTTAAAGTTTTTAATATTGAGCTAACTTAATATTTTAACTAGAATATACATATATATATATAGTACTGTGACTAATTCATTTAAAAATTTGTGGTTATATTGATTATTTTATTGCAAAATGTGTTTATTTAGGTCTAAATCAAATGGCAAATTGCTATAATTCTCTATCCATGTTGTGTAAGTAAGAACACTGTTGCCCCATCCTGTTATAAGGAATTTGGCCTTGCCGAAAGACAGAACTGGCCTTTGTTCCTGGCTAATCTAAGAATCCTTGATATTTCCCAAGAGATGGGAATGTCTTTTTTATTCCTGGTGGGCATCTGGAACTATACTGGATGTTTTATGCTAACAAGGTGATTCATGATCAGCCCCTGAAGCCACAAGTTATCAGTTAGATGTCTGGAAGGGGTAAGAGGACACTGAAGAGAGTTCGACCAAGGGTGCAATCACTTAATCAATCATGTCTGTGTAATAAAGCCTCAATAAAACTTTGGTCACCGGAGCTCAAGTGAGCTTGTCTGGCTGGCAATACCCTGTGTGTATAGTTACACAATGCAGATGGGAAAAAGGAACATAGTCCGTGACTACACAGGGAGAAAGTGACCAGAAACTTCACGTTTGGTCTTTTCCCAGACTCTGTTTTTTCCTTTGATTGCTTCTAATTTGTGTCCTTATCTTTTAATATAATTTATGACCTTATCTTTTAATAAACATAACTGTGAGTATAATAGGTTTCTATAAGTTCTGTGAGTCTAGTGGATTATCAAACCTGAGAGTGGTTGGGGGAAAATTCAAAACTTGCAGTTATTAGATGTCTTGAGCAGACTTAATCTTGTAGTTTAACACTGGCTTTAATCACCACGCTAAACTGTTGAAAGGAAATTCTTTTTTCATTTTAAATCTGTTATAATTGAATGAGTATTCAATGTAGGAATACAATTCTGTATTTACATTTGTAGAGAACTAACTGGTAGCTCTTGTTATGTAAGAATTCAGTATCTTCAACTGCTTGATTTCTAAAATAATGTACTTGATTTTCTTTTATGAAAATATTTTCACATGTTAAAAATTCTAACCGTTAAATATGTGTTAGGACCTAACTTATGATGTAATTGTTTAGATATAGTGTGTACGTAATAATTTTAATTAAGAAAACATTTTACATTCTTAAATCTTATCTGTGTAGCCAATGCATGTTTGTTTGTTTTATGTTTGGTCCACTAGTTTATTTCTCATGATGATGCACTGGTATTTTTACTAATACTCCCATGAAACTGCCTAACCAATTCTTAGATGTATTCTGATAGTGACTAGGAGCTAATAATTCTGACAAAAATCAAAGCAATTATATTTACCTCGAACAAATGACATATTAATAACATTTAAACAATGAATTTTTAGATGAAGTGTGAGGTATATCATAAGTGATATCTTTAACATTAGTGAAATAGCAGACCCTGGCATGAAGACAGTGTTCCTACAAGCTGCTTGGAAGAATAGCACAATAAATTTAGGGTCCATTGGCTATCATTTTAAGAAATTTAAGAGCATTAGATTTAGAAGATACTAGAAAGTAAGATTTTTCGTTCTTTTTTATTTTATTTTTGAACTCAAAGTTGGTATAGTTTTTCAATAGTCAAAGCAAAATATTTTTATTTTTGAACGATCAAATTGTCCAGCCCCCAGTGTTGTTTTTCAGTCCAGATAGTGATCTTCAAATCTTTGTAGTGAAAGACAAATTGCTTCAATGGGAAGAGTTCCAGAAAATGAGCTACAATACTTGACCCAGTGTCAAGCTGGAGTCTGGCTGCTTTTTTTCCCCCGACTTTAATGACGCTAACCTTCAGTTATGATGGGGAAATATAATACACTCCTTTACAGAGACCTGTTCTTCTGAATCACAAATTCCAAATGTTATGCAAAAGAATTAATGTCTTAGCAGGAAAAAGATTTGAACCCTGCTGGCTCTAGCCAAAAAGTGATCTATTCTATTAACATCAACAATTTGCCAGTTTTTGATTTCTAAAATGAGAATACAAAAGGCTTGACAGAAATATTTTGAGAACAAACACCTTTTCTAAAGTGACAAGAAATTACTAGAAGGCAAAGTAAGTTGGCTTTTGAATATGTGAAATAAAATGTTTCCTTTTGAAGCTAGATTTTCCAAAATATCAATGGTATGGTGAAGGATCAGTGATTTTCTGTTAGTTAAAATTAGTATTTAAAAACCCTTGCCAAACATGGCAAGAACAAGAGCAGATGGAGATAAGATGATGCAGAAACTTCTGCCTAAGCTCTTGGATGCATTAGCAAATAATCAAACATTTTAGAAAAATTGAAATATGTTCTGGTAAGAGATGTGGAAAAATGCCAATTTCAGGAGAACAACTAGGTTCTTTTCAGAGAAAGAAAACATATGAAAGAATTATTATGGTATTTTCCCTGGCACATTTGGTTTTAAAAATGTACTTCCATTTACTATGATAAAACAGAACATATTAAAATAGAAAAATAGTGGGCTAATAAAAACAGAAAATATAGCATAATACTAGTGGAGACAGGTTTTAAAAATTATCTTTAATTTATACTTTTGCTATTACCAACTCTGCTTTTCTTATTACATATACCAGTTTTCTGCTCACTAATGAAAGCAGCATATTTTTAAGTGATGATTTCTGTGCATATTTTTATTCTGTTTTCTGGTTATTTTTAATTTGGTGTTTTGCTTTGCTGTTACTTTTTTAAGCTGATGACATGTCATCAATTATTTCTTGTTTTGCTTTCCAGACAAACAATGCAGTTATTTCCCAGTCCACAAAAATTATTCTCATAACACAGAACGAAGTGTCTTTACTCCATAAGTTTTTATGGAAGAATAACATGATAAATGAGTATTCCTGTAAACACTAATAACAGATAAACTTTTCTTACAATGCAATATGTAATATATGAAGAAATTACTGTATTTAACATTGAAGTATTTGAAAGCATGTTGAATTTTTCTATAAGACCAGATTAAAAATGGTATGAATGAGATCCTTTCCTAATTAACACATTAATGTTTCATATTATAAATTGTCTTCAACAACCTAAGAATCTGCTGGCACCATTGGAAAAAAAAAATAGCAACTTTACTTCATAAACACATCACTTGAAGAACCAAACAGTCTTTTGGTTGTTAAAAGATTTGAAAAGCAGCCCTAAGAACAGATTTGAAAACAGGAAGCCAAAGTAGGGGGGACTTGTTTTTTCCAAATTCTCAGAATGTTTGCAAAATGGCACTAACAACTTCCAAATGAAATTTTTGGATCTTATTTTTCATTGGGAAATGGCTTGCAGTTTGGAGAAAACCAGTCATCTCATGAAATCAATAATTTTCATTACTGCTGAATTTGAAAATGTATAATGTTTGGGCTTTGAAACACTTCTAAATCATATTGTGTATCATCTATCTGGACATGGGTTGACATATAAAACTTTAATTCTAGAAGACCCACTTTAACCCCTCTGATAGCTTAGGTTCCTGAAACCATTTCTCCCAATACACTGTCACAGCTAGTGTTTTACCTAATTGGAAATTTTGACAATACCTACATTTTAGGATAATTTCTATAATAATCAGTATTAGTGTAATGAGAAATAAGAGCTTTTCTCATTATTCATCATCCTATTTATTTAATAATTAAATCCTGAAAATAACAAGACGTTTTTCAATCATTATTGACCAATGTTTTCTCTCACTCCATCTCCATCCAACAGAAAAAAGGAAAAGTGGTCAATATTTACTTTGAGAAATCTATTTACTTAACTGTCTAAAGACATAGTCAAATTTAAAAAAAGTACACACCTGAATATATCAATAAGTTAATGATCTTTTCATGAGAAAAAATGAGAGGAAATGGGACAAATGATTTTGAAACAATTAGAGAATTAGTTTTCCAGTAAGTAGAATATACATACTAATATACTATTCTTTAGAAATTAAAATAAATTTCCAGAGTTTCTTGCAAATTTTCCACACACTGCTTTTAGTTGATAATCAGTAGGCAAGCCATTCATCTTTTAGATGAGAAATCTATTCTTAATAATAAATTACTGTAACTTAGAGGGGGAAGAGCCATACACAAAGAATAAATGAACCTCAAAGTCGTCATTATAGCTACAATCATGACATAGATTTCTCATTAATGACTTTCAAGTTTACAATTTCCCTTAAATAGAAATTTTATTCCTACATGCAAGCTGGAGAAAATAGTGATTCTTGAATGGGGACTTTCATTAGCCTTGGGCTTCTTGGCTGTAACCTTCCTTTCTGTTATTATCTGATTATCCTTACAGGCAACTGCCTTTCTTTTGCTTCCTATAATCTTGATGGAAGGATATTTTCTAGCTCCCTGCTATCACTGCCCACCTTTCACCTTAGAAGACAAGTGGGCATGTCCTTTTCCCTCTAACCACTTGAGCCCAGGGCAGGCATGTGACCACCTGAAAATGAAATTCCTATTGATGAGGAGGACCACTACATCAAAGACAGTAGTGACAATGGCAGGGACTAACCAGTCAAGGTAAGCTGATTAGGCATTCCTCCCAGAGATGGCTGTTTTCCCCATAATCTCTGCTTCTTAGCTGATTCCCAGACCTAATTCTGCTAGCCTCCCAAATATTTTTCCGATTTCTTATCAAACTACCTATTTTGCTTAAATCATCTAGAGTTGATTCCTGTCGCTAGGAAAGCTAATTATCTACACTAAAGTCAACTTATCTTTAGGTATTTCTTATTTTATTAAGACTTTTTTTGAGGGGTACCTGGGTGGCTCAGTTGATTAAACATTTGGCTCTTGATTTTGTAATATTGAGTCCTACCAGTTTGGAGCCTGCTCAGGATTCTCTCTCTCTTCTACTCCCTCTGTCCCTCTCTCCTCCTTCTCTCTGTCTCTCAAAAAAAAAAAAAAATTGAAAGTGATCTGTATCAGTTTGTTTTTTGAGACCTGTACTATTTGGCCTGTAATTTTACCTGTTCCTTATACTCAAATTCCTGTTCCAAGATACTAGTGACTAAGCATAATATTAATAAGATTTCATTACATTTGGACACAACTCTTAAATTTTAAATACATTTATACATATCCGTCATAAAAAAGGATGAGATCTTGCCATTTGTGACCTAGAGGGTATTATGCTGAGTAAAATAAGATGAACAGAGAAAGACAAATACCATATCATTTCACTTATATGTAGAATGTAAAAAAAAAAAAAAAACAAAGCAAATGGATAAGCAAACAAATAGCAGAATCAGACCTATAAATACAGAGAACAAACTGATGGTTGCCAGAGGGAAGGAGGCTGACAGGAATTGGCAAAATGGGTGAAGGGGAGTGGGAAATACAGGCTTATCATTATGGAATGAATAAGTCAGAAGAATAAAAGAAACAGCACAGGTAATATAGACAATGGGATTGCAATAGTGTTGTATGGTGACAGATGGTAGCTACACCTGTCCTGAGCATAGCAATTATATAGAGAAGTTGATCACTATGTGGCAGTCCTGAAGCTAATGTAAAATGTTACATTATTTTGTGTCAACTATATGCAACTAAAAATAAATAAGCGAACTTATATACATAAATTGTTTTATCTTATCTGATCATCATAAAAGCCAAGTTTTCAACAGAACTACTTATACTTCTATCTTATACTTTATATCTATACTTCTACTTTATAGAAGGGTTATACTTCTATCTTATAGATGGACTGTTTATTGAGGATAAGCAGATTTCTAAATCTAAACACTGCTAGAACTTTAAGCCAACCTTTAAACTCCGTATTTGTTATTATTTACCATATAATACACGCCTCCCATTATCGTAGAAGGACTAAGTAAAGAGCAAGAGGGTGGAACATATTACTATGTGTTTATGTATTAGTGGTGTGGTCACTAACTCCAATATGTGTGTATGGTGGGGGGGGGTATCCTTTCACAACACCAAGCATGCTTAGGATACCAGCTGGATGTCCTACAATTCAATTCAGTTCTGACACTATCTACTGGGATATAGCATCAGATTCCACCAATCTCAAGTCCAGGTTATTGCCTGTGCTTTGTAAGCAGAAAGAGTTTGGGGTCCCCAGAAAAATAAAGACAGATACAGCTTTCTTGACATAAAAATAGTCTTTTTGGCCCACAGCCATCTTGTGACAGAATGTAGGAAGTGTCACTATCAGGCTAGGAGATAGCTTAATCATAGTCAAAAGTGAAGAATGACCTCACTCACACTCTTGAGTTATCTTTGCAGGATCTAAGCCCCTTTGAACACTTGGATACCAGGCCAGTTAGAGCCAGAGAATTGATGATGCCGACACTTGCAGGTCCTCATGACTTTGACCTGGACTCAGTTTCCTTAAGATGACTTTTGCTCCAGGGCCATGCAGATTCCCCATTGTGCAAGCCCCTTCATGAATATGTATACATACACTTAGCTTAAAACTTCTCCAACTTTGTTGCTGGGGAGACACTACCTGGGGAAATATCCTTGGTTTTCTCCTTTACTTGCCACAAGTAAAAACCTTCCTTCTCCTATTCTTTGGTTTAGTTGTGTCTTTTGGCTCAGCACTCACCAAGAGGTAAGCCCAGTTTTGGTTACAACTTCCAAACTACTGGCTACAAATTGTAGGATCCAACAACCCACTCCAACTCAGAATGCCAACCACATGTCCAGGTTGTTAACCTGTACTTCTGACCAAGTGGCTATGAATCAAATATTTCCACAAACCCCTCCTTGGGTTCAGTTAATTTGCTAGAGGAGCTCATGGAACTCAGAAACCCATTCATTCATTAGATTACTGATTTATTATAGATATTAAAGCATATGAATCAATAGCCAGATAAAAAAGACAATGTCTCAAACAAAGGAACCCCTGTCCTTGTGGAGTTTGGGACCTGGCACAGTGGCACATGGAAGTGTTCTGGTTCCCCCACCTGGAAGCTCTCAGAACCTTCTCTCTCTCTCTCTCTCTCTCTCTCTCTCTTTGGAGGCATCATTATATAAGCATGAGTGATGAAATCATTGGCCATTGGTGACTGATTCTATCTGTAGCCTCTTTCCTAGGAAGTCAGGGGGAAACACTGAAGGTTTCACACTCTGAGTTGGTTTCCCTGGCAACCAGCACCCATTAGGTGCTTTCTGAAAGTCATACATTAACTTAAAATCAGTCGTAGAAAGGGGCTTGAATAAAAAATACCCATTTCACTTTTATGGTTCTGAGTGATTTTAGGAACTTAGGACAAGAGACCAGATTTGACAAAAGATACTCCTATTGTTCTTACCAGTCAGGAGATTCCAACGACTTTGAAAGCTGTGAGCCAGGAATCATACAAAAACCACCTGGAAAAAAGAAAGAAAAAGAAAGAAAGAAAAAAGAAAGAAAGAAAGAAAGAAAGAAAGAAAGAAAGAAAGGAAGGAAGGAAGGAAGGAAGAAGAAGAAGAAGAAGAAGAAGAAGAAGAAGAAGAAGAAGAAGAAAGAAAGAAAGAAAGAAAGAAAGAAAGAAAGAAAGAAAGAAAGAAAGAAAGAAAGAAAGAAAGAAAAAAACATCTGAATGGGGACGCCTGGGTGGCTCAGGGGTTAAGCATCTACCTTTGGCTCAGAGTGGGATCCTGGGATCCTGGGATCGAGTCCCATGTTGGACTCCCTGGGGGAGAAGGGCTTGCTTCTCCCTCTGCCTATGTCTCTGTCTTTCTCTCTATGTCTCTCATGAATAAACAAATAAAATATATTTTTTTTATTTTTTAATATTTTTTTTGAATTTTTATTTATTTACGATAGGCACACAGTGAGAGAGAGAGGCAGAGACACAGGCAGAGGGAGAATCAGGCTCCATGCACCGGGAGCCCGACGTGGGATTCGATCCCGGGTCTCCAGGATCGCGCCCTGGGCCAAAGGCAGGCGCCAAACCGCTGCGCCACCCAGGGATCCCAACAAATAAAATATTTTAAAAAATCTGAATGACCAAATATTATTTCTTATCCTATTTAATATTATACTATGAAACAAAGAAATAGGAAAAAATAGGGGGAAGTCCATAGGCATTGTTTTGGGATAACTGGTTTAAGGTTGCGTAGAACAATATCAAGGATTAAGAAAGATTGTCAGGAAGAAATCTACAATGGTATCTATTTCATATCCTACGAGATCTGACAGAAACCTCAGTGGAGTCTGGGAATCTCCCGCCCCCAATGTCTTTTTCTGGGACACTCCCTCTGGATAAATGTAGGAAGAGGTCTAAGGATCCTGGCCACTGAAGTCTTAAACTTCCTTTCCTTAGTTGACCTCCTGGCTAGACCCTATTCACTGTGTTAAGGGTAGGCTATCTGAGTGGATATTAATGGACAGTGGCTAACACAAAGAAGTATTTTAACTGAATTTATTGATTTTAATAATTGGTATTTGTAAGCTCTCAAATAATATTCAAATAAAAAATACGTAACCGATGTCCTCAAGGAGGCTCCTTTCTAAACAATTGCTAAAAGACATAAGGAGAAATGAAGGGTGTGACAATGTCTATATGAATCAGAATTATATTTGGATTTATGAGGTCAATTATTCACCTGCTATTTCTATTTGAATGAGCTTACACAGGGAAATGTAGGAATAAGTTGAACTTATGGTGATGAGCAGAGGAGCAGATAGGGTCAGTAGGAGCACAGTGATCCATGTGGTGAAGAGCCAACAGGTCCCAAAGGCTAATGGATCTAGCATGCTCCAGGGCCAGCTGATAACATTATGTATCCGGCACCATGCTCTGAAGACCTTGCACATTGTGTAAAAGGTGAATGCATTGCTGGACAAAATTCCAAATGGAACAGTGTACGCTGACTCTCCTAAGGGTACATTTGAACTTTTGGTCAAAGGACAGGCCAGTGAATTCTGGAGGAAAAGAGCATAAAACATCAGAATATTTCTGTTCTAAAGAGTATACAGTCGAGTCATGCTGTAGTGGGGCTGGTCATATTGTACTTCTCATAATATTTTTCTAGTATGATTTGCTATTTGAGCACTGTTTTTCTCTCTGAAATATGGAAAACTTGGATCCTTCTTGACCAAATTACCATAAACAATGACAGACTTATTGGACCTTACATAATGACATTCGCACATAACAAAATTCACCTCTAAGTGGAAGATGAACACTTACAGGAGACAAAATTTAATTTTTCCTTCTGCCTGAATTGTACATGCCCACAACCCTCACACTACTTTTTTATTTTTATTTTTTTTTCCTCTCCAGAGCTCAACTTAGCCTCTCACTCTATGGTTGCTTACTGCTATCATGATGTTCAAACAGCAGGCCACTGGAAGGAGGAAAGAAAATGGTCAAAGAGTAACCACATCACATCAACTTAGAGTAGTGCCAGAGTAACATAAAACAGTTCCACAGAGTTGTATAATTTTTGACCTGGATTTATTCTTAAATACTACATGATAGAGATCTCTTTGCTTTCACCCTGTGGTGAACTCTAGTGACTAGAAAGGACTTTTTTCTCTATTTCCCTTTGGTGTTATGTTCTGTTTATCTAAATAGCACAAGCACAAAACTAAAAGGATTATATTATTAGAGATGAGGTTTTAAGCATTTGTTATTCATGCTTTCAGAGCCAGCTCTACAGGGAATTAAGGAACAATACATTTTAAGTGTTTAGTGTTGTTTATTACTGTAAGATTCAGCTTATAGGCCCAATCTTGATTAATAATTAGAATAGTAGAATATTATTTGTCACAAGAAAACTTACTATGAAGAATAGCTATGCTAGGTTAGGACGCTCTTGCATCTCATTCATGGGCCTCCTCTATTTTACATCAATCCAAGAATCCAAGTGTCAGATTTCACCATTGCAGTATGGATGTATTGTGTTCTTTTGGTTTGTGACATAATTAGATGGTATTTTTATTGGTGGGCCAGGATATGATTGAATAATTCTTTGGTCCAGCCACTCCTTGACATATTGAAATTGTAAAGGAAACATGTACTCAGTGGACCACAGCTCAAAAAGAAAAATGTAAATCCCACTTGATTAGAAGCTTTGATTGGGTTCCAAATCCTCACAGCGTGATCTCTATTCATAAGTAGTATGTGTCCTAACCCCAAGATTCTGAATGACTGACTTTTTCTCTACCTTGAACTCAAACAAAATATTAAGATCTTGGCACCTTGCAACCAGCTCTAGGATAAAGGAGGCCATAGTGCTGAGAAAACAAGTTGAGATGAATATGATGAAAAATTCAGTGAAATTATGTTTATTTGAGTATTATTTTATAATTATTACATTTGAAGAGTATACCATAAGTAACTTATGGAACTTTATGTGTAAATGTGAAAGAGTGAGGAAGATGAAGGTCAGAGGAGAAATGCTTTAAGAATACAATGACCAGGATGCCCAGGTGGCTCAGTGGTTGAATGTCTGCCTTTTTTGGCTCTGGTCGTGGTCCCCTGGTCCTGAGATCGAGTTCCACATCAGGCTCCCTGCAGGGGGCCTGCTTCTCCCTCTGCCTATGTCTCTGACTCTCTCTCTCTCTGTGTCTCTCATGAAAAAATAAATTTTTAAAAAAAGAAGAAGAATACAATGGCCATCCCTACAAAAGCATAGTCAGATCAAGGTCAAAGAATGAGATCAATATTATTAGTGATTTCTCCTTCTCCGAGGACTTAATCAATTAAGCAGATACTGCATTCGAGTTTTATTTATTGAGCTAGCATTGATTTTTAAGTCTAATAACTCTAGCCCTAAATTCTTTTCATGTTAGTTTTTTAAGATTATTTTTTTGGCAACAATAATGAATAAAAGTGTAAACTTGTAAGTGTATCATCTTGTAACTTTTTTTTTACAAAATCACTACAGTCAAAAAAACAAAACAAACCCAAAATTACTACATTCATATTAACCATCACCAAGATTAAGAAAATAGGAAAATACATGGACTCAGAAATCCTTCCTTGTGCCTCTGTACTGTCAAAAACCTGTCCTAAGTTACCAGTATTCTGCTCTCTAATGTAATAAATTAAGTTGATCTAACATTGATCTTTATAAATTGAATTGCATATATACTGTCTTTTGCCTTTCACTAAGCATGTATGTGATATTCTTGCAATATATTTGTTGTTGTTGTTGTTGTTGCAAAACAATATTTCAGCCATTTTCATTGCCATATAGTATTCCATTTTCTAAACATACCGCAGATGCTTTGTTTCTTTTCATAGGTGATAGACATGGGTAGAGTGTTAGAGCTATTACAAATACTGCTGTTAGGATATTTGTACATGTCTTTGGAAGTTCAGATGTATTTATTTCTATTATGTGAATATAGAGAAGTGGAATTCATAGGTCAAATATTACGTGCTTAGCTGTGATATTTGTAACCATGGATGCATGGGTGGCTCATTTGTTTAACTGTCGGACTCTTGATTTTGGCTCAGGTCATGATCTCAGGGTTCTGGGATGAGGCCAGTATAGGATTAAGTATTTTGTTTGCTGTTGACATGTAGAAATAAAATTGGTATTTATAGGTTGGTCTTATATTCAATAAAATTCTGAAGTTCAGCTCTTTTTTCTATAGTTTACAGATTATTTTGAATTTTCTTCTTTTTTTTTTTAAAGTTGACTAGGATTTTCAAGTTTATAGTCGGAGTTAATTTTTTATTATTTATTTACGATAGTCATACACACAGAGAGAGAGGGGCAGAGACACAGGCAGAGGGAGAAGCAGGCTCCATGCTCCGGGAGCCTGACGTGGGATTCGATCCCGGGTGTCCAGGATCACGCCCTGGGCCAAAGGCAGGCGCCAAACCGCTGCGCCACCCAGGGATCCCTTGAATTTTCTTCTTAATCATATAGTATACAAATAATATTTTAAAAAATTTCTTCCTATCCAATCATTATGCTGTTTACTTTATGCTTCCTTAATGCATTAGCAAGGTCCCACTGGTACAGTGAGGAATAAAACTGCTAATAATGGTCATCCTGTTTCATTTCTAAGGGTACAGAGGGGGAATATGTCATCACTTCACTACTAAAGTATGCATTCCATGTTTTCTTATAGATGACCTTTATCAAATTAAGGAAATTATCTTAGCTTTTCTGCAATGTTGATTAGTTTTTATATAGCGAGCAAACTTTTTTTTTTTAAAGATTTTATTTATTTATTCATGAGACACAGAGAGAGAGGTAGAGACACAGGCAGAGAGAGAAGTAGGCTCTTCTCAGGGAGCCCAATGTGGGACTTGCTCCCAGGGCCCCGGGATCACACCCTGAGCCAAAGGCAGATGCTCAACTGCTGAGCCACCCAGGCACCCCAGAGCAAGCAAACTTATTCCTCATGTTAATATATTGTAATATTTTATCTTCTTAACATATTTCTATATTTTATTTGCTAAATTTTGCTTAGATGTTTTACATCTTTGCTTATGTTTTTTGCATCTTTGTGTCATCTTTCTTTATATTATTTTTGTTAAAGCCTGAATTTTAACTTTATTGTAATGTCCTTATCAGGTTTGGAATGGAGATTATGTCTACTTTATAATTCAGTTTATGGATCAATCCCTTTTTATATTATAAAGATATATATATGATTGATATATATAAAGAAGATATATATATGATTGATACTATTCCTTCCTAATACTACCCTAATACTATTACAAGAGTCTTCTGGTGAAACTATTGAGGTTTTTTTTTTTCCCCCTATGGCACTTTTAAGTTATTGATTATATCTCTTTAAGAGACAGAGGACTATTCAAATTTTATATTTCTTCCTGAATCAGTTTTAGGGAGTAATATTTAATAGGGAATTTATTTCCTTTAACTTTTCAGTTTTGCTAGGCAAAGAAGTGGTAATCATATCCTAATATGAGCTCAATATAGTTTTCATAGCAGTGTTCCTTTCTTTCCCATTATTGATATTGCATTTTTTTCTTTTTTCTCTTTTAACATTTCCTAAGGGTTATTCAACCAATTTTCATCTCTGTGATTTAATAACACATTTGTTTTCTATTTTGTTAACTTTTGTTCCTAATTTTAATAATCCTATTCGGTGAGGCCAAGTGTAAGCCATCAATGTTGAATAAACCCCAAACAATATCATAGTCTGTAATGTATAGTGCAGATAAATTCCATCACTAAAAATTTATGTAGAAATAATGGACTCATGATGCCTTAGTTTACTTCACCTCCTGACCCTTATAGAACCAGATGGATATTGGAGACTGGCCGTAGACTGTCTCAAACTCATCTAGTAGGGCCCTAATCACAATCACTGTGACAGATGTGATATGTTTTGTAGAGCAGTTTTAGTAAGGTCTCAGATAGTGATATGAAACCACTGATTTGATGAATGTTCTTTGCCATCCTAATCTGAAGTGTGTTGGTAGTTTTCATTAACCAAAAAAGGACAACAGTATACACTTATATTTTTGCTTCAAGATTATGTACATCCTCCCAACATCTTTCACTCTTTCACACTACAGCCTAAAAAAATCTAGACTATCTTGACAGTCTCAGAATATCACATTGATTCATTATATTAATTAAGTTGATATAATTATATCAGTTAAGTTGAATGAAAAAGAGGTGATGAGTAGCTCAGAGAACTTGGTAAGACACATGCATTCTTAAGGGCAAGAAATAAAAATGGTGAAGATTCAGGAGACTGTCACATCCATAAAAATGTAAGTGTCTGGTGATCTTGAGATTGGCAAGACTCATCCTTCAAAGTAAAATGTAAATTACTAAATCTTGTAATTCCTAAACCAAAGAACAAAACACAACACCGGTGAGCTTCATTAGTCTTTTGGAACCAATATGTTCTATATATAGGGAAACTTATCTGCCCAATATTCTGGATGACACAAAAATTATCTGGGGAAGGGGGGAGTGTTGCAGGAGGTCTAAAGTATCATCCAAGCCACTTTGCAACTTCAGCCAACTAATTCTGCAGACCCTAAGATTTTTGAAGTATTAACTGTGAGAAAAGATGCTGTGTAGAGCTTGTACCAAGCTTTAGTCAGATAATCATAATGCAAGGCTTTTGTGGAAGACTATGCCATCTGCAGTGGAAAGTTATATAACTTGTGAAAAACAATACCTTTGTGCTACCAAGCACTAAAAGAGAAAAAGTCTTTAATTATGGGATTCCAGGTAACCTTGCAGCAAGAATTGTCTATCATAAGCGAGGTTCCATCAGACTAGCAGAGACATAGCTTGAGCAGGTCCACATACAATCCATTGTATGAAAAAAGTGGTGCATCTAAAATCAAGTTGTAGCTGAATCAGGGGTCATAAGCAAGCTGTGTAAGCAGCAAGATTAGACCAGTGCTACATAAGCATCCTTCCATTTATTCAGGCCTATAACCAGATTAAAAAGATCTATGACCAGATAATAGAGGACAAAAATGCCCAATTTTGGTTAACATATCTGTCAACTCAATATACAGGTTTAGATCAGTAATCTATGCTCATTTCACTAAAAAGCATCATTTCACATAATTATGAGGGGAAAATCCTCTGAATAATTAGAGCTTCTGGTAGTACAATAGCATTTATTTATTTATTTATTTATTTATTTATTTTTATTTATATAAGAGGTCTAAAATTAAAATATATAGATAACCCTGAGCAGTGGTAAAATGGATTGGCTGGCTGATCAGAGACCCAAAAGATTGGAAAGTAAGTACAAGGAGATCTAAAGTAGTGGCTTATGGGTATATCCATGAAATAAACAAGAAATGTAAAGATATTTGCCCACCTCTAGAGAGCATCCACCAAAGGAGAGGTACTAAACACCAGCGTACAGCCAATGACCCAACCAATTGTTGTCAGCCAGTTTTTATCTTTGTCTTATTGGAACATGATGGGCACATAAATGACGTGGTCATGGTGTCAGAAATGGAGGCTAAACACAGACTTAAACAGATATAGCTGTTGTCATCACAGAATTTCAAACTTGCCAGCAATAAAGAATTATGTTGGGCTCTCAATAATAAACTCTCCCTTTAGAGGACCACACAGCCATGTATCAGCAAGTTGGCTACTTCGGGCTTCTTGTATCATGGAAGGATCAGCGGTTCCTTTACACAGGAATAGATACATTTTTCCATGCATAGGTTTGTTTTTCCTGATTTCAGGGCCTCAATCAGCACCACTATCTAATGTTTTATTTAGGATTTGACCTATCAGCTTGAGATCCCACATAATGTCACAAAAGACTAGGTAATCTACTTCTAGATAAAAGGAGATGCAAACATAGGCCCATGACCTTACGATCACACCACAAAAAAATTGGTGGCTTGATAAAATGTTGGAATTGTTTGTTAAAGGCACAACTGGAGTGCCAGCTTGGAGGTGATGTGGTACCACCCTATAGGATATAGGATACATAATGAATCAAAGGTCTGCATATGGCTCTGTGTCTCTAATAAGAAGACAATGGTCTGGGAACAGACAGTGTAAGGAGGAATTGTCACACTTTTTAGTTGACCCATTTTGAGCTCCACAATGTGGGAGGTCTTATTCTAGGGAGATACAATAAGAATATCATTGAATCATAAAGTGAATCCGTCACCTAGGTATTTTGAGCTCCTTGCTGCTCATGGACCAATAGTCAATAAAGGGAGTCATTTTCTTGGGCAGTGATATTAACCCTGATCATAAATGGATGGGTACAGTCACCCCGTTCTGAGAAGGACATTGTGATCAGGCGGTCAGACCTCTCCAAGATGCCTGGCTGGGTCACACTACCAGTTAAGCTACTACAAAGAAACCTAGAATAGATAATGGAGTAGGAATATAATGAGTTTCAATTGAAGATTCCAGACTGAGGTGGTAGGAACTTTGGTTCTTCTGACTAAACGCCCATTTCTAAATCTCCCCTGAAGAATAGAGACCTATAGGAGGACTACTTGCTCTGTGCTGATGAAGAAGTAGCTCTAAACTGCATATAAGTTGAACTATCTGGGTGGCTGAGCGGTTTAGCGCCGCTTTCAGCCCAGGGTGTGATCCCGGAGACCCAGGATCGAGTCCCACATCAGGCCCCCTGCCTGCTTCTCCCTCTGCCTATGTCTCTGCCTCTCTCTCTCTCTCTCGAATAAATAAATAAAATCTTAAAGAAAAAATAACTTGAACTATGCAAGAAAAGGAAACGCACTTCCCAGACCCTCCTCAATGAAGGACTTGTTCACTAACCATGGGAATACTGTCAGTGGATATCTCCTACTTGTCTCCTACTCCTTCATCGACAAGTGGCTACACTTACCTTGGCTGCCTTGCCCTCAGAGAATCAGCAAACCTAAGGTAATGCCCTTCCCAGAGCAGCCCGTGTCCAGTGATTAACAAACACAGTGGTAGAGATCCAATCATCTTGGCTTCAGACAGAACACCAACAATCCTTTCTTATCCCAGAACTTCCTACTGGTTTAGCTAATGCTTTGTCCAGACAGCTTTGCATTTTGACTATTTCTTCTGACGTGCCCTGCTTCTACCACTTTCTTTTCATAGGTGTCATCCTTGCAAATATCTTGTATCCCAAACTCCATCTCAGTGTCTGGCTCTAAAGGACCCATGATACAGTGTTCTGAACCCAGGAGATTACCAGCATCTCTAAACCTCTTCTCTAAAAATTCTCAAAATCTCTGCCTCTTCTTGAGTTTTCTCTTTGCCTTTTTCCCCCTTCTCTTTCTTTCTTTTCTTTTCTTTTCTTTTTTTCTCTTCTTTTTTTTTCTTTTCTCTTTGCCTTATACAGAATAGTAAATACTTTGAAGGGAAATAAGGCATAAAATGTCAGCCTCATCATAAATCCTACTTCTCCCTTGGACCTTGCTCTCCCAAATTCTGATCACCCTGACTGCTTCTCCATGCCTTCAGATACTAACTTTTGTATTTTATCTAGATTTTTTTAGTTGTTCTCAGTGGGAAGGTCAATGAAATACAAGCTACCACATTCTCTAAGTCAGCTTAGGATACCACAAAACAATCCCATGGACTGGGTGGCTTAAACAATGTAAGTTTATTTTCTCACTATTCTGGAGGCTGAAAGTTCTGGTGAGAATACTTTTCTTGACCTAGGGACAGAAAAGTTTTCCCTTTTCCTCTCTTTTAGGTTCTTTGGTTAGTCTAATAATTAAATCAACACAGCACAGATTAATAGGCGAAAAACAAATTTTGTGCATATTGAGGACCTATCAAAATGTGAATCTTCCTGACAGCCAGTTAATTGAGGGTTATATGCTATTCTGAGCTAAGGAGAAGGGGATAAGGATCTTGGGCTTCAAAGGGGAGGAAGGCAATTTTACAGAAACATGAGAAGAGCAGATGTTTGGTAAACAAATGACTGCCATGCCAGGCAGATAAATCTTTCTGACATACAAAGGTCATCTCTGGTAATAGCTCTTTCTTTGGGATAGGCTGCTCCCTCTCTAAATTCTTTTAGGAAGTTAAGGGGGAAGTAAACAGCTCTTCCTGAGTCTTCTTGGCCCAGATTATCTTTAGCTCCAAATAATCCATGTGCCAAAGTGGCACATTCTGGGGTGGCATATTCTGTTCCCTGTCATTGGCTTGCAGGAATTGCCTTATTTCTGTGTCACATGGCAGAGAGAGTAAGAAAGCTCTGTGGCATCTCTTCTTATAGGGGCACTAATCTCATCATGAGAGTCCTACTTTTCTGAACTTGTCTAAACCTAATTTCCTCCCAAAGGACCTGCTTCCAAATACCATCACACTGGGGGTTAGGACTTCAGTATATGAATTTGGTGGGAGTGAGAGGATATAGTTTAGTTCATAGCATGTGTCATAAACATAAGTAAATTATGGCTATTTCCTGTACTTAACAAATATATGCAAATATATTTTTTAAAGGAAATAGTTGTTTAAAAGTTCCCCAACTCTCCCACTCCCACTCCAACTCATTTCTAAGAGGAAAATACTATTTTAATTGTTTCACATGTTATTTATTTCTATACTTATGTATTAAATGCCAAGCCATTATAACTTGTTAGGAGCTCTTATATTTAATTTTATCAATTTTAACATTGCCTATTGACTCTCTGATGGTGAATAAGAATACAAGTTTACTTATATGTAGAATCTTTCTTCCTGCCAATGTAATTATCTTTCAAATTGTATTAAATTTGTATTTAATATTTTAACTACTATGTATGTAAATATTGTTTATGGTGGAGCCAAGTGCTAAACTATCAGTTTATCATTTCTCATATCACCTTTTTATTTTAATTTAATGTCATCTTCCTTATGTTTTTTCATTATTATTTCACATCTGAATATTCTTTCAACACACTCCAAAAGCTTCAAAAATTCATCTCCATTTTGACGTGTGATGAAGGTAATTTTGATAATTTATCAGTTCTATTTATTTTTTCCTGGAGACAATACTCCAGGAGCCCTCTGACTGGCTACTCTCTTTTAATCTCTTTGTTCAACAGACCTTTCACACTCATCCTGGGCTTGCATCTTATCATCCTGGTGTTGGATCTCTCATTTCATGCCTTCACTTGTATCTTCCCCACTGTTTTTCTAGCTTTTGCTGACTCCAGTCACAAAGCCAAAGCTACGGATTTTAGGTTTTTGTTATGTAATTAACCCCATTTCTGGTTACCAATTCTTCTATCAGTTAGCTTTTATATAACAAATCGCCACAAAACTCAGTGGCCTACCTCCTGTTTATATAGAATTGTAAGAGTAGGGAGGTTCTGGTCTGGGCCAGCTCCACAGTATCTACTTGGCTGTCACATATATTTTGGTTAGCTAGGTCACTAGCTAGTGGCTGGTGTTCTCAGATAGCCTTCATCACTTGTCTGTTGGGTCGCAAGTTGTCAACCAGGTAGCTTTAGTTCTACTCTGTGTAGCTAGCTCAGATTTGTTCACCTGGAAGTTACAGAGTTATAAGTGCAGCAGCACAAGAGCAAGTGCCAGTGAACATAAACTTCTGAGACCTCTGCTTGTCTCATATTTGTCAGAATTAAATTGGTCAAAATATATTGTATGGTCATCTCAGAATCAAGGGTTCATGGAAAAGGAAGAATTTGGAGTCCTATTTGCAATCTATCACTCTCTCTTCCATAACAACACAGTTTCATACCTAATCAAAATTCCAGCCTCAAACCTTATAAATCATCTGATACTATCCACCTACCTATCTACTTATTTATTATTTGTTTATGTGTTTATATGTAAGTTAAATAGCTTATAATTGGTCCGGCACTATATATATAATTATTTACCCTCTAATTGTCACATATCTAGGAGATAGTTCTATTAATATTTCCAAATACGAGATGAATCTGTGCCCAAAGAGATTAAGAAGCATGCCAAGTATCTGAAGGTAGGCTTCTGGGTCTCAAGTCCATGTTGTTCATTGTGGCCTCAGAGTGTATGCTTTGGGCCACCCCACCGTGCTGCCTGCCAAAATTACATTTAATCTCTTGCTGATTTTTTATTTGAGAATTTTTTATCTTTGAAATGAATTTATCACTCCTTTTTTTTCTGTACCATTTCTCTATTTTTCCTATAAAAAATGAAAAAAATACCACTTATGAACTTATGATGAGCTACAATAACTATCGTCTAATACTCTAGTACTTTCCATTCCTCCAAAACTATATGACTTTTCTCAGGTTCTTCATAGTGGGAGCTTAGTCATAAAACTAGCCTTTTCCCTGGGTTAACAGGGACTTAACAACTGAAATACAAGGACATGGTATTCCTTACCCCTCTATAAATCTTTTCCATATTTCAAGCTTCAAAAGCTTTTGTTTTTCAAATGGTCACCTCAGATATTTTTAGTCTTTGTATATCTCCATCTCTCTTGAAGCAAGCTGAATTTATATTAATCAATACTCCTCTTGACAAATAATTTATAGTCCTGAAAATTACTTTCTTACTTTAAGGATATATATATTTCAAAATAAAATTTAACTCAGTATCATCATCAAAATTATTTCTTTGTTAGTTGAGTATTTTTTCTTTGCTGAATATTACAAAAGAGAAATTATACTGTGAGTACCAGGGTAAGCTAAAAGCATAAAACTTATGAAAAAATTTACCCTTAGTACATGACATGGAAAAAGTTGATTTTCAAGTCTTGGTCTTGTAGAGAGTTACTAAAAGTAACTCCAGGAAGTTGTTAAGATTTCTAATATAACTGAAGATGAAGAAAAATGTGTGATTTATTTAAAGGAATAATATCATTCTAGGAGTAGGGAAACAGTAAGAAAAGTTACACAGCTGTGGCTAGGCATATTTTAACCAGTGTGGTGAACAGAGAAATAGATAGTAAGAGGATAAGAAGAGGTTATATATAGGCATTTATAAAGAGTAGCCCCGGGTCTAAAGACAGTTCAAATGGAAGACTAGTTACCACTGTTTGTTAATCTATAGTTATTTCTTGCTTCCCAGCTGAATCCTTACTGTTACAAGTAGGAGAGACAGAGGCAGAGCTAATACATTTAATTTCAGAAGACTCCAAAAACTGATAAAACAACTTCTTTTAAACTTCATAAAAAAATGTGTTGCCCTAATTTTCATATTTGTTTCTATGAGAAATAAATAAATGCTCTATCCATTCAAGAAACTCCCCTTTTACTCTGAATCTTAGAAAATTCTGTTTGACCTCTAATTTGCCAGTGTTATAACCCCATAGCTTTCTCTCTCAGCATAGGATTTCTAGCTCAATCATCACAAGATGTACCACAGTAGCAGTAGAATCAACCAGCCCCAATTATACAAGACTCACCAAGCAGACAACATGACTGAATGGGATCTGATGTTATAACTACGCTTCTTAATTAAGAGATCCAGAAATCCTACAGATGTATCATAGCAGGCTTAGGCCATATTGGACTTCATAATAAGGTAGAACAAATATTGGGAAGGTAGTTCTAGTTATAGCCTTGGAATATCCTAATTTATATTCTATTCTTCCTTTTACTTGGTTATGAAAGCTCAAATAAAGTAAGCTTTATTTCTCTAGTCCTAAATGTTCTTCTGTGAAAAATTTGGAGGTGATGATATGGACATAGAGGGATACTGCAATTGCTAAGAGCTATAAAATATGAAAATAGCTAATGAATAAAGCATAGAGGTCACTGTGTTATGTGCCCAAATTATCCCTCAGGAATTAAAGATCTATGCCCCCAGCTACAGTCCTCAAATATTATCTTTCCCCAGGAATTTCCCTAAGCTAAGGAGAGTCATCTCAGCCTTGTCTAAGATCTTAACCTTTCCCAGGGCAGCTGGCATCTAATGACTGCCAAATATGGAGTATAAGCTCCAGAACAATTGGCAATTGTGAAGTAGTGGCAAAATATTTGGTTAACATGTCTCTCAGAGTATGTGGGGAAATATATGATTTAACACATAAATCTGAATCTCTAGAGGAAGAGGTATAAAATAGAATGCCAGTAACACCCATTGATTGTCATTGGCAAGATATTACAGAAACCTTTATCACTGGAGTCCTGTGGATACAGATCTTGTCCAAGTCTACTTCTGCCGTAGTTCCCTCCATTCTTTCTAGGCCAACATGAGAGATTTCAGATCCATTTAACTTCAGATGTTTGATTCCCTCCACCTAATCCATCACCATATTCTGCTTCTCATCTTTCGAAATGTCTTAGCTTTTCCTTTTTGGCTGAGAAATCAGTCATCCATTGAGAAAGCAGCAGAGTATAATGGAAAGAGCATAGATTTGAAGTCACAGAAAAGAGGGTAAAAATCCCAGGTCCGCCTTATGTGGCCTTGGGGAAATTCTAAAATCTTTCTAACCCTCAGTTTATTATTTTTAAATGGGAATAATCATCTCTACCTTTCTGAATTTTAGAAAACATTAAAAAATAATATATTTTGCATGTACATGTGCTCAATCACTGCTTAATACTAAATCAATTATAGCTATAAATAATGACACAATGCATTTATTCATTCCTGCTGTCCTGTTCAAACTCTTGTCAGACAGAAGCTCCTACCTGACCATTCTGTCTTCACTTCCTTTCCATCCACTTCATTTTATCATTTTATATCAAATAACACCACTTTATTCAAAATTCATATCTATGTATATAAATACTAGCTGAATTTTGTTTTGTTTTTTAAATTTTTCATGTTAAAACAACAAAGATCCGGGATGCCTGGGTGGCTCAGTGGTTGAGTGTCTGCCTTTGGCTCAGGTTGTGATCCCGGGGTCCTGGGATCCAGTCCTGTATCATGCTCCCCGCAGGCAGCCTGCTTCTCCCTTTGCCTACGTCTCTGCCTCTATCTCTCTCTCTCATGAGTAAATAAAGTCTTTTAAAGATGTAAAAAATAAAACAATTAAGATCTGGGGCAGCCCCGGTGGCTCAGTGGTTTAGCGCTGCGTGCAGCCCAGGGTGTGATCCTGGAGACCTGGGATCGAGTCCCACATCAGGCTCCCTGCACGGAGTCTGCTTCTCCCTCTGCCTGTGTCTCTGCTTCTCTCTCTCCTCTGTGTATTCTCATGAATAAATAAATAAAATCTTAAAAAAAAACAATTAAGATCTGTATTTAAAATTACGGATAAATTGTCCTATTTAAGACACTGTCAACTTAATTTACTTTGCAAATTATATATTGATAATTATAGTTAATATAGTTATAATTATAGGATTGTAATTTATATTCATAATTATTGATAGTTACATACTTGGGTAAAAGATAATATAATATTTCCTTAAATCTATATGAATTTAAGTTAGTATGGAAGATTTGTGATTGGAGAAATTAATTTTTTAACTTAAATCTGCATCAACAGTTCTTTTTTTTTTTCAACTTTTAAAACTCAACAATGGGGAGGCAAAAAGTTTATTTAAATAATTAGGATACAAAGCCACAATGATTTTCTTTCATACAAATTATTATGCCAATTTTCGAATTTATTCACGTTCTATGAGGAAAAACATAGAATCTTATAAAACTTTGCTTATGGAACTAATTTTGATTTCTGTTAACATGCTTGCTTCCATTGACAGGTCAAATGAAAAATAAGATAGTGAATAAAATGTGTTTTATTTTGTCTTAAGGGAAGCTCTTCCAAATAAGAGAAATATTTGAGATTTCTACTTAACTTCAGTTATATCAAAACGTTCTATTTATTTTTTTTCCATTCCTTAGCACACAATTTTAGCTGAAATGGAACAGTTATAATGATTTCTTACACTGGTAAGTGCTTTGCAATTTACAGCGTGTCTTCATCTTCATTGCGTTTTTCAAATCTTTACAATAATGCTAGGAGAGAAGTCAATAGAAAAAAAAAGTGACCTCAAAGAGGTTAAATTATTATCAGAGAACACAATTAGGGATGGAACCTCAAAATTAAAGTCAAATAATCTGACTTCGTTAGTATTGTATTATATCATAGGCAGGTGATATTCCACTCAACAATGTCTTATATAGAAAATTTACTCTTTTCTCTTTTATATTCCAAAATCACTAACAAGAAATTGGGCCAACTGACTCATTTTACCTACAAGTGGATAAGAATTGGCCTTTTTTCCCTAAGCTCCTTAAAAAAAGTAGATATTGGACATTATACATTTGGATAGGTCCATTTGACAGACATATCATCATTTTAATTTTGATCTTTTAGAACTCTATTATAATAAACAAGTAGATAATTACATATCCAAAAAATTTTAAAAATAATTAATGGAAATAATCATGGCAAAATTTCTACTACTCTGAGTTTTTCCTATGGTTCTTAAGTTTTATCCAGTTAATTTAGTTGGACACCCAGGTTTAAAAAGAATCTCTGACAGTTCTTCTGCATGCTACTACATACTTATTAACGAGCTATTTGCTTTTTGACCAAAGCTTTGAAAAGAAGTCTTGCCACATCAGCTGTTTGCTTATTGTTTTTGCTATACTTATGGCTTGCCTTTACCCCCTTCAAGCTGTGAAAAATTAATGGAAGGACATCACTGTTATTATCTCACTATCCATGCAAATTGTTCTTTCTCATGAAAGAAAATCCATAAAACTATACTTCATAAAGGATACAAAATTATTTTAGCAATAGTATGAAAGAATAATTTGGGGAGTCAGAGGTTCATAAGTGCAAATTTATTTGGTGATGTACCAAATAGATTCCTTTTCCTTTAAGATGGATTTATTTATTTATTTATTTATTTATTTATTTATTTATTTATGAATGACAGAGAAAGCCAGAGACAGAGCATGCACAGAGAGGGAGGGACAAAGGGACAGGGAGATGCAGATCCCTTGCTGAGCAGGAAGCCTGATGTGGGGCTGGATATCAGGACCCCAGGATCATGACCTGGGCCAAAGGCAGACACTTAACCGACAGAGCCACCCAAGTGCCCCACGAAATCAATTATTTTTTTCTTAATAGTGAATACTTCCCTCCGTGTGCTGTCTTTATTGGTCCTCTTGTAACTATAGCATGAGAATTTACTACGTCTTAAATTAAAAAAAATAATAATTGGACAAAAAGAGAAATTGGGACAAAATTCTATTATGCGATACCTTTGGATGAGCATGTTTGGTTTATACATACTACTTCCAGGCACAGAGCCAGTAAATATACAATACGTATGACTCCCATTTTGTACCAGGGACAGATATGACCAATCAGTCATGATCCTTTTCCTCGCTGAAGTCAAAAGTGATTCCTTAACCCTATGCAATAAAGAATTGTTGGCAGAAAGACCACTAGTTTGGTGCTTGCATGTAGTTTGAAAACTACTTATCTGAGATGCCTGGGTGGCTCAGTGGTTGAGCATCCACCTTTGGCTCAGGTTGTGATCCTGGGGGCCAAGGGTAAAGTCCTACATCAGGCTCCCCGCAGGGACCCTACCTCTGCCTATGTCTCTGCCTCTCTCTCTGTGTCTCTCATGAATGACTAAATAAAATCTTAAAAAAAAAGAAAACTATTTCATTTTATGTATCTAGGGTTTTATTTTATTTTATTTTTTCAGTGAGTTTATATTATATGACCTGACCAGATTGGGTGTATTCAGTTAGGGAACTTTTCATAACAGCTATATTTGCTGAATAAAATATATGTAACTTTTGAAAAAAAGACCAAAAAGAGAGAAAATTTGAAGTCGTTCTCTCTGCCTTCTTTATAAGGTCCTTTTGATCACCATATAGACCCAATTTGCTTATAATAATAGGTGTTATATCTGAAGGTAGTAGAGGTTTTTACAAAATTCTGAAGGAGGAGAGAATGATCTTCAGATTATATATTGTCTAGATACTGTTATGGATAAAAGCAATGACAGATATTCTCAATGATAAAATTAAGCAACAAAAATTGAGCTGTTTTTTGGAAATAATCATTAATACAGCCAACTAATGTACAAATTATAGGAGAACATTTTGAAATAACAGAATCTGTGGTAGAATTATGGTGAGCAATATACATTTATCCGTTCACCCACCTATCTATCCATCCATCCATCCATCCTTCCATTCATAGAAGAGCAATCAACTGTCATAGAAACAAAGGCAATCATGGGTATTAGAGATTTTCACAGAAGATAAAAAGTTGAGTGGAGGGAAACTAAAAATATATGTATTTTGTCCATTTCATATGCTTCTTGTTATTGAATAAAAAATTCTAATACAGAACACATAATTTGGAAATCATAGTGACTGAAGAAACTTTTTTTCTTTGATTTATAGAGACTCTTAGGAATTAATGTACCTAATTGTGATGAAATGTTTATATTTAATTATTTTAAAAATATTTTTATTTATTTATTCATGAGAGACACACAAAGAGAGGCAGAGACATAGGAAGAGGGAGAAGCAGGCTCCATGCAGGGAGCCTGATACAGGACTCAATCCCAGGACCCCAGGATCACGACCTGAGCCAAAGGCAAACACTCAACCACTGAGCCACCCAGGCATCCCGAAAATGGCTATATTTTTAACAATTCATCCAATTTCCATTCAGTGTCACAGTGTTTATTTGTTTACATTCAAGAAAAATTAAATTTGGCAACTTTCACTAAATGAAAATAAAAATATGACCTTAAAAGTATATTTTTATCCATTTTTCTCCCTCCTTTTTCTTTTTTTACACTTTTCTATTTAAAACCTCATCTGTATGTCCACATAAGCTAATGATCTTTATATGCTATTAAAGGTCATTTATTAATGTGAATTTTTTGGTGTTATGTGAAAAATGGATTTTTCTTGGTTTTTAATGTAATTTATCTTAATAAGCATATAGTCTATACCTATGCAATTAAATATGCTAAATTACTATTTGGAATTATTTGGAGAAACAAGTATAAGTTGAAATAAAGCTGGCAGGAGAAAGGTGTACTTGAAGGCTATAGTGTAAGAAGGTATTATGGTTTATTTGGACTTCCTGTTTTCATCTTGTAGGTTGGATTAAATTTTCCCATATAGATGATTTTGGGGGGGGCATTCTTTTTTTAAGATTTTATTTATTTAGGGATCCCTGGGTGGCGCAGCGGTTTGGCGCCTGCCTTTGGCCCAGGGCGCGATCCTGGAGACCCCAGATCGAGTCCCGCGTCGGGCTCCCGGTGCATGGAGCCTGCTTCTCCCTCTGTCTATGTCTCTGCCCCTCTCTCTCTCTCTCTCTCTGTGACTATCATAAATAAAAAATTAAAAAAAGAATTTTTTTAAAAAAAGATTTTATTTATTTATTCATGAGAGACACAGAGAGAGAAGGAGAGAGAGAGAGGCAGAGACATAGGCAGAGGGAGAAGCAGGCTCCATGCAGGGGGCCCAACGTGAGACGCGATGCCGGGTCTCCAGGATCACATCCTGGGCTGAAGGCTGAGCTAAACCACTGAGCCACCCGGGCTGCCCTCTCAGGGGGGGGGGGCATTCTTATAAAGAGAAATAAAATGATAAAGAGAATTACTTCAAGAAAAACGATGTGTGATGTGAATTCAGTGAATAGACTAGTTTAGGTACAGAGTAAGTTGTGAAATAGCAAGACAAATGGTAAGGAGGTGATTCTACTTATTATTCATCCGTTCATCCATTCTTTCTTTTGACAGGTATAGATTTATACTCTATTGTGATCCAGGCATTATTCTCATATCTTGGTATTAGTAAACAAATGGCTAAAAACTCTTGCTACCTTAGCTTTCACATTTGGGGATGCTGGAGACTATAACTGTTGGATATGAGATGCTTAGTAGGTCTTGACCATGGTAGTGACGTTAGCAGTGAAGATAAATAAAATATAAGAAAGTCTAATCAGACACATAAGAGGCATTGCATATCATACCCCTAATGAGGTATTTAGGAAAATTGCTATTCCTAGTATGAGTGTCTGGTAGGCTCATTCTATCATTTATATATGAGTTACCATGGCTTCCATCTAAATGTAATAAAGCCACATTCCTGATCTTGTCTTTACTATTTACCACAGAGTTCAAAAAGGATTTAAAGCACCTGCCAGAAATATATATAGTAAAATGGGATAAATCTCTGTACTCTTTGTTTCCAAATTCTGTGGAGATTGAGTTTTTCTAACAAAAATAATCCCCTTATCAAGATCACATAACTATTCATAAAACAGAGGGGGCCTCTGGAAAATTGTCTTTCTTGGATCACTAAATAATTATTTTGAGGATTACGTGCTTCTATGATGCTTACTTCATTGGAATTTAGGATTGATGAGCTCAGAATCTGCTAAGGACTTAAGAGCTTCTCAAGGAAATGATCTATATCAATACAGGGTTTTACATGACAATATTCTCCTTTTTCACTGCCTTGTCCAGGTGGGGCTCACTCAGCGAGCAGCTTATGTGGCATTTACTCCATAAGCCGCTGATTATGTTCTTTAGTGTCTGTGAGCCACGGCTTCTCACAGATGGTACCTGCTATACTCACAACTTCTTAGCATGGCGTGTCAGTCATCACAGACTCTCTACATGGCCATAATTCTTTTCAGATTCTTGGGTGACATTTGAAGTACATCATCTTTGACAGCTGTTACACTTACTTGATAAACAGTGTTGATGACAAAGTTTTTGTAATTTTTGTTTCACTGACTCCATTTACAACTTAGAGTTAATTTGTGTTTACTCAAGAAAAATGAATTTGCAAGTGAATTGGCAAATTACAATAATTTTCTAATTAAGTAAAAGAAAATTCAAAACAAAAATTACCCTCAATTACCAGCAAATTTCAGGGGGAAAAAACGACCCCTGCAAATTCCTTAATTTACTTGATTATGATTATTTTCCCACTTTCTCCTGTTTTTTTTTTCCATATGGCTTTGAGTAGCCTATTTTTATTTTATTTTTATTTGTTTTTGTGTTTTTTTCCTATATTTTAAAAAAATGATCAACTATTATTCATGTATTTTTATTTTCTCCCTATAATGCTGTGGTCCAAAGTTGCTTGGAGTTCTCACCAATGTCCTTTAGTGGTTATAGAGAACATTACTGGGGTGCCTGGGTGGCATAGTCAGTTAAGCATCTGACTCTTGTTTTCAGCCCAAGCCCTTATCTCAGGGTTGTGAGATGGAGCCCTGTGTTTCCGTGCCCCTCCCCCAAATAAACAAGTAAATATATATATGTTTATATATATATGTTTATATATATATATAAACATTACTAGGAAAACTACAACATTGGTACTAATATATGTTTTAAATATTTAGTGTATGTATTATGCTTTTGCTATATGTATACTCTGACACCTAGAGTGCACACTCCTAAGCAGAGTCTATAGTGAAGAGTCTAATGAAGAAACGGGTATGCAGACATTGTGTGTGTGTGTCTGTGTGTGGGGTAGGGTAGGGGGGAGGTAGGGATGAGAAATCAAACCAGTAAAAAAAAAATAAAAGGGACACCTGGGTGGCTCAGCAGTTGAGCATCTGCCTTCAGCTCAGGGCATTATCTGGAGTCCCTGGATCAAGTCCCACATCAGGCTCCCTGCATGGATCCTGCTTCTCCCTTTGCCTGTGTCTCTGCCTCTCTCTCTGTGTCTCTCATGAATAAATAAATAAAATTTAAAAAAATAAAAATATATTAAAACTTCGTTTTGTGTGGGAGATTTGCAGTTTGTTCTCCGATACACAATTTATTTTAGCCTTTTCAGAGTACTACCTATGCTACGGCTAGAACTATTACCTCTGCCAACGCTCCTTTCAATAGATACTGGAAATCCTTTATAATTTTGATGTAGACTCTCAGCCAAGTGTACTTAATGAGATTGTTATCTTATGAACACACCAGTGACCAAGAAGGCCTTAACTTGCCCTTTCTTGACTAAACTTTAGATAGGTTTCTTTTCGACTGTCTGTTCCAGACAATTCCTTTTGTTAGAGCATTTACTTTACAACACTTTTAATTGTAAATTCGCAGCTCCTTTTAGATGTAAATCTTTTCCTAGCTTCTTGCTAGTTTTAACCCTCAGGAATGTCGTTCTCAAAGGTCTGGGAGCCATCCCTTTGAAATGCATTCATCAGGAGAGATAGGGCATCTATCTCCCAGTCTCTTCGGGAGGGTAGGAGCCTAACTCCAATTAGCAAACACAAGTGGCCTCAAAACACTGGCCAAAGTCTCTGCCTAACATCTTTCAATACTTTTCTAACACACCCCAGCCCTTAAAATCTCTTTTGCCATTTTTTTTCCTGAGAACTTATATTCAAGATCTCTTCCCTATTGCAGTAATCTGATTTTTATTGCAATAGTTTTGAAAAAAAGTTCTCCTTGTCAGTGAATTTTCTCTTTACTACCGATTTTGAGAGACATGATGCGACTATTACTGTATTTGAATCTCCAAAATTATGAGCTATATTTGAATTGAGACTGACCATGTAGACAGTTACTAATGTGATGAATTGTCTTTAAAAGTGTAATAATAATGATGATATTAAGAAATGATGAAGAAGGCTCACCTCTGAATCACACATTTTCTTTTTTAAAGACATTTCTTCATTTGAGAGAAGAAGCTCATGCAAGTGAGGGAAGGGGTAGAGGCAGAAGGAGAGAGAGGGAGAGAAGCAGATTCCCTACTGAGCCTGCCATAGGGCTGGATCCCAGGATCCAGATCATGACCCGAGCCAAAATCAAGAGTCAGACGCCCAACCAACTGAGCCACTCAAGTGCTGTAATCACACATTTTCATGAGAAACTCAATTCTCCTTGTTTCCAGGAGCAGAAAAAGGCTTTTAAGTTTACAGAGGATTATCCCATGATTTTATAGAGAATGGTAGAAGTTCCCCATATTTTTGTTGTAGGTGGCTTTTGTGTTCAGTCATAGTATTTTGGCATAGGCCTGGCTAGAAAGATCTTTAGGGAAGGTACACCAAAGGGGGCAGGAACATTGAATAAGGGTGATCATTGTGGTGCCATCTTCAGAGGTCACCTCTTGTATTATTTTGGAAATTCAATCCTGCTCTAATGATCTCATTCCAATAGCACACGATAGTCCTCCTCACCCCAGAAAAGTGTTGTGTTAGATATTTTCTTTCTTTTGGCTATTATCTATTCTTCTTTATTTTTTTTCTGAAAACTTGAGAAAAAAATAAAATTATTTTTGAGAAAAAAATTGTTATTTTCTTACAGACTTAAATGGAGAAAATTCATTCTACATATTTTCCCACATTAGTTCAAGTGAAATGGAGTATTCCAAAAAATTGTCAAATCATGTTTATATTTCCTTTAAAACTTAGATTTTGTATTTATGTGTTTCTGTATGTACATATATTCCTTAATGTTTGCATAAATATTTTGTAAAAGTAATGCTTAACGTTAATATTTGTCTGTAGCACTAACATTAATGATGCTGTATTTAGAGCTAGATTCAATGCTATGTGATATATTTGTAATTTGACCTCTGAAAGGCGAGCTCTTTTTAAGTAAATAGGATAGATAGAAGAGACTACGGATTATGACTTTTTATATATTATATACATTTCTTTGTGTGTATATATACACATACATACACCTATATGAATATATTTTTGAATGCATTATATATAAATATACATGTATGGTAGCCAAAGTTTGCCAAAGGAATGCATTTTGTGCATACTGCAATATCACACTGACTTGAAAAAATACTTGAATGCATGTTGAAATACATTTATTAGATATTTATACATATATTTAAATTTTCTTAACTATAAGACACAGTTTTTCAAAGATATGTTTTTCTTTTAATTGCATTTTGATCCACTCCTCCGATAGGATCAAAACATCCTACTGAGGACTCTGATGGTCTTTAAGCTTTCAACCCCCTTCTAGAATCAATGGGAGCACTATAAAGATTTCCTTTATTTGACTCTCAGTTTGTCATTGATTTTTCAGGATGTCTGTGTGAGTGTAATCTAAAGAAAGATTGTAGAACTGCTTAATCAATATGCCATTACCCTTCATGAATTTGGTTGATTATCCACTTACTTTATTGGGTATTGGGTAATAGTTCAACAGTGTAGTTCTTGACTGGTAACATTTTGTTAAAGTCAAAAATCTGGCTAATCTTGAGTCTGAGCAAACATTAAATTTACTAGTGAGCTTCTTTATGACTCCTGTTCTCTCAGAGTTTCTAATGTTGCAGCTTAAGCTGAACGTATGAAAATACTTGGCCTTGGAGAAACAGGCTTCTTCCTTGAGTAAATATGATTCAAAGAAACATCAAGTGAAGTGGCAACTGGACTTAATGAGGATTAAATTTTCTCTGACAATGTAATGAAAAGTAACTAACGTAACATTGTATTACGACAGAAATATTTAGTTTTAAGTAGATTAAGAGTACGGTAATTTGAGGGTCAATGCCTCAAGTAATAAAGGGCAGCTCAATACAAGAATAGTTTTTGGAATTATCTTGTAGAAAAAGATAGTATTAGCTTGGTTTTCCATGCATGGGTACAGGAATTTGTGGCAATTGATGGCTTTCACCCAGATAAAATACCTCATCTTAATTTCACCTGATAGACTTCTATTAACTTAAAAAATTTATGAAGTTACAAAAGCAAATAGTTGCAAATATCTGAACTCACCCATGGAATGAATTGTAAATATACATTAATATACAACTGGTTTACAATGTTAAAAATAAGATAACACACCCAAAATAGAATCACTTATGCTAAGCACTCACATCACCAAACAGACTTAATTACATTTTCATCCTCTCCCAGAAATTGAATCTTAAACCAGTCAGTCAGGAATTACCTGGTCATCACCAGTGAGGTTATCTACCTGACTTTCCCCTACCCTCCCCTAAATAAAAGTTACCTGGCCACAACCAATTGAGTTTTTAGTAGTAACTTCTTCATCCTGTTCCCTTCTGCCTACAAACATTTTCATTTTGTATAGCTCCTTGGAGCTCCTTTCTATCCATTAGATGAGATGATGATTCGTGAATCATTGACTAAAGCCAATAATACCTGTAAAATTTACTTAATAGAATTTTATTTTTTAACAACATTAAACAACCAGGGTTTGTATTAGTACAATCTGTGTAAGACAAAACAGAGGACTGGAATGTTGAGATATCTTGACGAAGTTTAAAGAGCAAGTACAGAATTCAAAAGCAGGTAGAGCTGACTTTAATGGGCTATATTTTTTATCACTATCCTATACACTTAATGTATCTTTAGACAGCAAGTTTTTGGAGAATTATTTCAGTACTGATTCTGGTCAAGATCTTCTTTTATGGGGGTTACTTTCTTGTTCCTATGTTAATACCAGGGAGATAAGTCATTTCCTTTCACTACACGTGTTATGTCCCTACAAAGTTCTGGTTCACATTTATCAGTTATTGTAAATGTATCAATCATTGTGAAACTGCAGTAGAGATCAATGGCCGACTCTCTACTTTGTCCATGCCCAATGATGCCTTTTTTTGTGACCAGGCTAACTGGCCCTTGTTCTAATATTCCTTGATTCTCAAACCCTCCACTGACTTTGTATTTTGGCCTTCAAAACTTGATTCAGGTATTGGGATCACTTTGGCTTGCTGCTTGAAATGACCCTTCAGTTCCTGTTCTCAGTCTTCTAGGATTCACATTTCCTGACCTATAAAACTTCACTAAAAGGAAGAGACCCAACTACCTTTCTTTCCAACACCTTGAAGAAAAAAAAAATGACCTCCTTGGTCCTCTGCACTCAACAGCTTCTAAGAAACAAATCAAATACTATCTGTATAAATGCACTCAGTCCATTTAAGGTCTCTCAAGCAGTCTCCATTAAATGTAATGTCGTTCCTCTTTATTTTCTTTACAGATGTGCTGTTTCACACACCTGAAAACATGATGGAGTTGAAGCTCTTGTCCAGATTTTACAATATGTCTGTCAGCGTTTCCTGTGGTTGTCCATAAATGTCATCTATGGGTTCAGTGGAATAGGACTTAAAAGCCTCACTGAATTTAGCAAAAGATAACCTATCCCATCTAAATGATTGTCTCCTACCTATAGTTTCAAAACCTAACATACTTTAATTACTTTCTATTTTCAAAACAAGCACCCCTTCTACTCCTTAGTACCTACAGTATCCCAGCCATTTGAACAAACTAGAATTAGAAATTTATTGTGATTTGAAGCACCTCTTTCAATTCTTTAATTCCTCATTCTATGTAATACACCAAACTGCCTAAGTAAGATAGAATAATAAGAAGAAATATAAATAAAATTGTTTAAATTGATCAATAAAGTTAGAAACTATATCTTTTCAGGTACCCATTGACAGAGAATGCTGAATGTAGAATAATTACTCTGTGCTGGGCAGGAGCTATTTAGAGATATTCAGAGACAACAAAGCTAATAAAGTATAATCTTTTTTTTTCCTCAAGAAAGTTTAATATAGGGAATACAATTTAAACAAGTAATGACAGTACTAGATAGATGGATGTTATATGGGTGCGTATGAACATTGACGAGCACATCAAAGAACAAATGGCACTTTCTAGGAAAGCTTCACAAAAGAAATCTTTATTTGCTTTAAGATCAAGATATTTTCCATACGGTAAAGAGAGATATTGTGGCAGTTAAAATTATATGTGCGAAAGTTTGAGCCTTGAAAGAATATTGTATCTTTGGAAAAATCCAGTAGTTAAACCGCAGGGAGTAGGTGAAGACAGAATTGAGTTTGGAGATGAAGAGATGAGGTTAGTAAAAGAAATATCCATGTTAGGCATTTAAAGAGAAAGGCTCTGATACAGGAAACTAGGAGTTCACAAATTCATTGAAATGACTGGAGAGGTAAGTGTCATGTTACTGCCCCAGGAAGTGCTGATGTCTAGAGCAAACTATGTCATTGAAGCTGTGCTTCAGAAGTAAAGGAGCTACTGCTCTGGCCATGGCCTTTCAATACCCACAAAGCAGTTACCAGATAAGGGAATGCCGAAGCCAATCACTGATGTTTCCTCTCAACAGAAACCTCCCTGTAACCCATATTGCAATCTGAAAGGTAGCAGGAAGATGGACTTTATCTACCAAAATATCACCAGAATTTACTTACTTTGTGGAATCTGATTTACGGACTATGTCTTTTCAGTAGAGGAAGGCACTCCAGAGAAAAAAAACTTAAAAAAAAAAGGCAATACTGTCCACAGACCATCTCTTTGAATACTCAATATCCATTCATACACTTCCATGTATACTTTTACTTCTAAAATATACCAGTAGTAACAACATATCTGCAGCATTATAAAACCATCTATTTTATAAAGAAAGATTTACTCACTTCCCCACAATAGGAAAGACTCAAAGGTCTACAGTTACCATGTAAACTCTATATGATATTTATTTATCTGCTAGCTCGGTCAAATTCCTATTTGATATCCTATAATATAACAAATTATAAAACCAATATTCAAAGTACATCTTGTATCAACAGGAAATAGTAAATGTAAAATGACTAAGCTTTGTATATATCTCAAAATAATTAATTATAAATATATACACATATATATTAATTAGCTTTACAAATGCTTATTGCTATTAATGACTTTCTTCTTTTTTTTTTCTAAATAGAAGCTACTTCAAACATTATTGTTCTGTAGCCTAGATGGACTGGCCTTCTCTCGCTTTGGTACCTTATGAGTCACTCAGTGAATGAGTCAGAACAAAATGTAATGTATTGTCTCCAGTATCCAGAATCTTAGAAATCATTTTATCTTTAAGTGGTAAGATGATCAAGGAACTAAAACTTTTGTTTTTCCTTGGTGTGGTTATTTGAACCTTCACCAGATTACAATATGCCTAGAAAATTCATTGAAGTACAAGCTTCCTAAATATCTATTTATACCTTTTACTCTCTAATGTGCTTGTATCTTGTCATGGCATGTAGCACATCCAATTCTTCTTACTCAAAGAATAAATGGGCATGAGATAAACTAGGTGATATAATCCTAAAGTAACACAGTTAAGGTGTACTTCAGTTGCTACTTGGTTGAAACAAAACATTTCTGGTGTCTTCTTGATATAGTGGATTAGTAAGTAACCAATCATTAGGTAGATAAATCATATTGGGTATCACTGGCAATGTCAAATTACTCCAGTTTAAAAATCACATTTGGAACATCATCTGTGGTAAGAGTCATCATTTGAATAATTTCAACATATTCCATTGCTATTTCCCAAGTGTTATCTCTCTTTGGCACAAATCCAATAAAGGAGTTATTTAGAGATCTACTAGAAATTTCACTCTGAATCTTTCAAATCTCTGGCAGTAGTCTCCGTGATTTTCTATTTTGCGCTTGTATTTTAACAGTGAGATATAGTCTAAGAGATTCCTACATTACCCTTTGCATCATAATAGCCTCACTCCATGAGCCCAGAATTAATGTGCAAGTATTCTAATTTTTCACTCAGAGACGGAGACATAACTACTGAATGGACTCTTGTTCTGTAGTAAGACAAAGTTGGAATCAAACTACATGGTGACTTTATTCCCAGTGGTATGGATCCCAGTGATGTTTGGTTCCTCACTGGTTAGAATTTGCTTAGGAAATGCATATAGAAAACTCTCTAAATTTTGTCCTCTTTCTCCAGTATACTGCTATCTTAGTGAATACTTGTGCACTATTTTGGAAAAAGCTAACAGATACTCACAGCAGTGTCACAGGGCCCTTCTTCAAAAGTCTCATTTTCTCTTATTAGTGATATATTGATCTATGATCCAGATCTTATCTGGGATTCAGTGTAATTGAGTGTAGGGCCGTAACTCTACATAATGTTAAACTTGGGTCAGCTTATTTATTGCTCACCAGACAGAGATTTTACAGATATATAAATCAAGAAGGGTCAATATTTTTCAGTGCTGGAATATCACGATCAATTAGACATCATCAAAGTTCCACATGGATGCAATTTCGGTTTTGGTCTTGCTTTCAGGTAACTCTGTCAATGACTTAGGGTTGAGTCTGGTATTAGAGATCTACTATCTTCAAAGTCCTTCATCAGCTTTAACTTAGGGAACTCATTTTAATGCCAGCACCTCTCACTTTCATCACTCATCTTTAAGAAGAACCAGTACGATTCTTTAGAAAGATATTTATCCTCATTTTATCTATGTATTTATTCCTCTGTGCTTTTCTTTTTTATTTATTTATTTATTTATTTATTTATTTATTTATTATTTACTTATTATTTACTTATTTATTTTTATTGGAGTTCATCTGTGCTTTTCTTGAGAAACTGTCCTCTTAGCCCTTTTGGAAAATGTGGTAGTAGGAGAGTAACAGATTCAATGTGAAAAGTATGCACAAACATTATCCTCCCTAAGATTTAAGATTTCTTTCTCTACATTATATTACTCACTTGTGACATTTTAGCTTCATTCAGTCTCGGCCAAAGTTTAATCTCATTTTAGTCAACCAATTGAACTAAAGCATAAGGTCTCCTTCATTTACTTATGGTCAGATGTTAAGTCCTTAGTTTGGGATCAGTATTTTATATAAATTTGGAGTTATGCTTCATCCTTCCTCTTCCATCCTTAGAGTTCATTACCAGTTTATGTCAATACAAATGAATAAAATCTTGCAACTTTCTTGATTAATTGATTGATTTAAAGTCCCAGTATAGTCAACATACACTGTTACAGTACTTTCAGATGTACAATCTAATGATTTGACAACTCTATACATTATACTATGCTCACTACAAGTATACCTATCATCTGTCAGCGTACAATACTATTACAATACCACTTATTATATTCCCCATGCTGTGTCTTGCATATTTGTGACCTATTTATTCCATATGTGGAAGCCTGTATCTTTACTCCCCATTGTATCAGACAGTGTACTTATCTCCCTGGGTAATAATTTTGCTTTTAACTCTATGTTTGGATACATGAATGGGAGTTGGGGTGCAATGTGAGAAGAATTTGTAGTCTTTTTAAAGAAAGCTACTTTAAGCTAGTTCAGTATTTCTAAATAAGACATATCTGGTCACATAAGAAAGAAGTATAGGGACTGTCTTTTCTGGCAAAGAATGCTCAGTGGTGCTAGGGGTTTAGGGCCCTCATATCAAACAAAATTCCTACAGATTACCTTTTCAAGCCATAACTAAATTTTACAAAAAAAAGGAGAGGGAAAGAAAGAAAGATGAAAGAAAGAAAGAAAGAAAGAAAGAAAGAAAGAAAGAAAGAAGAAAGAAAGAAAGAAGAAAGAAAGAAAGAATGAAGAAAGAAAGAAAGAAGAAAGAATGAAGAAAGAAAGAAAGAAAGAAAGAAGAAAGAAAGAAAGAAGAAAGAAATAAAGAAAGAAAGAAAGAAAGAAAGAAAGAAAGAAAGAAAGAAAGAAAGAAACCCAGTAAGATTTCCACGAACATGGGAATTCAGCAATTTGTAAACTCAAGACTTCACACCTGATTTTAGACCTATAAGACTGGTGAAGTGAGAAGTTATTCTGGGGCAGTCACAGAAGTTACTTTGATCTCATCTTGAGTCAAAATTATAAAACCCTGAGCTTGCCATTTTTTCTTGAAACTCTCCTATGCAGTCAGAAGACAAAAGTATTTGTGTCCCTTATTCTTCCTAATGATCTGTTGAAGCAGTTACTAGGTATGCCAAAATTTTGTCTTTAAAGGCATTTTATTCCAGGTGGCCAGTTGATTAATTTCATAAAGTTTTGCCACTGTGTGCCATAGACTACCAGTAGCTCATTTTCCAGTAGTACCAGGATTGTTCTTCACTGTCCACACATTCAATCAAGAAAGATAATCAGTGTCTGCCCCTACTTCTGATACAAAAAAGCTGCAGTAAATAAAGGTTTGCTGAGGCATATAATTATAATTTATCATAAAAAATTAGGTGTAAGCAAAATGGAGAGACGAAGAAAGTGAATTGAGTCTACTTTTAATGGGCTTGAGTGTAAAAACAACTGTTGTATTTTAGCTACAATGCAGAGATCAAGAAACTGTCATTGTCCTCTGTTGCACAAGCACATATTATCACCCAAACAGTACTTAATAGTCCACATGAAAATGATTTCTGGCTGAAACAATTAATACAGCTGCCCTAGTCATAAAGCTGGTGGCTAGATGCTGCAAGGTTGTTGAGTCCGGGCATTCTCACAACTGCCTCTTGATCATCACTCCTCCAAGAGTTGTAATGCCGGCATAAACAGCAGCAAGGGAATGGCATCCACTTCATTTCTAATCTTCCAAGTATCAAATGGATGTATATAGATGGACAATTTTAACTATAACCTACAATTCAGATTCTCAGGAATTTTTAACAGTCCAGACTTTTCAATAAATATAATTATTCTAGAAGTATGGAATGCATGTGAAATGTGACAATCCACAATATCTTCTTCCAGAGAGAATTACAGTTTTTGGAGGTTTCATATTTAATACTAGAAGGTTCAAGTTCAGACTTTAAGCAATCTGGGTGGAGGAGGGCAGTTTTTAGGTGGAAGGATTATACCAGGTTTGCTTTAAGCAAGGTATTTTATTGGAAAGTTGGAGTTTGGTTTGATAATATTTGAGATTTGCTTGGTTAGAATATGATAGGGGGAAAAAAGATATCAGTTAAGAAAAGTATAGTATTAGAATGGCTAAGAGACTCTAGTGAGATTAAGGAGGTTGATCATAGGACTTGCTATAAAAGTGTAGGAAGTTCTTCCTACAGATATGTTTATCTGTGTAAGATTAAAGCTCAGAGGAAAAAAAAGATGGTACAATTTTAGACATTTCCCCATTAACTATGATGTAAATGAATATATGACACCAAAAGCAAAAAAAACTTTAAAAATAAGTGAGTCAGTTGGGCTTCATCAAAATTCAGAGCTATTATTCTTTAAAAAATCTCATCTAAAGAATTAAAGGTTAAGCTACAGACTCAGAGAAATGGTCTGTACCTCACATCCTTGATAAAGGCCTTTACCCAAAATAAAGAAATCTCAAAACTCAACAATAATAAGAGAAAAACCTAATTTGAAAAGGGCAAAGATTTGAACAGGCATCTCACCAAAAAAAAAATATACTGATGGCAAATAAGCACATGAAAACAGGAGAGAAGGGCACCCTTCCCACATCATGCTATTAGTCATTACGGAAGTATAAGGTAAATCAGATCTGATACTATTATATCTCCATTAGAATGCTTACAATTAATAAGATTGATCATACTAAATGTTCGTGAAAATGTGGAGTGACTGAAACTCTCATACTTTGGGAATGAAAGATGATAAACCACTTGGAAATTACTGAAAAAGTCAAAATTGCTTAAAAATTATTTAAATCTTGGAAGTTACTTAAAAAGTCAAACATACTTCTAGGATATGATGCAGTAATTTATCTCCTAGTATCTGCCCAAGATAAAGAAATGTATATATACAAACAAAACTTACATGGATGTTGATAGCAGTTTGTCAGTAATAGGAACAAAGGAACTAAAACGCAACAATATGAATGAACCTCCTAATAATTATGTGGAATGGAAGAAGTCAGACCAAACCCAGACAAACAATAAAGGGAGCATATACTGTATTAGTCTATTCATATGAAATTCTGGACAATGCAAACAAGTCTATAGTGACAGAAAGAGGATCAATGATTTCCTATAGATGTAGGGGATTGAGAGCAAGATGGGGCACAAAACATGCTAGGAGTGATAGGTATGCTCATTATTTTGATCGTGGTAAAGGTTTCACAGATATATACATATGTCAAAGCTTATAATTATATCTGTTAATTGCGTACAGTTTATTATGTATCAATTACCCCTCAATAAAGCTGTTTTTTAAAATTATCAGCTATTGATTTTATTAATTTTCTCCATTGTTTTTCTGCCTCAATTCATTGAGTTCTGCTCTTACCTTCATTATTTCCTTTCTTCCACTTGCTTTGGGCATACCTTGCTCTTCTTTTCCTTGCCTTCTAAAGGTAGAAAATTAGGTCATTGATTAAGATCTCTAACTTTGCTCTGAGTGTTGCTTTAGCTGTATCCCACAAATTTTGATATGTTGCATTTAATTTTATTTCAATTAAAAATATTTTCCCATTTACTGTGTGACTTTATTTGGTCTTTGATTTTTATGACTATATTGTTTAATTTCCAAATATTTGGAGATGTTCCAGATATCTCTTACTGTTCTACAGTAGGATTTCTGTGGCTGTCGTGCTTACCCATACATTAGCCATTAATTTAAATTATTTTTTGGTTATTTTTATATTTCCCAGAGTCTCTTCCTCTTATGCTCTGCCACTGTAAGCCAGTGTTCATATCATATCTCTATTTGGAGATATCTATCTCTCCTTATATTTCAGGCTATTTGACTGTCCTACAAATTCAATTCTTTTATAGTTCCAAGAAAAGTTATGGTTTTTGTTCCATCTGGCTTTGTTTGTTTCCAGAGTAGGACTTATACTCTTTGAAGCTTTCTAAACCTAGGAAAAACCAAATAGATATGAGGTTTTAATGAATGAAAATGTGGGATTAGAAAATTGGACAAAAGGCAATGTAATTCAAAGAATTCTAATTGTCCAATTAAAAAATAATTTTGTCTGTAACAACAAAAGAGTTGTCACTCTCCCTGTCAATATTAGACAATGTGAGTGACAGAAAACCCTAAATAAATTGACTTAGAGGGGATCCCTGGGTGGCTCAGTGGTTTAGCACCTATCCATGGCCCAGGGTGTGATCCTGGAGACCCGGGATCAAGTCCCACATCCGGCTCTCTGCTTGGAGCCTGCTTCTCCCTCTGGCTGTGTCTCTGCCTCTCTCTCTCTCTCTCTCTCTCTCTCTCTCTCTGTCTCCCATGAATAAATAAATAAAATCTTAAAAAAATAAATTGACTTAGAAAAAAAGCAATTTATTTCTATCTCTAGATAGGAGTTGGTCCATAGCTGATATGGGGTGCAAGCATCAGGGACCTAGGACATTATCTCTCGCTGAGCCTCTCAGTCAGCATGCAGTCCAGGAGGGATGCTCCTACTCCAGCTCTGCATTCTACACAGTAGGAAAGAGAAAAGGAAGGGGAAACTCCACCATTCTTCTCATTATAAAAACACTTATATGATGTCTCTTCAACGTACCTGCTTGAATCAAATCCCACAGTTATTTGTCTATACTCAGCTACAAATAAGACTGGGACATATAGTATTGTCTTCATATAAAAGGTTTATGAGCCCAGCTGAAAAAAAAAGTGGCATTCTATTGTCAAGGAAGAAAGAGATAATGGAAACTTTTGGAGAGATTTGGTTTCTGTCAATCACAATTAGTTCACCTATGCATTTCAAAAGGGATATTTAGAGAATATATTTAAAGATAATAATCTCTGCAGAGTATGTAGACATTCTAAAACCATAAAGATCCTGACTTTTACTTATCTATGTGAATGGTTTAGTAAATGTATATGTTGTGTGTTTTAAATTTATGTGTGTCAATGTATTTTGCCATGGTTATAGCTAGAGTTAGAGTTTGATGATACTAGCAAATATTATCCTAATTAGGAAATTTAGTCTTCTCACAGAGCTTTATCATACTGAAGCCGTCACTCATATTTTTTATAGCAAACTGTCATTATTTCCTTAATGATACAAATATGAAGTAACCAAAATTTTAAATAATTACAGTAGAAGCTTACATTTTTATCATGGTAGCTGCAAAGATATTTTTGTTGTTGTTAGTACAGAAATCATACGATTGCATGTATGTATTATTCTGCAGAATTTTGTTTTCAATATACAATTTTTTTTCACTTTCTACAGTTAGAGGAAAAGAGACAGAAATAAAAGGTAAAAATAGAAGGAGATGATTAGGAGTTGACCAATGGCACGACAGTGTCTAAGCAAATATAAAATGTAGGACCAGTAAAAGTAAAACCAGATATTATTTTTGGCAACTAAGGTTATTCTTGTTGGCCACCTAAAGGAACCAGAGATCTATCTTGTTTTATTGCTAATTCAGAAAGTGTTATGTTTAGACATTTCATATATTACCAAAAAAGATTTGTAAAACAAAAGTAATTTATTGTAATGTAGGTAGTCCTTTCAGTCTATGCAGTTACTATGAGTTAAAACCTATTTGATTTATAAAACTAGACAACTACAATAATAAACACTTCACAAAATTATATATAGTGAGTTGTTCTTTTATTTAGATGCTGACTGATTTTCAAAAATGCATTTACCTAGAAAATATGTATGTGATCATCAAAGTAAGATTGTGTCCCACATTGAATCTTGATAGTGTTTGACAAATATGATAGACGGCCTAGAAGTATAAATGACAAGCAAGAATCAGGAATATAAGCATGGATGATCTATTTAAACATGCAAGCACGTTTCAACATAATGAATAAACTTATACATCAAACTAAGCCAGACACTTTTGGATTGCAAACCTATTTAGAAAATGTTTTCACTTTAGTCATCTGTTACTTCCCTCCATTGTTAAGTCAAAAGCACTACAGTTGAATTTTGAAACCAAATGAAATGAATTGAGAAGGACAAAAGAAATTAAATGATCAAAACCAAAAATGATTATACCAATGTTTGCTACACCCTGTCGTAAAGATAACCTTTGAAAACACATGATATAGAACAACAACAACAAAAAAAAAAACACTTAAATGGGTTTTTATTAAAGGTAGTATATAGATCTCCAAATTTTTGTGTTACCAATATAATTGAGCTATGATAACTCAGGCTTGTGTTAATCACTGTGCATTATCTCATTTAATTTTCACAAAAGTCCATTCTGCTTCAATTAATTATTTTTCTCTTCATTTGTTAATTTTAACCACTTTTGATAGAATGGCAGGGTAACTGTTGAGACTTTTTTCTTTGTTAATGGTACATAAAATAGTGATATGTCTTAAACAGTATGACACCTTAGACTCCTCAAAATAGAGTAGGGCTAATTTTCCATATATATAGAAAATGATGATTGGAAAAGCTCAAATAAGCCTAATCAAAGTGAAATAACTAACAAGCTTTAGAACTAAGTTTCCAACTCAGGATTTTGATATCTGTACGTATACACTTCATAAGTGCCCTATAATACTTTCCCCCGTATTATTTGTACATAATATTTCTAACATTAATATAATTTAATGACTACAAGGATTATTTTACCATTGTTTCAGTTGTAGTTAAGTAATTAATTCTAATAATAGTTACTACTGAAATGAAAATAAATGAACATTTTTATTCTTTTGTTATGTATAGATAATATGCATTATGTTACTTCTATTCTTTGAACTTGAAAGAGTATCAGTTATGACCTTTTACAAAAGATTACAAAACAAAATTATTTTTGCTACTGTAATGTTCATACTGATAGCATTTGGATGCTTGTGTGAAAAGCTTTTTTCATAATACAACAAAAAGTGCTATGTATTGTCAGAATTCACCTGTAAGCGATAAATTTGTTCAGCCATGCCTTAATCCTATGGCAAATTGTCCTGAAACTGTACCTGGAGTGAATATACCAATTTATTTTATACAAATATGCTTTACACCTATCTTTTCTCCTCTTTATGGATATTGAGGTAAAAATGAGGTCATTGTAAAAATAATTCACTTACTAACTTAAAAATATTCATTAAATGTACCTATTAAATTCTATATACAGTCTTTAACATAGAGGATACATTATTATTAAAGGAAAATGATCTATCTTCAAAAATAATCAAACTAGAAAGGGAATTAATTTTAAAGACTTTTACAAATGCACATATTAATGCAAATTCTGATATGTGCTCAACAGAGGAGAGGACACAATGGTCTGATAAACAATTATAGCAGTGACACCTCCTCATAGAAGAATAGAGAAGAGTCATGAAGGCTTCTGTAAAAAAAAAAAAAAAAAAAAAAAAAAAAAAAAAAAAAAAAAAAAAAACATTTAAGATGAATTCCAAAGCATGAGTAGAGATTGCCAAAGTTGAAGGGAAGTGTATTTCACATAAAATGAACAACTATGTAAAATCACCATGACAAGAGTGTCTCTTATGTAGCACTTCAACTTCTCTTAGCTTCGTCTGTTTCTTGCTCCACCAGCTCTTGTGTCGATCAGATCTGAGTGGCTTTGACTGACCTCATGCAGGCATTATCTAATTGTGCCTCATCTCAGACACCTGCCACGTGTTTGGTTCCAATCTGTGACTTCCCTTTTGCTGCCACTGGACTCTACTTATGGTTCATAAATGACCAACTTGTAAGTGCAGGGAGTTTAACACCTTCTGGGTCAAAGCTTTCACCATTGGTAATATGAAGCTCATGATTAAATTTCTCCCCACTTTTTCACATGTCATGGATTGTATGAAAACACTTGTTTAAATTCCTTCTTTTAGGTTGTCCCATGGGATCAAGAAATCAGTCACACTTAATGCAGACTAGCTTAATAACAAAACTTCATAACCTCTCCCTCATCTCCTTTGCTTTCTTTGTCCTGCTCCTGAGGCCTGTACTTCCTAATAAAGCAATAACACAAAGTCCTTTAGTTTAGTATCTGGAAAATCCAAGTTAAAAAGGGGATGTTCCCAGAAAGGCTGCTGTGTTAAGTCCTGGTCACATGAAAAAAAAAATCCATTCTAACTAGTTTCAGCAGAAAAGGAATTGTCTTACATCAGGTCCTCAGAGGGATCACAAGTTTTTACATCATATGGAGCACTCAAGACTTCTCATGTACAAGGAAGCCCGTCTTAGAGAATCTGACCAGCTTTCCCCAGGACCACACCAGTCGCCCGGTGAATGACAGCAGTCAATATTAAGGCATCCATTACACACGTGTAACACACTAACATGCCATGGTTCATCACTTGGGAAGCTCTAGCTAACAGATTCATAGGGAGGGCTGAGGAAACAATGCTAAGATGAACACTCAAGATGACTCCCAGAGTCATATGTGGAATGAACCATCCATGGGAGCTGCTATTTCTGGAACAATGTCAACATTGGAAGTTAAAGAAACCACTTTGCTCCATCAGGAAATTGCTACTATAGTTACCAGCTACCTATGGCTGGTAACTATACCATTTGCAGGAGGATAAAATGTGAGTTTCACCCTGTCTCTTCCCTAAGAGCAAGTTGTAATATATATTCATAATTCTATAACTAAACTGTAATGATAGATGGATGGATAGATGTACACAAACACACACACACACACACACACACACACCTCTCAAATACATATATATGTATACTAGAAGGCTCAAAATATACTGAACAGTTTATAGTATCTAACATAGTCCACCCTCTTGGTTAGTCAAAATTATATAAAAGCCTCTTTCAAAGAAAGTTAAAAGCCACTTTTTCTAGACACTTACCCCAGTGAATGCCATAGTATTCTTTGGGGAAGGGTAGAAGGTAGAAGGAAAGGCAGCCCCCGTGGCTCAGTGGTTTAGCACCGCCTTCAGATCAGGGCTGGATCCTGGAGACCCGGGATCGAGTCCCACATCGGGCTCCCTGCATGGAGCCTGCTTCTCCCTCTGCCTTTGTCTCTGCCTCTCTCTCTCCCTCTCTGTGTGTCTGTCATGAATAAATAAATAAAATCTTAAAAAAAGAAACACTTAAAAAAAAAAGAGGGTAGAAGGAAGACTGTGGTTCTTATGATGTCTGCCTAGTCCCTCCTCAAAAGTTTATGCCTCTCTTTTTTTCAAGGGGCTCTGAGTCTGTGAACTGACTCAACCTTGGGATTTGGGGGAAGGTTATGAATTATCATTTGACTTCATTTGCCATAGACTGTTCCCTTCATTCCTTCCTTTTTTACCTATAGATTTGAGAGGACTTTATTATTAAGTTTTCCAATGTCGGTCAGTCTTAATCCTCATAATCTTATGAGGAATTGGACTATGCAGAGCATCCCTCCTTAGTAAAACTTATTAAGCCATATAAGCTGTTGTTCATAGAAATGGCCTAATATCTCTTTCATTAGGAAGATAATAGTTCTCACTACAATCACTCTTTTAAATAACAGCATCTTCCTTGCCTACAAAGACCAGCTACATTTCTGTTCAGAGATAGGGTGCTTTCTCATCAGTATTTTGCAAAGTCTTGGTGGATGCAGTTACTCTAAATCTTCTGAGGGACCCAGCTGTGGGGCTGAATGAGTAGGTTGTATAGGATAAATATATTTTATATTCAAGTAAATGAATTTTTTGATTAACTCTTCTGTGTTTATAAAAAATGTCTAATGTCTTAAAATCATTTAGCAAGGTAATGTTTTGGTTTTGGCTTCAGTTAACTAACTTAGCAAACAATTAAATCCATTGAAGACAGAATCTTTGTTAAGTGTTCTGAAACTTGTGACTCAATCTGTATTATATTTCTCCCTCAGATTAGTAGCCTAACAATCTATTTTAGTGTCTTGAAAATTATTGTTTTTCATATATTTTGTATGAGGTTTTTTTAGGGGCAAGAGGGTAAGATTTTTTTCAAGCAGAAAACGTAAATCCACCTCTTGCTTCTTAGCCATTTTATATGGAAGTGGGATAACCTCATGAAGCAATTCTCTTTTTTTTATATCTAAAGGATCAACCTATATGTATCATAATGGGTGGATTAATGTGCTATGAGGAATAAAAGCAGAAAGATCAGTTTGGAGCCTATTCTGTAAGAAAAGGGAATTGAAAATGCTGGTTAGACTAGAAAGGTGACTGTGTTAATAGAGACAGAAATGATGATATTTTAAAGGTAGGTCATCATGATAATCATGAAAAGTAGTTTTCATCTTTTAAATTTTTTCACACTACCAGAAAGTAGTATAAATTGCATATTAAAAAAATTACAGGCCAATCTTTGTATGCCATAACTAGTAATGAGAATGTATTAAATACTAATGGGCTAAAAGTTTTTTTTTTTCATTAGATAGGAAGATTCAGCATTATCAAACTTGGAAACTTGAGCATTTATTGTAATGAAAGACGGGCCCTATTTTCAAAGACATTAAATGGGAAAGTTAGAAATTAATGGATTCTAAAAAACTCTCTTAGTATCTGTAAACTGATTTACTAAATTTAGAGACATACTTAAATGAGTTATACTGTACGCCATTACTCTCAGATAATAATGTATATATTTATAATTTATTGGCATCTCAGTGTTATAAATTTAACTTTCAGGATTTTTATTCATCATATCATAAAACAGAACTTGGAGTTTGAACTTGGTGATAAGGATAGCAATTTATTTGATTGCATATCCTCCAAGCCACACCCTCAAGCAATAGAGGAGATTATCTGAAAAATTTTATAATTCAACACTATATAAATTATATAAAATAATTCACAACAATAAAGGCAAATTATACATAATGGGGGGGGGAAATCCTATATTTTGAAGAAACTTAATAGGCAGGTAGATAGATCTATTTGTAGATGTAACAATATATACTTTCTAATAAGTATAATTATGCAGTAGCCTTTTTATATTATTGGTTTACAATTTAAATACTGATTTTTCTTATACCACACTTGAATAGCCTTTATCTCTAGAGCATTCATGACATTTTTTTTTCTTATAACTTCTCTTAGGCTGAGCAGTAACAGTTCTATCATTCTTTCTAATTTTTGCTACATGTTGCTTATCAAAAGTTCTTTGTTCTTCTTTAGACACCTTCTTAAGCAAATGTTGTTTCTGCCTTATAGCTATTTCAGGCCCCATTTGACCTGACACAAATAAGATATACTCATACTGCTTTAAGTATCCCCTTAAGTTCTTGCTTTATTTTAAAGAAAACTATGTAAAGTAGGTGATTTTTAAATATTTTTCCTATAATTATTTATACTCACTAAAATGTTGAAGTACATGTATATTTTTTAAATTGAATTATAATGCTTAAAAATAGTATTTTTATCCCTTTCTTTAACCCATTTTTTTCCTTATCTAATTATCAACTGATGGTTCCAGATTTATTTAAGGAGTGAGTTTCTATTGATTGAGAAGGAGGTGAGATATAAAATAAAAAATGTAAGATACATATGATCCAGAATATGAATATTAAGCATTATTTCCAATGTGATGCACTCAATTATAAATGGCACACAGAATTTACAGCCTCTTTTCACTTTGACTTCCACTAATGTCTTAAGATATTAAGAAGTCAATTACTTAAATAACCCTTGATTATTCAAAATGATAAATTGAAAGTTTAACATATATTTTAAAATGTGTGTTCTCATTTCTAGTGATAGCTTATAATAATTATTTCTGAACATTAAATAAAGATATTAAATTGTCTTTCTTTTAAATTGAATTAATATGAATTGGATTTAGATTCTGCAGGAAAAAAGTGCCCCCAAAGAATCAACATACATAAAATTTAAATGTCCTTAACAGCATACAATCTATCAGATCTTTCATTGGCTCTCAGCAGTTAACTTGGCTCATCCCAATTTGTTCTGCATGAATATGTACATCTCAATCTACACAATAAGGATAGTAACCAAATGTATTGCAATGTACATGACAGGCCCACTCAACCAAAATTATGTCCTTCATCTTCTACAACTGGTAAATGTCCTGTTACGCATTGCTGAGAGTGACAATTTGTGTCTATGATCTGAATGTAGAATCTGACTTCATTTAATGTGTTTACATCAATAGGTCTGTACATTTTATCACTTGCTGACATTTATCAGACCTAAATGCCATATACATTGAGGAAACTGTTTAATTGGAAACTGTGCCAAAGTTCTTTGCTGAGATATGTTCTAATTATACATTTAACCTGAAATTTGTTCCTGTTGTATCTTCCCTCATTTCATTGTCAACTACATCCAGTGGGGAGAAAATAAAATTGTACCAATATTGTACCATATATGAATGAGATAAAGACACAGAGATTTGATGACATTTTTAGAACGCAGATAACAGATTGCTCTATTTGGATAAAGCAGAATGGTGGAAGGTGCAGGCCTCTGAAGAGATGAAATTAGGCTTCCAACCTGTCACAAATGATGGTGAGAAGACAGGACTGCAACTCTTAGGAGGTATGTTTGAAGATAGTAATATTTGATTAAATAAATGTGTGTATGATAAAAACAAACAAAAAATAAATTCCAGTATGAACAGAATACATGGATAGACAATAAATTATAAAAAAATATTTGCAAAAAATATTTGCAATGCTGCAGATAGAGTTATTATCTCGAATTTATAATAGTACTTGATAAATGAAGAGTGTTAAATATTAGAAAATCTACAAAGTATCTGAAGAGGCAATTCATAGAAGAACAAATCCTAATGAAAAGATACTTAAGCTCATTAGTTTTTAGAGTAATGCAAAGTAACAATGAGTTTTTTTTTTTAACAATGAGCTTTCACATCGGAATCAGACTAGCAAAAATGTAAAACTCTTTTAACATATTTTTGGTGGAAGAGTTATGCGTGTACAAAGGTGTTGTCACATATTGCTCATGTAAATGTAAATGTTTACAGCTTTCTAGTAATAGTTTGGGAAACATATATGTAGGAATATTTTATTTAATACATCAACCTCATTCTTGGTAACCTATCCCACAGGTACAATTGCACCAGTCTGTAAGGACACAGGCGCAATTATATTATGGTGACATTGTAGTTACAGAGAATCCTGGAATGAAGTAGATTTCTATTGATGAGAATAATTGTAAAATGATAATATTATGGTGTAGTCACATATTAGAATATCATGCATGAATCAGAACAGTGAATTGGAAATATATCAAATGATTTGAAGTAATAGTATGTTATAATTGAATTAAGAAATGAACGCACGTGGGATGTCTGAGTGGCTCAGTGGTTGCGTGTCTGCCTTTGGCTCAAGTCATGATCCCAGGGTCCCAGGGTTGAGTTCCGCATCAGGATCCCCACAGGGAGCCTGTTTCTCCCTCTGCCTATGTCAGTGCCTCTCTCTCTGTGTCTCTCATGAATAAATAAATAAAATCTTAAAAAAAAGGAATGAACACATGTGCTGACTATAATCTCATTTAGAATGAGAATAAATCCTTAGTGTAAACATTTTTATAATTATATAATATTATAATATGTATATTAATGAATGTATAATTACACTAGCACAGAAAATGGTACAGAATATAAAATATCCCTACATTGATTGTGTTTTTGTGTTTGTGTTGAGTGTGGGTGTGAATGACTGTGAGGGATGTAAGGAAAAGGTGAGAAAAAAGGCATGGAAATTTAAAACAGTAAAAAAATCATAAAAAAACCCCACATCATTATGTATGATATTATGCCATGCATGGATTTACACAAATAATTGTGCAAGTAATGCTTTTTAAGAGGATATGGAAGAGAGTGAGCTCTTCAAGCTGAGGAGTTAAAGTGGACTGAACACAATTACCTTCTGATAATCCATTAAATATTGTCCATAATGTCACAACTACATGAAGAATGGGAAAAAGATGTAACAGACTAGAGATCTGATCACATCTCTAAAGGTAGATAACTGATTGCTCTTTGTGGATTAAGCAGAGTGATGGAAGCTGCAGACCTCTGTAGGAATGAATTAGACTTTCAACCTGTCACAAATGGTGGTGAGAAGACATGGATGTTAACTCTAAGGAGGGATGTTTGAAGGAACTGAAGCTACTTAGGGAAATAGTTCTGGGGAAACCACAATGAATCTCTATTTGAACTACCACCTTGTGGACTAATTATTTGACTTTTAACATCCACATACTGATTTAAAAAAATAGCATGTTAATCAAATAAAACAAGCCTAATAAAAAAATTGTGTGTTAGAGCCAATGGTTCTATAGAAACATAAAGTTAAGTGAGCATTTGTCCTTGGAACTTGGATGCATTTGATGTCCCATCACATTGCCTTCTATATCCTATGATTATTATAACTCCAATCATTTTCTTCACTTAAACTTAGAGATAAAATCAACTGCCTATATATTCTAAATATATTCACATAAGTATTTTATGCTAAATAAAACTTTTTATCGTAAAGATGTCTGAAAAGGAACTATTATATCAACATACTCAAATTTTGTATATACAGAAATTATGCATAACAAATGGTCAGTGTTGCGTAATTGGGGCAACATAAGTTAATTAAGGGGTTAATAGATGCCACTGCCACCAGGAAGAAAGTGAAAATTAAGATAATTCTTCCACATATGTCTTAGACTCTTTAGGATCTAATTGGGAACCTTACTATGATTAAAAGGGAGAATTTTTTTTTTCAGAGAGGAGAGGGGTGGGGATGAAAAACAGAATAAGTATGAAAATTAACATGTGTGTCTTCCTTCTTGTACCTTAACTAATCAATAATGTAATTAATAATGCATACATCATAACACTTAAAATAGGTGAGTTTAAATCACTAAATAGTTGCAAATCCCATTTAAAGTATGTGATTTCATATTCCCATATATGTCCAGCTACAGGCCAGGTTAATTCAGGAAAGGGTAGTTTTTTTTTTTCCTCTGGTATAGTGAAAAAGAATTTTAAAAAGACAAATCAGTCTTTAAAATTTAGATGACCAAGTAAAGTAATTACTGAAAAATGAGGACTTCATGAACAGCGTTTTCTTGGAGTGTACAATGGGTATGAAAATGAACTGGAAAGAGAAGAATTTGGAGTCCTGCTTAGTATATTCAGTTGAGACTATACGAATTTATTTGCTTTTGCTTTTGGATTAACTTTTATCTCCTCTACTAATCTGTGAGCTCGATGAAGATAAAGCCTGTGCATAATCTGCTCAGCAATATATTCCCCCTATCCAGCACATTGCCTAACCCTTAGCAGAGACCCAGTTCTAAAGTGGTAAAAGGATTAATAAGAAAACTGTAATATGACTGTTTGCCCAATAGGATGGTGTGAATCATCATTGAAATAAATGACCAGTACTTTGTGACATGTACCATTATTATTAGATGCCTAGTAAGTGGATATTTAAGTGCAATTATGTGGTTACTCCTTTGAAATTATTTAAATAGTCACATAAAGAGTAAAAGATCACATATTCAAACTAAATCAAAGTTATTTTTAAATTGAATGTAGATGTATACAGCAGGCTAAAGAGAGATATTAGGAAGGAGGGAGTCTCTAAAGCTAATAAGGCTAACTTCTGAAGTTTGCAAAAGTGTGATAATATAATAGCAAGCAGAAAGCTAAGGTGAAAGGGACAAAGTTTGAAAGAGATACCTGGTAATATTTCCAGCCATAATAAAATGATTTGGCTACATGATTATAAGTAGTTTATTAGAATTTAAGCTATGTAAATTCAAGGACATCATTCATCCTGATTTTCATTTCTACAGAAACTGGAAGGAAATCTGACAGGTATTAAATGCAGAATAAATATTTGTTGAGTCAATTAATTAAATTGCTCTCCCTTGCACATTACCTTAATTGTATATCTTCAATTTAGAAAAGAAGCTTAACTGTAATATATATGTTTAATAAGTATATATTACATAATTAAGTGTATATAGCTTTATATATAAATATATAGCTTAAATTATAGCATAATGAGTCATTTTTAATGATAATATTAAACATTAATACACTTAAATTTTACTTCTCTATTTCTTGTTACACCAATTTCATCTTTTTAATGTTGTTGATTTTGTTTATTACTCTATGGATAAATCAACTAATCCCTTTTCCTACATGTATTTTTACTCCCTTGGGCAATGAAATGGGTTAATGATGTGAAGATTTCAAGACACGAATCCCAATATGCATTACACATTAGGAAAACAAATATTAAAATGTGAAAATCATGAAACACTAAATTTTATCCTATGAATATTCCCATAAATATGTATTTAAACCACACTTCTCCAGGTAAGTCAATAAACATAAACTTCTTTACAGACACAGTGTTCCTGTAGTAGACTCACCTCACAATCTGTAGCAATATTCAATCTCTCTTCTCCACAGGTGAAGAATTTCATCATCTTAATAAATCCAGAAAGTAAGCAAGGATTATTTAAAATAAAGAATTATTTTTTTAAAAAAGAATATGACTTCCAATATTAAATTTTGATTTTATAAACATTTGAGAAATTAGATAAAATTATCCTTATCTATAAGTTTACATATTCTGAACCAAACTAGAGGATGAGACTAAATTTATTCTAAAATTGTGGGGTATTTTCTCCTGTTTTCCTTTTTGTTTGAAATATTTCTGGCTACAGATAAGTTTTTGGAGCAGGACTGAGTGGTGAGATTATATTCTTAGGGGAGTTCAGAGCCCTCAATAGCTGCTGAATGTTCGATAACTTCTGTTGAGATGCCTGCAGTGATGATTCAAGCTGTCAACAGGTGCTGTTAAGCATTAATCCCTAGATCCCTTACACTGAATCCTGGCACCCAAATTCAAATCAGTGGATGTTCCTTGCTTGTTTCATTTTGTTTTAGAAACTTCTCCAGCCCGAGGTATTTATATTCATTAAATAAATTTTGCTGACTGCCTGTAGATATAGCAGGTGCTGTGTTCACTGTTAATTCACAAAGATGAACAAAACAGTCTTTAAAGATAAGGAGCTAATAGATTTGTAGGAGGCAGACAAAAAAAATAAACATCTATAAAATGATATATAGGTTGGTATAGAGTTAGATACAGGATTTTTAAGGAAGTTAATGGAAAGTGACACATTTCAGGTTGGTAGGTAGTGGGAGATCTGAGGAAGACAAGAATGATTAAGATGTTCTAAAGCCCAAACTGAGTCTGAAATTTAAGAAATGAATAGTAATGAACTTGGATAAGTGGAAGTAGGAAAGATTAATAGAGAGTGGATTGCATGAAAGAAAGAAGAAAAAGAGAATAAATTTTACTTTTTTGCCATTCTGAGAGAAACATAAGATTTTTCTTTTCAATTAAAGATGAATGTCAAAGAGTTTGGTAGGGTTTATCAATAATCAACTGACTATTTACAGATTCTCACAATGAATGCATTCATCTTACACACACTTATGGTGTTCCCACTCTGTGAATTAGACATTATGCTAGTGGTGTGATTAGAGTCCTAAACAAGACTGACAAGCCCCTGCCATATTGGAGCTTGCATTTGAGAGAGAGTGACAGATAATACAATAAACAAGCAATTCAATCATATTTAATGGGAGTGGAGGGTTCGTTAGATTCACCAAGACATGCTGGACCTTGAGAAACATGCCAAGCTAAGAGCCAGAGGAAGAATATTCCAGTCATGGAAAAGGACAAACAAAACCCCTGTGACATAAATATCATGTTGAATTAGCTGTAATTCTCAGATTTTAGCATACATCAAATCACATGTATTGTATAACTGAAATGTGCTAAGAGAGTAGAATTAAATGCTTTATCACACATATACAAAAACAAATATGTGAGGTGATGAAATGTTCATTAACTCAAAGGGGGGAGCCCTTTCACAATGCATATGCATATCAGATCATTATGTTGTACACTTTAACTATTTTGTAACTTTATTTGCCAATTATACCTCAGTAAAGCTGAGGAAAATATCATATGGAAGACTTGTGAAAAAACAGTTGTTTGGCCCCTCAGCTAGAGTTTTTGAGACAACAAACTTGGGAGAGACTAGAGAATTTGCATTTCTGTAATAGTCCAGGGACTGACTATACTGGGAGAGCCACTGGGTTAGAGACATTGAAAGAGGTCTATGTGGCTATTGTGCACAAAGGATAATTTTATAAGCTGAAAAGGTTGAGAGTAATTCTATAAACTGAAAGTGGCATAGCAGTCAGATCACATAGACTCATACTGACCACAATAATTTGAATTTATTCTAAGTGCCATGTGAAGACATTGAAGGTTTTTCAGCAGAGTAGTATTATGACCCAATTTACATTTTAAAAGTATCACTCTGGTTTCTATTAATAAAATGTGTCATAGTGTTGAAAGAGATAAAAAAGAGAGACTTATAGAAAATCACTGTAGTAGTCTAGATGAGAGAGAATAGCTTTTTGTTCAAAGAATGTGTCAGCAAAAATGAATTTGCTCAAAGAACAAATGTGGGGATTGACCAAAAGGGATAATTTAATAATGACTCTTAAGTTTGGGGGTTGAGCATCTAGTGGCTCTATTAATGGGGAGAGAATAAACATAGAAGAGTTCAATAAATGTTCTCTTCCATTGTTAATGTTGTGAGACCATGACCACAGTATAGTAGTGTGTAATGTTGTGAGACCATGACAATATTGAGTTAGAAGTTGTGTAAAGAAATATAAAGATGATTGATTACCTGACAAGAGGATATTTTGTTCAAAGATGTTGATAGAATCCTGGTTATAGTTGTCTAAAGAAAAGATAAGAAAAGTAGGTAACTGAGGAAAATACCTGTTGGTAAAACTTTCAAGATGTATTTTTTTTTTTGGAAAAAAAAATGGACTAGTAACTAGAAGAAATTGTGGGTTCACTGCAGATTTTTAAGTTGAGAGATACCAAAATTAACTTATGTATTTGTGGAATTGGTCAGCAGAATAGGAAAGACTGATGTATGGTATAAAAGAAATAATGAAATCCCTGGAGAATGTTTTAGAAAATGGACTCCAAAGACAAGTGGAGACTAGCTTTTGATAGAATAAAGATCATTATTTTTCTTGAAACTGGAATCCAGATCGAAAATATGTTGCAGGTTGATAGTAAGTTTGTTAGTAGAATTAAGATAAAAGATCATCCATTTGGTTTCCATTTTTCTCAGTAGAATATAATGTAAGGCTATGAGTTGAGAAAAGATGAAAGAGATGAAGTTTGAAATAATTATCATGGATGTTAGACAGGTGAAATCATTTTGTAATTTTCATAGAATTTCATGGCAGTATTGAGCATTCAAAGTATGGAGTCATGAATTTAAATTGAACACATGTAGTCAGTGTTCACTTTACCCGATAATTTTGAATATTGAAATGAAGGCAGAGAGAGGAAAATACTTGGTTTAAATAAGAGTTAAGATTTTGCTTGTAGTATAACAGAGGAAATGAAGGGAAACAATTGAAATATGTAGAAGGGGATGATTATAGTATTATGCCATGGAATATAAGCTGGCAAGGTGAGAAACAATGACTAGAATAAATAGTTAATAGTAAATGATAGATCAATGGGTCAGGAGGTCTATGAACAGTTAAACTATAGTCATAGTTTAGGCACAGAGTCAGGGAACTAGAATATCAAATATACCCTTGGTAAAAATGTCCATATAATAATTAGATTCTCTTGAAATACATTTTGCCCCTCCAAAGTTCCAGTAAGATATGCCTGACAGCAATTCAAATGTAGCATCTAAACCCTGATGTGGAGACATGATATTGGGGATTAGTACTAAAGAGAAAAACAGAGAAGAAGAAAAAAATCAGAGAAAAAGGAAAAGGAGCACAATGATTCATTTCTTTTTTTTTTAACATTATTTGGTCATAAAAGTTTATTTTATAAATTTGTGTTCACCGTGTTTACAATTTTAACTACCCTCAGATAAATATTTTACCACTTCCCTTAGTAGAGCAGGACAGAAAATAAATGTATAGATATTTCTGTACATTATTTATCATTAAATATGTATATAATTAAGCATAAAATTTAACTATACCATGCTCATTCATTAGATAGTGCAAGTTACAATCAACATGATGAACTCATTTCTTGCCTTTCTTAATTTCTAAGATAGAAAGTCCTCTTGGGTTTTATTAACTGTAGTTTCTGAAAAGGCTTAAACACCAATAACACAAGATTGGTAAGTAAATGCTGTTAAACCTTTATTATTAAGTGCTTTGAACCATGACAAATGATACTGTAGAAGTAAAATTATTTACATGGAAATATTGTCATGATGTGCTACTGAGAGACAAAAATATTAGCTTGAAAAAGAGTTGGTGAAGTATAATTTCAATTTTTTAAATGTTTGACTATATTACTGTGTATGGATGTACATATGCATGCAGGGAATAATTTGGATACACACATATAATTAACAGTTATCTCTAGGTAATATAATATTAATTTAGTACTATCTTTTCCTTCCATACTTTCTATTTTCTCCAATGACTATGGGTTACTTAAAAAATTGGCAGGTTTATTTTTAAATCTTAAAAATAAAGTATTTTAAAAGCAGTTCTTCTCAAAGACACTATATTCCAGCAATTGCACTACTAGGTTTTTACTGAGAGGACACAAAAATACTAATTCAAAGGGATAAATACACCCAATGTTTATAGAAGCATTAGCAACAATTGCCAAGTTATGGAAAGAGCCCAAATGTCCACCAACTAATGAATGGATAAGGAAGAGGTGATATACATATACAATGGACTATTAGCTACAAAAAGAAAGAAAGAAGAAAGAAAGAAAGAAAGAAAGAGAAAGAAAGAAAGAAAGAAAGAAAGAAAGAAAGAAAGAAAGAAAAAAAGGAATGAAATCTTCCCATTTCCAGTGATGTGTATAGAGCTGGAGAGTATCATGATAAGCAAAATAAATCTGTCAGAGGAAGACAAATACTAAGTGATTAGTACTATGATTTCACTCACATATGGAATTTAAGAAACAAAACTAATGATCCTAGGGGGAAAAAAGAGAGACAAAACAAGAAACAGACTCTTAACTATAGAAAATAAGATCATCGTTACCAGAGGGAAGATTGGTGAGGGAATGGGTAAAATGGATGATGAAGATTAAGGAGTACACTTGTGAGGAGCACCAAGTGTTGCTCGAAGTGTTGAATCACTAAATTGTACACCTGAAATTAATATTACATGGTATGTTAACTAACTGTAATTTAAATAAAAACTAAAAAAAGATACTATATTCCTTACTTGACTTTGATCTCCATATATTATACTGGAGGCTTTGCTCCCCAAGCCATGCTAATCAAGAGATTTTTATATCCACATTAAAAAAGTAGTATTCAGGGCAGCCCAGGTGTCTAAGCGGTTTAGTGTCATCTTCGGCCCAGGGCCTGATCCTAGAGACCCGGTATCGAGTCCCCACATCGGGCTCCTTGCATGGAACCTGCTTCTCCCTCTCCCTGTGTCTCTGTCTCTGTCTCTCATGAATAAATAAAAAATATTAAAAAAGTAGTATTCAATTGAAAAGTACTAAATATATGTGAGTATTTCTCTATTAGGACAGAAATGATATCTCATGGGAAATACACATGGGATTCATGTGTACGAATCCTTTCCATTCCATATTTCTTATTCAGCTTCCAGAATTATCTTTTCTGTCATCTTTTCTGAAAGATTTAAAGAAATCACAATCACTGGGAAAAAAATGAGTTGCCTGAAAAGATTCTCTTATCTATAGAAAAAAAGAAAACATAAAAAAATTAATACAAAGCATTCTGATAAGTTCTACTGTATAAATGAAATGTTCTTTTGTTTGTTATTTTTTTTCACTTAACTGAATACTTTCTGAACTTTCTCTTTTCTTTTTCAGATTGTATTGTTGTCATTCCATTTTATCACTACACTGGTACTCTAGAATTATTCCATAAAAATCTATGATCATTCTATACCTTGCTTGCTTAGTATCAAATTAATGTTATATGATTTATTTTTGTCATAATGTTTTAATGTCTACTTTTAGTCATTGTCTCTTCTACCTTGGGTCATAGGATGAGCCAAAAGTCTTTGAGTTTCCAAAACTACCCCAGTTGAGCTTGTGGTAATATTTTTAGTTTTAAATTGCAGTTCATGATCATAGAGATTTTATTTTAAAAGTCATGTAACCTTTTTTTTCCAAATAAACTCTATGGGAATTGGGAATATACATGCATAAAAGCACCATGTAATTCATAAAAGTTTATTTATACATTCATATTCATTGTACATTAATTATTTCAACCTAGATTTGCTTTGTCTAGCACAACTTTGACCTAAAACATTGCTGTCCTTCCACAAATGTCCTCTATTAACCATAATTTCATCACTACAAGAAGTTTACCAATGTATTAATACACAAAATGATCTCTTCCTTAAAACGAAATATCAGTTATAATAAAGCATAATGTTATTTATCATTATTTATCAATCAGAACAAGAGTAAATGAGCTGGCTCTCTAATATTTTAAAACTTGGTTTATCACATTGTTCAAACACACACACACACACACACACACCGAAGATGTTACTTCCAACGATAGTCAGCCTTAGAAAGCAGCCTCTGATCCTGAAGGAGAAATCAGTAAGGTTTGAGCAGGAGTCCTGGTAGCAACAGAAGAATGAAGCAGGACATATTATTTCAAGAGCTCTGAAAATTAGTCATTAAAAATACATCCCATGAAACTCTATCAGATTCTATCTGCTAGCCTTGCATAGAATAGAATCAAATATTTCCTAACATAATAATCAAAATGTTCAGGATGAAATAAAAAGTCACTTATGTCAAGAAACAGGAAAACCACAATTTGAATGAGCAATGAAAAATCAATTGATGACAATACTAAGATGAACCAGATGTTACAATCATCTGATCATAATTTAAATAGCATCACAAAAAATATACTTCTCTAAATGTTTGAAACAAATAAAAAATAGAAAACTTCAGCAAAGATGTAAAAGTTTAAAAATGACTAAAAGAAAATCATAGAAATAAAAAAATATGATAACTGAAATAAAATCTCACCAGGTGGACATTGAGATGACTATAAGCAGCAGATTGGAAGGAAATATTTGAAGATTACATATCTAATAGAGATTTTGCATCTAGAGTAAAAAAAAAAACTTTCAAACCTCAAAAGGAAGAAAGAAAAAAAAATTCCAATTATAAAATGTGCCAAAGATATTAGCAGGCATTTCACTAAAGAGGATATAGATATGCCAAATAAGTACATGAAAATATTTCACATCATAGTGACTAAGAAGATGTACATGAAAACCACAATATAACTATAGGAATAGCTAAAATAAAAAACAGCTACAACATCAAAAGCTGGTGAGGACGGCCAGGGTGGCTCAGCGGGTTTAGGGCCGCCTTCAGCCCAGGGCGTGATCCTGGAGACCCTGGATCAAGTCCCACGTAGGGCTCCTGCATGGAGCCTGCTTCTCCCTCTGCCTGTATCTCTACCTCTCTTTCTGCATGTCTCTTATGAATAAATAAATAAAATCTTAAAAAAAAGAAACGTGGTGAGGATGCAGAGAGAGTTAATCACTCATTCATTACTAATGACAATGTAAACTGGTACAGCTGGACTTCAAAACAGTTTGGCAGTTTCTCAAAAAATTTCACAAATAACTATCATGCAACCTATGATTTATTTCACAGAAACAAAAATCTATGTTCATAAGAAAACCTGAACATGAATGTTTATAGCAGCTTTTTTTAGTGTTTGTATTTAAATTCCAGGTAGTTAATATGCAGTGTAATATTAGTTTCAGGTGTACAATATAGTGACTGATTCAACACTTCCAAAGAACACTGGGCGTATACCAACCTTCTTTTATAAAATTATTTTCAGTATTGTTATATGTGATTTTGTCACTATTTATAAGAAATGAGGGACATGTTTCTATTATCATTTTAATGATGTGTAAGCCAACGCTCAGAAGGAGTCAGTGTCATAATTGAATAGTTTAGTAATGGAGACTAGAGACATGTCAACACTCTTTGCACTGGTATGTCACACACCCTCATCCCCCAAACAAGTTACTTTGATAAAAACAAGAGAAATAATATGTTCTCATTCATTTGGGGAATATAAATAATAGTGAAAGGGAATATAAGGGAAGGGAGAAGAAATGTGTGGGAAATATCAGAAAGGGAAACAGAACATAAAGACTTCTAACTCTGGGAAACGAACTAGGGGTGGTGGAAGGGGAGGAGGGTGGGGGGTGGGGGTGAATGGGTGACGGGCACTGAGGGGATGAGCACTGGGTGTTATCCTGTATGTTGGTAAATTGAACACCAATAAAAAATAAATTTATTAAAAAAAAACAAAAAAAAAGCGATAAATAGAAAATTTTAGCTACTTCTTTCAGGATTCAACTTCAATAGTTAATGTATTTTTTAAAATTTGGCACATTTTGGAAGTTCAAAGGCATTTTTTTGTTTATTGGAGTAGAATATGGATATAAAACTACTACATGACTGAAAAATCTAGTTGCTCTGTTAAAGTAAGGAAATATGGTATGGTAAGAAAGAGCAGAAGGGAATCATTAAAAACCATGCCAAAATATCATGCAGATAATCTCATATCAACCTATTTAATGTGGCCCTGAACTGACTCATATGTAATTTCCCAGTGTTGGTGATGACTATCTTGTGTTTATGTAGCTCTTTTTCAAAGGTCAGAGTTCGTAAGAATTCAATTAAGTCAGTCATGAGGGTCAGCTAATATTTACATGTGCTCTAATAGAACCAGGTGCCTTCTATAAAATGATGTTATTAAAACCTTCACTCTTCTACTGTCTTTGACAAATCTGGTAGTCACAATGATTCATGGAAAAAAATAGATACAGTTTCCTTGCCAGATATAATTTTTCTCTTTACACGTTGGGGCAAAACCATTCTAAGAGGCTGAATTGATGTGTTCTTAAAAATGGAAACAATTATCAAAGATATTTATTAATCTTTACAAGGTGCCTATCATTTAGCCTAAGAAACTTTGCAGCTGATTAATATAACTGGGCCAGAGTAACCAGTATATGTCAGATTTTTCATTCTCTTCCAGAATCACAAAATCATTATAGATCTTTTTAAACATACAGTGTTCCACAGGTTTTTTTTTTTAAAGAATACATTCAGTGTGGTCACACCATATATTATGTATGAACTCTTAGGAAGAATTGTGGTAAAATTTAATAGCGACATGTTATTATTGTGATAACTATACTTATTCTGAAGTCTTTAAGTAGGAGATTGAAGAAAGCATCTCTGATAGAACATTTACTGCTCTAGCAATTTTACTGGAACACTGAAGTCTTTTTCTAAAGGCCCTTAAAAACAGAACTTATGAAAAGATGAGTTCAAGGAAATGTCATTCTTTCGAAATACATTTCCTCAAGTTGCCATTTTATAAGTAAATTAGTTTTACTCACTTGCTCTTTCCCCTTTTATTGTACATGAAGTATTGTAAACCTGTATGCTAATGATCACCAGTTACATAAATGGTAAAATGAAAAACCATTACGTGACAAACAAATAGCAGGAGTAGTAGCTGGTAAATAATGTTAGCCATTATATTCTATTTGCTGTTCCCAAAGTGTGACCTCCTAAGACAACCTTTGGAAATATCATTCGGAAGGTTAATCATATGCTAACAGCAATCCTTGACAGAAAACACGATTTTGACACTACAGCTTTTTATGTTGCAAAAATCTTGAAAGTATTATAAATCCAATTTGAAATTACACAGAGCTATGACTTATCTTTTATCATCGGATCTGTTGAATTCTAAAAGCTGGTCTATTTTCAACATGGCAGAGGCAACAATTCTTACATTTTCTGAGACATTTTCTTGTCCATCAATTTGCCATTAATAGCTAATACTTAAATGAAGTGATTGACCCAAGAAACATTGTTTCGTTTTTCTTGACCAGGCATTCATAAACTTCCTTCACAATGAGTATATTTACTTTCTCATATACACCACAACTCCTCTGTCCTATTACAAAGGAATATTAAGCTTAGCAAGCTATAATATGTGAAACAAAGAACATATTTATGATCTTTAATACTAATAGGTTCAGGGATCAATAGGAAAGAAAGAGAAGGATGTAAAGTTTTGATACAGGAAAAAACAGATCATCTAAACAAGATATTTTTATTACTACAAGGGAGGAGAAATTAAACATTTTATAGACTGATAACAAGGGCTCAAGATGTGGACACAGTTACTTAAAAATCATTGACTTCAATTTTTTCTCTGCTGTCAGGTCAAGATTAGTGGAACTAAATAGCTCTATCAATACTGGATACAAAATTGGATACAATTATTCAAGATGCTTTGGGAAAAGAGTGGTGTTCATCTTTAAAAAAATTACTTAGGTCCTTCCTTTGCTAACTGAGAATAAGCTACATCTAAGATCTTGTCTCAAAATTTATCAATTCAAATATACATGCTTTAAGAATAGAAACTAAAATATCAAAGTTCAAAGGACAAAAATTTCATAGAGAAAAGAGAATTAAGGAAACCAAAGCAGCAATCATTTCTTTATTTGTTATGGAGATACTTTGTTGTTATCTGGTGTATAAATGCAATCAGAATCTGAATCCCAGCCTTTCTAAATGTTTAGGCCTCAATCTGCCAGGAACAACAGAAATTATATTTATATGTCACCACACCTGAAGAGCATGTGCATGGCTCATAAAGTCTGTAAATATTACATATAAAAGCATGTGCAAGTATTATCATATACAGAAGTAAAGTGCAGTGTAGATCTCTCTTAAATATATGACAAAGGCAAATATTGACCTAATCATGCTTAGTAATCTCAAAACTGAAATTTAACCTCTTCTCGAAAAGGAAGAAAGGAAAGATTCACAAATAGAAAAGCAATCCAGACATTGAATTTAACTTTATTCTCTGTAAGACAAATCTAGCTGAAGAGCTGATGGGCTTATTTATACCCTAAAAAATTAAAATAAAATAAAAACACCAATATTGAATTGACCTAGAAAGTCTTAGCTGATAAACAGATCTCCACATCACATATAACCTGTCCATCTTTGGTATGGATTTCTTAAAATAAGCCATTAAGGATATTATTATTGGGTGAGTTGAGAATTCTGAGAAGCCAGATTGGGTTTGAAATGAAAAAGCATTGACAATGTGACTTATTAGGTTATTTCATCCAAACTGTTAGTAATGTAAAAAATAATTTTCTTTTTTTTTCCTTTCTTACAATAAACTTGTTTAGTGCCTTTCCTGGGTATTAGGCTGCACTGAACACTGGTTACAAAATTTCTTACTTATTTGAGTTTACAGTATAATAAGTGATACAGAAAGTTAGCAAGAGATTAGACACAATGTGGTAGGTGTTATAACAAAGACAGTGCAGATTTTAGAATCATGGATGGACACACAAGATGACATCTAAACTCTAATCTGAAAGATAAGTAGGTGTCATACAAGTGATAAGTAGTTTTAGTTTTTTAGTGAGAGGAAAAATAATGTTGGGAACAGGAAGAGTTCCTTAAAAAAAAAAAACAAATTCTTAAAAGGAAAGGACATAGAGAAGTGGGCTAATCTAAAAGATAAGGATACAAAGCCTTTTAATCCATAACATCCAGTTTATTTTCCCAAAAGCAATGAGGAGCCACTGAAATTTTTAAGCAGGGGTAGCATTAAGAGATTTTGTTGTTGTTGGAGATAATTCCTTATGTTCTGTAATAAATGGATTAGAGAGTAAAAAACAAAAGTATATATACTAGTGATATTAAAGTAGTATGGAAGAGATGGAAATGATGTGTGTCTTTTGGAAAGGATAGTGGGGAATAAGAAAAAAGAGTGGATTTGAATCATACTTTTTTTTAAAGATTTATTTATTTATTTTAGAAAGAGGGCAGAGGGGAGGGGCAGAGGGAAGGAGAAACTTAAGCTCTGCATTAAGTGGATTGGAACACAGAGCCCAATGCAGGGCTGGATCCCAGCACCCTGAGTTCACAAGAGCTTGAAACAAGAGTTTCAACTGAGCTGACACCAAGAGTGGGACACTCAACTGACTGCCCCCACCCAGACACCCCTAGGTCATACTTTAGAGGAAAACTTAGAATGATCCTGTGATCAACTAGATCCAGGGTAAAAGAAGAGTGAGAAGATTCAAGAGTAATGCCTAAATTTACAGTCTAAGAAATATTATAAGCTAGCTACTATAAATTATTCTTGGTAAGTATAAATATACCTTGAAGATATAATAAATCTGCTGAGTATTAAAATACAGAATTTTATATCAATTAGATTTATAATAGTCTTCACAAATGTCTGTTATAGAAATAATAGGCATTTTTATTCAATATCCAACACAAATTGGCTATAAAACACACACACACACACACACACACACAGTCATCTCTAAAAGAACAACAGGAAATTATCCTTCTCAACTTCTATAAAAGGAAAATATTTTTCTCCAAATTTCAAAGTCAACTAATTTGTCCAGATGACATAAACCTGCATATGTAAATATAGTCAGTTTGATTTTAACTTTAGATTCATTCTTGGAATTTTTTTCTAAGATTTTTCCAAGAATAAATAAATAGAATATATATTCCCAGTAATACAATCAATACCAACCTCTTCTCTTTTTTTCCAATAGACTTTATTTTTTAGAGAAGCTTTTGGATTTTCTACATTGATGGTGGTGTTAACAGAGAATGAAGGGTTTTATTTCTTCCTTTCTAATCAATGTATCTTTCATTTCTTTTTTTTTTCTTGTCTTATTGCATTAGCTAGGATTTCAAGCATGATCTTAAAAAGTGGTGGTGAGAGGTGGCATCTTTGCCTTGTACCTGATGTTAGTGGCTTGAGACATCTCACTATGTTGGATGATATTAGCTATTGGGTTTATATGGAAATTATTTTTACTTTTTATCAATTTAATAATGCTACCCTCTATTCCTAGTTTATAATGAATGGATATTGAATTTTGTCAAATGCTTTTTTTTTTCTGTTTCTATTTCTGCTTCCATTATATGATTGTTCTTCTTTAGCCTTTGATATGATGGATTGCATTAGCTTATTTTTTGAATGTTGAACCAGCCTCGCACAATGGGGATAAATTCCACTTGGTCATAGTCTTTAGTTCAATTTATGCATTATCAGATTTAATTTGCTATTTTGTTGAGGCCCTTTGCATCTATATTTATGAGACATATTGATATATAGCTTTCTTTTCTTGTAATGTCTTTGCCTGGTTTTAGTATTGGGACAATGCTGATTTTAGAGAAAACTTAGGAAGTATTTCCTCTCTTATCTTCTGAAGGACATTATAGAGAATTGGCATAATTCCTTCCCTAAATGTTTGCTAAAATTCACCAATGAACCCACCTGAAGCTGGTGCTGTTTTAGAAGTTTATTAATTGTTGATTCACTTTATTTAATAGACATATGCCTATTTATATAATCTATTTCTTCTTGTGTGAGTTTTGGCAGATTGTGTATTTCAAGGAAATGGTACATTTCATCTAGGTTATCAAATTGTGGGTAGAGTTATTCATAGTATTCCTTATCTATCCCTTTCAACGTATATGGGACCTATGGTGATGTACACTTTTTTTATTTCTCATGTTAATAATTTGTTGTTATGTCTTTTATTCTTAGTAGCCTGGTAGAGGCTTATTGATTTTACTGAACTTTTGGTTTGCTTGATTTTCTCTGTATATTTCCTATTTTCAATTTCATTAATTTTTGCCCTAATTTTTTATAATAAATTTATTTTTATTGGTGTTTAATTTGCCAACATACAGAATAACACCCAGTGCTCATCTCATCAAGTGCCCCCCCTTAGTGCCGTCACCCATTCATCCCCACCCCCCGCCCTCCTCCCCTTCCACCACCCCTAGTTCGTTTCCCAGAATTAGGAGTCTTTATGTTCTGTCTACCTTTCTTTTATTTCCCACATATTTCTTTTCCCTTCCCTTATATTCCCTTTCACTATTATTTATATTCGCCAAATGAATGAGAACATATAATGTTTGTCATTCTCCGATTGACTTATTTCACTCAGCATAATACCCTCCAGTTCCATCCACGTGGAAGCAAATGGTGGGTATTTGTCGTTTCTAATGGCTGAGGAATATTCCATTGTATACATAAACCACATCTTCTTTATCCATTCATCTTTCGATGGACACTGAGGCTCCTTCCACAGTTTGGCTATTGTGGACATTGCTGCTAGAAACATCGGAGTGCAGGTAATTTTTATTATTTCTTTTCTTCTGCTTATTTTGAATTTAATTTACTCTTCTTTTTATAGTTTCCTAAAGTAGAAGCTTAGATAATTGATTGTAGAATTTCCTCTTTTTTTTCTAGTATGTACATCCACTGCTTTAAATTTCCCTTTAAGCATTGCTTTCATGGCATCCTTTTTTGCTTTTTCATGAAATCCCATTGCATGTACCATATCATTTAGCACATATGGTGATCAAATCATGTGTTTGTGTTCTGCACTATATTATAAACTTCACTAGGGCAGAGCTTGCCTTATTTACCTTTGCATATTCGGTATCAAATATAGCTCCTGGAACAAACTGGTGTTCAATATATAAATATTGTACTAAATGAAATTGGATAAAATATAGTATACTTTTATAGTTATGAGAAATTCATAGATGTATTTAGAAATTCCAGGTAATATAGAAAAAACTTTCAGATGCTAGTAATTAATTAGTGGAAAATATGATAATAGAATCTTAGAATATGAATAAAATTCAGAAATCTATCTCAACCTGTACTTACTACTACACAAATCTCTCTTAGCATCTTGGCCTATGCTCTTTGAACATTCCACATTCTCTATTGTTCTAGCAATGCAGAGAACATTGTAGACAGCTTTATATACTGGTAAAAACGTTCCATTACTTGAACTTCTTTTCTAATATTGTGACCAAATCTCCCAAATTCTACCCAGAAATATGATTTAATCATTTACTCTCACATTAGAGTCCTTTTTACCCTCAACTCTTCACATTTTGATGGCTTACTGACATTTAATCAACAAAACTCCCATGTTCTTTTTTAATATTTGCTATAGTCAATACAAATACACTATATTCCAAACATAAACAAGTGTGTATGAGCTGTGTATCTGTAATATGTGTGCTTTTAATGAATTCACATATAGGCCTATTAAACATTTTGCTATCTTACAACATCAACTGTATCTCTCTTTTTTGTAGAGTTTTAAAATTTGCTAGCCACTCTTGGTTTATTTGATTCTACATTTTCCTTCATTCTGGTTACAGATAAAAGTGACAAACAGAACAGGACCAACTCAGAGTTCTTCCAGGTAAAAAGTAATCTATTGTGTTTTGGTACAAGTTACACATCCAACTCTCTTGTTCCAGTTCATAATATTTTCTTTGTCTTTAGGAAGAGTAATAGATACTGTCTCTCTTGTCCATTTTTTTAAGATTTTATTTATTTATTCATGAGAGACAGAGAGAGAGACAGAGAGAGAGAGAGAGAGAGAGAGAGAGAGAGAGAATATGAGAGGCAGAGACACAGACAGAAGGAGAAGCAGGCTCCATACAAGGAGCCTGATGTGGGACTCGATCTCGGGTCCCTTGGATCACACTGTGGGCTGCAGGTGGCGCTAAACTGCTGAGCCACCGGGGCTGCCCATTGTCCTTTTTTTTTTTTTAAATCTATTTTGTCCTGTTCATTTTAAGTATTTTGAATTTCCTCAACAATAGGCATAATCTAAGTAGTCTGTTCCTAATAAGCATTACAGCTGTTACCTATTTCCTTAGTGACATATTACTTTTCTAGACCCTTTCCATGTAAGGCTGTAGGACAAACTTTCTGAGAAAACATGAATAGGTAAGCCAACATTAAAGTGGTATAGTATGACTTTAGTCTCCACAAGTACATTCTTTCAGTATGTTCATCATCTTTTTTTTTAAGGAGAAATGTTTTAAAAATGTCTTTGGTAGAACCGTCAGAGATTATTGGAAAAACTATTATGTCTTCTGTGTATGGGAAAAAGCATTCAGAAAAAGGAACAATAAAATAAGACACTTGTATCATTCTCAAAGAATGTGAAGAAAAGCACAACAACTTCATAGCATTATAAATGCAAGTTCTAATGAGGCTAAGCGATGAAAATTCCAGTTTTCACATTACATAAGAGAAACTGATGATCATAGAGGTACAATATCACCGAAATTATGAATGGCAATCTTTCCAAACTATTTTTCTTATTATAACATGATTCCTTGTTATTTTTGTGTGTAGTCCACATGTATAATTGTGAAACAAGAATATATTGAAAAGGATATGAACAAATAAGTACCAATGCTTAAGTAGTGATTGATAAAACCCTATCACCTCTGGGTTTACATGTAGATGCTTTTCCTTTTATGTAACTGGTAAGTGGTAATATTGCCTTGAAAAAGATTTATCCTCAGCCATCAGCAATAAAACAGGCTTGATGTAACAGAAGTAAACATGGATAAATATTAAACATATTATTGTTAATACTGTTATGCTTCAGAGCATAAGCAAAATCTTTCTTCTACATTTTAAGTGCCTATGTTTAATCTCTTTAGTGTTTAGTTTTACATTTAGATTCTTTCGAACCCAATTTTATGACTTAAAATGTTTTGTAACTTAATATTCTAATGTCATTATAAAGAACACTAAAGAATCAATTGAAGGAATGCTAAAAACAAAGAAAAGAAAAAGAAAAAAAAGAATTCAAAAGTCCCACCTGCTGAAGAAAAATGTTATCTTTATGTGAGTTCAGATGCTTGGCACGTTTACATATGTAAAGAAATTACATAGTACAGAAATTATGTGCCAAATTTTCATCCCATGAGATTTGCTAGCAACTGCATATGAGAAGAATCTAGTTTAAATAGAAAACATGTTATTTAAGAAATAAGAGGGGCAGACAGTTCATGAATTATTATTATATTTGTTCATTAGCAATTATAGATTCTGCATATTAGCTGCAGATAGCTAGAAAACGATGATTATAAACATTCTGAGAAAATCAAGGTGATGCATAAATGCTGAATAACAATAAGCACAAAGGTTATGATAATAACAAAACGATGGCTGGTGACTTCAGCATTTTTAGTTTGCTATTGTAATCTGTTTAAAAGCTTTTATTAGATAATTTGATGTGCTTCTGAGATGAAAAATTAAGGTAGGAGACAGGGAGGCCATTAAGAAAAAATTCCCAGAGAGAAAGGGACATTGACAACCTTTGAAGAACCAGAAAAATATCATCTTAAAAAAATCGTTGATGGCATTAGAATTACTTAGCCTTGAATGAAAACACTAAAGATGACAATAATTTTCTTCAGATATGGGAGAGGTTTCCATAGAGAGGACTTTTATAAGCACTTCAAATAAATCTAAATCTCTTGCTTGAATAAATTTTTGATGGTCAGAGATGCGATAAGATTACAGTAGCAAAGCCCTTATTAGAATAGAAGAGGTATAAAAAAGTGTTTGTTCATGAGCAATTGAGAAAAAGGATTCTTTGTGATCTTAATTATCCTATATATAAGAACTTGAGCAATATCTTAGAGTTTCATTACCAACAAATTTACCAATAAATTGACTAGATACTGCTTTTGGTAACTTCTGATTCTAAAATGACATTCTTCGTATCTGATGGACCTTATTGCATGCCATGAGGATGCTGCAAGTTTCATAATCAGTGTGACAGAGCTAAATATGAGAAGATGATCTAAACTTTTTTCTTAAAGATTGTACTTATTTGGACCCTGAACTTTATGGTCAACTAATATTCGACAAAGGAGGAAAGACGATCCACTGGAAGAAAGTCTCTTCAATAAATGGTGCTGGGAAAATTGGTCATCCACATGCAGAAGAATGAAACTAGACCACTCTCTTGCACCATACACAAAGATAAACTCAAAATGGATGAAAGATTTAAATGTGAGACAAGACTCCATCAAAATCCTAGAGGAGAACACAGGCAACACCCTTTTTGAACTCAGCCACAGTAACTTCTTGCAAGATACATCCACGAAAGCAAAAGAAACAAAAGCAAAAATGAACTATTGGGACTTCATCAAGATAAGAAGCTTTTGCACAGCAAAGGATACAGTCAACAAAACTCAAAGACAACCTACAGAATGGGAGAAGATATTTGCAAATAACATATCAGATAAAGGGCTAGTTTCCAATATCTATAAAGAACTTCTTAAACTCAACACCAAAGAAACAAACAATCCAATCGTGAAATGGGCAAAAGACATGAAGAGAAATCTCACAGAGGAAGACATAGACATGGCCAACATGCACATGAGAAAATGCTCTGCATCACTTGCCATCAGGGAAATACAAATCAAAACCACAATGAGATACCACCTCACACCAGTGAGAATGAGGAAAATTAATAAGGCAGGAAACAACAAATGTTGGAGAGGATGCGGAGAAAAGGGAACCCTCTTACACTGTTGGTGGGAATGTGAACTGGTGCAGCCACTCTGGAAAACTGTGTGGAGGTTCCTCAAAGAATTAAAAATAGACCTGCCCTACGACCCAGCAATTGCACTGTTAGGGATTTACCCCGAAGATTCAGATGCAATGAAACGCCGGGGCACCTGCACCCCGATGTTTCTAGCAGCCATGTCCACAATAGCCAAACTGTGGAAGGAGCCTCGATGCCCATCGAAAGATGAATGGATAAAGAAGATGTGGTTTATGTATACAATGGAATATTACTCATCCATTAGAAACGACAAATACCCACCATTTGCTTCAACGTGGATGGAACTGGAGGGTATTATGCTGAGTGAAGTAAGTCAATCGGAGAAGGACAAACAGTGTATGTTCTCATTCATTTGGGGAATATGAATAATAGTGAAGGGGAATATAAGGGAAGGGAGAAGAAATGTGTGGGAGATATCAGAAAGGGACACAGAACATAAAGACTTCTAACTCTGGGAAATGAACTAGGGGTGGTGGAAGGGGAGGAGGGCGGGGGGTGGGGGTGAATGGGTGACGGGCACGGAGGGGGACACTTGACGGGATGAGCACTGGGTGTTATTCTGTATGTTGGTAAATTGAACACCAATAAAAATTAATTTATAAAAAAAAAGATTGTACTTATTTATTTGGAAAGAGTGAGGAGCAGAGGGAGAGAAAGAGAATCTCAAGCAGACTCCCCAGTGAACGTGGAGCCTGAATTGGGGGTAGATCTCACAACCCTGAAATCATGACCTGAGCCAAGAACAAGAGTCACATGCTTAACCAACTGATCTACCCAGGTGCCCTGAGAAGATGATCTAAATTTTTAATATACATTATTCTGCATATGTTTAATAAATATTCAGTATGTAATAATTCAATGCAAGACTAAAATTAAGTTATAGATAATTGATCAAGTATAGTTCTTACACTCCATGATGCAAGAGTAAGAAATGGACTCTGATTCCTTACACATCATGTATCCTTGATCAAGCATGTATAGTTTTCTGCAGAATTAAACACAAATCCATGGACAAGTTACATCTTTTGCAATGAGACTTCTTAAAAAGTAATAAATTTGATATGTAGAGAAAATCTATCCATTGTTATGTACACACACACATTCAGGGGTATTTTTTATGTAGACTTTCTCTATAATTATCACCATTGAGAATGATGGCACAAACTTGACGGAATCATCGTATCTTAGAATCCACTTTTCTCACATGAAAAGTGAGATTTGCACTGGAATCCCTATTAATTAGTATTTTACTCCTGTTATATAATTTGGGGCCACTTATATATTTCTAGTATTCTACATTTCTTTAGCTCTTCAAAAAAGGAAATAATCTGCAGTACCTTTGCCTTTAAATTTATTTTTACTTTTTTCTTAGTTTATATGAAGGATTTATGTTATTACGGTAATTAGCTATTGCCAAGATGTCATATAAATCTGAATCTATCTGAATTCTTTCAGTATACTAGGCACAAATGAGAAGTTCAAGAAGTTATGATCTTTCAGATTTAATGGAAGTGACCACTACTTTTTCTAGCCTTCATGAACAACAGTGCCTGTGTTACCATAGGATTGGGTTGTGGTAAGAAATGAATTTCCTATTATATTTCCAGTTATTTGCAAAAGTCATGCAAAATATATAGTTTTAAGTAGAAATTTAGAAGATACCATAATATCAAATTAAGCTGATAAGATTCTGTGAACTGGGTCAGTCTCTTTTATGTTATACCGGGAACCAAATAGCCCCAAGTTTTAAGGAACATGCTGGCACTGACTATGGCTCCAACACTAGGCATAATAATAGCGGTAACAACAAAAAAAGGGGAGAAAGGACCTGATCTTCAGACAACCAGCAGCATGGGGATCATCATATGATTTCAGTTGAAGGCTGCAAGAGCTCAATGTCAATCCAATGTTTGGGTCATTCAGTACAAGTTAATGGTTTATTTATTTGGTTGATGATGCCTATGATAGGATCAGTGTTTTGAACATATTTTGTGTTGTTTGACAAGAGCCAGGAGACACAAGAAAGATAGAAGAAAAGCCTCAGGAACAAAACTAAGTAGACAGCAAGTGGCAGGAAGCCTTAAAGAATACATGAGAAGCCAGTGCCAGAAGTATCCGTGATAACGAATTAGAATAGTTATCTTTAAAACTGCACTGATATTGGTGAGTCATGGGGATTATAAATAAATACAAACATTGTGATCTATGGTAGATAACAAGATAGCCAGTGATGAAGAAACACAAGAGAGGGGAAGTTTACATTCTGCATGGGAGCACAAGTTCACCTGCGCTCCTCGATATGGGATCTGATTCGCGTGCTACTCGGAATGCATGGCAACAGAATTCGTCTCCACAACAACTACATGTAAAGATATATTCTGCTGTTCACATAGGAATATCCATGGGTTGCAATGTTTCTCAACCCTGGTTGAAATTGAGGATAACTTGAAAAGCTTTTAAAACATATAAATGCAAGTATCTCACCTCCAGAGATTCCAATTTAATTGGATTGTGGTTGTTCCCCTATTGATTCTAATGAATAGCCAGAGTGAGAATCCTCAGGCTCAGGCATATCGTGCTACGCACTACAGATTTAAATATGTCTCTACAGCCACAACCACAGCATGTGATGGAGAATTAAGATAGAAAATGTAGGAGGAAGATGTAGATATACATGTTCTATTTTTAGAAAGACATCTATTAGAAACGCTTCAAAGTATGCAGAGTGTTTCTTCTAAATTTTGTTTTGGACGATGGGTTTTTAGATAAATAGGCTTATTGTGATCTAAACAATGTTTACATGCATTATATTATTCCAGCTACCCCGCCTTCAGAATTATTATTTTATCTATGGATTGAAAGAGTTTAAAGAATTGAGTCCTTATATTAAAGCAAATATTAATAGCAAAGCAAAGTCTAAATTTGACATCGTTTCAATTCCATTTTCTTTTAATCTGCTTAGATATTCACATCCCATGTAACTATTAATTCTCCTAGTAGTTCCTCTTTTAAATAACCTTTTTATTTTAGATAGTTTTATATTTACAAAGTGTTGTGTAGACAAAATTATCATGTATCCCAAATCCAGTTTCTCCTATCATTAACATCTTAACATTAGTATAATCCACTGGTCACAATTAATGAATGGATATTGATTTGTTACTATTATTAACTAAGCCCAGACTTTATTCAGTTTTCCTTTGTTTGTATTTAATTTTCTTCTTCTGTTTCAGGATCCCATCCAGGATGTCACATTACTGTTAGTTTCCATATGTTCATAAACTCTTCTTGGCTGTGATAGTTTCTTAGATTTCCCCTGTTTTTGATGACCATGACAGTTTGTGGATTACTTATCAGTTATTTTGCAAAGTGCTTCTCAGTGGGGCTTGCCTGATATCTTCTTATGATTAGATTTGGATTATAGATTTTATGGAAGACCAGAGAGGTGAAGTGCCATGTTCATCACGTATATTCAAGAGTATAGTATCAACATGATAGCACTGTTGATGCTGACTTTGATCACCTGACTTGAGGTGGTGTTTGTCCCATTTTTTAAGACTTTTTAAAAATTTATTCAGAGAGAGAGAGAGAGAGAGAGAGAGAGAGAGAGAGAGAAAGGCAGAGGCACGGCAGAGGAAGAAGCAGGCTCCATGCAGGGAGCTCGATGTGGGACTCAATTCCAGAACTCTAGGACCACATCCTGAGCCAAAGGCAGATACTCAATTGCTGAGCCACCCAGGCATCCCGTGTTTGTCAGGTTTCTTGATTGTAAGGATCCTTTTTTTCTCCCCCTTCTTTATTGTACCCTTGGAATGAATTTACAAGGGGTAAATAAAACCAAATAAATTTTAAAAATATATAAGAGGGCAATGATAAGGAATGCTAGAGGGATACAGGACCTAACAGCAAGAGCTCCTAATGGACAAATCATGGATTGATTTCAGCAACAATATTAACAAAGTGGTATTAAATTATAACCTAATATATAACATAAATATCGGTGAGACATTTATACTGATATAAATACTGATGTAAATAAGTGATTGAATAATAAGTAAATGAGGAGAATAGGTAAATTTGCTACACAAAAGAATCCCCAAAATGTATGCAGATATGCTCTTCTCCAACAAGAGGGCATAATTTCCCTGCCCCTTAGTGTGGGCTACCCCTAATTCTATTATTTTTAACATCTAATGTTAGGCAAAAATTTTCAGGAAAATTTCATAGTTTAGAAGTCTGTGCAGTGGGGATTTACCCCAAAGATACAGATGCAGTGAAACGCCGGGACACCTGCACCCCGATGTTTATAGCAGCAATGTCCACAGTAGCCACACTGTGGAAGGAGCCTCGGTGTCCATTGAAAGACGAAAGGATAAAGAAGATGTGGTCTATGTATACAATGGACTATTCCTCAGCCATTAGAAATGACAGATACCCACCATTTGCTTCAACGTGGATGGAACTGGAGGGTATTATGCTGAGTGAAGTAAGTCAATCGGAGAAGGACAAACATTATATGGTCTCATTTATTTGGGGAATATAAAAATTAGTGAGGGAATAAAGGGAAAGGAGAAAAAATGAGTGAAAATATCAGTGAGGGTGACAAAACATGAGAGACACCTAACTCTGGGAAATGAACAAGGGGTAGTGGAAAGGGAGGTGGGCGGGGGGTTGGGGTGACTGGGTGATAGGCACTGAGGGGGCACTTGGTGGGATGAGCACTGGGTGTTATGCTGTATGTTGGCAAATTGAACTCCAATAATAATAAAAAAAAGAAGTCTGTGTATATGATTCCATCACTCAAATCTAGCTTTAAATGCATTGTTAGTTGAAATGTTCATAGATATCTGCTTTTAAAAAGTAAATGAATATGTCTGAAGGCTTCTGGTTAAATACTCATAAAACATATGTTCTTTCTAAAATGTTTTTACTGATCTGAAAACAGAACTTAGAAATCTTAGAGAGTCGAAATATTTAGGAAACATAATAAGCATATGCCAAGTTATCAATATTTTTAGACCATTTATGTAAAATATTGAACAAATAGTAAAAAATAAGTATTTGTTTTCTTTGGGGTTTTCCATTACTGAACCCTACTCACAAATAGTAACATTTAAAACAAGTCAGCTTGATGAATGAACTGGATTTCTAACATTATTTAGTGTAACTAAACTGTTTCAGACTATGGTATAAGGTAATCGGCCTTATCCCACAGAAAACTGCATTATTTTAGAACTGAGACTTGGGTTCAATTCTACCCTTTTATTTTATAGCTTTTTACTATGCTTTCATTTAAGGTCAGATTACATAATAAGATATTGACATCATTGTTATTTCCCTAGAAAACACAGGAAATATTTTCATCCCATTTCCCCCCTAAATTTTTAATTACATGTAACAACATTATTGAATAAATTGCATTGAAGAATGGAGGTGGAAAGCATTTTATTATTTCTTACCCATAACCCATTGAATTTATTCTGTGGACTAAATTTTACCACAGTGGAATAAAATCTTAGACAAATTTCATAGCCATTTTAGTCACAGATAATATAAGAATAGTTTATATTTGGCACATATAACAAATTTAAGCCTTTATAATATCAAAGTTCTCAAGTCCTACGTAGTGTATGTTTTTTTAATTTTCCAAATTTAATTTATTTTCAGGTTTTTCTAAATCATGATTAAAAAACAAATTTTCCTAAATTTAGTGCTGTCTCTTTCCAGACCACATAGTTTATGTTTGTCCTTCTTCAGATTAGGCTGAGAAACCTCCCCTGGGATAGTAGCATATGTTTGATTTCTTCTCTCATTTTCACTCCATTACCTCCTTGATGCTGTTTTAAACACCCATACATTTGAAACATGGAGAGTCTGGAGAGGTAAATAAAAGAAGAGTTTACCTCATTAATATGGATTTAATCTGGCCATATTGCTCATCGTGGGGAGACTCATCCATATACTGATTCTTCCTCTCCTGGGTGCTTCTGTAGGTTTTTAGGAGGCACTTATTCCTTGAGATCTCTCAAGAACAAGTGAAAATTCCTGAGACTAAAGAAGCCTCCCTCAGCCCTAATTCTGATGTCTGAATCTCTGTTGAGATCATCTGAACTTCCCAGAAAGCCTCTCAGATACTGTACCTCTCAAAGCACTTCTCTCCCATGAGCCCTGGAACTGGTTTAGAGGACCTCACACATCCTTTGGCCATCGAACCCTGGGCTTACAGGCCATTCCAATAGCAGCCACTTCCCATTGTGCCATCTGAACTGGCCAGTCATAATGTTTCACATTTAGACTTTTCGGGCATGAATTGGGACCCTTGGGTCCTTCAAAAGTAGGAGCTTAAAACTACTTTAATTTTTTGAATATTTATTTCCAAGTCTTCCTCATGTAACTAAACTTAAGCAGGTAGGAACCCCTCCTCTGTGGCCATGTGGTGGGAGATGCAGAATTCACAGGACATCAAGAGCTCCCTTTTAAGGGAGAGGTAGGTGAAGGGTTAATACTGACAATATATGTTTTGGTTTCCCACTGTGCAAACTCTGCATAATTGGTCTGGCACGTTGCTGTGGGAAATGTATCACCCAACATCCAGTCACATTAACATTCTGTTTTTACACAAGCAATGAATTATGTATTTTCTATGATGTATATTTGCTTTGTGTTTACATATATGAAATTAGACCCCAAATAAAAATCTCCCTTGTCCACTCATCCCGGTAACTCTGCAAAGATCCATGTCAATTACTGGTTGAAAATAATCTTTCTCAATGATATGTATTTATGCATACATGTGTTCATTAAAGGCACGTTTCTTTATGTTTCTTAGAAAAGTTATTTTATGCCAAATTATCATATTGGAAAAATTATTATATATTATTATTGAAGTTCTACAAGGTTTGCCCATATATTTTATACAATAGTAGCATACATATAAAAGAGTAGTAGTACTAAATTAGAAAATGTTTCAGCAGCAAATAATTTTATTTTATTTTTTAACAAATTCAACTTTATAAATTAATAACCCTAGGGATCAAAGCAATAGACTTCGGTAAGGACAAGTCTATATTGTAAGTCAATAAAACAGTGGCAATGATGTTTCTGTGTTGGCCATCTTCAAGGTTTATGTGAATCACTACATCATAGTTGACCACTTATCTCGTAATTGATGATATCTTAAGTACATGCAGATATGTTTCTGTGTGTGTGAGCTTGGATAGGGAAATATTAACATGGGATTTCACAAAATCTCTTCCTTTGCCTGTTACAGAAAACCTGAAATTTGATAGTCAAATTCCTATCCTGTAATGGCACAAAAATGTAAGTGTTGAGAGGCACCAGGCCACCTTGATCTTCAATGGGACATAAAGTTATTGGTGGAAAAGATTTTAAAAGTTAGAGAGCCTACTTCTCCCTCTGCCTGTGTCTCTGAGTCTCTCTCTCATAAATAAAATCTTAAAAAAATAAAAATAAAAGTTAGACAATGAAGGAAAAACTCTGTAAGCATGGAGTTAGTACCAGAAGAAAATTGTAGAGAATTTAGGTTGACATTAAATACTTTAGAGCATCTATTGTGGGTGTGAGGTGTTGCTAGAAAGAAACAAGGAATACATAGGAGTTAAATTCTGTTTCTGTTGAGGAGGGAATCACACTATGCATTTTTAGAAGTCTTAAAGATTTAAATTGATTTCACATTACATAAATATTTTTATGTTATTTTAGAGATGTCAGATTTTTTTAAAATATGACTTCTGTGCCCAGCTACCCACATGGAAACTAAATTTAATATGGGTTATATTTTATACCTACCTCCTTCATTTTTCTTTTCTGCATTTCTATAATTTTTCTATTATGAAGAGCATCATATATTTAGATCTCTATAAAATAGAAAGGTAGGTAGATGGACAAATAGATCATGCTCTGTCTTCCTTCTCTGCAAACATTTGATATTTATTCTATCAAATAATGATTTTCACCAGTATATGAGAAGTTTTATAAAATGAATGACTAATCTATCCAAAATATATAAAGAACTTCTAAAATTCAACACCCTAAAAAAGAATAATCTAATTAAAAATGGGCAGAAGACATGAATAGACATTTTTCCAAAGAAGACATACAAATAGCCAATAGACACATGGAAAGATGATCAACATCTGTGATGTGACCATCAGGGAAATACAAACAAGAACTACAATAAGGTATCACTTCACACCTGTCAGAATAGTTAAAATCAATAACACAAGAAACAATAGGTGTTGGTGAGGATGAGGAGAAAGGGGAACCCTCCTGCACCGTTGGTGGGAATGCAAACTAGTGAAGCCACTCTGAGAAACAGTATGGAGATTCCCCAAAAGTTAAAAATAGAACTGCCCAATGATCCAGCAATTGCACTACTAGGTATTCACCCAAAGAATACAAAACTACTAATTCAAAGGGATACGTGAGCCCTGATGTTTATAGCATCATTATCTACAATAGCCAAATTATGCAAAAAAAACCCCAAGCATCCATTGACTGATGAATGGATAAGGAAGATGTACTGTCTCTCTATATACAATGGAATATTACTCAGCCATAAAAAAGAATGAAAGCTTGCCATTTGCAAAAAACATGGATAGTAGAGCTAAACGGTATTATGCTAAGCGAAATAAGTCAGTCAGAGAAAGACAAACACTATATGATTTCACTCATACGTGTAATTTGAGACACAAAACAAGGGAGAAAAAAGAGGCAAACCACAAAAGACATTTTTAAAAGTTTTTATTGAAGTTCCAACTAGTTAAGATATCAGGCAATGTTAGTTTCAGGTGTAAAATACAGAGATTCAACACTTCGACACAACACCCAGTGCTCCTCACAGTAAGTGCCCTCCATAATCCCGGTGACCTATTTCACCCATCCCCCCATCCACCTCCTGTCTTGTAACCATCAGTTTGTTCTCTATAGTTAAGAGTTTGTTTCTTGGCTTGCCTCTTTCTTCCCCCTTTTGTTCCCAAATTAAGACTCTTACAGAGTCTTAACTATAGAGATTCTTAACTATAGAGAACTGACAGTTACCAGAGGGGAAGTGGGTGGGGGGATGGGTGACATAGTGACAAGGATTAAGGAGGGCACTTACTGTGATGAGCACCAGGTGTTGTGTGGAAGTGTTAAATCTCTATATTGTACACCTGAAACTAATATTGCCTGGTATCTTAACTAACTGGAATTTAAATAAAAGTAAAAACAAAAACAAAGAAAATAAAATTAAGGACTGATCATTTTTCCCTTTCCCTTGTCACTAGGTGGCAATTTTTTTAAAAGAAAACTTTGTGAAATCAACTGTCACTTAATGTTAGTTTTTTGAGCCCTTGAAGAGCTTCTACAAATCAGATTTTAGATTGCTTTAACTATTTCCCAATGTAATCAATTGAAGAGGACTGATTCAACCTGCTTTTTGAAGAGAGGAAAAAATAGCTAAGGCTCTTACTCTCTGAATTTTGAAAGGTAAATGGTGAAATAGAGTTATAAAGTTTCTTTCTTTTTTTTTTTTTGACTAAATGTGCAGAATCAGACCCCTCTTCAATTGATTGTACAGAAGCTCTAGAAAAGGTGTGCCAATTGTAAAGACATTTTTTGCCCCTTAAAAATTGCTCTTTAAGCCAGTCTGCTCCTTTACTTCAAACCACAATCAAGACTTAAGTAAACTATTATCTCAATCTGATTCTTATTACATTATATGTCTTCATTTTTCATACTTAATTGCACATTTTTGGCTTAGTGTTTGATCCAGAATGCCAAGATGATCACTCCGTTTGTGATATATAATAAACATTAACAAATACGTTACAATAAATGGCATGATTTCTCATGTGTATCTAAATGTAAATAAATGTATTTGCAGACTATAATCCCAGGTAATTAAGTATTATATTTAAATTCATATAATATTTAAATCATATGACATTATTAGGTTGCATATTATCAGTAACAATTTTTCCATTTTGTTAAATGCACAGTGCTATTAATCATTTGAATTCTATGATAAGATCTAAATTTTATTACAAAAGATTAAAGACATGGGTGGCTGGGTTGCACGGTTGCTTGGGTATCAGACTTGGTTTCAGCTCAGGTTGTGATCTCAGAGTCTTGAGATCACATCAGACTCTCGTCATGTCAGAGCCCAGCATCAGACTCTGCTTGCCCCTCTCCCTCTACCCCTCTCACTCATGCTCTCTCTCTTTCTAAAATAAATAAATCTTAAAATAAATAAAGATGTTTTTTATCCTTGAAAAATATTTAGAGAAACTATTTTATCATTCAATTAAGGAAATAAGCAGTAAAGGGTAAGTTCTTCACTACTTTCTCCACGTATTATAAAATGACCTTTATTTTCTCTTACATGTGCCAGTATTCACATTGACTTACCTCGAATATATTTTCCAACCAACCACTTTCTTAAAAAAACTACTTTTTCTAGAAAACCCTCAGATATCCAGGGACTTAGAAAATTGCCAATAGAAGGAGTTGCACTTGAATTTGCTTATTTATATCAGTTCTGTACTATCATTTCTATCTTTTATGTTTGTTCTATTTTCCTCAAGGGTTTGAGCAATAAGGGCCCCTGTTAATCCTTTCCATTGTATCTGATCACTGACATTTAAGTATTTTTAAGGATACAGTTCAGAATTGTTTTTAGCCATCTCATTCCAAGAGATAAACTAAGCATTCATATATCAGCATTTTTATCATTTAGCAATAAAGAATAAAGTGAATGAGAATAAGAATATGAATCATTGACGATTATTATGGGACCTCACACAGAATTTACAAAAGTTGGTGTAACTTTAATGTTGATTATAAAATGACAGACAAAATATTGGTATGTAACTAATTACTAAGAACAACACCATTAGAAGGTGGGCAGACATTTAGCACTTAATAACAAATGAACATCTACATGGAAAATCTTGCAAACATTTTTGTTAATCTGAAGACATAATTAATGGCACCAAACAAATTTGTAACCTTTGTTTGTTTTTTAATCTGCTTTTGAGTAATAAAGCCTGACTTCAAAGTATATGATACATGGGCTAATAAAGAATGCATAATCAACAAGAACATGCTCAAGCTATAATTCTATTTTAGTAAAATATTGAATATCATTAGTGAATACTATCCATTTATTAAAGTTTATGTGCTTGTGTTTAATTAATTAGTTCTAACTCTATTTGACTTTTATTTGATCACTATTGCTATAAAATGAACTTCCTATAATAACATCCAGAATATAAGGAAATCGTATCCCAAAATATTTGAAAAGAACTGGTCTCAGCAGATCATAGCAGTGTTCACAGACCGTATGAGAATCCAACATCGATTTTACTGGTGAAAATAATCGAAGAAACAATAGTAGAATACAAATATAACTAGACATATATTAAAATGTAGATGTCTTCTTTGGATTCCTAAATTTGGTTAGTGTCAGGTAATGTAAATAGCTAGAAGGGGCCATTAGCTAAGTCAAGCTTTACAAAAGCATTTTTGATGTAAGAATATTTTTAAATGTTTTAAGACATCCATAAATGGAAGATCTTATGGGAGAAGGCAAAACAAAATAAGTACATAATTTGAATATCCAAGTGATATATCAAAATAGCTTATTCAATAGATTTGTTTCAATAGAATGTTACTTGTCAAACTTGTGACCCATTGAAAGATTAATTCAGTAAGTACTAGTTGATTTGATTTGGGGAGTTGCAATCAATGCTGGTAATAATGTTTTGTACATTGGTGCCTTGTGGCTTTGACACTAGCTAAGAATAAATTTGAGTAAATAAATTTTCATTATATGTATTTAAGCTCCACTTGAAAGGTAGAAAAAGTTTGCTGTATTTTGCATACAGCAATAATTCCTGGTGTTGACAATGTCTTACTGATGTAGTCTTTTATGTCCTCTTCTTATTTTAATTCAGTTTTATACTCCAAGAGTCATAAATTAACTTAAGTTCTCACCTTATGTTTTATGGCATGTTAGAATGAACTTTTAGTAGTTCAATGTACATACGGAGAAATGATTATGATTACTCTGGTTCTGTAGTTGGATGCCGCGATGCCAGGCTTGAGACTATACAAAAATATCATTTGTTAGAACATATTCTCTCAACTATATATGGACTACTTCATATGGAGTTATCAGGTTAATTTAATACATTGCTGGGAAAAGTTGAGTTTTCTGGAAAACATTCAGAATTGGTATTGGGGAAAGAAAGGAAAGGCATTTTAAAATCATAATTGGAAGCATTATTCCTATTTCTCTGTCTTGTTTTAGGGAGAACTTGTGTCACGTTCCTTTAAAAAGACCTTAAAAAAAAACTGAATTAGTGAAGAACATACCTTGGATGCCACACAGGCATTTCAAAGTTGGTAAAGATGGGCCAGCCATTTCTTTACCTTAGTTGCTACAAGGATGTGAGGGGGGTGGTGATGAAAGATGCTACTGATGAAAGCTTTTTAGAGTTCAGAAAGCTTGAATTGGCATGAATAGTAATGATATTATTAAGTGAGATAAAAAATTAATGGAAAATGGAAACCATTTTCCAGGGAGGAAAAATGTGATTTTAGATATGTTGAGGCATCAGAACCATGAGACTGCCATGAGAAAATTCTAATCTAGGTTAGCACTGATGATGATAGTTCAGAAGACATGCACAAGTAGGACACAGTTGAAGATACTATAGTAAATGAAAATGAAAAAGTGATGACAGAAATAAGAAGTCGTAGATGGCTACCAGGCCTTGTCACCCACATGATTCTTTCTGTTGAAGGAGGGACTGAGAGGCATTAGGAGTGAACTGACTTCTCTGGATAGAACTATATTGCTTAGTTCACTGGGGTATTTTTCCCCCTTTCATTTTCCTTTGTTTAACTTGGAATTCTATGTAATCAAGCATTGCACGTAAGCACATATATTCAGCACTAAGTGACACAGAAGTCAGTAAGAACAAATATGTAAAATAAATACATTTTGGAGTAAAATGAAATATAGTTACAAAGTTTGGGGGATCTGAGAAATATACACAGCATGCTTAGATAAGCACAATACTAGAGTTGAAATACTAGAGGAAAACAGAAAAATCTATTCTAAGTGAAATGATCATAACAGACTATACAGGGAGTGAAATTTAAGTTAGACTGCAGCATACTGTAGTGCATAATAAAAATTACTAATATATATGAGTGCTTTCTATGTGCCAGCTATTCTTTTGAAAGCTTCACATATATTAACTCATGAAGCCTCATAACCATCTCATGAAAATATGCAAATGAAGACTATAGAAGGCTTAAAAAATTCAGAAACACCTAAGAAAAAGAGTTCTGGATTTGAAGTAAAGTTCTGTCTCTTACTAATAGTATAGCTTACCTAATATGGTTGCTATAAATATTAAATGAAATTTTACATTTAGCTGACAACAAGTTCTGGTACAGGGTAAAATATTAATAAATGTTAATAAATATTAGGTATTTTATAATGATCACAATTATTTTTATGTTATTGACTTTTGTGTTTTGTTTGGTCTTGAATAATGAATAGACCTTAGGATGGGAAAAGAGCAACAAGTGCATGGGAAAGCATGGAATGAGGACGAGAAAGGATGATGGACGATAGAAATGCATGTTGGTGAAAATTTGTGAGGTGTCTGAAAAGCTATGCAGAGATTTGTAATTATTTCAGTAGGATATGGGGAGCCAGTTAAGAGATGTAAATGGAATTCTCATGATTATATCTCTGTTTTAAAACAGAACTCCAAAGCCATTGTGAAAAGTGAATGTAGGGGGAAATAGAGATTACAGAAAGATAAATTGTTTAAGAAATTACTGAAATATTTCATGTGAGAAACAGAGTGCCTGAACTAGAAACATCTCATGAATATAGAAAAGTAACAGCAAAAATATCAAAGGTAACTTCCAAGTTTCTAGCTTGAATGACTGGCTTGACTGGCAATGACTCTGAGAGAAGAAACAAAATAACTGAAACCATTTCTTAAGGGAGGAAAAGTTTGTTGAGACATCACCATCAGGAAATCATGGTGTGAAAATTCTAAGCAAGGTTAGCACTGGAAATAATAGTTCTGGAAAACATGCACAAATAGGACGTAGTTGAAGATGCTGTTGTAAATGAAAGTACAAAAAGCAGAAAAGATTAACATCAATAAAGAAGTTTAAGAATAGAGAAGTAGAAAAATACAAACCATTTAAGATTATAGCAAAGGCATTTACATACACATAACACATATTTAAGTAAAATAGACAGCTCCTAATGATTTGGAAAATGTTTTCTAAACATAAGATTCAGTTATTGCAAATGGCCATTAAATTTTCTCTGAGTTTCTTGACAGCAAAAAAGAAAGAGTCAGGTGATGAGGTAGTATTGATTTCATGATCTGATAAAAAGAAATGTCTTCCTTCTGAAAAGATAAATGACTTCCTGGCAGTTAATTCGGGGAGCAATACTATCATGTGAGTGCTTATGCAAACATAATTTAATATTATACTAGATAATGTATTCAATGGAATTTTTTTAGAAGAATAAGTGATGACCATATCTTATAAAGACACTTGATAAAAGCAATATTGATATGTTTACAACAGAAATGGACATGTTCCAAGTCCAATATTATGTCTAAATAGAGACAATGAGGAGAAAAAGAGCAAAAAGATCAGGAAAAGCAATATACTAGAGGGAAGTGAAAAATTGGTAAATATGCAAACAGTTGTTAGGCATTGACATTTTTGGTAGGATTAAATATTAGAAAAATAATAATTTGATATAAATGTTCCATAAGAAAATAATACCATAAATTGCATAATTTTAGACACATACTTTTTCAATATCAATTGCTCTTTCTTAAGCAATATATCTTTGTTTTCCATTTCTTTTTTCCCACAGCATCATTGTTTCTATAATTTGGACTAGAGGTTTGTGTGTGTGTGTTTATTATTGGCATTTTTGAATGATTCTTATTTTTCAATACCTTACAAAACAAAACACAGTATTTGTACTTATTAGGAACTTTTAATCCTAATAGCTTTAAACAAATCAGGAAAGAGTGCCACATATAATCATCAAGTTGTATGATTTTTCTCAAACATTATCTAAAAATTTGAAGCAAGATGGTCATAGAGAGGTGGCTCAATATATTTAGAAATTGATAAAGATACTATAAAGCTTCTCTGCTTTGAATGTGGTTTATTTAAGCAGCACATAGTTCTTTAAAATTTTAATTTTCCCTATACATTTTATTATTTATGTACTGTCTGTAAAATAATATGTGATCATTATAACTAGTGGGAATGCAAAGTTATTATGGTAATCTCTAGGAAATCCTTGAATAGAGACTAAAAGTTCTGACACACCATAATGTAGAAATGTTTTATTTTCATGTGTGACTAACAGATAATGACAATTTAGCAAAAGATGGAGGGCTAGGGTACTTTCAACATTTTGTGAAACATGGCCTCTCCAGGTATTGCTGGAAATAAGAAAAATTAGCTAACAAATCACTTAATAAAAACTGTTAGGTATAGATATATTTTGACTAGTACTATTGACTTTTACATTTTCGTATATGGATTATGGAGAAATTTACTACCTTTTTTTTATCTCAACTAAAGTTAAAAGGAATTGTAATACAAATTTTCAAAAGCTGTCATTTTTATGGAAAAAAGTTCTCTTCCTTCCTTCCTTCCTTCCTTCCTTCCTTCCTTCCTTCCTTCCTTCCTTCCTAAAATGGAAAGCTGGTAGAGCTTCTTTTATAAGAAGTTCAGCTCTAAGTCCCAAACATGGATGGAATATAATATCAAGTCTGGTGTCTAAGACAACTTGCATGACTGAAGACATTTACTTTGAGGGAAAGAGAGAATATTGTCTGGCAATTGCACTTGACAGAAAGTGAAGAGCATATTAATCTTTCTGTCTGGTATTCAAAGAATCATAGAAAAGTCTGGCTCAGAGAGGAAATATATCCAAAGGGCTCAGTAAACCTCAAATCACGTATATAAAAGAAAAAGGATCAATTTCCTTTTAGCATCTCGCTCTTCCATTCCTTGAGGTAGTCAATGGTGTAGTCAATGCTAATAGCCGAGTCTTCTTTCTACATATTTTTCCAACATAACAAAATGCGTGCATGTATGTATATAATAAATACAATGCATTCACAATACTCTGGTTTGCTTTAACAAAAAAGATGATAACCAAAATCCATAAAAATTATGCTGCAACTTGCATTTTTAAAAATAACCTATTCTAGTACATCTTTAGATTCACAGAATTATTGTGAGGAAAGTGCAGAGTTCCCAAATATCTCACACCTAGTTTCCTCTATTATTAACTTTTATAACAGTGTGGTACATTTGTCACAACTAATGAACCATAATTGATACATTGTTATTAACTAAAGTCTACACTTCATTCAGAGTTTTTCTGGTTTCCCATTATGTCTTTTGTCTGTTCCATGGTCCCATCTAGGATACGTCATTACACTTGATTCTCATGCCTCCTTAACCCTCTCTTGGCCCTGAAAGTTTCTCAGATGTTCCTCATTTTCAACGGCTTTGGAAGTTTTGAGGACTATTAGCCTGGCATTTTGTAGAATGTCACTCAATTAGAATCTTATGATTTTTTTTTTCCCTCATGATTAGAGACATTTGTGGTATGCTATGGTCAGTGTTACAGGGCAGAATGTCTAAGACAGGGCAATCTGTGTTGGGAGTCCTGAGTTGGCCATTAACCAATTACTCAATATGAGCAAGTTTCTATTTTTTACTGTTAACATACAAGTATTTTATAACCTGAAAATATATATGCATGTAGCATGCATGTCTATGTGTGTACATGTATGCATATCACATGTATGTATAGATGTATGTATACACACATATATGTATATAATTAAAATATAGCATTGCCATTTTACTTAATGTGAGCTCTTCAGACTTGAGATAACTTTTTAATTCATTTCTGAATTCCTGGTCATTTAGTAACTTGGTTCCTGACCCACAGGATATTCAAAATCCTTTTTTTTTTTTAAGATTTTATTTTTAAGTAGTCTCTACACCTAATGCAGGGCTCAAACTCAAAACTCCAAGATCAAGAGTTACATGCTCTGCCAACTGAGCCAGCTGAGTACCCCAGGGATATTTTGAATTCTTACTGTTGAAAAGTATCTACATTTGATGCATTCTCTAACCATAAGAAATAAACTTAGGACAAAACAATAGAAACTTCTGGTAAACAGTTGACTATTACAAAGAATTTCTGACATTAACTATTGTAGAGTGGATAACCTACAAAGTTCGTATAAGGCCCTGAGTGCAGGTATCCAAATATAATAAGCTGCATCGATGATATGGTGAGGGTTTTATGGTGGGCAAAATAAAAGGGAAATTATCCTCAGTGAACTAAGATATTCTCCAGCAGAGTGCTTCTGATGAAACAAAGGGCTCTGAAGTAAGAAGAAACAAATTATTCTCAAAGCTGTATTCTCTATAAATTATAAAGTAGTAGGAACTCTTACAATTTAGTTTCAATTGAATTTAGTGAATATATGTTCAATGTCTGTGATGTGCTCAGCAATGCCCTAAGCACCACAGAGGGATAACATGAACAAAGATAAAAGATATTTCCTCAAGTTTATTGAAAAAATAGAGACATATATTTAAAGAGATAACAAGATAAAATATTGTAATATTTGAGCTCTAATGAGTAGTAGAGAAAAATAAAGCTACCCATAGAGGGTGGGAACCTCAAAGCCAGCATTTGTTCCTTAGCTGAGTCATCTGAGGATCAGCATTTCTTTACTCATCTAATGAGTACCCACTCACAGGCAATTTTAAGATGTTCAAATGTTCAAATGCTGACAATTGAAACTTATAGATAATTCAATAAATTATAGTAGTTACATATTTTATATTCTACTTACAAATTCCTTTTTGCTTATGTAATCTAAAACTAAAATGAGATAGATGTGTGTTAGCCTGGCAATAAATAAATAAATTAATTAATTAATTAATTAATTAATTTAAGATTTAATAAATACATATATATTTAAGATTTTATTTATTTATTCATGAGAGACACACACACACAGAGGCAGAGACCTAGGCAGAGAGAGAGAGAAGCAGGCTCCATGCAGGGAACCCGATGTGGGACTCGATCCTGGGTCTCCAGGATCATGCCCTGGGCTGAAAGCAGACTCTTAACTACTGAGCCACTCAGGCATCCCAAAATATTTTTTGTTTGTTTTGTTTTGTTTTTTTCCAAAATATTTTTTTGAAAGAGGCACATGTTACTTTGTTTCCTTTCCTAAACATTTGGTTGTAAAACCCTCACTTATTTTCTCATGACAACTGTAATATAATTAAAAAGCAAACATAATTTTAAAAATAAATTTAAATAATCACCAGAAATTTTAATTTTTAATTTCTGAAATGATTAAGGAGTGTTAGCTGGCCAGCATTTCTGACTTCTCATCCAGTGAAACTGTGATTTATTAACAAGGTGCTCAGAGTATGTTGTTTAAATAGAAAAGTTTCTATGTTTTATATTTATTTTTCTGGATTTTGATTAAAAATTAGTATCGATGCAGCATCGATTTAAGGGAATTACTCGGTAAAAATTTAAAGTTCATACGTGAACATTGAGGCAGCTTTTTAAAACACTCAATGAAGTAAAGTTTGACTATGCCAAAGTTTGGAAGGCATTTTCACACAAGTAAATTGACACACTTCAATTGCATTCCCAAAGTGTGATTCATTGTTTCTTTGTTCAGAATTTACACTAATCTCCCAACTACAGTATTTATAAGCAGTGTGTTGTTCTCTCACCGTCAGTGAGTGTCACGAAGGCAGCGCATTTGTTGTCATGGCAGTGATGGATCATCAAGGTTTGGTGGAAGACCTGCAATTTGCAAAGTGAATGACAGGCAGCATTGAAAATGCACTGCAGTGGCCTTCTTCTAGGTGAGTTGGAAGCTGGTGGTATGAGAGTTTTCTCTCTTTAAGTCATGTTTTATTTTAGTCTTCACACCAGGTTTGACATTTAGATTCAGAGGGTATAAATGAGACCTTAAGGTTTTGAATTTAAAATAAATTCTTCATGTAATAGAGCAGTAAATGTTTTACTTTTTCAAAGACACTAAGACTCATTTAATCAGGATACAGTTTTGTCCTCATCCTTCCTAGTGCAAGTCTTGGTATTTCCCAATTGAAATCCATATCATTATATTTTTCTACTTGATGTATCTGCAGGACTGAACAAAAGAAGAAGGGAAAAAAATCCGCAGCATCTCTTAAGAGGCAGCATTTATTTTTGTCATTATTTTTCTTCCGTAGGCAAAGTAGTTATTATTTAGTCTGGAGTTGAGCTTCCCTCTATTTTGTGACTGTTCAATTTCAAGATGCAGCCCATGTTCAAAGTCCTTATGAATCTTCTACTGACCATACAATGCAACCGAATTTCTCCTCTTTAAACTTCTCCAATATATCTGCTATTAAGTTGTAAATTGGTAGAGTGCAGGATCCATTACCTGTTTTCCTTACTGGGGTAACGTCTTAACTAGTACATAGTAGCTATTTATTAGGTATGTGTTAAATCATTAAGTAATTAAAAATCAAAATATCATTATCATTATTACATTACGAAACTACTGGTTAAACTTAATCATGTACCTATCTGGTTATTGAATTTCCATGCTTGTGTCTTCACCAAATAGATGATCAGCTCCCAATAGTGTGGAGATATGTTCAATACATAGCAATAAATAGCAAAATAAGTATCTTACATTTAATGTCTCTTATAGAGCCCATACAGTGCTATGCATACATAGGAGAATATCTACCAAATAGCTGATATACAATAAATATTTAACAATAAAAATAGTTGCATACACCATTATTAAAAATTCACAAACAAAAGAAAGCTTGTAACATAAAACATTAATTCCAAACTGCTATGTTAATTTGCATTGGCAAAACATGATATACCCCCAAGCAGCTCCTCTGATTTGACAGATGTGTCCCTGATTTGAGTGGAACATTTCTATAAAGTAGGGCGTGTGAGTACTATTTTAAATTGCTTTGTCATAGACCCTGGAGCAGTCATAATTTTTAGTTACTCTGGTTTCTCCAGCACTAAATGCAAATAGCAATTCCTGTCATCTGTACAACTTACAGTCATGCGATGATCTTAATATACTGAATCCTATTAGCTGAGACCTTAAGTGTTGCCAAAAGTCATTCGCTATGTACAGGACAACAATCCTGTGTCATTTTCTGTTAGGGTCCTTGACTGAGAAGTTAATACAAACTTACCTACTACTCATTTACTCATTTGACTAATAAATATTGAGCATCACTGCATGACCTGCTGTGCAAACAAATGATTCTAATATAATTCGAGTAGGTATTATATTGTAGGTACATAAAAAGTGCAATAAGTGCACAGAGAAAGGAGCTACACAATTCTTCTGGGGGAAATTAGTGGGCATACTTTAACTATTGTGTATTCCAGTTTCGGGAAAGCATCGTAAATGTGTTCATGACTGCTTGATTGTAAACTTGTGGAATATAAATTGGGTGATAGCAGAGAAAGGGAAATTCACACCTGGCTTAACATCCTCATGCAAACAATTAGGCAATGACAATCTCCAGCAGGGTGCCACAGGGATCTATGTTTGTCTCAGGTTCATCATTTTTATTTTTGAATTAGTCGGCAAGAGACAAAGTCTGATTGTTAAATTTGTAGGTGACAAAAAACTGGGCAATATTACAAATATTGTTGGCACAGAATTAACAGTAAACATCACCTTAAAACACTAAAACAATAGGCTGAAATTAACAAGATGAAATTTAACAGGGATAAATACGATGCAAAGGACATAAAGTTGAGTGCTAAAAATCTTCAAATGAGGCAAATAAAGGATTGAAAATATCTGATTGTGGGCAGCCCAGATGGCTCAGCAGTTTAGTGCCGCCTTCAGCCCAGGGCCTGATCCTGGAGACCTGGAATCGAGTTCCACGTCGGGCTCCCTGCATGGAGCCTGCTTCTCCCTCTGCCTGTGTCTCTGCCTCTCCCTCTCTCTTTCTCTCATTCTCTGTGTCTCTTGAATAAATAAATAAAATCTTAAAAAAAAAGAAAATATCTGACTGCAACATTTTTAGCTAAACCACTGTGGGTAAGAGGAAGAAAAATCTTCTTTGTCTCTACGTGCTGATGTATCTATGAAAAAAGTGAGCACAATTTTTGGTCATATAGAAGGTGATATATATATATATATATATAATATAGACACTATATATTGAATATTTAAATATATATTGTCCAGGGCAAAGGATATGATATGTGTTCTCTATTCTATATGTGCATATTGTATATATATATCAAATTTACTTTCAGTAAGTTACATTTCAAAAAACAAATTATAGAAGGGCTATAAAGGAGGATGAAAAGAATGAGTAAATAATCTAGAAATCACAGTGCCTCTGAAGTTGATGGTTGCTGATGGATTTCAAAACTACGTCAAACAAAATACAATTAAAGGACCTGGGTATTTCTTACAGGAAGAAAAGATTAAAGAAAAACATAACAGCTGCTTTCAAATATTTGAAAGCTATTATGTTGCGGAGGTGATTTGTTACGTATGACTACAACAGGCAGAATGGACTGAGGAAACAAAGAATTCGTTGAAATGTTGACTGAATATGTGAAATATATGAGGACAGAGATTTTTGTCCCTTATATTCATTATACTACTTCGGCTTTTACAAAATAAGTCTAGTTTGAGGAAGGAACCCACCAAATATTTTTTTTAATATTTTTGAATACATTAATGAACGAATAGGTAATAATGTATAAAAGTCTGATCTGTTGAAAAAGAGAATGAGGTCTCAATAGGTAGCAGATGAGATTCCTACTAAGTATAACTGGTGTCAGAAAAAGGCAATTGAATTGATTCCACTCTAATAAAGGAAATAAAATGTCATAGTAAAGAGTGAAAAAAAATGTCATATTGGGATTTTGTCTTAAAACTAAAATTACCAGAGTGGAAATTTTATCTGATAGTCACCAAATTTTAAGTTGTAGAAATTATAAGTTAACTTGGACTGAATCAAGCATTGACAAATTTTGGATGTGTATGTAATTTTTGTAACACAATTTTATAATATGATTTTTTCAATTCATGTTTGATTGTTCTTAGTTCTTTGATATTCAAGTTGCCCTCTTTGGATGTTATCATTTTTTTCAGTGTCGTAGCTTCAAAAATTGATTAAGCTTTCTGATCCCCATTTGTAAAGGCTTTGCATGTAATTCAAGCATTCTCCACATCTTTTTCATCTTTTTAATGAAATCCTATAACTTCTGAAATAATTACATTTAGTTTTACTGTTAATTTTTAATGTTTTTAAGATTTATTTACTTATTTATTCATGAGACACATGCACACACACACACACACAGAGAGAGAGAGAGAGAGAGAGAGAGAGAGAGAGAGAGGCAGAGAGACAGGCAGAGGGAGAAGCATGCTCCATGCAGGGAGCCCAATGTAGGACTAGATCCCAGGACTCTAGGATCACACCCTGAGCCGAAGGCAGGCAGTAAACCCCTGAGCCACCCAGATGTCCCAAATTTTTAAAGTTTTAATATGTAATCAATTTGTACATTATTTGCCAGTCAACAAGAAACTTCATAGTTACTGTTATCCTGGAAATGGTTGTTTGGGGATAATTTTATAAGTGATGCTATAAGTGACTACTCATTTATAAGTGATTAGGGCATTTTATGATTCTATGATCAATTTTACTTCCCCAAACAACCTTAGGTTGAAATGGTCTAAATAATATTCATAGGAGGAGGATCCTCTCTACAAAATAAAAGCTAGCTAATCATTAATCAGGACAAAATATATTAAGCAGCAATGTAACTTAATGATATGTTATATTCTTTTAAACAAATTTGATCTTGCAACAGACACATACGTGCTATGCTTAAGTCAATCTTACCACTAGGTATGAATATTATCAGATGGCTTATGTCACTACATGTTTTAATTTTTTTTATTTATTTATGATAGTCACAGAGAGAGAAAGAGAGAGAGGCAGAGACATAGGCAGAGGGAGAAGCAGGCTCCATGCACCGGGAGCCCGACGTGGGATTCGATCCCGGGTCTCCAGGATCGCGCCCTGGGCCAAAGGCAGGCGCCAAACCGCTGCGCCACCCAGGGATCCCTACATGTTTTAATTTAGAGTTACTCAATTATTTTTATTATGTTAGATTGAATCTATTGTGTTAGGCTATTTTGATACTCTGATTCTGATATAGAATTTATTAAGTAGAACTTTCAAATCAGTGTTATTCAAAATTTTTAATAAGACTGAATACATACACTTATATGGTCTACTTAAAATTTTTCCCACTAACTCATATCAATCTATATTTCAAGCCACATTGTTCTACATTCAGTTCTTTGACCCATCTTTCCATCCTCATTTTTTTAAATTGAGAGATATTTTTTTCTTTGCTGCTGTGCTTTGTTCCTTATATTCCGCATATGAGAAATCATATGATATTTGTCTTTCTCTGATTGACTTATGTTGTTTAGCATAATACTCTCTAGCTCCATCCATTTTGTTGCAAATGGCAAGATTTTATTCTAACTGGAATTTAAACAAAAACTTTTTAATAAAGAGACATATTTTCATACCCTTGTCTAAAATATTGTTAAATTGAGGATTTTGAAAAAAAAAAGAGTGAATTGGCTTCCCTTCTGTGTAAATATATGTTGCCCGTTAATGGTCAAAGTTTTTATTTCTAGAGATTTACAAACAAGCTATTAAAACATATATGCTAGAAATTTTAGTTTCTTGCAAGTAGGAACACTTGATAGTTTCAGTTTTTAGTGACTTTCTTGTCTCCCTGGTTCCACAAATATTGTCAATAGCAGCTTTGTAGCAAGTTCTCCCAATTCCTTGCTATGAACCATATCTGAGCTGATTGATTTGAACTCATATTGAACACTTAAATGGCTCCCACTGTCTCTTCATTTATATAATATTTCTATTCCCTTTAACAATCTCCTCTATCTAAAAAAAAATCTCCTCTGTCCTTTGCACATCATTTTATTTTTATAGAAAAAATGGAAGTAAAGTATGAGTTGGAAGCTTTTATTTAGCTCATGAATTTCAGTAGAGCCATTTACTTAAACTGAAGGTCAGATGATGTCTTTATTTTTTGTGCAAATGTATCCAGAAAAAGAAAAAAAAACTAAACTTTTTTTTTTCCTTACACACTTTTTTACAGAAGCCTATACTGGTTTTGGACAAACTGCTACTTGCCTACTCCACATCCTTCTTTCATATGAACATTTTGGTTTCTTAGGAACAAAGTCCAAATATATTTATATACACTACAGTACCATCATGTAGAATATACTTGGTGTATGTTAGTAGAAAGAAAAGTAATTAATATGTTCAGAGTAACTTGTTGAAAATAAAAGCTAATAAGTATAGGCAGGTAGTCCTCTTTATCTTAGATTAAAATTAGAATTGGGAAGACAGTTGACATTCTCCTCTGTTATAATAAGCACTGTGGATTCTTAGTAAGGAAGATACTAATAGGCAATTATCTCAAAGAATAGGAAATTAGAAATGCTTGGGAGAAAAGTTTTGAGTTCCTTCCTAAGTGTTTATTGACCTCCTATTTGTATGGTTTTTGATTGTTGTTCTTTTACTTCAGGTTTCACATTGAAAGAATGATTCCATTCCCCAGAGAATGAGCATCCAAGGACCAGAGCAGAGAAGAAGGCACTGGTCTTTTCAACTTGGATGGAACTTCCATTGAGGTCCTACACTCTGATCCTTTTCCATGGGAGAGACTTCAGAATCCTTGTATCTTTTGCTATTATTCTTGCTGATACTTTATATATGGTAATAATATTAAGAGAAGTAGCTATTAGTTGTTAAACAGCTATGTTTCAGACATCATGATTATCTCCAACAGCTACAACATGTGTACAGGATGTTTAATATTATTTTTATTTTATAAACTAAGAAACCAAAGATTAGAGAGTTAAATAACAGGACAATAGCTCCCAATTATAAAATGCCAAAAACAGGACAATAGCTCCCAATTATAAAATGCCAAAATCAGGGCTCTAATACAGTTCTATCAGGTTTCAAACCACTTTAGCACATTGTCACTCTTAGCCTTCACTCCTAAGTTATAAATTAGATTTGAACTAACCTTGGGTAAATTTTGGAAGCAAAGACTAGTTTTCCCCTTACACCATGTCATTCCACATGTTTTCAAGGATTTGCTACTGAGAACTGAATTCAATTCATCACATCTATCAGGAAACTTGCTGCTACTGTACAGAGAGTCACTGTATGTTAAATTAATATGTCTTTTTTTGTGGACTATCAAGACATTCCTATTTGAAAAAGACATGCCATTAAACATTTTATTTATTACTTTTGGCAGTCAGATTTAGCCAACTGCCTATTCTGTCTTTTTGTTTCATTTATAGTATGACAGAAAGGACAATGGGGTGCCTGGGCAAGCTCCCACATTTTGGGATTCTGTTCTGCGCACAGCTTTTCTGCTGCCATTTTGGAGAAAGAAAGGGATATATGACAATAGTTATGACAGCAGATGTGATTTTTATGTGGTGCTAGATCTTTTCCCTTTGCAGAGGTAAGTACCATTGAAAGTTGACACTAAAAATGCAGAGCATCACGCCAATATAGAATGTACCATTCCTAAAATTCATCTGCTCTATTGCAAAGAAAGCTTTATAGAAATACAATGAGAATAATGAACACTTTATTTAGAAAGATTTATTTGTGTTTATAAGTGAAAATTGCGTATGAAAACAGGTAGAGAAGATAGTAAACAAAATAACCTCATTCTCAGTACATTTTTTTTTCTTGTTGGTAGCAATGGAAATTAGGTTTCCATTTCTATCAATTCAATAATCCTTTATGGGACATTCTGTGTAAAAAGTCGCTGTGCTGGAAGCTGTGAGAATTAAGAATCTGACTGCGATACAGCCTCCTCTCAAGGGAGGACACAGTTTACATTCTGGACTAGAACGTGGACGCCTGCTGTTATATAGAAGCTTATGCAGGGCATGTAACAAAAATGCATGTATCATAGGGGCACCTTAGAAAAAAAGTGGAGAGGAATTTATGGCTTGTTAAGTTTGTTCTCTGAAGGATGGATACAATTTAGTTGGTAGAAGAATATATAGCTGAGAAAAGTGAGAAATGACATTGAGATGTAGGAGTGAGAGGGCAAGTTCACTATCTAAATAGCTGAGAAAAATGTGAATGAGAAGAGTGAATGGGAGATGAAATCGGAAGTATAAGTTTGTCCTGCTGCAGAGGACTTTGAATGTCAGTTTACTATATTTCCTATTTAATAATTAAGAGATACTAAATGTTTTAGAGCAGGTGAGCTAATTAGTGCTAAATAAGGTGGAAAAATAACTGTAATAACCTACCTGGCAGTCTAGCATTCTGATTAAGAAGGTGGACTCTGAGGTCATTTTGACTTGTTTCATATATTCACTCTTCCCCTTGGTAGCTATGTAGTTTGAGATCCTTACTATTCCTTCCCTATTCTTTTTCTCTGTTTCATAAAATCAAGAGAATATTAATTATATGTGTAGCTAACAGTAGTGTTGTGAGACGTAAATATGATAATATAGAAAAAGAATGAATGCAAGATGATCCATAGAGTAAGTACTCCAAAAAAGTTGGCTGCAATTGCTATTTTTAAAAGTTTTTACTTAAATTCCAGTTAGTTAATATACAGTGTAGTATAAGTTTCAAGTGTACAATATAGTGATTCAACACTTCCATACAATATCCGGCGCTCATCACAGCAAGTGTACTCCTCAAGTTCCATTACCAGTTTCCTCTCCCCCCGCCACCTTCCACTGATGGTAATCATCAGTTTCTTTTCCATAGTTAAATGTTTCTTTCTTGATTTGCCTACCTCTCTCTTTTTTCTCCTTTGTTCATTTCTTTTCTTTCTTAAATTTCACATGAAATTATATGGTACTTGTCTTTTGGTGACTGCCTTATTTCATTTAGCAAAGTACTCTCTAGTTCCATCCATGTTGTAGCAAATGGCAGGATTCCATTCTTTTGATGACTGAGTAATACTCCATTGTATGTAGTGGTGTGTCTGTGTATGTATATATACACACAAATACACACACACACACATCTTCTTTATCCATTCATCAGTTGATGGACATTTGGGCTCTTTCCATAATTTGGCTATTGTGGATAATGATGCTATAGACATCAGGGTGCAAGTGTCCCTCTGAATTAGAATTTTTGTATTCTTTGGGTAAATTCTTAGTAGTGCAATTGCCGGATCATAGGGCAGTTCTATTTTTAACTTTTTGAGGAAATTCCATACTATTTCCCAGTGTGGCTGAACCAGTTTGCATTTTCACTAACAGTGCAAGAAGGTTCCCCTTTCCTCTACATCCTCGCCAACACCTGTTGTTTCTTGTGTTGTTGATTTTAGTCATTCCGACACATGTGAGGGAAGCAAATATATATCAACATGATACACAATAATAAAAGAAATGTTGAGAACCATGTGATCTTTTCAATAGATGCAGAAAAAGCATTTGACAAGGTACCACATCCATTCATGATAAAAGCCCTCAACAAAGTAGATTTAGAGGGAACATACCTGAACATAATAAAGACCATATATGAAAACCCACAGCTAACATTATCTCCAATGGGGAAAAACTGAGAGCTATTCCTCTACAGTCAGGACAGGGATGTCCACTGTTATTTAACACAATACTGAAAATCCTAGCTTAGCCATTGGAAAACAAAAACGAAATGAAAGGCATCCAAATGACAAGGAAGAGGTAAAATTCCCACTATTTTCAGATGGCATGTATTCTATATACAAAACCCAAAAGACTCCACAAAAAACTGCTAGAACTGGTCAACATACTCAGTAAAGTTGCAGGATACAGAATCAATGTACAGAAATCGGTTGCATCTCTATACACCAAAGATGAAACCCCAGAAAGAGAAATCAAGGAATCAATCCCATTTACAATTGTACCAAAACCCATAAAATGCCTAGTAATAAACCTAATCAAAGAGGTGCAATGGATACTTAATATAATGTTTTACTAGTGTTTCTAGATATATCTAGATAATGTGGGTAGGAGACACTTAAGCAAGAGATCTGGCATTGGAGGTAACTGAAAGGTCTAAGGTTTCTGAAAAGGAAGTCATGGATGATGAGAACCAGTAAGAGAGGTCATGGTCAAGGTGCTTAGAGTGCCCAGAATGCCCACTCACCTGAGAAAGTTTCCACTAGCCAAGACTGACTCTAGTGAGGTTAATACCACTTAGAAAGAATACGTGACTGGTAGGTTTCATAGATTTTTGAGCACAAGACATTGAGCTCATTTTGACAAGCCATGACAAATTTACATTTTCCACATGACACTAGAACCACTGGCTTCAACATTTTCATATAACAGAATATTTTATATAGATTGTTCTAGAAAATAATTCCTATTTTGAATTTCACCTATTTTTCTTCAGGTACTACTGCCACTATTTTCTTTTAAAAGTAATAATAGGGATCCCTGGGTGGCTCAGCGGTGTGGCGCCTGCCTTCGGCCCAGGGCATGATCCTGGAGACCCGGGATCGAGTCTCACCCACATCGGGCTCCCTGCATGGAGCCTGTTTCTCCCTCTGCCTGTGTCTCTGCCTCTCTCTCTCTGTGTCTCTTGTGAATAAATAAATAAAATCTTAAAAAAATAAAAGTAATAATAAATGAAGAAGAAAAGTTAGGATAGCAGAGACTAAAATGTAGAACATAAATAAGTACTCTTTAAGCTAGATAATGTGAATCAAAAGCTTCAGTTAATGAAAACAAAAGGAGATAAGTTCTGGTGATGTAATATACAGCATGATGATCATAGTTATAAACGGTACTGTATATTTGAAAGTTGCTAAGTGAGTTTTTGCCACAAGAAAAAATTTCATAACTACCTGTGGCATGGATATTAGCTAGACTTATTGTGGTGAACTTTTTACAATACATACAAATATCATTACATTGTATACAAAACAATATAATGTAATATGTCAATTATATCTCAATTAAAAAAAAAAGCAAGAGGAAAAGGCAGAAATAGTAAATTTAAAACAGCAATAAGGTTAAATAGTATTCATTTGGGACATTTGTGCAATGCCTTGAATTTTTAATCTCAAATTATATACTTTAAAAAATATGATCCTTATTAGGAATACTAAGAAATAGGCCATGCACGTGGGAGAACTTGAGGGAATCCAGTAAATTTACATCACTTCTCCCTGCCACTATTTGGAACAAACTGAGAGATGGAAATCAGAAAAATTTATTCATTCACTCAACGAATATTTACTTAACTCTTACTCATACGTGGCACTCTTAAAGACACTGGTGATAAAGCAGTGAATGAAACAAAAAGATGTCTGGTCATGGAACTTACTAGTTCACAGAAGGGGACGAATGTCAGATGGTTTGGAGACACAGAGATGCACTGCTCAGAGCCCTCTTCGAGACAGGACTTGATGAGCACTGCCCTACTAGAACTGTAGCTAGATGCCAGTCCCAGACATCAGCTTTCTCGAGCCTGGCTGTGCCTCAGCTTTGGAACCAGGTTCACACTCTGTAGAGCAGACACCAGACATGCCTAAGCAAGAGCCTACCCATTTCTGCCCAGTGTGTGACTGCCTTAATAGATTCATCACTTGGGATTTGCAGAGACAGTTTCAGGTCTTCATCACGGTTCAAGAGCATTCCAAGTGCTCGCTCCACATACCCAACCTCACAATTCCATTTATTTCAGAAGTATTAACCCCTCCCCCAACTCTGTTGTACTTCTAATTCAGAGACAATACTCTTTCCCAAAGAGCTACCACGGATGTCAGTAAAACATAAAAGATTTTACTGTTAGAAGGAAGAAAGCCTGTTGTTGAATGTAGCTCTAGACCTTGGCCCAAAAGGACTTGCTTACTTCTTACCCGTGAAGCACGCAGTCTTATCTTCACAGTCTCCAGCAGTATGAACAATTGCAAGGAGGTGTCTTACTGAAGTGTGGAGAATACAAACTTGGCAGCCAGAAGGTTAGCAATATAAGCCAGATTCAGCACCCAGATAAGTCATCTCTTCCACAGGGCTGAGTGAGTGAGAGGTGGGGAGAGACGTGCTGTGCTACTACAGCTGAAATCTAGCCACATGGAAACATGATATCATGGGAAAGGAGACGGCTTATTTATAGACTCAGCAGGTGTTATTTTTCCCATTTCTAAGATAACAAAAATAAAATTCAGAAATACTGAGCCACTTGCCAAAGAGTATGTAAGAAGTAAATCCTGGAGCCCGGACATACAGCTTTTTTAATCCAAGAAAATCCATTTGAATGTCTTCTATATACCTGAATGTCATCCATGCATCAGCCTAGAGTATAGGTATAGAGAATTAAATCAGCACCTTTGTACTTAAGATATTTCAGTTAATTCAAGAGTCAGAAATTTTGGATGATTTCATTACAGCATTATCTATGCAATGTTTGAGAATACCAAGGGGATATTGAGACACCCTTGTCAACAACATATTGATGAAAGGCTATGAGTGGCTTCCCAAAGGAGGTCATAAGCTGAGTTGAATTTTGAAGGATAGGAAGAATGATGAGTGGGTAGAGTTTAAAGATAGAAGGTTAGCCTGGAGCTAAGGCCTAGAGATCTGAGAGAGCACAGAACCTTCAACGGTGGCAAGAGGGATGACAATGACTGGAGAACGTAGCACAGGGAGGGAGTGATAAAATACAAGATTATAAGCGCATATAGCAGCATTTAGTCAGAAATGTGCTATGTGCCAAACACAATACTGTGTGCTGAGAACACAGCCAGAAAAGGCAAAATAAATGGTGTCTAGACCCTGCAACCACATTTTCTGAACATGTTCTGATTGGGGATTGGTTTGTTGCTCCGGAAGCAGAAGCAGGCGGGGCTTCCTCTGTGCTGGGGTGGACACAGAAATGGGTTCCTAACAAAAGGAAATTCCAACCTGAGAAATGAAGCATGAGTAGGGTTTCACCAGAAGAAAGGTAAAGGAAGAGCGCTCCAAAGAGAGGAAACGGGATGTGCAAAAAACCAAGGGCAAAAAGAACAGGGCATAACTCGTGAACTGAAGAACATTGGAGAATAGAATATGAAGCAAGGACATATATTCAGTTGAAAAATGATGTTCTAAGAGAAAGCATATGTGGTCTATCACCACTTTAGTAAGTGTTAAATTCTACATCCATCACTTCTAAAATCTGTGAGAAATCTCCCTTATCAGGCCAAAGGAACACGAGAAGGGCCAATCACGTGACTATACATATAGTTGTTGGGATGCTGATATATCATCCCAAACTTGACCATGATCTTACAAACTCCTCAAATTTCACGACTTTGCTTTCATCCTACTGACGGTAGGCTTTTAAAAAATTGTCAAAATGCAAATGCCTCTAGGATTCTAACATTTTAACTTTACTGATATTTATAGCAGGGTAGGAATAAACTATCCATTTTTAATGGCGTTAGAGTAGAACACATAAAATTTGACATGGAAACCCGGTCTAATTTGTCAGAGCTGACTAAGTTTAATTTTTCTTCAGAAAATAGGGCCAGTAATAGGGCTGTGTACCTAGGAATCACAAATCACATTAGAAGCAAGAGGACCTCCCAACAAACCTCTGAGTTACAGACTTTTTCAGGGGTTTTCAGCATGCTCTCTTTCAAATCTATGTGGGAAAATAATTTAAGCGAAGCCTAATTTTATATGATTCTTTTTCTATCTCAGAATCGAATTAGAAGTTCACTCGATGGCATGAGCACTTGGTGTTATACTATACGTTGGCAAATTGAATTTAAATAAAAAAAAGAAGTTCTATGCGAACATTTAATATGTACCTATGCATTTTAGCACATATATAACTCCCAAGAGATATTTGAAGAAGAGACAATGTTAGCTTTTTTTTTTAATCTTTTTTTTTTTTAGCCTTTGTATTTTATCAGAGATTATATGTTGTCTTCCTCTAATGTAAGGTAAAACAAAAATAAAACAAAAGGACAAAGGAAATAAGACATGCTCTATCAAAAGAAAAATCCTACAGCTTGGAAAAATACCTTAAAAACAACTCTACGCGGTAGAGGAAAACGATTGCAAAGAATGGAATCGTCAGCATTAAGTATTTGCTCTAAATCAGCCATGCTTAATTTTTAATGATGCTAACAATAGCAGCAAACCAGCCTCTTGTTTGGCTTTGTTTACGCGATGTTGTTATTTCACCATTACTTTGACAAGTAGAGTTCAGAGGGAGTTCACTCAGAGATACCGCATCTTTTTGGAAGATGCAAAGCTGGCACTGGAAGCCACCAGGGACTCTTCTGTTTCACAGTCTGTATATGAACACACTTAGAACAATTTGGAACTTTCTATTTCATGTCCTGCCCCTAGCTATCTTATTTGTTGGAACCTGTGATCAGATTACAGAAAGATTACACTTTAACCTACACTTAATCTAAACTAAAGAGATATCAGAAGCCATGTTAAGAAATTCAATTTTCTTGCTTTTAAGAGTCAGGTGAAGGGCGGGGTTTTATTTTGGTATCTATTAAATGTTGCCGAGCAACATCAAAATTGTTTTCAATATACCAGTGAAGGGCAAAAGTAAGTTGTTCCTTCATTTCAAGGGGATACTTTCTATGAAATTCCCTCTGCAGATACCAGCATCTTGATGAGCAAAAGGTCAGGAAGACTTATAACAAAATGTATGTTGGAGAAAATCTTGGGGGAAAAGATATTACTCCTAAAAGGCATTTCAAAGTCGTAGACATTGCAACCCTGTCCTTTTTAATACTGTGGTTACATTTTTTTTTTTTTTTTTGGTAATAGTAAAGTGCGGCTTGTCATTCTATCCTTTTCAATTATTGTTCTTTCTTTTGCTAGTTGAGGCCAGTAACTGTACAATCCATTCTAAACTCATCTTTAAGAAGCATTTACAGTTGAACAGACCTAGGTTGCACCCTGTGTATTACTTCTAGGCTCCACAAGGGTCTAGATAGTTTCATAGGACTTGCCTGATGCACCATAATGATGAAGTAACACAGAAGGGCTTTGTGACCTTTGTGATTTTTTTTTTTTTAATTATGTGCACAAGTCACTTTTCTTGTGTGGATGACAATGGCACCTTTAACTTGATTTACATATCATTTAAGAATTACTTAGCTCGACATGACCTTTATTAAGAACCTTAGAAAGTAACATACTTTAGAGGATCTTATGTTGTTGTTTTCACTTATGATGAGGTGTTTCAGGTCTTAGAAGAAAACACTGAGTTTGCAGGGGTTTGTTTTGGTTTTTATGCAGTGCTTTAAGGAAAAACCAAATAATTCACGTTCCAAATAAAAACAAAGGTAGGAGAAAACTGCCCCGACCCTAAGATGAAATCTTCTCCATTTTAACTGCCAGCACTTTTGTTTCCTTTGAACAAATAATTGAAGTGAAATGTTAACAAAAATGTAATTAACTCTACTATGAATTGTTTTTACTGTCTACTCTTAAATAATTTCTTTTTTTTTTACATGGTATGTTTGTTCCTCACTTTGAACAAGGGGGAGTGATTATATTTCCTTTTTTTAAAAAAAGGGAGAGGTATACAAAAGTTCTAAAATACTGTATGGTTTAGGATTGGAGAGAGTGCTGGTTTTTCATTTCTTTCTTTTTTTGTGGGGGGGGGTGGTTAAGGGGACCAACCCTCTTCTAAATCGACACAGGCAAGACTCTCCTGTTTGGGCTATTGGAAGCCAATTCACGGCTGCATTTCTGGAGTGTATATAAAACTAACATTGTTAGGTAGTTTCACTGGCAGAGGCGCACTCATGCAAAGCAAGATGGATGGGATGTCGGTTTTCTCTATCATGGGATCTCCATTTAGTGACCCAGATGAGGACTGAGAGAACTTGTCACACAAGCATGACAGGGCCAGATATGGCTTTAAATGGAGCTCCAAATCTCATATAGATTTGAAGTTGCTGCTAGAGCACAAAATTTGTCATAAAAGACTTGTCAGTACCGAGTTCATTAAGGTAAAGGATGATAGTACTTTATCTGGACACAATTGAGCTCTCCTTTGGCGGCCTGATCTTCAGTCACAGGAGAGTCGTGTTTTGTTTCGTTTCTTTCCTTAATGACCTTTTAAAATGATTTCATTAAGATTTTCCTGGTGCTTTAATCTTAGCTCAAAAGTTTCTTATAGCTTTCTACCCCCCTTCATCCCGTTTTACTCCCTTTTTTTTTTCTCCTTTGTTAAATTTGGAGGTGTGTTTGTGGTGTCAATTCACAGGCACTGGGTACTTGGCTGAGTCTGGAGGTGAGGTGTTAAACTGCTCAGGGCAGAACTTTAACACTGAAGGTGAAAGACAAGGCTCTTAATCACTTGCACTGTGACTGCCACACTCAAAATTTCATGGCTGCCATGAATTTTCTTTTAGTCAACGTCTAGAGATCCATACAGGTGTTCAGAAACACAAGGCTATCCCAGGTTTAACTGAGATCCTGATGTTACAGATTCACGAAGGATTTAATTCCTGATTGCAGAGAGGTTTCTAGGAAGGTAAGTCTGCTGTTTTATTTTTTAAAGATTTTATTTATTCATGAGAGACACAGAGAGAGGCAGAGACACAGGCAAAGGGAGAAGCAGGCTCCGTGCAGGGATCCCAATGCAGAACTCCATCCCAGGACCCTGGGATCACAACCTGAGCTGAAGGCAGACGCTCAACCACTGGGCCACCCATGCGTCCCTATATCTGTGTTATATATATTAAAGTATGATAGTTATACACAGTATTTGGAAGTATCCTATAGCCATTAATAATCTTTACAGTATAGTTGGATGTGTGGTCATTAACAATAAGGTACAATAAGGTTTTGAGTAAAGAAGTTCTATCATCATAGAAGAGTAAGTGATAACACGATTTGGCATGGTGCCTTGTCCATAGTAGGTTCTCAATAAATATTTGATGAACTAATGAATAAATAGCACTCATTCCAAGAGTACCCTACCAGAGAACAAACATAGGAAATGTCAATGTTCGCTCTAATACCATGGTTAACCACAAGCACAGAAGGAAACTCAGCCCAATTGAACAAACACAATATACTTAAGACTAAAACACTTTGTAAATTCATAAATCTTGCAGGGGCCCAAAGAATTTCCTAGGAAAAAAAAATAATGGAAGAGTCACAGAGAAGGTACAACTTAAGATTTGATAGGTTAATAGAATTTACTAAGAGGCAAGATAACTTCATCCGTTAAGCCATATGTCTTGCAGATGAAAACGTCACCTCCTAGTGTTAGGTTCAGTATGGTGAGTGATTGTTAAATATCCTTTTTCCTATATTATGATCTATGCAATATATTACATAAATTTCATGTAGATATATACAAATTCATATATACTTGATAAAGTTTCACTCAGTCATTGCTGCAATAATGCTGTCTACAAAAACACTGCCAAAATCAGTGCCTTAAAACAGTTTTAAGGCACTGATACCTTAAAATAAAACCTTTATTCTCATGCTTACCTGACTATAGGTCAGTTATGGGTAAGTCAACCTAAGCTGAGTTCTGTTGGGTGGCTCTCCTTCCAAGTGTGAGTCAACCAGGTGTGGTCCTGTGGTATGGGTTGGTTTCAGACCTACTCTGATTTTCTCTCATCGGTCTTAGCCCAGCAAACCAAATTCTTCTCACGGTGAATGGCAGACAGTCAAGAGGCCAATCCAAAAGCCTCTGCTTCTGTTCTAACCGTTATCATTCCTTTGGCCAAAGTAAGATATGTGTCAATGGTGCATCAAAATGTCCTCCACTCCAGTGCACCACGACAAGCGCGCGCTTCCATGCAAGGAACCATAAGTGTGCCTACATTGCCATTTTGAAGAATGAAAAAGAAAGGAACTTTGGCAGTCTTCCTTGGGAAACAATGATGGACTATGAGCCAGCGACAAGCAAAACAGGTAGTCATTTGGGTAAGAGAAAATGGAGGGTGTAGAGAAATTTGAGACCGAGAAGTAGGTGGAATGTGTTACCCCAGGAAGCACATTTGGGGCACTGCCTGCTTTGGGAGTAGAAAGACAGAAGAATTGAAATAAGAAGTCAGAGCCAAGCAAAGAAAACCTGGAATAACAATTAGTTGGGCTCAAGAACAAAATCCAGATCTTGAGACTCTTCTTAGAGTGAAATGTGCATCCCTTCTATTAAATTACAGTTACCCCTGCCCTGAACATAGTGTGTCATAAAAAAAAAAAACGCTGCTTTTTGCTTTGTAATAAATATAATTTTATTTCATGTGATAAGTAAAGTTCTAAGATGACTGACACCTGTTTATAGTCTACACTTTTTGTGTGTGGCAGAAGCTATAGCTTGCATCTAACCAATCAGACATGGTAAATATGAAGGGATTTTAATGGTGTAATTAAAGTCTCTAATCAGTTTAAATTAATCAAAAGGAGATTATTCTATCTTGGGTGGGCCTGTCCTAATCAGGTGACCTCTTTTTATAGAGGATCTAAAACTGGGTCTGAAAGCAAAATGCCAGATAGTGTTTCTCTCTCATGTGTGTGTGTGTGTGTCTGTGTCTGTGTGTGCGTGCAAGCACGTGCATTCACATGCATGTATGAGTGTGTTCTGTTGCTGGCTTTGAGGAAGCAATATGCAATGAGGTCTACCTCTGCAAATAAATTCTGCCAACATGAAGGAACATGGAGAGAGATTCCTCCCTAGCGGTGCCTCCAGATGAGAACACGGCCTGCCTGACACCTTGAATGCAGACTCGCTGAGAGCCTGAGCAGAGAACCTAGCCACACTGTGCTCCTGGCTCTGAAACTGTGACGAAAAACCATGTATTGTTTTATGCCAAAACCTATTTGAATACAATGTAATGAAAGAAAATTATTTTAATATCTGTCAGAAATATTGAGAGGCAGCAACTGAAGGGTTAAATATTGGTGTGTTTCCCCCATCCCATAAACTCAAAGTATCATGTCACCCTTGTCAGATTTCCTGGGAAGCAGATTCTGAGACAAAATGCAGATGCAGGGAGATTATTATAGAGTGTTCTTGGATTCAAAACCTGGGGAAGAAGGGAAGAGTTCTAGATGGACAGGGCAGAAGGAGAAGTTGTGTTCAATGTAATCTCTCTCTCTCTCTTTCTTGCTACTATCATTTCACTTTTATTTATTTTTTATTTATTTTATTTGTCTTTACTTAAGTTCGATTTGCCAATATATAGTATAACACCCAGTGCTCACCCCATCAAGTGCCCTCCTCAGGGCCCATCACACAGTTACCCCAACCCCCCGCCCACTTCCCCTTCAACAACCCTTTATTCATGTCCCAGAGTTAGGAGTCTCTCATGGTTTGTCTCCCTCTCTAATATTTCCCACTCAGTCCCCCCTCACCGTTCCCTTAAAAATCCCTTTCACTATTTCTTATATTCCCCATAGAAGTGAAACCATATGATAATTGTTCAGTGTAATCTCAGTAGAAACTTCAGCTGGTCCTGTGGTAGCTCTAAATTGAGGTGACATTTTAGAGACATCCTAAGCTGGGGCCGAGGGTCTCACCCCCACAGAGACGGTTCATTGGATGCTGGCTACATGGGCAAGGGATGCTCCCCAGCAAAAGCCACCAGCTGAGGGCTGACATCTGCCAGCACATACAGTAGCTGGAGGAGATGACCTTTAGTCTTAAAGGGGGCAGGAAGGAGCATAACCACATTTGTGGTATAACATTTTATCTGATCATAGTTTGGGCTAACTGCATTAAGCTAGGAATCAGGAGTGTAAGGTCAATCAGTCATCATCTTCTTACTTTCTAAGACAGGGAACAAAGTGACTTTATGTTCCCACTCATCTTTCTTTTTGTTTTCTCCATCTGTAGCATGAAGATAACAGGAGCAAGATGCCCCTGATGTCCTCATGGGTATGTTCCTTGTGTTTAAAAAAGAAGAAAAAAAAGCTAACAATCCTGAAAACTCTACCAGTCTTTGCAACAGGTATAATAAATATGGATTATGCTGAAATTAATAGTTATAAATTGCTATCAAAATAATGTATTTTAAAACAGCAGATTTGGGATGCCTAGGTGGCTTGATGGTTGAGCCTCTGCCTTCAGCTCAAGGCATGATCCCGGGGTCCTGGGATCAAATCCCGCATCAGGGTCCCCGTAGGAAGTCTGCTTCTCCCTCTACCTATGTCTCTGCCTCTCTCTCTGTGTCTCTCATGAATAAATAAATAAAATATTTAAAATAAAAAAAATACAGATATAAAATTTCAAAAGATTGCTATTGGCATAGTCAGTAATAAAGATGTATTGATATGGTAATAAAATAGTTGAGGAATGATGAAAATATAGCAAAGATAACATGTATTATGTCCTTTCTCTACCTCAAGTGCTTTTCAAAACATTACATATATTTGGCCACTTAATCCTTACAATGTCCTGTGTCGTTATCATCATCACCATGGAGGCCAATAAAATTGCTTGAAGATATAAAACTAATAAGTTGCGGGGCCAGGTTAAAATCCTATTTTAGGGAAGCCTGGGTGGCTCAGTGGTTGAGTGTTTGCCTTTGGTTCAGGGCGTGACCCGGATTCCCAGGATCGAGTCCTGCATTGGGCTCCTTGCATGGAGCCTGCTTCTCCTCCATCTGCCTCTTTCTGTGTGAATGAATACATAAATAATAAATAAATAAATAAATAAATAAATAAATAAATAAATAAATAAATAATAAATAAAATATTTTAAAAAATCCTATTCTAGAATAAGAGACAAAGACACATAAAATGCACACATAGAATGTATATATCACAAAAGTACCAACATAACATGGTGGCTAAGAATTTAGATTCCAGAATCTGTTGACTTAGTTTCAAATTTCAGTTTTTACTTATTTGCTGTGTGACCACAGGCAAGTTTCATCAATTAACCTCAGTTACCTCATTTGTAAAATGAGAATAGCAGCACTTACCTAGTTTTTGTGTACAAATTAAATGAGATGTAAAACTCTTCGAACAGTGCCTAGCAAACACAAAAGTGCTGAATAAATTCCAGTAATTACTATTTCTTCATGATCTTCCCCAAATTGATTGAATGAGTCAACAGTCTTTGTAGATACCACATAGACAAAATAAATAAATATCACCGTGTGAAAAATTAACCACTTCTAGGGCAATGTTTGCCAACAACTGCTCTTGTGACTTTCAATGTGGGGCCTAGCTCTGAAACCAGGACTCTACCTTCTGACCATAGAATCTCATATCTATGACATGTTTCCTCTAATAGTCACACTACCTGCTTCCTTGCTGTACTTCAGTTTCAACTGATCTCATGGATGATGACTGTACAGAAAATAATGAACTTACTGTGCACCAGCATTGCTGTAATCCTCAACAAGTTTATGTGATGTATTATTGTTACCCCCATTTTGCAGGCAGAAAGCTAAGGAAAAAAAATGCTGAAATGACTTACCCAGGGGTAGAAGAAATGGATCTAGACCATAGAAGCTGTTGTGCTCGTCATAAGGGGTTCACCTCTAGCTCACGTTCCTTAAAATGAAGTTTAAAAATTAATTCATTTTTTAAAGCAGTTTTCAGTTTGTAGAAAAATTAAGCAGGAAGTGCACAGCTCCCAAATACCCCATTTTTTCCATCCCTCCCCCCTGGCATAGATTCCCCTATTATTTAGCATCTTGCTTGAATGTGGTACATTTGTTACAATAGATGAATTAATATTGGAACATTATTATTAACCAAGATCCATAGTTTGCAATAGGGTTTGCTTTTTGTGTTGTACATTCCATGTATTTTGACAACTGTACAACGGTATATACATTGAGCATTATGTGTCATAAAGAATATTTTCACCGCCATACAAATCCCCACAGCTTTATCTGTTTATCCTTTCTTCATTCTTTTCTAACACCTGCCCTGGTCTTTTCACTGTCTCTGAAGTTATTCCTTTTCCACAAGTTATATAGCTGGAATCATACAGCACGTAGCCTTTTCAGATTTCTTTCTTTCACTTGACAATATACATTTGAAGTTCCTCTGTATCTTTCTATGGCTTGATATCTTCTTTCTTTTTTTCTTTTTTTGGTCTTATTTCTTTTTATCACTGACTAATATCCCATTGTACGGTTATGCCACAAATTATTTACCCATTCACCTATTGAGGGACATCTTGGTTGTTTCCAAATTTGGGCTAATTATGACTACAGCTGCCAAAAAACATTTGTGTGCAAGTTTTTGAGTGAACATAGGGTTTCCGTTCAATTGAGTAAATACTTAGGAATGTGACTGCTCGATTGTATGGTAAGAGTAGTGTTTAGCTTTGTGAATAACTGACAGACTGCCTTCCAACGTGGCCAAACCACTCTGCACACCCAGCAACAATGAATGAGAGATCCTGTTGCTTCACATCCTCACCAGCATTTGGTGTTGTTAGTGTTTTGGATTTTAGGCTTTCTAATAGGTGTGTAGTCATTCCTCATTGCTTTAATTTGCAATCCCCTGATGATATATGATGTTAAGTATTCTTTCATATGCTTATTTGCCATCTGTATATCTTCTGGCAAACTGTATGTTCAGACCTTTTGCCATTTTTAGCTGAGTAATTTTGTTTTCTTAGTTTGACTTTTCAAAGTTCTTTTTTATATTTTGGATAACAGTCCTTTATCGAATGTGTCTTTTGCAAAACTTTTCTCTCAGTGCGTCATCTGTCTTTTCATTCTCTCAACAAGATCTTGTGCAGACCAGAAATTTTTAATCGTGATGAAGCCCAACTTATCATTGTTTTCTTTCGTGGATCCTGCTTTTAATGTTGTATTTAAAAAGTCATCACCCAAACCAAGGTTTTGCAGGTTTTCTCCTGTGCTATCTTCCTGATTCATAGTTTTGCATTTTACATTTAGGTCTGTGAACCAACTGAGTTAATATTTGTGAAAAATCTAATGTCTAATTCATTTTTTTGCATGCAGATGCTCAGCTATTCTAGTACCTTTTGTTGAAAAGACTATTCTTTCCCCATTAAATCTCCTTTGATCCTTTCAAACTGAATTTTTAATCATACATATAGACCATAATTTAAGCTAAACCATATAGAAAATAGTCTTTAAGTTTAGTGGATGTCCATCTAGCTGCTATATATGATACATAACAGATATAATTTAATTTCTATAGATTTTTTAAATGTGGGGGAAAGTATAAATGTTTCAATATATAGTACTGTGGCAATTAGCCATGTGAAAGAAGCAATGTACGTCTCTATCCCAAAGACTGGAATAAATCCTGGAAATATTAATTAGATGTGATTTTTTAAATAATCGGGATGAAGCCCAATAAACCTACTTTAATTAAGAAAAATATATTACAGTTTTAAATAATTATTATTCCATATTTATGGCATATTTGTCCAATATTTATTAAGATCCTATGGTGTGTAAGTTACTCTGCTAAAAAGGCAGGCGGGAAGTGATAAATTTTTTTTAAAAAAAGGAAATAGAGTCTGTTTTCCCATAAAGTTTTACAAGCTGGTGAGGAACATTGATTTAAAACCATACAAATAAAAAAAATAAAAATAAAAAAATAAAACCATACAAATACATCTCTGTGGTACATAGTTTAAAAAGTATCAACAGGGAATGCCAAATACAGCTTTCTTCATTTTTCTGTGATCAGATGTATTTTTCCATCAAATCTCCATTCTTTCCTTTTTTCTCCATTCTTTCCACTGTAGAAAAATGAACTACTTATATGTAGATAAATCCAATTATTTATTTATCCGTTTTTTTTCTTCAATGAATTTCAAGGCCTTTGGTCCTACTTTCCCCTTTCCTTAGAGGAGATTCTAATATAGGGGCACAGGAAAGCTGTATTTTACCCTTTGGGAATCAACCATCACCTTTATTCTTATATTCTCCCACCAGTCCTGGTACCCCCTGAGCTCTAGCCACGTCCCCACTCAAGCCCCAGCTTGGTGTTCTCTTTACTATCCTCTGCTGACATCTTTGAAGTCCATCAGCTCACTTGTGAGCTCCAAGAGAACAGTGGGACAAAGTGAAGGAAGCCAACAACAATCATATATATATAACAACTTGCTTAACCCTCATTATATTGCTCTGTTAAAAGCCCAGAAAGTTAAGAAGAGAGGCTAGACACATGTAGCAGAGGAACCTGTTCTTCAACGAGGAATCAAGAAAGGCTTCCTCAAGAAATTTGTGCTTGAAGTGAGATCTGAAGAATAAGTGTTATCCAGACCCAAAAAGGAGAGAAAAAGAAGATACACAAAATACTAAGGGAGAAGAAAGCATGGTGCATGCGAAGGAAGGAAGAAAAGTCCTTGGACTGAAACTGAAAATGTGCCGTGAGAGGCTGGGGTTATATGTGAGCAAGCTGAGTCTAGATCAAATTAGTCTTTTGGCCTCCTTACCTCTTCATCAATAACTAATCTGTTGTATATGATTGATTAATCAGTGCTCGGTTCCAGCTTTCACATGTTGACAAATATATTTTGGAAGTGCTCTCTTATGGAAGGTTCATACAGGTCTTTTTCAAAGCACAACATTTAATCTCCAAATTATAGATGTTCTTTCTGAAAGCATGATTCAAAAGCATCGGTTTATGAGCTTCTTGATTCTACAGGTATACCCTGTAAACCAGAAAAAAGCAACACTTGAGCATCACCCAATGATGGTTTTCTACTTTATTGGTGTAAAGTTGCCCAAAAAGGACCCGTAGTTAAAATACAAGCAATTTATCAACATCAGAGCACATTAGCTGGATTGGTAAATAAATATCTTTGACTGCTCTTGCATAATAGCAACCAACATATAGATTCATCAATGGTAGTTCATGCTTTTCCTAACCCTAGTGAACTATTTTGACATTGAGAACTGATTTTTACCTTAAAAACATATTAACTATACTGTCTTTTATTCAAGTCAATGGCTTAAAAAAAAAACTTCCTTTTAAAGCATCCTACTGAATAGTTCTTAGGAAATTGATGCTTTACCATGCTGTCTTAGTAATCATGACTAGAAAGAGTTAAGAAAATTTAGAGAAAACACAAAGTTTTATTCCAAGGAAGAATCTGTACACTGAAAGACTAGCATTTTTTAAAGTATAAAAATAAATAATCCTCCGTAACTCTTAATTACCTTATTTTGAATTTAACACTTTCCTTGGTGTCCTCATTCCTGCTAAAGTCTCTTCAGAAGCTGGAATATAATTAATGGTCTTATTCATGCATTTCATATGTTTTCATTGTGCAAATAAAGCCCTAAAGTTCCTAATTAGATGAATATGGTCTTTCCAAGTGGTGCATTTGGAATGGCTCTTCTGTTTGCAATGGCATTATAATTCCTAATGATAATAGTAGTCATAATCACCATATTACTCAATACCACCATGTAACTCTTTTTAGTAACATCAAATAATCTAACTTTTCCAATTTTCTTTCTACATAAAAACATTTATATTTTTACTGCCAACCATATTAGACCATGTATTTGAAACATTGCTTTTCTAGGACTGATGCCTGCATGTCATTATCATCTTGTGTCCTTGTCCCTAATAAATGTTTCCCTGTGGGGACCACATGGCACTCAAAGCTGCCTGCAGTCTTTCCAGGAGGCAAATAATTAGCCACAGAAATAATTCATTTCCAGAGGGAATTCAAATTAGCCACATTCTTATGTGTCTATGAATTTCATATCAGCTAAGTCAAATTGCTTCAGTTTGGACTTAATTCCGAGTTTCTTTTACTGGTGGATGGGAGAGATTTAGGCAAAAAGGATGGTCTTAATCTGGGATCAGATAGATCCATGATTTTGTCTTAAAAACTGGCGAAGTACAAACTGATGGTTACCAAGGGGAGGTGGGGGAGGAGGGGTGAAATAGGTGATGAGGATTAAGGAGGGCACTTGTGATGAGCACCAGGTGTAGGGACATACGGAAGTGTTGAATCACTATATTGTACACCTGTAACTAATGTTACGCTGCATGTGGCTAACTGGAATTTAAATAAAAACTTTAAAAAATTAAGTAAGCTACTTATCTTGGACTTTTAATGACATTGGGCTTTTAAAGACAACCTGCCCATTCATTAACTTCTGGACCCATTATGTATATAATTATATTTACACGTAGTCAAATTAAATATATAAATATGAATTAGAAATATAAATAAACTCTCATGTGAGTTAATGTTTGCCTCTTTTATCCTTGGACTAATTTGGTATCTAAATCTGTTTCTTTTGCCCACTTTAGAAAGTTCTGTATTTTTTACATCAATTTGACTGGCTAAATTGATCTTATCTTTTGTACAGTCACTGCCTATGAGAGGAAGTATTTTAGCCTTCTATGATGCTCCTTCTGAAGGTGGCAGATTGATATTTATTACGATTTTACTAGATTTGCAGTGCTTTGTCCAATCTTCAAGAACCCACTGGTTTCCTTTTTCTTTCTTTCTTCTCTTTAAACTATTCTTTTTCTAATTCATAGATGAAATTGCCCTATCTTTTGCTGTCTGTACACCACACACTCTTTACCACTTTTAGTTCTATTCCTGCCATTGAGCCTTCAGTTGCTTTGGATCTTATATCATGAACCTTTTTCTTTGCATCACTAGCTTCTTTGCTGAGGGAATACACTCTTTATGATGTATTCTGATGCCTTGTGTCTTTCTGAAGCTTTTTCTCTCTCCTTCTGTGTTGTAGGAGAAATTATTTATCTAACCCACAAGAAAATCTATTTTTTTTTTGGATAGGAAACGGCTAACTTCTGTGTAGTTCCACAAAGAAGACAGTTCTCATCAAGAAACTAAGAAAATCCTTTATTTATATGTTCTCTGTTTCTTTAAATCAAAGTAGTCATATATCAAAGGCCTACGGCTGGCAGAGAACAAGAGAAACACTCTCTCAGCACTTTTATCTTTAACTCGTTACTGTCCATTAAATATACGTTATATAATTATAATGTAATCTATAACACGACGGATGAACACTACATGAGAATAATGTAAATTAAGCTGAACTTGATGCAAATAAGGTAGTGGACCTCAAATTCAATGTTTTCTGTTTTACTTTCATTAACATTCTTTTGGTTTTATTTCAATGAATTTTATCTCCTCTCTCTCTCTCTCTCTCTCTCTCTTTCTCTTAGATAAACTTGCAGGCAAAATAATGCTAGGATCCTCGATAACCACCAAGGAAGTTTAATTAAAAGAAAACTTCAGGGAGATAGGTGCGATTTCCACACAAGGAATGAATTTCTGTCAAGTGAACAAGTCTCTATGATCAAAATGTCTTATTGCCTGTCTTCTTTCTCCTCTCACTATTTCCCCCACACCATCTCTCTCTCTCTCTCCTCTTAAATGTGCAAGTCATTAGTGTTCTTCACAAGACCTACAATGTTCACTCTTGTAGGCACATGCAGAGTAGAATGTCTTGTTTCCATGTTCTTTGAAGTTTGCAGTGGCCATTAGACCTGCTTTGGCCACATTTCACTTCTGGACATACCTTGAAGAGCCAAGGGATAATTTGCCACATAATCTCTTTCTCTGTTAGTGCAACAGGGAACAGAAACATTCAAAATGGTAGCTTTTCCATGGGCTCTGGCTATGGAGTGGTGATGATGACTTTGAGCAAAGGTTCCAATTGAACTTCAATGGGTAACAATCAAGATAAACCCTAAAAGAAGGTAATTAAAACAGCACATAATGCAAACAGCAGAGATAATCATCATCAATAATAGATTATGTAACTTTTGTATTCACATAATCTGTGTGAATAGTATGTATATTTACAGCACAAAAACATATTTATACCATATATATATATATATCCCATATAAAGAATAATAACATAATGTCAAAATGGCCTGCTCTTCTGTGTACAAAGAAGATCATTTCAAAGAAGTAAATAAGCTTCTATTATATAACATTAATAAAGTGAGGTCTTCCATCGTATGAATATATTCTCATATATTTTAATTATTATTTATTGTTGGTTTTTGTTTAAACCTATTTGGTCATTTTTAAACATTCGTGATAATACACACATTTTTATAAGTATTCTAGCTTCAAAATATTTGCACAAAGCATAATTATTTTCTCTGAGGATAAATTTCTACCTGTAGAGTTTCTGAGTCAATACATATGCAAAATGGTGTTTTCTTATATGTAAAAATAACATTTTTGAAATCCAAAAATTTGTCCTTTTACTAACTACATGAGGTTTTAAGATTTCCTACAATCTTACTAAAAACAGAAACTGGGGTGCCTTGGTGGCTCAGTTGGTTAAGCATCTGCCTTTGCCTCGTCATGATCCTAGGTTCCTGGGATCAAGCCCCACATGGGGCTTCCTACTCAATGGGGAGCCTGCTTCTCCCTCTCACTCTGCTGCTCCCTTTGCTTGTGCACACTTGTTCTCTCTCTGTCAAATAAATAAATAAAATCTTGTAACAAAAAAAACAACAGAAACAAAACCCCAAATCTTTCTTAGCTGTTACCAATTTTACTAATGAAAATAGTTTTAGAGTCTTGAATTTATTTTTAGTATTTAAATACTGGTTTGGTATATGCAGTTTTACATTTTTATTTTTCATTTGTCTGCTAGGTGTGATACAACTATATGCATCATTTTCCGGGGGTAAGCTTGTAAAAATAAAACTTTCTTCCTCTGAGAGAGTAAATATTGAACTATTCTGGAAGTGAAGATACTTAGTCATACAATCTGTATGCTGATACAATACACACAGTCAACTTCTCCCTTTAGGCTATAAAATTAAGATACAATATAAATTGTGTTTTCACGAAGATATCTTTTAACTGTCTCCAAGAGATTTTCTGAAGACAAAACTGGTTTGCATTTTTATGATCGTTGGTAAAATAGTATCACATTTTTATTTGATCAAAACTAGCATTGAATTTATCAAAGCAAACTGAATTTGTTTGAACTCTTCATGACAAATTTGATTTGTTTTAATTTTTTATAATTGAATTTTAGTAATGTTGAACTATTTTCTCTCTAGAGAACAGAACCATGACTACAAAACTCCAACAGTGTCATTTAATAATCTGAAAAGCAGCTCATTTTCACTATACCAGTAGGTACAGGATCAAATGAGTTATCAGAGTGACGGATTTTTGACAATGATTGTTAGAGTTCTAGGTGATAATTGTCTGACTCCTTTTCTACCTGTGGATACAATCAGAAATAGAAAATGTGAGTTTGAGAAAAACAAAAAGAAAATTGAGGTAAATTTAGGTAATTGCAAATGTGTTTCAAGCAAGATACATGAAACAAAGACATAGATCATCAAAACCTTGGTGTGAATCATGAGTAAAAGAAAAAGGGAGACTCTCCTACAATATGAAATATAGCCAGATCTCCAATCTGTACCTTGGTCAAAAGATCACAGTCCAGAAGCAAAAATTAATTTCAAGAATAATTATTTGCTTGAATCAGTCGAATTCCATAAACGGCATTTTCTTTCCTGATCACCTTCTTTACACAGCACAGCAGCTAGGCTAACACATCTGTCATATATAACATTACTACCCTAGCCCTAGTCCAGCACTTTTCTTTGGCATTCTTCATCTCCTTTTCTGTTGATTCTGACTACAACACAAGAAACAATGTCTCGTCAGGAAGGATCTGCCTCAAAATTAAGGCAGGAGAAGAAATTGATTGGACCAAACTAGAATCTTCCCTGGCAGATGGATCACAGAGGTCATATTGTGATTTTTCCAGATGAATAGATATGTCTTTAGTTGAGAAAGTGATATTGCTACTTAATACCCAAGGAAATCTCCCAATATTGTTACATAGAAAAGTGAGGTAAATATTTTGCATGCTACCTGAGAGTCCAAAATGGACTTTATACCAAAGGGCAGTGAATCAGATTGAGAATATGAGGGCAAATAATTTCTTTAGAGTGATAATGAATTCTTAAGCAAACCAGAAGTAGCCAGCCATTTTAGGGCAGTAAGTGTCATCATTTGTTTTCATTGCCTTATTAACTTTTATATTTTGAAGCATCTATGTGAGAATATGTGAAAATTAAAATAATTATCTAAGAAAAATAACTAATAAGTAGGGAAAATGTCATCATAGGTGTACTAGTCAGAAATGAATAAACTATGCTGAAGTAACAAGAAACTTGCAGCTCTTAATAAACTAACTTAAGTTTATCTCTTACGCAGAACCTATCACAGTCTGGGCATCTGGTGTCCATGCACTAACTCAGAGATCCAGGATGCTTCAGTTGTAGCTGAATCACCTCCACAAAACTCAGAGAAGGGGAATCTGAAGGGCATTTCCTTTCTTCATCATGGTCACGAGATACATTTTTTCTTCTCATGTTGCATTAACAAAAGCTGATTATTTGGTCTCATCTAAACTCAAGAAGGAGAAAAAAAAAACTCAAGAAGGAGAAAATTATAGTTTTCCATGTGTAAAACACAGATAAATATAAGATAATTCATGATAAATATCCAACACAGTGTCTGTCAAAATGCAAATATCTTGGTAATTATAATGAGGATATATGCATTTATAAAAATCTCATTTCTCTGAAATATATATATATATATATAATTATTGGAATTCTATGCTAAAATATCAATAGTGATTTCCAGATGCAGTGATTGTTTTTTACTTCTTTTATTTTTAAGTGATTTTGGCACAGTATATAACTTCTATACACAGAGCAGTTGGAATGTGTATATAATTACTTTTATATAAATGCATATATATGTATATATAAATGAAATCATCTTTTTATTTTCCTCTCTATGTTTAATTTATTAAATATGAATGTGAACAAATGCTTCTGAATACATTTTTTTAAATTTATTCTAGAAAAGTGCCTCTCAAATACATAGTGGTCTCCAAAAATTATAATTTTGGCAAGTAATGTCTTACTTAATTCATTGATTTGTTTGGTTAATATTTATAAATATCCTCTTTGTACCAGGCACTATTCTAATACTGAGTATTCAAGATGGGAGGGGGGATTAGGAGTCCCCATAGAATTTACATTCTAGTGAAAGAGGATATAAAATAGACTAGAAAAAAATCAGCATATAGGATGCTAAAAGTGCTAATGAAAGAAATAAAACAGGTAACAGGTAAAACTGCAGAAGTGGTAGAAGGAAGGAATTCAATGTTAAATAGTATGAAAGGGGAAGATCTCTTCATCAAGTTGATTTCTGAGTAAAGAATTTAACATTACAAGAAAGTCAGGCTATGTGGATATCTGTGGAGAGAGCATTCCAGACAGAAAGACCAACAAGAAAGAAAAATGACCTGAGGCAGAACATAGGTAAATGTTGCAGGAATAGGAATGAGGCCAATAAAGACAGAGAAGAAAAAGCCAGGGAAAGTCACAGAGTTAGAGGTCAAGGAGGTCAGGCATGTGGCAGTATATTCTCTGGGATCTTGTAAGCCATGACAATGAGTTTGGCTTTTTGAATTGGGAAGTCCTAGGAGAATTGTAAGCAAAAGAAGAGATCATATATATTCCGGATCACTCTGGCTGCTGTGTGCAAACCTATGTTCAAGAGAGCCAAGGGCAAAAAAGAAAAAGAAAAAAGGTCAAGGGCAGAAGCAGGGAGGTCAGTTGGGAGCAAGAATCGAGATAAGAGATGATGCTCTCTCCAACTAGAGTGATAGCAATGGAGGTGGAGAGATGATCGGATTATTGATTGATTTTTGAAAGCAAAGTCAAAAGGATTTCGGTGACATATCACACTTGGATGTGAGAGAAAAATTTGCTCACCAGAAAGAACAGAATTCTCCAGTACATAAAAGGAGAAGACCGCCAAGGCAGGCTTGAGGCACAAATGCAAGAGGCATTCTTACATGTTATGATAGGAGTCCTTAACAAAATAATCGCTCAAAGGTGTTCAAAAAGCATCTAAATACACTAGTCTGTGGTTTCAGGAGGTGGTAATTGCCCTGAAACTATAATAAAAGAATGAATCAATGCTTATAATGCACTTATCATATATCAGGAACTATTTTTTCTATTATATGTATGAATTATTTTTTTCATACAAAATTCTCATGAGATAGATACTATTATCAATATTTTATAGTGAGGAAACTGAGACACAAAGAAGTATTTGCTTTAAGGACAAAGAGCTAATAATACATAGTGAGAGCTTGTGTGTCTATTAGCCATGCTTCCTGCCTCTCTTGGTAACTAATCATCATGTAGCTAGTATTTAAAGCCATAAAACTGGATGAAATCCCCAAGAGATTCTGGAGAGAGTGGAAGAGATCCAAAGACTGAGCCCTAGAGCACTCCAGAATTAAGAGCTCTTAACTCTTGAGTTGAGAAAATATCAGCCCTGACAGTGGAAGAAATCATCTCATAGTGAAGAAAATAAGATGGTTATGCTGCCTTGGAAGCAAAGACAATAATTCAAGAAAAGTGTGATGAATTATGTTAAAAAAAATGCTGGTCGGTCAAATAAGAAAAGTTCTAAACTGATTTTTGGATTTAGCAACATGGAAGACATTGGGAAAATTAGCAAGATTAGTTCCGGTGAAGGGACAAGAGTGAAACTCAGAAGGAGAGGAAATGAAGACAGGGAATCTAGATAATTTTTGCAGATAAGAATTTAAAAAGGTAGAAGGGCTAGTGGTGTCAACAAAGGGATTTTTGTTTGTTTTTAATGTTAAAATAATAAACCACTGTCTGCACTCTCCTAAGGTAGATTATATAAACACAGATACAAAGAGATGTTAAGAATAATGGAAATTATCATCCTATTTTGTATATCATCTCAGTGAATGAGGAGGACTCGTCTAAGAATAAGTCAGAGGTGAAGGTATAGGAAGAGAAATAGACAGGAGACAGACTCGATGGGGATTATCTCTTGTGAGAGCTGGGCAGCATTTGGGGTCAATCCCACTTCTAGTAGGAGCAATACAAATGAACACTATATAGAGATGCCACTCAACATCTAACAGATGGGCCAAAACCCGAATATTTGACAATACACTGTGTTGGGGGATGCCATGAAACAGACAAGCTCTCCATTATGTTGGCAGTCAGAATAAAAAATGGTACAATCCTGATAGAGAGAAATTCAGAAGTACTGGGAAAATCATATATGCAAGTAGCTTTTGACTCAGCAAGCCCACTTCTAGGCAACATTACCGAATTATGAAAAGGCTCATGCACATGGTTATTTATTATGGTATAGTTTGTAATTACAAAAGTTTGGAAATATTCCAAATGTCTATGAGTGCAGGACTAGTTGAACAATCCATGATTCGTTCACAGACCAAAACACTCTGCAGGTTTAAAACTGGAGGAAGAACATTTTTTTCACATCCAGGTTTTAAAATAATTGACTTATACTCCCTTCTAGTCTCTTTATGCTTTTCCTCTCTTCCCTGACCCATTCTCTCCCCACTTTCATTCTCCTTCCTTCCAACTGCCAAAGAAAACTTGCGTCTGTCAAAGTTCAACAGGCAAGGTACACTTAATTCAAGGCTATTGTGGTAGCAGAGAGATGTCTGCCTCCACTGGAACAAGCAGTTGCAGAGTGCTTAAGAGCTGGGGTGGGAGGCTGAGGGGCCATCTAGATTTGTTCATCGACCTCACTGTCAGGAAAAGTACATTTTCTCTTACCTTCATGATGGGAAAGATAGTTTAACAACTTGAAGCAAGCAAGGTTCTCCTACTCTCCTGTAGAAACTGGGGATCATTCCTCTTTTCTACTTAATGGTTACATTTCCCTTCCTTCCTTCCTTCCTTCCTTCCTTCCTTCCTTCCTTCCTTCCTTCCTTCCTTCCTTCCATGGAATCATGTGAAATTATAAACCACTGTTGTTTTAAGCAACTAAAACATTTTAGTGTAGCAAGACATAATTAAGTATCTTATGATAGCCTATTCCAACAAAGCAAAAATGGCCCTAAATGATATTATTCTCACATCAGGTTAATTTGAATTTTGACTGTATATGAGTAAATAATATTTAAAATTTAAAATCTGGGGTGCATGTTGATATCATGAATATGTAGGAGAAGATCCTTATACTTAAGATACATTTGCTTGAATATTTAGTATTTAACTGTATTACTGTATGCACTTATTTCCAAATAGTTCAGCCAAGAAAGAGGGGAACTATGTGTGTGTGTGTGTGTGTGTGTACACACACACACACACATTTATACTTAGAAAGCAAATGTGCCAAAAAGTTACATTCTAGGTGAAAATTGTGAGGATATTCATTCTACTTTTCTTTAGACTACTCTGAAGTTTTTTTTTTATTTTTTCAAAATACAAAAGTAGGAAAATATTAATGAAAAAGTGAATAAATGAACATATCTTAGAATGTATGTCATGTTAGAAAAATTCTCTCTCAGCGAGCCTTTTTAGTCACATCTCATTTAGAATTCTGTATACTATTCCCACCAAGCATTCCCTATGCCCTTCCCTGGTTTATTTTTTCATGTCATACATTCATTAGAGTCATTGGGATTGACACAAACAAAAGTTACAAATGAATTTTGGATTTTTGACTACATATGACAGTTTCTTAACTGTCATTTAAGAAACAAACAATAAGGATCCCTGGGTGGCTCAGTGGTTTAGCGCCTGCTTTTGGCCCAGGGTGTGATCCTGGAGTCCAGGATCAAATCCCACATCGGGCTCCTTGCATGGAGCCTGCTTCTCCCTCTGCTTCTCTCTCTCTCTCTCTGTGTCTCTCATGAATAAGTAAATATAATCTTAAAAAAAAGAAACAAATAGAATTAATCTATATAAAGTGGGCTATCTTGAATCTTTTTCAGCTAGAGAGATGAGTCCCTGACAAAAGCAAAATTACAAGTCTTAATTATTGGGTCAGGACAATCACCTAGACCAAATACCTAAATAATTTTTTAAAAAGTAACCTGGCTAATAAAAAAATCAACCTTTTAAAAAATCAACCTTTAAATTTAATTAACAAATGTTAATTTTTCAAATTAACATTTTTCAAAAAGCTGCTCCATAAAATGTTTTTTGAAATTTCCAAAACAATATACCAATTCAAACATACAATAATAAATATTTTTCACTTACAATTTTTACCTCAGAGCAACACCCAAGACACACTTGTTCAGGTATATAACGTTTTACTTTCTCTGAAGATAATGCAAGTGTGTTACAATAGTGCTAGACATTATTTATTTATCAGTATTACAGCAACAAGAAATGAAAAGTAAACCAAGCCAAGATGAAAGTATATAGCTACTGAAATAATGCAGGGGATCACCTTGCTAGATGTGATGCAGTTGTCTGGACAAATAAATGATGTGCTGGGAGATACACACACACACACACACACACACACACTGCTTCTCTATCTGATTGTAAAGAGAAATTTATAGTTAGTAGGCTAGGATAAAGTCAAAATTATCAAAACAGTAGACATAAAAACTAAGCATGGTGTAATATATTAGATGGGATACAAGAACAGAAAAAAAGGACATTAGTTAAAAACTAAGAAAAAAAGTACTTTAGCCAGTAATAATTTATCAACATATGTTTATGAACTATAATAAATATACTAATGCAAGATATTAATAATAAGGAAATTGGTTATGAAGTGTATTGTGAATTTTCTATACTTCACAAACTCACAATATTTAAAAAATCCAAATATATTCTAAAATGAAATGTTTGTTAAAAGAAAACAAAAAAAATGTCCAATACTTTCATTGCCTAGTTGGGTGTGTATGTGTTTAATTGTTGCTAACTTTGATGTGTTTTTACTTAATAAGAATGGCACTTGTATCTTAGGGAAAATGTAATGTACATTTTAAAACATAATTAACAGCTATTAAGGGGTGTCTGGGTGGCCCAGTTGGTTGAGCATCCTACTCTTGGTTTCAGGTCAGGTTGCCATCTGGAGGTCGTGAGTTCAAGCCCTGCATTGGGCTCCACGTTCGTGTGGAGTCTGCTTGAGATTCTCTCTCTTCTTTCTCTGCCCCTCCTGCTTGTCCTCTTTCTCTTTCTCTCTCTCTAAAAAGTAAATAAATCTTTAAAACATAATTAACAGCTATTAAAGATTTTGATACTTAGGGAGAACACAAAATTTCTTTGTTACCACACAAGAAAGCACATTTTCCAGTCTAATTATGCAATTGACCTAGCATCAACTGTTGAAAGAAATGAGAAAACGTTTTAACACAGCCTTAAAAGTAGAGGCATTCTTCGCCTGCTCAAACATCTTTTGTTCCCAGATCTGTAAAGGATAAAATGTATGTAGTTATAATCTCTAATTTGGACTTTAAAAAGTAATAATGAGGGATCCCTGGGTGGCGCAGCGGTTTGGCGCCTGCCTTTGGCCCAGGGCGCGATCCTGGAGACCCGGGATCGAGTCCCACATCGGGCTCCCGGTGCATGGAGCCTGCTTCTCCCTCTGCCTGTGTCTCTGCCTCTCTCTCTCACTGTGTGACTATCATAAATAAACAAAAATTAAAAAAAAAGTAATAATGAAATATTACTGAAATTTAGTTATATTAATCTGAAGAGTGATCTTCTTTTCCTTTTTTTAAAAAAAATCTGTTGTTGAAGAGGAATTGAGGTATTCAGTGTGATAATATTTTGGTGAAAAAAAAAACAATAATAGCTAAATGCACTTGAGAAAAACCACACTTTAACATTTAAGCCCAAATATTTTATGTCATTATACTTATGTGTTTGCAGTAATGACAATATTTATAGCAAGATAATAATTGAGGCCAAAGATGGTGTTGACACAATTCTAACACATTCCTAGTATTTATGTGTCTTTTGACCACTGAGTTAAATTTTCCAAAATATAGTTTTCTCATCTACTAATGGCAATAAGATGTCTGCTTTCTGTTTCTCACAGAATATCATAAGGTTAAATAAGACCTCGTAAAATGTGTATAAATTATAACCTGAAAAAAAAAGCACTGAACTGATTATTTTTGTTTCTAAAATTAGAAATGTAAACAATTAAGAAACAAAAAAGGAAACAATTACTATAATAGTAACAAATGGTTCTCACATTTGTATTACAGAATTTAAAATATTTCTTGATGTAGTCTTCTTTCAACCTGCCACATTTTCACATTGATTTAGTTGGATAGCGGAGCTTTTTGTTCTGGTGCAACACCTTCTTTCCTTTCATCATCAAGCAAAACTCATGGCTGTTTTTTTTGCAAATGATATGTAGATTCTTGATAAAAAAATAAATAAACATTTTACTTCAAAACAACCCACACTAATATTTATTATGCGTTGTCATACAGTATCTGCAATATTACATATAGTAAAAGTAGATATAGGTAGACATCCAGAAGGAAGGAAGAAAAGAAAGGAGGGAGGAAGGGAGGTAGGCAGGAATGAAAGAGAAAGAAAGAAATTCATGTATCTGTATATTTTTATGCATGTGTACATTTCTGTATATATAATTATGTACTGAGATAAGTAAGCAAGTTACTCTCTGTATTTATGAGATTTATCCCTAATTGTATTATTGATGAAAGCAAGCCTTTGGGAAAAAAATCATTTTGGCTTTTTAGATTCCTACTGAGAGAATGGGGATTAAGGAATATACTTACAGAAAAGAAGGAGGAGGTAAAAACTAATTAGCAATTATAGCTTATGAATATTTACAAATTAAAGTTACTTTGTAGACCTAAAGTCTTATCATTAAAAAATGTACACTATGCAAAAGATGTTCCTTGGGAAAAAAAATAAGAACTATTCTGTACCACGTTCAGAATTCAGTTATTTAAAATTAACTTAAGACCAGTCACTCAGAAGATTTTCTTCTAGAGATTTTAGATAGGTAACCAAATGATTTGGTATCCTTTATCTACTATATAGAGCATTAGGCCTAGTGTTGATAACCATTGAGATAGTTTATTCTGGTGTATAAATGATTCATCTAAAAGAGGTTAAGTGCTTTGGGGAAACTTTATTAACTCTTCCTGGAGCCAAGTGTATCATTCAACAAATGGTTACTGCCTCTTCCCATCAAAAATGGCCTATTACAACCAAGTCATATATCATATGTCAAGTAAATATAGTTCTTATTTTGTTTATTGAGCTGGAAAGATTAAGAACCTTTCCAAAAGAAGATAAAATGAAGTAGCAAAGAACTGGGGCAAAAACCTGAGTCTACTGCCACCCTACAGTGTTTAATAAGTCCTTAGCTCACATTACCTTCACATTAGCAGACTTTACTTCAGCCTACTGCCATATTTCACAGGATTTATCAATCCACAAAGAGAGTCAAAGCATTAAGAAATGTGTTCTTCATTGTCGATCAGAAGAGCCAATTACAACTTCTAGTAAATCCCCGTCTAAGTCAGTGAATTGCAAGGCAAGCAAAAAAGTCACTTCTCCAGGGTATGCCTTTTCAGCAAGATTTGACAACTTACAGAGAATTATCTGAAATGGATGATCACGATCATTATGTGTCTATCATACAAGTGCTAAATGGATGTGTACTACATACATCCCATAAGAATAGGAAAGACATCTTAAGCATATCGGATTAAAATGATTTCAATGACCTTGTAACCTCATAAGCAGATATTCGAGACAATCCTGCCTTTAACCTAACCTATGCAAACTACAGTTTAAAAATTGTTTGTGATTTTTGGCTTCTGTAGCATATTCATCTATATTGAACAAAAATTATTTTTATTTTAAATATGTATATTTGAAGCAATTCAGAAACTAGAATTCCATGATTTCTGATAGAAAAGAAGACAAGAGACAGGGCTATTGATGACTTAGTATCTAATAATTATATTTATTCTACAAGTTATACAACAAATTGAGTCATTGAAATTGAATATAATCTAATTAGTTTAATGTTGCAACTTATTGTAAGAAAGGGAATGGCTCTGGTCACCAATTTTATTATTGTTGCAACATGTTTTAAAAATCCACATACTTCTGGGAAATAGAATTTGGGCCATTTTAAATTATATTTTCTATAGATATCGTAAGAAGCTTGGTTTTAGCTATAAGTTTCTGATTCTAACTGCTTTTGGGTGATGGGAGGCCAGAAAGAGGGGGACAGAGAGAGAATCTTAACCCTGAGGTCATGACCTGATCCAAAATCAAGAGTCAGATGCTTAACCAACTGAGCCACCCAAGCAGCTCTAACAGCATTTTTTTTTAATAATAATCAATTGATCAAGTAACAAGGGACTTAAATAGAAATACCAGAAATCTTAGTCTCTAAATTGTATTTCAATTTCACTTAATCTTAAAAGACTTAAGATTTTAATTTTTTATGACATTATTTTTTTATTTTAAAGAAGATTTGTTATGGTCAAGTCAAATTTTACTGTTTTAGGCAAGATCCATGGAACAATTGTAGAATACAAAGCAAAATAATAGTGATCATTACCATCATTTATAAAGCTAGAACGGGTATAACTTATGTAACTGCTCAGTTATGAGCTCAGAAAGATTTTTAGACCAACTTACTCTTCTCATACCAAAGGAGAACTTCAAAAGCTAAGGTATGTTTGTGTCAACTGTAACCAAAATACCTTTCTAGACTTGGGTAGAAAAATTTTAATCAGAAACATTTAAATGCTTTTCTCATAGAAATAGGTTTCCATAATCAAATAAAAAATTATGTGTGTTATATATTTATGTATTCTGTTAGCTCAGAATTTTCAAAGAAAGTGACACCCAAATAGTGACAAGCATATCTATCACTTAGATCTTGGTTTTTAATACTGTTCTCCAATAGGGAGAGAATAGGGACTCTTGCAGCGATGGTTGATCCTGTGCTAGGACAAGAACTATACAAGTATGTGAAGCATTTTTTAATATAAGAAAGAGAGAGTACTCAAAAAAAAAAACAACAACAAAATAAACACATTGATGAGGGTATGACAAATGAGTACAGGAGCCAACTGAAATAGCTATCAACGGCCAATGCTGAAAAATTTGAGCAACCAAATACAATATTATTGGTTTATGATATAAAATATAAAATATATGTTCATGAGTCCATCCTGATATAAATTAGAGATTAAATACATTAATAAATGGGAGAGTAGGGATAAATCCTCCATAGATTTATGTTGCTATTCTAGCCTCAAGAAGGAAAAGCATAACTCTGTAGTCTTAAGGTATGGTCTGCACATAGAGACTTCTGAAGAATAAAGTACAGGAAAAAAAAGAAGAGAGAAAGAATGAATGAAAGAACAAAAGAATGAACAAAAGAAAGGAAGGAAGGAAGGAAGAAAAGAAAGAAAGAAAAAGAAAGAAAACAAGCAAGCAAGCAAGCTGTGACTTTACAGTGCATATAATTCTGACCCTGGGTTGCTCAGTTATTTATCACATTTATGAACCCAAGGTAACCTCCTGGCTAGAGAAAAAATGGCTCACTAGTAATCTTTGACATACAGGATCACAATTACTCAAGTTATCACCAGTAGTGGGGAGGAAAATGTCAAGCCTAGAGGCCAAGCTTTGGGTGGTCAAGTAGTATTTATTTGCTACAATATCAAAAGTGTTAGGAAGACTGTAGGGCATGTTAGCTCTTTCTGACTACTGGAAAGCATATAAAAAGAAATAAGGACTTCAAAGCCTTGAACTCTCAATCCAAGACAAGGATAGAGAAGTAGAAAGTGTCCACAGAAGCATTAAAAAAAAAGTCTCTTCTAGAAATAGATGGGCAGAAATGGCTGAAGATAAAGTCTCAAATCTGACTTTGAGTGTAGCAAAGTCACAACACCAGTTAAAAACACAACCTCACTGAAGTTCATATGCTAAGGTTAAGATAATGATTGTGAAGGATTAGGACCCTGAGACTTAGAACTGGAATATTCTGACAGACACAGACTTAACCTACAAATCATCTTGAAAATTCCATGCACATGGAACCAATTTCTTCTTCCCTTTCTGTAGAAACCAGCCTCCTCTGACATGAAGAACTTCCAAGACTTCATTAGGAGCAGGTGACTCTGATTCACAGTATTTGCCCATTCTATTCAAGATCCACGTCCCAACATCCCTCATTGCCTCAAGACTCTTATGAAAGTTAATCTCAGCATGGCACAGAGGGAAAACTGCAATGTCAGCTCTAGGAGGGGGTGAAGTATCCCAAGAATTGTAGTTCCTTTCAGCAGGATTCTAGGGTGGGAATGGGTTTTCATAGGCATTACAACTAAGAATATTAAATATAAGACTGGGTCAGACATTCAACTGGGACTTGGAATTTAATGTGTAAGCAAAAGAGGCTAACTCTAACATTGCTTGGTTATTTAATTGAAGCCTAGATTCAAAAGTGGCCCTCCAGGACACGTGGAGTGTGAGGAACTCTTATCATTCTGGCGGAAATGCAAGATGGTATAGTCACTTTGGAAGACAGTTCAGCATTTCTTACACAACTAAATACGCTCTTACCATACAATCTAGCAATTACACTCCCTTGGTATTGACTCAAAGGATGTGAAAACATGTCTACACCAAAACCTGCACATGGATGTTTATAGAAGCTTTATTCATAATCGCCAAAAGTTGGAAGTAACCAAGAAGTTCTTCAGTAGATGAACAGATAAACAAACTGTGGCACATTCAGACAATGGAATACCATTCATCACCCCCACCCCACCCAAAAAGTAATGATTTTTAAAAAAGGAAGAAAGGGAGAAAAGAAAAGAGCTCCCAAGTCATGAGAAGACACAGAGGAAACCTAAATGCATTTAACTGAGAGAAGCCAATCTTAAAAGTTACAAAACATACTGTATGATTCCAATTACCTGACGATTCTGGAAAAGTTAACAGTAATGGAGCAAATAAAAGTTGTCAGAGGTCTAGGGGAGGGAGGAATGAGTAGGTGGAGCATGGAGGATTTTTAGGACAGTGAAAACACTCTCCATGACACTGTAATGGTGGACACAGGTCATTTGTCCAAGCACACAGCATATACAACGCTAAGAGTGAACCCTAATGTAAACTACAGACTTGGAATGGTAATGATGTGTCAATGTAGGTTCCTCAATTGTAACAAATATGCCACTCTGGTAAAGGCTGGGGGTTATGCATATGTGGGTTCAGGGAGTATATGGGAAATCTCTATACTTCCTCTTACATTGCTTATATACCGCCCCAAACTAACTAACTAGTCTTTAAAGTAAATCTGACCCTCCAGTTAATGAATCTTAGGTGTCAGAACTTTCCTGGAAAGAAACATTAATGCCTTATTGAGGGAACAGGGGAATCTTTGAAAACCTTTGAAGTGGGTGTTTTCTTTATGCTGCGATGAAGGTGAGAAATGATGCTATGGTCTAAGCTCTCTGATTTCCATGGGCTTCTGGAACAGCAAATGGCAGGTTGCAATTGCTTAATTTTTCAAAATTATCAGTTGGGGCAGCTTTATGTACACTAACACATACAATAATGATTTTCATCAGAAGGTAAGAATAAAAACAAATTTTGGTTAATCTGGTTAGTGGTAAAACGATGCCTTTTGTGTCTTATTTTTACTTTTTTGTATCTAAGAATTTTTAACATCCTTTTTTATTATAGAAAGAAACAATATGGGATAGACCCTCAACAACAACAACAACAACAAAGTGTAGAGCATTGTTAACTATAAGCACAATGTTCTACAGTAAATCTCTAGAGCCCTTTCATAGATGACTGAAACTCATTAAATAGCGACTCCCTTTTCCCCCATCCTTAACCCCTGCTAACCATGATTCTACCTTCTATTCCTATCATTTTGATTACCTTAGATACTTCGTATTAGTGCAATTTGTGCTTCCATGGCTTGATTATTTCACATAGCATATCCTGAAGGTTTAGCCATGCAATTGTATATGGTAGGATTTCATTCTTTTTTATGGCTGAATAACATTCCATTGTATGTGTAAACCACATTTTTAAAAAATCATTCATCCCCTAATGGACACTTACTCCACTATCTTAGAAGAAAGGCTTTCAGTGTCCACCACTGAGTGTGATGCTAACTCTGGGATTTCACATGTGACTTCTACTATGTTGAGCTAATCTCTTTCTATTCATAGTTTCTTAAGTGTTGTTTTCATAAAAGGGTTTTGAAATTTGTCAAGCACCTTTTCTGCATTCATTGATGATCATATGATTTTTAAAATCTATGGACATCTTATTTTGGGGGGGGCTGTCAAAGTATTTTAAAGTTTTATTCAAATTCAAGTTGGTTAACATACAGTATACTTAGTTTCAGATGTACAATACAGTGATTCAACACTTTGATACAACACTATACTCATGGCTTATCACAAGTGCACTCCTTAATTTCCATCACCTATTTCACCCATCCCACCACCTACCTCCTCTTGGTAACCATCACTTTCTTCTCTATAATTAAGAGTCTGATTCTTGGTTTCCTTCTCTTTCTTTTTTTTCCCTCTTTGTTCATTTGTTTTGTTTCTTAAACTCCACTTTTGAGTGAAATGACATGGCTTTTGTCGTTCTCTGACTGACTTATTTCACTTAGCATAATATTCTCTAGCTCCATCCATGGTATTGCAAATGGCAAGATTTCATTCCTGTTTATGGCTGAGTAATATTCCATTGTATTTACATATTACATCTTCCTTATTCATTCATCAGTTGATGGACAATCTGGCTGTTTCATAATCTGGCTAGCATAGATAATGCTCCTATAAATATCAGGTTTCATGTATTCCTTTGGATTAGTATTTTTGTATTCTATGGGTAAATACCTAGTAGTGCAATTGTTGGATCTTAGGGTAATTCTATTTTTAGCTTTTTCTTTTTTTAAAGATTTTATTATTTATTTATTTATTTGAGAAAGCGAGAAAGCACAGGGGGAGGTGCAGAGGGAGAAGGACAAGCAGACTCCGGCTGAGCCCAAAGCAGGGCTCTATCTCAAGATCCTGAGATCATGATCTGAGCCAAAATCAGAGTTGAATGTTTAAACAACTTAGCCACCCAGGCACCCCTATTTTTAACTTTTTGAGGAATCTCCATACCATTCTCAAGATTGGCTGCACCAGTCTGCATTCCCACCAACAGTGCAAGACTGTTCCCCTTTTTTCACATCCTCACCAACACCTGTTGTTTCTTATGTTGTTGATTTTAGCCATTCTGACAGGTGTGAGGTGATATCTCATTGTAGTTTTGATTTGTATTTCCCTGATGATCACTGATATAGAGCATCTTTCCATGTGTTTGTTTGCCATCTGAATGTCTTCTTTGGAAAAATGTCTAGTCATGTCTTCTCCCCACTTTTTTTTTAAATTTTTATTTATTTATGATAGTCACAGAGAGAGAGAGAGAGATTGAGAGAGAGAGAGAGAGGCAGAGACACAGGCAGAGGGAGAAGCAGGCTCCATGCGCTGGGAGCCCGATGTGGGATTCGATCCCGAGTCTCCAGGATCGCGCCCTGGGCCAAAGGCAGGCGCCAAACCGCTGCACCACCCAGGGATCCCTTCTCCCCACTTTTTAATTGGATCATTCATTTTTTGGGTATTGAGTTTTATAAGTTCTTTATATATTTTGGATACTAACCCTTTAACAGATATGTCATTTGCAAATAGATGATCATGGAGTTTTTACCTCTATTTTCTGTTAATGTGTTGTATCACATTGACTGATTTTCAAATGTCCAGCCATTTTTGCATCCCAAGGATCATCCCATTTAGTCATGATGTATGATCTTTGTAATGTGCTGTTGAATTTAGTTGACCAGTATTTTGTTGAGGATATTTTTCATCTAGATTCATCAGAGAAATTGTGAAGGCAATGCTGGTTTCATAAAATGAGTTTGAAAGTGTTCACTCCTCTTCAGTTCTTTGGAGGAATTAAACAGAATTGATGCTAAATCTTTACTAATAGTAGAATTCATCAATGAAGCCATCTGGTTCCAGACTTTTCTTTTTTAGATTATTGATTATTGATTCAATCTCCTTACGTGTCATAGATCTGTTCAGATTTTCCCATTTCTTCATCATTCAGTTTTGGTGGGTTGTATATAGGAATTTATCCATTTCCTCTAGGTTATCCAATTTGTTGGCATATAATTTTCCATAGTAGTCTCACAATCCTTTGTATCTCTGCAGTATCAGTTGTAACAATGTCTCCCCTTTCATTTCTGAATTTGAATCTTCTCTTTTTTTCCCTTAGGTAGTCTATCTAAAGTTTTGTCACTTCTGTTGATCTTTTAAAAAACCAACTCTTAGTTTCATTGTTTTTTTCTATAATTTTTCTGTTCTCTATTTCATTTATCTCTATCTAATCTTTATTATTTACTTTCTCTGTTAACATTGAGTTTAATTTATTCCACTTTTTCCAGTATCTTGATGTCTAGAATTAAATTGTTTATTTAAGGCCCTTATTTTTCATTATGGGAATTTATCACTAACACTTCACTCTTGATACTGCTTTTGCCACATCCTATAAGTTTTTGTGTGCTGTGTTTTCATTTTCATTTGTCTCATGATATTTTCCAATATCCTTTTTGATTACTTATTTTTTTAATTTTATTTATTTATTTATTTATTTATTTATTTATTTATTTATTTAATATTTTTTATTGGAGTTTGATTTGCCAACATATAGCATAACACCTAGTGCTCATCCCGTCCAGTGCCCACCTCAGTGCCCCCTGCCCACCTCCCCTTCCACTACCCCTTGTTCGTTCCCAGAGTTAAGAGTCTCTCCTTTCTGTCACCATCTCTAATGACTTCTTTTATCCCTTTGTTGTTCATGAGTCTGTTGTTTAATTTCCACCACATTGATATAAATTTTCCAGTTTTTCTTCTGCTATTGATTTCTAGTTTTATTTCACTTCACTTCAGTTTTCTCTGTGAAAGTGCCCTCTGAGCCTTATCCAACTCTCTGTTGTACTGTGGTGTCCCTGAACAACAGCATATTGCCCAGCTCTTCTTTGTTCTCAATGGTCTCCAGGCGACTAGAATGTGCCAGACTCTGTCAGCATTCTGATACAGGTGAAACAGAAGCTAAATTTCTGGGAAGCCCCCAAGAAAGTCAGAACATTGGACATATGATACAATTTTCTCTTTCTTTTACCAGGGAGATACTGGGAATTGGGAGTTTCCTCCTAATCACAAGCTGGTCTCAGAGAAGAACTATGCTGAAATAGTACCACAAATTTTCCTACTAGCTTTGATGTGATTGGTTACCTTCTTGCCTGGGGTGCAGGAGTCTCTTAACTGGTTTATGGATTTCTCAGAAAGGATGTCGGTCCATGTATGTTGAATAGGTGTCTCCATGGGATGAAGGAATGTCTGGAGCTTCCTATTTCTCCATCTTGCTGATGTTACTCTGTGAACTTTTTTATGATTAAAATATGTTGACAGTAATGATTTAACTAATGGATGTTGGGGAATAGAGAGGCAATATGAGAAGTGAATAGTTGCTATTCCACTCATGCGAATTAGTGGGAAAAACACAATTGCATTTTTTTTAATCCCAACATAGTTAAGGAGTTTTTAAAATTATGAAAGTAGCCAATAGATAAATTTAAATAATGATATAACGAATATGTTGGAAGAAGGAAGAAAAGGGAAGTAAGAAACAGTTTAACTGAACAAAACTCCTTATCTTTCAATGGGGTGGGAATGTATTTAAACAAACTGATAAGGGATCCCTGGGTGGTGCAGCGGTTTGGCGCCTGCCTTTGGCCCAGGGCGCGATCCTGGAGACCCGGGATCGAATCCCACGTCGGGCTCCCGGTGCATGGAGCCTGCTTCTCCCTCTGCCAGTGTCTCTGCCTCTCTCTCTTTCTCTCTCTGTGACTATCATAAATAAATAAAAATTTAAAAAATAAACAAACTGATAAGAAAGAAGGCATAAGGACCTTATTTAAAAATGAAATGGCGATTACAGAAGAAATAAAACCAGAAATAGTTAAACATAGTCAGTTTCAGGAAATAAGGTTGCCAGGAGTAATGCGAAATAAAGATTTACTTTTACATTTATCTCTTTTTGATATGATTTGACTTTTTAAATAACACTGTATTACTTTTCAAATAATTTACATTCTGAATACATAAATAATTTGATAAGTGCAAAACCATAGAAATAAATTTTAAATTAACAATTGGTTAATAGGGACACCTGGGTGGCTTAGTGGTCGAGCATCTGCCTTTGGCTCAGGGCATGATCCCAGAGTCCCGGGATCAAGTCCCACATTGGGCTCTCTGCATAGAGCTTGCTTCTCCTTCTGTCTGTGTCTCAGCCATTCTCTCTCTCTCTGTCTCTCGTGAATAAGTAAATAAAATCTTAAAAAAACCACAATTGATTAATAAAATTAAAATAAAAATTTACCAGTGTATAATAAAAACATCAATTGTATCACTACTTTTCCCTGTCCTCTATTTTTTTAACATAATCATGTGTATATGTGTATGTTTGTGTATGTACAATTCTATGAAATTTTGTCACATGTGAAGATTCATATGAATACTACCACAATCAAGATACAGCACACTTCCTCACAAGGATTCCTTGTATGATCCTTTTAAAGCCATAGCTACTTCCTGCCCTGTTCCCCTCTTTGAAACCTTACTAAAACATTAATCTTCTCTGCATCACAATAATTTTATCATTTCAAGAATGTCATATAAAAGATTTCACAAAATATACAACTTTTTGACATGGGCTTTTTTCCCCACTCAAAATAATTCCCTTGAGATCTATCCATGTTGTTGCATATATCAACTGTTCATCCCTTTTTTTGCTAATTGATATTCCATGGTAGGAATATAGCACTGTTTGCTTTACCATTCACTTATTGAAAAACATTTTGTTTTGTTTTTCCTAGTTTTGGATCACTGAGAATAAAACCTCACGGTAAACACTGACATATAGAATTTTATACGAACATAAATTTTCACTTCCCTGGATTAAATGTGTGATTACCAGATCATATGGCAATTAGATATTTGGTTTTGTAAAACTACTAAACTATTTCCCAGAACAGGCATATCATTTTATGTTCCCCACCAGCAAGGTAGGCATAATCCAATTTCTCAACATCTTCATCAGCATTTGGTGCTAGCACTATTTTTAAATTTGAGTCTAGTCTTTCTGACCGTGTGTAGTGACATTTCTTTGTGATTTTAATTACATTTCTCTAACATATTCTGTTCCATTGGTCTATGTTCTATCCCTCCACTAATACAACACAGTCTTTCTATTGTAGATATATCGTAAGCCTTAACATCAGGAAGAATGATTTCTCCCAAGCCATTCTTCTTTTTCAGAATTGTGTTAGTTATGTATATCTTTTGCCTCACCATATTTTATCACACACTTGTCATCATCTACTCTAAAATTTTGATAGGAATTGCGTAAAATCTTAAGATTAATTTGGGTGTAATGGAGACTATTACTCTTTTGAGTCTTCGGATCTACAAATTCCATTTTTTAACAAAATTATGCTCCCCTAACTTGTACTAGCTTCATAGCTTCAATTACAATGTTTATGCAAATGATTTCTATTTCACTGACTTCATTACCAGCTGAAATTTCCAAATTTCTAGCAACATACTGGATATCAAATTGATATTTTGCAAATATCACAAACTAAACATATACAATTTTAAATTTTCTCTTTCCAAATAAACACCTCTCTTTGTTTCTCTTCTGAGGAGAGTGTAATCTCTCCTAGTTATTTGAGACAACATTTCTCTGCCTTGTGTAAGCATCTTTTTTCTCCATTCCTCCATATTCAGTTGATATAAAATACTATTGCATGTATCTTAGATATAATATTCTCATACCTTGTCTTTTTCCTTTCAACTGAAGTAATCCAATTTAAAATCCTCTTTACATACCCTTATTGACAGTCAATGACTCAGGCCTTCTGACTGCTTGTGCCCTTCCTGTATTTGCATTTTTAACCCTAGCACCTTCGTTCCTAGGTCATTTTGTCTGAGGTCTTAGCAGAGGTCCTTTTCAGGTTCCTCAAATGAGGCCTCTTTATCAGAGCAGGGCAGAGAGGCAAAACCTGAAGACCCTTGACCCCTCTCTGGTTCAGTCAGTACCAATTGACCATTCCTACCTCTCTACTTGTTCCCACCTCAGGATTCATAAAACCTCCAGAGCCTTTTATTCTAGGTTCCCTCAACAGTGAGAAGACTCTCACTCACCTGATGCTCTACCTGACCTTCCATCTGTGAGCATTTCCATGGGGAAAAATGGTGTTTTCTTTGGTTTAGCTTCTTGCTTAGACTATCAGAGTAAATGATTAAAAGGCTTACCTCTTTCATTTTTGGCTTTGCTTTAATTGGCAACTTTGACACTGCAATTCTGGAGGATTCTCTCCCTCTCTCTGTCTATCTATCTATCTCACTCGTGAATTCCTAACACATAAATGTTGGAGGTAGGTGGAAGGTGGTGAGGAAGAAATCTATTATCACAATCTTCCTTAGGACTTCACTCCCCACTTTTCTGTACTTATCCCCTTAAGATAAATTTTGTATTATTATTTATTAGTTCTATGTATCATTAACCTCTGGGTTCTTTCTTAATCTCTAATTTGCACAATGACTTGAAGATGTTTTGGTCAAAATGCCTCTCTGCTGTTATTTTATATGGTTTAAAAAACTTTCTTTATATTTTATTTCCTCTATTTTCCAACTAATATACCCGACTTTCCATCCTTTTTTTTAAGATTTATGTTTTTATTCATGTGAGAGACAGAGAGAGAGAGAGAGAGAGAGAGAGAGAGAGAGAGGCAGAGATACAGGCAGAGGGAGAAGCAGGCTCCTCAAAGGGAGCCCAATGCAGAACTCAGTTCTGGGATCACGCCCTGAGCCGAAGGCAAAAGCTCAACCACTGAGCCATACAGGCATCCCTGACCTTCCATCTTTATTTACAAATTACATATATCATCCCATATAATAATCTTCAATCATAATCAGAATACCCTGATACTCTTCAACCTGAAATGGAACCCTAACATGTTCTTCTGAATGTGAGAGTAGGTCCCTGAATTATGGGGATTTTCTTGAGAAAAAGTTTGTTATTATATTTGCTCACATCCTACAGAATTAACTGCAAACTCCTCCATCTGGAATTTAAATGCTATAATGTGATTGCAATCCAAACTTCCTAGTCTTATAATTGTTCATTAGATGTAACTGAGGGTCTGGTAAAACTGGATTATAATTGATGCTCTCTCTTTATTCCCAGTCTCTACTAATTGAAATTAACCTGAAATCTAATACCTGGCTTAAGCATATTTTCCGTTATAAGGATTTTTTGTTTCAATATGAAATCCCATAGAAAATCTTATATGCATTATAAAAGTTATATTGAGAAATGTGTCCTTGTCATTTTGGCACTTAAGTTCCCTATACTAGATTTTAAGATATGTGAGGACAGAAACTGGATCTTAGTCATCTTTTTATACATTTTATTGTTGAGCAAATGTCTAATGTGTTGTAGGCATTCAGTATATATTTTTTGAGGTAGAAAGAAAATACTAGCAATACAAAAAATATCTCATCAAGTAGAAACATTAACAGGGATATATCTCAAATGTCATGATTTTTTTTCAAACCATAGTTGAAAACTGTAGGAAAACTGATTTTTACAACATATCAATTTTTTATCCTTTGTTTATGAAATGTTAGGGAAATTCTAAACTATGAAATACAGAATTTCACAATAGCAGTTAGAACACAAATCAAAGCTTATAGTTAGGTTGAGTGATTATGTTATGTCAAGGTGAAATAAAAAGTTCTTGATATCAGTTTTAGACATTAAGCATATCACATAATTACTATTATATATATTTTGATTTTTATACTTTTCCTTTGTTTAGTCAAATGAATCTTGATCCCCAAATGGATTATTTTTGAAAAGTCAAATTATAAATGCAGATATAGGTATCTAGTATCTTAGAACTCTGGCAGATGGCAGGTAATTCATGATTGTGTGGATGGGTGGCCATTTCTTTGTCAGAATAATGATACTCTGTAAGATCACAACATCAAAAAAACTGAAGGGAGGTTGCGGATGGATCAGAGAATAAAAGCTGTTATGACTGCTATTCTCTAACAGTGTATAGAAGAAAAAAAAGATTGAGCATGGAGGTGCAAATTTTGTTTTTTTTCTAGGTTAGGCACAGAAAGGCCTTCTACAGAATATGAAGATTAGCCTGAAAATAGATATGGTCTGGTTCAAGGGTTTCCAATTCTGTTTTCAATGGCTTTGTCTTTTCCAGTTCTCTCTTATCTGGTCCAGCTGTTCTCTTCCTTCACTCTTTGTTCTTGGCTCCTCCCCCAATTAGGGAGAGGTCATTGGATAACAGACAACCTGGGCAAATCAGTATGGAGCCTATTTAAGTTTCCCAGGAAACCTTTCAAGTCCTCTGATTTCAGGGAAAACTTTTCTGTGGAGTATTTTAAAAGACAATTTGAAGTCTATTTTCTCTATGTCTGAAGCCTGAACCAACATTTACAACCGTCTCTCAAAGTAAAGTTTCATTAAGCGTTAGGTATTAAGACGTTAGTTAGTAATCTCAAAGCATTGCATTAATAACATTCCACCAGAGATAAGCTTGTAGATTTGGTTAAGAAGGAAGGCATTAATAGAAGCATAGCCAATTTACACCTTATCATTGTAGGATCAAGCTGAGTGTGGAGCAATCCTTCACACGGTAAGAAATGTTTATTAAAATGGAATACAGAATTTTACTTACCAGTTAGTAGAAGTATATTTATTCTCCCACATGCTTTCAAAATTAGACCAAAATTTCTATTGGATCTACACCGATTTAACAGAAAATATATAATAATAATTACTTCTAATTTCTAGGCTTTTTCAGACTCTGAGAAAGAAAGCTGAATAGAAACTTCATAGATTAATTCAGGAGTATAGCCTTAACCCCACAGTTACAAATATTAGTGGATAAATAATCATCCTTTATATCTTTTTTATTTGAAATAGTCCAATTTATTTGAAAGAATAAATTATGTGTTCTTAGATTATGATATGTGTAAAGTGATTAATCTTTCCTGAAAAAAAATCACAATATGCAAATCATACAATTGAATTTAATTCAACTTGTCTGGCATATGTTTGTGGAGTGATTAAGATATACGTGATGGAGAACTCATTCCCATTGTTTATGGAACTTCAAAGTAGTTAGGAAGACAAGTCACACATTTGGGAAACAGTGATATTCAACTTTCACTCGACAAATCAATACAGTATCGTATTCTACTAAAGATAGTAGCCGATAAGGCCTTTTTATAAAATTGATGACAAAAATCAAGGTTTCATATAATCTCAAAAGTTTGGAAATCTCACAGATTTTAATTAAGAATAAATGTAGACTTGTATTTAGGTTAAAAATAAATACCACAAATTCAGGATCTGAGAGAATATAATTAGCTCCCAAACACTTGAAAACTACTTAAAAAATGCCATGGACAAGATAAGAAATAATTAATAATGGAACGAAACTAGTAAAATTAGCTAACATATTCTTAGATGGTTTATTTATTCACACATTCCCCAAACAATATTTTGAAGTGCCTACTATATGACAAGTTCTTAAAAAATTGGTAAAATACAGTTTGTCATAGAAGTTGATCTTGTTAAAGATCTAAATATATAAGAATAACTGTTGAAAAGTATAAAGGATGTTATTTTATAAAATTATGTGAGTAAAATCAAGGTAGGTCCAGATAGTTTGCATATATATAACTATCTATCAGACAAAGGAGTATTCATCTCCCATTTTAAACCAGATCTGGAATATTGAGATTGTTTTGAGTTGCATTTTATAAAAAGAATCCTGACACACTAGAGTTTATACAGAAGAAGGTAACTAAGATGATACATGAATCTGGAAATTATGTAATAGGAACAGTCAAAAACACAGGGGATGATTATTTTAAAAACTAGTGGATTCTACTAAAGAAATACATTTCTTAAGGTATATATAACTCTTTTAAAGGTTAAAAACTGTTATTTAGAAAAGCAAGCACATATTTTCAAAGTTGTTTCAGAAAAAAAAAGAACTAGAATAAATCATTTTGTTAGAGAGAGGCAAGGTTCAGTACAGTATGAAGAATAGTTTTGTTTTTTTTTTTAATTTGGACCTGCCCAACAATGGAATAAGCGAAGTGTTTAAGAACGGGTAAGATGTCAGAAATGGTAAAGAAGAAATTGCTGCATGAGACTATATTATCATCAACCCATGGAGTGTACATGATTTTAAAATTCTGTTTTCTATGTTGCCTTTTTATGTTCTTCCAAATAAGATACTGACAATGTAAATAGCTTGTATTTATAACTCTTGATTATCATTATTAACAGCAATCATTAATTTTGGTATTAGGCTTTGTAGAGTGATCCCCTTAGAGCTTATAAGATATTAAGAAGGAGTATTATTTGCAGTGTACAGACTGATTTCTAACTGTTGATCCACCTCTCTTATCTCCTACTTCTTTGTTATAGCTCAATATGTTAAACTATCAGGGACATTGTTTCTAATCTGCTGTCAGGTGCAACAAACCAGACAACCAATCTTGTTAAATCAATAAACTTAACTATGCATGGTTCTGAGTCAGTAGTCCCTTGTTTGAGTGAGATCAACTAAAGTGAGTGAACTTTAGGATAAATACTTGATAAGCTAAGAGTCTATACTCTACTTAATTATATATTTGTGATCGTGGTCCCAATCAGATGCCATTCAAAATCTTCCATGGAGGTGGGGGTGGGGGAAGAAAGCTTCCAAAGAGAGAATGATAAAGAAGAGAAATTTCATAAAGTGTATCTGTATTGGACTTAGGCATAATTACAATTTTCAAAAAAAATTGTTTTGTTTTTGTGGAGAAGAGTGGGGAAGGCTGTCTTAGGCAGATAGAAAATATTGATAAGAGGAAGGAAAAAGTAGAGCAAAGGCATGTGGATAGTAAGTAGATCAATCTTAACTGAAACAAAAAGGTGACTCAAATAGGAACGGGGAGGGGGAAGCATAGAAAAGGTGAGAAGATCAAATTATTATATGTTATTGTATGTTATATGTTATTGTATAATATGTTAACATGTTATATGTTATCGTTATAACAGGTTGAGTAAAAGTTTAAGCAATATTAGCACACATAGGTATTTTTAGTCATACTCGCACACATACACTACCTCAATTCTCATCATCATGCTCCTATTTTACAGGAAAATATGCGACATTAGCTCTAGCCATTTTTAATATTCAAAATTAAAAACAACATCTAATCACTTTTAACTTCTAAAAAGCACTCATGAGTAGTGAAACCTGGCTACACCAACATTTCTTAGTCTTGAATAATCTGAGGGCCCTGCTGAGGCATCATTTAACTTCTGTGTGGCAAGAAAGTGGCATTTATACTTTAAGATCACTTTCCTTCTTTTCTCATTACGGTATGAAAATTAACCATGAACAATCAACAAAAATGCAAATATTGGATCATACCACAGAGCGATATTTGGTTATTTTTTAAATTAATTCATTCATTTGAGAAAGAGAGAGAGAGAGAGAGAAAACGAGCAGGATGGGCAGAGGAAGAGGGAGAGAGTCCCAAGCAGACTGTGCACTGAGCATGGAGCCCAATGCCAGGATCAATCTCAAGACCCTGAGGTCACGACCTGAGCTGAAATCAGGAGTCTGACACTCAACCAACTGTGCCACCCAGGCATCCCTGCAATATTTGGTTATCAGATAATCAAATAATTCAAAATATGCACATATTAAAATTTTGGTCAAAAAAGCATCAGTTGGGCAGCCCGGGGGCTCAGAGGTTTAGTGCCACCTTCAGCCCAGGGCCTGATCCTAGAGACCTGGGATGGAGTCCCATGTCAGGCTCCCTGCATGGAGCCTGCTTCTCCCTCTGCCTGTGTCTCTGCCTCTCTCTCTCTCTCTCTCTCTCTCTCTCTCTCTGTCTCTCATGAATAAATAAATAAAATCTTAGAAAAAAAAAGCATCACTCAAAACTTAGGTTTCAAGAAACTAGCTTCACAAATAATGCTTACTTAAGCAATAGGACCAGTAATGTTGAAAATACTTTTCTCAGCTGCTAGAGATCTTTAGTGCTGGAGTCTGTCCTGAACTTTATTTTGATGAAAAAGGTAATGAACTAAACAGCATACCAGAGTTCCATTTCATTGCAGAGAGCCACCCATAGCAGAAAAAAATAGTACGTGAGGGCAAGGAATGAGGAGCGAGACAGAAAACCCACAGGGCATGGAAATCTGAAGGAAGATTTGGGGAGTCAAGGGAAAGTGAGAAGGGCATTAAAGATCTCCGAGAGAGTGAGAGGGAGAGTTTTAGGAAATGTTGCAGTAGTTTATAAATTAAATTCCATATTTTACTTAGGTATTTCTGATATGTCCCTCCCCACCCCCCGTAAAAGCCTAGTTTTACATGGGTTATACATGCTTTCTTTTGTTTTAATTATTATTTTTTGAGTATAGTTGACACACAATTTTGCTGTAGTTTCAGGTGTACAACATAGCAATTCAACCTCTCCATATGTTGTCTATGCTCACCACAAGTCTGCCTACCGTATGTCACCAGATGACTCTATTACAATATTATTGACTATATTCCCTATTTCGTGCCTTTATTCCCTTGACTTACTCATTCCATAACTGGATGCTTGTACGTCCCATGACCCTTCACACATTTTTCTCATCTTCCTACACCATTCTCCCCTGGCAGCCATCAGTTTGTTCTCTATCTCTGTGTCTGATTCTGCTTTTTGTTTGTTTATTCTTTTGTTTTGTTTTGTTTTTTAGATCCCACAGATGAATGAAATCCTATGGTATTTGTTTTTGATTTCATAAACTGTGACACATGTCTTCTTCTTCCAGTCACCAAAAGGTGCTCTTAATTTTACTTAGCTTGCAATGTAATTGTCTTGGGCATCCTGTCAAATCTCTATACGCCATATCACTCACTTATCAATCCCATATTCTTGTGCATGCTCCACACCATGGTTCTCTTTGTCTAATTTTATACACAACACCTTCCCAGAAGGGACTGGGTATTAATACACTGGACACATTTCTAGTACATATAAATATCTCATCGTTATGCCTTTACTGTTTTCTGAAGTTACCATTACATCCTGATTTACTCTGTTTTCTATCTGTGTCACCAGCAACACCATTTGTGAATATAAGTTTTCTCTTTTCCTTAAGCTAAAGCCATAAGCCAAACCATTTGTGATAAAAATTCTTTCTTCTTAAGCACAAGCCATAGCATTTTCTAGCAATAGACGTATACATACCAATAATTTCACTACAGTGACATTTTAAACCCCTAGAGTTCAGGGCCTCTGCCTCATTCATTTTTGTGACTTACACAGCAGCTAGTTTAGCATGTGCCCAATAGGGATGCTCAATTAGTATTTACCTAATAAAAGAAGGAAATTATTCTAAGTTGGCTAAAAGAATAATAAGAGCAATAAGCTTTCTGCATTATGCACTGGCTATTAATATCCCTGTTAAATCTCTTCATAGAGAGGACTGTTTTAATAGTGTATGATTTCTACATGCCTGATTTTAAATATCTATAACATTCTGAATTAATTTGATTGCTAGGGACTCTTCTAGTACAAGCTTTATAAATCCACTCTTGATCTTCAAAAAAAGAAAAAGAAAAAAAAAGGTGAGAAAAAAACTTAATTTTAATCAAACATAGATACAGAAAATTATAAAACAAATCTGTTAAATCTGTGAAACTTGTATCATGAGGGAGACTTTCGAAGGACTGCAAGTATTTCTCCAGATCTCAAGTCAATTGCCCTGATTCTGTGATAAAGCTTCTGTGCCCTAGGACACTGCCAAGGGGGTAGAAGGAAGGAATGCAGTGCCTGCCAGATAGATACCAAATGGAAGGTCAGTGACCAAAGGACAGACGTTGTTTGGAAAACTAAGGTGATAGCTAGATACATCTATAGATACATGTACACTCACGGAGAAGGAAGGACAACAGGCAGGAATTAGGCTAGGGCCTCCAGATTACTGGCCAAAACTCCATCCTAGATCTCCAATAAATAATTCTCCATATGACCAAGTAAATTGCAGCCAACATAGTCTTGCTTTCTAAAGAGCACAAAAAGGAGATACATGTTTCAAGAATCAGATGGGCATAATGGAGACTCAAAGCGAGGCTAACCTCAGGAAAGAAGGATAAATACTAATAAAAATATCAGTACATTATAGAAGTGTTTATTTCATTAAGGAGAATAAATAATCAGGTCTGGAAACATATCAAAGAAGTGATTTACAGAATACAATAAACATTTCTGTAAACATTTCAAAGACTTGGTGGAAAGGCCAAAGGAAATCACAAAAGAAAACTGAGAACAATAAAAGCAAAAATGAACTTATTGAATATAAAAGATGTAGGGAAAAAGAGGCAAATACACACTCTATGGGTATTCTTAAAAGGTTTAAGAGTATAGCATTCCAATTTATGCTTGTTTTAAATAATACCTCTTAAACTTAAAAGTGTAACTTAGGAATGAACATCATTTGGAAAAAAATAACAAGTAAGTCTCATTTAATTTGTCTTATTAAAGTAAAATTATTTCTTAGGCTTTAAGTATGACCTCAAGTTTGCTTTGTGTGAATAAATACAGAGAGCTTGTTAGAACTTAGTCTTTGTTTTCAATGATGCTTACTTCTAGACAGCAAGAGCTTGCATGATTTTCAATGTTCTTTTTTTCTAGTTTTCTTTATCACATGACAGTGTGGGAATTTAATTGTCTTTACACGAGTAAGTAATAACTCCTTTAATATGAAATTACCATTGTAGTAAATAATCTTTTAAGAGATAGCCACCTACTTTCTCTCAAGATCCCATAAGCATTTTAAGTTTTTGTTTAAATCTCCTTAGTGATTTGTTAGGAGCCTTTAACAAGACTTAAAGCCTCTTGTTTGATCTAGTCATACTTACATTCTGCATTGTTAAAAAAATAAAATATTTAATTTATTTAAATATTTAAAATCTACTGATGTCTCTGCTTGTCATGCAATCATTCCTATATGGTAACATAAAATGAGCAAGAACAAGAAAATGTAACAGTGCCACACGCAGAAATATATAAAATAAACAAAATTATTCATTATTCACAGTAAAAAGGCAAAGAATTTCCACATCTATTAAGGTGAAGCAGGTGGGGTTGAGGAAATAGATTGTATCAGTGTGTTTAAAAATCATTAGGAAATTTTCAATAATATATATTATAATATATATTATACTATAATATGCTATAATATATAATAGTAAAAAAAAAAGCCCCCCCCCCATCTGGAAAAGATTTTGTTTACTTTTCTATTTTTTTTTTTAATTTTCATTTTGTTTCTCTACACAAGTTGTCTTGATCTTAGCAAGGCTGGAATTCTGAAAAATGTATTTTGGTATACTTAGTGTACAAAACTCTCTGGCAGCACTTTTTATGCTCTTTTATTTATTTATTTATTTACCTTATACCACTTCTGAGAGGCAAGGAGGCTGACCAAGTAGGTGAAGGGGAAAACCGCAGTAGTCAGTGACATGAATAATCCAGAAACTCTCCAAATAGATGTTTGCTCCATCACACTTATTAATTTTCCGGCATTATTCTACTTAATGAAATACTTAGCGTATTTTAATTTAAAGCTCTTAGACAGAAACTAACAGTAAAATCCCTGACTTCTTTTTTTTATTTTTTTTAATAAATTAATTTTTATTGGTGTTCAATTTACCAACATACAGAATAACACCCAGTGCTCATCCCGTCAAGTGTGCCTCTCAGTGCCCGTCACCCATTCACCCCCACCCCCCACCCTCCTCCCCCTCCACCACCCCTAGTTCATTTCCCAGAATTAGAAGTCTTTATGTTCTGTCTCCCTTTCTGATATTTCTCACACATTTCTTCTCCCTTCCCTTATATTCCCTTTCACTATTATTCATATTCCCCAAATGAATGAGAACATACACTGTTTGTCCTTCTCCGGTTACTGTGGCCAAGTTCAAAAAGGGTGTTGCCTGAGTTCTCCTCTGGGATTTTGATGGAATCTTGTCTCACATTTAGATCTTTCATCTATTTTGAGTTTATCTTTGTGTATGGTGCAAGAGAGTGGTCCAGTTTCATTCTTCTGCATGTGGATGTCCAATTTTCCCAGCACCATTTATTGAAGAGAGTGTCTTTCTTCCAGTGGATCGTCTTTCCTCCTTTATCGAATATTAGTTGACCATAAAGTTCAGGGTCCACTTCTGGGTTCTCTGTTCTGTTCCATTGATCTATATGTCTGTTTTTGTGCCTAGAACTAGAAGTCCTAACGACGAGGGTTAACGAGGTGGAAGAACGAGTGAGTGACATAGAAGACAAGTTAATGGCAAAGAGGGAAACTGAGGAAAAAAGAGACAATCAATTAAGGGACCATGAAGCCAGATTAAGGGAAATAAATGACAGTCTGAGGAAGAAAAACCTACGCTTAATTGGGGTTCCCGAGGGCGCCGAAAGGGACAGAGGGCCAGAATATGTATTTGAACAAATCCTAGCTGAAAACTTTCCCAATCTGGGAAGGGAAACAGGCATTCAGATCCAGGAAATAGAGAGATCCCCCCCTAAAATCAATAAAAACCGTTCAACACCTCGACATCTAATAGTGAAGCTTGCAAACTCCAAAGATAAAGAGAAGATCCTTAAAGCAGCAAGAGACAAGAAGTCCCTGACTTTCATGGGAAGGAATATTAGGGTAACAGCAGACCTCTCCACAGAGACCTGGCAGGCCAGAAAGGGCTGGCAGGATATATTCAGGGTCCTAAATGAGAAGAACATGCAACCAAGAATACTTTATCCAGCAAGGCTCTCATTCAAAATGGAAGGAGAGAGAAAGAGCTTCCAAGACAGGCAGGAACTGAAAGAATATGTGACCTCCAAACCAGCTCTGCAAGAAATTTTAAGGGGGACTCTTAAAACTCCCCTTTAAGAAGAAGTTCAGTGGAACAATCCTGACTTCTTTTTGAACAAAAATGGTGTTAATTATAGGCTCTTAAAGGTATTAAGAGGATATGAACAATCACGGAACTTCTTTTATTCTCTTCCTGAATATAGAGTTAAATGAATGAAAAACAGGAACATCATTTCATAATGTCTCCAGTTTATAAAAGCTACTCTTGCATCAAAAACCTAGAGAGGTCAATATGAAAATACAGATTTTCTTCTTCCTGCAGCTGTCCCTGTGCTGCAAATACATGGAATACTGCGTTATATTGGTCTTGTCTTCTCTTTCTGGAAAAATATAATCCATTAATTTCTATGAGGTTCACAAAGATGCATCATCACCATTATGAAGATGACAAAGTTTATATACTTTCTATTCTCTTCTTTATGGGTAAGTCTACATTCTAGGTAAAGAATACCTGAGGTCATTAATATCATATTAGAAATTAGTCCTGGTTTGAGGAAACAGATTGGAAGCAAGAAAGGAAAAAAAACATATCTTCACTCAAATGCTTTGGATTTTAGGGCTGAGGTTTTCTACAACTAGGAAAATGGGGTCAAAGTCGGAAATGCCAGAAATCCAGGCTGACTCTGCAGATCTGGTAGTCAAGATACTTAAGTGGCAGACAAATGCTCCACCCATCAGAGTGGGGCTGGTTGGCCTGTCTTTCTCATGTGTTTTGGTTGACTAGCAGGCCTGACCAAGAACCAGCCATGAAATAGGAAGCATATTGAGTAAAGAAGTTCCAACTTAATACTCATGGTGCATCAAGGAGTTAGATCCTCTTTCAAACCTCCCCTACTAGAAAACAATTTTATCCAGATTCCTGGTCTCACTCACTATTGAGGACTTTCACTTTGGTCCCTGGGCTTAGTCCAAGAATTGGGCTATGGTGTGACACTTTTGACAGATCTTTAGGAACAAGAAGAGCAGAAAGCATTCAAGTGGACACTGCTTCAGTGTTTCAGAGGGATTCTACTCGGTGAAGATGTGGGTGGACAGGACCAGCTTTCCATTGCAAGTTGTTTGTACCATAGAAGATGGTTCTGCCCAGAAACAAAATAAAACTCAAAGACAACAATGAAGTGATTCAATTGCAATTAAATGTGAAAAAGAGGATCATTAAGATCATTTTCTCCATCTCCTGGAACTACATTAAGTTTTTGTTTTCTTTAGTTTTATTAAAGCATTAACTTCCTATTTGAAGTGAAAAATAGTATCTCAGCTATCCAAGTCATAGTCAGAAATAGTGGTACTTTCCTTGGATAAGCTCACTTTAAAACAGCCACCATCAATTTGGAATTCTAAGAAATTTCAATTTACTATATCCATTCTTTGATGCTATTCTGTTCACTAAGAATCACCACATGTAATTCAATGAAATTCCCTTGTGGACATCCCTGTCAAACAGTGTGTATATGTACTATGTGTGTACACCAAGTTAAATTTTGAAAATAATGGAAACATTACAATAAACACTGAGAGTGTTTCTTCCTAATGCTATCTTAACGGTTAAAAACTATTAATTGTTCATAGTGAAATTCAACTGGGGATATAAAATGATTAAAGTATATTTTTCAACCGACTATAAGTAAGTCCATTACTCAGGTGTCTTCTGGTATATATTTTCCAGTAAAAATTTGTTGCTTGTAAAAATCACATTGAATCAAACTATAGCAACAAAGTGCAGTTTCTTAAAGGAGCAAAATATCCTGAAGACACAGGAATGCATAATTTTATCATTTTCAATAGTCACTTTTCTTACTCTTACTAAACTTTAATTATAATAGAGTCAGATATTCCTCAAGGCTCACCAATGTCATTTGGATGAAAAATTCATTAAAGACAGTTCTAAAATGTCACTTGCTTCCAAACTTTAATCCATATGCTGTGGAGTTAACAGAGATAAGCAATTTCAAAATACCTACTGCAGTACTTATTGCAAATATAATTTTATTTCTAATTTTTGCTATGTTTTCAATTTTTCAGTACCTGTAATTCATAGTTCTGCTTTGAATAATATATCACATTTTTATCAATTGTATTTTAATTAAAATATCTTTATAAGCTTAATGGATATTCAGGCAGATTCTAATACTAGCAGATTCTCCAAATATGTTAGATTTCAAATAGCTCACTGAAAAATCCACTTTTACTTTATGACATATGAAGTGATAGCAGTAGTATACGGAGGAGTCAGAAGTAGAGAGAGTGAGAGAGAGAGAGAGACTGAGAGAAAAAGAGACAGAGAGAGAGAGAGACAGAGAGAGAGAGAGAGAGAGAGAGAGCATGAGCGGGGGAGAGGCAATGGGGGAGGGACAAGCCAACTCTCCTGCTGATAGGCTCTAAGGGGGGGGGGAGGCACTTGATCCCAGGATCCTGGGATCATGACCTGAGTTGAAGGCAGAGGCTTAACCTACTGAGCCACCCAGGCACCCTAAAATATGATTTTTAAAACAAATTCTATTAATTCCCAAATACTTAGCTTTACATTCCTACTTTGGAAAATATGAATGACATCTCAATGTGCCAAGAGGACACAATTTTTTGAATTCTATAGGTACATTATTAGATATGCTATGCCCTGCTTCTTACATGGAAATTTTAGACTCTGGGGACTACGTGAGGCCTTTTTTCCCATCTGCTTCTTTTTTTTTTTTTTAGATTTATTTATTTATTCATGAGAGACACACAGAGACAGAGAGGCAGAGACACAGGCAGAGGGAGAAGCAGGCTCCATGCAGGGAGCCAGATGTGAGACTCGATCCCAGGTCTCCAGGGTCACGCCCTGGGCTGAAGGCGGCGCTAAACTGTTAACCCACCTGGGTTGCCTCCCATCCACTTTTTAACATAATTTTTCTATTATATAACTTTCATTTGCAACATGCATCATATGTAAGTATCATTTCCAACTACTCCATTAACCTTGATCCCTTCTAATCTGTCACCAGGCAGACTTCCAGGGAGTTCTTTCACTGGCACACTTCTTAACTGTCTAATGTGACACTTGATCACATTTTACAGAGGCTAAACAAAATCTTGACTTTGCATTTACTCAATTATTTTCATCAGGGTAGCCAATGCAACTGTGTAATTCAGATTTATAGATATATACTTAATGCAGATTAATTTGTTATCTACACATGTTAGCTACAGCATCATCAAATTATAATATTCCATGATGTTATATTTAGCCTTAAATCTCAAATATTCTTGAGATATAAACCTGATTAATTATTAATTTCTTCATTTAACAAAATCTCTCTCCAAATCTGTTTTCTCTAGAGTTTTTTTTTTTATTTATTTCTGTGCGGACCAGTGTAATCACAGTATTTTTTTCAGTAATTGACATTAATTTCACCTCAAATTTAGAAACAGTTATTTTATTCACTTATTTATGAAAATACTTGGCTCTAATAGCAGCTTTTGACCTTTATATGAAGATTTAACCACTTTTCTGAATTTGTGTCCATTACTAAATACCATGGTGCAGTCTCCAGCCAGTCCTTCATGAAGTTTCTCATTCAGTTTTGCAACAGTGTTTGTATATTATTTCAAATAAATCAAAATCACAGGTAAAAGACAAAGGTTGGAGAGAAATTTCAGTGGTACTGTTACTGCATTCTTCACAAACGAAAACCCATCACCTATTAGATATTTTGTCATTACACGCTAACAGAAAAACTGAACCCCAAATCAAAGGATCCAAATAAAACTACACCATTCACCTCAAATGCTCAAGTTTGGCATTCAGATAAATCTGGGGATACATCTGCCTAAAAGAAGACGGATGTTCTTACATTATTTCTGTGTTCTGTGCTTTTCATGCATGGTGCGATTTAGATTCCTTCCAAACCATTTAAACAGACCTACTTCTAACCGTGTACTTTTAATACCTCTGAAATGAGATGCTTTTTTTCTCTTTTGACAAAGAAAAAGAAAAAAAAAATAGCAACAACAACTGCATCTTCGATATAACCCTGGACAGTGTCCCTGACAAGAATTTTGTAGTTCTCTGGCACACATGTGTGAAAGAATTGACACTAGTAAGATGTCTATTAACCCAAAATTATTTTCTTGAGATAACTTTGAATTTGTACTTTTATTATGTAGAAAAAAAATGAGATAAAACATTTTAAGATAATTTATCTTTAGACATAGTTGAATCATAAATATGAAAGTTTTGCTGTTGAATAAATGTAATTGGAACATACCTTGCCAAAAAGCTTCTTTCTTTCTTTTTAAAACTGCTATATGGAAAATTTGAATTTAGAATAGTTTGAAAGAACTATTGATATGATGGTCTTTTGGATCTTAGAGGGAGAATAGCTGTTCCTTAATTATAAACTTCACTGATATTAGAATGACTCAGATTTCCTATTTTGTTAACTACTCATGAGATAGGACTGGAGGGTGATACTTAATTTTGTATAGTTGAATTCACTAGAACAATCACTTCGTGAAGAAAATTCAGTGACCCAAAATAGGAGATATTGCTTCCTCGGAGTCCTTACATAACACCAACATGTAGTTTGGTCCTGGCAGCATATAATTGGATATGTTATTTTATTTTCATTTAGCATAGTTGATTTTTACAGAAAGTTTTACTCACCAAAACATTTTGTATCATGCCTTTCAATGCAAATGAAATTTTGCTGGGTAAAAATTATATTAAAGTATCAATAAAACACATGAGTTTGAAGTACATTATGATATTGGGATTCTACAGATTTTCCTTTTCAAAGTGCTATCTCACTCACCCTAAAGAGATAAAGCATTTTATTTTATTTTTTATTCTGTGAAATGATCAGATGGTCTATTAAAAAAAACAAATTGTAATAATTCTCTGGAATAACAAAGTTTAACTATTATAATATTATGCATGAGCAATGCAATTTTCTTCATGTAGTCTCATAAAGAATTATACATTGTCATTATACTTAGTAATTATGTTGGAAAAATATAATTACACATTATAATACATTTTCAGTATTACAAGTAATTAAACCAAAAAAACAATTATTCTATGAATAATTCATTTTTTCTTTAAAAAATCATTTTTTTTTAGAAAAGAAGCTGATATCAAAGAATTGTTAGAGACTTTAAAAGGAATAAAGAACTGAGTAGGGATTCTGTTAAAATGCTATATTTTAGTAATTTTGCAGAAGAAATTCAGAATATCATGTAAATAAGTCATATAATTTAAGAATAGCTATGCTAGGGGGTTTCTGAGGGTCTCAGTTGGTTGAGCGTCTGCCTTCTGCTTGGGTCATGATCCCAGCGTCCTGGGATTGAGCCCTGAGTCATGCTCCCTACCCACTGAGGAGTCTGCTTGTCCCTCTCCCTCTGCCCTCCTTTCCATTCATGCTCTCTCTTTCAAATAAATAAATAAAATGTTTTAAAAAATGGCTAACTTAACTGATACAGAAGTCTTACTTCCATACCAATCTGAGAATGTCCTTAGCAGAAAAGAGGACATACAGAAAAATGTACATAAATTATATTAGCCCTATGAGACATATGTATAATCAGGTTTTTCACTACTACAGAAAAGATATTATGTTTCATATTCTCTTGCTTTCACAGACTATTCAAGCTAAATGATTTAACCATAAAGAGTACCTAGACATTCCACCACTCCACTTAATTTTGATATATGTACTTTTGTGACTCAACTATATTTATTATGATTGTTTCAGGTGATTTAGAACGATCAAGTAATTGGAATATATTCTAACTCTTTTTTGGTTAAATTGTCTGAATACAGAATAGGACTAGAAATTTTAGGAATTCAAAGCTTGTTTTGATTATACTATCTACCATATATATTGACTGTATCCATGTTCTAGAGAATGCTCCTTACATGCATTAGATAATTTTTTGTTCTTTTTTTTTAAGATTTTATTTATTTATTCATGAGAGACACACACAGAGAGAGAGAGAGGCAGAGACAAGCAGAGGGAGAAGCAGGCTCCTTGCAGGGAGCCCGATGTGGGACTCGATCCCAGGCCTCCAGGATCACGCCCTGGGCTGAAGGCGGTGCTAAACTGCTGGGCCACCTGGGCTGCCCTCATTTTTTTGTTCTTACAAAACTCCTAAGAGGTAGTTACCATTAGAAAACCCATGTTTTAGATAAGAAGACCTAGCCTTAGATTAAGTTACTTGCTCAAGTAACTTGCAAGTGATGAAAAAGTTTGATCCTAGAGGCTGCAACCAAGAGGATAATTACAGCACGGTCTCAGATTTAATCAAGCATTCCTAGAACTGCTGGTTATTGAGGGTAAAATTGGGTGTTGAGAAATACCCAAATTAGTTACTTATGGCTATCAGATAACGTCAGATTGTGCTACATTGTTTTAACTATATCATTGGGGCAGCCCGGGTGGCTCAGCAGTTTAGCACCATCTTCAGCCCAGGGTGTGATCCTGGAGGCCTGGGATCGAGTCCCACATCGGGCTCCCTGCATGGAGCCTGCTTCTCCCTCCACCCCCCCCTCTGTGTGTGTGTGTGTGTGTGTGTGTATCTCATGAATAAATAAATAAAAATCTTTAAAAAAATAAAATTAACTATATCATTACTCTGAGGATATACATTTACGACAATTATACTTATGTGATTGATTAGATAGATGATAGATCTATTAACAAACACTTCTTATGTACCACACATATCCAATTGTAAGTAGTTTCACAAAAAGATATATTACTTTAGAAGTACTTTGTCTCCAAGAACTGCATATGGTACATACTCATGACTCTCTTTCATCTCTACTGACTCTAAATATCACACCTGATCAATTTTGAGGCTTCAGTTCAGTAGCTTTCCAATTATCTCATTGTGGACCAACAATTTGTACTTTCATATTAGAGTAGAAAGAGCAGGACTTGAAGTCAGACAGACCCAAGTTCTATTCTTCATTTTGCTACTGCTACTCTGCAAAATTAAAGAGTTGATTAAAATTCTCCTGCAAAATTAAAGAGTTGATTAAAATTCTCCTGTATATAACTGTAAGGCTGTCTACTCAAGCTTTATTTTAGTCATTTCTAAACTGTTGATAATACCAACATCATAATGAACCATGTCCATATAGACAATATAGGGATAGACTGAGCACTCAGTAGATATCAGCTAATAAAATAGGCAAATTATCAGTTGATGCCAGAAAAAAGCATCAGATAAACCTTCAGACATGTGTAGGATTATACATAAAATTATTTAGGATTGGGTTATTGAAATGATTAAATAAGATTGTTAAGTATGCAAAGATGACCAGAATATTGCATGTAAACATCTCTGTCACATTCCCATCAAATTAAAAAAAAAAAAAACATAAATAGGAGATTTCGGCATAGATCCCTAGAAAAATCATCTTCAATTATGAAACATACTTAATTACTCTTGTGGAACTCTATCTAAAAGAAAATTGGTCTTTTCCAATTCCATGTAAGTGAAGAAAATTGAAAATCATGAAACAAAGAGAATAAGGAAAAGAGAATAAAAAGTTACTATAAAAGAATGTGTACACACAAAATAGAATTTAATTTCTGCTACTACAGAAAAAAAGAGTTTTCCATTCATCTCAATTGGCTACCATTCCAGATATTTATACTTAGCCATCCATCTTCTTTAGCTTTAGTGGAGAATCTGTATGGTGTGATTAAATTACATTTAGTCTCTGTTTGTATTCATCCTGTAACAAGCCCCAGATTGATACTTGTGTACTGTCAACATCCCTGCATCTAATGGACAGTGGCAATAAAACTTTCCTCATAAATTGTGCAATTAACATTTTTTTTTTTAGTCTGTGCAAATGGAAAAGCCTCGCTTTAAAATATAAATTAACAACATCTGTTTTGGAGTACAGGCGGAGTATTTCAGCAAAGTTCCACAAGTTTACCACCAAATTTTAGCATGACCAGTACAGGCAAATATCGAACTCAGATCAGTCAGGATATTTATTTAATCTATCATTTTTGACAGATAATTAGTCATGAGAATCAGTGCTCCAACCACTGAAGCAAAATGACACACTATTGAAAAAACATTACGCATTTCTAGAATAAGTAGCAATGATTTCTTGCTTTAGTGAATTCAGCATCTAATGGAATTCCTCCAAGATTCAGTAAGGATGGTTTACATAATTTGCAGGGCCCCATGCAAAACGAAAATGTGAAACTCCTTGTTCAAAATTTATTAAGAATTTCAAGATGGCAACAGTACAGCCTTAACCCTGGTATGTGGTTCTAGGCGACTATATACAGGTCACGAGTCCATAAAACCGGCCCTGGATTTAGTTCACATCACCTTGGTTGCCTTTAGAACTGTGCTAGAAATAGGATCAGCAGATACTCTTAATAGATTTAATGAATTACATTTTATTTTATTTTTTATTATTTTTTATTTTTATTTATTTATGATAGTCACACACACACACAGAGAGAGAGAGAGAGAGAGAGAGAGAGAGAGAGAGAGGCAGAGACACAGGCAGAGGGAGAAGCAGGCTCCATGCACGGGGAGCCCGACGTGGGATTCGATCCCGGGTCTCCAGGATCGCGCCCTGGGCCAAAGGCAGGCGCCAAACTGCTGCGCCACCCAGGGATCCCATGAATTACATTTTAAATAGGTACTTGCTCCTGGATTAGGTTCTTAAATAGCAGCCCAAAAATTCAGACCTTGACTGTATCAATATACCAGAGAGAGAGAGAGAGAGACAGAGAGAGGGGGGGGGGATTTACAGTCATTTAGTTAATTTCAGGCTAAAAGTTATACTTTTATTTGATATATATGGGGAAAAATGAAGAGTAGTATTTGAATTACTTGTTATATACATTTAGGGCCCAGGTTTTCATGTATTACCTATTACATAAGTCAACTTAAACATGCTTTTATATTATACTTCGATTTTTTGTCTTATTTTTGTTATTTGAACTTTTCCCTAGTTATCTGTGTAATGATAACATTATCTTCGCTTCTAGAGCACTTACCATATGCTTGTCACTTTGTAAAATGCTGTATACATATATATACAGAAAGGTGAAAAAGAGAGATGGTTGGATGGATAGACAGACAGAAAGATAAAAAGATCTATCATCTAGCTAGCCACTTAATCTAAGATGAATTTAATCCTGCCCTTGAGGTCGCTTGGAAGTGCCTTAAATTCTGCATCCCATGAGAAGCCCGACACTTCTAAATGATTTTTGCTCTTCTTTTAGGATCCTCTCTGGCTCCAGGCATGTTTCTTTCTGTAACATATTGACCTATACTTGCAGTTTGGTACCAAGTTGAGTGCCTCCTACCACCAACCCCCCTCCTACCCCCGCCCTAAAGGTAATTACACAGAAAAAGCAACATTAATGTGATTTCCACTCCTGGCCATAATGGAAGTACTGGGAAGTATTTACCCCTCACCATGAACGATAATTAGACAAATGTAAGGAAAAGTGTTTTCAAATATTCAACAGCAGGTAGTACAAGGCAGAGATCCCTGAGAAAATGGAACAAAAGAGTTCATTCATTTTCTGTAGTTTCCAAAGCTCAGGAAGAGGACAACTGATCGTTGAGCAGTCTCCCCAGGTCTAAGGGGTGTCTCTCCAAGTCCTGCCCTTCGTTTGGCGTTGCTATTCCTGTTACTTGGTGTTAAGCCAGAAATGCTGGAGGCCTTTTGAATTCTCCATTACAGTCATCATTAAACCCAGTGAGTCTGGCCAACAAAGGTGTGGTTTTATCTGCAGACTGCTCCTTCCACCCAGGCTCTGCCCAAACTCTCCTCCCTCCTCTACCCACAGTTGCAGTTTGCTTCTTTGCTCCATGTGGTATCCTTGGACAAGGATATCTTGTCCCTTCCCCATGGTGGAGGCCATTTGGCGCCGCCACCTCCTCATCCAGGGACAGTGGATTTTTGCCTGTGTCTGCCTTCAGGTGGGAAGAAGTCCTGTCACTACTCCAGTGGTTTAAGGTCCTTGCTTCTTAGGAGGGAAAGGTCTTGGAAAGTGTGTTTTATGCCCTGACCCAACAGCAGCTGATCATTTCCTAAAAGCCCTCCTTGCGGTGTAGCTCTCTCTCCTGCCCAGCTCCCAACCTTTCTTGTGAGTCTGTAGCAGGGAGATAAAAGTTTGCAACTAAGCGTAATACCCCCTGGATTTGAGGTTCCCTGTGTATCTGTCACATTAGGCCCAGACATGAGAAAATTGTCAAAATTGTAGCTGACCTCTCCTTACTCCCTTGTAAGGGAAATCACCACTTTCCCCCATACTCTGACAAAGGTGAAATGTGTCCCTTCTCTTTCTGGGTGTTTGTCACTCTGATATTTAATTGCACCTGATTGTCTTGCAACCAACCTCAGATGGGCTTGAGAAAAGATATGATACTGTGAACCACTCGACTTCTGTTTTTGCTTAGAGTTAGGACAATGTTCTCTCACACTTTTCTATATTTTATTCAGAAATGGATCTTCTTTCAATACCTTGAGTACTCCTCTTTCTAAAGGTTGCTTCCCTTGACATTATCTCTGCTTCCTTCATTTTAATTTATTTTTTTTCCTCTTCTTTTGTTTGCTTTGGTAAATGTCTTTCCTATAGGGACTTTTTTTTTCCAACTTTGAAAAAAATTTTTCATATTCTTTCCAATTTCTCAGAATCAGCGTTTCTTGGTCAGCACTGGGGCACATTCACTAGTGGGCCCCCCAGTGGAATGTTTCATTGGGGGACAACCCATATCCCCACCTCCACAGTGCTAATGTCTACCTCACTTACCATATACAAATATATTCATCCCTGGGATCCCTGGGTGGCGCAGACGTTTGGCGCCTGCCTTTGGCCCAGGGCGCGATCCTGGAGACCCGGGATCGAATCCCACATCGGGCTCCCGGTGCATGGAGCCTGCTTCTCCCTCTGCCTGTGTCTCTGCCTCTCTCTCTCTCTCTCTCTCTATCATAAATAAATAAATAAATTAAAAAATAAAAAAATAAAAATAAAAAAAATAAAAATGTTTCTGAGCACCACCATCACCATCATTACAATCACTGATGTCAGTATCAGTTTCCTGTATGTCTGACACTTTCCTACCCTCTTTCTTATCCACTTATAGTTATTTTTCATTTAAAGCTAGAACAGTATCTATTAAGTCATTACCGTTAGCAACCAAAATGTTTGCAAAACAAATACCTGATAAGAGCTAATATACAAAATATATAAGGAACTCAGACAACTCAATAGCAAACAGACAAAAACAAACAAAAAACCCAACTAAAACGTAGACAAAAATAAATAAATAAAAATAAAAATAAATTTAAATTTAAAAAAATTAAAAAGTAGACGAAGGACCTGAATAGATATTTTTTCCAAAGAAGACAGGTATATGAAAATGTACGAAAGACAGGTATATGAAAAAACATCACCTATCATCAGGGAAATGCAAATCAAAGTCAAAACCACAATTGGATATCACCTCACCCCTATTAGAATGGCTGTTATTTAAAAAGGCAAGAGATAAAAAGTGCTGGAGAGGGTGTGCAGAAAAGTGAATACTTGTACATTGTTGGTAGGAACGTAAATTGGTATAGTGATAATATAAAACAATACAGAGATTCCTCAAAAAGTTGAAAACAGAACTACCATATGATCCAACAATCCCATTTCTGGGTAAACATCTAAAAGAAATAAAATCAGTATCTCCAAGAGGTAACTGGGCTTCCATGTGAATTGAGCATTACCAAGATATGGAAATGGAATATTATTCAGCCAGAAAAAGGAAATCCCACCATTTGTGACAACATGAAGAATCTAGAGTACATTATGTATTGTGAAATAAGCCAGACACAGAAAGCCAATACTGTATGATCTCACTTATATAAGTGAAAACTTATGTATCAGAAAACTGAAATCATAGAAGCAGATAATAGAATGGTATTTGACAAGGATTGGATGTGGGGGAAATGGGGAGAAATTGGTCAAAGGATCCAAACTTTCAGTTATGAGACGAATATATTCTGAAGATCTACTGTACAGCATGATGATTACAGATAATTATACTGTATTGTATACTTGAATTTTGCTAAAGGAGTAGATCTTAAGTGTTCTCACCATACAAACATACAAATAAGTAACTATGTGAGGTGATGGATATGTTAGTTTGTTTTGTTATGGAAATCATTTCAAAATGTACACATATATCAAATCATCATGATGTGCATCTTAAATATATAAAGTTTTATTTGTCAGTAATACCTCAATAAAACTGGAAAAAAATTTTAAACAGATGAAAACAGATATTTTGAATGGTAGAGTCAATACTTAAACACAAGCTCTCTAACAACAGTGCTTATTCTTTACCACTATGCTATCACTGACATCTAAAAGTGTTATTAATTAAACACCAATAAGATTTTTGGTACACCAGGGTCAATATTAGGTCTGTTTTACCTCATAATTGTATCTTACATGTGATTTCTAAGTAAGGTTTTTTATTAAGCCCCTTCCCTCAACCCCCCCAAAAGTTATCCCAAGTTACTAGGATTAATCAAATAATCTAACCTTAAAAATGAAGGGCTATAAAAAAACGAAAGGCTATATATTCATATTTTAGAGCCATTGCAATATGGAAGCAGTAATTGCCCTCTGTTCCACAAAGTTTCCAGTTAGCAGAATGCCTAAATATGTGTTTAGCAGGTACTAAACAGGGCTGATTACATACTACTATCACTATATTATAATATGTTACATATTGCTATTTTATATATAATATCTTTGTATGGTGAGCAACTTGTTCCAATTCGCCTCTGTCTTTCCCAGTTTTAGCACCGAGTTCCCCATCCTGGAAAACCCATCAGCCCCAGGCAAACCACAATGCTCAGTTACCCTGTGTTTTTATTCTATATTCCAATTATTTAATAACATAGAGGCTATCATGGAAGTAATGCAATTCCATGTAGAGATTCAAAAAAAAAAAAAAACACACACACACTTTAAAGTTGAAAACCTAGAAATGGACACACAACAATATGGTCCATTGAACTTTGACAAAGCAGGGAAAAATATCCAATGGAAAAATGACAGTCTCTTCAACAAATGGTGCTGAAGAGGATACATTACACATTATAGATAATGGTATATTAGTCAGCCACCCAAAAGAATGAGATCTTGCTATTTGCAACAACGTGGATGAAACTGGAGCATATTAAGTGAGATAAGTCAGAGAAAGACCAATACCGTATGATTTCACTTGTATGTGGGATTTCAGAAACAAAACAGATGAACATGGAGGAAGGGAGAGAGAGAGAGTGAGAGAGAGAAGGAAGCAAATCACAAGAGACTCTAACTATACAGAACAAACCGAGGGTTGATGGAGAGGAGGTGGGTAGGGGTTGGGCTAAAGGGGTGATGGGTATTAAGGAGGGCACTTGTGTTGAGCGCTAGGTGTTATATGTAAGTGATGAATCACTACATTCTACTCCTGCGACTATATGTTAACTGACTAGAATTTAAATAAAATTTTGAAGAAAATAAAAAAGTTGGAAACACATACTGGTTCTGAGATTGATCTTCACGGTGCTTTTGTTTTCCTTCATTCCTGTCATAGTATTGAGGTTCATCAAAAGTAGTTAAATTTAGGGTTTCACAGCAAGAGTAGATATTCAATTTGGAAAATAAAATAGATGTCCTTTAGGAGAGAAATCATTTCAGGGTGGAAATGTCCAATGTCACAGTGCAGGATGGGGAAAGCAAGGAGGACGCTGAATAGATGCTGGTACAACATGAAGAGGACGGTAGGGAGGAAACTCCAGGAAGGGGATTAGGTAGAAAAGTAGAGTAGTAGTCTCTGCTAATGTCACCCTTGAATGCTTACTTGAGGGTTCAGATTTTCTCAGATATAAGAGAGAAGGCAGGTTTATAAGATGATGAAATAGTCTTTTACAAAGAACAAGCTACCCTAGTGTATATGGATGTCCTAAAGAGTTAAGAGAATCATCTAGAAAACTATTATACTGAAATTTGGTTTCTCTGGGCCTGGCTTGTTTTAAGGAAAGAGAGGAGGAATCAGTCATCTCGGAGATTCAAAAGGTTTGTCAGAGGAGGAGAAACTTCTTACCTCCATGTCTTCCCATGTGATAAGTATTTTTCTCATGGCGACACTTCCTGAGCAAAGGGCAGTGCCCGTGTAATCAGGAAATACATGGCACAACGCAAAATTTCATAAATAATAGCAGGAAAAATAGTGCTGACTATATACTGTGTTTCAAAAAAAAAAAAAAAAAAAAAAAAAAAACCTGAACCTGGTTAACTATGTTCTAAAGCTCTTGGTCTCAGTTCATTGTTTATATAGTTCCATTCTGCTTTGCTCTTGTAACCCTTGAGTCTTTCCTCTGTGAACAATGACTGTTCTCGGTTTTAAATATTCATGCAAGGAGCTGGACTGAGTAATATGAAATAGCCAAGTGACAGTAAGAAGAGGCACATAGGATAGATAATGCTCAAAGTTCAAAGCTTTCTGTTTTCCTGCGTTTCACTGTGCATCCATTCACGAGGAGCTGTGGTTCAACACTACAGATAAAATATCATTAGAACAAATATTTTCCTCAATGAGTTCCAGGACTTTTTTCACTGATTAAATAAGCATGGTAAGTCTTATTTTTGGCTGTACATTTTTCTAGATTCTGAGGACTGGGTCTATCTTATCTAACCATTAACTCAGTATTATTAAATTCCATTACAATAAAAGCAAGAAATATATGGCTTTGCACATTCGCTTGTTTGTTTATTTGTTTTTTTCCTAGTCCAATTTGTTCATTATTTTTTCCTTTCCTTTCTTGTTGGAATTTGATGGTATATTTTGTCCACTATTCTGTGACTATATTTCTTCTTGCCACATTTTCCCTGTTTAGGCATAATTTTATATTATTCTACAGACTGCATCATTTATTATTTTTTTTAAGATTGTATTTATTTATTTGACAGCGAGAGAGCAAGAGAGCACAAGCAGGAGGAGTGGCAGAAAGAGGGGGAGAAGTAGGCTCCCACTGAACAAAAAGCTGGACCCTGGGATGGACCTGAGCCAAAAGCAGATGCCCAACTCACTGACCCACCCAGGCACCCCAGACTGCATCATTTAATTCACAAATTATTTTTGCAAAAAAAAAAAAAGTTTAAAATGCCACAAAAAAGAAAACCAAAACAACTAGCATTGTGCTTCAATGGAAAGCCTGGTGTTGTGTCTCATTCTATTCACAGTAGTTAACAGGTGTGAATTGCTTCTTCACTAGCATAAATTTCCTGCTGTGCAGCCCTTTGTTCACTTCATGCTGCTTTCCTGCTCTATTATGACTGCAAAAATACCTGATTCTACCTTAATGTAATTTTAAATGTTTTACTGCTTTGAATAATGTTTATTTGGAAGACCCTTCCTGAAATGAAAGTGAATACAGTAAAGCAAGCATCACATATGTATACAAGTCCAGAAAGACTGCATGTACACACAAAAATATATAAATCATATATAAATATATATATACATATATTTGAATGTGTTTGCATGCAACACTGCTTTAGTCTATAGAATCATATATATATGATATATTTTTTATATTTATATATATAGGGATGTTTTGTCTATAGAATCACATATATATATATATATTTGTGTGGGGCGTGTGTGTGTGTATGCATTCATTAGTAAGAAAGTTTGGTTCAATACTGCAGATATAATATACTTCTCATTATCTCTCTGTCTTATTTTAGAGTTTCATCTTACAGATTTATCTAAACTGGAAGGAAATTACTTCTGGAAATTTGTAGATACTTAGTGCCAGTAGCAGAGATATGAATTGATAAATATAACCTACTAATAAGTTTATTATGAAATTCATGTCAGGAGTACTACCATTGCTGCGTGAATTATTCAAAATATGCTCAGGATCTGGTGATCTTTCTCGGTCACTTTCTGGTTCCCGCCTAGACCATGGAATTTAACTGGGGTGCCCTGTTCAGGAAAGGTCTGTGCTTTAAAAAGCTACCTCCCTTTCACCATAGTAAACCTACCAGAGGGTGCTACTGTTAAAAATTTCTGACACATGTTCAAATGTTAAGGAAGACTGAAGTCAGGACTACTGTGATAGGTGTCAAGTCTATCACAACAAGAGAGAAATTGAGCTCAACTTTGAATACAAAAAGGAAAAATAAGGATGTATAGCCAACAAGTCAATGGATAGAAAATTACTGAGAGGAGACAAGGTTAGGGAGATTCTTGCTAAATTGACCTAATGGGATTCTTGCTCAAGGCAGACCAGAGTGACTAGAGATCAACAGGATAATAGGGAGGAGGGTAAGGAATTTTTTAGGTATCTATCAGGAGTGGGAGTATTCTCTCCAAACTGATTTAGTAGGATTCTTACTAAATCTAGACTCTGCAAGGACAGACACTGGTACCCAAGGATGAAGCCTAGTTGAGAGGAGGGCTCAGGGCAGACTGACTAAAGGAGAGAGAGAATCTTTGTCTTAACCTAGTGGTATAATGGAAAAGACATTTTTTTCACCCACGGCAGGGATTACGGGAACGAGAGGCAACAAATGATGATCTATGTTGATCACAGGTGGCAGAGGCCATGTTAGCAGCCGTCCTACCCAGGGTGTGAGTGACAGTGCTAGACACAGCTACAGTGACAGCCCATGTGAAGTTTGGAAAAGAGCTCAGCAGACAGGGTAGCTCCAGGGTGGCCGTGCAACCCAGGCAGAGAAAGCATCAAGAGGAAGCCTGGAGTAGCCAATGGGAGTCGGCAGCATAAGTGACTAAGAGGGATGAAAGAAAGTGGATGAGCCAAAATACACATAGACATTCCAGGCAGAAAAGGAACCTTACAGGGATGCCTGGGTGGCTCAGCGGTTGAGCATCTGAGCATCACACTCAGGGCATGATTGTGGTGTCTGGTATCGAGTCCCACATTGGGATCTTTGAGGGAAGCCTTCTTCTCCCTCTACCTGTGTCTCTGCCTCTCTGTGTCTCTCATGAATAAATAAATGAAATCTTAGAAAAAAAAAAAAAAGAAAAGAAACCTTACATGTGAATCTGAGATACTATCTTGTGGGGGCTTATGAGAAAGTGATATTTTATTAAACTGACTTCATTTGTACCCATGGGCTGGTGAGGCCTTGAGACTCTCAGCAACTGAAATAATAATTCAAAATAAATACAAGTCATAAATGCATGCATAATAAAAAATGTGAATAAAATAAAAAAAAATAAGCTCATTTCTTATGTACCTTGTCAACTTGTCCTATCAGAATGTGAACTGTGAATGATAAAGTGATGAAGACGTCGGAGACAACAGCAAATGCAAGTGAGGTAATTAAATATTACACAGAACACAAAGACAAATAATTGGAATGCAAGGTGTTTGCTCTTCAAATAAGCTGTAAGGCATTTCTACCTGCAGTTCCAGGGTCCAACTGATCAGCAGAGCATATTACAGTGCATACAACTTTGCATTCATTCACTCTTCCCTTGATGAGGTTTTCTTTGTGTAACCAGAAGAGTGCACAGTCCCATCCAGCCACTGGAAATCCCTGAGTCAATATCTAGGTGCACTTTGGAGGATGAATGGCTGAGAACAGATTTCAAATATTGGCACAAGGAATCCCACTCTTAGAAGTAAGTCAAGTTGTTGCTAAACCAGAGCATGAAAGAATGGTAGACGTGACACAATCGTGGCCCCAGGGAATAAGACTCAGGCTGGTGGTGGGACCTCTTGCGAGAGCCCTCCTCTGCTCTGGGTCCCACCGCTGTGGCCACTGCTGCTGCCCTAACTCAGCATTGCAAATCACCGCTCAGACCCTCTTTGCTCAGCTTGTTCTGACATGCTTCCAACAACCAGTGTGCAAGTTCTTACTGAGTGCTTTTCCAGTGGCTGGGATCAACTCAGTCTCAGAGGAATGCAAAGGAAGTAAAAGGCTCCGTTCCTGCATCTGGGAACATTTGGTCAAGTTATGGGCATGCGATTAATATGCATAATTAATAAGCAAACTACGAAAGATGTTTAACAGAAAAGCACTAATGCACTGAACGTAGAACTTGTCAGTTCATGTCATAGATTACACAAGTTATACAATTACTTGCAAATTTGGTTCTGCTATCCCTGTGTGATTGGGGCAATTCTTATTTTACCTTGATTCTCAGTGACCTGAGCAGTTAAACAAGGGGATTTGATTTTTTGTTCCCTGAGCTACCTTCCTCTCAAGGTTTATAGTTTATGAAATCCTTTCCAGTGCATCACAGGAAAATTAGATGTTTTATCTAATTATATTGAATTTTAAGTTTTGCTCAGGTTATGAACCACGTGTAAAGATAAATATTTGAAAAAATGCAACTTTAAAACAAATTGGAGATCTTAGATTCTCTTAATTTCACAACTCGATTAGCATTTTATAAGCCAAGAGGAATTTCTTCAGTAAGGAAATTTAACTTTGATCAAGTATTTTCAAATCATAATCATACATAGGTATGATTTTTTCCCATTCTATATGTTTATATACACATATACATGCCATATATACATATACTTAAGTCTATGTACATGTGTACATCTATATGCTATATGTACATGTGTTCATTTGTTTATGTAATGCAGTTAGTAGTTAAGCAAACACACTAAAAAATTCTTGTGATTTTTACATCAAATTCATTGACATTATTTCTTAAGTTATTAATTCTTATTTGCATTTCTTTCCATCCTTATTCAGGGCATTAGATAAGACCACATTGTTGAATATTAACATAGCGTAACTGTGAAGCTGCCAATATAGCATTTTTAAGCAAGTTAAACAATATCCTTGAACAAATATTTGAACAAGTTTGTCATCTGCTCACACTTAACTAAATAATTTATGAGATTTGGTAGGGTCTGCACGCAGATGGGAATGCCATGGACATATTTTAAAACATGATATTGTTATGTTCATGAAGTCTGGAAAGCTTGAATTCAGTAAGTGGAATATGTCATTTCATGGAAGAGAAAAGCCGTGTTGGCAGCATGGAGAACTTGCAGACACTAGTCAATGCAACTTGGTAATTGGATTTTGCTATTCTTAAGATTCTCTTTGGAATGAAGCATTTTCTCTACTCATGATTTGAAATCCTGTTTTATATTTTGCATTCCTTAAAATCATGTTGTATAAACATACTCAGAAGTTACAAATCAATAGTACATAATCATTTACTCTAAATTTTCACTAAACTTAACACTCAAATAATTCATATTTACAGTCTCAACCAAAATTTTAACCATTTAATTGCAGTAAATGGAACATATCTGTTTCTTTTTTTATCTAATTCATAAATATCTTGATAAATTTGGTGGTTGCATGTGCAGATAAATAAATGGTTCTCATTATCCAGGCTGTGGATTGAGCTGAAGTAAAAAATTAGAGCTTCTTAAATGACTCTGAAGGACTCAATAAAAAGTACACACATAAAAAAAACTGACCTCATTATACATATAATGTGTTCAATTATTCTAACACTTATGTTTTTCTCTAACAAATTGAACTGATGCACCCAACCAGAATTTTAAGGTTATAACTTTAGTTATTAGTTGCTACAAGAGCTTGGATGTTGTCATTAAATTGCTTAGTCTTCAATTCCTGTTGTCACTACTTATTTGATCTACAACTTTGAATAATTTATTTAATTTTTCTTGGCCTCAATGATCTCATCTGTGGTATGGGAATATTAATAACATCAAACTGATAAGCCTTGCATAAGGGTGAAATTATTTAGTATATTTAAAATACTTAGTGCTTAATATATATGAAATAATAATTATTTTTACTATTAGTAGCAACAACTATGGATAATATTGTCCACAATTCAGGATCAAAGGGGATCACAGCTGAAATCAGAAAATATATTCTCCTATTAATACTCAGAGCTTCTAATGATAAGAAAGAAAATATGGGAAATACTCTCTTTAGCACTTGTTTGCAATGGAATAGCTAAGGATTGACACCTGCTTTCAAGAATTATTGTAAGGTTTCACTAATAAAAACAATGTAATATTGGTATAAGGACAGATACAAATTGGCTGAGAAAACAGGAATTGATATTCACAAAAGAAAATATACAAATGGCAACATGCTCATGAAGACAATCAACATCATTAGTCATCCAGAATTGCCAGTAAAAATAACAAGATACTACTCCACGCCCGTTAGAATGGCTACAATAAATAAAGAAAAAAATGACATTTTTTTCTGATAATATTAACAAACCCAAATGTTGGGATCCCTGGGTGGCGCAGCGGTTTGGCGCCTGCCTTTGGCCCAGGGCGCGATCCTGGAGACCCGGGATCGAATCCCACATCGGGCTCCCGGTTAATGGAGCCTGCTTCTCCCTCTGCCTATGTCTCTGCCTCTCTCTCTCTCTCTCTCTCTCTCTCTCTCTCTTCTGACTATCATAAATAAATAAAAATTAAAAAAAAAATAAATTAAAAAAAAACCCAAATGTTGGCAAGGATGTGGAGCAATTGGTGGTATTATAAAATGAAACCATCACTTTTGAAAACAATTCAGCCATTTCTTATGTTTTAAAATAAATTTCAACATATGCTTACAGTATAGCCCTGCAATTTCATTCCTAAGTAATTGTACAAAAACAGAAAAATGCAGGTCTATACCAGGAGTTAAAAACTGGAAACAAAATAATGTTCATCAACTAGTTTATTGATAAACTTATTTTATGATATTAGTTCAAGGAAATAATATCACCAAAATCAAAGAAGTGGCTGATGAATCCCTGAAACATGCTGAGTGAAGAAAAGCCAGATCACAAGATAAATATGTGATTTTACAGACTGAAGTTCTACAACAGGCAAAACAAATCTATAGTTATGACAGAAATCATTATCAGTGGTTGCCTGGATCATGGGTAAGAGAGGGTGTGTGGATTGCCTATAAGGGACTATGAGATAATTTTTTAAAAGATTTTATTTATTCATGAGAGACACAGAGAGAAGAGAGGCAGACATAGGTTAAGGGAGAAGCAGGCTCCACACAGGGAGCCTGATGTGGGATTTGATCCCTAGACCCCAGGATCATAACCTGAGCCAAAGGCAGACGCTCAACCACTAAGCCACCCAGGTGGCCCTATGAGGGAATTTTCTATAGAAATATCTCATATCATGGTTAGGGTAGCAATAATTTTTTACATTTTTATAAATAGACATCAAACTGTACAATTAAATGATTACAGTTTAGTAGATATAAATTTAATCATAATAAAATTAATTCCTAAAAAGTCAATGTTTCCTTTGTATTCTAGGGTTGATATTGGATTAAAAAAATAACAATTCACATTAATTTCCCAATCTAGCAAAAATAAGAATCAGAGCAGTTTCTTTGACAGTTCTTCTGAAAACATTGCTGCCATAACCCCATTCTGGGTCTGAGACAGGGTGTACATTTGGTAGATTAATGGGATAGTCATGTAGAAACTAGAGACTGAATCAGCCATGAGAGGTATGGAAAATAAATTGATAGTCCTTGTTAAATATTTTTTCACTACCTATAGAAATGCTGATATAACAAATGGAAAATATTAAATGAAGAGAATAAAAGTTATAATAGTCTTGAATTTGAATCATAAATAGTCAATACCAATTAAAATGGGTTTTTAGATGTTGTAATATGCATCCGTATTTTAGATGGAAAAATACTCAAAGTAAATCTCCCAAAATGACCCGTTTTTTTATGTTATAAACAAATATAGTGGTTGATCTAATTATATAAACAAATAAATAATTCTTCTCTTAATGTTAAGGATCCAAAATTTAAGTACTCCATAACAAAGGTAAGCGTGTCCAGTTTGAAGTAGGTGACATTCTAGAGAAGGCAAAACTACAGAGATAGTGAAAAGATCAATGGTTGCCAGGAATTGAGGTAAGGAGGGAGGAATGAATAAGCAGAGCACAGAGGATTTTAGGGCAGTGAAAATATTCTGCGTGATTATATAATTGTAGATAGATATCATTATACATCTGCCCCAAATCATAAAATATATGGCATCAACAGTGAACCCTAATGTGAACAATGGACTCTGGGTGATTACGATGTGTCCATGTAGGTCCATCAGCTGGAGCAAGTGTCATACTCTGGTAGGAGATGTTGACAGTGGTAAGGCTATGCATGTGTGGAGTCAGTGTATGTAGGAAATCTCTGAATCTTCACAATTTTACTGTGAACCTAAAACTGCACTAAAAAAATAATATTTAAAATAAATAAAATAAAAAATAAATTATGAGCATTTAGAAAATATAATACATTATAATGACATTATTTTTCATCAGTGATACTTAAGGTATTGTATATTAGTGAACTACAAATACAATGGAAAAGGACATATTTTAGTGTCTCTCCATGTATTTTCTTTTTTTAAATATTTTTTTTAATTTTTATTTATTATTTATGATAGTCACAGAGAGAGAGAGAGAGGCAGAGACACAGGCAGAGGGAGAAGCAGGCTCCATGCACCGGGAGCCTGACGTGGGATTCGATCCCGGGTCTCCAGGATCACGCCCTGGGCCAAAGGCAGGCGCCAAACCACTGCGCCACCCAGGGATCCCTCTCCATGTATTTTCTATAAGATCCTTCAGAAGCTAGTGATCTAAACAGCCCTTATACCACATGCTGGTTCAGCTGGGAATGTTAATCATATTTCTATTCCTCAGGAGTGGAGAACACAAAGGCCACAAAATTTCCGCTATAAAGATGATTTATTAAATGTTGAATATTCTCCTTTTCTTTACTATGCATTTATTTGGGAAAACAACCATTGCAGGGGAAGAGGAACCACGTGACAACTAGTAATTTGCAAACAAACACACAAACAAACAAAAGGATTTGCTTCACTGATCCATGGCATTAGCAGAGTCTTAGGGGCTCATAACGAGCATATCAGCGGACAGCACAGACCTTCATCTCCAGGCTATGCACACACAGTCCACACTCTCATTCTCTCACTCATAATACTCTCACAAACCATATGAATGCATCACAGAAGCAATGCCCATGCAACACACATATGCACAACACCCCCACCCACACAAACATGCATACAGTGCACCAGCATCGTCCACACATTTATGGCAAGTAGCAGGTATTTAAGAGTTATTACCTTAAGAAATGAATTAATTAAAGAGAAAAATGAAGATGCAAAGAAAGCTAATCCCTGCCCCTCACAAAGTTACTGCCTTTCTAGATTGAAACACATCGTGAGACTGAGTAACTGGCAAATTCCTTTTCTAAAGAAAATAAGTACACATATAATCATGTCCCTTATTGTGTCCCAAGGCTCATCATAATATGGGGGGCACAATACATTCAAGAAATATTTGTTACATGAATAAATTAACGAGTAAGTATACTGATTGGATGAAATAATGAAAAATTATGGATCATTTTGTGGACTGAGAAGAAGTGTTGCATGCATGTATATACTCTCGGTGGTAATCTATGCACAGGGAGTTTCGTGCCAAATCTTCCTGTTTAATAGCTGGTTTTCACCCAATTAATTAAAAATGTTTTGATTATTTTTATTCTTTTATAATATCTCGCAAAAATGCTACTTATTTCCTCTGCCTGTACCCTAGTTAAAAGCCTCTTATTTCATACCTTGGAAAGATTGTTTAGACGATTTCCCGCCTCTAGGTTCTCTCAATTCTAAACCCATCAACCTGCATAGAAATGTCAGGCTAGTCTTTTTAAGGCAAGGATTGGGGCAATTTACTTCTGTGCTCAACCATCAATTTCCCAACCCCTGTATCAACAGAATAATTTTCAGACTCCTTATCGTCATATTCAGATTTCCTCCAGATGTGGTTGCACACTTTATTTCCAACTCATCTGCTTCTACATGTCTCTCGATTCCCCTAATCAAGTCAACTTAGTGTCCCGGTAACACATTCCCCTTTCCCATATTGATATTCCTGCTCACACAGATCCATTTTTTAAAATGGCATCCTGTATGCTCCATCCTTGCCCCAAATCTCATCAGGCCTCAGCCCTGATGTTTATGCTATAAAGACTTCTCTGAGGGCACCAGGAAATATTCTTTCATCTGGGTAACATAACACTAATTATTATCAATTACTAATCATCCTGTATGATTCCCATATACCCAAAATATAGTATTCCTATATTCCTAAAATACAGTGCATGATACAACAACATAATACTTCTTTAAGATAATAAGTATTAATGATAAAAGTCTAATAACTTTGGAAACCCTGGAAAAAATATACTGAAAAAATTTCTTATCAAAAATGCTTCAAACAGCCTTAGATAAAATGGAGCACTGATCAGGAAACGAATATTGGACGAAAGCATCTGATGGAACTGGCATTTCACCAAATTCATTGTGGGAAAACACTTGTCTATGACAATTTTACAACATATATTTATGGCCTGACTTGTCCTTTTGTGTTTCCCATATAGGCATTTAAGTGTTGTAGCTGAACATATTCCCTTATTTACATCGATTTCTTAGAATTTTTAAGTTACCACTGCTGTGTTAACCCAATCCTGGCACCATATTACTGTTTTACTTTTGTTCCCCTCTATGTCATATTTGCTCCATATTTCCAATATATATATTTTTTCATCTAGGTACATTTCTTAAACTACTCTAAGCATCTGTGTTAATTTCCGATTGCTGCTGTAACTAATCAGCACGCACTTGGTGGCTTGAAACAACACAAATGTATTATCTTACCATTCCAGAGGTCAGAAGTCTGAAATGGGTCTCACTGGGCTAATGACAAGATGTCAGCTGTGGAGCATTCCTTTCTGAAGGCTCTGGCAGCTTCAAAAGGCTGCCCCCATCCTCATTCCCTGGCAAGTAGTTCCCTTCTGTTTTCAGAGCCAGCGATAGCCAGCAATAGCCCTTATCCCTCTGCCTCTGGCTCTCTTGCCTCCCTCAGTCACTTTCTAAGGACCCCTGTGATTGATTACATTAGACCTTTTTTGGATAATGCAATTCTAGAATCTCCCCATTTCAAGGCCAGCTGATTACCAACCTTAATTCCACGTGGAGCCTAAGTGCCCCTTTCCTTGTAACACAACATATTTACAGATTCTGGGGATAAGAAAGTGGACATCTCAGGGTGAGGGGAGGTACAGGGGGACCACTCATCTGCTTACATCAGATACCTTAAACTATTTTGGACTAAAGTGTGACACAAAAATGTTTAAAACAAGAGAAGTAATTACAATGTCTTTGGGGCACATAATTTATCTTCTTCATAGATAAGTAAATAGGCAGTGTATCTTAACCTTATCTTATCTCTCAGTGCTTGAAATAGATTTTTAATCTACAGTTGATAGTAAAAACTTGTTAAATAAATGCAAACCTACATTATTTTATCTCCATAATTCCATAGGCACATATTCACAAACCACATTATATATTATCAATTCCAGCTATTTTAAATGCTTCAACAATATGCCATATGATATTCTTCTATGTTTGATACTGTGTTTTTTTTCCTTTCCTGTTAAATACACTTTTCAGATCTACCTGAGGTAAACACTTTCTGCGGTGTCAATCTCTTCTAATGATCATGATTTAAAGATTAATACATATACAAAAACTATAACCTTAGAATATCTGGAAAAACAAGAGAGCTTAGATAGTTGTTCAAGGAAAGGAGATTTTCAAGGATCTTAGTGTGACTTGGAAGGATGTGTAAAATATATTAAAAAAAACAAGAGAGCTAAGATAGTTGTTCAAGGAGAGAAGATTCTCAAGGATCTTAGTGTGACTTGGAAGGAGGTGTAAAATATAAACTTGACATTAGCTTGTGTAATTTAATGAAAGTAATAAATGTATCTAGTATTTGGAAGTTATATCAATGACTTACAAATTTTGTTTTAATTAAAATAGCAGGTTTAGCATACCTTAGATCTTTTCTGTTGCTTTCCAACTCTCAGTCCCGATTTGAGTAAAGCACAATAAACTTATCTCATGACTCAGGATGTATATGTTGCCATTATTTGGAAAATGAATAATATAAACAATTTCAAAAAGTGAACGAAGCCCTGTATTCTCTGTTTTTGTAACTAACAGTAAAACTGTATAACAGGAATTCAGGGGGAGAGAATGTGAAATAATCATGTTAGAGCAACTGTTCTTGAAGATGGCTGCCATTAGAATTTCTGGGGATACTTGGAAATCTCAATGCCCAGGTCACACCTCAGACCAGTGAAATCAGAATCTGATTCTGATGCATGCGCACAGTTGAGAACTATTGATTTAGAAACAATGATCTTACCTCCAGGGTTGATGTACAGTAGTTTTCCAGCAGCAAACAACCATAGATGAAATTTGTAGACAGATCATCTACTAATTTATTCCCTATACATTCACCTGAGCAGAATTTCTAGAAGTTTAAAATCCTAAACTTGTAACCATCCTCATGGGTAACAGAGATCGACTTCTTCAATACTTATCACTTACTGTTTGAATCTCCTCTTTACTCTAGAATCATGCCTTAGGATTCACAATCAAAAATTAACAATTGATTTCATCTGATCTTACAATTTAGCAAGCTAGTCAGAAGTTCTTAATTTATCCATGAATGTAAAGTTACACTAAATAGATAGACTTCAAAATCCAAGGAATAGAAGCTTTTAACCACAGATATTGACATTTATAATACCTAACATTTGTTGAGAACTCACTCTACATATTAAACTGATTTTATGAGGTAGGAACTTTTTTTTCATTTTATTTATTTTAGTCAATGAACAAACTTTAGTAAAGAGTAAATAAGACTTGGCATAGGCCACTAGGCTTCTAGCTCTAAACCAAGGGATTATGAACCAAGTCAAAGTGAATACAAGCCTTGTATTCTTACCTACTACACTATAGGAAAACAGAAAATGACAACATAAGAGAGTTTTTTTTGAGCAGTAATGGAGATCCTCTAGGGGAGCAGTTTGTCTAGATGCTGTTCTCTTTTTGCTAAAGACTAAAAAGGCAGCCTTTCACCAGACCAGCAGAGAAATACAGTATTCCCCAAGCATTAAGAGGCAGCTGCAGGAAGCATTTTGTAAACATATGGTATTTGTATAATTAATGTTTAAGTAGAGAATTAACTTGCAGTTATAGAATTACAGTTAGAAAACCTGAACTCTCAAGAGCTGAATTCATAATACCTCTTTTTCTCTCCAAACCTATCTATTCCTTTTTTCTCCAGCCCAGTGCATGACAACTAGAAAACCCGTTATTCAATGCATCTCTTGGAAAAAGTTCTCTACAAGCCCTTTGTTTTAATCCAGGGTCCTCTCATTCCATACTTCAGATATCTCTCCCTGCTTCCATTGCCACCTTTCAGGTCTAGAGCCATGTTTGCTGCCACTGGCAGCACAGAAGTAGCGGCCTACTTACCTTCTCCATCTATCCCATCCCCCGATATCCTGACAGATGTCCCTGCCCAAAATAGAAATGTAAGCATGTATTTTTTTTCACTAAAATACTTCAATAAATTTCAGGTTAAAATACTACAAGGTAGACTTCAAGATAAAATCCAATATCCTTGACTATAGTTCTAGTTATAGTTCTATGTTTTCATAATCGAGCTTTGGCTATCTGCTTAGTCTCATTTCTCATTTTAACTCTAATGCTTAAGTGAAATACTTGTGCTTCTCTGCCTCTGAGCATTTGTCAGGGTATATTAGAACTTTTTATTCTACTGGATATATCATCTTTTTTCTTTTTTGAAAATTCTTCCAAATATTACTTCTTTTAGGAATTTCTTATTCCAATCTCCAGCTTACAACAAATTCTAAAAGTCGACTGCCTTAAATGACAACAATCAGAGAATGAGTAGTTAGGATTAGCTAACAAAGAACTGAATGGTGACAGTGCTTTTTTCAGAAGTCTAAGGAGGTTATAAAATCTCAGGAAATGTTCTATTCTAAATTTTTTCAAGCGTCCTTTCTCCATATTTGTTACTTTTTCTCCTTAAATTTCTATGAATAAAGTAGATATAAAAAAGTAATTACCCCCTCCCTTGAATACTGCTTTGTTCAAACTCACCATGTCACTTTAAGACAATTTTTAGAATATGGTAATGCGATTATCCCTTTCTTGTAGTAGTGGGATTGACAAACCAGATATTGTCCCAGATACTGACTTATCTTTTATAATTTTATCAATTAAATTTTACAAATGAGAAGAGCAAAATAAGACAAACACTTGGAAAGATGATGTAGAGATACTATTAGTTATAATCACAGCTTGATAAATGATTCAGAAGTGATTATATTTCTAATTAATTTATATGAGCATATATATATCCATGATACTGTATAAACTAGAAGCCTGATCATGCAGTTATGGTGTTTACAATTATTATTCAATCAAATTTATAATAAAATTAATTTACACTCTTTACTGCATCATTTTACCCCATTGCAATGTTCCATACTAGTAAACAGTTTGCAAAAAAAATAATAATTTATAATATCAAATTAGGTTTTTTGCTTTCTCCTCTCATTTTGTTGTATCTCCAAGATGAAGAATATATGTCACTGTTGGAAAAGTGTTTTAACCGTTCCTGAGTACAGTAAAGGACAAGAATCTTGAATTAGTAAACACCTTTTTCCTGGCCAGAATGTAGTATATCCTAATAAGGGCATTTCCTACCACCATGCCATGAACCTGACTCTACTGGCCCACTCATTCCTTTTTCCTATGTTTAGCTCTTACAAAAGCAGGAGATTTTTTGTTCTTTTTCATTACTGCTTTGATCAGAAATTTCTTTGAGGAGAGGTAGATTATTTTTATTGAAATAACATAAAACTTAAAATATCTGCAATTATTATGTTTTTATCATGGGTGAAGGCCTCTGTATAGGGTGACAGAATTCAGCAGAGCTTACAGGAAAGCTGGAAATGGGCTTCTATTACGCCTTCACAGATTGCTTCCAAGGAGTGTCAACAGTTTGCCTAAATCTCCAGATAAAAGAGTATGCTGAACCTAGACTTTTGTTGATATTGATATCCATAACAATTGGAAGATAGGATGTTATAGAAAGAATTGGAAGGGTATGCCCACAATTATTTGAATAGCACTACTATGGTTCTTACTGATCCTTCTGTTTTGGAGCATGACTAATGCCAATGACTGGGATAGAATGAAGAATAGCTAGTTCCTAGGCAAAAATCCCAACAAAGGACCTGAAACCTATTCTGAAAGCAAATGAGTATTTTAGTTACTTAGGTTCAGCCAACATGAGGGATTGTAGAATAGTTGGCTCTGTTGTTGGTCCATAAACATCAGAGAACTGAGCTATATTCACATGGCTACTTTTAGCTATATATGCTATACAAGGTCTAAGAGCCTATAAACGAGCAGGTTTAGGTCAGCATGGAGAAGGAGAAAAAGAAAGAGAAAGGGAAAGAAACAGAACAGAGAAAAATGGAAAATTAAATGGGGGAAAAGAAAGCAGAAATGACAGGGGAAACAGTCCTATTAAAAGATTTTCAACATATGAAAAGGATAGAAGGGTGGATAAATGTGATATATAACATTTCAAAGACAACTTTATTATTTTTTTATTAAAAAAGTAGATTTTGTTTTCATTCATACAAAGAAAAAAAGAAAGCATGGACAAAGACAACTCTTGTTCCAACCAGGCTTTCACGACACTAATGGCTTTGGAAAAGCTGCAGAATAGAGGGAGTAATGGCATCTTGGGAGAAGCAAAGAGGATTGGCAGGACAATGACAGTGAAAAGCAAAAAAAAAAAAAAAAAAAGATAGTGCTAAAGATGACCCAAAAGCTTCATTCATTCATCCTATTGTACAGAGTAAGGAGGAAGACATGGTCACATGGTCACTTCCTTCAAGGAGTCATTGTCAGAGAAAGACATGAAAGAATTTCAAGAGTGATCAGTTGCATCTTACGAGTCTACAATGGCACACTGCATATAAGAGAGGCACAAAACTGCTCAAGGGATCAAGGAAGTACATGATTTTTTTCTGGTTCTGAACCAAAGGCTGAGTTTTCAATATGAAAGTGTTCTAAAAACAGGGATGCATGGTTGAAAACAAAAGTCGAAAAACATACTATTTGACAACAAAGATTGAGTGGGAGAAGCAGAGCTGGAGGCAAAGAGTAGGGAATTTTCTCTTAGAGTTCACCAGAGAATGAACAGCCTGATACCTCCTTCAAAACATATGAACCATATTCTTATAGTCTTGAAATAATTGAAATTCATAAAAATACATAAATTACAATTATGGCATAATCAAACAGGTTTAACTTCAGAAATGAGGTGAATCGCTGGGCAACCACAATCAGCTGGCAATTTTGAGACCAGCCGTTTCTCATAGAGGTGGAACTCTAATTTGGATAACAGAACAGAGGCAAAATGAAGACACTGTGCCTCTCTTTGAGTAATTGCTTTTGTTTCTAATGGAAGAGAACCGCATCCTGTTATCCTGAAGTAGCATTACAATATGTGGCGGCCTCTAACTAAATCAGAGAAGAATAGTTAGAGAATATACAACTCTTTGATATATTGACTTCCGGAACACTATTGTACCTGAAGAAGCCAATAAATAATATTTTGAAAGGTAAGGATACATATAATTAACTTAACTGAAAAGATAAAATAACTAGTTCTCATATTGCTGCACCTAAACTTTCAAGCTTGCTTCAATAAATATGAAGCAGAGTCTAGTTGTTTATGCAGGTGTCAAAGTTTCCTGAGGGATAGGTTTTAGTTATTAATAAATCGTAACACAGGAGCGGGATATAATGTAATATCTAGGCTAAGAAATTGTATAGCCAAAGAAAGAACCCTCACCTGCCTTGAGAAGTAAATAGCTCCAGGGAGCCATATGTGGCCAAAGGAATTCACAACTTTCCTTACTCAGCACATAATTTCAGCATTTAACCTTGTATTGCTTGATCTATTCTGGTTGTGTGTGTCTTTTATTTATATCATACTGTGAGCTTAGCATGAGTAAGAAAGATATCTCCTCCACTTTGCTGTCTATAACTCACAGTACTTAGTGTCTAGCAGGTGCTCAAGCAGTATTATTGATACTTATACCATACTTATGTGTATTTGATCTTGCATGCTTCCAGTAAATCATAACATTCTGCTTTTATTTTGTTTTCTTTGCCTCTCAGAATTTTTTCCGATTACGTGCAAGATTACTAGGTGATTTCTCTATCGCATGAACTCTAGGGTTGACACCTAATAATTTAAATAATTTATATGCAAATACTTGTGTGTAAAGCACTAGCCATCATGATTTTGTTGGTGAAAAGTGAATGAGACTATGACCTCAAGAAATCTAAAATCCAAAACGACAGCTATATAGTGACCTGATGACTATCAAAAACTGGTAGATTGTGAAAGATATATATGTGACATGCAAGGGAACGATTCCAGGCAATAGCATATCAAGACACACAAATGCATTAAAGAATCAAACCTATTTTGTGAACAGATTCAGCTGTTTTCAGCTGAATTTAAAAGCTGGATTCAGCTTGTAAATTCAAGTCTGGGAGGGCAGATGGTTCTCATGTTTTCTTAAAAGATCATGGCTAGCTCATCCTTTGCTTCCTTCAGGTCAAAACAGAAATTTCTCTTTCATTTGAGACTTCCCTGACCACCTATCTAAAATTTCAAAGTTCCTCAAACCCTTTACGTTTTATATTTCCCTTCTTGCTTTAATTTTTTAATCCTTATTACAAGCAATATATTATATTCTACTTATCATGTTCTCTGTCTTCCCATTAATTCCTTTATGCTTTGTTGAGCACACTGCAAAGGCTTTGAATAAATATTTATGTAATGAATGAATGGAGGGAGATGGGTATCAAAATGAACAGCTGAGTCACCTAACAGTCTCTTCCCTCTGATGGATGAATTGATAGGCAATCTAAACAAGTCTTTGTTCTTTGAAAATCGTATCTGAAATCTCTCTTGAATATGGCACCAGTGTTGTGCGGTCATCCAGTTCATGTCAAGATGTTTCAATCTAGTTAGGGATCCTTTCCTGTTCTTATAAAACAAATGTTTCAATCATCCTTAATTCCCAAGTACACCTTTTCTCATTCTCTACAGCTTTGCCACATACAGCCTAATTCTCATATCCAGTCCTAGTTCTTAGAATTCCCAGTCCTAGTTCTTAGAATTCCAAATGAATCAAAGCCATGAAATCCCCTTGTACCCACTTTTCTGCGTAGCCTCTTAAGGAAGAAGGAGTGAAGAACTATGCATTTTTTAAAGAACTCATCTTTTATGAGCCCTATTACATTTCTAATCTTTATTTTTACATTTCTTTTGTTTTTAAGATTTTACTTATTTATTCATGAGAGACACAAAGAGAGAGAAGGGGGAAGAGACACAGTGAGAGGGAGAAGCAGGTTCCATGCAGGGAGCCCAACGTGGGACTCGATCCCGGGACCCCACGATCACACCCTGGGCCGAAGGCAGGTGCTCAACCGCTGAGCCACCCTGGCGCCCCTATTTTTACATTTCTATGGATCTAGCATGTTTCTATATCCATTAATAGCATCTAAATTTAAGAGTTTCACATAGACTTTTCTTGAGTAAATAAAACAAAGCAATACATTTGGATGCAAAGAGAAAAAAGTGAACTATAGCTAACTTCAGAGAACACCAACTGAATGTTAATCATCATCTCTAACTTTGGTATAACCTTTGATAAATGGTTAGGCCATTCTTTATTAAAACATACCAAAAGCCTTACACCAAAGTTCTTTAAAATTATGAGAGAAAATTACATTCTTGGTGGTGACACTAAAATGGGTTTGTTTGCTTTAGAAAAGGTCAGGATGGGTAATTCTAATTATTAGAAATTCATATTCTATTATAAGAGATCGAAAGCACAGTCAAGTTTAAGGTAATAAGCATTAATATTATCAGTTGTGTCTTGAAAAAATGACCAAAAAAGATACCATATTTGTAGAAGATCATAAGGTTTGTTTATGTTATGAGGGCATTTGCTTCTTTTGGTTGGATTGCTAGCTGTCCAAAACTTGTCTCAGTGGGAATTGGATATAAGGGTCTTTTGAGTCTTTTATCTTTTTTTTTTCTTTTTCTTTTTCTTTTTTGCTTTTTTATAAAGCCAGCATCTCTTTAGGGACATAGTTTTTCTCAAACAAACATATATTCAATTAACAATTAATTAATGCACCTTTCAAATATCAGCTATTATGTAGCAGGTAACTTTCACAATTGTGGTGGATTCAGTTTCCTGTTACTTCCTTATTTAAAAAGCATTCCATTTTCATTCACTGAATATATCAAATATCCAAATTCCTTCAACTGTCATTCAACATCAATTTAATATATTTTCTTTCTAATCTCCTTGCATTCACAAAATATTTATCATTTACTCTACCATAGAAATTGTTATAAATCCTACCCATTTTTGAAAACCGAGACTGCACCTGGTTTATGAATAATTTACTAAATACTTCAACCTGTGTTCTACCCATGCAAAAAGACTGTAACACTGTCCTATGACTTTTTTTCTATTTGAAGTATTTATCTATGGTATTTATGTAACTATCCACATGTGCTGTATAGCTAGCTTTTTGATCCTCTAAAATTCCTGCCCTATATTAAAAGCAACCCATGCCTCCATTTAGCACTTTTGGTATGTAGGATTTCTGGCACATTGTATGACTACTCTTTAAAACCTTTCTAGCTGAAAAATAACTGGTCCTGGATTGGGAGGCAGTCTGAACAATGCAGAGAGGAGGACTAAAAATTCTGAGACCTAATTTTAGATAGCTGGACATAGGCAAATACAAAAATCATGGTCCACATCAGGAGGTGAATTCTGATGAGGAGGGAACATGGGTGGGGAGAAAAGTTGGAAAACATAAAACCTGTTTCTCCACTTCTGAAATATGTTGTCATGTCAAAGTGGTTTATACTCCTTTTGCTTTCACATTAAAAAGACAGACCCCAGTAAATGGTTTTATCTTGTTTATTGGATTGTACAATACTTCATATCTCTGAGCAGATCAGGGTGGCCAGAATTTAGGGGTTGCTGCTTCCAAAAATATGTCACTTAGATTTGTTTATATTCCCATAATTCTTGGCAAAGAGCTGTCACTTAAAATTCTGTGTAAATTTACCTAATTAATATAGTTAATTAAAAAGTGAGACTATATTGACAGAGTCAGTGTGTTAAAGACTTTAATGTCAGGTCTATTAATATATTTCATAAATATTTATTGAGCACCTACTATGTGTCAGACACTACTCAAGGCATTGGGGACACAAAAGAGAAAAAAAAAGATTAAATCCTTGTGCTTGACAGGCTGGTATGCTAATGCAAGACAGACAGAAAGTAAAACACATAGACTGTAAAAAAAAATTCACTTAATTATAAATAGTATGTCAATAATTAAAATAGGACACAGTTATGTCAAGTAACAGGGTGGCTTTTTTAGATTGGGTAGCCAGAAAAGGTTTTGCTAAAAAGGTGACATTTCTGCTAAGATCTAAATAACAAAGCCATGTTGGCAAAGATTAGTTGGAAAGGGATCTGGGCAGTAGGGCCAGCTAGAACAAATGCCCTCAGGCAAGAGCAAATTTGGCATATGTGAAAAGCAGAAAGAAAATCAGCCTAGTTGGAGAGGAAAGAGCAGAATGAGAGGAAATGCAGACGAAGGTGAAACTGATTCGTTTATGACTCTCTAAGTCATGAGGGGAAATGGGATTTCCACTTTTGCAACTAGAAGGGTAGAAAGTGACATGACGCGACTGGATGGCTACTGTTTATAGAATGCATAAAGTCATTTATTCAACAAGTATTTCTTGAACATCTTCTATGTAACCAGCCACTGTTCTAGGCGCAAGAGCCATGTCAGAGAAGGAAATGTGCAATGATACCTGCCCTCTTTGAACTTCCTTCATAATGGGAGGAAGACGGACAGTAAACAATACGCAGGTCAATGAATTATGCAGTATGTCAAGAGATAACAAGTGCTAGGGAGAAAGGAAAAAGCATGGCAGGGAGGTGTGGATGAGGAATACTATGGGGCGAGGAAGGGGATGAGTTCGAATCTTAGATAGATATTCAGGGCAGACAAGATGGAAAATATATTTGAATAAAGACTTGAAAGGAAGGAAAGGAAAGGATTTGAGACTACCTCTTTTTTACCCCATCATTTTTATAGTTGAGAAAAATGTCAACTGGGGTGTTAGTGTTTTTCCTATTTTCACCTCTTACTATCATGTTTGTCTCATGCGTGTGGCTTGAAGCGTACTCTTTAACCTCTGTGGTTTTTATTCCTACGCTATATCCCCACATTATTTTGTTAACAGTAAAAAAAGAAAATTCTGTACTGTAATTGGATTTTAGACGATGCTCTAGACAATTTTTTTTAGGTTTGTTTGCTTTGCCATCAGCTCTTGATATTGTTCTTCAACTCACAGTTATTCAAATAGACATAATAATCAAAATAGTGAGAAACAAAATCGTGACAGTTTATGTGACAACTTATCTAGACCATGGAACCCAGATATTTGGTCAAACACTATTTTTGGCTCTTTCTCTGAAGGTATTTAAACAAACATTAGGATAGTGGCTAAAATAGGCTCAAGAGGATACTGAGACAGAGAGAAATAGTAGGTTCAGAGGTTTCCTGAGAAGGGAGGAGGAGACGTGAGGTAACACAGAAACAGGACCAGTAGAGAATAGAATAAAAACGAATGGCATACACTTGAAACTAATCCAACACTGTATGTTAACTATATTGGAATTAAAATTAAAAGCTTAATTTAAAAAAATGGCAGTGAGCCAAATAATTTTGCCTTCCTGCTAGATTAAACAACAACAAACCAAGCTGGATGAGGGTACTCTAATGAGATAAATTTTTCACATGTTATATTGGTAAGTTCAATTTCATAAAAAGCCATTATCACCAATTTTAGTTAATCAGTATTTAAAAGTAAAACAGTGTTGCTAAAAATCCTGTTTTTATCTTAGAAAGGCTGTGTTACAATTAAGCTAACAGTGTAGTCACCCAAAAGGAGAAGCTTAATAAGCTGTAATCATGACTCACTTCTAACTAGAAATCCCAAGCAGAAAGTAGTCTGCAAAAAGAAAGACAATGGACATGTTAGTTTGAACCTCAGAATTGCTGAGGAAAACTTAACAGTAGGACAAACACTTTCAGTTTCTTAGGGCGATTTGTCAGGTCCAGGTATGTTTCTGATCTAGAAGATCAAAGTTTGAAAAACTCTTAAAGGGAATAGAGCATTAACAACTGGCATCAACCTCACAGAGTCTGACCCTGTAGGGACACTGTACCTATTAACTGAAGTGCCCTAAAATCCTGGATTCAAAAAAAATATATATATATGGTGTCATATCTACAAAACTCTAAAATATCCTAGGAATGCCTCTACTCTAGTTTGTAAACAATAATCTTCCAGACACTATTTCTCATGCCCAGATGGGACATAAATATTCTTTGTCAGACTAAGGGAACTAAATTTTAAAACTAAACATATGGACATGGTTTCATGAACCCAAGACTTTCTGGAGAAAATGTGCATCCATTTGCATGCCGGCGACAAGTTCCAAATTCACATCTTTCCCTAATTCTTGGTGTCTTGCAAAATGTGAAAATGTGTATGTCTTAACTGTTGTTTTAATTTTAATGTATTTTTAATGAATACAATGAACTAACAAACATAATTTATTATGCATTTAGGCTGTGACTGCTAAAATATTTATCTGGGTAGTCCAGAACTGGATAGATTCGTATCTTAACTGGTTGCTAATTGTAGGAAAGTTTTCCAACCCTTCCCACCCCCAGAAAAGGCTGTCCCCTACCCCCAGTCATTATTCTTTCTTTTTTTTTTCTTTTTTCTCTTCTTTCATGTTTCTTGTTGCTACTCTTTGTTTGCCTAGAATTGTTTTCTTATTATTGTATGTCACTTTCAATTGAGAATAACTCCTTGAAGACTCTGCTTTTTTATGCTTCGTGTCAGCCACAATGACCTAACATCGCTTTACATCCATATCTACACAACCTAAGTAGAATTGGAATTGACCATCAGATTCTGTGAATTCAGTTCATGGGAGCCTGTCACCAATCCCTACAAGTGATGAGGCTTGTATTTCAGGAGTCCTGCCAGTCACATAAGCTCCAAATGAATCTTCCAGGCACAGCTATTTCTAAAGCTGGTCTTGAAGAGGCATTGGCTATTTCTTGATGATTATACATGATTATAAGCTCTTATTTTGAGATGGAAGTATGCGTAATGCTCTGTGAATCATTACTACTCATGATAATAAGAATAGCACTACCATCCAGTGATATAATAGCCATAAATGCTTCTGGTTTATTCTTTGCAACTTAAAGTGACTCATTCAATTCTCAGGATAGCTAATAAATACTTGTAAAATATGTGCTAATTTAGTCTAGGAATAAAAAAAAAGTGCTATATAAATGTGCAATAATCAAATAACAATAGCAATACCGTGTTCACAAGTTAATAAATAATGAACTCCTATGAAAGCTGACTTCAGTCCTACATTTTAAAATTAGGTTTAGAGTTTTTGTTTTTTGTTTTTTGTTTTTTCTTTCATGTAAGAAAGGGCAAAACTAAAAATTAGTTTTTATGCTGAAGTGCAATCCATTAAAAATTGAATTTTCACACTTTGAAATTGGGGACTTAACTGCTGTTGAAAATGGCATTAATATGATAATGATATGCTAAATGAGAACTTTTCTTTCCTTGTTTTCTCTAGCCTAAGTGTATATGATTTTCTTTACTTTCTTTCCTCCACCTTGTCTAGGCAGCATCCCTAAAATATTTAATGATTCAGTGATCCAGTGGTCACTATATTGTTCTAAACACACTTGCAACATGAGTCAAGACCCCATCTGATATACATTCTCTGAGTCTTCGGCAGAGTGAAAGGTAACAAGACATTTTCTAGAAGCCTACTCTCAGGAGGAGAGACGGAGATGTAAAATCACTTGGATACCCAGTATACTGGAATTCTTTCCATCAAAGCGGGCCTCATTTATGATCTCCTGGAACATTCTGTAACAGCTCTCCTCTTTCTTCCCAAGATCTTTACACCCCAAAGCTACTCAGGAGAGCTCACTTTCTAGAAATGGACTCCTTATCCTGTCTTTGACACCCGTTACCCTTTCCTTCTTTTGTTCCTTAAATGGACCCAGCTGCTCTTTTAGAAATGAGTAGACCTTCTTTAGGAAGTAAAAGTGCAGAGAAAATTACTGGACAAATACAGGCTTGTCTTTAGCAGGTGGGATGAAGAAAAAGCCAGGAAATTTTTACATGAATGATATTGCCCTGTCACTCATGAATAACTCAAATATAATGTCCAAGAGTGAGAGCTCTGATGCCTGGAATGCCTGGATCCAAGGAGCTGCTCACCCAATCACTGAATGCCCTTGGACAAACGTCCTAATATTTCTTTGCAAATAGATGTATCTATTTTAATATGTATATATAAACACATAGTTTGTATATAAGTGAATTTTTTAATATTTGAAAAAGTGAATAAATATAAATGCAAGAAATATAATAATGAATATGATATCATTATGTGACATATAATGAATAGAATAATGAACCTAATAAGAATATCTAGTGCGTAAGAATTCTACTGTATAATTACGTAAGTAATTATATATTCAATACCTGGTACATTGTTGATCACATGGTAACTGCTCAATAAAAATCTGCTATCATTTTTATTATTATTGTTATCTTGGCCCAGCTCCTGAATTTATTTTTTAACTGGTTAACAAATACACTTCTAAAAATCATTCCTTGGCTTGGATGGCCATTTCTTAATGAATTTGATGGCCACCTAGTAAAGCACTTAGACTAACAACTTCATTCAAATTAGGCAACTTTTTCATTAGCTTCTGTTGGCTAAATATGTAGGGCTACATTTGACAGTGAAGGTCTGTCACTTCCACGATGAGATGTATAAAATATTGCATCTGTAAATTACAAAGCCACGAAATGAATGAATGTATAATTTTTTTTAATCCCAACTATACAGTAGAGTCAAAGGAGTTTAAAAAATTACAGATAACCAGGCCCTATCACCAGATATTGTGCCTCAATAAGTCTATGGTCAACCTGTGACTTGTATTTTTTGCCCTCCATAGATATTGCCAGTGTACAGCCAGAATCAAGAAAACCCATGGTATACAGATTACATCATGGAATCTAAATTCTGAAAGTGATTTTGTGAACTATCTAATCCGGATATGTTGGTAGCATATTCTCATTCAGCTTACGTATGAGTATCTCTAACTGATGCAGCTACTCTCTGAATAATTATGGAAGTTGAAAAAAATATTGCTTTTTCACATTTAATCTTTCACATTTCTAAAACAATTAACAGTTCTACACTTTTTACCAGACTTCACAAGGCTAAACATCCCAAAATCCTTCCAGTTACACTTACCCAGATAACCCTTTCCTTTTTTCAGTTTGGCCTTCAGGGCTGAACACCGGGTAAGGCATAACTATCATTCTGTGTAGCCTTCGCCTACCAAATTGTTCTAAGGATACATTAATTTCAAGATGCCTATGTCTCAGGATGCCTGCGTGGCTCAGTGGGTGAGCATCTGCCTTTGGCTCAGGGTATGATCCTGGAGTCCCGGGATCAAGTTCCACATCAGGCTTCCTGCATGGAGCTTACTTCTTCCTCTGCCTATGTTTCTGCCCCTCTCTCTATGTGTCTTTCATGAATAAATAAATAAAACCTTTTAAAAATATATGCCTATGGCTCTTTTATAATCCATACATCCTGCTACTAAGTACCATGGCTACTATATTAGTTATCTATTACAGTGTTTTGAATTGCCCCCAAAACTAAGCAGCCAAAATCAACAACATACATTATAAATGAGGTTATACAATTACAAAACATCTATTATATCACACAATTTCTGGAGGTCAGGTATCTAGTAGTGGCTTACCTGAATGGTCTTGTACCAGGATGTCTTATGAGGCTGCAGTATAGCTGTAGGCCCATGCAGTACAGCCGTGGGCCTATGATTTTTGGCAGGTGTCAGCTTCCCCCAGACTGCTGGTTAGGGCCTTTCATTCCTTGTTAATGTGGGCCTTTCCACAGGACTGCCTTATGGCATGGCAGCTGGCTTTCTCCAGAGCATGTGATCCAAGATAGAACCAACACCCAAGATGAAAGCTACAATCCTTTTAAAAAACTAAACAGAAAAAAAAAAAAAAACTAATAACAGGGCTGCCTGGGTGGCTCAGCAGTTTAGTGCCTCCTTCAGCCCAGGGTGTGATCCTGGAGACCTGGGATGGAGTCCCATGTCAGGCTTCCTGCATGGAGCCTGTTTCCCCCTCTGTCTATGCCTCTGCCTCTTTATCTCTGTATCTCTCATGAATAAATAAATAAAATCTTTAAAAAAAAACTAGTAACAGAAGTGGCATACCATCACTGCTGTATTATACTCATTAGAGGTAGTCGTTAAGTCTAGCCAACATTCAAGAGGAGAGGGATTGAGCTCTACTTTAATGAAAGAGTATAGAAGAATTTGTGCATATAATTTTAAAACCACAACAGCAATGATCCTGAATTGGTATAACTGCTCTTTTGTACACAGCTAAAGCACTTTTTTACTCTTTCTTATGTATTTTTACAAGATTATTGAGACCTTTTTTGACTCACATCCTAATGTATTCCCTTTCCTTCACAACACCATGTTACTTGCATATTTGATAATCATACATTGTATATAATCATCCAAGCTATAAATGAAGTTCTTGAGACAGATCCAAGTATGGCACTATGACATGGCAATAAACCAGACCTCCCACATGACATTAATTCATAGTGCAAAATGCGTGATTTTTTTTTTAGAGATTTTATTTATTTATTCAAGAGAGACACACAGAGAGAGCCAGAGACACAGGCAGAGGGAGAAGCAGGCGCCATGAAGGGAACCCAATGTGGGACTCAATCCCAGGTCTCCAGGATCGTGCTCTGAGCTGAAGGCAGATGCTCAACCACTTGAGCCACCCAGCCATCCTCAAAATGCACTAACATTTACAAGCTTATCTCATGTAATCACAGCCTCACCTTCAAAAGAATATCCTGTATCACTCTGTTGAAGTATTGCTTACATCTACAAATAATATGTTCATCAGATTTTCCCTCAGTTCTGGTTCAGCAATATGACAAAAGGAGGAGGCTGGGTTCACTCTTTTTCCTTAATAATGAATCATTGCTTTCTGCCATAAACACATTTATGGCAGTCAATTCTGAAATTCACCTTCAAATCTGATCAGTTTCAACTTTCTGGCATCTCTCCCATTTTCCATGACTTCTCAGACACCCTCACACTGGTTATAGATTATTTTGCAATTCTCTTTATAAATTGAAAGAACATCTGAAGGAGAATTCGTCTATTCAAAGCCAATAAGTCTTTTTGAAAATATTATGTGTCTGCATGGTTTTGGAAGTTTCTTTCTTTTCTTTTTTTTTTTCTTAATTTTATTTTTTTATTCATGAGAGCACAGAGAGAGAGAGAGAGAGAGAGAGAGAGAGAGGCAGAGACTTAGGCAGAGGGAGAAGCAGGCTCCCTGAGAGGCACCTGATGCGGGACTCATTCCCAGGATCCTAAGGATCAGGACCTGAGTTGAAGTCAGATGCTCAACCACTGAGCCACCCAGGAGCCCCCATTTTTGGACATTTCTGCATGGCTCTGTCTTAAATTTTTTCTCCCACTTATAAGAATGTTTCGTGTTTTCTAGTCATTAATAAGTGAATTATCAAGTGGAAGCCAAACCAGCACGGACTTGAAAAAGAAATAAAAATGTAATCATGTATTATCAGAACATCAAATCAAATACAGGGTCTTATCAGACTTATAATAAGGAAATTTCTTCACTGGGAAAAAATTATAAAATACGGTTTTTAGCTTCCAGAAGTTAAGGCTTTCTAGGAGCTTTAGGAGTCAGACAGTCAACACAAAATCTAGTTTGATTTGGAAAAATCTGGCAGATTCGACTTCTCTTAAGACTCAGGTTATAATTCCCCAAAGTAAAGCCTGAAGTCTTGCTTCCAGGAGAAAGCTTTCATCAAAGATTTTATAAACATACTCTCGCCATCTAGACATATATATAAAAAATGACATCATTCTATAGGTTGTTTCAAGGCCCCTTTGGTGTTTTCCTCTGAGGGTTCATCTTAGGATATTATTTTTATTTTTATATATCTTTGGTATACTAACATATGTAGCACTAGACAATCCAAATTTGTTATCTCTCTCTCGGACTAGGCATTCTTACTATGTTGGTACCAGAGTACAGCTCTAAATCATCCTCAGCAATATTCAACAACAATACACGAAAGAACAACTAACAAAGCAAACAAAAAAAAAAATCCACAATGAATCCAATAAAATAAAAAAAATCATGAAAAAGAGGAATTTAAATTTTAGCTGTGCTCTATCCCCAAAAGCACTGTGACATATTCTAAGATAGAAAAGAGAGTTCATATTGTATTGTTGAGGCAGATTTGAGACACTCAGCACAGATATTCAATTTCTCTGACAGATTTTAAGACTTGCAATTTTTAGCTTCATTAGTTAAAACTTAGATGATATACAGTAGCAAAAATTGAAAAACGTTACTTTCTTGACCTAGAGAGGTTCTTATTACTGTACATGTCTTTCCAAATACCTTTTTCTCAATCTAATTGTCTATTATTCTAACAATTTTGTGTGGACTTAGTGCTCTTCTTGGACCAGACACCATGGTTTGGAAAAATCCCAGGCAAGCAACCTGACTAAATAGGAAAATACTTATTAAAATTGCCCAGGAAATAGTTTTCACAAACGAACCTTAATGGATGTCATAAAAGACTAATGATAATGCAACACGGACTATTCCAATGGAGATGCAATATTTCCTGGGAGGAAAATATATTTATTTGCTGAAGTATCTCGTGAAAATTATATTCACAATAGCAACCATCTAAAAACACAAATGAGATACAAAAACAAAAATCCAGGAAAAGTGGGACTTAACCCACTTAAATGAATAAAACTTTCCCAAGAAACCGTGAGTTGTGAGTTGTCTTTTATAGTGTTTATGAAGTCCAGGATGTGGGAAAGAAATTAATCTGCTGTTTTTATGTTGGAGGATTCAAATTTGAATACAGATTTTTAGAGAAAGGAAAAGTTTATTCATCTAAGAAGTTTTCAGTACTGTCTGAATTGTCGCTCTCAAGTGCTCACATATAAGATCCTGTGGTTACTGGTAATCTATTATCACTATAAACATTATTTCCTTCCTTATTTTCTGTCTTCTCAGTGCAAGTTCTCAAGCACGGAGAAGGTATTGTTTATCACCTTGTGCTTACGACGATGCTTGGCAAATAATAGACATCGATGAACATATTTATCAAGCAAATGAGTGATGAAAATCATCTTACCTTCGCAAAACCACCAATATATAGAGTTGTTATTTAGTGCGGTGGATAGATTATTGGGTATTTTTTATTTCCAACAAATGTCTTTTCACTTTATTTTCAGCAGTTGGCTTAGAGGTGATTTTCATGAAGATGTCAAAAGTGTGAAAAATGTGACATGCAGGTTAAATTAAAGTTAATATTTTGAGAAAATATGGACAAGAGATTAAATAAAAGTGGAAAAAGAGAGACATTTTTTATAAAGTAGCTAATGAATCAATTGAATTGTATGTGGACAGTTAGTAAAATCATATGTTGTTAGTAGTCATGTTAGTTTGAGATAAGTTACTTACCAACCCTGAGGATTCTACATATCTAGGTCTTGTCCAGAAACAAGAACTACCCCAAGGGTAACTAGGGTAACTAGTACTAAGGCAAAGAGGAAAGAGCCTAGTGAAGAAATACTTGGGTGATAGCTTGGAGGTTAGACTAAGCATTAACTCAGAACCTTTGTGTTTGTGATCTGGCAAAGATTTTTTTTTTATTTTTTATTTTTATTTTTTATTTTTTTTTTTGTGCTAGATACCACAGCTCTAAGGTCTTGTGCCACATTAACTTAAGAATATGGAGAGGACATCTCTTTCTTAAATATAGAAAAGGCCTTGATTCCTTCTTATTTGATAGTCTCATAGAATGATAAAAGGAGAATTTGATGATATATTCTAAGGCAGTGGTTCTCAGCTGAGAGTGATTTTGCCCCCTGAAGGGACATTTGGCAATATTTGGAGACATTTTTGATGATCATAACTGGGAAGGTAGAGGCCAAAAATGCTGCTAAATATTTTACAACGCATGGGCCGGGACCGCACTCCCAACATCAAAGTATCTTGCCCGAAATGCCGATAGCGCTAATGTTAAGAAAATGTGTTCAAAGGTACATGTCTAAAAAATTAAAAAAAATAAAAAAATAAAAAAACAAAAACAAAGGTACATGTCTAAATATAGCTGATTATGTAAATTACATAGCATCTAACAGCTATTATTATCCATATGAACCTACCAATAATAATGTAAATAATATTTCCTTATCTGCATGTAGAATATAGCTGCTTCCCTTATCTAAGTGGTTTGAATCAAACTAGTTAAGTCAATTGCTCTATGAAGACATGGCTTTAAAGGTGGTGTTACTACACCTACAGCTGCATACTTGTTAAATTGTCATCCTGCCAATGTCTTCTTTTGAAAATAAAACAAAAATCTGTTTTTGGCTTTTGGTTCCCTGCCAACAATATAATCTTGATTAAACTAGCAGCTTTTTTTTCTCCTCAAAATAAGACTGAATGTTTCTATGCAGTTGAGAGTGAATCACCTTAGGGATTAGTCATGAAAAAAAAATACATATTATAAGCTCTTTAAAGTTAAAGAGTAGTGTTAAATATATAGCAGCTTGCAGTTCCACCCACCTTGTTGTTAGTAAAGATAGAAAGACGTTTAAAAAGCACGAGGTAATAAACACCACCTGCTTTTAAAGTACAGGGATCCTGACATTTGCATTTCTGTTTGTACTTAAAGTCTGATATTCACATCGAATTATGCTGGTATTTGAAAACAGATTCACTTTTAATATAGTGTATCAGCTTCAAAATGTGAATAAATAGGATATTACCTATATATTTCCATACACCTAGTAAATACCTGCAAAATTAAATACCAAAGTATTAAAACTAGGTATCTCACAATGACAGAATTATGGCTGATTTTTAAACATTAAAATGTCAATAGTTAATAAATATTTAATGTAGTAAATTAGCAGGAACCCTCTTATAAAAAGCTTAGTGTAGCCAGTAAACTCAGATCATTAGGATGATGATTTATAAAATGAAAATTCATTACAATATATATTTTTAATCTGCTTCTTTCACTTAAAAAATATCATGAATATTTATCCCTCTCTTTCTCTCTCTCTACACCTCATATGGCCTCACACACTTGAGACATACTCAGAAACACAAATATTAAGTGCTGCATGGATACATTCTACTAATGGACACAATAGTTTATTGAGCTGGTCCCTATTATTGGATATTTTTGTAGTTTCCAAACTTCTTGCTCAGATATAAAGCTTCAAGTAATATATCATCTATCTATCTATCTATCTATCTATCTATCTATCTATCTATCTCTCTATCTATCTAATCCATTTATAAAGTCTTTATATGTTTTCTTGATAATTTCTTTAGGATAAATTACTGAAAGTATACAGCTGAATCAAAGGAAAATATTTTGAAAGGTTTCTGGTACACAGTGCCAAATTGCCCTCCTGAAATGTTCACTTTTCCTGAAATTTAAATTTCTATGGTCAACCTATGAAAGAACCCACTTCTCCTTATCATCACCAAGACACATATGATTTTCATATGTCAGCTGATTATAATATAATATAATATAAAATATATTTATATATATAATATGTATATATTTATATATATATAATATCTGACTCTAAATACTCTTAAAGTTTTTGTTTTTTTTTACGATTTTATTTAATTATTCATGAGAGACACAGAGAGAGAAGCAGGAACATAGACATAGGGAGAAGCTCCCAGGACCCTGAAATCACAACCTGAGCAAAAGTCAGACATTCAACCACTGAGGCCCCCAGGTACCCTACTCTTAAAATTTTTATTCAAATGAAGAATAAAATTATGTGTGTATCTCCCAATATAGTGTATAAATTCAATAAGGGTAGTAACTATGGCTTTCAAGGAATATAGCTGTGACAATTATATCATTCTCCAGGTTCCTCCAGTTTTCTCAGTAATCTTTTCTTTTATCTCATTCATCTGTTTCATATGCAATTTTAAGTGACATTCAACATTCACAGGTTATAATGGATAGATGCATTTGTATATGAAATATCTAAGGACATGATTCTATTTTTCAATGAAGATGATTAGCAAATAATAAAAAAAGGACACTATGTTCTGATATAAAAAAATGTGCTTTTCATTTGGGAGGAGGTGAAATACAACTGGGATTTATCTGAATAGATGACCAATGAAAAGTAAAATTGAATTAAAAAAAAAAGATAAAGACCAGAAGAAACAAACATAGGTATACATTTCTATTGATAAATTCAAATATACGCCTACATTAAAATAAGGCAACATATTTTTTTTTACAAATGAGGCTTTTCATTTGTTCATCACGAAACACGAAGCAACAATACAGAAGTCATGTTTATGAATGCTCAGACTTTTCAGTAGTCTCAATTCTTAATTTCCATAAAATTCCATTAATTTCATTGTATCTGAATCCTCTATTAGGCTATTTGCCTAATAGACTATGGCACCTTTATTGCCAAGTAGTTGTTCCAACATTGTTTCAAATACACAACAATTTTCTAACATAGGTTGCCAAGCTTTCTCATTTCATCCATCTCTGCACTTTTCTGCAGCTTTAACAAATCTCTTAGAATATTAAGCACTCACTCTTTTCAATAAGACTATAGAGCCATATCTGTATCAATTTAACCAGACATAATCATCATCATCACATTTATGCTCTGCTTTATAATTAATTAAGTGATTTCATATACTTTGATTCATTGAATCACCAAAGTAACTATGGGAGGCAAGTTTCTTGCTCTATTACATTTTCCCTATGCAGATAAAACTAAGGCTAAAGAGGTGAAATTACTCATTCAAATTCACATGGGTGTTAAATTCAGCATCATATACTATCTCTCGTTTAAATAAATCCTATCCTAGTTTACTTCTGTGTACATGCAAGAAAAAATTCAATATTACAAATTTCTATTACTGTTTCTACTTTATATAACTAATTATGTGTGTGAAATAAACTATTATAATTGTTTTCAGTGTTTTAACATGAGAATCAGCTCTGTACTCATCTCCTACCATGATCTTTCCTTCTAATATTATCTATAAAATTGGAATAATCAGGAATGGCATTAGCCATCTAATACATTCAACGGTCTTGTCATATTCATTTGACATGAAATTGATCTGGTGAGTTGATGATCGCTCCATTCCCAGAGTCACTGTGAATAGAGAATCCATTGTTTCACGGTTGAATATGATTAATGGCATCAATGTGACTCATTGTTTCATCAATATGATATAAACAATGAGTTGATGCAGTCAATTGAGCAAACAAACAAAAAAATGTCAATCTACTTTTTTATCAACTAAACCAAACAACAGGTTGACTGCACTATTAACTTTTCAAACAATTGCTTGAAATCATGTTGGACATCCCTTAATTTGGGGTTCTTATACTTGAAACACCCTTTGTTCACATCTAATATAAAGACATTTTTAGGATGTGCATCGTAGTATTAAATCTTTTATTTATATAAACCTCTAAAACTTATCTTATTTTTTAAAGATTTTATTTATTTATTTATTTATTCATGAGAGACACAGAGAGAGGCAGAGACATAGGCAGAGGAAGAAGCAGGATGTAAAACTTATTTTTGATCATTCTGAATCTTATATATGTCATATTTCTAGTGACATTTCTTTATCTCAATAACTTAATATCCTTGTGCACAAAACTAGTATGTATATATGTGTACATGGGGATAGAGATAAATATAAATAATATTTATTTATTATTTATTTTAAAATTAAGTATACCTTAATACTCACAAAATATTTTTATAAAAAAATGAGTCAGAAAAAAAGAGAATACTATTTTTGTCAGAGTTTTAGTTGCTTCTTAGATTATGGGCAATACCTGAGGGTAAGGAACGTGAAAAGAGAACATAAACACACAAATGTCAATCACTGAAAATAAACTTAAGATTTTATAGTAAAACCATACCATAACTTCTCACAAGTGTCCATCTGCAAACATATATCTGGGTTCTATTTTTTCCACCTCTTCACTTACTTCAGGAATGCAAGATGGCTCATTTCAATGAAATTGAAAAAAAAAAAAGATAAAATGAATGCTATTGCAAATAAGGAACTCTGATCAGGGAAAAGGTCAAGATGGTATCAAGGACAGGCTATTTTTGTAACATAAAAAGCACTCTGATGTACATTTAAGGTAACCAGCCATTTTACATGTATTGTCATCTATTTGTCCGTATTATCAATATATTCGACTTATGCTCATCTCTGTAATGCATTCATTTCCAACTTTATTGTTTTGAATTACCAGGATTATCCAGCAATTCTGATGCTCTATGTGGTAACCCTTCCCTTCTGCAGAAAGGTCAAATAATGGTTCACTCTGAGTTACCCACCAACCCACCCCAGCCTACCTTCAGTGGTCCTGTGTTACATTTTCTTTTGTACTGTTTTAGGAAGGAGTTACACTAACGTGAATTCTATTTTATATATTCTTTAATTGGTTTGTCATAAACTTCTCTGTTCCAGGAGTGACTGCTAAAAGAGATTTGTCAAAAAGGGAATCAAAACGAGGGAGAAATGTGAGAAACAATACAGCTTTCCCACAACTGTAAATATCTGTTGTCTCCAACATCTTATGTATTTTGGATAGACTAGCCCTCTGTTTTAGACTAGACTAGCCTAGGCCCCTGAAGTCATCTCTGTTTTATTGAAAACTAGCTGCTTAACCCTTGGATTACTTTGATATTATTTTAAATATACCCAGCTCTGTCCGAAAAGTTCCTACATTATTTTCAACATATACTTTAGGTACTAAAGAACTGGTTTCAACATTTAAATCGATTACTCAGCATACCTATGTGTCATATTCTTGGTGCTTTTCTCTGACAGATTGTGTTACTGGCAAATGCCACCTACTATATAATTCACTGTGCTTCACAGTGAGTACAAAGAGATACTAAGTAGTGAATAATTCATCTTAAATATTTTTGTATGGCCTTGTTTACTAGAAAAACTTGTCTATAGTGAAGAATATCGTGTAATCTGTTGAAACTGTAACTAATCAATGGTAATACCATTACACAGCTGACAACCACACATAGAATCAACAGTCTTGGTAACATTTACAATTGCATTTTTGTGAGTGCGTGTTAATATTTCTACAAATAGTTCAGAAGCACCCAAAATATTTTTCATGCTAGTTTAGCAAAAGCTAATTTTGTGCAGTGGCAAAATAGAAACTATTGAGGTTTATTTGAGAAATGATTATGCTGTGTTGAAAACCTAAAGGAACGCAGCAGGTCTTTCTTTCTTTTCTTTCTTTCTTTCTTTCTTTCTTTCTTATTTCTTTCTTTCTTTCTTTCTTTCTTTCTTTTTTTTTTTTAATTTCTTCAGTAAAATAAATTACAAGAAGAACAAAGACAATAAAGAATGTGAGGGGACTTGCCAAAGTAGAAGATTCAAGCAACAATATATATAAGGATATTACAACTATAATGGTATATGTATCTTATTATATATAAGCTAAAAAATGTGACTTGCACAAAGTTTAAAAGTAGATGGGGGACAGATTCTCAGATAGTAGCTTTGTCACATAACACGCAGTGCAATATCTTCTGGTTGGTTCCCGCTGTCAGTTGTTTGCAGGAAGAACTAGAATCCTCTAGTGAGATTCTGAAACCCACATAACAAGCAAAGCTAACTTCATATGTAATTTCTGCTCTCTTTGTCAGACCATGCATCAAGTTAGATCTGAAATTCTAATTCAAATTTCACTTTGAGTCATATGATTAGAGTCATGGTCTTAGTGTGAGTGGCAAACAGGAAGAATGCTAAAACTGAAAAAGAATTGCAGTAGGAGATTCAGAAAAACATTTTCATAAAATTATTATTCCGGGATAACTGATTTGTTCAAGATGCCTCAACAGAAAACTAAAACAAAAATGTCCATGAAATGCTAAATTACTGGACTGTAATATTAAGGGGGACTTCAGCGAGGGGTACACAATAAGTTAACAAGGTATCAGTTTTATACCTAAAATTAGAATGTGTGTGATGACCCAATGAAAATAGCATGATGTGAAAACAATATAAATATTTGGAATAACTTAATGTAATTTGCTGGTCCCAGAAATTAATTTCCTTGAAAAAAGAAAATGTTAATTTTCCTTGGATGATTCTTTTTAATGTATATTGCATACCAGAAAATTAAATATTATATTTTAATGTACTGCTATGATAAATCTTGAAGAAAATATATTGGTGATTTTAACGTATTTGGAAATAGATGAGGTTAAGCTGCACAATGACTTCTAATATTATCAGTACATTGGTCTTTTTCCTGCCATAACTTTTTAAAAAGAATGTACTTTTATTTGAAAAAAAAAAAAAACTTTGACTTACTTTTTTTTTAAAGATTTTATTTATTGGGATCCCTGGGTGGTGCAGCGGTTTGGCGCCTGCCTCTGGCCCAGGGCGCGATCCTGGAGACCCGGGATCGAATCCCACGTCGGGCTCCCGGTGCATGGAGCCTGTTTCTCCCTCTGCCTGTGTCTCTGCCTCTCTCTCTCTCTCTCTGTGACTGTCATATATAAATAAAAATTAAAAAAAAAGATTTTATTTATTTATTCATGAGAGACACAGAGAGAGAGAGGCAGAGACATAGGCAGAGGGAGAAGCAGGCTCCATGCAGGGAGCCTGATGTGGCACTTGATCCTGAGACTCTGGGATCACAGCCTGAGCCAAAGGCAGACACTTAACCACTGAGACACCCTGGCATCCTTGACTTACTTTTTTGATTAATCAATAAAGTACAGGTCCTTAGACAGGTGCTTCAATGGAACACCATGAGAAATTTTAAAAAGTGACTTTTTAAAATAATTTAAACATCATTTTATAAGAATTTGAGTAATATGATGGATAGTTTGGCTTTTCAGCATACATAGTGAGATAAACATTTCTCCAATAACACAAGAAATTTCATCCCTGAGAGTACTATCTGATTTTACTTCTTCTTCTCAGATTTCCTCCAGTACAGAAATACTTGAAAACATTAATGGCAAAAATACAGTATTACATATTAAAGCCTATAGAATGTACAACACAAGAATGAATGCTCACTTAAACTGTGGACTTCAGTTAATAATAATCAGTATTAGTTAATCAATTGTAAAATATAAACTATACTAGTGCAAAACACTAAAAATAGCAGAAATTTTAGGCAGTGAGACAGGAAGGATATTAGAACTCTGTTCTTACTATTGAAGCTTTTCTTTAAAATTGCTCTAACAATAAAATCTACTATTTAAAAGCATATAATATTACATTTTGAGAAAATAATATACCTTCACTATTATTTTCACTATACATTGCTACATAATATTTATTACAAAGGTATGTTACCATTAATTTTTGACTTATTTTTTGTGTTTTCTTTTTTTTAAATGATAAATTAATTTTTTATTGGTGTTCAATTTGCCAACATACAGAATAACACCCAGTGCTCACCCCGTCAAGTGTCCCCCTCAGTGCCCGTCACCCATTCACCCCCACCCCCCATCCTCCTCCCTTTCCACCACCCCTAGTTCATTTCCCAGAGTTAGGAGTCTTTATGTTCTGTCTCCCTTTCTGATATTTCCTACCCATTTCTTCTCCCTTCCCTTCTATTCCCTTTCACTATTATTTATATTCCCCAAATGAATGAGACCATATAATGTTTGTCCTTCTCCGATTGACTTACTTCACTCAGCATAATACCCTCCAGTTCCATCCACGTTGAAGCAAATGGTGGGTATTTGTCGTCTCTAATGGCTGAGTGATATTCCATTGTATACATAAACCACATCTTCTTTATCCATTCATCTTTCGATGGACACCGAGGCTCCTTCCACAGTTTGGCTATTGTGGACATTGCTGCTATAAACATCGGGGTGCAGGTGTCCCCGCGTTTCATTGCATCTGAATCTTTGGAGTAAATCTCCAACAGTGCAATTGCTGGGTCATAGGGCAGGTCTATTTTTAACTCTTTGAGGAACCTCCACGCAGTTTTCCAGAGTGGCTGCACCAGTTCACATTCCCACCAACAATGTAAGAGGGTTCCCTTTTCTCTGCATCCTCTCCAACATGTGTTGTTTCCTGCCTTGTTAATTTTCCCCATTCTCACTGGTGTGAGGTGGTATCTCATTGTGGTTTTGATTTGTGTTTCCCTGATGGCCAGTGATGCAGAGCATTTTCTCATGTGCATGTTGGCCATGTCTATGTCTTCCTCTGTGAGATTTCTCTTCATGTCTTTTGCCCGTTTCATGATTGGATTGTTTGTTTCTTTGGTGTTGAGTTTAATAAGTTCTTTATAGATCTTGGAAACTAGCCCTTTATCTGATACGTCATTTGCAAATATCTTCTCCCATTCTGTAGGTTGTCTTTTAGTTTTGTTGACTGTATCCTTTGCTGTGTAAAAGCTTATCTTGGTGAAGTCCCAATAGTTCATTTTTGCTTTTGTTTCTTTTGACTTCTGAAAGAAATTGAGGAAGACACAAAGAGATGGAAAAATATTCCATGCTCATGGATTGGCAGAATTAATATTGTGAAAATGTCAATGTTACCCAGGGTAATTTCCACGTATAATGCAATCCCTATCAAAATACCATGGAGTTTCTTCAGAGAGTTAGAACAAATTATTTTAAGATTTGTGTGGAATCAGAAAAGATCCCGAATAGCCAGGGGAATTTTAAAAAAAGAAAACCATAGCTGGGGGCATCACAATGCCAGATTTCAGGTTGTACTACAAAGCTGTGTTCATCAAGACAGTGTGGTACTGGCACAAAAACAGACACATAGATCAATGGAACAGAACAGAGAACCCAGAAGTGGACCCTGAACTTTATGCTCAACTAATATACGATAAAGGAGGAAAGACGATCCACTAGAAGAAAGACAGTCTCTTCAATAAATGGTGCTGGGAAAACTGGACATCCACATGCAGAAGAATGAAACTAGACCACTCTCTTGCACCATACACAAAGATAAACTCAAAATGGATGAAAGATCTAAATGTGAGACAAGATTCCATCAAAATCCTAGAGGAGAACATAGGCAACACCCTTTTTGAACTCGGCCACAGTAACTTCTTTTTTGTTTTTTCTAATGAGAGTGAAAAATATATTAGTTTTGTGTTCCTAAATATTCTTAGTTTTAAATAGATTATAAAATGTTAACATAAAATAGTTATCCTCTGATTAAATTTTAAAAGTAGTATTTTGAAAAAGAAATAGGAAGATATTCTCAAAAAAGTTGTACATTTATTTTTTAAAAAGGCATTCCTTCACATTTATGCCCAGATGCTGATATACATTTTCCTTAGTTTCCACATTGCTACACGTGTATAGTATGAATGAAATTGGTGCTTATGTTTATGGAATGTTTGAATCTATTTGATCAACGTAGTGATTGAAAGTGGGAAATCAATGGAGTCATCAGAGACACTATACGTGTACACTGGTAGTGATGGGTCTTGCTTCAGATCTTCTCATATGTGCTATGGCTTCTGGTCACTTCCTTGGGTGCCTGACCCTGCAGGCCAGGCTGACTTCTGGTCTGATTACTTCCTGATATCTGAAGTGTTCTTAAACAGCACAAATTTTCCCTTGGTAGGAATGAAGCAACCGCATTTTTGCTGCTTTTGTTATTACTCTTTCCATTTTCCTCCTAACTCTATGTGGTTTATCTATGAAATGCAGGGATTATTGAATTCAGCAACCCTACTATGCAGCTATATTGAAACTAGTCCCCTAGACTAGAGATATGCAAACTTGGTTGACCATCAAAATTCACTAGTTTTGAAGAAATACAGATTTTTATGTCCTATCCAAGAACAAATTATTTCTGTAGGTGGCACTTAGAAATTTCTGTTTTAATATGATCACAATTAGAAACCACTGCCTGAAAATGTAATCAGTTACAGTAAAAGGTGTGTGTGTGTGTGTGTGTGTACCCAAAAACTCTATCTAATTAAATAAGCATTCTATCTTCTATCATTATTTCTTCTCTCCTAATACAAATATTTTCAAAGCAAATAACTGCTTTCATAGTCAGATGACCTAGTATTCACTCATTTTGCTATTGTATAGTACAATTCATTATTTATTTTTGTTACTGCTACATGGCCAAATATACATAACACCAAAAGTACAAAGCATTCCTTTAGGTCATGTCTTCAATCCTGATAAAGCCCACAAGACAAGCAGAGGTCAACTTAAATGGCCCTACAGAGATCTTTCAACTCAACTCATCCTCTCAAACTCTCAAAATCCCTCTTAACTATTAATTTTTTTTAGATGTTGGAGATCCCTGGGTGGCTCAGTGGTTTAGCACCTGCCTTCGGCCCAGGGCATGTTCCTGCAGTCCCAGAATTGAGTCCCACATCGGGCTCCCTGCATGGAGCCTGCTTAACCCTCTGCCTCTGTGTGTGTGTGTGTGTCTCATGAATAAATAAATAAAATCTTTAAAAATATATTATTTTAGAAGTTTTATACATAAATATAGATATTTTCTCAGGCAACTTACTCTCTCTTCTCCAACAAAACCCCTATGCTCATAATTATTGCTTTCTCTAACTGAAATGGTTAATGACTAATTGAAAAGGGAAAAAAAGGCAAAATCAGTATTTTTTACAAGTTCAAGACAAAATACATGAAATAATGAATTATTAGCACTGGACTCCCTCTTTTGGCACCTGTAACACCAATCTAACTCTTCTCAATGAGTCCAGACACAATCTTACTTTGCATCAGAATCCTGCAAAGAATGTCATAGAAGTTAAAATCATCTTGCCAATTATCATTCTGACAGAAAAATCAAAGCAAGTCCGACTGAAAAAAATTTGAAAAAAATATTAAAAGATTATATTATGTTCAATAACAACAGTGTGGCCAAGGTATTGAACTATCTGTTCACAAACATTATCAAATCTCTCACATATGTGTGAGATCCAGGTAAGTTCTCTAGCACAGAAAACACTAGAAGCTGGTTTTACCTGGACATTTAACGTACATCATGCCACATTAAATGCATACTGATCTTCATATGAAATAAGTTTGGGTGTTGCCAAATAAACTATCAATTTTTTGTTTAATCGACTACCAAATGACACAAAGTTTAATTTTTTTTTGCAGCCACTATCTTATTAAATTCTTATGGACTCTAAATGGATTGAGTAGTCACGATATTGAAACAATCCAAAATACTTGCTTACCTAGTTTTTAAGAAAAGAGACATTCATTCCCACTAAGATTTATAAAATCAACTCCAGAAATTTATCAACCCACCCGATGAATATTTTTTTCTTAAATTCCTTGTGTGTTTCCCAATTAGCAATCATACACTCATGGCGGCTTCCACATTTAGGAATATCCAATAATAAGCAGAAACCAAGGACTAAAGGGAAAAAAGAAAGAAAAAGCAACTGCAGCAATCCCATAGGTAATGGGCCACAAAACCCATAGGTGCAATACATAATGGCCATGGTGTCAGCAGCTCCAAGCCCTCTATTCTGATGAATAGAAAAAGCCAATCACATACTGTTTCCCAAAGCGATCCCAAGCAGCGTACGCGAAGCAATAGCTGCAAAATGGAGTCCCAACAGACTTATTCAAACATGCAAATTAACAGCATTGAAAAGCAATGTACAGTAATCAGGTCCCATTTAGTATTGTAACATCAGCTGGGACACAATAGCTGTCTGTGTATCCTGTAGACAGTTTGTATTGGTAATAGCTACCACATGAGTAATTCAGCACTTTAAACAAGTCAACCATTTAAGCTGTCCTACAAGTTAGGAGTGAAAAGCAAAGCTGGAACAAAGAGTAATAACAAGGAGCCATTAGCCTTGATAACACTAAGTCCACCCAAAAGCATATGTTCCCCCAAATGAGAGCAGATTGTAGGTCTCACCTGCACTTCAGATGTTGCTTCCTTAGCGTTCTACACATTTAAATAACTTAGTTCCCAAATATGTTTTTATGTAATTAAAAATACTAATCGTGGCAAGCCTTTTAAAATTCATTTTGTATTTTTAAAATATCTTAATACTTCTTTAATAACTAGTTAAAAATAATCATCTGATTACTGTTTCCAGGCTTGGTCCACTTTTCTTTTTCATTTTTTGGTTTTAAGATTTTATTTATTTATTCATGAGAGGCACAGAGAGAGAAAGAGGCCGAGACACAGGAAGAGAGAGAAGCAGGCTCCATGCAAGGAGTCTGATGCGGAACTCGAACCCGGGTCTCCAGGATCAGGCCCTGGGCCAAAGGCGGCGCTAAACCGCTGAGCCATCCGGCCTGCCCTTTGGTCCATTTTTCTAACTGCATAATAAACTTTAAGATTCGTAAATTAATGCACCCTGGCATTTTGTACCCACTTGTGATAAGACCAGTGTTTGGGAGGTCTATGCTTCCCAGTGAACCATGCATTTAAGCTTTGGAGAACCAGACTTAATCTGTTTCAACTTCTATAGTATGTTACTGGGATAGACGTATGGAGATGGTATTTTCATTCAATTTGCCAGATACTACAAAAGATCACATTTAAAGCGTTTGTAGTAGTCAGGTGCTTCTTTCCAAGGGAGGAAATCTTTCTAGATTTTCTAATTTATCCCTGATGTTAAATTATGTACTCTTGATTGCAGTGGAGCTAAACGAAGAACAGTTGCTTCACACTATTTGAAGATTATTATTCTATTTATCCTCAGCCTTCGCTCCTCAAGGCTAAATAATTTAAATCCCTTTAGTCTTTCTACATAAGTCTGTTTTTAAAGTGCTTCATCATTTTTGCGTCTGTCCTCTGAACCCTTTCTAATTTATTCATATCTTGCAGTTGCATTCGGATTTTAGTATGGCCTTTGCCCTGCAGCACTCCTGCCAGGTCACTATGGTCAGTGTTCTCTCTAATTTTTTCCAGCCATGTGTAGGCTGGGTGACAAGGGAGCTGCTGAGAGGGTTGGGTCAGGTCAGGGTGTCAGCGGGGTGACTGCCTCACCTGGATCTGATCGCTGGGACAAGAATGTGGACCAATAGAACCTCCTGAGGCTTCAGACCTGGTATAAATGATGTATGAGACTCTCTTACAGTCACTTCTGAGTTACCCCCAAGGGAGTGAAACTTCACCAACTGCTGTATGGATGTTCGATTTAAAGAATATAGTGACCCATAGGACTTCACAGATGTCAACCATCACAAAAATTCTTTAACTTATCCTTAACCTCACTATTAAACATTCAGCCTCCCGCTAAGCAGCCAGAAATATAGCTTTGAAGATTTTGCTTGTAATACATAACAGTTGGGGACTTTTCAGGTGTCTTTGTAGGGAAACAAGAAAATGCTCATTAATTTTAATTTTTCTAATGCCCTCTTCAGCTGTTTGATGAGTCAGGGTCAAAGTAATGAGCCATTTTTACATTATTTCACTCAATTGCCTTGAACCTCAAGATCTACAATCTTCTCTCTGTCAATACGTAGCCCAAAGCAGTTGAACAAATGGTATTAAAGCAAAGAGTCTGGTCTTTATCTGACTATAGATAGCCTAATGTTATCACATATTAAGGCAAGAAAAAGCATAGGATAGAGGTAAGCTTATTAAAACAGATATGTTACTGGAGGAATTGAGGGCAAGATTAAGAGTGAGTGCAGAAGAAAAAGAAAGATTCCAATAATAAAAAAGCCAAGACAAGCAGGCAAGAAGTAATCTGCGCCTAATTAAGCTTTGGGAGTTGAGGGAAAGTACTTATACAGAATGTAAGTTTTAGGGAAAAAAATGGCACAGTGAAGCAATATATGGTAGTTATGCAGGTTGAAGTATATGGATGGATTGAAAATCAGGCTGAACATCATTGCATGAAACATAAGAGATATTGTGCCACTAACCAAAAATATTCAAATCAAAATGTTCAAACTAATTAAGAATATTTTGCTACTGTGGGATAAACTGGAAATTTTCTGAAGACTTTCACTTCTTCTAAGATGGTAAAAACTCTCTTTTGGTGCATTTGGTACCTGGGACATGGCCAACCAGTTTCTGGGCAACCACTTTAGATTTTCTTTTTTTTTTGTAATAATCCAATGGAACTGCATGCTGATGCTAACTTGTAAACATTAATAGCTGGAGAAAAGCTCAGAAATTTCTTTTCATAATATCAGCTGAAACATAATATATATTTATTTCTTTCATCTAGAACTCATATGTTCAATATCATCATGTTAGATGAGAATATGATGAATGTAATGGAAAAAGAAAGAAGTAGAATTATATACGAAATGATCCAATAACAAGGGATTGTATCAGGGTCAAGATAGTTTCCGTCTCTGGGAAATAAAAGTCAAAACAATTGTATAACAGCAACTCTAAAGGCCTTGCTCAGCATTAGATTAAAACTTGGTATCCCACTTGACTCATTTTATAAGATAATTAAATTAGATTCTAAACAATTGATCTAAACATTTTTTGTGTGAGAAGAACTGCACGTTCTATTTTCCTTTGTTTCCAATTATTTTTAATGTATGATTTTATTTTTCTACATTATATCTAATTTCATTATGAACATAAAAGCCTAATCATACCTGTACCTTTCTACTAATAGGAGGGAGAAAGAAATTTTAGAATAAGTTTCTTTGTTTTTGTTGTTGTTTTTAACAATAGCAATTTCTATCTTCTCACCCATTACAGGACATCTTAATTAGAGTAGATGGCAACATTATTTTTATACTTAAAGCTGTGCTAAAAACTATCATCCTTATTAGTCCACAAAGATTACTGGGCAGCATGCTAGTTCTTAATAAAACCAAGGTGATTTGAGAAAGTTAAAGCAAAATGTCGATGCAACACATGCTAATATTCATTCTATAATAAATATATTAAAATTCTAATAGCTAGTAAATTGAGATATTTTATAGAATTTCTTCATGTTGGCACCTATGGTTTTCATGAATATTTATCTTACCCATATCTTTGAGTCCTTTAAAAACACTACAATGGAAATTCACTAGCTTTCATGAGAGAAGGAATAATTTGACAGTGACTATTTGATTAAAACATGCAGAATAGTAACTTTTTTCAAAGTGTCACTAGATTAAAGTAAATTTATAGCCTTCAATATGAAAAAAAAATAGTGTTTCCATTTTAAAGGATTAAGAGGGATTAAGTCTGAAGTTCTGGTCCAGATGAATTACTCTTTAGTTAATCCCATATTCAAGCAAAGTAATCAAGGGGTGGAGGGAAGGGAGTTCAACCGAACTGGAAGCAAAGTAACTTTTAAATTTTAATATACTTTATCTGGTTAAAATGTAGCATGGCTATATGAATCAGCTTCATCTGATACTCATAATTTAAATATTTTATCTATTCATTAGATTATTATTTTAAAAATATGTTTAGAGTTTTGAAGAAGGATTCAGCCTATAAAGTGTTCTGAAGTTCTAACTCTCTTACCTGAACATAGAGGAGTCTTCATGGTCTCACTCCTGCCAGTTCCCAGTTTAATTAACTACATTCTCAATAACAATACGAATTCCATTCTCAGCATGGGATGTCTCAAAACATTTTTCTGATCAATGCTTTTGTACATGCACTTCCATCTGGTTAGAACATATTTCTTTCTCCCTTGTTCACTCAGCAGATATCAACAATATTTGCCAAAACTATCACCTTCTTCCATAATTCTTCCTGGAGTCCTAGACCTCTTGCAAGCTTAAGCTTATCACAATATATTCTTATAGACTGCCAACAGTTATTACAAATTATTATTATTATTATTATTATTATTATTATTATTATTATTTCCCTAGTTGAGTGTCATTCATGGAGATCAGAGTCCATATCATACTCGTCCTTGAGCCTATAGGAAATAGCACATTGATTTGCTGAAGAACTAAATGAATAATTAAAGCTATATTCCTTAACTTTCACAAAAGGTCAAATGACAAAATAAGTTGAAAGCATATTGTGAAACACAGTAAAATATGTTCATTTTAATAAATATATTTATTCATTTATACTCAGGACAACTGTTTGAAATCTTCTTACTAGTTTGCTAAGATGTAAATTTGAGATTCTATTGTCCAAACAAACTACTGCTTGCTTTCTACCACAGGCCCACAACGTGTATGGGATATCCCACCAGAATGATGGAGGTTATGCAATTATGCAACATTTGGAACTTTGAACGAAGCTGAAAAATCTCAAGAATATGAATACAAAATGGAGATGTTAAGACCTGTGCATTGGTAGGGTGGACTAAGAGCATATTCATTTAAATTCTACATATCACAGTAGGACACAGAGAAATATATAATTAAAATGCAATATAAGTTATATAAAAACAACTATGTTACTTACAAAAATTAATATACAGAGATATATTCTTACTTAAATGAATACAGATTACCACAATTATCGTGTATCCATGTTGGAATAAAAAGCAACCGTAGAAGTCAAACTGTGACAGGTGCTACATTTTTTAGCAAATGAATGCAATGTACACTCACACTGTGTATCTAAAGTAGTGATGACAGTAAACAAAATATAAATGGATGGGAATTAATGAACATAGGAAACATAGACAGTCACACAATTTCCCTAGTGAAAATCTTTATGGCAACTACACCTTCCCTGCTTTCCACATATGCCATAAATGTAGATCTATGTTTTCTCTGGGGTTTTGTATGCAGGCAGCATTTAATTTTTCTCTTTTCTTAATAACTATTTTCTTATATTTATCCCGCTTTATCATCTACTCCCCTCTGCATTACCTATTATCTTCCAGGATTACCTGACTACAAATCTATAATGACAGTTTACACCTTTCTTTTCTTACATGCTTCTGTAACCTTACAAAAACAGATAAGCAGATATCCTCATAAATAAATGAAATAATGATTTTTGGTTATTTGCTGATTACAAGTTCACGGTGAAAGCATCCATAAAAATACCAGCTAGATATGGTTAAGTGTGTTTACTTGTTTTGGGTTAGCAGACATCCTTTCATCGATATTTGTTGACATACTCTGCATGCCTTGGAATAGCTCTTGAAGATTCTTCCCTTGACAAAATCCCATCCACCCTCATGCTATTTTTGACTCCTTTCACTTAATTTCTTAATCTTAATTCTTCCTCCCATAAATGGAAGGAATTTCAAGAAAGAAAAAGTGGATAACACTTCCTACCCAGTGCTAGTTCGCCTAATTTCATTGTTGATATTTAAAGCATAAATGAACCTAGAGATGTACATTTTGGTTGAGTGATGAATGGATGAGGGTCAAAATTAATCTTCATATGAAACCCAAGCAGAAGACAAATATCATCACACAAAGAACTCAGAGACCAAAGAATAAATGTGGTGTTATACAAAAGATAACAATTATTAATATTCTGTTATTACCACTATAGTTGATTATTTTTTGAAATTTTTGATTATTATGGAGATACAATCGATTTTTAGATCAATTGGCTACTGGATTGCCTCTGTCTTTCCTATACTGAATATTTACAGTGCTAAATAAATGCATCCTTTCACAGGAGGACAGTTGTGAAACCCATTATGTTTTTGGTTCGTTCAACCCAGACAGAGTACAGCTCATGGTAATATTATCATCAAAGCGGCAAAATGCCCTTTCTCTTTCATAGTATCTGATTTAAGGAAAGGCTATTTTCTTTAATGGTAGTAATACTCACACAGCAATTCCCACATTGACAAAATTATATTATCCAATTAATATTCTAGCTTCGAAAAGAATCACATGCCCTTCCCAAAGTTATTGAGCTAATGCGCTCTTTCCTAATATTTATATGAATTGTCAGCCTATTTTTATATTTTCAATTTTTTGAGTTTATTATTAACATGTTTGGTAGATAGAATTATCAGTGATTGAAGTCACAATTAATTACTGCAACATTTTACTGCTTTAATAATAAATATACATCTAGGTTTCAATTGACTGATAGAATTTCAATATATAATGTAGACTGGGAGGGTTTTTTTCCTGTAACTGAAATCTATATTTGAAATGAATATTCAAATATTACAGTAAGTTTGAACACTGGCAGGCTTCGTTTTAGTCACTGGCATTGTAATGCTAGGTGATAAGGAGGAGTTATCCTAGTTCTCTCTCTCTCTCCCCCCACCCCCGCCCCCGCAATGCTCCCACACAGGGTCAGTCAAGCAGGCAGTCAAAGGCTGAAATCAAAGTTAAAGAAGCATAGTTGCTCATCAATATCTCTAATGTGCCTATCTCACCAGTACCTTCATCCCTGGACAATGAAAACAAAACAAAACAAAATCACTCCCATTCAGGCTTTGCTTTGAAGGAAACAGCAGAAAATCTTGCAATAGAATAGCAACTGCCCCTACCTTACTGTTCTCTATTCGCCCAGATACATTTCCTCATTTTCACTTTTTCTCTTCTTTTACTTTCATCTCTAGTAGAAAGGAATGACTACCTTTTAGCTTACTAAAAGTATCCCAAAAGCCATTTCTCCTCTGTGTGTATGCCTGTGTGGATAAATATTGTTCCTTCTACCTTTTGTAGCTTACCCTTATCCTTTCTGCCAAATCAATTTTATATCTTTCTAAAAAACATAAACCCAAATCACCCCTATAGTATAAATGACTTTTGTTGAACTTCACACTCCCTCAAGTCACCATTCCCAATCTTTTGCCTTTGCCAAACGTTTTGCTAAAAATTGTTTTCATCTGTTATCTCCAGTTCATTACCTATTTACTTAGTAAAAATAGTATATAGAAATTAGCTTCTCCACTCTGAAAGATAGCTCTTTATCTAAAAAAAATACTCACCCAAATACATATTTATAATCTTGCGTGAATGCATATATGTGATTATTACCATACTGACGCTTTTAGTTCAATATTTTGATACATTTCCCCCTTCAGTTTGTTACTCCCATAGTCCATGCTGCTATTTACTACATATATTCTATCTGAATTATTTCTCTGTGGTCATATAATATTCTCTATCCCACTTTTTCTCTCTGACCCCCTTTCTCTCACATGTGCACATTCACAAGCACATACACACAACTAAACAGATCCACACATATATTTAATGTTTTATTTAGGGACTGCTTCCTTTAAAAGCATCCATTATCATAACATCCATATATGTCAGGATCTTGCTTTTCTCAGGCAAAAAAAAAATCCATACGTAAATTTTCCTACCTCTATATCTATAACTCATTCCTGTTAATGTCTATGTAGTATAGTACATTTTATGCATACCCTGATTCATTAACTGTTCTCCTGCAGATGGGGGTTCACGTGATTTCTCTTTTTATTTTCCTGCCATTATCAATCATGCTGCAATAAACATCATTGTACATATACCCTTAGGCTTTGGTGTTTTTATTTTGAGTGATATCCAAGTATTTAGCAAGTCTTGTGTGTGAGCAACAGCCACAGCAATAGACACTAATGGTAAGACCTCACTGGAGTGAAATAACTTCCTATCTATGGAATAGATTTGCATAAGTTGGCTCGCTGGATCAAAGGGTAGGTGCATTTGTAATTCTGTTAAATGTTTCCAAATTACTTTCCATAAAGGCTATAATAATTCATATTTCTTTCAAGAATCAAAGATAGTACCGTTTTCTCAACATTTCCACTCTCAGTGAATGATACCGTTTTTCATAAACATTTGAGTCTGGTATGTATTATGTCATTACATTGTTGCTTTAATTTGCATTCTCATTATCACTAATGTGTTTTAACTTTCCTTCTAGCTCTCTTTTTCTTTCCTTTCTGTCCCACCTCCCTTTATTGTGGCTTCTGTCTTTTTCTCTCTTCTGTTTTTGACACCCTGAATTTGTTTTTCTGAAAATGACTGTTTTATGTTTTCCCCCATTTATAGTATTTGGTTGGTTGATTTATCCCCTTCTCCTCGTACAATAAAAGTTTTGAGTAATATATTATTCTATGCATTCAATTGTTTTTTCCAAATAAATTAAGCATCTATTGATTGTCTCTTTGGTATACTTTGGCATATGATTTGTTAAATTTTTAGAATTAATTAATTCTAAAATTTTTTTGATAACTTATAAGTTTCCCAATGTATTATTCTGCTTTGTCTGTTTAACAAAATGCTATAGATTGGAAGTTTTAGACAATAGCATTTATATTTCCCAGTTTTACAGGCTGGGAAGTCCAAGATCAAGATGCTGATAGAATCAGGGACTGGTGAGAGTCCTCTTTCTGGCTTGCAGATGCCTATCTTTTCACTTTCTTCTCATGGTACTTCATAGCATTCTGCTCCTGGTACCCCCAAATTCATGCTCTTCTCACTTGCAAAATACATTCATACCATCTCAATAGCCCATAAGTCTTAACTTATTTCAGCATCAACTCTAAAGTCTAAATTCCAGGGGAGTCTGGGTGGCTCATTTAGTTAAGCATCTATCTTCAACTTGGGTCATGATCTGAGGATGGCCCCATTGGGTTATCGGGCTCATTGGGTGAGTCTGCTTCTTCCTCTTCCTCTCTCTCTGTGATCTCTCTCACTCTCTCTCTCTCTTAATTCCAAAGTTTCTAAATATCATTTAAATCAGATATGACTGAGACTGAAGGTATGGCTCATCCTGAGGTATGTCCCAACCACAATGCTGGGACCAGCATAGAATAGACATTCATAAGAGAGAAATTAGAAGAAAAAAAGGGGTGATGGGGTCCTAAGAAAGTCTAAAACCAAGCAAAGAAAATATCTTTAGCTCTTGAGGCTTGAGAAAAATCCTCTTTGGTTTGATGTTTTGTCTTCTTGACTTATGGAGTGGCAGTCCTACCTCTGTTGGGCAGTGGTCATACACTGCACAGGGTTTGGTGGAAGGCAGGGATAGGAGAATAAGCAGGTGGGAGGGTGAGGAGTGGAGGGGAGTTATGCTCCCCTCTCAGACTCTGCTGTGATGCTTCATGCCCTGAAGATCCCTGGAAAACCCCACCCTTAAGTCTCGGAGGCTACTGCTGAAACCAACGAGATGCCACCTGTTTGAAATCATGAAGGTAGTTCTGATGATCTCTGAATTACTTCTCCAGGTCATTCTTTCATTCTTCCTATGTCTTGAAAAATAGTGCACATTTACAGCCAAATGGCCCTATGGTCTGGTCCTGGAGGATTCAATAATTTTGATGGTCTTCCTTCATTTTACTTAGTGTCCATCTCCTTCCATAAAACCAGCAGTGTTTCTGCTGGTATGGCTGATTAGGTCCACGTTTTACACATATATGAATCTCTTTATCAAATGATTGCCCAGCCATAACCTTGGCATCTCCTTCCAAAAACACTTTCTTATTTTTTTGCAATGTGATGGACTGAGAATTTCCCAAATCTTTAAGTTCCACTTCTTAATTTCTTTTTTACTTAATTTCTTAATTTCTTTCTTCTCACCTTTTGCTATAAGCAGTTAAGAGAAACCTAAGCTACTCTTTCAACACTTTGCTAAAAACCCTCCTCAATTACATATCTAATTTCATCACTAGCAACTTCTATCTCCCACAAAACACTTGAACAGGAACACAGTTCAGCCAAGTTTGTAAACACTTTATGATAAAGATCTCCATTGTCTTTTAACAAGTTTCCATTTCCATCTGAGATCTCATCAAAATACCTTTCCATGTTTATACAAACAAAATTATAAAATGATCCTGTATCCATGTCTATTTCAAAACATTCTATTATTAATTGTAGTCATTTTTACTGATGTTTTCTGTGTTTTATAGGTATATGATCATGATAACCACAATTAAAACCAAAACAAAAATTTCATGTTTTCCAATGTTTAGATTGTCTTTCATGTACTTCCCTTATTAAATTTGATTCTTTTTGAAATCAAACTGGAACTTGATATTTCAAAAGAAATTCTAATAATTTCATTATGTCATTAAAATTTCATTAAGGTATAATGCCATATGATTTCACTCATATATGGAATTTAAGAAACAAAACAGATAAACATAGGGGAAGAGAAGGAAAAATAGAGTGAAAGGAAAGCAGGGAGGGGGCAAACCATAAAAGATTTTTGGCTATGAGAAGCAAACTGAGGGATGCTGGAGGGAAGGTAGGTAGGAGGATGGGATAACTGGGTGATGGACATTGAGGAGGGCACTTGATAAGATGAGCATAGGGTATTGTATACAACTTAATATTCACTAAACTATACCCCTGAAACCAATAAGAAAGTATATGTTATCTAAATTGAATTTAAATATTTTTTAAAAATTTTAAAATATAATAACAAAAATGCATATCTCTGCCCAGTTCCAAATATTTAACTTATACGGTTTTAGGATTTTTCTGATTAAAATAACATTTGCTGTATTTTTCTGTAAACAGGGTTAATAATATTTAAGGAGTTTTCTTTTCACCTTCATCCCTTGCTTCTAGAAACCACCCTGGTAACTTGAAATCAACTAAACAGAAGTAGTATGAGTAATGGCTTATACTAAAGCTCTAGCTTACTTTTTTATAAGAATACAGTATGTAATGCATATACAAAATATGTATTAATCAACTATCTATGTTATTGGTAAGGCTTCTGGTTGATAGTATGCTATTGGTAAAGTTTTGGAGAAGTCAAAAGTTATACACAAATTTTTGACTGTGAGGGAATCAGTACCCCTAATCCCCATGTTTTTCAAGGTTCAACGGTACACACACACACACACACACACACACACAACACATCACATCTTCTATCCATTCAACCATCGATAGGCATTTAGGTTGTTTCCATATCTTGGTATTGCAAATCAAGTAATGAACAACAACAAAAATGAGCAAAGGCTTCTTATATGGTGACTGATCTTAAAAGGGTTATGGTGCTCAGTTTTTTCAAGTGTGGCAGAAACGGTCTGCAATACAGTCCTAGAATTTCATAGATGCTTAGAGGCAGTGACAGTGTAGTTTTTAATTTGAAAGACCTCTCAGTTGCTGACATGTTTCCTGGTTATGTATCCTTGTACTCTGACTCTTCATTTTTTTCTAGAGATGTACTATGTTATTCTTAAACAAATTTATTTCTTGTTTAAACTGGCCAGAAGGTGTTTTGAGGCTCATACCTCACAATGCTGTGACATAATAAGAAAAGGTGCAAATAACCCTGAAGGAAATGGGAATTTGGGATTGATTTTCTCAACCGGTTTGAACTAGAGGCAATAAGTATACAGTATTACTATGGTCTGAGTGAGTGTGTCGTCCCAAAATTTGTATGCTAAAATCTTAAGGCCTAATGTGATGATATCAGGAGCTAAGGCCTTTGGGAAGTGATTAGGTCATGAATGTGAAGCCCTCCTGAAGAGGATTACTGCCCTTATAAAGAGGCCCTAGAAGAGATGCCTCGATTCTTCTTCCCTATGAGGTTATAATAAAGGCCCAGAAGAGGGACTTTACCTGAACATGTTGGCAACATGATCTTGAATCTCAGACTTCCAGCTTCCAGAACTGTGAGAAGTGAATTTCTAATGTTTATAAGATATCCAGTCAAGGTGTTTCGTTATAACAGCCCAAACTGATTGAGACAGTACTGGAATGTGGGCTTAGCAGTCCTTGACTACAATGGCCATCCAGAAAATTTCCACTTTGCTTATTGAAATCAAAATTTTGGCTGCTAACAGAGACCGCTGTGAAGGATACAAGAAATATATATGGACCACTAGGTTGACCAGATATTTCAAATAGTGCTGAGTCATTTAAAAGACATGTTAAGTTTAGATTCAGATTTGTGGTTTCAGCAAAGCCAGACTTCCTTAAAATAATATATTTGTATCATTCAGTTATAGAGATAATATAACTAAAAATCACACACTTAGTAGAACCTTTGGATTGCTGATTTCCAGTGCTTGAACTCAGGATTCCATGAGGTCTCAATATGAAAATTAAGGAGATTTTATAAGAAGTTGAAGCACAAAATTGCAATGGGGAAAGTAAGAAGATGTAGGAGACTCAAAGGATTCTATACTTTTTTGGGCCTCCCACTCTCTCCTATCACTCAAAGTTGCTTCATTTTCTGAAAATTCCTGTAATAACTTTCCCTAAGATGTCTTCCAAGGAAAATTAAGTTCTCATACACCCCTTCTCTAGTACTCATTTCTTTTAGCTCCTGAGATCCAATTACACAATCAAACCCAAGTACAAGACTTATACATCAAATAGAATCTTAAGTATTTCTTTATTTAATATCTGTCTTGACTTTGGAAATATATATAGGAATGAATATAACTAGAGCAGGAACAGGGAGAGAAAAACACAACTGTAGATTGGTCTAAACTTTCCACTGTGTTTTCACTTAAGAGTCTTTGGATTCAATGAATGATCTTGAGTAGCTATGAGTGGTTCTAATTTCTGCTGACTTTGATAACTGGCACATATTATCAATGGTGTTCTAAATTAAATGGAATTGAGATGCTCAGAACTTTGTGTTATAATCTAAAGAAGGACTCTAAACACTTAGAAATGCTGAAGTGGATCACTTTTACATAACCTGTTTACTCATCCCTTATTCAAGAACTTGAGAATGCCTTTCACCAAGACATTGGGACATACATCAGTGAGAAGAGCATGATTATGAAAGGCCCTAAATGATGGTCCTCTGGGGACCTGGGGTACAAATTAAGGCCAGCTCCTGAACAGTTTTCTCGTTATAATGTGGATACTGAAATCTTGAAGCAATAGAGGCCAGTAGCAATACCTAATTCCCAGAAGAAATAAAAATGCTACTAATGGATTTGGTATCATGGTTAAGGACAAAACCAGAATAGTTTAATCCTTAGGGAATGTCTGGCAGTCACTGATCAATGTGCAGTGCCTAGTACAGAGATAGATAGGCAGTCCATTAAGGTCTTACATGAACTGTATTTAAAAAAAAAAAGTCAAGTTCATATAGCTAGAGTTCCAAGATGACTACCATGCAAAACTGATTTCTCTCGCCAAGATGTTAATTCCACTCTGCTTCTCCCCTCTACCCCCCTTGCCCTCAGTTAGATGAAATCTTAGAACAGTTTCACTTTTTCAGCATCTTTTCTTTCCCTTCTCCAAACAAGTCTTAGATTTTGCTGATAAGGTTTATTACTTTCAGTTATAGAATGTTATACAATTTCTTTTCTAATATTGTATACCTCTGTCAAGAAAACTTAGTTCACATTTATAGAACATATTCTCATATTGGTATAATCAATATAAGGTCTTCCTCCTACATAACTTCTTGTCTTGTTATAACTTTTAATTTTTGAGGCAAGTGTTAAAATTTACCTCAAGGGAACAATTGGGATTGGAATAATAATTATTTCGATGTCTTTCAAAATGATTTGTTTGATGAATTGATACCTTCCTCTAAACAAATAACTTGGTTCTTAAGTTAGAAAAATAAGTTCTGATAAAAATTTAAGTTCTGATAAAAATTTAATAGGAATTACATCTATTAATAAAAAATATATGTTATCAATAGCCCTAATGCCCCTTTTTAAGAAGAATTAACATGTAAGTGATGGCTTTCTGGTTTGCTGCTGGGACCTTAATAAAGTTTGCTTTAAAAATTTCACAGGTCTGCACAATCCTGGAAACAGAAACAGGAACCAGAATTATTGCAGAGTTCCCGCTGAAGGAGTAAGTATTTGACATAGAGCTGTGAGAAGTCACAGGGGAGAGAGACTGGACAGAAAAAAAAGGGAGTGAAGGTTTTGTGCCTATGTGTGAAATACTACCAATTCTATTGTGTGAACTTCTCACTCCTCAAAAACAAACAAACAAAAATAGAAATGATTTTGTGCTGTCTATGGAAAATACCGAGTGGACTGGTTCTCTGTGTGTTATTATGACACAGACCAGGACTGTGTATACTCTGTGTGTGTATAGATGACACAGACCAGGACTCAGTTTGCATTTGGATTATAAATGCATCTCTCTATAAATATGATTGTGTACTCATAAAACACCATATTTATATTGATATCTGTTCAATGATTTAAGCTCTTTGGCTTCCAATAAGTCAATTTTCAAATTTTAGTGATATAAAACACAATGTCACTAAAATAATTATTTATTATCAATTGGAATTTATTTTTAAGTACTTATATTTATTATAGAGATAATCCTAAATGGTTCCTATCATTTCAGAGTCTTATCGAGAATGCAGTGTTTAAAAAAATGAAAAAAAAAAAAAAAAGCAAACGAAAACAAGTAATTAAGCAAGAAGTATTCAGAGCAGATGAGGTTGGCTGACTCACCTATTCAGGATCTGACCAAAAAGATCACGTGGTTTATCATTCTTCAGAAAAAGTTTTTGTGTCTCAGTTAATTTCCAATTCCACTGTAAGTATAGGACTGGGCTGCATAGGCCCAGTGCTTCCACGGACTAGTGTCAGGAGTTGGTTGGACAGTAATGTAGTGAGAGCCAGTGTTCCCCCAAAAAATATGGAGTCAGGACAGCTAATCATCCTGTTTTGCAGCTTAGAAAGGACCACACTAGCATTCTTCTTCATAGCCTTTGTAGAAATGACTTCTGCAAATCCCAAAATAAGACAATTAACCACAAAGCATTTGTCCCTATCATGGGGCAAGGGGCTGTGAAGACATAAGCCTTCAGCAAAAAGGACCATCAGCACAGAGACATTAACCTAATAGATAGACAGACATATGATCAAAGCCCTGACTGACATGACTCAGCACACTCTGATTTCTTTAACATAGTTTCTCAAAAGAGCTCATAAAAACCCCTAAAGTTAGAAACTCCACAGGTAACCATCTCAGGTCCTCTCCCTGTCCAGGAGCTTTGTACTATTGCTCAATAAACTAATAAACTTTGCTTTGCTGCCCACCATTCTTCATCTGGTCTACCTCTTTGAAGTGGCGTGACCAAAAACCATGGGCCCTGAAGGCAGAGAATTCCCACAACACTAACATAGAGCATATGGTAAAATTTGTTGGGATAATTTGAATGGTATCATCTGAATTTCATCAAGAGGGCACAGAGATAGGTGTTTGCCTCTACATTAAAAAAAAAATCTAAATGGGAAGGACAGGCTTGAGCAACTTGTAATAACAGACTGAAGAGAAAGATCTGGAACAGCAGCTTCCAGGTATGATGTTTCTTCCTGTGAGTTAGCTCAAGAGGTAGCTGCATAGATCTGAATTGGGTCATAAGATGCCCAGATTTCTAGTTAAACGTTTCTGGGTGTGTCTGTGAGGGTGTTTCTGGAAGACATTAGTACTTGAATTGGCAGACTGAGCAAGAAGTCCACCCTATCATAGGTAGGCATCACACAATCTCCTGAAGGACTGATTAGAACAAAAAGGTAGAGGAGGGTTGAATTCTCTCTTCCTGCCAGACTGGCTTATCTGAGACATTGTTCTTCATCTGACTTTGGACTGGGACTTATACCCCCGGTGCTACTGGTTCCCAGGCTTTTTGATTTAAACTGAAACCTATACACCACCAGCTTTCCTGTGTCTCTGGCTTATATATAGTAGATCCTGGGATTTGTCAGCCTCCATAAGAACATAAGCCAGTTCTTTATAATCAGCCAGTTTCTCTCTCTCTCTTTTCCATTCTCTCTCCCTCTCTAATAGATGATAGATAGATAGATAGATAATAGAAAGTTACTATTTCACCTCAATATTTATAGAGCAATATCCACAATAGCCAAACTATGGAAAGAGCCTAAATAATCCAAAAACAGATGAATGGATAAAGAAGATGTGAGATGTGAGTATAATGAAAATACTACTCAGCTATCAAGAAAATAAAATCTTCCCATTAGCAACGACGTGGATGGAACTAGGGGATATTATGCTAAGCAAAATAAGTCAATCAGAGAAAGATAGTTATCATATGATCTTACTCATGTGTGGAATTTAAGAAACAAAACAAAGGATCATAGCGGAAGAGAAGAAAAATAAAACAAGATGAAATCAGAGAGGGAGATAAACCATAAGAGACTCTTAATTACAGGAAACAAACCGAGGGTTGCTGGAGGGGAGAGGTGTGGTGGATGGGGTAACTGGGTGACGGACTTTAAGGTGGCACGTGTTGTAATGAGCACTGGGTGTTGTTATGTAAGACTGATCGATCACCAAAACTCTACTTCTGAAACCAGTAATACTTATATGTTAACTAACTGAATTTAAATTAAAACAAAAAGAAAGTTACTATTTGAATTCTTTTGAGTTTTCCCCATTTGTAGAAGTTCAACAAGTGATTTTTCTTCTCATTCCCTTTCAAAATACTTACTAGGGAAATATTTACAAATGCATGAATGATCTTTGGGGTCTGAGACACATGCTTCTGGAGACCAGATATGTAAGGAAAAAGTGAAGTAGGGGTGGAATGGCATAAAGATGTGGTCAGTAAGAATCTCCAAAGTATAGTCACTTTTAGAGGTCACTGATTTTGTCCTGTGGTAGGGGAAATAAATTGGAATTTCCTATTTGTGTTTCTGCAATAATATAAGGTTTTTGACTATAACATATTTCCTCCAAATGTGTCAAAGGATTAACTGGCTAAAGGTGACAGAAAAGGGTGCTCCATGTGGATTTAGAGGAAAGCTAAAAGTCACTACTGCTTTTCTCTAGAATGTTATGCCTTTCTGTGCAGGCATCTTTGAATGATCAACAATGGGATAATTCGATTTCTGAATATAATATAAAAATTAACATGCTCATAAATTTGAGGAATTTTGAGGATGATGCTTATATAAAATATTTCATTGATGCATTTTAGAAAGGAATTAAACATAGATATACAGATATATGTATATTCATATGTAAGTCTGCAGTCCTATGGTGTGTACATTTATGTATATAAATGTTTAATAACTGTACTCAAACTTCAAAGTAGTTTCTTACAGTATTAAAGATTGTTATTTAATAATTTTCTTTTTCTATATTCCTCTGCCTTTTCTTTAGAAATTATAATAAAATTTTGCCAAGAATCATTGAAAATTATTTTAAAGAAATTGGGGGACAACAGAATATAATATAAATGCATTTAATTTAGAATAAGAAAAGTTTGAAAGCATTATTAGTAAGGGCATAGTGTTAATTTTCCATTATTACAAAGTGGTAAATATTAATTATTTTGAGCTTTAACTTTAAATAGATTACATTCACTTCAAATATTGAATGAATTATCTAATTGCATTATTTCACATATTTTCCTCTAAAGTTTTTTCTTTCATTTCTTGAAGACTTTTGTGAAGAAATGACCTATGACTGAATATCTACATTTTAGAATCAGGAAGTAAATGTGTGAGTAAACACTGAAACTCTCAAAGAATATCTATTTCATTGGTTCCTCTAAACTGCTTAGTTATTAATATAATTAATAGTCATCGGTTCTATAACTTGATTGCACATTAAAATTATTTAGGTACTTTTTAAAGATGCAGATGCCCAGAACCTATCTTCATGTAAATGCTCTGGGATGAGACCAAGGAAATGAGTGTGTTCAAAACTACTTCAGGTGTTCCTAACCTGTGACCACGAAATTAGAGTAAATCTGTAGGCTTTGCAGTTACCATTGCTAATAGTTCTTATCTCTAGAGTTCACTCTTCTGCCTCAAAGAAACCCTTGTAGCCATTTATTAGGGAATAACTAATTTGTTTGTTTTTGTTATGGATTTTGTCTCTCAAGAGTGGTTTCCAACATATTTGCAAAAGTTGATTAATGAATATTGAAATGGAGAAAAATTGCTACATGAAACATTCTGATTTAGTTAATATGGGCTATGAAGAAGAGCTTTTGAAAGAGAATGTTGGATGATACCATAAAAGTGAGCAGGCAGCCCAGGTGGCTCAGCAATTTAGCGCTGCCTTCAGCCCAGGGCCTGATCCAGGAGAGCCAGGATCAAGTCCCACGTCGGGCTCCCTGCATGGAGCTTGCTTCTCCCTCTGCCTGTGTCTCTGCCTCTTTCTATCTTTCTGTGTCTCTCATGAATAAGTAAATAAATCTTAAAAAAAGAAAGTGACCCAAGAAAAATGTATTCAAGATTAATTACCCAAGGTAAGTTAATGAAACTGGCACTAGTGAAGGAAGATATGAATGAGAAGAAAAAAATAGGGTTCAGAAAGAGGAACTCCTTCCAAATACATTTGGGTCCATAACATATTTCAAATTCTACTTTGTAAAATGTCTTTTAGCTTTGTCTTAAGAATATGTGGGCCCTTATCTTCCCTTTGTGTAAAGGATAGGTCATTCTCTTCTTGTTCATTCTCTGTATAGGAATCTCATTGCAAAATTCAATCAGAATGATTGTACATACAAATAGCATCCTCATAGTTTTTTTGTGCTATGTGCTTTACTCACATAATTTTAGCTAACTCTAATCCATTTTTGAAGCCAAAAATGGACATGATATTTGATTCTTGGTAATTTAGAGGAAATCATCTGGAAATTACCAAAAAAAAAGAAAAAAAAGGCATACTTGCAGTGTAATGATATTAAGAGTCATAAGAATGACAGAGCAAGGAAGACTAGAACATCATGTACAAAATGTGCAGGGCTCTAATTCCTTGTAAGTAAAAAATGCCAAGGACATGGGCAAAATGAGTGCAGTATGGTTAAGCTATGATCTGAATTGTGCCTGATAACCTTGCTTAAAATTTAAATAGAACATACAGTGGGAACAACAGGAAATTGCCTGGGTTGGGTGATGGCTGAGGCCATCAGAGGAGACTAAATGAGTGGAAGTTCAACAAATTACTTCACTGAATAAAAGATGCCATGGCTGGTAAATGCCTTCCCCGACAGGGCAAAGAAATAGTTTCAACCATCACATAAAGGATAAGACAGGTATACTAATATAGAATGTAGAGGTTCTCAAATTAATAGTCACATGGTTTTAAAATATTTCTAAGTATTTTCAATGTCTAGAGTTCAAAGCTTATCATATCTTCTTAAAAAGGAAGTTTGGCGGGAACCCTGGGTGGTGCAGCGGTTTGGCGCCTGCCTTTGGCCCAGGGCGCGATACTGGAGACCCAGGATCGAATCCCACGTCGGGCTCCCGGTGCATGGAGCCTGCTTCTCCCTCTGCCTGTGTCTCTGCCTCTCTCTCTTTCTCTCTCTGTGTGACTATCATAAATAAATAAAAAAAATAAAAATAAAAAAAGGAAGTTTGGCAAATTTGTCCTCATTAAGGAAAAAAACTATATCTGATAGAAATCCCATGAACACAGTCCACAGCAAAATAATATACTGGAGGGGCAGGGGGCAGTGGGGAGCAGGAACAAACTTAAGATATACTGACAGTTAAAGAGTTGTTTTCATAAATAAAAGGCCCACAAAAATCAGTAAGTAATAGACACAAATAAGAGATTTCTGGAAGAGAATGTGCAAATGGCATGGAAACAGCAAAAATTCAATAAATCACTGATAAACAAAATAAAGAAACTTCAAATAAAATGGCATTTTAATATATTTTTAAAGAAAACTGAAAGTATTCCTAATTCTTAGTGTCATATGGGAGAGAACAAACCGCTTAGGTGTAATAAAACCATTTAGATGCAGTTTTAAACGCCAGTTTGTATCTTTCAATTTAATTTATGGTATTTTCATATGACTAAAATTTTTACTTTGATTTTTACTTTAATTATGTCTGTCTTAGAATAATTCATTTATAAAACTTGCTCATCTCACTAGCATTTTTTCATCTGTTTTCTTATAGTACTTTTGCGCACATATGTTTCACATCGGGATTAAGATATCTTAATTCTCCTGCATTTCTCAAATAAATAAGCTCTTTAACATCTGAATTCAGGAATGAATAATCATCTCGTGTAGAAAATAACTTAGTCAAAATACCCGGAAAAAACAAATGAACTCCTACCAAGAATAAAGGAATCAGCTGACGGGTGTCAATGGATCTTGACAACAGCATTTAGCTCAGATAAACAGTTCACCCCTGAACCTCTACCCTCATATATATATACACCATGTGCAAGTGGGTCTTGACATTCCACAGTTGATGATGTGAGTGACAGATGTGAGAACATAATCAGTTCTCATTCAAAATCATGAGCATAAGCTTGAAATACACACTTTAGAAGGCTCAGTTAATTTGCTAATGACTAGTTCCACTTGATTGTTTGAACGTAATGAAGAAGATTTGTGGTATGTAGACCAGAAAGGAAATCTAAGGTAAAGGATTTTCAATCACACACCTTGAAAAGCTGTTAAATTCCTGAACAAAAAAAAAATTAATTCCGACATGTCCAACTTTAAGAAATGTGAAAGTTACCCAATTCTCATAGCTTCACTAGAGTCAGTTTTGGTCAATGTTAAGAAGGGGGTAGATGTTTTTCTTTGGATATCTTCTCTCCACTCTGTTGTTCTTTTCTTATTTCTCACAAGCACTGTACACTCTTATTCCATAGGATAATAATTTGATAAATTCATCCATACACTCTAAGATATTAAGGTCACCCTATGGTATTTGCTTTTCAGAAGGGATCATATTAGAAAAAAAGAGATAGATTAATTTTAATATATATGAATGATTTTCCAACTGTGGGATTTAGATACCTTAGGCTAGATATAAAAAAATACTCTAAAAAATACATTATCTCTCTTGATGCTGGTGCATCTCCCATCCTTGTAATTCTCCTGTTTTCCAACTCAGTGAACTGCCATCATCACCCTTCTTCTTGTGTAGCTGAGTATCTCAAAGTCGCCCTTGACATCTTTTATGTTGAATGTAACTCCAGGCTGTACTGATTTTTATCTCTCAAATATGTCTCACATAATTTCACCTCTACCTATCTCCACGCTTTTCACCTTTGTCCAGGCTACACATTTCCCCTTAGACTCACTAAATGAACAAGTTCAGATTATTTGCAATAGCAAGTGAGCATCTTCAGCATAATTGAAGATAACGTTTGAAAGGAAAAATAATGTATTTTGAAGTAAGAAGTGCTTCAAGACTCCAGTAGTGTAAAGATTTGCCCAGTCTCCTTGGATGTGTTAAAACTTCAGCATGAGGCTTCTTTTTAAGGTGTCAAAGGGGAGAAATATTTCAGGCAATAATTTGATAAATCTAATAAAACCACATTTTTTATTTTGTGTCCACCTAATTAAAGCATCAACTAATCTAAGCAGAGAAGGGTTTTTTTGAAATCTAATTAAGTTTGCCTAAAGCCTTCTAAGAGAATTTATGATCCACAAAATATTAGTCTAGTAGCCTGCAATTTGGTGGCATTTCTAATTGTTTTCCAAAGATCTTCTCATCCAAGTGATTAAGAAATATTTTATTTGATGCACTGCCCCCATCCCTGTGGCCAGGTGTAATCTCTGAAAATTTCATGGATTAATCATGTCTTCAGTTAGATCAAAACTTCTAAGGATTAGAATTTGAATTGCTTTAGAGTAATACTACGGAGCACAATATTATATAAAAATATACTTTTGAAAGTGTGTGTGTGTGTTACTTTCTCTTTCAATTCCCATAGTAACTCTTTACAACAAGGAGGTAGGTTGGTAGGAATTATTATAGCTCCCAGTTTATGTATGAAGGAATTTGAGTCTTTGAGAAGTGTTTTTGTGTTTGTTTTTGGAGAGAGAGAGCATACAAGCAGGAGGGGGTATGTAGGGGGACAGTGAAAGGAAGATAGAGAATCCCAAGCAGGCTCCACATGGAGCCAGATGCAGGGCTCCATCCTATGACCCAGAGATCATGACTTGAACCAAAATCAAGAGTCAGACATCCAATCAACTGAGCCACTCGGGCGCCCAGAGCAGTGTTTTGATTTGCCTTAGATCTCAGAACATGTGAGAGACATGACACCCAGAGGAAAATAAAGGGCCTAGTGAGCACAGACTTACTAACAAAACACAATATAGGTGATTCTTGGAGCTTAATGATTATGGAAGGCTTCAAATAAAGTTTCTTAAATCTAAGTCAAAATAAACCTAAGTACTAACAGAACAAATCAGAGAAACTTTGCTCTTGAGAATGTATTTCAAAATGTTTTTTTCAACATACAATAGTCCCTTCTTATCTGCAGGGATAAGTTCTAAGACCCTCCTGTGGATGCCTGATTCATATATATTATATTTTTCCTATACAGACATACCTAGGATAAAGTTTAATTTACAAATTAAGCATAGTAAGATATTAACAACTAGTAATAAAATAGAAAAAAATATATTATAATAAATGTTATGTGAATGTGTCTTTCTTGGTCTCAAAAATATCTTATTAAACTGTACTCACCCTTCTTCTTGTGACGATGTGGGATGATAAAATGCCCGGGTGATGATTTGAAGTGAGGTGAATGACACAGGCATTGTGACATAGCGTTAGGCTACTATTGACTTTCTGACAATTCATCCTCCAGAGGATCATCAGCGTCCAGATCACACAATTAACTGTGGGTAACTGAAACCAGAGAAAGCAAACGTGCAGTTATGGGGGACTAACATATAGTTAAGTCTCCTGTGTGTGTGATGTTAGAAGTCATAAACCTAGCTGAGCAAACTTCAGTTTCTAATCCAGAAATACTGAATATCTCCACTGATTTCTGACAATTTAATTATTTCTATGCTTGGTGTGCTTTGGGTCAACCAACACCATACTTAGTTTCTTGTATAAATACAAAAGCATAAAACTAGGCAGGAAAAGAGCAGAGAAACATATCTTGTGACAGGAGAGATATTGGAGAGGTCCAAATGACAACTAAAACCAATTATCTGTTACATCAATTTAATTTGATTTGATAAAATCTGTAAAGGTTGCGCCAGGTACCATGGGGATGAGCAGTGAATACAATATAATTGTTTCCTTCAGCAAATGACAATGCATAAGAAAGACAAACATGGGGTGAAATGAGTTAAGTTTTATAATAGAATTTTAAAAATTAATTTAAGTTCAATGAAATAAGAGGAGAAAACAATTCTGAGAAAGTAGTTAAGAGGGGGAGTGGCATTTGAATTCCAGTGAAGGTTGTGTATAGAACTTTTCCAAGAAAAAAATAAATGACAAAAGCATTCTGAATCAGGAGATTGTGAGTCAATAACTATTTGAGGATCTCAAACATATTATGGCTTAATTTTAATATGTGTGGAGGAGTTTGATAGAGCAGAAGACTGGAAAGTTAGTGTGGAGATAGATGACAAAACCCTTAAATATGAGGCTACAGAATTAAGATTTCTCCCAAAAGGTCAAAGATTCATAAAGGGTTGTGATTTACATGTCAAGTCTGACTGATAGGGACTCCCAGACCCTGCTATTGAGAGGCACTTGGAGCACCATTGTGAGCCTAGTGATCTGTTTCGTCAGCAATGTCTTGCATGGGTAAAGGAGAGGTTGGGAAGGAAATTCGTGCCATGTCTCACCAGTTGGTTTATTCAACAGTCTGAATTAGATAGAGGCCGAACGTGAAGTGTTTTGTTTGCTTCCCATCACTGCCTAAAACCATGCTGTATCAGATCTCCCTTCCTTACTCTTACTAACCTCTGGATAAATCTTAGATTTGTCCAGGAGCCATTTATAAGAACTGAGAGATCGTGTTCTCACTCAGTTTTAAAAGGCAAATCCGATCAATTCACTTTAATTGTCTATACATTTCAACATATTTATTCATCTTTCTCCTACCTGATGGTTGGAGAACCATCCCTTTGGGTTGAGCCTTGCCAAGATTATTCAAACCAGCTCACTTCCGTGGACCACAGTTTTTGGTTGACAGGAAATTGACATATCTTTGTCGCAATAAATACAGGGGTCATGAGGCCTGTCTTATGGTTGCCTTTCTCTCAGAATTCTGCTTTCTCGGGATCCCTGGGTGGCGCAGCGGTTTGGCGCCTACCTTTGGCCCAGGGCGCGATCCTGGAGACCCGGGATCGAATCCCACGTCGGGCTCCCAGTGCATGGAGCCTGCTTCTCCCTCTGCCTGTGTCTCTGCGTCTCTCTCTCTCTCTCTCTCTCTCTCTCTCTCTCTCTCTGTGACTATCGTAAATAAATAAAAATTAAAAAAAATAAAGATCTTCCTTTAAAAAAAAAAAAAAAGAATTCTGCTTTCTCTTGGGAATTTATTTCCCTTTGCTTAAATCAGATGAAGGTAAACCGGTCAGTTTGCTCCCTCTTTTTCAGTTTGAATTACATTGTTAGCAGCTCTCACACAGGGACTTTGCCCAAATAGGCTGTTAAGAAGGTGAAAGTATGGCAGTGGGATGTGACACAGTGAAGAGTAAACAGCTCAGAAATAGGGTTTTACAAGCCAGCTGCCACTCAGGGCAATGAGCCTTCGTCCCACCAGGTCAGCTCTGGGAGTCAGTGTAAAACCCATACCTCAGATTTATTAGACCCAAGAGGCATAGAAGCCAGTATATTTATACACCAACTCCTGTTAGTCATTGCTGAGTGCTATTCATGTAAGGGTGTATTAATTCCCAGGCACTTTTGCCTGCTGTGTAAGTGGCAAAGCAATGTCCAGTGGCCAGAAAAAGCTCTCGGGTGAAGCGGTTAAGGTTCTGACAGTTGGAAGTCCAGTGAGTAAACCCTCACTGTGGTGTAAGTGGTAATATGGGGAAGATCCCAATGACATCTGCTATACTGCCTAAGAAAGACATCTCAGGGTCTCAGTCAAGTGACTGCCTTTGGCTCAGGTCATGATCCCAGGGTCCTGGGATAGAGCCCTACATCAAGCTCCCTGCTCAGCAAGGAGTCTCCTTCTCCCTCTCCCTCTTCCCCTTCCCACACTCATATTCTCTCAAATAAATAAATAAAATCTTAAAAAAAAAAGGCATCTCAAAGTCCATGAGGGACTGCCTTGGAGGCCCACCTCCCTGACTTGGGGAGCATTGCTCATGAAGAAATAAGGAAAAGTCCAGGACAATCCTTCTGAGTTCTGTGACTCCTAAAATGTCTCCAGCTTCAATAATTTTTTTTTCCTGTGAATTTCTATTCTTCTGCTTATATCAACTGGTAAAGTGATGGGCATGGAGCACTTTGGACCACATCTTATAAAGCCCTAACACTAATTGAAGGTTTGATTTATATAATGTCAGAGTACTTAGCTTCTACAAAAATATGTATTCGTGACACAGCTTTTTGTAATCATCGACCACTTTTGTATAATTTTTGTTCTGACTGTTTTAACAAAATATGCTTTTCATTTATATTCATAGTCAAGTAGTATGGCCTTAAAAAGAGTCATTTCATTTCTAATTTCTACTAATTTCCTTTTAGGCTTCCAACATGTTAGACAAAGTCTTACAGAGAAGAAATACAGATCTAATGAGTGGCAAATCTTTGAAAAATTAATTTTAAAAATTCTGATATTGCCTTATATTTCACCAAAAGTGACACAAGGAGAAAAGTGCAAATGCTATAATTAATTCCAGCTTGTGCTTTTTTTTCTGATTTATAATCATTGAAATGCTTATAGCATGTTAAGTATAGAATTTAAGAATTGTTCACCCAGAATTATTTTCAATTTAAAAATGGAATGCTATTCAGAAAAGCTTTAACAACTTCGGTGTTACAGCTTACCTAGAGAAATTTTAGTTAAAGGTTTCATTTAAGCTCCATCAGCTGGGTATTTTTATATATAACTCAACACTTTTGTCCAACTCCTCTTCATTCACTCCCTAATGTTATATCTTACGTGATTATCTCCCACACTAAATTATAAGTTTCTTTAAGGACAGGGATTGTCTTTTTTAATGTTAGATTATCAGCCTCCCTACCATCACCCCAAGACCAGTACTTGCAAATGCTTTGCCTAAAAGCTCTCTCTATATTACTTTTAGAACAAAAATAAAATCTGCAAGTTTGAAATACCATTTGTAGAGGATTTCATTTTAGCATCTTCATTCCTTTTTGCCCTTGAAACATTTGTGGAACATACAATATAGCAAGCAGCTAATCATTATTAAATTGATAGGTATTCATTATAATCGTTTTAATCCAGACGTTATATGCTATTCTATATGCATGCCCTTGTAGGTTAACTTCATTTTGTGCTCTTAAAATGATTAACAGAGAAATACTCTGGTATGTACAAGTTTCAGCCTCTTTCCCATCAATAATACCCTTAATTGTGAAGTTCCAACAGGAGATAATGGTGGCCAGAAAAGATGCACTTTCTGGCACTTGTAATCGGCACTTTGCCCAGTTGGGTCTATAATCTTGAGGGATTCCTCAAACGAAAGCATACCTTTCTTTCTCTTAACTTAATATGTTTCATTGTGTAAATTTTGTTTGCCAAATATGGGTAATTGTATTGAGGTTGTTTAATGTTACAAAGTGTTTGAAATGATTTCCTACCTTAAAATATTATCATTGTTATTATTATTAGTAGTAATAGTATTGCTATTTAATCATCTTGTTTTCAAAGCAATAATTTATAACTCCACAAAAGAATTAATATTTCAAATTACCACTATGCACAGCCTAAAAAACATAGGATATGTAGCTAAAAGCAGGCACTAGTCTGCTTAAATTGAAGGGGAAAAAAAAAGGAAACAGTTATTAATGGGAGCTCACATTATTCAATACTTCTTTTGCACTGAGAATTTTTTAAGTATATGGCATGCAGTCTCTCATTAAATCTTCCAAACAAACTTATAATGGAGATTCTATGATTCTTTTCATTTTACAGGTGAAATAAGTCTCCACAGTTCAGGAACTTAACAAATGTCACTCAGTGAGCAGTAGAGACAAGATATCAGCATGGGTGTTCTGATGGCAGTGCCTGTGCTCTAAAACAGTCCTCTAAATTGTTTTACAGTGAAACAGACATGTTGCTGGAAAAGTCTATCATTGGATTTATGTTATGATTGAAAGAAATTAATCTTCCATTTGCTTATTTTTAACAAGTGTTAAGTCTGTTCTGTAATGAGTACATTATAATTAAATGATAGAAAATAACATTGCCTGCAACATTGACTCATGATTGACCTAGGATGCTCTTAATGTTAAATCAGAGACAATGGACTTCCATCTATAGGTTACATTTGACTCTTGGATTAATTCCACTAACCCAGGGATTTCAAGCTCAATGGGGCAATGACACCCAGCCTTGAGAATAATTTTCTCCCTGGCAGGTCGCTGTGGCTACCTGATAAAGAGTTGGTCAGCAGAACATTTGGTCATTGCAGAATTATGGACCTAGTTCAATACCTCCAAATTTTAAAGGAAATTTAAACACCTTCATCTGTCTTCCTCTAGTATAACCAGCTTGAAATCTACTGAGTCTCTATGTCCTTTTCCTCTCCTCCATGATTATTCTCTTCTTGCTCTCCTATCCTCATCATTCAGAATTCTTTATTTTATTTCTCCTCTGCCTAGCATCTAGTTATCTCTTCTATTTTTTTATTCACTTTCCCACTAATTTTTATTGAGAAATTGGCCTGTAAGTTTAAGGTGTACATTAAGATGGTTTGATTTAGATATACTGCAAAATGGTTACAGCGATAGATTCAGGTATAATAAGAAGAAAAGAGAAAAAAAATTACCTCATTGAAACAATAAACAGAAAAGAGAAAAATTATCCTGGTGATGAGAACTTTTGGAGTCTATCCTCTTAAAAACTTTCCTAGATATCACTTAACTATAGTCATCACATTGTACATTATATCCCTAGTATTTATTTGTCTTACAACTAGAAGTTTATACCTTTCTATCTGAAACACTATTTATTACTTTAAGAACCAGAAAAATAAAAGATAGTTTATTCCAACCCTAGAAAAAGAGCTAAATGTAAATTTTAATGCATTTCTTCCCCTTAATTGCTAAAGTTCCAAGAAAGTTGGTATTCGAAGTACAGAAGAATCTTTTTTTTGAAGTACAGAAGAATCTTATACTTGCCCTCTATATTGTTGAAATCTTCATAACATTTCCAAAAATACTTGACCCCAAATATTTTGTGATCATTAATGTTTGACCAATCAAAACATGGTCATGGTTTAGAACGGTTTCTAAAAGAATGCACATAATAAAAGATGGTAAAATTGGTACGATACTGTATATGTGTCAGTTATCTAAGGCTGCATAACAAATCACAATGGATTTTCAAAAATTGACAACTTTTAATACTCAATTTCTGTAAGTCAGCAATTCAGTCAGGGTAAGCAAGGGCCATTTCTCTCTCCATCATGATATTTAGGCCTCAGCTGGCAGATATGAAGGTTGGGGTTGTAATCACCTGAGGGCTCACTTGCTCAAATGTCCGGTGACTTTTGCTAACTGAGGATCTGTTTTTCTCCATACAGGCCTCTCTAAGAGGCTTCTCCCTGTAGTCTCTCTGGGCTCCCCCAGCTGGTCTCCCCATGGTGCCTGACTGAAAGGGTAAACATCCTAAGGTGGAGCCAGGAAGAGTTATATCACCATTTATGACCTGATGCCTGAAGGCACATGGCATCCATCTCATCATTCCCGATTGGTGGAGGCAGTCCACAGTCCCAAACAGGTTCAAGAAGAGGGGAGATAAATTCTGTCTTTGGACTGGAAATGGCAAGTTTCTGGAGGGGCATACAGGACAAGAAATACTGTCCTATCATTTTGGGTAAAGATAATCTGTCAGAGGAATATTTTGTGTTCTCCATTTATATATGAACCATACACTGCAATACATTAACAGTTGTTTCTTCTATATCTGGGATGTATGCTTGAATTATTTTTCTTTGTATTTTACTATATCTTTCAAATATTCATTCAGAAATAGTGAACATGCATTATCTTTGTAATAGAAAAGGTGAAAAAGAGGTGCTTCTATGTATTTTTTAAGCAATGAGAAAAGAAAAGCAAGAAAACAAAGCTCAGGATCAGGAAAGCAGTCCTTGTAACAATTGCATCTTGCTCTTTCATTGCCTCCCCATCTTGCCTTTACCTGGTACAGTTGCTAGAGTTGGCCTAAGTTCCTTCGTACCTTCTGGCCTGAGTGTTTCCAAAGCATCTTAGGTTCTATTTCACACTTAACCACCTCTGCATCCATTCTCAGGGAGGAGAGAGAAAAAAGGCTGGTAGAGATCCAGGTTTAAAGCACAAAGAACAAGTCATCCCTTGATACTTTCTATCAAGGCATCTCAGAAAAAAAAATCTGTAAACATTACTGAGAATAAATATATGTAAAAAGATTTTTCAAAGAGAAATATGTAAGCTACCTCCCTATTATTGTTAGCTATCCACTGTCACTTTCAGGTTTGGGGTTTGGAGTTTGGGGGGAAATTTTTATGGCCCCTAATAGCCGTGATCATTCCCCTGACATACAATAAGTTCCAATGATGCAAAATATCTCCCAATTTCTTTCTAGCCTGGAATTGATAATCTGATCATAAGAATGACTCCAACTCTTAAGTGTCTGTGTAATACTTTCCTATTTGGAAAGGATTTCTGCATGTAATTGTGTTTTCACAAACTCTAAAGTGTAGGTAAGCTGTGTAGGGTAATGTCCTCTGTCTTCAGAGGGCAAAACATGGCTTTAAATGATTTTCCCATATTTTTACAAGGAAGTATAACTAAAAGGACAACAAAGGGAGTCTACTTTCTTTCACAGTGCCAAAGAAGAAAGGATTATTTTAGGTCTAAAATGGCTTTTTTCCTTCTTCTTCAATACTTAATGAATGGCCAAGGGTAAAAGTGTAAAAGGTAGCATGTTGGCATATTCTCGTTACAGACCCCCAGGAATGAACACTCTTGAGAGGGCACCACAACGCCACTTTTCATGTTGCATGTGCCATCAGCATTAAAAGATCTTTGTTTGCAGCCTTGTGCCCGACTCCAAGAACTTGGAGTATGGATGCCTGTAACTATGTAGCTGTCACCTTCTGCACTTTGGTACCAGGCTGAGCACCCTGCACTAAGAAAGATCAGCTCAGGTGATTAATACCAGTGGAAACTGAACTGTTGTTCTCTAACTACTTGCTGAGGGGGTGGGACCCTTGGATCGCTAATTAACCATAATCATTATTAGGGTAGCTACTGCTTTAAAACTATTTCTAAGCTTCCCAGTTATTTTCAGGTTCTGTGTTCCCCTTCTCCTGCCCACTTGATTGGTTTTAAATTGCAACTGTCGACTACAGCTTTCTATAGCACTTACTCATGACTGCTCCAGCTTTCAACTTTCTCTTTCCATTCAAACAGCTAAATTGGAAGTGTATAGTGCTTGATTTATATTTAGATGTATTTTTTAAATGAAGAGTTAAAAGTTAAAAGTCTGCACAGCTGCAGGAAACATTATTGAAAGTCCTTTAAAACCATTATGTAGACTCACTCAAATGGCTGCTACAAATGCACATTATAAAATCGGCCTTTTAGCTGTTCGTATTTCATTGGAGTTTGTACTATTTTCCTTTGCTATTGTCAGTATTTAATGGTAATCATTTAGTATCATAAAGCTAGACATGTTTCTCTACATAAGAATAATAACGGCAAGTATAGAAAAAATAAGTGGGCAAGGAAAGAAGTTTTAAAATGTTGTGGAGGATTGAGGTTAAGGCATGCGTCAAAATTAGTTTGCAGAAATATTGAAACAAACTTGCTTATACTATAAGTACATTTATCATTTTAAGAAAGTAGAAGTCCATATGGAGTGTGGATTCAGTTAGTCTCTGCAGTGTCTCAAGGGTGACACGACAGACCCAGATTCTTTCCATCTCTCAGCTCTGTCACTTTCAGCATCCAGTTTCAGGTAGGATCACTTCTCTTTGTAGGGTTAAGATGGTAATTGGTATTTGCAAAGCTCCCAGGCTACTTGCTTCCTTTTACATACTCAGCAGGAGGGGATAAGGGGTGGAAATAGGGAAGTGGAGGAGAGGGAGAAGAAGGAGCCTGGAGGATGAGAGGGAAAAGGAGAGTGAAAGAAGGAAGGGATGGAGGAAGCAAGCGAGGGAAAGAGAGAAAGAAAATGAGAGGAAGAAGGAGAGGAGGGAACACAGAGAAGATGAGGAGCAAGAGAAGACAGAAAAAAATCTCTCTAATGGACTGATAACTCTCAGGGAGGACATTGGGAATCATGTACTAATTGGCTCAATCAGATATTCTAACCAATTACAGGTGAGAGTGATGGTAAACCGTGATAGAATAAGGCATCAAAGCAGGACCTCTCCCTGGAGCTATGTGTTAAGGCAGTTTTTATAGAGTCTCTTGGAGGACATGGGGACAAGGTCAACTCTTTTTTTTTCTTTTTTTAAGGTTTATTTATTTTTGAGAGAGAGAGGGAAAGGGAGAACACAAGCAGGAGGAGTAGAGGGGGGCGGGGAGGATCGCAAGCAGACTCCAGCTGAGTATGGAACCCAATAAGGGGCTCGATCTCACAACCTGAGATCATACCTGAGCAGAAACCAAGAGTTGAAGGTATAATCAACTGAGCCAACCAGTGTCCAAAGGTGAATTCTTAAACAAGGTTAAGATTCTTTTAAAAAGAAAGATGAGGAAATAGATATGGCCAAGGTAGCCACCAGTGTTTGCTATGTGTAGGCAAGATTAGAAATCATATAATAAAATTTAGACACATACAAAAGAACTTGACTTTTTTTTAAATAGTCAGCTCATATACTATTTATGAAAATCTCATTGGAAATAATCCAAGTAAATTATAGAATTATCACACAGGTATTTTAAACGGAGTATATTTTAAACCACTATCACAAATACTCATTTCTTTTTAGTTTGAGAACTCTGGATGAATTTTTATAATTTACCACTTCTATTGAACAGAATATGAGAACATTTCCTTTAAGAATTGCAGCTACTTTGTGATTATTTCCCCTTTCCATTATATGAAATATAATTTCATATTGTCAAAACACAAATGTATTAATTAATTTAACCCATAACTGGTATATGCCTACTTCAGAGAATAATAGGTTAGATGCTTGTTAATTATAAAAATATGACATAAAGGGTTTGGTTCCCAAGCTCTAAATGGTATAATCAAACAGATAAGATGTATACAAATAACTCCAGTGCAAGGCAGAAAATAAGTGAGAGAAGCACAGATAGACGGTAATGGGAAATGAGCCTCTTTCCATACAAGATGACCTATGTGAATTTTCCAAAGTAAATCTCAATTTCCAGTTCTTATGGAATTATTACTAGCTTTTCTTACTTTATCATTACTTACGTCTTTATCAGCAGCTCTGCTCACTTTTATCTGCTAGTTTTACCTGCATATGAGTCACAATAGAAGGACTTTTTTACAACAAAGTATTTAATTACTTTTTTCCTATAGGGAAGTTATAAGCTAAGCTATTAAGTTAAAATGGATCTATGTACTCAGCCACAAAAGCAGTCTTCATCCCTGCTCTTCCTATAACACACGAAGCAAATAATGCAATCTGTTATAAGGTAACTATGCTAGGTCTCAGGTAGTAATGTTTGTTTTGTTTTGTTTTGTTTTGTTTTTTAAATCCACAACTGTCCTAAGTTGCTGAAAGCTTAGACTTACCTAATTCAAAATTTTGACTGGAATTATTTGAGAATTATATCCCCATATGGTGCTTTTGGCAAATATAAGCAATTATAATGCACACCCCCAGAATGAAATTTTCAGAAAATAATAGCACAGTAGTTAGTGAAGACAGGGATTTTTTTCAACTACTTCAAATTGAGATCTTCATTTTGAACATAAGTTTGATCATTTCATTTGAAGTACTATAAATTCACAGAACAGGAAGAAAAAAGGAGATTTGATCTTCAGCCCCAATTCTACCACTAATTAGGTGGATTATATTTATAATTGTATTTGTCATCTCTGTCTGAATGTGTTCTTCTATAAAATGATAGAGTTAAACAATCCAATTCCTAACATCCCTCTTTCATGTCTAAATTCTAGAGTGAAATATTAGAAACAAAATATCAAAATAGATCACAGAACTATGTGTGAAAAACACGTTTGCATTATTTTTTATTTATTTGCATAGAGATTTCCATATATTAACACAGGTAACCGAGAGCTGCTTTTGATATGGAAACAATCATTTATTTTTGTAGGAGGAAATGAATCATTTTTTTGGCCCTTTAAATGAGTCAGATCATGGGAATGCTGGTTGCACTATCTCTTAATTTCTCAGTCATCCTTCAGAGTAGACATTAGACTATCAGAGGAACTGATGAAGAACAACAAAGCATGGAGTTAAAATTACTTGTCCAAGATCATACAACTAGTAAATCGTGGAGGTGGAATATAAAACCATGTTTCTCTATGCTTTTCTATTATAGTCAAGTGATCCTGCATAATTTATTGAGAGGTCTTATTGAGCTTATAACGCTTTTCAACAGGGGATGGTAGTTCACAAAAACATATTTCTCTTTTTTAGAATCATATATTTATAAACCACAGAAAATAGGTACTTCACTAAAGGTTGAATAAAGGTTGAATGTCTAGATTGCCAAAACAATTTAAGTAGGGTAGGTTTGGACAGTGTGGAACAATCAGCCTTTCCTTCCTTTGTACAAGTGATAGAAGGCATTTCTCCTCCCTAAGGCCCCCAGAGAATGCTTTGAAATACTCTACAGGGCATAATGTGGGAGAATCTGGCCATAGTTTCCATTTATATAAAGAGAGTTTTTATTTTAAAAGCACTTTCACATGCATTATGTAAATATTCAGTAATGAATATTTAATCCAAAGGCATCCGAGCCTCATCTATATTTTTATGGAGCATAATTTAAGCAACTTTTAGTCTCCCGATATCTCTGCCCTCCGAAGAACCCCACTTATGACAGCCTGTTAAAAACTAGATTTAATAAATGTCCAATATCAATTCACCTTGCATATAAATAAACCACTTCATTCCAAAATACAACTTATTACAGGTAGTTTTGTTCTTACAGAGTCAGTGGGCTGCACTGTCATACAATGGAAATGGTACACTGCAGGACACTTAGGCCACCTCCTCTGTAGGGCTGAAATTGCTCAAGATTAAAATTAAAACAATAAACTTCAGCCTAGATGTGTCTTCATTACTAAAGCTTTGGGTCATTTACTTTAACAATGTCAACTTACTTTCGGTCTCACATTCCGTTTAATTAGCGAAGGAAGTAATATGCAAGAGCACACCTCATGGTGTCCCATTACCTTGGAGAAATGTTTTATCTATTCCTAAAAATAACAGGTCCAATTCTTATACCCTCTGTGGAATGAGAAGATATCTCAATGGGAAGACACCATACAAACACTAGTATAAAATTGACTCTCAGTTTCTAGAAAGAATGTACTTGGAATGAGGATAAAACAGGCATTGTGTGTATTTTATACCTAACATTATGTTAAAAAAATACATACCTCAAATAGTTATATAAAAGTAATGTTTTCCAGAAATTCTAACCAGATAGTGAAGGGGAGTTGAAACTAATGAAAACAGTACATATCCATTCTGGTAAAATATCAGTTTAGTTACTACCAGTGGATATAAAAATGCAGCATATGTTTTACTTCCAAGTATTCTGAAATTGCAGTGGAAAGGAAATCTAGCTGTATTTATCCAACTCTTGGCATGACCATGAAGATTGGCAGCCATAATATATAATTTTTAAAATAAATAATCCAAAGGGTAGTCCATGATTTACTTTGGTGAACACAATAGAGGGTTTAAACAGTACATTGTATAAGCAGAACTCATTAGATGTAATCATCAAGTGAGTTATTTCCCCTTCTGTTTACTCAGGGTTGACATTCTCCTCCTGCCTCTGGATGATAACACAGACCAGCCCCTAACTTTCCATTCCCACATAAGTAATAAAGAGTTCTATTACCATGTTAAGTCAATAAAGAAGCTGTCCTCTTTGGAAATTGCACTTTCTGTCCAATTTAATTTTCTCATTCTCCCCTTACTAGGGTCTGTTCTAGGTAGAAAATCTTATGCGAGATAGGAACTGGTTGATGTCTTTCCCTACTGTTTCTCCCTCATGTTGCCAACCCAACTTCTTAGTCCCTTTGGTTTGAGAGTGAGAAGCAGGTAAGAGAAGTAAAGGGAACAATAAGTACTGGACTTCTACTATTATAAGACGGCTTATATAATTACCACAGATCTTCCCTCCTATAATTGCAAGGTCAAGAAAATATTTCTCACCCCTGAATTGCAGTCTCCACACAGATCAGGCTGGCAGCTGCAAAAACCAGTACTTGTTGTATGCTAAATATTATACAAACTAATGTATATTTTCTGATAAAGACTCACTTAGCACATTTAGGAGTAGGCTTTATAATTTCATTAACATGTAGAGAAAGCCGAAATCAGAGAAGTTAAATGTATCTCCAGATTATTATAGCTTATAAAGAAGGAGGCAACAGGCAAACAAAGGACATACTGACTCAAATGCTTTTATGTGGTGTGATACTACCTCCCTGCATGACTTTATATATATGACATACTGTATAGAAGGTGATAAGTATGGCAACAGCTACAGAGCCACAAACAGAAGCTCTGCTTCTGATTCTTGGAACTAGATTTCTGGTTTTGTGATAGGGTCAGGCAGGTGAGAAGCAGATTCCATGACTCACTATGCTGTATTTCCAAAATAGTTTTTATCTTATTATTGTCTCCCATGTAAAAAAAAAATACATGTGCATATACACCTACACACACTCACAGGGACACAAATACAACCGACCATCTACTCATAGCAAGTACTAAAATAGGCACTGAGAAGCCTCGTGGTTTTGCTTTGAAGACAGGATGGATTACAACACAATCAGGTAAGTGCTATAAATACATGAAAAAAAAATGAGGAACACAGAGATAGCATGATTTCCTCCTTTGTCTGTAGAGACTGGAGAATGAAGAAGCACATGTGCACTGCAGGCCTTTTTTCCATTTTGTAGCTTATGTCACATTCATTAGTTCATTTTTATTACCTACTTCTCTAAGAAACCCATTTATCTAAACAGCACACAACAGTAAGTGTTCTTGCTTTCTTGCAGGCATCCCAAAAATATGTCTCAAATGATTAAGTGATTGGATGGTAGTGGGGCTCGAACTTGTCTGAGTTGAGGAAGCCTGGGATGACCTGGTTACTATGCATACGAAGCTTACTTTTAAAGAAGAGCAAAATATGTCAACAAATAAAAACAATTAAATGCAGAAAGTGATAAATGCTGTAAGTTTTGTGGTAAGTGCTGTAAGAAATGGCCGTGGGTGTCCTGTTTTAAGTCATAATGGATTTCATGGAGCTGGCACTGCCATATTAAAATGAGCAGCCCCCTCTTTTTCTGTCTTGATTCTTCTCCACTGCATAATCAATGATATAGCAAGCTTATTGTTATTCAGATAGGTAGCAAAAATTAATGTTTGGAATCAGAGTCATTTCTCAAATGAGATTGAAAGAGGTTTCTAACGGCCATTACCTCATCAGCATTTAGCGTCTCTTTTGAAGGACAGGGGAGTATGGAAGAGACGAATCAGAATTAGGAAGAGTGGAGATAAAAAAGAAAAGCCAAAGGAAAGGAATTTTTTTCATTATGCTGTAGACTTTAATGGATCTCTGTTGTCAGTCTAATTTGTAAAGATCAATGACTTCTGTTAAACGGCAGTCTGGGCTTCCCTATCTCCTTTTAATTCATCTACTCAGCACATGCTTTCCTTTTGAAAGATAAGAGCACGAGGAGTTTTCAGATATTTTTGCTAGTCCTTTTTTTTCCCTCTCAGCTATCAAATAACCCAAAATGTATATGATAATGAAAACTTCTTATCAAGGACTTGGATGTGAAAGCCACCAGTTGAAATACTGTCAAAATAGAAGCAAACTACAGTTTATCAGGAGTACATTTAAGTTGTTTACAAGTTGCCAAACATGAGAAGGAAAATGAGAAATTGAGTCCAATTTTCAGAAATTTCTTAATGTTTATCTGTAAAAAAAACTGCAATATAACTGGTTCAATTTTCACAGTTTATCCAGAGTCCTTATGTCAAAAAGGAACCTTATGATTCTTTGTGCAAACGTATTTTAGGTATTTCATAGAATGTGCTACTTATGCTATGTGGCATAGAAGATATGTCCCTTGTTTTCAGTTGATCATATCTATTTACCTAATATTTATAAGACTTTTGTTTGACTCTCAACACTGATCCAGCTTTTTGTTCTTGCAGTGTCTAGTTTTGTTACTTTAAAATACAACAGGAGAAAATAAATTACATTAAAACACTGATAAATGATAATTTAAATAAAATTATAAATATGCAATAGTAAATGATGTATGTAATTTTCTATACAATACATATTTTATATATTATATGTGCATATTATAAATTATGTAAATATATAATATATGCATTTGTAAATAATATATGAAAATTATATAATATAGTCTCATATAAAATTGCTATTTTTTATGGATTCATATATATGAACATTTTGCTCCTCTATTTCCATAGAAAACAGCTCATTTCCAAAAAGATGTTGCAAATTAATGGTATTTCATTGCAAGCTTTTAGAATGCAGAATATATTCTAATATTTGATCACAGTCACCCACATCTATTGTATACAATGTTGAAAACGCCACCCTATAATATTAACATTGAGATCCTAAACAACCTTCAATCATCTAGAGAAGAATCAATTACCTTTTGCATAATGGACTATAAAGGTCAAGGAAGTTGACTAATACATTTTAAAGGAGTTTTCAATAATACATTTTGAAATCAAAGGGTTTCCTGTTGTCTCACTTGAAATGAAAGATAATTTACCACAATATTCCATTCCCCAAATATTTTAGTTAATTGAGGTTTGCTATGTGATTTACTTTCGAAGAATTTTGGAGTCTATAGTAAAATGATGGTGTAGAACAATTTAAAAACCTTGTGACATGAGTCAAGCAGACTTGGGTTTGAATCTCATTGCTAATGATCAAGCGGATTGCCTTGGCAAAGCAGAAAAACAGAATCTAAAAGAAAAGTGTGTGTTCAAACTTTTTATTTTCCTATAATCCAGCCTTGCAGCTGAAAGAACCCAACAGAATTCGACCGCTAGGGCACAGGATCCAAGGAGCAGTAGTGGGAGCCACATTTATACCCTCACCACAAAAACGAATTGTACCCATATTGTTGAGGGGAAAAAGCAAAGAAAACAGCATTGGTGAGAAAGTCTCTAAGACAACGAGCCCAAATCGGTGCTACTGTCTGGCCCAGGCCCATTCATTCTTTGTCTCTCATTTCCCATTCTATTCTTCATCAATTCACTGTCTCCTCTAAAAATAAATCATGAACAGGACATATACACATAGTGAAAAATGAGAAAAGGATCTTAAGGAAAAGGCCCTTGAAGAACAGTAATAAATTATTAGAAAGTACAAGGCGAGTTATAGCGGGAGCGTTCAAACAAATACTACGCCTTAGTCTCAAAAAATTACAAAAATATGACCTTTCAAAACAAGCTCACTGTCCAGATAAGAGAACTAGAAGTTCAAGGAAGTGATTATAAGACAAAGGAAGAAGATAAAATCAATCTGGAAATGCTGAGTGGAAAACTAGAAGTTAGAACTGAAGGTACTAGAGGGATGAAAGTAGCATTTAATGCCACAAAAGTAGAGCAAATGTGACTGAACAAAGCAGCAGGGAGACAGTGGATCAACATGAGGAGATCACAAATATGGAGGGATACCATGGTGATGCAAGCTGTAAGGCAGGACAGTAAGGTGGAGATTGAGGAAATGCATCGTCAGTGATCCTTACTGAGCAAACTTAAACTGTGTGTCTAAAGCATACCTCTTCTCTGAAATTTTGTTTTCAAAGTTTTCTAATTAAAATGAAAAGTTATTCCCTGAGGAAAAGAAATATAATAAAATAATTAAGACTATTCTGGTCAAGCTACAGAATTTCAAGAAATTGTAAGAAAAAAGTCAGGAACATGGGGCAGAAATTCAGAATGACCTTAAATTCTTTCATAAAATAATCAGCAATGGAAGGTACTGAAGATACATCTCCAGAGTTTGGCGGTGAAAAAGTACTGGTCGCTTCTGCTCAGAAAGAAAAAAGAAAAGAAAAGAACAATTTTTCGAGATTCACATACACAAGGAATAAAAAGGGATGCATGAAAGGAGGATATTGAAGGAAGGAAGGTTTCCAGTAAGTGAAATGAAAAATAACCAAATAATGCAGCCACTAAAGAGATTATCTAAATAAAATGATTCAGGAATGGAGAGGTTGTGTTTCAGTGACTCATAAAATGACCCACTAAAGCAAAATTATAAAATACAGTTAAAAATGATTGGAACTAGGACAGCCCCAGTGGCTCAGTGGTTTAGCGCCACCTTCAGCCCAGGGCCTGATCCTGGAGACCAGGGATCAAGTCCCAGGTCAGGCTCCCTGCATGGGGTCTGCTTCTCCTTCTGCCTGTGTCTCTGCCTCTCTCTCTCTCTCTCTGTCTCTCATGAATAAATAAATAAAATCTTTAAAAAAACGATTGGAATTATATTTAATAGGATATAATGTAAATTTAAAAAGGAGAAAGAGTACATGTGGTTGTGATTATTTCCTTATGTTTTTAAAGCAATGAGTCAATAATGGTAGTCTAATTTGAAATATACAGTTAAAAGACACATGATGATTTCACTCATACATGGAATTTAAGAAACAAAATAAACAAGCAAAGGGAAAAAAAGAGAGAAGCAAATCAAGAGACTGTAGAGAACCTACTGATGGTTACCTGAATGGAGGTGGGTGGGGGGATAGGTGAAATAGGTGATGGGAATTGAGGGCACTTGTGATGAGCAATGGGTGTAGTGATGTATGGAAGTGTTGAATCACTATATCATACACCTGAAACTAATATCACACAGTATGTTAACTAATCAGAATTTAAATAAAAACTTTAAATAAGAGAGATACATGTGATACTGGCACCATTTTCACTTTTCTTAATTTAAAGGGACATTTTGTAAGCACCGTATTTTTTAGTGTGTGTGTATGTGTATGAATATATATTTAAGTTAAATTCAGTAATTCCTTCACTTATACTTCTGTGGTGGTAATTGTTATATTTTATTGAAATGAACACTTTTTAATTAAATAACATGCATAGGTGTGTAGTTCACTTCTCATAGAGTATCATCAATCTCCCCTACTATTTGCATGTGTTTATAAGAAAGATCAGATTATAAGAAATTATGGTTGGCAGATGTTGATAAGGCCAATTTCTAGGAGGTCAGATATTCTATGAAATTTTTACTAGTCTCTGCATTTTCCTATGTTCCTATAATGATTATATATTATTTAAAGAAAAATGCTTTAATTTTTGTCTTTAAAAATATCAGCATATTTCTTCCATCTCTAAATTCTATTGTACTGTCTTAGCTTAAAATAGTGTTTAGCCATTTTCCAAAATGTTCTAATTATCAGTTGCACAGAATGATTCATATTCAGATTACAAATTACTCGTATCTGCACATTCATAAAAGTTTTTAAAGGTGTGTTTTCCAATAGTCCGTTCTGAAAAAGAACAAAATAGGAGGCTGTTTTTCTGTTTTAACTCAAAGTTTTCTACAGATACTGGAGCCAAAACTAAATTTAAGATATGTCACTATTTCTATGAAGGCCTAAAAGTCTCTTCCTAGGCACATCCTCCCACCCATCACCACCTTCCCCCCACCACCTACCCACTACTGACAAATAAAAAGTATGCACTATCCTTTTCCCTCCTTTCTTAAGGTTCTCTATTCTTCAGATGACCAGAGTTGCACCATTCCAGCATAAAGCCAAGGCTAGTGTGGGCTCTGTGCATTCTACTAAGTCAAGCATAAATTAGAACTTTTGGGGTTCATGAGTCTAAGTCACTCAGGTGATAGGTGTTTTGGGTATTTTAAAGCAGGAAGGGTTAATAGAGTCTCCTTTCGCCTCAGTGTCCAAAAAGATGAAAGGATAAAGAAGATGTGGTCTATGTATACAATGGAATATTCCTCAGCCATTAGAAACGACAAATACCCACCATTTGCTTCAAAGTGGATGGAATTGAAGGGTATTATGCTGAGTGAAATAAGTCAATCAGAGAAGGACAAGCATTATATGGTCTCATCATTTGGAGGATATAAAAAATAGTGAAAGGGAATAAAGGGGAAAGGAGAGAAAATGAGTGAAAATATCAGTGAGGTAGACAAAACATGAGAGACACCTAACTCTGGGAAACGAACAGGAGTAGTGGAAGGGGAGGTGGGCAGGGGGATGGGGTGACTGGGTGATGGGCACTGAGGGGGGCATTTGGTGGGATGAGCACTGGGTGTTATGCTATATGTTGGCAAATTGAACTCCAATAAAAAAATAGAGTCTCCTTTCCCATGCATATGATTATGTGTAGACAAACTCTGGTTGAACTGTTAGGGTGGGAATCAGCACTTTTCCTCTCTGCCCCTGTTCCCTTTCAAGTAGAGATGTGTCCATTAGTGTAACACTCTTGACATTTCTTCATCCCTCCACTAACTTCTTCCTGAGAAAGTAGAGTAATTTAATTATGTGATTAGCAAGTTTGGAAGAAGAAACTGGTCATGTACAGCTCAGTCTTTTATTTTCTCTTTCCTCTTGAGAGGCAACCTGAATTAAACTCTTTTTGCTGGTCCAGTAGCAGCTCTGTCCCAGTCAGTCCGTCATTACTGGTTGAACAAGTATGTCTAACTTGAGGGATGACTATGTGGAAGACCGTTCAACTCTTACATATAAGCCACTTCCTACCATTATTCATTCCATAGTAAAGATGATACCTTGATTTTCATTCGTCTTATACTATAAAATATTTATCAATTAATTTATAGCTTTGGCAGAGATATAACACTGAACTTGTATTGGACCCCAGCAAAGTGTGTTGTGAATAGTAGGAAAACATCATGAAATGGTAAAATGTCCAACCCTTGGACTGTAGGATTCTGTAAAACATTTTCTCAAAATATTAATTCATTTCCTAAATCTTTCTTAGTGTACTGTTTTGCATGCTGTAAATACTAATTCTGTTACTTATTTAGTTGGTAAGTGTCATATTAATAGTACACAGAATATTGTTATCCTAATTACTATTATCACATTATAATGAACTACAAGAAAAGAGCTTTCTTTTTTTTTTAAGTTATTTCTTACAGAGACACTTTTTCCCCCTTCAATTCAAAGATCCTTTTTTTTTTTTAGGTTAATATCTCTGATAGCAAGATATCATACAGCCTGCCACAGCTTGTCAGTATTATTCTTTATTTCTTAATAGTATTAAAATAATGACATGTCCTGGGGCACCTGGGTGACTCAGTGAGTTAAGCATCTGCCTTGGACTGAGGTCATGGTCTCACAGTTCTTGGATTGAATCCGTTGTAGGGTTACCTGCTCAGCAGGGAGTCTGTTTCTCTCTCTCCCTCTGCTCCTCTCTGCCCACCACTCACATTCTTTCTCTTTCCATCTCTCGCACATAAATCAATAAAATCTTTAAAAAAATGACATGTCCCTACACTCAAAAGTATATTACATTTGATGAAATGTGGTAAACAGATTTTCTTTATCTGGATTGAACCCGAATTTTGAAAAGTGGCTTTTAAAACCCTTTTTTTAATTTATTTTTTTCCTTTTTTTTAATTTAATACTCATATCTCTGTTGAAATAAGTCATATCAATTGTGAGTCTTTAAAATTAAATCAAAAGAAAATGCCAAGAATAGTTTGCTTCTCTCTTTTGAGATTTTAGTTTGAAGGGACAACAAAATATCTAGGAGTCAGTAACGACTTCTCTGAAAGTGGGTATGGATGTCCTGAAGCATAGAAGCAACCTGGGTGGCTCAGCGGTTTAGCACTTGCCTTCAGCCCAGGGCCTGATCTTGGAGACCCGGGATCGAGTCCTATGTCGGGCTCCCTGCATGGAGCCTGCTTCTCCCTCTGCCTGTGTCTCTACCTCTCTCTCTCTCTCTCTCTCTCTCTCTCTCTCAATCACTCATCTCATCGAATAAATAAAATAAAAAAATAAAATAAAATAAAATAAAATAAATAAAATAAAATAAAAAAGAAGCAACCTTGAATAGAGTTTAGGGATGCCTAGAAATGCCACATGGTACAAGATTATTCAGTTTGCTTTGGAATTTGCAGTTACTGGTTTGCTACCAGATAAACTGATAAGACATGAGTGTACATAGTCTGAGAGAAATGCTTCTTCTGTACCTGGTACAGCTCACTCATGCTTTACTCCTGACTAAACTCCACAAAGGCCACCAGATAACTAAAAAACAAAACAAAACAAAACAAACAAACAAACAAAAAAAAAAAAAAAACTGCATCCCTCATGGCAAGGTTAACATTAGCCATAGAAAAATAAAGATCTCACTATCTGAGAAGACTAAAAATGGGTAGTATGATGGTCCATATATAATCCTTACCTTTCTACAATTGTCTTTATATAGTTTCGATCTTATATATTTTATGTATATTAAAGATATTTATCTCTTTAATATAAATATCTGTTCCACTATTTCCAAAAATCACAGTAACAACTTGTAGCAAGAACTTAAACTCTGCTCTTCATTATAATAAAAAAAAAAGATAAGTCAATTTCCTTAGGAACAATTTTTTAGGAAGCATTTAAGGAAGAGTACAGATCCCTGGAAAATATTTTTCTGTGGCCTCATCTTCCTTTTCCTCTGTAGTAAATTAACAGCAAAGTAGAGAATAATGGAGAGACACTAGCTTCAGCAAACTTGTAGTGACTTTACACTACTTGCATAGCGATGTAATTCTCTCTAGCAGCATTGAGAGATGAGATAAACCAACAAATCATTTATGATGGATCATACTGCAGTTCTGTAGAAAGCCAAAGTCACACTTTCACACACCCACAACGATTATATTAACTGTAGCAATACAAAGTCTGATACATCAGTATAAAGGTGTGAAAGTGTCTCCTGGTTCAAAACAATATATCTGAAAAGAATTTTTATAAAAACACAGTTTTTATTTAAAAAAAAATTGGTGGGGGACATTTACATGCTTTTCAAGTTAAAATACCTAAGGCGGTTTAACCTGAGGAAAAAATAAATAAAATAACTTAAGGATTGTAATATATTAGAAGTAGATGGCACTTACTTATTTCCAAGCATTAAATTACTTTTAAAATGTCAATATAGCTCTAATATCTTTAAGAACTCAAAAAAATTATATAAGAAAAATGTGCTATTCGTGTTGGGTTATTCAGCATAAACTTCTATGAGGCTTTTCATATGCAGATAAATTTACGCTTCAAATATGGAACTATGCAAATAAAGAAAGGCCAATCAATTTCCTTTATGGGTGAAAACTGGCCCTGCTGCTTGGTGATATTCACATTTTAAAGAGTTAGATAACAATTCTCCTTGGCAATGACCATCACAGAGTATTACTTACTTCTTCTGAAAGCCACCAGTGTAGAAGATGATTAGGTTTTGTGTAAGAAAATTCATTTGACCATAAAAATAATAGTTGCAAAAAAACTAAATAAAATCCCTTCCAGTGAAATGCAGCATTATATTTTCTCTACACTGTTTTCTCTCCTCTCCCTTTTATTCTGTGAGGTAAGACTTTATTAAAAGACACCACAATAGGGGCACCTGGGTGGCTCAGTTAAGAGTCTGCCTTTGGCTCAGGTCTTGATCTTAGCGTCCTGGGATAGAGCTCCCCATCCCCCCATAGGGCTCCTGACTCAATGTGGCATCTACTCCTCCCACTACTGTCCTTGTGCACACATACACTCTCTCTCTCTGGAATAAATAAATGAAATCTTTAAAAAATAATAAAAAGACATCACAATAAATACCTGTAAGTATATATAACAGATTGAGAAACCCCCTCCTTCTCCCCTAATCTGATGTCGTTCCTTGTTACCACGAATGCATTCTTTGTTTTTTGTTTTGTTTTGTTTCTTAAAGAAAAGAGCATAATTATTATTCGGTGATATCCTATCTTAAAATATGCTAACATAGTTAAATAAATTCATATTGCTTATAAAAAATAAATAAAATAAAATAACATATGCTAACAAAGAATTTTAGCTCCCTCACTCTCAGTATTTTGGGGAATTTCTCATCTTCTGGATTCTAATCCACCCTCTGGAAACATGTAAAGTATATACCCAGTACTATGTAAAAATATAAACTTTTTGAAGAATAAACAGTATATATCCATTCGTTTTATAATTGTTATTTTATTTTTATAACTGTTACTTTATTTATATTACTATCCTTAGATTAAATGCAGAAACAACAAATTTACTTCAAAAAAAAGTTTTCAATCTGGAGTACCTGGCTGGCTCAGTCTGAAGAGCATGACACTCTTCAGGATCATGGGTTTGAGCCTCATATTGGGTGCAGAGATTACTTAAATAAACAAAGCAAAAAAAAATTAATTTCCAAATTATCATCAATTGTATTTAGTGATGCATTGGGTCAAAACTGACAAGGAAGAACTGATGCTATGGTTCATCTCCAACAATAATACGGCAAAATGGCCAGTATAAGCCATACGAGTAGTACATATTTAGTGCTGGTCAGAAATTCAGATCTCTTCTTTGAATCTAACAGATCAGGTGAAATAACTTCAAAAAGCTTAAAAATGAAATAAATATATAAGATGTGTATATGTATACATATACATATATATGTACATAAATGTGTACATAAACATGAATGTGTGTATAATTTTTTTCTGGTATGTTTCTTTTGCTTTTTTTCTTAATGGAGCCTTCTGATTTTGTTATTGATATTTTTATCTTGTTATGAGGTCTTTGTCAACCCCACATTTAAGAAGGTAGCTTCTTATATTTTCTTCTAGAAATTTTATTCTTTGGTTTTTATACACAGTCAATGATCAATATCAAGTTTGATTTTGTAGAGTGAGAAGTAAGAATTTTTAACACACAAATTCAATCGTTCTACCATTATTTTGCATATAATTTACCTGGCACTTCTGTTGAAAATCAAATATATATATATAATATTAAATATATATATAATTCAACAATTATACATATATAAATAAGTATATATTTATAATTTCAAAATACAAGTAATTATAAATATATAAAAATCAAACATATGTTTTTTATTTTCTTTTCTTACTTACTTATTTTAGAGATGGAGAGAGAAAGAGAGAGCGCACACAAGGGGAAAAGCAGGAGAGAAGGGGGAGGCACAAGTAAACTGCAATGAGCGTAGAGCCCGACATGAAGCTTGATCTCATAACCCTGACATTATAACCTGAATGGAAATGAAGAGTTGGATGCTCAATCAACTGAGATACCCAGGTGCCCTCATATATTTTTTCCAAATATGGGCAAGTCTAAATTTTTCGGCAATTTTTTTCTGTTCCATTAACTTATAATTTTGCCTGTAAGGTAGCTGCTTATTATCTTCATTACTGTAACTATACAGTAAATCTTAAAATACATAGTATAATTTTCAATATACTTTTAAAAAATAATTTTGTATGTTTTAAGTAATTTGTTTTTCATGTAATTTTGACTATTAGTTTGCCAAGCTATATGGGGAAGTCTACTGGAATTTGATAGGGTTGCTTTGATTCTATGGAGATCAATTTGGGAGACTTGACATGGTAACAATATGAAGTATTTTAATGCAGGTATATGGCTTTTCTATTTATTTAAGGTTTTAAAGGCTTCCCCCAACAATCTAGTATACTTTTTCACTCTACAGATTTTATACATATTTTATTAATCTACCTCAAAAATTTTCTATCTTTAGTACATTTAAAATTTTTATTTTTTCAAATTTGGTTGCTTATATGAAAGAATATAATATGAATATAATGAATGCAACAGATTTTTACATAAATCTTGTGTCCTGTGATATTTTGAAAAATTTTAATTATGTGTTTTTCTTATTTTTAAAGATTTTCTAATTATACAATACTGTCATCCTAAAGTAAATATTAATTTTTACTTTCAAGTAATTATTGTTACTATGTTGTTGTTTTTTTTTTTTCTTATCTTATTAAACTGACCAGGAAAAATGTTGAAAGAAATAGTGAAAATAGACACTCTTGCCATGTCTCAATTTTAAGGAGAAAACATTCAGTATTTCAACATTAGGTATTATGTTACTAAAGATGTATTCATAGATGCTCTTCACCATATGGGAGAAAATCCTATCAATTCCTAGTTTGCTAAGACTTTTGGGAATGGCTTTTGAATTTTGTCAAATGGTTTTTCTGCATCTACTGAGATTATCTTTTTTTCTTTCATTTTTCTTATTTATGTGAGGAATTACATTGATCTTCAAATTCTTGAATATTTAGGACAAACTCAACTGGGTGCTGATATTCTATCATTTTTATAAAATACTGAGAGGGATTTGATTTGCTAACATTTTATTAAGGACTTTTCCATCTATGTTCATGATGGATATTTTTCTATAATTTCCATAGATATCAGTCCGGTAAAATCAATTGACAGTATTGTTTTAGTGTCTTATGTCACACTCCTATCCTGACTGTTTTAAAATAGATTCCTCAGAGAGAAGTTTGAAATCTCTGATTACAGTTGTGGATGTGTCCATGTCTTCCCTTAGTTCTCAACTTTTGAGTGATGCATTTTGAAGCTGTGTTATTATATACACATAGAAAACTGTGTCTTTATAGGGAAATGACTCATCAATGTCTCTCAATCATAACTCTTTCCTATTAAGAGTATGTTGCTTAATAATAGAGTAGCTACATGAGTTTTCTTACACTTATTATTGGCATTTTATGCTTTTCCCTGTCTACTCACTTTGTGTATTTCCCTGTATTTAAGGTTAATTTCTTTTTTTCCCTTAAGTTTTGAGATATAATTAACATAACATTATATTAGTTTCGGGTGTACAATGTATTGATTTTATATTTGTATTTATTGCAAAGTGATCATTACAATAAGGCCAGTTAACATTTGTTACTGTATGGAACACTTGGCTGGTGATGCTGGTGGCTCAGCAGTTGAGCATCTACCTTTGGCTCAGGATGTGACCCCGGTCTGGGGATTGAGTTCTGCATTGGATTCCCTGTGAGGAGCCTGCTTCTCTCTCTGCCTATGTCTCTGCCTCTCTCTCTCTCTCTCTCTCTCTCTCTCTCTCATGAATAAATAAATATTTTTTTTAAAAAGATCATTTTCCATCAATCATCTGTTTTGTTTGGGTTTTATTTACCATTTGTTTCAACTTTTCTGGTTCTTTTTTTTCTCCTTTCCTGAATTTTACTGGATTATTTTAATATTCTATTTTATCTCATTTGTTTGTTTAGTCCCTACTTATTTTGCTTTATTTTTAGTTGGTTTCTCTAAGACTTCTAATTTATGCATTTTTTTACTTATCAGTCTATCTTAAAAACATCTTATACATCTTTGTGTAAGATCTATACACTATACTCCTAATTTCCCCATCTATCTATCATTTTAGATTTTTAAAAATATGTATGCTGTAGACTCCTCACTACTTTACTATTGTTTTTACCTTAAAAACTCAGTTATCCTTTAAAAGAATACTCATGTATATGCCATCTTCACACTTTGAATTCCTTGTATAGATAAGTTTCCTTTTAGTATTGTTTTGAAGAATTTAGTTTTATATTTCTTGTGAAAATTTTGTTGTGATTTTTTTTCAACTTCTGTGTGAAGATCTTTAATTTGCCTTCATTTTTCATGTTTTTTTTTATATAAATGACATTTTTCTTTTATACAGATATTTTCTTCATACAAAATTCTGTTGTTTTTCGTTGAGCACTTTAAGGTGTCATTTCATTCCTTCTGATACATATTATTTCTGCTCATGAAATCAGTGATCACTTTTATCTTTGTGCCCCTGCATGCAGTGTATGTATTCTGGATGCTTTAAACATTTTCCTCATCATGTTTTTTGGTTTGGAGAGATTGCTTTGTGATATGCTTTGGCATGGTTTCCTTTGTATATATTCTCCTTGAGTATTGTTGAGACTCTAATCTAGGCAGTACTACCTTTCATCAGATCTGGAATATTTTACTTATTATATTGAAGATTTCACACCTAACCCCTATTCTCTTTTGGGCTCCTATTATTTGATAAAATTTACAGACCACTAAGTCTCTGTTCATTTATTTTCAGCCTTCTTTCTCTCTATGCTTCAGTTTGAAGACTTTCTATTCCTATGATTTCAAGTCAATTAATCTTTTCTCTGTAGTACTTATTTTTTCACAAGACCATTAATATAAAATAATTTACCTTTTAAAATCTATATATTCAAGTTTGTTCCTTTTTATATTTCCATTTTCCCCTTCATTATGCCTGATTTTCTTTAGGTTCTTAAATGTTTTTTGTAGGTCTACCAACATGCTTGTCTAACACTTTTAGGTATGTGTTTATTGATAGATTATTCTCTTGGTTGCAGATTTTATTTCATTATTGCTTCACATGTCTATTAATCGTTGTTTGGGTGGTGGACATTGTACTCATGGTTTTGATTCTTTGCTTTCTGTTGTATTTTTTAATAAGGTATTGAGCTTTTGTCTGGATGGCAATTAATTTTCTTGTGAATTAGCATGATTATTTTCTGTTCTTTAAATTTTTATTAAGCCGGCTCTAGCGTAACCTCTTGTTTAAATGTAGTTTATCCCTGCTTATAAGATATGGTCATTCTGGGGTCTCTACTAAATGTTTTTTCCCACTTGGGCTGATCAGAACTCTGTCTTCCTGCTTAGTGAGAGGTCCAGAAATTATATGGTTTATAAATCCTGTTATTCCATTAATTGGCAGTTGTTCTTCAGCTGACCTAAGAATTGTCAGTCTATACATATCAAATTTATCAATCAGTCAAAGATTCAAGGGAATCCTTATGCATTCTCTGTCGCTCTTTTTCTGCATAGCTCCATTATCTAAGTACTTAGCCCCCCAAATTCTAAACACATCAGCTTCTCCAAATCTAACCTTGTATCTCATGAAATTATTTGAATCCACTTGGGTTTCCCTTTTCTGAATTATACTCTGGAAGGCTCATCCAGGAAAAAAGCAAAATTAAATGTAAGGTTCATGTCTTTTCTCTCTCTCAGGGAGTACATTTTAATATTGTTTTTCTAACAAAAGTAATAGTAGTTTCATATATTTTGTAGTTGTTTATGCCTAGAAGGCTAATCTGATATGGCTAAAATGTATGGGAAAGAGAGGTACATCACATATATTCTATTACCATATGCCTGTATTATTAGGCCATTTACTTTACTTTGTTCATCATTGTGTTAGCTACCTTAAAGATGAAAGCAAATTGCAATGACTTTTGGAGTCTATTATCAGTTAGTTCCACCACTTCCCGTGTAATGTAAAGAGTTTAAAACACTATCATCAGGACGCCCCCTGGGTGGCTCAGCGGTTTGGCACCTGCGTTAGGCCCAGAGCGTGATCCTGGAGTCCTGGCATCCAGTCTCACGTTGGGCTCCCTGCATGGAGCCTGCTTCTCCCTCTGCTTGGGTCTCTGCCGATCTCTCTGTGTGTCTCTCATGAATAAATAAATAAAATCTTAAAAAAATAATAAAACACTATCATCATTTATTCACATTTTGTGTGATTATTATCATATATTTTAATTTCACACATAATAGAAACCCCACTATATAATACTATTGTTTCATAATTTTTCTCTCTGGGCTTTAGTTTGAAAAGTTTCTATAATTTTTACATTTAAAAATAGGTTTATATATTGGAACAAATATTAATTAAGTACTCTTCTTTGTCTTTCCTGCTTTAATGTGCCTCCATCTTATGTTATTTTCCTTATGCTTAAAGCAATCTCTAAGAATCTTGTCTGTGAAAAATCAGATAATGAGAAGTTTTTGCTTTTCTGAAATTGTGTTTATTCCCTATATATTTTGGAGATATACTTTATCTGAGTATTGGGATTTTTAAAAAAAATTATATTCACACTCTAAATATGTCATTTAGTTTTCTTCTGTTTAATACTGTCAGCTGCCAGCTTTATTGTTGCTCCTTTAAAAGTACTGTGTTTGAAAATAAATAAATAAATAAATAAAAGTACTGTGTTTGTTTTCTTTTTCCTTCTGTCTACTTTCAAGATTTTCTATCTTTGGTTTTCTTTGTATGCAAAGGTTTTGAGGTTTGTCAAGTATCATTCTCTATGGATTAATATCTTTCCATTAATTTTGGAAAATTATTGTCTGGTATCTCCCCAAAATTCTCCCATCCCCTTTTCTTCATTTACTGACCAATCCATTATTTAAATTATAAGACTCTCTCATCATGTCCTCTTTTGACCTCAGTGCACATGCTGCACACACATTCTCTACTACTTTATCTTTCCATTCAATACTTCCTCTAATGTGTTTTATTCTTATATAATTTAAAATCAGTTTTAGTTCTTAATTTCAGTTATAATATCTTTACAACTTTAGAATTTGTATTTAGTTATTTTTCATAGAGTTCAAATCCTTAGTAAAATTCTTCAGTAAAATTCTCCTGTTCACTTATTTTCCTGAACTTATATATAGTTATTTCCAAATCTATGTCTGATAACTTCAATATCATGATTATCTCTGTTTCAATATCCCTTATCACTTTTTCTCTGAATTGTCAATTATTTGTTCCTATCTCCTGGCATGTTTGTTAATATTTGTTTGAATTCAGATACTATTTATTAAAATTATTTTTTGAGGAGCTCAATGATGTCATTTTGCATCATAAATAATTTGATTTCTGAAAGGAAGTTAGAGAAATTAGGTGATGAGATTACTTACTGCTAAATTTTAATTTTGGAGAATACTGCTCTATTTCCTTACTCTATTTCTAGGACAGAACATTTCAGAGATTTCAACTGAAACCCTGAGATATTTACTAGTATCTTCTTCCCTCGTAAATGCTGAATTCCAAAATTTAATACCCATCTCTGTGAGACTCTGGAGCGCTGGACTCACCTCTTTAGTCTCTTAGCTATTGTTCTCTGCTTAGTTTCTTATCCTCTCATACTATTTAGCATAGTAATCAACAAATACCTTCAGGAAAAAAGCAATGAATAATGTAAAACGGACTTCAATATGCTTCCTTTCTCTCTGGGATCTTTAATTCCTTGGCTCCTTAATTCCTGGCAATTTTGGCTGCTTTCCAATGCTGTTTGAAGAATAACTTTATGAAAGATCTGGCATTTACAGTTGTTTTTCTTAGGGTGATTATTCTGATAGAATGCTATCTCATATCCGGAAGCGGAAGTGAGCTGTTTACCTTTTAACTGTATTAATAGGTTACATATTATCCAAATGCAAATCCATTATCATTGTTCTTAATGTATGCCTCATTTAAAGGATGAATTATTAAAATGTTGGTCTCTAAATTGATGAATCTAAAATTTAATCTATACTGAACTGGAGACAGGAGAAGAATGACCCACAAATTAGGATGCTGAAGGTTGTTGTAAGAGAACACCAAAATTGTGGTCATGAAATTATCTTCTTCTTTTCAATGATTACTGTTTCAAAATCTTAGTAGAACCAGTTTTAAGGTTGCATTTTCAGGATCAAATTTTATAAAGGATCCATTTCAATCTTTAAAGTTGTACATATATCACGATGTATAAACTTTATTTGTAAAGGAGTACATTTCTATCATTTATGAATAAAAAAGAAAAAACATATTTAGACTGTGTGTAGTCCTTTATTTATTTATTTATTTATTTATTTATTTATTTATTATTTTAAACTGGTCAAGATTTGAACAGAGGAGCATTCAGAAAATGCTTGGTAGAAAACACACACCTAAAATTTTTTGTGAACTCAACTTGATCTTCAAGAACTAATTTCTATAGGTTTTTTTTTTTTTTTTTTTTTTTTTTTGCTTTCTGGAAGAAAGCCCAAAACTCTAGCATTATTTAAGGAAATATTAAATTAAAATAGTGATACACTGTACAAATCACAGTCTTTTTATTCTATGCTGACAACAAAACAGCACATATATCTTTCATTCTTGATTAGCTTCAAATAATCATTAGACCCATGTGAGGGGGAATTCATATTCTTTCAGAAACCTGCATGTCCATAAAAGAATACTTTAATTAGGTACTTTTACTGATCAGTTGGAGAAATATTTTAGGCACTAAGTAAGGCACTAAATTTATTTTCTGAACTGGTACATCCTCTCATTTTTTATTTACTTGAATTGTCAGGCTATTGAGAAAATGAAGGTTTGTTAAAGGATTTCTATTAATTCAGTCTGATTACCATTGAATCTTATAATCAGCTTCATATTTTAGCATGAATAACATGTAATTTTGCAGCTTGGGAAACAACATTTGGTTTTTACATCTTTATCAACATCAATCCAAAGCTGCAAGTTACTTATTAAATAGCACAATTTGGTTTAAATTCGCCTCATCAAATACGAGTTTCTCATATCTCTGTTTAAGATAATTTAACGTCCTGGAAAAAAAAAAAAGCTATCATGTTGATGTTGCACAATTCATTAATAAAAACACAAGCAGCTATATTTCACTGTAGGTTTTGCAACCATAGATTGCCAAAAACTTCTGCAATTTCTACTTTGAAATACTGAAGTCAACCTGTACTCCTATTAGGAAAGCAATATTTATGTATTTCCTCTATGGCAGATAACAGATTTAATATTTCTATACATCTTTAGGAAGAAGTTAGAGAGCCTGGTTTTCCATACATGGCAATCATCTTCTTTAACTGGCAGCATTTGTGACAGAAGAAACTCCATTAACTTGTTCTATTAGTTCTCTGTGCAGTCAGCAAGATCAATGCTGCATAAAATGATGAAATGACTAACAGACTTCCTCAGAGTCCTGCCGAGTGCTTTCTGCCACCCAGAATATATAATTACTGCTCACATAAACAGGTAGAATTTGGTATTCTATCGCTCAGGCAATCCCTGGAAATTCAAGGTTTTTAATGAGAGGAATAAAAATAAAGTCTTTCCTGTCTATGCATACAAAATCATTTATTATACCTTTATTATGGAACTGTTATATTAAAAAAAATAAAACTGTAGAGTAAAACCTAATCCTTTTTTTTTTTATTGGCTAATGTGATGACCAAACAACTTGGCACAATCTAAAGAGCTTCTAATAGAAGAGATTTTCCGACCAGATGTCTCCCCAAAGCCCATTAGTTACTTGTGGACAGCAGAACACAAGGTGAGCCAAAAACAGAGGAAATAGGAGCTAATGAAGCCAACAGACCTGAGGATACTTTACCGAATATAAGTAAACAAGAGACAGATATCACACCATTAAAAATAATCCGAGCTGCGTGTTTTGAAACAGGTATCTTGCTCTGCAGATGGCACAGCTGCTAGTACTTATCTGAAGAGAGGGATTCTCTACTAGGAAAACTTGTGCAACAAGGAATATTAGCCACTTCAGAAATATAAATGGGGCTTTTCTTTCCTTTTGCCTCCATTTTCTGCTGTCTGCTTTTCCTTTCTACCACCCTCCCCCGCCTTGCCCATTTGAGACGAAAGCTAGCTTCAGAGCTGACTAGCTGCATGGGCCTGCCAATACAAACCTTGAGTATATTACATTTTAGTCTAACAAAATATAGGAAGCATGAAGCTAAGCAATCACAAAGGAAATGATTGAAAGGAAGAGTCAGAACAGATGTAAAATGAGGAGAAGCATGAAAAAAAAATCAACATTAAAATCAAATCCAAGACATTTTTTGCTAGCAAGAATGAGTCTATGATTTGCAGATTGAATATAACTAAGAAGAAAGGTATTTTTCATAACAATGATTTATATATTCAGTCTTTTGTTGGAAAAGGATTCTTTTTGTATTATAGCAGTATCTCTTCCTGCTCTTATATTTAAAGGTCTTTTTGCATTTCCATTATAAACCCCTAGATTGAGTGTTTTGTAACTTGGCCACAAAAATTCACTGCAGATAGAAATTTTAAATTCAAGATATTATTCTTGTGGTGGATTTTCTAGGCTATTAACATTTTTCATTTGTCCTTTTGTGAGTTAATAAGACTATATAACTTGTTTAAATGTTCTTGTTATAGAGAATGTTAATGCTTTCCTACATAAGTCTTTTTCCTGAAATAAAATTAAAATTAAATGATGTAATACTCTCTTCTGAATCAGTAATTTCATGTTTATGACATCCATGTTATCAGGAAGTAAAAATGAATGATTTTAATTTATTAATCAGGCTGTATAAATCATGCAATCAGAACAAAGTGACAGAAGTTTTTTTGGCTTCACAGAATCACTGAAAATTAGAGTGGTAAAGAACTGAAAAGTCACTTAATTTGATCATAATATAATAATCACTGCTAGCAATAAGTACAGTATATGTTAAAATAGTCATAGAAATTTCTTTAAATTTTACTCAGGATGATATTAAAGTTTTTTTCCAGGAACAATTGAGTGAAGGACATATTTCCCGTAGAGTAAGTTCAAATGTCATAGTGTATCTTACCTGATTTCCATTCGAATTCAGAGGAATGCCAATAGAGAGAGCATATTGTATTTACATGCCACTATTCAATATCAAGGTTTATAACATTTCTCATATTTTATTTTTCCCTAGATTACACATAGAAATTTATTTAGAAGAAATGATAAGAAGCATGGCCTTAAATAATATAATCTAATAGATTAGATTAAGTATGTATGTCTAGACTCATTTATAGTATAAGAATATTAAGCAAAGTGTCAAAGATTTTCCACTTCTATAATTCAAGTAAAAAAAAATACTCATTGGTCACATATACAAAGTACTACTCTAGATCCTGGGAAATCAATAAAACATTATCCTAACCTTTATGTAATTCACACTCCAACAGAGGAAAACTATAAATATTGATCAACCAGAAGAGACTGTGACATATCCTATGATAGGTTTATGCATGTGGCACTATGAAAACAAAGAATAGAACTGTCTTGTCCAGTCTAGGGGTCAGAAAAATCCTCTTCACACACACACAATTTTTTTTCCAAGTATTCAAGATATGAAAAGCGTTAACATGGTCAAAAAACAAAAACCAAAACCAGAACAAAACAAAATCAAAACAGTGAAGCAACACAAAATTTAATTATATACACACACACATACACACACACACACACACCAGAGGAAGGAGAGATAGAAAACATTGGAAACTACTAAATAAAAATATTAAAGAATAAAGAGGAGGCAAGGTGTACTGAGAACTAAAATTATAAAGATATGCATAATTTAGGGGGTTAGGTAGTATAGGTCTTTTCTATCATATTAGAAGTTTGCTACTTAAAATGTAAGTCATGTGCCGGGAGGCCTGAGTGGCTCAGCAATGAACGTCTACCTTCAGCTCAGGACATGATCCTGGAGTTCTGGAATCGAGTCCCACAACAGGCTCCTTGCATGGATTCTGCTTCTCTTCGGTCTGCCTATGTCTCTACCTCTCTGTCTCTCATGAATAAATAAATAAAATCTTAAAAAACATAGAAGTCATGTGTAACTATTGAAAACCTTTAATATTCTGATGTGATCAAATATGAGTTTTAGCTAAGACAGCTTGTTGACAAAGCCAGACCAATGAGGAAATAACTCAAATAAATCTTTGGTCTATTCATGCTAAGGGCAGAGAGGATGCAACACACAAAGCATAATTAAAAATAAAAATAAACAAGGCGTGTTAACTAGGAAACCACTAACACCAACGGACATCACGAAGATGAGAAAATATCATCAGTTTGCTTAAAGGCTTTTAGAATTTGAGGTGATCCATAGATACCCATGAGTATCTTTACCTATCACAATTTCAATATAGGATTCTTAGTTAATAGTTGAAATTTTAATGAGAAGAGAGGGAGGATGAGGATAGTACCAGAAACCTGAAGAATACCATGTTCATAAGTTGTGAGCTGAAAAAGAGGAGTCCTAAAAAGACACCGAGTAGCAAGAATCAAGTAGAACAAGATAAATTTTGGGTTCTATAAATTTAAAGTGTAGGCAGTTAAAAGTTGAGAAGTTAGTATCAGAAAATACCAAAGATACAGATAAGACAAATACTGGAAAGTCTACTAGCTTTGAATAATGAGGTGAAGAATTGAGTTGATTCAGTGTAGTTGTTGGAGTAGAATCATGATCACAGTAGTTGTAAGACTGAATGGGAGATAAACAAATAGAGCTTAAAATGACATGAAAACAGGGCCAGTTCCATCTCATTATTCATAGAATCCTCAGGCATAGCATAATGCCTGACATAAGAAAGATTTTCAATAATGGTGTGTTAGTGGATAGACGTAAATGAACTGATTCATCACTATTCTTTCCAGAAATGGAACTGAAAGAGAAGAAAATCAGTTGAGCCCATAGCTACAAGAAATTTTATTTTCTTGTATTTCTGTGTAGAAGTTAAAACAGTTTTTGGCATAAGAAAATCAAAATTTGAATATGTAAGATATTGGTGAAGAGCTAAATTATGAAACAAGCTCTAGGAGATGAGATTGTGTAGGGTCAAGGGAAAAGTGTGGCAGTCTTATTTCCTAAGCTTGGGAGGCAAGAATTCCAGTTGGGTGTGACAGAGACAAGCACGTAGGTGAGGACTTTCCAGTGTGTGACAGGATTGCAACACAGATTTTACATTTTTTTGATATAGAAGAGTCAAAGCAAATTTTTGAGAGGGAAAAGCAAGAGGTTGGCTAAACATTGTAAGAAAGTTGAGAAATTTCAGAAAAGAGGATAGATAATAAGCAAGAAAAACAATTGATAAGCAACATTAAAGTTCAATCAGAGATTAGAAACATCAATTTATATATTAGCCATTCACAAAGCTAACCACTTTCAAGAAATAGATATACCAGAGAAGCTGAAGAAGAGATAAATAATTCTAGGATTAGGTATTTTGGATAAAAGAGAAACAAAAACATGTTTTAAAGTAATTAACCAGTTCTACAGCCATCTTCTGTGACACTCAAGATAGGGGAATAAAGCCAGAGGGTGTTTAGCCTTATAAGAAGGAAAAGATCAAGAATTTGGAGATTTTTAACCTGAAAATCTAGGCTGAAGAGCAAGTATTACTGAACTGAGGGCATGAGATGGAAGGGATAAGTGCTTTGGTCAGGATGTGAGATGTTAGTATTTCATGTGCCTGAGAAAGATGTTAGCCTATAGCATATGGCTATGGAAAGTCAGTGGCTCAATATACAAGGGTGAACATGCCTAGAATTGGATGGATCAAACTACTTTTTAAGCTAAGATGTAAGAAAGGTTCTTCATATAGGTATTACAATGACTCAAAACTGCAGCGCAGCTTGAGATAGAAAATATATCAATAGGCCAAGTGCAAATTATTCACAATAGGCCAGACCCATCACTGATAGTGATAACATCGCTATCAGGAAGCATAGGTAGTAAGTTAATTGAATGGCATGAGATTTAAAGTTGAGTATGGTCTTTCTATCAGAATAGAATCCAAGGAGTAGGACAAATGATACAAAATGCACATGCCACTTCAACGCTGCAATGAAAATTTCAATTTACACCAGATTGCTTTTAATTCAAACATTTCATTGTGTACATTTTGCATCATTTCATGGGTTATTTGCTGTGGGTTATTTACTGTGGATATATAGATGATTAAGAAAATGTGTCATGGAGGAGCTTACAAACTACCAGGCGCTCACAGTTTATCAGATCTCATGACTGGAAAAGGTTTTCCATGTAAATGAATTAATAAGCCTCAAATGTATCATTATTTTTAACCATAATTTGCAGTTAATTATTTGCCTGGAATCTGCTAATGATAGTCATTGGTATATGAAGTGGGATCAAACCTATTCCTTCCCTTAAAGGGATAATGATTTATTTGTAAGTAAAATGAAAGAGTAATAGGACATGTCATGTAAGTAAGTGATAAAGACAATAGTTGTTTCAGGAGTTTGGAAAGGGAAACCAGACCGTGTTATCTTATTTTCTTGTAAGCCTCAAAGAGTGTTTCTTCAATAACCACCATTCTGTTATTACTTTGATTAAAAAAATGAATGGAATTATAGATATTCTAGAGGGCATTTACAGAATGTCCTCAGACATTCTAGAGGGCATTTATAGAAAACAGAGCATCTTCTGAATTGTCTCATTCCCTGCTGGATCTGCCTAGGGGAATAAAGATAATTATGGTGATGAGCTGTATCATTATTATTTTAATTTATTGAGTGCTAATGGTACACTCAGCAATGTAGTAAATAACAAATAGGAAATGATCACTCCAGCCTCAGGACAGAGGCAGAAAACAATAACACAGAGTGCTATGGAAGGGGAGGGCAGGCCCAGCACTCAGTGGCTTTTTAGAGAAACTAAACTTGGAATAGATCATGTAAGGGGATCTAACAAATAAGTGGGAGATAAACAGGAGAAAACAGTGAGGGGGATACAGTGCTATCTATGAGTGGTGGAAGAAAACAACACTTTACAGGTGGCAAAATAATATGACACCAATCAACCAGACAATCAAATATAGTCCATGATTTCAAAATATGCAGTCATATCCTCAAATCAAATCTGTCCTCATATGTCCCAGGCTTTTATTTGAAATCTATGGTTGCTGAGACTATAAAAATGAACCATCTTATATACTGAACAATCCAAAAGCCCCCAGTGAAACTGCAGAAAGAGTTTGTTAAACTATTAATTATGGATGAGATAGGAGATATGGGTGCTGCAGGAACAAGGGGCTTTGACCAAGTATGGATGGGTCATAGAGATATATGATGCTAGGAATCTTTTTTTTTTTAAGATTTTATTTATTTATTCATGAGAGAGAGAGAGAGAGAGAGAGAGAGAGAGAGAGAGGCAGAGACACAGGCAGAGGGAGAAGCAGGCTCCATGTAGGGAGCCCCACGTGGGACTGGATCCCAGGTCTCCAGGATCAGGCCCTGGGCTGAAGGCGGCGCAAAACCGCTGAGCCACCAGGGCTGCCCTGGTGCTAGGATTCTAACTTGTAGATTGGAATACAAAGACAACTGGTCCAGAGGGAAAGAGATGTCATGTAGGATGTTTGCCTTGGGGCTAAGAATCTTTTTTCTGAACCCTCTGAGTTAGAGAATATGCCATAGGATTGCCAAAAATCTGAATGTCTCCAAGGATATAGGACTGTTTATCATTATTAGGACTCAGGAGAAATAGAATTACATATTCTCAGTCAGATTCAGGTGAAAATCTTATTTATGCATTCCATCTTGGTAGGAATAGGGCACAAAACACCTAGATGAGATCGAAGATAATTTTGGAAACTCAAAAATTCAGTAATGAGAAACTAGAAAGATCATTACTAAAAGAGTGTTCTGTGTCTTTCACTATTTGTCATATCCCCCTGCTTATGAGCCTTCTCTTGATTAAATAGGAGAATCCACACTGAATCTAGAAAAATTGAGATTGTTATAATTTCGGGAGAAAGAGAGGTAGTGCTCAGCTATTGGACTTTCACAATGGTCTTTTGGGCATCAAAAATAAATCACGAAAGGAGCTGAAATGAACAAGGTCATAGGAAGAGCTTGGAAGCTAATTCAAGGAAAGCCAGTTGACCCTGCCTCAGGCTACATTGAGAAGAGGGGTGAGAAATTGCCCTTAGAAGAGGATGAAGCCTGAAAAAGGGGCACCAATGCTGGGCCAGTGGTGAGCTTGAGGAGAGAAGAATCCACAGTGAGAGACCCCTAATACTTCTTTGTCCAAAGCTAGGGACATCTCAGGATCCCTGCCAGTATCTTCATACTATCCTCTGACATTTTAGTGAGGATATCACATAGCCCATGCTGAGCAAGCATGTTATTTCTTCTTCTTACCACTGTTGGGGAATAGCTTTCCATCTGCTGCTTTCTGAAATGCATTTTTGAGTCGAAATAAGAAGACAGCATATTGCTGCTTCAAAGATGCTAAGTCCTGAATATGACCTTATGTTGACCGTCTTGACTTCCCAATGTCCTAGGACACTCATTAATCCCTACATAACAGAAGTTGGAGATCTTGACAACAAGAAAGAATATCATATAGTGTTTAAGAATGTAGGATCC